>NC_044389.1:103614608-106089608 GCF_006542625.1 Nomascus leucogenys
AAGGGATGGGATTTTTGATTGACCGTGGGCATGTTTAGATAAGCCACCTGTGCACAACGACCTGGGCAGGCCGGGTGTTCTCTGGGGACCCTTCCCTACTGGCCTGATCATTTGGCTGTCTCCTGCCTCTATCAAATGGGGGAACGAATGAGTGACTAGATCCCTGTGCTTGTGGCTGGAATGACACTGAAGTGATTATGTTCTGCAGAAGATAACAAAATCGTCAGGGTAAGAAAAGAAGTCAACTGCCTGCCTGCCGTAATCTGTGTTAAGAAATGTCAATCCTGAAGAAAAAGATGTTTTTCATCTTTTCCTTCCAGTTAAAAAAAAAAAAATCACTGTTGCTCTATATCACAGCTAAGATAAAATTCAATCTAATTGAGGCGACAAGGTGTTTCCGGTTGGGTAATCTTGCTTGTTGTGGTTCCTAAAGTGTGTGCCCAGCCGGATGGTAATAAATGACTAAGAATCAGGGCAGATGAAATCCTAATTTTTGTTTCTTCATGTCTATTTGTCTCCCACTTTCCATAATGACTTCCATATGGTGATAAACATGATTTATAGCTGTGTTTTTAGTTAAAATGTGCGAATCGTGGCTCTCTGACACGCCTCCTTGGTTTTACTTTGCAGTGTTTCATAGGCAGCATGTGGTTCTCCGGCACTGAGCAGCCCCTGAACGCTGGGCAAAATGAAGCTGAATTCACAGCCACTGAGTTTCCCACAGGCCAACCACACCATTGCGCCGAAAGACCTTGAAGTTCCCTCCTTCCACCTCCTCCACCTCTTACCTTCCTTCTTCCTCTCACACACTGACTTGGCCAGTTTCCATCAGAGGTTTGGAATGGGATATTTCTGTCATTCAGCTACAGCGTAAGAAGTTCTGTTTGCAGTATTACAAAGGACACCAGATGAACTTAACTGCAGAAGTGGGCCCCCAAATAGGAGGCTTTGCTCCTCCCTGTAGCCTCAGCACACAGCACAGGGCCCCATAAGAGGCCATTGACTAGTTGACAAATGTATCTTGTGGGTCTTCTTGAGATCTGTGCTATGGTAGATGCTAGAGAGCTACAGAGGCACAGCATCGTCTGTCTGTTTCTAATGAATGAATATTTAGTGGATACTTGTCATGTGCAATGCAGAAGACAGCCGAGGGAGCTGGAAAACTCATCCATTGAAGTGGGGCATATTGGGAAGAAAGGGAGGACGGAAGGAAGAAAGTTAGAAAGGAAGAAAGGAAGGAAGGAGGGAGGGAGGGAGGGAAGGAGGGAGGGAGGGAGGGAAGGAGGGAGGCAGAGAAGCCAGGTAGGAAACTTGCTGTTCTCTGGTGTGAGTATGGTGTCCACATTGACAAATTGTAAAGAAAACACGAAACCCTCACAGGACTCTTTTCTGCTTGGGGTCCCTGTGCCTGGCTGCCCAGATGTCTGGGGGAGCACTGTTCCCCCAATATCTTCAGTGCCTACTCCCTTACCTTCTTCAGGTCTTTCCTCAAATATTACCTCCTCCATGAAGCCTCTCTGATTATGCTATTTAAAATTGCAATCCAGCTGGGCACGGCAGCTCACGCCTGTGATCCCAACACTTTGGGAGGCCAAGACAGGCAGATCGCTTGAGGCCAGGAGTTCAAGACCAGTCCAACCAACATGGTGAAATACTGTCCCTACTAAAAATGCGAAAATCAGCCAGGTATGGTGGTGTGCACCTGCAGTCCCAGCTACTCAGGAGACTGAGGCAGGAGAATTTGAACCTGGGAGGTGGAGGCTGCAGTGAGCTGAGATTGTGCCACCGCACTTCACCCTGGGAGACAGAGCGACACTCCATCTAAAAAAAAAAAAAAGTACAATCCCCACCCGAAACATTTCCTGCTTTGCATTTGCAAATCCTCTTTGACCTTCCCAACTGTTTCTTCTTTTATAGACTTACCGTCTTCCCACATAACCACAGGCACACCTAGTTGTTGTTTTTTTTGTTTTGATTTTTTTTTTTTTTTTTTGAGACAGAGTCTCGCTCTGTCACCCAGGCTGGAGTGCAGTGGCGCAATCTTGACTCACTGCAACCTCTGCCTCCTGGGTTCAAGCAATTCTCCTGCCTCAGCCTCCCTAGTACTTGGGACTACAGGCACACGCCACCACGCCTGGCTAATTTTTTGTATTTTAGTAGAGATGGGGTTTCACCGTGTTGCCCAGGCTGGTCTCAAACTCCTGAGCTTAGGCAATCCGCCCACCTCAGCCTCCCAAAGTGCTGGGATTACAGGCGTGAGCCACCGCGCCTGGCCAGGCCCACCTCGTTTTATCGTGCATCCGTTTATTGTGCTTTGCAGATATTGTACTTTTTACAAAATGGAAGGTTTGTGGCAATCCTGCATGGAGCAAGCCTATTGGTGCTGTTTTTCCAAGACCCATGTGCTCACTTCGTGTCCCTGTGTCCCATTTTGGTAACTGTCACAGTATTTTAAGCTTTTTCATTATTGTTATTTCTGTGATGGTGCTCTGTGATCTTTGCTGTTACTATCGTAATTGTTTCGGGGCACCAAGAATTGTGCTCATAAAATGGGCAACTTAATCAATATATGTTGTGTGTGTTCTGACTGTTCCGACAGCCACTCCCTGTCTCTCTCCCTCTCTTTACACCTGCCTATTCCTGAGATACAGAAATATTGAATCAGGCCAGTTAGCACCCTACGATGCCTCTAAGTGTTCAAGCGAAAGGAAGAGCGTTGTACATCTCTCACTTTAAATCGCAAGCTGGACATGATGAAGCGTAGTAAGGAAGGCATGTCCAAAGCCAAGACAGGCTGAAAGCTAGGCCTGTTGAACCAGTTAGCTGAGTTATGAATGAAAAAAAGTTCTTGGGGCTGGGTGTGATGGCTCAGGCCTGTAACCCCAGCACTTTGGGAGGCCGAGGTGGCCTTGAGGCCAGGAGTTTGAGACCAGCCTGGCCAACATAGTGAAACCCTCAATTCTACTAAAAATACAAAAATTAGCTGGGTATGGTGGCACGTGCCTATAGTCCCAGCTACTCAGGATGCTGAGGCAGGAAAATCGCTTGAATCTGGGAGGCGGCAGTGAACGGAGATTGCGCCACTGCACTCCAGTCTGGGCGACAGAGTAAGACTCCATCTCAAAAAAAAAAAAAAATTCTTGAAGGAAATTAAAAGTGCTACTCCAGTGAGCCTATGAATGATCAGAAAGCAAAACAACCTTATTGCCGATTATGGAGAAATCAATAATCAGTCGGTAGCTGTCAACATCGAGCCACAGCCCTCTACCAGCTGAAAGAGTTGCTGAAGGCTTAGATGAGGGTTAGCGTTTTTTTTTTTTTTTTAGCAATAAGGTATTTTTAAAATTAAGTTAGTACGTACATTTGTTTTTTAGACATAATACTATTGCACACTGAATAGACTCTAGTAAAACATCAACATAATTCTTAATGCGCTGGAAACCAAAAAAATTGAGTGGCTTGCTTTTGTCGTGATAATTCACTTATTGCAGTGGCCCTAGAACTGCAATTATTCCAGGGTCTGCTTGTATATAATACACTTATTTATTGTGGATATAGAATTAGGTTGCTAAACCCATCCCCCACTTAGAGTGTAAGCTCTGCAAAGTTTATCTGTCTTATTCGCTGATGTATCTTAAGTGCCTAGAACAGTGCCTGGCATGTGATAGATGCCATTTGCATTCAAGTGGCAGGAGTTTGGATGATTGCGGTCTGGACTTCCGATGCCGAAATCAGGGAATGAATGGAGGAAGTGAGACTCTGGATGAAACAGGAGCAGGTCAAATTTAAGACAACGGAAGGCCATAGGGATCCATACCCCCCGGTGGGGTGCCCATAGGCAGAGGCGCAAATAAAACGTTGGTGAGAAGCCTAGCCCATGGGTCTGGAGAACTAGGATGAAGTGGGAGGAGGGGCGGGAGGCTGAGAACACCGGGAAAGCTGGGCAGAGGCGTGCGGGACTCTGTGGGAGCTGCGAAGAGACTTGGGAGTGGCAAGATAAAAGCTTTGTTTTTAGAAGAGCTACGCGGCTGCTAAATATAGGGCTGGACTGCAAAGTGGAGGCAGAGAAAGTCAGAGACATCTGCTGGGAAGTTGTTAGCCAGTGGCCAGGAAGGTCTGAACAAGTTGATCATAAAAGATCATCTGAAACAGATTTTGGAAGAAGCAACAGATTTTTTTCTAATTTTTTATTATGAAAAGTTTCAAGTATACAAAAATATATAATAGTTATCACCATACGTATACATATGTTTACATATGTGTATGTGATTCAACAGCTCCAACAACTGAATTTTAATTGGATTTTATTTCATTTACCAAGAACCTACAAATGGTGGGTCACGGTAGGTACATTCTATATACAGAAAACATTTTTCCAATTGCTACAAGACCTAGGATTCGACATCGCATCATATGTTCTTATTATAATTTCAATAGAGTGAAGACTATAATAGCATTTTAAGCATTCTAGTTCCTTGAATACGAACCTCTGTGCAAAGTCACCATTCATTAAATTACTGATGAAGGGAATGGGATGCTGTTTGGCTTAGTGTGCCTGTGATTGTAATTTTTCGTCAGCAAAATAGGTTTTGTTGGTTGCTGTTTTTTGAGATAGGGTCTCTGCTTGTCACCCAAGCTGGAGTGCAATGGCACAATCTCAACTCACTGTGTCCTCGACCTCCCGGGCTCAAGGGATCCTCCTACCGCAGCCTCCTGAATAGCTGGGAACACAGGCATGCACCGCCATGCCAGCTGATTTTGTTTATTTTTTGCAGAGATGAGGTCTCACTATATTGCCTAGGCTGTTCTTCAGTGCCTGAGCTCAAGCGGTCCTCCCGCCTCAGCCTCCCAAAGTGCTGGGATTACAGGCAGGAGCTGCTGAACCTGGCCAGAGCCACTGCGCTCGGCCAAGCAAAATGGTTTTTAAACATTCATGTTCGCTGGAGAGAGATGAAAAAATATTGTTTTGTTCCCCTCTACAGAAAACAAAGGCTTCTGTGATCAATATTTTATGTCAAACATCCTGTGAGGATGAAGGGCCCTTCTGTGCTTCGCCATTTTAACCTCTCATTTGGAAAAGCAAAAAGGTGAAAGAGTGAAATGTGAAGGCGAAACTGCTGAGGAACATGATACTCAGCCTGACATGTTGTTACTTCTTATTTCCAGCTTTCTTCCTTTCCCTAGTCTTCTGGTTTATTTGTTTGTTTGTTTGTTTTCTCAGCCTGACCCAGTGTTACTTTCTATGTCAATTCTAGGCCCAGGAGAAGCTGCGTTCACAAAATCTCTCCTGGATGACTTGTTCAGAAGCCAATTCAGTAAATTCAAACTGTTTCAGAGTCCCTGTTTGAAAACCACAGGTGCCGTGGACCCACTAAGGTTGAGCTGTGCTGCAGTGAAGTGTTTTGCGTTCTTTGCATAATGAAATTCCCCAGATACAGGACTTGGCATTGAGCTTTTGAACTATAAATGGTCGTGTTCCAGTGAGGATCCTGGCCACTTAGTTCCCAGAATCCTTGACCCTGGGCTTGTGAATTCCTCATTCTGAGAGGGTCTGGATGATGTTAGTGGATACTATGCTGTTCCCAAGTAGATGGCTGGAGCCACCAGCTGATAGACCCAAGGGTCAGATGGTCTGGAAGTGGAGTGCATGAGGGAGAGAACTGGCCCATTCTTTGGGAAGAAGTTCCATCCTGCCCCACTTACAACCCCTCAGTCATTCTATCTATTTATTTGTCTGGCTCATGAGAGGACAGATGTTCTTGTTCCTTTTTCCCATTCTTTTAAAATTCATTTTTAATTGAATGTTTAACACATGAATACACTCTTGTAAACAAAAAAATTCAATGCAGATAAAAACAAAAATCTCCCTTGATTCTTGCTGTGGTCTGAAACTGTCCCCCAAGGTTCTTATTTATGTAGAAACTTTTTTTTTTTTTTTTTTTTTTTTGAGACAAGGTCTCACTCTGTTGTCCAGGCTGGAATGCAGTGACTATTGCAATCATGGCTTACTACAGCCTTGAACTCCTGGGCTCAAGCGATCCTCCCACCTT
This sequence comes from Nomascus leucogenys, assembly GCF_006542625.1. Lineage (NCBI taxonomy): Eukaryota > Metazoa > Chordata > Mammalia > Primates > Hylobatidae > Nomascus > Nomascus leucogenys. The sequence continues at coordinate 103,620,659 of NC_044389.1, forward strand.
AGCCTCCCAAGTGGCTGGGACCACGGGCATGCACCACATGGTGCCTGGGTAATTTTTAAAATGTTCTGTAGAGACAGGGTCTCCCTATGTTGCCCAGGCTGGTCTCAGCAGTCCTCCTGCCTCAGCCTCTGAAAGTGCTGGGATTACAGGTGTGAGCCACTGTGCTCATGTCTTATGCAGAAACTTACTAGCCAATGTGATAGTTTAAAAGTTGGGGCCTTTAGGAGGTGTTTCGATCATTTAGGGCCCTTGTAAAAGGGTGAGAAGGAGTGGATTCATTCCTTTTTCCAGCCCTTCTTCCAGATGAGGACGCAGTGTTTGTCCCCTCCAGGAGACACAGTGTTCAAGGCACCATCTTGGAAGCAGAGACCAAGCCCTTGCTATACTAAACCGGCTAGCACTGCGATCTTGGACTTGTCAGCCTCCACAATGGTGAAAAATAAATTTCTATTGTTTATAATTTACCCATTCTGTGGTATTTTTGCTGTAGCAGCTCAAATGGACTTAGACACTTCCCCAGCTACCAGCCCACTTCCTCCTAATTCTATTTTCAGTTTGGTTTAATCTGTCCAGATTTTCTTGTCTGCATTTACATGACCATATTTATATATAGATGTATATAGTTTTCTGCAGACATTTACATAAATAATGTCATGCTTTCTGTGGTGTTCTACAACGTACAGCTTTCAGTTATTTGTGTGGTCTTTTCCATATAAATCTTCATTTTTTTTTTTTTTTTTGACATAGAGTCTCCCTCTGTCACCAGGCTAGAGTACAGTGGTGTGATCTTGGCTCCCTGCAACCTCTGCCTCCCAGGTTCAAGCAATTCTCCTGCCTCAGCCTCCCGAGTAGTTGGGACTACAGGCATGTGCCACCACACCCGGCTAATTTTTGTATTTTTAGTAGAGACAGGGTTTCACCATGTTGGCCAGGATGGTCTCGATCTCTTGACCTCATGATCTGCCTGCCTCAGCCTCCCAAAGTGCTGGGATTACAGGCGTAAGCCACCGTGCCTGGCCTAAATTTTCATTCTTTATTTTACTGCTGTAATTTAACCAGTCTCCCTAATGATGGCTACGTAAATTGTTTCTATTTTTGTTTGTATTTTAAACATTGTTGTAATAAACATTTTTTGCTGGTTTGTGCACACACCTGAGTAGCTCTCTAGGACAGATGGAAACCAGGACAGATACCTGGCAGTGAATTGCTAGTTAAAGGCAGGGACTTTTAATAAAGATGGATAGTGCCCAGTTGCCATCCAAAACAAGTGGTATAAGTATAGATCAACAGTGCACAGGACAGAACATATTTCTCTACCTTGGATATGGACAATCTTGAAATCTTTACCACTCTGCTTTGCACAAACATCATATCCCATTATTTACTATAATTGGCATTTCCATGGGAATTAGTGGGATCAAACAACTGCAGTCACCATTACTATTTTCTCATGTGAATTGCCATGATATTCTTAAATCTGTGTTGTCTTTCAAACATACATCCCCTCTATCTTTTATTTCTCACTAAGATTGCCTGTTTTTTATTTCAGCAAATATGTGCACGCATAATTACAGAAATATGTGTGTTGTTTGAGGGGGTTGAAATGGAAATGCTTCTAGGACTAGCCCCCTCCTAAAAGGTGCTTTTTCCCTGGGTGTCTCACCAAGGGTAAATTCTGATGGGGCCAGGAGACACAAAACCAGTGTCCTGCCCTGCAGGCTGAGGGCGTGTTTCATTTAGACCTGATGTCTCTTCCTTGGGGTCTAGACTACAGTGGAACTGGGGGTCCTGTCCCTGATCTAAAATGGTTTGGAAAGCTTGTAGTTATTAACCACGAAATAGGATGACTTTTGCTATCCTTTTTCTCTTTGTTTTTCAGTTTGGGAGGTTTCTATCACCAAATCCTCAAGTTCAGAGGTTCTTCCCTTGGCCGTGTCCATTCTACTCATGAGCCCATCCAAGGCGTCTTCATGTCTGTTTTGGTGTCTTTGATCTCTAGCATTTCCTTTTGGTGGTTTTCCAGATTTTTCCATCACTCTGCTTACATTACCATCTGTTCTTCCATGTTGTCTACTTTTTTCCATTAGAGCCCTTTGCATATTAATCCTAGTGGTTTTAAATCCCTGGTCTGATAATTCTAACATTACTGCCATATCTGACTCTGGTTCTGTTGCTTGTTCTGTCTCTTCAGGCTGTGTTTGTTAGTTTGATCTTTTGGGATGCCTCATAATTTTTGGTTGAGAGGTGGACATGATGTAAAGGAACTTGGATAAATGGCATTTAGTAATGCAATGGTAAGGTGTTAAAGAGGGGAAGTGGTCTGTATAGTCCTATATTGGGTCTTGGTCTTTTGGTGAGCCTGTGTCCCTGGACTTTACAAGTGTTTTTCAGTTTGGATTGTCCCCCCAGCCTTAGAGGGGACCGGTTGCTAGAAGGGGCTGGAGTTGGGTATTTCCCTTCCTCTAGGTAGGTTAGGCTCTGATATCTAGTTTCTCCTAAGGGCAGATGTTGTTAAGAACAGAATGCAGCTGGGTATGGTGGCTCATACCTATAATCCTTGCATTTTGGGTGGCCCAGGCAGGAGGGTCGCTTGAGGCCTGGAGTTTGAGACCAGCTAGGGCAACATAATCAGACCCCATTTCTTTAAAAAGTTAAAAAATTAGCTAGGCTTGGAGGTGCATGCCTGTGGTCCCGGCTACCTGGGAGGCTAAGGTGGGAGGATTCCTTGAGCCAGGATGTTGAGGCTGCAGTGAGCTATGAAGAAGAGCAAGACCTTGTCTAAAGGAAGAAGAAGAAGAAGGAGAAGGAGAAGGAGAGGAAGAAAGAAGAAAGAAGAAGGAAGAAGAAGAAGAGGGAGAAGAAGGAGAAGAAGGAGAAAGAAGAAGGAAGAAGAAGGAAGAAGGAAGGAGAAGAAAGAAGAAGCAGAAGGAGAAGAAGAAGGAGGAGGAGGAGAAGGAGGAGGAAGAGGAGTAGGAGGAGGAGGAGGAGGCCGGGCATGGTGTCTCACACCCGTAATCCCAGCACTTTGGGAGGCTGAGGCGGGCGGATCACAAGGTCAGGAGTTGGAGACCAGCCTGGCCGACATGGTGAAACCCTGTCTTTACTAAAAATACAAAAATTAGCCAGGCATGGTGGTACGTGCCTGTAATCCCAGCTACTCAGGAGACTGAAGCAGGAGAGTTGCTTGAACCCGGGAGGCGGAGATTGCAGTGAGCCAAGATCGTGCCATTGCACTCAAGCCTGGGCGACAGAGCGAGACCCCATCTCAAAAAAAAAAAAAAAAAAAAAAGAAGAAGACGAAGAAGAAGGGGAAGAAGAAGAAGTAGCAGTTCTGGTGTGTTTCAGAATGAGTCCTTTTTCCCTCTGCCTGCTGGAAGCATGAGGAAATTTTCTCTAATATTCACTGTGACAACCTGGCCATGCTCCAGGAAGTAAACTCACAAAAGTGTGGGGTTTCCCTGGGACCAGGTCCCCAGAGCTTGAACCCTTAGGCTTGTCCATGCCCAGCTTCCAGCAATTCATCAATCACAGTTTCGGTTTTCCTCCTTCTGCTCCTGGGCTTCTGCAATGGTTAATTGCAATTCTCTGTATTCTCCTGTCTCTCCAATTTTGGGGCAGTGGTTTGCCCTGCAACCTTACTTTTCTTACAGATCTAAGAAGAGCTGCTGCTTTTTTGATGGCTTTTTAATGACAGAATTCCCTTTTGCTTTTGAGGCGGGATGATGGTAAGTCAGGTTTTGCCACTCGCCCCAATCCCTTTTACAAGGCCTGATTCTAAAGGAAAGTCAGCGCACTGCTCAGCAGCAATCTAGAGCACTCAGGTCCCCTTCTGTGTGGTTTTCATTCATCTGCAGAAATGCCAAGGGCTTCCCTGAGGCCTTCTCCTCCTCCAGAGCAGATCTAAGGATGTGTTCTCCCCTGTGTTTTTGATGTTGTCATTTGCCAGCCCTCCCTCTGAGCAGGACAGGCCATCATGCCCTGCCCTCTTGCCTTCCAGTTGGAATATTTTCACCCTTACCTAGACCCTGTGCTCGCCCACTCACACCCACCACAAGTCTTCTAGAACCCACTTACGTCTCCAAGCACAGTGGGATGGCTTGAGAAAGCCCTTGGGTTGGAGGCGTGGGTGGGGCCGCCCACAACAGCTGCTCTCTGCGCTGTCCCCTTTCTGTCTCCTGGGCAAGGGCCATCTCTGCTTGCTGTTCTCTCCTGGCCACACCCTTGCCACCTGCCCTCTGCCTCTTCGCACTCCAGTCCAGCGGTTTACCCATAAACCTCCTCCCTCCTTTCTGCAACCGCACCCCCACCGCAGCCTTCTCTGCCTGGGGGTCTTCTCAGAGGTGTGGGGAGTATCGTGCTTGAGCCCGAGTGGCCCTAGGAAACCAACAGCTACCCTGCCTGGTGTGTTATTCCCTGGCTCCCCACCCCTAAAATGCTCTGACATTGATCAGGTAAACGCTTCAGTGTCTAGTCACTGGGATGCTTTAAGTTCCCATATGTTCTCGTTATGTCCTGAACCTGTTTGTCCAGGTGACTGTTGTCTACCTTACAAGGGAGGGTCTTGAAAGCCAGAGAGAGAGAGACTGAGACCAGTTCTATTTATACAGTGATTAGCACAGAATCATGAGCAATTAGGTACCTAATAAATGCTTCCTGGTGGTGTAATCCTACAGGAAATCATTCCTTCATGTGTTTCTTGTACTTATTCCTTGAACTTGGTGAAAGATGGTTGGAGTGGGGGTGAGATTAAATTGAAAGTATTTTTTAAAACCTTTTCAGAAGTTGAATGTTTAATTTTTCATGGGCATGATTCCTTAGTGGATATAAGTTGATGGATAGTGCTGGAAATGCAGATCCTATTTACAAAGCCAGGTAGGTCACTGTGAGTCCTTAATGAGTTGCCATTGCACATACCTGAATGAATAGGAGTGAAGTCACCCCTTTAGTGGTGTGGAGGAGTCATCGCAGTTCTGTTTGGGAGACTTGTCATTCAAAACCAAATAAAACGTTAAGAATGAAGAGTCTTTTCTCATCCCTGGGCCCTCCTGGACTCTCAGAAGTCTTTATATGGCCAGTGCACCTTGCATCATGTCAGAGTTTTCTTTTAAAAGAGTGAATTTACACCATTTAGAGTTCCTTTGTAAGAAAAAAGTCTGGGCCAGGCGCAGTGGCTCATGCCTATAATACCAGCACTTTGGGAGGCCGAGCAGGAGGATCACTTGAGGTCAGGAGTGTGAGACCAGCCTGGCCAACATGAGGAAACCCCCGTCTCTACTAAAAATTCCAAAAAAAAAAATTAGCCAGGCATGGCGGCACTGGCGTGCACCTGTGATCCCAGCTACTAGGGAGGCTGAGGCAGGAGAATCACTTGAATCCAAGAGGTGGAGGTTGCAGTGAGCCAAGATCACGCCACGGCACTCCAGCCTGGGCAACAGAGCCAGACTCCATCTCAAAACGAACAAACAAAAAAAAAAAGAGAAAAGTCTGAGTAGATGATTATGTTACCTTTTGTAGCCTGATGTTCTTCCTCCAAGCCCTTCACAAGGCACTATCAAAGCGTCACCCTGACAATTCCCCTGTGTCTATTTGTTAAGGCCTGGGTCAGGGGACTGGCTGAGACATAGGCACTCCACCCGGCCTGACCCAGGGACTCACTTTGTGACTGGGAGATTCTGGAGACAAGGACACGTGGGTTTCCCCATTCAAGTTTCAGCGTCATAAGATGGGAATCCGCACCAGTGAGCATGAGGTCTGCCGGACTGAGCAACCCGGAAGAAAAAGTTGCTGCATGAATACAGGTGGGAAGTGGGCCCTGGGTTTAGAGGATGTGCCCCAGACCACATGTCAGAGCTGAAAAATAGAGCTCAGACTTCCTGCCTCAGGGTCTCGGGCCCCGGCCAGCTGTGTGTTGGGGGCAGGAGGGAGGAAGTGGAAGGAGCCGGCTTCAAGACACTATTTGTCCTTGCAAGTCACCAAGTGGCCTGTGCCAAGGAGCTTTTCCCAGTAGCACTGTGAAGGTTTTTTCTTTCTTTCTTTCTTTCCTTCTTTCTTTCTTTCTTTCTTTCTTTCTTTCTTTCTTTCTTTCTTTCCTTCTTTCTTTCCTTCTTCTTTCTTTCTTTCTTTCTTTTCTTTTTCTTTCCTTCCTTTCTTCTTCTTCTTCTTCTTCTTCTTCTTCTTCTTCTTCTTCTTCTTCTTCTTCTTCTTCTTTTCTTCTTCTTTCTTTCTTTCTTTCCTTCCTTTTCTCTCTCTCTCTCTCTCTCTTTCAGAATCTCTCTCTGTCACCCAGGCTGGAATGCAGCATGCAATCTCTTTTTTTTTTTTTTTTTTTTTTTAGTAGAGATGGGGTTTCACCATGTTGCCCAGGCTGCTCTCGAACTCCTGATCTCAGATGATCCACCGGCCTCGGCCTCCCAAAGTGCTGGGATTACAGGCATGAGCCACTGCACCCAGCAATTTTTTTTTTTGATACCTAGTCTTGCTCTGTTGCCCAGAGTGCAGGGGGTCAATCTCAGCTCACTGCAGTCTCTGCCTCCCAGGTTCAAGCGATTCTCCTGCCTCAGCCTCTCGAGTAGCTGGGACTACAGGTGCTCATCACCATACCTGGCTAATTTTTTTTTTAATGTTTAGTAGAGATGGGGTTTCGCCGTGGAAGGTGCTTTCTTGATGACTGCATCCATGAGTCACCCCGTCTTTGGGCTGCCGGCCCTTCTGTCAGGGTGCTTGGACAGGTGCTGGGTGTTGGTGGTGGTGGAAGCTTGTGCCAGTCCCCAGGGCCACTGCTGACCCGCTGTGTGGGTTTTCAAGGCTGTGATGTCCTGAGCTTGTCAATCAGAACGAGGGAGGTGGGCTCTCTGGGAAGATCGCTTGGGTGGTCCCTGGTTGACAGGAAGGGTCAGGGCCAGAATAGGGGTAACAAGTGGGGAGTGAGGGGCAGCGAGAGAATGGAGGAGAGGAGAGGGGTGAAGAAGCTTGTGTGTATTGGGAAGGAAAAAAAGAGAAGAGGGCAGGAGAAAGAGAGTGGGCTCCCTCATCCTGTTTCATTTTTATTTCAAAATGATTTTTCCTGCCACTCTGTCCTGGGCTGCTGCTTCTGCCCTGCTTCCTGGTGTCTGACGGCTCACGCTGGTGTGTTTGATTTCATTGTTGGCTCTGCCCTTTGTCCATTTTCTACTTTTGCAGCATTGAGCACTGAGCTAGGCTTTCCTTTTCCCCCCACTGCTCCTGCCGGTGCCTGCAATTTCCAGAACATACTTTAGACGCAGCTCTCTTCTTAGGAATTGGGTGAGAAGCCTTATTTTCACAAGAACATTTTTTCCCTTTCTCTGCTTTCTCTAAGTCTCACAGTTCATTTTCTCTTCCCACCAACTTCTTCTTTTCCCTCTTTCCCCTCAGCCAGAGGTATTTTTGTGTGTAACAGCTTTTTTGAGATAAAAGTCACATACCTTATATTCACCCATTTAAAGTGCACAATTTGACTGGTGCAGTGGCTCACACCTGTGATCCCAGCACTTTGGGAGGCCGAGGCGGGCAGATCACCCGAGGTCAGGAATTTGAGACCAGCCTGACCAACATGGCGAAACCCCATCTCTACTAAAAATACAAAAAAATTAGCTGGGCATGGTGGTGGGCACCTGTAATCCCAGCTACTCGGGAGGCTGAGACAGAAGAATCACTTGAACTTGGGAGGCAGAGGTTGCAGTGAGCCGAGATCACGCCACTGCACTCCAGCCCGGGTGTCAGAGTGAGACTCCATCTCAAAAAAAAAAAAAAGATAAAGTCCACAATTAAGTGGTTTTTACTGTATTCACAAGACTGTGCAACCATCATCATAATCAATTTTAGCACATTTTTATCACCCCAAAAAGGCATCCTGTCCCCATTAGCAGTCACCTTCCCATTCCTCCCCTCCCCCAGCCCCTGGCAACTACCCATCTGTTTTCTGTCTCTATGGATTTGCCCATTCTGGACATTTCATATCAGTGTAATCATATAATCTTCAGTCTTTTGTGTCTGCCTTCTTTCACATAGCCTAATGTTTGCAAGAGTCACCGGGTTGCAGCGTATGCCAGTATGCCAGTCCTTTTTATTAACAAAACCTGGAGATTTTGTGTGTTCAGAAGCACAGATCTGGGTTGGGGCAAGAGTCCGATGTGATGAACAGGAACATGTGGCACATAGAGAAGGATGCAAAGTGATATGTTATTGAAATGCAATGTGGTGTTTTTGCCACAATAGCACTGCAATTATATTGAAGAGCACAGCTACACCTTGGAGGAGACATGGCAAATCCAGAATGCAGGAGGATCCCCGTCCAGAAAGTTCCTTCCATGCAAATCTCAATGACCCCAAACACCATCCGCTTGTCCCAGTCTCCTTCCATCCCTCTAGTCTCCCTGTGGAAGGAGCAGCTCCATCCTGTGTGAAATGGTGTGCTTGGGTACCATGCCCATTAGGTTGAGCCCAGGCATGAGTATTTCAGTGTGAGTCTTGGTCAACAAGGAGGGAAATAATTTCATTACTGGGAATTTAAAACAGCCCAAGTGAGAAAGTAAGAGGCCAGAGGTAGATGGAGTTGGCTTTTTAAAATTAAAAAAAAAAAAAAAGATATTATCAAGTCAGCAGGAGATGAAAAGGAGTTCAAGTCATTGATAAGAGAGAGCTATGAGACTAATTGATGTTGAAGCCTGATGCTGTAACGAAATCAAAGAGCCAGCAGGCACAGACATCAGGAGTGCATTTGAGTATGGTGTGTGTGGTGAGGGATCATAATCAGGGTCTCTAAGTTTGCCTTCATTACCCCGACAGAGGTCAGAAACCTTCCAGAGTGCCTACTGGATATCACTCATTTTGCAAACCAGGTAATGATATTACACCAGAAACAGTTGACCATGTTTGAAGTCAAGAATTATAAACCACTGGCATCAATATGAACCATGAGCTAAGAAAGGAATACATAAGTGCAATGAAAAGTTCTCCTCTTGCAAAGATATCTCGACAATTAGATTAATAGTTACAAAATCCATTAAAGTTGAATATGGTGAATTTGATGAATGCACCTCCAAAATATGAATATAGGAAAATGGAGAAAAGCCGTTGCAAAGCTTCAAAATGGCTGACATTAGGATAGGCTGAGGTGGTTGGAAGGACAAGAAAAACCAGGGAATGCTTTGCCATGACCCACAACCAAGGGGATTTGCTGCTGTGAATTCTGAAGTTCTGAGACTCAAAAGCGAAAACTGAATAGCTGTCATCTCCCTGGTATGTTCTCTAAAGGCTGTAAAGTGGTGTTGCCTATGCCCTAGAGTTTTACAGAATTCACAGCGCAGTTATTTTATTTATAATCTTTTATAACCCTAAGATCCAGACGCGCTTCCATGGGGCTGGAGAGAAACATACCACGCTGAACTCCATTCATTCAAATACTGGACGAGCAGGTGTGACTGCCTGGGCGATGAAGCCAGGTACTGGCAACAAAGCCATGCATCCAATAGTCACGATCCTGCTCATGGAGTTTTCAGTCTATGGGTGAACAGGTATCACATGTATTTATTTGTGATTGCAGAAGTGCTGTGAAGATTTTAAAGGTGTTTGAGGGTGTATCACAGGAGACCCTGTGTGAACTGGAAAATTGCTCTCATCCTCTGAGCAAGACTTTGTTCCTTGATCAGGCTCATGGCACCCACATCTTTCTTCCTTTAAAATGAGTTCTCAGCCCTTTTGCAAGTAAACCTCTTTCAGGCCAACACACCATTTTTCCAGACCTGCCCAAATATGCCCTGTCACAGGACATGGTCATAGTCTGAACTCAAGCTGAGATCCTTTCACTGTGTGACAGGAATTTCAAAACCTTTTTCTTTTTCTTTTCTCTTTATCTTGAGATAGGGTCCTGCTCTGTCACCCAGGCTGGAGTGCAGTGGCAGGATCTCAGCTCACCTCAGCCTCCACCTCTCAGGCTCAAATGATCCCCCACCCCAGCCTCCCGAGTAGCTGGGCCCCCAAGCATGCACCACCACACCCAGCTAAATTTCGTATTTTTTGTAGAGATGGGGTTTTCGCCATATTGCCCGGGCTGGTCTTGAACTCTGGGCTCAATCTACTTTCCATAGCTCCCCAAAGTGCTGGGATTACAGATGTGAGGCACCAAGCCTGGCCTTTTTTTCTTTTTTATTGTGGTAAATATATTATGTAAAATGTAAATATACTAAAATTCACCATCTTAGTCTTTTTTTTTTTTTTTTTTTTTTTTGAGACAGAGTCTTGCTCTGTCACCCAGGCTGGAGTGCAGTGGCATGATCTCAGCTCACTGCAACTTCCACCTCCTGGGTTCAAGCGATTCTCCTGCCTCAGCCTCCCAAGTAGCTGGGACTATAGGCGTGCACCACTATGCCTGGCTAATTTTTGTATTTTTAGTAGAGATGGGGCTTTGCCATTTTGGCCAGGCTGGTCTCGAACTCCTGACCTCAGGTGATCCACCCGCCTAGGCCTCCCAATGTGTTGGGATTACAGGTGTGAGCCACCATGCCCAGCCTCCACCAGACAAAGGTTCTGGTGTTCTTTGTGGCTGGCCTCTTTTTTGATGGCATGGATTCTCATTGAGTCTTATTGGACATACATACACAGCAAACTCATGGTGGGAAGGGTTAAAAGACCAGCCTTCTGGCAATAGACAATACCCACAGACACAGACCCTCCAGTCTTGGGCACTTGTAACAGGTGTTTCTCTGTGTGAATGTTTTCACAGCTGAAAGAACACTGTCAGGCATTTCTGACAAGAGTGCAAAATGATACAGCTTCTATGGAGGAGACTTTGGCAATATTTAACAAAACAAATGCAAATGAGTCTCACTGGACTAAAATCAAGGTGTCAGTAGGGTTGTATTCCTTTTGATTCTGCAATCCAATTTCAATTATTATCATTTTTTTTTGAGATGGAGTTTTGTTCTTGTCACCCAGGCTAGAGTGCAGTGGCACCATCTTGACTCACTGCAACCTCTGCTTTCTGGATTCAAGCGATTCTCCTGCCTCAGCTTCCCAAGTAGCTGGGATTACAGGTGCCTGCCACTATGCCCAGCTAATTTTTGTATTTTTAGTAGAGATGGGGTTTCAGCATGTTGGCCAGGCTGGTCTTGAACTCCTGACCTCAGGTGATCCACCTGCCTTGGCCTCCCAAAATGCTGGGATTACAGGCATGAGCCACCGTGCCTGGCCTCAGTGAATTTATTATAAAGAAATGCCCTCTAAAATGCAAAACAACATCTCAAAAAGGTGACTGATAGGCGTTTTTTTCTTTTCTTTTTTTTTTTTTTTGAGACGGGAGAGCATGAAGCCAAGCAGAAAGTTTTCCTAAGTGCAGGATGTTGTGCCTTTGCACGGGGGGTCACAAGCCCATGAAGCTAGGCCTGATGATAGGAGATGTGTTAAAAGTTCAGAGGAGCCAGGCTGGGTGCAGTGGCTCACGCCTGTAAACCCAGCACTTTGGGAGGCCGAGGCAGGCAGATACTTGAGGCCATGAGTTCAAGACCAACCTGGCCAACACAGAGAAACCCTGTCTCTACTAAAAATATAAAAAATTTTCTGGGTGTGGTGGTGCACACCTATAATCCCAGCTACTCCGGAGTCTGAGGCACGAGAATCACTTGAACCCAAGAGGCAAAGGTTGCAGTGAGCCGAGATCACGCCACTGCACTCCAGCCTGGGCGACAGAGCGAGACTTTGTCTCAACGACAATGACGACAACAAAGGTTCAGAGGAGCCTGCTTGTGGGGACTCTGCTGGCTAATTTTGGGACAATTTGATCACCAAAAAAGAATAAGTGACAGTGGTTTATAACACACTGAATAAAACAGGAATCCATGAGTTTCTAGGGATACTTTATATAGTGATACTACACCACTGTAGATACTATGTAGTAATACTTAAAAAAAAAAAAAGTTAATTAAAAAAAAACTTTTTTTTTTTTTTTGAGACAGTCTCGCTCTGTCACCCAGGCTGGAGTACAAGTGGCACGATCTCAGCTCACTGCAACCTCTGCTGCCCAGGTTCAAGCGATTCTCCTGCCTCAGCCTCCTGTTTATATGTATATATTTTTAAATTACTTTTTCCCCCTTTTCCCACAGAAAGAACTTAATAGTAATACTTTATAAAGGTTAGATATGCAGGGGAGGGAAAACTTCTTTATGAAGAGTGCTAGCTAATGAATGTAGACAGAATGGTAGAATTAGAAAAATTACATTTTGCAGCCATTTAGTAATAATGATAAAACCACTGGCAATATTTAACAGAACAAGTGCAAATGAGTCTCACTGGACTAACATCAAGGTGTCAGTAGGGAAGATTGCTGGGAAATAGGACAGTCACATGATTTATAAAGTCTCACTTTATCACTCAAGTGATCTTGGCATGACCAAGAGTGAGACAGTCTGTTACTCTTTGCTCCCTGCTGTGGTGGAGTGGGAAGTACACTGTGTCATATTTTGCCAAAAATGTTTAACTCAAATCTAGACATGAGGCAACAATCAAACAAATATGGATTCTGGGGGCATTCTACAAGGCAGCTGGCCTAAACTCTTCAAAAATGTCATTTAAAAAACGAAAACGAAAAGGGGAGAATGTTCTAGATAAAAGAAAGCTAAAGAAACATGAGAATCAAGTGAGTTGTAAGACCCTTGATTGGTCTTAGATTGAAAAAGACCATGAGAAGCATTTAGTGGATGACGAAGGAAGCTGGAATGTGGACTGCATGTTAGGGAGTGTTACTGTACCATGTTCTGTCTCGGATGTGATGGTGCTGGTGATGGTTTTGGCCAGGGTTTTGTAGCAGAACGTCTTTGTTGTCAGAAGATACAGGCAGAAGGTTACAGGGTGAAATACTCTGGTGTCTTGCAACTTAGTTTTAAATGTGGGGGTGGAGAGAGAGCCAGGGGGAAAGGGAGGGAACAAATGATGCACAATGGTAACAATTATTTGAACCTGGATGAGGGGTATAAAGCTATCCTTGTAACTTTTTTTTTTTTGAGACGGAGTTTCCCTATCCCAGGCTGCAGTGCAATGGCACGATCTCCCCGGCTCACTGCAACCTCTGCCTCCCAGGTTTAAGCGATTCTCGTTTCTCAGCCTCCCAAGTTCAAGATTCTCCTGCCTCAGCCTCTCAAGTAGCTAGGATTACAGGCACACACCACCACGCCCGGCTAATTTCTGTATTTTAGTAGAGAGGGGGTTTCACCATGTTGATCAGGCTGGTCTCCAACTCCTGTCCTCAGGTGATCTGCCCACTTCAGCCTCCTAAAGTGCTGGGATTACAAGCATGAGCCACCACGCCTGGCCCCTTGTACTATTCTTTAGCTTCTCTCTAGGAAAGCCATTTTTCAAAAATAAAAAGTTAGAGGGGGAAAAAAGTTTTCCTAGCTAAAGTCACATGTCAAGGAGGCATGCAGTGGCACATGAAAGCAGACAAGCTTCTCGGGCTGATTGGCAGTCCCCCAGAGCAGCAGAGATGCCACCTGGTACTTCAACATCATTAGCTCCATGTCCCTGTCTGTGTGTACCGCACAAGCCATCACGGTGAGCACAGCAGCCAGCAGGCACCGCAGTGTGAGATTGGCGCCTGTCCTGGTGTGGCATAATGAGAAGAGCTGAGACTGGCATTCATGGACCAGCTAGCCGGGCGCTGAGGTTTCCTCTGTGCTGAGAGAAGGCAGGGAGTTTGGTGTCAGTTCAGGCTTGGACAACTTCTGTGGGTTGTATTTGAAAATGGGGGGACATATACCTAGCTTTATTTATGCAATATAGGTCAAATATTATGTGAGATAATATATTTTGTAGCTGATCTCATTATATTTTATCGAGTAATATTCTGAAAATAGAGATAGCTTTTTTCACTTATGAGCTGTTACACATGTACTTGCTGTTGGTAGTTCTACTAGTTTGTGTCCTAGAAACCCAGAATTTAGAATGATTCTGTTTCTTATTATTTCTGTCAAAAGAGAGAGAAAAAAGCAGTGCATCTGAAATGGTCTCTGCTGTGTTACTGAATACTCCTGACACGAGAGGACTTCTTTCTTATTGGGCTTCAGTGAAAACAGATTGCACATCTCCCTTCCTTCTTCCCTCCCTCCCTCCCTTCCTCCTTCCCTCCCTTCCCTCCTTCCCTCCTTCCCTCCCTTCCCTCCTTCCCTCCCTTCCCTCCTTCCCTCTCTTCCCTCCCTTCCCTCCTTCCCTCCCTTCCCTCCTTCCCTCCTTCCCTCTCTTCCCTCCTTACCTCCCTTCCCTCCTTCCTTCTCTTCCTTCCTTCCCTCCCTTCCCTCCTTCCCTCCCTTCCCTCCTTCACTCCCTCCCTTTCCTCCTCCTCCTCCCTTCCCTCCTTCCCTCCCTTCCCTCCTTCCCTCCCTTCCCTCCTTCCCTCCCTTCCTCCTTCCCTCCCTTCCCTCCTTCCCTCCCTTCCCTCCTTCCCTCCTTCCCTCCCTTCCCCCTTCCCTCCCTTCCCTCCTTCCCTCCCTTCCCTCCCTTCCCTCCTTCCCTCCCTTCCCTCCTTCCCTCCTTCCCTCCCTTCCCTCCTTCCCTCCCTTCCCTCCTTCCCTCCTTCCCTCCTTCCCTCCCTTCCCTCCTTCCCTCCTTCCCTCCTTCCCTCACTTCCCTCTCTTCCTTCCCTCCCTCCCTCCCTTCCCTCCTTCCCTCCCTCCCTTCCCTCCTTCCTTCCATCCCTCCCTTCTTCCTTCCTTCCTTCCTTCCTTCCTTCCTTCCTTCCTTCCTTCCTTCCTCTCCTCCTCCTCCTTTTTCTTCTTCTTCTGTTAGAGATGGGATCTTACTGTGTTACCCAGGCTGGTCTCCAACTCCTGGCTTCGAGCAATCCTCCCCACCCAGCCTCCCAAAGTGCTGGGATTACCACCACTTTGGGAGCCACTGCACCTTTCCTCATTGCACATTTCAAACATGCTTTTCTTCCACTCCCTGAATCTCTTTGGTCCTGGGTGCAATAGGTCACGTCATGGCATGGCATGCCTTCTGGTCCCGCACCCTTGTGTCACAAAGCAGGGCGCATCACCCTCATGCACAGTAGGGACATTTCTGGAAGACATTCTTACACCAGGATGGCTGATAGTAACCGTAGACAGAGGGATTGTGAACCACGTGGATGCATGTGGCCAAACACAGTAAGATGCATCCCTAACTTAACTTCCCCTTAGCTGGAATCCGAAATGACACAGCCATTCCAATGATACCTGTTCCAGGGGAAGTATGATGGAGAGAAAATCCAAGAGGAAAGAGACAGAGGTCTGTAATTAAAATACCTACTTTTGCAAAACAAGAGGGGAAAAAAAAGAAGGAAGGCGGGAGGGAAAGGGAAGGGATTCTAGGGCTTTCTAGGAGCAAGTTCAAGGGTGGAGGGCTGGGGGCTGAAGCTTAGGTTCCGTTAGCATCATGAGAAATCTGCTTCTGGATATGTCATACAGGAGGTAGAGATGACCGTTGGGCAATCAGAAGTGTGGGTTTGAAGAAACGGTGGGTGCTGGTGTAGAGTTTAGGGAGTCATTCCACAATAAGTACAGCTGTGTGGGCAGATGAGTTCCCCCAAAGAAAAGTGCAAAAGGAAGAAGAAAAGAGGGCAGGGCACGGCGGCTCCCTCCTGCAATTCCGGCACTTGGGGAGGATGAGGTGGGCGGATCACTTGAGCCCAGGAGTTTGAGACCAGCCTGGGCAACATGGCGGAACCCCATCTCTACAAACAATTTAGCTGGGCGTGGTGGTGTGACCTACAGTCCTAGCTACTTGGGAGGCTTGGGAGGCTTAGGTGGGAGGATTGCCTGAGCCTAAGCAGGTCGAGGCTTCAGTGAGCCATGATTGCACCACTGCACTCCAGCTTGAGTCTCAAAAAAAAAAAAAGAAAAAGAAAAGAAAAGAGGACTGAGAACAGAATCTTGGGTAATATTTAGCTATGGGGGGTAGGTAAGGAGATGGCTACAAAGTTTTGGGTCAAGAAACTGATTAGAGCCGGGATATAAAGGTGGGGTGTGAGGAATGACCACAACCAGGTTGGTTTGAGACTTTTGTCACTTAAAACTGAAAGAATTCCGATAATACCTGTATTTAAATATTTAAAACCAAATATAAGCTTAGGCTTGTAGCTCTTGTACAACTGTAAACTCAAAACATATTAAGTACCAGCAAAATTGCAAAACTCATAAAACAGAAATTAGCATTTAGTATGACAGATGGTATTGTTTTGCTGGAATAAAATCACTTCTATTGGCATTTATAGTAGAAAAAATTATTTCTATGGTTGAGACTTCACTTGTTGGTTTGGTGATTTTGGTTTTCAGTATCATGTCCATCATAATGTTTGTCATTATCTCTGTTGATAATTTTCCTTTGTAGCAATGATTTTATATCATGTATTTATTATTTAGAAGAGACCGTCTAATAGTACATTCCAAATATGATGGGGCCAGGCACCATGGCTCAAGCCTGTAATCCCAGCACTTTGGGAGGCCGAGGCGGGCGGATCATGAGGTCAGGAGATCGAGACCATCCTGGCTAACACGGTGAAACCCCGTCTCTACTAAAAGTACAAAAAAAAAAAAAAGAAAATTAGCCGGGCGCAGTGGCGGGCGCCTGTAGTCCCAGCTACTCGGGAGGCTGAGGCAGGAG
The DNA here is from genome assembly GCF_006542625.1 of Nomascus leucogenys. Lineage (NCBI taxonomy): Eukaryota > Metazoa > Chordata > Mammalia > Primates > Hylobatidae > Nomascus > Nomascus leucogenys. The sequence goes on from NC_044389.1 coordinate 103,637,303, forward strand.
AATGGCATGAACCCAGGAGGCGGAGCTTGCAGTGAGCCGAGATTGCGCCACTGCACTCCAGCCTGGGCGACAGAGCAAGATTCCGTCTCAAAAAAAAAAAAAAGAGTCCATTCCAAATATGATGGCAAAAAACTTTTAAAATATCATTTGATGGGGTACAGTGGCTTATGCCTGTAATCCCAGCACTTTGGGATGCCGAGGTAGGTGGTTCACTTGAGGTCGGGAGTTCGAGACCATCCTGGCCAACATGGTGAAACTCTGTCTCTACTAAAAATACAAAAATTAGCCAGGCGTGGGGGTGCATGCCTGTAGTCCCAGCTACTCGGGAGGCTGAGGCAGGAGAATCACTTGAACCTGGGAGGCAGAGGTTGCAGTGAGCAGTGAGCTGAGATCATGTCACCGCACTCTAGCCTGGGTGAAAGAGTGAGACTGTCTCCAAAAAAAAAAAAAAAAAAAATCATTTAACAGAGTTTATTAATTGAATTGATTGTTGGTTGTGTCCATTCATGATCTGTTGTAAGCTGCTGCGTGTTCCCACCCTGGGATTCTTACACTACACTCACTCACCATGTGAGTATGGATTTGAAGGGTGGAACACAGTGTTTTGAGTTTTGTATGCTTACACCACCCTGTGTATTTTTTTTTTTTTTTTTTGAGACGGAGGCTCTCTCTGTTGCCTAGGCTGGAGTGCAGTGGCGTGATCTCCGCTCACTGCAAGCTCTGCCTCCCGGGTTCAGGCCATTCTCCTGCCTCAGCCTACCGAGTAGCTGGGATCACAGGCGCCTGCAACCACGCCCAGCTAATTTTTTGTATTTTTAGTACAGACGGGGTTTTACCGTGTTAGCTAGGACTATCTCGATCTCCTGACCTCATGATCCTCCCGCCTCAGCCTCCCAAAGTGCTGGGATTACAGGGGTGAGCCACAGTGCCCGGCCCACCCTGTGTATTTTGATAACTCAGTTTCCCACCTTTTTTCTCCAATCAGAGTCCTCCAAGAGCTTTATTTCTATGCTGCAATTTCAGATGACCTACAAATTCTTAGAAGTGTAAAGAACTAAAAATATGTAACCAACTAAAATTGGGTTGTGGGAGGCTGGAGAAAGGAGAGAGAGACTAATTCACCATTGCTCAAAATAAAGTGTCAGTACTGTCTGAAGAACGTACTCTTCAAACTTTTCACATCAAACTTTTTTGGGATGCAGTGCGATGTGGTACAGAGAGTAACGGGTTTTGGAGTCAGATGACTTTGGTTGGTTGACACTCTTACTAACTTGGACATTGGAAAGTTACGTAATCACTTGTTTTCCTCATCTGTAGAGAAAGGCTACGGTGGTGAAATGAGATCATGAAGCTAAAATGCCCAAAGGTAGGCCTGGGGCACAGTTGGTTATCATTAATAATAGTTATTATCAGTTGTAGAAACTTAGGAGGACTAGAATAAATATGGAACTCAATATCCTAGTAGATGAGTAAGAGAGGGTTCGCAGACCTCGTGGGTGTGAACGTAGGGAGCATTATGTGGAGTCAGACCAACCAAACAAAGGGAGTTGGCATGTGGGGTCACTCAGATTTTATGCACCCAGGTTACTGCTGGCTCTGGATGGTTGACACACAGTGTGATGTTTCACTGCATTTGTATCAAGATAATGCCCCAACTGTCCCCCCAAAATCCAGCATTATTCATAATCGCATCTTTCATTACCAATTTGGGGAAAGTCTTTGGTACACAGTCAATTCCTGGGGATGCAAATGATGATTTCTTCTTTTTTTTTTTTTCTGAGATGGAGTTTTGCTCTTGTTGCCCAGGCTGGAGTGCAGTGGCGCGATATTGGCTCCCCACAACCTCCGCCTCCGGGGTTCAACCGATTCTCCTGCCTAAGTCTCTCGAGTAGCTGGGATTACAGGCATGCGCCACCATGCCCGGCTAATTTTGTATTTTTTTAGTAGAGATGAGGTTTCTCCATGTTGGTCAGACTGGTCTCAAACTCTCGATCTCAGGTGATCTGCCCACCTAAGCCTCCCAAAGTGCTGGGATTACAGGTGTGAGCCACTGAGCCTGGCCTATTTCTTCCATTTTTAAGTATTCACATCTTTTTTTTTTTTGTGATGGCATCTCGCTCTATCACCCAAGCTGGAGTGTGGTGGTGAGATCTTGGCTCACTGCAACCTTTGCCTCCCAGTTCACGCTATTCTCCTGCCTCAGCCTCCTGAGTAGCTGGAATTACAGGCACGAGCCACCACACTTCCCACTTTTCTGTTTGAAATTTTCAAGCCGAGCACAGTGGCTCACACCTGTAATCCCAACACTTTGGGAGGCCAAGGCAGCTGGATCACCCTGAGGTCAGATGTTCAAGACCAGCCTGGCCGACATGGTGAAACCCTGTTTCTACTAAAAATACAAAAAAAATTAGCCAGGCGTGGGGGCGGGCACCTGTAATCCCAGCTACTTGGGAGGCTGAGGCAGGAGAATCACTTGAACCTGAGAGGTGGAGGTTGTAGTAAGCCAAGATTGCACCACTGCACTCCAGTCTGAGCGACACAGCGAGACTGAGTCTCAAAAAAAAAAAAAAAAAAAAGGAAATAACAGTGGAATGATTCACCTCAAATCTTTGCAGTGAATTCCTGTGGACAAAGGGAGCTGTGCTCTTTCAGCTTGGAACTAAAGTGGGGCCCTAACGTTTCATTCTCCATACCACTGTATTGTTTGGCAATAAGCATATTCTACATTATTACATCTGGGGATGTTGGTAACATCCTGTGTCCTTTTGGTGCCACTGTTGCTGTGTCTTATTTAACACACTCAAAGTGGGGATAAATAACCCACGGCTTATGTCTCTGGTTTGATAAGATGGAGTTAGGACATGAAACCAGGGCATGGTGGTGGCAGAGGACAGTGGGCAGAAGTGAGGAAATGAGGGAGAAACGTGTTTCTCATCTGGGCCCCAGGCCCAACAGTCCTGTGAGCTCACACTTCAAAAATGGGCCCACCACCCGCTGACCTGAGAACTAGAGAAGTAACTCTCAGTCCAGAGATGGAGTTGGGGACACTTGGACCTAGGAGGTCCTGGAGACCCTCAGCTTCCTCTTTCCTTTAAGAGGGAAGATAGAAGAGAAGCTTTTCTTAAGATAGAAGCTGTTCTTCTGCACCCCACCCTGCCATCATTTCCAAATGAAAGTGGAGTCAAAGGCTTCAAGTATGAAATACAACTTTTTTTTTTTTTGAGACGGAGTTTCACTCTTGTTGCCCAGGCTGGAGTGCAATGGCATGATCTTGGTTCACTGCAACCTCCGCCTCCTGGATTCAAGGGATCCTCCTGCCTCAGCCTCCCAAGTAACGGGGATTACAGGCATGCGCCACCATGCCCGGTTTTAGTATTTTTGGTAGAGACAGGGTTTCACCGTGTTAGCCAGGCTGTTCTCGAACTCCTGACCTCAAGTGATCCACCCGCCTCAGCGTCCCAAAGTGCTGAGATTAGAGGCATGAACCATTGTGCCCAGACAGAAATACAACTTTAAATTGGTTCAACTGGAATGTGTCCATTCCCTTATTCAAAGCCCACCTCCCCTCATTCATTGACTGGCTGCACTTTCACCTCTGTAGGCCTTTGTCAGATAAAACATGTAACAGAGCAGGCTTCATTCACCATCAACCAGCAAAGGCTTAGAGTTCTGCATCCACATCTCAAAAATGTACAAACAATGGAGATGAAAATGAGAGTAACACATAAAATGAAGGAAATGGAAAGTTTGATGTGTGTATAAAACAATAAACTGTACAGATACATAATAAACTGTACAGAAATAATAAACAAGATCCAAAAACTAGAAACAGAAAAATAGGCCAGGTGTGGTGGCTCACGCCTGTCATCCTAGCACTTTGGGAGGCCGAGGCGGGCAGATCACGAGTCAAGAAATCGAGACCATCCTGGCCAACAAAATCTCTACTAAAAATAAATAAAAAAATTAGCTGGGCATGGTGGCATGCGCCTGTAGTCCCAGCTACTCAGGAGGCTGAGGCAGGAGAATCACTTGAACCCACCAGGCGGAGGTTGCAGTGAGCTGAGATCGTGCCACTGCACTCCAGCCTGGAGACAGAGAGAGACTGTTTTAAAAAAAAAAAAAAAGGAACTGAAGCAAAAAGAGAGAAAGAGAGGGAAAGAAGCAGATTTTTAAAGACTTGGTTGATAACAGCTGGGTGCGGTGGCTCACGCCTGTAATCTCAGCACTTTGGGAGGCCGAGGCAGGTAGAGCACGAGGTCAGGAGTTCAAGACCAACCTGGCTAAGATGGTGAAACTCCGTCTCTACTAAAAATACAAAAAAAATTAGCTGGGCGTGGTGGCAGGCACCTGTAATCCCAGCTACTTGGGAGGCTGAGGCAGAAGAATTGCTTGAACCCAGGCGGCAGAGGTTGCAGTGAGCCAAGGTCATGCCACTGCACTCCGGCCTGGACGACAGACTGAGACTCTGTCTCAAAAAAAAAAAAAAAAAAAAGACTTCGTTGATCACTTGCCTGTCATATTTGTAAAATATCACATTTTATATTTGTGTTGTATGGAAACTCAAACTACTACCAAGATGCCCTTCTGTTTTGGGGTTTGTTACAAACAACATTTGTTCAAGATTTAGCCTAAGAGATTGCTTTTTCCTCTCAATCCACAAACATGTTGCTTAGGGCAGGAAATGTACATTCAATGAATGATATGTTGAAAATACAATGCATAAAAGAATAGGCACACTTTACTTTTTTTTTCTTTTGTGTAGAATTAAATCGCTGGAAGGAAGCCAAGGAAGTTACACATCAAACCTTCTGTTTCTGGCCGAACAGTACTTAATTTGTTGGTATTTGGTAATCAAGTTGTTTTGGACCTTAGATGTTATGGATTGGTTTCTTTATTTTCCAGCCAACCAATTTTAATTTTTTCATATTTCCATAAGGAAATGAGATAAAGTGCTTTTATATAGATTATAAATGTATTCTACTTTTTATTAAAAATTGTGAATAAATATTCTTTTTTATTATCTACCTGAACATCAGTGTACCTCCTGCTATACATAGGCATATGTTGATTTTTATTTAAGACATTTCTGTCCAACCAAGTCACAGCACAGAATGAATCTTTTGTTTCCTTCGTGTTTTTTGGAATGTTGTGGAATTTTCATTTTACTGAGTCTTAGTTTCTGCATCTGTAAGATACAAGCATTTGCTGTAAGAGTCACATGTATACATTATATACATTATCCTATAAACACACCCATAGAGAGATGAAAACACTTTGTCTATCAAGTGCCAGAAAAATGTTAGCTACTTTGTTCCCAATTCAATATAAGGGGTTGAATTTTTTTTTCAAAATATAAGTTAGGATAAGTGTGTACATATAAGAAAGCATATGCAGCCAGGCATGGTGGCTCACGCCTGTAATCCCAGCACTTTGGGAGGCCAAGGTGGGTGGATCACCTGAAGTCAGGAGCTTGAGAACAGCCTGGCCAACATGGTGAAACCCCATCTCTACTAAAAATACAAAAGTTAGCCGGGCATGGTGGCACACACCTGTAATCCCAGTTACTCGAGAGGCCGAGGCAGCCGAATTGCTTGAACCCAGGAGGTGGATGTTGCAGTGAGCTGAGATCGCACCACGGTACTGTAGCCTGGGAGACAGAGCAAGACTCTCTGTCTCAAAAAAAAAAAAAAAAAAAGAAAGGAAAGAAAGAAAGCATATCCATTCTAACTCAGAAAAGTGGAAAGTGAAGATGTTGAATGGCCAATTGGATGTGTGGTTGTTAGACTCAGGATAGAGGTCTGAGCTGGAGAAAAGTGATTTGGGAGTTATCAGCCTATCTATGGAGTTGAAGCCAAAGGTGTGGATCAGGTCACATAAGGACAGTGTGGAGAAGTAGAAGCGATGAAGATGACCTGGAGCTGAATCGAAACACATACTAGCTGTTTAAGGCAGAGGCCTTGAAACTGGGGTCAAGCACTTTTAGGCACGTCCGAAGACTGCAAGGCACATGCGAGTATGCAGGTTTTAAGAATTCATTTTGAGATTCTCACTTCCGTTTGTAACTTCCCTCCACTTGCTCTGCCTGAGAGCACGCCTGTGCTGGGGAGGTGGGGAGTGGGGTGGTATCTCTGTTCTTATCCGTTCACTATTGCCTTTCTTCCACTTTCCAAGAGAAAGGCAATACTCTTTGTAGCACCATATTGCATTATGCTGGACTGTGGAAAACCTCTGGGGCCCCAAACAAAGCGGCAATTAGGAACATTGATATTGGTTCTGAGACAGCAAATGACTCCAGTGCCAGGTGACAGACCCTCTGTCAGCCAAGTGGCCTCCAGCTCTGCATTCAACAAAACTGAAGTAGGACCTTATTGAGTTGTCAGCTGTTAAATCCCTATAGATTGCTTGTGCTTATAGATCACTCTGTGATTTTTGGCTTAAACTCAAAAGGAATTCAAAGAATCGAAAGAAATTGCTACAAAAAAAATCTTCCTTTCCCTTCCACTGTTTATGTGAAAAAGTATCTCAGAGCTTACATCTATAAAAATGAAAAATAGGAATAAAATTGATGCTGAATCCTGCTTCACTTTAGCAAAAGGTCATATTTACCAACAGATAACTAAACTATAAAGGAAAAGACATACGTATTTCCAGCCTCATCTATTAAATGATGCATTTCCAATAAAAATTTGTTATGGCAAAACTATAGTGACAGAAACCAGATCAGTGATTGCTTGGAACTAGGTATTAGGGGATTGCTTGCAAAGAGGCAAGAGGAAAATTTGGGGTTGAGGAAATGTTTTATATCTTGTTTTTTTTTTTTCTTTGAGACAGAGTCTTACTCTGTAGCCCAGGCTGGAGTGCAGTGGCGTGATCTCAGCCCGCTGCAAACCCCGTCTCCCAGATTCGAGCGATTCTCCTGCCTCAGCCTCCCAAGTGGTGGGGATTACAATCGCGTGCCAACATGCCTGGCTCATTTTTGTACTTTTTGTAGAAACAGGATTTCGCCATGTTGGCCAGGCTGGTCTCAAACTCCTGGCCTCAAGTGATCTGCCTGCCTTGGCTTCTCAAAGGGCTGGGATTACAGGTGTGAGCCACTGTGCCCAGCAAATATCTTGATCTTGATTTTGGTTTTGGTTACATAACTGAACACGGTTGCCCAAACTCATCAAAACGTACACTTAAAATGGGTGAATTTGGGGGAGATGAAAATTACACCTCAATAAAGCTGAGGAGAAGCCTTGTTTAATAATTAAGTATCAAATTTATATTTAATCAATTGTGTACCAATAATCATTGTAATAACAACACAATCCTGAGGAAATCTTTAATACTTAGAGGCCTGTAGCTATGGGAAGCGTGGACAATTTTAATTTATACCTATTTTCAGAGAAGTAAAGGTAGTGATTAATAAAAGACTATAAAGCATAAAACATATTACATAAGGGTTTAATTCTGTGGGAAAATAAATAGGATATCAAAGAGAAAAATAAACTATATATTAATAAAATGGCAACTATTAAAAACATTTTTAAAATATGCAGTAGGCTATAACTAACAAACCACCGTGTATTTTAGATTTCATTACATCTATTTTGAAGAATGATATGATAGTTTTTTTTTCTTTTTTTTGAGACAGAGTCTTGCTCTGTCACCCAGGCTGGGGTGCAGTGGTGCAATCTCAGCTCACTGCAACCTCCACCTCCTGGGTTCAAGCGATTCTTTTGCCTCAGCCTTCCGAGTAGCTGGGATTACAGGCACGTGCCACCACACCCAGCTAATTTTTTGTATTTTTAGTAGAGACGGGGTTTCACCATGTTAGTCAGGATGGTCTCAATCTCCTGACCTTGTGATCCTCCTGCCTCGGCCTCCCAAAGTGCTGGGATTACAGGCGTGAGCCACCGCACCCAGCCGACAGTTTTATTTTAAATATTGGTACTGGCCAGGAGCCGTGGCTGATGCTTGTCATTCCAACACTTGGGGAGGCTGAGGCAGGAGGATCGCTTGAGCCCAGGAGTTTGAGACCAGCCTAGGCAACACACTCAACAACAAAAAGCTGGGCATGGTGGTGCATGTCTGTAGTCCCATCTATTTGGGAGGCTGAGGAGCTCTTGAGCTCAAGAGTTCGAGGCTGTAGTGAGCTATGATCACACCACTGCACACCAGCCTGGGCAGCACAGCAAGACCCTGTCTCTAAAATGAAAATAAAATAGAATGTTGATACTTATAATGTACTATAAAATTTATTCTTTTCAGCTATTTAGATGTAGGTTACTTTTTTATGTCAACTTAAAAAATGTACAAGGAGAATACATATTTGTTCAAAGTAATTTTGGGAATAAAAAAAAAAAGAGGTCTAAGAAAGAATAACCAGAAAGAGGCCGGGCACGGTGGCCCACACTTGTAATCCCAGCACTTTGGGAGGCCGAGGCTGGCGGGTCACAAGGTCAGGAGTTTGACACCATCCTGGCCAACATGGTGAAACCCCCTGTCTGTAATAAAAATACAAAAATTAGCTGGGTGTGGTGGCGGGCACCTGTAATCCCAGTTGCTCGGGAGGCCGAGGCAGGAGAATCACTTGAACCCGGGAGGCGGAGGTTTCAGTGAGCCGAGATGGCGCCATTGTACTCCAGCCTGGACGACAGAGTGAGACTGTCTCAAATAAATAAATTAATTAATTAAATTAAATAAATTAAAATAACCAGAAAGAAAGAAAGAAAATGAACTCAGAGAGAATGTTCATATAATTCTAAGAAGAGGTGCCGTGCAATGAAGGTACATTGTTTCAAGCCTCAGAGAGATCAAGGTAAGAGCCCCAAGATAACCCATTTAGGCTTTAATTTATGAGTGAATGTGTTGGGAGAGAGATTCTCACCTTTCCCCAGACCAAGAAGAGATTTTGAGTTTGGAGAAGAAAGATTCCCTTGGCCTCCAGGACCTCAAAAAAAAAAAAAAAAAAAAAAAAATGCTGAATTGCTCGAAGGCAAAAAAGATATCCAAGGAGATTGCAAAATTGGGAGTGAGATAGTGAGAGAAGAGTGTTTTAAAGAATGGGGAAATGGCTGGGTGCGGTAGCTCGCACCTGTAATCCCAGCACTTTGGGAGGCCGAGGGGGGCAGATCACTTGAGGTCAGGAGTTGAAGAACAGCCTGGTCAACATGGTGAAACCCTGTCTCTAGCAAAACTACAAAAATTAGCTGGGCCTGGTGGTGGGTGCCTGTAATCCCAGCTACTGGGGAGGTTGAGGCAGGAGAATTGCTTGAACCTGAGAGGCAGAGGTTGCAGTGAGCCGAGATCACACCACTGCACTCCAGCCTGGGTGACCGAGCGTGACTCCGTCTCAAAAAAAAGAAAAAGAACGTGGAAATGAATGGAGGCCTGTGGATTCTCCTGATAACCCCCTGGGTAGGTGGCAGTGCTGTGTTTATCCAGGGAGGCACCAGGCTTTCCAGCCTACGTAGTGCCTGGCTTAGAACAGATGAAGGAGAGCCACTCACTTCCAAGGGAAGCAAATGGCTGGACAAGAAGCATATCACGCCAGCCTTTCATGCACCAAAGACCCAGCGGCCTCCGATGTTCCATGCCATCTAAAGCCTTCCTGAACCTTGCATGGCCCTGGGCCTGGGACGGAAGCCCCTGTAATGGCTGAGATGGGATTTCCTCCTTACCCAGGGGGACAGGAAGCTCGGAAGCAGATGAATGTTTTAGGAAACATAGAAAAGTAATATTTTCTGAAGTCTATGGTTGTATATTAAAAGCCACGGCCGTAAGGACTGAAAAGTATTAAGTTGGATTTGATAGCCGGGAGGTCATAGGCGCAGTTTTGGTAGGGTGTGGGGTATGATCCAGATTCTATGAAGCAAGGAATGAGTGGGAGAAGAGGAAGTGGAGAAATACACGCAGACTGCTATTTCAAGAAGCTTGGCTATGAATAGAAGGTGAGATGAAGGGCAGATACGGAGTGGAAGATTCAGCCGGGGCTGCTGACAGCAATCTTGTAATGTGCAAGGCTGGACCAGAGACCAACCTGTCTGGGCATCTTTTGGTTGTTTTCTTGGTATTTATAAAGGTAACTGTAAAGTAAGGCAAGCCGTTGCAATAGCTGAACCCCCAAATCTCAGCGGCTGCATGCCACACGAGAGAGTTTTATTTCTCATGAAGAGAAAGTCCAAGTGGCTGATCCTACTCAGTGATCACGTTCAGCAGCAGAGATACAGAGACCCAAGCTCATCCCATCCATGCCATCTTCTACACGTGGCTCCCAAAGTTGCTCTGGAAGGGGGAAAGAGCATAGAGGATGGCCTTTGGGAGGTTTACCTGGGTGTGGACGGGAAGTGGTGCACATCACTTCTGCCCACTTTGAGCAGAACTCAGTCCCATGACCACACCTGCCGCAAAGGATCTGGAAATGCAACGTAGCTGTGTGCCCGGTCAGGACAGGAGGTGGATCTGATGGATGCATAGCCAGTCTCTGCCACATCATTCTACCCACTCGTTACTGTGACCCAATTAGCTTGTATCTTAGCCTCGAGATCCTACCCTCAGTTTAGATGGTATCTTGACGATATTACTGCTCAGATACCTGTTCTAAGCTGTTTCCTGCCTGATATATTCAAGTCTGGACTTCTCATAGAGACTGTAAAGGAACCACTCCTGTTTATGACACAAGTCACAGAACCCCTAAATTCTTGGCTTGGGAAGGATCAGAGGGGAGGGTTTAGGGGGCTGGGGTATGGCAGGCAATAGAACCATCCCTGTTTATGACACAAGTCACAAAACCCCTAAATTCTTAGCTTGGGAAGGATCAGAGGGGAGGGTTTAGGGGGCTGGGGTATGGCAGGCAATAGAACCATCCCTGTTTATGACACAAGTCACAAAACCGCTAAATTCTTTGCTTGGGAAGGATCAGAGGGGAGAGTTTAGGGGGCTGGGGTATGGCAGGCAATAGAACCATCCCTGTTTATGACACAAGTCACAAAACCGCTAAATTCTTGGCTTGGGAAGGATCAGAGGGGAGGGTTTAGGGGGCTGGGGTATGGCAGGCAATAGAACCAGTCTCCCCAAAACACTTCTTTTTTTGGGTTTTCCTTTGGGGTTCTCCACTGTGATGACCACTGGCCCCAGGGACTTTCTCTAGTAACAATCTACCCCCAGTGGAAACAAAGTGTCCCTCCCACATCTGTGTAGGATGGCGTTTTCAAAAAGACTTACTAAGTTCTAAGGGAGGACAAATGAAAAATTAAGAGGCATTATATGTAAGCCAGAGGACTCTAGTCACACATAGCCATAGAATTGCTCACTGTTGGCCAGGTGTGGTGGCTCACACCTGTAATCCCAGCACTTCGGGAGGTCAAGGCAGGCGGATCACCTGAGGTCAGGAGTTCCAGACCAGCTTGGTCAACGTGCTGAAACCCCATTTCTACTAAAAATACAAAAACACTGGCAGGGCGCGATGGCTCACGCCTGTAATCCCAGTACTTTGGGAGGCCAAGGCGGGCAGATGACAAAGTCAAGAGATTGAGACTATCCTGGCCAAGCCAACATGGTGAAACCTCATCTCTACTAAAAATACAAAAATTAGCTGGGCGTGGTGTCGCGCGCCTATAGTCCCAGCCACTTGGGAGGCTGAGGCAGAAAAATCACTTGAACCTGGGAGGCAGAGGTTGCAGTGAGCCGAGATCGCGCCACTGCACTCCAGCCTGGGCAACAGAGCAAGACTCTGTCTCATAAAAAAAAAAAAATTACTCACTGTCTGTCTACTGTCTCTCTTTCTTTTTTTTTTGAGATGGAGTCTCAGTCTGTCACCCAGGCTGGAGTGCAGTGACATGATCTCGGCTCACTGCAGCCTTCGCCTGCTGGGTTCAAGTGATTCTCCTGCCTCAGCCTCCTGAGAAGGTGGGATTACAGGCACACACCACCACACCCAGCTATGGTTTTTTTTGTATTTTTAGTACAGACAGGTTTCACCATGTTGGCCAGGCTGCTCTTGAACTCCTGACCTCAGGTGATCTACCCGCCTTGGCCTCCTAAAGTGCTGGGATTACAGGCGTGAGCTACTGCGCCCAGCTTGTCTCCTTTTTAAGTGCTGTCCCTAGTGACTTGCAGGACTTCCTAATGTGGACAGTTGGATTTGTCCCTGGCTTGAAGCACTCTTCTAGACTTGGATATCTGACTCTTCATCTCAGTGTTGTATCAGCTTGGCTTACTGATGTGCCATCTTGCTTAGTCAGTTTGGACTGCCTCTGATGCCCTGGGTTTTGGAATGTGTTTCTTGGCCCTGGGCCTTGGTGTGTGTTTGTATGTGGATGTGTATTTGTGATAGTTCCAATCTGGACTATGTTTTTTGCTCTGGCCACTGAGCCTGTCCCATGGCTAGACTTACCCAGTGCTTCAAGCCTCCTTGTGTTCCTCCGGGTTACTCTTTTGACAGTCTGTCTACAAACACCACAGCAGGACCCAACCCCCAGTTCCCTCTCCTGTACTTTTAGTTCCTGAGTGACCCAGTTCTATCTTGGGTAATTAGCAGACCAGGGACTGATCTCAACCTTCAAATGAGCTAAATCTCTCTATAACGAGGGTGTAGAGTTATGCAACATTTGAACAACACACACAAATTGTGTTTACCCTGGTATTTAGCAAGCCCACAAGAGAGCCGGAAATCCACAAGGAAAGTTATCTTAATGGAAGGGAGAGTCAAAGGGCATACGGTGGTCAAAGACAATGGGCGCTAGGAATTGAATGTTTGTGTCCCTCACAAATTCTTATGTTGAAATCCTTACCCCTAATTGTTGGTCTTAGGAGATGGGGCCTTTGGGAGACAATTAGGTCATGAAGACGGAGCTCTCATGAATAGGAGTGCTCTTATAAAAGGGACCCCAGAGAGCTCTCTCTGTACTTTTTGCCACATGAGGACAGAGCAAGAAGGCAGCCATGCGCAACCCGGAAGAGAGCCCTCACTAGAACCCAGTGATGCTGCTGCCCTGATCTGGGATTTCCAGACTCCAGAACTGTGAGGAAGAGGTTTCTGCTGTTTATAAGCCACGCAGTCTATGATACTCTGTTAGAGCCGCCCACACTGACTAACACCATGGGCAAGTGGGGGTGACTCCAGTGCTTAGTCCATCACCTTGCCTCTGGCTTGGCTCTCAGATTCTTGCTTGGGCCCTAAGGAGAAGGGACTCTCATAAAAAAGCAACAATAAAAGGAGTGTTTTATAAAATTTCCTTGGCTCATTAGGGGGCCCCAGGTGACATTTCAGGGGAGGGATATTCCAGGGGAGCTGGACCCTGGGAGGAATATGGTGGGTACCAGGCTGTAGATGAAAAGGATAAGACATGGGGGACTGGTGCCATTTGGGGAGGGCTGGAGTTTCTGTAATTCCAAGTGACGTGGCTTATGGAGATATGGGTTGCACATATCCTAGTATGCACATCTGCACACACACGTTTATACATACAGGACTTTAAAAGGTGAGGCAGCAGAATGCTATTCTGGAAGCTTTTTTTCCTCTGTATTACCCAAGCCGGAACAGAATTCTGGAATGTCATCAAGATTTCATCTCAGATTAAGCAAGATAACAATATTTAGAGTAAACAGATAAACAGAAACTTGAATTAGAATATGATCAAGGTGTGAGGTTTTCTTGCAGGAAATACTTTTCTATTTATGAAAAATATTAATAAGTGATCTAAATCTATAAGGTTTTAACCTATGAATATGAGAGGGAGAGATAAAATCTTTCCATTGAAGAATCTCCCAGGCTACATGAAAAAAATCAAGGTAATGCCTGTATGAGCTTTAAAAAAAAATCAACTTATACATAAGAACTTGAAATGAAAAGCAAGTTCTGGAATCCATTTCTCCACACCTTACCGCCCCCCATTTTCTACTGTTTCTGGTATTTTTTCCCATAGCTCTAAATAATATGCATGTACAGTGATTTCTTGATTTATAAATGTTAGGCACTGTATTTTGACTTCCTTATATCATAGTGAAATATGTAACTTAAGATTAGCATCCTCTCCCATTTTCTTTCCAGAACAGTTAGAAAAAAATCTTCCATTTCTCTCTCTTAATTTCTATTTCCAAGCTAAAAAATGATACCCAACCCTCTATTTTTTATTTTATAGATGGTATCTTTCAATTCCTCACTTAAGCAGATTAAAATCTTGCCTCTTGTTCTCTTTTCTTTACTCCTCCTCATCATCATCCTTTTCTTCTTCCCATCTCTATCAGCTGAATCTTTGTTTTTTTTATTGTGAATGCTAATATTTAAAGTCTGATCAAGTTAACTGTAGTTAACTTTCCTTTAATTTGTCGACAGATTGATTATAAAAGTTGATAATCAATGTGCTTCTTTTTTGCTATCTAGAATTTGAAATTTTTCATATATTTTGAGGCATTTTCCACCTAATCAGTCCTGGGGGAGGCAGAGCTCTTCTACTATTACAGAAAATAGAAAATGCAAATACTTTAGCCTCCCAGTTTCCCTTGCTGGTATTGGGTAGGCATTTAACCTAGGCAGAGCCAATCTTATGCATCAGTATGTTTTAAATTGGGAACAGCTCATGAAGAGTCATGGATGCTGAGAATTTCTGGGGCAGTGGTGGTGGTGGCAATGACATCCAGGTTCAGGGATGGGAGAAAGGTGAGGAAGGGACTCAGTGGTGCAGTACGACACTCACTGTCCAATGTGATTGGTTGGACAGCATCAACTATGTCATCTGTTGCTTAGCAATGGTGGCAATAGTGGGGTTCTCCCTGGACAGCCTCACTGTGGCTGTGGGCCCCACTGGGTAACTTCTGAGCCTCCAGTAGTTCCCAGAGTCACTGATATCTTTCAAGAAATTATTTTTCTGTTCAGATCAGTTAGGGTTGATTTTCATAGTTTCTGATTATGAGTCTTGATTAATGAACAATTAAAGAACTGTCTTCTTATGGTTGTGAAAGTGTAGGCTGGGTGCAGTGGCTCATGCCTGTAATCCCAGCACTTTGGGAGGCCGAGGTGGGTGGATCACAAGGTCAGGAGATTGAGACTATCCTGGCTAACATGGTGAAACCCCGTCTCTACTAAAAATACAAAAAAATTAGCCAGGCATGGTGGCGGACACCTGTAGTCCCAGCTACTCGGGAGGCTGAAGCAGGAGAATGGTGTGAATCTGGGAGGTGGAGCTTCCAGTGAGCTGAGATCACACCACTGCACTCCAGCCTGGGCGACAGAGTGAGACTCTGTCTCAAAAAAAAAAAAAAAAAAAAAAATAGAAAGTGTTATTCACTGTTAATTTATGTTCATTTCTTGGTCTATGGATTTAATATTACATATCTATGTCATTCTTTAGAGAAAGTTCCAGTCATGAAGTTCAAATGCATTTTCTGCCTGGGCACAGTGGCTCACACCTATAGTCCCAGCACTGTGGGAGGCTGAGGCGGGACAATCACTTGAGCCCAAGAATTCGAGACCAGGCTGGGCAACAAAGTGAGATTGCATCTTTACTAAAAATAAAAAATTAGGTATGGTGGCATGCACCTGTGATGCTAGCTATTTGGGAAGCTGAGGTGGGAAGATCACTTGAGCCTGGGAGGTCAAGGCTGCAGTGAGCTGTGATCATGCCACTGCACTCCAGCCTGAGTGACAGAGCGTTACCCTGTCTCAAGCAACAACAACAACACAAATGCATACCCTCAAGTGTATCCAAACTTGAAGTCTCCCATCTGTTCCATCCTCTCCCTTCTATCGTCAAGGACTTGCCCTGTGGGAACTTGGCTTGTTCCTGCCCCGCAGGCTGCTTGCTCCCCAGGTCTGCGGAACAGCTCTGAGCCTGCACCTCCCATTCACTGTGCCCTGATTTGGATTCACCATTTCTAGATCCTGTATTTCTCTCTTTCTTGGTTTCCTTCTTCGCTTGATTGAATTTCATCTTTAATTAGCTTCCTAAGAGAGACTACATGGAAATAAGAAGTCTTTCTTCTAAATGTCCATTTGATTGACAGTTTGACTGTAAATAGAATTCTAGAATGTGGCAGCTATTCATGAAACCCATTTTCTTCTCTTCCTAGGCTCACAGTTAGACTACATTCCTAGCCTCCTGAAGAGTTAGGTATAGCTGTGTGACTGAATTCCTGCCAATGAAATGTGGTGAGAACCACTTCCAGGCCTGGCCCACAAAAACTCCCATAGACAATTCTTCATCCTCTTTCCTTTTGCATCAGGCCTGATACAGAAGAGCATGACAACTTTGGAACTCCTGTGTAGAAAGTGGAGAAGCCACAAGCTGAGGAGCCTCTGGGTTCTTCCAGCACTCCTTCCAATTTTAGCTCTGGATTTTCTTCAAATGAGAAACAAATCCCAACATTTCCAAAGCAAGTAATATTGTACAATCATAGGTCATTTCAAAATCACAGAGAAAAGTAGCAATCTTCCCAAAGAATTAAGGAAGTCTGCTAGGCCACTAAACAAGTGTTAATACATTTGAAAAGACTGAAATTATACATCATATCTTTTCTAATCACAGTGAACTGGAACTAGAAATTAATAACAGAAGGAAAGCTGGAAAATCCACAAATATGTGGAAATTAAACAATACACTCTCAAACAACCAATAGGTTAAAGAAGAAATCATAAAAGAAATTAGAAAATATCTTGAGATAAATGAAAAAGAGAACATAACATAACAAAACTTATGGGATGCAGTAAAGGCAGTGCTAAGAGGGCAATTTAGAGCTATAAATGCTTACACCAGAAAGGGAGAAAGACCTCAAATCAACAAGTTCCCTTTACACCTTATGGATCTAGAAAAAGAAGAACAAACTAACTTCAAAGCTAGCAGAAGGAAGGAAATAATGAGAATAGGAAAGAGATAAACAAAGTAGAGGCTAGAAAAACAATAGAGAAACGAATGAAACCAAGAGTCGTTTCTCTGAAAAAATCAACAAAATTGACCAACCTTTATCTACATTACTTAGGGAAAAAAAGAAAAAAAGAAAGAGAAGACTCAAATAAATCAGAAATGAAAGAGGGACATTACAACCAATTTCACAGAAATAGACAGTCTTTTAAGAGAATACTATGATCAGCTGTGTGCCAAAAATTTCAATAACCTGAATGAAATGGATAAATTCTAGAAACACACAACCTATCAAGACTGAATAATGAATATATAGAAAATCTGAACAGACCTTAACAAAGAGATCGAATCAGTATCAAGAAAGCTTCCAAAAAAGAAAATACCAGGACCAAATGCCTTCCCCGGTGAATTCAACCGAACAGTTAAAGAACAATTAACACCAACTCTCCTCAAACTCTGCAAAAAAAAATTGAACAGGAAGGAAACCTTCCACACTTACTCCACAAGGGCCTCAATGCCCTGATACCAAGGGCAAACAAAGACACTACAAAAAAAGAAAGCTATCAACTAAGATCATGGCTAAACATTGATGCAAACATCCTAAACAAAATACTAGCAAACAGAACT
This sequence comes from Nomascus leucogenys, assembly GCF_006542625.1. Lineage (NCBI taxonomy): Eukaryota > Metazoa > Chordata > Mammalia > Primates > Hylobatidae > Nomascus > Nomascus leucogenys. Next base: position 103,654,771 of record NC_044389.1, read on the forward strand.
TAACAACATATTAAAAGAATTATACCCCATGACCAAGCAAAGTTTATTCTTGGAATGCAAGGAGGTTTCAACATATGAAAATCCATCAATGTAATAAACCACATTAAAACAGATTAAAAGAAAAAACACATAATCATCTCAATTGATGCAGAAAAAGTATTAATATTTGGAAAAATTAACACTCATGATGAAAACACTCAACAAACTAGGGATAGAAGAAAATGTCCTCAACACGATAAAGGCCATAGCTGAAAAGCCCACAGCCAACATAATACTCAGTGGTGAAAGACTGAAATCTTTTCTTCTAAAATCAGGAACAAGAATAGGATGACCACTGTTATGAACTAAATTGTGTCCTCTTAAATTCATATGTTGAAGCTCTAGCCCTCATTATGACTGTTTTTGGAGATAGGACCTTTAAGGAGGTAAGTGAGGTTAAATGAGATCAGAAGAGTGAGGTCCTAATCTGATAAGACTGTTGTCCCCCTTTTTGTTTTTTTGTGACAGGGCCTTGCTCTCTTGCCCAGGCTAGAGTGCAGTGGCATGGTCTCGGCTCACTGTAACCTCCATCTCCTGGGTTCAAGTGATCCTTCCACCTCAGCTTCCCAAGTAACTGGGACTACAGGTATGCACCACCACACCCAGCAAATTTTTGTATATTTAGTAGTGGTGGGGTTTCACTATGTTGCTCAGGCTGGTCTCAAACTCTTGGGCTCAAGCAATTCATCCACCTCGGCCTCCAAAAGTGCTGGGATTATAGGCATGAGCCACTGTGCCTGGCTTAGGACCGATGTCTTTGTAAGAAGAGGAAGATGCCAGGTGTGGTAGCTCATGCCTGTAATCCCAGCACTTTGGGAGGCCGAGGCAGGTGGAACATTTGAAGTCAGGAGTTCCAGACCAGCCTGGCCAACATGGTGAAACCCGGTCTCTACTAAAAATACAAAGATTAGCTGGGCATGGTGGCGCATACCTATAGTCCCAGCTGCTCAGGAGGCTGAGGCAGGAGAATCGCTTGAAGCCGGGTGGCAGAGTTTGCAGTGAGAGTGAGCCAAGATTGCACCACTGCACTCCAGCCTGGCAACAGAGTGAGACTCCATTAAAAACAAAACAAAACAAAACAACAACAACAACAACAAAACCCAAACTTCTAGAACTAATAAACAAATTTTAAAAAGTAGCAAGATACAAAATCAACACGTATAATTCCATTGTATTTCTATGCAGAAACAATGAACAATCTGAAAAGAAAATTAAGAAAATGGTTCTAGAAACAGTCATATCAAAAATAATAAAATATGCAGGAATAAACTTCTCCAAAGAGGCAAATGAATGACTTGCACACTGAAGACTACAAAATGTTGCTGAAAGAAATTTAAAAAAAAAACACAAAAGGAAAGATGTCTCATGTTCTGGACTGGAAGACTTAATAGCATTTAGATGTCAATACTACTCAAAAAGATCCACAGATTTAATGTAATCCCTATCAAAATCCCAAATATATTTTTTTCAGAAATAGAAAAGTCCATTGTACAATTAATATGGAATGTCAAGGGACCCCACATAGCCAAAACAATCTTGAAAAAAGAATAGTTGTCGGCCTCACAATTCCTGAGTTCAAATTTTATTACAAAACAACAGTAATTAAAACAATGTGATACTGGCATAAAGACAGACACATAGACCAATAGAATAGAGAGACCAGAAATAAATCCTTGCATATATAGCCAAATGACTTTTGAGAAGAGTGCAAAGACCATTCAACAGGGAAAGGAAAAAAAAAAAAAAAAAAAAAAAAAAAAAAAAAAATATTCAAAAGAATTGAAAATAGGGTGTCGAACAGATATTTGTACAGCCAACTTCACAGCATTATTATTATTATTGAGATGGAGTCTCACTCTATCACCGAGGCTGGAGTGCAGTGGCGCGATCTGGGCTCACTGCAACCTCTGCCTCCAGGTTCAAGTGATCCCCCTGCCTCAGCCTCCCAAGTAGCTGGGACTACAGGCATGCACGATCACACCTGGCTAATTTTTATATTTTTAGTAGAGACAGGGTTTCGCCATGTTGGCCAGTCTGGCCTCGAACTCCTGACTTCAAGTGATCTGCCTGCCTCAGCCTCCCAAAGTGTTGGGATTACAGGCGTGAGCCACTGCGCCCAGCCCATAGCAACATTATTCACAATAGCCAAAAGGTGGATAAAACCCGAATGGCCATTGACAGATGAAGAGATAAAACAAAATGTGGTCTATTCATACAATGAAATATTATTCAGCTTCAAAAAGGAAGAAAATTCAGATACATACTACAACATGGGTGAACTTTGAGAACATTAAGTAAGGTGTCAGCCACAAATTGCATACTGTGATTTTACTTACATGAGGCTGTTAAGAGTGGTCAAACTCACAGAAACAGAAAGTAGAATGGTGGTTTCCAGGAGCTGGATGAGAGGAAACCGGAGTTGTTGTTTAATGGGTACAAAGTTTCATTTTTACTTTATGAAAAAGCCAGGGCAATTGGTGGCACAATGACTTAATACCATTGAATTGTACACTTAAAAATAGTTATGATGGTAAATTTCATGTTATGTATCTTTTTATCAGAATTAGGAATTTTATTTATTATTATATTTAATTTTTAATTTTTTAGAGACAGGGTCTTGCTCTGTCTCCCAGGCTGCAGAGCGGTGATGCAGTCAGAACTCACTGCAGCCTCAAATTCCTGGACTCAATTGATCCTCCTGCCTGTCTTCCGAGGACCTGGGACTACAGGTGCGCCAGCACACCTAGATAATTTTTAGAAGAATTTTTTGTAGTGATGGGGTGCCACTTCATTGCCCAGGCTGGTAGGAATTTTAAAAAAGAAAACAGACACATGATTCTGTTAAAATAAATGGTTAATGTACTTTACTATCTAAATTCAAGCCTCCATCACTTAAAAAGCAGAAATCTTACAGCTTTAAAATGGTTGTTTTCCAGTTTTGAAAAGTTAAAGGGCCCATCCTCAGCTAACATATGCTACCATAAAGGCATTTTACAAAGTTACTAAATAATTTATATATCTTGAACCTTTACTAATAGATCTTAAATGTTACTAAGATGCTAATAAATATGTTACAGTTTAAAAATATATGTCAAAACACTAAACTCAAGTTTAAATAATTATATCTGAACGGAGGAAATGAGCTCTGGAAATATTTTTAAGCAAAAAGGCGGCATAGACCTAGTAATGGAATTGTAAGCAACTTAATCACGAGCAGCAACCCTCTACCCTGGAGGCTGAGGCAGGGGGATCACTTGAACCCAGGAGGCAGAGGTTGCAGTGAGCCCAGATTGCACCGCTGCACTCCAGCCTCGGTGATAGAGTGAGACTCCATCTCAATAATAATAATAATAATGCTGTGAAGTTGGCCGTACAAATATCTGTTCGACACCCTACTTTCAATTCTTTTGAATATATATATGGAGATGCGATATTGCTGGATCTTATGGTAATTTTATAAATAAAAAGCTACTCTTTTTATTTGTCACTGTTAATGGGAGAGTCAAAAGCTTTCGTAACTGATACAGAGATGCCTCACCCAGTCAAATTCCCTTTGGGTATTGGGATTTGCCCTCATATACTCAATTTTTTCAGTTCACCCAGGAGTGACTGAGGGCTTATGAGTGGAAAAATGATGAATAACCGACACCTTTGTGTCCATGAACATGTATTTTTATTAGCTTAAAATGCAAATAGAAAGTCTTTAATGATTTAAAATGTTTTGTCTTCCATTCAAAGTACTTCTTTTGGTGAGAATTTCCCTCAGAAGCCTAATTTATAGCAACGAGGAAATTGGAGAATGTGGAGTCAGAGTAAAGGGAGTTTAAGAATTTCTTTTTTTTTTTTTTTTTTTTTGAGCCTGTTGCCCAGGCTGGAGTGCAGTGGCGCAATCTCGGCTCACTGCAACCTCTGCCTCCTGGGTTCAAGTGATTCTCCTGCCTCAGCCTCCCGAGTACCTGGGATTACAGGTGTCCTCCGCTATGCCCAGCTAATTTTTTGTATTTTTAGTAGGTAACGGGGTTTCACCATATTGGCCAGGCTGGTCTCGAATTCCTGACCTCATGATTCACCGTCCTTGGCCTCCCAAAGTGCTGGGATTACATGCATGAGCCACCGCACCTGGCCGAGTTTAAGAATTTCTAGTGGTGGTTCATCCAGGCCATGATAGAATTTGGAGAATCATCTCTGTAGACAATGAAGCATACCTTTTGCTTGTAGAAATACTCATGTCTACTAGGTGCAGCGTTTCCTTTTGATGAAAAGGGTTCGATAATGACAAATTCCTGTCATTTGACTCTTCTTCAAGACTTGATGGAGACTACTTCCGGTATATTTTGAGGACTCTGTCTATTAAATGGTAACTTCGTTTGGATTGGTTACATTTAGTCAACTTGAGATTTAGCACGTACTCTAACTTCCACAGTATTGCTTTGGGTAAGTTAATATTTCCGGGAAGCTATTTCCTTTTATATTTTTCCTTTTAATGTTTTTGAGATATGAATCACAAAATATAAAATCCACTTTTTGGAAGTGGTTTATAGTATATTGACAAGTTGGTGCAACCATCACCACTGTGTCATTCTAGAACACTTTCATCATTTTTAAAGGAAACCTCATACAATTAGCAGTCACTTTCCATCCCTCCCCCGCCAGGCCCTGGAATCACTCGATTTCTGTCTCTATAGATTTGCCAATTCTGGATATATCACATCAATGGGACCACACAATACGTGCTCTTTAGCATTTGGTGTTTTTCAATTAGCATCATGTTCAGTCCTCTTTATGGCCGAATAATATTCCATTGTATGAATAGATCACATTTTGTTTATTGATTCATCAGCTGATGGACATTTGCGTCGTTTCCACCATCTGGCTATTATGAACAATGCTGCTATGAACATTCACATACAAGTTGTCGTGTGGACATTTGCTTTTATGTCTTTTGGGCATATACCTAAGGGGTGAAATTGCTGGGTCACGTGGTAACTCTACGCTTAACTTTTTTAGAAACCACCAGTCTGTTTTCCAAAGTGGCTGCACCGTTTTATGTTTCTACCAGCAATGCACAAAGATTCCAGTTTTTCCATGTCCTGGCTAACACTTACTATTTTCTGTTTTTTTTTTTTTTAATTTTGTTTTGGTTGTGGCTTTTATTTGCATTTTCATTCTAAATCTTGTCGCTCTAGGGAAGCTTCAAATCACAGAACCCAAATTCTGACCACTGATGTGAGAATGTTAACTAAGTAGAGCCTATCAAAGTCTTTTCTGAAGTTTTTTTTTTTTCAAAATTGGAACTATATAGAGAAAGGAGGTCTTCTTCTTAGGTTGTGAATCTGGAAAGAGAAGAGTCTGGACTTAAGGGTATAGTTTACTGGAGAAAGCTGGCATAAAAAAGCGAAGTCAACATATCAGGAAAAGCAAAGAGAAGAAGAAAAAGGAGAAAGAGATGGAGGAAGAGGAAGGGAAGAAAAATGAGAAGAAGGAGGAAAAGAAGAAGAATGAGGCCAGGTGCTATGGCTCACACCTGTAATCCCAGCACTTTAGAGGCTGAGGCAGGCAGATCACCTGAGGTTAGGAGTTTGACACCAGCCTGGCCAACATGGTGAAACCCTGTCTCTACTGAAAATACAACAACAAAGGCCGGGTGTGATGATGCATGCCTGTAGTCCCAGCTACTCAGGAGGCTGAGGTGGGAGGGTCACTTGAACCCGGGAGGCAGAGGCTTCAGTGAGCTGAGATAGCTCTACTGTACTCCAGCCTGGGCGACAGAGAGAGACTCTGTCTCAAAAAAAAAAAAAATAAAAGCCAGGCACAGTGGCTTAGGCCTGTAATCCTAGCACTTTGGGAGGCTGAGGTGGGCAGATCACCTGAGGTCAGGAGTTCGAGACCAGACTGACCAACATGGAGAAACCCCATCTGTACTAAAAATACAAAAATTAGCTGGGCGTGGTGGCACATGCCTGTAATCCCAGCTACTCGGGAGGCTGAGGCAGGAGAATCGCTTGAACCCGGGAGGCAGAGGTTGCAGTGAGCCGAGATCACGCCGTTGCACTCCAGCCTGGGCAACAAGAGTGAAACTCCATCTCAAAAATAATAATACTACTAATAATGAGATAAGTGGAGGGGGCAGGGGAGAGGAGTTGGAAGACAAGGGGGGAATTGCTTTCTTTCCATAGTGTGAAGTTGGATGAGCAGGAGCTCCTGGGGGGTGGGGAGTGGTAAATGTGGTCCTTCACTGGAGCTACATCAGGAGTTGGGAAGGAAAGACCCTGGGTGCTGCCATACGTCAATCCCTTGGGGTTAGAGTTTAGGTGTGGCGAGAGAAGGAGGGGACTAGGGTCCTGAGAGTAGCTACTTACGACAAGGGTCCGAGCTCTGTACTTAGATAACAACCATGTTTGATAATCAACAATCTGTTCATATATTCTTTACCAGCTGAATCTAACCGTGACAGAACCTCAAATGAATCTAAATTACGGGAACTTTCTACAAAATAACAAGCCTGTACTCTTCAAAAATGTCAATGTCATAAAAGATAAAGAAAGGCTCAGTAACGATTCCAGATGAAAAAGACCAAAGAGACAGAACCACTAAATGCATTGTGTGATTACAGATTGAGTCACAAGTTAGGGAAAATTTTGCCATAAAAGGCAGTATTGGGACAATTGACAAAATTTGAATTTGTTTCTTGATTTTTGTAATCATCTCATGGTTATGTTCAAGCATGTGCTTACGTTCATGTATTTGAGAGAAAAGGAAAGTGATATTTACAGATTACTGTCAACTGGGTCAGAGAGAGAGAGAGGGAGACTGATAAAGGTAACATGCTAAAACATTAACGATGGTGAATCTGTATGTAGGAGTTCTTTGTACTTTTTTCGGCAGATTTTCTGTAAGTTTGAAATTATATCAAAATAAAAGGTTAAAAAAACAATATTGGCAGAGCATGGTGGCTCGTCCCTGTTATCCCAGCACTTTGGGAGACCGAGGCAGGTGGATCGCTTGAGGCCAGGAGTTCGAGAACAGTCTGGTCAACATGGCGAAACCCCGTCTCTATTAAAAATACAAAAATTAGCCGGGTGTGGTGGAACATGCTTGTAAACCCAGCTACTTGGGAAGGCGAGCCAGAAGAATCACTTGAACCTGGGAGGTGGAGGTTGCAGGGAGCTATGATTACACCACTGCACTCCATCCTGGGCGACATAGCAAGACACCCTCTCAAATATAAAAATGATAATAATAATATTTATGGAGGACCTACTATGTGCCAGACGTTGCTGTAAGCACTTGAGCACTGAATATCTGCTTATTTTAAAAATTGTAGTCCAAGTGTTTTGCTTAAAATGCCTTTTCAGACTTTTAATTTTTCTTTTTTTTTTTTTTGAGACAGGGTCTCACTCCATTACTCTGTGTAACAAACACACTTTGATGTTACAATTTTTTGCCTTCAAGGGGTTTACATTCTAGCAGGGGAAGACAGAATACATGAAATAAGGAAAATATATTGTAGATTGGATGGTGAGGCAGGAAATGCTGGAAAATAAGCAGGGTAGGAGGATGAGAAATTTCAGAGTGAGGTGTTTGCAATTTTTCTTTTTCTTTCTTTCTTTTTTTTTTTTTTTTTGACACAGTCTCGTTCTCTCGCCCAGGCTGGAGTGCAATGGCGTGATCTCAGCTCCCTGCAACCTCTGCCTCCCAGGTTCAAGCAATTCTCCTCCCTCAGCCTCTCAAGTAGCTGGGATTACAGATGCCCGCCACAATTTTTAGTAGAGATGGGGTTTTGCCACATTGGCCAGGCTGGTCTCGAACTCCTGACATCAGGTGATCCACCCACCTCGGCCTCCCAAAATGCTGGGATTACAGGTGTGAGCCACTGTGCCCAGCCAATGTTTGCAATTTTAAACAGGTGGTGGGCTGGATGCGTCTTTTGTATGCTTCAGTCCTCAGCCTCACCTGTCACTTATTGCAGACATAAATAAGGCAAACAGTTGACTCTGACCAGCTTGACATAGGTGCAACCTGCAAGCACCCCATGCCTTTCGGCTCCCATCTCAGGGCTCTTCTGGAGATGACAAGGTGTGGGCTACACCTCTCAGTGCTGTTGCCTGTGCAACCCAGAAGTGCAGGTCACCTAACACCTCCCTGAGGCTAACCTGTGGCCAGTGTGGGACAGGAGCTGACATGTCTCCTCCTTCCTCCTCCCATCTCCCTATACATGGAGGGCATTTTGAAAGGTTTCTCCATGGGTCCTGTGGGACCAGTCGCTCCCTTCCTAATGCCACCTCACATCCTTGGTAGGCTCTCCCATCTCCCCTGCACTGCTCTCCTTCTCCCTCCCTTCTGGTCCCTCTCATGAACTCACTCATAAGCATTTGACTCAGATTCTGTTTTCTGGGGAACCTAAGCTAAGACAGTTGGCAGTTAAGAGCTCATCAAGAAGAATACCTTTGAAATGGAGATTTATTGAGCATTTAAAACAATCCAGTGGGATGGGTTCCATTATTATCATCTCTTTTCATTGTTAAGGAACTGAGTTTTGAGGAGATGATGTAACTTGCCCAAGATCAGGCAGTATAGAAGGGGCAGAACCCTGATTCCTGCTTATTCTCCAAGCCTGTGCTCTCTCAGCCTCCTGTCTCTCCTCGTATTTATTAATGCCATTTTGAAAGTTCCAGTGTCTGTCAGCCAGGGCAATGGAAACTTAAGAAAGGGTTTTTATTGTCAACGTTGGAGTCTTGGTGTTAAGAGATTAATAACTAGGGTCATGGGGCTAGTGATACTATTCTTACTCTATCAGTCAGAACAGGCTAGGTTTTGCTGCTCTAACAGACAGCCACAATGTTTCAGTAGCAAAAAATAAGACTTAGTTCTTGCCATTGCTACATTTCCACTGCCAGACAATGGGGGGTTTCTGCTTCACACTGTTTCGTAATCCAGGCTGATGGAGCAGCCACCGCCAGGAGCATGGCTGGTTGTCCTGGCAGAGGAATGAAAGGGTGCATTACACGGTCTCACACCAGCAACTTAGTGCTCTGCTCTGCACAGAAGTTACAAATGCCACATTCTGTCACGACTTGTTAGCCTGGATTACCCCACCCAACCCAAGGGGGCAAGGAAGCAATCCCATCGTATGTCTGGAAGGCAGAAAGCCAGAAATAATCTGTTGAGCAGCACAGATGACTGTCACACCCCCTGGGAATACCCCAAGGGGAAATGAAACTCAGGTGACAGAGGCAAATTTTCCATGGTCAACATCTTGTCCTTATACAGAAAATCTCTTAGATTTGAGGGAGACAGAGTATCTCTTAGATTAGTGTGTGTGTATATACATATGTCATTTTTTTTTTTGAGACAGGGTCTCAGTCTGTCGCCCAGACTGGAGTGCAGTGGCACCATCTCAGCTCACCACAACCTCCACCTCCCAGGCTCAAGCTGTTTTCCTGCCTCAGCCTTTCAAGTAGCTGGGATTATAGGCACCTGCCACCACACCTGGCTAATCTTTATATTTTTAGTAGAGATGGAGTTTCACCATGTTGGCCAGGCTGGTCTTGAGCTCCTGACCTCAAATGACCCATTTGTGTTGGCCTTCCAAAGTGCTGGGATTACAGGTGTGAGCCACCATGTCCAGCCATAAATGTACTTTTTAACTGAATATTTGTTTATTTAAAAAATTGTCGTCCAAGTATTTTGCTTAAAATGCCTTTTCAGACTTTTATTTTATTTTTTGAGACAGGGTCTTACTCTGTTGCCCAGGCTGGAGTGCAGTGGTGCAATCTTGGTTTGCCACAACCTCCACCTCCTGAGTTCAAGGGATTCTCGTGTCGTCTCAGCTTCCCGAGTAGCTGGGACTACAGGCTTGCACCACCACACCTGGCTAATATTTGTATTTTTGGTAGAGACTGGGTTTCACCATGTTGGCGAGGCTGGTCTCAAACTCCTGGCCCCAAGTAATCCACCTGCCTCGGCCTCCCAAAGTGTTGGGATTACAGGTGTGGCCCTCCATGCCCAGCCTAGACTTTTAATTATTTTTTTAGTAAGGGTGGCAATAACTCCAAGATTGAAAACACAGCCTTGAACACTGCCTGAATAAATGTTGACATTGTTTTTAACCTCAACATAGTTATGTCTTAATAATAGTTTTTTTCATGTATCCCCTGTTTACTATAAGACACAGTTTACACATTACCTGAATAAGAACACAATGTAAAAGGGTCACCACTAGCCATTATCTGTACTATCAAATGCTGACTTTAGTCTGTCCACCAGTGCAAATTTTGTTATATTTTAGTCCACTGATATCATGAAAATGAAAAGAGGATTCTTGTATTGACTTGTTTCTTTGCTCTAGATTTTGCAACTTCAGAAAAGGCAAACCCTAAAATTTTATTTGTCAAAAAAAGTATATTTGCTATTCTCTGAGAAATGCCTTGATACTGGTATGACACGTATGTCTGAAATTGGCCATTCTTCAACTGGACTGCAGCCTCCCAGGTTATTGATGATAACGTCATATTGGGACCTTTATTGAAGAGAATAGAGTATAGCTTTTGCCTTCTTCTTGTCAGCATTTTGCCTGATATTTTGTTATAGAAGGAAATTCACTTGCTCCTGCAGAGTTTGCTCCTCTCACAGCTCTGCTAGTCGCCCTTCAGTACTTTAAATTTTGTTCCTCTGGTTACTTGGAAGGGAATTATTTCATAGTTTATCTTAGTATCTCCCAGATAGCAAAGTTAAATGGATGATATGTAATCACCACAGCTGTCTTTTATTTTTCCACTTTAAAAGTGCCCCCTTCCCAGTCTTAGGGACCATCTTCTTGATGCCACAAAATTCCACAGTGACCTTATAATATATACCAGTCCTCCCCTTAAGCTGCTTGTTGCCAGATAGTGAAAGTATGAACAAAGTCATATGTAACAAAACCTAAGAAAAGGACTAACGGCCAAGAGATACATGCATTGAGTCTTTGCCTAAAGACCAACAGGGGTTAGGGGATTATAAAAAATGATGATTAACCCACAGTTACTCTGGATTGGGAAGGGACCAGCAATCTCACTCTAAATTCAATCATTCATTGTTGTCTGTCAATCATTTGTTGAGTACTTACCATGGACTGTATTTTGAAGTTATGAATGGGCAGGTGAATGACACAGTCAGATTTAAATTTTAGGAAAATCATGCTGTTAATAGTGGGAGCACAGCTCTGTATGACCCAGAGGAGCAGATTGGAGATACGAAAAAATCTGTAGCAATCCAAACATGAAGCGATAAGAGATTAAATTAAAACAGCGGTAGTGGGGCTGATGGGGAGGAAACACATTCAAGAGCTATCTTGGGATAGAATTTACACATGCTGACTTGTTGGATGTGGGCAGAGATGAGAAGGAGGCACTAGAGGGTGTCCAAGTAGTTATGCATCAGTGTCTTTCATTGAGAGAGTGAATACCTTCCTTGAGGAAGGGTGGTGTGTGTGGTGTTAAGTTAGCAGTGAAGGTATTGCTGAGAGGGATATGATGAATTAATTATGTGGGCCTGGAGGTCAAAGAAAATTTTATTTATTTATTCATTTTTGAGACAGAGTCTCGCTCTGTCACCCAGGCTGGAGTGTAGTGGCACAATCTCGGCTCACTGCAACCTTCACCTCCTGCCAGGTTCAAGTGATTCTCCTGCCTCAGCCTCCCGAGTAGCTGGGACTTCAGGCATGCAGCACATGCCTGGCTAATTTTTATGTTTTTAGTAGAGACAGGGTTTCACCACGTTGGCCAGGCTGGTCTTCAACTCATGACCTTGAATGACCTGCCCGCCTCAGCCTCCCAAAGTGCTGGGAATACAGGCGTGAGCCATTATGCCTGGCCAAACATAATTTTTAGTGGCCTATTTTTTTTTTTGAGACAGGGTCTTGCTCTGTTGCCCAGGCTGTAGTGTGGTGGTGTCTGTGGTTTACTACAGCCTCCACCTCCTGGGTTCAAGTGATCCTCTCACCTCAGCCTCCTGAGTAGCTGGGACTATGGGTATGTGCCACCATGCCTGGCTAATTTTTTATTTTTATTTTTGCAGAGACCAGGTTTCACCATGTTGCCCAGGCTGGTCTCTAATTCCTGGACTCAAGTGATCCTCCAGCCTTGGCCTCCCAAAGTGCTGGGATTACAGGCATGAGCCACTGCACCTGGCCTTTAATTCCATTAAGTGGGCTACTTTAATTTAACGAATACTTTATTGACAGGTAGGTTGCTTCCAATTTTTTATATTGTAAACAAGGATGCGGCAAACAGAATTATCAGAGATCTTTCAGCTTTTTGGTATTATTTGCTTAGAAAATACTCCTAGAAATTAAATTACCAAATCGAAGTACTTACATTATAAAGTCTAGTTCATATTACCAAAATGCTCTTTAGTTAAATTCTACCAATTTACTAGTTAGTAATGTATGGCAGTGCCTATTTCACCACATTCTGGGTGTTAACTGATCTTTCAAAAAATAATTAATGCACTTTATTAACTTTCTTTTTAAAATGTTACTGTGGTAAGAACTCTTAACATGCTACCTACCCTTTTGGCAGATTTTCATATGCATGATACAGGCACATGGCTAACCAATTTTTTAAATCTTTGACAATATGACAGGTGAATAATTATATTCCACTGGCCTCCACTGAGATTCATTTGATTATTTATGAAGCTGAACAGATGTTTATCACTTGTATTTCTATTTTTTGTGAACTTCCTTGTCATGGACTTTGGTGGCTGTCTGGTTTTCTTTTGGGGTTTTTAAAGCAAAACAATATATAAAGACAGGACAACAACAATTATTACTGTTATTATTATTATTATTTTGAGACAGAGTCTCCCTCCATTTGCCCAGGCTGGAGTGCAGGGGTGCGATCCTGGCTCACTGCAAACTCTGCCTCCCGGGTTCAAGCAATTCTCCTGCATCAGCCTCCTGAGTAGCTGGGATTACAGGTGCCCACCACCACACCTGGGTAATTCTTGCATTTTTAGTAGAGACAGGGTTTCACTATATTGGCGAGGCTGGTCTTGAACTCCTGACCTCGTGATCCGCCCACCTTGGTCTCCCAAAGTGATGGGATTACAGGCGTGAGCCACCGCACCCGGCCAACATTTTTTCATAGAACATACTATAGACTTCCCATTGGTATATAGGAATAATATACTAATAAACATACAAATGTATTTATATGTTGCTGCAGAATCTAGTACAGTGATCTTTTCCACAGTCTGGCTAAACAAGCTCATTTATTAAAGGAAATGAGTCTTTCAAGGGTAGGTCAATTTCAGTGATTATAGAGTTAACCTGGGTCAATAAATCTAGCTTATTTCTATGGAAATTTTATAGTATGCTTTAATAATTTTATATACATATGAGAGCTAAAATCATAAAACTCTTAGAAGAAAACATAGGGGTAAATATTAATGACCTTGGAGTTTACAATAGATCTTTTTTTGTTTTGTTTTGTTTTTTTGTTTTTGAGACGGAGTCTCGCTGTCGCCCAGGCTGGAGTGCAGTGGCGCGATCTCGGCTCACTGCAGGCTCCGTCCCCTGGAGTTCACGCCATTCTCCTGCCTCAGCCTCCTGAGTAGCTGGGAATACAGGCACCCACCACCATGCCCGGCTAATTTTTTTGTATTTTTAGTAGAGGCGGCGTTTCACTGTTAGCCAGGATGGTCTCAATCTCCTGACCTCGTGATCCACCTGCCTCGGCCTCCCAAAGTGCTGGGATTACAGGCGTGAGCCGCTGTGCCTGGCCTACAATAGATCTTTAGATACAATGCTAAAAGCACACAAGAGAAAAAAATAGATAAATTGGACTTCATCAAAATGGAAACTTTTGTACACCAAAGGACATGATCAATAAAGTGAAAAGACAGCCTAGAGAATGGGAGAAAATATTTGCAGATCATATATCTGATAAGGGTCAGAATATGTAAAGAACTTTTACGACTCAACAAAGAAGACAAACAACCCACTTAAAAAATGGGCGAAGGACTTGAATAGACATTTCTCCAAAGAAGGTATTCAAATGGCCAATAAGCACATGAAAAGATGCCCAACATTACTAGTCATTAGGGAGATGCAAATCAAAACCACAAGGTACCACTTCACACTCACAAGGATGGTTATAATCACAAAAACAGAAAATAACAAGTGGTGGCGGGGAGTTGGAGAAATTGGGACGCTTGTGCACTGTTGGTGGGAATGTAAAATGGCACAGCACTGTGGAAACAGCTTGGCGCTTCCTCAACATGTTATATATAGAATTACCATATGATCCTGCAATTCCACTCTTCAATATATACCCAGAATGACTGGAAAACAGGTCCTCAAAAAAAAAAATACATGTACACTTACGTTCATAGCAGCACTATTCACAGTAACCAAAGGGTGGACCCTCAACTGCCCATCAACAGAAAAATAAACAATTGTGTTGTATACAAACAATGGAATATGATTCAGCCATGAAAAGAAATGAAGTATGTATATAAGTTGTCATATGCGTGAGCCTCGGAAATGTTATGCTCAGTGAAAGAAGACTGACACAAAAGGTGACATATTGTATGATTCCATTTATATGAAATATTCGGGGTAAATCCAAAGAGACAGAAAACAGTGAGGGTTGCCAGGAACTGGAAGATGGAAAATGGAGAATAAATGCCTAATGGCTATGTGGTTTCCTTTTGGGGTGACAAAAATATTTTGGAACTAGATAGAGGTGGTGGTTGTACAACATTATGAATGTACTAAATGCTACCGTATGGTTCACTTGAAAAACGGTTGATTTTATTTTATGTGAATTTCACCTTAATAACAGCAACAAAATCTTATGTGAATGAGTCATCAGGGGCAAGACATACTGACATACTTTGAATGCTCAGCTATCAGATAATTTCAACAACAAAATGAATAAATACTGATTCTCAGCTAAACTGCCAAAATTAAGACGGCAGAAAGCAGTGTTATCCAAAGCGTAAGATGTGTTCTACTGACGGTAGATAAGATGGCAAAGGCCTTAAATAACCTTGCCTCACATAGTGAGAAATTTAATTTTTCAGAGATTTTATTCACCCTTTAGTTCTTGTGAATATATCAAAGAGTCTCAATTTGCAGTTAGGGTGTTCGCTGTTAGTATAAGTAACATCTCTAACACATGCTAATCGCATCTTTGAAGAAAGAGGAGCAGGCTTCAGGCTCAGAGCCCTTTACTAACTGGTTTTAATATCACTGTTTGGATTTCAGTGTGTTCATTTTTACTTTTATCTTCCATTTATGTAGCAAAACAGTTTTGTGACTTGCATTATACTTTATGATGCAAAATTTCCTCTTTATATTTATTTACATAGAAATGTGAGTCAACTTAGAAAGAAAGAAAAACAATAAACAATAATATAAATGGTTATGAAGATTTGAGGGGGAAAGTGGAACCTGGATGATTAAATAGGACACACTGACATAAAAAAAAACTACACCCTAGATTTGAGATATGAGGTTCTAAGTCTCTTGCCAGCCTTGCAACTTTGAGCTACAGTTTCTGCCTACCTACAGAGCTTTTCTGGAAAGTGCTATACAAGTGTAAATTACTATTATTATGAAATGACTATTTGTTTAGGGTGTTATGTGTATCACAGAGGCTGGGAGGCCTGGAGCTGCGTTTCCCAGAGTCTCCTGCCAGCACAGTTCTGATAAGGTTTAGGTTGTGCCAATGAGGTGTACTCAAGGATTTGGAAGACTCAAGGATTTGGAAGGATTTGCAAGGAGCATGTCATTCTTTCTGTGACAGTGGCAGCTGACACAAGGGGTTTGACAAATATAAACTTTATTTATTTATTTTTTTGAGACAGAGTCTCGCTTTGTTGCACAGGCTGGAGTGCAGTGGCACAATCTTGGCTCACTGCAACCTCTGCCTCCCGCGTTCAAGCAATTCTCCTGCCTCGGCCTCCCGAGTAGCTGGGACTATAGGCACATGCTGCCACGCCTGGCTAATTTTTTGTATTTTAGTAGAGACAGGGTTTCATCATGTTGCCCAGGCTGGTCGCGAACTTCTGAGCTCAGGCAATCCACCCACCTTGGCCTCCCAAATTGTTGGGATTACAGGCATGAACCACCAAGCCCGGCCAACACATATAAACTTTGGCAGTGAAGCTAGACCCCAAAGACCATCCCTGGCTATCTCCAGCTTCTGAGCTGCAAGGAGAGCAGCTGTGACATGGACAGTGATTACCTGTCATTTATTGCAATTTCTGATCTCTGAGTACAGCAGCTTCCTGACATTGGGTCCACAGCTGATATGGAATAACCTGAAATTAGTAGTGCTACCTTCTTAACTTTTGCCCATTCACTCCTTCCAAAGACTTTGTATGCATCTGATTCCCTATATTGAACATCTTCTTGTTGGTGATACCTTGAGTAGTTCCTTTTTTCCTGGCTGAACTCTCATTTAAATATTATTTGTTTCCTTGAATTTATAAAATACTGACATTTTTTCTGGGTCCAGTGGCTCTTTCTTGTAATCCTAGTACTTTGGGAGGCCAAAGTGGGAGGATCACTTGAGGCCAGGAGTTTGAGACTAGCCTGAGCAATAAAGCAAGTCCCAATTTCTAAAAAATAAATAAATAAATTAAAATAAAATAAAATAAAATAAAATAAAAATAAAAAAATACCCAGGCATGGTGGCACCCACCTCTACTCCCAGCTACTTGAGAGGCTGAGGCGGGAGGATTGTTTGAGCCCAGGAGTTTGAGGTGACAGTGAGCTTCAGTGTACTCTAGTTGGGGCAACAGAGTGAGACCATGTCTCTAAAAGCAAAAACAAAAACCAAAACAAACAACTGACATTTTAATAATAATACAATAATAGTTAATGTTTGTTGAGTGTTTACCAACTACTAGTTATTGGGCTAAGCATTTTACATGCGTAATCTCATTTGGTTCTCATAAGAACCCTATGAGGTCATTTCTTTTACTCTCTGTATTTTGCAGAAGAATAAACTGAGGCAGAGGGTTTTTGCAAGCAATCCAAGTGTCAGAGCTGGCAAGCAGGAGATCCAGGATTTGAACTCAGGTGGTCTAACTCCAGAGACTGCCTGATTACTCTACATTCTACTGTCCTCCTTGTACAATAAAGTTCACTCCAGGTCTATGATAGAGTCTTCTTTAGATCTGAAACCAGAAGTGTCTCAGATATCAGAAGTTTTGATTTTTAGAAGGGTGACACAGCACATGTACTGTGTACTATTTACAGGTGTCATAAGTGGGATCTGTGCCAGCACCTTGTCATGAAACAAAGACTTCTGCAACAAAATGAGTGTTAATATTAAATAAGATAAAGACCCTAAGTAGCCAAAGGAAAGTTCTATTGCTACCAAAAGAATTTAGGTGCCCAACTTATGAAAAACACTTTTGGTTTTCAGAGCTTTGTGGATGAGGAATTGTGGACCTGTAATTTTCATGAAGTATAAACAAACAGAAAAGAGAAGCTGAGCATATATATATGCATATATATATACACATATATGTATATATATAGATGCATATATATATACACATATATGTATATATACACATATGCATATATATATGCATCTATATATACACATATATATTTGTATATATATATTTTTTTTCTCATCTATTGTCTCATTTTCATTGATTCTTTAGCCTGGCTACTTGTGACCACCACTTCTTTCCCTTTTTTAGCCAAAGTATGTGGGCAAGGACTTATTTCATATCGAAGTCAAGTGCAATTGCAAGTATATTTACTTTACAGACTCCAAGAGATGGAAGTCATTATGTTGTTTCACAAAGTATCGACTCTACCTCAAAGAAAAGACTTAGACAAAAGTAGCAATTTAGTGAAAAAAAAAAAAAAAAGCCCTTGAATACCCTAGGATCTGCTATAGTTCACTCCATTCTTCTATAACTTGACATTTTTATACACCACTTCTGTTAATTTTGATGAAACTATTTATTAAAGTTTTAGCTAAACCATGCTAAAGGCCTTAGCACTGTATTTTGAATCAATGCATTCCAGTTGTCTGCAGGTGTGTAACAAGCCACCCTAAGCTCAAAAGCCTAACACACAATTTATTATGACATTCATGGTTCTACGGGGTTGACTGGGCTCACCTGAGACATCCTCACTTGGGATTTTTCATGGGGTCACACAGCTGGGGCTTGAGGCATCTGAAGACTTAACTGTGCTGGACATTCAGGATGCCCAACAGCAGTGAATGCTGGCTGATGTCTGAGGACTCAGCTGAGGTTGTCATCCAGACCAGCTACATGTGGCCTCTCCATGTGACTTGGGCTTCTAGCAGTATGGCACCTGAGTGACCGGAGGGAGTGTGCTAAGTATTTCAGAGGCCCAGGTGGAAGCTGCAAAACTTAGGATCTAGCCTTAGAAATCACTCAGCATCGCTTCCCCCACAATCTTGTGAAAAGTGAGTCACAGAGCCAGCCCAGACTCAAGAGGAGGGTGATGTAAAAGGGGGTGAATATTGGAAGGCACAGTTCACTGGGAGGACATCTGTGAAAACTGTTGCCACACAATTTATAAAGACTTATGAGAACAAGGGTTTAAAGGTTAATTCAAAGGTCATATATACAGAGGCAAGAGTTTTATCCCTCTAAAACAGAGACAAAAATGCCATGAAATTCTACTTCATTTTTTTAGTATCTTATAATATTTTTTATTACAACTCTGCTTGATGAGACTTAACAAAACATAAATAAATGGCATGGCATCTAAGATATGGCCAAATGGATGATTGTAGAACGGCAACTGTAAGTTGAGCAGGCAGGAGAAATTCTCTAAAGCTATAAAAACATATTGAGACACTTTTCAAATGATACGACATCATTATAGATTTCTGGCAAACCATGATGACTATTTTGGTATGTAATCAGGAACAGGGTGTCTTGTGAGCAAAAGAGCAGAGATCATGAGAGGCAGCTTTTGTAGTTGAAAAGCAGTCATTCCTACTGTTTTTTTGTTTTTTATTTTTTGAGTCACAGACCCCTTTGAGCATATGAAAAAAGTTAGGAACTTTCTGCCTAGAAAACAAACATGTTTGTATATTTTTGTTCTTTCCTTCTTTCAGTCATTCTTTCCTCCTTCCTTCCTTCCTTCTCTCCCTCCCTCTCACCTTCCTTCCTTTCATTCTTTCTACAAATATTTGCAGGGAGCTAATTCTGTATTAGATACTGATCTGAACCAAGGAGCAGAGAAGGGCAGAAGACAGATAAGTTTCCCAGTCTCATGGAATGTACATTCTAAAGATAGGGAGTCAGAAAGAAACTCAGCACACCAATAAATAATACAACCTCAGAGTTATAGGTAACAAACTGTTTTACTTACCATGTTGGGTTCACAGTTCTTCATGGGGTCCTCTTTCTCACACTGCGATCAATAACTTCTCTTTTAAAGTAAAGGCTTTGGGCCATGCATGGTGGTTCACGCCTATAATCCCAGCACTTTGGGAGGCCAAGGTGGATGAATCACCTGAGGTCAGGAGTTCAAGACCAGTGTGGCCAACACGGTAAAACCCTGTCTCTACTAAAAATACAAAAAATTAGCCAGGCATGATGGCACACGCCTGTAGTCTCAGCTACTTGGGAGGCTGAAGCAGGAGAATCGCTTGAACCCAGGAGGTGGAAGTTGCAATGAGCCCAGATTGTGCCATTGCACTCCAGCCTGAGTGACAGAGCGAGACTCTATCTAAAAAAACAAAACAAAACGAAACCAAAAGGCTTTGTGTATGAGCAGTGTGGATGTGGCTATTGGTTACCCATTGCTTTTTCACTTACACACAGATGTTGACTGATCTTTTTTCTCATCCATAAAGAATAGTTATATGCAGTGTCATTGGAGCTGACTTTTCTAGTCAATAGAAAAGCATTGGCTTCTCATGAGATTTCAGAAATTACCATGGCTGGTGAGCATGAATATGAGCATTGCAATGCTTTCCATAGCCTTATTTTTTAAAAAAGAAATCCCTCCCTTAGGGAACTACCTCTCTTAAAAAAATTAAATGAATCAAATGGCCATGCATTCACATTTCAAAGTCTCACTTTACAGGAGACTCGAAGACCTGACCCTTTCATCCATATTTTGAAGATGACAGTGAAGGGTAGATAATTTGCTTTGGAGAATTTTTTCCTCCATGTTCTACATTCTTATGTCCTCACCACAAACTGTACTTCTGGCCTCAGTTATTATGGGATCCTGTGGGGGATTTAAACCTGTACTTTTACCATTGGCAACATTTTAAATATTGTCATTAGCATAATACATAACTTTTGCAAAATGAAATGCAAATATCCATCTCTCTTATTCCATGATGATGGATGAGAGGTGGTCCTAACCTTTGGTATCGTGGAATATTTTAAATGGTAACACAAATCGTTAGACCATACTTCTTTTTACTTTTTGTTAACGTTCCTGCTATACAGCTTTCACCCTCCCTTCAGTTGAAGGGTATTTTTATGTTTGGCATGTCATGTTAGAGTGAATATAATCATGGAGTGAATATAACCTAGCTATAATTGTTTACAGCAGGGATTGACAAAGTACAGGTGAGGTGACACTGCTGACACTTTGACTTGGGGAAAAAATTTGGGGGATTTCTGAACTGTAATAATACCACAGAGTCAGAGTGCTATAATGAAAGTATAAAATTGAGACAGGGGTGCTCATAATCAGTCCAAAACAGTGTTTTCAAAATTAGCCATATAATTTATGGAAAAAAACATATCTGAAATTTCCAGTTTATTTTGCCAAGTAAGCCTGGGGCCAGTGTTGTCCATCCAAAATCCCATTAACTCATTAACTAGTGACTTCGGGTTCTCATCCATGATGTTTGCAATCATGTCCCTTGACTTTTTTTTTTTTTGAGACAGAGTCTCTGTCTGTCACCCAGGGTGGAGTCCAGGGGTGTGATCTCAGCTCACTGCAGCCTCGGCCTCCTGGGTTCAAGTGATTCTCCCATCTCAGCCTCCTGAGTAGCTGGGACTACAGGGACACATCACCACGCCCAGCTAATTTTTGTATTTCTTGGTAGAGACGGGGTTTCGCCATGTTGGCCAGGCTGGTCTTGAACTCCTGACCTCAAGTGATCTGCCCACCTTGGTCTCCCAAGACTGATGTCTCTTGAGCATCTCTGTGGTTCCAAGGTCTCCTTTAGTGATGGGAGACCACAATTATAGCAATTTAATTCAGTAAGTATTTACTGAGGACTTTTTATGTGCAAAGCAATCTGCTGGGGCCAGCAGGGACTACAAAGAGATACGAGTGAGGGCTCTTTCCTGTCAGGAATTGAGAATAGCCCAGTCTGGGTGATTGCTAACCTGGGAATCCTATAACTTTCGGAGAAGTATTTGGTTGTTGAAAATAACTCTGGTCTGCTTTTAGCCCCTCCATTCATATATTAAATGAGTTATGCCATTTTTGTATCAGGATCCTAAAAATAAAAACTAGTCTTTACAAACCCGGTTTAAATGAATGAAAGAAGCCCCAAAAGGAAGTATAAATTTGTATTTTCTTAAACAGCATCTTGCCACATGACATCGTTTTGGTCAACGATGGACTGCGCATACGATGGTGGTCCCATAAGGTTGTAATGGAGCTGAAAAATTCCTATGGACTAGCGATGTCATAGCCATGGTAACATTATAGCCCAATATCTATGGTGAAATACACAAATTCTTCCCATTGTATTGCACTTGCCTACAGTATTCAGTATAGTCACATGCAGAACAGGTTTGTAGCCTAGGAGCAATAAGTCACACCTTATAGCCTAGGTGTGTAGGAGGCTCTACTATCTAGGTTTGTGTAAATATACTCTGATGTTCGCACAATGACGAAATTGCCTAAGGATGAATTTCTCAGACTGTATTGCTGGGTATCCCTGTCGTCAAGATTACCACACTTGAGAGCTAGAAGGAGCCTTAGAGACCAAACCTAATCTGAGTCACAGTTCTTAAAGTTTGGGTGCTAGCAAAGAGCCTGTGACCCTGCCTTCTCCTTCCACCCCTTCTGTGAGATATTGGGCACAGCATTCAGTTTCTTCGTGTCAGTTTTCACCAGCTGGAAAAGAGAGATAAAAGGCACAGTGCAGGGTTGCCAGGTTCAGTAATTCTAGTTCCTGGAATCAAGGACAGGAAGCCTTTTAGTTACTTGCACACCCTAACTTTTCTAGCTTCGATTGAATCAATCATTTAACTGTCAGCTAATTACGGCTTTGGAAAGTTTACATCATTCATCTTTTTATGGCACCCCTTAATGGGAGGCTTTGGAGATTAAAACTCTTGACAATTTCCACAATGTAAAAAAGGAAAGTTGACCTACAGAAAGATGGGACAGTGATGAACATTTGAGAAGCTTGAAGCAGCAACGGGATCTACACAGTAGCCTACTTAAAAGTAGTGCTGATGTGAACGCTTAGCCTAAGTTCCTGAAAAATGACAGCAGTGTCACCTGTGTCAGTAGCAATGGCATTTTATTGAGCAAGTGACTGCTTTACACTTACTACCAAGCACTCGCTTGTTCCAGGACAGCCCCATGAGGCAGGTCCTACTATCATTCCACTTTACAGATGAAGAAACTGAGGCACAGAGAAAAGTGTCCAAGGGCTGACACCTGGTAAGTAGTTGAGGCAGAAATGAAAAAAAAAAAAGCCAGGCTGGCTCCGGAGACCATCCTCTAGCCCCCTACTCAGCTGACCTCCCTACGTCTCTGCTATCCTCTGACCTGCCCGCTGGACACGCCAATGTCGCTCGTTTGCGTGCCCCGAAGCCCAGCTTTGGGTCCTGGGCTTCCAGCGCCCGCTTCCCGCCGAGTGGCTCCGGGCACCTGCAGCCCTGGGCGCCCGTTCCCGAGGCGGGCGGGAGCGCGCACGGCGGGAGTGCGGGAGCAGCGCGCACGTGCCGCCGGAAAGGGGCCGCCCGGGGCCGCGCCAAGATGGCGGCGGCCGCGGCCGCTGCGGTGACGGTTGGCGGCGGCCGGTGAGGCGGGCGGGGCCGGAGGCGCGGAGGCGGGGTCCCGGGCGAGCCGCCCTGGGAGGCGGGGGCCGTTTCCATAGCGGCGGCAGGAGGTGTCGCGCCGGGGAACTTCCTGGTTCCCGGGCTCGGCTTCGCCGGGATCCTCTTGGAAGGGAAACAATGGGGCGGAGGGCACTGCGGTAGCCGCCGCCGCCGCCGCCGTGCCGGACCTGCTCGGCCGCCCGGGACCTCCCGCTCTGCCAGCTGCCCACAGCCTCGCAGTCGGGACCGTAGTGAGGTAACTTCCATTCCTCAGCTCCCGCCGCGAGGGGCCGGCGGCGGCGGGCTCCGCGGGCATCCTCCCCTGGCCGGGACTCGGAGTTGGCCCCGGGGAGCCGGACGCCGCCATTCCCGGCCCCGGGAGGAGGGGACGCGGCTGCGGTTCGCGGCTCGGCCCTGGGGGGCGGCTCGGGCACAGTGCGGGGGCTGCCCCTGTGTCCCCGCGCCCGGAGCATGGGGTCCGCGGGGCGATGGGCGGGCTGGGGGCGCCGCGCGGGGTGCGGGGAGGCCCGGGGGTGGAACCCGGCGACGGCCTCCCCGAGTGAGCCGTGGTACCGGCCAGGCGCGTCGCCCTCGCAAGTTTCGGTCGCGTCTCCCGAGCCCCAGTGGGCAGGACCCGGGCAAACTTCGTGCCTTTAAATGACTGCCTTGATGCCGCGGAACTTTGTTTGGACCAGGCGAGGGGAGGATGGGGCGAATGAGAGATTTGCAAGTCTTGGAAATCCGTGCGCCTTTGCAAAGTTTGCAAAATAGTTTGGCGCTCACAAC
Organism: Nomascus leucogenys; assembly: GCF_006542625.1. NCBI lineage: Eukaryota > Metazoa > Chordata > Mammalia > Primates > Hylobatidae > Nomascus > Nomascus leucogenys. The sequence continues at coordinate 103,678,627 of NC_044389.1, forward strand.
CCTAGGCTGGTGCGGCATTTGTAATGCGTGAGAACGGTTCCTCGCAGGTGTTTTACTGCTAGAAAATGCGGGACGCGTATGAATCCATGGGTGCACGTTTCTGTAATTTGAAAATGTTGTCTCTCCCCACCCCCCACCCTTATCCCTTTCTTTCCCAACGTTTAATCCAAAGATAGATGCTTTTTAGACCGTAGACTTCAGCATGCTTCCTTTGGACTGGGAAGGCTTGTTGAATTGGGGCCGTACCCAGTCATTGGAAATAATGCGAGACGAATGGAAAAAAAAAAAGTGAGGACGCCGTCTTAAGTATGTTGCTTGTTGGAAGAAAATGGTTTCAATCCTATATTAATCCTTTTATAAAAATAATTACGTCTTTGGGATAGATATTTAATATTTCACAGCTTAGAAAAGTTACACAGAACTTTAGAGATCACCCTGGCCAACTCCCTCCTATATTGAGTCTCTGGGAAGTTCCTTCGGGGGAAGTCAGTGTTCTTTTTTCTTTCCTGAAGTCATCTTAATAAGTTAGCCAGCAGCAAGTGAACAGTGGTTTATTTGCTTTTATTTCTGGTTCAGTCAGACCCTAAAATTAACAAAAATATTTCCTGGTTTGCCATTCTTTTATAACAACATTTGTAAACATAGTGTAGTTCATTACTTAAAATGGATGTTGATGCCATGTTGTATTCTACATAGGCAATTAAAATATGTCCAAATAGAAAAAAAAATTATACTAATAAAAGTATAAGTTAACTTTTAAAGGAAGAAATTCTAATTGCAAGTACAGGTATCCTTAGTTAACAGAAATTCCTTTGCTGATTATATATATATATAAAGAATTAATGAGTTGTTACAAAGGCACTCAAAGAAACATCGTTTGCCAAATATTAAGAATTTGGGGCCTGAGCCTCAGTTTTGGTGCCTACTTAGTTTTTAGCTATGCAGCCAGACTCTCTGTTGTACTTGTTTCTGGTAAGACTAGTCCATTACCAGTTTTAATAATGTTTTGACATGCAAATAGCTCCTATTGGGGACTGACTGACTTTGGTTAAACAAGCCAGTAAGTAGAAGTGTCAGATTTGGCACTGTCTGTTAGTCGATTGATCATCCTCTGGCATTATAGGGAACCAAGAGAACTACCCACCCCAGCAGATCCAACCTGAGTCTCCAATGCCAAGCAAGGGTTGCCTTGGTCCATCTTTGCCACCATGTGCACATGTGTGTCAAGTCCTTGTTACATTTTGTAGCCAGCTAAGATGGGTGAAAAAGAGGCCAATGAGTTCAAGCTAGTAGCAAATTGAAAACAAACAAAATCACTCTGATTAGAAAGTGTGAGGAATGTTAATATAGTAGAATAGGATAGCTTTGGGAATTGCCACTTCAGGTAGAGAGAACGAGACAGGTGATTACAATTCTGGTTTATGCTCACAATTTCACTGTAACGATTTTTTTTTTTAACCATTCTTTGTAACTAGTGCAAGGCAGACCTCTAATTACCAGAAAGTTATAGTTTGTTTCTTCAATGTGATTTTTGAAAAGCATGGACTGGCGGGTTGCAGTGGCTCATGCCTGTAATCTCAGCACTTTGGGAGGCCGAAGCAGATGGATCATTTGAGGTCAGCAGTTCAAGACCAGCCTGGCTAACATGCTGAAACCCCGTTTCTACTAAAAATACAAAAATTAGCTGGGTGGTAGTGGTGCACTGCTGTAATCCCAGCTACCCGGGAGGCTGAGACAGGAGAATCCTTTGAGTCTGGGAGGTAGATGTTGCAGTGAGCGGAGATCGCTCCACTGCACTCCAACCTGGGCCACAGAGTGAGACTCTGTCTCAAAAAAAAAGAAAAAAAAAAAAAGGAAAGAAAAGCATAGTCCATTGTCAGATATGATTTCATTATATTGAGAGACTCATTTTTCCCTTGAACAGATGACTCCTGTATTTACAGTGGAAGTCACTATAAGAGTAATAATTGAAAAGAAATCCAACTTGTAGCACACGTCCATGTAGTACATGAGATTTAAGCATGGGAATTGGAGCGACAGAGACTTGGATTCTCAACTGGTCTATGCCAGTTTCAGGTTGTATCACCTCATGCAAATAACTCAATTTTTAAAAGCTCATTTCTTTGTAAAATTGGAGAGGATCGTAAATTCAAACGTGTTTATTCATCCATTATTTTTTGAGTGCCTTCTGTGTACCCCAGGACTTTGTGTTAGGTAGTTCGTTTTCAACACGTGGGATGAGTCCTTTGATGTGAAGTACAGGGAGCTGTAAAACCCATACCTAGGGAACCTAACTTGGTTTTGAGGGAGTCAGGGCAAGTTCCCTGAGGAAGCGACTTGAAGATGAGGTGGAGATAGCTGGCTGAAAAAAAGAGGCAGGTGTGTGGGAAACTTTGAGGGTGAGAGAAGAGCTTGTTCCCAGTCGCTGAAGAGATTGGGAAGGTTAAATAAGCTGCTTCTGTATGAGTTCCCTCCATAGCCCATGAGCAGTCACTGTTGGTTATGTGGAGAAGGCCCTTGGCACTGTTCTTGGATCATCTGAATGAAGCAGCTCAGCTTTGTTCCATAGCCATTAGAGAAGGGAAGTCATTCTACTCGTCGGTATCCATACCAGACCTGGAAGTGACTCTTGACATACTTTGATGTCCACTGTTATAACTCTGCATTGGATTACTTGTTAGTTTTGATAGCTGTAAGACTGGGATTAAATGTTAAATGAAATATTCTTTGATTTACTTACGGAGATGCTTTGTAATATCAGGATGGTCTTGGTTTCATTTTGATTCCATTTTCTCTTTGAAGAGCTTGGACCACCTCTCACAAAACTGTAGTAGCAATCCACCCTAAAATACAAATCTTCAGTAAGTGGCAGGTAGTTTTCATTTGCCTACAGAAAGATCAGGAGTTACTCTGGAGTTTCGTATCTTGTTTTTAAGTGTTCTTAGCTCTAGAGAGATTATTTAGTTACTCTGTGATAGAGGTACACATTGCACCTGTGTCTTGCTGACATTGATATGACTGTAGAAAAACTTAAAATTTTGTCCTGGAACTTTCCTTTCATTGAGTCAGCCAGTGAATTAAAAATTTAACATTTTAAATGAACTAAATGAAAGAATATTATTTTTAATCTTCTTAATGTATTAGTTTTGCTGTTAGTAATGTTATATAGATCAGTGATGCAAATTATTATTATTATTGTTTTTTCCTTTTCCTGTGACAGGGTCTTGCCCTGTCACCCAGGTTGGACTGCAGTAGAGCAGTCTCAGCTCACTGCAGCCTTCACCTTCCAGGCTCAAGCGATTCTCCCACCTCACCCTCCCAGGTAACTGGGACTACAGGCATGTGCCACCATGCCCAGCTAATTTCTGTATTTTTTTGGTAGAGATGAGGTTTCTCCATGTTGCCCAGGCTGGTCTTGAATTCCTAGGCTCAAGCGATCCTCCTGTCTCAGCCTCCCAAAGTTCTGGGATTGCAGTTGTGAGCCACTTTGCCTGGTTAATATTTTATTATAGAATTAATGCAGTATTTATAAGTCAGTTGGCTCTAGGTTTTTTGTTCTTGTTTCTTTTTGTTTGGTTTTTGGACATTTAATATCCATTAGCATATCTGTGGTAAGATAAGGTGAAATAAGATTTTGAAGTCAGTCACAATGGAAAAAAATTGAATAGATATGCAGGCTAAAATTTATAAAAGTTAGGTATATATGTATGAGCTAGGTGTTTTTTGTGTATTTCCCTGTTGCGCATATTAAAAAATAATGAATTGGCCTATAATAACTCTTTATTGACAGTAGTTTTTAAAAATTAATTTTGGCCAGGTGTGATAGCTCACTCCTATAATCCCAGCACTTTCGAGGCCCAGATGGGTGGATCACATGGGGCCAGGAGTTTGAGGCCAGCCTGGCCAACATGGTGAAATCCCGTCTCTACCAAAAATACAAAAATTAGCAGGGCATGGTGGTGTACGCCTGTGGTCCCAGCTACTCGGGAGGCTGAGGCACAAGAATCACTTGAACCTGGGAGATGGAGGTTGCACTGAGCCGAGATCATGCCACTGCACTCCAGCCTGGTGACAGAGTAAAACTCTGTGTCAAAAAAAAATAATAATAATTTCAAAATCTATTTGTCTTCACCTCTTCTATGTTCATTTTTAATTTTTTAGCTTTATTTTGAATTGATTTCTTAAAAATAATTTTTCTGTTTTTTCATTTTTTAGCTTGGGATTACATATTCTTGTACTATTCCTTTAGTGTTCACTTAAATTTTAATATATATTCTTGATTTATCAAAGTGTAATATTGAGACTTTCACCCTTTTTCTAGATAATGCAGTAAATAATGCAAGACCTTTAAAAACATTTACATTCAATTTCCTTTCTTATTTGATTATTGCTTTGTTTTAAGATGCATGCGTATTTTAAACCCCACAGATGTATTTCTGTTGTTTTATGCTGTTTTTATTTAATTAGACTTACTGCATTTCATTTTCCTCATTCTTTCTTACATTACCTGACCTTCCATCTGGAATAATTATCTTTCTGCCTAAAGATACCATTTAGTATTTCTTCAGAGTGGGTCTAATACTGACAGGTTTTCTAACTTGTTTAAGAGTATCTTTATTTCACCTACATTATTGAAATATATATTTTGCTGGATGTAGAATTCTAGGTAAGTCTTCTGGAGAGATTCTTTAATATTTTGGATTGTTTCTATTCAGACGTCAGCTGCAGTTTATTCCTTCTTTGTTGCTAATTTGTTTCTTAGGCTATTTTTATGGTTTTCATTTTGTCTTTGGCTTTTAGATGATTTTCTGTCTCTTTCTGTTTCTGTTTTCCTCCTCCTCTCCCTCTTGCGCCATTTCTTGTTTGAGGTATATGGGGCATTTTGATACTGTGACTTGATGTCTTTCGTCAGTTTTGGCAAGTTCTCAGCCACTCTCTCTTCAGATACTGCTTTTCCCTATTCTCTTGCTTAATCTTTCTGGGAGCTCAGTTATACAACGTTAGATTTTCTCCCTGAATCCTCTGTGTATTTTGCCTCTCTGGTGGTTTTTTCATCTTTTTGTATCTTTTTTGTTCTGAATATTTTCTTCAGGCTACCTTCCCGGACTAAGTTAGTCTTCATTTCTAATCTGCTCTTCCCTGGGTTTTAATCTGTATTCCCTGGGTTTTAAATTTTGGTTATTAGATTTTTCATTTTTATTTAGACTTTCAATTTAGTTATTTTTCAGATATGCTTTGCCACTTGTCTAGTTTCTAGTTCCCTATCAAATGTTTTAGATTTTGCATATATTTCTTTGGATGCAGTAAGCACAGTAACTATACCCCAGAGTGTTATAACATTTTTGTGGTCTCTTTTATTTCTCAAGGAGTTTCATCTCCTTGTATGCCTGCTTATCTTTGATTGTGTGCTGGTCATTGTGTTTGAAAAAGTGTTTCTAGCAGTCATTATAGGTTAGGTAAGGATTTTTTTCAGTGCTTTTGCCAGACACTTGGGATCACTTTTATTCAAATAAAAAGTTGAGCGTCTATGCAATAATTGGTTTAGTTTACTTCTAAGTTTTTCTTTCTCATGGGATTCAGTTTTTTGCTTATTCTGAAGCAGAGATGGCTCCCTTGGTGGATCTTGTACTCTGACATTTTGTCCTCTTAGCCTTGAAGGCTGCCAAAGTGTGGTTTAGATTCTAGGCACCTCTTTGATTAGGCAAATGTTTACCTAAAGAAGCCCCAAGGTGCCTTGCTTTCTATTTCAGATTTCTGTCTTCTCTTTGGATGGTGGCTGGTAATTTCTCACTGTCTTGTTAGCTGTTTGATATCCTCCCTCCTTTTATATGTGTATAAGGAATACACATATAATGTACACTAATCTTAAATGTATACTCTGAAGAATTTTTATAAATGTAATTGACTGTGTAATCACTCACATAACATACAGTAGTCCTCCTTATCTGCAGTTTCACTTTCCTTGGTTTCAGTTCCTGCAATATAGTATGAGAAGATATTTTGAGAGACAGAGAGACTACCTTTTATTACAGCATATTATTATAATTGTTTTCTTTTATTAGTTATTATTTATCTCTTAGGTAGAAGGGTCTGATTGTGAAGCAGTACACTAATTTTTAAAGCAGAATTTTAGAATACATTTTCAAAGTAGTGCTAAGATTCTGTTGCTGTAATTGCTGAAGATAAATTTCTGGAATTTTTTTAGAAATTGTTTTTTGGAGATACTGAGTTGTATCCCTTATCAATTTATATCACATTTTGATCCAGTGTTTTATTATCAGTTTGAATTCTGAGCTCGTTCACCAGACTTGCTTGGGAAACATTTTTTCTATTACAAAATTTTTTTTTCCTCAATGATTTGCCCTCATTGAGGCTTGCCAAAAGAATGCCATCCAGATTCTCCCCTGAAACTGAGGGTTACCTCTGACTACTTTACTGTCAGTAGTCACTTTGACTTTCTTTTGAGTGATAGTTGGATCTGCCCCATTAAAAAATACATAGAACCAACATTTTAGACCAGCTTGTTTTAGATGGTTTACTGTAATGATTTAGGTTGATCTTTCTTACACGGCTAAGGAAATTAGAACCTGAGTTACCCATTGAATTAAAATCAGTTTTAAGATAATAAATCATACAGTGCTAGAAAGAGAACTTAAAAATTGTGTTTCAGTTTTCTTATTTTATGAGACCAAAAATGGATCAGTAGTAACATGTGTGAACCAAATAAGATATTTAGTTTACCAGCACACTCTTTTATGCATAATTCCACAGCAACTCTGAGTGGTAGGTAGGCTGAAAATTTTAACTCTCATTTTACACACAAAGAAACTGAGGGTCAGGGAAGTGAAGTGACTTGGTCTGTATTCCTAGAGCTCATTACTGGCAGAGTTGTAACACATTTGCATTGAGGACTTCCTATATGTTGAGTGATTTCCCTGCAAGCTTATAGTCCACCATTGTACTGCTGAATTCCAGTTTTATTCACATCCTACAGGAATTTTCCTCTCTTCACCTGTGTGTATTTACACCTCTTGGTCCATAAGTTTTCCAATTTTCACTCAGCACAGGGCCTTTGAATGAGCTATAGCCTTGACTGTCACTCTGGTTGCCCTTAGCACTTTTATTCTGAATATGTTCTGTTAGCTGGAAATGGCTGGAACCAAGCTTGTCTTGATTGTTCCCAAGGCCTTTGAGCAGTTTTTGCTTGTTGTGGAGCTGAATTAATATCTATTAAATGAATAGATGAATACATTCTTGTATTTAGAATCCAATTAGATATAGATTTTCGAAGATAGGGCCTGGAATTATTTACTCTTTTCTTTATATTTTTCATGGTGTCTGCTGTAGTGCTTATTGTTACAGTTGGCAGTCTGGAATTTTTAACTGACTTTTAAAATGATGTCGGACTCCTGAAAACCAGATATATTGTATCCTTCATTTTAACTTTTATCTGTAGAGCACAGGCATTATGTCAGTTCTGATACGATGTATCAAATAGATTAGGCACATCTACCATGTAAACAAATTATAGGTCATTTTTGAGAGGCCCTGACTCTATAACTAACAGAAGTAGGGAAGACTTGGAATGGACATTTGCCTTCCTAAATACCTGGAAGTTGTCATGTTGACCGGTATAAACCTACTAGGATTTGATAAGTCTGTCTGGAAACCTACCTGTGGAAGGGGAAATTTTACCTCATTCCTATCTCATGCCTCATTAACATACAAGTGTAAAGAAACCAATGAAACCAAATGATTGCTCATTTTGCTCTCAGGCCCATCTCATTCTTTGATCTTATTAGCAGGAAGTACTTTGTTGATTTAGTGAATAGCATAAACAAACCTCCTTTCTCTCTAGCAATGACAGAAGATTTGCTTTACTTTTGTGCTGAGAAAATACTTAAAGCTGTAGAAATGTGACGTGTTTCACGGGGTTGCAGCAAGAGCATTCTTTAGGGAAAGCGTAAGAACTGTGAAAGTACAGTGTTGAGACTTTCTGTGTTAGTGAATAATGACTTTAATATTAACTGAAGTAATTTCTGATGAGAAGATATGACAGGTTGAGTGTCTCTTACCTGAAATGCTTGGGACCAGAAGTGTTTCAGATTTTAGACTTTTTCAGATTTTGGAATATTTGCATTATACCAGTTGAGCATCCCAAAAATGAAATCCGAAGTGCCCTAATGAGCATTTCCTTTGAGTGTCACGTCAGTGCTCAAAACGTTTCTGATTTCAGAAAGTTTAGATTTGGGATACTCAACCGGCACCTGGGAATCTGCCCTGACATATATTTGAACTAATGAACCGTGAATCTGAATGAAGGAAGGAGGGTACTGGAATTACTGTGCTGTACGTTCCATGATGCGAGAGACTTGGCTTTGTTCTTGGCAGTGTCTGCGGTGCCTAGTACATTGCCTGGCTCATAATAGCTACTCAGTAAATACTTACTGAATGAATAGTAAGGTTTATTATGCATTATACATTATATATTTATTGTAATATATATTATATATTATACATAGTAAATCCTTCCTATTATCTATGTTATTATCTGCCTGTTTTAAATTTAAAAACAGAACATTAATCATGTAAGTATTGAGTTATAGCCTTTGAGGAAACAAATGTAGCTTGGTTGAGGCATCGTTTCTGATGCTTTTTTTTCTTTCTGACTTGATGAGAAAGTTGCGTTAAATACACTGCTGGTTGTTCATTCATTCATTGTCATTGAATTTCTTTGAGACATTTTAAATGAGTACATGAGAGTCTATTAAATGTGAATTAATAATTTAGTCAATCCCTTGTTATTTGGACACGTGTGTGTGTGTGTGTGTGTATATATGTATATGTATATATATTGCTATTACAAATAATACATCAATGAAGGACATTTTCTTTTTTTTTCTTTCTTTTTTAGGGGGTAGGACAGTTCACTAAATAGCAACTTAGAAAAACAGGATCTAGGAATTTCTGTGAAAAAATGAGCTGGGATTATACAGCTGTGAAGGTGAGATCAGAAGCTTCAGTGGTCAGACAGCTGAGATGAGACAGCACAAATGATACAACTCTTGGTTAGCCAGCTCCTTCTCCACATAGATAATGTATAATCGTCAGTCTTCACATAAAAGCTATCTTGCAATTTGTGTTGGAACAGCTATCACTTGTATTTGTCTTTTACTTTTAAGGAACAAATGAACCACTACAGCTGTTTCGGCCTCTTAAGCGTGGCTTAAAGATTGTAAATGCATTTAACTCCTTTATACATGTGGTTACGTATATTAATGTTACTTTTATAATTTCCTTTCTGAATTTCATTGGAAAAGTTTTGGTTTTTCATATTAAAATACCGTAAAATATTATATTCATACAAAGACTATGTGTAATACGTTACATAAAGACTGACATAATGATGTCCATTCCATCCTCTCCTCAGTTTAAGTGACAGAACATTCCCAGTACCCTCCTGGATCACCTCTCTCTACCCCCATCCTACCACTGGCTCGAGGAAACCATCGGCATCACTGTGGGCTCTGGCATTCCTTTGCTTTTCTTTATAGTACGTTACATATGTGTATATCTCTTAACAACATATTGTTAATTATACATATTTTGGACTGTTATGTAAGTGGTATCTTTACGTGTGTGTGTATATATGTGTTCAGTATATATAATAAGTATATATCAATAATACTTGTGATATTTGTTGATGTGCATACCCATAGTTCATTCATTTCACTGCTTCATAATACTTGATTGCATAAACATGATATCATTACTTACCCTTTTGTTGATGGAAATTTCAGTTTTTTTGCTATTATGAATAGCATTGCTGTGAACATTTTTCAGTATATATCTTAGCACACATGTAAGACTTTCTATAGCCACATATCTCTCCTTTGGTTAGTGTTTGCCTGATAAGCTTTTTTTTTTCTTTGAGGTGGAGTCTTGCTCTGTTGCCCAGGCTGGAGTGCAGTGGCGCGATCTTGGCTTACTGCAGCCTCCACCTCCCAGGCTCAAGCGATTCTCTTGCCTCAGCCTCTCCAGTAGCTGGCATTACAGGTGGCCACCACCATGCCCAGCTAATTTTTATATTTTTAGTAGAGACAGGGTTTCACCGTGTTGGTCAGGCTGGTCTTCAACTCCTGACCTCGTGATCCACCCGCCTTGGCTTCCCAAAGTGCTGGGATTATAGGCGTGAGCCACCGTGCCCAGTCTGATAAACATTTTTAATGCTTATTTCCCACCTTTATATGTTTTGCTGATTTAGGTGTATTTCTTATGAAATATGGCTAGACTTTTAAAGTAGTCTTTTTAACTAGAAAATTTTTAAATTTGGATTTAAAATTCCATCTTTACTGTCTGTGTTAGTCATCTTTGGCTGTAATAATGCTGTGTAACGACTTCAAACTTTCAGTGCATAACACCAGATGTTTCTTTCTAGCTCACGGGTCTATGCTCTCTGTTGAGTTTGGCTGGGTTTGGCTGTAAGCTGCGGGTTAGCTTCGGTTACATGTCAGGTATTTATTCATCGTGGGCCATTGCTACCTGGGGCATACATTTCTTGTGCTGCATGTAGGAGCACAAGGGAAGGCAGGCTGCCTCAGTGCTCCTCAAGCCTCCAGTTAGAACCATTCCAGCAAGTCATATGGCCACGCATGTAGACTTAGAGTACCTGGAAAATGAGATGAAAGGCCAATTTTTGCAGAAATATCCCAATATAATTTGATGTGAAATTATGGGTTTAAGACATTACTTTTTCCCTGTTGGATGGTGTGAAAAACAGAAAGCAAGGTTTTTCTTCTTTCACCTCTGTATGTTTAGTGCAAAGGTAGCATTTAGGGGAAGAGAAAGGGAGTCTGAACATTTTATCCTGTGTGCTGCTCAACTACCTTGTTCCATATAACAATTGGTAGACTCCTTGCTTTGAAAGTAGGTCGGAGGGGCTGGGTGCCGTGCCTCACGCCTGTAATCCTAGCATTTTGGGAGGCTGAGGTGGGTGGATCACGAGGTCAGCAGATCGAGACCATCCTGGCTAACACGATGAAATGCTGTCTCTACGAAAAATACAAAAAATTAGCCGGGCGTGGTGGCAGGTCCCTGTAGTCCCAGCTACTGCACTCCAACCTGGGCAACAGAGTGAGACTACGTCTCAAAAAAAATAAAATAAAATAAAATAAAAAGGTAGATCAGAGGATCTACATTTTAAAGCTGTGATTAGTGTAAATAAAGAATCCTGAACGTGTGACTTCAGTTATGTCATTTATAAATGTTTCTAAGAACTACTCCATGACATTCCAAAACATGCATTATATAGTTTTGTAAACTATAAAATTTGTGTACATTTATTACCTCAGATGGTAAGATTATAAGTCTAGTGTTTATAAGTTTTATTATACTGGTGTTTTTGAGGTTACTATTTTTGGTGCTGAGAAAACTCTTGATGTCTTAAGAACTGAAATCCTTGAATAAGTATTTCTTTGGCTCGTTTTGGTTATAGGCAGGAAGCAGGGTGCTACATAGCACAAGGTGCTTTAATGTTACTATTTAGGAGTTTTAAATTTAAGATTAAAAAATTTTGTATAAACATAAGCAGAAAAGTCCCTGGTCAAAGAGACTAGACTCTACAAGTATAAATTTAAGTGGACTCTTGGGTCCTCTGTCAACGTTTAATCCTGCTTTATTTGTAACACGGGACTGTCTTTCCTTGTCAGCAGTCAGTGTGCTCCAGGTCCACATGTCCTACCTCAGAGTTTCCTAGGCAGGAAAACAAATCTAAATAGAGTCAGTTAAGCACCTTCAAGAGAGTATATTTCTTGTGAGAAACTTCCATCATGTATTCTAAAACTAACACGTGGGTTATATGTTTCAGATTTTCCATACAACTTCTCATTTCCTTTGGGATAATTGCGTTATCTGGAAATGGAAATCATTTAAGTGGACAGATAAAGAGGAAAGCATGTGGGTTGGGGGTCAGGGTATTACGTGGCAGCACTGTGATTCTATGCCATGCTAATTACAGTGTGCAGGCCATGCTGCGCACATAAGTGCTGATACAATCTGTTTTCATTCTGCAAATGAAATACTTCTCATGTATATTACATGATGCAAGTACAGTATATAGATGTGGTAAGCAGTATTTCTTCATAAAGTATTTCCCTAACTTTGATTCTAAAGCAGAGGTCTCTCGTAGTAGTATACTGTTTTCTTAATTGATTTAGAAAATAACCATCACCTATTGTGATTGGAAGAAGTAGCTTATTTGTTTATGAAGGAAACTACATATGAGGTAGCACAGGTGTACATTTTGTGTTGAGTCTGATCTTATCTGTGGAATTTTATATGTTAGATTTAGGTAGGCATTTGTGCATCCATGGTTATGTTTAAATATAGCATTAATATTTATACCTATATTAATATTTTAGAAATACAGTAATTAAGAGAGGAAGATTTATAAAGTAAATGTTAGCAAAGGGTTAAGTTTGTATTAATACTAACACAAGTTGATGTTTTATGTTATACTCTTAAGTGGAAAGGAACAAGTACAAAATTTTATATGTAGTATCAAGTATATTTTTAAAATACTTAGAAAAAAATGGCTTGAAAGGAAGTATGTCCCAAATGATTGGGTAGATGTAGGGGTAAGGGTAATGTGTTATGAGAGAAGTTTACCTTATTGTTATTTTTTTTTTTTAACAATGAACCCATATTACTTTTATAATGAAGAAAATATTCATTACTAGAGAAAGTCTACAGTAATAACTTTGCTGATCCTTATTTGATGTCTTACATTAATCATTTATGTGCAGTCAAAATATACTCAGCAGGTATGATGTAGGCCTGTATTTACCCTAGATGGAGTGCTTTCTACCTGTGATTTACTTAGTTGAGAATGGGGAAGAAATGTTTTTAGTGTTGAAGACAAAGGACACCTGTTAATAAGTTTCTATGTGGTGATTACTTACTACATATCATTTACATTTGAAGTAACTTATTTCAAAAAAGGAAAACATGAATTCAACAAGATATTCTAAAAGTTGATTAATAATCTTTTATATTTAATAGGTGATCACAAGAGTTCTTTTGGAAATAGTAGAACATTTTTGAAACAAAATGATTTTCTTTATTTTCTTTAAGAAAACTTTATTTTAAATATTGACCTATAGAAAATACTATTTATTTCTCTTTGTTTCCTGACTAGGACATGTATTCCTCTGAGAAACCTTGGACAGCAGATTTTGGTTTAATATCTGATTGGGACAACATTCAGAGCCATTTCCAGTCATGAGTAAGTGCGCTGCTACCTTTCCTTCCAGCCATCTCAGGAGCGTTTGCAGTATTGTGCGTAGCAGAAGAAAAACATGTTACTGAATAAATTGGAATTATGTCACTTATTCAGAGATTTTATAATCTGATTCCACCCAGCACTCTGCGCTTGTCTGTATTAAGACAAGGAGATACTTTCTGATGTTTGATTTATTCTAACAAGTTTCATGTGATGAGGAAATCTGGTCATTAGCTCTTTGGCTGATTTAGTTCTGTTATCTAAAATTTTTATTGACTTGCCATTGGAAAATGGTTCTTCAGAAATATGAATAGGGAACGTTGCAGTTGACCATAATTAGTAGAGGTTTTATTGTGTGAAATTTAATCATTGAGTAACATGGGTTATATTGTATTTAAGGGAAAAAAAACCCCTAACAATCTATCAATGTCTCTGACAGAACAAAGAACCAAGGCTATCCTGGGCTTAACCACATTTGATAATTTTATCTTCTTAGTTGTAAGGGGATAGTATATGTAATATTTTTTCTCTATTCCTATATACTTCTGCTTGTGAACAAGAGAACTGGATTTTACTTTTTTGTGTTAACTGTTTCCTTTTAGAGGGTGGGAAAAGAATTGAGATTTTACCATAACTGGGATTATATGGAGATTTGAAGTACACATTTCCTGGTTATGGAATTTTTGGGATGGAATGAGCATTTTCTTATTGGAAGATAATATTAGAGTTTAAGTGTTTTCACATATTATTTATATTGATTATATTTACCTTAATATGAAATAGGGCAGCTTTTCTCATCATCAGTTCAAATAATTAGGCAGTAGATAAGTGAAAATGAGGCTGCTGTTGTAAAATCTTGGAGTGCTTTCTACTAAGAATAATATTGGAAGGAATGGTCTTTGATTTTTGACTTTTCAGTGGTATACTTTTTCGGTAGTGTACTTTGAAGAAACAAGGATAGTGGCTAGATGAGTTCAATACAGATTAAGAAAGAGTTTTTTTTTTTGAGACGGAGTCTCGCTCTGTCCCCCAGGCTGCAGTGCAATGGCACCATCTCCGCTCACTGCAAGCTCCGCCTCCCGGGTTCACGCCATTCTCCCGCCTCAGCCTCCCGAGTAGCTGGGACTACAGGCGCCCGCCACCACGCCCGGCTAATTGTTTTTTGTATTTTTAGTAGAGACGGGGTTTCACCGTGTTAGTCAGGATGATCTCGATCTCCTGACCTTGTGATCCGCCCGCCTCGGCCTCCCAAAGTGCTGGGATTACAGGCGTGAGCCACCGCGCCCGGCCAAGAAAGAGCTTTTGTTATTTCAGCTCCAATCATGACATTTTGTGAGAATGTTTATCTAATGTAAAGTGCTAACTCTAGTGAAGATGGTAATTAGTTCACAAAAATTAAAATAAATGGCAAGCATTTTAACTTAAAAACGCTTACATTTTGGAAAGTAAAATGAATTTTCTTCTACTTTGCAATTTTTGGGTTCTGTTAGGATCAGTGTTGCAGATGTAAGTTTTTTTGACGACAGGTAGCCTGCGCTTTTCATGGTTGAATCTCAGTGTTTGATGGTGTCTTGTATACTGCTTACCCCAGAAAACAAAGATCACGGTCCTGCGAGGATGAAGGCAGAGGGGAGGAATGGCTTGTCAAGCAACTAATATTGTTTGAACCACATAACATTTCTCACCTTTAAATTACAATGTTTATATTTCATTTGCAAGATTTTTAACTGGTTCTTCTTTATATCCGCTAACTCTTTCATTTCCACTTAAAACAATTGGTTTGTTCTGTTATTCTTTTATCTCTTTGTGGATCTTTTACATGCTTATTTTAAAGTCTTTTTCACATCATTTGATAATTTTAAAATTTTGTCTTCAGTGAATTTATGTTGTGATTGTTGATGTTTTCATCATGTTCTGTAATTTGCAGGCACATTCTGATGGAAGTTTTTTTGCTCTTATGTCTCTCTCTTTGTGATTTTTGGTTTTTTCATGCTGGTCTAGCAGATTCACAGTTGTCTCTGCCTGGCTTTGGAGTTCCCAGATCAGAATCAGGTCTGTGTTAGTGGGTCAGAGCCCTGGCCCCATGGTGACGTTGGGGACATCACAGATTCAGTCACTGAGTCAGCTGGCATTAGGTCAGCAACCTCTTATAAGCTGTAGCCTCAGCACAGTTAGCAGAAGTGTTTTCAATCTGTTTCATAATTAAGGAAAAGTACCACCCCAGTCTCTGGCTTTAGGCACAGAGCCTGGCTCTTGACCCTGATTCCTAGGGAAAACTTTTCTTTACAGTTACCCCACAGGACAAAACTTCCTGCTGCTTTGTCCTGCCCTGGGCCCAGAGTCCAGCTGACCTTGTGCCTTCAGTGTGCCTCACCCTTTATGTTCCTGTTAGATTTCTGATCTACAGAGATGTTTGGGGCATAGCTATGCCATTTTAGTGACTTGTGTTTCTCTTTCATCTGTTATTTCTGTGTGTTTGTGTGAAGAAGGGGAAGCTACTGAGAAAGAACAATGCCATTGCGGACTTAACGCCTTACTTCACACTTCAGATTCTTTTAAAAAAAATCAGCTTCTGAGTAGTCTGCTAGTTCCTAGAGCCACTGCCTGTCACCCACACAGCACTCCAGTTGGGAGGTGTGCCCTGTGCGCTGCTTCTCCATAGCACTCTGCCTGCCTCATTCTGGGACCCAGCAAGCTGTATTCAAATCATCTGCTTATTTGCTTGTATGTTTCTCTAATCTGTGTGCTCCTTGAGGAGCAAAGATGATTTCATTCCTGGAGCCAAACACAGTTCCTGGCACTAAATAGGTGTTAAATAAATATTGCACTACCTTGGGTGTTTGTAAGTAATGTCTTAGTATGCAGGAGCTGTTCTGTGTTTTATTATTAGTATTTTTTGGTGAAATTGGAGCTGTTGCCATGAGAAGAGTGTATGTGTAGAGTGTGGCCCGAGACAAAGCATTCCACGCTGGCGGAGCAATGTGAGAAAGGTGTGATGTTCTGACTCCACATAGGTGTTATTAGTGAATTGAACATTCTGGAGTCTAGAGATAGGAAGGGGGATTGTAAAGGTGGAGGAGACGAAATTGGGGACCAGGTCATTTACATTCTAGGAAGTTTGGACTTGCTCCTATAGGGCTTAAGGAGCTATTAAAGGATTTCAGTTAGAGGAGCAACTTAATGAGATTTCATTCTGGAAAAAATTACCCTGACAAACAGATATTTTGTTAGATGTCAGTTAAAAAGATTGGTTACACAGGCAGTATTCACCCTTTCTTGCCTTGTTTTCAGTTTTCAGTTCTTTCCAAGCTCCCTTTGAATCAGACTGTTACATTTCTTTTTCTTGTCCATTTGATGATTTTCTCTAGCGAGAGAAATTGTTCTTGAGTAGACCACTATACCAAAGGTTAGGGAGTATTAGAGCAATCTATCTTGTGCTGCAGTTTCTAGGGGGTTGTAAGTCTTCCAAATGGTCGTGATCAAGTGTGTCAGAGTTCTTGTTTTTGAGAAAAAAAAAAATTATGGATGTGTGGTACAGGCTAAAAAATAGCAATATATGTCACTGAAGTTTGGATAGAATTTCCAAACTTAGATTTGGGTGGGAATGATGGCTTAGCTTTTTTTCCCCCTAATATTTTTCTGGAGATTAAAAGAAAGATTGGATATTTGTATGTCTGGGTAGATTTATCTATGCAGTATTTCCCAGCCCTTTCCATGTTATCAAGCGCTAGAATATGGTCATAGCTGTACATCACGTGGGATAAACTGAAGAAGCTGTTTAGGGCTTAGAGGCACCTGGCTCTAACGTCTCAGCCCAGGCAGCCAGGTGTGGCTCATTGCCATGGCACCCTCTTGGCACAGTAGTTGGAATGCCCCATCTAGAAGCTTTATAATGTTTTTCCACTTTTATTCTGGTGGATATATAGGCTATCACCTTCTGAGGCTGAGCATCTATTTTGTGGAAAATGTACTATATGATGCCATTATTATGATGTGCATTTCATTGTGGATTGTACTTTATTACAATCCACAAAAAGTCTTTTGATTTTTAGTACATAAATTGTTGTTTTTCTGTATTTGCACATTTAACATTTAACACACTTGCCCATTTTGTTTTGTCTCAGATGGTACCAAAGATTAAATTAAGTTGTTATACTCAAACTGTGACTATGATTTGAAAAGGAGCTCTCAGATCCATAATATAAATGGTCACAAGAGAAGTTTGTACACAAGGCACAAAATAGTGATTATTTTGGTAGAATATATTAAAAAAAAGAAGTGAAAACACCAAAACACAAAAGTAATTAGAGTATTACTTAATTTCCTTTTCCAAAGCTTGAAGTAAAAACAAAAACCAAAAACCAAAACAAAAAAACACTTACTAGCTTATTTGCTCTGTTTTACAATTTTAGTGTTCTGTATTTTATTTCAGTTTCTTCAGGAAAGTTTTGCTCTGCAACTAATTACGTGATAGATTTCCTAAGAGTTTTTCTCTTCTGGCTGGGTAATCCAGGAGTGAATCTATGACATTGGAGTGTTTGATTCTGCCCTTTGTTCTAAATAATGAAATGAGTTTTTTGAGGTAATTTTTCGATATGAAATGTTCCTCATTCACCTGAGGAAGAATAATGGCAGTGAGTAATTTGGGGTGTAGTGTATTTGTGGTTTTCTAATAATATAAGAGTAAAGGTCTTCATTCACTGGAGCAGGGGACTAAGTGTTCATGCTGAAGTGAAGAACAATTTGTTTTAATATTTGTTAGAGCAGATAATGTTATAAATAATTGATTAGATTACTAAATCTCTCAGTGGTAGTAGAAGGATTCTTCGGAGTCTTACTAAGTAAAAAAACAGAAGACTTCCCATAAGTACTGGCTAAACCTCTCTAGGACAGTAGCATATCTAGATAGATAAACTGTTTTGTGGAATAGCTGCGTGCTTCGGAAGTTGGGTAGAAGTTAAAAGAAAATTTAATTGAATTGTATTTGAAATGCCAGCATGTCTGTTATTTAATGGAATCTTAAATCCCCTTACAAAGTGTAACAGGTATCCTTTTGTTATATTAAGACTCATTTATGTTTGATAAATTTAGATTTGGGAATATAAAGTTCTAAATGTTAGTTATTCTTAAAATGAATATATAATCAGTGATTCTTAATGGAGGAGAGGAATTTGGAAATGTATGGAGACTTTGTGGCTGACAGTTGCTGGGGGACCTGATGGCATTTAGTGGGCAGGGGCCACCGTCAGACCTGTGGCAGCCTTCAGCTGTAGTCAGGTGGTGAGGAATGCCAGCAGAAATTGCTTCTCAGAAAATTTAGGTGATCAATTTCTTAGTTTAGTGTACTTCATTGTTATTAATACTATTTAAAGTGGAATATACTGTGCTTTTAGCTAATTTATCTTCTTTTGACCGCTTGCTGTAGAAAAGTGAGTAATTCTGAGGCCGAGTGTGGTGGCTCATGGCTGTAATCCCAGTACTTTGGGAGGCCGAGGTGGCCGGATCACCTGAGGTCAGGAGTTCCAAGACCAGCCAGGCCAACGTGGTGAAACCCCGTCTCTACTAAAAATACTAAAAAATTAGCTGGGCATGGTGGCGGGTGCCTGTAATTTCAGCCACTCAGGAGGCTGAGGCAGGAGAATTGCTTGAACCTGGGAGGTGGAGGTTGCAGTGAGCTGAGATTGAGCCACTGCACTCCAGCCCAGGCGACAGAGTGAGACTGTCTCAAAAATATAAAGAGTAATTCTTGGTTTGATACTATGGGAAATTAAATATGAATTTAATATAGTCTTTTCCTATAGAGTATATTTAATATTTTAAGTTAAAAATTTTTTGGGAGGTGGTTTACATTCTTTTCTTATATATTTTCTTTTGATATTTTTTCAAACTTACAACAAGAAAAGTTGTAAAAATAGTACCCCAAATTTCCATATACCTTTTGGTCAGATTTATCAAATATTTACATTTTGTCCATTTGGTTCTCCCTCTCCCTTTCCCTCTCTCACACACATCTCTAGAAAAGAAGTTAAAATGTTTAAACAAAACATTTTCTGTGAAAGTCTGTTTTCCTTTTATTTAGTGATTTAATTTTTTGCATAAATGTAAATTACTATAGTAGTATAAGCTTAGTAAAGCTTCTAAATTATTTTTACTAGTTAAATCTTAAAATTTCAAATTATATACCTACTATTATATTTTTATTCTTCAAAAGCTATATTTATCTAGTTTTTATAGACCTGTTATTAAACGTTTTCTTTTAGATCTACAACGTATTGCATAATATAGATAACTTTTATATGTAAATCAACTTTAATGAATTTTTTTAGTACAACACAAACCAGTGTGCTCCAAATGACTTCCTTATAATAGTTTCAAGATACTCCACTCTTAAGAGAACTATTTAGAATTCCATTCTGAAAGCAGTAAGTTTTCCAATGGCCTGCCTCTTTATGTTCCCAGAGTCCCAGAGACTTGAGTTGGAACCCTGGCTTTGCTGCTGGTGGCCATATTATGTATGGCAAGTGGCTTGACTTCTTTGACCCCCTCCCCACACATCCTTTACTCATTCATAAGTGTAGATACTAGTTAGATCATCTGGAAGCCTTCTTCTGACTCTTAAAATTTACTGTTAAGTCAGTGAGAAAATTTTCATTTCTAATTTTGCCTTATAGGAGTACATCTGTTGGGTAAAACAAGGAATTCCTGTATTAGTTACAAAATATGCTAAATTACAAGAAACACAGTTTTCAGGGTTTGGGGGCCTACTGTGTTGCTCAGAGTCGGATTTTCCAAAGTACCATCATTCCAAATGCAGGCGCGTGTTCTCTGCTTCCTTCTGCTTGTTCTCCTGGCAGCCAGAGTTCAGAGGGGAATTATGTTTCAAATTAATGCTCTTAAACATTTGTCTTGTTATCTCTTTCATTAATTTTAGAAAATAGAGTTTGATTTTTACAGTTTTCTTCTTGAATCTGTGTTATTAGAATTGATGTACTGGTTGGAAAAAAAAATCTATATCTCTTTTATATTAACTTCTCCAAAACTGGATTTCTATATGAAAATATTATGTGTATGATTTTTAATATTTTTTATTTGTGAAAAGACATAGTGGAAAGCACAGCTTAGTAAGTGAGATTTGTTACATGGTCTGAATAAAATTCCACATAATTAACATCCAGTTTTTACAATAGTATCTGGACAGCTATATATTTTCATGTTTTTGCATTAAACACAAATAGATGTCTTCTACTAAGGGAATTTGTGGCTATCAGTGTATGTGATGGGTGCCATTGTACAGAAATCTCATTTCCTGGAGTGTGAAATTGATATTAGAAATTTTCAAGCCTCTGTCTTTCTTCCTCAGAATTGATTTAAAATAGTATTTTGGTGTGACTTTTTTTTGGAGATAGGCAAGGTGACTGTGAAAGTAATTCTTTTCAGCTTGTCTTTAAAGCTATGGGTTAGAAAGGTCAGACATAGAGTGAAAATGTCTTCCCTTATCCCAGTCTCCCACTCCTACTTTTAAGCACTGAGCCATAAATTAATTCTTTTTTAAAACTGAAATGCAGTGTGTGTTTGTATCATGAATGTGGCCCAGAAGTTAGGAGGTCAGGTGAAAATGAAAACTTCTCCTATGGGTTATTCTTATTCATGTTCAGAGATAATGGCCATTGTGCAGGCAGTTGGTGGTAGAGTGCTGTCTTTTCCCTCTGAATTCAGAAACTGACTTCCCCTAGCATTGCCTTGGTACCCTGGAGCGGCACCGGTTTGATTTTGTTCTCACACATTGGTAGCATTCAGGTGTTAAGCTTTAAACAATAAAATATAAAAAGATTATAGTCAGACAGTAATAGATACTCATTAACATTTATATTGTGGGGCATTTGGCGTCACAATGTCTTTTTAAAAACACGTTGCCTGTATTAGATGTTAGAAGAGTGGAATAGAAATGGAATTTATAGGATGCATTAGTAAAAGGTTTGGACAGTACAGTAAAGCACTGTGTTTGATCTCTTCACTGGTGAACCTTATTTTGTTCTAGTACTTGCAAGGTAAGGGAGAATATATTTGCTTGATTATAACTTGAGAGAAATTTGTAAAAGCTAACATATATATGTATTAAGTTTTTATGTAAATTATAATAGTTGGTCTTGTGTGTTTTCCTTTGGTAACAATTTTATATTACTGTCTTTCTATGATATGTAGATGTGGGTCATGTGTGAAGTGTTCTGGATTAGGAGAGGAGGAACCAGCTATTACCAGTGTTGGAAGAGCATTGCGAACTGTTTACTTTTGACGATTATGGTACAGCAGAGATTGAATTTAATTTTCAAGCCGGCTTAAATTTGTTGTTTTAACTAATATAACAGAAATTTACATGCTAAGTGGTTAATTCAGGCCACTATAATATGACTACTAGAATGTATTTTGTTGGCATGCTTTATTATAAAAAATTTTTCTGCTGACAGATGTGACCTAGAAGCTATATAAAGCAGGTTGCCTTACTGCTAAGGGGAAACCTTTACTGCTGTTAGAGTCTCTCTTCTGGATAAGGAAAGGCGCATCTCCATTGACATTATCTTATCTGGGTTTCCATACATGGGGGCAATAGGGCCATCGTGGTTTTTAAAATAATCAGTCTTAGTGAGATTTTGTATGGAAACTTTGTACCTATAGGTATATTATATACATCTATATGTGGGGGACTTTGCACAAAACAGGAGAAAAACTCTACTTCTACTATCTGGGTATCCAAACTGACTGTTAAAAGGAATTTGGTTCTCACATTCCGTAGCAGTATCTCTGTGCTTAAAAACAAAAACTACTTAAAAATGTTTGATTTGTATTATAAAAATGGAGTTATTATTATTTTCCCCGACAATGTGATGTAAAAATTGTTAGACACTAGAAGTTTTATTCTAACTGAAAAGATACGCTTTTCTAGCTCAGTGCTGGCTGCATTCTGATGGAATATAACAATGTCTAGATCTACAAAGTTTTCCTTCTTTACTTTTTTCTTTCATTAGTGTGTATCTCTTCTCAGCAGATGAAATTCTTACATCTACTCCTTGCCAACCAGTCCAACTTTATTTTTTCAGTGGGATCAATTATTTATTTTAAAATATTATTTCTGAAAATGTGTTTTTAAAATATCACTGATTTATTTTTGAACAATTTGAGAGTAGGTTGCATATATCATGCTCCTTTTCCCGTATGTACTTCAGTGTATGGTTCCGAAAAACAACGCCATTCTCTTGCATCGCCACGGTAAAATAATCACATAGATAAATTAGACTTATCTAATATATGATCCTTATTCCAATGTTGATAGTTTGCCCAATGATGTGCTTTACAGCATTTCGCTCCTCCAATACAGGATTCAGCTGAGTGTTATTCACACATTGCCTTTTGTCATCCAGTCTCTTTAATCTCCTCCAATCTGGAATAGTTCCTCAGATTTTCTTTACCTTTTGTGATACTGATGTTTTTGAAGACAACAGACCAGCTGTTTTATAGACTATTCCTCAGATGATGGATGATGGAGGGTTCCCGTAATGGGATTTGACCTAATAGGTGTGACTGGTTAGGGGACATTCTGTCAGGAAGCCTGCCTTGAAGAGAAGGGAAGACTGCTTGGTGATCTCTAGATTTCCTTCACATTTAGCTGTTTAGTAGAAAATTCCGCATTTCTACTTGAATTGAAGTAGGATTCAAATCTCTTGCATAATTACAGGATTTATTGTTCTGCTTTACTAGTTTCTATTTTACTTTTATTACAAAGTCTTGAGAAAAAAAGACAATGAAATGTTTTCTAGAATATGAGATGGCCTTGAAATGAGACGGCCTTTGGCTTTTATCGAGAGATCGCTTTTAGTAGAATTCCTGTTCTGAATTATCTTGATAAAAATCTCAAGATGCTACTGAACAAATGCTATGAAGGTATAAAGTATAGCAGTATTGAATCGAATTATTTTACAATAATAAAACAGCTATAGCTATTCGTATATAAATTGAGATTGCTTCACTAAAGATTAGCTGTTCTCATAACCTGGTGCCTCTTTGTCCTGATACATTTTCTTTAGCCAAAAATAGAATAAATGAACATTTTAAGACTCTGATTCTCATTAGGCTGTAGAGATTTATGGGTCATATTAGATTTTAATATGAAATGTCAGGATACTTATCATCTTATAGTTATGACTGTTAAAAGTTTAATAATTGCAAGGTATAGTGAAAGCCAGAAGATTAACTTAGAATATTGCAAAGGATAGGAAATTCAAATTCAAAGTTAGACAGCTTTGAGACACATGATACTGTAAATTAATTTCTTAAAATATTTTAGGGGTCATGGTGTTTGAATCTTTGATTTTAAAACAAGTTTTAAGGAAGAGAATTGTAATTTTGAATAAATAATAATTGTTTTAATTTTAGTATAAACAGATACTTAATGAGCCCCTACATATGTGCTGTTTCTGTGGTGGTCTTTGATGATACAGCCAAGAACAAGACAGACATGGCCCTTGGCCTTGTAGAGCATGGAACTGGTGGGAAAGCCAGACATTGAGCAAGTAGTACGGACTTAGTACCAAAAGGGACATCCAGGGAGTCCTTGCTCCTGCAGGAGCAAGGGAATCTGTCCTCACAGGGATGTTGGGAGGACCACTTTTAAGGAAATCTTCCAGCTGAGACCTAGTGAAGAGGAAGAGGAGAGTGTTCTAAACAGAAAGAACAACGTATGTGAAGACCCAGCATTGAGAGATCGAGACTGACATTAAGAAATTAGGGAAAGCTTGGTATTGGGAGAATAGGTGGGTTAGAGAAGATTTTAAGTTTAGTTTAGGCAAGTACTCCCCCCTTGCCTCTATTTATACTTTTATCTAATTTCATTTAAACTAATCTATTTTCCTCATTTTCCACAGCCCCTTTTTCTTGTTGTTAAACACAACATTAAAATAAATATATTTTGAAAATGGGGGAAAAATATTACTGGTAACCTTGCTATGTTAAAGAAGCCATTTACATTTCTGCCTATGATCTTCTAGAATTGTTTAGAAACTATATATTTTTATATAATCACATTAATAGTGTATATGCAATTTTATGTTTGGATTTCTAACATTACTTGTATTTAAAACAGATTTCAGTAATTGTTTGCATGGTTAGAATTCACAATTATATTCCTTAAAGGTAATGACTCATCATAACTTATTTAACCATTTCCTTTTTTTTTTGGTCATTTAAGATGGCTCAGTTTTTAAAAAAATGTTTATAGAATGAGTATCACTGATGAATTTGCCCTTTTTTCATTAAACTGGAATTCCATAGACTAGATTTATAATGTTGAGCTTTTTATGCCCAATTTTTTTTGCCTTTCTGGAAAAGATTGCACCCATTTACAATTGCTCTGGTAATTGTATACAAGGATATCAGTATCACCATCACTAGCCTAGTAGGCTCAAAATGACATCACATAGTTGCTATCTGTTGTATTATTTGATTTCTAGACAGGATAACTTAACAAATTATGGTAAAACACACATACCATTTACCATCTTAGCCATTTTTTAAGTGTGTAGTTCAGTAGTGTTAAGTACATTAATATTGTTGTGCAACCTTAATCTCTTCACCTCTTTTCATTTTGAAAAACCGGAGGCTCTGTACCCGTTAAACACTAATGCTCTGTTTCTTCCTCTTCCCGGCCTCTGACCTCTAGGTACCTCATGTAAGTGGAATCATTTGGTATTTGTATTTTTGTAACTGGTTTATTTAACTCGGCACAATGTCTTTAAGGTCCATCCATATTGTAGCATGGGTCAGAATCACCTTCCTTTTTAAGGCTGAATAATATTCGCTTGTATATGTAGACCACATTTTGTTTATCCATTCTTCTGTCAGTGGACACTTGAGTTGCTTCCACCTTTTTAAATTAAATTAAATTAAATTAAATTAATTTTTTTTTTTTTGAGATGGAGTCTCGCTCTGTTTCCCAGGCTGGAGTGCAGTGTCCTTGATCTCGGCTCACTGAAAGCTCCGCATCCCAGGTTCGCGCCATTCTCCTGCCTCAGCCTCCCGAGTAGCTGGGAGTACAGGCGCCCGTCACCATGCCCGGCTAATTTTTTGTATTTTTAGTAGAGACGGGGTTTCACTGTGTTAGCCAGGATGGTCTCGATCTCCTGACCTCGTGCTTCCACCTTTTGGCTGTTGTGAGTTATGCTGCTGTAAACATGGGTGTACACATACATCTTTGGAACCCTGCTTTCAATTCTTCTGGGTCTGTACCAAGAAGTGGAATTGCTGGATCATATTGTAATTCTTTTTTTAATTTTGCAAGGAACTGCCATACTGTTTTCCATAGCGGTTGCACCGGCTTACATTGCTGAAGGATTCCATTTTCTCCACATCCTCTTAGCCCTTATTATTTTCTGTTTCATTGGTAGTAGCCATCCTAGTGAGGTGCTGTTTCCTCGTTAGACAAGATAACTTTTTCATGGACTCACTGTTTACATTTTCTCTTTCATCATATCATTCTAAAACAATCTTTTCTTCCAAAATGGTTATGGAAAAAATCACAGATTTTAACTTTGAATGCTCCTTTTGCACCTTCCAAAAATTTATTATGAAGCAATGTAGCTTTTATGTATTTATTGGGGTTTCATATGGTTTTTTGTTTGTTTCTTTGTTTTTTTGAGACAGGGGTCTTGCTCTGTCAACTAGGCTGGAGTGCACTGGCATGATCTTGGCTCACTACAGTCTGCCTCCCTGGCTCAAGCGATTCTCCCACCTCAGCCTCTTGTGTAGCTGGGGCTACAGGTGTGCTCCACCATGCCTGGCCAATTTTTGTATTTTTTTGTAGAGATGGGGTTTTGCCATGTTGACCAGGCTGGTTTCGAACTCCTGGGCTCAAGTAATCTGCCTGCCTTGGCCTCCCAGAGTGCTGGGATTACAGTTTGTGAGCTACTGTGCCCGGCCTCATACAGTTTTATTTTGAGACATGGACCATTTTGTGATGGTCAGAGGAGAGATAATGCATAGTATACCGAAAAGGCAGAAGTAGTAAAAGGTTTCAGAAAGGGAGGAAGAGTGGAGAATACTAAGTACCAAAGATGAGTTTTGCCTAAGGTACTATTCTGTCAAGGACACTGTTGGCAGTCGTCCATCACTGTTATAATTAATGTGTTATGGTGATTACAGATTTCATATTGGGGGAATCTCTACACAAATCTCTTTGAATGTTAGAGGGACGTCTGTGTTTCTATACTCAAGTGCTTTTGTGAATTATTTGGCAATATGTTTGTCTTTATATTTATGTGTTTTGTGTGTATGTGCACTTATGAACCTTTTATCTTAAATGTGATGTTACGTTGAATTAACATTTATTCCAAGGCTATACACATAGAGCTAAATGCTTTGGTTTGGGAACAGGGTCTTGCCCTGTCACCCAGGCTGGAGTGCAGTAGCGTGGTCTTGGCTCACTGAAATTCTTCCTGGGCTCAGGTGGTGATCCTCCCACCTCAGCCTCCTGAATAGCTGGGACTACAGGCACACGCCACCACACCTGGCTAATTTTTGTGTTAAATGCCTTTTTTTCTTTTTCTTTTTTTTGAGACAGAGTCTCGCTGTGTCGCCCAGGCTGGAGTGCAGTGACGTGATCTCAGCTCACTGCAACCTCTGACTCCTGGGTTCAAGCGATTCTCCTGCCTCAGCCTCTGAAGTAGTTGGGAGCACAGGCACCCACCACCACACTTGGCTGATTTTTGTATTTTTAGTAGTTTTCAGGGTTTTGCCATGTTGGCCAAGCTGGTCTCGGAACTCCTGACCTCAGGTGATCTGCCCGCCTCAGCCTCCTGAAGTACTGGGATTACAGGCGTGAGTCACTGTGCCCGGCCAATAATGAATTTTTTAAAACTAATAATGTTATTTGATAGCTTTGTTGGAATCTAGAGTAGTTCCAGATTGGTTGAATGCTCTGTTTTCTTAAATTTTTGATTTTGAAAATGAAGTCATATTTAAATTTCCTTATTATGACTAAATCTCTTTTCTTCCATATTGGTGTGTCCATTTGCATGTGGCTTTGCAAAGTTAAAAGAGAAGTCAGTTCTACACAATGGGAGACTTCCTTAAAAAGCTGAAAATGTAGCCAGGTGCGGTGGCTCATGCCTGTAATCCCAGCACTTTGGGAGGCTGAGGTGGGTGGATCCCGAGGTCAGGAGATTGCGGTGAAACCCCGTCCCTACTAAAAATACAAAAAAATTAGCTGGGCACGGTGGCGGGCGCTTGTAGTCCCAGCTACTCGGGAGGCTGAGGCAGGAGAATGGCGTGAACCTGGGAGGCGGAGCTTGCAGTGAGCGGAGATTGTGCCACTGCACTCCAGCCTGGGCGACAGAGTGAGACTCTGTCTCAGGGGAAAAAAAAAAAAATTGAAAACGTAATAATATGTAAATTAGAGTGTGTTCAGTTATAGTATATTATGTATGGCTTTTAATTCACACTCTTTTTCCATGTAAGGGCACAACTCTCCTGTTATCCTTTACTTGCAAGAGTCATCTCAATTGTAATTTAATCATTAATTTTGTAATTATTTATTTAATGCTGGTTTATCTTTGTAGAACGGAAGGAGGTTGATTACCCCTGTAAAACAGCAATTGGCATGGTACCTCTTACATACTAGATACATAAGAAATCTTGTATGAATGAACAGGATTTTCTTGCCTTTAGAATACACTCTGTACAGTCAGTAGATTAAGAATTTCTCAATGTTGTGAAGATAAATTGGAATAATATATTTTTATTTCCCATGTTTGTGAAGCTTTGTGCATGTTTATGATAGTGTCCACTGAGCTGCAGAGTTGAAAAGTTTCTTGCTTGCTCTTTATAAGCAAAATGAATTATCATTTGATAAAATATTTTCAGACTGATTTTCAAAGAATTGCTAACTTAATTCTATTAATACAAATACTTCTGTTCATAAACAATTACTATCATATAATCTGCTTTGAAATTATATGAGAGAAGGGTAATGTTGTCATCCATAAACACATATTCTGTGGCTCTTTCCACATCTGACAATTTCAAGTTGTCAGTGAATTTTTATTTTTTGTAATAATGTGCTGTAATTTATATTGTAGACGTTTGTAGAGGTTGATTTTCTACATTCTAGAATGAAGTGACTATATTTTTCCTCCTTTAAAACTTAAGTAGAGGCTGGGCGCAGTGGCTCACACCTGTAATTCCAGCAATTTGGGAGGCTGAGGTGGGCGGATCACCTGAGGTCCAGAGTTCGAGACTAACCTGGCCAACATGGCAAAACCCTGTCTCTACTAAAAATACAAAAATTGGCTGGGCGCGGTGGCTTACTCCTATAATCCCAGCACTTTGGGAGGCCCAGTTGGGCGGATCACGTGAGGTCAGGAGTTTGAGACCAGCCTGCCCAACATGGCGAAACCCCGTCTCTACTAAAAATACAAAAAGTTAGCCAGGTGTGGTGGCAGGCACCTGTAATTCCAGCTACTCGGGAGGCTGTGGCAGGAGAATCGCTTGAACTTGGGAGGTGGAGGTTGCAGTGAGCCAAGATCATGCCACAGCACTCCAGCCTGGGAGACAAGAGCAAAACTCCGTCTCAAAAACAACCACCACCACCACCACCACACCACCACCACCACCACCACCACCACCACCACCAAAAGTTAGCTGGGCGTGGTGGCAGGCACCTGTAATTCCAGCTACTGGGGAGGCTGAGGCAGGGAGAATCGCGTGAACCTGGGAAGCGAAGGTTGCATGAGCTGAGATCGAGCCACCACACTCCAGCCTGGGCGACAGAGTGGGACTCTGTCTCAAAGACAAAAAAGCAAACAAACAAAAAAAAACCAAACTTAAGTAGAATGACAAAGAAATGAAGGAAATGAAGTCTATTAACTGATTTCTTAACCCAAAAAAGAGATAAGAGTTAGAAATGGTTTATAGTTTAATATCCTACAGTCTCTATATTTTCAGGCCAGTGGACATCTTGAATATTTACAGATTATGTTTGTCACAATAAAATCTCTCACATTTTTTTCATCTCATTTATCTACATGTTCTGAAAAGGATGACAGTAGTTCAATTCTGAAATGTATTTCCAGGAAAGCCAAAAAAGTTTTCTGAAAAGTGGGTTAAAAAAAGTCTGAATCATTGCCAAGAATGAAAAGATGCTGGATTGTTATTTGTATGATCAAAAGAATTTGTAGGCTTAGAGCAGAGTCCAAATATTCTTGTCTGTGTTTTTTGCATAAAAATGATGTTGATGACACATATGAAAGTGTGAAAACACGTTAGTTCCAAAAGAATATGCATAATAGTACCTCATTTTTGTAAAATCAGTAACAAAAAAGTACAAAGTCTAAAAGATTGTCGGTAGTGCTTATCTCTGTATGTGGGACCTAAGACAGATTTTTATTTTCTTTTGGCTTAGTGTTAGATTCTTATTTTTCTATAGTGAACATGCATTATTATTATAATAATAATAAAAACTATTAGAGATGTGTATTGACAAAAAGAAGAAAATAGGGACCATTCGTTTGTAATTCTTTAAGAGTCTAGGGTGTTGGTTTGAATTACTTATAACATTATTTGCTCTGAATAGTAGTATAATTTTGCTTTAGAATTATACCAATTCTCTTGTACTTTTTATATTTAGGGCCAAACAAGATTTTGATATTTTTCCTTTGTGTGCCTCCCCCATCCATCCATCCATCCATCCATCCATCCACCCATCATCTATCCATTCGTCATTCATCCATTCATCCCTCCATCGATCCATCCATCCGACGAGTGAAATCATGATATTTTATACCTTTCATGTTTACATAGTCATTTATAGTTAGCTTTTCCTATGTCATTCTTCTAGAATGGTGGTTCTGAACCATGGCTGAAGGTTAGGATCATTTAGGGGAGCTTTTAAACTTTGTGGTGCCCAGGCTACACTCCAGGACAATGAAGTCACAGTCCCTGTGGATGGGTTCAGGCATCAGTCCTTTGAAACTCCCCAGGTGATTTCACTGCAGATTGACAATCACTTGTCTAGAATGCAATTTTTTTTAATGCCATCTAGTATTCCATGGTGTACACTCACTGAAACTTTATTGAGTTCTTGTTGTCGGACATTTTGATTATTTCCCTTTTTTTTTTGCAATTATAAGTAATACACATTGCAAACATCCTTGTAACTAAATTTGTGTGCATGACTATATTTGTTAATATAAAATTACTGTCATAATATTACTGTTCAGATAGTATGCAAAAGGTTAAGGCTTTTGATTCTTTCTCCCAAAATGGAGATCATGATTTTGATTTGTCTAATTAGGAAATTTTTAGAAATTCTATTAACTATTGATATACCCAAGTCTTTATTAAATAACAACTAATGAGTCTAAAGCTATAATAGGAAAGCTTCAGATGTTACTCAGGACAAGGTCACTATCCATGAGGGACATGGTCTGGGGCAGGGTTTGTCAACTCATCACTATTGACTTTTGGGGCTAGATAATTCTTGTGGAGGCTGTTCTGTAAATTGTAGGATGTTAACCAGCATCTTTGGCTTCTATGCACTAGATGCCATAGTACCCCACCTCCTGTTGTGAGAATCAAAAATGTCTTTAGACATTGCTGCCCCCCCACTCCCCACTGGTGGTTTGTAGTCTGCAAACTACAGCCTATGGGTCATATTTGGACACACATTCATATGTGTATTGTCTATGTGTATTGTACAATAGCAGAGTTGAGTAGTTACAACAGTGACCACATGGCTCACAAAATAGAAAACATTTACAATCTAGCTTTTATAGAAAATGTTTGCAGACTGTAGATCTAGTCTATCTCCCCCATGAGGGACATGGTCTGGGGTAGGAAAGTAACTTGTAAATAGCTAAAATTCACTGGGATAAGTGTTCTGATAGATGTAGGTATGTATAGGGTGTTGTAGGTATGGGGAGAGAGGGAACAGCTAATTAATGCCCTGAGAAGATTGGGAAGACCTCTTTAAGGAGATAAAAATTAGGTCTTGAAAATCTGAGTAGAGAAAATGGGGAAGTTCCTGTAGGCAGGGGTCATGGAATATACAAAGGCAATGGTGTTGTATTCAGGGAATGGAGGAAAGTGTCATGCGCCCACTGCGTGTAATTAAAGTAGTACTGGCAAGAAGCTTCGGGAATCGTGTCTGCAGTGATAGATGGGGACTATATTATAAATGAGGCCACACTCTATGCTAAGGAATTTAAACTTATCTATGTGCAAATGGAAAGCCATTAATGTTTTTAGACAGGGGAGTGATTATCAATTTGTGGTTTGAAAGATTTTTCCATATGGTATTCTGATGTTACATTGCCTGGTTCCTAATTCTGTATTGCATCCTGCCCTGTCAACTCAAAATTGGTTTTAGCGCTACTTTGCCACTTAGCACATTCTTCTTGGTTATGAGCGTCTTAAGTCTCTAATTCCCAGTGCCTACCTAGCACATAGTAAATGCTCAATGAATGCTTGTTGAATCAATGTAAATATTACTTACAGGATCTTCAAACTTTTTTTCCCCCTGCCTCCAGTGTTGTGCTGGTAAATGTTTAACAACCAGCTACTGGGGAGTGTGGGAGGGAGAAAACCCTGATTGTAGTGTTTGCTAATTTCTGTGGTATAAAAACACCCACCACAGCCAGTTTTAAAACTTCAAGCTACCAGCGAGCTGGTATAAACGAGATGTGGCACATCACTGCATGTACCTCGCAAGTACCTAGTAAAATGAGATAAACTGATCCCTCAGGTTTTTAAGTTGAAATAGAAAGGTTTTTATTGTAGCTTTTAAATTCTGTAGTTACAAAGGATGATATTTTCATATATTGTATTATAAGTATTGACATTTAAAAATAACATTCTCAAATCACTCTTCTAAATCAGGAATGGAAGGGGATTTCCCTAACCTGATGAAGGGTGTCTATATCTGAATTCTTTAAAAATTTTAAAAAATAATTTTGATTTTTTTTTTTAGAGATGGAGTCTCACTCTGTTGCCCAGGCTAGAGCTGGAGTGCAGTGGTGCAGTCATATCTCATTGCAGCCTCACACTCCTGGGCTCAAGGGATCCTTCTGCCTTTGCCTCTTGAGTAGCCTGATGGAGTATCTATAAAAGGCTTAAAGCAAGCATCATCTTAAATTGGAAAATGTTGAAAGCATCCCTTTAAAATTAAAAAAGTAGAAAAGTGTGCTGGTTAGAACCACTTCTATTAAAGATTGTATTGATGGTCTTAGCCAGTGCAGCAAAACAAGAAAAATGGATCAGAAGTATAAGGATTGGAAGGAGGAAATGAATTGTTCATAAATTACAGATGAGGTTGGGTGTGGTGGCTCATGCTTATAATCCCAGCAGTTTGGGAGGCTGAGGCGGGCGGATTGCTTGAGCTCAGGAGTTCCAGACCAGCCTCGGCAACATAGTGAAACCCTGTCTCTATAAAGAATATAAAAAATTAGCTGTGCGTGGTGGCACACCCTGAGTAGCTGGTGGTCCCAGCTACTTGAGAGGCTGAGGTGGGAGGATCACTTGAGCCTGGGAGGCAGAGGTTGCAGTGAGGATTGTGCCACGGCACTCCAGCCTGGATGACAGAGTGAGTCTCTGTCTCAGAAAAAGGAAAAAAAAAATACAGGTGATATTGTTATTAGGTAGAGAAAACCAGAAGAATTTACAGATAAATTGTTAGAAATAAGGAAGATGTTAACAATGTAGCTATAGGTACTAAGGTACAAGGCCAGGTACGGTGGCTCACGCCTGTAATCTCAGCACTTTGGCCTGGTGGCTCACACCTGTAATCCCAGTATTTTGGGGGGCCGAGGCGGGTGGATCACCTGAGGTCAGGAGTTCGAGACCAGCCTGGCCAACCAACATGGTGAAACCCTGTCTTTACCAAAAACACGAAGGTTAGGTGTGGTGGCAAGGCACCTATTGTAATCCCAGCTACTTGGGAGGCTGAGGCAGGAGAATTGCTTGAACCCGGGAGGCGGAGGTTGCAGTGAGCTGAGATCGTGCCATTGCACTCCAGCTTGGCTGACAGAGCGAGACTCTGTCCCTCCCAAAACAAACAAACAAACAAACAAAAAACAACTAATGTACAGAAGTTAGTTGCATGCTTATGTATCAGCAGTGAAAAAGTAATTAAGAGACTCTGTTTTCAATCGTATCAGAAAAAATAGAAATAAATCTAATGAAAGATATGTAAGAATTCTAGGCAGGGCGTGGTGGCTCACACCTGTAATCCCAGCACTTTGGGAGGCCAAGGCGGGTGGATCACGAGGTCAGGAGATCGAGACCATCCTGGCTAACATGGTGAAAACCCGGTTCTATTAAAAATACAAAGAAATTAGCCTGGCATCTGGCATGGTGGCAGGCGCCTGTAGTACCAGCTACTGGGGAGGCTGAGGCAGGAGAATGGCATGAACCCGGGAGGCGGAGCTTGCAGTGAGCCGAGATCACACCACTGTACTCCAGCCTGGGCGACAGAGCGAGACTCCATCAAAAAAAAAAAAAAAAAGAATTCTAAAGGAAAATTACATATTTTTAAAAAAGGATTTTAGGAGGACCTAGAAATAGAGAAATATACCATGTTTTTTGTACAGGAAAACTTTGTATCCGAAAAATATCATTTCTACCTAGTTGACATATAGACCAATGAAATTCAAATCAAATCGCAATCAGGCTTACCAGGGAACTTATTAGGTGATTTTATATTTTATATGGAAAGGGTGGAAAGGTAAAGAGCCAAAAGTAGCTAGGACATTTCTAAATAATATCAGAGAGGGAGGATATTTTTCTATTAGATATCAGGACTTACTATGAAGTTAGAGTCAAATTAACCAATGGGATGTAGCACTTGTGTTATTCTATTTGGGCTGTTCTAACAAAATATCATAAGCTGGATAGCTTACAAACAATAGAAATTTATTTCTTAGAGTTCTGGAGGCTGCAAAGTCCAAGATCAAGGCACTGGCAGATTTAATGTCTGTTCGGGGCCTGCTTTCTAGTTCGTAGGTGGCGCCTTCTAGCTTCTCCTCACATGGTGGAAAGGCAGGGCAGCTTTCTGGGATTACCTCTTGTAAGGGCACTAAGCCCGTTAATGAAAGCTGTGCTCCCGTGATTTAATCAACTCTCAAAGGTCCTGCTTCATGAGACCATCACCTTGGGGGTTAGGTTTAACACAGGAATTTTGGGGGAACTTAGACATTCAGATCATGGCATGGAGGGAATTGACCAGTGGGATAAAATACTGAAGTAAGAGGATCCACCTATGTTGTCCCACTGCTCCACCATGCCTCTTCTGGGTACACTCCAGAGAGAGTGAGTGAGTCAGGATCTAATTTTTTATTTTGAAATAATTTCTGACTTAGGAAAATGTTGCAAGAATAGCATAGACAATTCTCATATTCTTTTACTTGGATTTCCCCAGTGTTAACATTTTATGACATTTGTTTTCTCATCTTGTGTTAATATTACTGCTTTTTTTTTTTTTTTTCTGAAGTGTTAGAGAGTGAGTTGAAGTATTTACCCTTAACTATTTTGGAGTATATATCCTGAAATCCAAGATGTTCTGTTACATAACTACAGTGCAGTGGTCATAGTTAGGAAATTAACTATAAACCTATGGACTATATTCAAATTTCACCTCTTCTCCCAAAATGTCCCATATTTCCCCTCACCCTTTTTGGCCTGCTATCTAATCTGGGATCCTGTTTTGCATTTTGTTATCCTGACTCAATTAATCTGTAACACTTCCTCAGTCTGTCTTTGTCTTCTATGACTTTGGCATTTTAAAGAGTTCAGCTCAGTTACATACATCAGAGTATGTGATCAAATATTCTTACTGATGCAATGTGTGATGAAAAATGAGAGAAACAAGAAAAAGCTATTGATTGCTAGCAGAAGCTAAGCATTGACAGTAGTGAACCAATGTGTTCAAAGTGATTGCTATGTGATTTTCATTTTCAAAACCAGTGATAATACCAGTGAGATAAGGAAGATGATGATTGAAAGTTATGAGACATGAATTTAGATACTCCTCTCTTCCCTGGCCAGGTATGGAGGAAATAGTTGACTGAGAGGTTAATGTCCTGCATATCTCCTTCCTTGCAGAAAGAGAAAGACTGGGAGAGAGGAAAGCTAATGGAAAGTTACCTGTCAAAACAGGACCTTCCAAAGATCTTCTCCAGAAGAGAGGAAGTAATTTCTCAGGAGCTGGAAACATGATTGGAAAACAAAGGCAGTAGATACTTAACACTTATTACGTGTCCCAAACTGCCCTAGGAAGTGGGATGAGGCATAGAAAGAACTGAGGAAACTTGAATTGAGGAGTTAGAGTTCTGCTTTTATTTGTTTAAATTTACATCTTCAGAAGGATTCAAGATCACAGTTTTGACTTGAGTTTTAAAACTTAGTCTGACCCATCTGAACTCTTAACTTCGATTTAGTTTGTTGAGTACGAACATGTTCTTTAAAGATAATAGGGAATTAGAGTGGTCCTGTTTTGTCCTCCCTTTCCAAGTACGTTCTCACTGTCATGGCTTGGAGCACTGATTTCTGAACCTAACACCCATGTGGAGCATACATTATGGGTGATATATATGTTGTACCTGTTGCAGCACGTCATGTCTGAAGAGCTGAACACTTCACCTTGAATTTTAAAACTAGACATTTTTACAGACGGCGCTTGCTGGAGAGAAAGCAGAAGGCTGATTTTTGGATCGGTTTACTTGTAACCTTGGTTGATTGACTGTGCTCAGTTGTCCAGCTGAAAAATGGGAAAATAACAAGCCTTTAACTGTCTGAAGGCAAAGGAACTGCCTCTGATTTGCTCTGGGATCTAATATTTTATGATACGTTAAAAATGTCAATTCATGGGAAGGAAAGAGAAATAGGAGAGGAAAATTGGCAGTACAGTAAGAGGAACAAATTACTGGTGGAGAATCAGTTTAATAAACAAAGCATTTAGCCATGTTCACCTGAATGTCATTTTTCTCTTTTAGTTAACTCTGTAGTTTTACTTTGAGAAGGGCTGCTATGGGATAAATAGAACATATAACAAAGATATTAAATATTAATTCAGCATTTGTTACAACTTGGCTGTTAAACGTCATATGGAGCAGTGGTTATACTTGTTTTGAAATTATCTGGTCCATGCCACTGGATGTTGAGACCATTGAATTTACAGACTCCTATGGGAATTTCTAGTGTGCATGTGAATTTAGACTTCTATTCATGGACTGGGATGTCAGAGGTGTATATGTGAGGAGGAGGACAAGGAATTTATAGGATATTTTTGAGGCACCATATCTTTTATGCAAATCTGGGAGCTTAGAGTTAGCAAGATAGATTTTATTTTTATCCACATTTTATTTTCCGTTTCAAATATAAGGTTTTTGAGAAATTGGAAAAAAGTATTAAGGCTTTCGACAGTGCAGGGTATTTTGGTTGACTACTTAAAAACTTGCACATAGCATCTGTGATGCACTGTGTGAGAATTTATAGCAGAGCACTTTATTTTTTCTGTCATGGCTTTTGTGAGAAAATGTTTTCACTTTGCTTAGTGATTTACAGAAGATTACCCACATTTTGTTTTGTTTTGTTTATAACTAGTTAAGGCTGTGCATAGTAATACGTTTTGGACTTTGAGGATGGGGCTTTCACATGTGCTGAAATCACTTTGAATCCATCATTTCAAGAAGATACAGCCTATCCTTTCGTTGTTTCTTATTAACTGCTTCAGAGCCTTCATGGATAGCTGGGCAAAGCATTCATTTCTCTGAAGTTGAACTGTGTTCGTGCTTGAGCTTTCTGAAAGCAGAAATGAGCTTCTGGTGATGAAACCTGTTGGATTTCTAGAGGAAGCAGCTGGAGTCTTTGGCTTGTTAACTAGCAATGATTCAAGTCTTGCAGATTGTAAAGGAGCTGGTGACACCATCAAGGCAAAAAGCAGCCACAGTGAAGGAAGGTAGGATTAGCAGAATGAACAATCAAGCACTTTCAAGGCACTCAGATTTTGCTAAGTATCGAACTAAAGATGTGCTATAAAAAGGGGTTTTGAGTTTCCCTGTATGCTTTTGCATTTCTGATCTATTATGGTATCTGAAAAGGATCAGGTAATGGCATAATTGTTAACATGCCTCATTATTACTGTTTTTGAACAAAAATTAGGGGGATATTATTAAGAGGTACAGAGTAAGGGGAGGTTATTGCATTGCTGCTGTAATAGTACTTTTCATGTTTTCAAGATCCTCTTGCATTATGTATTTTGGAGGTAGAAGAATAATTTTTGTAATCCTCATTTGTTTTAATTTTAAAATATAAATATACATAGCAGACATCAGAAGAGAACAAGCTAGGATTCTGCCTATGGTAGAACATAAGAACTGGATGATTTTTATTTGTGTGAATAGCTGATAATATAATAGTTATAAATATGAATTTAGCCAATGAATAGTAGATTTTATTGCCTTTTTTAGTGAATAATTCTGTTTATGATTATATGTTTAATCAATGTTATTTATATTAAAAACGGTCTTATATTCATAGCCTGTGTCTAGAATATGCTGAAATACATTTTTGAAAACATTTTAAAATTGCATGTCTAACTTCTAGATCTTAAATGAGCTAATGTTGATACATCTTTAAAGATATACTTGTATATTTTACTTTTTAAGCATTTAAAATAGTACATTTCTAAAGTGATAATTAGGAATTGATTTTCAAAAATCACAGGCCATCAACTCAGTTGATTATATTGGCAATTTCACCAAATTATGGTTTAAAATCAGTTGGTAAATTGATGTATCAGCCTTTCCACATGTAAGCATTCACATGTATTAAGCATTCTATCTTTATATGATTTGATGAGTGTACATATAATTCAGATGATATAAAATGTAGATTATATTTTTTCTTTAATGTGATATAATCTGTGTTTTAAAGTAAGGCTATGAGATTCCATAAGTCTTATGTAAAATGATTTAGCAGGATAGTATGAATTGTGATACATAAAATAGTCAACCATATAAAGAATATTGGAGCTGAAAGAAATCTTAGACATCTTGTCTTTTTTTTTTTTTTCATTTTGTGGAAGAATGTGGTATTTAAGTGATTGAACAGATATGCATCTCAAAAAGCAGAGAGACTGTTGTCATTTACCTTTGAAAATGTGGCAGTATTATTTAGGATACTTTACAGTTATTTATCTCCTGCTTTCTACTGTATTTCTGCTCCCCTTCTGAAATAGAAAACTACATTCCCATCTCTAAATAGCAGGATTCTAACAATTAGGTATTTAAAGAAAATAGTTTTTACTATTTCCAGAGAATATAAATTAGTTAATTTAATCCCATCTGTTTGAAAATGTCAGATTTATGTAGTTTGACCTTTATAGTCAGAATTTTTTATTGGAATTTTTTTTAGTTTTTGTTTTCATTCACAATCATAGTTACTTGGAATATACCCAGGGAAAAGAATAATAATTTTTGTGCCTTTTAAAATGCACATATATAGATATATCTCATATATTACAGGAAACATGTGGATATATAAAAAATATTACCAAAAGATACTTTTATATTAAATAAGATACTTATATCTTATTATATTAAAGTAGTAGTAGTAGTATATTAAAGTAGTAGAATGGCTTTTGTTCTCAGACTTTTGTTTAAAATTTTTCAGACAGTTTTTTTTGGTGAAAAACAGGAAGTATATACATAGATTTTTTTCTTAGAAGCTTGCTTTTTCAAACCTCTTCTAATAGTGTTCTTAATCATTAACCAATTTGCTATTTTATCCTTTTGCAGAATATTGTTACATTTTACCTATTTTTCATATTGACAGACTCTTTGAAAAAAAAAAAGTCATAGGGACAAATATAAAACACTGACCCCTAAGAAGAGAGTTTTAAAAAAAAAATTCAATTCTTTAAAATATGATATGAATTTGGATGGATGTAGGGAGAATGTAGCATTTCTAAGTATTGTATTCATATTAATATTATAAATAGTATGAAAAATTGATTTGTGAAGAGAAAATTATCCTAGAAGTATCAAAGTTGGTGATAAAATTATGATAAATGGTTTGAGAGAAGTTTTTATCGAATAGTTTTCCTTGATGTGAGATAGAAACAAACTTATGCTAAGTAAGAGTCAAGGATATGGTTAAAAATTATTTTGGGGGGCCGGGTGCGGTGGCTCATGTCTGTAATCCCAGCACTTTGGGAGGCCAAGGTGGCCAGATCACCTGAGGTCGGGATTTCGAGACCAGCCTGATGAACATGGAGCAACCATGTCTTTACTAAAAAAAACACAAAATTAGCCGGGCTGGTAGTGCATGCCTGTAATCCCAGCTGCTCGGGAGGCTGAGGCAGGAGAATCGCCTGAACCCGGAAGGCAGAGGTTGTGGTGAGCTGAGATTGCGCCATTGCACTCCAGCTTGGGCAACGAGAGTGAAACTTTGTCTCAAAAAAAAAAAAAAAAAAAAAAAAAAAAAAAAAAAAAAAAAAATTATTTTGGGGAGGGAGGGAAATTATAAAATGAATGAAAGAATAGATGAATGGTGTAACATGCATTTGTTAAGACAGTCTTGTCTAATAAGTGTTTGTGTAGTTATGCAACATAGTCTAGTGGGTTAGTGTGTTTTGACATGAGGCTGTCATAGGCAGAGTTAAGACAATGTAACCTGGTGGACCAGGGAAAAGGATGGGACGAGTGATAACTATGCAAATTGGAAAAACAAACTTTCACAGTTTTCCCTTCAAATGTCCTCATTAGCCTGCATCTCTAGGGCCAAGCTCCACTAGATTGGCAAGGTGAGACACCATCAAGCCGACTGAAAAGTAAAGCCACACCATCTCTTCAGATGTGTGTAAGGCGTAAATGTAATCGTAAGAGCTGTGTGTTACTGAAGATCCTGCTTTAAAAGCCTCATGTTTATTTGAATTAAAACTTTTGAAAAACAGTGCATGTTTCTCTATCTTGTTAAACAGAAGTATGCTAAATATGATTGAATTTTTCTTAATTCAGATTCTTCATTTTGCATTTTTTGTAGGTTAGAGAACCGAATGAACAAGGCTTTATTAAAATTAATACTGAAGTAAGAGTAGATTTTGAATAAGGGCCTTGAAGGTCTCTCTTGTTTTTAAGACATAGGAGCTTTGGTATCTGTCCTGACCTTTTCATTTCCACGTTCATTCCTTCGTACTTTTCCTCTAGATTATGACAGTAGCCTCCTCATTCATTTTATTCAATAAACGTATATTGAATACTTGCTGCATCTTAGATGCAAGGGCATAGAGATGTATCCTCAAGGAGCTCAGATGCAAGTGGTCAGAGACAAAAGTCATTGATTAGAGTGGTATGACAGGCATTATAATAGACAAGGTCATGGAACCTCAAGCGGGGAGGTACTTAACGGACCCTCTTAACTTTCCCTCATTTGGTGATGAGAGGACTGAAGGAATTAAATTGTTTGATGAGGTGACTGATGGTCTCAGTTGAGCCAAGTCTGAAAGCATGCATAAAGGCTAGCTAGCTTAGGGAAAAAGGGAGTTTGTGTGAGCATCCCAAAGGAAGAGTCATGAAGATAAGAGAGGGCACAATGTGTTGGGAAAACTGCAAATTGTTAAGTATGGCAAGAAAATAGGTGAAGCAGGTGCCCAAACGTGAAGAATATGTGTAAAGACGTTTGGAAATTCTCTTAGGGTGATAGGGGGAGGAGGCAAGAAGAAGCATGATCGTTTAACTCTGTGTGCCACCCTTCCATTGCTGTCTGAAATAGCTTTCTGAAACAATTTGCCATAAAACCTAGAATTCGGGCTTAACCTATGCAGTATTTCTGGCTGTATCACTGAATCTCTCCACGCACCCTCTGTGCCAGCTACATCAGAATACTTGCGGCTTCCCAAATGTGCTGCTCCATCTGGATGGCGAGTTTTTCCCTCCTTCTCCAGCAGTCACATTCCTTATCGATCAGCCTTCAGGTTCCAGTGCCACTCCTGCCAAAAAGCTTGTTCCCTGACTCGTTCTCCCCTCACCTCTCTAGGTTAGATTGAATCATTTCTTTCTTTATATTCTCTTAGCATTTTGCTTTTGCTTTTATTACTACACTTAAAAAATTCTACACATGAAAGTTATATTTATTAAATTGACCAATAAACGTTAATTGGAATACATTTGTTGATTTGACTTACTGAACATTTCTACTTCCGTTCTGTTTTTTTTTAGATGGTTAAGATTGTCATAATATGGTCCTAGATAAGCGAAATATTATAACTAATAACTTAAGCAGTAGACGGAGAAATACAAAAATGAACCCTTTCAGAGATTTTGTAGATATTTCAGATGTCGCAGATATTTTGTAGATGGGTAATTGTTTTCAGCTTATATTTAAAATGTACTCATTTTGCTATATATGTTGACAATTTAAGCTTACAAAACTAAAGTTATAGCATCTAATTTACTTTATTTAGTTGTAGGTTTGTAGTTCTTTATTATTTACAAAGGATTCATGCCCTTGACCGAAAAGGAAGATACTATGACAAGAATTATTTAATGAGAACTTGAGAAATGGCTGCTTGTGACAAACAGTGTTCATTGTCCACCCAATCTCCATTCTCTCTTGTGTGTAGAGTGTTAGTGCCCTCGGTTAAAAAACAAACCAGCAAATGAACTCTCTTTCTTAAGATGTAAGCAAAAGCCTGCTGAGGATTTCTGGAAAGGTTTTACCTTCTGAGACAGTCGTCACCTCTGCTTTTCTGTTACATCCTTCTTTCTACCTGGAATGTGAGTGCAATTCATGGAGTTATAGCAGCCATGATGTGACCGTAAGGACAAAAGCAATATGGGGGAGAAGAAATATAGAAGGCTAGTCTTTTGTGACACCAGTGACACTAAGGAACATTTGTACCGACCCCTAGTTACCTCTAGAATTTTTGGCCTATTACTTGTAGTCAAAGTGGTCCTCACTAGTATGGTATCTAATGTGATAAAGAATAAGACTAGAAGTAAAAGCATATCATTTATATATAACTTAAACACTGTTACAAAGTACTTTGTTCCGTGCTGGGATTTGGCAGTCTTATTTAGAAGTAGCATATATCCTAAGGTGAAACACGGATATGGCCATTAGAGTGTGGTGAGAGGGACATTGATTTGGGAGTTGGAAGACCTGTGATCTAGTTTTACTATCATATGACTTAAGGTAAGTCAGTGAATGTCTTTGTGTCGTGGTGTTTACTGTCTGTAATGTGATTAGATGTTCTCTAAGATCTTACAGAGCATTGACATTCATATTCTGATTAGTTTCTTGAAGCCATTTTTTTTTTATAGTAACCTCTTGAATTACAATGTCAATTCATAATGCCTACCTGTGTTTACTCTTTGCATACAAGCGCACACACACACACACACACAACTACCCCCCAACACACATTGATACATCAGGTAACAGTAGTCTTAGAAAGTTGTGCATTTGGCTTAGTTGTGACTAGCTTTTAGAGATTTTCACATGTGACCGCTAAGCTGATCCACAGTTATGTGAATGGTTTAATGGAAAGGAAAGGCAGCGCAGAGGTGGTTAGCTAAGAGGGTGGGCGTTAATCAGACAGACAGAGGTCTCGATCCTGGATTTGCTCACTCATTTGCTGTTTAGCCTTGAGCAAGTTATGGAACTTCCCTGTGCACTAGATTCCTTGTCTGAAAAGTAGAGATAGTAATAGTGTATATTTTCCCAGGTGTTATAAGGGCTGTGTGAGATCATGTGTATAAGGGACTCACACAATGCCTGCCACACTGTAAGGAATAAAGGTAAGCTGCTGTTGATATTTTTGTTATTGTTGTTATTGTTGTTATTCTGTTGCTGATATTGCTCTTCTGATCTCTTAGATGGCTAATAATATGTAGGTGTTTATGTCTGGAACAGAATACAGGGCTCTGTGGATAGCAGTCTGCGTCAATATAGTGATGTTTGTTAATTTTTGTAACAATGTCAGCTCATTTGTACTTGGAAAACTATAAGCAGTATATTTATTCCTTAAATTTAGCTATGTCGTATTTGAAGTCAAAATTGTGTATGTGTGGGTAGAGTTAGTTAATAAAAGTTTTGTCAAGACTTTGTTTTAGGGAGATATATTTAGTACAGGTTGTAATTAATTTAATAATGTTTGAAAGAAAAATGAGTCCATTTTATTTAGCTAGTTGGCCCAGTGTACCATTGTCTTAACTATGGAAAGGAGTTTTTGAAGTAAGTTGGTAAATTTTGCAGTCAGTTGTTGCTTGAAAGTTGAAATGACCTTGAAAGGTTTTCTTTGAATTCTTTAAACCATTAAATTTGTAAACATATACAATTATTTGTCAATTAAAATAAAATGAAATTTAAAGAATGAAATTGACTGCAATGGACTATTTAAGCACCATTCCTTCCCCTCCCCCATTTTTAAATTTTCGAGACAAGGTCAGGCTCTGTCAGCCAGGCTGGAGTACAGTGGTGAGATCATAGCTCACTGCAGTCTTGAACTCCTGGGCTCAAGTGATTTTCCTGCCTCAGCCTCCCAAGTAGCTGGGACTACAGGCATGCGCCACCGTGCCTGGCTAATTTTGTTTTATATTTGGTAGAGATGAAGTCTCACTGTGTTGCCCAGGCTGGTCTCAAATGCCTGAGCTCAAGCAGTCCTCCTGCCTTGGCCTCCCAAAGTTTTGGGATTACAGGCGTGAGCCACTGTGCCCCGCACCATTCCTTTCTTGCTTGTCACTGAGGCTCTTAGTAAAGCAGGACTGTATATTAAGTAAGAATGTGGTCTGAACTCTCCAGCATGGTAGCCAGTAGCCACATGTGGTTGAATAATTAAAATTAAGTAAAATAGAAAATTTGGTTCCTCATTCTAGCCACATATTAAGTGCTCAATAGCCACATTGCAGCAAGCTCTATTAGACAGTATTGGATAGACTGTATAGCCAGATTGCCCGAGTTCAGGTCTCGAATCCACTACTTACTAGTCTTGTGACCTTGAGCAACTTAGTTTCTCTGTGCTTCGGTTTCCTCGTATGTAAAATTGGATTAATAACCTCAGACAAAAGTTCTCATAAGTTAGTGAATATGGATTAAAGGAGGCAACATTTGTAAAGTGCTTAGAATGGCCCCCATTTAAGCACACAGTAAATATATGGTGTTTGGTAAATAAACCAATGTGCGTGGCGTTCAGATTTATTATGCTTTGTATGTGTACCGATTTTTTTGTCCTTGCGGTATCTTTTATTGCCCTTTGAGAAACTGTTTATATATGCCAACCTGCTGAATGCATTTTTCATGTTTCTCTTTTACCACAGTTTAGACTCATGTTTCTGCCACACACTCTAGCTTAAAAATTTATTATGAGTGCTCACTGCTTTCAGGGTGAAGTACAACCTCCTTCATCAGGCATCTCAGAGAGTCCAGCCTGCCCTTCCCAGCTCATTTTCACAGCCATCCAGCTCTAGCCCTGTGTTTTGTTCCATTAATCACTGCCTTTGTTGTTAAAAATATTTAGTGGTGATGGCCATCTCTTCCAAT
Organism: Nomascus leucogenys; assembly: GCF_006542625.1. Classification (NCBI taxonomy): domain Eukaryota; kingdom Metazoa; phylum Chordata; class Mammalia; order Primates; family Hylobatidae; genus Nomascus; species Nomascus leucogenys. The sequence goes on from NC_044389.1 coordinate 103,723,481, forward strand.
GGCATATAAACTCTCCTGGCATGTGGAGCGCTATTATCTGTGCATATGATAAATGCTCGACATATGCTGGTTGAAGAAAAGAATCTTCAATATTTGAATTGCAATCAGTATTGCTATTAATATCAAAACTACATTTGTTCAAGTAATCTCTGAAGTAAAGGGAATCCAAAACCCATTCTGCCATCTGTGATGTCAGCGTTAGAAATGTGCTCCTCCTTAACCAGCCTCTCCACTCCTGTCCATATTGGCTTCAATGGTGAGGGGCTGGATAGTAGCTGTGATCACTGCAATTTGCTACCCTACACTGTGGTGACATGCAAATCACCATTGCAGATGCTTTCTGGATGATATATTCTTTTTTTTTTTTTTTTTTTTGTGACGGAGCCTTGCTCTGTCACCCAGGCTGGAGTGCAGTGGCGCAATCTCGGCTCACTGCAAGCTCTGCCTCCTGGGTTGACACCGTTCTCCTGCCTCAGCCTCCCAAGTAGCTGGGACTACAGGAGCCTGCCTCCACACCCAGCTAATCTTTTTGTATTTTTAGTAGAGATGGGGTGTCACCGTGTTAGCCAGTGAGAAAAAAACTGTAGAAACGTTAGCTCCTGTAGAATGATGTCTATCTGTGGTGTAGTAAGATCATACAACTTCTCTACTTGTTACTGTGAGTTGCTTAATAAATGGCAGTACAAGTGTCAAATCCATAATTAGTCAATATCAAGAGCTGCATTTTGGATTGCATGTACTGTCCCAAATGCAAGTTACCTTGTATCATGTTAATGGAGAAAAGAGTGGATATTATGAAATCAGCAATATGAACCAAATTTATATGTGGTCCTGCAATGTAATTGAAGGTACTCAGTCTTCTCAGACACTGATGCAATATCTTGTGTTGCTTTCTCAGATTTTTTAGATGTATCATAGGGGATAGCTGGGAACTGGTAGAGCAGAGGTACTAAGTCCCACCTGGAAATGATTTAGAGTAGCTCTTTGAATATGTCTTTACTTATTATCTTACAGCTATGTGTATATGATTATTTTGTAGAGGGTCGTACCCTTTATTAAGCTGCGAGCTTCTTGAGGGCAACGACTGCGATTCATTCATCATTTTGGAGAAAAGTGAATAATTCTGAAGAATTTGGTGGTTCATGAGCTTGCCTGGTATTTGTTTCTCTATGGCTTATCATCTAAGTGAGATAACAGATAGTAGATAATTGATAAATTTAATCAGTTACCTAATTACTGAGAGGATTCAATTCTTGCTTTATGTTATTACTGAAACAGACTGCCCAGTAAACATTATGAATGTTCTCTAGAGAGCAGTTAGGTTTGCAATGAGTTATTTTATTGAGAATGCTACTTGGAATTAAATGTTTATACCACTATCTTGATATAATTTAAATATAATTTAAATGTGCTGAAGTATCTTCATTCAGATAATTTGTTAGCCCTTAACAAAAGGCTGCTTGAGTATTGTTTCTTTCCCATTTGGCAAACACCAGATGCAGTGATTAATAAAGGTCATTATGCTACTTAGTCATGGAGAGCTTTTAATGACTGTTACCTGAACATCTGCTAGATTCATGATGGCAGTTACTAGAAACATCTGACAAAATATACATGCTGTGCTTTGAAAATCTGGCTTGGACTAATCTAAATGACTGCCTAAGAACATTTGAATATTCCCTTAAGTTTTATTAATTGTGAGAAAGCCCTTATCTTTCTGTAATGTGAACAATCCAAAATGTCAACAAAATGCTATTCTGGAATGGCTATCCTTGACAATCCCAGCTTCCTGAGGGCTGCATGCTCAGGGGCTGGGAGTTGTCTGTGTAGAATCGATGGAGACAGTGGCTCTCTTGCACTTCTGATTATCATGGGAAGCCTCGACTTGGAAATGTGGGACTGGAGTTGAGCTGAAAAGAAGGAAAACTTTACTTAGACTCTGCAGGGAGCAAGTTGAAAAGCAGAGAATGGGTATATTAATTATGGGGTTTTTGAAAACAGCACTAAGTACTTTGCAGAAAAACTTATTTTGAAATAATTATGGATTCATAGGAAGTTGCAAAACAGTACAGAGAGATCCCATGTACTTTTTACTCCGTTTCCTCCATTTTTACATAACTTTAGTTAAATATCAAACCAGGATATTGATATTGGTACAATCCACAGACTTTATTCAGATTTCATTAGTTTTACTTGCATGTGTGTGGTGTATGTGTGACATGTGTGTGTATGTGTGTGTGTGTGTGTGATGGGTCCTCGGCAATTTTATCATGTGTAGATTTGTGTAACCATCATCAGAGCCAAGGTTACAGAAGAGTTTCATCACCACAGGTTTCCTTAACGCTATGCCCTTTCTATCATACCCTTCCCACACCTCCCTGCGCTTCCCTAACCTCTTGCAATCTATTTGTTCTCCATCTCTATAATTTTATCATCTTGAGAATGCTATATAAATGGAATCATAGATTATATTATCTTTGGGGATTTTTAAAAACTTAGTATCCATGAAATTGTTTCATATATCAATGGTTTGTCTGTTTTTTATTGATGAGTAGTATTCCATGTATGGATGTACCAGAGTTGGTTTAACTATTTACGCACTGAAGGATATTTGGATTGTTTCAAGTTTTTTATTTATTTTATTTTATTTATTTATTTTTTTTTACTATTACAAATAAAGCTACTATGAACATTCAGATTTCTGTGTAGACATAAATAGAAATTTTTATTTCTGTGGGATAGATACCCAGGAATGTGATTCGTAGATTGCATGGTAAGTGGATGTCTACTTTTTCAAGAAACTACCAGAAGACCCTTACTATTATTCTCCCAAAACTTATTTACTAATGCCTAATAAAACTAGAATACTGAGAAATTAGGTAATTCACATATGATTGTACTATGTGGAATTCCATGTTTTTAGATCAAGAAACAAGTGAAAATTTGGCAGATAAAATAGACAAGTTACAGAAATAGAAATGGCTAATAACATATGAATGTTGAGTGCCACAAATAATCAGAGGACTGTTCAGTGTTAGAATTACATTTAGTTTCAAGTAATTTAAAACCTGGCTGAGTGGCTGAAACAGTCCAGGCTAGCTAGACTCAGAGTAGTCACAGTGGCCAAGCAATGTCTTGAGTGACCCGGCTCTTTTCACGTTTCTCCTCAGCCACACTTAATCTTTGTCCTCAGAGATACGTGATGACTGCTGCATCTTCATCCTTAGGTCCAAGAGCCAAGCCAGAAGAAAAAGGAAAAGGGGAAATCTGAAGTTGGCGTCACCTGTGTAAGGAATGCAAAAGCTTTTCCTTAAGCCATCAGTCTGCCGGGCTGGAGTGCAGTGGCGCGATCTCGGCTCACTGCAACCTCTGCCTTCCGGCTTCAAGCGATTCTTCTGCCTCAGCCTCACAAGTAGCTGGGATTACAGGCGCCAGCCACCACACCCAGCTAATTTTTTGTATTTTTAGTAGAGATGAGTTTCCACTATGTTGGCCAGGCTGGTGTCAAACTCCTGACCTCGCGATCTGCCTGCCTTGGCCTCCCAAAGTGCTGGGATTACAGGCATGAGCAATTTTTTTTTTTTTTACTCAGAACATTCTTGCTTAAAAAGATCTGGCATTCTTTTAGGAAGATGAGAGAATACTGGATAGGAAATTGCATTGTTTGAGAATGCATATATAAACAATAATGAAATATTGTTTCAAGACTGGCTAAAATTAATAAATGGGACCAGTGTTCAATGTGATGAAAAAGGTGCTCACACATTGTTGGTAAGAGAACAAATTGGTATTCTTTATCAAAATTAAAAGTTGTGTTTCGTCTGGCCTACTAATTCTAGTCTGCAAGTCAGTAATTCTATAGAAATACCATTTCTGCATCTGCACAAAAGATAACATGCACAAAGATCCTCACTGTAACATTGTTTACAATACCCAAACCAGTAGAACTTATCTGTCAGTAGAAGAAAGGTTAGTACATTATGGCAAATCCATGTAGTGAAGTACAATAGTATTAAAAAGAGTAAGCTTGATTTATCTGAACGGACCTGGAAAAATGTCTATGAAATCTGTTTGAGTAGAAAGATAATTGCAAAGCAATGTGCTTAGTATGGTTCTGTTGTGTGCCTTATACATATGCGTGTGCTCGTATATGTTCTTGTGCATGTATGCACATGTGTATGTGTATGGTATGATTAAATCTGTTTTAGAATGTGCAAAGGAGAAAGACTTTATGGAAACCCACCAAAAAAGTTAACATTAGAGAGTTCATTTGGGAAGGGGTGTAGAGGAAGAGAGTTCACTTTTCTTAATGCATTTCTGTATTGCTTGAATATTTTATAAGCATGTATTAAGTGTTCAATTAGGAAATGAGGTATTCTACAGTGTGAATTTTTTTTGGATGTATAAAACACAAGCATTTTAGCTATTCTGGATGAAACTACTTAAAATGTAATTTTACCGTCTTACGACATAGAGTTGCAAAGTTTTCTTTGCAACTCAGGGCCTAATGAGATATTCAGGGCTGCTTGAGTATGCTCGAAATAGATGTAGATTAACTGCTTGTTAATTCTTCCCGTATACATTTTTTTAAACTTTCTTACTCCTTTAGGTTGGCAGTTACTTCTTGTACATTATTAGTGTATCTGCTTTTAATAGCTCTTTTCCTAATTTTCTGCATCTAGTCTTCTTTGACTTGGGAATGAAGCAACCATCAACCTGGTTTTAATTGTACCTAAAAATTGTTCTTAATAAAAACAGGATAAATTAGTTCTGAGTAAAGATTTTGAGAGACTTGATTATGGATAAAATAATAAACTTTATTGTTATGTATATATATTTTATATATATATTTTTTTACTGTTTGGAGGCCTTTTTTTCTTCTTTGTTTACCTTTGAGTCTCAGCTGTGTTTTAGTTAGTTGAGTCAGTGAAGTATTGCCAAACCTAGGAGTCTTTTAAAAACAGATAACCCAAAAGTGTTGCTTCCTCTTTTAGAGAAAGTTATTATGGTACTAAGGATAGGAGGGGTAGCATGTTTTAGGGCAGAGTTATATAAGAAAAAATCCTGAGCCTTAAAGTATTCTGCTCCTTACTAGTAAGATGATTCTTGACTTTGCTGACAAGTTGATCATTCACCCTGAGTAATGTGGTATCTAAAGCATACGAGTTAGACTGGGGTTTGAATCTTGGTGCCGTCCTGTACCTGCTGAGTGGTGTTTCTGATCCTTGATTTTCTTACGTTTAAAAGCTGATTTTGCTTAATATTAGTACGTGTTTTATAATTGCCTAGGTGGCACTTTCAGAAGTTGCTATGAACATTAAGTGGAGATAGTTTATGTAATATATCCGGCATAGAGCAAGTACTCAGTGACTATTATTATAAAAGGCAATGGGAAATTAGGAATTTGCAATGTATTGTGCTTCTTTGAACGAAATGAGACTTTATTATTTTATTTTTATGGAATTATTATTCTCAGTGTAGAAAACTTGGACAACATAGAGCAAGTAAGGGGAAAATTTTTTTAAAAAGTCTTTTATAATCTCCTTACTCAGAGAAGACCTCTGTTAATATTTTATTGTCTTATCAGTTAATATTTTATTGTCTTATCAGTCTTTTTTTCATGCACAAATACTACTTGCTGTATAGACTCAAACCTAACTCCTTAAAACAGACTTATATGGAGTGGTGGTATCCCAGTTTTGCAAATAGGGAAAATGAAGCTTAGAGAAGTTAAGGTCAAAGAGCTTACAGGTTGTAGGGCTAGTAGTCATCATTAGGACTGGTGCACTATTGGAACCAAATGGGACTCTCCTTCCCCAGGGAGTTGAAAGCAGCCATCTATCTCCATGATCAGTTCACAACAATTTATGTTTATAAGATGTTAGATCCAGGCTTAGGTTGTACTTTGTGATGGTTTAAGAAAGTAAAGTAGGTTTGGGCTTAGTGCATTGTTTCTCCATTTATTACTGTAGTATAATGTTACTTAGATGATATATATATGTGTATGTTTAGAGCTCCATGAATGTTAAATTTCAATAATAAAGGTCAAAATGAGACTGTATACTATCCTAAAGTGATTATTACTCTCCATGCTGTACTGTTTTACTAGTGTGCTTGGATGCCTGATGTGTAAATTTTGGGTGTTGAATCACTGAATGGTTTGGAAAGTGTCCTTAAAGTTGCTGTTTTGTTTGTACTAAAAAATGACAAAGTAGGCTATATCCTTATTTTTATGATATTTTTGAAATTCTGATTTTTCTGTTTATATGACTTCAAGGTGAGAAGTAGAAATTGTTATTTGGGTCAATAAATATTTCCTTTAATTTAAACATCCTAAAGCATTTACACATTTATTTATAATCTTCAGAACCTCCCCAAGAAACTAGTTTGTATATCATATATACTGCATACGTAGTACCTGGGTACACACACACCCCTACCTGGTTTTAGAAAAGACTTACCTTTGTTGCTCTATTACACTTGGACCTGTAGCTTAGAGAATTTTGCAGGGTCTTATTTCTGATATTTTGAAAATTGTACTCTCATGACTATAGAAGTCTGTAACCAAACTCGACTTAGTGGCTTATATTGCTTTTCAATGTTTTGTTTTTCAAAAGTAGGTTAAAAATTGTTAGTAGTTGATCTAAATATATGATCTAGGCAATTACCAAATATGTACTAATATTAAGCAAAGTAAACTATGGTTAGTTGTAGTTATTATACTTCCATTTGGGCATTGTCAAAAACTCCAGGAAAAAAAAGTCCCATATTTGCTCTTTGTAGCAAACGAGGGATGGATCTGTTTGAGTTCTTTAGATATTTATATGTAATTTCAGTATGAGTTTACTTTAAATTTGATAAGGATTAAATGGATATAGTTTATATTGAGGTAAATAGATATGATAATCTTTAGAGGCATGGAGGTTTTAAGGAGCCAAGTGTGTTTGAGGAAAAAGTACAGTGTGGTTTGATTATGGGTTCCATGGATGGGGAATGGTAGGAGGTATGTTTGGAATTCTGCAGCCACAAATGAGGACCAGACCATCAAGAGTTGTTTTGACACATTGGGGTTTATCCTGTAGGTATCAGGTGTAGACATCCAGATTAGCATTCAGCGAATATAAGGGTAGAGGGACATATTAAATAGATGAAGGATTAACCATTTTGGGAATGGATGTAATCACTCATGGGATAACTTGTTGAGGACGAGGAGAAAAACTGGAGGAACCCTTTTTAGTAAGGGCCAGAACTTGGGAATATTACTGTGGAATGATGATCCTGAGATGATGGTGTCATGGGCATTTTGGAGATCAGTGTGTATACTTGTTGTACATACTTATAGGAGTGGCATTTAGTTGGGGGACAAAGGAGCAGGGAAGAAGAGGCCAGGGCTCCAAAGTTGTTTTGGAGCCACCTGTCACTATTTTGGTACCACCTGTCACTTCTCAAATAGGGTCTTGTCAACTTTACAGCTACTTTGTACCTGTGCATCTGAATGTGACTGGAGAATTCTCCACAACCTTCCTTTAAATTCAAGATTGTGAACCTCACGTAGGCTTTCGATGCTGCCTGACAGTCATACTGTATACTTCATTCACTTAGATGACTATTTCAGTTTTCCCTTTTTCCTCGTACCTTCCGCGTTTCTTCTCCATACCTATTTTCAGCTGGTTATCTTGCTTCTTTATGGAGAAACTTGAAGCCAATGGCTTCATGGACCAGCAGACTAATACTGTTGGAGCTCCCTGCATCTCATTAACTGAACCCATGTATTCTACCTGTTCCAGCTACAGATGAGCCCGCCTGTGTAGTATGCCATGTGTGCACTGCCCTGTGTGGCACCAGCCTCTTTCCTCATGCACTAGAGTCTCTCTGCTCTCATGCACTCCTGAACATTGCTTACTCAGCTCTCTTGTTCTTTCTTTTGTGTCATCAGTGTTCTCCCCAATGAGTCTACACTCACTAACTCCAATTCCTTCTCTTCCATTTTCCTTTAAATCCACTCTAGTCAGGTTTCAGCCCCGTGACTGATTTAACGCTGGAGATAATCCAATTTAAAATTTGCATTTAAAATCATGTCGTCTTTGAGCTAGAATATGTTATGCACACTGCTTTCTGTGGTAAGTATATTTGGGAAAATACATAGATCCTACCATCCATTTATAGTTGTGGTTTTATCATAGAAGGCACTAAAAATGGTGACAAATTTTAATTGCTATTAAGTGTTGGGTATTGTACTTGCCTCCTTTGCTGTATTGGGCTCTATTTGTCTGTTTTTATGACCGTCCCTTAATCCTATTACTAAGAAGTTGTCTAGTTTTAATTAAGCAGACAGTTTCAAGTTCGCTCTCTAATATGTTGAATAAAATGGTGATTGAATGAGCTGATTGAGCATGAAAACAGCATGCAGAAATTTAGAAGTTTAGAAAACAGAATATCCAGCAAAGTTAATCTGATGTATAATTAATGACATTTGTAATTAATAATAAATTGTATGCTTTAGCTTTTAGTAATCTATTAAAAATGCTTTTGAGGATATGGAGTTGTTCTAGACTTCTTCTGAAATTCTCTATGATCCAAAGCGAAGTGGTCAGTGGGCTTTTCGTCTGTGCGTGCAAGGAATGTAAAAAAACCAGGTCCTCAGTTGGCTGGTACCCTTGAAATTGAGAGCCAGATTGATAGACTCAAAAGACTGGATGTGATTGATTTGTCCTTAGAGTTCTAAGTGTCTCTCTGACCTCTCTATATTACAATCTTCCATTATGGTGTAAACTTGTCTACTTTTTCTTTGAATTTTGCCAATTTTTGCTTTATGTGTTTTGAAACTGTGTTACTAGGTCCATACTTAGGTCTTCCTCATGGGTTGATTGTTTTGTTGCAATAAAGTGTTACTTTGTATCTCCTGTAATGATTCTTGCCTAACTCTGCTTTGTCAGAGATAAGTACAGTGTTATCAGATTTCTTTAGTTTCATGCTTACATGGTATATATAACTTTCCCATTCTTTTACTTTCAGATTTGCTGAGTGCTTGTTTATTTATGATCTCTCTTTTCTAAATAGCATATGTCTGTTTTTTTACATTTAATCTGCTTGTCTTTTACTTGGTGTGTTTAGTCTGTTTACATATGTTATTGTCGTGTTTGGGTCTAAATCTGACTTTCTGTTTCTATCTTTCTACATGTTTTAAATTCTTTTTCTCCTGTAATTTCTTGTCATCTTTTGGATTATTAAAATAGTTTTTATTATGTATTCTCATACCTGTTATAAATCATTTTGTTATTCTTTAGTGTTACCCTAGATTACATTATTAATCCCTGACTTATTCGAGTTTATAACAAATTAGTACTAATGTCTGTTTGCCAGAAAAATATATAAGAACCTCAAGGTAGTTAACTCCATTTATGCCCTGTCTGCCTTTAGGGTTATTGTTGCTTTATGTTTTAATTGTATATAGATAGTAAACCCCATGTATCCATGTATTTATCCATGTATCCATGTATTTAGTATCCGTGTATGTATGCTTTCCATATCTCTGTATTTCTTCATGAGTGTCCATCAGGGCTCATGTTTTTCTGCTCATAGAACCCCTTTTATTATTTTATTGTATGTGTGCTCACGATTAAATATCTCAGGCATTATCTGGAAATGTCTTTATTTTTGCCTTTTGAAGGAAACTTTCAGAACGTCTTGAAATCCTAAGTTGCTGGTTATTTTAGCATTTTAAGAGTATAATTTCATTATCTTCTGACTTTCATAGTTTATGTTTAGAAATTTGCAGTTGATCTTAGTGCTGCCCATTTGAAGGCTGTCTTTTTCTTGGACTGCTATTTTAAGATTTCTTCTTTGTTTTTAATTTTTGGAAGTTTTACTCTGGTGTGTCGAGGTGTGTTTTTCTTATATTCTGCTTGGGGTTTGTTGTGCCTCTTGAACTGGTGAGTTCCCCTTCTTGCTTATTAGCTATTCAGAAACTGCTTCTGTACCATTCTATCTGTCCCCTCTAGGACTCTAACTGCATGTACATTAGACCATTTCCTTGTGTCTCATATGTCTCCTATGATCTTTCATGTATTTTCTATCTTTTATTCCTCTTCTCTCTCTCTCTCTCTCTCTCTCTCTCTATATATATATATATATATATTTTTTTTTTTTTTTTTTTTTTTTTTTGAGACCAAGTTTCGCTCTTGTTGCCCAGGCTGGAGTGCAATGGCGGGATCTTGGCTCACTGCAACCTCCGCTTCCCGTGTTCAATCTATTCTTCTGCCTCAGCCTCCTGAGTAGCTGGGATTACAGGTGCCCGCCACCACACCTGGCTAATTTTTGTACTTTAGTAGAGACGTGGTTTCGCCATGTTGGCCAGGCCGGTCTCAAACTCCTGACCTCAGGTGATCCACCCGCCTCGGCCTCCCAAAGTGCTGGGATTACAGCCGTGAGCCACCGCACCCGGCCTCATAGGATTCTTAAAAAAAAAAAAAAAAAAAAAAAAAACAGGCCAGGCGCAGTGGCTCATGCCTGTAATCCCAGCCACTTTGGGCAGATCATGAGGTCAGGAGATTGAGACCATCCTGGCTAACATGGTGAAACCCCGTCTCTACTAAAAATACAAAAAAAAAAAAAAATTAGCCAGGCATGGTGGCAGGCACCTGTAGTCCCAGCTACTTGGGAGGCTGAGGCAGAAGAATAGTGTGAACCCAGGAGGCGGAGCTTGCAGTGAGTGGAGATCGTGCCACTGCACACCAACCTGGGTGACAGAGCGAGACTCTGCCTCAAAAAAAAAAAAAAAAAAAGCTGTCTTACTTTGTGGGTCTATCTCTGTTTCCTTTTTTCTTTTTTTTTTTTTCTTGGTACTGTGTCTTCATATGCCTAATTTTTTATTGGATATCAGATAGTACATATGAAAAACTTGTAGAGGTTTTGGATAAGCTGTTAACTTCTTGCAGGCAGCAAAATAAAAGGCAAAACAACTTAGTCCAATCGTGTTTGAGCTGTCTGAATTTCAGTATTTATAAGGCTTCACTTATTTCTGGTTCTCCATTGATCCTAGGGCGTAGTCATTCAGGGGCCTGAGCTGGAATCTGGGTGCTTACCAGGTTCCTGCCCCTTTAGTGGCTCCTGAACTCCAATTTTTATTTTCTCAGGACTGCCACAAGTTCTGTTTAGCTTTTACATTTTTTATTGCTACTTCCTGCCTGGTTTCTCTCAGTCTGTGGTGCTTGTGAATGGGCAGATGCTTTGAGGAGTTAAAGGGCTCAGATTTTGGGTTGATTTCTCACTGCTTTCTTTTTCTGTAGGATCTTGGCCCCTCATGCTTTGTGCCCTGAGCTCTAGTTTTGTCTCCCAGCCATGTGAAACTGTAAACTCTTGAATTTGCTTCCTCTGAGCAGTTTCTATTTGGGGCAGCATTGTTGCTCTTTATTCTGTGTGTACTCTGCTCTCTTGCACCCACCTTCCTTCACTCCTTCTGTCTGCAGTACAAATGTGATGGCTGGAGATCCAGCAACCGTCTTTACCTAATGAGGTGGCTTTAAGAATGGAGGCCTTACAGAGGATAGAGGAGAAGAAAAATGGAAGGAGCCTGGATCTTTGTAGACTCTAGAGTCCCTATATCAGACCTGGATGACTTATATCTAGATTTCTTAGACATCAGGAGAGACATAAACATCTTGTCTTGTTTTAATCTTGCTGTTTTTTTTTTGTTTTTTTTTTTTTTGAGACCGAGTCTCACTCTGTCCCCCAGGTTGGAGTGCAGTGGCACGATCTCGGCTCACTGCAACCTCTGCCTCCCGGGTTCAAGCAGTTCTCTCGCCTCAGCCTCCCGAGTAGTTGGGATTACAGGCGCCCACCACCATGCCTTGCTAATTTTTGTATTTTTAGTAGAGACGGGGTTTCATCATGTTGGTCAGGCTGGTCTCGAACTCCTGACCTCAGATAATCTACCCACCTCAGCCTCCCAACGTACCGGGATTACAGGCATGAGCCACCACGCCCAGCCTAATCTTGCTATTTTTTGTTATACTGAGACAAATCTAATACTGATGAATGGAGTGAGGGTTCAGTGAATGGATGTAAGTATATATTCCCAGAATGTATTAAGGAACATTGATTTTCAGCCTTTTTTTTAGTTTTGGCATACATAACAGGTCACCTGAGTGAATAGTCTCATGAATGAGTTATATATTATTTCTGGTATACTTGCTGAAATGTCATCCACACAAGGAAACCTGGAGGCTGAAGTTAGTGAGAGGAGTATTATCTTAGAGAAATATTTGAATTTCAGTGTTGTTAATTGTCATTATTGGCAAATTACTTGTGACATGCCTGCCAAATGATCCCAATAGATCACACTTGGGATTATTGTACACTGTCTTGAAACAGCTTTTTCTTTGCATTCAACAATTCAGTAGCCAAAATATGGTTGTGGATTAATGTGATAGTGGAGCAAATGAAAAAGGAAGGATGATTGAAAAGAATATTAAAAACTTAGTGAGAAATTACAGGTAGAGGGGTGAAGGATAAATAAAATGTTAAAAAATGATGCCAGTGTTCTCATTTATAAGTAGGAGCGAAACAATGGGTACACATAGTCACAGAGAGAGGAACAGACATTGGAGACTCCAAAAGGTGGGAGGTGGGAGTGGGGGAGGTTTGAAAATTACCTGCTGGATAGATTATTCTTTATTGGAGTAATGGGTACACTAAAAGCCCAGACTTCACCACTACACAATATATCCATGTAACAAAACTGTGCTGGTACCCACCCTCCCCCAAATCTATTAAAAAAATAATAAAGCAGCAAAGCTTTTGTATTTAAGGCCTGAGATGGTGTGATGGTGTTGGTAGAAATAGGCAAATTAGAAAGGGGTTCCTTGTAAGGAAATAAGTGTTTCATTACCTAAAGCTAAGAATATGTTTAGTGGACGTGTTTCCCATTGGTGTGTATGAATTTTCTGCATAATGTGAATTGTGTTACACCAATATAAAAGAGTTTCCTTGATCTCATTCCCAATCTAAAGGATGTTATAGAACTTCACGAAACCCGTGGTTGCAGTTAGTTATACTCTTACACATTCTACAGCCACCCCTATCCATAGGCAGGACTAATCTTAAAACCACTTGTCAATTGTTATGCATGTGGCAAAACTATGACCGCACTGAAAACAGGAATTCAGCTTAAAGCAGCTTTATTTCCTGATTTTGAAAAGGATTATGATTAACATTGTAGGACTTAGGGGAGTATCTGTTCACATTTTTGAGGCATGCACTGAAGGATGACTCACTATCCTGACTCACTTGTTTAAGTTCACTGTCATTCAGAAGCTCTTTCATTCTGCTTTTCTTTTTCTGGTTTTCATTTTTTCCCCAGTGAATAGAATTATTGTAGTAAGTCTCACATTGCTGAATATAACCTTTGTTTTTTCTTAATTGGTGTGTGTATGCCACGCCTCTAAGCACATTCAAATCTTTTACTAAAGATGGCTGTCACTTCGATGTTTAGTCTTGGCAGGAAGTATAGTATAGTGAGAGTTAGCAATGTTTAAGAGTAGTGAAACAGACTTTCTTGTTAATAAGATGAATATATAAATACTATATTATTTACTTTAGTGGAAATATGCACCTGTTTTTAGGTATGTACTATAAATTTAGTTGTAACCTAACCAACTAAAGCCCATTTTAGGAAGTACCATCAGGCCTGGTAACTGTCTCTGCTTAACAAAACAATTGAGCTGCCCCAACTGTTTCAAAGAATAATTTGATACAAAATTACGGTTAAATAATTTGAATAGTCCCTAAAACTTATGATGGAATCTGACCATTAACTTAAGATCCTAGGTGAATAAACTTAAGTTGTAGAATGTCAGTGAGCTTTGCTACACTATATAGACGTTAAACATAGTTAAGCGAAGAAGACTTAGAGTCAGAGAGGCCTGAGTTTGATCTGTGGTACCACCACTCAGTAGCCATGTAATCTTGGGCCAACATTGATCTCTCTAAGTCTCATTTTTCTCATCGCTACGACGGTATCTGTATCACTATGGTTGTGTTTAGGATTAAACTAGATAATTCTTGTTCATTCAGTTAGTCTTTCAGTAAGTTTATTGAGCCACCAATTAGATGTCGGGCACTGTCCTAAGCACTGGTTACAGTGGTAAATGACATGGACTGATCTGTGGGTCCAGTGGACCAAAATAAACAAGTAAACAAACATACATTTTCTAGCATTTCATATAAATGAAGTTCTACAGTGTGAGGTCTTTTGTGTTTGACTTCTATTTGCATTGTTTTGTGTCACCAGCAGCTTTTTCTTTTTTGTTGTTGAATAGTATTCCAAAGTATGAATTAACCAAAATTTGCTTACCTTTTCACTAATTGATGGATATTTAGGTTGTTTCTAGTTTTGAGCTGTATGAACTTTCACATAAAAATTTTTATAAATAAATGTTTTTGTTTCTTTTGGGTAGATACCTAGGAGTGAGATTGCTTGTCGGTATGATACAATTTTATATCTAACTTTATAAGACACATGCTCTCTTTTCTATCATGGCTGTACCATTTTGTATTTTCATGCATGCTGCAGGAGAGTTCTAGATGCACCATATCCTTAGCAGCACTTGATGTTTTCAGTATTTTTAACTTTGACCTTAGTGGTACTTCAGTCGTGGTGTCTCAGTGTGATTTTAATTTACATTTATCTAATTATTAGTGGTTTGGGGCATCTTTTAGTGTATTTTTGGGCCATTCATATATCCATGTGTCTTTTGTGAAGTGTCTGTTCAAATCTCTTGCCTGTTTTTTTTTTTTATCATTTTATTTTTATTTATTTTTTGAGACGGAGTCTCGCTCTGTTGCCCAGCTGGAGTGCAGTGGCGCCATCTCAGCTCACTGCAGCCTCCGCCTCCCAGGTTCCAGCGATTCTTCTGCCTCAGCCTTCCTGAGTAGTTGGGACTACAGGTGTGTGCCACCACGCCCAGCTAATTTTTGTATTTTTAGTATTGATGGGGTTTCACCATGTTGGCCAGGCTGGTCTTGAATTCCTGACCTCAGGTGATCCGCCCACCTTGGCATCCCAAAGTGCTGGGATTACAGGTGTGAGCTGCAGCGCCAGGCCTCTTTTGCTCTTTTTTAAAAAACAAAAAACAAAAACCGAAAAAACAAAAAACAGGCTGTTTGTTTTCTTCTTACTGGGTTGTAAGAATTCTTTAATCTGGATATAAGCCTTCTGTCCGATACATATTTTACAGGCTTTTCTCCCAGTCTTGCTTTTTCATTTTCTTATTTATATCCCTTGAAGAGCAAGAGGTTTTAATTTTGATGAGCTCTATTTTTATCAGCTTTTCTAGTTTGTGCTATTTTTGGTTAAAAAAAATTTGGCTAACCCAGTATCATCGAGATTATTTCCTATATTTTCTTCTAAATAGTTTTTACACTTTCATATATGTTTGTGGTTTATTTCAAGTTAATTTTTGAATACTGTTGAGGTAAAGGCCAAGGTTTAATATAGATATAGACACCATATAGATACCTAGTTATTTCAGCACAATTTGTTGAAAAGACCATCTTTTCCCCCTTCAATTATGTTGGCAACTTTGAGCTTATGAAATCTTGCTATCATTTGTAACCATCTTTTTTCAGCAAGAATCTAAGGCCGACAACAGAGCTTATTCAAATATAAATAAATCCATTTTATAATCTCACTCGAGTACTGTATAATTTAGGAGGTTGTGGCAATAATGAAGGGAACTGCTTTTCGGGGCTAATTCTAACTAATAAAGAAGTACGTGTAGGTAAAGTAGAAGAGATGGTAACTTCCTAGAATTTCTACTTGTAAAGGAAGAACATTTCATACCCAGTTAGTGATATGTGATTTACTTTAGGAAAATGAATTAGAAACATTAAATGTGGGCTTGATTACCACAGACTGAAAGGAAAATTGGATCAATAGAAGAAAAATCTACAGTGACTACTTATACTCATGAGAAAGAAAAGGTAAAGAACTATACATAAAGTAAAGTAGCTGCTTAGGGTGCTCTTTGAGTTCACATTTAAAAAGAGTTTGGGTGAAAGGTGGGAGAAAAGGCTTATCACCAATAAGGAGTGAAAAAAGTAGTAGATACTTAAACAGAGCATCAGGAAAAGTAAAAACTGAATGAGTTGACATCTGTGAACAGTGTGGAGTCTGATAAAACACCTTCAAAAGCTTATTTTGGATTCTACAGATCAGTAATAACTAGATAGGCCTGCTGTTTGGAACGTATCATGTAATGTAAACATAAAGAAAGCATGTATGTCCTGGACTCTTTTGCTTCTATCTGTTTTTGTTGTTGTTGTTGTTCTTTTTATAGTAAAATTATCTTTAAACAGAAAAGAGAATGGACAGAAATGAGAGGTCATTGAGGCTCAAGGTCGGTTAGGAGATAATAAACCATTTAAATTTAGGTCTTTAGGATTAGATGAGCTGTTGTCTTAGACTGTCTATTTTAGAGTAATTTAGTAGTCTTTTAAGGGTAGTAAAATATGGAAAAGGTACCAGAAGACTAGACTCCGAAGAGAACCATGTGTAGATTCTGGTAACTAGAAACTATTGGACTTCATGCTAATCCTAATCAGAATTCGAGCTTAGTTTTATTAAATCATGGTTTATGAATGGGTTTAAAAGGAAATAATGGTCTTTAGGGACTTTTCTAGGTATAACAGCACTAATACAACCTCCTTTTTTTGTTATTACTAAACAGGCAACCTAAAGAAATGTTGGAGATAAGTTTTATTTGAGTGTTAGAAAGCTATTTGTGTCTTCTATGATCCACCATAGACTAGAAGAAATGATGGTTGGAGGATGTAGGTCATATATAGATTTTATAATGATTGATAGACCATAGTTAAATTAATTTGTTGATGTTTATCAGAATGAAAGTCTTTGCCAGTGGGTCCTAGGATCTTAGCTTATTCAGTAGTTTTTCAGTGGCTAGGGTGAAAATTTAGTTACAATTATTGGATTTATGAAGGGAAGGAGATAGATACAAAGTTGATAGAGATAGCTAAAGGAAGGTTATGAAATTAAGATTTACAAAGATCTTTATAGGATAGTCATGGACCAAAATGGAAAATGAGTTAATTAAAAATAATAAAATGTCAAGCTCTATATTGAGATTGAGAAAGCTTCTGAGAGGTCTGAGATATTTTAATTAAGTATATGCTAATATGAACCCATTAAATTGACTTAACAGCCAGAAAATAAAAGTGGATATTTGTTTGCAGATCAAAGGAGGTAATAGTGCTGCTGTTCTCCCACCAAACCTTTTCTGGGGTATCATGTTGAATTCGGGGCATCAAATTTCAAAGGGGACTTTAGTAAATGTCGTGTGTTGGACAGTGTGACTATGTCAGAGATTTGTATTTACAGGCCTCTCATGTGGAAAAGCCTAATTTTGTTTAGAACTAAAAGGAAGACATTTCTGTTAATAATTAGAACATTTCAAGCTGGAATGAGCTGACTTGTGAGATTTTTCATTTCTGGAAGCCTTAAGGAGAAATTGAGTGACCACTTATTAAGAGATGTTATCGAGGGGACATCATCATTTGTGAGAGGTTGAGCTTTAAGTTTCCTTCTGATTTTTTAACTTTTTAAAAATTAATTTTTAAAATTTATTTTTAACTTTAACTTTTTAAAAATCCAGTCAGTCTTGTCCTTAAGACTTTACTCCTAACAAATGCCTTGTATTTATATAGCACTTTAAAGTTTTGGCTGGGCGCAGTGGCTCATGCCTGTAATCCCAGCACTTTGGGGAGGTCAAGGCGGGCGGATCACAAGGTCAGGAGATCGAGACCATCCTGGCTAACATGGTGAAACCCCGTCTCTACTAAAAATACAAAAAATTAGCCAGGCGTGGTGGCAGGTACCTGTAGTCCTAGCTACTCGGGAGGCTGAGGCAGGAGAATGGCGTGAACCCGGGAGGCAGAGCTTGCAGTGAGCCGAGATCGCGCCACTGCACTTCAGCCTGGGCGACAGAGCCAGAGTGTCTCAAAAAGAAAAAAAAGTTTTAAAATGCTTTATGAGCTTGCTTAAATGTGATCTTCACAAGAATTTTATGAGCTGGGTAGGAAGTATTTTATAATTATCAGGCAGCTGTAGCATAGTGATTTTGAGAATGGGTTCTGGATCCCAACTGTGTTCACGTCCCGCTCTGCAGCCTGCTGTGAGACATTTGGAAACTTCAGTGCGCCTCCCTTTCCTCATCTGTAATTTGGCACCAATAATAGTGACTACACTATAGGGTTTTTTGAGTTTATGTATGATAATATGCTTGAGAAAATGTGCTTAGAACACTCCAACCTGCTCCCAACAGTGCCTGACTTAGTGGACATTGAGCCCCTGTGAGTTCATGCTCTTACTGTGTTGTCATCATTGTTTTTCTTTTATAGATGAGACTGAAACTTGTGCAGGTTATGACTTGCCCAAGTTTACATCAATAATAAGTGGTAGAGAAGTTATTGGAATTTTGTTGAATCAGACGAAAACAAAATGGAGTAAAGTTAATGGTATATGGAATAATTTTGTGAAGTAGTATTGATTTGTTAAATGAATCAGTCAGATTATGAAATTATTGACTGTCGATTTGGGGAAAGTTAAAGTTTGCATGTGTTTACAGATACCCACACATTCCAGACATTATTTATTAGAAAAGTTGTTTCTAAAGCATATATCAATAAAGAAACCACATTTTCCAAAAGATTTTTGGTGCTTGATAGTGTTTAAAAGGAAGTAGGCAATTAACTTTGGTTTCTGTTTGCATTCCATCATACTTGCCAGGCAGTTTAAGCTTCTGATTTCTAGATGTGCTTAGATTTCTAGAAAACAGAAAGCCAACTGAAGGCAAGTCCTATAAGAAAAATCCAGATTGCTTTGGGAGGCCTGACTGGGTGGATCATGAGGTCAGGAGTTCAAGACCAGTCTGGGCAATATGATGAAACCCCTTCTCTACTAAAAAAACAAAACAACAACAACAACAAAAAACAACAACAATTAGCCAGGTGTGGTGGCGGGCGCCTGTAGTCCCAGCTACTTGGGAGGCTGAGGCAGAAGAATCGCTTGAACCTGCGAGGCGGAGGTTGCAGTGAACCTAGGTTGTGCCACTGCACTCCAGCCTGGGCGACAGATGAAGACTCCTTCTCAAAAAATAAAATAAAGAAAAATCCAAATTGGCTCTTATTTATAGTATTACAATAAACAAAGAATGATCTTGCTGAAATTTTATCCTTACTTCAGATAATCACCTTTTCTAATTAAGTCATTAACTGCTCTTTAGTTTTCTATTCATGTTAGAAACAGTTTGCAGTTTACCTTTCTCTCACTGTTGGTATGGTCCTGTGGTGAACACATCTCTTATGGTAAGTATTTAAAAACTCATTTGCAAGGTTATAAGCATCTTGAAGGCATATCTTGTCTTGATAAACTGTTCCTCAGTACTTAAAAAGAGCCTTGCACATAGAGAGTTTGTGAAATTGTAAAGCATTGATGGTTTTACTGGAAAGCAAACGATCTACCAGATCGACGGTATTAAAAATCGTCAATTAAAGTAATTTACTGTTCACAAGGATAGTAATGTAAGCTGTTTGTCAGTAAGTTTATTAAAGTTTTTTGTGTATGTTAATCCCTCACCAACCTTGGAAGTTATGTTCTTGAAAAGGACTGTTGGCCAACGTGTGGTTGGCAAAACTATAGTCAACAAGATCAGTGTCATATGCAAATACAAGTTCACAGGAGAAGATACCCTCTAAGAGGCTTTACAAGCATTTTAAAAAACAAAATACATGAAAATCCTAAAAGACATTCATTTCAAAACAGTCCAGATTTGTTAGCAATAAAAAAATCTCATCTGGTAGGTACATTGATCAGGAAAGTTGTAGTATGGTCTACTGAGGCAGATTCTCCTGTAAATTTTGTTACTTGTATTTATATTTTCAAGATATTTGAGCCAATTCTGAAAAGCATAAAATATAATGCCTTTAGCGTTTGTAAAGTTTTGCAGCTCTCAGCAAAATGCTGACCCTTTTACAGATGACTGCGGTGGTAAAAGGATATGTTTCTCTGGGCTGGTCTGCTATTCACGTGTGGAGAAGGTGGAACACCACAGCTTCACCTCTTTCTGCTCAGCACCCCTGCTTGCATGGCCTGCTGGGGGAGAAAGCGTTAATTAGTTTTCTTTTGGCCACAGGAGAGAAGTATTAGCTCTTTGGATTACTTTTCTTTTAGAGCAGTGAAGAAGCTAGAGGACATTCTCCCCAGAAAGGCTGAGGGGACCTTACCCCAAATCCTCCTGGCTGTCAGATCACTGGAGTCTGAGGGAGGGTGCGGCAGAGAAGGGAGGGTTTGCCTGTGTGGGAGAAGCTGTGTTGCAGTGGTCTTT
This sequence comes from Nomascus leucogenys, assembly GCF_006542625.1. Classification (NCBI taxonomy): domain Eukaryota; kingdom Metazoa; phylum Chordata; class Mammalia; order Primates; family Hylobatidae; genus Nomascus; species Nomascus leucogenys. The sequence continues at coordinate 103,743,880 of NC_044389.1, forward strand.
TCCTTAGAAGGGATTTTTTGGCTAATGTTAATTATATTTACAATTGTTTAAAAATTTATGTTTGTATTTTGACGAGGTGGTATGTGTACATAACAAAAAGTTCAAGGTGTACTAAAGATGATAGAGTGAAAAATAAGTGTCCTTTCTGTTTAGCCACCTAGATTTAATCTCCCCAGGACAACCACTGTTAACTGTGCAACTATTCTGAGCCTTGCCCTGTGTTTTTTGTTTTGTTTTTGCTTACAGTATATCTTGGAGATGAATCCAAATCAGTACATATAATTTTGCTTCATGATTTTTGATAACTGAATTGATGGGCTTTTATGTTGTTTTGGTCTTTTATTGCTGCATTGTGAAGTCGGTCCTCCTTATCTACTTAGAAAATTTAGATTACTGGCCAGGCGTGGTGGCTCACACCTGTAATCCCAACACTTTGGGAGGCTGAGGTGGGCGGATCACCTGAGGTCAGGAGTTTGAAACCAGCCTGCCCAACATGGCAAAACCCTGTCTCTACTAAAAATACAAAAGATTAGCCAGGTGTGGTGGCGGGCGCCTGTAATCCCAGCTACTTGGGAGGCTGCGGCAGGAGAATCGCTTGAACCCAGGAGGACAAGGTTGCAGTGAACCGAGATCGTGCAACTGCTCTCCAGACTGTGTGACAAGAGCGAAATTCTGTCAAAAAAAAAAGAGAAAATTTAGATTACTGTTATAAATGCATTCTATAATTTCAGGTAGTTTACTGAATGACTTCAAGACAGTGCTTTCTAGGAAATATTTTCCACAGTGAAAGGATGGCAGATCTTTCATGTAAAATGTTTTTATAGTCAGTCTCCTTGGAGTATGTTGGTATTTTATGTGGAAATTGACGTAATTCATCAAGGGCAGCATTGGGAAAGAGGCTCCCCTCCCCCACCCCACACTTGTGACTTCTTAATAGAGTTTAACTCTTTGACTGCTATGTAAAAAATCCATTTATGATCTGATTGAACATTGCGTTTAAGGTTTTGGCCAGGTGAATTGAGGGTGGAACATTGGGTTGGGTTACCGTAAAGAAGCCTAAATATTGGGCCGGGCGTGGTGGCTCACGCCTTTAATCCCAAAACTTTGGGAGGCCGAGGCAGGCAGATCACGAGGTCACGAGATCAAGACCATCCTGGCTAACATGGTGAAACTCTGTCTCTACTAAAAATACAAAAAATTAGCTGGGCGTGGTGGCAGGTGCCTGTAGTTCCAGCTACTCGGGAGGCTGAGGCAGGAGAATGGCATGAACACAGGAGGTGGAGGTTGCAGTGAGCTGAGACCACGCCACTGCACTCCAGCCTGGGTGACAGAGCGAGACTCCATCTCAAAAAAAAAAAAAAAAAAGAAAAGAAAAAAAAAACCTAAATATTTTTCAAGATCCCCAGACAAGATGTTACCTGGAGCCTAGTAGCAGCCCCTTTCCCTTTTTCTCATGGATCAATTGTGTTTAAGAGGATTGTTTCTTTTAATATCTGGAACGTGATTGTGCAAGTTTCTCTGGAAATTTACATTCTACCACTGTTATTTTTCTCAAATATATTCACTATTAGGAAGGTAATATATATATGGTAGATTATATAAATGCTTCTTTTTTTTTTATTTTTTATTTTTTGAGATGGAGTCTTGCTGTGTCGCCCAGGCTGGAGTGCAGTGGCACGATCTCGGCTCACTGCAAGCTCCACCTCCTGGGTTCAAACTATTCTCCTGCCTCAGCCTCCCAAGTAGCTGGGACTACAGGCGCCTGCCACCATGCCCGGCTAATTTTTTGTATTTTTTAGTAGAGACGGGGTTTCACCGTGTTAGCCAGGATGGTCTCAATCTCCTGACCTCTCCTGACCCCTGCCTTAGCGTCCCAAAGTGTTGGGATTACAGGCGTGAGCCACTGCACCCGGCCAATTACATAGATGTTTCTTAATATTGAAGAAATATGTATTTGGATGTGATTAGATTTGGTTTTAAAATTTGCTTTTTGAGTAAAATTTGCATAATTAAAAAGGCTTACAGTTACCCTTATTTTGGTCATTCAAATATGAATGACCTAGGTAATAATGATTGAATACCCAGGTAATAGTGATACTTTAGTAGTGTCAAAATATTAATTAAATTTTTACTAAGTTATTTAGCTTTCTTGATGACCTCAAACTAATTTCTAATCCCTAAATATTTTTCTTGTTTTCATATATATACTTCTGCTCTTGCGGTAGATTATCCAGTTGTCAGGGGTGAGTGTTGTGAAAAAGGAGGTGAAGGAGACATGTTAGAAGTTTGGGGCTCTGTCTTTCCTACCCCACATTACTGTTGATGTAGCTGCTGTTGAAATAGCCGTTCCTGTTGCTGGGGGTCTCTGGCTTTTTATTGTAACATTGTAGCTTCCTCTCCTTGTCCACATGGTGAGTTTCTACCGTGCTTTTGTTTTATTATTACTATTTTTTGAGACAGTCTCATTCTGTCGTCCAGGCTGGAGTTCAGTGACCTGATCTCGGCTCCTTGCAACCTCCGTCTCCCAGGTTCAGGCAATCCTCCTGCCTCTGCCTCCTGAGTAGCTGGGACTGCAGGCACCCTCACCATGCCTGGCTAACTTTTGTATTTTTAGTAGACACGGGATTTTGCTGTGTTGGCCATGCTGGTCTCAAACTCCTGGCCTTAAGTGATCTACCTGCCTCGGCCTCCCAAAGTGCTAGGATTATAGGCATGAGCCACTGTGTGCAGCCTCTACTATGCTATTTTAGGACCTGGATCAAATGTTGTTTTGTACCTAAAACTTTTTTCTGACTTTGCTTTTTTTCTATCAGCTATTTTGTAGCATTTAAAAAACACATCTATTAAAGAGCATTTATCACATTATTTACAGTTGGTCTTTATGTATCTGATTCCCTCAAGAATGTGATCTTTTTGAGGAACTGTTTTATCTGTGTTTGTATTAATGATAGCTAGGTACAGTGGCAGTAAATGGTGTTCAGTACTTTCTGAATTAATGAATATTAGAAAGTTTAATTAATCTCATTTCTCCAAGGAAAAGCTAGTCTTTATATTCTTCATCTAATTGTCATTCACTTAATGATTGGCTACTCGGTATTCCAAGTGGAACTTTTAGGTATCCATAGAGATAGGGCAGAATTATTTTGATTATATAATTTGTTTTAAAAATTGTCCTACAGCTTTCCATCTAAAACCTTGTAAGAACACCGAGGAGCAAGTTTTCCTTTCTAGTCACCATACTATGTTATAGAAAAGGTAAAATGTATTTGGAAAATTAAAAAAAATTTTTTTCTAACTTATACTGTCAGTGTCATTTTAGTGCATTTCATTCCAGTGTTTTTTCTGTCTGTGGCTTTTCTTGTTTAATTTTGTTTTGTTTTCCACAGTAGGTAGATGATTTATTGTTTGGTATTGGAGTAACTTTAGGCTTCAAATGGCGCAGTTCTGGTGAAATCCATTATATAAGATCTGTGCACATCTAGGGAGGTTGCTCTGTCTTACAGTGGTAAAACACTTACGGCTTTCTATTGACTTAAAGACATTTCCTTGCCTCTTGCCCTTGTTTAATGCTAGAGGATCCTTGTTGACAGACGCTCTTGATAAGCCTTTGTTCATTTGCTTGCCATTTTATTTATTCAAAGCCTTCTTGCATTGTTCCAAGTGCCACTTCTCTAACTTAAGAACTGTGTGATCTTTGCAGTTAACCTACCAATTTTCTCATTTGTTTAATGAGCAATAATGATACCTACCTCATAGTTTTGATGTGAGACTAAATGAGATAATATACATAAAGCATTTAGATTGTACAGAATAAATGCTAGTTACTACTTATGAGTCAGGTTCTTAGTTGCTACTTAATTCATCTGGTCTCCTGAAGATATATGGCACTATTGATGTTTGTTATATAAAATAAATCTTACTTATTATGTAAGTTATCCTAACGCAACATTATTAGCACAATAACAGTAACAGAGTGTAAGGAATATAATATTAAACACATATGCACATATGAGATGTTTATATATAACACAGTTTAGGATTTGTTAGGTGAAATTTGTGGAATGCAGCTGTGTCTTGTGAGAATTCTGTGGTACTGTGCTTGGAGCTTAGGGTACCTTACAAAAATGATTGAATGAGTGACAGTTTTAGTGTGATATGAGCACTTTTATTTATTAAATCCCATTCAGTGTTACCAAATTGCTGGCTTTTGATGGCCTTATGGTCAAATTTGAACCCAAGGGCCGTTCAGGGACCCAGTAATACTTACATAACTCAAAGAATGATAATATAGTTCTTCCTGTGTGCTTCTCAGTTCTAGACAATACCTCGTTCTTGTTTTTGAGTGTCATTTTAGGCACAGTTTGGCTTTTGCACATTATTTTTTATTTAAAGGGTAGAAATATTACCATTGGGTTGATCGTTACCACTGTATGTGGAATTAGTTAATAACCATCAGAGTGAGCAGTCTATGAGTTATCTTCTTATATCTGGTCTGCAGGAATTTGCTGTAATTAGAACATTTCTTGTTAACACCTGTTGGGCCAAATTCAACACAAACTTTTATTGTAGTGCATATAACTGCACATACTTGCAATTCTGAATGAGCTGGGAAAAAAGTTCTTAAAACTAAGTGAATGAAGTAGATTCAGTAGAGCCCTTTCCGTAATCATGGGAATTAATCATGAAGACAGTTGCTTTAGTAACACTCAAAGCATAAAGTGTTTTAGTAAAGTTCAGCATCATTTGGTGATTATTGTGTCAAATTTTTACATGTTTCTTGATCATTTCTTGTTATTATCCTAAAACACACAACTTATAATATAGCAGGTCCAGTTGCTTATGATCACAAAGAATATTTCATATAAATTGTTCTTGGATTCTTCAAAATACCATTCATCTCCATTTTGCACAAATAATTGACAATTTCATGTAATGAGATTGGAAGGCCACTAGAATCCAGAAAATACAGCTGTTAAGAATTCACAGGAATCACATAGATTTGTTTCTATGGGAAGAAATGTAAGGACTATTGGAAGTGAGCAGAAATGTAGTAAGATCATCTATTAATGCTTACACTTCAACAAAAGCACTTGGTGGTTAGAAACATGGCTTTGAAGTTGAAATTGGACAGCCTGGCTTTTAAGTCCTGCTATGTCACTTACTTCCCATATGGCCTGAATTACTTAACCTTTCAACGCCTCAGTCTCCACGTATGTAAAGTGGGGATAGTCATAAAACTAACATAGGCTTTTGTGAGGTTTAAGTGAGATTATGCATGTTAAATGCTTAGCACAGTGTCTGGCACATAGTAACCTCTCAATAAACCGTTTATAAAATACCCACAAGCAAGGAGTTGTTACAAACCAGTCTTGTGTCATCTGTTAAAACAATCATACTGCTGCAAAAGCAACTAAAATATAATCTTGACTTTGTCAGCAACTGTAGGCGGGTTGAAGTGAGTGAAATGACTCATATGTTTGTCTTGGTTCTAAATATCTGTTGTTGGCAATTTTATCATTCAACCCTGTCCCCAAATGTGGGATTGCACTCATATGCAACAGCTAGTAATTATGTTTCTCTTCAGTAGTAATGGTATTTAAATATTGTTACATCACTTCATATCCTTTTAAGCTGTGACTCATCTTACACATAAATGTAGGAGTTACTAGTCTGATTTGGGGGGTTCCAGGGAGTCACTAAGTGATACTATTTCTTTTCCTTGAGAAGTAAGGCACAGGAGACTGCCAGATGGAGATCAAATTGTCTCCTCTGTTGGCTGACTGGAGGACATGGCATCAGATCTGGAGTGAAAAGGGCTTTTTAGCCTGCTTGACTTAGACCTGCCCACTGGGTGACTGACACAGCCAACAAGTCTGGGCCTCAAAGGGCAGGCACTTTCCTGCATGGAGAGCCCATTAGAGAGACCAGACCAGGGAACACCCAGGGACAGAAGGCTGCACCCAGGGACAGGGGCTGAGAGAGAGCAGCAGATGAGCCTGTCTTGCCCAGGTGCTTCTTCCAGACCATTGACCCCACATGTCCTTCTGCCCCTTGGAGAAGAGAGTGGGAGAGTTTAGGAGTGCCACCCTCGTTGCATTTCCTCCACATGACTTGAAGCGTGATGGAAGCACACCCAGCCACATGAGCAGAGCCTTTCCACAATGAAAGGGAGCCTGTGCGGCTCTGCGAGTAGAAGGAGAGATGAAGAGCAGGGTGAAGAGAGGGTTGGAGCACAAACACAGCAGATGAGTCTCTCGAGCCCTTCATCTTCCCGGGGCCCCCTGTGTTATTTAAAATGCAGGTGAAGGACTTTTGGATAACCAGAAGTACAAATTTAGATAACTAGATTGTGACTTCTCATGTCTGAATTTTAGTCTTCATAAAAATTTAAATGCTATCTTGAAATAGAGTAAATGGAATAAATATATAAGAATCTTTAGCAAAAGTATACTTTTTTGTAGTGAAGGTATATATGGAAATTAGCTTGCGAGTCTGATTTTCAGCATATGTTGATATGTTAAATTTTTAATTGGTTGGATAATTCACTTTAGGAATTAATTTTTAGTAATTTTTTATGCTTTTCAAGAAATATTTAATGAGCATCTACCATGGGCTAGGCACTGATAGATAACCAGAGACACCAGGATGGATGAGAAACTGTCCTCTTTTCATGGAGATCATAGTTCAGTAGAAGAGACATGTAATTCATATATTCAGTAAAGAATTACAGGTAACAGATGTGGAAATACAGTAGGTCAGAAGCAGCAGTGGCCAGTTCTCCCTTACTGGCAATGGGCAGTGGTAAGGTGGGGCATATACAAGCAGCTTACAATTCTAGTTTTGATTAAATTTGAGAAAAAAAAATCTCTGTTATAATGAAATTTTGTCAGCATTTGTTTCTAGGACTTTAAAAATTATTTTGTTTCCTATCTTTCTAGAAATTAGGAAGCAAGTAATAGAAGCTGACCCAGGACTTGCTGTGAGAAAAAATTTTAACTTAATTAAAACCATAATTTAAATATTTTACTAGTTATAGAAATATTAAATATCTACCTGACACAAGGTGCTCTATGTATAAAATATTGGCAATTTGTCCTCTTGCCAATGATCTTAAAAATATGTGCTTACAAAAACAAAACAAGCAACCTACCAATTATATAGACACTGTTGATCTTTTTATTTGCAGAATCAGGGGCAAGCCATGGAGAATCATGGGGACTCCTTGAAGGGAGGCTGAGGTGGCAGCTGGGAAGCTGATGGGAAGGGAAATCATTTGGGCAATAGCATTACAGGTGGGCACACCCAGAGGCCGGCAGGTGCAGTGTGTGTGCCTGGTCCTTCCACCCCGGCAGTGCTCACCATAGGGAAAGGGGAGGCCAAGCTAGCAGAGCTTTGCTGCATCCTCCCCAGCCCCACTTCCCCTACTTGCTTGGCAATTGGGCATTTATAGAATTTGTTTGAAGATTGTATTCTGCAAATTTAATGAAAAAATAAAAAAGTATTAATTTGAAGCATGATACAGTGGAAATAATGGTATTGGTGATATAAGAAATATTTTGAATGGGAAGTTATAAATCATATTTGTGCTGATAATGAAAAGTTAAAATTGAAGAACATTTAGGCTTATTTCTTTTGAACACTTTGATTGTATCAGATAATGCATACTTAAACTAGAGGAGTAGGCCGGGCTTTGTGGCTCATGCCTGTAATCCTAGCACTTTGGGAGGCCAAGGTGGGTGGATTCCCCCAGCCCCGGAGTTCGAGACCAGCCAGGGCAACATGGCAAAATCCCATCTTGAGAAAAAATAACAAATATTAGCTAGACATGGTGGCATGCACCTGTAGTCCCAGCTACTTAGGACTCAGGAGGCTGAGGTGGGAGGATCACCTGAGCCCCGGGAGATTGACGCTGCAGTGAACTGTGATCGTGCCACTGCACTCCAGTCTGGGCGGCAGAGTGAGACCTCGTCTCAAAACAAACAAAATCCCCCAAAAACAAAAGCTGGAGGAATATGAAGGTATGTATGGAACTTGCGTGGCTCTTTTGAAGAGAAAATCTGGGCATTTCTGAGGACTTTGTGGGTGATGGCACTGGGTCTTTCATGTATCTTGCTTTCACTGGCTGTCCCTTTCCTTGATGGTGATTATTTATACTGTTTTATAATTGTGGCTATGATCTGTCTCTTTTCTTGTTGTTCCCAAGTAAACATAAGAAAGAGGAAAGGAAGCCAAATGATTTTTCTAAGATTATATGCTAATAGGGGGAGCAAGAGGCAGATAAATGGGTTTCTGAGGTTGTGCAGTTTTTGAAAAGACATTTGTTTAATGTGGAATTAATGTAGTTATGAGAGATGCAAGTGGGATTGGGTTGGACCACAGGGAAGTATAGGATTGGATTGTCAACCTTAAATAATGGAAATATGATTAAGTAGAGTTAATTTGAGTCCAGAGCTTGAGGATGGCCACCCAGGTGCATAGATTCAAGTTGTCCTGAATATACACTCCAATTAGCAGCAGTTACAAGTGGGTTTTTAAGGAAAAAAGAAGGGACTGTTTCTAAGATTTTACCAAGAATTTACATCAAAATAACATAAGCTATTGGTTGTCCAAACCTTGTTCTTTGTATCACAAATTCCAAGAACATGAAGATAATGGGGGAGGCAGCTAGCCAGGCACAAAATGCCCTTAAACAGTTTTAACCAGGCATGGGAGGATCCATAACTGAAGTCCCATATGCACATCTCTCCGGGCCTGATAGATTTTGTGGACCTCACAGAGCTCAGACTGCTCTGAGCTATTTTTCTTAGGATTCTAGATGATCTCCCAATAAAGGGGTCAGGAGGAGGTACTGGAGCAGTTCTTCCCACGGGACCACCAGTGGTAGGGTGGCTTAGGCTATCCCAGGGTGCTATTTCAGAACAAGATGTTTTAGGGGGAGAGCTGGTATATGTAGCCTTTAGGTTCTCATATTTCATCTTGACCAGAGTGACCAGTCAAAATAAGTGGTATTTCAGACTCTTGTTGCAGATGTACCTTCCTTTATTTTTTGTGTTTTTAGTTGTGCTTTGATGTTAATCTGCTTCACTGCTCATTCCTCCTCTGAGCATTCCTTCCAGCCTTGGATCTAGAGCATGGCAAAATTATAATGACATTTTTATCAATGGTGTTTATTAAGATTTCCACATGTAAAATAATCTTTATTCTTAATATATCTTAGTCTGTGGTACAGTGAGGAACTGATCACAAATATGTTTACTAAGATTTCAACATTTAAAAATAATCTTTTTTCTTGATGTATCTTAGTCCATGGTTCAGTGAGAAAGTGGTCACAACTGGCCGGGCGCGGTGGCTCAAGCCTGTAATCCTAGCACTTTGGGAGGCCGAGGTGGGCGGATCACGAGGTCAGGATTTCGAGACCATCCTGGCCAACATCGTGAAACCCTGTCTCTACTAAAAATTCAAAAAAATTAGCAGGGCGTGGTGGCAGGCGCCTGTAGTCCCAGCTACTTGGGAGGCTGAGGCAGGAGAATGGCCTGAACCCGGGAGGCAGAGCTTGCAGTGAGCCGAGATGGTGCCACTGCACTCCAGCCTGGGGGACAGAGCCAGACTCTGTCTCAAAAAAAAGCAAAAAAAAAAGAAAAAAAGAAAGTGGTCACAACTAAAAACATAACTAAGAGGCACCAGTGAATTTGGTTGAAAGACACAAATAACTTATTCAGATTATTGTAAGGAAAAAAGAGCATTTGCTGTCTGAATTCGTTATACTAGAAATGAAAGCCATCAGGAACTGAAGCATGAAGCAGCTTTGGGGTGGGCTATTCAGTCTCTTTTGGGCTAAAAGGTCTCTGGTGGTGGCTGCTTTGCTCTGCATCTCAGGTGCTGTTTCCTTCTCTGTACCAGCTACTTTTCTCTGCTTACTGGTAGTTTTTGCTTCCTCATTTTTTCAGCTTGCCTTTGGTCATCATTGCCTATTAAGCTCTTTATTGCATGGCACTTCATCTTTAACTCCCATTGCAAGTTGATCCATTCTCTAAGTTTCTGTTAGTTCATTCCCACAGAGAAGGGCTGGTTGAATAAATTACACTAATACTTTAGGATGCTGTAAAGCTGTGGAAAAGGTTGAGATAGACCCTCTGGGGTACTGGAGAAACTGCGTTTAGTGACATCACGTTGGCAGCTTGGAAACTGGCCACCATAGCGTGAGTATTTGCCACATGGAAATCTGCAGATGCCACAAACAGGGCCCATTGCCTCTGCCTCTTCCCCCAGAAATGGTTGTTAACCTTTAGGGGCACTGCCGGGTAGATCTATAGGTGTTAACCTATACAGTCTCCAAGGTGTACTGTTAAGTGAAAAAGAGGTGTTGATTTTAGAATGATTCTAGTTTTTGAATAAAATGAGATATTAAATATTTGTGGGTGTTCATGAATACATGCAGATTCTTGAATAGTGTGGAGAATATTTTTGGCAGCTAACAGTGATTGCTTCTAGAAAGTGGGGGCTTAGGTTTGGAGTGGGGAGTGTGTGTGCAGATCAGGGTTCAGTTTTAGACATTGTCTATATTGTGAACATTAATAGCCAGTACAATTCTTACATAATCATAATAACATCAATATCATTTACTTCAATTTCAAGTATTATGATGAAGTGTGTAGGGAAGGAAACATAATCCCTAATGTTGAAGATGTCAAGATCAAATGAATTCACTTTTCTCATATACCACCAAGGTCACAGCCATGTCCCTTTGTATTTTACATCACATCAGACTGACTTTTCTCACTCTGTTAATTGCTTGTCTTCAGATTTCTAATAGCTCCCTTACACTCTTTTTGATGTCTTTATATGTAAGCTTTTACTGTATCACTACTATACCCCTGATCTTTGTGTTGCCTGGAATCCACTTTCTTTTTTTTTTTTTTTTTTTTTTTTTTTGCGACGGAGTCTTGCTCTGTCCCCCAGGCTGGAGTGCAGTGGCGCGATCTCGGCTCACTGCAAGCTCCGCCTCCCGGGGTTCACGCCATTCTCCTGCCTCAGCCTCCCGAGTAGCTGGGACTACAGGCGCCCGCCAACACGCCCGGCTATTTTTTTGTATTTTTAGTAGAGACGGGGTTTCACCCTGTTAGCCAGGATGGTCTCGATCTCCTGACCTCGTGATCCGCCCGCCTCGGTCTCCCAAAGTGCTGGGATTACAGGCTTGAGCCACCGCGCCACTTTCTTCTAAGACACCTCATGTTTCCTATTCTAATGTAGACAGGTTGCTCTCTATGCAGCTACACAGTTGGCATTTGGAAATGTCTAATTTTGGCCTGCAGCAGTGTTACGGATCCTGTTTTTGCCTCTCTTTCTTATTTTGTGTAAAAGAATTATTCTGACTCTTGCTAAAAAGGGAAAGTGGACTTTATTCAGGACCATTGCAGTTGGTATCAAGACTATTAGTGGAGAGATCAGGCTCAACTCTGCATGCAGCAAGGACAAGTGGAGATGGATAGCCAATGGGCAGAGCAAGAAGGTCAGTGATGGAAAATCACTAAGAGGAGAGACATCAAGTGTAGGGGGATTCTGGCTAAACCGACATGACAAGATTCTTGCTGAAGACAGGCCAGGGTGATCAGATATCAAGAGTGGGGGATGAGGAATCTGTTCAGATATCTAGGATGATCAGATTTCATGAAGGGTGGAGGGATTCTTGCTAAACTGACTTAGCAGGATTCTTGCTACAACTGGGCTAGGCAGGCTGAAGATAGGACAAGGCTGAGGTAGAGGTCTAGTCAAGAAGAGGGCTTTAAAGGAGCTTGCCCAAAGTTTGGTCAAGGAGCGTCTTTGTCAGTTCTTCCTGTTGCTGTTTTGTTTTTCTGTAGTATACTCTCAAATTCTTTTTCAAAGAGACATTTCATAGGCAGTAAACTTTGAATCCTGTGTTTTCATGCTGCTTTACACAGCACATGACTTACCAAAAACTTGGTGGCTTAAACAACACAGATGTATCATTTAATGGGTTCTGGAGGTCAGAAGTCTGAAATCAAGTTTCTTTGGGCCAAAGTCAGCAGGACTGGTTCCTTCTGGAGCCACTAGGGGAAAATCCATTTCCTTGCCTTTTCTTGCTTCTGAAGACTGCCTGCTTTCCTTAGCTGGTGATGTCTTGCTTCCACCATCACACTGCCTCCTCCTTCCTTTAATCTTCTTGCTTCCTGTTCAGAAGGATTCTTGTGACCACACTGGGCCCACTTGCATGATGCAGGGCAATCTCCTGAACTCAAGATCCTTAGCCGAATTACATCTGTAATCACTTTTGCAATATGAGGCAACATTTACAGATTCCAGGGGTTAGGATGTGGACATCCTTGGCAGGGAAGAAGGTCAGTCTTCATCTTACCACACCTTGTAATATCTCAAAATCTTTTTATTTTTCCACATGGTTGGTATGGAATTCCAAGTTCATGATAATTTTTTGCTCATAACTTTGGAAATAGTGTTTCATTATCTTCTAGCTGATTAGAAGTTTGGCACCAGTCTAATTCTTATTTCTTGGTACATGGCTTGAGAAATTTTCCCCCTCTAAACTTCTGAGATCTTTTGCTTTAGTTGAATGTTACACCTGGCTTAAGCTGAGTGTAAACTTAATTTATTAGTGTCCATTTAAGTGTAATTAATGTCCATAGACATGCCTCTAACAGGGATGTTAACTTTTGCAAAATGGTTTCCAAATTGCAGGTTCCTACCCATTTAAGAGAAAGGGAGAAACAATGGAGGGAAGAAGGAAGGAATAAATAAAACAGAATGGAAAAATTCATAGTGCCATCTTACAGTACTTGTAGTACATATTGTTTCGTGAGACATTTGTTTTACTTGTATGTGTGTGTGGTTTGTTAAAAATGTCCAAAACCACTACTTTAGCATGTATTTTGCTTCCTGTCTGAAACAGGGACTGAAATAGAGGCTATAATTTTCACATTAAGAATTGTTATTAAAAATTACATTAAGATATAAAATGTATTTGAGGAGAGGAACATTTCTGGTTAGCTTTAATGTTTTAAATAAATTTTTTTTTGTTGCTTTATGACAAGTATTATTTTTAATAAGAAATAAGAAAGTGGCTAATATTGAGACACAAGATGAAGGCACATTCTGAAGCTGCTTCTTTCAAGCCGCTGTTTGTTAGCGGATGGAATGCTGGTGTAGGCTGGTGTGCCTCATAGTTGGGATGTAGCCTGAAAAGCGTGTTTTCACCCTCAACAATGATCAGCTTTGTTTGAAAATATATAGTCTGTGTAACCACAGCAAGGTTTTTTTCTCCCTTTAGAAGAAGACAGAATGCATCTCAAACTTTTTCTTCTTGTGCTTGTTTCACAGATAGTTTAAAGTACAGCTGCTTCTGCCTTTCTTTGTTTTAGTTAGTTGCAGAATGTGTGAGGTACCACCTAGCAGCACTCTTGGTGCGTTCGAGAACTATAAAATAATAATGAAATCTTGGAATAGATAAGTTACTCTATGAGGACTGAAGCTGTTGTTAACTCCCAAGGCCAGGCTGATTATCTCACAAAGGGTAAAGTACTTTTAAAATTGATGTTGTTTATATTTTTAACGTTCATCTGTCAAAATGTACTCTAGGAAAAATGGTCTGCTGTAAATTTTGTTTTATTGGAAATGAACTTTAGTAACTTTGTATGAATTTCTCGTTGCAATTTGGTGTTAATTTAGTGACAATTAAGATAGAATACCTGCTTTTAAAGCATATAATTCAGGAGGATACTGAGTTCTTAAAAGTTCTTGGCAGATTAAATGGAAAAAGAGGTCATCTTAGAATTGTATAGTGTCAATTTTTAAAATGCTTCTTAAAAATACGCAGTTGTCATTTTCTTCTATAAATTGTGCTGAGGTATTTTCCTGTATACTTGAGTATTTCCTGCACACTTGAGTATCCAAGTATCTTCTGATCATTATTGCTTAAAATATGCGTCTTTTACTTTGAAACTTTGTTACATTAGATAAAAAATCATAAAAATAATTTGGTTTAATTTGGCTTGGATAATGTAGTTTTTTTTTAAACATCCTGGTGAAATGAGAGGACTGATATTTAAAGTAGTTAATCTAAGCTGGGTTCGGTGGCTCACTCCTGTAATCTCAGCACTTTGGGAGGCTGAGGTGGGTGGATCACCTGAGGTCAAGAGCTTGAGACCAGCCTGGCCAACATGGTGAAACCCCATCTCTACTAAAAATACAAAAATTAGTTAGGTGGTTGGCTCACGCCTGTAGTCCCAGCTACTCGGGAGGCTGAGGCAGGAGAATCGCTTGAACCTGGGAGGTGGAAGTTGCAGTGAGCTGAGATCATACCACTGCACTCCAGCCTGGGCAACAGAGTGAGACTCGGTCTCAAAAATAAAAAAAGAAAAAAAATAAAGTAGTTGATCTACATATTTCTGCACATGGTTTTATTTTTAATAATAGGAACTTTTTCTTCAGCTACAATTGTTTTAACACTCATTACTCTTTAGTTACTGTAATATTTTGGCAACAAGTGGTATTGTATTTCAAACCACATTTTTCCAAATAAACTTATTTATGGATTTGTCATGCAAGGAGAGCATAAACATGTGGTGTGAATTTTTGGGATAATGTCCTGATTAAATTTTTATTTGGTAATGATGTGACGTAAGTACCATCCAACATAGCTGCCGTTGTTCATAGGTGCCTGGAACTTTGTTCACGTTTGCACACAGACACAAGACAGCTGTTGATAATCGTTTGCAGTCACTGTTTTGGGGCACACTGTTGGTTCTTTCAACAGAATTTCTAAATAAGTAATCAGAATGAAACCAAAGGAAGTATTCTAGTGTAATTCTTGATAAACTTCAGACCAGATAGTATGAGCCATAATTTAACTATAGCAAACCCTACATAAGGGTACTGCTTCTTGCTGTTTGCCTTGCAATGCAGATTTTAAAATAATGTCTTTAAACTGAATATTGGCAAAGATTAACATTTTCATTTAGTTTCCTCAAAGAAACAGATTTGGCTATATTTTCTAAAATGCGTTTGGCTTTAAATTCACTCTCCTTTTAGAGTACATACATTAATATTATAAAATTTTCTCCCCATGGGGAAACTCAGGGATAAGATATTTCTAAGGGAGTTTAAAGATGGAGAATTTATTTATTTGATTTAGAGTTAACTGTTCTGATCACTTTAAAGTACATTATACTTCTCCCAAAAAATGAGGATGCAATTTAATCCAATTCCAACAAGAAGTCCAGTATTTCCGGAAGTCTCTAGAGACTGACAGTGATCTATGTAAAGTTTTATATTTTATAGTTTGCCACAATGACATTTTCTTGGGATACATTGCGTCTTCACCTCTCAACTCCAGTCGTTGCCTTTACACTTTTAAACTTTTCGTTGTTATGTTGGAAATATACTTGTGATGCCTAGGACTGGTAGCAGGAATAAGGGACTGGTATAAAAGACATTCCAATAAAGCATTCATCTATTGAATTTGGCCTGATTACTAAAAAAATTCATGCTTTGCAGTTCTGATAATAGAAATGGAGTTTCATAAGTAGTCAACATTCTCTTAATTTGAATTTAATTTAATTTTTTTTTTTTTTTTGAGACAGGGTCTCACTCTGTCACCCAGGCTGGAGTGCAGTGGCACGATCTCAGCTCACTGCAACCTCTGCCTCCCGGGTTCAAGAGATTCTCCTGCTTCAGCCTCCCGACTAGCTGGGACCACAGGCAAGCACCACTATGCCCAGCTAATTTTTGTATTTTTAGTAGAGATGAGGTTTCACTATGTTGGCCAGGCTGGTCTCAAACTCCTGGCCTCAAGTGATCTGCCTGCCATGGGATTACAGGCGTGAGCCACCACACCCAGCTTGATTTTAATTTCTATTAATTTGCTTTCCCTATGCTTTGGTAGATGTGTGAGTATCATGTTTTAAAAATGGGCAACAGAAGAGGGAAAAAGGAACTGACAAAGACTCGTAAGTCTAAAATAGGATAGTGAATATGTATATCATTGAGTTGATTATCTCAGACTTCTGTTTGCATTAATTCCGGTGAAAAGCTGAACAACTCATCTGTATTTTTATTTTATTGAATCATTCCGTTTAGTTATTCACACATCCCCCAAAGGAAAGCATATTCACATTTTGTAGTTTAACTGGGAAAAGCAGTAACACAAACATTTTTTTCCCAAATAAGCTTTTACAAATTTACAACTTCCCACTCTGTTGTTTTTATTATTATAAACAACCTTGTGCTTGTTTCATGATCTCATTGGCATAAATCTATAGAGGCAGTAGTGCTGGGTAAGGATATGTCTGTTTTCAGATTTTTTTACACATATTATCAAATTACTTTCCAGAAAGATTTTATACATTTATATGTTTATCTTCATTGTAAGGAACTGCAGTGTCAACATTGTTGTCAACATTGAGTATTATCAGTGCATTTTTTGGTTAGTCTGAATAGGTGCAAAGTGTTATTTTGGAACTTGTATTTCTTTAGTTACTAATGAGGTTGATTTTTTTTCTATGTCTTGGTTTTTCATTTTAGATTTTATTTTTATCAGACCTATATTTGGCTTAAAGATTCAGCAATCTGTAAGTCTTATTTTGAAAATAGCAGACTCCTGTATTTTTCACTGCCTGCTCCATGGAAGTAAGCACTCTCCACTGCCCTGGCTGATTCTTTTCCTGTGTGCCTCCACTGCACTAGGTAACATGCCAGTATTGCTGCTTCTTGTGTCTTCCGTTTTTGGCATTTCTATTGGTTTCTTGCTTTGGAGAATGAGGATTTGGTTTTCCACCCTGCACCCGGCTCTGCTACACACATGCATGTCCCTTCAACTTTCAGGGATTTGGCTTCCTTTACTCAGCTCCCTTGTTTTTAACCCCACCTCTCCTTAGGAACCACCATTTGCTTTGGGGAGGGGATTTCAAGAATCCCTATAGTTGCTATTTTAGTGGGGTTTTAGGAGAAATGGAGGTAAAAGCATATGTTCCATCTGCCATCTGTAACTGCAAGTCCTTTTTCGTGTCTTTAGTAATCATTTTTATAAAGTAGTAATTAAAATTGTGGGCTGTGGAGTCAAGACTGTCTGGATTTGAAAACTGTCTTTGCTGTTTATTAGCTTTATGCCTGTGGACAAGTTGCTTAAAATCTCTAAGCCTCTTTTTTATTGCGGTGTAGGATTCATAATGATGCCTACCTTAGAGTTCATGTGGTAAGGCAGGGTAAAGTGCTTAGCACAATATTTGCCACCTGGCAGTATCTTACTATCTGCCAGGCACTTAATAAGAATGCAGTATAGTTGTTACAGTTGTTACTGCTGTTGCTACTTTTAGGAATTTCTTGCTAATAACCTTTGCCTAATTTTCTGTTAGAATGCTTTTTTTTTTTTTTTTGGTAAGAGATGCCTTTTATATAGTCTGTTATTGATCTTTTAAAAAAACTTACGGTATATATTCATACTATTTCATGTTATGATCTTGACTTTTGTTGTCAGAGTTATGTTTTTGAAAGTCTAATGTTAATAAGGATGAAGGGGGTGTGTGTGTGTCTGTGTGTGTGTACACACACATATGTATGATAAAACCGAAGTCCTAGAGACGGGTTAGGAGATTGTTATAGCAGTTGAGGCTATTGATAAAGAGAACTGAAAGGCTAAACAAAGACATATTTGTATCATGTAAAATAAATATTGTATCTTGTGCTAGTTTATTTTGTGGAGATCCAAGTTCCTTCACTTTTTAAAAGCGTTTTGAATGTTCGTTTCTTCTACCCAAGTGGGCTTCATCTGAAAACTTAGAGCTTTCAGTTTCCGTTTCTACTTAACATCAATTTCTATGAAATTTTAGATCCAAAATTGATTCATGAAGGATAAGATTTATCATGTCCTAAGTTTATGCCTTAATGAGCTTGCTTTTTTATTGAATATTACATGTATTGCTATTACAAAGTTGTAGTTACAAATACTTAATTCATCCTTTTATTTGATTTTGTTGATTTGTCATTTTAGGCAGTACTCATTTATTGTTTTATTTTTATTATGTCTTAGTTTCATAATTAATTAACTTTACGATTCTTTCAATAACAATTCATCTAAATTTGATGTCTTCTCCACAGATTCAGACCAGGATGTAGCACTCAAACTTGCCCAGGAGCGAGCTGAAATAGTTGCTAAATATGACAGAGTAAGTATCCATATTTACACTTTGAGTGAGTTTTATTAGAAAAACCATATAAATAGAAATGGATTTGCTTTTTGGAGGGCTTAAATTACAGAAGCAGTTTGATTACTTCATGGGGACATAGAGATCATCTTCTCTGACTTCATCTCCTGTCTTTCTTCATCCTTTTCTCCACTTCAGTCTGGTACTGTTCCTCCAGCACACCAGGCTTGCTCCTGCCTCAGGGCCTTTGCACTGGCTGTTTCCTGTACCTGGGACACTTGTGTCCTGGATATCCTCATGCCTCATTGCCTCACATCTTTCAGATCTTTGCCCAGATGCTATCGTCTTACTGAGACCTTCTCTGACCTCCCACCTCCCTGTTTAATGCCCCTGCTTCTACCCCCAGCACTCTGTACACCTGCCGAGACTCTACATTCTAGGCAGGAATTTCTTTTGTTTGATTTACTTTTGTATCCTAAACGCCTAGGACATTACCTGATTCACACTAGGCACTCAATATAATACTTGACTAAGTTAAGTATATGGAATTACATATCCATTGCGTTAATAATTTACATCTGCTATTATAAATTTAACATGGATCTTAGATTTTGAATTTATACATGTATAATTTCCATTAGCGTTTTATCCTTAGGTTGGTATGGAATCTGTTTTTTGATATTATAGAAAATCACAATTATTGACAATTGACATACCTCCTTATACCTTACCTCCTGAGGTCTATAATGAGTCCTAGCAGTGATTTATAAATGTCATGTTTTGTATTTGTATCATTTGCTTGTAATTATGTATCTGTTCCTTTTGATGATTTGTGAGGATAACAGGAGATTTAATCATAGAAAGCCACCTGCACTGTGCCCTGCTTCCATGAGGCATACAGGTGGTGCTCAGCTTAGCAGTTATGTTCCCAGAGTTCATTTTTGGAACACAAACACGGTTTCCTTCATTGTGATGAGGTTTTATTGTAGTCCATGAAAAACTTAGTTAACTTATTTAACTGCTTCACTAATTTAAAACCAGTGTCACTCTCATTTATTCCTGCTTATGTGCATTTTTTTCCCCACACAATTAACATAGGCCAGGCATCGTGCTAGGCCTTGGGGATTCATAGACAGAAGTGAGTGGCAGCAGTCCTTGCCTACAGGATGCTCACAGTGTACTGAGAGGAGAACACACAAGCAGACAGATGGAGGTGTCCACAAGACAGTTGGGAGTTTGAGTCTAAAATTTGAGGGATTGGTATAGATAGTTATATTTGGGGTTTCTTCACTGATCAGTGTTAGTTAATAGCCTAAAAGTAAATGATACCTAGATTAAGAAGAGCAGCACGCTGTGGACCGAACTGTGGGCACACCATCAGTGACGAGTTACCCATGAAAAAGCCATTAGAAGAGTTGATGGGGTGTGAGGAGACCGTGAGAGGACGACGTCACAGGAGTTGGGAAGAGGGAGTGAGCGACACTGACAAGTACACTTCAGAGATCCATTAGATGAGGCCTGAAGAGCATCCAGCAGGTCTGACTGCTGGAAGGTCATTTTTGACCTTGGCAAGAGTAGTTTCAGGCTGGCATAGCTGTGAAGTAAAGAAATAGACGAGGAGCTTCTCTGCCTGCTTCTCTAAGGAGTTTGCATAAAAAGGCAAAAAAAAAAAAAAATCTCTTTCTCTGAGACGTGTTTGGTCTAGAACCGTAAGGTTCGGCAGTTTCTTCTTGAGTGGCTTTCTCATCCCCATCGCTCTTCTTTCCTCATCAGCTTCCGCAAGGAACCCTGGCCTGATCCTGGCTCAGCTCCGCGTCAGCTGCTGCTGACACACAGCATCTTCCAGAGTCATAACTGGGAAATAGTGTTTATCTTGCCAAAAATAGTTGGGTTTAAAGGGGAAAAAAAAATGTTAAGGCTCGTAATGCCTCACTTCCAGCTCTTATTTTTAATAATACATTAAAAATAGCTCTTATTTCTTCGTCCTTTTATTTTAAAAAATTATTCAGTTTTGTAAACTCTGATTAACACATTTTTTTGTGCCTTATTTTAGGGACGAGAAGGTGCAGAGATTGAACCTTGGGAAGATGCCGATTACCTTGTTTACAAAGTCACGGATAGATTTGGCTTTTTACAGTAAGTCACATAGATTGAAAGCTTACTTTTTAGATTATATTGTTTCTGTGGTCACCTATTATATTGATTTTCTTTATTTTTAATATAATTGTTGTGAATAAGGAATAGTCTTACAATATACTTTTTGGTACTAAATTCCTGTTTTTTGTTTTTTTTTAACAACTCTGTGATTAAAATTTAACTGTTTAAGATATAATTTTTAATATTTTTTGCAATTTATCAAGAACATTAAGTGCAGTAGGTGAGTTATATTAATAATTCGAGTTAAATGCAAATGGATAATTTGTATTTTAAAAATAATTATAAAACATTTCATTCTGTACCAGTGCATTTTAAAAATAAATAGCAATTCAAACTTTAGTGTTATGCAGCCTAAAAATTAGCCTTGTAAAGAAATATCATTTATCTTCCTTATAGTTATAAATGTATTCATAATATTGCTTCTCAAAATTAATTCCATTCATCCTGAATATGTTATATAAAGAGTTGACAGAGGTCTAGATCACATAAAGTAAAGTAGTTAAAATAATTTGGATCCTTAAAAACATCCTGCACATGATATGAATCTGTCTGTTCTGGTTCTGGTATTGTTTAATCAGATTCCTACAGGCTGGAGACTTCTATTCATCTTTATACTTTAGTTCCATACAATTTAAGGATTAACTAAATTTTCATTCAACTGTGCTCTTTTCCAATTTCATTTATTATAAATAGGAAAAAAAGCCAGGACTTTTTATTTTATAATACATGATTAAATTTTGAAGGAAAAACATTCATTTTTTGTGTAGTTCACAGTAACGTACAGTCCTCTGACCTTATTTTCTCCTTTTTCTTTTTTTGAGTTTAGAATTTATTTTGTTGTATTATGTTTTTCTGAGAGTAAAACCAACCAACCAACAGACAGAAACAGTTCCCGGAGCTGGAGAATATGTGCTCTTCTTGTGGCTTTGCTGTTCTTTGGTCATTTAGCCATTTTGTGCTTCATTTTTAAAACAGGAATTGGTTTACATACTTTTTTTATGTATCTTCAGGTGTATTTGAGGCTTTGAAAAAGTAAAATATAAGAATACTTTATAAAATTCTGGACAAATATTAAGTGTTATACCTAATGCCATTAGCTATCTGAAATGTTCTGAGTAGTTAGAATCAGAAGACTTTGTTTCGTTTTTGTAGAGACAGGTCTTGCCCTGTTTCTCAAACTCCTGGCCTTAAGCAATCCTCCCACTTCTATAATCAGAAGCCTTTGAACTTCACTAGAATAACAGCAGTATTTAACCATGATGGAAATACTGTTCTTAAATTAAACTTCCACCCCTACTTTTTTAAAAAATCAAACTTGGCTACGCATGTGACAAGAAATGATTGCATATTTGGGTGGGTTAGTGTGCAGATCTGGGGTATGAAGGACAATTTAAGCATTAAGACTGTTAACACCAGTGGGTTCCAAACTTGCCTGCACATTAGAATCAGCTGGGAAATTGTTTAACTAGATTTCCAGGTCTTTCCTAGATTTTGATTCAGAAGATAGGAGGCACCTCAGCTGATTTTGACCTTCCCAAGTGTTTCTGGTGGGAATGAACCACCGTACTAGATTTTTTATTTTTATTTTTTAAATCATAAGATGGTCCAAATATGGTATAAAATACATATGGAAACCTGTGCATTCCAAAAAGGATCTATTAATTACCTAAATTTTCTTTTCTTATTGCTTAAAGCAACATGAGCTGGGCCCTAGAAACAAGAGGTACTTTTTTTTAAACTGGCAAATGCTGTATTTGGCTTTTTAGCATTATGGATTCCCATGTAAAATTTTAAGTGCACAAGTACATTATTAACATTTAAACACACCCATGTGATCACACATACACAGTCCATTAATTTGGGGGAATTGAAAACATACCATCAAGTTAAAATGAATTTTAAGAAAAAACTACATTCACAAATCCGAAAGGTATACAAAACTGAAATTGTAAAATAATGAATGTAGGTGCCAGCTAAATTTCATGAAATATGCCTGCAAATGTGGATCCAGTGATTTGTCCACACTTGTGATAGTTGGGTGGGAAGACATTCCCCAGTGAATGCATCCAGTCTCTCTGACTCTTGTCTATTGAGAAGCATTTCTAGGTATAAAACCGTGTTTGAACTATTACAGCCATGAAATAAATGATTCTGACCCAGGAGCCTAGTCTGTATTTGGCAATCTGAATATTGCAGTCAGTTCTTTTGTATTTGTTTTTTCACTGTCAGTGCTAAGGTCCATTTGGCTCTAGTGGGGAAAAAGTGCAAATATTTATTGTGCACTTACTGTGTGCCGAGCACTGTTCTATGCTCTTTACTTGGAATAACTCAGTTATTCCCCTGAAAAGCTCTTTGGGGTAGGTACTGTTTTTGTCTTCCTCTTTTTAGGCGATGAAACTGAAGCACAGAGGTCAAGTTACTTGCCCTCGTTGTATTGACAGTGAGCGTCAGCTCTAGGGTGTGGACCTTGGCAGTCTTCCTGCAGAACTTGCATGCTGAACTGCTACAGTATGCTGCCTGTTGCTGCTTTCTTGTATTTTAAATAAGAGAAATACAGAACAAGTGCTTTGAAATGCCTAGAGAGTTAAAGGGGGAAGACGAGGACCTAAAGAGAAGGATACTGTTTGCAATGTACACTGCTATTGAGATATGTACTAAGATAGCTAAGCTCACCGCTTTTTAAAAAATAAAGTAGGTTGGTACTCATTCTCATACTATCACACTAATTTTATTTACTCCATGATGTGGTCCTAAAACAGACAACACAGAGGAACATAATGAAGCATAGAAATGGATATTAGGGTAATGTCAAGCCTTAATAAATTTCACCAAAATCAGTGATTTTTAGTACAATGAGTAGTTTAAGTAAAACATTTTCTCCAGACATTGTTACTAGTGGTTTTTATTGCTTGTCACCACAGACTGGAGTTTTATGCACTATTGAATAAAATCGCTTGGTGTAAACATTTAGATATTACTCCCTGTCACACCTGGTTCAAAAGAGCATTTTTTTCTACTGTCTTACTTCTGTGTAATTTTTGATTCATTCTGCAATGAAATTGGGTTTTAAGTGTCAATGTTAATACAATAAAATGGCAAAAATAACTTTGCAACCTTTGTTGCTTGAGTTTATATCTAATTACAATTTTAGAAACTTAAATTACCTGTTATTATATGTGGAGTGACAGTAATTAACAAATATAGAACAACTTGATTTTGGAATAGATTACACAATAAATATGAAAGCTGTTGCCAAACCAACTGAGCTCTGCCAGATGAGCAACCTCTTTGTTTAGTACTCAGCAGTGAGGCATTCTCCCCAGTGTGTGCCATGATGGAGTTAAAGCTGGAGAATAGAGAAACATAGCTTGTTTAAGGAAGAAGTTGGAGAGCTTTAACATTTTAATCAAAAATAGTCACTGCTAGTCTACTTAACAAAGAATGTTTGGTATTTGGATAATGATAGATAATGTATTTAGGTCACAAGTTATTAATAGAAGAATTAGAAGGAAGTCATACCAGAAATAAAGAAGATAAAATTAATACCAATCTTCAGATTTTCAGCTACTTATCAAAATGTATATGTTTATAAAAGCAGACTCTCTGTAGTTTACTATGACTGTATAAAATGACTGTATATGATGTGCAGAATAAAGGTGTGTTTGTTTTTAAAGAGTATCATTGGCCGGGTGTGGTGGCTTGCACCTGTAATCCCAGCACTTTGGGAGGCCCAGGTGGGCGGATCACGAGATCAGGAATTCAAGACCAGCCTGGCCAACATGGTGAAACCCCATCTCTACTAGAAATACAAAAAATTAGCTGGGCGTGGTGGCGTGCTCCTGCAATCCCAGCTACTTGGAAGGCTGAGGCAGGAGAATCATGTGAACCCAGGAGATGGAGGTTGCGGTGAGCAGAGATCACGCCATTGCACTCCAGCCTGGGTGACAGAGCAAGACTCCGTCTAAAAAAAAAAATTAAAAAAATATATAAATAATACATATAATATATAATAAAAATGTTATATATATAATAAAAATATTATATATATAATTTTGATTACAAAGGCTTGAGAACTCTTTCTACCAATCCTGTAAATTTTGACTGGCTTAAATTTAAACTTAGATAAAATTTTCTTTAAAAACAAAAATAAAATTTAAGCAATAGTCAACTTATTAGTTTTAACAAGTTAACTTTTAAGTTTCCAAATGAAAGATCATGTTATAGTTAACATAAATACTCCACCTAGCTGTTGAGAGGTTATAGGCACATAAACTCTAATTAGTAATACTTTCAAAGTTTAAGAGTAGATGAACAATGTGTCCAGTTAAGGTCTGTCTCCTTCCAGAGATGGCTGTCTTATGGTTTTCCCTTACTGTATTTCTGTGAGATATAGGTACTTGCTTTCAGCTTGGTGTTTTCTTAAAGCAGCCTTTAGGTGCTCTTAAGCCCTAGTTCTCTAAAGCAGGGTTTGGCAAACATTTTCTCCAAAGAGCCAGATATGAAGGATCTTTGGCTTTGTAGGTCATACGATCTTTGTCACAACTGCTCAACCCTGCTGTTGCAGCATGAAAACAACCAGAGACAATACATTCATGGCAGAGTGTGACAGCGTTCCATTAAAACTTCACAAAAACGCACAGTGGGCCAGATTTGGCCTATGTACCATAATTTGCTGACCTAAAGGAATTCTCTGCATTCACCCAGATTGTGGGCCTTCTTTTTTCTCCTCCACTTGAAGGATATTTAGGAGGCAAGGTAAGGATGCATCCATGCCTGCAGGCATGTGTTCATCCTCCTGTTCATATCTTCATTCAGCACCGTTTACTGAGCTCTTCCAGCATGCCAACTTGCGTATTCTGGGCATTACAGGGAGCTCTTGGTAAGCAGCAGCAGCGTCATCCTCAGAAGGGTGTGAAAGTTAAGCATATGCCGGCACAGAGACTTGAGGGGGAAAAGCTCTGTGGAGATTGGTATGCACATAGCAGATTCTCCACGAAAAGTTTTAGACATGGAGAAATCATGCCAGAACATCTGTATAGGAAAGCTGGACCACATATTTACTCTCTCATCCATCTGTGAGGTCTGAAGACTTTTATTTTTAATCAGTTTCGTTTCTTCTTGAGAAACGTTTTCTCAACCTCCATCCCTTTTCTTCATATACTCCTGCATGATCTGAGATCTTGTCTGTCTGAAGTTGAACCCACTGAATTAGTGCTAAACATCTCTCTTTTAGGCTGAGTGACTCAGTGAAAGTGTTAGTTGTATTATCTGTGAAATGAGAGATTTGGACTCTCTAAGATCTCTTTTGGCTGTTATTCTTTTTTGTTAGTTTTGTGGCTGTAGTAATTGTTCACCTAAGGACTCCTCAGAGTAGAAAAAGAATGCCTTTGAAAATACCGTACTGGTGAATACCGCTCTATCATGCTCTTCAAGATGGTATATTATTTGATCTCAAGAGAAACTAAGGCAAGAATATAGTGTTGCCAAAACAGTACTACTGAGAAAGCTACTCAAAGTGCATGACTTTGTTTATGGATAGCATGTGGTTTTTATATTACTGACAGTTAATACAAGAATCTCAGAATATTTTATATTAGAGATGATATCACAAATATACTGTGTCAGAAATGAATTTGATCTTTTAGTGTATATTTAAAAAATAATCTCTTGAAATTTTGACAGTGAAGCATTCTTTTTTGTTTATTATTATTTTTTTTTTTTGAGAAGGAATTTTGCTCTTCTTGCCCAGGCTGGAGTGCAATGGCGTGGTCTCAGCTCACTGCAACGTCCACCTCCTGGATTCAAGCAATTCTCCTGTCTCAGCCTCCCAGGTTGCTGGGATTACAGGCACCTGCCATCATACCCATTTAATTTTTGTGTTTTTAGCAGGGACGGGGTTTCACCTTGTTGGGCAGTCTGGTCTTGAACTCCTGACCTCAGGTGATCCGCCTGCCTCAGCCTCCCAAAGTGTTGGGATTACAGGCATGAGCCACCGCACCTAGCCAAGCATTCTTTATTGTACTGAATAAAGTTTTCTCTTTAAATTCACAAGTCTGTTGGAGGCAGTTTTTTCCTTATGCTATTTTTTTTTAAACAATCATTGATTATAGACCATAGTTTGAACCAAGAGTGGAGGCGGTGGTCTAAAACAGAGGGTGGCAAGCTGGGGCCTGTGGACCAGATCCAGCTCACCACCTATTTTTGTAAAAGTTTTGTGGGAACAGAGCCACACTTGGTTTACGTAGTGTCTGTGGTTGCTTTTGTACTACATCATCAGAGCTATCGTTGTGAAAAAGATGGTATGGCCCAGAAAGCCTCAAATACTTACTGTTTAAATATTTATCTTGCTAGAAAAAGTTTGCTCACTCCTAGTCTGGAGCAGTGCTGTCCAGTGGACCTTTCTGCAGTGATGGAAATGTTCTATATCTGTCCCGTTCAATATGGTGGCTTCTAGCTACGTGACATTCATGCTCTTGAACTGTGCCTAGTGAGACTAACTCAGTGTTAAACTAAATTAAATTTTAATGTTAATTAGATGCTTTTTATTAATAAATGTGGCTTGTGGCTACTGTATTTGACAGTGCAGGGCTGGATTTTGAAGATAGGGGACCCTGTGGTTCTACAGTAGCTATCATTTCATATTGAATTCAGTGAATGGAAGCTTATGTAACTTTTGTGGTGACAAGTAAATATTGTATATCATATGTATCTATAAGTATATAAGCTTTTAAAAGTTTGTTTTGATTTCAACAATTTCATATAATACTGTTTTTCCTCTGCAGTGAGGAGGAGCTCCCAGATCATAATGCGGCTGTGGAACGGGTAAGTCCTGCTCTTGGTTTATTTACAGTTACTGGTGAATTGCCTTTATTAGAAGAATAAAATTGACTACCTTTGTGATTTTAAGTGCCATATTATGTGGAAATGGTAGTCATTGTTAGATTTTGGACCTCATTATGTCACTGTAAGATAGTAATTAATGGTGAAATAATTTTAGGAGATTTTAGGAGACTCTGATAGGTACTTGACAGACTTCATTCCAGACTGGCAGGTCCCGAGCTAGGCATGCTTCAGAACAGAGGGGCTTGGATAGCACAGCTGCCCAGGTCCCACCTCAGTCTGTGAAATCAGCCTCTCTGGGGAGGAGCCTCTCGGTAGGTAATTTTTAAAGGCTTCACAAGTGATTCTCATGTACCCTGTGGCAAATAAAGCACCATTCTAAGACCAGCAGCTCTTTGAAATGTGACTGTTCCATGAGATTTTAGTAAATTTCTTACAACAACCAAAATCATTTTCTGTGGGTCAGTATTTTAGTATTTTAAGTACTTAGAGAAGTGTTACATAGTAAACTTGTCAACATTTAAAAATCTTTCCTCGTTATACGTAGCAAGGGACTGGCTCCACACCCAGGCATGCGTTTGAAGTAGTGATGGAATGTTTTAAGGTTGCCCGAAATCTGCCTTCTCCTCCCTGCTGTTTCTGTACTAGAAAATGAACTGTAGAATGAAAGTGGGGGTATTGACTGGGATTATTATCAGTTCATGTATGTTTGATGAGGACAAGGGGCTGAATTTCAGGTAATGAAGGTGAAATTGGAATTGGAATTTGAAAAATATTTTAGAAAATCTTCCTGGGATCAAACTTTTCTGAAAATCAAAACTGTAGCAAAACCTTAAGATGTAGATGAAATTGCCATTTTATGTATATAGAGAACCCTATAGGCAGACCTGCAGTTGAATTCTCTTGTGACTGCCTGGTTCTCTCACAGTATCATAACCTAGAGGTTTCAGCAAATGAATATCTTTGTTTTAATATCTACATAATTCAATAGCAACTATGTATCAAGCACTGGCCTAGTTCTGCGTAGAATGCTAGGATTAAATAAGACATAGTTTCTGCCTTGGAGAAGCTCACATCCAGTGACAACAGGAAGGTCAAGTATGACAACAGGTAGGAGATGACTGGTGGCTTGGTGGGGCCATAATATATGTGAAATGCAGTGGTAGTGCAGATGGAGGCGAAAGGCAGATTCTTTGTAGCTGAGTAATGACTGAGAAGGAAGTAATGAGTAATGGTGAGAACTTGGTAAATGCTGCCCCTGTGAAGTTTGTGGCAGTCCACCTTGAATGAGAACATAAGGATTTGTTCCCACCCTCTGACTATGATCTCTCTTTTGGGCTGAATTAATGTAATGGATTCTTTGTAAAACTAAATATATTGACATAAAGACTGGCAGAGATTGTCCCTTCAAGTGTTACAGTGTCTTTTATTTGAGAAATCAGGAAGAGTTGGAAGATGTCTTTAACAAAAGATATCCACATTTGGCAAAATAAAAATCTGGCAATCCAGCATTCACTTCTCTCTCCAACACTCCCCTCCCCCTTTTGTAATTTCCTGGTCCAGAAAGTTTGAAAGTCTTCAGACCAATGATTTAAATGATTCAATAAATGGGGCGGTGAAGAAAATCAGAAATATCAGACACAGGAGGTGCATGCTTGAGGAATATTGTTTTTCAAAAATTTTTATTAGTTTTTTAAGCGATGTGCCTATACAGTAAATGACCTCTTAATGCAATTAGGCTTATAATTAATTGATTGTTTCTCCAAAAAGTTTAATTTAATGGGGAATCACTAAAAAATGATCCATGCGTACCTTAGTAATTTATTTTAAAATAAGATATAACTTTATATTCACTTGTCAATCTTTTATTTGAGGGTGGGGACAGGATTCAGAGGCTGTTGATTGGGTTTCCCTAAGGCCTTTTGTACGGAAACTGCACTCATATTGCATGACCTGCCTTTTACAGTTTTGGTTTCTTTAAAGTGGAATGAGAACTTAGCCACATGCAAAACAGCCTAAGGCTGGAAACCTCTTAGTTTATCAGGATTTCCCCCAAGTTCTTCAGGTTTAAGTTAAGTTCTTGTGTTCTATGGTGACTGCCTAGTCCTAGTAGCCAAGTTTTACCATTTCCAGGAAATGAATTTTAAAAAGTTTACATTTTTAAAATAGAATAAAGTCTAGAAATGATAGCCTTGCTGGTCTGCAGTCTTTACAGAGCATACACTTGAAGCATGCTCTTATTTCCACTGGGGAAGACTTGTACACTAGTGCATAGTCGGGTAATCACAGCTTTCTTTCCAGCTTTGCCAATGTATTATTTTACATAAGGCAGTTCTCTGTTTAAAATAGGGAGAGTAGTATACAGTCCTTCCTAAGAAGATTAGTATTGGTGTTTACTAAGTGCTTTGGTTTCCCCTAAACAGGCACTTAAGCACATAAACAAACATTATATTTACTCTGTAGAGAACAGTATTAATAATGGATTATATTGTTTCTTTGAGCTTATTGATGATTTTAATAAGGAGGAATAGATATGTAAAACTATGAATTTTCATAGATTCATCTATCCCTTCATGTAGTGCAATCTTTTGCATGGTGTATAGAATATTGGAACCTATTTATATCAAAAAAATCTTAATTTAATGTAGTATGAAATCTTATTCAAGATACATGACTGATAGACTTTCCAATGTCAGGGTGTTCTGTAAAAACAGACACGTTTCTTTTTGTACTTCTTGTCTTCTTCTGACCTCTGCTGGTGAGGTCTAGGCATGCCTGACTCCCATCAACTTTGTCCTCACTCACGAGTCCTAACTGAAACAAAAAACAAACTGTTAAGATAGGGAAAAACCAAACTGTTTTTCCTACTCTCATACTTGCCACAGCACAGAATACTTCTGGTTACCAAGATATGTGTTGGTTTTTCTCCAAGTGGACACCAAATGTATTTTCTACAATTTAACTCAATTCTGACACTAGCCAGAGTAGGTGCAGACCTCACAGGTTAAGAGCTCACTTCCATAAGATTGCCTCTCACGTCAGAAGCCAGTTGAAAGTCTCAGGTTATCACCTGTGAAGGGCTATAAATTAGAGGTTCCCATGACCTCCAGGAGGGAATTGGGGGCAGAGATCATATAGTTCTTATTATGTCACAATACACACTAATGTTCAAATAGAGCCATTAAAGCATCTGAAGACTTGAATCTGAGCAAATCCCAAGATTTCTTATTTTACAAGAGAAGGCTATGTAATATCCATCCATGCCTTGTGTACGTGTCTAGCCTTTACTATCTGAATTATTAGCCATGTTAATAGTGGGAAGGGCCTTGGACCAGATAGAAGACAAAGCTATGTAGATGATTCAACAAATGATTTTTGAATACTTACTATTCAGCTGGTCCTGTACAGGGTTGAAAACATAGTCTCAGATCACTGGAGGTTGAGAGGTAACAAAGAAGATATTGGTTCCAGTTTTAATCCTTCCACCTTCTTTGCCCCATTAGGCGAGGCCATTTCTGACTTAGAGGCAACATCAATTTAAGACAATAGGGTATTATATCATAAACTTTAAACAGAAGTTTAGTCCTTCGCTGAAAACAGCTCATGGGAAGAAAAGTATACAGCAGTGTAGCGTTTTCTTAGCCAGTAGAGGGAATGGAGAGATAGCAGAGGGAGTAGAGGTGGAGATGATGGCCTTCGCATTATTTTCCTTGGCTATATGTTGCTCTGACATTCTGATAGAAGTAGAATTTTCTTATGTCAGCGTCTTCTATACAATTTTAAAAATTTAATTGGTGAGAAGCACATCCAGTGCCAAAAATTTAGTTTTGAACATCCTATCCACTACAGGGAATCACAGGTTCTTGAACTGATGGCTGATTCCAGGTTGGGATAGGGAGAGTATAAGGTGGACCAAAATCATTTTGTACCAGAACACTAAGAAATGGTAAAAGACAAATAGGGCATATCGAAAGGACAAATTTGAAGGGGAGAAATTGCCACTCGGACAGGAAGTAGTCTAACCCACCTCCCAGGGGACGGTTTGAGGTTCAAAAAGAATAATGATGATAATGGATTATAATCATGGAATCAAATAATTCTTTAGACTATAGTGATATCGAAAGGGGAGGAGCTAGAAAAGAAAAACTTCTTAAAGTCCAAAGTTAATAATGTCATTTAATAATATAGAAGGAATGATAGGAAAAAACCCAAACACCATTTTACCACTATCACAGTCATAATTGATTCAGGTAGGGCTCATCAATGGATGATGAGACCATTGGGTAGAGTCGTTAAGGAACATGATATGCGCCCTGTCTCAAAGTATATCACGTGGATTATTCATTAGTTACAAAAGGGGATTTCTCTATTAATGGAAAAATTGGGCAAATACTAACTTTTACTGAATGATGAAACTGTAGCATCATCGCTAGAAGTGGTACAGCTTGGCATCATGTGCATCTGATGTGATGTGCTGGGAAAGACAACATAATTGGGTGATAATCCTGCTGAAATCCAGAGGAGCCAGTCACACAAAGCCAGATAGTGTGGCCTGGACTCTTCAAAACGTCAGTGTCATCAAAGACAAAGGCCAAGGCACTTTGGGGACATGCCAGCAAAGGCAGTGCAGAATGCATGATTGGATTCTAAATTGCCCACACCACAGAAAAAACCAGCTATAAAGAACAGTCTTGGGGCAAGTGGGGAATTTGGTGTATAGGCTGCTTATGAGGTAATAACCAGTTTTAAATTTCTTGGGTATAATGGTACTGTAATCATGTAGGATAATGTGTTTTCATTCTTAGGCGATACATACTTGAAATATTTAGGGACGAACTATTCATGTCGTGATTGTCTAATGATCAGTTCCCCCTAAAAACCTGAATAGTATAAATGAAATCTAGCAAAAGGTTAATAATCTGTGGATCTCATGAAGCATTTATAAGTATGTGACATGCTATTCTCTCAACTTTTCTGTAGGTTTGAAATATTTCAAAATACAAATTGAGAGAACTAAGATGTTTGTGTATGAAGCCAACAGAATTATTTAATATCAGTTTCATATAGGCTGTTAACATCAGCAGCTCTGCCTTTTGGCATCGCTTTGAAAAGTGTTACCTGCATGATGGAATAATTCCATTTCTACCATTCTGCCACATACAGGATATTATTAACTTCTGGTTACTTCTGTATTACAGTGATCACATTGCTATCAGAAATAACATTCTGGTTTCAGTCTGTCTGTTCATATTTCCACCTTGAGACCACAGAATGTTATTAATTCCTTCATAGGGTTCAGTTGTTTTTTCTCATGTAAATTCTGTTTAAATTTTAAATGTTTAACTTTTCTTATATAACAACCACTGTTTTAGATGATAAAAACATGAACATATCCAGTCTCTATAGTCAAGGAGTTCATACTTTGATAATACAATTTCGGCATTTAGGCCAACTAGAACACAGCTGTTAGGTGCTGTAACAATGATCAAAATAATTCTCATTTTATAGATGAGACAATTAAGGTACAGAAAGATTAGGTAGTTTGCCCCAAATGAAACAGTATGGGACAGAACTCAGATTTGAACTCAGGTCATCTGGGTCTTGAATCCATGCCATGGAATGCTAAGGGAACAGTTGGTTTTGCTTGGAACATGGAGAGAACTGGGAAAGGTTCCAGGCGTTGGACATTTGACCTAGGTCTTGAGAGGATGCATAGGATTTTACCAAATGATGGTGAGAAAACATGACAGGCAGACAAATAGGAAACATTTGTCATAAAGGCTGAAAATGCACTGTGTATGGGAATGACAAATAGTTCAGGGTGGCCACATCACAGAAGTAGCAGGAGGTAGAACTGGAAGGTGAATTGGGGCCACATTCTGAAAGGCTGCTCATGTGTGCTGTGCTAAGAAATTTGAACTTTACTTCTAGAAAATGGGTAGCCATTGAAGGATTATGAACTGGAACATGTGTGAAGGGTTGTGGTAGCAGTGTGGAGGCTGGAGTGAAGACAAGGATCCCAGCAGGGAGCTTCTGTTTTCATTCAGGAACTCTGATTACCTGAACTGGGGAAGAGGACAGGATAGAAGCAGGAGACAGAACATGGACCCAGCAGAGTGTGATTTGGGGGTAGGAAGTGAGAGAAAAGGAGGACTTAGCGGGTAGTGATGCTGTTAGTTCATGGCAGGGACAGAAGGGTACTAGCAGCATATTTGGGAAAATAGTTTCAGATATGTCGACTTTAAAGTCTCTGTTGAACTTGAAGTGGAGTTTCTAATACACTATTATATTCCAGTTTTGTCTTATTGTGGTTGAGTCTATGGCAAGATGACATTCCTTAGCTTATTTTTTGGGGGCACTTAAGTTCACATTTGTCACATATGAATATGTTTTCAGTTACTTCTTCAAAACAGTTGCTAGAATAGTTAGCTTCAGCATCTTTGGTGAGAAAGTATATTTCATCTATGAATTACAGATTCATGATTGGGGGAAAGACTTTCATGTGCATTCAGGTTTGGTATTATTGAACGGACAGCATTATGGAGTTAACACTTAAACTTGATTGAATACTGATAAATAATTTTAGGATCCTATAGCTTCCCAAGGTGTGTGTGTGTGTGTGTATAATGTATATTTTATTTTATTTTATTTTTTTTGCTGTAGGGGAAAGCATACTTGATGATCCTTAATTTTTTTTTTTTGTATGTGTATGTGTGTGTTTTGTTCTTGCAGTGTGGGAATGTATAGCATTTAAAATAATTTGTATATGTGATAAGCATTAGAATGCAAAAGTGTGCCTTTAAAAAAATTACTACTTCCTAAAGTGATTCATAGATAATTCATGGTCATACAAATGAAAGATAGCAAGAGACCTGCTAGATCTCAGCAGGGTTGTTCTGGCAAAGTGTATGTTATTATACTCTTGGGTTGGCTTGAATTATTTGGTGTTTTCCTGTTGGTGGAAAAAAGGATTATACTTTGAAGAAGTCAGGGGAGAAAGTGCAGAAGAACAAAAAATACCAAATGGCAATTTAGATCAATCTTAATTTTTCACAGCTTGGCCTTCTCTAAAGTCACATTTAGCAGAAACATTAATTAGATTTCAGTGCCCCACTGAGTTTTAAAATTAAACATATTTCTGGAACTGTCTGCAACATTTTATCACTAATAATGTAATGAGGAATATACTTAGCCTTTTGAAAAATATGAATTATAAAAGAATATCTTTTGCTCATGAGTGCTCATCTTCTATTGTGAGAAACCCATCAAAAATTTTAAAAAGAGTTAGGTAATTTGAGTTTTAAGAATATGCCTAAAATTGAAATTCTATAAAAATATTCTCATTGGTGAGATACTTTTCCTAAATTCAGGATTTTCTTTGGAATTTTATGTACTTTTAGGTCTAAAAATAGTGGTGGTGAGGCATATATGCCATCTGCCAGCATAATGCCTGCCTGTTTGAGGCTGGATTGTAGACAGTCAGTAAGGAGCTGCTACTTCCATCCAGGAATGATGATTGCCTGAACTAGGGCAGAGGACAGGATGGGAGCCAGAGATGTGGTGGCTCAGAGTGTACTTCCTGGAGCCAGGCTGCCTGGCTTTGAATCCGTCTTCTACCACTTACGAGAGGGGTGACTTGGGACAAGTCCCTTAAGCCCTTTGTGCCTCTGTTTCCTCATTGTAAAATGGTGACAATCATTCCTACCTTGTGGGGTTGCAGTGAGCGTGCATCCTTGAGTATAAAATGTATCCTCAGAATGGTTTTCTTTTCTGAGTAGACTTGTATTTCCATTGCTGTTTATTCATATACTTACTACACTCGTGGGCCCAGGTAATTAGGAAAAAATATTCCTTCTCCTGGAAACCAAAGAAGTGAAGAGCGAGCATTTTCCGTCTCACTTTCCCCATTCTGCAGCCTTGCCCCTGAATTTCACTTGAGTGGGCATGCAAGAGACTTCTCCCAACTTTGGCAGCCTGGTGTCCTGATGCTTTTTTGTAAACCCTTTGCAGCTGTTGTCAGCCCCTGCTGTCTCAGAAATACATGCATTCTCAAGGCTGCCTGGAACATTCTTTCCCACATTGCATTTGATTAAAAAAAAAAAAAAAAAGCCCTCATAATCTGTCTGTTCCTCATTTTGGGATCATTTTCTCTGGCATGCCTAGGTGGATTTGACTGCCCCGTCTGCCGTGGCCCTTCCTGCCTGTGCCAGTGCCTGCCACCACGCAGTGTATTCCTTATCCATTGTCCTTGGCACCTGGTCAGATTTCCTTAGGGCAGCAACTAGTACTTAGTTTTGTTGTTTTTTTTTTTTTATAGTTTTCCTCTAGCATAAAGCTACTTACACATTAATCTTTCCATTAAATAAATAAACAGCCACTTTTCCTTTAAAAAACTCTCACTAAAAACATCAGTATACTAGAATTCAGTAAAATAAGAAAGAATTAAATTTTGAAGTAGTGTTTTTGTTGCTTTGTAAAATATTTCAAAATATTTTTAAAAATTTTGTTTAAATTTGTAGAATACACAATATTTTGGTTACTTTTAAAGTCTTGGAAAATTTAAATAATATCTTTATCTTTTTACCTAGATAGAGCATTTCCTATTAATCTTTAGCTATGGACTAGTATTGATACAGTTCTGATATTATCTAACTTTTTACAAGTTAGGATATCTGCTAATATAGCATAGCTTTTTTAGTTCTTTTTTTAGCAGCATTTTCTTTGAAGTTTTTTGTAACTCATAAGTAAAGAATTGAACAACAATAACAATGAATTTCAATTTTATTTTAGCAAAAGCACCTGGAAATTGAAAGAACTACCAAATGGCTGAAAATGCTGAAAGGATGGGAAAAATACAAGAACACTGAAAAGGTAATTTAAAATAATGTTATTTCCAAATGAAACTATATAAACTCAATGTGGATTTTCCTAGTAGAAGTTCTTCTTTAATTATAAGAGTGTTACATTCATACTTGGTTTTGAAATTTTGGTTTAATTTAGCAGTATGCCTCAAATGAGGAGTTTATTTATATTGTAAGTAACATAATACCTGATTCAGATTGGTTTCAACATTTAAGAGTCTGTATTGGATGGTTCAGAGGTGGGATGGGTTTCAGGAGTGATTTAATTCATCTGCTTAATGAAGTTGCCTGTGCCATAGTTTCTTCCATCTCTTCTCTGCCTTCTGCACTGTCAGCTCCATCTTGAGGTTGGCTTCCCTTTGAGGTCAGAATCACTGGAGCAGTTCCGGACTTTGTATCCACAGGTCGTACTGCTCAGAAAGAGAGAGGGCTGGCCTCTCAAAGCATTCCCTCAAGCAGGAGCAATCTCCTTTTTCAAAAGCTTCTAGCAAACCTCCCCTTTAATGTTTTTGCCTTGTGTTGATTTTGTGCTAAGTTAATTAGAGAAAAATACATACATATATTAATATCACCACGTGTCTCATCAGAAAAGTCTTTAAACAGTGGGAAGATGTCAAGCTCCTGGTGGTAGAAGTTTTCCAAAGCTGTAAGTTTTATTTGAAAGGTCAGATATCATTAGTGGCAATAAATACTGTATCAGTTATCTTCCTTCAAGTGACAGGCTCATTTAAGATATTTTTGAGAAAATGTCTGCCAAATACCCCATGCTTGAGTGACAGTTGCTTAGTTATTCTTTCAAGCAATAACAGTGTTTTGTGAAAATGTTCATGATTCAAATAATTTCATCGTAAGCGCTTTTTCTTGAGACAATCATTGCACTTGGTTGTGCAGCACAGAGCTCCGTATGCGCTTCCCGTTTCATCACTACTTGTTAATAAGACCTCTATCAAAGGTTGATACTGAATCAAGTTAACACTTTTTACTGCGTCATCAAGGGCATTCTTAAGTTAAACTGACTTTGTAAAACACGGGGTGAGGAATCACTGATTCCACAGAACAGCACTACTGCTGCCTTGATTTGTGCCAAGAGCTGGTAGTTTTACCACCATAGCTTTTCTATGATCAGTGCTAAAGTTTCACCATAGCTTTTTTATGATCAGTGCAAAAGTCAGCACTGTAAAAAGAAATAGTTTTATTATGAAAATCATTTTGATTTCATGGGCCATATTTTGAGAACCACTGACATCTAAGCCTCAGTTTCCTCATCTGCAGAATGGAGATAATAGTGTCCCATTTCAAAGGGACGAAGATTTCATGATTTAATGCATGTAAAGCACTTAGCATTGTACCTTACATAGAATAAGCATTCAGTAAATGTTAACTACCCCTATTAATTTCTTGAAGGCTGAACAATAAAATCATTTTAAAGGAAAAAAAGAAATCTTACTTAGTTCTACCAGCAAAACACAACTGAGTTAACTGTTGGGATTTTTGTCCATTCCTCACACTTTTTTCAGTGTAATCCTTTCTTTTCCCTTTTTGTATAGATACAAATTATCTTATGTCAACATTTGCCGATAAGAATTCCAGGGAGCAGGAGTTTCTTGGGTTCTACTAGTTCCACAGAAGCAGTAGTATAGCCTGATGGTGAAGAGGCAGACTATCATGGGTCAAACCCCAGCTCTGCCACTTACTAGCCACGTGACCTTGGGAAAGGCATTTAACTTTTTTCTGCTGTACTCCCTACCCCATTAGGCTTGTTGTGAGGATTAAATAAGTTAGTTGATGTAAAGCATAGAATAGTGCCAGGCACTTAGTATGCAGTCAGTATATGTTGCTTCTTATTAAATGAGGAAAGGGCTCTCTGGTTAAATAAAGTTGGGAAAGCCCGAGCTGAACAAAATTAAGCAAGATTTCTTTCTTGTTGTAGAATTATTTAGTCTTCAATATGAGGTATGAATTTTTAAGAGGGATCTTAAATCACATGACACTTACTTAACCATAGGAATCTTTTTGACATGGGTTTCTTACAGAGCTAATGAGCCTTTTCTTTTTGAGCATACTAAATATCCTTAGTCAGGTTCTTATATTACTTTATTTTCATCAAGGGTGAGTTCATTTGGGGTCATTGATTTTATTAACTGTCTGTTTTAGCATTAGGTTTAGAACTCAGGATGTTTTTAAGAGGACACGGTTCAAAGTAGAATATTAGTTACAACATCTGTTCTCTTGTTTAATATTATGCAGTCTCAGATTGGCCTACATTTGACAACTACTTTACATCTTTGTGGAAAGATTGCTCAAGTGGTAATTACAGGGTAGATTTTAATGCATTGCACCTATCCTTTAATCTCACATTCATTCTAATAAAATATTTGTAGAATTATATGGCTTTATGTTATTCTTTGGTATACATATGCCTATGAAAGCATGTAAGCCTCTCTAAAAATGAGCAATTCTACCGGGCTATTATTCTGACAGCAAGTCTGGCTAATGCAGTTCCCATTAAGAGAGATTTTAGCAGTGCCATTTCTTTGAAGTATAATTTTGAAGCACTCTCCGATAACTATAATGCTAGAATGATTTGATGATATATATGGCCCAATTTGGTGTGAAACAGAATGAACCTTCTAAAAGAATTACTGCTTTCAATTCACACCTAGTTTTAAATTGCATTCAAGTTAAAAACTAGCATATTTTTTTTCTTGTCTTTCAAGGAGAAGTATGTTTTCTCTCCACAGATTCCTTACTTATATAGTAGTAATACGGAGAAATTTTAAAAATATTTGAAATAAAAATATAGCTCTGGTAGGGAATATTTGGATTTTTAGAACCCAAGCTTTAATGAAAAAAAAAAAAAAATTCCATTAAGGTTGTTTGTGTTGCCTCTGTTCTCACAGTGACTGCCTCCCTATGTACAGTAGTATTGTTATTTTTTTTTTTTTTTTTTTTTTTTGAGAGACAGGGTCTCTGTTGCCCAGGCTGGGGTGCAGTTGCGCA
Organism: Nomascus leucogenys; assembly: GCF_006542625.1. Taxonomy (NCBI): domain Eukaryota; kingdom Metazoa; phylum Chordata; class Mammalia; order Primates; family Hylobatidae; genus Nomascus; species Nomascus leucogenys. The sequence goes on from NC_044389.1 coordinate 103,782,908, forward strand.
ATTATAGTTCTCTGCAGCCTGCAACTCCTGGGCTTCAGTGATTGTCCTGCCTCAGCTTCCCAAGTAGCTGGGACTGTAGGCAAGCACCACCATGCCTGCTAATTAAAAAAAATTTTTTTTTTTATAGAGACAGGGTCTTGCTATGTTGCCCAGGCTGGTCTCGAATTCCTGGTGTCAAATGATTCTCCTGCCTCAGCCTCCAAAAGCATTGGGATTACAGGCATGAGCCACTGTGCCCAGCCTGTATTTTAAAAATATAGTCTATGAAGTGAAGTTATCTCTGTTAAGTGGAGACCATTATGATTTAACTGGTTGTGATATACTTGTGTCTAAGCTATGTCACAGCAAAGTGCCTTCTACAAATACACATATTTTTTGTTGGTCAAATAATTGAATGGACCTTTCAGACCATATTAGCCATTTTTTTTTTAACTTAACTGACTGGAAAATGGAGGCATATTGCTTAGAAATAAATTTCTTAAGGTCACACAGCTTGTTAGCAACAAGCAAAAGAATGTCCAGACTTAGAGCGCATTTAACTGTACCATCTTTTATGCCAGCTCTCTCTTTTGGTGTCTGTCAGGGAAGTAGAATGCAGTTATAAAACACAGTAGGGCCTTGTGGACGGTTTAAAACTTTTTTAGATGCAGATTTGGGAGACCTGTTGCTGTTTGAAGGCAGAAACAAAGGAGCCAGTGGAGCAGGGATGATTGGAGAAAATGGAGAGGCAGTAAAAGGCATAAGCAGCTTGAGTGAGCCTTTGTTTCATGGCGCACACTCGCACAAAACTCAGCCAGACTTGCTGGGCTGAAAAGTTTACTCACTGGCAGTCATAACGATATGGATTGCACACTTGTCACTGTTTGAATCACCAAGGTTTAGAAAAAGGTACTGAAAACATTAGTCATTTGTTGGAATGTTTTTTTTAAGTTGATAGATTTTTAAATGTTTCTGTGGGACTACTGTAGACTTCTTAAAGATTTTATGTATCATACCCATGAAACAAATTTGTAGAAGAATCTTAAAGGTGATACTTTTCAAATTGGAATACTGAAATGTTACAATTCAATATGTAGAAGTTCTTTATCATGGTTGTTAAGAGTATGGATTCTGAAGTCAAACTCAGACTGAATTTCAGTTCTTATAACAGTTTCTTTTGGGCTAGTTACCTAACCTTTCTGTGTCTTAATTTTTTCATTTGTGAAATGGATATGTAATAATAGTACCCACCTCTTTAGGGATACAGTAATATTACAATGAATAAATTAATTTAGAAACACATAGCATAGTGTCAGCTCATAATAAATAATCAGAAAGTGTTCTTTAACTATTGTTATTATTACTGTCAGACTCATCATTATCCACATCCCTGCTCCCACCCCCACTTTTCCGTTCCTGGCACATTCCTATTCAGTATTGAGTTTATTGTCATTTTCTCTAAAGGAAATCCTTTCCACCTCTCACACAGGATTAGTTCCTCCTTTCTTCTGTTATCTCTAAGATAGGCTCAGGATGACAGTCCCTGTGTTGGACCCATAAGTAGTTACCATCACAGCAGATTCATGGCGCTCACCCCAGCAACTTTGTCCCTAACCCTTTTCTAGTTCTCTCTTAGAATTGTATGTATCCTTTTGTAGAAGAAGGGCTAGCCACTCCCTGATAGCTTCTCTCACAGATCCAGACAGTGTGGTGCCCGCCATCCTTCTTTTACCACTCTGGCTCACTGGGGAGTCTGTCTCTACCACCACCTCCCCTGTCAGGGTATGATGCTCGGCACTGTTAGCAGTTCATGTATGTGACTGTATTTTATGATAAAGGATTCTCTGTTTAAGTTATAATTATCAGCTTACATATTTCTCTTCCCAGTACACTGTGAGCTCCACAGATCTTTTTCATGTTTGTAGCCCAGGACCTCATAAGCGTTGGCCACAAAGCAGGCATTCATTACAAGTATCATTTTAGAATGAATGAATGATGTTCGTTTGTGAGCTGAGGACAAGCAGCTATCACTTTTTACTGATAAATTCTGCCACTTTAATAAAGCAGTAATTTTTAGAAGACAGTGTGATTTGGCAGAAAGTCCCCGAATTTGTAATAAGAAGGTGGAACTTTTTGACCTAGGGCACATACTTTTCTTCTGTATCTTGCTTTACTTACACTTTAAGTGGAAAACACCCACCAAACCTACATTATGGGGCTGATGTAGAAAAGATGAAATGCCACTTTGTCAGTTGAAGGACTATCAACAACTGTAAACTGGACTACTGTTCTGGGGAATAAGCAAATTTCATCCAAACTGTTGTTTGGATGGAGGTAATTCCTAGTTTGTTTTATAAAGTTTGTAAAACTTCTATGATAGCTGAAAATTTGTGAAGAAAGATGTGTAACTGTGATGTTAGTCTGTCATGTAACAGTACAAGTATTTGAAAAATAGCATAATTAGAAAATTTTTATTTTAGGGTCTTATAATTTAATTCTTTTTCTGCTATATGTGATTTTGTGTACATGTTTTGTTTTGTCGCCTCCTACTGCTTGGATTCCAAAGACAACGTTTTTATATTCCTTTTAAGTTTTTGGTGTAATTATATTATCATTATTTTAGTGCTTTCTGCCCTTGGGCTTTCTTGATACTTTCCTGTTCACTATTCCATGTATTTTAGTAAGTCCAGTTGGGCAAAACCATGTGCCATGGACATTGTTTTTGATGGACTGTAAAATCAGTCATCTTTTGTAACATCTTATGCTTGCTTTTGGGCAAGTTATTTAACCTCTTTGTGATTCACTTTCTACGTCGGTAAAATTGAGTTCTTGGTATAATTAAAGTTATAGAATTGTTGGTATAATTAAATGAGGTAAATATCCATAAATAGCTTAAAGGGAAGGGATAAAATAAACAGTTTAACTAGTTTCTTATTTAAATAGTTGTTAAATAGTTTCTAATAGTTGTTAAATAGTTCCTTAAAATAGTTTCTTGTGCATGGTAAATGCTCAGAAATTTGGGTGAATTGTTGCCATGGGTGATGATAATGACACTGTATCAATGTTTCTTTCTTAACCTTTCCCATATGTACCTGATTTTTAATTTTAGCTCTGTACTAGTACAGGGACCATTAATTTTTTTTCCACCCCCAAATTTCCTACTTTTTAATGTAATCACAGCAATTTGATGGAGTTTTTTTTCCCTAAATGTAGATTTAACTTTAAGGTAAATGATGGACAGTAACTTATGTACAATTATTGAGTACAGAATTGAGCAACAGCAATAAAATAATGTCTGAAGGCTTTTCAAGTAATACAGCTTAAGAAATAAGTGTCAGAGCACTTGTGTTACTCACTAAAAATGTCATTATTTTACTTGTTTGGATCCACTGAAGTCAGTCATATTACACTTTCCTATTAAAATTTTACTTTTAGCATTTGCAGTGATTTCTACACTTTCTGTTACTCAAATCAGTTGCCTGCAGTACGACATCTTTACTCTAGAAATTTAGAAGATAATTTGAAGTGACTTTTTGTGGATGATATTACTTTAAAATCACAGTTTACTATAATTGTGAAGTGGTATAGATCATAACTTCCTTTGGGAAAACAAGTCTTAAATTCATGTGTTTTTAACCACACTCAGTTTGTCGAGCATGTGGCAAATGTTGTGAGTCTAGTTTTATCGTTAACTTGAAGCCTTTCTGTACATATTCCTCCAGTTAAAGTGATCGCATGGGATTAAAATTTCTATGACTGTAGTCACTATCTACTGAAATTTCAAATTTGAGGCATACTATATTTATACCAAAAAAAACCAAATTTCGTAAGTCATTATTTGAATCAACTTTACAGTATTCACTGTTTCATAATAAAAGTTGTTTGACTTTGTCACTCACCTTCAACCACGTGATCGAAGTTTCTTAAAGCTGCCTTATGACTTAGTCACTAAAGCTTTAGCTTAAAAAAATCTAAGTAGTGTAATAGTTAAAGCCTTGTGTACTGGTTATTGTAGCTCTTCAATATTTCAATTATTAGAACTGGCATCTTATTTTCTGAACGATAACATTCAAGTATATTACAATGATCATAAGAGTACCAGTTCTTACCTGAGGGGCTTCTCCTATAATTTATTTAATTATTTCCCTGTTTGGACATCTATTTTTAAGTTTCAAAGTGTTATGCACAACATTGTGATGACCGTAATAGGTTTTATGTTATTTTGAGTAATTAGACTTGAGGAAAAAATTAATTACAAGAAGACAGAGAGGTGTATTGAACTTAAGATTCTTAGGGCAGGCCGGGCACGGTGGCCCACGCTTGTAATCCCAGCACTTTGGGAGGCCGAGGTGGGCAGATCACGAGGTCAGGAGATCGAGACCACGGTGAAACCCCGTCTCTACTAAAAAAATACAAAAAATTAGCCGGGCGTGGTGGCGGGCGCCTGTAGTCCCAGCTACTCGGAGAGGCTGAGGCAGGAGAATGGCGTGAACCCGGGAGGCGGAGCTTGCAGTGAGCCGAGATTGCGCCACTGCACTCCAGCCTGGGCGACAGAGCGAGACTCCATCTCATAAAGAAAAAAAAAAAAAAAAAAAAAAAGATTCTTAGGGCAATAGCAGTACACTTTCAAGGATGGAGGGAGTTGATGATACCAATGTTTCATGCCTAATTTCATTCAAAAGTGATGTCTTTCCTTGATGAAGATTTATTGTTGTTTTTGTCTTATCAGATAGCATCAATGTCATTTAAGAAAAAGAAAAAAGTTTTCCTGAAAAAATAGCAAGAAGTGAAAAGAGGAGAGAAAAGAAGGAGAAAGGGCGGGGGAGGGGGAATGAGAGTGAGAGAGAGAGAACACTGAAGATTGCTGGTAGGATTAACCGAGTTTTCAGATAGATGAGGAGAAGCTTGGTATCTTCTAGAGAGACCCGTGAAAAGGTGGCAGGAAAGAGATTAGGAGTTAGACAGCACTCTACGTTCCATGAGGATATTTTGGGGACAAGACAACCTTTTTGCTGTTTGGAACATCTTTTAGGTTGTGTGGAACATCTTTTAGGAAGAAAGTGTGTAAGAAGTTAATTATACCATCAGGGACTGTGTAAATCAGATGTTCACACCTTTAGAAAGAGCACTGACTGCTTTCGTACCACTTAAAGGACACTTCCGTAATGGCCTGAACATTCTAATGCATTGGGCCTTCTTAACAATTTCTTGTTATACTCTCTCCTTTGTCTGTGTTTCCCTGTTAGAATCTTAAAAATAGAGATGACAGTATCTCAATGTGCCATGTATTAATTAATTGCCATAGATGCTTTGAAAATACAGTGCTAACAAATATTAGCAAGATTGACTGTAGAGACTAGTCTAAGTTTTTGTTAGTTTGTAACCTTCAGTTTCTTTTTCTTTTAATAAGTTTCATAGGCGAATTTACAAAGGAATACCACTCCAGCTCAGAGGTGAAGTCTGGGCCCTCCTTCTTGAGATCCCTAAAATGAAAGAAGAAACAAGGGACCTGTATAGTGTGAGTAGCTAAAGTTAACTCGTTATTTTGAAATTAAAAAGTAAAATCCATTTCTTTTAGCATTCAAGGTGACATAAGATATTCATATGATCACTTAAAATTATATTGCATTGGAGGTTTCGGAGGTCTGTTTGTTTTCTTGATTGCAAAATACTTCTTAAATTTTAAATAGATACTTCAGTAAAAATATTGTCTGTATCAATAAGTATCAAGTGCTTTTCAAATACATAAATGATCAATTAAAGTAATTAAATGATCAGTGTTGGGACATGGTTGCATGGAAATGGACTAACACCTAATTATAGCTGCTTGTTTGCCACATAGTGTTATGAAGAGATTTGTGGCATCACTTTGAGAGTTGGTGGGAAAGAGCAGCAGAATTCAGTTTAACCAACACCTGCTGTGTACAATTCTTTTCTTCTAGCATGAAAAAGAGATGACTTTGCCCCAAGATTATTAGGGTATCTCTAGGTTTTATTATTTATTAATAAGTTAAACTTTTGACTGAGTAATAATTTTTTTCTTAAATTAGGTAGTGCTTTAAATGTATCTCCTTGTCATCTTGTAGCTATACCCTTTCTGAACCTAAATTTTCTATTAACCTTTGAAAGGAGTAAGAGATTTACATCTAAGAATCTTAGACCCATAGATTTTGAACTATGTTCCTTAGAAAATATGTACAAAAAATTAATGCGGAATAAATGGGAAAAAATAAAAATTGCTATTTTTTAGCGGGGAGTCAACACTTTTTTTTTTCCCTTCAACTTTGATTTAAGTTCAGGGGTACACGTGCGCAGGACTTGCAGATTTGTTACAGAGGTAAATGTGTGCCATGGTGGTCTGCTGCATAGATCATCCCATTACCTAGGTATTAAGCCTTAGCACCCATTGGCTATTCTTCCTGATGCTCTCCCTCCCACCTCCACCCCTCGCTGACAGGCCCCACTATGTTTTGTTCCTCCTCATGTGCCCATGTAGTCTCATCATTCAGCTCCCGCTTATAAGTGAGAACATGCAGTATTTGGTTTTCTGTTCTTGCGTTAGTTTGCTGAGGATAATGGCTTCCAACTCCATCCATGTCCCGGCAAAGGACATGATGTCTGAGAGAACATAATATAAAATATAACCTCAGCACCTAGTACAGTGTGCCTGCCATACGGTAGGTGCTCTGTCAGTATTTGTTTAAATAATGAAAGTAGAAAATGAAAGAAAAAAAAGCACTTTATTTACATGCTGTATTCATTTCCTAGGGCTGCTGTAACCAAGTACCACAAACTAAGTACCACAAACGAAGTGGCTTAAAACAACAGAACTCTCTCACTCACTGTTCTTGAGGACAGAAGTCCAAAATTAAGATGTCATCAGGACAACACTTTCTCTCAGGGCTCTAGGGAGGCAACCTTCCTGGCCTCTTCCAGCCTCTGATGGTGGCCTGCCATCCTTAACGCATCTTGGCATTGCTCCATCCCTGTCTTCCTTATCACCTGGCTGTCCTCCCTCCTGTGAATGTGTGTCTTACCTGATAGGGACAATAGTTACTGCATGTAGCTTCCACCCTCATCCAGGATGACCTCATCTTAACTTGATTACCCCGGCAGAGGCCCCGTTTCCAGATGAGGTCACAGTCACAGGTTCTTGGTGGACATGAGTTTTGGAGGGACACTATTCAACCCAGCTTGCCTGCTAATAGGACTCTAGTTTTCAGTTATATTTTAGACTTTTTCTATGTAGAATAAAATTATCAGATGGCCAGTTAATACAAGAGAACCATTTAGTAAAAACTGACAGCAACTACAACAAAAGAATGACTTGCCTGCCAGTACCTTCAAGCCTATAATTTTCAACACTGTCATCAATATTATTTTTGCTATTTGAGTTTCCCCCAGCATCATTATTTAGCCAACTTTTTTTTCCTTTCTCATCCACTCTTTCTCTCTCTCTCCACACATCCTCCACGAACTGGAACTTCAGTAGGAATAAAACTACAACCTTCTGTTAATCTGCTGAGACTTTTCTCAGATGGGTGAAATTATTTGGACCCAGCATATTATCAGCATTCAGTCCTTCAAGTTCCTCTGGTGGCCTGTTTGTCCTTTCTTGTCCCCATAAAGCTCTGTGGGTGGTATTGAAGAACGTATGAAGATGAATATGTACAGTGGCAAGAATCTTTTCTTCTACGTTGGAGGAGACATAGTTGCATAGAAATATTTAATAATAGTCTGTGATAAATACTCTAAAAGTAGGAGTTGAAAAGAGGGTAAGACAAGAAATCACCTTTATGGTCCAGGAAGACTTCATGGAGTAGGAGGTGTCTTGGTGGGGCTTTGTTTTCCACAGGAAGGAAAAAGATTGGTGAATTTCAAAGCACATTACAAAGACCTTCCCTGATCTCCCTCCAATTTGGATCTGATTAGTTTTAACTTGAAGCTTCATATTGCTGTATTTTAAACTAAAGTACCTACTTTACCATGAGGAAAGCTGACATTGTTTGAGTACTTTTATGTCTAAGTGCTCTATGGGAGTTAACCTCATTTAATTCCTGGAACCATGCCAAGCTGCAGGTTTTGTCATTATTATATTTATCTTACACATGAGGAAACTGAGCTTAGTGAGGCTAAGTGACTTTTCACCCCAAGGTTAGCAAGTGGCAGGGGTAGGATTTACAATCCAAGCTGTCTTGGCTACTCTCATCTAATATGTTTTCCTCTTATTTTATCTCATTTTTATTTTTCTGTCTTGCATTTAGCAGTGTACCTTACAGATGGTATAGGATCAGACCATAGTGGAAAACAGCCTCATCCACAGCCTTAGTGTGGCTCAGTAATCTCGTAGGCCCAAACTCACGATAATCCTAATTTTTTTTTTTTTGAGACGGAGTGTCACTCTGTTGCCCAGGCTGGAGTGTCGTGGTGTGATCTCGGCTCACTGCAACCTCCACCTCCTAGGTTCAAGTAGTTCTCTGCTTCAGCCTACCGAGTAACTGGGATTACAGGTGCCCACCACCACACCCGGCCAATTTTTGTATTTTTAGTAGAGATGGCGTTTCACCATGTTGGCCAGGCTAGTCTTGAACTCCCTGACCTCGTGATCCACCCGCCTTGGCCTCCCAAAGTGCTGGGATTACAGGTGTGAGCCACTGTGCCTGGCCAATAATGCTAATTTTTTTATCTAAATGCTTCCCACTGTACTTCTGCCCTCAGGTTTATGGGTTCATTTGATCCCATTTTTAAAAATAAAATGTTTATTTTTATATTACTGTGACACTTGTGGATCTCAGCCCACCTAATCTCAAAGGTAACTGTAGAAATTGTTTACCTCTTTTCATTCAGGAGTAAAAAATACGTTTGATTCCTGCATTCCATGCATTAGCTTATAAACATTTTAGGACATAAATAATATTTCTGACCTATTATTTTTTACATACTTACCCGGGCTTTTCTTCCATCATGAGGCCTTTTTTATGATGGATTTTCTTGTCCTCTGGAGGAACTGATACTATAGATACGTTTGGGTCTTTTTTGCCTTCCTATTAACTTTTATTTTAAGGCATTTTCTTTTATCATGTCTTGTCAAACATTTTCTTCCTGTGTTTTGACATCTCATCTTTTACAAGGAGGCCTGTAGAACAATTTTTTTTTTTTTTTTTTTTGAGACGGAGTCGCGCTCTGTCGCCCAGGCTGGAGTGCAGTGGCGCCATCTCTGCTCACTGCAAGCTCTGCCTCCTGGGTCCACGCCATTCTCCTGCCTCAGCCTCCTGAGTAGCTGGGACTACAGGCACCTGCCACCACGCCTGGCTATTCTTTTTTCATATTTTTAGTAGAGACGGGGTTTCACCATGTTAACCAGGATGGTCTCCATCCCCTGACCTTGTGATCTCCCTGCCTCACCCTCCCAAAGTGCTGGGATTACAGGCGTGAGCCACCGCACCTGGCCTTGCCCATTATCTTTAAAAAAAAAAAAAAAAAAAAAAAAAAAGATGGAAGAGAACACATATGTACAGATTTATTTTTCAAGCTAAATTTTTATAATATCTTCTGAACCACCTTTTTCAGAAATAATATACGATAATATTTTAGTGGCCATATGATTCTAATACTCTAAATGTCTTCATCTGTCTTGAGAATTCTGAAACATATTGTGGCTGCTCTTCCTGTTTTAAAAAGCTGCAGAAGCCCCTTCTCTGAGCTTCAATACACAAAAATACACAGACTCATAAAACACTTCACATACACATACTTATTCTAGACATGCCCAAATAGCCTTATTCTAGACACGCCCAGATAGCCTTATTCTAGACATGCCCAGATAGCCTTCTTTCCACTTTTAGCTGAAGTTGGGAACAGTTATGTTTTTATACATATTTATTGGAATTGATTCAAGCAGAAGTCCGTATTACCCATGGTAAATGGGTCAATATAACATATGTCTATAAATTCTTATTTATATTAAACATGGTTAAATTTTAACCTCCCATCTGTTTAAACATGGGAGATTCAACATACTCATTTAGCTCCCTTTCCCTTGAAATGCCACTAAATTGACAGCAGAGTTTTTATTATAAAAAGGCAAACCCACAGAAATGAGAAAATGGGAGATGCTTAACAGCTACCAGTTTTGGAAAATGAGAATGCAGACAGACATTTAGTAAACTTAGCAAACCTGAGGAAGCTAAATCCTAGGCTGGCAGTGGGAATTGGAGAAGCAACCTGATTAATAGCTCAGAATCTCCATAAGTCTTGGTAGTTGCCAACTGCAGGAACCTCTGGAAGTGGAGGTGAAGCTAAACACAGAAGTGGTTGAAAGTCTGTTTCAGAAGCAGTTAGAGCTCCTTAGCCCCCTCAGTGCTGGCCCAAGATTGGAGGTTTGTTATTTGGCAAGGATGAAACAGAGGGCCTCTGGACTGGGGAAAACGCAGACCTTGCTGAGGGTGAGCTGCTGTCATGAAAGCAGAGGAGTTGAGTAGTTTAAATTTTGGACAGTCCAGCCTTTTTCCTCAACTCACCTCCCAGATCACTGGCAGCCAGGTGCTTGTCTTCCTGACAGGAGATTGGAAGAGCCTTCTCTGGGGGATGTGATCAGCATAAGAAAATAACCCCAAAGGTACTGACTTCAGGGAACCCCAGTCCAACTGCTTGGCCACATCCCTCCACGAGCAGGATCACAGTCAGGAAGCCTCACCCAGGCATGCAGCTTTTTTGTGTCCCACTTTTAAACAAAAGCAGAAAACGAAGTATCGCTGTTCATTTGAAGAAGGGAGCTAACATGAAAGACAAGTGGAAGCAAATGAAGAAAGCGGCTTGTAAGAAACAGATTACAGTGTAAAGAAGAGAATCTAAAAAACTATTTTTAGTATCTTCAGAGAAAAATAGATACTGCATCCATAAAACAAGTATAGAATGCTATAAAAAGGAACACTCAAAAACAACAGAGCTTATGAATATAAAAAATATTAGAAATGAAAAACTTAATTGAAAATGACAATTGAAGAAATTCCCAGAATGTCAGTTATACAAGCAAAGAGATGTAAAATAATACAGAAAAATACAAGAAAATTAGATGATAGCCTAGGAGTTCCCAGACTGTAATAATAAGAATTTCAGAAAAAGAAAATGGGAATGGAGGGAGGGGAAGATGAAGAAATTGACAAATGAATTGTTGAAGATGTCTGAGAGCTGAAAGATTTGGGTGGGAGTTTTTAAAATTGGAAGGATTCACTAAGTGCCCAACCCTGTGGATAAAAATAGATCCAAACCCAGTACTGAAATGTGAAGTTTCAAAACATGGAGAGAGAAACTCCTACAAGCTTCTAGAGAGAAAACGCAAATTGCACATAAAGAAACACAAATTAGAATAGCAACACTGAAAGCCAGAAGACAGTGAAGCTGTGCCTTTTGAGCAAAAATATTTTCCAACTTAGAATTCTAAAGCAGCCAAACACTTAAATAAGAGGGTAGAATGATCAGGTATTCAAAGTTTCAAAAACTTTATCTTCCATACAGCCTTTCACAGGAGCTACTAAAGAGTGTGTTCCTGCAGAGCAAGGGAAAAACCCGAGAAAGAAAGATATGAGACTGGGAAACGGGGCCCAACATGAGAGAAAACCACCCCAGCAGGTGGAGAAGGGAGGCTCCAAGGCCTGAGCTGTGTAGCAGGCCCAGAGGTCAGGCCGCACAGGCAGGAGCAGGCCCAGAGGTCAGGCTGTACAGGCAGGAGCAGACCCAGAGGTCAGGCCGCACAGGCAGGAGCAGCAGACAGCAAGATGAAGCTGGTGGAACACCTACTCTACTGGAACATCACCTGAGGAGATTATACCATTTATAGTGAGTTTGGGATTGAATTAGGTGGGAAACGAAGCAAATTGAGAAAAAAGGCAATGATTAGCTTCAAGGAAAACAAAAGCATCATCCTGGAAAGAAACAAGAAATCATAATAGACTGCATGGCTCAGCCATGAAGAGCTTTCACATAGTTCAGTAATGCCAACTCTGAAAAGTTCTCTATCCTAAATTAATATCTAACTAGATAGACAGGATGGAAGGGAAGGAAGGTAGGGGAAGAGGGGGAAGCAGGGAGTAGGAGAAATGGGGGAATGGAGGGGAGGGAAAGTTTCTGTTGTTACCTTTTTATATATATGGTTTTGATTTTTTAACCATTGAATGATTTTTTTAAACCAAAAACTTTTTAATGAGAATTATTATTTGTCATAGACTTTTCAACAACGAATTTCCATAAAAATCTGTTCTCCTCTCTCTTTTTCTCTTCAGAAATTAAAACACAGAGCACGGGGCTGTTCACCTGACATCAGACAAATAGACCTGGATGTCAACCGCACATTTCGGGACCACATTATGTTTAGAGACAGATATGGTGTTAAGTAAGTAAAGTTTAATATTATGAAATGTTAATCGCATTTATAAGTAGTCTTTATTAACTTAAAATTAGAATGCCTTTATAGACTGTAATTTCGATTTAGGTCCTAAAGGTTTAAGCTTTTGCAGATCATTAGCGTCCGTGTTGTGTGAAACTTAAGATCTAATTGAACTTAAATTTTTTAACTTTTGACATAGCACGTGCTATAAAATTGGTAAAGACTCCTTTTATAATCTGGGAATTCTTAGAAATATGGTAGATACTTTTATTAGAAGTCATAGAAGAATGACAGAGTGTGTAAAAACTTTGTCAGTGATAAATATATCTCTATAACCTTGACCCCCATGCATAAATGAAACTTTTTTTTAAAAAAAGGGAAATGAAATGAAATGAGATATTAATGAATTGATATATCATTGCTATGACAACTTATAAATGAAAAGTACAGTTTTGCTGATCTCTGTATCAGTCAGAGAGTCTAACCAGGAAACAGAAACCAATAGGAGATACATGTTAGGACCTTTCAAGGTATTGGCTTCTCCAGCTGTCGGGGCTGATTAGGCAAGGCCAAAATCCACCGGGCAGGCCATTGGAAAGGACAGTCTGGGCCTCGGGCATGAGCTGAAGCTTCTGGCCACAGGCAGAGTTTCTTCTTCAGGAAAGCCTCAAATCTGCCCTTGTGGCCTTTCAACGGATTGAATGAGGCCTGCCCAGATCTTCTAGGATGATCTCTCCTACTTAAAGTTAACAGATTATGGATTTTTATCAATCTACAAAATATGTTCCCAGTGACACCTAGATCAGTGTTTTGGATATCTGGGGATTGTTGTTTAGCCAAGTTGACACCCAAAGCCAACCAGTGCAGTCCAGCCTTGTCAACTTGGCACTCACACACACCACCTTAAACCATTCTTAATTTCCAAGTAAGATAGTAACCAAGTCATCCTTCCACCTAACATGATACCACTATTCTGCTCACAACTGAAATGTGCTAATTCTTTCCCTGCATGAGGATGCCAAGTCCTTGGGAGATGAGCATACTTCTGCTTTAGTATCCTGTAACTTACACTGTTACAGGATACTATGGTGTAAAGTTGACTATTATTAAGATACCTTACGTTGGATGATAAGGGAAAAGAGAGGGAGGAAGAAAATATTTGTTGGTATATATACAAGCATATTTACCACAAAATAAGGAAGAAATACTCATAACAATTGTAGCAGTCATTTCTGTGACTGGTCTTGTGGTCACAGGTGGTATTTATAATGCCCCGTTTCACTGCCCATTCCATATTCCCTTTGCCCTCAGCAAGCACCTCAGATGGTTGTGGTTCCTTACCTAGAGGGATGACTCAAACCTTCCTTACTGAAAATCTGGACCTAGCCGTTCTGCCTGAATTAGTAGTTTTCCATTGACTTTCATCACAGGGCTCAGTAATATTAGTAAGAGATGCCCCAAGTGTTCTCCTGCATTCCAGATGGACTCCTCCTTGTGTCTGTTGTGTCATAGCAGCCCATGTTCCCCTTAGTAATCAGGATAATCCCCCCAGCCCACACCGCCATGTCCTTCTTTGCCTGTTGGTTCAGAGGCATAAGGGGCCCAAAGTGGTTGGGTGGCAGTTTCAGCTTCTGGGTCAGTGGAATCACTGTTATGTCTCATGGTGGAAGCATTCCTCCTTTTGGAACTAAAATCTCTAGACCAGCAGAACCCAAGCTTGCAGGGGCAAGAAGCAGATGCTTTGCTAGTAGATCTCTAGAGAGAATGATGAGTGGAGCCACTCCTACTTCCAGCCTTTGAATCTTGGATCCCTGAATCCTGGCTATGGGAAAAACAGCACCTTGAAGTGGAGCCTGATATGGAGCATATTCAGCATCCCAAGGACATCACCCCAGCCTTGTAGGGTATTGTACCTTGCTGGCAATGTCACTGAGCCTTCAAAAGGCCGTTCCACCATTCTGTCAAGCCAGCAGCTTCTATCAGAAGGGTCTCAAAGTGAGATAGATCAGCAAAAGAGGGCAATAAATTTTAGGAATTTTGGTCTTTTGTGTTTTCTTGGTATAAATCCTTTCAGAATGAATATTATCTAGTCTTGAATTTAGACTTTTTAGAGTGTTGTTTGAATTTGAACTTGGGATAATTTATTACATTAGTAATTTTATCTGGATTATCTGTTTTCAGTCAGTCTTTGTTTTTTTTTTTTCAGTTTGTAATTTTTAAAATATGTGAAATTACTAACTTGTATTTAATGTAAATTTTTTTCTCTAGGCAACAATCCTTATTCCATGTTCTTGCTGCCTATTCTATTTATAATACGGTAAGTTGGTGCCTGCCTGCCCAAGGTCTTTGAGTTGTATTCTGAGGCACTCCCTACCTAACAGGGCCCTGTGGCACATTTCTGCATCTCAGAGCTAGGTGGTCTCCACAGTCTCTTTAGTTCTGTGGATCTTTTTAAGCTGAAACCCTGTGATAACCCTAGGGCCTTAGAGCAGAGCTGATTCTGAAGTGGAATAACCTAAATATGACCACAGTACGCCAGTGAGTCTCACCTTTTCTCTCCCCTTCATATTGTTTTGCTTTGTAATGTTCTGTGTTGTTTTGTTTTATTTATACAGGGTAGAAGGACGGGAAGTGGGTGGCTTGGTTAATTTTTGTTTGGCTTTTTATAACTGTCTTTGCTCTTGGGAGGTTACCTTTCACAATCACTTTTATCTGTTAGGTGAGGTCCAAACAAGATAACTATGCCCTTACTGGCTATCCCCAGGAGGAGGCTAAACTCTTTGGTAATAGACATGCTGTTCTTAAGGCATTCAGCATTGTTGGGGGAGAAGATAATCTGGGATAGATTAATTTGTGTTGGACTTTAATGTGGGTGTTAAATGAATACTTGCTGACTAGGTCCCAGGGAGGACCTTTGAACCTTGGGATGTATAATTTCTATTGTAGTTAAAACCTTTAAATTATAAGACCAGAAATTCACTCAAACTAGGAAAAGTTAAAAAGGGGTTATTAAAGGGACATCTCATAGGAAGGAAGCACTAGTTGGGCCTCACCGGAATTGGGGCTGGAAGGTGGGAAGCGTCTGGTGAGAAGGAAAGCTGCACCCTCCATCTCTCCCATTCTGGGGGCCACTCAGTATCTCAGATGATCTCTGTGAACTCTTGAGTTCACTGTTTCTCTTTCCAGGTTGCTTTCTTTGCATACTGGCCAGTTATACTGTGGCTCAGATTGCACCCACAGACTCAGTGTGAGCATTCTGTTCCAGCATATACCCCCATCTGATTACAGTCTCTGGCTTTGTTCTTTGTTCACATTTCCTGGAGAGAGTGTCTGATGAGTCAGTGCAACCAACTAACTGTTCTCCTGGGGTCAGCTATTCTCTTCTGGTCCATTAGCTGTGGTTTCTGTGGCAAAAGCATGAATCTCTAAGGCCACATCATAAGCAGGGACTATGGGGAGAGTGGGTATTTCTTAGAGAGGAGGCATAGACTGTGCATGGGCATCCCAAAATGTGTCTGCTTAAGGGTTCAGAAATCTAGAGGAGACATGACAGCATACTGGGTATTGTAGGAGGGGAGACTTTGCCAGCAACTGAGCAAAGAAGAGGAATAGTGAGCTAAGAATCATAAATAAAGTGAAATAAATATTAACCCTCTTTAAAGACAGTGTGACAGTATTGAGCAGAGTCCAATAAAAATATGCAGCAATTTAGACTTTGTCTGTACTTGTACGTTTATTTTTGAGTACAATTTTATTCTCTTATGTGGCGTAATACTGTAAAGAGTATAGTATTTGTGTCTAGAATGGACCATTAAACGATGTGTGTAGGCATTTTCTGGTTTTTATAGAGTAGCTTTTTCTCTGTACATATGCACGTAATTCGACTAAACTCCCCAGCTTCTGTGTTCCCCTTCACTCCCCAGGAAGTCGGGTATTGTCAGGGGATGAGCCAGATCACAGCTTTACTCCTCATGTATATGAACGAGGAAGACGCCTTCTGGGCCCTGGTCAAACTCTTCTCAGGCCCTAAACATGCCATGCATGGTAAGAAAACCCTGTGCTTTATCTAAACAATCAAGGTAGGGAAAAAGGTAGATTAAAACAAAACCAAAGATGCTCACATGAGTTACATACAACAAATTTAATGTTTCAGGGCTCGTTGAGTTCATTAGTATTTTTTACTAGTTTCTTCTTTCATTTTTCATTATTGAACTTTTCTAAAACATTTACATTTATTTTCCTTTGTCTTTACTCCAAGGTATATTGCTGGCATTTTAAATTTCTTCCTTACTTGCCCTTGGTCAAAAGAAACTAATTTAGGTTTGGAGGAATTTAAGAACAGGTATATTATTTGGAGAAATAAAAGATGCTTTTAATCAAAACTTTTAGATGGTCATGAAATTATTTCAGTGAAATGTTTACCATTGACTGGATATTGTGATGTATAACACCTTGTCAAAAAAACCATAATTGAGAAACGACACTTAGGTTTTTAAAGGAAAGGTAGTAATTAAGTAGTTTTATATTTCAAGTGTAGTTTTTAGTTTTTTTCGCATAAAATTGGTTCCACTTTAAATAAAAGGTTGATAACGTGTTCTAGGCACTCGATTATTTTGTATCTCAGAACCCGCTGATTTTTTGGTTTTCAAGTTAACCCCGTTTATAATAACTGTTTCCTTGTTTTTGCCAAATTAAGCAATGGACTTTATTTCAGAGAGTTTAGATTACAACTGTTGAGACAGGGTCTTGCTGTGTCACCCAGGCTGGAGTGCAGTGGCGTGATTGTGACTCATTGCAGTCTTGACCTGGAATCAAGCCATCCTCCTGCCTCATTAGCCTCTCTAGTATCTGGAACCACACAGGCATGTGCCTCCATGCCTGGCTAATTTTTTTAATTTTTTTGTAGAGATGAGGTCTCCTTATGTTGACTAGGCTGCTCTCAGTCTCCTGGACTTAAGTGAACCTCCTGCCTCAGCCTCCCAAAATACTGGGATTACAGGTGTGAGCTACAGCCCTACCCTTAGATCACAACTTGTCTTGGAAATAAAAGTGGCATTTGTTCATATATTGCAAAATTATTTTCCCAGTGCCATCAAATTTAAATAATTTTTAACACTAGTTATTCTAAGTATTAATATCAAATTTAAAATAATTTTAACACTAGTTATTCTAAGAATGGATCTTCCAAGTTCAGTTTGTGAATAAGCATTGTGTGGTGGGGAACCTGCTATATATTTAACGTACTGTTTTAATATTTTCAAAATTATGACTTTCTATAGCCCATGGTTTGTGAAGTGTCACACTCTGACCATGTGAGGATATTATGTGTGTATGTAAGAGTGAGGGGGGTATGTATGTGTTTGCATTTGTCTTTCTCCCTTAGTGTTCCTTGCCAATTACTTAACAAATATCATCTACATGGTAACTGGGTCTGGGCACTTTGCATCTAGTAAATAGACTCTAAAAGTAAGACATGTTATTATATTGAGTTGCCATCCAGTAGGCAATATCATTCCAAAAGGCATCTTGAAGAAAGCCGCTCTTCCCTGTCAGTCTTTATTTTGCTTTCCCTTGGGATTGTGTTGCTGATCTGTCTTGAGGTACAATAGAATGCAAATTTAAGTGGTGTGTAATTATGTGCAAGGCTGTCCAATTTTAGGAAATGGTCATTTCTTTTAAACCTATTTGATAGCTTACCTTCAGCAATTATTGTCACTAGACTAACCTATAAAACAATATTCTACTATCCTAACATTTACACTTAGCATGCAGTTTGGCTCATTATTAAGGGTAAGTTTACACTTACCCTTAGAGATGTTTGTTTCTATGTCTGCCTATGAAATGTTACAACAAAGGGTTACCTCAGTACTTTGCATTTCCAGTGTGAAGGTGGTTTCACTTATAAATGTATGGAATCGAAGCTAAGGCTGAAAACATAAAATATGAGATCTGGAACATCAGTGGAAAATGAAGAACTGTTAGGTTTCTTAGCATTCTTGAGCTAGTTATTACTGAACTTTATTGACTTTTTCAAAATCAGACTTTTCTTGAAATTTTTTCAACTTCCATTCCTATCACATTGACCATGAAAATGGCACTGATAGATATGGATTTTTTTTTTTTTAATGAAACCATTTCACTGAAAAATATTACTAAAGGAGGAATAGAATCTCTGTCTCTGGAAATTTTTACACACACCCTAGAAAACTGAGAACTAGTTAAGAAATAATTCTGCCCAGTAGATGATAAAGCACCATTGCCCAATAGTGTGTGCCTCAGGTTCTTGGTGGAATGGAGTTTCATTTTGGGGCAACAGACTTTCTGGGGGGAAAATGGACTCCATGATCACATGAGTGTGGGAGACTGAGTGAAAGAAAAACAAGTTTTATTAAGTCTAAAAGGCAAGAACATTAATAAGCTAAAATGCCTCATGAGTATCTAAGGAGGATATAAATGTGTCCTCTGGTTTCTTTTTCAAAAGCATAGAACGTCTGTTAACGTCTTTCAGAGTTGCACGGAACCCAGGTTGGATCCTAATGTAGAAGAATCATCAAGTCTGTTGAGTGGACTTTCTTTTTAATGGATTGTATAGAATATTATGAAGAAAAATAGATGTAAAGTTCAATGAGTTAAATACACAAAATGCTAACCATTTGTAATTTGTTACTTCTTAGATATGGATTATATTGTATAGTCGCGGGATAAAGTACCATTTTTGATACAACATTGATCATCTAGTGCCTGTATTTTTAGCAGATGTTAAATATAGCTTTTTAGGAAAGGATTAAAAAGCGATTTAAAACTTTGGAAACTTTATACTAATGAAATTCTTAGAGTAAGCCTGAAAAAAAGTAATAAATTGTTACTTAACGTATTAAGAGTAAAACAAAATAACTAGTCAGGGTTGGAATAATATATTAAAAATATATGCATTTAAGATATGGCCCAATATCTTAAAAGAACAGATAATCTTGATAAATGTCTTCAGTGTCCTTTTTTTTGAAGGTTTCCCTTTAAATTCAAAAATACAAAGTTATAGAAGATCTTTAGCAAACAAATCCTAGGCTAAAAGTTTCAATACCCAAAGCTTATATACAGTTATTTCCTGGGTAGGGAGAAAAAATATTTTGGTAACTACTGGATGTTTCTTTTTATTTTTGACAGTTACAAATGAAAGATGTTGCGTTTTAAGATTGGAGGGTTTTGTTGGTATTGTTTATGAAGTGCTGTTTTTATGTTTGTATTCTAGGCTTTTTTGTCCAAGGTTTTCCTAAACTCTTGAGGTTTCAAGAACATCATGAAAAAATACTGAACAAATTTCTGTCCAAGCTTAAGCAACACTTGGTAGGTAGATGTGACACTGACTTACACCCACCTACCCCCGCCCAAAAAAAGCTGGGATAATTAAATTGTCTTTGGTCCAATTACCTTATTAATTTATAGTGTCATCCACTTCATTTACTATGCAGTTATAATTCCCAGTTGTTTACAAAACATTAGATTTGTAAAATTTAATATTGATAGGCTATCACAGTTCTTACTGAGGGATTTGAACTTCTTTGAAACTAATAATACAAACAATGTGATAATTTAAAGATATGGGATCTCCTAGTTGTTTTGGAGGTTTCTTCATTGTACAGAAAGTATTTTTTCAGGGTCATAGAAACTCGTTGTTAGTGAACTGTATATATATGCCTTACTATAAAACACAGTAGTTTAGTAAAACAAAGATAGCTCACTGTAAAATATATTAAAGAGAGTCTAAGTGTTGTATTACAGTCCTGTCATAAGAGGAATTTATTCTTGGAGTGATTTTGAGAAGTAAATGTGTTTAGCTTTGATAGCTGCATCCAACAGCTTTCCTTAGTATTATTTTGTTAAATTTAGTTTGCTACAATCCAGAAATTGTGAGCTCTTTGTTTTTTCAGGATTCTCAAGAAATCTACACAAGTTTTTACACAATGAAATGGTTTTTTCAGTGTTTCCTTGATCGTGTAAGTATTTATTTACAAAACTCAGTCATAAAATTATAAATACAAGGTGAGGGGAAGCTGTTAACCTTATTTTTGTTTTGTTTTGCTTTTAATTATAGACTCCCTTTACACTAAACCTCAGAATATGGGATATCTACATCTTTGAAGGAGAACGAGTTCTTACTGCTATGTCTTACACAATCTTAAAATTACACAAAAGTAAGAAAATTCTTAAACTCTAAAATTTCATCAAAAATTGAGGCTTATTTAACCTTGATTTCTCATTCCCCACCCTACTTCAAATTCATTGTCTTTTAATAGTGGTTTAAATTTTTTCTGAAAATCAGTGGAGAAATTACCATCAATTGGTAATGTACTTTTGTAAGTTCTTTCTCATGACTAGAAGCTTACTTCACTGCAAAGGTCTTTGGTTCTTTTCTGTTTATATCAGTGTTATTTTCACACTTTTATAGAATGCAGTTAGTTGGTTTCACTAGTAATATTTTTCGTTAAGTATTTGTTTCCACTGGGATCCCTTGTCCTTTTCATCAGTCTGAATCTCAAGTTTGTGGTAAGAGAAGGAAGACCAAAGAAACCAGGCCCCTTAGTTCAAGGGGCTGGAGAGAACGTTTTCTATTACTGTTTCCTTCATCCAAGGAGAATAGCAGCCTGCTGAACTGTAGGTGGGAGCACACAGACCCACTTCTCTACCTCAGTGGATTATGGCCTCTGGGGCAAGTTCAGCCAGTGTCTATAGGCAGATAAATGCAGCAAGATTAAAAAAAAAACAAAAAACTGGAGAATTTTTAGTCTTCAGTTGCAATATATTTTAAGGGCTCTATAAATTTGATATGTTATGCCTTACTTTAAAATAAAGAAATGAGATTTTTTTCATGAAGAACCTTATTCATCTTTAAAGTCTCAATTCAGCCTTAAAAATTCTGTGACTTCTCTTGTAGCTATGCAGAAAAAATCATTGAAAGCTCTAGAGCTTCATATGTACACGTACTTCTTATCTAGGTCATACCACATAGTTTCATGTTCATTGTGCACGCAACTCTCTTAGGTTATTCTTGAATGATTTGTTCTGCTTCCCAATTAAATTATAAACTAACTGAGTGCACAGGGTCTTGTTTATAGTTTTTCTCTCTGCTGTGCTTGGCATTGTTCTAAGTACATGTTACGGACTTTACTATAAGATTGGTTGGTTGCTTACTTGAAAAGGCATGGACTGCAGGAGTGCCAGATTATCCATACTTCAGATAGGAATGAAAATGCCCTTTAAAAGCACTTTTGTTATGTTTAGTTTTTTCAAGAAAAGGACTCAGAATTGTTGTGGTTCACTTCCTTTATACTCATTTCCCCAACTAATGCACCAGAACAAAACAATTGACTATGAATTGTCTTCCAGGATTCAGGTCTGTCATCTGATCTCGTGAAATCTCTTTTCCTTCCTCCCCGCACCTGCCCCGACACCGCCTTTTGCCTCCCCAACCCCCACCTCTCTCCCTCCCTCCCTCCCTCCCTACCCCTTTCCCCTTCTCCCCTTCTCCCCCTCTTCCCCTCTCCCCCTCTCTGTCTCTGCCTCTCCCCCTTTCCCCTTCTCCCCTTCTCCCCCTCTTCCCCTCTCCCCCTCTCTGTCTCTGTCTCTCCCCCTCTCCCTCCCCCATCCTCCCCCGCCCACTTTCTTTCTGGATTGTTAAGGGATCAAAATAGAGAACAGAAGTACAGTTTTTATTAAGAGATGTTAGCTTAATGTTCCCTCAAGAATGAGGAAGTAAAAACATAATATATTTCTTTGTAGCTCTCATCTGCTTCTTAAATTGTTCTACTTATATGACCCTTGCTTAATTTTGACAAGTAAAAAGTTTCTTCACCCTTATAAATAAACGTTAAGCATAGCAACTACTTTACATGCTACCGTATCATTAGACTAAGTGAGCTGTGGACAAATCTGCTGCTGTGTGTTTTTCTTGGTTAGAGACTTACATGAAGTTCCGTCTCCACCATATAAAGCTTCCGAAATGGAAGGGTGGCTGCGGGATGGGAGGAGATGCTGGTTCAAGTTTCAGTTAGACAGGAGGAATAAGTTCTGGAGAGCTATCATACAGCATGGTGACTATAATTTATAATAATGTACAGTATACTTGAAAATTGCTGAGAGTACATCTTAAATGTTCTCACTACAAAAAGATAAGTATGTGAGGTAATGATGTGTCAATTAGCTTGACTTAGTCATTCCACAGTGTATACATATATCAAAACATATTGTCTATCACAGATATATACAATTTGTCATTAGCCAATTAAAAAAGAAAAACTCTTTCTGGGCATATTAACCAATAGTTGGCTAAAGCTCATAAGAAATTTTTTCCTTCCTTTTTGTTTTTTTTCTTACTGATTGTCTTAAAAATACGTTGTTACTGGAGGTTCATCACACAGTGGTTTTAAATAGTAAAAAATCAAAAACCACCTAAATGGCCATTACTAGAAGACTGATTAAGTAAATTACAATGCATACATATAGTACACTCTTTTATAGCTGTTGATGATGTAAAATCATATTTGTTGAAATGAGAGATATCAGTGATACATTATTGAATGGGAAAAAAAGCGAAAAGGGGAATAACTTGAAAAGTATAATTTGGATTCTTCAATTGATATACATAAATACTTGTAAATGCCCGGATCTACCTGTAGGGTATTATGTAATGAGGTGTATTATGTAGGGTATTATGTAATGAGCAGATTTTTACTTTCTGCTTTGGGTTCATATTTAATTTGAATGTCTTTTTCCAAGAAAATGAATTTCATAAGTAGAAATAAAACTCACAAAATTAATAATCCAGATGTTCTGGGAAATTCTGAAACAGTAAGAAATGCAGACTTAAAAATGGGGCTTGTTGGAGCTCCATATCAATAAAAGAGAAAGGCCTCATGCCGGCTGAGGTAGTCGTTCTGTGTCTGTCTCTAAGAAGCTCTTGCCCTGGGGTAATACTAATGCCTAGGTGTGGTTATTCCAATGAGGAAGTATTAGCCAGTATTATCCTCCCATCCTTTCTCCCAGTAAACTTTCCTGCTTTTCTCTGTGGCTGCTTTAATATCAGGGAATATTTTTGTCTTACTGAGTTTTAATGATGTCCTCAATGCCATATGTAAGTAGTATAATGTTTGTGCCCTTTTTAATGCCCTTTTACACTACACCTGAATATAATAGAATATCTTCCTACCTAAAGTAGCTATTGACTCGGCATTTCATTTCTCTTATCCTTTCTTAGAACATCTAATGAAATTGTCCATGGAAGAACTTGTAGAATTTTTTCAGGAGACCCTGGCAAAGGATTTTTTCTTTGAAGATGATTTTGTGATAGAGCAACTTCAGATTTCTATGGCAGAACTAAAGCGGGCAAAGTTAGACCTTCCAGAACCTGGTAAGAATTACCCCAATACTTTATATCTACATTATAATTAAGATTGGAAGACATGGCATAATTAACGTGGGCTGTTTCTTGCCCACAGTGTAAGCATTATACTTGTGATGACATAACGTGGATGAACGCCTTACCAGCTCAGCTGCTTTGGCTTTTTCCTTATTTTGGGGAAAGGCAAGTAAACATAGTAATTAAATCTGCCTCTCCTAATAGATGACTGTACTATTCCTGCTTACATTTAGAAGTTTGGTTGGCAAATACTGTTGTTTGACAGAAGTAGCCATGGTGCTTTAAACTAGCGTGACAATAAGCTTTTTTTGCTTTCTTCATCTCATTTTGTGAAACCATATACAATAGTAAGTAGAGCAAGTAAAAGCCCCATCTTATAGATGAGGAAATGGATACTTAAGTGCCTAAGTGGCTTAAATATGAAGCCACAGAACCACCAAATAGCATTACTGAGACTGGAGGCCAGTTTTTCTGACTACTAGCCCAGGGCTCTTTGTAGTATGCTGCAGTATAGATAATATATTTTATTCACTTATTGTAAGACATTTTTCAGCACCTACTAATAGGTTTTCTGCTAGGTACTACTTTGCTGGGGATTTAAGAACTGAAGAGAAAGATGAGAGCAAGCTCTCAGGGTGTGCACTGGAGAGCTAGATTGTACGAGAATGATAACAGAGGGTGAATGGGGCATTACTAGAGCTAGCTGTAGGGTAAATGGGAGAGGGGCAGAAGGAGGGGAGTGCAGGGAGGGAAGAAAATGAAAATGTCGAAAGATCACAGGAGGAATAACTTTCAAAGTTTCGACCAGATAGTACTTGACCATGTATGTCTTGAGAAAAAGTTACTTTTGCTTTTCTTCTTTCTTACCTTTGTTGCAGTGGATGAGTGTAGTAAGAGGCTAGGGAAGTGGAAGGTCACAGGCGAGAGATGAAAAGTAAAGAAAGTCAGTTATGTATGCCCTCAGGTAGAGGTGAGGTAGATGGCGTTTCCTCATCAGTGTGTCAAGTTGGCTGTGTCTGTACAGAAGGACAAGCAGTACTTTCATGGAAAATACATTTTTCCTTTTGATAAAAACCAAGATGTTCGCTTTTATTTACTTAATTGAGAAGGGTCTAATCAGCACTGCTCCAAGGTTTGCTCAAGGTCATCCAGGTTCCTAGGAAGCAACCCTCGCAGCAGTAATGGGGTGTGGGCCTAGGCCTTGTGGAGCGTTGCCTTTGTTAGGTGAGGTCAGCCCTCTCCTGTTCAGTGTAATGACATCCGTTTTCTACCACCATTTATTTTTATTTATTTATTTAATTCTACTATCATTTATTTTTAAATATCTTGCCTCCTCCTAAAAAGAGGTCAAGGCAAATTTTAGTAAAAGTCAAATATAGAGGAAAAAATATAGAACTATTTAAACATGAGATAATTCAAAACCTGTGTCATGAATTGCGATGATGGTGACTTAGCATCTAATTAGCAGCTAATATTTATTGGATATTTACTGTGTGCCACATACCACAGGTGCTGTCTCATTTAATCTCTACAGATAACTCATAAAAGTGCTCATCTACATTGTACAGATAGGGAAACCTAGTAGTAGTAATCTGTAAGATCATTTTACCAGGAAATGATAGAATGGGGACAGAGAATGGGGCAGGGGAGAAAAGAGGAGGAATAAATAGTGGCAGAATCATGCTCTGATCATACTGGCAGTGAAGGTAGAATGGATAAGGCATCTCTACATTTTCTAGCACGACCATCTGCCTTTCATCGCCTGCCTCTCATTCTCTTTAAATTGTTGTGAACTGTATATGGAACACTAAGATAATTAAATGAACATCATACCAAGAAATTTCCATGTCACATCTATCCTTTTAAAAACCTACATGAGGCCGGGCACAGTGGCTCACCCCTGTAATCCCAGCACTTTAGGAGGCCGAGGAGGGCAGATCACGAGGTCAGGAGATCAAGACCATCCTGGCTAACACGGTGAAACCCCGTTTCTAATAAAAATATAACAAATTAGCCGGGCGTGGTGGCAGGCCCCTGTAGTCCCAGCTACTCAGGAAGCTGAGGCAGGAGAATGGCGTGAACCCGGGAGGCGGAGCTTGCAGTGAGCCGAGATCGCGCCACTGCGCTCCAGCCTGGGCGACAGAGCGAGACGCCGACTCAAAACAAAACAAAACAAAACCTACATGAACATGCCACTTCCTTTTGACTCCTTACATAATGTGGCAGTGTGAACTCCCCCGAGTCATGTGCAATGACGCCTGTTTTCCTAGGCCCACATGAACACATGGTGCTGTTACATTTTAAAATGTTTACTGATTGGATAGAGTCTTCCATTGTTGTTCTGATTGGTAGTTCTTTGAGTATCTTTCTTGATATCTTTGGGTCATCCTTCTTTCTTTTTCTGTGAACGTCCCCGTTCATCTGTTGCCCATTTTTCTATTGGTCTGTTCATACAGGTTCTTGTTAAGGAGACTGGCCAGTTTATTATGTGTTGCAGATGCCTTCCATACAGCTTTCCCTGTGGCTTCTTGCTTTTGTGTTTTTTGTAAAGAATTTTCCACATGCTGGATGAAGTGTTTTTTCTTAAGTACCCATATTTCTCTTCTAACATTTATATATTTTTAATGCTTATGGGTACAACTTCATTGAGATATAATTGAGTATGATGAAATCTTTAGCTCATCTAGAATTTACTTTTTGTTACAGAATAAGAACTCAGCTCTGCTTGTTTTCCAAACCATTAGTCATGTGGATTAGTGGCATTTATTAAATTACATTTTGACACTCTATTCTGTTCCATTGCTCTCTGCTTTTCCAGTTACACTTTTTAAATATGACACAGGGTCTCACTCTGTTGCCCAGGCTGGAGTGTAATGGCGCAATCATGGCTCACTGCAGCCTTGACCTCCCGGCTCAAGTGATCCTCCCACCTCAGTCTCCCCAGGTGGCTGGGACTACAGGCACATGCCACCATTCCTGGGTAACTTTACTATTTTTTGTAGAGGCAGGGTTTTGCCATGTTGCCCAGGCTGGTCTCAGACTCCTGGACTCAAGCAATCTGCCCACCTCAGCCTCCCAAAGTGCTAGGATTACAGGAGTATCTGGCCTCCAGTTACACTTTGAATATCTATTAGGGCAAATGTCCCCTCATTACTTTGTATTATTTTGTCAAGTTACAAAAAAGAATCCACTAGTATTTTAGTGGTATTCAGATACAGTGTTTTATTAATATTGAGATTACACTGACATTAAGGATTTTTGAGAGAAAATTGGTGTTTTAAAAATTGAGTTAGAAATAAGTAAAAGCTTTTATTTTATAGTTGTTGAGGTTTGTTTTCTTCATGTGACTGTGAGACATTTCTGGTCTCACATTCTGCCCCCCACACGTGTACCATATGAAACGTGGCTGTCAGCAGGTGGTCACTGGACAACCCTAGGTGTGCTACAGACCTGCCATTTCCCCACAGCCTCAGGTGTGTGGACATCGCTGCTGCCACTGGTGTTGGAGCCTAAGCAGGGGCTCTGCAGAGGAGACCCTAACAGAGTGAAGGCAGGGGTGCCACGTCCTACGGGGGATAATTGTATCTTTTATTGCTATTGCAAGTTGAAGCTTTTCTTCCATTTCTTTCTAACTGATTAGGAAAACTCTCGGTATCCTTTTAATAATATTTTTGTAGCCAATATATTTGATCAATTATCTTAGGTTTTCTAAGATTTAAGATACACAATCTTATCTTCAACAAATAATAGTTCTTCCTCTTACTTTTCAGTATTCATGCATCCTATCTCTTTTTTAGAGAATAGCTAGAAAGTATTCAGCTATTATTGTTTTTAAGTTTTCTTGAAAAATTAAAGTGCTTGCTCAGTTTTTTTAATGCCTTTTGAACATAAGTTAATCATTTTTTCCCTTTAAAACCTTTTCACGTTAATAATTTTGTTAATATACTTCCTAGTGGTGAACAATTCATTGCAATTCTTGGATAAACTTTACTTGGTTGTTATAAATTATTCGTTTATAGTACTGCTGATTTATACTCTCTAATATTTTACTTAACATTTTAAATGGTTATCCCTGAGATTTCGTTGCAGTTAACCAAAACGTTTGTGTGTTGTCAGGTTACACTGTCCTCATAATGTGGACGCCTTCCTTCTTTCTCTGTGTTCTGGAACTTTTACAGAAATTAAAATTATTCCTTAACAGCCCAAAAATATATTTGTGAAACTATTTCCATCTCATATAATTGTTTTGGGGGTTAATGTTTTGATTTGTTTTATCTTCTAAGGTCAATGTGGGTCATTTGGTCATTTATATTTTCCTAGAAAGCTATTCATTTCTAGTTTCTTAATATATTTATGTAAGGTTTTGCAAAGCAATCTCTTATGGTTCTTTTATCTTTATATCTGTAACAATCCTACATTTTCATTTCTCACTTTCTTTGTACCTTCTCCCACTCTTTGATAAAATTATCCAGAATTTAGTCTTTAGTAATTGGCTTGTATCAAGAATCAGCTCTTGAATTAGTTAATTCTGATTTTCTTAGTTTATTTCTTCTTTTTTCCATAAAGTCAAATGCTTGGCTGGGTACAGTGGCTCACGTGTGTAATCCCAACACTTTGGGAGGCCAAGGCGGGCAGATCACTTGAGGTTAGGGGCTCGAGATCAGCCTGGCCAACATGATGAAACCCTGTCTCTACTAAAAATACAAAAATTAGCGGGGCGTGGTGGCAGGCACCTGTAATCCCAACTACTCGGGAGGCTGAGGCAGGAGGATTGCTTGAACCCGGGAGACAGAGCCTGCAGTGAGTCAAGATCGCACCACTGCACTCCAGCCTAGGTGACAGAGCAAGACCCCGTCTTGAAAAAATAATAATAATAATAAGTCAAATGCTTAATTTATTTATTTCATAGTATGGGGGTGGTTTGTAAAAGTTTTGAAAGGCATGTCTTTTCTTTTGCTGTATTCATGTCTATGTTTTTTTAACATGTAGTTTTTTATCATTGTTATAGTCTACACTGTCTACCATTTAAATTTTTGGTTTTCATTGACTAGATTTGTGTGAAGAGGAGTTTTGTGGGGGTTTTTGTATGTGGGTTTGGCATCTTTTCTTTTAATTTTACTTATGAAAACTATCAAAAATACAGAGAAATATGATGTAAAAATTGCAAATGATCACCCATATGCCCACCTCATAGATTTAACTATTGTTAGCATTTTTGTAACTTTATTTTATTTCTGTATGTTTTGTAGGTGCTGTTGAAACATTTTTTATAACTTTTTTGTTGTGAAACTGTTCGAACATATTCAGAAGTAAGGAAATGTATAATGACTTTCTCCCAGGTTCCCATTGCCCAGCTTATTTGAACAATTTTAAAGTGAAAATAAGGACATCAGGATACTTCAGCTCAAATACTTGTCTCTGTAGCCAAGAAACAAGGACCTTCCCCCAGCCAACCAAAGTGCCATTGCTACACTAACAAGTGTAACAGTGTGACTACAGTGTGACTCCTCAGAATCATCTTATGCCAGCTCCATGTGGGAATATTTCCAGTTGTCCCTTAGGCTGCCTTTTAAGCTGTTTTTCTCACCAGCACTTAGTCAGGGCTACATTTTGTATTTGTCTTACAGGCTTAAGTCGCTTGACAGGGAGCAGTACTCCTTTCCTCTTCCCTCCTCTTCACCCTACCTTTTGTTTTCCTCTGAATGACACTGTCCCGCTGTTCTGTGGAATGTCCCACACTCAGGAGTTGTCTGGTTTTTCTTTTCTGGTGTTCTGTGTAGTTTCAGCAAACTAGAAGCTAGATGTAGCAGTTTAATAAGATTTAGATTAGACAGGAGTCCCACAGTGACTACTGTTTTCTTAATTTTGGAGATGCTGAGTTCGATGATGATAATCATATCTTTTTGTTTTAAAATAAAGGTTTTTTTAATAAAAAAAATCTTTTCAGTTAGCAGGTAATCTGTGGATGATGTCTTGACACTGTATGGTGATGTCCTGTTTCTGTTTAACGCTTGCCCTCATGCTTTTAGCTTCCATTGATAATCCTTGCCTATATCAAATTTCTTCAGAGGTTGCAAAATAGTGATTTTCAAATTCAGTGATTTCTTTTACTTTTTTTTTTTTTTTTGAGACGGAGTTTTACTCTTGTTTCCCAGGCTGGAGTGCAATGACATGATCTCGGCTCACTGCAACCTCTGCCTCCCAGGTTCAAGTGATTCTCCTGCCTCAGCTTCCCAAATAGCTGGGATTACAGGCATGTGCCACCATGCCCGGCTAATTTTGTATTTTTTTAATAGAGACGGGGTTTCTTCATGTTGGTCAGGCTGGTCTCGAACTCCTGACCTCAGGTGATCCCTAAGTGCTGGGATTACAGGCGTGAGCCACCGCACCCAGCCTCTTTTACATTTTTTTTTTTTTTTTTTTTTTTTTTGGCAAACTTTGTTCTGTAGCAAAGAGTTTTTCCTCCCTTATCAAGAGAGTTACCTTAAATGTAACTCTTTGGTTACCTTAAAATGTGGTTAGTACTGGAAAGGCGGAATAAATGCTTCCTAGTTTTCTGTTTACTGGTTTTCCCCCATGCTGTCTTCTATTCAGATGAAGCCATTTGGCAGCACTTTTGTCAATTAACGGAAGTCATTCTGGTAAGAAAGCCTATGTTAATCCACTGTGACTGCCAGTTTAGCCAGATTTATAGTTTATGACCTAGATAGAAGAATCAAAGATTTTTCTCAGAATAGTTGACAGCCATTTTAGTCTTGGTAAATGGCCAGAGCCTTCGGGGTACTTCAGTGCTTACGGGAGAATATCCACACTCCTTAGTGTGAGGTATAGCACTTTCCCGTCGGCAGCTTCCACACTTCACATCCCACCTCCCAAGCCACTTTTGAGTCACATAATAGTAATGATAACAGCAAACTTTGAGTCTTCTATGATAGACTTTTTGCTAAATGCTTTGCATTCACATATTAACTTGATTTTTTCCAGCAGCCCTTTGCAGTAGTCATTTGTTAATGCAAGTTTTTTTTAAAAATCTTTAACTCAAGGACAAATTTTCTATGCACAGGATTATTTAGATTTTAAAAATTAGTATTTATTAAAGTTACAAATTAAGAAACGTATTTCTTCCTTACATTTAATTCAGTTTACAAAAGTTAGTATAGTATTTTAAAATCTGGCAAATTTTAACATTCTCGTCTAATGGAACTTTAGTTAATGCTTGGTTCCACTTATAAACATAAACTCCTACAAATGTTTTTAATTGCCTTTATAAGTGTAATATATCCAGTTTCCTT
The DNA here is from genome assembly GCF_006542625.1 of Nomascus leucogenys. Classification (NCBI taxonomy): domain Eukaryota; kingdom Metazoa; phylum Chordata; class Mammalia; order Primates; family Hylobatidae; genus Nomascus; species Nomascus leucogenys. The sequence continues at coordinate 103,813,977 of NC_044389.1, forward strand.
TAAATGTATCAAATTTCAATTTAAAAATAAAATGTGTCCTAGTTCTAAAAAACTTATAAATCTAATTAATTCCACCTTAAGAATATCCTGAACCTTAAGTCTTTTATTTCAATATACTGTTTATAAGTTTAAAATCAAAAGTTCAAATCAGTGACTCATTTGCATATTTTTAAATTGGCATAAGAAGGCCAATTTGGCCAAATTCTCTGAAATATAAATATATAAAACACAGAAAATTCTAAATACAAACAGATTCCTTAATGCAAAAAACTACAGAATTAATCACGTTTGATTCTCTTCAACTTTGCCATTTAGTTCTAGATCTTCAGGAGTTAAGACTTTTTTCCCAGGTAAATTTGGGGTGTACTTTCTCAGTCAGCTGAAGCATGAGCTGGAACTCCAGGTGAGTTCCATCGGGTGGCACCACCTTCATTATCTCGAGGGTGGTGCCTACGACATGGCTTTGTCACATAATCCGGATTCCTTAGACCCTAGTCGCCCACCACCTCATTCTTCCTTCTTCTCAGGGTCTGCCCCTTTCCACCCAGAAAAGGTCTTGACTTTTTACTTTTAGAAATCTTTGAACCTGATGGAATCCTCTCTTCTTTTCATTTGTTCCTGATTTGGTAGGGCAATAATTTGTAATTAACTGGCATTTATTTTAATTTTGAATAGTTTTCATGGGGAGTTTGCCATCAGTATTATTGTTAGTAGCTTACCGATGAGGAAACTTGGGCTTCAAGGTTAAGTACCTGCCCGAGGTCAGACAGTTGGTAATGAGAGTTCTGTCAGTGGACTCCAGAGCTGTGCATTACACCCACCTGGCCTTGCGCCTTGCAGCTCACAGCTCTAACAGGCCTGCTCTTCCATGGCACTTTGCCTGGGAATACGCTCCTCCTCCAACAATGCCCCCGACCAGTCCCCAGATGCCTCTGTCCTCATCCATTCTGCCAAGTTTCACGACTTGGTTTAAGCATTGCCTGAAGCCTTCTCAACCGGTCCCCAGCCTCCCCAAACCCACAGAACTTGATCACCTCCGCCTGTGTTTTGTGCCTGACCCATCCACTACACATGCTTTTGTCCTCACACTTCCAGTGCCTCTGTCAGACATGTCTGTATTAGACAGAAAGTTCCCTGGGACAGTGACCGGCTCCTGCCTCACCAGCACCTAATACACTGCGTGGCTGTGGCTGTGTTGGTTACTTATATTGAATAAATGAAATCCTAATGTATTTTTTAGATAATAAAAAAACTACTGTCTACAAAAGGTTAGCCTGAGGCAATTTTTGGGGGTAGTGAAACCATTCTCTAGCTTGACTGCACACACATAGAAACAAAGAAATTTTATCATATATCAGTTTAGAAATTGCCCCGCTTTTTGAGGATTGGAGTGGGTTTTCACTTTTATTTATTCATATAATATAAAATGATATTACACTTAACTGTTTTTACATGTGTATACAAATTGAAACTCTAAGAAACAAAGTGTAGGTTTTAAAAGTTACTTAACAAACACCTCTTGCATTTGTGTGGCATTAAATAGGTTTATAGTGAGAGATGTGTTTACACAATAGTCTCTCTTTCCTTTACCTTTCAAGTTTAATCTGCTGGGGAAAAAAAGTCAAGCCTATGAACCCAACTATAAAAAAATTATAGCCATAATTTAGAAAGCAAATTCTATTTCTTTTCATCATGTTATCGAAAGCTACAAGTGTTTGTATATTTTGGCTAATATTACATTAAACATAAAGTCATTTGATTTTTCAGATAATATATTTGAAGTCAGCAATATTTAAAAATACAGTTGGACTTACTGTTTGATCTGGAAGGGGATAACTCTTTCCTATAATAATAGAATTATTTTCCTGATAGTGGCCCCCCACCGATTCTTTCCGAAAATTGTTAGAACATTCAGAGTGTGTGTATTCTTCTATTGAAAGTGTAAAGGTAGAATGCCGCTCACAGAGCGAGCACTTAGAGCGCTTTGCTGCAATGATGCGCCTCTTGTTGGGTGCGAAAACCTGCTAACGCCTCAGAGGCCGTTGATGGGCAAGGCTTGTAGTTGAGTGTGGTGTCCACTGGGGGGTGACAGAGACCAGCATAAGATCAAGCAGGGACAAGCCTGAAGGGCCTGAGAGGGACTCTTCCTTGCTTTTTGGGGACTGTTAGAATATTCTTTTGTTGGCTTCTTTTTTAAGAAAAAAAAAAATGTTACTTAAGAAGAAAATAACAAACATTTTTGCTTTTTTCTAAAATGTTATCAAGTTACATTCCTTTTTGTTGAAGCAGATTATTCTAATTGTTAGCACTGCCATAAAAATACCACTTAGGCAAACACCAGTGAGAAATATAAAAAATGTGGTATTTTCACAAAAGCACCCCCTACTGTATCTGTTAGGAGTTGTGGTGCCTCCTTACCCTTTAAGGAGTAGGGCAGTAAGTCTTTTTTATTTATTTATTTATTTAAGTTTTAGGGTACATGTGCACAATGTGCAGGTTTGTTACATATGTATACATGTGCCATGTTGGTGTGCTGCACCCATTAACTCGTCATTTAGCATTAGGTATATCTCCTAATGCTGTCCCTCCCCCCTCCCCCCACCCCACAACAGTCCCTGGTGTGTGATGTTCCCTTTCCATTGTTCAATTCCCACCCATGAGTGAGAACATGCGGTGATTGGTTTTTTGTCCTTGCAATAGTTTGCTGAGAATGATGGTTTCCTGCTTCATCCATGTCCCTACAAAGGACATGAACTCATCATTTTTTATGGCTGGGTAGTATTCCATGGTGTATATGTGCCACATTTTCTTAATCCAGTCTATCATTGATGGACATTTGGGTTGCTTCCAAGTCTTTGCTATTGTGAATAGTGCCGCAATAAACATATGTGTGCATGTGTCTTTATAGCAGCATGATTGATAATCCTTTGGGTATATACCCAGTAATGGGATGGCTGGGTCAAATGGTAATTCTAGTTCTAGATCCCTGAGGAATCGCCACACTGACTTCCACAATGGTTGAACTAGTTTACAGTCCCACCAACAGTGTAAAAGTGTTCCTATTTCTCCACATCCTCTCCAGCACCTGTTGTTTCCTGACTTTTTAATGATGGCCATTCTAACTGGTGTGAGATGGTATCTCATTGTGGTTGGCGGTAAGTCTTTATTCCAATTCCTATGTGGGTTTTTTTTGTTGGTGGTGGTGTTTTGTTTTTTTTTTTTTTCTTTGAGACAAGAGTCTCGCTCTGTCTCCCAGGCTGGAGTGCAGTGGCGCGTTCTCAGCTCATTGCAAGCTCTGCCTCCCAGGTTCACGCCATTCTCCTGCCTCAGCCTCCCAAGTGGCTGGGTCTGCAGGCACCCGCCACCATGCCTGGCTAATTTTTTGTGTTTTTAGTAGAGACAGGGTTTCACCATGTTAGCCAGGATGGTCTCCGTCTCCTGACCTCATGATCTGCTCACCTCGGCCTCCCAAAGTGCTGGGATTACAGGCGTGAGCCACCGTGCCCGGCCTCCAATTCCTGTGTTTTTAGGGAGAAAAAAGGGAAAATGAAATTTTAGGCAGGAGACTGTAGTGGAGTGAGCAAAAACATGATTCTGTCTATTGAAAAGAAGCCCAGAATGCAAGCGTGGATAATAAATATGAATGCTTATTGCCTATATATAGCTTTCTGTTTTGACATCAGTTATGCTTGAATCTTTTAGTTACAGTTAGTTGCTTAGGGGTGAAAGGAGATACGTAAACCAAAGACAAGTAGAGCGTGTTTGTGTGGTGGGGTTGGGGGTGGGAGTTCAAGCAGGCTGAGATCGCTCTGAAAATAGATTACACCAAAATGTGTAATGCTTTATTTGGACCTCTTCTGTGAAGAAGGGTAGAGAATACTAATTGGCATATAAAAATGTTACTGGTGATGGTGTTTGTCCTTCTTACAGGGTCCGTGATGTGTTTTCAGTTCAGTAGAGGTTGAATAATTAATCTCTAGAAAGGAACCACCTCTGTAATGAAGTCAAGGAGATTTTCCTCTTCATCATGGTAGAGGCCAGATCCTGGCATGGTGTCCTTAGGTTCCGTATTGCTGGCCTCTGTCCCTACAGAGGTTGTGAAAAGCCAGCGAGTCCCCACGGGCCCTCCATGAGGTTCCTTGCGGCTGCCTCCATCCTCCACCTTCTCCATCCTCACGCCCTCTGCGCTCCTGGCTGCCTCTCTGGTCCTCTCTATTACTTGCCTTCCGTTACCTCCCCGCCACCTCTTCCTTCTTCCTCACCTCTCCTTCACTGTCTCCGCCCCTTCTTGCTTCTCCTCCTCATGAGAGGTGCAGTGTTACCACCTCCACAGTGCTGCCCTGGGGGCCTGAGGGCCTCCCTGGAAACGTAAGCAGTATATACACTGCTCATTGTGGAATTTCTGAGAATATTACACTATTCAGAAGTGTTAGGCAGCTGTGGGAGAAACGTGTAGATGGCATAATCGCAGCATTAGCATCAGCAAATGTTCATGGGAGATGGACGTTGGTGCAGGTATCATGAGTGTGCACGGGCTATACTTGTTATATTTAGCCTGCTCCCTGGCCATGGATCACTCTAGAAAGCAGGAGTGAGCTGGCACTGTTTAAAGTGAAGCAAACCCCAGCCCTGTAGTCTGGTCTGGGCACTTGGGAATGCCCCTCCCCCACTGTGCGGGGCCTCCAGCCTTACTTGCTTTATTGTCTTTAAAATGTGGAGGAATGGGTTTTTCAGCACCTGTATTTGAAAGGCTTTCTTATATCCCTGTCTGATGCCTTTTGCATCCTTATTGAAAATCTCTGCAGAGCAAAGAGGCCATAACCTCTAAATGTTTTTGTACAGTCGAGGTATTTGCCATATTCCTCTTAAACAGTAGTTCCTAAAGAGAGGTTATCATTTAGGAATTGATTAGAGGCAGTGTCATTTTATCTGTACTGAATTTTTTTCCCCCAAACCCTGCTACATCTAATTTCTTAGCAATATGGATCTTGGATATTTATAACCCTCAGGTTTCTGCCTGTGTATATGGACAGTGTGTCATTACTCTAACTCATATGAATATTTGAATGAACGAACATTGTCAACACCTTCCTTGTGATTCTATTATGCTTTTAGATACTATGGGAAGGAATACAAAAGAAGTAAGTAGGTTGTAGCCTACTGGGGGGAGGGAAAATATAGTAGGGACTACCGTGAAAGAACTTTAAGATGCTACTTTTTGGACATTTCAGAACAGTCACAGATTTTTTTCCCAGTGTGCATTTTGGCCTCTTGTCCATTCAGTAAATGGAACGTGTTAAACTTTTCCTTTAATTCTAATATGATGTATACATGTATGATGTGTAGACTATTAGGCACTCTTCCTTAGAGAGAGACATTTCTGTGTTTACTGGAATATAAAGTAGAATTAATTATAAGGTAAATATTTTTCTTACTCCTTGTATTAAAAAATTAAATCTCCTACGTGTGTATGACACATACCTTTGCATTTTGTTTTGTGCCTGAAATTACCACGTCAGTCCTTCCATTACTTCTCAATTGGTTTTTTCTTTCTCCTAAGAAACACATGCCTTATATTGGTAATTCTACATTTTACTATGTGTCCAGCTCAGTCTTTACTGATATGTGCCTCCTCTGTGTCTAAAGGATTCCAGAATGAAAATCTGTGAATATCACAACATAGGAATAGACCATGCCATGGCAACATTTTCCTCAAAGGTGTTCTGCATTTTTCCCATACCTCCTCCCCTCCACTCCCATGCTACAGTTTGTTGTCTCCTGCACCACAATGGTGTTTTATGAAACCGTCTTGCTGCTGTCCTTGACCTCTCTTCCCTACCCTGTCCTTGTAACTAACGCCAGCCAAGGGCCTCTGTGTATTTGAATGAGAACTAGGGAAAGGACAGGACCACTTTTCTGAGTGAGGGGTGTAGGCACTAGTCCAGTAGTGTTTTGCTTCCATGTTTTCAGTGAAAAAGAGGTTTTAGAATGAGAACATTCGAATAAATATTGATAGGAGGAACTTGAAGCCAAGTGCGGTCAAGCTGTGACTAAGAGACCCTGGAACATACCATTCAACTGAGTGAAATGTGATTGACAGTCATCTGGGAAAGGCCGTGGAGCCAAACAGGTGTTTGAAAGACAGTGATAAGAAAAATGTAGTTCCACTTTTTACAGAGGATTAAAGTTGAATAATGTAAATCACAGACAAGTAAACATGATGCCTATCTGAGGCAAGAATCAATAAATGGATTAATTAAAAATGGATTTTTGATCACTCAGAAAGCAAAGAAGGTGATCACTCATCATGACTCCATCAAGCGATGCCATACTTGATTAATCTGACTTTGTTTTTTGGTAAGATTGCTCATTTAATGAATTGGAAGAATGCCACCAACAAAAGTTAAGTGTTTGGCAAACTCTTAAAATACTTTTTTGGATAAGCTAAAAATATTTCTTACAAGTCATATACCAAAACTGCAGATTTATATCATCCTACCTGTAGAACAGTATTCTGTGCTTTTAAACTTTATACTTCTCTGTTACTCAGATTAATACATGTTTACAGCAGAAAAAATATGTAGTACTTAAGGAAAAATAACCATTCAATCTAAGAGCATTTAAAAATTAACCACTACTAGTGTTTATTTCTTTTAGTCATTTTTGTAGACATATATGTTGATTTATGCCTGTATGTCATTCATAGTAAATGAGATTATACTACACATACTGTTTATAACTTCCTTTTTAACTAGTTAATGTTAAAGATACATTAATATGGCAGTAGGCTGCTACAAGTTTCTATACCTTATTTCACCATTTTTTGTTTCATAATTCTTACTGAATTTCACAAATCCTCTATGCTGAGGATATAAGTTTTCTAAAAGGATGCAGTTTTGAACATCCTTATAGCAAATATTTTGCATATCCCTTAATTATCTTAGGATAAATTCTCAGAGGTGGAATTCCTAGATCAAACATTTCAATATGCATTGTCAAATTGGAGAATTTGTTTCTCCAAGCCCACAGTAGTGAGATATACCAATTTAGAAGTATTTTAATTTGCATTTTTCTGATAACTTGTGATATATTTACCTGCTCTTTTCTTCTTTGAGTTTCCTGTTCATGTTCTTTATTTAATTTTCTATATAGGGCATCCTCCATTTTCTTTGAGAGTTCTTTACCTTTTAGAGAAGTTAGGGTGCTCCATTTTTGTTCTGAGTTCAGTACTTGTTACCAGTCACTTGGATGAAAGCATTGGTAGCATGGTGTTCAGATTTGTGGATGGCGTCACATGGGGAGGTATAATTAATGTAAAATTCCAGGGAGATCCCAGATTGAAATGATGAGTCTAAGTAAGATAAATTGAGATAGGAATCAATGTAAAGCACTTTGAACCTGTCTAAAAACAGCTACCCTCATGAGCTGCATGATGAACTTTTGGTCAACAGTGGACTGCATATCGGATGCTGGCCCTATGAGACGAAAATACCGTATTTTCACTGTCCCGTTTCTATCTTTAGATACACAAATACCTACCACTGTGTTCCAGTGACCCTGCAGTATTGAGTACAGTAACATGCTGTATGTGTCTGTAGCTGAGGAGTACTAGGCTGTATCACAGAGCCTCGGTGTGCAGTAGGCTGTGCCGTCTAGGTTTGTATAAGTGCACTCATGTTCCCACGATGATGAAATTGCCTATTTCTCAGAACATATGCCCGTCATTAAGTGATGCATTACTGTATAGAGTAATAGCAACTACCAGTTCCTAAGCATCTTCTGTATGTCGGGAAATATGCTAGGTTTTTCTTTATATATTAACTCTTATCCTCATAGCGGATCTATAAAATAGATGTTGCTGTTTTCATTTATAGATGAGAATTCTGAGACTCCCAAGTTCACACAGGTTATTGTGGCAGATTCAAATTCAGGTCACTTGTTCCCGTTGACCCTGCTGTTCCCACTGTGCCTTGGAGACACACAGCTTAACAGCATTTGGGAAACATTGTCTCTAAAGGGAGAGCGCACAGTGTGACTGCCAGACAGCTGATACACTCTCCACTACAGTGTTCAGGGTAAGGGAAATAATCGCCCATCTTAGTTCAAACCTAGAATATTGCTTAAATTCTGGGTTACCACACTTAAAAGGGGTACGATTTTACTTGATTATCATCAATAAATAGTGATAGCTGAGTGTCTAGGGAAAGCGCTTTGGAAGCCAAACCCATGTTAACCATTCTCAGGAATAAATTGGTGACCACAAGACATAGAAAACTGCATACAGAAATCTGCAAAGTATTGGAACTCTAAATGCCCCTATAGGGTTGTTACTGCTTGTGTCTGCCTTCCACATTTGCTTTGCCCAGTTGTTTTTTTGATGGGGTTGTATAAAATACATTTTATTATAATCACTGTAGTTTGTTTCATTACATTGTTGACACTGAAAATGTGCTAGGACCATAAAAGCAAATTATCACAAATAATGAAGTAGGTGACTTTTTGCTAACAGAAAAAGGCAGTCCCTAAAATTTATTTAAAACAATCCAGTTTTGAGATTGGGGATATAGAGCTAAGGGTAGCTGCCCTTAGAAACGCCTCATGTCGGGTGAATTGAGTTTTCACCAATTGAGAATTGATGCAGACTGAAACATGGAAATCAGAATCTGGGCACCTGCAGGCAGCGCTGAGAGCAGCCTGGGTGCTTCCGCCGCCAGCGCGATGTGGGGAGAGCACGCGCAGGCGCAGCAGCAGCAGCAGCAGACCAGCTGGAAAGCTATTCCTTTTTTGGTTTTGTTTGTTTTTTAAATACTGCTATGGAGAATCTTAAAAGACATTTTAAATTATTTCATGTGAGCTAAAAAGTTGGTGGCTCTCTGCAGGCCAGTGAGTGGTGGAGAAGTGAGGCAGCTTCCAGGGCTCATTGTGACAGTCTCGGCAGCGAATCCAGTTTTGCCCCTGTGACAGCGCATCTTTAGGCGTGCATTCACCACTTTGGGCGTCACATTTTTCCTTTTCTTTAATGGTTATGTTTTTCATCAGGTTTCTTCTTGCTAACCTGAAAAGGATGTTTCAATGATTGGCTGATATTACTATCTGATGTAATATCAGCCAGCCACTGAATTAGCCAATCAGATTACTGTGTTCCGCCCTTAGAAAATTGTCAGACAGAGAGGACTAAAGGAAAGTTTATAGATTCAGTTTTTCTATTATATATGTCTTTATATCTTCTTGATAAATTGTGTTTGTTGGGATTATTTGCCTACAGGGAAGAAGGCATTCATATATTTATCTAGGACTAAATGGATGACTGCCTATTTGTAGAGCTGATAGAAAAAAACTTTTGGAGGGTTCTGGATAGGTTTTAATTTTATTTTTATTGCTTCTTTTTAACCTGATGTGCTGAATAACTACTTGAAGTATTCTTGACTTGCTAGTATTTAAAGTCTACTTTCTCCATTCCTGGCATTTCAAGGTAATTTCACATACATATTCATAAAGCAAAGAAAACTTTTCTGAATTACAAGTATTTTAAAGTTTGGGTTGCCAGTTGAAATAATTGGTCCACATGTTATAAAATATATTTCTTACCAAAAGGTATAAGAACAATGTGGGTTCTGCCAGCTGTTCCAGAATAGGATCTGCCTGTGGCTGTCTCAGGCCAGGAGTTATGCTGTGCGCTGCTTGCCCTTTCACAGTTCACATCTAACACATTGAGCAGGTGTGCAGATACTGCCTTAACAATTATCCAAGAAGCAACTTCTTCTCACTGCCTCCATGGTGGTATAGTGGAGGAGGAGGAGCAAAGCCTCTGAAATCAGCTTAGCATTTGAATTCTGGACCTGTGACTTGCTAGTGGTGAGCCTTTGGGCAGGTTAGTTTCTGCCTCCATTTTCCATCAAAATGTGGGAAAATAGTAGAGCCCTGCACTGTCTGCCTATCGCAGGCCTTACAGGTACAGCTTTCTGAGCAGTGGCCAGCACGCAGTGACTGCCTAGTGAGTACCAGCCATTAGTGTCATCATCATTCAGTAGTACCACAATCGAAATCCCGGCCACCATTAAAGTGATCTTTCTAAGATAGACATGAGGTCGTGTAATTCTTCTGCTGAAAAGCCTCTAGTATTTTATAGTTAACTTGGAATAAAATCCAAATTCCTTGCCGCACTCTTCAAGGCCTCATGTGTGCCTGCCTGTCCCCGACTCAAGGCCCATGCTCAGAGGGCCGCCTCCTTGCTGGCACTCTCCTGCTCTGCCCTGCCCTTTTAATTCCTTCTTCCTAGTTTAATTTTCTTTAGGGCACTTTGTATAACTAGAATATAGGCTCCAGAAAGACAGGGACGTCACTTTTCTCATTCCATCCCTGTATTGCGGGCAACCAGAACAGTGTCCAGTGCACAGTAGTTGCTTTATGTATTTGCTGAATGGATGAATGAGTTGAAACAAACTGTAATTGCCAATTCTAACACTTCTTATTCTTTCATATGTATAAAATAAGGAGCTTGCATAAACATCGTCAAAGTAAAGTTCCATTGAAACCATCAAAAATTTCTCTGGGACTTCATGAAAAGGGGAAGAGAAGAGTGAACTGGGAAAGAAAATATTGGGTTTTCACTGGGTTCCTGCCACTGGGAGATGGCTTGGCTTCTCCCAGACTCTGCTTTCCCCTGTAGAAAACGCAGGGAGGACTCTCCATGTCTCTGGAACCTTCGGGCCCTTCAGAGCTGTCCAGGAGAGGGAAGAGGAAAAGAGGAAAAGACGTTTCACTGGGAGGAGCCCTAGACCCACCCACCCCCGACTTTAACTACAGCAGCTTTGTGTATATTTTCTTTTCTATATGGGGGTTTCATATGAAATATGGCTTAAAAAAAGAGTCTACTTTTTATTTAAAAACTACTGAATCAGAAGAGCACAAAGGTTGTTTTAGCTCAATTATTCTGATCCTGATAGCTTAATTATTTAAAGGATATTTTTTCTTCATAATTCTCTGTTCCCTCCTCTCCCCCCAAAGAGATCACTGAATATTTTTGTGGAAATATCCTAAAGAAAATTATAATGTGCATAAGTGACAAAATTATCATCATGAAGACTGTAAGCTATGTGGAAAAAAAAGACCACATCGTATTCTCACCACTGATGTGCCCACCACTCAGTGCAGTACCTGACACTCCAACAGGCTTACTCAGTAAATATTTCTAGATGGGTGGATGGCTGGATATTTGAAAAAAGCAAAAATGCATTTTTAAATGACAGTACAATTATTTTGTAAAAACGGTGAAAAACATGGAATTTTAAGTGAAGTCTGTTGTTTCTTCAAGATGATGTTTATTGGATACATGTATTGTAAAAGATAATTTTTAAACACTGTTTGTTAAATGGCCAATCTGTTACACCTTCCTTTAATTCCTCGTGAATTTTCTGCTATTTAAAATATAAAATTGATAGTATCCAATATGACTTTCTTTTTTTTTCTTAATTCCTTTTCTTTTTTTTGCATTTAGAGTAGGATTCTTTTAGAATGTTAGTTTTCAGATAGAGTACTTTTTCTTTTGATCAGGAAATTGTACTGTGGGAGTATTTAATAATAATCTATTTGAGGACAACTTTGAGACCACAGTTGGTCATCAGTTGAGTTTTAAATTTTGCAGACCTGCTTGGAGTTGATAGAAGTTGAACTGAGATTTCAAAACCATTGTAGTTGAGGAAGGTTAAAGCGAAAGTAATGTGGTGTTGAGACACTGAGCTACTAACCTACCTGTTAGGAATAGATATGAGAATATCAGCTTTGCAGGCTTGAAAAAGCATTAACAACTTGTCAACAAAATAAAAGAATTGTGTTATACAATTGTATGAAACTTATGCATAAAGTTACAAAATATTCCAACCCACAATACATTTGGCCTAATAGGATTGTGAGTGTTGGTATATTTTAGTATCAGTCTGTAAAAAACACCTGTCATCAGCTACCAACTTCCTGTGGTATAAACAGCATGTGTGTGTGGTGTAAGCAGTGTATTGTATGACAGTGTGTTCTATGTCAGCGTGTATCTGCGCACACATGAAAAGCATGCCATTATTACTAATGGATTGCTTCAATTGGGTACTGTTTCCTCGTGTATTATCTTACTTAGCCTTTCTCTTTCTTTTTAGGTAAAGAGGATGAATATCCAAAGAAGCCCTTGGGGCAACTTCCACCTGAACTTCAGTCTTGGGGCGTCCATCACTTGAGCAACGGACAGAGGAGCGTGGGCCGGCCGAGCCCTCAGGCCAGCGGCAGGAGGGAGAGCGGGGCGCCCCACAGGAGGCACGAGTACTCCCCGCACCCCCAGAGCAGGACCGGGATGCCCGAGAGAGCACAGCCGCCAAGACAGAAATTGGTGGAGGAGGAGAGCAGAAAGCTTAAAGATGAGGCAGATGTTCAAAGAAAACTCCCATCAGGTCCACAGGACAGTTCCAGGCAATATAATCACGCAGCTGCCAACCAAAATAGCAACGCCACTTCAAATATCAGGAAGGAATTTGTGCCCAAATGGAATAAACCGTCAGACGTCTCAGCTACGGAGAGAACTGCCAAATACACCATGGAAGGCAAAGGTCGAGCAGCGCACCCCACGCTCGCAGTCACCGCCCCAGGCCCTGCCGAGGTGCGGGTGTCAAACGTGCGGCCAAAGATGAAGGCCCTGGATGCTGAGGATGGGAAGCGGGGCTCCACTGCATCGCAGTATGACAACGTGCCGGGCCCAGAGCTGGACAGCGGCGCTTCCGTGGAGGAGGCGCTGGAAAGGGCTTACTCCCAGAGCCCACGGCATGCCCTTTACCCTCCCAGCCCGAGAAAGCACGCTGAGCCAAGTTCTAGTCCATCAAAAGTATCCAACAAGTTTACTTTTAAAGTACAGCCTTCAAGTCATGCACGATATCCGTCCCAGCTAGATGGGGAAGCCGGAGAGCTAGCTCATCCCCCCTCCTACAGCAATCCCCCCGTTTACCACGGAAACTCTCCCAAACACTTCCCTACTGCCAACAGCAGCTTTGCTTCTCCACAGTTTAGCCCTGGGACTCAACTGAATCCTTCCAGGAGACCTCATGGTTCTACTCTTTCCGTCAGTGCTTCTCCGGAGAAATCTTACAGCCGCCCAAGCCCCCTTGTACTGCCGTCTAGTCGAATAGAAGTCCTCCCTGTTGACACTGGTGCTGGGGGATATTCGGGCAATTCAGGGTCACCAAAGAATGGAAAATTGATCATTCCGCCAGTGGATTATTTGCCAGATAACAGAACATGGTCAGAAGTTAGTTATACATACAGACCTGAGACGCAGGGACAATCTTGGACCCGAGATGTTAGCCGTGGCAATTTACCAAAATACTCAGCCTTCCAACACGCACCCTTTCAGGACCACGGCCTCCCTGCAGTTTCTGTAGATAGTTCCTTGAGGTATAAAGCTTCACCGGCCGCAGAAAATGCCAGTCCATCTGGGTATCCATATTCAGGGCCCCCACCTCCAGCCTACCACTATAGGAATCGGGACGGGCTTTCCATCCAAGAGTCAGTGTTGCTGTGAGATTTGATGTGTACTTGCTAAAGACGAGAGAGAAACCACACGAAACCTACATTGCTATGTTCATAATTGCCAAAGCAGTATTTATACTATTGTAAACAACTCGCGCATCTCTCCTGTCTGTTAATAGTAAGAATACAGGGAAATGTCTTCAGCCCCACGTAGATGCTGCTTAAGATGAGCATTTAAATTGCATCATCACTGACCTGTTAGAATTTAACCCGGAAACATAGCAATAGCATTTAGGGATGCACGCACAATGGTAATTTATTACTCAGTTCCGTTTATGTTTTTCTCCAAAACCTGAACATTTTTACTCTGTTGGCTCATTCTATTTTGACTAATGTTACAAAGTACTGAAAAAAACTGTAGAATAGATATTTTTAACGCTATATGTAGTGTATGTGTCTTTTAATAGATATAGGCATCTATTCATACACGTTTGAACACAGAGCTAAAGAAACGTTTTTTTAAAAAACTACTTTTAATCTAGATCCATGGAATAATATGTAATTCTTGTTTTCCTTGTCTTTTAGTCCAGTTTTTCCTCTTCCCTCTCATATTTGTAACCTGGGTCCTAAACTGACTGAAGAGTTTGTCCTGACTTTATTAATTGCAGTCTCACAGAATGCTTATCATTTTCCTTCAGCTGTTGCTATTTTCTTTCAATCTGAAAATTAAAGACATTGGAGATAAAGGCTAACCACTTAATGGTGCTTAAAAATTGGGGCAGTTAAAATAAGTTTACGGCCAAAGGTGCAGCAGTGCTTATCATATCCACATACTAAGAGATTGGTCTTAGTGCATTTATACCCATTGTTCTGGGCTGACTCTTGCGAATCTCAGAGCAGGAGAAGTTGCAGCTTACTGATCCCTCAGTGCTCACAGTACTCATGTGGGGCAGCCACACTAACTGGATTAGCAGTGTGGTTACTTCTTTCTTCTGCCCCGACTCACATAGCTTCTCCCCACGAAGGTCCCAGGGTGGCCATTTACACAATGCATTTCTGGCCTCTTTATGGAATGTAGTCGATGGATATTGCTGCACTTCATCAGGCCATTACATTGTCCATGTTAAAATTATAAAAATGATCCTAGTTTTTCATAGAAGTCTAGAATTTTGATCTTTTAAAAAATACAGTGTGATTTCATGCTTCTGAAAATCTTTTTTTTTAATTGAAACAAATTCAAGTTGTTGGTTTAAAAAAAAATTAGTGATGTCTTTAAAAAATATTCTGTTACACTACACACACCAAAACACAAAGATTCAGGCACTCCAAGAGAGTATGACTTCGTGTTTAACTGGGGAGCTTGTTTTCAACATTGCTTATATTCGAATAGTAGAAAACCCGACGTTGATGTTTCTTCCTGTTGCAAGGTGGGGCTTCAAACTTTCAAGGTACAAAAGTACGTCTTTTAAAATGAAAGTAACGTTTGTTTAGCTAGTGAATGTGACAATATTTTTTATGTATATAATGAGTCTAATGTAATTTTAATCAACTTGGTAATGATGTTATTAAATGGCAAAACAAGTGCAGTGTATTAAATCTAAACACTACATTGAAACGCAAACAAAATTCTGATGAAATAACTGGGCTCTTGATTCAGATCAGGTGGAAGCTGAGAAATAAATGTATATAAATATGTAGCTGAGGATATTAATTCCCATGATATAACCATAATTCTGTGACTTGTAATAAACCAAGCTGTACAATTTAGTTTATAATAGCAGTATCTGAGCTGCTCCAAAATATATATATCAACAGTGGTAAATACTGTAGATTTATATATATATATATATATGCAAAAAATACATATATACACACAAGCACTATTTTCTTATGTCATTTATGACATTTTTTATCTGTATACTTTTTTGATGTGATTGTTTTTTAACATGGTAAAAGTAATAAGTATATTTTGTTTTGTGTCTTTTATGTGCATTTTTTTCATACGGCAAAAATGGTGCACCCTCTGATGCTTTGAAGGCTAATTCTCTTCTAATTGAGTAGCTGTTGCCTAGTATTCACCTGTGTTACTTTGTATATGTCACAGTCCTATGTTTAATGCTTTACTAATTTCCAGTAAGACCATATTTAAAACTACATAGTCTTTCCTTATTTTATTTAGTATGACATTGTTAATAGCAATAAGGTAGCATTGCTAGTCTTCCTCATTACAAAATGTAGCTCTCTGTTTTCTAAGTAGGAAAATGTAATTTGAAATTATCTTGCCACCATACAGTTTTACTTTTTCTAATTTATTTTTTAATAAGATAATGATATAAAGAGATAGGTAAAGTATATTTATTAAAAACCCATTTAGTACAGATTTTCATAGTGTAGAGGTTGATTTTGCCCTGTAACTGCATGTACATGGTGTATTTTGCCATTAAGTCTTTTGTTCATGGCAATTTTGCCTTAATAAGCGCTTGGCATAGTTTCTATTTTATAGAATAGTCTGAGAAGTTAAACTAGACCTAAGATCTCAAAAGTTTTAAAACTTTGACGTTTTCGTATGTTTGTTTATTAATGGGATTTTTAAAAAATGAACATCTTTTTAAAGCTGGGAAATGTATATAAATTCAGGTATCAGTATCAATAATAGACTGTTTCATTGAAAGAATTGAAAGAGGCCGGGTGAAGTGGTTCTATAAATTTAGTAATTTATAAATTTAGTATTTGCAGTGGTTCATGTCTGTAATCCCAGCACTTTGGGAGGCCGAGGTGGGCGGATCACGAAGTCAGGAAATCGAGACCATCCTGGCCAACATGGTGAAACCCCGTCTCTACTAAAAATACAAAGATTAGCTAGGCATAGTGGCATGTGCATGTAATCCCAGCTACTCAGGAGGCTGAGGCAGGAGAATCGCTTGAACCAGGGAGTCAAAGATTGCGGTGAGCTGACATCACGCCACTGCACTCCAGCCTGGCAACAGAGCAAGACTCCGTCTCAAAAAAGTGAAAAGAGATTCAACCAAGAGGACAGCTCTGGAGAAGAAAAATAGATGTTTATAGGATGCGATTGTTTCAACTTTCTGTTTCCATTTTAAGAAGATTCCATTTCAGAAGAAGATTCCGAAATTTACAAATTTTCACCATTCTCAGTGGGACTTTCAAGTAGACTTTCGTAGTTGCAGTCACTTCAAGTCTCTCCTTCGGGTTCCCTTAGGATGCAAGCACAAGAACAGACACCTGATGCAAGCACAAGAACAGACACCTGGTCAGCATGGCGCCGAAACCCCTTTCTCTTCACTGTCATGGTGCGAGAAGAGCATGCCATGTCTACGAGTAGGGATCTCTTCACAGAGGACCTACAGCTTCATTTTCTGGATTGAAGATTATTCTTGGTTATGTTTTGGAATCAGTCCTTTATCTTAGTATGCACTTGATTGTGAGTTTTAAGATTATGGTTTTAGGATTTCTTTTATTTTTTTGTCTTTTATTTTAAATTGTTCTTCAATGGATTTTAAATGTCTGTCTAATGTGGGTATTAATGCTTATGGGCCAAGTGGATTTTAAGAAGTGAAACTTATTTTTTTTTTTGAGATGGGGTTTCACTCTGTTGCCCAGACTGGAGTACAGTGGCGAGATCTCAGCTTGCTGCAACCTCTGCCTCCCAAGTTCAAGTGATTCTCCTGTCTCAGCCTCCCAGGTAGCCGGGATTAAAGGTGCCCACCACCACACCTAGCTTTTCTTTCTTTCTTTTTTTTTTTTTTTTGTATTTTTAGTAGAGACAGGGTTTCACCATGTTGGCCAGGCTGGTCTCAAACTCCTGACCTCAAGTGATCCACCTGACTCGGCCTCCCAAAGTGCTGGGATTACAGGTGTGAGCCACTGTGCCCAGCCCAAACTTTTAAGATGACCCAAAGTCATGAGAATAGGAAAAAGGAATCTGATTAACATTTATGCATTTTATTTTCAGAAGGACTTTCAGTTATCCATAAATCTAAGCATAACTGCTACCATTTATACATGAGAAAATGACAGAGGAACTAATATAAGAGCAGATCTTGACCCTTGCTGGGTCTTTAGAATAACTATAATTCTTTAGAATTATTGAGTGAACTTTAAAAAATTTTTCTGCATAGGTTACATCCCAGACCACTTAAATCAGAATATCTTGGATGGAACCCAGACATCAGATTATTGTATTTTCCCCCATAATTTAAAGTTCAGTCATTAAGCTCTTAAATCCCCCTAAAGTTGATTGTCTTATATTCCCACTATGAGATATCTCAAAGATTCTTAACAGACCAAGAGTTTCAGAGTTTAGAAACTCGGATGTTGGGCAAGTTAGGAAAAATTCCGCCAGCAAAATTAACATTACCATCCATCTCTGCAAATGCTTGTGAACTGCTGACAGTTACGGCATCAAACGGAAGACGGCAGGCCCTGTCCTTCCACTCGGGTGCTGCTTGCAATGGCCCTCAACAGAGGGAGAGCCTCCCAAAGATTTCCATGTTCCTAGACAAAGCCCTAAGCTGTTTGGAAGTCTGTGAGCATTTTCAGTATATGAGGAGCTGAGAAAGTGCTGCCTGTCTGGTCCTTCATTTGGCCAGCTAACATTCTGTCGAGCACCTGCTGGGTTCATGCTTCCAGATGTGAGGTGTGTGTTCTAATCTGACGATGTGTTTTGTAATCTGTCAATCAGTGTTGGAGATATGCATAGGCTATTACAGG
This sequence comes from Nomascus leucogenys, assembly GCF_006542625.1. Taxonomy (NCBI): domain Eukaryota; kingdom Metazoa; phylum Chordata; class Mammalia; order Primates; family Hylobatidae; genus Nomascus; species Nomascus leucogenys. The sequence goes on from NC_044389.1 coordinate 103,832,211, forward strand.
CATATTTTAGACATATATAAAGGCCAACTAGTGATCCCAGCCCAAGAGGTTCAGGGAAGTCTTAAGGATTTGTCTCAGCTGAGCCTGACAGGACAAGCATATAGAAAAACAAGAGGGAGAGACAGCAAGGCATTCTGCAGAGGGGACCGATGGCAAGAGCAGCTGCATGGGCTGCGTGAGGAAATTTGCCACTGTGATGTGTATGTGGGGTAGTCATGAGGGTGGAGAGGGCTGAGGGGCTCCACAGAGACAGGAGGGTGGAGGGAGTTGTGTGCAATTGAACTTGATCCTGTAGTTGGTTTTGGCCTGGCCTGGTCCCTCCATGCTGTGGAAGTGAAATGTGAGGGAACAGCTCTGGGGGCAGTGAGGGAGACAGGACAAGCCTTTCATCTAAAAGGTGGCACAGAGCTTAAGGCCAGGGAAGAAGGTATGAAGAAAAGGTGATTGAGAACTAATTACCAAGGGAAACTGGCAAGACTTAACTGGATGCGTGTAATCTGAATGATAAAATGAGACAACAACTAACACTGAATGCTTGCTGTGTGTTAGGCACTCTGCTAGACACTTTACTGGTATTAACAGATTTAATCCTCACAATAACGATGAAGTATGTACTAATATAATTGCCAGTTTACGGACGAGAAAACTAAGGCACAAAGTTTAACTTGACTCAAGCGACAGAGTGGATAAGTAAAAGGACGAGGACTGGGACCCAGGTACTCTGAACGCAGAGCCTGTGCCTCCCTCTCTCCCCTAACAGTTTTAAGGAGATACAATTTACCTGCCACAAAATTTACCCATTTTAGGTTTATAGTTAGGTGGTTTTTTAGTAAGTTTATAGAGTTGTGCAACTATTGCAACCAATGTTAGAACAACTCAAAAAAAAAAAGTCTTTTCCCTGTTTGCAGTTAAGCCCCATTTCCATTTCCACACAACAACTGATCCACTTTCTGTCCTTCAGGTCTGCCATTTCTGAACATTTCCTATAAATGGAATCAGACGTGGTCTTTTGTGTCTGGCTTCTTTCACTCAGTAATGTTTCTGAAGTTCCTCCCTGTCGTGGCATCTATCAGTAATTGCTTTCCTTTTTATTGCTGAATGTTATTCCATTGTATGGCTGTGTCAGATTTTGTTTGTTCATTCACCAGTTGATAGAAATGTAGATTGTTTTCATGCTGCTGTGACCATTTGTGTACAAGTCTTTGTGCAGACATGTTTAACTTTTTAGGAAATTGCCAAACTGTTTTCCAAAGAAGCTGCACCATTTTACATTTGCACCAGCAATGTAGGAGGGTTCTGATATCTCCACATCCTCACCAACACTTGTGATTATGTGTCTTTTAAAATTATAGCCATCCTAGTGGATGTGAAGTGGTAACTCATTGTGGCTTTGATTTACATTTCCTTGATAGCTAATGATGTTGAGCATTTTTCATGTGCTTATGGGCCATTTGTATATCTTCTTTGGTGAAATGTCTGTTTAAATCTTTTGCTCACTTTTCAGTTGGGTTTTTTTCTTATTAAATAGTAAGAGTTCTTAATATATTCTGGATACAAGTCCTTTTAAGACATGATTTGCAAATATTTTCTCCCAGTCTGTGGCTTATCTTTTCCTAATGGTGTCTTTTGAAATGCGCTTGTTTTTAATTTTAATGAAGTCCAATTTATTAGTTTCCTTATACGAGTTATGCTTTTAATACTGTATCTCTCTGCTTAACTCAAGGTCACAGAGATTTTCTCCTATGTTTTGTTCTGGAAGTTTTATAGTTTTAGCTCTTAAATTTGGGCCTATGAGCTGTTTTAAATTAATTTTTATATATGGTGTGAGGTAAAGATCTAAATTCCTATGGATATTCACTGGTCTTAGCACCATGTGTTAAAAGGACTGCTTTTCCCCACTGTGTCCCTGTTAAAAATCAACTGAACATATACGTAAGAGTTACTTAAATTTTGAAATTGGGACGTATACATTCTCCATTCTTTTCGACATTATTTTGGCTAATCTGGGTCCTCTGCATTTCTGTATAACTTACAAGGTCTGCTTGTTAGTTTTTGCAAAAAGGCCTGCTGGGGTTTCGATAGGGAATGTTTTGAATCTCTAGATCAGTCAAGGAAGAACTGCCATCTTAACAGTATTGGGTCTTCCAATCTATAAACATGGAATACCTCCGTTTATTTTGATCTTTAATTTCTCTTAGCAGTGTTGTATAATATCAGAATATGTCTTGTACTTCTGTGGTTAAAATTAGTACTACTTGTGAATGGAGCTGTTTTCTTCAGAGCCTTTTCTCTGAAACATCACGCTCCCCTGTATGGGGAGAGGAAGGGTCAAGATGGATTTCTGCAGTTCCTGCATCAGGCGGTAGGGTGAAGAGTGGGGCCACCATCTCATAAAAGGAATTCGGAAGGTGCTGGTTTAGGTTTAGTGGGAAAACGACTTCTGTTTTGACATGTAGAGTTTGAAGATTAGGAGTTGACAGATGATGTTGTCTGACAGGTGGTTGGCTGTCCCAGAGAGAGATATGGACTCCCCAGCATGTAGGGGGCAGAGTCACAAGAGTGCTGGCCCAGGAGATATGCCAGCCAAGGTGGGGCACCTGGGACAACAGCACAGCTGAGCTGCAAACACGAAGACATTTGTTAAGTTATCAGCCATGTCTGCATCACAGACTACAGGTACTACCTTTTAGCGAAGTTACCTTTGAAAAGACATCAACATCCCTGTGCATTTGTCAGTCTGGTAGAGTGGACTGGAGGTTGTCAAGTCTGCATTGTAGTCTGCTGTGCCACACGTTAGCAATGTGACCTTGGGCCACACACACTCCTCTTCTGGGCCTTACTTTGCTCTGCTGTAAGATGTGGGCATTTAAGAGGTGCCAGAGGAAAAGGAGCCTCTGAAGGACTTACAGGGGCAGTCGCAGCTGATGTTTGAGTGCCCGGGGTTGGGAGTCAGACTGGCTGAGGTTTCGATTTTGCATTCATGGCCAGTCACCATTCCAGGTCCTGTTGAGATCATCATGTAACAGGACAACAAAGTCCCTGTCCTCATGGGGCTTATATTCTGATCCATTTCTTCATCTGTGAAATGAAGATTGTAGTTTTTATTTCATAGGGTCATGAAGATTGAGTTAATCTCTGAAATATCCACACAGCCTTGTCACTCAAGAATGATTTGGAATGTTAGGGATAGTCACACGCCACCACAGTGCAAGGTTTCAGTGACCAGGAGCAATGTGGAGCTGAGTCTAGTGAGAGTCCAGAGGTAAAGATGCAGTAAGGTCACATGTGACCCATGAGAGAGGAGGCACAGGCAGGGCGATCTGAGGAGACCGTGCCATGGCTGGAGGAGCAGGGCTCCAGGAAGGAGGCAGCATCGCACTGGAAATGCAGCAGGAGGGCCCAGTGAGGGAGGCCTGGAAAGTCCGCTTGGACTTGACAATGAGGAGCTCTCTGCTGTCACTCTCTGCTGTCACCTGCTGTCATTCCTAGAGTCAGAATCAGATTGCAGTGGCCACAGGCACAAGTGGGAAGTGATGCAGCTCTCAAAGGTTTGGATGAGATGGGATGTGCAGCGATTGAGTCGTAGCTGGAGTGAAGGATGTGTTAAGTTAGGGATTGGGAGGGGGCATGCATTTACATGGAAAAATAATGCTAAGTAGGAATCAGTTGGACTTCAAAATTCTCAAGTACTTCCACAAAGCATCCCTTGGTTTTATTCCAGTTTGTTGCTTTATGTATTCATAAGTATTAAACACTAATTATTAAATTTTCTGTAATTCAGATTTGTCATTTGGAGGAAAATCAACATAATCTGAATATAAAGCAGGCAGCATTGAGAAACTTCTACGTATGTGAACATCATTGACTTCTTCGAGCAGTGATTTCAATTCTGCTCCACATGTAGTAAACAAAGGAGATACGATTTAGAAATAGCATATGTGGGGCCAAGCACAGTGGCTCATGCCTGTGATCCCAGCACTTTGGGAGTCTGAGGCTGATGGACCACCTCAGGCCGGGAGTTTGAAACCAGCCTGACCAACATGGCAAAAACCCGTCTCTACTAAAGCTACAAAAAACTAACCAGGCATGGTGATGCACACTTGTAATCCAGCCTACTCAGGAGGCTGAGGTAGGAGGATCACTTGAACCCAGGAGGTGGAGGTTGCAGCAAGCCGAGATAGTGCCATTGCACTCCAGCCCTCGCAACAGAGCTGGAAGGGACAGTGGAGATGATGGAAGACAGCGGACCTCAACCCTGCCGCAAAGAAAAATCCCCTGAAGTGCTTCTAAAAATACTGATGTTCAGGCCCACCCAAGACTAACTATATCGAATCACTTGTTTTGTATTTTGGTTTAGAAAAAAGGTCTTGCTCTGCTACCCAGGCTGGAGTGCAGTGGCACGATCGTAGCTCACTGCAGCCTCAAACTCCTGAGCTAAAGTGATCCTCCTGCCCCAGCCTCCTGAGTAGCTGGAACTATAGGCATGAGCCACCAAACCCAGCTAATTTACATTTTTTTTTTTTTTTGTAGTGATAGGGTCTTGGTATGTCGCCCAGGCTGGTCTTGAACTCCTGGGCTCAAGCACTTCTCCCACCCCAGCCTCCCAAAGTGCTGGGATTATAGGCATATGCCACCATACCCAGTCATCTTTCTTTATTCTTCTGACTCCCATATCTTCTATTACTACCAGGAAATACCTTAAAATGATATTAGGAGATTTTTACTTAGAGGTTTTGAGTAGGACAGTGGAAAGAACACAGGCTTGAAAACAAATTTGGAGATGAGTCTCAGCCTTTCTACTAAACTGCATCGGACGTCAGGCGCATGAATGAGGTAGGGAAAACGAGGCCTTCCCTGCAGGCTGCTCTGAGGCTTCACCGAGATGATGGACGCATCTTCCGGTGCCTGAAACAGATGCTCAGGGAAGGCTAAATGATGAATTTAAATGTTCACATAGGGGAAGGGCTAATGCCATTCATATTTAAAAGGGCTTTCTTCCCTTTAGACTTATAGAATGCCCCCAAATGAAATATGGGCCAAGAACAGTAAAGGAAAATGTAGAAATGCAAAGTTATTAAACATGTTCTACATCATCAGTAGATAAATTGAAATTGAAATAATCATTGGCAAAAATAATGCTGTTCACACCCTGCTAGGGAGAAGAAAACTGCATTCCAAAAATGCACCACTTTCTAGCCTCAGAATTTATATGAATATTGTTTGGTCCAGCAATCCTATTTCTATGGACAGAAATACGAGTGAGAAAAGATATATGTAAAAGGATGCATCTTTTTTTTTTTTTTTTTTTGAGACAGAGTCTCACTCTTTTGTCCAGGCTGGAGTGCAGTGGTGTGATCTCAGCTCACTGCAACCTCCGCGTCCTGGGTTCAAATGATTCTCATGTTGCACTTTTTTTAATAGAGAAAAACTGGAAATAAGCTGAATGTCAGTAGAGGACAGGTTAAATTATGGTACATCCACACAGAAGAAAACCGTTCACCCTGTAAAAACATGTAGGTCGCTCTCTATGTACTGGCATGGAAAGAAATCTCTCATTTATTGCCAAGCGAAGAAGAGCTACAGAACAGCATTCACATCTGCCTCCCCTGCCTATCCATCCTGACGGCCCCTGACCAGGCTTGGAGCATTACGGGGCCAAAGGTCCTGGCTGGACTGGAGAGGGGAGTTGTTGACATGAGCTTGAGGTTCTCCTGGGCCATCAGGAGGGGCGTGAGAGCTTTTTGTGAAGACCGGGAGGCCTCTTAGGACATGAAGATCTCAGGACTGATGGTCAGGCACCTGGGATGTGAGAATCAGCCACGGTGAAGTACGGCAGCGAGCTGCGTGCGGGAGAAAGGGGGCAGGGCCCAGGTAGGTGGGAACAGACGGGGGTGGGACAGGATGCACAGTCCCCACCTGGGCACCGCTCAGGTGACAGCCATAACCAGCACTGACAGAGCTGCGGGTGGAACTTGGTCAGCCTGGGCCTCAGGGAGGGTCTCGCAGTGCTGTTCCCTCCTCGACAGCCTTGTTCTTTCCATCTGGGGAGGAAGAAGGGGTGAGAGAAATCAGAGTGGTGACCGGGGGTGCCCTGAAACCAGCTGGTGGTCAGAGGCCCGGGAGTCCTGGAGACCAGGGGACACCACCAGAAGCACAGGGAGTGCCCACGGCCAGGGCGGCGGGGAGATGAAGGCGCTTCATTGTGTCCGCCATTGAAGCTGAAGGTCAAAATGATGCTGGGAGTGTGAAAGCTCAACAAGCAATAATCCTAGTTTTTGAAAGGCAGATATTGCAGAGAAGGGAAGACCTCAAAACGTGGAGGGAGCCTCAGATCAGATGCCTCCCGTTCCCTTCCTGCTGAATAAATCGATGCTGGACTTAAAGGTTTCTTTTTTAAAGCATGGGAAGCCAATCTTTTTATCCCTGGCCAACTGATCAGAAACAATGAGAAGGTGTTTATTGATACCAGACGGGAGGTGGAGGAGGTTTGAAACTCTGACCCATCTTTTAAAAATCACTGGGTGATCTACTAGTCCAGGATAGCCTGTTCTTTTGGATTTCATGAGTTGCTAAAATGCTTTCTGAGACGTGGGGTGCGGTCACAGAGTTGTCCACTCTTATTCTGTCAAGAGTATTTACTGTGAAACCCTGTCTCTACTAAAAATACCAAAAAATTAGCTGGGCGTGGTGGCGCATGCCTGTAGTCCCAGCTACTCAGGAGGCTGAGGCAGGAGAATTGCTTGAGCCTGGGAGGCGGAGGTTGCAGTGAGCTGAGATCGCATCACTGCACTCCAGCAAGACTCCATCTTAAAAAAATAATAAAAAACAAAATGTTAATACATAACAAAATTTAAAAATATATAGCAGAAGAAGAAAACCGTAAACTCAAAAGCATTCCTTTACATTAAACATATTTACCCTTAAAAAAATCCTCTTTATTGACCTATTTTTCTTCCCCTCATTGCAAACTGAGAACAATTCAATGGACCGGTGCCCTCCACACATGAGCATTTGAGGGCCTCTGAACTTGTGTGTGTTTCAGTACCAGATGATATGATTAGAGTGTGTGGTTTGTAGAAAATTAAATTCTTTAGCCAAACCAGCTGCTAAAGCTTCTGCCCAGAATCAATATACTATTAGAAGTCCTGGAAACTAATAAACATACCATAACTATTAATTTATGAATAGATTTTTGGAAATGACCTCAGAGAAGTAATCCAGGCTTGAAACAAGTTTTGCAGCACCAGATAGAGTGTGTGAGTTTAATCAGCTTCCTGAAAAGGGAACTGTACAGTGTATTCTTAAAAATTCGCTATCATCTGAGTTCAGCCTTAGAGAAGCCAAAGAAAGTATAGGAGGAATCAAGAACTTAGAAGCAGCTGAGATAAGAAATGACCAACGCAGGGAAGCCCAGAAGTTCTTTTATGATAAAGTGTGGTGGCAGCAGCGGGGACAATGGACCCATCTAGAATCCAGTCGCCTGGCCAGCTTCCCCTGAGCATGAAGAGGCCGAAAAGAACCTGGCCTCACCTGACCAGTGTCCCACACACAGGGTGGCAGAGTGAAAGGCCGGCTGTCAGTGGACCCTCAGGACGTCCCCACCACACCCGGCACCAGGAGGCTCCTGCATGTCTCAGTGCAATCCTGAGAACTCCTGTGTGATTGGCAGGTGACCGATGAAGACAAGTCCAGCATCATCTACTGATCTGTCTGTGGTCTCATGACTCGGCGGGACCAGACCTCACCTTTCCCAACTCCTGCTCCATCCCAAAGCCGACTAAAAGCCACAAATGAAGAAACAGCCGACACTATGCATGCACCCTGCCTGCAGCCAGACAGCCCACAACCTGAGCGAGAGAAGAGGACAGAGGTGAGGTATTAGGTTGGTGCAAAAGTAATAGTGGTTATTTATATAAATGCAAAACCAACTGATGAGCCCAGTCAGGAATATTCAAAAAATGATATTTTGGCCCAATTAATATGGGTAAAAACCCAACAAAACTTAGGGGTCTCAATGCATTGCTGTATATAGCATATGTGTGATGACGTCCCCATGTCACACACACCTGTTCATTCACCGTAACATTATGGACCATCTACCATGTGCCAGTGAGTGTCCAGCAGAATAAAGTTAAATTTTGTTCACTATGCTCCTAAAAACCCTAAGCCGGGCGCGGTGGCTCACGCCTGTAATCCCAGCACTTTGGGAGGCTGAGGCAGGTGCATTACCTGAGGTCAGGAGTTCAAGACCAGTCTGGTCAACATGGCAAAACCCTGTCTCCACTAAAAATACAAAAAGTAGCCAGGGGTGGTGGTGAGTGCCTGTAATCCCAGCTACTCAGGAGGCTGAAGCAGGAGAATCACTTGAACCTGGGAAGTGGAGGTTGCAGTGAGCTGAGATCACGCCACTGCGTTCCAGCCTGGGAAATAGAGCAAGACTCCATCTCAAACACACACACACACACACACACACACACACACACACACACACACACACACAAAGCCAAGACGCTAGTGAAGCCTTCAGTTAACACTTGCTTAGATGATTTCGATAAGTTTCTACTCAGTCTATCTCAAATCTTACCCTTAAAACCCAATTTGGGTTTTAACCCATTTTCCTGCTTAGAAACCTTCAGTGGCTGCCCCCGCCATCAAATTAAATATGCACCACTCATTCCGCCTGGCTTCCAAGGCCGTCATGATGTCAGCTGTGAACCTTCTTTGCAGCAGGGTTTTTCTGTGTCTGCTGCCTGGGGCCCCAGGGCCTCCTTGGAAATGAAGATGGAGAGTTTGGGGGGTAGTGAAATTGGAAGTTTCTGTGGAAATAAGGAGCTTTACTGGCTTAAGAGATCAGCAAAGAGGAACGGCTGGACTCATAGCCTTGTGGGTTGCAGGTTTTCCTGGGTGTATTTTCGAAAGCTTGATCCATGTTCCAAACCCCACCATACCTGCCCTGCAGTGGGAAGAGGACCTTGCCAGTGTGCACAGAGTACACCACCCACCTGCCTACGGGCAGAGGCACAAGGCATGGTTCGCCACGAGTGTTTCTGTGTCCTGTCTCTCTTCTCTGTTGCTGTGCACTCCCCTCCCAAATCTAAGACTCTCACCACCTTGTGCCACTTATCTTGCAAACTCCAGCATCCTATCTACATTTAAATAAGGGTGTCAAATCTCATGTATGGATCTCTATCCAGTGGCCGAGGTTTTTCATAAAACTCTTCTTACCCAGTTTCAGGTTACACAGAATATTTTAGGAAAGGGTTCATTTGAACTGGAAGTGAAACTATACTAGCTATTACCCAAGTCACTGATTCTGAAACTTCAATGTGCACACAAAGCACCTGGGGACCTTGCTCCAATGCAAAGTCTGATCCCATATGTTGTGATTTGCTTCGAGACTCTGTATTTCTTATACGCTCCCGGTGCAGTTGATGCTGCTACTCTAGAGACCACAGTGTGAGCGAGAAGGATCAATGCCAGGCTTCCCGGAACAGTCAGGAAGAAGTTCAAGTTCCCCAGCTCCACCCTGGGCCGGGCCGTAGTGAGCGGGGCAGAGGCCCCAGCTGAAGAGGCAGCTGCACGCCGCAGTTCCCGGAGCACAGAGTGGTGGTGTCCTTTGCAGAGCTCGCGGAGATGCATGAGATGCTGTCTGCCTTCCTCTGTGTCCCAGCCGACTTCATTTATTTCACAGGCTTAGAACCTTTGAAGGCTCTGGTCTGGCTCTTGGAGATGATGCTTCTCATCCTCAGAAGGCTATTTAGCAAGTCTTGGGGGGAAAAGGGTAAATCGCTGCCTTTGGGGGTTTTCTGGAGCAGCTTCCAGCGAGGGGAGAAAGCACCTGTTGACATTTGCTCCCCAACACCTCACCTTTCTTCCTATCTTGCATGCAAGATAGGCCAAAGCATGTTAGCGACCGCTCTTGGGCGGATGACACCCACTCCTCCTTTACCGCATGATGTGCGGTTCCACAGCAAAGGGAGATAATGAAATTTAGCTTAAGCAAGCTGTAGGATGGAAGTTATAACCTACCGAATTCCTTAATTAAGCTATCAATTAAGGCTGTGTCGGTGCCACCTGCTATGCCTGGGCTTGGTGCCACGTGGCAGTGCCAGCTCCGACAAGCCCCTCCCTGCCGAACCCAGAGCTCCTGCCAGTCTTGACTCACCGCTCCCCTGCTCTCCCCACTGCATCTCCCCGGGACTTTGTAAAGGCCATGTGGAGCCAGGCTGCCCCCCTCGTTTCTCATGCCTGTGGGGTGACAGAATGTTCGGGCAGCCAGCAGACCTCAGCTGGGCCTTTGGAGGGCCCTGACTTCCCCCAGAAGAACATCTGTGCTGACTGTCTGCCCAGGAAGGGACACCTATCTTGCCTTGGAGACCCCAAGCTTCACCCCAGGGAGCCACCTACGGATGAGGGTAGCGAGCTCCAAGAGAAAGAAAGAAGGGGTTCAGGGAAGAAAGGAGGGCCCTAGGGGATAACTTCTGTGCACAGTTATCTTTGGAATCTAGATGGGATTTCAGCAGCATGTGCTGAATGAATCCATGGGTGGAAAAAGAAAGCAAGGAGGACAGAACTGTGGAGCTGCTCAAGGCTCTTGCCCTAAACATGCCTGGGGGGCACAGCCAAAACATCTATGACAGCACCCTCTTGAGAAGGTGATGGTAGCTCACTCTTTCGGGTCACGGTGGCCTCCTTCAGGTTGCAGAGCTTGAGGCTCTGGTTGATACCAGAGTCTGGACTAAAACCTTACCCTGGAACCTCCAGCTTCATGCAATTCTAATCTGCAGGCTGTTGGTACATCTGCGCCATACATTTTCCCTGCTGTGAGCAAGTGGTGGTGGTGGTGAGTTAGGTAGGAGACCTGCCCCTGACGTGCCAAGGAGCGTCCCAATGAACTGGCATTCCAGAAGGAAGACCTGACCTCTAGCCTCGCTCACCTTGGGCAAATATCTTTATCCAAAGAGGATAAACTCTTCTCACTTGACCGTGAGGATGATGTGTAAGATCAGGGGAAGTATGAGCCATGTACTAATGGTGACCCCACTGTACCCCCACTAAATGAAAGAGGAGACAGGGCCACCCGGGAGCCAGCGTTCTTCCCTTCCCCACTGGGGAAGCACCAAAGGTCTCTCTGTTTTAGCTTGGAAACCAAGCGAGGGTACATGATCAGCTTGGATTTTTTTCCAGTCATTGAGGCAAAGTAGTGTGCCATCTCCCTCCCTCCCTCCCTCCCTCCCTCCCTCCCTTCCCTCCCTCCCTCCCTGCCTCCCTCCTTCCCTACCTCCCTCCCTGCCTCCCTCCTTCCCTACCTCCCTCCCTGCCTCCCTTCCTCAACATTCACTCTGCATTTGCTCTGTGTTTGGCACTGATTCTAGGCACTGGGGATACAGCGGTGCATGCCACACCCTTGTGGATCATAGGGAAACGAGGCAAAGGGAGCCCAAAGCCAGTTAGACCATGGTGAAGGCTGAGGGAACCATCCCAGACACAGGAAGCTTGGTGAATGCTGGGGATGGGTGGTGACTTTAATTTGGGTGGTCAGGGAAGACCTCCCTGAGAAGCTGAGCTTTGTGAAGAGACTGGAAGCCATCTAGATATTTGGAGAAGATTCAGGCAGTAGGAATAGCAAGTGCACTGTTCTCTGGCAGGTGTGGGCCTGGCGAGCTCCAGAAAGAGCCTGCAGGCCAGTGAGGCCAGTGAGGCCAGTGAGGCCAGGCCATCACGGGAAGGAAATAGGGAATAGAGGAGCACAGAGACTCTGACGCAGGGAATAGACCACTAGGTCATGAGATCAGGAGAGGACTGGGCTTTTACCTGAGAAACGTGGGAAGCTGCTGGCAGATTCTGAGCAAAACACTGATGTGACTTCTGTGCTGACACAGCTCGTCTGGCTGCTGGTCGAGAGGACTAGGGTGGTGGGAGCGGGTGGATGTGCGAGGGGTGGGAAGTCTTGGCTGCAAACCAACGGAGTGGATGACAGCTGGATCAGGGTAATGGAGGTGAAATGGGGAACATGGTCAAAACTGGGTATATGTTGAAGACAGAAGCAAAAACTTTGCCACTGGGCTGGATGTAGACTGTGGGGAGAAGGCTTTTTGGGTTTTGGGGTTTGTTTGGCTGAACAAGTCAAAGTGATAAGGTGTCATTCACTGGGTTGGGAAGATGGGAGCAGCAGGGGGATGTCAGGAGTGCAGCACAGGACATGTTACACTTGAGATGACTCCTAATGAGAATAGGAATAGCCCACATATGCCAGGCGCAGTGGCTCACACCTGTAATCCCAGCACTTTGGGAGGTAAGGCAGGTGGATCGCCGAGCCCAGGAGTTCAAGACCAGCCTGTGCAACATAGCGAAACTCCCTCTCCACAAAAAATTTTTTTAAAAAATTAGCTGGGCATGGTGGTGTGCATTTGTGGTCCCAGCTACTCAGGAGGCTGAGGTGGGAGGATCACCTGAGCCCTGGAGGTCAAAGCTGCAGTGAGCCACGATTGCGCCACTGCACTCCAGCCTGGGCGACAGAGTGAGACCCTGTCTCAAAAAACAGACAAACAAAACAAAAAACAGCCCACATTTATGAGGCTCCTGTACGCCAGGCACTGTGCAAAGCATTTTACACAAATCATCCCATTTGACCCTTATAACAGCATTACAATCTTCTCTATTTGAGAAATAAGAAAATTGGTCGTTTTGCCCATTCACCGTCTTACCAGGCCTCATGCAACAAAAAAATCGATCTTGCCTGTTTCCCTTTTCTGTTCTAACCATACGATTTCCTGGCTCCTCACTGTTAATGAAGATGTGACTTATCGTCCTGCTGAGCAGCAGCAGACATGGGAGGTCTGCCGCTTCGTTCTGCTCTTCGAGCCCACCCTGCTCCGTGAGCACTCCAAGATGTCAGCCAGCAGTGAGGAACCCGGAGGCACTCGCCCTGCCCGTGGGGGACAAGGGTGACGCGGGCGACCGGGGTGCCCAGGGATGGGACGCAGCCACCTTCCAGATGCACAGCCACGGAGAGAGCTGAGCCTGACACACCTGGAGAACAGAGATGTCCAAGGTGAGCACCAGGTAACCCCCTGGGCTTCCTAAGTAGAAGCTTCCACGACAGGAAGAGGGGAGAGGAGACAGCAACCCCGAGGGGAGTGGCTGAGCTGGGTGTGCGCATTAAGCTGTTGGGGGGAGAGGGAGTGAGGTGGGGGTGAGTGGTGGGGGAGGTGGCCAGGGTGCGCATTAAGCTGTTGGGGGGAGAGGGAGCGAGGTGGGGGTGACTGGTGTGGGGAGGAAGCCGGGTGTGCAGGGGGCAGGGATGGGTGGGCTGGGGGCGAGGCTAGAGTGGGGCTGGGGCTGGGAAGGGAGTGGGGGTTTGGAGGGAGGGGGAGGGGGCGGGGGCCAGGACCCCTGGGCTCCTCATCTTGGGGCGTTTCTCTGTGCGTGTTCTGTGGTGGATCTTCCCAGCATGGTGTCTTCAGGGTAGCCACCCTGCTCACCTGGTGGCTCAGGGTTTTAAGCTGAGTCCCCGAGAGAGCGAGCCAGCCAGCGGGAGGCAGCCTCCCTTTTCTTCCCTGATCCGCAAAGAGGAGCTGGTGTCTCTGCCTTGCAGTCCCCTTGTTAGAGGCAAAGCGCCCACAACTGGCCCCTGTTCAGGGGTAGGGGACGGAGACTCGCCCTTCTCCTGGGAGCCAAATCAAAAGAATTTGCTGACATGTTGTCTACCCACAGACAACTGTGACACAGTCTGGGGACATCCTAATTGGAAAGTCTCTGGGCACCTGCCAGTACTGGCCCTTGGTGCTGGGTGTTGGGGCATGGCTGGGGGATGGCAGGTCATGCCTGACTTGAGGATGGCTGGCCTGCAGCTACATTTTCTGAGACTAAACAGCAAGTCTGGCCACCAGGGAAACCGCCATGTTGTCTGTAGTGGGGATGGCGTGGATCCGCCGAGACTGTAGCAGTCACCGCCGCCCTCCGCCCCCCAGGAATGCAGAGTCGTGTTAGGAAGGAGGAAACAGTCAGGAGATGGAGCCCTAGACAAGACAATGGCCTTGACTTTGGTTTGCCTTTGGTTTGGGGATACAGCGGCAGAAAACATAGGCCTTGGAAAGACGCAGGTGTCCTGGGTGAACTCTCCAGCCAGACGCAGCCACGACTGGCCCAGCACAGGGTGAGTGGAGGCCCGGCCGGCAGAGCCTCCTTCCACGGTCTCAGCGTCAAGGACACGATGGGGGGAGTAGGGTGCTCTGTGTGCAGAAACTGGACTAGAAGGAACTGTTTCATTAGAGGGGGATCGGCGCGCCTGGGGATTCAAATATACTCCAGGCAGCGTTCAAAGCCTCCTGTAAGGAAGCTGTGCCGTGAGATATTCGCCCCCCGCCTGCTCATTGGGAAAACGCAGTCTGCAGCCGGGGGAGGGATAAACAGTGTCGCTCTTCCTGGTGCGCTGGAGCTCCCTGATGCAACGCGTGGTCTCCTTACACTCAACTGAGTTTATTCTGTGCACAGACTTTTCCTAACGGCCACGCGGCCCCACGTGCCAGGCAATGGCCGAATTGCAGTAACAGTAACAGCTGGGGTTCTTATTCACTGCAGCTAAGCAAATAAAGAGGAAACTGGGTTTCACCTGAAGCGATTTCCTGCACTGCTTGGTGGGCCTGGCTCCAGGCATCGCCACCTCGCGCCTGACTCGGACCTTAGGTTTCAGAATTAGCGACTCCCTTCTGCCAGGCTGAGCAGGCTCCCATGAGGCCAGGCAAGCATTTCTTGGTGGAATGGGGTTTGGCAAATGTTTCAATGTTACATAAAAATAATAAGTAAACAAAAAAGGGAAAGAGAAGGTGACAATCAAATTTGGAAACTGAGCAAAGGTGAGCAGGTTTCTGTTTTAAACAGGACTTCTCAGTGCCTTCAATATACCGCCTTGCTGTGCACGTCCAAAAGGATACGTGTGTTTTCCACACCTTATTTGACCCGTGTTTCCATGATCTTCTTGGGTGAAGAGTGCTCCGGTGATAACATATGTCTTAGAGCCGCTCAACGCGTAGCCCGTGACCTGGGGCCACCTGGGGGACTGCTTGCCACACGTCTGCGAAGAGGTAAGTTCAGAAATTGAGGGTAAGGTTTTGAGAACTTTTAAAGCATTTGGCAGAGTAATTTTCATATTTTTTGAACTTAATCATAAAGTGGGGGGGTTGCATTTCTTTGTTCTATGAATCTTGTTTTCCTAGAAATTAATGTTTTGAGTACTTTAACAAAAAAATCTGTTTGCAACACTCTGAAAATGTAGATGGTCCTTGACTTTATGATGGTGCTAAAGGGAGTCCAGAAAACTCAAACTGTTTTTTCTCTGCTCTCACACCACAACGATCAACACAGAAGACCTCGGTGTGGGTGGGGTTTTCTCCACACCAGTGAACAAGCCGTCGGTTCTGCAGCAGACACCAGTTGGGTGTCCTGCAATCCAATTCAATTCTGACGTTATTGACACTACCCAGAGGTAGCGTCAGATCCCACAGGCTGAGGACTCAGTCCACAAGACTCTGCCCCGACTCTTGCTGCCCATCGCAAGCCCCAGGTGGCTCTACCTGTGTTTCTGAGTGACCAGCTATAGATCAGGGTTCCCACGACTCCCTTCTTGGGTTTGGTTAATTTGCTAGAGTGGCTGCCAAAACTTAGGGAAGCCCTCACTTACGGTTGCTGGTTTACGATAAAGGAAATTACAAAGGATTGTGATGAAGAGATGTCTAGGGCAAAGTGTGGGGGAAGGGGCGGAGCTTCCATGCCCTCCCACAGGGGCGCTGCCCTCCGGAAATCTCCGCATTTTCAGGTGTCTCAAAACTCTCTGAACCCTGTCCTTTTGGGGACTTTTAAACTATTGGCCTTTGGCGATCACCTTCAGCCCCCACAGACAGAGGCTGGGACTTTCAGCACCCCCGCCCCTAATCCTGCCTTCTTCTTTCTTTGGAGCAGCCCCATCCCAAAGCCATAATACCTAGGGGCTGCCAGCCAGCAGCCAGTCATTCACATACAGAAGATACTGCTTTGGAGATTCCAAGGATTTTAAGAAGACGTATGTCAGGGAACCGGAAGACCAAATAGATAGAAAGTGATAACGCATTCAGCAGAAACTACTTTGAGTACCCAATAACCATTCTGTTTTCCACTTTTAATACAGTATTCAACAAATTCCATGAGCTCTTCAACAGTTTATTATAAAACAGGCTTTGTGTGAGCTGATTTTGCCCAAAGGCAGGCTAATGGGAGTGTTGAGTGCATGTTTCGGGTAGGCCGGGCTGAGCTGTGATGTGGGGTGGGTTAGGCATTCAATTCATTTTTGACTTAAGGTATTTTCAGCCCACGACGGGTTTATCAGGACAGAACCCCATTGTAAGTAGACGGAGGATACGCCCTTCCCCTCATCATTTGAGAATGTCCCCGCCAACATCAAACCTCCCATCGGATCTTTGAAGCATTAGGCTCAGAGGACGAAGGTCATCCCAGACTCCTGGCTCCCTGATGTCTGGTACCCCTGACCTCCACAGCATCCATCACTGCCTATTATGGCTTCTTCAACCCCCTGTAATTGTCGCGTGAGTGTGGATTCTCAGGTCCTCGTTTCTCACAGCGGGCCATCCATGCCTTGACCCACGACAAGGATCCAAGCATCCGGAGCTTGTCTGGAGAGAGCTTCAGAGGAGGAAGGAAGGGACAGCCATCACCTGGCACCATGTGCAGCCCCCTCACGTGTCCGTCCCCTCCGGGCCCTGAGTGTCCAGCTGACAGCTCCATGAAAACCTCAGAAAGCATGACAGGCTTTCGGGAAGGGTGGCTGCCCACAAAAAAAAAAAAAAAAAAAAAAAAAAAGGAGGAGGCCTGGGAGGATGGAAGCAGATCGTTTGAACACTGCTTGCCTTTTGTTCTTTTTAATGGGCAGCTCACGTGGGCGGTTTTTTCCTCCTCCTCTCTGAAGTGTTCTCCAATAGAAGCCTTCAATCCTTTAAAAACAGTCATTTCTGCAACAATGGTAATTGCTTTAGTTGGAGTTCTTTAAAGGTGGAACCTTCTCGCCCACCTCCTCCTGAGACATGGGTGGTGTTCTGATCCAGCCTGCCGCTCTCCAGCAGCGAGGTCTTATTCCCTCTTTATCACTATGAATGGGCAATGTAGGGGTATTACCAGAAAGGGGCTGGATTCAGACTCCAAGAGAGGGTTCCTGGACCTCATGCAAGAAAGAATTGGGGCTGAGTCCACAGAGTAAAGCGAAAGCAAGTTTATTAAGAAGGTAAAGGAATAAAAGAATGGCTACTCTCCAAACAGAGCGGCAGCATGGGCTGCTGAACTGGTTCTACTTAAAGGTATTTCTTGATTATATGCTGAACAAAGGCTGGATTGGATGATTCATGAGGTTTCTGGGGAAAGGGGTGGGGATTTCCCAGAACTGAGGATCTCTCCCCTTTTTAGACTATGTGGGGTAACTTCCCTACATTGCCATGGTATTTGTAACTCAAGGAGCTACTGGGAGTGTCTTTGACATGCTAATGCATCATAATTAGTGTTTAATGAGCAGTGAGGACGACCAGAGGGCACTTTCGTCATCATCTTGGTTTTGATGGGTTTTGGTCCACTTTTTACCGCATCATGTAGGGTCTTTGACCTGTATCTTGTGCCCTCTTCTGTCTCATCCTTTCTGTGACTAAGAATGCCCAGCCCCCTGGGAGTGCAGCCCAGTAGGTCTCAGCCTCATTTTACGCAGCCCCTATACAAGCAAGATAGTCGCTCTTCTTCCATATACTCTAACAGGAAGGAAGCCAAAAAAAAAAAAAAAAAAAAAACCTTCCGAAATGAGCGATTTTTCAGTTCCAGGTAATAGCGGATAACCAGCTTTATGTATAGAAAGAGATGCTCGTTGTATATGGGGGGCCGGATCCGCATTTGGAACTTTCACACAGGATGAGGACTAAAGTCCCACTGGGCTCCATTTCACCACAAAAGCGTCTCATGCCCCCCAGCAGAATCCGTCTGGCCCTCACATTTCTGGGGGACTGGCACTGTTACTGATAATGGTTAGCCCTCCATAGGGTCTTTCATCCCCAAATAGCCACATTCTTTAGAATAGCTGCTGTTTGGGCCGCTTGACGCGTTAGGGATGTGGGCATGACCCCCTTTTCTTTCTGTTCCAGGAAGGTGAAGGGCAAAGGAGCCACACTGGAAGGACACGCTCAGTTGCTGGGGGTGTGGGAGGAAGCGCAGGGCTGGCCCGTGGGCCAACGGCCGCCTCTTATGTTCTGTGTGTCGCCATGGGGGACAGAGACAGCATACTCTTTGGTTCTTGGAGTTCTGGTTTATGTCAGGTTTTGCTCTCCCAGTTGGTGTCGGGTGACATTGCTAGAAATGTATCTATCACAGATATCTAAAGACTGAAGCTGGGAGCCATTGAACTTTGCTTCTAAAACTCCTCCTTCTGGAGTGTAAAGAGCAAAAGTGAATAATCTGTGTTCTGAATTTCTTGTGCATTCGTGTTTTCCTGTCCTTTCTCTGCCCCTTGTCCACATTTTAGGAAGATAATAAAAATGTCCATTCATTCTACCCCTATATATCTCTATCTACTCATCATCTGTCCTATGCCTTTATATGTATCAGTCAATCAATCATCTATTCACCCATGCTATACCTCTATTTATTCATTCCATACCTGTATGTGTCTACCCATCTGTCCCATATCTCTATATGTTTTCTGTCTTTCCATTCACCCTATACTTAAGTCTTTCTCTATTCATTTGTGGCAAGCCAGGTCTCATTAACGCTGGCTTCCATAAAAACAGTTTCAGCACTGAATATGTGGTTATGTTAAACATTAAAAGCCAATAGAACCAGCACCCTTATATGAAGGCTGGAATGTAACAGAAGCCCACCAAGAGTTTTGCCCAGGCCTTTCCTGGGCCTTGAAGCATGACAAGGTAACAGAGGAATGCTTAAAAGCACCTGTTTAGGGTTAAACAAGCTTACTGGGGGTCTGAAGAAACTCCCCAGACCTCCATGATTTAGCAGGAGACAAGATAAGGGTAATCACTCCAGCACCTGGACCCATCTAGATGAAGTAAATGTACTGAGGCTCCAGAGGAAGGTCTTCAAGACTCAGCCCTTAGTTATAGATTAGAAGAAGTTAATCGCTGAAGTGTTTAGAAGAATGCACACTTACACATAAGACATATAGCTTAGAAGGTATGTAAGCTCTGGAAAACTTTGTAATTTTGAGTTGGTCCTAGTGATGATTTCCAGGCCTTCTCCCTGTACCTAGTTACAGAAATCAACTCTCTTCTTTCCCAGTTCATCTGCATCTCATTATTGGGCCACGAGAATAAGCAGCCCGACCCCTCAGTTTGGTCTGGGAACACATTCATCCATCAATCCTATACCTATATTTCTATCTATTCATCCTATACCTCTATTCATTCATCCTATACCTATGTATCTACCCATCCATCCTATACCCCTATATATATTCTATCCATTCACCCTATGTTTATGTCTTTCTCCATGCACTCATTCATCCGTCCTATACCTGTATTCCTATCTATTCATTCATCCTATATCTCTGTTTATCTGTTTATCCACCCTATACTTATCTCTGTCTCCATCCATGCTATACTTGTAGCTCTGTTTTCTCTATTCATCCATCCGCCCACCCACCAGTCAGTCAATCATCTATCTCATTCATCCACAGCTTGTACATCCGGGCCTCGCCGGTCTGTGACTGCCACCTAAACCATGTGCGTCTCTCCACGAATCCCCCAGCCGTTCTTTAATCCTGTAAATTGTCCATCCATCCTGGGTTGCCTCCTCACCCAGGTCTTAGCCCTCCTAAGCTCTCTCGGGAGTCTGAGTTGGCAGTGTGGGTGTCTCAGGCTTGTCTGTGGTGGAGCCAGTTGCGGTACGGCCATTCCTGACCCAGGCTGCTGCCCTGACCACATGCTGGCTGTGGCACCTGGCACTGCATTTCAAGCATGGGACTGGCTTCCCTGACATTCCCATGCCATGGCTGAAACCAGAGCCTCTTGGAGGCGAGGCATGGAGAAGGGAAGGGAGGCGGGCTCGGGTAACACAGAGGTCTCCTGGATGTGGCTGTCAGAGTTTCCAGGAAGGTCTATCCTTGAGGATCCCTGCAAGGGACCCCATCTGGCCTCCAGGTGGCCCTTATGTGAAGGAGTGGCCCCTCCCTCCTCCCTTTCCTAGGAAAGCTTTGTGTTGTCCCTGACCTGGGGTCTAGCCCAGCTGCCAGGAGGCCCTGAGTAGCAGCCATGGCTCCAGCCTGAGGGGCTGGCCTCTGTGTCTGCATTTCCTGTCCCAGGACCAGCCTCTGCCCAGGTGGCAGAAATGTTCACTGTGCTGGACAGGTGCCCTGCCTCAGCTTTGCGGCTGCTCGCCTGCCATTGGTCCCTCGGAACATAATGGGCGCCCACTGGGACTCCAGCTTTAGGAAGCAGCAGGCTCAGGGCACAGCCTTCTCCACCCCTGAGACAGAGCCGGCCCCACCCAGTCCCCTGGGCAGGGCTGAGGAGAGGACAGGGCTTCCTTCCCTTCTCATGGATTCTCCACCCTGGCCCTGGTCTCCTGTAGATGCCCATTCAAAGGAGCGAGCACGCATCCTGCACCCTAGAAACAATGCAGTTCGGAGGCAGCTGCTGCACATCCACCCGAGATAAGGAATATTTCTGAGCCCTTTAATGAATATGATGAGTTATAAACCAAGTAACATATTTTTTTTTTTTCAGAAACAGTTCTGATTCTGCCATTTCCTCCACACAGAAGGTGTAGCTTCCCAGGCTAAAACATCCGCCTTCAGAGCAGTGGTGTCTAGAACCACAGTGGCTGTTTGCTGTACACTTAGTAATCAAAGACCAATTTTGGTGTTCTTCTCGAAACAAAGCATCAGTCTGCCCCAGAGGTAAACTCACATTTCTTCTTTTTCTTATTTCTTTTTCTTAGATGAATACTGCTTGCGGGTTCTAAATAACTTTTAAGAAAACACACACTGAATACCTTAGGGCTTGGAGTTGTATTAATAGTTAAGCGTCTGTTTGTCTCCTTAACTGTGTACTGCCCTTCTTCCTGCCACTTTCCCAGCACCTCACAACCCTATTTTCCTCTTTATTTCTGTCTCCCCTGAGCTGGAGGTTAAAGAGTCCACCTTGCACGTGCAGTCTGAGCTAGGGAGGCAGCTGCAGGGACCCCCCTCTCCTTGGAAGTGGTCAGTCATGTAGGGGGTCTGCCTTCCTCAGTTCCTGGCTTATTAAGAAAAAGGAGGGACAGGTGCAGTGGCTCATGCCTGTAATCCCAACACTTTGGGAGGCCGAGGCAGGTGGATCCCCTGAGGTCAGGAGTTTGAAACCAGGGTGGCCAACATGGTGAGACCCCCGTCTCTACTAAAAATACAAAAAATAAGCCAGGCGTGGTGGTGCACGCCTGTAATCCTACCTACTTGGGAGGCCGAGGCAGGAGAATCGCTTGAACCAGGAGGCAAAGGTTGCAGTGAGCCGAGATTGTACCACTGCACTCCAGCCTGGCAACAGAGTGAGACTCCATCTCAAAAACCAAGGAGATAAAAAGGTGGGTGGTGTGGGGAGCCAGAAGCTACCTCCAACCTTGCCTAGCTCTTAGTGGGCTCTTCAACTGGATCTAGAAACCAAAGTGACATCAGGCTGATTAACAAGGGAGAAGCATACAAGTTTGAGTGGTTTTACACATATGTGGGGATCTTCACCAGAGACTGAAGTCTGAAGAAGTGGCTGGAGCAAGATGCTTTTAAGACAAAAAACGATACATTTGACAAGCGATTCTAGTGAGAGAGGAGGTACAAAGAAATTAGCTAGGTAGACAGGGCAGAGTCCTCAGCAGAACTTCCCTTCTAACAAAAAGCAGCCCAAGAAATTACTTTTTTCTAACAAACAGCGGCCTGGAAGACCAGGCTACAAAAGATAGACAGGGAAGCAGCTCTACAGAGAGTGGGAGCTCCTGGGTCATCAGCAAGCTTCACATACAGTGGGTCCCAGTAAGCACTGTGGGCCTTAGCACATTCCTTCCCTTTTTTGGAAGCTTGCACGGGGGTGGGGGAGGGGGATGCCTGCAGCTGCACCAGTAGAAAGGGCTCCCTGGGGCAGGCACATCCACCATGGGGGCTCCATCCCCCGCCCCATTTTTTCGCACATGCACAGTAGGAAAGCAATGTGGAGTCTTTCAGGCAAAGGACCCGCCTGCATAATAAAAGGTTGGGGTGGGGGCTGCCAGAGATTTTGCGCTGCACACCTGGTCCTAACTGGTTTTTTGCACCCTATGTTGATAAGATACCGCCTCCCCACTAGCTCGCTTATAAAAACCCTTGCATTTCACTGCTGAATGGCAACCCTTTCTGGGACCCCTCTCTGCATCAGAGGGCTGTTCTCTTTCTTTCGCCTGTTAAACTTCTGCTTCTGCTCTGACCTCACCCTTGGTGTGTCTGCGTCCTTGATTTCCTTGGCTGTGAGACCAAGAACATTGGGTGCGACCCCAGGCCATTTCACTAGGACAAAGAGGATCTGGCTAAGGGAAGTACCTTTCTAGGGGAGTCACTAGGAGATCTGCGGGAGATGGTGTAAAACTAGTGGCAGGGAAGTATATTTATTCATCTTCCTTACACAGCCTTCAGTGCCCAGGCTCTGGTGATAAGGGCTGTTTTCTTGCCCTGCTCTGGCAAGGGTACTCTTCCTGGAGGAATCTTCATGGCTTACTGCATGCAGGGAGAGACAGATCAGCTCACGCTTCCTGAAATGACGATTTTTCCAATGGGTTCGACTCAAAATAATCAAGGTGCCAATCCAGCATATTTTGGGATGGTACCTCCTCCACTCCTTTGATGGCTTGTCACTTTGATAGAGGTAAGAGGCAGCCAAGGCCCCTTCCCACTGCACCCCTTCCCCATGAAGCCCTGCCTTCAAGCCTAAAACAGCCTGAAGGCTGAAAAACTGGACTGTCAGTCCAGAGAATCTCCAACTGGCCTGAGCACGGGAGAATGGAGTGGAGCCACATAAGTTCATGTCATTTGCAGAGGGGAGGATCTCAGCCTCTTGAGTCCCTGTGTGGTGGAGAGGGAGCTGGTCCCTCTTGCTCTGCTGAAAGTTTTTCTCTTTTTCCTTTTTCTCCCAATAAATTCCATTTTTTCTCACCCTTCTATGTGTCCATGAGCCTAATCTTTCCTGGTCGTGTGCCAAGAGCCTGGTCTTTAGCTGAACTGAGAAGAAAGTCCTGCAACAATTTCAGTGTCAAATGGGCATTGTTCAATAGGTCTGCCCGAGGATTATTTATCTCAGGCAATGGTTTGCAACCCTGGGTCCCCCAAGGGATGTTTGCAATGTCAAAATATATTTTTGATGATCACGGCTGGGGCAGGGATGCTGCTGACCACTAGTGGGAAGTCAGCAGGGATGCTGCTAAACATTTCAGGGGTCACAGGACATCATCCAGGACAGCCCCCTGCAGCCACACGTTATTCCACTCCCTGCTTTCTATTAATTCAAGGTCCCAGAAGTTTTTTGTGAACTCTAGATTTTTGAGCAATAGAGATGAAAAGAATCTCTGTCTGGTAGAAAAGATAACTCCAAAGGTTGTGGTTTATTACTCTGTAGGACATTAGCCAGTTTGGGGTTATTTGGTATTAACGTAGCAGTCAGGTTCTGACAGTCCTTTATTCAATTACCTAAAAATATCAAGTTCCTTAAGTGCTCTTGGAACCGTCTTACTGTTTCTACCAGTAATTAATTGCATAGAATATTTGATGTGCTCATTTAGACACTGTAATAGTTATCTACGGACACTTAGTGGCTTGAAGAAGTGCATAGTCTCTGTGGGTCAGAAATTTAAGAGTACGTTGTGTCCGTTCCCAACAAATTCATGCAAACACCAGGGACATTCTGTCCAATGAGCGTGAATGACCAGGAGCTCAGAGGGCTCTATCCCCATCCAAGCCTGAGTCCAGGTGCTTGGGAGGAGCCTGTGACATCCCAGATCCCACATCTGCTGCCACCACGGCCACCTCAGCCCCTTCCTCTCCATTACTATGATCCCTT
Organism: Nomascus leucogenys; assembly: GCF_006542625.1. Taxonomy (NCBI): domain Eukaryota; kingdom Metazoa; phylum Chordata; class Mammalia; order Primates; family Hylobatidae; genus Nomascus; species Nomascus leucogenys. The sequence goes on from NC_044389.1 coordinate 103,856,300, forward strand.
GGAGTCCCATGGCCTGAGCCACTTCCGCGTGTGGTGGTTAGAGGGGGCTGGCTCAGGCCCATCGTGGCTCTGCTGGAAACCAGCTTCCCGCCCCTTCCTGTCTGCAGAAGGGAGTAATGCCCACACCCTGGCCCCATTTCTCCTGTCTCTGAGAAGACTTGTGTCCAGAGAGGGCCAGTGAGGTGGTGGTTGCTCATCTGCACTGTCTGCTGCTGCCCCCATGGAAGAAAACGTGGCAGCCTGCTGGTATGCAGCCAATAAACGTATGAGGGCTTCTTAAAAATTTAAACTTTTAATTTTTTAGGGACACCATCTTGCTCTGTCTTCCAGGCTGCAGTGCAGTGGCAACCATGGCTCACTGCAGCCTCAAACTCCTGGGCTCAAGTGATCCTCCCACCTCAGCCTCCCAAGCAGCTGGGACTACAGGTGTGCACCACCACCATGCCCAGCTAATTTTTGTATTTTTTGTAGAGATGAGGTCTCACTATGTTGCCCAGGCTGGTCTTGAATTCCTCCCACCTCAGCCTCCGGAAGTGCTGGGATTACACGTGTGCTCCACTCTGCCTGGCTTCCTATGAGGGGTGCCCTGTTCAACAAACCAAAGATGTCCAAAAATAAGTGTCCTTATTTAGGAAGAAAAGTTTTTATTTGGGGAAAGGTGGGGTTGATGGGTGTGAAAAAAAATTGGATAGCTTGTCTCTGTTAGCTTGATGTAGAAAAAGATACTGCAGTCCGGGCACAGTGGCTGGTGCCTGTAATCCCAGCACTTTGGGAGGTCGAGGCAGGCAGATCACAAGGACAGGAGTTCAAGACCAGCCTGGCCAACATGGTGAAACCCTGTCTCTACTAAAAGTACAGAAATTAGCTGGGCATGGTGGTGCATGCCTGTAATCCCAGCTACTTGAGAGGCTGAGGCAGGAGAACCGCTTGAACTGGGACCCAGGAGGCGGAGGTTGCAGTGAGCTGAGATCGCGCCACTGCACTCCAGCCTGGGCTACAGAGCGAGACCGTCTCAAAAAAAAAAAAAAAAAAAAAAAAGATATTGCAGGAGCCCCAAACTTCTATGCCTCCCCAACCAAAGAGCAATGCAAGCCGCCTCCCTCCCCCACGGTCTGCTGTCAGGCAGTCCTCAGGCCGTGCGGCTTGCTTTGTCCCTATGGCGAATTTGAACCCAGATAAAACCAGAGGCTTCCTGACACAATATTCCTGTGATTTAGGACCAGTCACAAGACTGTTATCATTTTTTGAAAATGCTGCATGGATTTATTTATTATTTTTAGGGATGGGGGGGTCTCAGTTTGTTGCCCAGGCTAGAGTGCAGTGGTGCGATCATGGCTTACTGCAGCTTCGACCTCGAGCTTAAGCGATCCTCCTGTCTCAGCCTCCCAAGTAGCTGAGATTACAGGTGTGCACCACCATGCCCAGTGTTATTACTTTAGTTTTTGTAGAGATGGAATCTCGTTCTGTCACACAGGCTGGAGTGCAGTGGCATGATCACGGTTCCCTGCAGCTTTGGATTCTTGGGTTCAAGCAATGCTCCCCCTTTGGCTTCCTGAGCAGCTGGGACTACAGGCACACACCATCACACCCAGCTAATTTTTAATTTTAATTTTTTGTAGAGATGGGATCTCACTATGTTGCCCAGGCTAGTCTGGAATTCCTGGGCTCAAACGACCCTCTTGCCTTGGCCTCCCAAAGTTCTGGGATTACAGGCATAAGCCACTGTGCCCAGCTGACTACATTTAATTTATTATCTCCGTGTCTCAGTTTCTTTACCTGGGAGGTGAAGGATGAGGCTTGTCCCCAGCTGGGCCCTTCTGAGGATAACGGCTCATAGTTCTAAAGGCTTCTTCAATTGTCTTTTCCCTTGCTCCTGAATGGCGTCTGCCTCCCTCACCCAGTGTGGCACCAGCACATAGTAAGTGCTCAGGAAACTGGAATCACTCTGCTTGGCTCATTTCTCATCCTGCCTTAGTGTTGTTACATCTCTCCCTCACCCAACTCTGCTGAAATCGAAGCAGAAGTTCCCATTTGCCAAGTTCTGCCCCTTCCAGTGGCTTCCATCATGCCTCTGTCTGCTCAGCCTCCTCCAGGTCCTGATAAAATGTGTTTGGACACTTGATTGGAAACGAGTCCTTGCAAATGAAAAAAGAAAACCACCCTCACTTGCAAATTCAACTCTAATTCTATTGCAAATGATCCCCGAAGTTTCACTGAGCCACAGCCTTGATGGGCAGCCCTGGGAAAGGAGGCTGGTGGGAGGGTCTGTGTCCGGAGCGTAATAATCAGGTTCAGCAGGAGAAGCCGGTCAGATTAATTCTGCCCCACATCAAGGGCCTTATTGCAGTTCTTTACAGTTCCTGCCTAAAGGTCCACTGGGAAAAGAAGGTTTTTAAATCGAAGACAAAACCTCAGCACAAGCAGGCTGCGGGGACTGTGGGGTCTTTTTAGCCGGCTCTCAATAGAGAAATCAGCTTTTAAAACTAGGCTTTCCCAGGGTAAAGCCTCCCCACGATCATTACTGAATGCACAGCCTGGACAAATGATCCTTTTTGCCTCAGAGCACTTTGTCCTGTGGCTGAATGTGAGCTCGGTATGGAAGGCCTAGTATATCTGCATCCCCAGGCACGGCTGCTTGTCCTCTCCCTCTTCAGAGGAGAGTCCACCGGCCTGCAAGTCCTTCAGTAAGGTTGCTATCTGGTTTAGCAATCAATGGCTTCAGTTTTGTGGCCACATGCAAGCTGCCTGGGAGCTGCTGACTTTGCCCAGGGCTTCTGGAAACGGGGTGCCTGGTGAGCAGCCGCCCCTGGGCCCGTGGGACCTGCCATCAGGCCGCAGTTGTCTATGTTGCTTTTCTCTGCGTCTGTTGCTCTGGGTCCTTCTGGATGTAGCGATGTCTCAGCGGCAGGGTTTGGGTTTTATTTATTCATGCGTGTGTTCTCGGAACCGTGTGTCGTTGCCAAAGGGTTTATGGCCTCTTAAAGTTTCGGAGCCTCTGCTTTTATGACCGCTGCTTGTTGGAGAGAAGTGCTGCTTGGGGAAATGGTCCGCTTGCCTTCTGCCTGGATGATGGATGAAGCGGGAGACCGCCCTCTTCCACGGAGAGCTCTGGCACAGCCCGAGTGTGTGTGCTCCGGTGCTGCCACACCGGATGTTCCTGCTCCTGGATGTTCGTGGCTTCGTGCATCTGTGCACACCCTCCCCGGGACCCACTCTGTGCTGCCCTCAGTGCTGGGCTGGTGCTATGCTCTTGTGGTTTGTCATACTGAAGCCAGCAGCTCCAGTGCGTCTCTGAGAACTCCATGGATGGAAAGGAATCCTTTCCAATCCTCCATGACGGCAGCATGGAGGCCGGTATCTGCATCCTTCACACGATGATGCAAGCCCTCCGTGGCCTGGCCTGGTCAGACTGTCAGACTCTAGACTGACTGTTGGCAGCAGGCCTGCTGAATGCCTGTGGTGGGAATCAGGGTGTCTTAGTCCATTTGGACCTCTAGGACACAGAACCATAGACTGGGGGGCTTATAAACAACAGAAATGTATTTCTCACAGTTCTGGAGGCTGCAAGTCAGAGACCAGAGTGCCAGCATGGTTGGGGGCTGGTGAAGGCCTCCTCCTCACAAACGGCCATCGTCTTGCTGTGTGGTCACGTGGTGGAAGGGGGTAATGCTGGGCTCTTTACCCTCTTTAATGCACTGATCCCATCCCTAAGGGCTCTCCCCTCGTGACCTCATCACTCCCAAAGGTGACTCCATCACCTTGGGTCCTAGACATCAGCATATGAATTTCAGGGGGACACAGACATTCAGTCCCTAGCACAGGGTGACTGTTGTCAAGACAATCAGGTGAAGGGAGCTTGGGAATGGGCAGCCCTGTCTTGGCCCAGTCCCGCCTGTCAAGTTTCAAGGGAGCTACAAGCATGAGGAGCAGGAGCAGATGGGAAACCAGGTGCCACTTTCACATGAGTCGGGCCGGTGTGTGACACCACTTGTGCAGGTTTATCTCCAAGAACTGGGTGGGTCCTACGGCAGCTTCCCTCTCTCCCCTGCAGCCACAGCCCTGAAACAGGATCTTCCCACCCTCTGACCTGCTGCCCAATGCTGGAGACCAAGGCCAAGCCCCCTGAGTTTCATTGACAAGAAGGAGAAAAGATGACAGTGGACTGGCTCAGCTATGAACCCTGTTTCACCAGAGACTGAAACATATTGCACCTGCGTTTCCTCCAAATGAACGATGACTCACCCACCAGCAAATGCAGCTCATTCTCGTGCTGCCTGAGACATCGTGGGAATTCCTTATCCTCCATACTCCCTGGAATGGAGGGTGGAGAGCACCAGCCCTTCCTCCTGCTTATTACTCTGCCAGTCCCTTACATCCTTGCAAGATTATGGACATGGACGTTCATTCAGCTCTTGCGCCCCTCATAGATCAGAATAGGGCATTAGTTAAAGCCAAGAACACACTTTACACTAGGCCAAAATTCAGGTGCCCAAGCTCCCTTGTCCACCTGGCTTACCAGAGAGTGACACAGTGACCATTTGACAACATCACCCGAATATAGCACCAGAAAAACATCACCCCTTCCATTTTTGTTTCATCAGAGAAAGGCCCAACCAATGAAATTCCCTGAGCCTGTGACTGACTTGTCCTCTCCCAGAGCACATCCGTTCTTCACGGCTCTGCCTGTGACCTTGGAGCTGGGCCCTGTAAATATTTCTCCTTTGCCAGCTGGGAGAATGTTAGGCTTTGTCTGTGGAAGGCAATAGGTGACCCCACAAGGCGATAGCTGCAGAAGGCACTTCCCTTTTGGGTTCTGGTCCAACGTTCTTGGATTCTCAAATCCAAGTGCTTTCTTTGCTTTATGGGGGCAAAATAGATGCTATAGTTCCAGATGTCACATCTGGGTTGAAGGCAAAAAGAAGGGAGGTGGGAGCAGAACCAGCTATGGTTCAGCTATGTGTCTAGAGCTGGTTTTTCAGGATGAGAACCGAGACCAGCCGTGCCCTCTAACAAACTTCTTCATGTTCTTCATTGGCCTTGGTCTCTTCCCTGAATCTCTTTGAAGAGCTCTGAATCTCAGCATTGAGATGAGAATGGGGTCCCCCTTCTCTTCCTTAGCTCCTTTGCTGTCCGCTCTCCCTCAGCCCAGAGGTAGCACCTGCTACTTACAGATCCCAGGGAGTCCTCATTCACCGTCTTGAGTAGTTACCTACCTCCTACTGTTTTAGTTAACAGTTCTTTACATTAAATTTTCCTGATTCAAATTAACCATGGCAGGCTGGGTGCAGTGGCTCACATATATAATCCCAGCACTTTGGGAGGCTGAGGCAGGTGGATCACTTGAGGTCAGGAGTTCAAGACCAGCCTGGCCAACATGGCGAGACCGCGTCTCTACTAGAAATATAAAAATCAGCCATGCGTGGTGGTGCATGCCTGTAGTCCCAGCTACTCAGGGGGCTGAGGCAGGAGAATTGCTTTGAACCTGAGAGGTGGAAGTTGCAGTGAGCCAAGATTGCACCACTGCCCTCCAGCCTGGGTGATAGAGTGTGGCTCTGTCTCAAAAAAAAAAGAATAGTAATAATTAACCATGGATCTTCTGCCTGGACCTTTTTCTTCTGCCTGGACCTTGACAGATATTTGGCCCTCCCTTTATTACAAAAAAAAAAAAAAGGTCCAGATTTACACTCTCTCCTTTTGAGACATTAACTCTTCAAAGAAATTATAGCCCCCAATGTCCCTCTCCCCTGTTGAATATTGGGTGTGGTTGAATTGAGCTGAGTATTTAGACCACAGGTTATGAAGACACAATTGGGCTGCATCTTTCTGCTGGGGTTATGAGCGAGAAGCATTCAGGTCTAGGGCTGAGAGCTTGTCACCCCATCTGTCCAGACGGATCCAGTGCATCAGAGACCTGGCACTGTAAGAAATGGAAAGCCCTCAGTACCCCATTGTTCAGCCTGACCCCTTCTTCCGTTTCGCAGTTCCACAAGCCAGTAAAGTCCTTCCAGTCCCTGATGAAGACGACTGGTTGGGCTGCATTTCTGGCTGCTGGGAGGGTTGCTCCCTCCCAGATACAGGTGTCCTGGCTCTGGAAGGGGCTGGCCCTTCACCACCTTCTGTCCCATGATGCTCAGCGGCTCTTGTTGGGTGTCAGCCATTGCCCATTTAACCAGTCAGTTACGGCAATCCCTGGGTCCAGTTGGAAAATGTCACCATCTACCCGGTTTGGGTTTTTGTGTTTGTTCTACAAAGGAGAGATGGTGGAGAGTGGAGGTGGGTGTGGATTCTACTTCTACTCTACTTCCCGTCGGAGACAGCAGAGTTGATGAAAGGTGTGCCAACAGGGTGCTCGCCGAGAATTAGATTGAGACTCAAGTCACAGCCAACTTAAATGGCTGGAATGCATACAGGTTTATTTTTCTCATACAACCAGATGTTCAGGGTAGACATTTGTTACCTATCACTGGTTCCTTTAATCTGTAGTGCTCACTGCTCTATACCAAATGTTTGTGTTACCCTAAATTCATATGTTAAAACATTAGCTCCAATGTGATGGGATGAGGAGGTGGGGGCTTTGGGAGGTGATTAGGTCATGAGAGCAGAATTCTCTTGTTTGCGATTAGTGCCCTTATAAAAAACAAAAACAACAACAAAAAAACCCACAGAGGCTGGGCAAGGTGGCTCACGCCTGTAATCCCAGCACTTTGGGAGACCAAGGCGGGTGGATCACCTGAGGTCAGGAGATCGAGACCAGCCTGGCCAACATGGTGTAACCCTGTCTCCAATAAAAATACAAAAATTAACTGGATGTGGTGGCAGGCACCTGTAATCCCACCTACTTGGGGGGCTGAGGCAGGAGAATCGTTTGAACCTGGGAGGCAGAGGTTGTAGTGAGCCGAGATCACACCACTGCTCTCCAGCCTGGGTAACAGAGGGAGACTCCATCTTAAGGGAAAACAAAAAAAGACCACAGGGAGCTCTGTCTCCCCTTCTGTCGTGTGAGGACACAGTGAAGAGACACCATCTATGAATCAAGAATGGACCCTTCCCAGACACCAGATCTGTTGATGCCTTGACCTTGGACTCCTGGCCTCCAGAACTGTGAGAGATAAATTTCTGTTGTTTATAAGCCACCCAGTTTATGGTATTTTGTTTGGCAGCCTGAACAGACTAAGACACTTATCCAAGGGCTTTCTTTGCTTCATGGTGGCAAAATAGGTGCTGTAGCTCCAGACATCACATCTGGGTTGAAGGCAGAAAGAAGGGAGGTGGGAGCAGAACCAGCTATGTCTATCCCTTTAATAAGGAAAGCAGATGTTTTCCCAGTGTCCTCAACCAACTTCCATTTGGTTTCATGGCAAGAAGTGGGTTATACGCCACCTGTAGTTGCAAGAGAAGTTGGGACAGCAAGGAAGACGATTGTCATGATTCATTATCTGGCACTGGGTGTGTGGCCACTGGACGTAATGGGGAAAAGGACAGATGCATGTCATGTGGGCAGTTAGCAGGTGGCTTGCCTGAACTTAGGTTTGAAACTGATATGGTTTGGCTGTGCCCCCACCCAAATCTCATCTTGAATTGTAGCTCAGATAATTCCCACATGTTGTCGGAGGGACCCAGTGGGAGGTAATTGAATCATGGGGGTGGGCCTTTTCTGTGCTGTTCTTGTAATGGTGAATAAGTCCCATGCGATCTGATGGTTTTATAGAGGGCAGTTTCCCTGCCCACACTCTCTGTTGCCTGCTGCCATGTAAGACGTGCCTTGCTCCTCCTTGCCTTCCACCATGATTGTGAGGCCTCCTCAGCCATGTGGAATCGTGAGTCAATTAAACCTCCTTCTTTTATAATTACCCAGTCTCACATCTTCCTGTAGGATACAGATGCTCTTCACTTTACTGTGCCCTGCTTTTATTGCACTTTGCAGATATTGTGGTTTTTGGTTTTTGGTTTTTTTGGAAATTGAAGGTTTGTGGTAACCTTGTGTTAAGCAAGTCTGTCAGCACCATTTTCCTAACAGCATGTGCTTGCTCTGTGTCAGCCATCTTTTTTTTTCTTTTTTTTGGGCAATAAAGTCATTTTGAATTAATGCATGAACATTTTTTATGCATAATGCTACTGCACACTTAAGAGACTATAAAACAGTGTAAACATAATTTCCATATGCATTGGGAAACCAAAAAATTTGTGTGATTCGCTTTATTGCAATATCCACGTTACTGCGATCATGTGGGATGAAATCCTCAGTGTCTCCAAGGTATGCCTGCATTTTAGACAGAGATGCATTCATGATATCATCTTGAGAGCAAATAGGGTCTTTTCACCGGCTGTCCTGCGTAAACAAAATTGCTTCTGCCAGTGACATTATTAGCATCCCAGCTGAGCAACCCTGTGGTTTGACCTTGGCTTGCCAGCGTAGAGAAAACTGCTGAATACCGTGTATCCACCAGCTGTTCCCTTCAAAATGTGTGGGTACTTGGAAAGAAAGCAAGTGGGCCTGAGGTTTCAGGATGAAGTCGAAGGCTTGAGGAGGAGAGTGCTCCTTAACAAAGAGCATGTTTTCAATACCAGGAAGTGTTTGTTTTTAGGAAGGCCTTAAAGAGCAGAGGGACAAGTGGTGGTTGCCAATGGTAACCGAGGTGAACTTTATTCCTGATTGGATGGAGGGCAGGGGAGGCCTGGCTGCTCTGCTTCTAGGTAGATTTTTTTTTTTTTTTAATTATACAAACGAAAAGAAACAAAGGAGTGGGGTATAAGAGCCCATTACGGAGGGGCTTTTCCTTTTCTCTGATAATTATTGGTTAGGGAGGCCTCTTTCATGTAAGGCTGATGGAGAGAAGACCTAATACAGGGTGAATGTTGCTCCTGCCATTTCCAAAACTGCAAACATTCAGAAAGATTTTGCCACCCCAGAGGAAGTTAGGTAGCAATTTATGAGAGGTGGAGTTTTTAGTAAGCTGACACTATATTCTCATAAACAAAACCTTTGGTAAGTTTAAAATAATTTATGTGTTTATTTATATCTTAAAAAAAAAAAGAACTATTAGTTGGCTCCTAAGTTTTCCAATTCTCCCAGCTTTAGAAGCTGGAGAGGGGCTGGCCCTTAGAGCAGGCCACCTAGCGGCCACTGCATGCATCATGACGTCCAGAGGGAACGGGGTTTTTCCTCTAGGACATCCTTGACAAATGCGGTGTTTCTCTAGTGACAGACACATCAGCTGATTTGCGTGACTTGGCCTGGCTCTCCCAGAATTCTGATTTTTGTTTTTCTGATTCCGTCCTCCTCACTTGACCGAGCCTTTGATTCGCTCCTTCATCATCATTCAGCGGGAAGAGCTGAAGCTTCTCTCCCTGACAGCCGAGGGCGCGTCGCTTCAGCAGAGAGCTGGCAATTTGCAGGGCCGTGAAGCACCACTCCTCCCCCGGATAAGAGCTGGTGGCAAATGGAGCTGAAGAAAATAAAGCAAATTCCAAAAGTGGAGACAATGGGATGAGATCAATGTGAAACGTCAAGGAGCCGAGGGTGCCATCTGTAGACATGGCTGCGGGCTGCACACGGTGCTGCCTCTGATGTGGCAGGGGTGGCTCTTCACTCCTTCTGGAAGGGCTGGGGCGTGAGCATGGCCGGGTCTTTTCCAGGGAAAGACAAGTTGGTCTTGTTAGCCTGTCCGTTCAGGGTTCTAGAATGTTCTTTCAGGAACCTGAATTGCATCTGTTTCTCTCCTACGCAGTCTGGCTTATTTTGGTGCATCGGGAAGACTGTATTTTCCCACTGGCTAGTGTGAATTAAGGCGTATTTGCTGCCTTTGACAGAATCACCTCGAGGTGATAGGAAGCTGCCCTCCTGTGCTCACTTCCTGCTGGCCGGGTTCATTGTGGCTGCTGGGTCCGTTTGACACCTGCTCAGCCCTGGCGAGGTTGGCTATGTGGTCGTGTTTTCTGTTCCCTCCTTCCCATCCCCGACCACAGAATACAAAGTCTGTGTGTGTGTGTGTGTGTGTGTGTGTGTGCTTGTATTTATAAAATGGAATGGAACCCCAAAACTGTGCTTATGGAGGGGACATGAGAGAAGCTAGATCTCTTCTCTGTTGGGGCACCTTTGGGCCTGGGTAAGCACGGCCCCTGTCCTGGCCTGCCTCGGGCACCATCTTTCCTCTAGGATGCGGGATCCACGGGGCCAGGGGATATGGAGCTGATGCCTTTCCTTCCAGAACACGGACTCTGACATTCCCTGCCCAGAAGGCCCAACTCCAGGGCTAGGGCCGGGCAGGCCTCATGGTGGGTCCTTCCTCCTGAGGGTGAAGGGCACGATACGTGAGCACGGCCTCAGACCCGAGGGCTGACACGTCCACACAGGTGTGTGCAAGGCGCCAGGGGGTGTGGGAGGCGTGAGGAATGGGAAGAGAAGGGGGAGAGGAAGGCTGGGGCTCTCCATGCCCTCATGTTTCTATGTGGGATTCCAAAGAGCCAAGAATTCAAAACTGGAAACTGGTCTTCCGTGCTGATGTGAAGTGTTTATGTAAGTAGGAGGACAGGACATGTTCTAGTCAAAAGCCTGTTGGGGCCGGGCACAGTGGCTCAAGCCTGTAATCCCAGCACTCTGGGAGGCTGAGGCAGGTGGATCACTTGAGGTCAGGAGTTTGAGACCAGCTTGGCCAACGTGGTGAAACCCCATCTCTACTAAAAATATAAAAATTTGCTGTGTGTGGTGGCAGGTGCCTATAGTCCCAGCTACTCCAGAGGCTGGAGGCATGAGAATCACCTGAACCTGGGAGATGGAGGTTGCAGTGAGTCAAGATTGCATCACTGAACTCCAGCCTGGGTGACACAGTAAGACCCTGTCTCAAAAAAAAAAAGAATCTTTTGGCTAAGTTAATAACTTTTGAATACATGTACACGTGGGGTACGGGCCTCTGTGACCTTATCCCAGGACCTATAGATGTGAAGGTCGGTCTACTCAGTTCCGCTGGTTTTTGTATATTTGACTTCAGAATCATGTATATGTTTTATGGAAGTAAGAACAAGAATTAGAATTTAAAGAATGATCCTTAAATGTCAAAAGCAAAATGAAACAAATGAACTGATTATCGAGTTGGCCACATAACCACCTAGGAATGAACCATTTCAAGGGATATTATTTCAAGGGATTTTAAAACAGTGATTTGTTACTACATTCCTAGCTGGGCTGGATTTTGAGAAAACTGTAAATTTTTTAAAAAAACACTGTATCCAGTAATATTATTGTTTGAGGTGGTGTTAGGCATTTTTATTCTGAAACAATGTTGTACATATTGTGAAATAAAGCAAATGAGTTCATTTGTTGGCATCATTGAGAACTGTATGATTTGGCAGGGAAGGAAGGAAGGACAGATGTGCAACTAATTAGTTAAATAAAAACCCTGTAGAGCCTGAACCCAAATAGGAAGCTTTATTAGGAAGTCATCATGCATTTTATCTTAAAAAACCTTTCATGGTTTTGTCCAATAGAAAGGCTTAGAAACAATGATTAACTCAGTAGCAATGAACACCCCCAGAACTCAAATTGGGGTATCTAAATATCTAAAACCATCTCCCAACAAAAGGAAGCAGCACTGATTCCAAGTTTGGGATGGAATGTGTTTAAAATGAGCTCAGACTCTCCTGTCATACCGGAAAGCAAGGATGGTATCGAAGATGCTGACACCACATCAGAAACACTCAGGAACCAAACCAAAGGGTTTCCACTTCCAAGATGAGACTGTTTTGAGTGTCAGTAAGAAGACAGGGCCACAGAAATACTCGTTTTTACTTATGCATTATTTTGAAAACTGGTAAATAAGAGAATGAAAGGAGTCAACCCTTCCTTCCTTCCTTCCTTCCTTCCTTCCTTCCTTCCTTCCTTCCTTCCTTCCTTCTTCCTTCCTTCCTTCCTTCCTTCCTTCCTTCCTTCCTTCCTTCCTTCCTTCCTTCCTTCCCTCCTTCCTTCCTTCTTCTTTCTTTTTGATGGAGTCTTGCTCTGTCACCTAGGCTGGAGTGCAGTGGCATGATCACGGCTCACTGTAGCCTCAATCCCCTGGCCTCAAGCGATCCCCCTGCCTCAGCCGCCTCATTAGCTGGGACTACAGGCATGTGCCACCACACTCAGCTCATTTTAAAATTTTTTATAGAGACTAGATTTCACTATGTTGAAGGCTGGTCTCAAACTCCTGAGCTCAAGTGATCCTCCTGCCTCAGCTTCCCAACGTGCTGTGATTACAGGTGAGAGCCACTGCATGTGTCCTAGTTTGTGGATATCCACAAAATCACTTGCTGGGATTTTGGTTGGGATTGGATTGAATCTATAGACCAAGTTAGGAAGAACTGACACCTTGACAGATATTGAGTCTTCCTATCCATGACATGAAATACTTTCCATTTATTTAGTGTTTCTTTGATTCCATTCATTAGAGTTTCATAGTTTTCTTCATAGAGATCTTACATATTTTGTTAGATTTCTACCTAGGTATTTCATTTTTGAGGGTGCTAATGTAAATGATAACAAGTCTTTAATTTCAAATTCCACTTGCTTATTGCTGGTACATAGGAAAGCAATTGACTTTTTTTTTTTTTTTTTGAGATGGAGTCTCACTGTGTGGCTCAGGCTGGAGTGCAGTGGTGTGATCTGGGCTCACTGCAACCTCCAGCTCCCAGGTTCAAGTGATTCTCCTGCTTTAGCCTCCTGAGTAGCTGGGATTACAGGCGTATGCCACCATGCCCAGCTAATTTTTGTATTTTTAGTAGAGATGGGGTTTCACCATGTTGGTCAGGCTGGTCTTAAACTCCTGACCTCGTGATCCACCTGCCTCGGCACAATTGACTTTTATATATTAACCTTGTCTTCTAAAACTTTGCAATAATCTTATTAGTTCCAAAAGTTGTTTTAAATTATCTCAGATTTTCTACATAGATAATCATTTCATCTGCAGAAAAGGACAATTTTATTTTTTCTTTCCCGGTCCGTATACCTTTTATTTCCTCATCTTATTGCACAGTGTTGAAATGAGTGGTGAGAGGTGACATCCTTGCCTTGTTCCTAATCTTAGTGGGAAAAATTCAAGTTTCTCATCATTAAGTATAATGTTAGCTGTAGGTTTTTGTTGATATTCTTTATCAAGCCGAGGAAGTTCTCCTCTATTCCTAGTTTACTGACAGTTTTTATCAAGGATGGGTGCTAGACTTTGTCAAATGCTTTTTCTGCATCTAATGATATTATTATGTGATTTTCATTATTTAGCTTGTTGATGTGGTAGATTATATTTGATTTTTTTAAATGTTAAACCAGCCTCTCATAGCCAGGATAAATCACACTTGGTTGTGTATACATCTTTTTATACATAGTTGGATTTAATGTGCTAATATTTTGTTGAGAATTGTTACAACTATGTTCATGAAATATATTGTGCTGTAGTTTTCTTATTTTGTAATATCTTTGTTTTTTGTTCGCTTGTGTTAGGGTGGTGCTGGCCTCATAGAGTGAGTTAGCAAATATTCCTTCTGCTTTTATCTTCTGAAAGAGATCGTAGAGAATTTATATAATTTCTTCTATAAATATTTGGGGGGATTCAAGAGTGAGCCCATCTGGGCCTTGTGCCTTTTATATTGGTTGTTAATTATTGACTGAATTTTTAATAGATATAGATCTATTCACATTGTCTGTTTCTTCCTGTATCAATTTTGGCAAATTGTGTCTTTTAAGAAATTGGTTCATTTCATCTGGATTATCAAATTTGTGGGCATAGAGTTGTTTATACTATTCCTCGATTATCCTTTAAATGTCCATGGGAACTGTAGTGATGACACTTCTTTCATTTCTGATATTAGTAATTTGTGTTCTCCTTCTTTCTTACTTAGCTTAGTGGATTAACAATGTCATCGGTCTTTTTTAAAAAACAGCTTTGATTTTGTTTATTTTCTCTATTGCGATTCTGATTTCATTGATTTCTGCTCTAATTTTTATTACTTGCTTCCCTCTGCTTATTTAGGATTTTAACATTTACTCTCCTTGTTTCGGTTTCCTAGTGTGGATGCTTGGATGACTGATCGTGAAGCTTTCTTCTTTTGTAATATATGCATTTAATGCTATAAATTTCCCTCTAAGTGCTGCTTTCACTGCATTCTATAAATTATGATGTTATATTTTCATTTTATTTAATTTAAAATATTTTTCAATTTGTTCCTTGAAATTTTGAATTATTCCTGGAAATACTGAAATTTCTTCCTTGACCCATGTGTTATTTGGCAGTGTGTTGTTTAATCCCCAAATATTTTGGGTTTTTCTATATTTCTGTCATCAATTTACAGTGTAATCCCATTGTGGCTTAAGATCAGACATTGTATGATTTCTGTTATTTTGAATTTATTAAGGTGTGTTTTATGGCCCAGAATATGGTCTATCTTGGTGAATATTCTGTGTAAGCTTGAGAAGAATGGATGGAGTGCTCTTCTTCGATGGAATAGTCCATAGCTGTCCATTATATCCAGTTAATTGGTGGTGGTGTTGAGCTCAACTGTGTTCTTAATGATTTTCTGCCTGCTGGATCTGTCAGTTTCTGAAAGAGAAGTGTTGAAGTCTCCAACTATTACAGTGAATTTCTCTATTTTTTTCTGTGGCTCTATCAGGTTTTGCCTAACATATTTTAATATTCTGCTGTTAGGCATATACATATTAAGGATTATTATATCTTCCTGAAGAAGTTATTCCTTTATTATTATGTAATACCCTTTTTTAACCCTGATAACTTTCCTTGCTCTAAAGTCTGCTCTGTCTGAAATTAGTAGAGCTACTCCTGCTTCCTTTTGATTAGTATTAACATGGTATAGCTTTCTCTATCCATTTACTTTTAATCAGATATATCTCTATATTTAAAGTAGATTTCCAAAGGAAAATAAATTGTTCTACCCAAAAGACACATGCAACTGTGTGTTCACTGCAGCATTATTCACAAAAGCAAAGATGTGGAATCAACCTAGGTGCCCATCAACAGTGGATTGGATAAAGAATATGTGGTACATATACCCCATGGAATACAATGCAGCCATAAAAAATAACAAAATCATGTCCTTTGCAGCAACATGGATGCAGCTGGAAGCCACTATCCAAAGTGGATTAACACAGAAACAGAAAACAAAATATTGCATGTTTTCATTTATAAGTAGGAGCTAAACCTTGGGTACACATGGACATGAAGATGAGAACAATAAACACTTGGGACTACAAAAGGGGAGACAGAGGGAGGGGACAAGGGTTCAAAAACTACCTATTGGGTCCTGTGCTCACTATCTGAGTGACAGGTTCAGTCGTATCAGCATCATGCAATATACTCTTATAACAAACCTGAACCTCAGCATCATGCAATATACTCTTATAAGAAACCTGCATATGTATCCCCCAAATCTAAAATGAAAGTTGAAAAAAAATAAAGTGGGGTTCAGGTAGACAACATATAGTTGGGTTTTGTTTTATCTGTTCTGATATCTTTGTCTTTTAATTGGTGCGTTTAGACCATTGATGCTCAAAGTGGTTACAGATACAATTGGATTAATATCAACCATATTTGTTACTGTTTTCTATCTGTTGCTCTTGTTTTTTGTTACTATTTTTGTCTTCCACTGTTTTTCTGCCTTTTGTAGTTTTAATTGAGCATTTTCTATGATTTCGTTTTCATACTCAGCTAACCTAAGTCCACTTCCAAACAACATTATACTGTTTCACAGTTAGCGTGAGTCTCCTATAATAACAAAAAATCCTAATTCTTCCCTCGTGTCCCTTGTGTCATTACTGTCATTAATCTTTCTTACACATAAATCTACATCAGTGTATATATACATGCACAAGCATACACGATGAAATCTGTTATTGCTATTATTATTTTAGACAAACTATTATCTATTAGGTCACCTAAAAGTAAGAAAACTAAAAGTTTGGCTGGTTGCGGTGGCTCATGCGTGTAATCCCAGCACTTTGAGGCCAAGGTGGGCAGATCGCCTGAGGTCAGGAGTTCGAGACCAGCCTGGCCAACATGGTGAAACCCTGTCTCCACTAAAAATACAAAAAATTAGCTGGGCATGGTGATGCGCACCTGTAATCCCAGCTACTGGGGAAGCTGAGGCAGGAGAATTGCTTGAACCTGGGAGGTGGAGGTTGCAGTGAGCTGAGATTGTGCCATTGCACTCCAGCTTGGGTAACAAGAGTGAAACTCCATCTCAAAGAAAAATAAGAGTTTTTATTTTACCAGTCAGATGTGGTGGCTCATGCCTGTAATCCCAACACTTTGGGAGGCTGAGGCAGGTGGATCACCTGAGGTCAGGAGTTCAAGACCAGCCTGGCCCACATGGTGAAACCCCGTCTCTACTAAAAATACAAAAAAATGAGCTGAGCATGGTGGTGGGCGTTTGTAATCCCAGCTACTCAGGAGGCTGAGGCAGGAGAATCGGGTGGCGAGGAGGTTGCAGTGAGCTGAGATTGCGCCATTGCACTTCAGCCTAAGCAACAAGAGCAAAAGTCCATCTCAAAAAAAAAAAAAAGTTTTAATTTTACCATCACTTATTTCTTCTCCAGTGCTATTTCTTTGTTTGCATAGTTCCTAGTTTCTGACCTATATTGTTTTCGTTCTTTCTAAACAGCTGCTTTTAACATTTCTTGCAGGACAGGTCTACTGGCAACAAATTCCCTCAATTTTTGTTTGAGAAAATCTGTTTCTCCTTTCCAAGGATGATTTTGCAGAGTACAGCATTTATTTGGGTTCAGTCTTAGCATGTCCATCTCTCTGCTGACATTGCACATCTGTTCCTAATACTGTCCACTTGATCCATTAGTGTCCTTAGCATCTTTTTTTTTTTCTGAGACTTGGTCTCGCTCTGTTGCCCAGGCTGGAGTGCAATGGTGTGAGCCACAACCTCTGCCTCCTAGGTTCAAGCGATTCTCCTACTGCAGCCCCGCAAGTAGCTAGGATTGTAGGTGCCTGCTACCATGCCCGGATAATTTTGCATTTTTTTTTTTTTTTTTTAGTAGAGATGGGATTTCACTATGTTGGCCAGGCCGGTCTTGAACTCCTGACCTCAAGTGATCTGCCCACCTCAGCCTCCCAAAATGCTGGGATTACAGGTGTGAGCCACTGCGCCCAGCCCCTTAGCATCTTAATCATAATCGTTTTACATTCCTGCTCTCCTTAGCGCATAGATTTAATATTTCTGGTCTGATAATTCCAATATTCCTGCCATATTTGAGTCAGGTTCTGATACTTGCTCTGTCTCTTCAAACTGTATTTTTGCTTATAGGCATGCCTTGTAATTTTTTCTTGATAGCCGGATGTGATGTACTAGGTATAAGGAACTGTGGTAAATAGGCCGTTAGGAATGTGGTAGGAGGTAGGGTGTGGTGGGAAGGGAAATGGTCTGCAGTCCTAGGGTTAAGTCTCAGGCTTTGAGTGAGCCTGTGCCCCTGGGCTGTGAGCTTCACAAGTGCTTCTGAGTTCCCCTCCCTTAGGTGAGACGGGATGGCTTAGGTGGGTTGGAGTTGGGTGTTTCTCTTCTCTTAGCTTGGTTAGGCTGTGATAAAACCCCAGGAGGTTAGGCTTTGGTTAACTACAGATGTGCCTTGATTTACAGTGGGGTTACATCCCGAGAAATCCATCAGAGAGGTGAGAATGCATTTAATACACCTAATCCACTGCATCATAGCCTAGCCTGCCTTAAATCTGCTCAGAACACTTGTATTCTCCTACAGTTGGGAAATCATCTTGCACAAAGCCTGTTTTATAATAAAGTGTTGAATATCTCATGCAATTTGTTGAAAACTATACATAAAGTGAAAAACAGAATGGTTGTATGGGTGTTGGAAGTACAGTTTCTGCTGAATGCACCCACATCAGCTTGAAAATTGTTAAGTGGGGCCGGGTGCGGTGGCTCACACCTGTAATCCCAGCACTTTGGGAGGCTGAGGCGGGTGGATCACCTGAGGTCGAGAGTTTGAGACCAGCCTGGCCAACATGGTGAAGTCCTGTCTCTAATACACAAAAAGTAGTCAGGCATGGTGGCGGGTGCCTGTATTCCCAGCTACTTGGGAGGCTGAGGCAGGAGAATTGCTTGAACTCTGGAGGCGGAAGTTGCAGTAAACTGAGATCTTGCCACTGCACTCCAGCCTGGGTGACAGAGCAGGACTCTGTCACAAACAAACAAAAAAAACCCCAAAAAACAATAAAAGAAAACTTGTTAAGTCAAACCATCTTAAGTTGGGGACATCTGTAGTTTCTCCTGGGGGGCAGATCTTAGTGAGAAGAACAGAATGCTCTGGCATTTTCTGGAATAGTTCCTTTCCCCCTCCTACTGCCGGAAGCAGGAAATAGTTTTTCTCCAATATTTGCTGTGAGAACCTGGTTGAGCTCCTGGAGGTAAAGTCCACAGAAGTGTGGGGGCTTCCTATGGCGGGGTTCCCCTGGAGTTTTAATCTCAGGGTGGTCCACGCTGAGCTTGTAGCAGTTTGCTTGTGAGTTCAGGTTCCCACCTGGCGCTGGTTCCTGTGGAGTGTTATGTACATGGGTTTCTGCCCTTGTAAGTTGTGGCCCTGTGCCTACTAATGTCAGGCATTGTGCTAAATGCTTTATTTAGAACCCACTGAATTCCATATGGAAGGTGACAGTGGCCTCCTTTGACAATGCAGGAAATTAAGGCTCAGTGAACATACATGACCTTCCCAGAGCACAGAGCCAGTGGGAGTGGGGTTTGAAGCCAGGGCAGAGTGACAGCAAATCCCACATGTAGGTGCCTGCACTGCGCCACTCCCTCGGGAAAAGCGGCCCACAGTGGCATAGAGGGGAGCAGTGATTTTGTGAGAGATTTACCCAGCATGCACTTAGCTGAGCAGCTCCAAGGTTCTCTGGTCTCTGGCAAGTGTTTTGAGACAGATGGGGAAGGGTACTTAAACCCCCTAACTTCAGAATGATTTCCCCTAAAACGGAGCTGCGGGATAGACAGAAGACCCATCTGCTGGTTTGCATTTTTGGGCAGTTTCTCCTGAGCAGCACTTTGCCCTTGGCTCAAAGTCAGGAACACAAAGCTCTGGGGCAGAGAACAAAGATTTCGTAGAAATCCACCCTGTGATCTTAGCGCGCTAAGTTCCCGGTGACTGTTAACTCTGCCTTTGCTCTGCCTTTGAAACATTTCTATATTTTTCAACGAGCCTTCACAGTGATTGTTTTATGTAAGGCTCACAGCTCCTCTGTGAGCCAGGACAACTTATTGTCCTCATTTTCAGGGCAGAAAACTGAGGTTGAGAGGGTCAGTGACTTGTCCAAAATTACAAAGGGCGTTAGCAATGGAGAAAGGTGAGGATTTAAACCTCTGGACTTCTAGCTCCTTCTCCATGACAAATGCCATCTACAGTCCTAGGGATCTCTGGTTTATCAGTTAGTGTTCAGGCTAAGCTGCTGTGATGAAGAGGCCTCAAAATACAGTGGCTCAAATGAGATAAGGTCTTGTTTCTTTCTCATGTGACATTCCAGGGATGAACAGGAAGCCAGGTTCCCTCTCTCTCCTTGCTATGGCATTCTCTAGGCTGTGGTCTTTGCCTGGTTTGAAGGTTATGTGTACTATCATGTTCAAGTTCCAGTCCACAGGGAGGAAGGAAGAGAGGAAGCCGAGGGCAAGCAATTTCCATTAAAAACAAACAAACTAAAAACCATGATCTGGGCCGGGCATGGTGGCTCACACCTGTAATCCCAGCACTTTGGGAGGCTGAGGCAGGTGGACCACGAGGTCAGGAGTTCGAGACCAGCCTGGCCAACATGGCGAAACTCCGTCTCTACTAAAAATACAAAATTAGCTGGGTGTGGTGGCACATGCCTGGAATCCCAGCTACTCAGGAGGCTGAGGCAGGAGAATTGCTTGAACCTGGGAGGCAGAGGTTGCAGTGAGCCGAGATTACACCATTGCACTCCAGCCTAGGTGACAGAGTGAGACTCTGTCTCAATAATAAAAAAAAAAAAAACACGTAAAACATGATCTGGAAGTTGTACACATTCTTCTGCTTATATCCCACTGGCCAACACTTTATCACATAGTGGCATAGAATTGCAAGGGACGCGAATTGCAAGGGAGTCCAGAAGTGTGCCCAGCTGAAACTTGGTGGGAAGAGGTCCTATTACTAAAAAGGGTGAGATGAGAATAGAGAATAGATCCTGTGTGATCATTAGCAGCCTCTGGCTCAGTTGGTCCCCTTGGCCACCCAATTATCCAGGCAAATGTTTCTTCCCACACAGAGATCACACTCCCCACTCCCCACTCCCCACTCTCCACAGGGCACAGCCCCAAGGCTCATCCAGTTACTCATCCAGCCTAATGCCCAGGATTTCTGAGTGGTGCGCCATCTTTCCCGTCAGGCTCCCCGTGGTCTGGCAGCCTATAACCGAGTGGTGATTTCTCTGCTCTCCTCAACCCATACTCAATCGATTTTCCCTGCTGGGGTTAGCACTGGATAGGCTGCCAGTCCAGAGGGAGTTCAGGGACACAGGCAGCTCTGCTGCATAAGATCATCCATTAGGTCCTGTTTCTGAATTCTCTGAGGCCATCATTTTCTCCCCTCTGAATCCTCCTTTTTCTCTATATGTGTTATAAGAGAATTCCAATAATCACTGGTGGAGAAACGTCTTGGCAATCACCTTTGGAAATGGTTTGGGAGAATACATGAAATGCTTGTCCGATCTCAGGGAGGCAGCAGGAAGAGATGCACAGCCTAGGGGTAAATTCTGCAAGGCACCATCTCTCACCTCCTGTGGGACCCTGGGGACTCACTCTTTGCCTCAGGTACTCCTCTACCAAATGGTGGCTATGATAGCTCCTGTTCTTGAGACCGTAATGACAATTAAATGAGTGAGTACTCATAGCTGGGCATCTGTAATCCCAGCTACTCAGGAGGCTGACGCAGGAGGACTGCTTGAAGCCGGGAGGCAGAGGTTGCAGTGAGCTGAGATCACGCCACTGCACTCCAGCCTGGGCAACAGAGTGAGACTCGGTCTCAAAAAAAAAAAAAAAAAAAAAGAGTACTCATAACCGGTGTTTTGTGAATATTACCATTACTATTATCGGATTGCCTATCTCTGTGACCTAATCACCCTATTTGAGCTGCTTGCTAAATATTTGCTGTTTCGATGAGTACATACTTCACTCTAGCCTTTCCTTATGCACAACTGCAAGTTAAAACATTTGCTATAATGCTTACAACTCTCTCTGGATGTTTCAGTCTGGGTCCAATCAGGAGACTGAAATCATATTATAGTTAGAACAAGGGAAGACAAACATAAATAACTATTATGCAGTGATAGAAGAGTGAACACAAAGATGGAAAGAGAACTCTAACAGGTCTCCTTGGGCTGAAGGGAGAGTACCCAATGGATGGCAGGCTTGGAGAGGGGGCAGGTATGGAAGAAGTTGTGGTTGAAGATCACTGGATGGCACAGAAGTCCACTGTGTTAACCTGGTTAGAGCTGGTTCATGTTACTGGGCAGCAGGAAGAGCCCTCCAGGACACAGGTGAGCAGGAGCAATGAGGAGGCTTCCAGAGGGGTCAGGGCACTGCTGTCAGCATGAGTCCTGGAGCTCAACAGTGTCTGCATTGAGGGGCCTGCAGCCTAGGGGTCACCAGGTGGGGCCAGGGCTCTGAGGCTCCTTGTGCTAGGGCAGGATGCCACTGGATGTTCCCCAGCTGCTCAACACACATATACACCACTGACCAGCAATACAACTGGAGCAGGGGATAAAAAGCAAAACCCAGCACACTGAAATGAGGATTAGAAGTCTACCTCTCCTTGCAATGTTCTCTCACCCTCTACTGACAAAATTTAACATTGCACTCACTCTAAAGGAGAAACGCTTCATCCATCCAATTCTTGCAGAGCAGGTACTGAAGGATGAATTTGGAGCCAACAGGCAATACATTGATAACTGTCACACTGGGAAAAAAAAATCACAGTATTTATCCACCAGATAGAATAATATGAAATAATTAAAAATTATGTTTTAGAAGACAATTTAATTTGTATTTCCCTGATGATTGGTGACATTGAACCCATTTTCATATACCTGGTGGCCATTGTATATCTTCTTTGGAGAAATGTCTGTTCGAGTCCTTTCCCAATTTTTAAATCAAGTTATTTGGGTTTTTAATTTTTTAATTTTTGTTTTTTTTCCATTGAGTTGGAGTTTCTCGTGTATTTTAGGTATCAACTCCTTATTAGATGTATGGCTTGTGAATATTTTTTCCCATTCCATAGGTTACTTTTTCATTCTGTTGTTTCCTTTGATTGTATTTTCTAGTTCGATGTAGTTTTTTTTTTTTGTTTGTTTGTTTTTGAGGCAGAGTCTTGCTCTGTCACTCAGGCTGGAGTGCAATGGTGCAATCTCAGCTCACTACAACCTCTGCCTCCTGGGCTCAAGTAATTCTCCTACCTCAGCCTCCCAAGTAGCTGGGATTACAGGCACCCACCACCATGCCTGACTAAATTTTGTATTTTTAATACAGATGGGGTTTTGCCATGTTGGCCAGGCTGGTCTCGAACTCCTGACCTCAAGTGATCCACCCGCCTTGGCCTCCCAAAGTACTGCGAATACAGGTGTGAGCCACCGTGCCTGGCCTGTTGTAGTTCTACTTGTCAATTTCTTTTTGCCTTTGTTGCCTGTCCTTTTGTTGTCTTATACAAGAAATTACTGCCAAGACCAGTGTCAAGAAGTTGTCCCCTTATCTTTTCTTCTAGGAGTTCTATAGTTTCATATCTTACATTTAAATCTTTAATTGATTTTGAGTTGGTTTTGTGTATGTTGAAAGATAGGGATCCAATGTCATTCTTTTGCATGTGGATATCCAGTTTTCTCAAGTGTAGTGTTGAAGAGACTGTCCTTTCCCCATTGTGTACTCCTGGCACCCTGTTGAAGGTCAGTTGAGTGTGTATGCATGGGTTTATTTCTGGGCTATTTTATTTCAGTGGGTCAGTATGTCTGTCTGTATGCCAGAGTCATGGTGTTTTGATTACTGTAGCTTTGTAATATATTTTGAAATCTGGAAGTGTGATGCCTCCAGCTTCATTTTTCTTCTCAATATAATTTTGGCTATCCTCAGTCTTCTGTGGTTTCATATACATTTTAGGATTGTTTTTCCATTTCTGTAAAAAATGACATTGGGATCTTGATGGGGATTGCATTGAATTGGTAGATTGCTTTGGGTTGCATGGAAATTTTAACAATATTGTCTCCCAATCCATGAAAACCTAGAATTTGCATCACATTACCTTGGCTGTCATGATGGTATCATTTTATAAAAAAGAGTAAAGCTCTTTGTTAAAAAAATAAATAGATTCCTGAATGTGTTCTCCTCTCTCCTTGCCTTTTACCTCCTTCTATTTTTTCTCTTTACTTGGTGAGAGAAAGGTCTCGAGGGATAGTCACTTTATGTATTAAGAACTGATGATTTTCACTCCTTTCTTGTCATCTGCCTCATCCCTTATCTAGGAAGAGTAAGGAGGAATGTGTGTAGTTACCTAAAATTGCAACCCATAAATACTAATTGGCCACCTTCCCTCTCCTTGCTCTCAAAATTCCCCCATGGACAATGGGTTGGCCTCTCCTCACGCTTGGGAGAGCTAGAAAGGATTTGTGTCCTGGCTTAAGAAAAGGGCATGAGAAAATACAATTTCCTATATTTTATGCATTTTAGCACGCATCTATCTGTGGTGAAAACAAGGGTCCCTGGTCTCCAGTGCTGGGGAAACATATCTAAGGGGTTTGTTTTCTGCTGGACTTTGCATGCACTGTGTTTGCATGCACTGTGTTTGCATGCACTGAGAATCTCTCTATGGTCTGCAGCATTTCTCAGCTTTTGCTTTAATTAGTTCGTTTTGTGGAGCACACTTTAGAAAATGCTGCTAGAGAAAGGTATGAAAGATGTTTATAAATAACCTTTTAAAAATTTAAATATTAAAATGCTTGTGATCTTGTAGCATCTTTTCTTATATTGGTGATTGCCTTCTGTTATAGACAAAGTGTTTTCTCATGAAAACATCACTGCATACATGTACGCAGGTATACACACATGCATATGTATGCATTGACAAAGGCTGGAAAATTCTACATCACAGCGGTAGCAGCTCTCTGAAATTATCTACCGTTTATCCCATCTGTGTGATTTGCATTTGTCTCCATTTCTATGAGTCTTTGTTTCTTTTGAATTAAGACAAAAATAACCGTGAAGTGCCTTTTATTATTATTATTGCTGTTATGATGACGGTGGCATTTAAAATCATCTGCCAAGTGCCTCTCTGCAGGAGAGCTGGGCACATCACCTCCCCACCCATCAAGGTGACTGCACAGGGGTTGTCACCAACGTCAAGTTTCTTGATGAGGCAGTGACAACGCAAATGTCAGCCTAGGAGGGTTCCCTGACCCGCTAATGGGCAGAGCCTACTTTCCTCTTTGGGGCACTCTCACGTTTTCTCAGCGGGTAAAGCCCTGACCCTCTTCTGACAATTATTACTTCGTGTCAAAAGGTTGCTGTGCTGAGCTGTCCAACTCTGACAACAGAAGACAGAGCGGCCCCTGTCAATCTCTGGGCCATGAGGCTCTGGCAGGTTAAAGGTTTTGGAGTTTTCTGTGGAAAGACATAACATCCTCTTTCCTGTGCTCCCTGGCAGCAGCCTCCCATGAGAGACCTCACCAGCCCGCAGCGTCACCGTGTGCTGGAACCATGGCCTTCGATGCTGGCACTGTCTTGGCACCTGGCTATGCATCATGACAGTGTGACAAGGAAGACAGGCTGCCTGCTGACCATCTTTAGGACAGAGAAGCTTCATATCCTGGGATTTGTTCAAAAAGGAATTGGAAATGGCTTCTTGCTCCCTGTCATGAAAAATGACCTATATAAAATCCAGGCTTTCTGCAGGTGTAGAAGGGGAGGAGCAAAGGCCGAGACAGGAGGGTTGGTTGAGGACAGGAATTTGAGACCAGCCTGGGCAACATAGCAAGAACTCATCTCTATAAAAAATTTAAAAACAAGGCCAGGTGCGTTGGCTCACATCTGTAATTTCAGCACTCTGGGAGGCTGAGGTGGGCAGATTGCTTGAGGACAGGAGTTCAAGACTAGCCTAGGTAAGATAGCAAAACCCAATCTCTAGAAAATATTTAAGACATAGGTCAGCCACCGTGGCTCACACCTGTAATCCCAGCACTCTGAGAGGTTTAGGTGGGCAGATTGCTTGAGGATAGGAGTTTGAGACAAGCCTAGGCAACATAGCAAGATCCCATCTCTACAAAACATCTAGAAATTAGTTGGGTGGGGTGCTGAGTGCCTGTAGTCCCAGCTACTCCAGAGGCTAAGCTGGGAGAATCATTTGAGCCCAGGAGTTTGAGGCTTCAGTAAGCTATGATCATGCCACTGTACTCCAGCCCAGGTGACAGAACAAGACCCTGCCTCTAAAATAATAAAAATAAAAATAAATAAAGGGAGGGCCAAGGGCCATCCTTTGACCCCTATGCCGCATCCTTGTCATGTAGTTCATGATGCGCCCATGGCCCGTGTTGCACCTGCCCTTCTTGGAAGGGTTGATTCATCTGTGAGGAAAGTAGGGGATCCTCGAGTTAGGCCAAGGGTGGCTGAGGGCAGTGGGTCTCCAGAAAGAGGTCACTAAAGTGAGAGGGACCAGCCTGGCTCTAAGAAGCAGCTCCTCTGGGAGAAGCTGGTAGAACTTCCAGGTCCAAGCTCAAAAGCACCAGTGACATTCAATTCCACTCTGTCACTTCTCCTGCCCCACTCTGTGTGCACAGCAGTGTGGTCCAGAGGAAGTGCAGTGGCTTCCTGACAATGCTGAGACCAATTCTCTGTGTGTGAACCCATTTACATGATGTGTGGAATGAAGGTGGCTGATCACAGCAAAGGCTAATATGACTGGAAGGCTCACTGTGTGCCCAAAAAATGCTTTTCACATGGATTATTCCATTTCTATCATTCCTTTAGCCCATGCTTGGACACCCGCTGTGTGCTGGCACCATTTTAGGTGCTACGATATGGCAGTGGATAAAAAAGACCAAGACTTGTGGAGAAACAAAACATGGTCTATCCATGCAATGGGATATTATTCAGCCTTCCTTTTTAAGGAAGGATATTCTACCCATGCTACAACGTAGATGCACCTTGAAGACATTACGCTAAGTGAAATAAGCCAGACATAAAAGGATAAATACTGTATAATTCTACTTACATGAATCCCCTAGAGTAGTCAAACATCATAGAGACAGAAAGTAGAATAGTGGGTGCTGAGGGCTGGAAGGAGAGGGGATGAGGAGTTGTTTAATGGGTGCAAGAGTTTCGGTTTGAGAAGATGAAACAGTTCTGGAGGTGGATGGCAATGATGGTTGCATAACAAGGTGAATATGCTTCATGCCCCTTGTATTAGTCTGTTCTTAATGCTGCTAATAAAGATATATCCAAGACTGGGTAATTTATAAAGGAAAGAGGTTTAATGGACTCACAGTTCCACATGGCTGGGGAGGCCTCACAATCATGGCGTAAGATGAAAGAAGAGCAAAGGGATGTTTTACGTGGTGGCAGGCAAGAGGGCATGTGCAGGAGAACTTCCATTTATAAAACCATCAGATCTCATGAGACTTACTACCACGAGAACAGTACAGGGGAAACCTCCCCCATGATTTGATTATCTCCACCTGGCCCTGCCCTTAACACATGGGGATTATCACAATTCAAGGTGAGATTTGAGTGGGGACTCAGCCAAACTATACCACCACTGAGCTATATGCTTAAAAATGGTTCTGATGGTAAATTCTATGTGTAATGTGGTATAAGTTTTAAAGAGACAACATATATCCTCTAAGGGTCCGTGCTGCTGTGGGGATGTCTCTAGTCTAGCGGCTTACGCTTAATTTGGAAGTTGGAGTGGTGATAAAATGCCTGCAAACCCCAGTGATGGCCAAGGATCCTGGCCCAGAGGGAGAAACACACCCAAGTCTGCCCTGGGAGGGCTTTTGCACCAGGCCTGCTGGCTCTTCATTGAGTGCCCTCACACCACACAGGCCACGACCCCCAATCCCTTTGTCTCTTTCCAGGGTGGCATCATCTGACCATTGATTCTTGACCTTGACCACACACTTGACTCAACTGAAGAGCTTTAAAAATTACTGACATTTGGGTCCCATCCCCTGAGGTTCTGATGTCATGATTTGAGTGACACTTGGGTTATAGGGGTTTTAAAAGCCCCCAGGACCTCATAATGTGCAGTCAGGTCCGAGATCATGGCCTCCCCAAGGCCAGCTGCCTTTGCCATGGCACGGTACCTAGGAGCCCTGATACTTGGAAGGGCTCACAGAAATATTTTAATTTTCATTTTTTTTTTTAAATCAGAAGAAAAGAATGAACTCTTACGTTGAAGAAAATGTCATAGCTAATATTTATACATTTGTCTTAGGCTGGGTGCAGTGGCTCATGCCTGTAATCCCAGTACTTTGGGAGGCCAGGGTGGGCAGATCACTTGAGGTCAGGAGTTTGAGACCAGCCTGGCCAACATGGCGAAACCCTGTCTCTACCAAAAATACAAAAATTAGTCTGGTGTGGCTGCAGGTGTCTGTAATCCCAGCTACTTGGGAGGCTGAGGCAGGAGACTTGCTTGAACCTGGGAGGCAGTGCACTCCAGCCTGGGCAAGAGAGTGAGACTCCGTCTCAAAAATAATAATAATATTTATACATTTGTCTTTATACCAACACAGTCATGAAATATTTTCATTCTTTTTGGAGGAAGGGCTCATGAAGGTCACGGGGTGGCCACTGTCTGCCGTGACCCTGCTGTCCCCAGTGCCCCATTCAGCGCTTTGCAGCCACTAGGCACAGAATGAGTGAAGGGATGCACAGAATGAAATAGTACTAAGGACAATGAAACCCTTCAGTATGGAGGGAGATGCTGGCATGAAGTCTCCTGGAGTGAACCCTGCTAGTGGATTTAGAGAGGTGAGGCTGCGAAGAATAAGGAGTGAAGGTAAGATTGAGGAGAGAGCTACCTAAGCATGATACACACGGTTTCTCACAGGGGGTCCAGGAGTGTCTCTCTGTATCTCTGTCATTCTCTGTCTGTCTCTCAATGTGAACTGCAAACTTTGTTCAGTTTGAAGCACTAGAATTTAGGATGAATGTTAGGGAAGACTCCCAGAACCTACATATGATCCAACGCAAGAAAGGATTAACAGCCTGGACAGCATAGTGAGACCCCATATCTACAGAAAATGGAAAAATAGGCATAGTGGTGCCACCTGTAGTCCCAGCTACTGGGGAGGCTGAGGTAGGAGGATCGCTTGAGCTTGGGAGATTGAGGCTGCAGTGAGCTATGTTTGCACCACTGCACTCCAGACCCTGTCTCCAAAAAATAAGAGAAGGAAAGGATTATTTCCCAGCAGGGCTGGGTCTAGGAGAGTCAGGTCAGGTGTCCAGGTGCACAATATTTGGAGACCCCCAGACTAGCTTGAGACTTGCATAGCCTCTCATGTTTGTACCCGGGACGCCTCACTGGCCTGCCCTGGTCCAGTGATGCTTTCTGGGGTCCTCTGAGTGTGCCTTGGTGTGGATGCGGGGTCTGGATGTGATAACTCAGTAAGCTCTGTTCCTATGGACAATGGCAGCCTTCCTGAGAACACTGGAGAGGATCTCGGCCTTTGGCTCATTTAAAAATAATTGGAGTAAACCAGCAAGCTGACGATAAAGAGTCTCCTGGGACTTCAGCGGGCGCAACCTCAGCTGGCTGTTCTGAGCCTGGATTTCCATGGTGCTCAGTAGGGAGGAATGCTTTAAGAATTCTGCAGTCAGAGCCTCCTGGGAGGCCTGGCTCGTGTGGCACCTGCCTCTTTGCAGTGGTTCAGGTGCCCCAGCAGAGATGCCTGGCAGGGCGCGCTGTGGGAGATAAGCCTGCCTATGTCTCTTGCTCTGGCAAGAAGCACAAAGCCCGTTATATTTATATGTTAGGAATCAAGGTGGCTGTCGTGTGTTTTCATGGCACGTGTACCAGCATCTGTCACAGTCAGGTCTGTTCCCTGGAGGGTGGGGCGAGGGCAAGACTCCCTGGTACCAGTGGGGAAACTGAGCCTCAGGGCCATGAGGGACTGGGTGCGGGGGTCTCTGGAGTGGCAGGGCTGGCACCTGGGGGAGTGCTGGCGCTCTCAGGAGCCTGTGATGGAGCAGGGACCGGCATTACCGTGTGACCTGGGGCTGCGCAGTAGTTAGCGTTATCAGGCACTGACTTGTGTTTCATGCTGCATCCTTGCTGGGAACCTCCACCTGCTCTCAACCCCACCAAGCCCTGGGAGTGGTTGACCCATTATTGAAGATCAGTGCTGGGCCATGCATCAGCCGGTTCCAAAGAGCCTCTTCCCCAGCAGCCACTTCCTTTAATCAGTAAACACCTGCACCCCAATTGTCTGCCCTTGTGTTAAAGAAAAAGAAGATTCAGTGACATTTGGTAAAGCACAGGAAGGAAGCCGTTATTCAGGATGTGGTGACAGACATGGAGACGGCTGCAGTGGGGTCGTGCCATGGGGCAGAGAGATCGGGCTCACCTCTGAATGCAGCCTGGGCCAGTGGCGTTTATAGTCACAGTGCAGCGTAAGGGGAGTGGGTGTCGGTGGACGGAGAATTACTAAGAGGAACATCAGAGGGAAGGGGGATTCTGGCCAGACCCACCTAGCAGGATTCTTTTTTTGATTTTTGTGGGTACTTAGTAGGTGTACCCACAAGATTTATGGGGTACATGAGATGTTTCGATACAGGCATGCAATGCATAATAATTACATCAAGAACAATGGGCTATCTATCCCTTCAAGCATTTATCCTTTGTGTTATAAACAATCCAGTGATGCTTTATTTTTAAATGTACAATTATTACTGACTATAGTCGCCCTATTGTGCTATTAAATACTAGACCTTATTCATTCTACTATTTTTTTGTAGCTATTAACCGTCCTCATCTTGCCATGCACCCCCTTACTACCCTTTCCAGCCTGTGGTAACCATCCTTCTACTCTCTATCTCCTTGAATTCAACTGTTTTGACTTTTAGATCACACAAATAAGCGAGCACATGTAATGTTTGTCTTTCTGTGCTTGGCTTAATTCACTTAACATGATGACCTCCAGTTCCACGCACCTTGTGGCAAATGACAGGATCTCATTCTTTTTCATTGCTGAATAGTACTCCATTGTCTATAGGTACCACAGTTTCTCCATCTGTTCATCTGTTGATGGACACTTAGGTCTTGCAGGGCTCTTGCCAAAAGCAGGCCAGGGTGATCACACATCACCTAGCGGGTGGTGGAGGATGAGGAAGGACCCTGATCAGATCTGGAGGGTGATCAGATGTCCGGGGTTGGGGGTTCTTTCTGAAACTGGATTTTATAAGGAGGTGCACAGATGAGCCTCGGTTCAGAAGATTCAGAAGCCTGACTACAGTTTAGCCAGGCAAAGAATCTTTGTCATCAGTATGTTCCCATGTGGAATATACATTTTGGAGGGAGGGTGTCTGTTCCTTTAACATCCTGTAAAGCAACCTGAGACCCCATTTACACTCAGCTGGAGAGAGAGCACAGCCCCTCCCCAGGCATTCTGAGGTGCTTTCCTCTAGAATAACAGGGGGTCCGCTCCCCACCCTTCCACCATCCACGCTGCAGCCTCCTTTTCTGAGGCCCCTCCCGCCTCAGTTCCTGTGTGGCCAGAGCTCTGGGATGTGGCCCACTTCTTCGTCCCCTGAAGCACACTGGCCCAGGGCCTCTTCCTGCTGACTTCTGAGGCGGATTCATCGCTGTGCTGATGGTGACAACTGGAAATGCAGCCTTCCATGTCCTCAGGAGCCCCTCTTCTTGGGGGTGCCATCCTGATTCCTTTTCTTCATTCCAGCACCCTGCCTCCCAGACCTCCAGGGAAAGATCCAAGTCTTGCTGCTTGAATTGCAGCTCTTTACATGGAGCCTTTCAACCTGGCTTTGACTGAACCCCTTTTATCTGGGTGAGGCCTTTGCGGGGAGGGGCAGGCATGTCTTTTAAACCCAAAAGACCCAAGAAAGCCTATCAAAAGCCCAAGAAAGCCCATTTTTCCCGAAAATAAAAGATCACCCACCCTGAAGCTCAATTTTCTCACTTCCCATGAGAGCCCACAGTTGGGCTTTGTTTGAAAGGCAGTTCGTTTTCCCTTCTGCACAGCAGTCGCTGGGAACTGCTTGTGGACTCAGCCTGGAGACAGGCCCCGGGGAGCCAGGGAGGGCTGTGGGTGGGCATCGCGCATCATTTGCCTCTCTGGGTTTTGTGGTGCCCTGTGGCTGGACGGGGCTGTCCTTTTCTGGGGAGCAGAGGCCATCCCTGCTGAGGGTTTAACCTCGTTGCTGCCCGTGGGCTGGTTCTTTGACCGTGAAGTTCTGCATTGAGTTCGGCTTTGGTTGCCGGCCTGACTGCCACGTCTGGGTGGGGAAGCTTTCTCTAGTCATTTAATGGCTTTCTCTTTGTTCCAGATGGGGGCCACGTCTAGTTTAGGAAACCGAGACCCCCAGGGAGACTGTCATGGGATCTCTACAAAGATCAGGGTTGTCGTCCTTCCATGTTGTGGCCGAAGTCTCAGGGAGGGGCAGAG
The DNA here is from genome assembly GCF_006542625.1 of Nomascus leucogenys. Classification (NCBI taxonomy): domain Eukaryota; kingdom Metazoa; phylum Chordata; class Mammalia; order Primates; family Hylobatidae; genus Nomascus; species Nomascus leucogenys. The sequence goes on from NC_044389.1 coordinate 103,887,961, forward strand.
CCTCAGGAAAGCTGAGTGATTCTAAGTCAGAGAGGACAGGCTGGGAGACTGGCCTCCTGCAGGGTGTTGGTCACGTGTGCACACATGCACGCATGTGCATGCGCACACAGTCACACATATATGGCTATGCACACACACATGCATGTGCAAGAACGCACAAATGCTTGTGCACACATGCACAGATGCCAGTATGCACACATGGACACATGCACACTTACATACCTGTACAATCCCTATATGCATGAGCACATGCATGCACACCCATGTACACGTGCACCCACAGATACACATACACATGCACACAAATATAAAGACGTGCATGTGTGCACCAGGTACGCACACATAAACACACCCTGAAGCCAGCTCTGCCACAGCCACTGTCACGCACTGTCGTGCCCAGGGTCCGTTTGCTGACCATTACAGCTTCTGAAAGAGCAGTTCCTGAAGTGTCTTCTCCCCAGGTGAGTGGGTGTTCATGAACATGGCTGTAACAAAATATGGGTGCCCGGGCAGGTTTTTATGGGATGGGAAGAAGATGAGGTCTGAAAAGTTCAGGGAAATGGAAGGATTTGAGCTGGGTCTTAGGTAGGGTTGGAACAAACAGAAGAAGCATGAGGCTTTTAAGATAAAGGGGGCTGTGGAAGTGATGGTTGATGAGGAAGTTCGTAACTCAGGTGAGAGCAGGCTGGCTGGGCAGGAGTGGAAGATGCATAGGAGGGCAGTCCAGACACAAGACTAGGTGGGTAAGGTGGGGCCAGACCAAAGGTGGCCTACAGGTTTGGGTGATGGGATGGACATTAGGAGCCACTGATCTTTCTTGGAAAGAGAAGGAAGAAAAGGAATGCCTACTGCCATGCTTTACTGTTTGTTAGTTTCTAAGCTGGATGCTTTAGTAGGCATTTATGAAAACGGCTACAACAGAGTGTGTGTGCCCAGAGAGGACTTTATAGGATGGGAGAAAAGAGGACTTGTTTCATCTTTACCACAGTCCTGTAAGGTGAGATATTATTACTCCTATTTTTACACATGAGGTAACTGAGGCTGAGAAAGGTGATGTAACTGGCCAGGGTTACATAAGTTGTCATGAATTCAGCCAGTTTTCAAACTCAGCTCTCCCAGTTCTGAAGCTTGTGCATGTTTTTTCCCTCCCGAGAAGAGAAACAGAGCTAAAATTTAATTTAGAGAAAGATTAATCTAGCTGCAGCAAGGACGCAGACAGCTTGGAGGCTGGGGTCAGGGGACCTGCTGTTGAAATAAACAAGAGCGAGATGAATGTGCAAGGAGGCCTGGAGCATCTTGTCACAGCAGAAAAGCAAGGAGCCTACCGAAGCGGATGCTGGAGCCAAAGTAGTTCCTACTGGCCAAAGATGAGGCGATTCAAGCACCAGTGAGAACTGTAGCTGCAAGGGATTGGTTAAAATGGATTAAAACGCATCAGATATGTTGAAATTCAAACCTTGATGATGGCACTAAAAATGATACCCACATCGACCACTTTTGGAAGATGCTGGGAAAACCATTCAGTATTTGGGGAACTGGTAAAAGAAGAGAAAAAATCAAACATTCCTTCTGCTTTTTCCATTATGGAATAAATATTCCGTATCTCCAAGTGTCTGTTTTTTAGAAGCACTCTAGCTAATAAATGAGGAAGGAATCGTAGGGTTAGATCAACACCATTTGACAACCTTGAATGAATGAATGGATCTGGGCAATGATCATTGATGTTTACCAGTAACACAAGAGCTGATCAAATACTATGCACCACCCAGTGGAAGGAACATCACCGCCTTTGAAGTTCCTTGACAAAAAGAATCATGCCTGAATCAGATGAAGTCTCTAGGGTTACACATCAACTTACCAGAAATTCAAGGGACCAAGGAACATCTTAAATGACATCTTGGGGATGATATCAGCAAAGGCCAGACTGCAGGATCATTGACTGGATACTTGATAATATTCAGAAATGGATATCATTTTTATTTATTTTTGAGACAGAGTCTCCCTCTGTTGCCCAGGCTGGAGTGCAGTGGCATGAACTCAGCTCACTTCAACCTCCACTTCCCGGGCTCAAGTGATTCTCCTGCCTCAGCCTCCCGAGTAGCTGGGACTATAGGCATGCACCGCCATGCCCAGCTAATTTTTGTATTTTTAGTAGACATGGGGTTTCACCATGTTGGCCAGGCTGGTCTCGAACTCTTGACCTCAAGTGATCCTCTTGCCTCGGCCTTGCAAAGTGTTGGGATTACAGGCGTGAGCCACCGCACCCAGCAAGAGATGGATATCATTTTTAAAGGGATGATAATGGTATTATGGATTAAGAAAACTCTGATCTTCTTCCAGATGCGTTTATAAATATTTATGGATGAAACGATACGGTGTCTGGGGTAGAGGTTGGGGAAATGAAAGGGAGATATGGATGAAACAAGGGTGGCCATGAGTTGAAAATTGTTGACTTTAGGTGATAGAAGTTCATTGGGTTCTTTTTTCTATTTCTGTGTATGTTTTAACAAGTGCATCAAGTGGAGAGGTAACGTTGCTGCAGTGAGGCTGGAAAAGTAGTGCATAAGGAAGCATTTCTAGAAGGGAAAGATTAATGAAGCAGAGCTGGATCCAGGGCATGAAGTTGAGGATGAGGCACCGTTGAGTCCAAGCCCTCGATATCCACCCATCAGAGCTCTGCCAAGAGTGTGGCCTGGCATGACTCAGGTTCCCATGGAGCTAGGCCCTGACTGCAGACAAGCTCCTCTGCCTTTGGGGAGCTGAGAAATGTTCTCAGCCCAGCTGGGAAGATTGCCTGCCAACTCTTAATGATCTGTTCAATACTCCCAGCTCCAATGTCATCCACTCTGCGAATCCTCCCAGATCCCTCCTGGGCAAAGGCAGTTATTCCTTCCTCTGGGGTCCCCAGGCAAGTCGCTTAGGCCCCCTGTTCCGTGCAGTCTGACTTGCATTTCAGTGGGTTGTGTCTAGTCCCTTGTCCCTGGTGCTGAGTGTGCCCCCAGGGCAGGGTCCATGCAGGAGCTGAGAGTCCTCCACACAGGAGGCCTGTGGATTACGACCCTCTTTCCCCTGGCAGGTGAGGACAGCCAGGGATAGACACTGTGGAAAGCCTGTCCCGATGAGGTCTGAAGCTTGCCCCCATCCCACACGGTCAGGGAGAGGCTCAGCCAGAATCGAGACCCTTAGCTGTTCCTATGGTCCCCTGCGCTGTGGCTTCTGACTCCCTTTCTCAAAGTCAAGTGCATTGAGGACCTTGGATCAAGATGATCCCAAAGGCCCTTCCCATCGGGGCATTTTCTGGGTCCCTCACATGCTACTCTGGGGTCTCGAAGATGAGTGCCTCTGTGCTGGCTGCTGGCAGGGGCTAGGCTCGGGTGGTGAAACAGATGACTGCGCACATCTTGCCCTGGGAACCTGCAGAGAAGGTACAGCCCATGGAGAGAGCTCAGGTGGGGAGCATGATGTAAGAAGGCCAGGGACATGGTCACATGCCACTTTCGGAATCCCCTCTCTGCTCTGATTTTGGGAAGCTGGGCCATCTCGGGTGTCATTTTATGCAACTGCTACTGAGCTCAAGTGGCCTCCCTGGGAGCATCGGAGTCTTGGATTCATTCCAACCTGCGTGATTGCATTGCGCCTGTTAAACTCCCTCCACAGCCTCCGCTGGATACTGTTTTCATTGAATTTGCTTTTTCAGATCAGTTTTCGGAGGGGCATCTGCAGACAGCGCGCTACCCGAAGCTGCCTCAGTGTGGAGGCCCAGAGCGAGCCCCAGGCTGTGCTGACACAGGTTTCAGGAGCTCCTGGCCATATCCCCACCACTGGGGACCAAGAGCCCTGGGGGCGGCTGCTGGTGGGCAGGGCTAGGGGATGCTGTGGGCCTCCCTGCCCATTTGTCCTTATGTAGCTCAGAGAAGAATGACTCATGAAGGGGTCAGAGCAAGTGGGGCTGCAGGACTGAGCCACACACTCATGGTGTGGGTCCGGGTGGGCGTCAGGGGCCAGGACCGGCCCTGCTCAGGCTGGCCGCGTGACTTTGGGCAGGGGGTGCTGTCCAAATTAGATATCCCTGAGGTCTCTCCTAATTTTAACAGGATGCCTTTCAACATCTTGGAATTGTCTCAGTACTGTGAAATCAGGCAGCTTCCTCCAGGCCAGTGGGTCAGAGGTGGCCCACTGAGGGTCCCTGGCTCTGTGGCCATCAAGTCGGGGTGCAATGAGCAGACAGGGGCCTCTAGCCTCCCCTAGCCAGCAGGACCAGAGAACATCCAGTCCAATCACAGCTGGCAAGCCTTCCAGAGCTGCAGGTCCTTCTTGAAACTCTGTCTGTAACGCAGAGACACGTGGAGCTGCTTGGTAGACTCAATCCCCTGCCTGCCATGGCATTAACTGGTGGGTCTTGGCTGTTGCCTGCAGGGGCAGTTCAGGCTCTGAGCATGTATGAAACCAGGTCCACTCTGCCACCCTCAGGCACGTAGGTCCGTCTTTGAATCCTGAGGGGAGGGAGGGGGCGTGCTCAAAGCACAGCTTGAATCCAGAGACTTCACTCCAATTCCCTCATTCTGCAAGTGGGAAATTGAGGCTGGAGGTCCCACAGCCTGTCAGAGGGCAGACCAGGACCAGAACCTGGCTCCTACCACCTATCCCAAGTTTCTCCCGTGGCACAGCCAGCCCGTTCTCTATCTCCTGCAGCGACCGAGAGCTCCGGGAAGGGGAGATTGGGAGATTTCTCACCTGCTTCCTCAGCGCCTGCTGCCTCAGGGGCCCGTGCAGGTTTGTTGAGTGAAGTGGAGCTAACCGCATGGCTGTGGAATTGTGGGCACGTCAGGGAGGGAGCTGCCCGAGGCTCTGAGGCCTGGAGAAGCTAGTCCCCACGTCTGACCTCGGAGTGGGACGCCACACTCACCAAGAAAAAGATGGCGTTCGTATGCAGGACCCTAGTGAATAGATGGAGGATCTGCTCGGCCACCGTTCTCCTGAGCTGACTGTGCCTGGATCTCTGCAGGCAGCTGGGATGATACCTGCCCCTGAGGACAGCCAGTGGCTGCAGATATGTGGGGCAAGGCCCTGCACACAGGGCTATGCTGGCAGCATCTTGATAAACTTGCATTTTTCTAGTAGTCCAGTCACTGTCAACATTCTTCACCGGCCCTGGAAAGGGGAACCTCATCCAGAACCCGTGGTTCTGCGGTATGAGTCTACATAAACCAGGCAACTCCTAGCAGACTTCACTTTTCCTGGCCAGCAGCCCCCCACCCCCACCTAGCTTCTACAAGCCGCTTCTGGCTCCAGAGGTCTCACATGCCCTTGTCTACAGGTGGAATGAGTGATGGAATCTTCTGGAATGATAGATTCTGGAACTCTGAGCTTCAGTCTCTGGAATGCATGAATGAATGTCTGTTCTGTTTATAGGCACGTCTCCCTGAGTCCAATCTTCATGCTCTAGATCTCCCATGGTCAGGAGAAAGTTCTCTCAAAACACTAAAAACTTGGTGGCTTTAGTGGGTGGCCTTTTCCTCCCCATTTCCGTTTAGTGAAGTAGTAGAGGGGTCACTTTCCCTTCTAAACTTTCTCATGGGCCATTAGCGGGAGGAGATGTTCCGTGATCTGGGCCCTAATGAGTCCAGGAACTGGAGAGAGAAGGACCTGTGGGGGTGATTTAATTTGAAAGTCAATGGCCCAGTTATTCTAGTGGGCTTTAATCTGGACCCCAGTGCCCACAGAGGGGGCGTCTTGTTGTAGTCAGACGTCAGAGTGGTACTGGGGGCATGGGGACACGGTGCTGGGAGGGCCAGAAGCAGTGAGGGAGACACTCTGCTCTAAGGCAACTTCCTGTTGTTTTTGCTCATAACAATCTCCTTCCAATTACCCAGGTCCAGACAACAGCTCAGGGGCTTTAATGACACTCCTCCAGCTCTTACAGTTAATTCAAAATGTTCTGGAGGAAAACTCTGGCTTGCCTATGGGTAGCTCGATGTCCTATTTCCATGAAGTAATAGATGGTTCCTGTCTGCTATTCTAGATACCAAGTAGCCACGGGGCATGGGTGGCCGTCTTAGGACAAATCTCATAAAAAGTAACAGCCCGGATTTGGATGCCTATTGCCAAACATATTGGGTTTTCATTCATTTGTTCATTTATGAATTCATTAATTCAACCTAGACTCAGGATCTACATAAAATATCCCTCTAAGCATTTCCCCTACCCACCCCCAAAGGGGGTTCCATGGCTCCGATTATGAGCTCTGGTTGCTCTTGTTGGGGGAAGGACTGTCCCTTCTTGTCCCTGAAGCCTGTGTTCCCTGTCACCTCCTCAGGATCCATAGCTCTGTCACCATGGCGCTCTTCTCCTGCATCCTTTTTTGTTTTGTTTTTTGTTTTGTTTGTTTGTTTGTTTTTTTGAGATAGAGTCTTTTGCGGCTGTCCAGGCTGGAGTGCCGTGGTGCAGTCTCGGCTCAGTGCTGCAACCTCTGCCTCCTGGGTTTAAGTGGTTCTTGTGCCTCAGCTTCCCGAGTAGCTGGGATTACCAGCATGCACCACCATGCCTAGCTAATATTTGTATTTTTAGTAGACACAGGGTTTTACCATGTTGGCCAGGCTGGTCTCGAACTCCTGACCTCAAGTGATCTGCCTGCCTCCACCTCCCAAAGTGCTGGGATTACAGGCGTGAGCCACTGTAATGCAAAGTTTCTTGTCTTAGCCATGCCAAAGAATTGATGTGGCAGCTGCCTGCAGCGAGTGATAGAGACATGGACCAATAGAGAGAAAAAGCTGTAGGCTTTATTGGGCAGAGTTAAAGTACAAAGCTTCCACAGCCTGGAAGGGGTCCTGAACCGGTAGCCACTGTTGGTTTTGGGCGAATGCCTTTTAAACTCTTTAAGGCGGGAAATACTTGAGGCGGGAAGTTGTTACTAGAGTGAGAAACAAAGGCAGTAAATTATTTTGTGACATGTCATAGATTTTGAGGAAAACCAGAATTGCAACTTAGGTTTTATCTACTTTATGACCTTGTAGCGGCATGGCAAAGGAGACAGGATCTCACAGGACTTTACAAAGTATGTTTACAAGGAATTGGGGTTGGGAGTAGAGATAAGGTCTGCTGGTCACAGAAAAACGGGCAATTAACATTTATTTTACTTTAGTTTTCAGCGGGGAGGGAGAGAGGGAGAAAGGACACAGGGAAACTTACAGCAAAATTTTCGCTGTTTTTAGCTTTCTTGGGGAAGAAAACACATGCAGAAATCTGGGCATTAGGAATATTTTAAGCATATATCTTCAATATTATTCATCCAGGACTGAAGGAAGCCCTGAAGCAGAAATTGAGTGAGTTTCACAGCTTTCTGAGCCCCTACTCGACCCAGGAAGCCCAGTTAGCCCCTCCTTTTACCACCGTGCCCAGCCTTCTGTGTCTTTTATGTATGTTCATGTCTTTTCTCTCATAAAAGTTCCTTCAGGATTCCTAACTTCTCCAGTTATGTCTCCTCTCTCCTCCCATTCCCCGCCAGGGTCGTTCCCTACCTCTTCTTCCCATGAAAGTTTGGCTTTCAATCCTACATGGCCCTGAAATGACTTTCACCCAGGCCACCAGTGCCCCCTGTATAGACACATGCCGCGGGCGCTCCCCACCCTTCCTCGAGTGGCCACACCTCCATGGTGACCACTCCTCTCTGGGAATTCACCATCCCCTGCCTCCGGAGACACCACACTCTCTGGGTTGCTGCCTCTCTGGTGGTTCCTCCCTGACGTCTCCTCTTCTCAGCGCTTCAGTCCCGCGCTCCCTGGGGCTCTGTCTTGCTTCTTCCTCTCCCCATCGCTAGGGCCCCAGTTTCTATACGTGTCCCAAAAACAGCCTCTCCCCAGGTCTCCCTTTCCTCCCCAGCGCTCTATTTTGGTATCTCCATTTGGGTCTGTCAAATTTTGCATTTCTCTTGCCATCTCCAAAAATCAGCACCTCTGTCCCCATCATGGTTTCCTATCTTCTTCCCAAATCCCCCCTGAACTTTTCTGTTTCTGGCCTCCATGCCTTCCATCCACTCAGTGACTCACAGCAACAGATTCTAGTCCCAAGATTCTCTCTTGTGCATCCAGTCCTCCCACCACACAGCACGCAGTGCTCTCTCCGGCCCCCATCACCGTCACTGGCCGCCTGCACTGCCCGCAGCACTTGGTCTCACAGCACCCGCCATGCCCCCTCCAGCTCTTTCCCCACCATGTAAACAGAAGGGCCTTTCTATAATGCAGTTTCTCGTGTTACTCTTCTGCTGGAAACCCTTCAATGATTTTAGAGTCACCATTAAGATAGGTGAAATATTTCAGACTTTACTAGACCATTCATGACCACAGTCTGCTCTTCTCCAGCTATTTTTTTCTTTCTAGAATATTTGATATGGTTTGGTTGTGTCCCCACCCAAATCTCACCTTGGATTGTAGCTGCCATAATTCTCACATGTTGTGGGAGGGAGCTGGTGGGAGATAATTGAATCGTGGGGGTGGTTTCTCCCATACTGTTCTCGTGGTAGTAGATAAGTCTCATGAGATTGGATGTTTTTTTTTTGTTTGTTTGTTTTTGTTTTTGTTTTTATTTTTTATTTTTATTTTTTATCTTGAGATGGAGTTTCACCCTTGTTGCCCAGGCTGGAGTGCAATGGTGCGATCTCAGCTCACTGCAAGCTCTGCCTCCCAGGTTCAAGTGATTCTCCTGCCTCAGTCTCCCAAGTAGCTGCAATTACAGGCGCCTGCCACCATGCCTGGATAATTTTCCTATTTTTAGTACAGATGGGGTTTTACCATGTTGGCCAGGCTGGTTTCAAACTCTTGACCTCAGGTGGTCTGCCTGCCTCAGCCTCCCAAAGTGCTGGGATTACAGGCATGAGCCACCATGCCCGGCCAAGATCGGATGGTTTTATAAGAGGTTTCCCCTTTTGTTTGGCTCTCATTCTTTCTTGCCTGCCATCGTGTAAGACGTGACTTTCACCTTCGGCCATGATTATGAGTTCCCCCCAGTCACATGGAACTGTGAGTCTGTAAAACCTCTTTTTCTTTATAAATTACCCAGTCTCGGGTATATAAAAGCAGCATGAAAATGGACTAATACAACATTCTTTTCAGGATCGGTCACCTGGTTAACAATTAATAGCCTTATAGGCTATATGTGTCCCTCCCAAAATTTGTAGGTTGAAGTCCTAACCCACAGCATCTCAGAATTTGGAGAGAGGGTCTTTAAAGAGATAATGAAGTTAAAATGAGGTCATTAAGTGAATCCAGTAGGACTGGTGTCCTTCTAACAAGAGGAGATGAGGACACAGACATGCACAGAGAGAAACCACGTGAGGACACAGGGAGGGGATGGCATATCCAAGCCAAGGAGAGAGGCCTCAGAAGAACCAGCCCTGCCGACACCTTGACCTTGGACTTCCAGCCTCCAAGATCATTGTGAGAAAATGCATTTCTGTTGTTGAAGCTGCTCATCTGTGGTATTTTGTTACTGCAGCCCAAGCAAACTAAGATGTAGGCTTTTTACATTTCACCTACCTTGACTTCCCTTTTGCAGCTTTTCTTTTTTTAAAATTTTTAATTATTTGTGGGTAGATAGTAGGTGTATATATATTTATGGGGTACATGAGATGCTTTGATACAGGCATGCAATGTGTAATGATCACATCATGGAAGATGGGGTATTCATCTCCCCTCAAGCATTTATCCTTCATGTTACAAACAATCTGATGACACTCTTTTATTTTTGAGACAGAGTCTCACTCTGTCACCTAGGCTGGAGTGCAGTGGTATGATCTTGGCTCACTGCAACCTCTGCCTCTTAGGCTCAAGCTATTCTCGTGCCTCAGCCTCCTGAGTAGCTGGGATTACAGGCATACACCACCACGGCCAGCTAATTTTTGTATTTTTAGTAGAAAAAGGGTTTCACCATGTTGTCCAGGCTGGTCTTGAACTCCTTGCCTCAAGTGATCTGCCTGCCTCAGCCTCCCAAAATGCTGGGATTACGGGCATGAACCACTGTGCCCAGCTGCTTTTAGTTATTTTTAAACATAGAAATAAATTGTTTTTGACTCTTGTTACCCTGTTGTGTTATCAAATACTAGGTCTTATTCTATTTTTTGTACCTATTAACCATCCCCACTTCCCACCCCCCATGGACCATCCTCACTTCCTGCCCCATCCCCCACCCTTCCCGGCCTCTGGGAACCATCCTTCTACCTCTGTCTCCATTGTTTTTATTTTTAGCTCCCACTGCAACACTTCGTATGTGTGGAATCACTTCTTCAGTGGCTGGGTTCCTTGCAAGTCTTTGAGGTTCTATGAAAGTAGAAACTGGTGCTAGTGCTGATGGCTTTATCTCAGTGCTTCACACATTCCTGCTGTCTGGAATCTTCCAGGCACCATATATTGCATGACTGACTGAGGAAACCAGTGGGCAGCATTGCAAACATCCAGGAAGATCCTTGTAGCCGGAAGACGGCCCACTTTGTGCAGGCTGCATTGACCACAGAATTGGAGCCTAACTGTTGAATTCCTGTGAGGGAGATGTAGGGACCAAGGAATAACTTCCCCTTCACCCTCTGGAGGTTCATTGAAAATAACTAGCAAGAGGTAGATTAATAGGAGAAAAGACATACAAATGTATGATCAATGTGTTCACACGGGAGTCTTCAGAATGAAGAGCCCAAGATACAGGGGGAAGTGTCTGTTTTTATGCTTACGTTCAACAAAACATGGACAGCCACGTAAAAGTATGATTAGATGAAAAGGGTCTGATCTAATGTTAATAGATGGAGCAAGGACACCCAGCAAAGCCTGTCTCTCTAGATTCTGCTTGGCCTCTCTGAGTGGTGTTCCTTCTTTCTGGGTGTGGGCAGGACCGTCCCTTGAATGGGGATCTTATGACCTACAGTCAAACACGGTAGCTCAGAGAATTTCTTTATGGCCTGCTTTTACAAAGAAAGGAAGAGGGAGAGTTAGAGTAGACTGTTAGGATTTATGGCTGGCTTTGGGGAGAAGGGGTTCTGGATTCTATGACCCGCTTTGTGGAAGAGAGATTCCGGTTTCTATGCCTAGCTTTGGGGGAGAATGGGTCTGAGAGACAGGAGGTCAAGAGAAGGTAAAAAGAGAAAACCTTTCGCGTCTGAGGCTGCTTCTGAGACCTTCATTTTGGGGTGTCATTTTCTGAGCCCCAACAAAGGCAGTAGGAACCTTGATTCCTAGATCTTGTCTATTTCCTTTTCACTGCTGATTGTTCAGGAATAAATGGAAGTGAAAGGAAGATTTGAAAATATCATTAAGGGGAATGGTGTGTGGATTTGGTGCTCAGATCCTATGTGGCCTCTTTAATGAGGCCTATTTGGAGAAGGACAGCTAAGAGGAAGCTGTTCATGGTGGGAGGTGAAGTCTGGGGGGTAGTGAGAAGCTGTCAGGAAGGAAGGTTGTGGTGTGGAGACTGTCCTCACTCAGGGTTCCTTTTCCTCTAGAGTCTCCCTGGATAAGGAGGGTCCAACAGCCTGCCCCTGTCAGTAGCTCCTGAGTGAGGCGGGGATGTGGAGGGGAGGATTCCAGAGGCTTCCACGACACACACCTCAGCATATGTGTGTTTAGACCATTTCTTCCTGCACTGCTTTTTCGTCTTTTCAAACTGAGGGTGCAAGAGACCCCAAGCTTCCTGAGAACAGGAGGATAAAAAGCTTCTCTTGTCCCCCTTTGCTCCTTTCCACATTTTCCCTTCCCCTTTTCCTGAACCTTCTCTTACTTCATCTTCTGTGCCATCTCTAGCCCAGGCGTGCTCCTCTAGGGGCGGGCTCCAGCCAGGTTGGCATCATACGACTGCTTCCTGCCTGTGTTGGATGGAGGAGGGCGTGTGGACCAACCACATTCTTGCTCTGGGACTCAGGAGTGGCCAGGCGGCCCCTGCAGGCAGCTAGGTGATGGGAAATGCGTGTCCAGTCCCAAGAGCCCCAAGGACTGCAGGGTCTTTGTGCACAGCCACCTGGACTGAGAAGTGGAGAACTGGGCTGTCGGACAGACAATGAGGCAGAGGTGGGGGAAGAGGGGAGGAAGAGACTGAGAATGGCCTGGGTTTCTGAAGATTCTCTAGTTCCTTCTTCCAGGACTTTCTGGAGGCCTACCTGTGTGAATTTCCTGAGTCATCCCCTCCGTCTTTATAGTGTGTGCCTCTTTTCTCCTAAGCTGGCTTGAGTTGGTTTCTTATTTATTTATTTATTCATTTTGTTGAGATGGAGTTTTGCTCTTGTCACCCAGACTGGAGTGTAGTGGCGCGATCTCAGCTCACTGCAACCTCCGCCTCCTGGATTCAAGTGATTCTCCTGCCTCAGCCTCCTGAGTAGCGGGGATTACAGATGCCCTCCATCACACCTGGCTAATTTTTTGTATTTTTAGTAGAGATGTCTTTTCACCATGTTGGTCAGGCTGGTCTCGAACTCCTGACCTTAGGTAATCCACCTGCCTTGGCCTCCCAAAGTGCTGGGATTACAGGTGTGAGCCACTGCACCTGGCCTAGTTGGTTTCTTTCAATACGACCAGAGGTCCCTGGCCGCCTCCCTTCTGTCCCTCTACCTTCCTTTTTTCTCTCTCCTGCCTTCCCTCTCCTCTCCTGCCTCCATTTCCTTCCCTTTCTTTCCAGTCATGAGTCTAAAGGGTCAGTGCTGGGAACAGACAGGCCCAGGCAGCAGAGATGGGCTGTCCCCTCCTGGGCTGCTTTCAGGCACTGGGGTTCCACTGCGTTCCTCTTCCGAGGTGTGGAGAGAGGCCTCCCCTGTAGGCTTGGCCAGGCCTGGTAGGTTTTTTGTTTGGTTTCCCATAAATCACCTTCCGAAACCGAGATCTGCTTCTTTGAGCTGATAAATATCTTTGTCTTGTGTGCCCAAGTTCAAAACCACTACCCTAGCAACGAAAACACACACTTGTTTTCACCTGTTTCTATATGGGGTCACTTTTATGTATATTTTAGAGGCACAGCTTTTCCCCTTGCAGATCCTAACAGACAGACTCATTCCTGCAGAAGGTACCATTGTCCTCCACGGGTAGAAGTGACGCAGCACGCATGTGTGTGTCTACGTTACATACGGAATTGAATCACAGTAGTGCAAGTTTAATGACAGAGGGAGAGAATAAAACCCTTTAAAATACTTTGCTTGATCAAAATTTCTAGGCCCCATACTTCATATTTGTTAATCCTCCTGGGAGAAAAGTGCTACAGTAATGACTAAAGCATGCTGAGTTTAGCCTCTCTTTATTGAAAAGGAATTTTTTTTAAAGGAGTTTAATTTGAACAGCAGCTTCCGCCAGTCTCGCTGTAATTACAGCCTTCCATTTCGATTGCAAGTTGTATCAAGCTCGGGAGAGCCATAGGGTGATGTGAGGGCTGGAGAGACAGGCAGGGAAGCCTTCTTTCTGGGAGGATTTCTATTGCTTTTATATAGAGATATATGCTTTTTTTCTAAGCCTTCACTTAAAATACAGGGTGAACAGTCAGATTGTCAGAGCAGGGCTTGGCATGAAAGCCTATTATTATTAATTTTTTTTTTCCATGACAAACTGCCTCTGGGTTTTTGTTGTGTTGGTTTCCTGCCCTCCCCACGCCCCTGCTGGGATATGAGAATCAAAGCTCATCCCACAAATGGAGAGAAGAGGCAGGTCACAGATCAGCATGCTGGTGGATTCCTCCCACTGTCCCCAGCATGTGCCGGTCAGTTTGTCCACCCTACCTCTCCCAGCCCCGTCCCCTCGTATGGCGTGTCTCAGGACCCGGCAGGCTACACTCAGCGTTGGATGATTCATGATCCATCCACTGGAGCCAGACACCTGCCAACCCTCATCCTCTGGCCCCAGCGCCGTGGGAACATGCTCTGTCTTGATCCTGCATCTACGTGGGTACAGAACTCAAAAAGCATCCCCTCCCGCAATAGCAGGAGTGAGCAGTTGGTGAGAATTTACAGATCTCATAGGGGAGACAGTTACAGGCGATCATGCCACAGCAAACTACTTCAGGATGCATTTTAGATGTTTTGTTTCTTGGCCGGGTGCGTTGGCTCATGCCTGTAATCTTAGCACTTTGGGAAGCTGAAGGGGGTAGATCACCTGAGGTCAGGAATTCGAGACCAGCCTGGCCAACATGGCAAAACCCCGTCTCCACTAAAAATACAAAAATTAGCCAGGTATGGTCGTACGTGCCTGTAATGCCAGCTACTCGGGAGGCTGAGGCATTAGAATCGCTTGAACTGGGGAGGCGGAGGTTGCAGTGAGCTGAGATCACACCACTGCACTCCAGCCTGGGCGACAGGGTGAGACTCCATCTTAAAAAAAAAAAATTAGATGTTTTGTTTCTCTAAAATCTTTTCTCTGAGTGTGTTTCCACTCCCTGTCCTCAGAAAGTACCTAACATTGGCGGCTGTCCTCTCTTCTTTTATGCAGAGCAAAACGCTTTGTCTCAGCTCCTGGACTTGCACAAAAACCCAATGTGGACCACAGCACAACACAGAGCTACTGGGTGAACCAGATCCGCTTTCCGTAAAAGGCAGTTTTATGACTATCTTTGATATAGAAATAGGTCACTCAGCCTCAGGGACGGATCAAAATATTTCTCTCCTCTGCCTAAGAGCAATAATTGAATGAACAGCTCTTCTTTGTTATTGAGGTTTTAATCGGTAAAACCTTTCATTGACAAAGCATTGAGGTTTTGTCAATGTTACGTCGCATTTAACACTCATTAGATCCCCTCCCTCTGAATCCGCATCTCCCACTGTCTTTAATTAGTTCAGGAAATTCCTTGCAGTCCCCTCAATGCCAGCACTGGTCTGATGGAGACAGAACTGGAAGGGAGACCACTCGGGGGAAGGAAGAGGGGCTGCAAAGACACGGATGGGCCTTCACTGCTCTGCCCTCCTGCCTGGCTCGACAGTCTTCCTACTGCTTCAAGAAAAGTCCACACCTCTCAGCGTGGTGTGCAAGGCCCCCCGCAGTCTGACGTCCATGGAGCTTCTGAACCTCCCCTCCTGCCCCTTTTCTTCTCTTCAGCCAGCTGCGTATGCATTCACCCCAAACAGGGATTCCCACATAATGCTGGTCATGGGTGTTCTTCAATAGAGTTCCTTAAATTGTTGATCTCTAGGGTGCTCCAGGGCCTTGTAACTGGAGACCACTCCCCTTCTCACAGCAAAAGTGAACCCACCGTTGCTATTATCCTACTGTACATGGGAGGGTGTAACTGACATGGGAGGGCGGAATCCTGAGTTGGACCTCAGACTCCCAGTCCTAGGACGAGGGTGGAGCCCCCCTGTCCCCACCCTGTTTGGGGGAGCTACTAACCTCTCTCACATACCATTCTTGGAGGGCAAAGTATGGGACGCTGTCAGAGTCTTGTCCCCTGGGCTCTGTTCTCTGAGTTCTTCCCCACCTGCTGCACAGAGCTGGAAACTGCAGCCCTACTTGCCAGGCTCTGCAAAGGTGTGCACCAGTAGCCATAGGGACTGGCTGTTGATTCAAGCCGGTTGCTGGAAATAATGGGCTGACACCTGGAATGGGGTAAGATTTGTCCCACTAACCTGGGCCACTTTGCCAGGCCCTGAGGGTGGGGCACAACTTCTCTCACCCTCATGCCACCTCGGGAATTCATGGCTCATGACAAGCACCTGAGAGAGGCTCTGTCATCACCTTGCTTATCCAACGCCTGGCACTGTCCAGTCCTGCAGTAAGATGTGTGTGAGATGTGGCTTGGACAGCACCAGGAAGGAGCATGAACTTACTACCTGACTGATATGGTTTGGCTGTGTCCCCACCCAAATCTCATATTGAATTGCAGATCCCATAATTCCCATGTGTTGTGGGAGCGACCTGGTGGAAGATCATTGAATCATGTGGGCAGTTTACCCCATACTGTTACTGGGGTAGTGAAGAAGTCTCATGAGAGCTGATGGTTTTATAAGGGGAAACCCCTTTTGCTTGGCTTTCATTCTCTCCTCCCTGCCACCACGTAAATGTGCCTTTTACCTTCTGCCATGATTGTGAGGTCTCCCCAGCCACGTGGAACTATGAGTCCATTAAACCTCTTTTTCTTTATAAATTACCCAGTCTTGGGTATGGATTTATCAGCAGTGTGAGAACAGACTAATGCACTGATACCTGGCATGGCTGGGAGGGATGCCTTCCTGTCTTGAATTTGCACTTTTCTCACCTCTGGCCCCACCAGCCAGGGGATTGGGGCCAAGAGCCGAGGGGCAGCTTTGGTCCTCAGTGAGGGCTGGCCCAGAGGCTCTAATCTATGACCCTAACCTATTTTCTGACTGATCCACATCTTCACCACCGAGGAATATTCCACAGGACATACGCAGCCCATCTTTTCTACCATCCCGCTGGACAGTAGTAACTGACATGGGAGGGTGAAGCCTTGAGTTGGACATCAGGCTCCCTGTCCTAGGAGGAGGGTGGGCCCCCCATCCCCACTCTGTTGTGGCAGCTGCTAACTTCTGTCTCTGTAACTATTTCTTTTTTCATCCCTAAGACTTGAGCTTTCAGCAGTATTCTCTTTCTTTAAAATTTCTATGGCCTCCACTTTCTCCTCTTCCACTGGGGCTAATCATGAAGCTTCTGGAAGGCCCTCAGGCTGTTCGTGGAGCCTGAGGTTGTTTGTGAACTGTCAGTTTTTCCAAGCAGACTTCTGGCTGCGTCGTGCTAGGCTTCCTGATGTCTTTGCCTCCTTCTCCACTGCCTTGCCACAGCTCCCTCGAATGTCACTCCTGCTCATGGGTCTCTTCAACCCCTTTCCTCCAGGCACTGAGAAACTTAACTTTTCCCAAATCTTCCCAGAACTCTTTATTCTAACAGATCTGCCTCTTCTTTCAGGAAGCTATCTGATATGGACAATGTTTGTGTTCCCTCAAAGTTCATTTGTTGAAGCTTTAACCCCCAAGGTGATGGTATTTGGAGGTGGGCCTTTGGGAGGTGATTGGGTCCTGACAGTGGAGCCCTGATCAATGGGATTAGTGCCCTTATCAGAGACACAAGAGAGATGATCTCTCTCTCCATCATATGAGGCTATAGCAAGAAGGTGGCATCTGTAAGCCAGGAAGAGAGCCCTCACTAGGAACCGAATCAGCTGGCACCTTATCTTGGACTTCCCAGCCTTCAGAACCATGATATATAAATGTTGTGTAAGCCACTGGTGTGTGGTGTTCTTTTGTAGCTAAGACATCATCTATGTTTGAACATTTTGTGCCAGAGCTGGGCACTGTGGTGCATTCCTGGAATCTCAGCACTTTGGGAGGCTGAGACAGGAGGACTACATGAGGCCAGGAGTTTGAGATCAGCCTGGGCAACATAGTGAGACCCCTGTCTTTACAAAGGAAAAAAAACTATTAGCCTGGCATGATGGCAGACTTGTAGTTCCAGCTATTTGAGAGGCTGAAGTGGGAGGATCTCTTGAGCCCAGGAATTTGAATCCAGCATGGGCAACATAGCAAGATCTCCTCTTTAAAAAAAAAAGAGAAGGAAGAAAAGAAAATTTTGTGCCAGAAGAGGAGTGCTCACACCCACCTTCTAAGAACATTCCAGAGCCAAGTTCCCAGCTGCCCATTCCAAGTCCTTCTTGCTTTGAGAGGCAATTCCAATCTCCATAACCATGGCTCTGGATGCCAAACAGCTCTGCAGTGTGGAAGGACTCAGCTCTGACTCCGTGGGACCCTAGATGTGATTCAGACATAGCTTTGCTTCAAGGTTTGGAGATCCAAGATGGTAGCCTTTCCCCCTTTTCTTCTATAACCCACGCAACAGGCTCCATATCTTTTTGCCCAGGATGTGAGCTAAGAGTGGGAGGAGAGAGCCTAAAGGACTCCCCCTTACTATTTTTTCAGCCATTGAAGGGGGCTCATAGCCCACGCTAAAGATGATTTTCTTGCCTGGGTTGCCTGGACCTGGGGTTGGGGCTTAGTCTATGCTTGTGGCTGGTGACCAACTTGGCCACTATCCCCTTAAATATATACATGAGCACAGGAGAGACCAGGGTGTTCACGTAGATCGTAAGGTCTTTGGTGAGAAGGCAAAGCTTCAGAGGTAGGGGTGAGAAGAGAAAAGTCAGGCAATAGACACTCCTCCCATGCCTAGTCCTGGTCTAGTGACCTTGTGTCCCTTTTACTCTCTGACAGCATGGCCGTCTGGGCTCAGGCCTTTGGGATGGCCCTGGGGAGGACACTCCTGGCCCAGCGTGTGATGCTCTCTCTGCCTTTACAATTTCCTTCCCACCCAGTTTTTCTGCCCTTTGAACCCCTTCCTTTTCCCTGACTCCTCTTCTCCTCTGCTCCACCTCCACCCTCAGACTGCCCTAGAATTTGAGAAGTTTCTAGTTTCTTCTGCTGTTTTGTAAGCTTTCTTCACCTCTGGAGACAGTCACGAGCCAGGTACACCATCCGTTCCGCTGCCTGGTGGATGACAGGGGTGGCGGTGGGGATTTTCCGCTCTCAGTTGCAATTGCCCTTTTTCTCCCTTGATTTACTTGAAGTTCCTAACATCAGTCAGATACATCTTACATTGCAAGGGGTCATTTCTGCCAAAAGTCCTCATCGGTTTCACATTTGAGATTCAGAGCCTCCCTGCTGGCCTAATACCAACCTTATTATGCAATAGGAAGTCCTCCACAGCCCCGCCCCCAGTACTGCCTTCTGACTGGGTTACCTCGAAGCACCTTCATCCATTGAATCAGCTCTAAGGGGCCTCAGGCCCAGCGTCTCTCTGGCCACAGGAGAGGGGCGAGAATGGGGGCTTGGTTGTGCTGCCACACGTGAGATTGGAGGCCAGGTACGGTGGCGCACACCTGCAATCCTAGCACTTTGGGAGGCTGAGGTGGGAGGAATACTTGAGGCTGGGAGTTTAAGACCAGCCTGGGAAACATAGCAAGACTCTGTCTCCATAAAATACAAAAATTATCTGGGCATGGTGGTGCATGTCTGTAGTCTCTCCTACTCAGGAGGCTGAGGCAGGAGGATCACTTGACCCTGGGAGGTTGAGGCTGCAGTGAGCTGTGATCACACCATTGCACTCCAGCCTGAGTGACAGCATGAGACCCTCCCTGTCTTAAAAAAAAAAAACATTGGAGATGACTGAGAGGTCGTCTTCTCTGAGACCTGTCATTTTACAGACAAGAGGCCTAAGGCTTTGAGAGGTTAGGTGACTTGCTGAATCCCACTGTCAACAAAGGCATGGCAGAATTGGGGGTGGAATTGATCTCCTCTTGGAGGTTGCAGATCAATGCACACTTCCTAGGCTGCCCTGGAGGCATGGGTTGAGGTGGAGTCCAGCCTTCAATGGCCCTCGCCGTTGGCTCCTGGCCTCCACTCCGATACTTCACTGGGACAGATGTCATCTCCAGAGGCGGCCCACACACCTTTGCTGAACACGTCTTTCCTTCATGGAAATGCAATTAGTCTGTCTGTGGTTTCCACCCTGAGGTCCTGGTTCTTCCTCTCAGAGTCAGCACCCTCCTGCCCTGATAGCAGTGGTCCTGGGAAGTGGCCGTCTGTCTCTCTGCCTTCTCTCCTCCCTGTCCCCCTCCCTTGTGGGAAGCCTCAGGGCTCTGCACCTACGCTCCGGGGGCGCCCCCTTCTAAACAGAAGCACACTGCTTTCTCTGTGTCTCCCACCAGATGCATGGGCGCTTTTCCCACACCCACACATTCTCCAACTCTCCGGACACCACCTGCTGTCTCCAAGGCAGCTATGACACTGACCAGCTGGATTATTGCGGGCCCCACAGGTGAAGGGCTCAGTGCCATGAGACTGTCCCGCACCCCATGTCAGATGCCTGTCATAGCAGTGGGCCTCCAGGTCACCCACACTTCTATTTGACTTGGCTACAAATCGGGGTTCCCATAACCCCATCCTCAGGCTGGATCATTTCCTATGATGACTCACAGAATGCAGAAAACTTTGACTGGTTTCTTATGAAAGATATGATAGAGGATGCCAATGGGCAGCCAGATGAAGAGTGCACAGGGTGAGGTCCGGAAGGGTCCCGGGCCCAGGAGCTTCTTCCCCGTGGATTCGGGGTCTCCCCCATGGAGTCGGGGTCTCCCACCTTGCTGGCTGGTGGGAATTCTTACCAACCCAGAGCCTCTCCAGACCTCATCTTCTAGAGATTGGGTGAGGCTTAGGCATGACGGATTATTCTTTTCTTGGAGGGGGACAGGGTCTCTCTGTTGTCCAGGCTGGAGTACAGTGGTGCAGTCACAACTTGGTGCAGCCTTGACCTCTGGGGCTCAAACAATCCTCCTCCTTCAGCCTACCCAGTACCTGGGTCTGCAGGCATGTGCCATCATGCCTAGCTAAGTTTTAAATTTTTTGTAGAGATGGGGTTTTACTAGGTTGCCCAGGCTGGTCTCAACCTCCTGGGCTCAAGTGGTCTTCCCATGTTAGCCTCCCAAAGTGCTGGCATTACAGGCGTGAGTGTAATGCACCTCACTGGCATTCTCTATGATTAACTCAATCTCCAGCCCTTCCTGCCTCCCCGAGGATGGGTGTGGAAGCTTGAAAGTTCCAAGCTTCTAATCCTGGCTTGATCTTTCTAGCGACCAGCCCCCACCCAGGAGCCCACCAAGAATCGCTCATTAGAACAAAAGATGCTCCTATCCTCCCAAAGGGTTTAGGAGCTCCGTGTCAGATACTGGGGTCAAAGACCAAATATTAGAACCAGGTATGTGCTTAGCACTTTTGTCATTCAGGAAATTTTAAGGGTTTTAGCAGCTCTGTGCCAGGAACCAGGGACAGAGACCAAAGATGGATTTTTTTTGGTGACACATCTTCTGTGTCCATTTGTGAGGCTGAGATCCAGGTGTTGTCTGGCGGGCTCAGAGCACACCGGATTGCATGAGTCCTTTCAGTGGGCACATTGCCCTGCCCTCTGCTTTCAGGCAGCCCATGTGTGGCTGAGCAGGAAAGAGGCCACACAGCGCTGGAAGCCTGACGTAGGGAGCTGTCACCACCTGCCACCGCAGCCCCCCAAGCTGCTCCTGCCAGGCCAGGAGTGCAGCCAGCCAGGGAGCGAGGCCGGAGCCAAACAAAGATGCAGATGCTGCTGCCGGAAGCAGGAGAGGAGGCCGTGGCCAGTGCTTGGCATCCCGATTGGCATCTCGGCCAGCGGGTCTCCGGGGAGGAGTGCTGGGCAGTGGATGGCTTGTGAAGCAGACAGATAAAGAGGTCGTGAGTGGATGGCTCTCCACACGGCCATTGACAGGCAAAGATGGCACCGAGCGGCTATCTCATTTGCGCGGCCAGGGCACTTTGCCATCTGAGGCTTGGGCTCCAGAGGTGGCCAGCATCACTGTTCTCACAAAAGGTGGAGCCATTGGAATTTCTGGTTGGAAAGCCAGTTTTTGAAGGATGGTTTCTCAGCTCCTCTAATTAATGAGAAGCAGAGATTTCAGGTTGGCAAATGGAGCTCCCTCTGGCCGGATGCACGTTTTCATGCTCTCTTGCTGCCTTCAAGTCCTTAGAAAATGTTTGGGGGAAAAAGCCTTTAAATAGGCTCCAATTTTCTAATTTAATGGGAATGTATCGGGCTGAATGGAGGGGCTCCAAAGAGGCCCCCACCCCCACCTTTGGACAGCACCCAGGCTAGACTCTCTCCTCTGGTCTTCCAGCCTGCAATCATTTTAAACCCTAGGTGGATTATTTCCCTGCTCTCAAAAATCCCATAGTGCTCCCAAATCCCAGTAGAGTAGAATCTAAATGCCTTACGTTGGCCTCCAAGGTCCCTGTGGCATTCCTCTCTTCCAGGTCAAAATAATTCCAGTTTCTAAAGAGACGTTTCCCAAGGGGACACAGTGTGCTCTTCCTCAAACCTCTAGGGGCTGGGTGGAGGCCGTGGGGACCATCTCCCGTGCTGCCATTGCGCTGGGGTCTGGGACACAGCCCTGCCCTGAAAAGCTGACTCCCCTACTCGGCTTCCCTGGCTACCAGCCCTGCCTGGTTCATTTCCTACAGGCCCAAACGTCATGGACTGTCAGAGCTTCGTGTGGCCTGGTCACTGTATAAAGGAGTTGCTGAGGCCCAGAGAGGGCAGTGAGCATGGTCCAGGTCACACAGCCAGTTGCTACTGAGCACAGACTTCCCTGCATTGGGAGAGTGGGGGTCACACCCCGCCTCCCTGCCGTGGGTGCCTCTTGAATCTCTCTCAGTGCTGTGCACAGTGTGGCCTGTGTCACAAGTGCTGCTTGGTTGATCCATTTCCTCCTGACTTCTTTTGGTTGTCTCTTTTAACCCATTTATGTCTGAGGTTGTAATTTTTTGAATTTTTGCAATCAGACCTTGGCAATGACCTTGAGCAGTAGGATATAAATAACTACCACATGCTTAGCGTTCCAATAATGGAACACTAGGCATAAGTGAGAAATGACTCTGGCATGAGCGAATCTTGTTGGAAGAAAAGACCCTTAGAGAATGGGGAGAGGGTTTCTCACCATCTCCCCAGTGGCCTTTGCCTCTCTTCTAGTTGATTCCAGAGACAGTCCCAATACGGCCTGTCCAGAGGCCTGGCTGGCACTGGGACCTGCTTTCCAAAGTGTCCCTGGCTGCTGCTCTGGGGATCGTGGGTGGTCATCTCCCCCATAAGCAGGATGCATGGCCCCTCATCAGGCGGTGAATCCAAAGCTCAGCAGTCTGCACTCCTTTGCAAAAAAACCAGCTCTTCTGTGTCCTGTGGCCCCGTGGAGAGGGTTGTGCAGGGCCACGCTGGCAGTGCCACTCTTGAAGCAGGAGGTGGCCCAGGATTCATGACCCTAATTACTCCTCTTCCAGGGTTGATCGTGGAGGTGGCAGGGACGGTGGGTTCCCTCTTTCCTTTCATGTGTTCCCCCAATAGGAGTTCTCACAAGAGGTTGATTTTGCACTCTTGTTAAAAGCGGCACAGGCTGGGCGCAGTGGCTCACGCCTGTAATCCCAGCACTTTGGGAGGCTGAGGCAGGCGGATCACAAGGTCAAGAGTTCAAGACTAGCCTGGCCAACATGATGAAACCCTGTCTCTACTAAAAATACAAAAATTAGCTGGATGTGGTGGTGCACACCTGTAATCCCAGCTACTGGGGAGGCTGAGGCAGGAGAATTACTTGAACCTGGGAGGCAGAGGTTGCAGTGAGCCGAGATCCCACCACCATACTCCAGCCTGGGCCACAGAGCGAGACTGCATCTCAAACAAAACAAAACAAAACAAAAAAAGCAGCACATTAGAACCAACAAGGTCTGGGGAAGAATCTACTGACCTGGGGCCCCCGGGGAAACTGGGTATTTGTGCGTGGGAAGCCCACAGGCCGAGTGAGAGCCCTGGGCTCTGTGTTCTAGGCCCAGGCGTCTCTGACTTGCTGTGGGATCTTGGACAAGTGGTTTGACTTCTTTGATTCTCAGCTTATTCATTTGTGATCATCTGTGTTTCTATCCGGGCTATACAGGAACTGCCAGAGCAATGTGGGAGCACTTGTTCATAGTAACAGATCCTACTTTGTGCTCAATTTGGACCAGGCCCTTTAATACAGCACTGCTAAGAGTCACCACTCTTGTCAACCCCACTTAATAAACAAGGAACCTGAAGCTCAGAGAGGTTCAGTAATTTGCTCAAGGATGCACAGCTAGTGTGTGCAGAGCTGGATCTGAGTCCACAGCGAGGGCTCCTAACACTGGGTTACGCTGCCTTCGACAACTTCAGCTTGCAGCTCTGCCATTTTCCAAATCAGTAACATGGGGCCATAGTACCAGTTTCCATCCTCCCCCACACAGATGCTCTGAGGCCTCAGTGGACTTAAAAACTCTGGCAAAAATTCCAAATATCCTGTTTTCCCAGCCTCGATGATGATTCCTCTGCCATCGGGTTGCCTGGCGGGGATGGAGCATGGCCCAGAGTGGAGGACAGTGGCCTGGGACCTGCCGCTGTCTCCGAGGTGGTCCCTGCACGGCTCTCAGTGAATGGAGGAAAACCCTTTAAAAGTCCCAGGGTTGGATTTCTCGTCTGTAAAATCAGGAGATTGAACTAGATCAGGGGTTCTCAAGTCCAGCTGCACCTGAGAAACATTTGAGGGAGTTTTTAAAATACATCAATGCCCAGGCCCACCCCAGACCAATCGACTCGGCCCACGGGGCTGCTGCCACCTTCTCACAGCTCCTGGGAGTGAGGAATGTGATGTGCACCCCAGCCTGGAACCCCCAGCCCAGGCAATCCCCAGGGCCTCCCTCCACCTCTGAATGTCTATGTCATTAGAATGCATTTGAGTGTCTACTCTCATCCCAGACTTGAACTAATTTGTACGATCCAACCTCACATTGAATTAAAATCAACTTGGAGGCCAGGTACAGTGGCTCACACCTGTAATCCCAGCACTTTGGGAGGCCGAGGCAGGCAGATCACTTGAGGCTGGGAGTTTGAGACCAGCCTGGCCAACATGGTGAAACTGTCTGTATTAAAAATACAAAAATTAGCTGGGTGTGGTGGCAGATGCCTGTAATCCCAGCTACTAGCTACTCGGGAGGCTGAGGTGGGAGGATTGCTTGAGCCCAGGAGGTGGAGGTTGCAGTGAGTCGAGATCACACCACTGCACTCCAGCCTGGGCGACAGAGTGCGTGAGACTCCGTCTCAAAAAAAAAAAAACAAACCAACTTTGAGAGTGGAATGTTGGAGGCGGAGTGACTATAACACGAAGGCCAGGGCTTGGGGTAGGGAGATTTTTATTCTATTCTTGGTCCTGGAGATTTTTATTTAATTCTCGGCCTTGGCAAATGGAGACACCAGTTTCCCTCTCACACCATCTCCTCATCTGTTAGAGAGCACGCTGCCTCCTTGACAGAGATTCACAGCTGCACGCCCTGCGTGGGCCAGCGCTGATTGCCCCAGCCAGCCGGCGTGGAGATGCCTCCCTTCCCCGACCCCCTACCCTCCGTCTCTTTAGCAACTCACGCTACCGTTATGGCTGCAGTGAATCGAAAATCTGCAAGAGATTTTTTTTTTTTTTTTTTTTTGGAAAAGCAATTCATGACACCTCATGAAGAAATGAGTCCCCCCGGAATATATTCTGTCCCATTATTTCCAACCCTTGGGCACATGCACCCTAATGGGGAGGAATATTTCACAGATTGGCAGAAATGCACAAATAAGAGCTTTGGAGTCCAAAGGCTTGTGCTCAGATCCACATCTGCCATTGACTAGCCATGGGACCTTTGGGATGAGACTTACACTTCTGAAACCTCTGTCTGCTCTGCTTAGAATGGGGATGAAATGATCTACCTTGCAAGGAGCTTGCGAGAGGACAGTGATGGACGTGCAGTGTCTCCAGCCTTGATGACTGAGGAGGAGGAGGAGGAGGAGATGGAACAATTCCCCTCAAAAGCTCTCAGGGGAGGTCGTGGCTCTGTCCTCATCTGGTCCCACAGCGTTCTCAGTGGGAGAGTAAAACAGGTGTAATGTCTCCAGGTGTAACATGATGAACGATGTCTTGTTTTTTGAAGCAGGTGGTAGGAATATTGGGTACAGCATTGCTGTGGGTGAATGTTTGTATCCCCCTGAAATTCATACACTAAAATCCTTGCCCTCAAGGTGATGGAGGTAGGGGGAGGGTTTTTTGAGAGGTAACTAGGTAATGAGAGGGCAGAGCCTTCATGATGGGACTAGTGAGTTTATAAAAGAGGACCCAGGAAGCTGCCTCACCCTTGCCACTGTATGAGGACACAGTGAGAAGACCACTATCCATGTGAGTCCTCACCAGACCCCAGATTTGCTGGTGCCTTAATCTTGGGTTTCCCAACCACCAGAACTAGGAAAAATAAATTTCTGCTGTTTATAAGCCACAAGCCACCCAGTCTATGGCATTCTTTTTTTTTTTTGGGAAGACAAGGTCGTGCATACTGCTATGTCATCCAGGCTGGAGTTCAGTGGCAATTCACAGGTGTGATCATAGCTCACTGCAACCTCGAACTCCTGGGCTCAAGCGATCCTCCCATTTCAGCCTCCTAAGTAGCTGGGACCAAGGTGCATGCCATCACACCTGGCTGGTATTCTGTGATAGCAGCTTGAACACACTAGGACAAGCATGATTTGAGGAGAAAAGTCTCCATGTTGGTTTTCTTTGTGATTTTGAGCTATTTACACAACAAATATTTATCGAGAGCCTACTTTGTACCCGGCACTCCTCCAAGTCAGGGGTTAGCATGCTTTTCCTGTAAGGGGCCAGGTGGTAAGTATTTAGGGTGTTGGCCATATGGTATCCATCACAGAACCCTGCTGCTGTTGTAATGCAAAGCAGCCACGGACACCACGTAAACAAGCGAGTGTGGCTTCCTTCAACAAGACTTGGTTTATGAAAACAGGCTGCAAGCCTGCGCAGTGGTGCATGCCTGCAGTCCCAGCTACTTGGGAGGCTGATCTGGGGAGGATCCTGGTCTAGAAACCTCCCCAAGAACCACCGTGCTCCTCTTCCCACAAGGACTGAGTTCTCATTTTGTGCCGTTTTGGCACATTTGCTCGTCACCGTCTCTGCCTCTCTCCCTATATCTCTGTGCCAAGTCTTAGAGGGTGGGATCTGTGTCTTCCACTCCTCTGGGCCTAGGAATTTGAGACCAGCCTGGGCAACATAGCAAGACTCTGTCTCTTTAAACTAAAACCCCCCGAACAGGCTACAGGCCAGATTTGACCTCCAGGTGGAGTTTGCTAACTCTTGTTCTAGGTGCCTGGGACCTATCAAGGCATAAAAACTAAAACCAAGCTCAATTAGCCAGTCTCTGTGGAATTTATATTCAAGTGGGGGAAGGCAGATAATAAACAGTAATATAATCAATATGTAAATGTCTGCATCTGTGAGAAGGTGAGATCGCGGTATAGAGAAACACAGCAGGGTTCAGCAGCGTGTGCTGGTGCCGGCTGTGCGCATCTCTTTGCGGTGAGCTCATGTTGGTCACTGGAAATCTGCCGTGAAGGGTAATGGGACTGCTTACCCCAGAGAGATCAGCCGTGGCTACGCCTCAGGGCTCCCCGCTGGGAGCTGGTTGTTAAACATTCACCAGCACATCACTGCCATCAGGGGATGCGGAGTGTTGTGTTTTAATTTTTGGAAGACAGGTCTGGGTAGGTCATCTTGAGAAGGTGACATCTGAACAAAGAATTGAAGGAGGGTGGGGTGAGCCCGTGGCTTCCGGGGGAAAGGGTGTTCCCTGTGGAGGGAGCAGTGGCGGTGGGAGGTGCTGGACGGCTGGAGGAGCAGCAAGGACCGAGGTGGGAGACCAGGACCGCGGATGGTGCAGACCAGGTGGCGCCCTGGCAGGAGGGGAGGTGGGAAGCCTGTTCAGAGGCTATGGCAGGAGTCCAGGCATGAAATGATGGCTACTCTGTTTACAGTGGTAACAGTAGTGGCACCAGTGTGACATGGTGACACATCTGATGGCAGCTGGGAGAAAGGAGTCATGTGCTTAGGTGTTTGGGCTTAGTAACTAGAGGGAGGAGGTTGGCTTTTTTATTTTAAGACAGAGTCTTGCTCTATCGCCCAGGCTGGAGTGCAGTGGCGCGAACTTGGTTCACTGCAACCTCCGCCTCCCGGGTTCAAGCAATTATTGTGCCTCAGCCTCCTCAGTAGCTGGGGTTATAGGTGTGCACCACCACACCTGGCTAATTTTTGTATTTTTAGTAGATAGGGGGTTTCGCCATGTTGGCCAGGTTGTCTCGGACTCCTGGCTTCAAGTGATTTGCCTGTCTTGGCCTCCCGAAGTGCTGGGATTACAGATGTGAACCACCATGCCCAGCCTGTTGTTATTAACTAAAAGGAAGGATCAGATATCAAGTTTTGACAGAAGTTTGAAAGGTGGCCAAAATCCTAGTGAAGATGTTGATGAGGAGTTGGATATTCAAGTCTGGACTTCCGAAGAGAGATCTGGCTGGGCGTGGGGGCTCACGCCTATAATCCCAGCACTTTGGGGGGCCAAGGTGGGAGGATTGCTTGAGGTCCAGAGTTCAAAACCACCCTGGCCAACTTAACAAGACCTTGTCTCTACAAAAAAATTAAAAATTAACAGCGTGGTGGCACATGTCTGTAGTCCCAGCTACTTGGGAGGCTGGGGTGGGAGGATCGCTTGATTGCTTGAGTTGAAGGCTGCAACGAGATATGATGGCACCACCACACTCCAGCCTGGGCAACAGAGCAAGACCCTGTCTCTAAAAAGAAAAAAAAAAAGCTATCAGCCAGGAGTTTTCTATCTGTGGGTGATTTCTCACTCATCAGAGGAATGGGCACCAATGGAGTGAGGAGGAACATGGAGGACTGAGCCCTGGGGCTGCCAATGTTTGGAAACTGAGAAGATCAAAGGTGCCCACAAAGAGGACAGAAAATGAACGATCAGGTGAGGAAGGAAGAAATGATTCTAATGTCTAAGTAGAAACCATTGGGAATCATAATTCAAAATCTAGCTCAGGCCAGGTGCAGTGGCTCACACCTATAATCCCAGCACATTGGGAGGCTGAGGCCGGAGGATCACCTGAGGTCAGGAGTTGGAGACCAGCCTGGACAACATGGTGAAACCCCATCTCTGCTAAAAATACAAAAATTAGCCGGTCATGGTGGCATGTGCCTATAGTCCCAGCTACATGGGAGGCTGAGACACGAGAATTGCTTGAACCTGGGAGGCGGAGGTTGTAGTGAGCCGAGATCACACAACTGCACTCCTGCCTGGGCAACAGAGTGAGACTCTGTCTCAAGAAAACAAAAACTAATAAAAAATAAAAACAAAGTCTAGCCCAGTCTCCTCTTCTGGGTATCCTCCATAACCACTCTACCTCCACTGCTCTTCCCCTCCTGTGAGCCTCTCCCATAGCTTCTACACAACTGCTCCTTGGGTGCGTCTCATATACTGTCTTGGGTCAACCAGTGGTCCCAAGAGGAGGCCGGCTCAGTGGTGTGGTAGTTCACACCTGTAATCCCAGCTGTTTGGGAGACCCAGGCAGGGGGATCACTTGAGGCCAGGAGTTCAAGGCTAACCTGGGCAACATAGTTGCCCTGTTAGAGACCTTGTCTCTAAAAACAAAATTAAGAATTAACAGAACATGGTGGTGAGTGTCTGTAGTCTCAGCTACTCAAGAGGCTGAGATGGGAGGATCACTTGAGGTTGGGAGGCCGAGGCTGCAGTAAGCTATGTTTGCACCACTGCATTCCAGCCTGGGCGACAGACAGAGACCCTGTCTCTAAAAATAAAAAAATAAAAAGAGGCCAGGCGTGGTGGCTTACACTTGTAATCCCAGTACTTTGGGAGGCTGAGGCAGGCAGACCACCTGAGGTCAGGAGTTTGAGACCAGCCTGGCCAACATGGTGAAACTCCGTCTCTACTAAAAATACAAAAATTAGTTGGGCGTGGTGCCGGGCACCTGTAATCCCAGCTACTCAGGAGGCTGAGGCAGGAGAATCGCTTGAACCTGGGAGACGGAGGTTGCAGTGAGCCAAGATCACACCATTGCACTCCAGTCCGGGCAACAAGAGTGAAATCCTGTCTAAAAAATAATAATAAAAAATAGAGAAAGAAGAATGTCTTTGGCTTTCTGAGGGAGAGCCTCAGGGAAGACCCGTAGGTTCCCCAACCCTCATCCCACCCAATACCTGAGTCACCTTATGGACAGCACCTATGGGCTCCTGGCTATGGCTCCCTGGTTGGGCAAAACCTTTCCCTCTCTTTGTTCCTTGGGAAATGTAGGAGGTGGTGTGTGGCTTCTTCAAGAGAACATGTAGGGACTCTAGAGCTGAACCCAAGGAAAGAGGCTGTGTTCCCTGGGGACCCTCCAGCAGCCCAGGTCACCCTCATTCGCAGATAGATCCCGAGCCCCTGACCTCCTTGCGCACACCTGAAATCAGCTATGCATAGCGGCATTCTCCAGACTGCAGTCATGGAGAACCACTTTTAATTCTCCCATCAAAGACCATGGCATTCACCCTCGAAGTGAACCCCAAGATGGCAGATGAGGAGTGGGGATGCTTAACAAGTTGCCTGACGCCTTCTGTCACCGGATTTTCTTTGGGCCAACTATGCTGTTAGCATTTGTCCTTGAGTTTCATTCACATGTTGAGAGAGCTCTAGTCCAGGCACATTTTCCTTCTGTGTGGTCCCCATGGCCAGGATGCTCCCTGAGAACCACCGTTGTTTCTCTTTCCATGAGGGCATATCCCTAATTTTTTTTTTTGAGACAGGTCTTGTTCTGTGGCTCAGGCTGGGCTCAGGTGATCCCCTGACCTCAGCCTCCCAAGTAGCTGGCACTACAGGTATACCACCGTGCCTGGCTAATTTTTTGTATTTTTTTGTAGAGACAGGGGTTTCATCATGTTGCCCAGGCTGGTCTGGAACTCCTGAGCTTAAGTGATCTGCCTGCCTCTGCCTCCCAAAGTGCTGGGATTACAGGCGTGAGCCACTGTATCGGGCAGTCCTCTTTTTGTGCTCTTCTTGATGCATTTGTTTGTCACTTTCACTTTCTCTACCTCTCTCTGTATTTTTTTTCTTTTTTCTTTCTTTTTTTTTTTTTTTGAGATGGAGTCTCGCTCTGTCACCCAGGCTGAAGTGCAGTGGCCCCACCTTGGCTCACTGCAACCTCTGCCTCACAAGTTCAAGCTATTCTCCTGCCTCAGCCTCCCAAATAGCTGAGATTACAGGCACCCACCACCATGCCTGGCTAATTTTTTTTATTTTTAGAAGAGATGGGGTTTCACCATGTTGGCCAGGGTGGTCTTGAACTCCTGACCTCAGGTGATCCACCCACCTCGGCCTCCCAAATTGTTGGGATTACAGACGTGAGCCACCACGCCTGGCCTGTATTTCTGCACCAAGTCTTTGAGGGCAGGATCGATGTCCTCTATTGTTCTGTAGATCTGCTCTCCATATTGAAGCCAGAGGACTGACCCCTCTTTAAAGCTCCAAGGCCATGTGCTTTTTCTTAAAACCAGGACTCAAAACAATGCCCTGCACACAGTTGAGCTCAATGGTGGTTTGAATGAAGGGAACCCTTTGAAAACGCTCTCTCTTTGCCTCCAGCCTCCACAAAGACAAGACCTTTGTGGCCACAACTTTGTCATGGACTTTCTCCTACCTAGCTAGCAGAGGAGGTCTGACTCTTGCAGCCAGCTTCCCTGTGGCTTCTGCTTTCTGTTGTAGGGGCAAAAGGAAGGCCTCTCCTTCACTCTCAGAAGGTTTGCTGAAAAATCAACTCACAAAAAGCAAGTTAATGGGAGAAAAGGCATATACATTTATTGTTAACATGTGCGCGGGAGCCTTCAGAATGAAGACCACCCCATGCAGAGGCTCATATACCATCTGGAAGACCACCCCCAAGGCAGAAGCTTGTATACCATCTTGGAGACCACCACCAAGGCAGAAGCTTGTATACCATCTTGGAGACCACCACCAAGGCAGAAGCTTGTATACCATCTTAAAGACCACCCCCAATGCAGAAGCTTATATACCATCTGGAAAACCATCCCCATGCAGAGGCTCATATACCATCTTGGAGACCACCCCCATGCAGAAGCTCATATACCATCTGGAAGACCACCCCCAATGCAGAAGCTTGCATACCATCTTAAAGACCACACCCCATGCAGAAGCTTGTATACCATCTTGGAGACCACCCCCATGCAGAAGCTCATATACCATCTGCAAGACCACCTCCATTGCGAAGCTTGTATACCATCTTGAAGTTACAGAAGGAATGTGGGCTCAGAGCACGGTCAAAAATAGGTTATGGTGGTAAATCAGGTTATAGTGGCCAGATGGTTATGGAAGAGAGAGGAGAAAAGGCCTGGCTAGCAAAGGCGGTCTTGTTATGTAGATGAAAGCTCACAGGTAGCAGCCCCCAGAGAGAATAGATGGGAAATGTTTCTTTCTGACGTTTAAAGGTCTCAGTCTCTCAGTTCATCTTTTGTAGTTCTAGACAAGGGAAGGTCTGGCTGCATCACTGCAGACTTTTCTACAGATGCACATTTTTCTCAAAAAAGACAGCTTTGCAGGGCTGCTTCATTGAGCTGGCCCTCTGACAGCTATCTCAAAATATGTCAAAGAAATATATTTTGGAGTAGAAAATGTTTTGATTTCCTTCACTCTCATCCAGGTTTATATAATATTCAGTCATTTAGGCTGCTCCCTCCTCTTCCCCCAATTCAGACACAGACCCTGGACAAGGCCTATGGTGAGAGCTGGGCAGAGCTTGGGCCATTTCCCCTGCTGTGGACACCATGCTGGGAAGGACTACATTTTAGCGACAGCACAGAGGAGTGAGATGAGCAAGATGCTGGTGACAGACCCAGCGCTTGTGTGGTCTTGGAGATTACTCAGTCTCTTCAAGCCTCAGTTTCCCTGTTGAATATTGAAGATAAGAACCGTGACTCAAAGTTGATTGGGTGACATAGGTAGATATCCGGCATGATGTTGCCCATAGTTGGTGTAATGGGTTTGTTACTGGAAAGGGGCCCTGATCCGGACTCCAAGAGTGGGTTCTTGGATTTCATGCAAGAAAGACTTTGGGGCAAGCCCATAAAGTGAAAGCAAGTTTGTAAAGAAAGTAAAGAAGCAAAAGGAACAGCTACTCCATAGGCAGAGCAGTGTCATGGGCTGCTCAACGGAGAATGCTTATGGTTGTTTCTCGATCGTTTGCTAAAAAGGGAGGGAAGAAGTGAGGAAGTGAGGAAGTAGGCAGGGCTGAGAAGTCTCGAGCCCCGCTTAAGATACCTGAGGCAGCTCCTGCACCTCCTGCCAGGGAAAGAGGCCAGGGCCCTGGGTACACAGTGTGGTGACGGCAGCCTGGGCTTGGGCCGGCTCTAGCATCCGCCTCCCCTCCCCAGCCTTCCTCCCTGGGGAGTCCCACCTTCACTGCCCCTGTCTGTCCCTCCTGTCCTCCTGATGAAGTCAGGAGGAGCACGGTTGGCGGTGAATCCCCTCTGCAGGGATTCTGAATTTTCTCCTGAGGCAATGATAGGCCGGTGAAGAACACTAAGCAGGAGGTGGTATTAGCAGATTAGCCTCTAAAAAAATCATCAGAGGCTTGTGAGGAGGACATATGACCATGGCAGGCCAGGGGAGGGCTGGGTCAGGGTTCCAGGGGAGACCTGGGGAGAGAGCGAGCTCGATGGAGAGGAGGAGAAGCTGGAGGGATTTGAGCCATTTGCAGAGGCGAGCATGGATGGGAGGCTGAGATTGGAGGTGTGGGGAGGGGAGTGGGGTTCCACACACTGTGTGCTCTTGAATAAACAAGGGCCTGGTGCCCTGTGGGCACCGAGGGCACACTTGTCCCCAGCGCCTCCTGCTGGCCCTCCCTGGAGGCACCGGCACTCCTGTGTGTGCTTGGGGTCTGGAGAAGCCGCAGTCATCAAGGCCCCATCAGCCCATCCACCAGGATGCGCCTGGACTTTCCCTTCCGTTTGGAAATCCTGCAGATGTATCACCGATTGGCCACACAAGAGCTGTGACTCCCTAACTCCATGTAATGTGTAATGATAGCAGCACAAGCCTAAAATTACCGAGGACAAGGAGCTGCGGAATAATTATAGGATGCTTTGTTACTTGGAGGATTTTTTTCTTTTTAAAGCTGACTCCATTAAAAGCACCAGTTTGGTGGGTGGGTGGGGACAGCAGGTGGCCAAGGGATGAGAGAGACTGATGGGTGAGTTCAGCTTCCTCAGGGCTTCAAGACAGAAGTGGCCCAGGATGAGGGAGGGAGATCTGTGTGGCCCCCTCAGTCCCATGTTTGAATGGCCCTCCAACCCTCCTTAGCAAATAGCATCATTGCAGCCTCCCAGGGTTGGGGAGGGGGTTGGAGGTGGGAAGGAGTTGGGAGGAGAAGGGGGAGGGGAATGGCATTCCTGGGCAGCTCTGGGATCACCATGATATAGTGCAATGCAACGGCAACCATACTCCACCCAACACCACACCACGACTCAGCTCCTAATCCATGCATGACCTTACACAACGACTCAGCTCCTAATCCATGGATGACCGTACACCAGGACTCAGCTCCTAATCTGTGCATAACTCTACACCACAACTCAGCTCTTAATCCATGCGTGACTTTATACCACAACTCAGCTCCTAATCTGTGCATGACCATACACCATGACTCAGCTCCTAATCTATGCATGACCCTGCGCCATGACTCAGCTCCTACATGGCACACGACACTACACCACAATACATCTCCTACCCCATACACAACACTGCACTCCTGTTATTCCTTGCCCCAGTGCAGTAAGACCAGGTATCTACACCGAGGTTTGCAGCAGGAGAAAGGAAGGCTTTTATTTGCAGGGTGCCAAGCAAGGAGGACCAGGCAGCTCACACTTAAGTCCCAACCTCCCAGAGGGCTTACAGGTAAGGCTTTTTAAAGGCGGGGAGTCATAAATCAATACAAGGCAGCTATCCATTGCATTGAACTAAAAAGTGGGGACATCTCCAGGCAGGGGGGCCTACAGGCCACAGGTGGATTTAAGGATTTTCTGATTTGCAATTGGTTAGGGAGACAGTTTTGTCTAAAAGTTTCAGATCAGCCGGGCGCGATGGCTCACGCCTGTAATCCCAGTACTCTGGGAGGCCGAGGCAGGAGGATCACCTGAGGTCAGGAGTTTGAGACCAGCCTGGCCAACATGGTGAAACCCACCTCTCTACTAAAAATACAAAAAACTAGCTGGGTGTGGTGGGGCATGCCTGTAATCCCAGCTACTTGGGAGGCTGAGGAAGGAGAATTGCAGGAACCTGAGAGGCAGAGGTTGCAGTGAGCCAAGACTGTCCATTGCTCTCTAGCCTGGGAGACAGCGTGAGACTCCATCTCAAAAATAAAAATAAAATACAATAAAAATTTCAGATCGACAGAAAAGAATGTTAGCTCCAGCTCATGGGCGTGACTTCCTCCAGGCCCCTCAGGAAGGAATTTAGAACAAAGAATAGGGATCAGAGCTGAGTCCCCTGCTCCCCTTACCTGAGGTCTGTTTGCTGGTGAGTCTGCTTGGTGGGGGTCTGGGTTTCTGCAAAACAACTCAGGGACATATGTTAAGATGTTATCTTTAGTCTCTAAAGGGAACCAAACATTTTTTGACTAACTCTAACTTTTTTGGCCATTGTTTTAAGCTACTATTACCTTCTTGTTTACTGAATTGTTTATTTTTTAAGGCTAGCTAGGTACCTGGAATTTTAAGTTGTTTGTTTATTTTTTAGGGCCAGCAGATACCTGAAATTTTTCTTGAAGGAATTTAAGATTTGTTTTGTTTTTGAGATGGAGTCTTGCTCTGTTTCCCAGGCTGCAGTGCAGTGGTGCAATCTCCGCTCAATGCAACCTCCACCTCCTGGATTCAAGCACTTCTCCTGCTTCAGCCTCCTGAGTAGCTGGGATTACAGGCGCCCCCACCACACCCAGCTAATTTTTTGTATTTAGTGGAGATGAGGTTTCACAATGTTGGTCAGGCTGGTCTTGAACTCCTGACCTCAGGTAATCCACTTGCCTTGGCCTCCCAAAGTGCTGGGATTACAGGTGTGAGCTACCACACCAGGCCTAAGATTTTTAAAAATGTCCATGCTTGGGTGTGGGGAGGGTGTGCCCAGCAGGCCCTTAACGGGGGGTTCCTGCTCCATCTCACCACAACTCAGCTCCTACACCACACTCCACAGTCCACCACAGCTCAGCTCTACACCACACTCCACAGTCCACCACAGCTCAGCTCCTACACCACACTCCACAGTCCACCACACTCAGCTCCCCCCCCCCCCCCCCCCCCCCCCCCCCCCCCCCCCACCCACTCCACACCACCACACTCCACAGTCCACCACACTCAGCTCTACACCACACTCCACAGTCTACACCACACTCCACAGTCCACCACACTCAGCTCTACACCACACTCCACAGTCCACCACAACTCAGCTCTACACCACACTCCACAGTCCACCACAACTCAGCTCTACACCACACTCCACAGTCCCCCCCCCCCCCCCCCCCCCCCCCCCCCCCCCCCCCCCCCCCCCCCCCCCCCACACTCCACAGTCCACCACAACTCAGTGTCTACACCACACTCCACAGTCCACCACAGCTCAGCGTCTACACCACACTCCACAGTCCACCACAGCTCAGCGTCTACACCATGCACAACGCCATGCATGACACTTAACACACATGAGGCCACACACAACAGCTATGCCCCAACTGTGACTCACCTCCTGTGCTGAACTCCACCTGCCCCCCAGCCCTCTGCCCTGCCCCATCACATGCTTCCCATGGACCTCCTTGGCTCTGACCTTGCAAAGGCCCCAGGCCGGACATCAGAAGGGGCCCTTAGGAGCAAAGCGGAGGATGGAGGGTGCTTGCTATGACCACCAGCCCCGGCTGTATCTGTAACCCTGAGGACGTGAAGCTGGAGAGGGCCATCCTGTGTGTGCAGCCTTCCTCAGAGCTTTCCTGCGCCAGCATCTGTGCTCTCCCTGGTCGCACTCTACCTGTGCTCAGCTATTGTTTGTGGCATTGTCGTTCTTCCTCTATGCAGAGCTCCCTGGTCCTTGCAGTTGCTCTGCCGGTGACAGCTCCCCGAGGGCTGCTGCGGGGCTCAGCAGTGCCCCTTGCCTGGGTGCACAGGCACCAAGGGGCCCTCTGCATCTCCCCACCTCAAGGTTTTGCACAGTAGGTAGCCAGTAAAGGCTTCCTGGATGGAGTATTGGGCTGAAGTGGGACTTGGCTGTAAGATACAGGAAATCCACTGAGAGGGGACTCTGCGGTGTCCCCTCATTCTCCGGTGAGTTCCAGGCTGAGAGTGGTTACCCAGAGGCCGTCCCCATTCCTCTGAGATTGCTGTGCAGAGGCCACCTCAGTTCCACCCTTCTCTCACAGGTGCTTGTGCCAACTTTGAAATGAAATTGTCTGCTCCCACACCTCTCTTTAACTTCTGTGCACCATTATTAATTTGCACTTCCTATGGCTGGGCATGGTGGCTCACATCTGTAATACCAGCACTTTGGGAGGCTGAGGTGGGTGGATCACCTGTGGTCAGGAGTTCAAGACCAGCCTGGCCAACATGACGAAACCCTATCTCTACTAAAAATACAAAAAATTAGCCGGGCGTCATGGCGGGTGCCTGTAATCCCAGCTACTCGGGAGGTTGAGGCAGGAGAATCGCTTGAACCCGGGAGGCGAAGGTTGCCGTGAGCTGAGATCGCACCACTGCATTCCAGCCTGGGCAACAAGAGGGAAACTCTGTCTCAATAATATAATAATAATTAATATAATAATAATAATAATAATTTGCCTTCTTTAACATCATGCTTCTGAAGGGTTTCAGTTAGCTCCAGCCATGAGTGTCCATGTGGATGCTTTCCCCTCAGTGGGCCTCTGCAGTGCTCTCACCACCGTGGGACCTCACCATGCCAGCCAGGGCTCTGTGCTCAGGGACCCATGTCTTGTGAATGTCCCTGGACAGTCATTAATTGGAACCACTTTTGAAAATGCTCTCCCTCGTGTCCATTGTGGTGTGAATTACACAGCAGTGATCCCTTCGAGCAGCTGTGTAATGCTTAGGCCACGTCCATTCGGCCCATTCATGGCATCAGACAGACCCACAATTAGCAGATCCCAAAAAGCCAGGCACATTCCTCCCCCCAGGCCCCTTCCTGGTGCTGTGGATAAGTGACAGGGAATATTCTCGACTTAGACTGCCAGTTCAGGAGAGGAAGAGAGAGCTGGGGTCCAAGAAAATTTCCCCAACATTATTGGTAGCAGGTTGTGTGGGCCAGGTTTGCTAGGGTGGACAGCCACCCACCAGAATGGGGTGGGAGTGTTTTGGCTGGATTTGGGGTATCATAAAAGCAGTTATTTGAATGGCCCAATTGCTTGTTTGATTGAAGTGTAAGATCTCCATTTCTAGGTTTCCAGAAGGAAGGGCAGAAGCCCAGCATTAATGGCATCAATATGGCAGTTCAAATGGGTTCCCTGTCCACACAGCCATGGGTCTTTCTTCCTATGGTGGAAGGTGGGTGTTTGGAAGTCTAGAGTCAAAGGCATCTAGAGGATGATCTCCCAAGACGTTGTCTTCTCTTCAGAATCAGAAGAAATTAATTACCAAAGGGGAGGGGAGGAAACCAACACTATGCTTTTTAATTGCCTTTCCCTCAGAACAGTAGAGTTTTTCACTATAGTTTTCATGAAAGCCCTCTTCACCCCAGCCCATCCCTGCTCTCCCACAATCCCAGAAATAACCATTGTTAACAGTTGGTATATATACTTCTCCTTTTATCTAGATGCATAGGGATATATATGTACACGCATAATTTAAAAAATCACATAAGCAGGTCAATACTATACACAGATGTTCCCCAACTTACAGTGTTTTTATTTTACGATGGTATAAAAGTGATAATCATTTCATAGAAACCATACTTCGAACACCCATTCTGCTTTTTACTTTCAGTACGCTATTCAACAAATTCCATGAGATAGTCAACATTTTAGTATAAAATAGTCTTTGTGTGAGATGATTTTGCCCCACCATGGGCTAATGTGAGTGTTCTGAGCATGTTTAAGATAGGCCAGGCTGAGATGTTCAGTAGGTTAGGTGGACTAAATGTATTTTCAACTTACAATATTTTCAACTTTTGATGTGTTTATTGGGACGCAACCCCCTGTTAGTCAAGGAGAACCTACATTGTTCTGTTGACTGGTTTGTTTCACTTGACAGTGTGGCCCAGGGATCTTTCCATGTCACTATATATGTGTGTGTACTTCACCACTACATAGTATTTTATATTGCGGATGGCTCATAATTTATGTTACCACTTCCATATCAATTATTTCCAATTTTTTTTTGAGATGGAGTCCCGCTCTGTTGCCCAGGCTGGAGTGCAGTAGCATGATCTCGGCTCACTGCAATCTCCACTTCCCGGGCTCAAGCGATTCTCCTGCCTCAGCCTCCCAAGTAGCTTGGATTACAGGCACCTGCCACCACACCTGGCTAATATTTTGTATTTTTAGTAGAGATGGGGTTTTGCCACGTTGGCCAGGCTGGCCTCGAACTCCTGATCTCAAGTGATCTGCCTACCTTGGCCTCCCAAAATGTTGGTAATACAGGCATGAGCCACCATGCCAGGCCTCCAGGTTTTTTGATATTACAAATGATCCTACAGTGTCTGGCAATGCATTTTCCTGCAAGTAATAAACAATCCAATTATAATCTTTCGACATAATTCTTCCCTCCGTCCTTGGATCTTCCTTCCTTCCCGCCTCCCTTCCGTCCTTCCTTCCGTCCTTCCTTCTTGTCAGGGTAATAGGACATCTGCCGGTAGACAGTCCAGGGCTGGGGCTGCCGCCAACAGATGTTAGGAAGGAAGCATCCTCTTTCTGTTTTGCCCTCCTAGGGTGTGGCTTGGTCCTCCTGGTCACAAGACAGCTGACATATCTTGGCTGTGCCTGTATTTCAGCCAGGAAGGAAGATGCCCAAAGGTAAAAGAGTCAAGCCAAACACTTTCTTCTTTTGAGACACTGCATTTGGGGGGTGGGTGGGGAGGATGGAGGAAAAGCCCCCTTCACAGGAACTGT
Organism: Nomascus leucogenys; assembly: GCF_006542625.1. NCBI lineage: Eukaryota > Metazoa > Chordata > Mammalia > Primates > Hylobatidae > Nomascus > Nomascus leucogenys. Next base: position 103,927,518 of record NC_044389.1, read on the forward strand.
TTCTATTCAAATGGCCAGACCGTGCACATGGCGACCCGAGACTTAAAGAAGGCTGGGGATAGATAGGTTTCATTTTATAGGCTTAGCTGTAGAGGAAGACAAGGAAGATCATGGCTGGAATGGTAGATGAACCAGCCTTGGAGTACAACTGCCACAGGACATGTGTGAATAGGGGTGTTGGAGAGATTCCTAGAACTGGATTTGTTGTCAACTCCAAGCTGCTTGGCACGGTACTCAAGGCCTGAGACCTGGAGTCTTACCTTCTCTTTCCTACAAGTCCCTCTGACTAAGCCCAGTGTCTTCACTTCTGACCTCTCAGTTGCACCCATGCGTGGACCACACTCTCCTAGAAGGTCCGTGCTGCTTCTGTGCAGCTCTACCCTCTGAGGTTCATTCTGTCTTCCATTTTCCCTGGAGCATGTGCTGGCCAACGTGGCTGGGCAAAATGTTTCTTTTTCCAAACTTAGAAGCTGCATGCTTTCACTCTTCTTCTCCCTCCTCTCCCCTTCCCATCTTTCACAGAATGATTACCAAGGGTCTGTTTGGCTGAGGAACTAAGGAGGAAAAAAAATTGACAAAGAAGTGAGAACCAAGGCCACAGGCTAGATTCAGAGCCAGTGCCTCCCACTTGGAGATGCAGGGAGCTGTTCTCAATCAAGTCCTCATGGATTTGTGCCAAAGTTCTGGAGAAGGGGGGCTTCAAATAGAAAGAGAAAAGGCAATTTCAATGGGAGACCCTCTGGCCCCTCAGCAATCACTGTTCCAACAAGAGTTACTGTTGGAGCTCCTGGGAGCAGCAGGCAGAGTGGGAAGTGGGAGAGGAAGCCACCACAGAGCCCCGTGGTTCCCAGCACCATGGGGTGACACATGGGGTTTATGGGCAGCAGAGGCCTTGGCACAAACATCCGACCCTTGGTGGCAGTGGGCAGGGAGCCAGAGCAGGGGAGGCGGAGAATGGCCTGTCATGGTGTCTGGGAAGATGTGCCCACACGCCCAGGTGAGCTGTCCTCAGGGGCAGGGTAAGCCGCTGGTTGTTGTTGAAGCCCTGGAATAGCAGATGAGAGGGAGCCAGACAAATCCTGTTTTATGGCCGCTATGTTTGTCTTCAGCTATTTGAGCTGCTATAACAAAATGCCACAGACTGGGTAGCTTATAAGCTACAGACATTTATTGCTCACAGTTCTGGGGGCTGGGAAGTCCAAGATCAAGGCACTGGCAGACTGGGCATCTGGTGAGGGCCCATTTCCTGGTTTGTACATGGTCATCTTCTCACTGTATCCTCACATGGCAGAAAGGGTGAGCCAGCTCTCTGGGGCCCCTTTTCTAAGGACACTAATCTTATTCTTGAGGGCTCTACCTTTGTGACCTAATCTCCTCCAAAAGGCCCCACCTCCTAATGCTATCATCTTGGGGGTTAGAATTTCAACATATGAGTTTTGGAGGACACAGACATTGAGACTATAGAGATGTTGATTGTGTCTTTTTTTTTTTTTTTGATGGGACAACTTGGATCACGTATGCAGATATTGTCTGCAGGTATAGATGGGGTAGGTCCCAGGAGGTCCTGCTCTCACTGTCCTAGCTGCTTCCTTGTTGTGGAAGTTGCTTTCTTCATGACTTCAGTTACATTTTGCAGCAAGATAATTTTGGAGAGTATACCAGGAAGCAGCAGTTCTCAAAGCTGGATATTCTCTGGGTGCTTTGTTTCAACAGTTTGAGAGTATCTTTTGATTAGATATGCCTTCAACTTTTTCCAGGCTAAAATGACTGTATCACTGCTCTCTGGAGTGGAATTTTGGAGCTTCTGTTTTATATGAGTTTCCAAATTATTTTCTATGGATAGTTGGCTTTTTTTTCTTTAATTCCTGTTAAATTTTCTTGAGATAACAATAGGTTTACATGCAGTTTCAAGAAATAATATGAAGAGTATACCCTTTAACCAGTTCCCCCAATGGTAACATCTTGCAAAACAATGGTACAGGGTCATACCCAGGATATTGACATTGACAAAGTCAAGGAAGTTACAGAATGGCTCTGTTACCATAGGGATCCCTGTGTTGGCTTTTCATAACCACCGTCTGGGTGCTTCTACCCCTCCTTAACTACCAGCAACCACTAATCTGTTCTTCATTTCTGTAATGTCATTTCAACAGCGTGGTATAAATGGAATCATGCTGTATATAACCTTTTGTGATTGGCTTTTCTCACTCTGCGTAATTCCGTCTAGATCCATTAAATGGCTGAGCATGTCAGTAGTTCACTCAATTTCACTGGTGAGTAAGATTGATCTCTTTCAAGTTAACATCGGATTCCATTGCTCCATGGCTTCTGTCTTTCCAGTAGCCCATGGAATGATAGCCAAGCTCCTTGCAAGGGGACTTTGACCCCTGCCTGGCTCTCCAGCCTCAATGCCATCCACTTCCTGCTGGTTTACTTTGCTCCAGTCACCTGGGTTTCTTGCCAGTATATAAATTCTCAGTGTTTTTCTGCTTATCCTTCCTCCCCTACCCTGGTCTTTGACTTTACAGTTTCCTCTGCCTGGAATAGAAATAAGAGCAAACATTGACAGGGTCCTCATTGCGTGCCAGGCATTGCTGTCACTTATTCAGGCCAACTATTTCATCCTCCAGTGCCCCTATGAGGCAGATGCCATTATTATGCTGCTATAGACATGGCAGAGAGGTTCTGTCATTTGCCCAGGGTCACACACAGGTTACAGAGCAGAGCAGGATTTGGTTCCAAGTAGCCTAGCCCTGCAGCTTTGCTCTGCAGCCCCAGGGTGTATAGGGGCCTTAGCTCCTGCCCCCATGCCTGCACCCCCACCCCTTTCCTGTCATTCAAGCATCTCCACAGAAAGCTTTCTCTAACCATCAGCCCTAAGCAAGTACGATCTCTCTTGCTGTCATATTTTATTTTCTTTCCTCTGTTTTTATATATTTACAACATATTTGTGGGTCCATACATATATTATGTGGTATTGGTTTTTTGTTTAAACAGGTTTTTAAACTTTAAGCAAAGGACAACATACTGTATGTATCACTGTGCCACTTGGTTCTTGGCTCAACATTGTTCTTGAAATTTGTGTATGTTGAAGAGGTGGCTCTTATTTGTTTGTTTTATTTAGAGCAGGGTCTTGCTCTATCCCCCAGGCTAGAGTGCAGTAGTGCTATCATAGCTTACTGCAGCTTTGATTTCTTGGGCTCAAGTGATCCTCTTGTCTTAGCTACAGGCATGCGCCACCATTCTTGGCTAATTTTTATTTTTATTTTCTTTTGTAGGGACAGGGTCTCGCTATGTTGCCCAGGTTGATCTTGAACTCCCAGCCTCGAGCGATCCTCCCACCTCAGCCTTCCAAAGCACTGGGATTACAGGCGTTAGCCACCACACCTGGCCTACAATGAACAATCTTGTTTCCAGTTTTTTACTATTATGAACAGCAGTGCAGTGAACAATCTTAGACATGTTTTTTTTTTTTTTGAAGAAATTGGCATTAAAAGGTATCTTTCTTTCTTTCTTTCTTTTTTTGAGACAGTCTCTCTCTGTCACCCAGGCTGGAGTGCAGTGGCAGAATCTCTGCTCACTGCAACCTCTTCCTCCTGGATTCAAGTGATTCTTGTGCCTCAGACTCCTGAGTAGCTGGGACTACAGGCGCCTGCCACCATACCTGGCTAATTTTGGTATTTTTAGTAGAGACGGGGTTTCACCATGTTGGCCAGGCTGGTCTCAAACTCCTGGCCTCAAGTGATCTGCCTGCTTTGGCCTCCTAAGATGCTGGGATTACAGGCATGAGCCACCGCACCTGGCCTAAAAAGTATCTTTAAGTTATGGAAATTATATAAAAAATATAAGTCAGAGAATATTCAACTTTACTAAGCAGTGCCAAGTTTCTATCCAAGGAATATCTTACCAGTTTATTCTTCCATCAGAAGTTTAAGACTTTCTTTTTCTCCACATTAAATAATCAGATTTTTGTTTTGAAAAGATTACTCTAGTTGCAAAGTAATCTTTTCAAAACGATTATGCCTACATCTCAATTTCAGCCCAGTGAGCCCTATTTTAGACTTTTGACCTCCAAAATTGTATCATCATAAATTTGTGTTGTTGTTAAGCTTCTAAGTTGAGGGTAATTTGTTACAGCAGCAATAGGAAGCTAATACAAGCCTGTATTCGTCTGTTCTCATGGGGAGGAATGAGGGGGAACGTAGGAAGGGCCCAGGCAAATGGAGAGTTAAGAGCTGGGCCAGGCAAGTTTCTTCTGCTGAAAACTTGCAGTGGAGAACTGTCCCTGCAGCACGATACCGCCTTTTGATGTTTTCCATTATATTGGCATCGGGCGGACAAGAATAGATTTATCTGCTTGTCAAGTGTTATCAATCAAATATCAAATTGTGTGGGAAGCCGAACAGCTACTCTTTGTAGAAAATTATTATTTATTTTTTATTTAACAGAACTCGAGGCTGAGAGGGTGCCCCACAGTGGCCTTCTGTGGCGCTAGTGTTTTCCGTGCTTTGGCTAAGCCTGGGCTGTTTATTATGCAAGTGCTGTATTGCAAATGTGGAACAAATGAAGCCGAGATATCAAATTAATACTGTGATCTGTTTTTCTGTTTTGTTGCCATAACAATCTGTGGCTCTTGAAGCAAAGAGAAAATTAGAATTGTATTAAAGGTGTTTACACCATGTACGCCCCATCCTGCATGATTATTTATTGCTATAAGAAGTGTATTTCACATTTGCTTAAGGAGAGTGAACTGCTTTTTCCCTCATGACTTTTCTAATAATCCTTCCAACCTGGCCTTGCTTTTGACCTTGGCTTTTTCTCATTGTTCTGAGCAGGACAGAAGAAGGAGGTTCAGTCGGATGCCTTTTGACTTCATGACTCCTATTAATATATACCCCTTCCCTTCTCCCCAGTCCTTGGAGCTCTTTAAAGTCAAGAGTCTTGGATAGAAACAAAACACGACTTGGCGTAAGTTTTCCCTTTTTCTTTGTCCCTTTCCTGACCTCTAAACCTGATTAGGAGGCCTGTCATCCTTTGGGAGAGATGAAAAAAAGCTGAAGGGTAAAAGAAAGGACAGTTAGAATAAGAGAAAGGATAATTGGAGTAAAAGAAAGGATAATTGGAGTAATGGAGCCCCAGAAGAAGTGCAGTGGAAATTCATATGGCCAAAGGAGAAACAGGGTGCCGGTCCTCTAAATCCCCCTCGCCTTACCCTGCTGCCAATGTCAAGCACTTAACTGCTCAGAGACGTCTTTGAGGCCTTTTCTGCCCCAAGCACCCCAGTCTGAGCCACAGGGTGGCTGCAATGATGGGGCTGATGTGGTGTGAGCCCTGTGACTAAGTAGATCCATTTCCTCAGGCGGGACGGTCCGCTCGGGACTGTCCGGTGCTCTAAGGTCTTTGAAAGCAGCTGTTGCTCCTGCTCCTTTTGTCAGCCTGCAATTCCTAGAACAGTTCTAGGCACATATGAGAAGCCAAATAAGTACTTCATCCACTGGTTGTTCGGGCCGTTATGATGACATACCTAAAGAACGTCCTGGTAGTGAGGGAAGATAGGCTTAAAAAGGCACAACTCTGGGTGAATGTGGCCAATTTTTGAGTATCTATGGCTCCAGAGAGAATAGAATGAAGGCTGGCCATGGTGGCTCACACCTGTTATCCCAGCACTCTGGGAGGCCAAGGTGGGCAGATCACTTGAGTCCAGGAGTTCGAGACCAGCCTGGCCAACGTGGTGAAATCCCATCTCTACTAAAAGTACAAAAAATTAGCCGGGCGTGGTGGCATGCACTTGTAGTCCCAGCTACTCAGGAGGCTGAGGCAGGAGACTTGCTTGAACCTGGGAGGTGGAGGTTGCAGTGAGCCAAGATTATGCCAATGCACTCCAGCCTGGGTGACAGAGCAAGACTCTGTTGCAAAAAAAAAAAAAAAAAAAAAAAAAAGAAACGGAATATTTTGAATCCTTCTTAGAAGAGCCTTCAGGGGATTTGTTTCTATTTTCTTCTTCTTCATCAGGAAAGAACATGGGCGGTGGGAGGGGGGTGTGGGGACCTGTGACCCTCTATGCAAAGAGATCAGAGCCATAGAGGCCCTAGGGGAGAACAGATTCCACACTGTCTTGCTGTTATCCTTTACTGCCCAGGGGACCTGCAGCCAGGTCTAAAGCCCAGAGCCAGATTAAGGCCCTTTTGTATATGAGCCTCTTTGTCAGCAGGAGAAACTCAAACCTGGGATTGTCCCTGGTCATTCCAGGGCTACTGGATGAAAGAGCCCATGGGGACTGAGAAGAATTCAGCCTTTCTCTCAACACCAAATTAATTTACTTTCTCAAATTCTTGTACACAGGCACACACACACACACACACACACACACACACACCAAAGGATAAAGAGTACAAAAATGAGCTTGGAGGTCCAGGTTAGTGGGTGAGCGGTCACAGTGTTACCAAAGGGGGTAGCTGCCTGTGAATATGGCAACTTCCATCCTGAGGGAGGAGCATGAAATGGAAGGAATATTAATCAGGAAACTGGAGGGAGGATGCTGGGTAAAGGATGGGTGGGGCAGGAGGATATAAGACAGTTGGGCAAGGTTGGCTCTGAGCATATCAGGAAAAAGGCAAATTATGTCTTTCAGGTCTCCCACTTCTCGCTGCAGAGAATATCCTCATAGTGAGGGAAGATGGGCTTTAAAAGGCATTTTCTAGAAAGTTCTGGGCATATCAGGGGAAAGGCAAATCATACACATTTGCTTTTGCACATTTTCTTCCTAGAAAATGCCTTTCAGAACTTTCTAGAAAATGGGCAGTAACTTCCTGGTCATTGGCCCAGAAAAGGGCAGTAACTTCCAGATCATTGCCATGGCATTTGTAAACTGTCATGGTGCTGGTCGGAGTGTCTTATGCTAATGAGCAATGAGGGCAGCTAGGGATGCTTTCCTGCCATCTGCTGGTTCCCACCAAAGTGAAGAACCCCACTTTTCTGTGCAGAGGCACATTCCTAGGGCAGAGGTGCCTCTGGAACTAAGGACGTGGCAGCCAAAGACAAACACGAGGAAAGCTTTGGTCTTCCCCAAACACTGATGTTTTGCTTTTATGAGTAACCTGATGACATGTTCCATCTTAATCACTTTCACTGGTGGACATTTCTGAGAAAGGTGAGTAACTTCAGTTAATTTATTTTTCTCAATGGATCTAAATTGCTTATAAAGCGGCACATGTCCTACTTCAGTGCAATCATCTGTTCTGATTCCAAAGTTTACATTATAGTGTGTTTATTTCCATGCCAGCCCTTTCCTGAAGTGTAGAGATGTGAAGTAACCCATCTAAGTTCACACTGAGAGTAAGTTCACACCAACCAGAGTGACGGCAGAGCATTTTGCCATTCTGCTTCTTTCAGCAAGCATCAGTGTGTGTGTGAGGAGGGACCTTGGGGGCTTCACTGCACTTCAGTTGAATCCCCTTGTATCCACTTGGTCTGACTGTCTGTGACTGAAACACAGTCATGAGAGCAGGCTGAGGTTGTTGTCACTCTGAGGAAGGAGAACTGCAGGACTTATTTCCTGATCCTTAAAGGATGAAGTGAAAAAACTGGCAGGAACAGGCAGATGGTATGAAAGGGATCCCTAGCTGCCGTCACTGCTCATTAGCATAAGGCAATCCCAACAGCACCATGACAGTTTACAAATGCCATGGCAACGATCCAAAAGTGATTGCCCCTTTCCTTGGCAAGGACCTGGAAGTTACTGCCCATTTCCTAGAAAGCTCTGAATAACCTGTCCCTCAGTTTGCATTAACCTGGCCTTTAATTTGCATGTAATTGAAAGTGGGCATAAGTGGATATAAATGCAGTTGCCAGCAGCCCACAGGTGTGGCTCTGGGGGGCACTGCCCAGGACTTAGCTCTCCTCTGCAAGCAGCAGTGCCCTTCAATAAAAGCTTGTTATCTAATAGTGCAGGCTGGCCCTTGAATTCTTTCCTGCATAAAGCCAAGAACCCTCCTGGGTTAAGCCCCAATTTGGGGGCTCACCTGCCTGCATCATCCTGGTAACCACAGAGGGAAGAAGCCAGACGTGAGACACAGCAATGGCAAGAGACAGCAAGGTGGCAAAATGGTGACCAGTGGGACGGTGCAAGGTGCCAGTCCGTGATTGTTAAGATGGCGAGATGGCAACAGGCAGCAGTTGGTGGTTGGTGATGTGGCGATCAAAGCTGTGGAGAGCTGTTGGCACTGCAGAGAGCTGGAACACTAGCCACACGCCTTTTGAAAGCCATGGTCTTTCCTGCAGGTGGTGGCAGCAGAACTGAGTGGACGGGTGAGTGGCCACAGCGCTGCCTTGTGTGAGACCCACTACCCCAGCTGACTGGGCACTGGACCACATGCTGGTCACATCACAGCAGCCAAGTCCACCCAAGCTGGGGAAGAGACCTTCACCTGAGTGCCACGTTAGAGACTGGTTGGCACCACTGTGGCTTCTGCAGACAGGTAAGTGTCCCCTTTGCACCCCCCACCCCCAAGAGTATCAGGTGAGCCAGGAAATGAGGCCTTTGGCTAGGTAGTCAATTCAAAGCCCCCCCGCTATTTGGTTGCCCTGGACAGAAGCACGCCTGACCTGCCATGTCCTTGTCAGCGCTTCTCTCCATTGTTTCTCCTCTAACGCCATCCACATAATTTTTCCACTGGCCGTTTCATTTTATTTTCTACCTTGAAATACATTTTTTTTTTTTTTTTGAGATGGAGTCTCTCTCTGCCACCCAGGCTGGAGTGCAGTGGCGTGATCTTGGCTCACTGCATCTACTGCCTCCTGGGTTTAAGCAATTCTCATGCCTCAGCCTCCCAAGTAGCTGGGACTGCAGTAGTGTACAACTACACCTGGCTAATTTTTGTACTTTTAGTAGAGAGGGGGTTTCGTCATGTTGTCCAGGCTGCTCTTGAAACGCCTGGCTCGGCCTCCCAAAGTGTTGGGATTATAGGTGTGAGCCACCATGCCCAGCCTGAAATGCGTATTTCATTTGTAGTTTTTGCTTTGGTTCCCTTCTAATTGTATTTGGGTAATTGTTTAAGGCAGGACACTTGGTTGGAGAGGTCTCCTGTTGCGTTGATTCTGGGACACCAGAATCAGGTTGTTCTGTGGCCCTACCTGGCCTTTGGGGTTCACTGTTTCCTGGCTCCTCGGGTGCTCTAGGGCTTTTGGTATTTGGTGGGGGGATCCTCATTGGGTGATACTTGGGTACTCTGGGTTTTTGACATTTGGTATTGTTGGCTGCCCCCAAGATGCTCTGGGGTTTTCAGCCCTGACATTCCCTCTAGGATTGTGGGTTGGAGGCCCACCCTAGGGGAGTCTTAGTCTTGCCTTGTTTTCTGTCCTAAAGTTTTCATTTTCCATAGAAGAATTTTCGTTTCTTATTGTTACTTTATTTACACTTTTCCTTCTGCACTTTGCTTAATAAAAATACTTTTGTAGTGTTTAATTCACTGGCAAACACTTATAGTATACTTTTGTAATACCTTGCTACCTATACATACACCTTCCCTACAGGAAGTGGGAATCTGAGGGGAAGAACTGCAAGGGCCCAGTTGCTTTCCCTCTCACTAGCCTTAGAAAAGCTTCTTTGTCTGGTGAAGATTCTTCTTAGACAAGCGGACAATGGCGAGCATCCTAAAAGACTTGCCAGTAGGGCGTCTTTAAGGCTTTTGGTGAAAATTGAAATTCGACTTAAAAAGAAACTCATTTTCTATTGCAGCATCATTTGGGTCCACTAAAAATTAGAAAACCAAGAGATTTGGCTTAAACGTGGTTCTTTATACCATAATGCTATTTTATAATTGGACTTACTTGGTTAAAAAAAAAAAGGAGGGGCCAGATGCAGTGGCTCATGCCTTTAATCCCAGCACTTTGGGAGTTCGAGAAGGGAAGATAGCTTGAGGCTAGGGGTTCAAGACCAGTCTGGGCAACATAGCCATACCCCATCTCTACAAAAAATTAAAAAAAAAAAAGCTGGGCATGGTGGTATGCACCTGTAGTCCTAGCTACTCTGGGAAGTTAAGGCAGGAGGATCATTTGAGCCCAAGTGTTGGAGGCTGCAGTTAGCTGTGACTGTGCCACTGCACTCCAGCCTGGGTGACAGAGAAGAGTCTCAATAAAAAAGGAAAATGGGAAGAGTTCCCTTATGTATAGGCTTTTATGGCCCTTTACTGGCTTGTGTTACTTCCAGGCGCCAAGAAGTCATGCCTAAGGAATTCCCTCCTAGCTGCTCCCCCTAGAAGACCTACACCTTCCCCCAGAGTCTCCTCAGCTCCCCCATTTCAGAGGGAGGGTTCCCACCAGGTCTGTAATACAGGATTCCACCCCAAGGTCATCAGCTACCCCTCCCCTTGTCCAACTATCCCCAGCCTATCCCTCCTACTGCCTAAGTAAGCCCAAACAGTACCACCAAAAGTGGGGTCCTGTATCAGCCCCTGAAATCAAACCTGTGTCCACTGTGGGAGGTAGCCAAAAGGAATAAAAGAATAATCAGAGTACATGCACCTTTTTCTATGCCTGGCTTGGCTTTATGCCAGGAAAAATCTGGCCAGTTCTTAGAGAATCCAGGAAAGTTTATGGAAGAGTTTATTAAGTTGACCATGTTCTTTGATTTACTTGGCATGACTTGCAAGTATTGTCATCCACTTTCTGTGCTGCACAGAAGAAGCAGAGAAAAAGGTGTGTGGTTAAGCCAGTTAATCCTAACAATGTTAACGAAGTAACTTAGGGAAAAAATGAAAATCCCATTCAGGGCTGAACGGTTGAGGCACTCAGGAAATATTTACTAAGGTAAATCCACACACCCCAGAAGGGGAAGCTCTCTTGCGTATGCATTTTATGACTCAGTCTGCCTCTGACATTAGGAGGAAGCTATAAAAAGCAGCAGTGGGACTCCAAACCCCGATGAGCCAACTCTTGAACATGGTCTTTAGAGTTTACAATAGGGACAGGGCAAAGGGGGCAGAGAGACCCAAAAGAAATAGCCAAAAAGCACAATTGCTAGTGAATGCTTTAAACCATCTGGCCCCTCAGGGTTACCTAGCCCAAGAAAGCGTCACGAGATCAGCATCTGGGATACCCAGATGAAAGCCCCTGACTTGCTGGCCCCTGGGCTGGAATCAGCCTGCCTACGGTAAACGAGAGGGCCATTGTCAATGAGAATGTTCTAACCATCTTGGTGAAAGGGGGAAAAAGCTACCCGTCAATACTAGAGCTAACCCTCTTCCAATTGCTCCCAACCAGCTGCCTCGCCCAAGTAATATTACTAGGGGTCCCTGGCCCTTGACCTGACTGACAGACATCTTCCCTCTGTGGCAGACAAGTGGCCGTCTGGATGTTTCTCTCTGGTGTCTCTGCTGCTAAGTGGACTCTCTGCTGGCTCAGGTCTCCCCTTGAGTAGTGGGGTTTGCCCCCTCCCTTCTATGGGATCCCCTTCCTTGACTCTCCCTGTTTTCCATACCTATCAGGGCAAACAAAATTTGGCCAGATTGACAGGTCCCAATTTTGCAAATAACTTGGATCCAGCTGTCTTGGAAGGTCACTTTGTGTGATGTGTGTTGTGTCTAGTGTGCTATCAAATTGGCTTATAAGTAAAAGATCGCTCATAAATTAAACAAATAAGACTAAACTTATTAGTTTAAAGGGAATATTGCATCTTCTAAAATTTAACTTTAAAATTTTTATCTAGGTAAACCACTGATATTTGTAGGCTTTAGAATGATTAAAATGGCTTTAAATGATGAGCTTTTTGTGTGGTTTAAAGTCTTAAAATTATAGAATGGTTCCTTATCTATAAAGTCCCAATATCTGATATGCAGTTTAGGATTTCTTGCTTCCTAGGTTTATATAAAATATGCCAAAGAAGATGTATCCTTTATTGGGAAAAAGAATAGTCTTTGTCTAATTCAGAAGTTATTAAAAAGGAAGTTCAAAATACAAAGAAACCAGTAAGTAGAAAAGAGAGATGCAAAAAAAAGTTATTGCTAAGGAAGGATATAAAGAGTAATTTTCTATAAAAAAGATCTTATGTGATAAATTCTTGTCCTAGGGTAGAATGACTGATTATTTAAATAAGCAGTAGTATTAGACAAGTCAGAAAGTCCAAGTGTGTCAGAGGTGGTCTAAGTTGTGATAAGGTTTGTAAAGGGGAATTTATAAAGGAATTTTGTGTATAATTAATTTGGCTGTCATTAAAAGAGAATTGTTTCTAATAGTCTTTCTAGAGAATGGTCCCATGTTAAAACAAGGTTTTCCTAAGGTATAGATTTGCTGTTAATAAAATTATAAAAATGTTTGCTTTTCAATTCTATAATTTGTTTCTCTGAAAAACTTCACAGATTCTGACATGTTTAGGCCACGTCCCCCATCAAATCTTGAATTGTAACTCCTACAATTCCCACGTCATGCGAGGAGCCCAGTGGGAGGTAATTGAATCATGGGGGTAGGTCTTTCCCGTGCTGTTCCCATGATAGTGAATAAGTCTCACGAGATCTGGTGGTTTTAAAAACGGGAGTTTCCCTGCACAAGCTCCCTTTTTGCCTGCTGCCATCCATGTAAGGTGTGACTTGCTCCTCCTTGCCTTCCACCATGACTGTGAGGCCTCCCCAACCACGTGGAACTGTAAGTCCATTAAACCTCTTTCTTTTGTAAATTGCCCAGTCTTGGGTATGTCTTTATCAGTAGCACGAAAGCGGACTAATACAGATTCCTAACTCAAAAGTTCAACTGTTGTGTCAGGCTGCTTTCAGCATTGTCCCCCTTTGAGAAGGCCTGTGATGATAACCATCTCCTTTAGCTTTTTCATCAGCGCCTGTAATAGTTTTTCCTCTGGTTCCCACTGTTGTTATGGCCTGATGCTAAAATATTTTATCTTAGAGGCCTATAAAAGCAATGTTTTCTCCTAGTATAACTTGAATCTGTACTCTTGGTTTTTCCTTGATGTATAACCTTATTTTTGGCTTTTAGGTTTTGACTCTTATATTGCTTAAAAGGGTTTTAAGGGCTAATGAATGCCTGCCTACCTCCATTCCTGTCTGGCCTAGAATGTTTAGTTGGTTGTAAGTCCCTCAGCCAAAGATAATCCCAAAGAAACCTGAAAAACTCAGGCAATGACAGGAAATAGGGGGTTGGACATGCCTCACTGTGCCTCTCCTTGAAATTTAGGCAAGGTGCAAACAGTCTTTCAATATTATGAAAATAAAGGATTGCCCTTTCCCATAAAAGAAAAGAATAGCTTCCTGTATTCAACCAGCAGCTTTGCCTTACTGAAAATTTTTTAAAAAGGACCCCCCCACCACTGGATGAATTACAACTTACCAGGTATTGTAAAGTGTCCTCACTGCTATTAAACTTCAGGGAATCACTAGCTGGGTACACCTGTCCAGGATGAAACCTGTTTCTCTTAGGTCCCCACAGGTATAAGAGGAGGACAACATGACTTACACTTGTGAACCCCTAGAAGACTTAAAGCTGCTGTTTCACAAATGGACAAATAAATGACATGACAAGGAAGAGTGTATGCAATAATAAACCACACCTATTATTCTCACTTGTTTGTTTTTTTTACCTTTCCTAAGATCTTTGACAGCTATTTTATTATTACAAACTTTTGACCCTTGCTTAACTTCTTTTTTTTTTTTTTCCTGAGACGGAGTTTCGCTCTTGTTGCCCAGGCTGGAGTACAATGGTACGATCTCGGCTCACCACAACCTGTGCCTCCTGGGTTCAAGCAATTCTCCTGCCTCAGCCTCCTGAGTAACTGGGATTATAGGCATGCACCACCAGGCCCAGCTAATTTTCTATTTTTAGTAGAGATGGGGTTTCTCCATGTTGGTCAGGCTGGTCTTGAACTCCCGACTTCAGGTGATCCGTCTCTCTTGGTCTCCCAAAGTGCTGGGATTACAGGCGTGAGCCACCACGCCTGATCACTGTTTAACTTCCTAGTAAAGTCTGTGTCTTCTAGACTATGACAATTCCATGTGAAGATGATGCTGCACAAGGCTTCCCACCCATCCAGTTGTCTGACTCGGAGAATACAAACATCCTACCATAGGGCCCCTTAGATCAGGTCCAGAGATTTTACTCCTCCAACACTAGGCAGGGCCTATGCCCATAAAATCAGGAAGAAGCAGTTACAGAAGAAAGACCTCTGCTCTTCTGCTGTCCCCTTAAGAGTAAGTAGCAATATCTAATCTTTGAGAGGGAAACGAGGGAGGAGACCAGCAGGACTTACCTCCCTATCCCCACAAGATGAAGTGAAAAAACCAGCAGGAACCAGCAGATGGTGACAAAACCAGGTGCCTGGCTGCCCTCATTGCTCATTCACATAAGACACTCCCATCAGTGCCATTTCAGTTTACCAACGCCATGGCAACAACCAGGAAGCTACTGGCCCTTTCCAAGGCAGTGACTCGAAGTTATTTCCTCTTTCCTAGAAAGTTCTGAATAACCCAACCCTCAATTTGCATGTGATTGAAAGTGGGCACAAGTGGATATAAATGCAGTGGCCAAGAGCCCACAAGTGTGGCTGTGGGCACACTGCCTATGAGTTAGCCCGGCAAGGAGCAGTACGGTTCAATAACAGATTGCTAACACCAGGGGCTCACTCTTGAATTCTTTACTGGACAAAGTCAAGCAGTGTTGGGGCTTGCCTGCCCTGCATCAACGCTATTTGCAGAAACATGTGCATTCTATCTTATGTAATATATGACAGCTTTATTTGTTCCAAATAAATACCTGAGAGGATACAACTCTGTGGGTTTGGCAGATAAAATGCCCCTATTATGCTTCCTTTAAAAACGTTCATGGAAGGGGTGGCTTTTTTGGTGTGTGAGGAGATGATATCGTGAAATATCAAGATCACTTACCTCCCAGGGACAAACACACGCCTTCTTCCCTATGACACTACCCTGACTGAGGGTACCAGAAGTGGCCTCTGTTTCCCCAAAGTAGGGTTGCCAGATTTAGCAAATAAAACCAGAGGATGCCTAGTTAAATTTGAAAATAACAGATAAACAACAGTTTCAGTACGTCCCAAGTAATGCATGGATGATACTTACGTTTATTGTTTTCCTGAGACTGAGCGCCCTGTATTTTCTCTGGCACCTCTACCCCAAAGGATAGTGAAACCAAAAAGACCAAAATATCCGAAGGACCAAATGCTTGGCTTCCAAGTTTAAGAATTGTGGTCTAGTGTAAAACAGGAAGTAGTGGAAAGAATTCTTCCTGGGTTTTATTTTTCTGCCTGAGATGGGGAAAGTTCTGGAGTGCCTTAGAAAGTGGCTCTGGTGACCGTAGCTGCTCCCTGCCCCTCTCTTTGCTTGGCTGCAGCAGGAGAGATAGAGGGCAGTAGACTCCGCAGGCACCGGCAGCCAGGGCATGGGAGCAGAACGTGGACGCGGGCTTTGAGCGCCTCCGCCCACTCTGCCTCACCTGCGTCCCGTCCCAGAGAGCTATGCGCCAGCAACCGGATGTCCCAGGGTTCCTTGAGGCCTTGCAGGTGCTCCAGGCCGGAAGCAGGCGTGTGCTGTCCTCCAGGGGCGCCCCTAGGTGCGGTGGGCCTAACTCCACCTCCGCCGGGGTCGAGGGTCAAGGATGGGGGCTAGGGCCAACCCACTGAGAAGCAGTACGAGGACGCTGCAGTGAAGGGGAAGAGCTGGCCGCGTGGGATCCCAAGCTAACGCCAGGTAAGCCACGCACCGTCCCCACCCCACCCCACCCCACCCCACCACCTTCCGCCGCCGACGCTTAGGGCTAGGCCTGCGGAAAGCGGAACCAACAGAACCTAATGTCCCAACCAGGGGACACCCAAACTGACGGGATGTGAGTGCAAAGGAGCTGTTGTGAGTGGAGAAACCGTTTCTGTCCTCGCTTGCCCCAGTTCGCGGTTTGGGACGCTGGCGCCGGCCCCATTAGACAGTCACGCGCGCCGGGCTAGCCCAGGGAGGCCACGACGCGTGCATGCGCTCCGCCAGGGTGTCCCCGGCTCACGGGGGTTGCAGCTGGCATTTGAGGCCAAGGCAGCGAACTCATGGCTTGTGACCAGCCCTGCCGCGTGTCCTGCACCCATGCGGGAGCCTCTGTGCCAAGCAGGCTTTCCCATCGACCTGACAGTGGGCTGTGCCCCGGTCGCCACCAGGGCACATCCAGTGGTAGTGGGATGACCCAGGCTCTCACCACCTGTGCGCCCAGGTGGCCGTCAGGGACCTTGTGGAATGTAACGATTATGCTGTGCGGGTTAGTGGCCGTTTGGCTTTAGACTGATACTTCACATCTGAACCCGTTTGCTCTCCTACAAAATGGAAATAATGCCTACTTCACTGGGTCACTCTGCCGCGTAAATGAGATGATGCACAAAAAGCCCATCCAGCGCCGTGCCTGGCACATAGCAAAGGCGCCATATGCCAGCGTGGTAGAAGTGATTTGTCCCTGGGCAGCCGTCGACCACATCCTCCCACCTCCCTCTTCTAAGTTCTCCGTGTCTTCTAATTCTGTTTGATTAAAATCACCTTGCCAAGAAGGGCCGTTCAAGTTTCCAGGTGGAACTGTTATTTAACTTTTTCCGGGATCATTCATTGCGTTTTAGCCTTTTATCTGATGGGGGAATGAAGCCTTTAATTTATCAGTGGAGCTTGTTAGGGAGGAAGTTTTTGGAGCAGAGAGCCATTCCCGGTTTTGAGGATCATAGCGGATGGCAGGTGCCGCCTGAGGGAACGAGGTGGCACAACACTGGTCTGGGCCCTGCTCCTGGCACAGGGTGGTGCTCAAGCGTCTCCAGCAGTTGGCCAGAAGACGCCTGGATGCCGGGAGCTGGCGGGCAAAACACCAGGCGGCAGCGTATTTCAGGGTCACACTAGTAGGTATGTATTCTTGGCCAGGGCAATTAGCTTCAAAGTGGAACGTCAGCAGGAAGAGAACAGGGCTTTCACACAGGGCGGGTCGTGCTGATGTGCTCTAGGTGTGGTTTTCAGCTGCAAGTGAGGGAAAGCAGCTAATTAGGTGAGCTAATACTACCTGGAGAGTCGGCTGACCCAGGTGGAGATGGAAAGAATCACAGCTCAGGGTAGGAAATTTTGTTGCAGCCATCCTGACATAGGACAACAAGAAAAAAGGATTTTTATTTTCATGTAATGTGTGCGGTGGACTTTGCTGACCCAAAATGCATCCCTGAACTTTATCCTTATCCCCGAGTGACGCCCAAGGATGCAATTAGGCTGAGGATGTGATTAAGAGCATGAGGGGCATTAGAGATAGGGTGAGAGCATTTGAGCATCATTGCTGGTAAGAAAATGTTGAAAACACACTAGCCTATAAATTTAGCTATGTCACTATATTCCCATGTCAAGTGGCCATGTCACAATGTAGTTTCATGGATGTAGACGGAGCTTGGCAATTTTCTGGCCCGTGTGGAAGAGAGAGAAGGGACTAAACCATCTCCTTTGGATAGACATCCCAGGCATCCGTCAGCAAGCGAGGAAGAGGAGGAAGGTCACTGGGGGGCAAAATGGGCTCCTGAATGGGATCTGGACTCCCGATGTTAACGTCCCGGCTCATCCAGAGTACCTCCATGGAGTCCTTTCTGGGTGGGGAGAAATAACATGCCATCATCCTGGATCTTATTGTAGATGATGCTCAGTACAGGCCCTTCCCCCACTCTGACAGTCTTGCAGAGTGGGGCCAGCATTCCTATAACTGCTTCCCACCCAGTTACTTGTGCTGCCCACATCTGTAGCTGGCCCTACCTGGGAACAAGACCAGGATGGATTTGAACCTGACATGAGCCCAAGTTATCACCCACCACTTCCCAGGACATGCTGTTGCTACTGCTGTGTCCATCTCGAGGACCTTGGCTACAGCCTTGGTCTTCTCCATTCCCCACTCCGAATTCTGCCCCATCCCCCACTTTTTTTTTTTTTTTTTTGTCATTTCTAAGCTTTCTCTAGATGTCACACCCAGTATTTTGCTGTGTTTGAAATACCTCTCAACCCTTTTTCCCCTTCTCTGGTCTGATTGCCTCTTTCTTCTCTGCTTACCGGAACTGGTTGAATTTCCTTGAAACATGTCTCCTTGCCCCTAGTCTTTTCCTCTTCTACTCAGTTCACTTCCCACTCTGATCCTTCCTTGGTTGACTGGTTGTTTTTGACGTTGGTGCTCCTTATTTCCTGTAGACTGAAATTCCAAGGTCCCTAATTTGGAATCTGGGGCCCGTAACAACCTAATGTCAGCCGCGTTTCCAGTGAAGTGCATCATCCGTCTTCCGGCTCCTGTCCACTCTAGTCAAGTCGGGCTGCTCGCTGTCCTCAGCCACACTGCACACCTACTCTGTATGTGCCGCAGTCATCCTCTACTTTTCTGCTTGGTGAAATCCTGCTTGTGTTTTGGGATTTCTGTCAATTTGGCTGTAGATTGTTTCCTGAAACCTTCCTCACCTTTAGAAATGTGGTTCCTTCCCTTCTTTGGGTTCCAAAGTCTGCACATACTCCTTGGTCATGACTTAACATGTTGAGTCATAATTACATACCCTTTCTCCTACCAGTCTGTAATCTTAGGGAGAGGTGACGTCTGCAGAATTCTACAGGGCTTCCAGTTCTCTACTAGTGTTTCCCAACGCGTGCCTTAGGACACTAGTTCTACTGGTTGTTCATAAACACCTCTCTAGAGCTTGTTGTGTTATAAATGCTGTTAGGAATAGTTCCCATATAGGTAGGTGCTGCTGTTGGTGTCCTGTGTTTCACAGATGATGAAATTGAGGAACTTGCTCAAGGTTCAAGCTAGTAAGTGGCAGAGCCATGGTCAACCCAGGCAGCCTTGTTCCAAAGTCACATGCTTCCCCACCGCACTGCATCACCCCTCCGGTTAATAGGTATCATAGGATGACAGTTTCAAGAATGAAAGCACAGCTTGCACTGGGATGAACAAGGTGAACTAGATAGGTCTTTGCTGCAGGGTGCAGAGCTGTCCCAGAGCTTTTCTAAGTGACTGCACATGGGCAGCTTCCAGGAGGATTGGGTTAACAGCACTCCTCACACCTTCTTGGCTGCCGAACTTATTTTTCCCATAGATTATCTTGCAGGGTAATGTCTGTAGAATAGAATTTGGAAAACATTACTTCAGATCAATGTTTCCAAATTCGTACCACACTGTAAGTTTGTGAATTATTCAAATTTTAACCTGGATGGTTGTAATTATAGAGGTGTTTGACATATATTTATAATCACATTCTTGAACGACGGATCACCAATATTTCCTTGTTGGTTTGCTCTGGCCAACCTGAGGGGCTGCTTGCCTGGCCTTGTCATCACACGGCTGGGGAGTTGAGTTGGGAATCTCCCCTTCTCTGACACCTACTCTGCAGAGCGTCATGTGCCAGGGAAGGCAGGCAAGTGAGTACCAACATTTTATTGCTACTGGGCAGAAATTGAGGCTGTGAACAGGGGTGTGCTGACACTGTAGGAGAGGCTGAATGGGGCACCTCCGGGGAGATGCAGTCAGTGGGGGATAGAAAGCGAGCAGAGCTGGGCCAGCGGGGCATGGGGTCCTGGAACTCCAGGTGGGTGGTGACTGCGGCATCAGCTCAGCAGGGCATTCTTCTCTTGCCAGAACCCCCATCTCTCAGGCCCACAAAGGCTCTGTCCTCTCTTACATCCCCCCTACCCACCTACCCAGACTCATTGTGTTCCTTGAGGGGAAGGCACCCAACATTGGTTTCAGTTCATAGTTTTTAAAGATGTGAAGCTGTTGGTTGGATCCCATTTTGTAGATGGGGAAGAATGTGTCATAGTTGGGTGGTTGGGAAACGTGACCCTGGAGCACTTGGGCCACTTTGGTCAGCTCTGGCCTGGTAAAGACATTGTTGTGTAGAAGCTTTAGGGAGCTTCTTGCCCTGTCTCCCACTGTCTTTCATCCTCCCCCAGGACAGCCGTTGAAGCTGCAGCGGGGCGATGCTGAGTCTGAGCAACAGTGAGCTCAGCTAAGGTAGAGAGTCCCATAGAACTGTCTCTGAGCACGTAATCTGTGTGGGCGCCCTGGGATGCAGTGTCCACTGTGTGGGGAGAGAGGTTTGCCTGGACCATCCACTTGCTTACCTGTTTTCCCTTATTTGGCAGAGAAGCTAATTATGGCCAAACTCTCAGAGGGAGGGGTATGATGTGTTAACTGTCTGCACCCACGGCCTTACCGGAATGCCTGCCGTAGGGTAGCTCTTTAACATGTGTTTTGAACAAATGAATGATTAGCGGCATACGTCCTCACTGTGTGGCAGCTATTGTTGTGCTGGGACACAGAACTAGGATCCAAGCCCATGTCCTGCGTGCCTGCCACCAAATGGCATCCCTGCAGTAGCAGGGACCTTGTGCCTATCCGAGTCTGTTTGAATGGCTCGGTTGTGCTGTGCAGGGCTGGGGGCTGGTGTCAGCCTTTTCCTGCCCCAACAGGAGCTGCTGTGGGAGATGGGGGAAAGGGAGTGTATCCGCTTCTCAGGAATGCCTGAGTCAGGCGCCTGTCTCCACAGTTTCTGTTCATGTGCGCTTAGTTCTGTGGCTCTTCTGATCTCTGAGATGTTAAACTTCTGTTGAGATAGAAAATGTTCCCGAGCGGGTGCAGAAAGAGATGATGGGACATCTGAGGTGGCTTGACCTCAATAGCAGGCAAGTCTTCCATTTGGGACCCCTTAGCTGAGGAGCTTTGGGGCCACCAGTCAGAGCCTGCGTAGGGGGCTCACCGCAGTGGTTCTCCCTCATTCCCACCCACGCCCTAGGCCCCCACTTTGTGGCTCCTGACTTTCGCCAGGGGGTCTCCAGTTTCCACCCCCTGGAGCCCATCCACAATTGAATAAAGAAGCCTGTCCCCAGCCCCAGCATGCTCACTGCTGCTTCCCAGAGTCTCCTCAACCAGCCAGCATGTTAACCCTGGCTAGATGGCAGGCACTGTGTGAGGCACGGGGGATCCAGTGATGGACAAGACAAAGTCACTTCCTTCAGAGAGCTCATGGTCTAGCTGAGGAGACAGACACATGTGACATGGAAACAGCACACTGTAAATAGCGAATGTTCTGCAGCGTTGCAAAGAATGCGGGAAGATAGAAGTGGGTGGAGAGAGGAGGGAAGGGGAGAATGACTCCGAAGACCTTAACCATTTGCCACAAGGCTTAGGTAACAGAGAGTCTCTCTTAAGAGTCACCCTCTGCTAAAGCTATGACTTTTTGTCTTTGTGCTTTTAGTGGCAAAATCATTTTTCCAAACTTCTGCATGGATCACCAATAAAGACAACAAAAGCAGAGTGCCTGTGGTGAATTGGGAGCAGGGTGAGGATGGGGGTGGGGGTCGGGTGCTGTCTGCCTGGCTGCATCCGTGTGCCTGCCCTTGTTTCAGAAGTCTGGCCTCTGGTCTCCCCAAGGTGGTCATACACCCATTCAGGTTGCTGTTGAGCACCGCTTTGCCTTGGAAGGGCCTGGAACCTACAGGCTTGTTACAGACACATCTACAGGTGACCTTGTCATTCCTGCCTTGGGTCCAAACTGGACAGCTAGGCTTTTCTTTTGGGGAAGTGATGCCTAAATACAATACAGGTAGGAAGGGGTAGATCTGCGTGAGGAATCGTTGCCTTTTCCTAGCGTGGGATGAGTTGGTGGCTTCCTGGAGCTGTGTGGTGTGTGAGCCCGTAAGGGGAGGTGCCGCTAGAGTGGACAGTGTCTCTGAAGGGGAAAGGCCTGTTCTGGGACTTGTCGGTGCAGAGAGCTTTGCTGGAAGAGCTGTACTTTCTGATCAGACCTTGCCTACAGTTCCCCAGGGAACCCAGGGAGCTAAGTGGACACCTGCTGGGAGAAGGTGAGAGGCCAGGCCAGCAGAGGCCAGTTCTGCTGCCCTGCCTGTAGGTGTGGCTGCTCCGATTCACCTGCGGCCTGGCCTAGTGCTCACAGCGCCGTGGACCCTGAGCACATCATTTTATGTGTATTGGCTTAGTTGATCCTCATGACAACCCCACGTGTTAGGTATTATTTTGACCCTCCTTGTGCTAATGAGGAAATTCAGGCACAGAGGTTCCCTGGGTAATCAGTGGTAGGGCTGACATTCACATTGAGGCAGTCTGGCTTCCCAGAGAATGCACCTGAGAGCTTTCTATACATGGCCCAGCAGCTTCATGAGAGAAGGATCCTCCAATGTCTCACAACTGGGGATTCTTATGTGCGGCTTCAGCTGTAAGTGACCAGTTGGAGAACAGTGTGTGTGTGTAGTTTGTATTAAAACACCCTCCTGATGCAGGCACCTGGAAGCTGGTGCCAGGGTGCTTTGCTGACCAGTAGAGACAGGTTACAAGACATGGAGTATTCCTCAGAAAGCAGCTCCTGCCCGGCAGGTGACTTCCAGCTGCCTTGACCTGTTACTCTGTGCTGGTCTCCCAGCATGCAGCCCCTGGTTAGGGAGACATGGGGGACTCTGGAATCAGGGCTGCACACAAACAGGGGAAGATGTTGGTCTTATTCCTCCTTCCCCAACTAACTCAGCGCCCTCCTACCCATGACGCCCTTGGCTGTGTGCTCTTTACAGAAGGGGTGTGTTCTAGCTGGGTGCCTGACTGGCAAGGGAGGACTGTGAAGGGCGCCCCACACGCAGGCAGCTCTTCAGCGCCTGTGCCCAGGTCTTGTGGACCATGGGTCTCTCAGTGTTAAGCGCTCCCCACGGGGCTGCGTGGCACCAGCAGGTGTACCCTCTTCAGGCCCTTGGCTTTGGCTGCTTTTTCCTGCTTGGCTCTTTCTCTGCTCCCTCACTTTCATTAGAAGCTTCTTTTTTTGTGAGAAGTTTATGAGTAGGAGGTTTGTGGTGGGAGAAAGCAGAGAATGGAAGAATAATTCTGGATTATCTGTGGGTTTTCATTAGCTACTCTTTCTGTCCCTCATTACCAGGGATGAATAAGATTTGCTTCATAAAGGATCAGGATGCTTGTGCCATTTTGCAAATAGAAGTTAAGGAGTTTTTCTCAGAATCAAACATTAAGCTAGAAAAACAAATCCAACATAAAACCCTGAAGCAAAAAAGGAATCCAACAGAAAATGCCATTCTGTTCAAACTTATGGCCTGTAGGAAAAATTTCAAAAATATTCCTTCAAAGGGCCAAGCAGCAGGCCTCCCGTTTAAGCGCTGCAACTGTTATAGGATGTCTCTGTCTCACATACCGCTTTGAAACATTACCCTTCTCATCCTGCATGATCAAATGCCTTCTCTTGCTGACTCTCATTCTGCTGTCCTGAATAGGGCGGCTATTGTTCTCCAGCAGGGCATGCTTTCGGTGTCACATCATTCTGGCAAAGTATTGACACAAACCAGCATTATTCCTGGATCTGCCTTTCTCTTTGGTCCCCTTTCTTCTGGGCCTAAAGAGATCACATCCAGAAAGGCAGTTGGGTTTTCTAGGTTGGGGAGGACTCTGGGTGCTTCCTAGTGGGCTTTTTGGCCATGAAGGGACTGCTCTGTTCTGCCACCCACGGTGTGCGGGTAGAGACTCGCCGTGGTCACGAGGCAGGGGATGGATTTCCAGAGGTCTCTTGGCTAAAATGCACTCCGGAGAACTTTTGTTTCCAAAGTCAATTTATTGAATATTAAGTCATAAAGCCAGTGATATAATTTTAATGAAAAATATCCTGTATCACTTAAGACTTAAAAGAACAAAAATACCCCTTAGAAACACTGCTTTGAAAAATAATCACATTAACTTTACACACAACAGAGTCCTTTCTTAAGCTTTATTTAAGAAATCGAGTACTATATAGTTCAATATATATAAGACACATCCAGTATTGTGTTCCTGATAGCAAGTGCATAGATTTTGTTAAGATATCATTTTCACTCAATAGAAACGTTTCATGGTCACATGAAGATAATATTCCCAGTGATTTGCCCAAGCATGAGAGGAGAAAACAGAACACAGCAAAAATAGTGAACTACAACAGAGATGAAAAACAACAACAGCAAATTAGCAGAACAGTCGATTCCTGATAAGTGAATAAGCTGATTGTTTGGTCACAATGTTTTATTCACTTATCAGGAACGATTCACAGTACATTAATGTTCACTGTGTGTCCTAGCCTGCCAGCTAAGAGTCCGAGCCCATCGGCTGCGTGCAACTGCTGTGGGCTGGGCAGCGTGTGTGGCTTCCATCAGCAAGGCGGATGTTGATGGTGCTGCGGTATCCCAAGGTGGTCCATGCATGGCACACGGATTCACCTTGCTCACACTGCAGCGGTGTCATACCGACTCAAAAATATGGGTATGAATTTAAGCAGGGACCAACTTTACAGTCATAAGTGCTTAAAGGAACTAGCATTTTCATCCCCTTCTTTGGAGAATTATTTGTTGCTTTAAAAAAGCAACAAAAACTGGCTTTGTCTTTCTCTTCCTTTGCTTAGCATGAGTATTTTGTCTTGTGCCAAAATGGTGGATCTGTGTACTTATAGATTTGAAAAATAAACACTTGCACCTTGGAAATGATAATTTAATCACCCCCCATGCCTCCCAACATCCCCCTCCCACCTCCCTAATAAAAAGAAATCACGCCCTTAGCCATCCTTTCCCACTAATGTAGGCAGTGTTTTCAGAGGAGACTGCCGAAGGCTATGAGGAGACTGAAAGCAGAAGTGGTGGCAGGAAGCGAGCTCCATCCGTGCAGGCTGGAGCTGGTGGCATCACTATCACTGAGGCAGCCAGCCCCGGGGAGGGAGCCTCCCTTCCTCCACCTCGCCAGGCCCCTCTGTTGTTGAGCAGACTAGAAAATACAATCTCGGGCCAGAGGGGCTGCTGCAACGAGAGGGTGAAGATCCTGAGCACCTACTGGGAGAGATTTCACTGGCACCCAGAGGAAGGCTGCCAGGTGCTGGGTGGCCTGAGTCAGAGCTTGTGCGTCTGAAAATACTGGAAGGAGAGATAAGACAGAGGGAGCAAACATCGACGGAATCTTGTAAGAGCACTTTAAGAGCAATCAGATTCCTGAGCAGAGGCAGAACAGGGCCTGCGGCTTCAGTCTTTGAGGGCAGAGAAGGAACAGTTTTTGATAACTGGCCTTGGGGTGACAGTGGGCACGAGACTTAGGTTCATCCAGGAGGGAGTGTGTGGATGCGTATGGCGTTATTAGCTTTTGTTTGGAAAAGGACAGTAAACTATGAAGACGACTTGAGTGAGAAACTTAACTTTACCTCCCCCTGCCTCCACCGGACTGAGTACAGCTTCCATTTGAGCCCTTGGAAATACTTCTCTTCTCTTCCGTTAGTGTTAATAATTAAAGCTGCTCCTGGATTCAATTAGCTTGTAGAAATAAATAATTTAAATGACTTTTCTATACATATCTTTTGATTGATGGCAACAAATAGACTTAAGTTTAACCCTTTTCACCAGCTAAGTTGATTTTTCTTCTCTGGAGAACTCACCTCTTTTAGAAAGGTGATTAGTGTCTAAGAAGAGGTGGACTGTAATGATGCAGGTTTGGCCTCGTGGGTGTGGAGAGGAAATCCCCACAGCAGTTTGGAATGTATGTTAAGAACTGCGTGACAGACTCATGAGGGAGGGGAGAGAAGGGGGAAATTAACCTGTGTGGTCAAAAGACCGTAAAACACCTTGGCAAATCCAACCCCAAAGGCAGTTACTGAGGTGAACCTTAGGAAAAACGTGTATAAATCTTGGAAGCAGGAGTTCAAGTGGGCGGTTGTACATAAATCAAAGGTGGCTGGTGTGCAGTTTCCTCTTTCCCAAATCAGATATTCACTTAAGTGGAATCGACTGTATCTTTTTACACAACATAGAGAAAAAAACAGATACGTGAAACAGTGAGGTGTGCAGATGTATCACCAACATATAATGACTACCAACAATACAACACGCAGAGAGAGAAACAAGTATTAGGAAAATGGTTTAATATTGGAGACAGAAGCAAAAAACTGCATCACACAATAACATACATTACAAAAATAAGTCTGACTGTTTCAACTACACGGTTATGTTCACAATGAGGACAGAAGAATCAGAAAAAACTTTGATCTAAACAGCAAAAAAGCAAACCCTAAAGTTTTAACTAATACATTTATCCACTTAAAGTGACTGAATACTTCTAAATCTAATTACCTTATTGTGTAACTGCACAATACAGAATAAAAAGTGAAACTTACCGCTGTTATTTTAAGACAAAATTCTAATGCTAGATATAAGCAAAGGGAAAAAAGAAATCAAGCCAAAGTTTTTAATTCTCAAAAGAAAAGCAACTTTCTTTCTTTCAACCCGAAATCAAACTTGAAATCAGTCATTGTCAGGGGCCCATCAGAGCAAGCCACAAAAATTTCCATTTTTTTTTAATCTCCAGTATAAAAAGTTCCACTGGTACAAAATGCATAAGTACAATCAGTTGTAGAAATAGGAAAGCCTGCGTATTTTTTTTTGGCTCAAATTCCATCAAACAACAAAATCCAAATGCATCAATAAAACAAACAATACTCAAATGGTCTTACAGTTTCCACTAGGTTGCATTAACTTTGGCTTTTCTCAGACAATATTTAAAAACTATTTTGTAATTCTAAACAAAGTGATTATTAATCTACAAACATCAATTCTCACAGCACAAAAAAACAAATACATTTTTTTGTATGACATTATTCAAAAAGGTAATGAAACTACAGGTTTTTTTAAAATTTTATTTTTTTTAATTAGCACTTAAGATAATAAAAACAAACAGTAAAATGATTCCAGAGTAGCACAAGCCAACTATAACCCCTATGGTGAAAGAAAGATGAACTCGTTACGCCTTTGAGGACTGCCATTGCATCACAATTCTCTAATTTAGATTAAAAATGACTATTCTCTACACTTGATTAAAAAAAGCGGTTTACCTGTGTTTTCTTCTGGCACAGGCCCTTTGCACCCTTGCAGCTTTTTCCTTTTGATATTAAAAGATAAAAGTGGATAGAAGGACAGTTTGTCTCTGTGGAAGGTTATTTTTTGGAGAAGGGCAACAAAGGACTTTCCCCCTCATGTCCTCTCTTGGTGACTTGTGAAGAAGAAACACTCGATTCAGAGGGCATGTCCTGAGCCTCCTGTCCCCTACCCTCAGTGTTTCCTCTGGGGGAGATGCATGCAGGTGGGTTGAGAGGGACATGGGGAGGGGAGTCGGCTTCAGTAAAGAAATCAAAGTTGTTTTTCGTTGAGATTTAGGTAATTGATAAGAAGTTTCAGAATGAAATGGTCTTAGAAATTCAAGTGGTGGGCTCTGTGTTTCCACATATGTGTCGAGACACACTGTGTTCTGAGAGAGAGACAGGTGCAATAACTGTTGTTATTAAGCTGATTGCTGCAGGAAGTACAAAATAGCCCTCAGAGGATGAAGGAAGGCCCCAGCAGTAGTAAACACATGTGAGGATAATACAAATCATGTCATTGTAAATGCATGTGCTATAAGAAGGAAACGTTTGTGTTGCTTTTTGTTTTTTTTTTTGCATCAGTAGAGGCTAGTCCTTTCCATCCCAGGGCTATCCCATCCACACACACTGATCCTAACAGGGTGCTGAGCGGGGAAGGGGAGCTGAGGCCAAGAAGCTTCCAGGGCATGCCGAAGAGGAAGGCTGGAGCTTGTGTTGGGGCTGTAGGCGTGACATTAGGATTTGTCAAGACAGCAAGGTACCTGTTCATAGAAAGTCATATGGCACTTTAAAAAGTGGCAGCAGGAACTGGTGCTAGGTATTTGGTCAGTAAATTGTGATAAAGAACTGAGCTTTACTTAGATGAAATGTATTCAATTAAAAAACCACAAAGGCTGGGAAAGGGCTATGGGCTTCTAACTCCAGATACCTGGTATATTCAGAGGTACCTACCGGGGTCGGAGATGCCCCGGCATATGGCTGATTAGAAATACTATTTAGGAGTATTTCAGAAACAGAAACAAAACCCCTCAAGAGACTATCCTGCCACAAAGTTGTTTTACTGCAAGGTATATGAAAATATTCCAGACTAGGACATAGCACTAACGTGATCTCAAAAGCACACAGGATTGTTAGGTGCTCAATCTACCTCCGTTTTCCCTCAGGGTTTATCCAATTACTCGTTAAAAACTGAAGAAGGAATTCTAGTAGCACATTAGGAATTCTTTTCCCAAAAATGAGAAATAATCAAAAGTAGTGTAGGATTTTTTCCCTTTAGATTGGCCTCGTGGAATTGTTTTCTTTTGGATCTTAACCAAAGAACAAAGTAGTCAAACCGAAACAACTTAGAGGATGGATGCAGGGAAAAAAATCTAAACTGGAAACACCCCAAAACAAACTCACTCAAATCATGACAGTATAAAAAGTCATCAACATTCCAGATAGCTCTGGGTAGAAAGGGTTAAAAGTTCAAAACTTTCTCACCTTAGAGGTTTCCACAGATTATGAAGAAAATACATGGTGAGGTTGCCTTCACAGCACTGATGTGCGGAGTGGTTAAAAAAGTGGGACATGGGCACTTATACAATGTCTTACAAAAAACATCAGAGAGAAATAACAAACAATAACAATTTCAGGCAACAAGACCACAGGATAGCAAGTTAACAAACTTTTTAACCTTTTTTTGTTTTGTTTTTTTTTTTTAAATATTAGGGATTTATACAAAACACATAATAAAATACCCATGTTATCAAATTACTTCTCACAAGAAACACACTGAAGCTCTAGGAAGGAAGTACCTTTGGAATTTGGCACTATATATTTTCACTTTTTTTTCTTTAAAAGAAAAAAAACAGATCACATTTTGCTGAACACAAACACATCTAAATAGTCCACAATTAAAAAAAATGACATCAATGCTTCACAAGCCAACACAAAACTTATTCTGGAATAGGTTTTTTTTTTTTTCCCTCACATGAAATTTTTTTTAAGCAAACAACTTTTTTTTTTGAAATTCTTTTTTTTTGTATTAAGTAAACCAATTCTAAACTTGTCTTATCAACAAAGAACATTAAGACTCATGATGAAACCACAACTTAATTCACAGAAGCACCAACATAACACAGTTTACAGTAACCTTTCTCCTGTACATTGAAACAGTATAAAATATAGGTAATTTCATGTGCATTAAACCATGGATTGTCTAACTGTGAGTTCAGCAAAAGGTGACACAAATAGGTAGCATTTGCCCCAAAACAGGGTAAATATTTTTCTTATACTAATCTACAAAAAGTGGTTCTATATATATATCTTAATGAGAAAGTGAGCCACCTAAAATGGCCTTATCAAAAAACTTTACACTGCCTGAAAAATGTAAAAACTATTACAGACCTCTAGAGACTTAAAATCAGACAGTTTTTTTCTCAAACTGTTTTTGGAAGTAGTCTGTTAGAAACCAACATTCTGTGTCCCTGGACACATATTGCTATTGTTACCAGTGACCGGGAAGAATGCCAATCCCTGTATAATACTTTCAAGTCTGTTTTAGGAAAAGAAAAAAAATAAGAAAGAAACGTTTTTGCCACAGGTTTTTTCTATAATGAATTTGTCTAATAATAAATTTCAGTCTTGCATGAATGCAGCAATGTTTTTCACATTGACTTCCCAGAATTCATAGCTAGATGAGGTCACATGCAAATTTCAAAGGTCAAACTAGATCAAAGGTCAGTAGGAGAACCAAATATGATGTGAGGTCAGAAAGACATCAGAAACAATGACGGGACGATGAAACTTTTTTTTGAGACGCCACAGGGACATGCTAGGCAAACGATGAACTAACGGGCATGAAGATGTCTAGGGAAAAAACAAGGAAGAGTAAAAAAGTTACACAGAATCTATGCAGCAGCAACAAAATCACTTTTAAGGGTGCAGGAGAAAAACTAATGCAAATCTTAGGTCATTAGGGAGTCTCCGAGCCATTCACATAATTTGCATTTCTTACACTCTTTATCCACAGCACAATGAAACCCCAAGAGAATCCATCTGGAGAGAGTGAAGGGGGATGGATTCCGGGTGTTTTGGGGTGAGGGACAGGGGGAGAAGGTCCAGTTTCAACAAATGTGACATATGGGGAAAGTCAGACGACTGAACTGTAAACTAGATAATGGAAGTTACAAACAAAATAATCAGACAGATACAAACAACAAGAGGATAAAGCATGAACTTTAGGTCTAGGGTTCAACGGTGAAAAAAAGCCCATTCCTAGAACAATTCCTCTAGAGACTACTTCAGAAGGTTCTAGCTAGACAGAGAACTGCTCTTTAGGTACCCAATAAGTTAACAATAGGCAATAAATAACTTCCATTATTTCTGAGGCAGTAAAAATTTTGTATAAAAATAGAAATGCTTTTTTACAAATAAAATTTACAGGCCTGTGGCTTTCTTTTTTATTTATGTATTTATGTATTTATTTATTATTATTAAATTTATCTTTCAAGAAACATCAAGTATTTTCACTCATTTTTATTTTTTAAACCCTGTAGCTTTAAGAAACAGATCTCTAAATCTTTTTGTACATTAATCCTTTCTAAAAACTAAAACTAAAATAAAACAATAACAAAATAGACAACCAGTGTAATAATTTGACCAATAAATGTCATGTTTCTTTGAACCCTAAAATAAAATCCTACTTAGTAAAACAAGCCGATGTAGTGGAAAGACGTGTGGTTGGAGTAAGTGCTTCTCCTGGCTTCTCCCTCTCCTAGGCCACCACGTTAACCTCTAAGCACCGGGCCCTCCCTCCGGGGGTGGGCGCCGGGCAAGGAGGGGTGAATTCTCCAGGCAGTGCTCTCGGGGCACCAGTGGTTTCAGAGTTAGAATTGCACATTAGCGTTTGTTTGCCTTTTAAATTCTCAAGATGCCGTTTATTTGTGTATATGCTCCTCTTTAAAAAAGCAAAAATGAAAAAAATTTAAAAAAAAGGTAAAAGGAGATTCAAATTGCAAAACAAAGGAGAATACAGTGGCACAACTGGAGGAGGAATTTACTCAATAGAAACAAGGTAGCCCAAGTTTTAATTATGGCAAACTGGGTAGGGGAAGTGGGTGGGGACATGGAGGCCTTACTGTAAAAATAACCGTCTCTCTTGGTGAAAGTTGGCAATGTGGTCCTCCTCTGCCTTCCCTGTTGAGACAGGCTGGCTCGTGGGACTTACCCTAAGAAAGCTAAAATGAGAGCAGGGAGCCTCTGGGGTTAGGATCAGTAAGGTTTGCTGTCGTTTTTGGAACGCTTCAGCTGCACCTTCAAGCGTTTCATGCCGATCTGAAAGCCATTCATAGCCTGGATAGCAGCTTGTGCAGAGACTGGATTGTCGTAGCTAACAAAACCTGGAAAATACCGAGAGAGGGAGTCAGCCTGGAGAGGAAGCCCAGCAGAAAACAGAAAAGGGGGCCGGGGCTCTGGGGAGGGCTGAAGAGCCAGCATGAGGCGCCAGCCCCATGGGCCCAGCACAGCTCTGCAGAACTGATCGTGAGTCCACCGTGAGTGGATGATGGGGCGTGCCCACTGAGCAGCTGGCTGGACTGGAAATGTGGCGGCATGGAGCACACACCCCTCCCCACACACGGAAACCTCAGACTCAACTGTTTGTTTGGCTGAATTCAGTTCCACTTACTGAGCTCGCTCAAATCATTGTTTCCAGTCCTTTAATATCTCTCCAAAAGAACCCCAGGTCCATACACGCTACTTATACAAGCAGTGGTGTAAATATTCCAGGGCTGTGGGGGCCCCTAGGGGCTCACGTGTCCCAGCCAGGTGAGGCCAACCGGCAGGCTCGGGAAGGGAAGGGCTGGAGAACAGCAGATACTGCCAAGCCCCGGCCTCTCACTCTAGCTCTCCATGGTCTGTCACACACAGCCTACACCTGTTTAGCTGGAGGATGGGTCAATTAGCGAATAAACTCTAGAATAACTCATACTTGATTTTGGAGTTAATACCAAGGAGACTAGGGAAGTGCTGGGCCTTTCCCCTTATCTCACTTTCCATTTCCAAAGCTCCAGTAAATTCAACAGAAAGGAAATTGCTCCCTGGCATCTCCCAAAGTCTGGGGGATACATAGTCAATGGCTTAGTATCTGAAGAGAATTCCCCATCTCTTTCTTACTCTCTAGCAACGACCTCCACCAAGAACAGCACGGAGGGCATGCTTTTGAAAAAGAACTGCAAAGACCCAGTGACAAGAGGATCTCGGTCCCAGAGTCTGTTCCAGCACTGGGGGAGGCGGCAGCAGGGGTACAGCAAGGCTGTAAAGGGTGCTGATCTGAGTGGTGACAGGAAGCTATTGTCCTGATTTACATTTAGGTCTAAACGTGAGCTGTTTGGAAGGTTCTATACTAACTAGAGGAGGAAGAAGAGGACATGACTTTTCTGCCCAGTTCTCGGCTGATAAAAATGGGTATGCAGCATAACACTGGGCAGCTTTTCAGAGGTAGGCTAGATTGCAAAGTGGCTGTTTACATTTTTATTAAGTCTCATTCCCAATAAATGTGATCTGGGATCCAAGATTTGTGCTCTAACTTTCCTTTCCCTCGGGGTCTTTATCAAGGAACAGCAAGATAGTTACAGAATGGAAATGGACAAAGGTGAGATGGGTAACAAAACCTGGCCAAGAACTAGGAAAGAACGGGGCACTACCTTATGACTGGCAGCCCTAAGAAATGCGGCTGGCTCACCGAGCAACCTGGGTGCTATAGTGTTTCGCAGAACTGGAAACCAGTCCATCATGCTCAAGAATTGTCTGCTGACACTAACAGCTATGGTTTACATCAGTATGAGCACATGGTTAAGGTTGGAGGCTAATAAACAATCGGTTTTCAAGGAAGTAAATATTTTCTCAAATCAAATCATGAAGCAGAATTCCCTTCCAAATAAACCTAGAATATTGTTTAGCTATGAAAAACACAAAAGTCAGCCTGAAAGCCTTGTAAATCATGTAGGGAAGCCTCTCTAAAGTAGGCTCTTGCTCAAACACACACCCCACCCATAATGATTTAATTCGCATATCCTTCTCTACTGAACTGTCACAGAGGGGTTTATACAGTTGCCACAGCAGCCGCCGAATGGGTTCCGACTGACAGCCTTGCCGCTAGGGTAACGTGGTGACTGTAAGCGGCTGACATGCGGAGTCCTTTAACCATGCCTTCAGACCTTCCTGGGTGATAGCACAAATTAGACGTTAGGATAAGAGTTTTAGAAGCCAAAACATTCTCTTTGGACTGGTTACTCATTACCAGCCAGAGTTAAGTTTGAGAACCACCCTCCCTTTGCTACTTTCCTTTACAGCACACAATTCTGTGTGTTTCCTCCAGCCCTTACCTAACTACCTGGGTTTTATGCTGTTACTATTTCCCACCGGCATGAATTATTAAATTGCAGGAGTGATTAAAGCAAATACTCTAACTCAAACTGGGCCCTGAGCTTGCCAAGTAATATATACTCTGAACATCCTGGCCTGTAAACTGCTTTGGGGGCCAATAGGGTTTGAAAAATGAAATACGGAATATATTTAATGAATGCTATTGTCTTGGTGTAAAACATCAGTCCACTCTGTGAGCATCCCTTACTCCCTAAGGGAGCAAAAAACACCCACAGGAGGCGGAGTCCAGGCTGCTTGAGGAAAGGGGGCATGGCAGCTGAGGCTCTGATAACAGCTGCACGCCCCTGGACTCCGTATTCATTCCCACTCCCCGATGGTGGCCCTTCAGATCCCATCATGCGGTGTGCTATGTAACCGTGAGATCTGTCAGCCGCTCATCCCGGGCACGTGGAGCTGCGATCACGCAGCAGCCTGAACACATGGGTGTGTTGGTGCTGATGAACGGGTGTCTGTCTGTGAAAGTGTCTTTGTGTGCATGTACGTCAAGGCCAGTAAGCCCCCAATATGGTGTTGCCCACAACCACGGTGTCTGAATTGTACTAAACCCGGAGGGCTAAGGAATTAGTGGGAAAGATTAGCTCAATGTGGTTAGATTCCTTAATACTATAGTATAGAAGATTACTTAATGTATGGGCATTGACTTTAATTTCCCAGAGCCTTCCTTTCTTTGCCCAAATCTGCTTACAAGGATCCAGAAAATCAGAGCCCAACACAACGTGGGGAAGGCCCTATCCTGGCTGAAATTGTCTCACATTTTCCTTCCCATGACTCTTCACTTGGGAACCTACTACAATATTCTAGCTTAGTTTCTTTTGCATACCAAAGCACTTGCTCAGATTGGTCTGTTTGTCAATGAAGACTTTAGCAGAGATAACATTTCCAAAAGGCATGAACATCTGCAGAATGTCCTGGTCTCCAAATTCCTGTGGAAGGTGGTAAATAAAGAGGTTTGCCCCCTCTGGACCTAAGGAGGAAAAAAAAAGTCAGAGTAAGGTATCCCTTGAGTCTTAGTTTCCAAAGTCCCTTCTTAGGACTACTTTAACAACAGGTAGGCTAAGCATTTAGCTTTCTCCCCTACAAAGAACAAACAAACAGATGGATAAATGTCAAGTGCTGGAGTGCCTTTCAGGAAAGCAATCATCCTTCAGATTTTCCTGATTTCCAAAGATGCTGGTTACGAATGGCTTCCTTTCCACTGACAGTCTTCTGTGAGTCACAGGTACTACTGCCCCTTGGCATGCATTTCAGTCACCTCTTCATGGGGCTGGAGGTGACAGTGGGCAGAATGGGGACAGATAATCTTGGCATGGGTTTTTCTTGGGTGGCCATATTTTCTCAGGTACAGACAGGCTCTGAGAAGGAAAAAAGGGTGCTCTGTGCATTCTAAGAAAATTGTAACAATTGAGAATAATGGATGTAGCAGTAATGCTGCTGAGATTTCTCTATCATCTGCCTAGTTTTCCAGCCAGTTTTGATTTGCCAAATCTCTTAACACACAGTCTAATAATCATCTTTATTAGAAATGACTGGCAATGAGTCAAGGCAAGGAAAGAAGGTAGCCTGAGTCTCATGACTTTGAGAGGAATGACTCTCCTGGGCGTTAGCCTTGGAGATGAGTGCAGTGGACGTAGAAGCTGGGCAAAGACCGAGGAAGCCAAGCTCTGCCCGTCCACCTATCCTTTCCCACTAAACACAGGCAGCAAGGGCAGGATGGAGATCTTGGCCCCACTGGCTGGAGAGGTGCGTGCTCCTTGGCCCCCCTCGCTTTTCCTCTCCTGACTCTCCCCCACCCATATGAGCACCATTTGAAAGTTAAAAGCAGCACAAAAGGGCATAAATATGAGCTGAGGGAGATGAGGGCTGGCTGTTTCTTGGGCATTCCAGGCATGGAGTCTTCCAAGGAGGGGCGCTCACAGAACCGGTGAGGCGACTTCTGCAGCGGGTCAGGAATCCTCACCTGGCCTTCACAGGAGAGGAACAGGCCTGCCTGCCCAACTAGGCAACCCCAGGGGATAGCTGCACTGGGGTCCCTAGATGTGGGAAGGGTATCTGTGTGGCATGAAGAAAACTAAAATGAGGATAAAAAGAACTTTGTAAAAATGTCAAACCAAGCTTCTTCCCCTGCCTCCACAAAATATATCACAAGAAAGTATCCTAATGATTGGGACTTTACACAAAGAAAACTTCTTGAGGCAAACTATCGAAGCCACAGAGATGAAGTCTTCCGATTTCTCATTTAAAAGTGTGTCTTCATGACTACTGTAACTTTCCATATTGCTGCCCATTTCCTTGGATATATCCATATTCTAGGGCATGGGAAGGAGTCTATTTTAAAGGGACACAATTGCAGGGGGGCCTTGGGTCCCCAGATGTTTTCTGGTTTTAAGGGAATCAAAATTGAACATGAAAAGATGCAAAACCTAAAACACTGGAAAGGGATGTTCTGAGCGCTGCTGTGTGTGCACATCCTGGGTGATATGTCTGATGGTCAGATTTGGTGCTACCAGCTTTCATGTTCCTACTGCACAAAAGATGCAAATGCACAAATGAGAGTTATTGGGCCCCAGTTTGAACTGTGAAGTACATCTCACCTCCTGAAGCTGGGGAGAAAATACAGTTTCAATGCACATGACAGATGACTGGGTATGCCTGAGTAATCCTAGCTTTCTAGAATGTTGCTCATGCTGAATTTGTCTATGCCCAACAGAGAGACCAAGGAAACAAAGAGACCAGTAAACACACACAAGTAGGTTTTGTCCTTTTGCTCCTTATATTCCCAAGAAAAAATGTCAGCAGCATCTCTTGACATAGATCCCCCAATTTTTCCATTACCAAGAAACAGTTTGGTTTTGTATATGCCCCGAGTTTTTAATATTAAAATGAAAAAAAAAGATTTCATATGGAAAACCTCCCTTGTATGCAACTAAGGTGGCTGAGATGAAGAGGAGAAAACAAAACACCTTTTTAAAAAATGGGATTCTACCTGTGTGTCATCTCTCTTCCTCTAGAAGTGGGAAACACCTGTTTACAAGTCACCCCTTCATCAGATTTCTCCCGGTGCACGTTACTGTCACTTGTTAGACTCTCTGTTACACTCACTACTGGTCCTGGCTGTTGGGGTGTTCATGTTTTCTCTCTCTCACAGGGCACTTGATCTGGCATAAAGAACTGGGGACGTTTGTAGGAACAAAGCTGTATGAGTCCACCAGCGTCCCCATTCCTCACGGGACTCGCCTCCTGCAGGTAATAGACAGAGGCGGGCCGTCAGAGGCTCACTTCCTGTCTGGGGAAAAAACACACCAGGTCTGGCAACCTCGGACAGAACTGTGGAGTAGAAAATCTGGAATTCATTATTATTATTATTATTTTTGCTCTGCCTGGCATCATTTGCTTTTAAAATTATGTTTTATTTAAACTAATATGAAGATGGTTTAAATTTCTTGAGCACATATTAACTGGGTGAGAAAGGGATCAGAAGAGAGGTATGACAAGGTAGGAGATGATTCCAAAGAAAAACTGAACAAATCAAAGACCCGAAAGCATGCTACTGAAAACCCACACTCTTAAATCAGGAGTGGGCAATGGTTATTTTGGGCAATTTTATCTTAATCTCAGAAGGGGAATTACTGTGCTAAGCAGTAACCCCTCAAACTCCAGGCGAGGAAGTTCAGGGTAGTGGGCTCAGGTGAAACCTCAGAAACATGTTGTTTCAGGGCCCAGACTTCATCCCTAAACTGCTCTATACTTTACTGGAAGGCCCTGCTCTGTAATGGAGAGGTGACTACCATGTGGGGAACTGGCCTTCTGGCCTCTGTGTGATGATATCATCATCCTACAAGGCCCTGCTCTCTGCCCTCATTTGTCACCATGGTACTCAGACCACAGAGAAAAGGAACACACTCGGGCCTTTCTTTGGGAAGACAAGTGATGTTTATGATGTAGGGTCTCTTTCACAAGCCTGGGGAACCAGTTGTCTAAACATCTGTGCATGTTTCAAAAGCCTACCACAATAGTCACAGCTAAGAGTAAAGAGAAAGTTGAAATAATGAAAAGTAACTTAGACTTTCATATCTTTTTCATTTTAAAAGTGATATCCATGTTATTTATACAAAGAAAAAACCTTTTCCTTCCTTTGAAAAAAAAAACAAACTGGTGTTCTCTTAAAACCCACTTCAGACAAAGCAGTTTGGAACTATGGGGTGAGGGGGGTGAGGGTAAAAGAGAAGGGAAGGAAACTTAAAAAAATCTCCCTTAGTGCTTCTCTATTCTAGCTTTTTATCCCATATCTAAACAAGTCAGAAAAAATATCATTTAGCAGATTTTGCTCTAAAGGAGCTTCAATTAAGGAAGAATGACCAATGATCCTTATTTGGTCTTACTCATGAACCATTTCATAATTAGCTTTAATTTATTCTTAGCATTAACTTCCTGGAGTTTATTTTGCTTTACTGGCAGAGAAGCAAGGCAACTGATCACTTACTTGCTTTCCCTGAAGACCCCCAGTTAAACAAAGACCAAGGCAATCCTAACCATGGATTTTATCATTCATCTGAAAACCATCATCTGCTGAGAGCCAGCCACACACTCATAGGATGTGCGGACTCCAAAACCCTGACAAACACAGGACAGAGAGTGTTTGACCCACAGAAGCCTGTGGCCATCCATCCCCTTCCACCAACAAGTAGTTTCTGTGTAAGGGGAAAAGGTGATGGTCTGTGCTGACTTGCGAGAGGGAGGTCCTGGGAATTTTTTACAGGTAGCAACTATGAAGTAGTTTATGGGAAATTAATAGTTTATAGAACTTAATTACGGGAGGGGGTGAGCAGTGAGAGGATATTTGGGGATTGCAAGAAAGGCGATCAACTTTCCTGGACTTAGATCTGCAGAGATGCCATAACCCTTCAGAAGATGTAGCTGGGGGAAATAATTAAAACCATTTATTTATTTATCTACAAAGCCAGAGTGATACATAAATATACAATGGACAAGAACTTCATCTGAAGAGATCGATGAAAAATTAAATTAGAAGGTAACTGTAAGACCAAATGAGAAAGACTGAAATAAATTGGTTTTTGCTTTTGTTTGAGAGAGAGGGGTATGTCCGTGTTCCCCGAATGGAGTGCAGTGGCTAGTCACAGGCATGACCATGGCTCACTGCAGCCTCAGCTCCTGGGCTCAAGCGATCCTCCCATCTCAACCTGCCAAGTAACTGGGACTACAGGTGTAGGGCACCATGCCCAGCTTTCAGGGTTTGTTTTTTTTTTTTAAACATGAATAACAAAACAACTGCTTTCTGTTATGACATGGGTTCAGTTCAATTTGATACCTTCTAACCGTGCTCTAGAGGCCAGTGCTGCCTGTTGGGCTGGGCCCTGCCTGGGGCCAAGGGCGGCACCTACCTTCCTTCTGGCTGCCTGCAGCGCTCTGCTGCTGCAGCAGGCTCTGGCTGTACAGAGTGGGCAGCGCGGCGGCTGCGTACTGCTGAATTCCTGAGTAGGCCTGGGTGAGGGCGTCCATGGTGCCAGCCGTGCCATTCGTCAAGCCTGTGGCGCCAAGTCCTCCATTCAGAGCCGCCATACCTGAGAGCATTTGAGCAACTTTACAAAAAACCCAACAATAGAGAAGAGAAACAGCACTTATTCATTAGTGCTTTCCAAAGGAAGTTAGAGAATCATTTAGACACAGTACAACAGCAAGTACATGCAGCTAGCACACAATGACACCGACAGGAAACTAAAAATGAAACCATGAAGAAATAAATCATGATAATGGGGGAAAATGACCTAAGCCATGAGAACCCTCACTCCCTGGGCCAGTGATCCAAATGCACTGTGGCACGAGTTAGACGAGACAGCTCAATGCCATGCAGCGTGCTACTGGCAAGTACCATTGTTATCTTTTGGAAGTAAAAGCCTTTTGCTTCTGGGAGCTTAGGAGCATGTAAAAAAAAAAAAAAAAAACTTAGTAGCAGAGGCCTGTAATGTCTGTACACTGAAATCCATTTACTGGGCTCTTTGAGGAACTATGGGATGGCTTGCAGGGCTGAGGAGGAAAGGATGAAATAAAACTTTTTTCCCTTAGGCCGTGTGATGAGGAAATGGTGGAGAGGCCAAGTTCTGTACTCTTGGAACCAGTAGACCTGCAGTTTGAGGAGTTATAGTGTGGGAAAATGGGCTTTCTAAACAGCTGAATGATGATGTCAGGGACTAGGGCCTTAGGAATAAGTAGCCTGGCTGATGAAGAATTGAGGCACAGAAGCAATGTGGACCCTTCCCACAGTCGCAGAGAGCTGAAGCTACTCGTGCGGTATCAAAGTGGTGCAGTTTTCAGCAGCAAATAGTTATTCTGTGCGTGCACGCATGCACACATGCCCAAGTGACAACTGGGGTTTTGGCCACTGAAAGAGCACCAGGTCATGTTTTTCAGTCAGCCGGAGACAGAGGCGTGTCTATGGGCTGGACCTTGGCTATCACCTGATGGGAACGGGATGGTGGCCAGTAGACTCAATTTCTCCCCTTGTATGCTGGCTGCTCTTTGGCTCTACTGGGGTGGCTGACTGTCACATTTTCCCTGAATACTGAGTCAAAGCAAGCAACACTTTACAGAGTGCTAACTTTCTTATCAACTCAGGAAACGGAAACGGTGACATCACAATTGCCTCTGAGTCCCTTTATGATCACAGTTCTTTAAGAAAAGATCTATTTCTTAGAAGAGCTTACTGAAAACATTAATGAAAATCTCAATGAAAGT
This sequence comes from Nomascus leucogenys, assembly GCF_006542625.1. NCBI lineage: Eukaryota > Metazoa > Chordata > Mammalia > Primates > Hylobatidae > Nomascus > Nomascus leucogenys. The sequence continues at coordinate 103,967,602 of NC_044389.1, forward strand.
AGGGCTATTGATTGGAGATACGAAAACAGCAAGGATGGCTAACTGAAAAAATAGGTAAGAAGTCTAATGAGAATGGAGGACAGCTAAGGTAAGGCTGCCTGGAAACACCAGGGAATCTGGCAGCAGAGTGACCTCCACACCCCAAGCAATGCTACTGCCCTAACAGAGCAGGTGGGGAATGTTCTGTTTAGTCCACTTGTGCTTCTATTTGGCTAACTTTGCCTCTTCAATTAAAAGGACACGTGTAAGATATGAATTAGGCCATGGCTTAACAGTGGAGGACTCATTGTGCCTCACCTCAGGTATTCCTGTGCTTTTCAGAACAGACACCGAGCAGGGGTGGCGAGGTGAGTGTGAATGGCGTGAAAATGGAGTGGCAGCCTCCTGAGTGCAGGCTCAGCTCAGAGGTGTTGCCAGCTGAGGCCCTGCTGTGTCTGCTTTTGTTTCTTATTATGAAGGGGCCTATCTATTAATGATAATGTTTTCTTTGGGTCATGCAAGTAAGTGCTGTCCAAAGAACTTGGATGTAGACTGTCCTAATTACTCTAAATGATCCCTCAGACACCAGCAAATCACAGCCACCTCCCTGCCACTGTGCTTCCCCTCTGTCCTTGTTACTATGGCCACCAGAGGGCTGGAGAGTCATTTTTCTCTTCCTCCAGTGATCTTATTTCATCCTCACCTCCCGCTATTTATTTGTGTGATGCAAAGGAACTTTCGTGTTTTTTTGAGATAGGTGAGAGGGTTATGTACAATAACTTGGGAAGGGCCGGACACTGCTGATAAATTCTGTTGGTCTCACTTTGGCCAGGCTGTTAATGGGTGCTGTGGATTACAGGCGATCACGCTCTGGGCACAGTCCTCTGGAAATGCAGATGCCTGTGTGGAGGAAATTGTGGCGGGAGAGGAGCGGCGACTCGCTGCTGTGCTTGGATCTCAAGGCATGAGATTCTGGGTGTGCCTCGCAGCCTGTGGAGCCACATGGGGCCTTGCTGCCAGACGAGGACGGGCTGAAGACAGCAGCTCCTCTTCAGTGGACGCCTCCAAGTTCCCATGGAGGGGTGGGGAGCATCGCACCACCATGATGCCTTGTCTGCTGAGGGTGGGACTTTTCAGGCCCTGTCATGTGAGACCCACGGGGGCTCCTTCCTGCGATTTGCGGCCTCCACAACTCGGCTTCTCCAGAGTGCCAGATACACAGGTGGCATTTTATGGCAGTGGTCACTGGGACCCAACTCCCTTCTCTGTACACAGCTGTTTTTTTAATTTCCAGGTCAGAAAAATTATCCTCCTACTTTGAACTCTTTCTCCCTTTTGCCAAAAATGTTTTTCTCTTACAATGCAGAAGCAGAACGCAGCTCCTGCTCCTGAAATACTGGATGGATGGGTGTTTCAGAGGGTATTGTGAGGCTTGGAGCTCCAGCCAGTGACATTCCAGCCACATCCTTCTCTCCTGGCTCCACTTCACAGAGGCTGCTGTGTCTCTGGACTACACCTCAGAGCTAATCTGCTTTCTGGAAGGGTCGTGTTTATTTCTGCTGGTGCTGTGCATGTAGGAGACAGCTGTGGCCAGCCCTATTTTCCTGGGGAGGTGGCAGAGGCGGTACCATGAGCAAGGGATGCAGATGCTCAAGGGGGGACCAGTCAGGGGACATGGGAAGGGTTTGGCCTCTCCAGCCAGGGGCTCGCCGCCTCCGTGGTATAAACATCCATGTGAACAAAAAAGTTCTAACAAGTACCAGCATACTGAGAATATTTTAAACCACAACTATCGTGGAAAATCTGGGAGGGTGGTTCCTAGGTCCAGGGTGGAAAAGTAGCTGAAAACCTGGTAGGGTTTGAAGAACAATCAGAGGCGGCTTTCCACTTCTGAGAACAGTTCCTGTGAGTCACCTGATGTTGTTCTAGATTAATTCTATCAGTGTTGGTCAACCCGGCTGCGGGTACTTGATTTCCTCTAAAAGCTCTGGATAACAGAAGCAGAGCTGTGAAGACAGTTAAGTTGAATAAAATGCTTCCATTTAAAAGAATAGGGCTTTTCCTTGAAATGGCCCAATGGATCGACCATTTCCTCTCATTTATTATTATCATCTCCATTCTCATGCATGCTATTTAGACAAGGAAGGCTGGAAGCAAGTGACAGGTGTGGCAGTGTGCAGCAGCAAGGCCTCTGCACCTGGCCCGTCGGGAGGGCCGGTACGCAGCCTGACTACTGAGTGCCTTCTGCCTTATTCCTCTCCAGAGACCCTCAACTTACAACAGAGACCCAGGAGCTGGGAGATGACTGAATGTGTTACATGACACAGAAGGACTAACCCATAAACATGAGCGTGAATGTCTTTTGTTGGGGGACTAAGGAGATGACACTGAAAAGGAGAATCACAAGCCAAGTGCCATAAGCAGACCACATTCCCCTGCAAGCTGCCCTGCTAGGCTTTGTCCCAAATCAAAGAAAAAGGGAGAATGTCTTAATATTCTCACAGATTTGTAACCACTTCACTGGGGTAAGTTTTCCTTTGTATAGATGACAGATTATCCTTCTAAGCTGCAAGCTGATAAATGAGAAGCTAAGTATAAAATGTCTAGAACTAAGGTAGATGAAGATGTCTATATGTGCACTGGGTGTCACTTGTATACCGGCCTGTGTTATTAAGGGCACAAAGGTTGTGTGGGGCTGTGTAAACTATAGATATTAGGAATACATATTAGATTATAGATTATTATTAGATATTAGATTAAAACAGTAATTTCACAATGCAATTAGTGCCAAGCCACGAAAATATGCCTGGAGCATCTTTTCTCTACTTCACAGAAAATATTTCCATAGACACTTTTCACCAGGCATCTGCAGCTGGTTTTTTTTTTTAAAGACAATTTTAAGCACTATATGATAAGCCATTTGGAAGCCATTGGAAGTATGCACTAAAACAAGGAAAAATAAGATGCCACTTGACATATACCGAAACACATAAAATCAGATACAGACTCTTGGGTGGAAAAAGTATGTTCTTCACCTTAGTTCAGATGTTAACATATAAAACATGCTCAGGGAACCCTGAAAAAATCCAGAGGTGAACACTCTGATGGTCAATCACATGTGTTCCTTTCCTCTTCCTGATCTGGATGATTCTTACATTTTTAGGGAGCTATACTGTTTGTTGGCCCTTTGACTCATCAATGTATCAGGGAATAAAAAGGATATCAAACTCAAACAGTTTAATTGAGCTACTTGTCTACTGACCAAAAACTTCGTTTTTTGGGAGAGGTGCTGGGCTCTTGGCAGGAAAGAGGGTAAAATGTCGGCTCTGGTGAGTCATCTACCTGCTTTCTTGCTGACCGCTGTGTCAGTGGGTAAGAGTTGGCTCTATTCAGAAAACCTGAATACTCTCCATATGGAAACAGATAATGGCTGCTGCAGTGGGGTGGGATTCACAGCAGTGCTATGGAAGCTGCCGTCAACTATTTGAGAAGCTGACTCTGTCCAGGTAACCACTGCTTGATGACTTTCTTTAGGAATTATCCAGTGGAACCGGTGGCATAATCATCTCTGTTGAGAAGGAATGGTCTGAAAGAGCATCTCTATCTTGGAAGGTTTTCTGTTGATAATTTAGAGACAAGCAGCAAATATTAGCTCGAGGTCAATGCTGGAGATGGTAAAACAGCTCTGCATTAGTAACACTTTCCAATCACAAGGAAAGTATTTTCATTTGTGCCTGGTTTTGGGTTTAATTAAATATTTTCTTGGTTCATACTATCTAGTAGGGGTTATTTGAAATGACAAACTTTCTTCGTTTTCTATGAACTATACAGACTTATATTAACCCAATGGCAAAGAATTTTAAAAAGCAAAACAATTTAAAACTGTTGTCCTTGCCAGAAGCAAAATGTGTATCACACAAGACCCCACACAAGAACTACTCATGGTTTCTCTGCCATTCAACACAGCCCCTCTCCAGTCCCTGACGAGAACAATGGGAAAATCTCAGCAATGCAGAGCAGAGCAGCGTGGACAGGGCGGGACGCGGACGAGAGGACACACACACACACCAGTCATGAGCACGTGCTGAGGAGGACAACCATTCCCACTGGCCTGTTACTCTGCAGACCAAGGACAGGCAGGCGGTCAAATCAAAGTCCTTGTTTTAGGGGAACTAGGTCCTGGGGCAAGAGAAGCAGCATGAGGGGATGTGTGCGAGCACACGCGTCCTCGACCTAGGTGAAGGACAAGGTCAGAACGAGGAGCTGTACCGGAAATGGGGGTCAAGGCAGTGAGGCTCCTACTTGGCTGCTGGAAAAGTCAAGGCCGGAGGCGGTTCTAACTGGAATAAAACATTGAGGCCGCGGCGTGGCTACCACTTCACGGGCTCCATGCTAGTCACGAGCCATCCCGTTTGGAAGGTATGGTCAGCTAGAGCTCGGTCCACGTTTTTGCTTTTCCCAAAAGGTGTACTAAATACAAAGATGTACTAAAACCTGAAAAATGTCCTAATTCTAAAAATGATTTATCAGGATTATACAAGTTAATTTTCATTTGGATAAATTTTAGGTTCATTTTCTACCAAGTCCAGTGCAAGGTATTCTGAGCCTTTATAGTATGAAATTACTGGGATTATTTTGCTTTAAAGAAGTACACTGCCTGGTCACCCTTTAAAAACAGTCCACTTATTGAACCATGGCTTAAAATAGGGCAACAACTGTCACAAACTCCTTTATTAAAAATGAGAATGGGCAGGTGCCTGGGCTGCATGGCAGCTAACTGGGCTCCCGTATCAGCAGCTCTGTTGGCTGTCATGGATCTGCTGGGCCTTGGCTACTCTCAGGCAACCAGGAGGTCCAAAACGGAGGGACAGGGAAATTACATGTCCCTGCTGTGGGCTGAGGATCAGTTTCCCCAGGACAGGAACCCACACCGAGCATGAATCTAAAACAGGACTTATCCTCTGGCTGGCACACCGCTCCCCCACCAACCGAGAATGACAGGAGTGGGTGGGCTGTGGAGGACAGAACCTGGAGTTCTCTGGTGAGTCCATCCGTGTGTTTCGGAAACAAGTACAATTTTCTAAGTGATTTGCCTCCAGCCTATTTCAACCTGCCACAGCTAAATGATGTCCCTCTGGATGGTCACTGATGTAGTGACCCATACCTGTGGGTGCTTAATAAAGATTCTGATCATGTCACTTCCGGCAGTGGCTCCTCTCCCCTCAGTTCCATTTCCTTCTTTCCAAGGCCTAATTTCTCCCCTGTTTAATTGTCATGAATCTTTAGACTTTGGAGCTGGAGGCTACCTTTAAGAATCATCTGACCCAGAACTTTCCATTCTCAAATGGAGACTCCCAAGCCCAGAGAGGGAGCAGCGTCTGCCTGACTTCCCACAGCTGCCTGGCAGCAGAGCTGGGTTCAGGCTTCCAGCCTTCCAGTCCATTAACTTTTCCCACTGTAACACCCTGCCTCACAGGACAGAACCGACTGAAACGAAACCAAACCAAACGCCTGGAAACCTGAAAAGAGCTGCCAGCCACAGAACCCCGTGGATGAGGACACGCGCTGTGCTACACACTGAAGAGAATCTGGGGGTGGAGAGTGGTCGGGGATTTTCTGAGGCAAAACGAGTGTAGACAGCTTTTGCCTATCAAAGCATGCGCTCCTCCATCCCAAGTTTTAGTTCTCCCTGTGGCATATCCTTTTTTGGGTCATGTCTGGCTGACCACTTTCTGTGGAGAATTTGGGGGAAGGCTGTCCACCAGAGCAGCAAATACTCACTGTTGATGGTACCTGCTAGTGCATTAATATTATTCAGTCCAACAGTGGCTCCAGCCAGTCCTTGCAGAGTCCCAAGAGAGGTCAAGGAGTTCATGGCTGCACCAGCGGTGGAGTTGGGGGTTGAAGCAGCCACTGAAAAACAAAAGGAAAACAGAGACAAGGGGAGAAAAGACACGAGGTGAGTGAGAACCAAGAAGACTGGAAATCCTTCTGTCATCATCTCAGTGGACGAAGCTGAGGAGCCGTGCTTGTGGCTTTGGGTGAAGGACATGTGGGATTGTACTTGTGGCAATTTTGACAGATTTGGTGATTAAAAAAACATCATAGCACTGTTCTGTCAATACTGCAAACACACTCACTGCTGGATGGTGGGGAAATCTGCGAATGGGAGGCCTGCCCAGCCAGGTTTAGACATAACGAAGTAGACAATCATTCTTTGGCTTCATTATTGGATAGTATCTTGCTTAGTTCTTTTTTTAAATTTTTTTTTAAGCCTATGGGCATGAGTAAGATGGGCCTTTATTTTTCCTTCTTGTACTGTCTTTAGTTTTGCTACCAAGGTTTTGCTAACCTCATACAATGACTGGGAGAGTGTTCCTATTTTTCTGTTCTCTGGAATAGACTGTGTAAGATTAAAATTAATTGTCATTTAAGTGTGTGGTAGCACTTGCCAGTAAAATGTTCTGGACTTTGTATTTCTTCATGGGAATATTTTGACATAGTGATTACATTTTCCTAATAGGATGACTGAACTTTTCTTTTTGTTCTTGAATCTGTTTTACTAAGTTGCTGCTTTCTAGAAATTGCTGTATTTTGTTTTCAACTATATATTGGTATAAAGTTATTCACAGTATCTTCAATAAACTTTTAAAATGGAAAACACTTAAATGTAAGACATTTCTTGGCCTGCCTGATCTGTCAGTTACTGGAAGAAGCATGTGAACATCTGTCATTCCAACTCCATGTAAACATGCTTATTTTTGGAAATGTATCTTGAAGGTATGTTTCTATGCAAGAGGTTATTACTTGCATAGATTTGGAAATTATCCTATCTTCTGGTGAAGTAAACCTTTTTGGGGCAACCTTTTTGTTTCTAATTTTTCCTTGAAGTCTGTTTTGTATGATGTTTGGTGTAAGAAAGCACCAGCTTTTTTGGGTTTTTGCATTGGATATGTTTTGCCATCTTTTTACTTATCTGTTTATATTTTGGCTACATCTCTAATATATAGACAGGTTTAAAAACAACACAGCCTGATAATTTAAGTCTTTTAATAAGGGCATTTAGATTTTGTCCTATTTGTTCTGCTAATATTACATTTTTTTCTCTCCTTTCTGGCTGTCCTTTGAGACAGAGGCTCGCTCTGTCACCCAAGCTGGAGTGCAATGGCACGATCTTGGCTCACTGCAACCTCTGCCTCCCAGGTTCAAGTGATTCTCCTGCCTCAGCCTCCTGAGTAACTGGGACTACAGGCGCCTGCCACCATGACTGGCTAATTTTTGTATTTTTATTAGAGACAGGGCTTCACCATGTTGGCCAGGATGGCCTCGATCTCTTGACCTCGTGATCCGCCTGCCTTGGCCTCCCAAAGTGCTGGGATTAGAGGTGTGAGCCACCAAGCTGGCCAGGTTTGTCTTTCAATTCCATTTCCCCTCTCTACTACTTTGGAAGTCATGCATAGTATTTCTACTCGTTCATATGTGGTCATAAAAACTCTAAGTCAAGATCTTTAACTTATGAAAGTCAAAGTTACTTATCTTTGCTCTTTGCCAGAACAATTCAAGGATCTGAGAATACTTTAAGGCAAAAGAGCCCCCTCTGAACCCAGGTGTGGGATATTCATGTAGTCATGCATTTTACTTGTAGCCTGGTTTTCAGTTTTTTATTCAGTACTTCATTATTATTCTTTATACCATGTATTTAGATTTGCCCACATATTTACCACTTCCTTTGCTTATTATTCATTCTTCTTTCATCTGGGTTATTGATCCTTTAGTTTGAAGTTATATCCAATACAGCTTTGTGAGGGTCTATTGGTGAAAAAGTCTTTTAGCTTTGGTTTGTGTGAAAATTACATCTTTGTCCTAGTTCATGAAATATTTCTTTCCTGGATATTCGAGACTGACAGGTTTTTCCAAGCACATTTTACGGCCTTCTGACTTCCATTATTACTGTTGAAAGGTCAGGTACTGAGATGTTTGTGTTTCTTGGAGGGTGGTTTTTCTCTCTGTTTTAAAGATCTTCTCCTTGTCTTTGGTGTTCTGCATTTATCACTATGGTGCTTCCAAGTTTAGATTGATTTTTATTTTCCCTGCTTGGAATTCATCTGGATCCCTGAATATGTGGATTTTTGTTTCTACCTTTTATCAGTTCTGAAAAGTTCTTGGTTATTAGCTGCTCTTATATTGACTTTCCCCCGTTCTCCTTCTCCTTTCCACTAGGAATTTGGCTAGACCTAAGTTAGATCTATTCCATGTCACTTAACCTCTCATGTTCTGTTTCTCGGTTGGGCATCATCTCCAAAATCTGTGTTCCAGCTCACTACATTCTCTTTCAGTTGTATGTAATGTTCTGTTAAACTTACATCTCCAAATTTTACAATTTGATTATATTTTTTCATTTCTAGAATGTTATCAACATGCTTGGTCGTTTTTCATAATCAGTTGCTTTTTCACTTTTCAAAGTCTTTTAATATGTAAACATATTAGCTATATTTCCTTTCTGTTGTATGCTAATAATGCTAATATCTGAGGTCTAATAATGGTGGTGTCTAATAACGTCCCTGCTATTTCTCACTCTTGGTGCTTGCTTTACTTGTATTTTTTGTGGGTTTTTTTTGGTTGTGAGCTTAACTATCTTGGAACTTTATTTCTAGGAATAATTTGAGGCCTGGGTTGAAGATGGGTTCTTTCACAAGACGACTTACATTTGATTCTACAGGGTGCTGGAGGAAACTACAAGCCGGGGATACTTCAACTTCATGGCTTAGGATTTTTGGCCACTCAGATACAATCAAATTGGCTGGTAAACTCACGTGAGGGATGGTTTATTGTTATGAATTCTCAGAGGGAAATTCCCCTGGCCCTACCCAGCACTATGTTTTGAGATAGTCAGTTTTCCTTGTAGTTTTCTAGGGGGGAGTATTTTTTGTTCATTTTTACACTGAGAGGTTAGCCTTCTGAGGTTTCAGGCTCGTATGGGGAGGGTCTCCTATTAGATACCGCACAGGAGCCTTGGACTTTCTTGTATTCCTTATGGTTGGGAAAGCTGTGCGAACAGGTATTAGAATTTATTTGGTTTACCAAATATCCTTAAGGGGAAAGCCACCTTCAATATGCTACCCCTTCTCTGAGTTTCTTCTTTCACTTAATCATTGATTTATGAGTATTCTTTGCTAATTGACTAGTTATTGATGTCATTAAAAATATTTTTAAAAATCTTACTATACATTTTAGGGTTTCTCCCGGTGGGAGGGTCTTTCCAGTAATCTAGTCTGCCTGCCAGAAATAGAAGTCTCTCCTATTTGGGGTATTTTCTAGGGACTGCATCTGATGTCAGTCTACATGTAATAGTCCTTGCCAGATTGCTGTGCTAGTAAGTAGCATGTTAAAAACTATCCCTCGTACATGTTTGAATTCTAAACCAGTGAAAAAGGCCTGAACATTTTCACAAAATTTTAGGGTACACCAGGGAAATACTTCGAAAATAAGGATATCCGTGGGCCCTCTTTCCAGTGAAACAACTACAACAGATAATAAAAACCAACCACTTAAAGTCTCTGGAAATTGTCCTAAGTATATAGATGAAGAAATATTTTTCTCAAGAAGATTTATCAAATCTCAGTAAGAACAACAAGAATCCGTGGCAAGTGTGCTACAACCCACAACCTGCTCCCTTCCCTGGTACAAATCCCCTCCTCTGAAGCTCAGCATAAAAGAAGCTCTACCCTGGGTAGGTATGGCCAAGAAGATGGGGCTCCCTCTTCCCATAGCTCCAAATACACAGGGTTATGGTTTTTCCCAGGGAGGGGGACACTACCAACATTGACAATTCACAGCTCCCAACTCTGTGGCAGAAGCTCTATTCTAGACCAAGAAGCGGAGGGGTCCCTACCTCAGCCCAGCCTTTACTCATGGAGTGGAAGCTCTATGCTAGGCATAGCATTCTGAGAGTACTGGGTCCCATTCACCCCATCTCACTCACTGGGTGGAGGTTTTATGCTGGGAGAGGCAAGGAGAGAAGACCAGGTGCTCCTGTGCTCACACAGCACCCTTCCTGTAGACCAGAGGTGTCATTCACAGAAAAGCAGGCCACTGTCCCTGCACCACCTCCAGAGCAGGGAGAGATAGGTCACAAGAACAAAGGGCTCTGTAACTTTCCCTAAGGATAACTAATTATTTGGAACAGAGTATAGGAAAGTTCAAGCCTAAGGCACTGTCAGAAACAAGAGAAATTTTGTTGGTGCGCAATTAAGAGTAGGCAGTAGCTCCGTGATGGCAAAGTAGACCAGCTGAAAGCTTAGCAGAGAGGGCAGGGAAAGGGACAGCCAGAAAGAGTCCTCCTGGGATCAGAGCAGGCCTCAAGGACTGGCTGAAAGAGCACCCCTATGAAACGGCCCAGCCGCAATCAGAGCAGACTGTGGGGACAATCAATCAGAGCAGACTGTTGGGACAATTTATGCTCCAGGGCCAAAAATAATAGCGCAAACAACTGAAGATTAGTGGAGGCTAACAGCTGGAAGTGAAAACAACAGAGATACAACAGCCAGAAACTTAACAGAGATCAGGCAAAGAGGCAGTGAAAGGGAGCTGTCTGGAAGAATTTTGTAATTTAACAAAGGAAAAATAGGAATGTCACTCATAGCTCAAGGCTGTGGCCTCTGAGAAGTGACAGCAGAGGCACAGTGCAGGGGAATAGACTTCACTGAATTATTCTTGCCAAATCAGTAAGGAAATAAACACAAATGAGAAGCCAGTGAGGAAGGGGTGATGTGCAGTGGGTAAGGAGGATTAGCACCCAGAAGTGCTGTAACATCTACAATGTCCCGTTGTTAACAGAAAGCTATGATACATGCAAGGGAACAAGAACATGCAATCCGTACACAGGAAAAAGACAGCAGACAACAGAAACTGTGCGTAAGAGGGCCCAGATGTTAGACTTAGTGGACAAAGACATGAAAGCAGCTATTATAAATATGATGACAATCTAAAAAATCATGCCTAAAGGATTAAATGTATAATTATAATGTTTCATCAAATAATGTCAACAAAAAGGCTGAAATTATAAAAAGAAAAAAATGGAAATTCTTTTTTGCATTTTACAAAGTAAATTTCCTTCAACATTCATAAATCAACACAGTACATGCAAGTAAGTAGGACAGAGGCCATTGGCAATTCTAAGAAAATCATACTGCCTAGCATGTGATAGACATCTACTAGGCAAATGGCAGCATTTTAAAGTTTAACTTTCAGTAGGAAAGTGATGGAAATAAAAATTAGCCTAGACAGTTCACCATACAAAAGCAATTTTAAATGAGGGTAACTCCAGTGAAGTAATCTGCAAAATACCTATACAACTTTAATAAATAAATGTGACCTGAATTGAAATGACAAGTTTTAATGGGCGATATGTAATTTACTTGTGTCCTGATTAAAAAAATGGAAATTCTGGGGCTGAAAAGTAAATACCAAAATGAAAAATTCACCATAGGGCTCCACAGTTGGTTTGAGTTGGCAGAAGAATGAGTGAACTTGAAGATATATTGATAGAGATTTTACAATCTAAAGGACAGAAAGAAAAAAGAATGCAGAAATGAACAGAGCCTCACAGAAATATGGTACACCATTAAGCACACTAACACACATGTAAAGTATGTAATGCACGTACCAAAGATAAAGACCAGAAAAAAAATTTCAAGAGATAATGGCTGATAATTTCCCAAATCTGATGAAAGACCATAATCCACACATGCAAGGAAATAAACTCCAAGTAGGATAAATGGAAAGAAATCTATACCCTGGCGCATGACAGAAATATGTTGAAAGTTTAAGAGAAAATCTTGAATGGAGCAAGAGAAAAATGATTCATCATGGATCCCAGTAAGATTAACAGCTGACTTCTCAGCGGAAACAATGGATGAGAAGTTAGTAAGATGACATATTCAAAGTGCTAAAAAGAAAAAACCTATTAACTCAGAATCTTATATCCAGCAAAACACAAGACACAAAACACAAGACAGGCTGTTACTCTTCGTCTCTGCAGCTTGCACTGTGCAGAACGTCATCTTACAGCACAGACCTCACCAGTCTCCCCACCTTTTTGCACTGTAACTGAGGATGGTCACCTGCCTGCCTCTGTGGTGAGCAGGGGAAGGATCATGGTGTTTGGCTGGCATGGGGCATCACTGAGAAAGGCAGGAAAAAGGGTCCTGGCTCAGCCCCATTGCTACTGAAAAATGAAACTACAGCTCTTAATAAAGAACACAACTCTATAGTTTCATCAGCTCTTTTCAGTGGAATCTTAAAAACAAAACACAAAAAAACTGGAGGCAAAATGGGGTTTCATTAAGCCTGCCTTGGATTCAATCTGTTCCCTCATCGCCCCAACCTTCTGTTTCATTGTGTTTAAACGGAGGAAGAAGGGCACTGAATTCACCGGGTTGTTGTAAAGATTAAATAATCTACGTAATGAATTTGGCACTGTATTTGGCACCACTTTTAGATCATCAGTTACTAGGTAGAGGTTGAACAGAACAGACAAAATGAAATAGGATCTATTTTATGAAACAATGAAAGCAGGTAACACTTTTCTCCATTTTCATTTAAACATCTCCAACTGTTGATGACTGCACAGCCACTGATCTGGCTTCTGCTGGAGGACCTTCTTCCACCTTGCAGGAAATCACGGGAGGGCCCTGTATGCCAGGCTGTAACCTTTCTCTTCCTATGATGTCCACACTGTGAACTGATGGCCCAGAGATGCCGCCTGCTGTGCCCCCATCCAGCTGCATCCAGAGTAGTGCCTGTCAGAGCCCGCTTCTACAGAGTGCTTCACCCTGGGGCAAGGGAGAAGAGGCGCTGGAGGACGCCAGGCCTGGCTGATCTTGTGCTTAGGGATGACTTCTCAAATCCTTCAAGTCTCCAACGTGGGTCTGCAAACAGGTGTGTTGACGCCACACACTGCTCTCATGTGGATGACTCCCGATGGTGATGCCAAACAGTGAGTTGGATAGAGAACTCCTTGGGCACAGACACGCGCATTGCCTATAAGCACGGGGGAAGCCTAGTTCAGGGGGCCATAGGAGAGGTGGAGGTGGCCCCTTTTGTTATTGATGACAATGAATCGATATGCAAATTAGGTCTCTTTACACCCTGGCTTCCTATTTAAAAACTGGGAGGCTGGCTATAGTGAACTGGACATAATTTCTCACTTCTTACTACGCTGTTCTTAGACGGTCCCAGTAGAAAGTTGGGGAGAAGGTGAAGAAAAAGGAGGGAGAAGAATCAAGCATGAGACTAAGAAAAATTAACTAGATGACTTGCCTTAAAGTGGAAAGACTCCCTGTGCACTCTACATCATCAGACAATACTTTGAAAATTCACCCCAACTGGCATCTCAGTTGTAAGAGGATAGTTTTATTGCACATCTAGCCACCTTTAAGAACCTTTTGAATGTTAACAAAATCTATTTAAAGCATAAGAAAAACTCCAATTTGTCACACAGCCAACCTTGATCAAGTACCTAAAGACTGACCGTTCAGCAGACGCACAATTTAGAAAGAGGTCCTAGACAGAGACACATGCGGTGCCACCAACACCCAGACTCTCCATTTCTGTGTTGGCAGACTGGCAAGATGCTGCCTCGGACAGCCGACTGCATTCTTCCCACCTCAAATTCCTTCAGTCTGTGCTGAGAACTGTACCCTACGCTTTCTCACTTACAAGTTTTACAAAATGCCAAAGGAGCGTCTCAGGAGAGGTGTGGTCTATCAATGTTGGCTCATAATCTCCCAGAAACCTCTTCAAGCAGAGGCTGCACCATCCAAGCAAGAGGAGGCAGAACAAAGCCAAGAGAATCCCAAACGGAGGCTGCAAAGTGCACCTCACCTTGCTTGCACAGTGGCTGCAATAATTTGTATACGTCACATTTTAAGCCTGTTTTACCACTGGTTAAAACCTATCAATCAGGCGACGGACATTCAGGCCAGCTGGCTTGCTAGGAAAGAAAATGGTCGAGCAGGCAAGGATGGCCATGGTTTTATCAGCTCACATGGCAGACAAAGTCTGTGGCCTTTTGTGAAAACTGTTTGTGGGGCAGGGTGGGGTGTGGAGAACAGGAAAAGTGACGTGGTCCAGAGACCCCAATGGTGAGGATATGCCCACCTTGGCCTGGCCACAGAAGTTCTTTGCTTGTTTGACCAGATAAGCTCACTGTTGGAAAACTACAAATTGAGTAATCCCAAACACTAATCCCAACTGAGGGGATGGGATGAGTTCCTTCTCCTTAGAGCTGTGCTAGGTCTGGGATGAACACTACACCCAGAAGAGATTCTTGTCTTAGGTTAACACTGTAGGTCAGAGACGTAGTGCCTAGGTCATTAGGTGCTAGAAGATCACCGGGAATAACTCCCGTATAGTATCTCCAACAGAGCTGAGAGCTGGACCCAACCACTGCAGGGCCTTCCTTCTCTTCCTAATCCCACCAACAATAACAGGTAATAGGACATCTTTCAGACGGATCTTTTACTGCAGGTGGGATCCTCCCAGGCAAACTGTGAACTAGACTGGGTCTTTCCTGCACTTGAAAGATGAGGAAGCAGAGGCCCAGAATGTTGAAGGGACTGGCCCCAGTGTACCCGTGAGGGATGCAGGATGGGTGCCAGCACCCAGGTGTGGGCATGAGGACTCCACAAGGAGGCCAATGGCCTTTGCCACTTAGGGATACAGCAGTTGTGGAGGAAGGGCTGTTTGGAAGCTCTCTCAAACCAACCCAAGTAAATTTCCAGAGAGGCAAGGACCTGAGCTCCACTTTCCAGGAAAAAGTTCTTTTCTCTGCCATGTGGATAACCTGGACCACCTCCCCCAGCCCCTCACCAGCCTTGGATTTCCTGTGGGAGGAGGGGTGACTAATCAGACTGGTAGAACTGGGAAGGACCTGTATCCATTGGCCCAGGGCTGGGGGAGGGGCACCGAGTTGAACCAGAAGATGCCAATGTGTGTTTGACAAAGGCATTCCTGTTCTCTCTTCTCTCTGTTCAAACAGCACCATTCCTGGATAGGTAAATGAAGCTTATATGGGGCCTAAGGGCTATGTTTGGAGAGGGAGCTAAGAATTACTATTATGTTCTCTGTTCACCCCCCAGCCAACCCAAGACATCCATGTCCTGATTCCTGGAACCTGTGAATATGTTAGGTTACATGGCAAAGAGAAATTAAAATTGTAGATGGAATGTGCTATGGTTTCAATGTGTGTTCCCCAAATTCCATGTGCTGGAAACTTTATCCCCAATGTGGCAGGGCCTTTAAGAGGTGATTGGATCATGAGGGCTCTGCCCTCATGAATGGATTAATCCAATCATGAATTAATGGGTTAAGGAATAACAGGAGTGGAAGTAGGCCTTTATAAGAAGAGGAAGAGTGTCCTGAGCAAGCATGTTGGCACACTCAGCCCCCGGCCATGTGATACCCCGCACTGCCTCAGGACTGCAGAGTCCCCACCAGCAAGAAGGCCCTCACCAGATGCACTGCTTTGACCTGGGACTTCTCAGTCTCCAGAGCTGTAAGAAATAATTCCTCTTTAAAATAAATTACTTTCAGGTACTCTGTTATAAGCCACAGAAAATGGACTAGGAAAGTTGCAACTTGAGGTGGGGGAGATTATTGTGGATGGTCTGGGTGGGTTCTTGTAAAGGGAAGAAGGAATCAAAAGAGAAAAAATCAGAGACGGCAGCATGAGGACTTGCTGGCTCTGAAGATGGAGGAAGGGGCCATGAGCCAAGTAACGTTGGTGGCCTGCAGAAGCCGGGAAAGGAAATGGATTTACCTGAGAGCCTCCAGAAGGAACACGCCCTGCTGACACCTTGACCCTAGCCCAGTGAGTCTGCTGGGTTCCTCATCTACAGAACTGCAACATAACAAATGTGTTGTTTTAAGCCATGAGGTTGGTGGTAATTTGTCATCTCAGCAACAGGAAACATTCTCCAGCTCCACCATACTGAGAATAAAGCTAACAGTGAGCACAGCTAAGGTGTGAGTGCTTGCCACGTGCTGCTCATTGCCGAAAGCACGTCACACGCCTTAGGCCATTAAGTCCTTTACAGTTATCCTGTGAAGTGAAGTGGCGTGCGGAAGGTTGCACAACTCTCAGTGGCAGAGCCAGAACTTAAACCCCGGGGTCTGGCTGCAGAGAGTCAGCATTATGTTGATGTGGAAGTCAAGATTCTATTTTGCCTATTCCATCTATCTAGTGGCTACTGCAGAGATTTACTTATGGAAGCAGTGAACTTGCACTCACTCAGATTTGCCTTTAATTTTTTGGCTCTGTCCCTTCCAGTCTGTAAGACCTTAGGCCATCTGCTCCATTCAGCTGAGGCTTAGTGTTTATCCATGAAATGGGAGTAACACGCACTGCCTCTGCGGATGGGCGTGGCAATCCAAGAAGGCGGCACTGATGTCTGATACACAGCAGGTGATCAATAAACGTGTGTTCAGTCGATATCTGAAGGAGGAGAGAATCTGGGTATTCTGTCCTCAAAAGAGGAACTGCATCTTTACACTTCATTTTAAAGCACTTGCAATGAAGATTCAACATCTTCCTCCCCAGAGTGGCGACTGGATGGATGATGACTAATTTTGCAGTCTTTCTCATTAGTCTGGTCATTGGGAAGGTCAGTCTGTGTGTATAGTTTTGAGAGTGTCCCGAGAAGGGTGACCAGACATGAAAGTTGAGTTGAAAGAGAGTGAGCTGATAAGAGTAAAATTGAGCCTAGAGAGGCGAGGGACTAAGGCAAGAAACAGTCTTAGGTCTTGATGTGGGAAAGATATTCTTTGCAGCTCAAGAGATCAAAATTAGGATCAGTGGGTGGAAGCTGTTCAGAGGCAGATTTTAGTTTGATACAGAGGAGAGCCGGCTAGGGAAGAGAAGTCTTCCGCTGCGCCGCCTCCGAGGCACTCGAGTCCCTGTTTGTGGGGTGAGAAAGCAGATGCCTCCGACATGTATCAAGGGGTTTCTGTAGACCCTGAGGCTAGGCTTGATGGCCACAAGGTCCAAAAAGCCAACTTTTGAAAAGCTGTTATTGTTGTGCCAAACACACGCTGGCTTCATCTCCTGACAGAGAAAGAGAGGACTCTGCGAAGGCAGGATTCTAATGCTTCCAGGCAGAACTCTGGTGAAGGCTCCAACTTCCACTGCCCGCAGCACAACAGAACAATGTGAAAATCCCATGTCAATTTAGAGACCCGACAACAAAGGATCGACATAAATATATCAAGCCCCATTAAACTTAAAATGGAAACAGCTTTTACTTTCTCTCCCAGGGAAACCTATACTGCCACACCAAGCACACCCGACTCAATCCTAAATGACCAGATCACAGAGAAAGTCACCAAGAAAAAGACCACAGTTGTGTGGTGTCAAGTCCCTCTGGCCCGCAGATGCTCTGTAGGCCATTTGGTCAGAGTTCTCGTCTGGGGGGGGCGGGCCCAATCCTGTCCTTTGGGGGCACTGTAGCCACAGACACATTTAATGGAGAAGGTCATTATTGTAAAGTTACAGCCTTGCACCTCCCGCATCTGCACCACCTGGGGCTCCCCTCACTCCCGCTGAGTCAGACACTGGTTGTGGGGCTTGGGCATCTGAGTTGAACCAGCCCTCGGCGCTGCTTTTGCACGCAAACATTAGAGAGCCACGTGTGTCAGGACTGTCCAATGCCGTGCTGTCAAATTCCATCACGACTGGGTGAAAACTTGATTCTGAGGCATGAGAAGGTGAGGCTGCAGGGAGCGGGAAGGTTTGGTTTGTGACAGGAAAGGGCAACAGTCACTGGGCACCAAGGAACCCAGAGTCAAAAACTAGGTGAGAGTGGTAAGTTATGGTTCTGTTCTTCCAGAGGAAAAGAAACCCCACCAGAAGACAGCGTGTTGAAGAGCAGGGATTTGCTTGGCCCTTTCCCTAGAAACTATGAGAATGACTGGCGCAGCGGGCATTGAGCTGGCATCTGCTGAGCCGAGGAGGGGGCAGGCGGTTTCAGCGAAGGTGGAGGCGGCGGAGCTGGGTGCCCTGTCTGGCCCTCTCCACATGAGGCCCACGGACAAGGGCCTCGCACTCTACCTCCCGCGGCCTAACTGGGGGTCCTCACGACATGGCTGAGCCTGTGGCTCCACCCAGGACCCTCATCAAACCATTTCCTTCTGCTTATGTGCCAGAGAAAATGGGAAGAGCTTCAGAAACAGAGTGGGTAAAGCCAGTTGCTGCCATGGTGCCACCAGGCCAGGGCCAGAGAACCCCTCCGTTCCTCTGATGCAGCTCAGAAGCAGGGCTGCCGAGGGCCACGCTGAGCTCCCAGGCTGCCACTCTGCACAGGCAGGAGCGGAGGCCCAGTCCAAGCCCATCCTGGAGAAGCCCACCTCCCCGCACCGGAGCAGGAGCGGGGGTCCGGGGGCGGCGGGAGCGGGTGGGGAGGTGCGGTGGGAGAGGGGGTGTGTGTGCGGTAGCGGGGGAAGCGGGGGGAGGGGGTGAAGTGGGGGGGAGCGGGGTGGGTTGTGGGAGCAGGGCCTGCATAGGGGCTCCAGTGGGCTTCTTATTCTGTGTAGAAGGTGGGATGGTGAATACGACTCTTGATTTGGGGTGAGGCTGCCTGCGGAGGAAGTTGGGTATTCCTCCATCCTTCTAAAGATTCCAGATCCACCACGAAAGGGAGAAAAGCGGCAATGAGGGGCTTATCCATCTCTCACATTTGCCAGTTCTTTATTTAAAATATAATTCCCATATGAATGTTCCCCTTCCCCCTTGTCTTGTCTCAGCGTATCTGCAGGGCATGTCTAGCGTTAAGTCTGTCCCAGAAACTAGCTTGCTTTCTAGGAACAAATGCATTAGTGTTCTCATATTAACCCTACTTCCCACTTTCCTGGATAGCAAAATACTTTTTTTTAAAGCTACAACAAAACAACACTAACAGAAGACAGCAAGAATTTGCCTTCGGTGCACTCATTAAACACTTTGCATAGAACAATTAGATAGTGAAAACACAGTGGCTTTGTGATTTAGGAAATAAAATCATTGTAAACAGAGAAAATTGCCTGCATTGACCAAATATACTCAGGACACTGGAGGCCACGGTTGCCGTTTTGCCTCAAACGAGCTTGGATGTGGAATTCCAACTGCACAGGAAAAGATTGTAAGGAAGTAGGATAATTAAGCGATGACACAGGCATAATTGGCCAATCACAACCCTGGGGCATTAATATACTACGCCTCTCCTCCCATGAGGCCTAATTATTCCACAATAACCACACCTTTCATTTTAATTTAGTCCCTCAAAGATAGTTTAGGCAGGGAGGGGTGGGGTGACTGAGGAGGGGCGGGGTGATTGAGGAGGAGGAGGTAGGGTTGGAAAGTGACACCGGGCACTGCAGTGGTGAGGTGTAACCTCACACTCCCAGCCTGGAAGAGGGCACCTTCCCCAGAGACGTTGGTGCCCCTCTCTTTTGTTGCCAGTTCCGCTTCCCAAGGAAGCTGATGCCACCTGGCTTGGTGCAGTGCTGGGCAAGAGTCATCACTACTGATTCTCAGGAAGACTGGGAAGAGGAAAACTCAGTCTAGAGGGCCGGGTCTGGACTCAGAATGACTGCTGAGGTTTTATTCTATGGTGGCACACATGTGGACGGCGGGGAAGTGAGGGGCCAGCACCTGCTCCTCACGTCCCAAGCAGCTGTCCTGTTTTCATTGCTTTAATGTTCATTCCCAAAGGCTTGTGGAAGCTCTGTCTAGTGGATCTAAGAAATCTACTTCATGGGCTGTCAATAAACCAGGGTGCCTCCCTACCCGGCCTAATTTTTAGCATCTTCCCCAGTCCCGTAAAGACGGGCACTCATAAAGGCAGTGTGGGGCCACGAGTTTGGAAGAGTCCATTCATACTGGCAGTACACAGGGATCTCCTAAGAGCGGGGCAAATGAGAGGGAAAATCAAACCTCTTT
This sequence comes from Nomascus leucogenys, assembly GCF_006542625.1. Taxonomy (NCBI): domain Eukaryota; kingdom Metazoa; phylum Chordata; class Mammalia; order Primates; family Hylobatidae; genus Nomascus; species Nomascus leucogenys. The sequence goes on from NC_044389.1 coordinate 103,987,553, forward strand.
TCCCTGCCAGTGATATTTTGCTTATGATTTACTGAAACAAAAGTATATACTTCCCCTTTAGCTGGCCCCAGATGTTTGTTTTTACAGATGGCCACGGAGAAGGACTGAAAAAAAAATGTTGAAGATCTCCTTACAAGGGGGACAATGTGTAAGTGGCGAAACCCAGAAATACGGTTCTGGGATCCCAGGAGTTCCTGCTTAGAATATGGACTGTCTCGTGGTGCGGTGGAGCTGTCATTTCACCTGTCACTAACATCCTGGGCAAACCACTGACTCTTGCAGGCCTCTGTTTCCTCACGTGGATCACAAAAGAGGCAGTTGGATACGTAACAGCAGCTGTACCATTTAATGATGGGACCAGGCTCGGGCCTCTGAAGAGAAAGGGCAAGGACAGGGGCTTCTCAGGAAAGCAGGCCCATGTCACCGTGTCACTGACAGCCCGTCTGAAGTCTGGCCTTCCTGTGGGGGGTTGGGGGGCAGCTTGTCCAGATAGAGAGAACATCATTTCTGGGAGGCAGATGTTCCTCTGGGCAACATGACCCCAACGGTAGCAGGGGGCAAGAGGTCACCTGGCGCAGCCCAGGGTCATCACAGCAGGGCTGCAGGCTTGCTGGGGTGCCACGTGCACTCAGTAGGACTGCTGCCCCTGCAAGGGCCCGGCGCAGAGCACGCACCGCCCGCCATGTGGCCCGAGATGCAAACCAACAACTCCCCAAGGGCCTCAGGCCTGACGCTTAGTGCGGAAATCCTGCCTGGACACAGCAGTCTTGCTCTGTTTAACCCAGTCATACCATTTTGTATTTGGTAAGGAGGGGATGTTGGTTCTAAGAGCTCAAGTGGCATTTGTGGTAGGTAGAAAGTTCACCGTTCCCTTGAATGGCAGAGCACAAAAGCAGAAAGGAGTGAGGAAACTGTCTTCTCCCTGTATTTATGTCCTAATTTTTAAAGGAAAGGTCGGGAGATACCTGTTTTCCAAAGGCAAGAGATTCAGAGAAAAATATCATTGGGCCTTATTCTAGTTTTAACCCAGTTAAACATCACCGGACCTTATTCTAGTTTTAACCTAAACATCATCAGCCCTCATTCTAGTTTTAACCTAGTCTTCTGTTCTCCAGAGCTGCGGTATTTCGTATCACTCTAAAATAATGAAACAATCTTTCCCATATGATACTTAAAGATAATCTTTTTAAAAAAGCACCAGTATACATTTATAGAAATATAAATGTGTGTATATATAAACCTCAATGTTTCCACAAGAAAAGTGAGTATTAGCAATTAATTCTATTTCACAACTGAGAAAATTAAAGAAACATTACATTACTTGCTCCAATGACTCTTGATCAAGATGTCTACATACTCTAGAAAGACAAATAAAATTAGAAATCCTCTATTACATTCTGTAGGTTGACTTTTTCTTAAACCTCTGCCCCGGTATGAGTTTTTCCTTCTAGCCCCAGATACATCAATTCTTGGCCCATATGTGATATAAGTACCCTTCTGTCCTAAATTCTTGGCATCCTCCCCAATCCTGACAGAGGCCGGTGTTCCCTCCCTCAGGCTGCACCACCTGCTGACTCAGCCCTGATTCGGGTTTGTGCCTATTGGCTTGTGTGCTAGTACCAGGTCGAGATGGCACCACAGGCCAGGGTGCTGCTGTGGGGGCTCCTCCCAGGGGGAGATGACACGTGACCCGACCCTCAGCAGGCAGCATCCCCCTCGCCACAGGAGGGATGCGCTGGGGGCCGAGCTCATCCCTCCAGCCAGCCCTCCAACTCTAGTCCAGCTTTCAGCTCTCATTGGCCTATTTCTGTTTTCCTTTGTTCTGGCTCTTCTCTTTGGTCTACAAATATGTTTTATGTTTTCTCCATCTTAAAAACATAAAAACTTCCTCCTCCTAGTGACCCCAGTACTTTTACAGATTTTTCGTGTTCTTTTGTTTTTTTGAGATGGAGCCTTGCTCTTGTCACCTGGGCTGGAGTGCAGTGACGTGATCTCGGCTCACTGCAACCTCTGCCTCCTGCGTTCAAGTGATTCTCCTGCCTCAGCCTCCTGAGTAGCTGGGAACTACAGGTGTGCACCACCATGCCCGGCTAATTTTTGTATTGTTAGTGTAGACGAGGTTTCACCATGTTGGCCAGGCTGGTCTCGCATTCCTGGTCTCAAGGAGTTCCTCAAGGAACTCCTGCCTCAGCCTCCCAAAGTGCTGGGATTACAGGTGTGAACTGCCATGACTGGCCCCATTACAGATTTTTAAAAATATTCACATTTCATGAATGTGTCATATAGAATTGTGTCCTCTCTCACTGCCTACAAAACTGTCAACCACTGCGGTGAAGCAGCCACTCTGGGGAGAACTCACTCCCCAACTCAAACTTCAGTCAGCTCTTTCTGCCTTTTCCTCCTCCAGCCCTGTCGTGTTTGGCTTCCCTGACACTGTGCTACCCTGAAAGCTCCCTTTCCATCCCCTGGTCCCTCTGTTCCACAAGCACAGACATCCCCCAAGGCTTTCTGCACCTGGTCCCCGCCTTGCCTTGCTGGTGATTTTGGCCTGATGACCTCACCCCTCCCTGGGCTTAGGGCAGCCCGCCTGGCCTCTGCAGGTCAGTCTCAATCTGCTCTGCAGCTCCGGGCTCTGGTCAGCCTGATGGTCACACATCCAACTGCTGCTGGACAGATTTCATGGAATGTCCATTCATGTGCATTTGTGCTCTCCATGTGCCACGTCCGATCATTTTATATGACAGCTTCCTCCTCAACTCTCCTCACAACTGAGAACAGTGCTCCACTGGCCACCCAGGCCCAACACACCAACATCATTTTTCCTCCTTTCCTTTTGTTCTCCTTCACATCAAATGGGTACCTCAGTCCAGTCACATAAGAAGTCCATCATTCTTGGGCCTAAAGTCCTGAAATGGCTCTTCACTGCTGACAGGAAAAGTCCCAGCTCCTGAGCCCCGGCTTTCAGGGTCCTTGGTGGGCATCCTTGTCCATATGTCCATGCTTGTGAAAAATGAGATGAACCTCCATTTGCTGATTAAATGCTATTTATGCATTTTCACACATTTGAAGTATCTTCCATTCTGCTTCTACTTTTAAAAATCCTACCTACCCTGAACATTTTGGCTCAAATGTCAACTCTTCTACTAAAATTTCCCTTACTTCCTTGGGGCAGAATCTCTCCTGTCACTGACCCCTGTACCTTACCTGCCTTCCTGCTCTCCACCTGTGCTATACAGGTCGGTGCATTTTGCTTGTGTTTGTAGGTGGCCACTGCATCTAGTTGATGGTGACTGGTTCTCAGGATTAAACCACATCTGAACTAAAAATTTCCATTTGATTGCTTTCAAGACTGAAGAAATGGAACTTACAGAATACGCTTCTGGGAAGTTGTGACTAGGATAAAGCTTTGCTGATTTTCCCACCTAATATAACACAATTAAGCAACACATGCTTTTCACTAGTGCTAGTGGTGGCAACATGTTTGTATCATACAAGATCACAGAAAATTTAGTGGGAATAAAAATCTCATTAAGTGTTTGGACAGAAAACACAGCCTGAGCTCATACAAACATCACAAGGGGATCTGATGTGGATTTGCCACAATACAGAAGACTGTGCAAAGCAATATTTAAAAACAAATCACACTTGGCACAGAGTCCAGCGCCACCAACAGCAAAAAGCAAATACATGAAGAATTAGAGTCGATGTCTGCACTATTAAAACGAGAACAATGTGCTTGGTGAGTGGCAGCCCTAAGATGCACGTGAGGATCTGTCCACCCTGGGGACGAAGGCACCCGCAAGGAGAGCTCAGGGCACAGGTGGAATCTACTTGCATAAATCCCAGCGTGGGCTCTGTGGTGAACGGTAAATAGCTCTACCCCCACAGCTGTGCGGCTTTATTAAGCTTTAAATTGGTTACAGACTATTAAGAGACTCCAGCCTGCTCCAGGTTGGGGCATCGCACAAACTGCCTGCAGTGTCCATCCACTCACTGGGCAGAAGTTCATTCCACACCCAAACTCCCCGCACACGCAGGGCCCTCAAAACCCTTCTGGGTGGGAGGGGTTTGCATGCTCTCTCCTCCTTTAGAAGCAGGATGATCAATGCCAAATAAAGGACATTTACTAGGAAGACACACTGTTTCCAACTACTGTTTTCCCCAACAATATCAGTCTTACATGCCTAAGAACTTTCAAACCACTTGGTTTTCATGTCATGCTTCTGTCGAGAAGCCACAGAGCAGTCCGAGCAGCAGGGCCGAGTGCTAAACCCTCTCGCTTTCTGGTTTGGCCACTTGCAGTTCTACCCTAAGGGGGGCCCTAATCCCAGCTCTCTGCTGCACTAAACACACAGAAAGATGGTACAGCTCAAAGGAGAGGAAGAAAGGAGAGAAAAGAGTTTCCCTCTCCCACTCTTGGTCTCATTCACAAAATTTAACGTAAGATATGCAAAATATTGGTTATGATGTTTTAAGAGTGTAGAAGTTACAATTTATACTTAAAGGCTACTCAAATTGTTTTTGCCATGGTGTGAATTCAGTAAAATGATGCTTTTCTTAAAAGCTGATGCTGGAAGAGAAAGGACATAAGGGCAGGAATCTTCATCAGCTTTGTCTACTGATGTGTCTCCAGTGCTGGAACAGTCCCAGGCACACAGATGCTTGATACATATTTGTTGAATGAATGAAAAAAAAATCTATCAAGAGGTGACAATCACTACAGAGTCATTTTATTTATGGGACATGTTATGTAATGTGTGACTCCATTAACATTAATGAAAATAAAGTGAGCCCCATAATGTCAAGAGCAAGACAATTTTCAGAAAAGCAGTGTAAAATGTTGAAACTTGCAGGAAATGAGCCAAGACTGGGAGGTCAGTGCTCTTTCTACTGCAGCAATAAGAGTGTAAAGAAGTTAGACTGTCAGCACCATAGGAAAGCTAAAATAAAAAATAAAAAGACATTTGACAGATTTTTTTTGTTGTTGTTGAGAAAGAGTCTCACTCTGTTGCCCAGGCTGGACTGCAGTGGTGCAATCTTGGTCACTGCAGCCTCTGCCGCCCGGGTTCAAGTGATTCTCCTGCCTCAGCCTCCCGAGTAGCTGGGATTACAGGCACCTGCCACTGCACCTGGCTGATTTCTGTAGTTTTAGTTGAGACTGGGGTTCACCGTCTTGCCCGGGCTGGTCTTGAACTCCTGACCTCGTGATCCACCCACCTTGGCCTCCCAAAGTGTTAGGATTACAGGCGTGAGCCACCGCGCCTGGCCGTTTGACAGACTGAAACCCACACATGAACAGCCCATTTTACCAACTGGCTTGACTCTGCCTGATTGAGACACTTAGCCACTAGTGGAGGGAAGAATGGTCTGCCTTGAGATTTCCTTCTTTCTCCTAAGAATAAACAACGACAAAAGATGGGTGTAAGCAGAAAAAGAGGACGGTAAAGGCTCAGGCCATCTTCACAGGAATAACTGGTCCCCTGCACTTATAAAACGCCCTGTATTTTGTAAGTGTGGTATAAGTAAAAAATACTCTGAAAAGCTAAATGGGGCCTTGCTTATATAAGCAGTGTGGGCAGGCACCGGAAGACTATGTGGAGTTAGCAGTGCACACAGAGTTAATGGACACTTTCTGGGGATGATCTGCCGTGATGTTATCTTTCAAAAGCACACATTAGAGTAGGTGGTTCTTCTGAAGATGAAATGCCCTTCTCTGATACCAGACTCGTACTTATTCTATATCATGACATCAGAACATTTTGAAAGCCACTATTTGTAAAATAAGCTGCTCCTGTAATAAAAAGACTGCTTCATATGATTGTTTTGGTGTAAGTTAATACTGATTTACTCTTCAGAAACCTGTTGGACCTGAGTATTCACCTGTAAGGTGAAACCAAATTGCAGGTTTGGTTCTTGAGGAATCCAGGCAGAGGCACGCCTTACAGGTGAATTGGGTGGGTGCGCTGACCCTGCCAACGTCACCGTGAGGGACTCAGCTACCTCCTTAGAGATGTGTGTGCTGTACTAGACTGAACAGATGGCCCTTAAACATTTATCTTTGACAATTTTTGCTTCGCTATTCCACTGAATTAAAAAAACAAAAAACAAAAAACACTTGAGGGCCTGTGTCTGATGTGCTGTTCCAGATGCAAGGGGGAATTATGAGTCAATAACACACCATCCCTACTTTAAAAGAACTCACTGGCTAGAGGGCGAGACACAAAGCGAGTGCCCACATCACCGTCCTGCAGACAACAGGGTCAGTGTTGGTGGAGGGAGGCCGAGTGTGCCCCTGGGAGCACAGGGGAGGGGCGGCATCTGCAGAACGCCTGGCCAGCACTGACACTCCAGCCCTCTCCACCCCTGGCCTCAAGGAGCCCGACAGCTCCTCAGGAACCTCTGCACTGCCCCAGGTCTAAAATGAGCTAGGTACTTATTCAGCAATACGATGCGCAAGTGATCAATCCTAACTAGAAGGCTTCATGGTAGAGCTAGCATTTGCATTGATTCATAAAAGTAGTAGGTTACTGAAAACAGTTTTTACTAATTACCGCCAAAAATCTTATTATGGTTTAAATTACAGAAGCAGCATAAACTATACTTTTTATAATGTACATTAGAAACACTTTTATACCCACCCACACTATTCTTCTCAAGAACGGGCACTGCAACAAATTAGTGACGTATTAGATTTTTGTGGGAGGAAATGGGAGAGATGTTCTAGGTAGAGAAGCCTGCAAGAATAACGGTGTAACGGTGTAAAGGCCGACGGCGTGGCTGGGGTATGGGGGGTGGCCTGATCTGGGCGAGCGTGTGCTGGCTGGATTCTGGACGGAAGGGCGGAGGTGGTCCAGGTGGACCCTGAATGCCACACTCAGGAGTTTGTTTCACTCCAGTCTAGACCACAGTTGCCAACAGCGTGCAACACAGACAGAGGGAAGGGGCCGAGTTGGAGGCTGTTCCAATAGTACAAGGGGAGAGAAGATGAGGGTCTCTTCCAGGCTCCTGTTGCTTGGGAGGGAAAAGATGCTTCACAGGGAGAACTGAGGGGCTGATGAGGCGGGCTGATGAGGCACGCAGCTGAGCCAGGGGCCAGGTGCAAAGATCAGCGACCAAGGCATATCAGCCACTGGGACAATCCATTTAGCAGGGTGGGGCAGGCAGCAGGTGGGGCAGGCAGCAAGAAGGGCAGGTCTGTGGGGCAAGTTTAGTTCTCGACTCTGAGGTTGTGGGACCACTGCAGTAGTCTTGGGGAGACAGACTCTTTGTCCACCTGTCTGTCCCTCTCTCCTGCCCCCACTCTTTCCCATCTTGTGCATGTCACCACTTGGAGGGGGCAGTGCAGGCCCCAACTCATTTTTATGTATTTGCCCTGCATGAACTAGAAGGCTCAGAAATGTGGGTTAAACCAGCTTATGCATCACACCTCTTTGCCTAATGCAAGTTCTCCTCTGATGCAAATGCAGACATATATTGAAGGTGGCGACAAAGCCTCCTGTCAATGGAAAGGCCACAGGATAACTTCAAGGGTGAATTCTCATTTCCCACTGCTCATTCAGCTGCTTTGGTGACACAGGTGTGCAAGAACAACAGTCACCGTCCATCAGTCATGACTATGTGAGGCGGGCAGGGAATGCCTGAACGACGTCCAAACACCTCCAATCGCTGTTACCCTCAGATAGTCAAAGAGGAAGTGTCACCATTTCCTTGAAGCTTTGTGTTTGTCACAGTCTTCAAGGAAGCTGGGGACACCTTGAAGATGGGGAAAATACCACCCAGAATTCAAAGTGATAAGCCACTTTGAAGAGCCGTTTGAAGAGCCAATGGTGGGAATGAAAAAATGCTTCCTAGCATTTTAGAATGCCTTGTACTATGGGAAGAACCAGTCTACGATCCTGGAATGTGTACTTCGTCAAGTCTGCACTTAAAGAAGCATTTGGAGAATTTTAAAGCATCCTTTTCTTTAAAAGAAAAAGACAGAAGTTCAGCGGAATAACACGGTACGTGAATGCAATATATTTTAGACCAAAAAATATTCATGTGTGGGAACAGTAACAGTCTCTTCAAGCTCTCAAAATTACCAGACAAAACCAACTCATCTGCAAGGTGAATGGAAGACAAACATTATCTTCTTTAATACCTAGCTACGCCCCTTCTAGACAATTTGCCTCTTACATAAACAGAGACATAGTCCTCAAAAACAGGTTAAAAACTGGGTAACAATAAATGACCCAAGAATTAATTAACTAAATAGGAGACTGGGGTAAACAAAGGAAAAATTATCATATCAAAATAAAAGACAAGAAACATGATTAAATTAGGCTTCAAAAGACCCGTGAGAAACTCATAAAAGGCGTAATATGCACTTACCTGGTTTTTATTCTTTCATGATTTAATTTCTAATTTTATTCACTACCATCTGATAATTGCATGAAACACTTATTTTAACCATGGGCAATTTAAACTATTTTAATTTTTATTTCAAGGCCATGAGACAAAGGAACCTATTTATTGCCTAAGGGGATTTTTTTAACAAAAATTAAAGCTTAATCTTTCATGTTTTAAAGCCAAGACTCTTTAAAATCATTTATAATAATGCTGTAGGGAGACTTTTCCTGGGTATGCAAAATTGAAATGATAAATTTACAATTATTAAAAAAATTAATAGTTTGGGGGATTGAATTGTCCCTTTGCTTTCCAGATGAATTTATCTGAAGCTAAGAGACACGCTTAAAAACAGGGTAAACCCCAGGCCTGTGGAGGAGAGATGGGATGAGGCTTCCCTTCAACTCACGGGGCGAGTGAACTGGCTCATGGTCCAAATAGTGTGCCCAGTCTATTATTATTTAAAAAGCACATAATGGCAATTGCCTTGGGAATGGCTTTCGACCCCTTTTATCTTCTAGGAAATTGCCCTGATGAAGTGGAGATTCATGAATTCTACTAACCACATTTTCTGTGACTTTCAAGAAGTCCCTGATGGAAATTAGACAAATAATTTACTTTCACCTAAACACCAGATTTTTTAGTTACACTTAAGAAAAATAATTGAATTGCAGATTTCAATCATTGCTGCTGCTACGCTTCAGGATTCTAATAAAATACTTTCAGTTATTATGCAAAGCATTCCTCAGTAGAGAAGAGAAAAATCGCTCTCAGTGACACCTAAGCGAGCGGCGCGTTCTGAAGGGCAGGAAGCCTCTTCCAGAGCAGTCAAGGCACGGACGCTGCACTGGTGTGGTTTTGACTCCAGCAGGGAGCAAGGCTCATCCCACAACACATATTCCTTCACTGCAGTCTCAGGAAAAAATTGAAAACAGTCACATACGTTTAAAATTCCTTTCCGACCAACACCTAGGCCATCGCCCTAGGCCGTCTGAGTAGCCCACGTTTTTTTTTCGACGGAGTCTCGCTCGTCGCCCAGGCTGGAGTGCAGTGGCACTATCTCGAGTAGCCCACGTTTTAAGAATGTTGCAACAAGCTCACACACCTCCCGACGTGGGCTGGAACGGACGCGGTCCACCACGGAGCCCCCACTCCGCTCTCCCCCGCCCACTGGCTCTGTCCTCTGCCTCAACATGCGCCATGGCTTCCATCACGGAACTCAGGTCTCTGCTCAAAGGTCACCTCCTCCAGTCCCCTTCCCCCTTTTTCAGTGGGATTCTGTCACAGATCTGTCACTCATTGCTTTGCTTCTTGTCCAAGTCCCTGATGGACTGAAGGACTCCCGAAGGTAGGCAGCGCGTCTGTCCTGCTCACACCACAAAGCACTTCCGGGATATGATTTTTGAGTTATATTAGCTACATTGATCAGCCGACAGCTGCTTCTGCATTTGGCTTCTTAAACTGTCAAGCCTCCTTCAGACTGAAGATGCACCAAAATGCATTCACAATACTCCGTGCTATTTTGGGGTAATCAAAGTGCTCACAGGGGAGAAAAAAATCCCACCTAAGAAAATACATTTTAACCTGATTTATGAAATCTAAGTTGGGAGGGTCGAATTTTCATTTTTTTTTAATGACTTATTTTTATGAAGGGGAAATCTATCACGTTAAAAATGTTTATTTCTCAAAAGGGATCATTACAGGATTTACTTAAATAAGTTGATGTGTTGCACTGAAGCTATCACTTAATTTCCTGAAATTAAGGGTGACAAAGTTGACTTTTCAGGAATAGTGTTTATTATATTAGATGAGGCCCTCATATAGTAACAGTATGTTTTTGAAGACACTGTACACAGTGAAGTCAATACACCTGCCATGCGATTTCAGCACATTACAGGGAAATCCACCAGCTTCTCCTAAACATCTCTCAGACTTCTCCCTTGAAACAATCCCCCAGGTGAAATGTCTTAGATACACAATGTTTTATGCAGAGACAAAGGGCAACTGCTCTTTCGAGAACTGCCAGCTCTAGGAACGTGCCTCATTCCTCCCTCAAGTCAAAAGCCCTAAAACAGCTATTGTGGAGTGGGCTGTAGCTTTTGATGTGTGTTTCCTGAAAACACACATAATATTTTTTCATTAAAGTTTTTCCAACACTTAGCTAATCTTTGGGGCACAGCTGATAGGGGGTCATGGGATTTTGAAAGTTAGAGGGAAGCTTGGAGACTGTTCAGGCCATCTCCTTCATGTAACAGAAAAGGAGGTGAGATCATCTATTGAGGTCTGGAAAACTCAGAGAAGGAAAACCAGTGAAACATTCGACTTTTTTAAATTAAAAAAAAACAAACTCAAATCACGGTATCTAAGCAACCACATTCTATCTGGCTTGTATGAAAAGACAACTGGCATCTGCTTTTGAATAAGGCAACACAATTTGTGAAGAAAAAAAGACTTTGAATGACACACCCCAGAACCTGACCAGAAATGAGCAAAGATGTTCCTTACTGGACCGTGGATTTTAAAATCAAATGTGATGGATGGAGTTGGTGTGAAATGTAACATGGGAATGATTAGGAATTTTGAAAGAGAATTCTTACATTGCTTTTTTGAAAAAGGACAGAACAAAGAAAGACTAAGAGACGGAGGCTCTTCATAGTGGTAACAACTTAACTAGTGTTGAATGGACTAGTTAGTGTTTAAAACAGAGTAAATGTGTGAGAACGGCTTGCACAGTGGATTCTCGCTGAAAACTTTTTCTCATATTATCCATGGAAAATAAAAGACAAATTTGAACTTTGATCATTTTTAAAAATGAAATAACCCAATGACATAAAGCAGCCCAGTGTAGCATCCCAGCTCCAGGACACGTCTAGCCTCACCCTTTGCACCTGGAGGCACAGGAAACCTACCTGCCACTCCTGCTGCATCACCTGCAAGGGAAGAGCACCCACCACACTCACCGGGACTTGTGAGGGCTCCCAGGGCACTGCTCGTGGTAGAGAGAGGGTTTGCATTGGTGCTGGTGGCTGAGGTCTGGGCCGCAGCTGCAGCAGCAGCCAGCGTCGCCAGGTTCTGCAACTGTAAAGCATTCATGCCTGTGGAGGGAAGAGAAAGCTACTTTTAGCAAGAGGCCTCGCACTTCTACAGTTTCCAAACAAGAGCGGGCTCATCCAATCGTCAGGACACATGATGAGAGCAGATGACCCTGTGCAAGGTCACCTGCTTGGGTGGGAGCCGGGCTCTCCAGCCGTCTCCTCCACGGCCACCGCTCTTTCAGTTCTCTTTGATGCAACCACTCTTCCTAGAGACCGCATACGAAGAAAGGGCTCCTGAATCCCGCCCCGTAGTTTTCCCTGGCAGAGCCTGCACTTCTCCCTTGCTAACCAGTATTCTCAGCCCACGGCCTTCCTGCCATGCTGTAGAGATAAGTGGAAAAGAGGAGAGATTTCGGTGCTGACTGGCCAGAGTAGCCTTGTGGACTGGCAACTTCTATGACATAGCTGCCAAGACATGGTGAGAGCAGCTGGAGGAAGGGCTTCAAGGTAAACTCAATCCCTCAAAACGAGGTATTCCAGAAGAAACTACATTTTACTGGAAGCTGAGCTGGTATGGGTTCTAAGCCTGTTAATCTATTTCTTGATAGTGAGCGGCAGCATTAACTGAACCCCACCTCGAAGGGTTGTTGTGCAGATTAAATAGGATGATGACAGCAAATTACTTTGGCACAACGTAAGTGCTCAATGAATGTCACCTTTTATTTTTGTTACTGCTATTGCCACTGAACTTCCCTCTCCGGATTTAAGTGTGAACCCTTAAATGTGTCCATAGGGAGTTCAAATTTCATATTTGATGAATACAAGAATGACTGAATAGAAATGGCTGCACCTTAATAGTTTTATTTGTAAAATATTTGTATTTACCTTTTAAAGGCATTTATATTTTAAAGAGGGACTTTAGAATAAATGTGTGACTCATGAAAATTATGAAAAAAAAAGAAATGAAAATTAGCATGAACATAGAGTGGGGATTAGCCGAGAGATTTGGGGCAACAATCTAGGGGTGGGCTCAGCCCTGGTGTCTACACTGGATAGTTAGTTTATCTTTTCTCCCTGTAGCCCGCTTCCATCTCTCAGTCCAAAGGTTCTCTGAATGGTCAAATTATGTTTCTGTGATTCACTTCACCGGAAGACTGCACATGTGAGAAGCATGAAACAATGGTTCTCTCCCTACACAGGGGAACTGAAGATAGAAAGATGGTGGACTTCAGCTTCATTTTACCTTCTTCGCTGGTCTTAAGTCCAGATACTTAATCAGTATCTATAGAGCAAATGTAGTCTTCTTTAGGGAGAGTGCCCTGAGAGCTGCTTCCGTAATGTGTGTATAGGGGCGTTGGTGGAGGGATGAGAGAATGTTCTAGCAACATACACGTGTAAGCCCCCAGCCATGGACGCAGCTCAGTGCCTGGCTGCTGAGTGCTCTAGACAGCACTCTTCTGCTCTTCTGCCCTGGCCTCCTCAACCAGGGCGCATTTCCACTTAGAAAAAAGTTCCTCCTGTCTTGGTTGCTAAATGGATTTGCATTTTGTCCAAAGTGATACTCTATCTTCTTCCAGGAGACATCCAGACCTTTTGGCTTAGGTTGAAAGCCAAGCACCTGCTTTTCAAAACCTACTTATTTCACAGGGATGCTTGAAAGTGGGACAGAAGTATTTGTGTAATCCTGTGAATTTCTGCAAGAAAAGGGCAGACTTCTGGCAATCCTGCTTTATCAAGTGAACACAATCAAAAGAAAGCACTCTCTGGTTTTCTCTCATCAAGGGTCACACAGTGCCATATTCATGAGAACGTGGGTGTTGAGAGGCCCTGGTCTCATTTTTCAGTTTTACTTTAGGAAAATGGAGGAAATATGCAAGTTGCCTGGCCCTACTGCAGACCAACATGGCCCCAGCAAGGGGATCTGTTTCCTACAAACACATGAATGCATGTTTGACTTGAGTGTGAGGGAGCACCAAGGCTGTGTGAGGTCTTGCAAGGAGTGAGGTACGTTCACGCAGGTCTGTCCATGCCCTCTGGGCTCTCTCATGATGCGTGCTTCCTCTAACATGAACCATGACCAGACCACACCACCAACATATGGCTGAGCACACAAGAACAGAGCTTAGCACCAAAATCAAAACCTACAATATGCATCTGGCACCAATTAATGACAGGCAGAGCCACCATTCTAGGCTCAGGCCAGTGGGTACTCCTCCAGGACATATATGACCCTCCCAGGTAGGAGCCTCAGTGATGGAGCTGTGTTGATGGCCTGGCTCAGCTGGCCCACTTGGGTCAGAGACATCAGGTCCCTGGCCAAGGCCTCACAGCCACGGAGGAGACCCTCCTGGGCCTTGGCAGAGCCTTCTGCCCCATCCCATAGCCTCCTCCTAAGGAGACAGGGTTTACATTTAATGCACACACTTTCTCTGTTAGCTGCAAATTTCTTTATCTGTTTGTTTATAACTCTTTTGTGGCTCTCATCATACCCTACGTTGACATTATTTATATGTATTTCTTGCCCTCCCAACCAGATACCAAGTTCTTTTTAGGACAAAAATTATGTCTTACTCATTTTCAAGTCCATGTAGAGACACACACACACACACACACACACACACACACACGAATATATACAGTAGGTGATGAGTAAATCTATGTAAGACAAACAAACATGGTAACAGACAGTTTGACATTTACATAAATTGCTCTAAGGAGTACTGTCTGTATAGAGCTAACCAAGGTTTTAGTTTTCCCCATTCTTTATTAGTTCTTTGGTATTTACAACAGCATCAAATATTGGCTGTTTCCTCTCAATCTTAACTAATCCACTGTGCAAATACTTACTAGGGCCCATGTTTAGTCCTCCTCTCACCCACTGACATTCACTAAAGGTCCTGGAACTGAGCCGACAGCACTCAGGTTCTCTCCACTGCCCGCTCCTTTAGGATCCAGGGCTGAGGGCCTGGGTGTCCTCCTCTTCTTTCTCCTCCACACACTTTACCACCCAACAGAGTTTCTGACATTCTCCTAAGCCTTTCCCTGCTGCCGCCTGGAAAGTCCAGGGGGAGTGGCTGAGTCTCTGAGGTACCATACTGGGGCATAGCTAACACTGCTCAACAGCCAGACTGCAAGGAAAGGAAAAACTATGAGTCAAGGAAGCTGAGATGAAGAGTGGAAAGGAGAGGACACTGTGATCCCCAGCATCTGAGGGATTTGAGGACAAAAGGAGAGAAGAACAGTTAGTCAGAACCAATCAAGGAGGCGGATCCATATTTGCTCGTCCATCTATCCACCCATCCATCCATCCATCCATCCATCCAGATATCCATCATTCACCCACCCATCCATCCATCATTCCGCATATCCACCCAGCTATCCATCCATCCACCTAATTATCCATCCACAGATCCATTATCCTCCCACCCATCCATCATCCACACACCCATCCATCTCTCATCTACACACCAATCCATCTCTCATCCACACACTCATCCATCCTTCATTGTGGGATAGATGCTCCCACCCATCTATCCATCATCTAACCACCATCCATCCATCCATTCACCCACATATCTACCCAACTATCCATCCATCCACCCACCTATCATCCACCCATCCATCCATTATTCTCCCACCCATCCATCCATCATCCACCCACCATCCAACCACCATCCATCCATCCACCCACATATCTACCCAACTATCCATCCATCCATCCATCCATCCATCCATCCATCACCCTCCCACCCATCCATCATCCTTCTACCCATCCATCCATCATCCATCCACCGTCCATCCATCCACCCATCATCCACCCATCCATCATCCTCCCACGCATCCATTATCCTCTCACCCATCCATCCATCATCCACCCATCCATCATCTACACACTCACACATCCTTCATCAGCACACCCATCCATCCCTCACTGTGGTATGGATCCTCCCACCCATCCATCTATCTATCCATCATTCACCCACCATCCATCCATCATCCACCCACCCCTCTGTCCATCATGCTCCCACCCATCCATCCATCATCCACCCACCACACACTCATCCATCATCCACTTACCACACACTCATCCCTCATCCACCTACCACACACTCATCCATCATCCACCCACCACACACTCATCCATCCACCCACCACACATTCATCCCTCATCCACCCACCACACACTCATCCATCATCCACCTACCACACAGTCATCCATCATCCACCCACCCCTCCATCCATCATCCACCCACCACACACTCATCCCTTATCCACTCTATCCATCATCCACCCACCATCCACCCATCCACTCATCATCTACCCCACATCCATCTATGATCTGGCACTGATTAATGACAAGCAGAGCCACCATTCTAGGCTCAGGCCAGGGAATCCCCCTACAGGACATATTTGACCCACCCATCCATCCATCATCCACCCACCCATTATCCACCCATCATCCATCAACCATGCATCCACCCACCCACCCATCTATCATTCACCCCCCATCCATCATCTATTAACCCATCCATCTACCCACCCACCCATCATCCACCCACCTATCCATTCATCATCCATCCATCAACACCCATCCATCCATTATTCACCCACTCACTCACCCATCATCTACTCACCCATCCATCCATTTACCCATCATCCATCCATCCAACCATCCAGTAATTACTGAGTGGCCATGATGGGCTAGACCCTGTGCAACACACTGAGGATAAGGTAGAAAACATGACAGTCCATGTACCCAAGCAGATTGCTGGATATCAGAGCAGGGAGATGTCAGGGAGTGGGGAAGAAATCCCACCAGTTCATCAGTTTCTTGAAATAGGCCCAGATTCAGAATGAAATCCTCCCTGAAGTCTTTGATTTGATGGGGATAGTAGAGAAGCATAGGAAAGCACAGCCCAGCTGAGGAGCTGCAGGAGATGTCATCCTTTCCAGCCTGTCCCTCTCCTAGTCCTTGTGTGCTGACCCATGAGGCTTTCATGGTCCTCCCAACTCTTATTTTCAGAACTAAGTGCTCATAAGCCAGGTGTGGTAGTGTGTGCCTATAGTTCCAACTACTTGGGAGGCTGAGGCTAAAGGATTGCTTGGGCCCAGGAGTTCAAGTCCAGCCTGGGCAACAGAGTGAGACCCCATCTCTTAAAGAAAAAAGAAGTTAAGTGCTTGTACACCAGAGGTGAGGCAGGGCCTCACGTTTCTTGGAACACAAGCTCTACTGGTGACACCAGGGACAATAGCAGCAATCACCACCACCTCCCAAAGGCAGCGCAGGCTGGTCAAGAAGAGCTCAGGCCCTGCTCTCACACGACCCGGGCTGAAAGCTGGCTCTGCCTCACTGGCAGCCTGTTACCCTGGAGCAAACTAGTTACCTGTTTGCACCTTGGGGTTTCCAACTGTAAAGTGCGACTGAAGTAGAACTCACCTCTTGAGGATTAAGAGATTAAATGGGTCAACACACAGAAAGCTGAAACAACAATGCCTAGTGCAGAGTTAAGCTCAAAAAAGAAGTTCTCAGACTAATAACTGCAATAATACTGTCCTAAACGACAATGACAGCAGAAGCAAGAACAAAGCGTGTGCCAGGCAAGCTCCTCAGTGCCTTACCTGTGCCCTGCTACTAGGGTTCCTAACACATCCACATGGTGTGGGCACTGTGACTCTCGTACATGTTACAGAGGAAACGGGCATGAAGAGGTGAGAACACCATGAGCCATTCTCCAAGGGCCACTCCCTGAAAGGAGAGAGCCCTGCCCCTTCCCTGGGTGCCTGTCCTCTTCCTGCCAGCCTGGCCTGCCCACAAGCTGCCCTCTGCCCTCTTGGTCCCCATCTGGAGCTGTTCTGACCTCCTCTTCCTTCTACTGTGCGTTGGTATCCATTTCCTTTCTTAAACTTTGCATCTGAGAGAAGTTTAGAAGGGATAGGGAGGGAGGGATAGGGAGGGAGGAAGAGGAAGGAAAGGGCTGGTCCAGCACAGGGTTTCGAAAGGCAATGTGACAGAGGCCCAGAAGTTAACTCCACCCCCCAGGTCCCCGTATCTGCTGGGAGTGGCCTTGCTCGCCCCACCACAGTATGAACAGATGTGAGAGCTGGCGCAGATTCCAGTCTAGCGTTGCTTCACTATGCAGCGCCGCTCCCTGCCCCAGGGTCCAAGAACACTGGGGCCAATACGAATTTCATGCATCTCGCCTGAATGCCAGAGGTCTGGGAATGAACTTGTTATCGTGTCTTCATTTGTAACTAAGAATTAGGTTAACCAGTTAATCACTAACTACTTAACTACGTTTTGCTCTCTCAATCAGTTTGGCAATGAACACACATATATATTTTTTGAGACAGGGTCTTGCTCTGTCACCAGGGCTGGAGTGAAATTATGGCTCACTGCTGCCATCATCTCCCAGGCTCAAGCGATTCGCCCACCTCAGCCTCCTGAGTAGCTAGGACTACAGGTGCTCGCCACCACACCCAGCTAACTTTTATAGAGAAGGGGTTTTGCTATGTTGTCCAGGCTGGTCTGGAACTCCTGGGCTCAAGTGATCTTTGCCTGCTTCTGCCTCCCAAAGTGCTGGGACTACAAGTGTGAGCTGCCGCACCAGGCCTAATTTCTTAATGTGATTTCCTTCTGCATCCATCCCCAGAATCCCAGATATCACAAACCACTGGCTCTAGCTGCTTCAGTGACCAGACAGACCCTCGTCCGCTGCTGCCTCAGTGCTCTTCGTCATGTTCTTCATCTACCCCACATCAGGCCCCTGAACTTGGTGCTTCTGAGGCAGAGGTCCCTGACAGGGTTCAGGGTCTCTGCAAACTCTCTGAAATTTTATGAAAAAGTATGTGTGTGATGTGCATGCAAAACGTTTTTGGTGACAGATCCTAAAAAGTTGAAGAACTGACTTCTTCAGACAATCTGAAAGAGATACAAGTGGTAATGGAAAATCACTGCATGACAGCCTGGGGGTGGGGCAGTGACTTGGGCCATCAGGAAGAAATGAGAGCTGAGGAGTGAGGACACAGAGAAGAGGAAGGATGAAGGAGACAGTGCCTCCTCCCATTCTGAACACACACACACACACACACACACACACACAGACACAC
The DNA here is from genome assembly GCF_006542625.1 of Nomascus leucogenys. Classification (NCBI taxonomy): domain Eukaryota; kingdom Metazoa; phylum Chordata; class Mammalia; order Primates; family Hylobatidae; genus Nomascus; species Nomascus leucogenys. Next base: position 104,006,080 of record NC_044389.1, read on the forward strand.
ATGCACGCAGGCATGCACACACACGCCAGCATCAGAAGCAGCCAGGCGAGCCTGAGCTCCTCCATTCTTAGCTACCTTCCTGGGAACAGGTGACAATGGGGAAGGACCCAGTGGAGGCTGGAGCCAGCAAGCCCTAGAGAGCAGCCCTTGAGAGCCCTAGGACCTCCCCTGCCTCCTGGGCATCTCACTCCAACCAGGACTGAGGCTGGAGGGCAGTGAGGGCACTGTTTCCCACACCCAGAGCAGCCTCTGTCCACTCAGCCAGGCAGAGGCCACGGCCCATGTGTCCTCTGTCCATTCTGCCCCATGGACATCCCCGCACCTACCGATCTTCTAGGTGCTACTGACCATCTCATGCTCTGTCACACCACAGTAATAACCCGGGGCAAGAAGAGCGTGGGGACTGTCTTGGCCCCAGAGTTCCTGGGCCCTTCCCTGGCAACGAGGCACACCCCCGGTGGCTGATGTCTTGGCTCCTCCCGCCACAGATGGATCCACAGCCACAGCGCCATCACCTGGAACGTGGACATCTCACCTGCCTGCCTTCCCCTCCTATGCGGGGGAGAAGCGGTTTTGGGGAAAGGCACTGGCCTGATGTGCGGACACCAGCCAGGGCACCTGCGTGAGGACAGAGGTTCCCTCTCCCTTCTTAGCTGGACCAGGCTTCTCAGGCACAGGTGTCAGGCGCTGGCCTGCTCCTGGATGTGGGCGTGGGGCCTCTCCTGCAACTCCCCTTATTCCTCCCCAGAACTAACAGCGGGCTTCACTTCCGCTCATCTGGAAGTCCTCTTTCTGGTTCCCCTCTGTCGCTCTCTCTTTTCTGAGGTATGTGGGTGCCCTGTCCTTTCCCCATCTCAGCCCCTCTCCCAGGCGCCTCCTCAGTCTGCATCCCAAGTCACACTTTTTCCCACACGCTCATCCTGAAAGGGCACCAGACGGAGAGGCACGGGCATGCGCTTGGTAAACAGTTCCTTTCCGAGAAGAAAAACCGCATTTGACTTCATGAAGCACTCTGCTCAGATGGGCACCTCTTGAACCAGGGGCAATAATCCGGGTGACTGAGCATGCAAAACATTTCAGTAAGTTTTAGGAACTCTAACAATGGGCTAAGAAGATGGCAAAGAAAGTTGAGAATATAGGGATTCAACTTTCATTCAATACGTGGGGAAAAAATCCTTCTCAAAACGAAGAAATTATGTACCAAACAGATGTGCAATATGCCTACTTGAAACTTAAGATTAAAAAAAAATTATTTATAAGGAGAAGGGCATGAAAATTTAATTTAATGTTCACCTTAGGTAATTTTGTGTCTTATTGTTCATAGCAATTACCATAAATCTGCATATCAATAAGCATGAACAGATGTCAGTTGTTACAAGTGCTTGCCAATCAGGTCTGTTAAAAAGTGACAGATGGGTGGTTATAGAACGTTCTCATAAGGCCTATTAGCACATTCGCAGGAAGCGTCTGCAGTGCGGACTGCTGGAGACTCAGCTTGGGGAGGACCAAGTTCTGTGTGGGTCTTTGTGGATGTACCAAGCACACTTCACCGCTCTGGGAGCGCCTCCAATTCGAGATTCTCAGACCTCCGATACACATTGTTTTTGCAAATGTCTCCCTCCTCTCCACTTGTGCCAGACACCAAGACAGTCTTATAAGAGAACAGATCTCAAGTTGATAAATGGAGAGCTGCTTCATGGTTTTAAGCAAATATTTGCACTCTACAATTTTATTGTTACCTTCAAAACGTAGACCAGATATTCTGGAAGGGAATTACTACTTGCTTTACTCAGAATCAGAACTGAAAAGAAGCAGTTTCCTCCTGTTCATCAAAAGACACTTCCGCCACAGCTTCAGAACCTCTGGAACTGGCTTAGTAACAATTCTTTATCCTAGAAAAAAAATCCCCCCTAACAAAGACAAACTCACTCGTGATAAACTTGAGATGTTTTCCAGGATGAAGGGAGGCAGCTTTCCTGTTACCATCTCTGAAGTGCTTCCTAACAGCGTGGGGGCCGTGAAATACACCTCAAGGGGCTGAGACACAGAGCACGGTTTGCCAGCCTGGGTTTGCATCAGTGAGCTGGACCCGAAGCTCACTAGCTTAGTACCTTTGGACAAGTCTGCTAATCTCTCTAAGCCTCAGTTGCCCGGCCGTGCAATGGGCTACTTAGAGTCCCTACTTCATCAGGTTGTTGTGATATTTGGGAATTCTATATCCTAATCCTTGTTAGGTCACTGACGAGTGCTGTGGTCTCACATTACTCATTTAACCTTTTCATCTTCCCTTTTTCCGATTGTAATGTAGTAAAACAAAGTGGTAGTCACGTCCTTAGCTTGCTATGAGGATAGCTGCAAGATTTATAAAGGGAGCTTTGTTAAAAACAAAATGGTAAAGCACTACCCCTTGTTTTTCTATTACATGCTCTTTCGAGTTGACAGTTGTTATAAACAAATTAAAGGCAGAGAAGACACTTTCTCTTACTCCCTTTCTCTTTCAAGAAAAATCCAAGCTCTCAGCCCAAACTCAGACCCCAAGTTTCTGAGATTTCTGAAATTCACTGAACAAGTATCACCACTGAGAGAGAAATGGACAAGTTTTTATTAGAAGTTTTAAGAGGGAAAATAAAAACCAACCAACTGCAAGGAGGCACAAAAAGTAGATATAAAAGCCATCCGTTTATAAAGGTATGTTCCTAATCCATTTTCTGCTCCTAAATTCCATATTTCATAAAGGTTCTCTTTGATAAAAACCGTAAAGCACACTTGAAGTTATTTTTAGTTTGAGGGGAAAACGGTTAAGATTTTTTGGGAAAGAAAGTATAGCTGACATCTCATTCAATTTTATAGATGCATCTACTTAGGAACCAGTCGTCTAAAATTTCTCTTTTTTTTTGGTTTTATTTTCTCCTGAAACTGAACATGTTTTACCCATATAAATGTGGCATTTTAGACTCTAGCTATAAACCTCATCTCCTGAAGGACAGATCAGTATGTTTTCAGACTTGTTCACAACAAAATATTATTTGTTTCTAAAATCAGTTTTCACTTTTGGTGACAGTATTCCAGGCTGGACTGCTTGAATTTTAGATGCAGAGATCATTTTATATACATGTCAATGTAATACAGAAAATTTACATGTGAATTTTTTATGTGCCCCCTCTAAGTAGGACACAGTATCACTCAATAAGCATTGTAACATCAGGTGGTGTTTGGGATAAATAACCTCTCGGGTTTCTTCAATCCCACTACCATATGCTTTCTATTGTATTTGTTATGTTTGATATTATACAAACTATCCCAAATCCTCAACGACTCATTTGTAAAGATACTATCATTAGTTTAACGTTCCTTTGGTTTATATATATTGCTGAAGTCATATATCTTAATTTAAAAAGCGGGCATTTAACTTAAGCTCCACTGGGGATTTATGTCTGTTGAGTTAGGGGTCTGTTCACTCATCCACTCAAGGATACTCGTGAGCAGCTCTTAGAGGGGTGACAGCTGAGTCTATCAGCTACCAGGCCATGCTCTCCTGGAGCACCGAAGAGTATCCACAGAGTATCCTGAAGCATCCAGGGAGGTGAGGGCAGAGGGAAGGGAGGAAAGGGCTCTGGGGAATCTGGGAGAGAGGTGCCCCTCTCACATTTGGGGGAGCTGGGAAAATTTCTCCTAGGAAGGAACCTCTATCGCCCATTCACCATGATCACTCCATAACATGGGCACAGATTGATGGCAAGGACAGAGTTAAGCCCTACTTTTGGGACAAGACAAGACAGCAGGAGAGGCCATATAAACTTTTCTTCATTGGTGGAGAAAGTACTCCAAACCATAATACTTCAAATACGTAGGAAGAGGAGACCTGACGATCCCTATAAATGCAAGGTATCCTTCACAGAACCCGACAGCTACACCTTGAAGACTGAATATTCCAAATACTCTGAATACTCCAGATGATGGTAGGGAATGGCCTGTCCAGCATTTGATTTCCTAGCCTGTGCGGACTTAGCGTGCTGAATTTCACACATTGAGGATTCAAGAAATGGATAATTTGGGAGGCTCCGAGCATATACAGATTGCCTTTAAATTAGCCATCTGCTCCTCGGCACCTTGTAAGGTGACTCCCAGATACCCTCAGTTTTCAAATGAGCATGCAGAGCGTGCAGGGCTGGCATCCTGACCTGTGGCTGGTGCGGCACAGGCACACACATCCTAATGAAAGATGACAGGGCACGCTGTCCATCCAGGACACCACGCTCGGCAGCAGCCTCAGGACCCAGTGACCTTCTCTGCATAATTCAACTGTGGGAGTAGGAAAGCCTGAGGCCACCTCTAAGGAAAGCCCCTAATTTCAGATCCCGGTAAGTCCATACTATGCGAGAAAAGCAAATCCCCCCTGAAAGTGTGACAAATCTTAGCATTTATTTTAGGGCTTGCAATCAGCAGGTTTTCTCTTTTAAAACACAGAAAATCCCCTGAATATTTCACTTCTCTCTCTCCAGCTCCTTTCATAGAATTAAAAATAAATTAACCATTCAATGTGATTCTTAGCGCCAAGGCCAGCTTCCCAAACCATATTCGTAAAGATGCTGCTGAATGATTTAACTATCATTTCAAGTTATGTGTTATTTCTAATAATCCAAAAGCTATGTTACAACGGAACCAGGTGGCAGTGCCAATGGATTTAAAGCCCAACGAGGAATTCAGCAGTATTTTTATTGCAGGCCAAGGAAGACCATCAGCTGATGAGCTTCCAGGAGCCTCGGGCCACAAAGGCTGGGCTGCCAATCATACACCACACCCAGGGAGAAGCCCCCGCCAAAGTTTTTCCAGATTCATTCGAAGTGAAACAAGAAAAAAAAACAAACCCCAAGGATACATATTTAAAAAAAGAAACAGAAATGTGGAAAAAAGGAGTTTTCATGATGACAAAGAAAAAACGCTTTATTCTGCACATGTAGGTTTCATCGCACTGATTCAGGGTGTCCTTGATTAAAACAAACCATACTTGGTTCTAATATGCCAAAAACCTGTTCTTCTCCTTGCCCTCTCCCCCCACCTTTTTGGAATGAAACAAGGAAAAGGCTCTCTGACCGTTCCTCACGGCAGGTTAATGGACACCTGTGTTCTGATTTATTGCGCTCGCTGCCTTCCCTGGCCCCGTGTTAGGTAGGGAAATCGGCACGGAAGGTGGCACGGCAGGAGTGACCTTTCGCTAATCACCACACCTCAGTTACTACTGGCGCAGCTCATTAGAAGAAGGAATCCTTCAACGAGCTGGCTTTCAAATACAGTCACACTTTGATTTTTTCCAGAACAAAGATTCTACTTTCACATAAAAGCTTCTGATGCACGATTCTGTCAACTGGGGCACTACAGTAAAAAGGCACCCTGTTAATTGTCTGTCATTATCAAGGGGCTGCAAACCGCATCAAAGATAGGCCTGCAATCCTGGCTTTCATTACGGAGGTCAGAACATTTTTATTGACTATTATTAAAATTTTAGAGGGCTGTCAATCATTTGGCTGCCCTAGATATAGGAATCTGGATGGAAAGCCCCCAGTAATCAATTTTATTTATAAAAACAACAAATGACTAGAGAGTCGCTGATATAATCATTTGTTGATACAGATGCCAAGCAGGATTTCTCAGCCCCTTCATTCTATAGCTGTCACGCACAGTGAAGGTGGGTAGGTAACCTAAGAGGTAACAGAGACACTCCAGAGCGGGCGGTTCCAACGTTAACACCAAAGACAGAAAGCTAACAGGTCTGATCATCATTCTTGGTTCTCTTTCCCTGCTTCTTGTCTTAGCCCTCAGAAACTACCCCAAATTCTGACAATGGCATAGTCAAAAGGAGAGGCGTGCTTCCTGACTTACCTGCCATTTGTTGAATGCCGCTGAACGCACCCAGGTTGCTGGAGGAGGTGGCCTGCTGCAGGAGCTGCGGATGAATGCACAAGGGCAAAGTCAGGGCAAGGTGGAGACGGTGAGAGCAAAGTAACTTCCTCTTTAAACTGGGGACAAATTCAGTTTACTCTGCATTTCCAGGGTTGGTTGCTACTGCCTACTGATGGACTGAAGGTCCCCGGAGCTGGGGCTGTAAATCCATATTCATGTCCAATCTCTATTAAGAAACATAAACACTGGGGAAACTCACTAACACTGCTGCCTTAAAACAATTAATCAATTTACTCTTTTTAACAACCAGGTGTTAGATCTATTGAAACCAACATAGCATGACTAATTATGTCTCTCTGTAGTCTAGCAGTTATCGTAACTCATCTCTGTCAATCAGGGTCCATTCCCTCCCTCTCTTCTACTTCCCAGCACCGTTCAGCTTTCTTCATCTTTCATCAGAAGCACATGAGTTCACTGACGCTGGTGCCAACATAAAGATCATCATGGTAACTACAAACATGAATGCATCTATTCACAGCCATACAGCTGCAGCCACCACTACATGACCAAGCAAATGGACAGCCGTTTTAAAAGTCCTTGCTGCAGAGTGAAACACACGGCTTGTCAAAACTCACAACTATCTGGTGCTATGTACATCGAAGTCATGCGTTGTAAATGTCAATCTTCAAAAACATTAATATACCTGTGAGAAAGTCTGCATTTTCCACTAGTGCTTTCAGGGCTGCATTTTTCCTGCCATGCAGAATGAGTGGGTGCCACGAGATAAAGGCATGGAGCCCCTGGGGTGCTGCTGGACTTGTCCAACTCAGCTGAACCACAGCTTAACTTAGGTGAAAGACTGAGTGTTGGGCTGAACTTACGGATCTTCTTTTTGGTAAGGGAGACCAGTACAGATACAGTTAGCAGTGTGGGCAAGCATATAGTTATCTCCTATATGCGGATGTACATGGATACCAGAAACACAGATTTACCACATTTATTACTGAAATATTGTTGTCACACTATGTGCTCAGGAGGAACAAGATTAATTCACTATTTTAAAAACAGCTTTCAGAGCCAGGCGCGGTGGCTCACATCTGTAATCTCAGGATTTTGGGAGGCCAAGGTGGGGGGGGATCACTTGAGGTTAGGAGTTCGAGACCAGCCTGGCCCACATGGCAAAACCTCCATCTCTAGTTAAATTACAAAAATTAGCTGGGTGTGGTGGCACATGCCTGTAATCTCAGCTTCTTAGGAGGCTGAGGCATGAGAATTGCTTGAGCCTGGGAGATGGAGGCTGCAGTGAGCAGAGATGGTGCCAAAGCACTCCAACCTGGGCAGCAGAGCCAGACTCGGTCTCAAAAAAAAAAAAAAAAAAAAAGAAGCTTTCAGAATTTATTTGGGGCTCTGTGAAACAATCTAGAACACTGTTCCTCTGGGGAAGTCCAGGTCTTTCCAATTTGATATGAAAAACCCTACACATGGATATGACTCGAAAATGGATCTCAATTGAGGTTAACAGCACCAAGCAGTGTGGAATTATCAGTGGCTTATTCCAGCAGTCCCCAACCTTTTTGGCACCAGGGACAAGTTTTGTGGAAGACAATTTTCCCACAGACCAGGGGTTGAGGGGAAGGTTTTGAGATGAAACTGCTCCACCTCAGCTCATCGGGCACTAGATTCTCATAAGGAGCACGCAACCTAGACCCCTCGGCATGTGCAGTTTAGACCAGGTTCGTGCTCCTAGGAGATTCTGAGGCTGCTGCTGATCTGACGGGAGGTGGGGCTCAGGCAGTAACGCTCTCTCGCCTGCCATTCCTCTACCTGCTGGGTGGTCCGGTTTCTAACAAGCCGTGGACTGGTACTGGTACCCAGCCCAGGGGTTGGGGACCCTTGGCAGATTCAACCCAAGCCTCAGGTACAACAATATTATGGGACTTCACACTATCAGGTTATACTAAAACCAAGAAAAGTCTGTGTTCAGTCACCCCTCTCCATTCCCTGCCCACACACACACTCTCACACACACAGAAAGAGGAAGAGAGTGGGGAAGAGGGGGTGGGAAAGCTAGGGACTGCCCATTGTAATAGCAAGGCCTCATTTCGGTTTGATTTGTTGGGTTTCTCATTCTCTTGTGCTTATCAACTGCAACTTCCTCCTCATATTCAATGTTTTTAAATTTTAAAAATTAAGCTAGCCTTGAAGATGTTCAGAGGAGTTAATAGCACCTACTGAGGTAAGTGGAAATACCTGGAGTGTCATTAAACCACCACCCAGGATTATTGCCATGGATAACCAACTCCTGGTGAGCCAGGGTCAGAATCCATCACTCAAGGCAGCTAAGGGCTCTTTGAGAGAAAGGGCTTTTCAGCTGAAAGGGAGTAGAACAAACATGGCCAAGAAAGAATCACCCACGGCAGAAGGAAACGTAGTGAGAGCTTCTAAAAACATGTTTCTATAAATGAGGCTGAGATTTCCTCTCCTTCACGTACACAAACAATTTGCAGAAACATGTGCCAGAGATTTCTGTGAGCCATGGGGGCACAGGAGATGCGCTAGAAGACAGAGTGGACACGTGTCTCAGTTTTCAGAAATGGTGGATGGGGGAGGCTGGACTCTTAGAAAGTACAGGAAGGTGAGCATGATGTCAGCCTCAGACAAAAATTCTGGTACAAACCAATCGGCCATGAGCATTTGAACAGCACACATTTGTGAAAAACAAATCATAGTCAAGCTAGACTCATTTCTTTTTTAAAAGCAATTTTTAGACTGATCAGTCAAGAAAATAATGGCAGAGCAAATATAGATTTTAGCAAGACGGCTGACAAAATCTCTCATGGTATCTTCATGGACAAGGTAGAGAAATGAACAGAAAGTGATGGGAACCTGAGCCAATGCTTTTGCTAGCAGCACAGAGGAAGACAGGAAAAGGATGCTTCTCATTCATTCATCAAATATGTACTGAAGAGCGATTATATACCAGACCCCACTGGGCACTGGGGGTGGGGCAGCTAAAAAGACGAAGGTGACCCACAGCAGCACCCAGAGTCCTCAAAGAGGCAGTATGGCCAGCCGGCGGGACACGCAGGGCTCAAGTCCCAGCGGCCACTAGCAGCTGGTTGATTCTAGGTAACGTTACGTAACCTCTTTGAGTCTCCCTTTCCTCATCTGTCCTAAAAGTAGGATCATCTCACCTTCCAAGGTGGAATAGGGAGGATCATTTGACACAAAAGCACAACTTCTGCTACAAAGTAAAGCCAGTGGGTGACAGGATCACAAGAGGGATAGTTAAAATGTAAAATGACAGAATGAAGACCCAATACACGTGGGGTACACACACACACACACACACACACACACACACACACACACACACAGAGACACCCTCTCTGAGGCTGGAATAAAAGGCCAAAACCCACAATATGAAATTATATTAATAAACGTGAAGTCCAGCACTTATGTTCCAAAGTGCAAAAATGGCGTAGAAGAGCACAATTTAGCAGTAATTCAAGTAAAAATAAAATCTTTGGAATGCTGGCTGCCTTCCAGCCCGCATCTGCCATGGTTACTACAAACGCCACTCTCAAGCTCCAGTCAGATGCCCTCAAGTCCACACTAGAGGTAACTACTCCGTCCTGTTCAGATCTCGCTCGGGGGACTGTCTTAAATTCTGGTCATTGTGTTTCAATAAAGACACAAAGTGAAATGGAGAGCATGAGTAAACAACCAGAAAGCTCAAGTTCAGACACCACGAGACGTAGGGAATGGCTGAAAGAACTGGGTCTGCTGGGGCTTGAAATAGAATAGAATTTTGTTGGTTTCAAATAGATGAAGTAAGAAACACTTGATTTCATCAATCTGGTTCCACTGTGAAGAGCCAGGATCATGGAATGGATGTTCTGGGAGATTTCTCTTGAGGTCCTGCTGGCACAGACCCTGGCCTGACAGGGATGAGCCAGCCCAGCGGCCTCCCTCTCGTTACATCATCAGCTGCAGGTCTTCTAACTCACGGCCTTGGGGTGTCTTTCAACACGGGTTAGAAGTTTAACCTGTGGGACTTTGCCCCTCCTCCATCAGGCAGGAATTCAATTAGTCCTGTTCTTAATAGAATCAATCTAACTTGGAAAAACATCCTGCATAAATGCTGATTTCAATAATTCCCTGAGATGGAAAATGTACTGAAAACGAATGCCTCAGTGTAGGGAGGGGAAAAGTCAGTTTGCAGAGTTTCAGTGGGTGAGGACCACGCCGGCATTGCCCAGCACTTACCGCCAGATACTGCGGGGTCAGTCCGCCCAGCCCCGTCAGGTTCCCCCAGGTGGCAGTGTTGAGCTGCTGCATCTGCTGAGCGAGCTGCTGCTGGAGGCGCCTTTGCTCTTTGTCCTTCTGAGTGTCAGCAAACTTCACCACGATAGGTGAAGAGCAGCCCTGTGGTCAGACACATTGGAAAGTGGAGAGGGGGTTACAGGCTGGCGGAATCCGCTCACGACACTCAGCACCGGAGCTACCTTTCTGCACTAGCCTGGAGCACATGGAATGGGCTGAAATGGTCTAAAACGGTTTGATAGTCCTTCTTCTTCTCTGAATAGTACCATCAACAGAAAATTCCAGACACTGCCAGTGGTTTCTTTGGGGGATCTGGTAGTCGGTGAAGTCACCTGCTTTCTTGCTCTGATTAGTAACTGACTCTCTTTCTCTCTTCCTGTGTCTTCCTTCAACCTTGCAGGACCTCCTTACAGACAACAGACCTTACCAAGGTTCTTTAATTGAGCTTCTCGGGTTGCTCGTCTTAAAGACAGACTTGGCTTTGTGTGCCTGCCCGTGTCCACAGGTGGACAGAGGACAAAGGGGAGAATCTGTAACGAGAATGGCCATGTCTCTCATTCATTTATCTTTTACTCTTTCCCATTTTCAGTTATGTACTGTGAACTTTGGGATTGTGAAAATCCTATTGGCCCAGCAATCACAGGGAGAAGTACTTCATTTTAGTTATGAGGATGAGGGCAGGAGATATTCAGAGAACACAGGCATTCTCCAAAGTAACCATTCACGTTTTCAGAGAGGCCTCTTCCCTCAGCACACCTGCTCTACCCGCCATCCCTGGAGCTGGTGCAAACCCAGAAAACAGAAGCACATTCTAGCCAAAGGAGGTAGACCGTGAACGGCAGACAGAGGAGTCCACTTGGCTTCTTTCCCTAATGAATCTCACCATTCTAGCAGCTTCTTTCAGTTTTAATTTCCTTTAAAAGGCAAGGAGTAGGGGTGGTGAGAAAGAAATGGCTAAAGGTCACAGAATTCGCTACTGAGCTAGATAAAATCATCAGGGATTATAAGGGCCTAACACCCCAAGCACGAAGACCTCCTTTCCAAAGCACCTTTGCAACATTTGCCACTTGGTAAGTAACTCAGCAGAAGTCTCCCCCTCCTTCCCCAGCCTCTTCTCCTCCTTCGTGTGGCTTGCCTACACATTTCATCACAATTAAAGCTGTTCAATTTTGCTGAGGTATAAAGAAGTAATTCTACCCAAGTGATTAAAATAAAAACTTTTATTGAAACTCAGCATAATAGACCTCTCTCTCTCTCTCCTCTCAGAAATGTTATATTCTATTTAAATGTGATTCTCTGTTCCATTCCCTTTGGGTCATGTTTCTCTTTTCTGGAAAACAAATGCATTTTTTTCCTTATCACTTTGGGTAGTTACTGGGGATGCAGTTCTGAATACATGAGGATATCATGTCTGTTAATAAAAAAAGTGAGAAAAATGAGATCAGTATTTCAGTGTTAAACTTCCAGCCTACTGGTCTTCAGCTCTGGTAGGCAGAGTCATGGTACAGAATGTTAAATGTCAGTAAATTGCACAAAAATAGTATTTCCATCATTTAAAAAATCTGTAATTCATTTTTTCTGTATCTGTTCCATGTTTCAGTAGTTCACTTAAAAGAGAGCAACATACTTTGAAGATTATGTTGAGAGGGGGTTTTGCATGGAAAAGGGTTGTTGTTGTTCCATCAAATTTGTTCCATAACAAATTATAGCATCTCTCCTAATAGAACATCTGTTTTTTTCTTCCTTAAATAGTAAAAATGATATAAAAGCAGAAAATCAGGCCAATGATTATAGCTTAAAAATGATTTTTTAAACCATGAAACACAGGGCAGGGATAGAGTGAAGGCAAGTGGAGAAATAGAAGGCACGATATAAAATTAATTGTTTTTAAGACCTTGTTCTTTCAACATTCACATCACTGTGAATTAGGTAATACATCTTGGTTAAAGACGTATGCCAGAGTCCTGGAAATACTATAATTAGTTAAAAATAAACAACGTTAGTCAAACAATTATAATGTGACTGCATAATATATAACCTCCTATTTAAATGCCAATTAAAAAAAACTAAACAAGAAATTTAAGTGTCAGAGGGCCCCTCTGTGTAAGCATGAATGTCCAGTTTTAAACACCAGATTTGGTTTTCAAATAATAGAGATATTAATAATAAAGGATCAAGGGCTTAGGAATAAATATGCCCCAGGGGTCAAACCAACTCTTTACGTGATGGGAACCTACTGTTTCTCAGCCTGGTTCATGCCCAGTTCTGCTTTATGATCCCGAGTTCTCCTTCTACAGGAACACAGGGGAACATGGTCTCCCGTGGGTTCTCCGTGGCTCTCTGAGCATTACTGGGGGGGCTCCAAGGGAAGGAATGGGGATCGCAATGTTTCTAACAATAACACTGAAGAACTGAGGTTCAAAATTATCTCAGGTGAGATCAATTTGGGTACAAATCACTAAATTACAAGAAATAAAAATAAGAATGAAACGCATATATAGAAGATAATACAAGTAAAGACTTTTTTTTTTTTTGCCCCTAACAGCACTTTCATTTTAATCTTCAATTCATTTTGAAGATTAAAATGTGGCTGGAAATCAGGCTAATCCACAGGAATGGAGCAGCCTCAGTAAGAGAAAGAGGGAAGCAAAACACCATCACATGTGTAACTGCGTGTCAGACAAGATTAGCTTCCTAGACATTCCAAATCCTGCTCATTATCTCCTATCATGCCCGATTTTCACCTGAGCTTGCCTTCAGGTAGGGGGTTGTGAGTGTCTTAAAAATGCATTGCACTGAAAGGAAAACACAGTGATTATATAAGATATGTTAGGAATATCAAAGTCAAGATCAATGTTCGAAAAAGACAATAGGCTTTGCAATGCTGGTATCACAAGTCAGAAAAGTACAGTAAACACTGAATGACAATGCCATGCACACTCCTTCCCCCCTTTGCACCCACCTTTTGATTCACTATAAAAAAAAGTTGCCCACAAAACATGACGCATAATGATCACTTAGCTCCCAGCATGCTTTGGGAGATGCAGCATTGCAAAAAACAAACAAAAACAAACAAACAAAAAAATAAAACCCCAACAAAAAGGGGGGAAAACAGAAGCTCAATCAAGAAAAAAGTTTTTTGCATATTAAATAAAATTGAAAATATCTTTTTTCAAAATATGAAAACACAGCTTCAGATAACACCACAAGGCCACCTCCGGAAAAGATCACCCATACACAAAGATACAGTATACATAATACAGCAGAACATGCACTCCCAAATGATTCTATCAGACAATACAGGAGAAGTAACGGCATATCACTCTTGGAATGCTTTTGTGCAAAATTCTGAAAGGCCATGACCCAAATCACAGACTAAAAGTACAGAGCCATCTATCTAGGTTCGTGGGTGTGCATCCACACCAGGGTATTTACCTTCCCCTAAAGCCATGATCTCTCATTAGGAGACCACATTTGAGCCTTTATTATGTTTCTTTGTTATTGCTCATTTTTTTAAGGAAGGAGACAAATCCTATTTTCCAAATTTGCATTTTCAATGTTAAATGCAGTGGGAGAAATATTAACTTTCTCCAACATTCTTGATGTAAAAACACAATGCTGTTTGACTAGATGGAAGATAACTTGACCCTGTATAAAAGAAAGAACCCTGGGACTTAGCACAGGGCAAGCAGTAATTTGGGGTGGGAGGCTGTTACTGTTTCATCCACACCGACCCCGGGGTGGGGAATGTATTTGATCCTTTAGGTCCAGAATGACACTTTGCTCAAAGTGCTCACAATTTTACATCACAGGGCCCGTGCCACTGCAATAAAAGGCTCAAATAAATAACTGGAGAGCAAGTGGAAGGTTTTCCTAAATGCATTTCAAGTCATTAGGGGAAAAATGCATAGAGAAAGAGTGAGAGAGAAGGAGAGAATGAGAATGAATGAATGAAAACTGAGATGGTGAAAGTTTACATCTGTGATTGTCATGTGAACAATCCACACAGGAGAGAATTGCTTTACCATTCCCCATCATTTGCACAAAGAAAACAAAGAAAGGGCAGATGATACAGTACCTCCATGGTCTGAGACTGATGCATGGCTTTGATTGCATTCTGTGCCATTGCCCTTGTAGAAAATGTGACAAACGCACAGCCTGTGGGAAACAAGGGGACAGGGAGCAGGAAAGACAAAAAACAACAAGACAAAAGGGTTGGACGCTTGTTAAACCAACACAGTCTACGAGAACTGCCACAAGACGACACTGTTCTCAGTAGTACATAAAAATAAAACAACTTCTCTCTCTGGTTTTATCTTACTTTGCTTTTTATTCACAGTGCTGACTTGCTAATCTGACCAAAGCAGAAAGATTTATTTATTTATTAGTTTATTTTTTAAATGGAAACTAGGGGAGGAAGTTGGGTACTGTTTTTAGCCACCGGGTTTGAAATCAGCAAGATCTAGTTTGCATTTTCTAAAATAAAAAGTTGCTATTTTCCATTTTCTCCTTGACTGAAGATCTTTACTGAGGGCATCCACACATCGGGGCTTTGTATTTCAAATTTTATCATTGATTTTTAAAGGGGCAAATAAGAAAATCCTCACACCAAGGGCAAATGAGCAAATAAATTTCAAGAGCTCAAAATGTCAGCAAACAAATGTATCTAAATCCCTTCCAGGTAGTTAAAAAATATATATGTATGTATAAATATAAATTGTTGCTATGCAAATACAAATATACCAAATCTGTTACAAACTATTTAGTAATTTTTAATTTTAATAAAAACAAATGCTCCATTACTCCGAGAATATTCAATACTGCTATAAAATGTAAAAAATGTGCATTGTCATTTATTTGTATAAAATCTTCAAGACTTATGAGGCTTGCCAATTTCTGAAACGTATCAAAGATGTGACCTTAAGTCTAACATACACAAGACAATGTACACTTCTCTGAATATCTGCCGGGAGACCAGTGAAACCTTCCGTGCCTGTTTTTTCTTGTGCTGTAAAATAACTGGACTCTGCAGTGCCTGTTCTGCTTCTTGTCCCAGCGTTGGCCACCATGCAGGTCACTGCTCCAACTACATGGTTCATTGCCCTTTTCCCTAATAAAAACACTGCCTTCTCAAATTTACATTTTATTCATCATGCACCCTTGGGCTTCTTAGAGAAAAAGACTGTGAAATTAATGCAGATTCAGGCTGATTTTATAATAAAACCACAGCACACTAAAAGGTTAGCTAAAGCAACACAGACTTATTTCACTTATGATCTCTAATGACTTTAAAAGTGCACTGATTTTCAGCTTCTTTAGCCTTGCACAGTTTGAACTTAGGTATCAGAGAATAATTTAGTGTTCCACTCAATTGCCTCAAAACATTATTATTACTACTTAAAAGATTTCCAAATGAAGCAGATCTAAACACTGAGAGGCTGACATCTATTGTCATTTCAGAGTGAATGCATGAAAAGCAGAATTCTGGCATCAGCAATGTGAGATTGTTGCCCCTGTGGCCAATAAGCAAAATAGAACATTCTGCATTCAAACAACCAGCAGATTGTTTGGTTTATGTAAATCAATCTGTGAGCCATAAAATATATTTTCTTCTTTTGCTCTGCATGAATACCTGGTGAGATTATCAAGTCAATACTGTGGTGGCACCTTTTAATCCAACAGCAATAAGAGAAAGCAATGCCTGCCCGTTACCCTCAAAGCACAACGACATCCAGTCATGAAAATAAGTCAATGCATTTTTTTGTTCACATCATGCTATAATTTTTAATACACAAAAACTCTCAGTACATGAGAAACTCATCTCACATTCGCCTCCTGGCTAAGCTGGCTTTCATGAAGAAGCCTGAATGAAGTCCAGCTCACGGTGAATGCTGAGCTGTCTCATGTGGTTCTCCGACAGCACGGCAGCTGATGAAGCTTACTATCTGAACACGCTACCTGTACTGAGACTGACTGTAGCTTTTGTCATCAATAAAAGCAATTTAGTGGCCTCTGAGGCAGCTAGATGATGTAAGTGTGGGACAGAGGACAGGACCTCCACTGGCTTCCATACTGATGCTGAGCTTTGAGGTGATCCAGTCCAAATTTACCATCTGTTTCCAAGTAACATCTCTTCAGAAGCATTTTCATCATCCCTGGCGTTATTAACAGAGGAAATAACACTAAGAGATTTTTATTTTTCCACTTCTTATCTTGAAACTACAATGGAGGAAAAGACAAATCGTCTACTGGAGATAGATTTGAAACCAAGCGGAGCCTGGGCTAATTCTGCTTTTAATAGTCAAGAAGATTGCTGTATTCACTTCATTTGCTCTTATTATCCAGCACCATGTGCCAAGCTGACAGTTTCCAAATGGAGGGTAAAAATGCGTAAGAAACATAAAATGTCAACAAAAATCAATAAGGCACAGTTTATGCATTTGCCACAATTTCATATATGCAGAACTTTTTAAGAAAGATACAGCAATTATCAGGCCTCAGAAGAGAAGTATTACCAATAGAACAATAAAATTCTGTTTCTATAAACTCAAATCATTGCCCTTTCCTCTAACGACCGTGCAATTAAAAGCCTGACTGATGCTTCTAATTATACAATCCTTACCCCACCCAAAAAAATGATCTGACACATCTGAGGACTTCTTTAACCTTTTAATTCTACTGGCAGTGGTGCAGTAAGAGAGAAGCTGTCTCCTTAGGGGTTTCTGTCAAGTTCTGCATTGTGTGCTGTGTTCAATTACTTGAGAAAAAAATTACAGTGTCATTTATAAAGTAGGAGTGCATGTTGAAAAATGTCACTCTCTGTGTCACTCGGGATGAAGTCAAGCAACTTCAGAGTCAACTGTTTCTTGCAATGGTAGCTTGTTAACCATTGTAATTTCTCTAAAACAGGAGGTCACGGTAAGTCCTATGGATAGATTTTTAGTTTTTGTTTCAACACCACTGAAAACACATGGGTGGCTTTAGGATTAGGCCTCTAATGTATGGCTTTATACTAACACAGGATCACATAAGTCCCTACCATTAAGACTGGCTGCTGGCTTCTTCTCTCAAGCCAACCAGAAGGCTTTCCGCTGGACAGGAATAACTTGGGTTGTAACTGTCCCCTTTCTACTAAAAATGAGCTTCTGGGTGCAGTGGTGTTCACTGGGTCTTTACAAGACAACTGCTCTGATCCTGTAGGGCCAGCCCTTAACTATTCTAGACTGTTGAATGTCAGGTCTCAGCAATCAGCTCTTTGGCTACTGACCAAAATGCTGGAGAAACAAGGCTGGGGGGGGGAAATATACAGGTATCAATATAATGAAGCCATACCTCTTTCTTTTTTGGTGGGGAGGGAGTTTTGGTAAGACAACATGTATATTACTCTCTGAAAACCTCCACATATATAGTAGCACAAAAATTCCAACTGTAAATTTGGCCAACCTGCAATTTACCTTTGCAATTATTTATTATCCCTACTTTCAGAATGTTAGGGATTGCTAACAGAAATGAAAGGAGCTGCATTCCTCTCATTTCAGTGAGGTTACCTTCTTGCTGCTAAAACAGATAAATGATTGACTGGGGAAAGGTTTCTCAAAGTAATTTCCTCCTACAGACAAGATCTAAGGAAAGCACGTAGCCCTGTCACAGAGAAGATTTTGGAACACATCTATTACACTTGTCATTTCAGTTGAAAGGATATCTTAACTCAGGTGTTCCACCTTTTTCCTCAGCTGCAAGAGAATTGAGAACTAGATGAATTCTTGCTCTGCACCAAAAAAAAAAAAAAAAAAAAAATACAGCCACTTTTAAAAGCATGAACAATGCCAGGGCCTCTTGCTTTTCTTTGTTACTTCTTTGAAAGAGGTGAAGTACCCACTATACTTCAAGTGAAAGAAGCGTAACTTGTGTAGGACGAAGGAGATTTTAACCTATGGAAAACTTGCTTATAAGTTCCTAGTCAGCCAAAGAAAGATCTTCATGCAGCCAATTGATTTTAACCTATGGAAAACTTGCTTATAAGTTCCTAGTCAGCCAAAGAAAGACCTTCATGCAGCCAATCTTTCTTGTATCTTTTTAGCAGTGGCAACATTAAGCATATGCTATCAATATAATAATGGGGCCTAAGAATTAATACTCTGATGGGCCATCCCTGATGCTGGGTTACTTTATTTAAAACTGGCATGGAGACATCACTCATTTATGGCATGTGAGGCTGGGTACAGACTAGGTCCTACTTAATAGCTGGCAAAATCTCATCATTGAGATAAGATTGGAAGTCTGTATTTGGAACAAGATGGCAAATGCAGTAAGGAGTCAAGGGGGCATGTCGCCAAAGTTCCCACACATCTGAATGTTTAGGTACTGTGTGGGCAGAGCTAAAATGTGTGAAAACTGATTCATTTCTGTGTACATGTTTGTTGTTGTTTTGAGACAGCATCTTGCTGTGTTTGCCCAGGCTGGTCTTGAACTCCCAGGCTCAAGTGGTCCTCCTGCATCAGCCTCCCAAGCACTGTGTACATGTTGTAATAGTCAAAAGCCCATCCCTGTATTCTGATCAGATATGACAAAAACAAATGAGGATTTAATAGCTAAATCCAGTCTGCACTTGCCAACATCCCTGAAAATACTGCCAATTCATTTGTCAAGGGTTTTGGCAGGGGAATGTTGGAACACCACAAACACAGCTGGAATATTCTTAAACAAGCAGAAAGTTACCTTAAATGGCAGTGAAGATTTGCCTACAGTTTGTGGGGGGAAAAATGAAATAAACTCCTTTACTGTCTCTGGGTTACAGATATTCAACTGCCACGGTGCAGAAAACCCTGTACCTAAATAGCCCCAGGCTGACTGTGGGATTGTGGGTAAGTGAGAGCGTGTGTATTTTAGGAAATCAACATGCTAGGGTGATGCTGTCGATTAAGCACATTTGGCTTAGAAACTTCAGGCTCTGCTTCTGAGAGCAAACACCTCATCTGAATTGCCACATGTGGGCCCACGGCATCCTGCTCCTTTTCTCCATGAAGGCTTCTACAGCAGGCCTGGAGAGGCTGAGCAGCCGCCTGCAGAAGGTGCTGAGCATCCCAAAGTTGCTTGAAAGCATCTCAGTGTTTTCCAAGTTATGGAAGATGGCAGAATGGGCTACTTCCCCAAAGGGAGAAACGCATACTGAGATATGGCCACGCTGCCTCAAGCCAGGAAGAGTCCTCGGATCTTCGAGAGGCTCCAGGTGCCTGGCAGGTGTTAGGTGCTTTCCACGTAGAGAGTCGTGACAATTTCCTGAGGGTGTCTGCCCTGGAACATGGGCTGGGGCTGGTGAGTAAGATGGGATTTAAAAAATATTTTCTTTTCTTGCCAAAAGGTAAATCACGACTTAAAAAAAAAAAAAAAAAAAAAAAAGGCAGTGATTCTAACCAAAAGTATAGCACGGCTTGATGGGTACAGCTGTGGGTCAGGGCAGTGTACCTCTCTGACACAGTGGGGGTACTGGGTCAGCCAGCCTGGTGAAACCTCAGTGTAACGCCTCTTAGGGAGGACCTGAAACTACTGATGTGGCAGGGAAGAAATGACATTAGAAATCCGCAGGAGCCAGCTAGACTAGTTGCCTCCTTTGTCTTCATCCTCCTAGGTGAACTGGGCAAAAGCAAAAACAGAAAAGTGAACCACTCAGCTGCAACCTCTCCCTCACCATAATCCAAGAGTTTGATTTTAAAACTTTCTCACGGAAGAGGGTATACCCTGGTTTTGTGTTAGAAGGTATCGTGCAGAGCAGCCAAGCTTTTGTTTCACTTAATTTTTATTTATTTTTAATCAGCTGAGCCAGCAGTAGACACTGAGAACAGAAATGCTGAATGCCCTTTATCTGCAGTGCCACTAATGGGAGACACTTATTAATATTTGATTCAAAACTGCAATTTTTTAATGAAAGCAAAATGGTAGCATGAAAGAGAATTGTGCTTTTAACAAATACACTGATTCAGGAGCAGGCCCCTGTAGCCAGGAGTCCCTGGGTCCTGCGAACTGAAAAACGTACCGCTGTCTGTCTTTAGTTCTCAGAATAAATGGTTATAAATGGGTATCTTTTTTTCTTTTTTGCAATAGGGAATTCTCATCGGTTCACCAGAAATTACTTTTCTGCTGTTTAAAAAAAAAAAAGATGGGGAGGGAAAAGTTTTCTCCTCTTTCCATTGAGCCAGCGTTTGCATAAAATATTGATGAGAGTGCTCCCCGTCACTTGTTGCAGGAACAGGCTGCTTCTGGTGTCAAGTGCTGGTTAATCAACCAAATGGCAGATCAAATTAGCTAAGTTCTCTTGTTAAGTACTGTGTGTCCTGCTCTTTCCCATGGAGGTTCTGGCTGCTTTAAAACCTGATCTGCAGAAATAACTGATGTATGCTCAAGGAGCTCTGAACGCTGCAGGCAGCAATCCTGTTCATTACTGTCCGCACTGGACAGACAGAGAAAGTGTGCCAGAGAGTCACTGCCTAGATCAGCCAGGCCAGCAGAGAGGGAGCAGAAATCAGGCACACATACTGCCCACCCGGGGTCTCTCCGCCAACCCATGCAGATGGTATGCTCAGGCGAAAAGCTAGCACACCAGTAATGAATGACTCCCTGCAAGAGAAGCAGGGCAGATATATTTACAGCTGTCATTTACAAATGGGGAAACCTCAGGACAGAGGTAAGAAAATAAAATGACTAAAAGTTCTATTTCATTTCAGTAGAAGTTGTAGGTCTGGAACTTGGGGTCACTGGCCCCTAAGCCATTATATATTTCATTATGATTAATTTAAGGGCTCTCCTTGTGCCGTTTCTCCATACCTTGGAGAATGAAAATTACAATGGTAACACTGAAGTGTGACTGAGAATAACAACAGGAGATAATAGGGATTCTAATTATTAAATTCGCACCAGAAAAGGAATCACAAAAATATGATCACATCTTTCTACATATTTTATTCTTAATTTAGCCACACTGTCTTTTCCCATGGTATTCTCTCTCCTGACTTGTCTGCTTAGGTGGAGATATATATGATGAAGAATTGGACCACCAGGTGTGATTAGAAGGTCTGCTGGTTTGAGCCCCTAGGAGGGCATGCTAGTATCCCTTGGCTGGTGAGGCTGTTGGGAGCCAGAGGTGGTGCGGTCTATCACAGCGATGGATGGCTTTGCTTGCCCCTGCCGATGGCACAGGTGAAAAGCTGCAGAGAAGTCCCGGATACTGGATCTGCTATTCCAGGATCACACTCAATACAGTGACTTGTTCAGCTTTTAGAGAATTACATCTTTTAAGTGAGTGTTACATAACAAAATTTCAGAATTGTTAGAGAATGCATAAACTTATTTCCATGCCGCCTTTTTTTTTTTTTTTTTTTTTTAAATCACCTTCCAAAGAAAACACAGGAATCAAAAGCTTGGCGTGGTTCCACCTCCTCCTAGTTTTCCTGTAGACTACCTTCATGCTGGGGCTCTGGAGGTGGTTGTAGGTGGGAACTTTTGTTCTCTCGGCCTCCATTCTAGCAGCTGACATCTTTAAGCTTCATGTTTAAAAATCAAAAGAGCAAATGTTCTTCCTCACATGGTGCTGAAGTCAGGTCAAACTAGTGAGAAGGGTGAAGATGAGTGCTTTCATCCTCATGATCCAATCTTTTCTTTCAACATGTGGTTTGGGGTGCCAGTGCTGGCCCAGAGCCAGAGACTGAGAAGGAAACCAAGTTCCTCATTTGCCCCAAAGAAACTGCACTGGTAACTGCAGTAAGAAGAGAATGAAAACCTCTCCATGTTGCTAAAAATATGGATTTCCTGTAAGAAGTGAAAAACACAGGCTGGGTGCGGTGGCTCATGCCTGTAATCCCAGAACTTTGGGAGGCTGAGGCGGGTGGATCACGAGGTCAGGAGATGGAGACCATCCTGGCCAACGTGGTGAAACCCCGTGTCCACTAAAATACAGAAATGAGCCGGGCTTGGTGGCGTGCGCCTGTTGTCCCAGCTCCTCAGGAGGCTGAGGCAGGGGAATTGCTTGAACCCGGGAGGCAGAGGCTGCAGTGGGCTGAGATCACGCCACTGCACTCTGGCCTGGCGACAGAGCAAAAAGAAGTGAAAAACACATTTTATATATACATTTCCACCTTGGACTGACTCAGGGAAGTGCAGTCAGATGAGTGTCAACCTCCAGTGTCAGCCTTTATGAGTGGTTTCAGGAAGGAGGTGTGCGGCGTTGTCAAGGGAGAGGCAAACAGGGAAAATAACAGTGATTTCCAACTATTTTGTAAATACCAGCTTATCGTCAAGGCTCTGAGCTACAGCTTTTGCTTCTATCATGGTGGCAAAGAAGCGCCTACAATCTTCTTCAGGGTAAAGTCGCTTTTCTGTCACTTAACGAGTTCCCCTGGCTCAGGACTCCAGGAGTTTTGCTCTTTGAAATAAAACTCTAATACCCCAAGACAGGCCCAGTTACGCTACGTCCCTATCTGCTCTGCACTACATGTGAACACTGACGCTTTTTTCCCGGTTTGTGTCACTGTACTATTAACATACTCTTGACATTTCTTTCAGGCACAGGCAGGAAGCTCGAGGACTAAGATGAAAACAACAAATATCCTTTCTCATTTTCCACTTCTCCTTCTTGCACCTCCCCCCACCAAATCCATTTCAATTTGAGATTGAAAAGGATGCCTAGCAGTAGGGCAGCCTGTTGGCTTCACACCTGACAGTGATAACTTGAGCTAATATGGTGGCACCAAGGCCTTCTGAACCGGAGAAATAAAAGGTGATGATTTCGGCTATGGTGAAAAGTTCAGGTTGGATAACTTTATCACATGGGATGTATTACAGGGTGACCTCTTGCCATGTGCGGTGGCTACATCTGTCTCGACTGTGACACAAAGCTCCAATTAGCACTGAAGGGGAGAGGCTTTCCAGACAGCACACTCACCTCGACTCAGCCCATCGGGTCCCCGGAGGATCCGGCATTCTTCTATCTGGCCAAATGGAGAGAACATCACCCTGATGTCGTTCTCATTACATTTCTTCGAAACCATTCCTATGAACAATTTTCTGTCTTCCACGGCTAGGAGATAAAAATAATGAATGAGCAAAGGCCATTTCATCTTTTTTTCTTAATAATCAATGCTTCATTACCCCATCAAACCAGGCCCCAGCCATGTGAGACCAAGCACGTGTCCCAAGGCCAACTCTGCAGACATCCAGCTGTCCTCCCTCCATGCGCCCCACCCTGCTGCTCCCTCCCACCTGGCGCTTCCTGAACCCATCTCCCCGTGTGCTTGTGCTTACTAATAAAATGTTTTAATAGGACATGGAATGCCGTTAAGTTCTTTTCTCCTATTCAGAAACTAACAGTAATGCGCTGACTAAAATTCCAAAGTACTTGTGTAACTGTTCAACACTACCATTCTCTGGGGATATTTTTGGATACAGATTTTATTCTGTTTTGTTTTGTTTTTTTTTTTTTTTTTTTTTTTTTTTTTTTTGTAGATGTTCTTTTAACCTGAATGACAGGGACATAGAAAGGTCAGGAGAGGAAAGACAACAGGGGCAGATGGAGCGAAACAGCGAATGAAACTTTTCACAAAGCATTCAACGGAAGAAAACATTTTTCTGTTTCAAATAGCTTCATCCCTGCTGATCTAGACAAGAATAAGAGATCAGAGAGATTCTCACGTCTCTGGGGAGCTAGGAAAGTACCTCTTTCCTGTGACACTGGTGATGCAGTGCTAACCAGGTCCCGCGCCTGGTTCTAAGCAGCCAGGTTAGTTATGGCTCAACAGGAAGCCGATCCTAGAGAGGAGAACAGGGCAGCTGCTGCTGGAGAAACACCTTGGATGGCCCCGAGCTTCCAGCCCTTCACAAATATCAAGAAGGAAACAGTACTGTACTAACCACCGGGAGGCAAGATTCTCGGGGAAGAAAAGTGCATTTGGGGATCATGAGGACGACATGCAAATTCTAACCTGGGCACCTGACACTGGGGAAGATAAGACACGTTGTACCTCACAGGGCCCGGGAGATTTTCCTCAAAATCTCCATGCTTGTGCTCAGGAAATGTGAATTACTTTCGGCCTGAAAGATGAGGTTAAAACTGATTTCAGGACAGTGTTTGAGTCCTTAATAGGAGAGGTGCCTTTTTTTTTTTTTTTTTTTTTTGGATATCGTAGACACCCATGGGGAGAAGTCCTGCTTCTTTTCCATCATTTCATTTCAATCTATTTCTTAGAATTAAAAAAAAAAAAAAAGCTAGCCAGCTGCAACCAGACTGAAGAGCATCCTGGCCTAGAGGTGGACTCTGCTTTAAGTCACTTGTGCATACGTGTTTCTTTTGAATCTGCAGTATCATCTTGTCATTCCTATTTAATTGGCTTTTATTTCTGTTTCTTTTATACCTACCCCGGACAGGAAGTGTCTCATTTTCACTTAACCAATAGGCAATTATCCCAGACTTACTGGGGCCAGCTCCTTCTGGACGCTAAAGCACGCGTCTGTGCTGAGAAGGGGCTGGGGCAGGTGTACTGGTAACAGATGGGTTCCTCTACCACACTGCTGTTGACACAGAAGCTAAAGCCACATGTGGCTGCTGAGCACTTAAAGGGACTGGTATGATTGAGGAAGTGGTTTTCTAAAATGTAATTTTAATTAAAGAGCCACACATGATTGCTCTATGGGCCAGCACAGCCCTGAAGGGCCTAGAGGAGACAGCTAAAGGCTCCTCTTCATAGAATCCCAGAGCGGAAGGAAGAGACCTAAGGGGGCTTCTGTCTGTCTCCAAAAGATCTCCCAAGGTCCATCGGGGGAGGGGCCTGCCTAGGGTCATCCAGCCTGGCCCACAGCCTGGAGTCTTCCTCCCAGCCCAGGATTCCTTCCCCTGCTGTGTCTCCTCCAAGTTCAGAGGAGGAGAGAAGGCTTGAGGGAAGAGCAATGGCCTTGGTCTTGGATTAGAAGACCAAGGTTCTAGGTCCGGTGTTGCCATTAGTTTGATATGTGCCTTTGGAGAATAGGCTGACCTCTGAGGACCTCTGTTTTGTCATCCATGAAATGAAATGTTTAGACTCTTTTCTCTCCTAGAAATGGAGAGAAGGTGGCCTGTGACATACTCGGGCTGACTGGGGCTCTTGAGGTGGGGACGGTGAGTGGGGGGTCAGAATCCCTTCCACCCAGCTCTCTCCCCACTGTGACAGCTCCTGGGACACCTCACAAACTCTAGGGCTCCAAGGAATACAAGTTGAAAGGCACAATTCCACGATACTTGTAAACTATGAATCATGCACCCAGGTGTTTGAGAAAGGCTGGCTGGGGGATGTGGAATTCAAGCTGGATGAAGGGTCTGGAGAGACTGGAGGTGGGAGGGCAATAAGGTCCTAACCAGGCAAGGTGCAGAGTGCGTAGTAGTAGGGACCTGGTTTGGGTGGATGGAGGAAAGCAGCCTGACCTCAGGATGGCACACCCCATCTTCTGCTTCATGTGCAGAGGAGCTCAGTGAGGAAAGCATCAGCTGGCCTGAGCCACTGCTTGTGCCCAGACTCAGAGGAGACATGGGCAACAGGCACTCCAGGCTCCAATTCCTGGGAGGGAGACCGCTGAGGACCTGACCTCCTGTACACCGATGGAAAACTTCCAATTCAAGTTCTTTTTCCTCCCTTCAGAGAAGGTGAAGTAGCATGGATCCGCTGTGAACTGGTGAAGCCTGGGCAGACATGGGCAGCACAGGCACGACAGCTAAGCCAGAGAGACACCAGATACCCTGTGCAAGGAGGGCACCTGCAGGCCGTCCACACCACCTGCTGCAGGCCGTCTACACCACCTGTGCTCACTAACATGGGAGGATTCTGGTGGGGGAGGCCCTGTGAGAATGTGGCATTCCCGTTAACAGGAAGGGGAGAAATGGAACAGGAAGGGGAGAGATGGGATGGAAAGGATGTAGAAAAGGGAGAAAAATCAGCAGGACTCCTCCTTCCCTCTCGTCTCCGAGACTCCTACCCCCAGCAAACTATGGCTGACATTTTTATGAGAGTAAAAACAAAATTCCTGTTGTGTTTCTTCTTACCCTGAACAATCTGGTTTTAGTTCTTTTAAACAAAAGCAAATGAAAAATTCCCACCAAGTCCTTGGTTTCACTGGTAAACCTATAATTACGGTATTTAGCTACAACAATTTGCAGGTTTTGAGCTTCAGGGGGATGCCACAGTAAATTAAATATGCAGCTCCTGGGTAGGCTTAAAAATGATTTTTTTTCCTAAGACGAACATGAAGAAAATGGAAACTACTCATGAAGAAATGCTGACTTCCTAGCCATGACTCAAGGTCAACTCAGCCAGGCAACAAGAAGAAAGATAACTCGCACTTTTAAAAATAGCAAGTATTAGCCAAGAAAAAAAGTGGAAACCTCCATCATCCATGTTATTAAAATGTTAACTTCCATCTGTGTGTGTGGTGTGGGCGCACGTGTGCGTGTGCACAGAAGTAATGGAAACCTCCATCATCCACATTATCAAAACGTTAACTTCCATCTGTGTGTGTGGTGTGTGGGTGCACGTGTGCGTGTGCACAGAAGTGCTGGGCTTTGGGAATCTCTTATTAGCCAACGTTGCTCCGTGGTTTCAACAGTTGGGCTGTGTTTGCTTTAAAGGCAATATGGGGAATAGTGAACACACCCCAGCTTTCTTCTGAGTTTTTTTTGGTTTTCCAGTGACAAGTTAGTCACACAATTCACCCCCCAAATTCCCATTCTGAGGGTCCCTAACAGCTTTGTAAACATTCTACAAGAACACAGTTATTTTGAGTTCACTTATCTTTTTTATCAACTTTTGATGACCGTCTTGGTGAGTTTTTCCTGAGTATTCATGGGCACTAAGTATCTCACTTATTTTTTCAACCTACAGGAAAGTCAGTTGTTTAAACGAAATGCATTGTATTCACAGTATTCTGCTAGGTGCTTTAAGGAATTAAAAAAACAAAAACAAAACAAAACAAAACAAAAACACTTAAAAGGTAAGGTCTCTGCCCTCTAGGGGCAAAGTCATCTTCCATGATGGACACTAAATAAGGGCAGGGAAATGCTTTTACACATGAAGTGCTGCACAGATGGGGTCCCCCGCGATTAGTAACGATGACCACAGAATCCAAAGGGGTTCCACACCAGCAGCCATTTGAAGTCTACCTTCCATGATACGATGAGAATGGGTTAATACTTTAAATATACGGGGTGACTTTTTTAAGTTAGGGGAATAGAAACTTCATTTAAAAAAAAATCCCTAATTGTAAGTCTGTGCTAACACCCGCGTGTACAATCTGTCAAAGTCACACCTGGATTTGGGGCTGCCTGAATTAATTAACAACTTTTCAATGTGTTAGTGCTAACATATGGCATTTAATTACTGCCTCCAAATCTGTAAGTCTCTCCACTTTGAATTTCAAAATTATTTCTTCATCTTCCAGTGAATCAGAAAGTGACTGGATGGAGCCACCCCATGATTCCTATTTTTAATGGAGGCTTTGTAGGTCTGCACCCTCTGCTGACAATATTTAGTTACCTTGACTGCTGCTAGCTCTGAACTTGACACACGGACACTGGAGGTTTTGGAGGCCTTGAGAGAGACACACACAGCAGGCTTAAGTGACATTTCTGGGTTCTAGGCGTTAAGGACCCCCAGCAAATTGTGAGGTTGGAGGGTTAAAGCAGCATGGATGGATTTATGCTCTGTATATAAAGTAAAAACAACAAACAACTCCCCTAGCGGCAAGAGGCAAAGACATCAGAGTGAACACAGCTCCAGCCTCTGAGACCCCGAACCAGAACCAAAGCAGCTTCTGTTTGTATCACTCACTGCCAGCCTAACTTCAGCAACTGCTTGTGACTTTCAATACTGCACAGCTGGTACCTCGTCGGGCACAGCAATAGAGGATTAAAAGCTGGATGGCACAGAGGATGAAAGAGAGTAAGTACATTTCTGCTCGTTTATGATGGTGCATGAAATCCACACCTCCTCAAAAGCCCTGCCTGTCCCGCCATTCGTCTTTCTGCAATGGAAAAATAACAAAAAAGGCAGATTCTGTTGAAAGGTGAGTGGTTTACTCAGTGTGCTCCTCTCAGCAGCCCCAGCAGTTTTTGCTTCTCCAGAATGGGATTATTTTCCTTTTGGACAACCTGGCTCCGTGGGAGCACGTGGACGGGAAACACGATGCCACGAGCTTCCATCGGTGTGCCAGAGGCTGCAGCTTAAATCAGAGCCAATGGAAAGGGCAGGTTACAGGAAGCCGTGGAGACTCGGGAAGTCTGCTCACTGAAATCCCGAAGTGCAGGGCTGATCTGAGCACAACCTAAAGTTTTGGGGCTCACTCCAGAGGTTCCCTCTCTCAGAATTGCTCTATGGACGAAAGCTGCCAAGGGTGACTGCTTTTCTGGAGTTCACCTGTCCATCACGAATTAATCCATGATTAGCAGCTCTTTCTGGCTCAGCAGATACAAAGTTTTAGAAATCTGAACACAGTGATAATGAAGACAGTAACTGTCTAACTGTGATGAGTCCTTTGTGCTATCCATAAATGTCAGCAAACTCAATAAAAGTGCAATTAGAGCTCGTTATACTTCTTTCAAAACTACAGGAGCTATTTAGAGCAACTGAGCCAAAGAAATCTTTGTGCTCTTTGAGCTTTTGAAACTATGCTTACCTGTCAAAAATGCCACGTGAAATGAGAAAAGGCTTGTGGCTTTTATCACTCGCTTTAGAAAACTACATATTCCTCCTGATTCCTCAATCAGGTCCAAAGAGAACCTCGAAGCTGTTCATGTCTGTGCAAGGTGAGGTTCCATTTGGGCCTCTAGAAAGAAAAGCCCTTTAAAAGCAGCCTTCTGCTCATTTATATTTTTGGACTTTTCTTACTAAAAATTCAGAAAATGAAGGTCAATCCACAAAGCAAAGGCAGAACTGGCGCAACTAGAAGGCTTGAGGGTTTTCATTTGTACGTACAGAGTTATGCTTCCGTATGAGCAGCCCAGGCCTGGACAGGCCGGCCTCTGCCGCTCAGAATGCACTGAAAAGGCTGCCTCAGTGAGTGGAATAACAGTGTTAACTCAGCAGAACTTAGCACACTGGATACTTATTACATGCTGGGTATTATGCTGAGCTCTTTACAGACGTTAACTTATGTAAACCTCAAATAACCCTGTAAGACAGGCATTACAACAAGTGTTCAGATGACACCACTGTAGCCCCCTCTCACAGCTGAAGAGACACTGATGCTGAGTAAGGTTAAATAACTTGCCCAAGGACAAAACCAACAAGCGTGGAGTCGGGTCAAATCCAGGCTTCTCCAAATAGTTCGTAACTGCTACCCCAGGCTGCTGCCTGAAAAACAGCATTTTCAGGTAACCGTCTCATCCTAGAAATAACGGTGCCCGGTCCTCCTTGGCTTCTGTGATCATGCAACATTGGGTGTGCCCATGACAGTTTTATTATGTGCTGTGATTCCAGACCCAAAGCAAACGTGATTCTCAGGGACGAGAGTGGACACTGGTCAGAAGGAACAACAAAACACTCTGCAAACTCCTGGCAGCTGCCTGTAGAAAGGTTCTCTGAGGCAGATGAAAACCTGCACAGCAGAAAATGCAAAAAAAAATATATCCCTTTGTGTTTATTTACTGGGATATTTCAGGTCAAATGTTTTCAATTTGGCTACTTTGTCATGTTTCCATATCTACAACCAAAGGTTCAGAAGTGAGACAAACCCTTTTCCACAGACTTTCACTCCATGGTCCTTGTCCTGACACAGTTTCGAGTATTATGGAGCCAAAGGCAGAGAACATTTCTTGGTGGCCACACACTCTGAGATGACCTGTACCAACAGGATTCATCCCAAAATTCAAGAGTCATCTCTCCTGTCTCCCACCAAGGAAGTCATCAGACTGCAAGCACGCACCACCGGAGCACAAGGGCTGCAAGGAGCCCGCCTGGGTGAAGTGGTTTTCTTCCCAGGCCAGCACGCTCCGTAGAGAGCCTGCAGAGGCCAGGAGACCACCTCTGGGTGCAAACAGTAATCAACATTTCATAGAGGCATTCTACCATTACAGAGACTGTTACAAACACCTTATTTGAATCGTGGGCTGGGGGGAAGCCAACTTAGGTGAGACAGTTACCATCAATTCCATTTTACAACTGCAGAGATTCAAGTTCAGTGTTTCAGTGGCTTCTGGATACTTAAATCAGTAGACTGAATGTCAGTTCCGCAAGGTCAGAGACACAGTCTCTTGGGGTCTTTTCTTCTTCCTTTTCCTATTCAATGCTGCAGCCCCAGCCCCTAGCAACATGCCTGGCACACGGTAACTGATGAATGAACAACTGGTGACTGCAGGAGCGGCGCGGCTCGCTCACAGGGCCACAGAGCAGCAGCAGATTTGACAACTTCTGGTGCTTAGTGTCATGTTTGTGATAAAGCAGTAGACAAAAAACGAATTAACCCTAAGTAAAGTGCAGGGCTGAGGAGAAGATAGTGGTTAAAGCACCAAAGTCTCCTCCTAGAGAGAGAAAAGCTATTTTTTCTTTTTTAAATTATTATTGTACTTTAAGTTTTAGGGTGCATGTGCACAACGTGCAGGTTTGTTACATATGTATACATGTGCCATGTTGGTGTGCTGCACCCATTAACTAACTCGTCATTTAGCATTAGGTATATTTCCTAATGCTATCCCTTCCCCTCACCCCACCCCACAACAGTCCCCAGTGTGTGATGTTCCCCTTCCTGTGTCCATGTGTTCTCATTATTCAGTTCCCACCTATGAGTGAGAACATGAGGTGTTTGGTTTTTTGTCCTTGCGATAGTTTGTTGAGAATGATGGTTTCCAGCTTCATCCATGTCCCTACAAAGGACATGAACTCATCACTTTTTTATGGCTGCATAGTATTCCATGGTGTATATGTGCCACATTTTCTTAATCCAGTCTGTCATTGTTGGACATTTAGGTTGGTTCCAAGTCTTTGCTATTGTGAATAGTGCCACAATAAACATACGTGTGCATGTGTCTTTATAGCAGCATGATTTATAATCCTTTGGGTATATACCCAGTAATGGGATGGCTGGGTCCAATGGTAATTCTAGTTCTAGATCCCTGAGGAATTGCCACACTGACTTCCACAATGGTTGAACTAGTTTACACTCCCACCAACAGTGTAAAAGTGTTCCTATTTCTCCACATCCTCTCCAGCACCTGTTGTTTCCTGGCTTTTTAATGATCGCCATTCTAACTGGTGTGAGATAGTATCTCATTGTGGTTTTGATTTGCATTTCTCTGATGGCCAGTGATGATGAGCATTTTTTCATGTGTTTTTTGGCTGCATAAATGTCTTCTTTTGAGAAGTTATTTTCTTTATTTATATATCTATGTTGCCCAGGCTGGCCTTGAACTCCTGGGCTCCTGAGCAGCTTCAACTACAGGTATGGGCCGCTGCATTCTGCTGAGAGCTGAGAGAAGAAAGCTCTGACAAGTCGGGTGCTGGCAGCACCATGCTATGACTTGGAATTTTCTTCAAAACTTTCTATTCTGTGGAGAAGCCAGCACATTGAATGCACTACAATTAGCAAAAAATACCTTGTGGAGAGATTTAGAGCCCAATCATAATTTACATTTGCAGATATGTAGATCTCTAAGTGCATGGCTTCTGCCCTGATTACTAATTAATGAGGTGCAAAACTGCCTGTTGGAAGGAAACAGCGCTGATTATGTCAGTCTTATGGGACAGAGCAGCCCTCCAGTCTAGGATGGTAGAAGATTCTTTTAACATACATTTCAGTAAATTAAAAGAACAAAACAGGGACAGAAGGTTCGTTGAAATGGAACAAAAACTTAAAAGAGGGAAATGTGGCTATCAACTCTCTCATGTCTCGAAGAGGCAAAACCCAATTATTTATGGACCTCATCAAATGCAGATTTTTGCGCCAAGTGTACGTTCATTTAATCAGCAGACTGAACTCTGAATTCTGATGCAAATGCATCGGTGCAATTTAGAGAAGAGTACAATAAGGCAGTCTCCAAGTCCAAAAGAAACACACGCAAAAGGTAAAAAAACAAAAACCAACACCCCTCCCCTACCCACAGAAAGATAGCCTAATTCTTCATGGGCAATTCCTTTCCTGCAGACGTCCTCTGGATCCCCATGAGATGTCCCTGTATTGCTTTGTTGGAGGAGATAGGAACCAAATGCCACAGGGTCCCTATACAGGGCAAGTCCCAAAGAGAAGGACACAGGAAGCCACTGCTTGTAACAGCCTCATACATCTTTACGCCAGAGATCAACGGGACAGGAGAGAGGAGAGTGGAGAGTGCATTCCTCCAGACACGCAGGCCACAGAGAAGCTTCCAGGAGCAGCGCTCTCTGCCTTCTAGAGAGAAAAGCAGCTGGGCCGGCTTCTCCTGCCCCCAACTGACTTTGTAATTTAAAGCAGCAGATATTATTATTAAACAAGACAGTTGGTTACCACCTACCGTTTGACTTTTCACTATCTGCAGGTTTCATCTGAATGGGATGATGCATCTAAAAACACAAAAGTGAGAAAGTAAAGGCAGATTGAACAACTGTAAAAATAATCTCAGAAATCTGAAGCAATTCGATTACTGATACTGTTTTAAGGACACATAAGTAACAACAAGACTTCTCCAGGTAATATTAACTATGTCAAAAAGTAAGCCTGTATTTTCTGTTCAGGAATCAAACCCTTTTAAGTCATGGGGCCCTGTAACACAGAACATATTTAAAAGCTTGGGCTCTGCAGTCAGACTTCAGTGTGAAACCTGGTTCTGCCATTCAATATGGTTTCTGCCTCTATGTTATAGGCAATTCTGCTTCTGCCATTTATTACAGCCATGCAATCTCGAGCAAGCGTCTTAACTTCTCTGAGCTTCAGTCTCCTCATCTGTGAGATGGAGATAATACCTGAATTGTAAGGCTGTCAGAATTAAACGAGAAAATGCATGTAAAGTGCTTCATAAGTAGAGGCTAAGATGTGTTGAAAATAACTTAGCT
This sequence comes from Nomascus leucogenys, assembly GCF_006542625.1. Lineage (NCBI taxonomy): Eukaryota > Metazoa > Chordata > Mammalia > Primates > Hylobatidae > Nomascus > Nomascus leucogenys. Next base: position 104,039,334 of record NC_044389.1, read on the forward strand.
ATTGTTATTGTATCATTATAAAAATTATTATAAAATTAAATCATGCAGACTTTTCTGGCCATCCTATGTTTGTCGCATAGGTTTTTCTTAGGTCTCATGAGTAATTTGAAGGTCTAGCAGTTGACTGACTTCGGTGCCAGTATAAAATTTTTATTAAATGCTAATACAAATATAGAATAGGAACACAGAACCACTGAAGAATGGAAGGATGGAAAGGAGGAGGGTGGAAGGGAGGGAGACGCACACCTTCCGATCATGTCCAGTACATGATAGGAGTGGAAAGGACTAGAGACAGCGGGGCCGAGGTCCTGAGCTACAGTGGATCTGGGGCCCCATGGCTCTTCATAAAGTGCCCATCACACCCGGTGCCTGGTCCGCAGAGCGTGCTCCAAGCACAGAATGCCGCCACCATTTCCAATTAGAATCAATTCCCCAAACCACCTCCAAAGGTCCTCCTGCTTCACATTTCATTGCACCCCGAGGAACACAGAAGCCACAGGGTGGATGGAATCACTGGCTGCGCAAATGCTTTCATTATAATGGGTCCCATTCTCTCTGAACCTTTCATTTCTCCAGTGGACTTCCATCACTTGCAAGCCACAGCTCTGGGTTTTATCTAATTTCAATGAAAGGGAAATGGCACTTGGCTCTGCTACTTTCATCATGGGAAATTATCATCAGGCAGTCAGGATCACGTGTGCCTAATGCCGGCCTGGGTCTTCAGAACAGAGGAGGAGGGAGAAGAAAGAGGCTAAGTGAGCTACCTCTTCAAAAGCAGAACAAGTCACCTGTGGAAAGCCATGAGTTGGGCTGAGGAATGTGACCTCTATCCTGCAGTAATGGAGAGAAGGACCAGTAACATGCCTGGAGGAGATGGGCAGTCTTTGAGCAAATGATCCTCCCAGCATGCATCTGTCTGGTTGTCCAGCAGGTATGGAGCAAACAGGTACCCTTCGTCAGGCTCTAGGCCAAAAACTGGGAACAAAGTCCAGTGAAGAAGGTCCTCCCTTCAGGTGCTCAGTGTGGCAGGGGTGGGATGGCGGGCATAGGATGGCGGGGGTGGGATGGCAGGGGCAGGAGAGACACTGAGCCCTCAGCCAGTAAGCACCCTGGCAAGCGCGTGGGGAAAGGCAGGACAGAGCCCACAGGGGTCCAGGGGTGTGGGACATAATCCTCCCTGGCAAGGAAAGCCAAGGCAGCATCTGGGCCGAGTCCTTGGACGTGCCAGCAGTGAAGAGGGACTGGCATGTGAAACTCATGGGGCAGCCCTGCAGTGACCCAGCAAGTGGAAGGGTGACAGTTTCCTCTCACAGGGAGCTCCCAGTGTGAGCATGGAGGACCACGGGAAGGGGCTGTGAAGGTGGGCAACACCCAGCTCTCAGAGGGGCTTGCAAGCTAAGGAACTGAAATTTTGTCTGAAAGTATGTGGTCAGGTACAGAAGAAGTAACAAAGGCAACAAGATCGAAATTCTAGAAAAGCCATTTTGGCTGCAGTGGGGAGGGTGGATTATAGAAGAGAGACACAGGCAGGGAGGACAGTTAAGAGGCTGCTGCTGCAGGCCAGGGAACACTGGTGGAGGCTGAACTTCATGGTGACTGGCTGGTCATGGGGATGGTGGAGGAGAACTCCAGGTGACTGTGGGATGACTACCCGAATGGGGAAAACACGAGCAAAGAGTTTCAGAGGCGGCTGAAGAGCACAGGTCTGGACATGCTAAGGTTGATGTGGCTGTGGGGTGCAGAGAGAAGTTGTAATCATGGGGCTCAGGCTCGAGAGATGGGCCAGGGCCACAGAGAATGTTCCTCAGCGTGACAGTGATGCCACAGGTATGCACGAAGCTGTCAGTGAGGGAAAGAAGGGTGCAAAGAGCTGACAGCCAAGGACAGAACTGCAGAGAATACCAGGAAAGAGAAGTCCAAGGAGGGCACAGTGAGGGGCAGGAGGAGCTGCAGGAGCAACTGGCCCCATGGGAGCCACGAGAGGAGAGGAGTTTCCAGAATGAGAGAGTGGCCAGCCACAGTCAACACTGTGAGAGGCCAAAGAATTTGGATTTGGCAATAAAAAATTCTTCAGGGGATTTATCAGAAGTAGGTTCCGTGGAGTGGCAGAGAACACCTGGTCATGGGAAGTAGAGGGGAAAGGAGGAGGATAACAGTGGATATGGTGAATGAGGGCTTCTTCTATTTTGAGGTCACCTGCAAAGGGGGTTTAATAGGAAGCTCAGTGGAGGATGGGGGCCGCCCATCTGTCCTTTCAACACAGGAAAGACTTATACAGGTTCATCTGCTGAAAAGAGTCCAATGAGATTCACAGGTTCAACATATGGCAGAGATGAGGTGAGCGCACCGACATTATGCCTGGGACACAAAAATGAAATGAACATGGCTCCTGCCCGCAGGGAGTGTGCAGTCCATTATGGGGGTCGATACGCATCCACATAAAAAACAGGGACAAACACAAGAGCACAAATAGAGCGCTGTGAGCATTCAGATGCATCTGTGAAATGCGTGTATGATGGGAGCTGGAAATTTGGGAGCAGCAAAAACAGAGCCCCTGTACTCTAAAGCTGCAAAGGACCCTGGAGATCATGCAGTCAGTGCCCTCGGCTGACAGGTATGAAGGGAATAAGTGACTGCATAGACACAGGTGATTAACGACAGAGCTGGGATCACACAACTCTAATATCTCCACTCTTAATCTGGTGATGCCTCCCCTAAACCACACTGCTTCTCCATAAAATGTCCAATGTGGGACTTGGCCATATGAGCCTTCGGTTAAGAACGGCATGCTTCACTCACTGAAGGGGGCAGACACACACCGTTTGAAGGCACCTGCAATATTGCCTTAGGGGAAAGTAATCTTCCCTTCCCCCTAACTCCTGTAGGACCTGATCTCTATAGCTGTATGACTCGTATGACACCAAGACTGCAGTCTTAGCATTCGTGCAGCTGCTCAGAGAATTGGCTTGTGCTGCCGTAAGACTCTGCAGAAGGCTCGGCGAAGCAGCAGTGGTGGTGATAACTCAGCTACTGCCACTGCACACCCTGAACTTTGTTTTGCTCTTTCCTGGGCTCAGCAGGGGAAAAATCAACTTCGCAGAGCCATGGATTGTCAGACCATGGTGAATTCTGAATAGATGGTCACCCCACTTCAGGTATGTTCTGAAGACAAGCTAGATAATGTATGCAAAGCACTGTAACCTTCTTAGAGAAAGGTGTTCAATCAGGACTGTATTAATAATGGCTCATTACCATGAATAGTTCATTTGAGTTACAGATTTCTGATCACATACAAGATGTAAATGTCAAGGAAGACAAAAAAATGGGTGGGAGGAGTCATTCTCATAATACTGTTTCACTTCCTCAAAATCTTCTGACTCCCAGAACTTTGGGAGATTTCTTGAGTAGCGAAGTTATTATAAAAGAGTAGACATTCTAGTTGAAAGTTTTAAATTATAAGGATGGAAAAAGAATTCTTTCCCTGTAACAGAAATGGTTTCAATGATTTGACCCAGTGTGACTGCTTGTTTATTCACGTGTTTCTGTTTTTACCAGACGCTATATGTTAGATGCTGGCAAGAGGAAGATGAGAAGCGGTTCTCATTGTGATGGAGCTTGCAGTGTGGTAGGAGAGACAGATACAGCAACGATTTCCCACAGTGTGATAACAGGCATGTTAAGAGCTGTACGGTGGGAACTCAGAGAAGAGACACCACACACAGATGGAGGAAGGACACACTGGGGAAGGCGTCTAAGATGAAGCTATGTCTGCATTCATTCTCAAAGGAATCCTCACGTTAACCAGAAGATGTGGAAAGGACATTTCAGGGAAAAGAACAATTTATTTGGAGGCACAGAATAAGAGAAAATAGGCCCTACTGTTGATTAAGAACAATGATATGATATCCTAACCAACAGAGGAAGCAACGGAAGTTGTTTTTTTTTTGAGACGGAGTCTCGCTCTGTCGCCCAGGGTGGAGTGCAGTGGTGTGATCTCGGCTCACTGCAAGCTCTGCCTCCTGGTTCACGCCATTCTCCTGCCTCAGCCTCCTGAGTAGCTGGGACTACAGGTGCCCGTCACCACGCCTGGCTAATTTTTTTTGTCTTTTTAGTAGAGACGGGGTTTCACCATGTTAGCCAGGATGGTCTTGATCTCCTGACCTTGGGATCCACCCACCTCGGCCTCCCAAAGTGCTGGGATTATAGGCATAAGCCACCACGACCGGCCAATAGAAGTTGTTAAAAAGAACATTCGCCGAAAACAAGACACCTAAAGCACAAGACTAACAGTGAGGAGTGTGTTCATGGGCTGGAGAATTTCAAGTAAAAAGAAAACAACGCCCATCTACTCACTCCTGAATGAAATCCTCCCTAGGTGCCAGGACAGGCGGCAGCCAGTGGCCACACCCTGAGCACCCTTCTCAAGAGCTAATGATGAAATGAGTGGGGTCAGAACTGTTGCTTCTCAACTGCTTCCCCATGACTAGGGACCCTGGCCCTCCCTGCTGCCAGAATTAGATGGGGCTGGAGGCAGGATCTCATGCTCTGCCCTGCACATGCCTGCAGGTCCCAGTAGACAGCAGGAGAGCAGGGGAGGGCCCAGGTGAAGTGGTGGTCGCTAATTCAACCTACCTACTGTGTGGCTAGGGTCAGGGTTGCCGTTGAGGCTAGTTCCCAGGGGCTACCTCCTTCCTCCGTCTATGATAAGGGAGCACACGATCTTCCAGAATTTTTGCAAGGAGTCTCTGAAGAGACGTGTGCTAATTAAACTGAGGATGAATCTCCAGCCACACAGAATGAGAAGTTTTAATTCAGGAGTGAGTATTTTTTAGCACAGTATGGGCTGTATCTAAAAAATCTTTAGTGGTCTGTGCTGTCATGATCTGTCTACACTGTTCATTGAGTCTAAGAATTTTACAAACACCAGCCTCTGACTTTAGAGTCATGATGAAACAATTAATGAGTCTATTACTTATGTTCATCTCAGCTGCACTTGCAGCAAGCCTGGAAGATGACAGGAGATCTCCGGTCCTCTCACGCAAGGCTGCAGCATGCCTGCACGGAAACGGCAGGAGCATGAGTTTTGGAAATAGATCCTGTTGACGGGAGTAAATGGGACTTCACACGTTTCTTCAAGTTCACATTGCTATCAAGAAAGGCTTCTAAACCCATTCATGTGAAGATTTCCTTGACGGTACATGAATTTTTAGAAGTTTTTTTTTTTTTTTTTTTTTGAAGAATAACATTTTGCCTAAAGCCACACGTTAAGGTACTGGTTAACTTCTTGGTCTTTATTTAGCCCTATTTGTTTAAAAACCAATGAAACATAGTGAAAGGGGAAATTTCAAGGGCTCCTTCCCTTCCCTCCTCCTGGGGAGAAGGAACTAGAGTCAAGTGTGGTCCTGAGAAGGTACCTGCTGAAGCTCTGTTGCTCCTGTGTACTAAGAATCAGTGTCCTATGCACAATCAAGGTGAGCTCGTGGAGGGGAGCATCGCGGCACACGGAGGTATGGCCCTTCAGGGGTCTGCTTGGGCTTTCAGTGAGCTGGAGCTTCTTGAGGACAGGCCCCTGTCTCACTGTCCCTTCTACCCCAAAGCTAAGCTTCTGCACCCATGACAGCACACAGTGGCTTGGTTCTGACCCAGCACCAGTTGCCACCGGCGCCTCCATCCCTGTCGCCCTGGTAGGAGCCATCTGTTGGTGGCGGACCACACAAGCCTCCTAGCATCAGGCCTCCCCCTTCATCCCACCTCCTGGGGATAAGCGGCCCGTGGTCCTCTCATCTCTTCTCCCGCCCTACACACACACGGTCCCAGAGCTGAGTGGTCCACGCTGGTCTTCACCCTGGCTGCCCTGTGACTGGGCCTGATGCCCCTCATTCCTGAGTAAGCTAACCTTCCACGCTTCGCACAAGGCCCCAGCTGTGACTCATGAAAATGAAAATGAGAGTACGACTTTACAGCAAAGCCATTTCTCAAGTCTGAGGGGTAAGTGCACGCACAGAGCACTGCACACAGTTCTGCCAACAGCTGTCACCACCTGGTGCCGCCGTGAAGCTGGCCACAGAGCAGCCGCACTCAGCAGCCATGCTCTCCAGAGTCACTGCTATGGACACAGTCTCGTGGGGCTCTCTGAAGCCCTCTGCCTCGGTGGGTCTCTGCTGTAGGAAGGGAGGGTTCCGAGCTAACACAGGCCTAGTCTGGAGACCGAGTCCTGGGGGAAGGAAGTGGCTGCGGGCAGGGGGCACAGCTGGTTCCTCACACACAGGAGAACTCATGTTGGAACTTGTTTAACCCCAGCCATCACCAATTGATGAGTTAACCACCTTTAACACGAGATTCAATAAAACATGCCATTTTTAACCTGAAATGGGTTTTTACAGAGTCACTGTTACACATCTCATTATTAAACCCATCCTGACCCCTTGAGAGAGCAGCCGTGCTAGCACATATTATAAGCTTACTGCCCATAAAATATTTAAAAGTAGAGAGAGGGGATGGAAAGAAGTGAATTCACAAAAGAGCTATGTACCAAGTGAGAAAATGAAAATATTCTGGCCAGTAAAGACCCACTGGTATTTTTCTTTCATTCCATGACAACACAAAAATCCATGAAGAATACTCGTGTCTCGCTTGTATATTAACTACGAAATGCCAAAGGCACCTGTGCTTTCTGAGTTTTTCTCTAAAAAAATTTGGGAATGCTACAAACAAGTTTCAGAAGATTTGCCACCAACTGGAGGCCCATCATCCCCTCAAATGAAAGAGAGCATGCCCCACCACGAGACGTTCTGTTACACAGGAAGGCACCCCCAAGCCACACAGGTTTGCCTGTCTCCCTCGTGAGTGACTCTAATTCCAGCCACTGTTCTATTATGCTCCTGATAGCAGAGATGGGGAATAATCAAAAATAGCTTTAGGGATGGTGACTTAGGAACATCAACCAGCACTAAACAAGAACCTTCAAATTAAAACAAAACAAAACACTAATGCTACAGTAAACTTGCTAAGATATCTTTAATAGAAGGACATCTCTGAAAGAAAACAGATGACAAAAATTATCTGTCAGATCAATAACAAGCAGCTGGCCCAGCGTGGTGGCTCACGCCTATAATCCCAGCACTTTGGGAGGCCGAGGGAGGTGGATCACTTCAGGTCAGGAGGTTGAGACCAGCCTGGCCAACATGGTGAAACTCCATCTCTACTAAAAATACAAAAATTAGCTGGGCATGGTGGCACGCACCTGTAATCCTAGCTACTTGGGAGGCTGAGGCAGGAGAATCACTTGAACCTGGGAGGAAGAGGTTGCAGTGAGCTGAAATTGTGCCACTGCACTCCAGCCTGGGTAACAGAGCAAGACCCTGTTTCAAAAAATAAATAAATAACAAGCAGTTTTTATCACTGGGACAAAGCCACATCTGGCGGTCATAACTATTCCTGATACGTGGAATGGAGCCTTTAGGCAACTGCTGTAAACACAGAGGAAGCCTCCCCTTCACCTTCACTCTACAGGCTCTGTATGCGTGGTAATTAACTGAATTCTGACAAGAACCCCAGAAATCGTTACCTAGGAGGAACCAAGGCAGAGAGAGGCTAAATAACTTGGCCAAGTCAGACAGCAAGCAGGTGGCAGAGCAGGGATTCGAACCCAAGTCTGTCCGGTGGGAGCGCATGCCTGAGGCCTCTACCCCACGCCGCCTCTCATGTGCATCCACATAGTTGTGGTGCAAGCAAGTTTGGGGTTTCTAAGAATCTGTAACATTACCATAATTTCCCTCTTCCACACTACACATAAAGATTGCGTCCATCTACAGGCTTCTTTCCAATGAGAAACTCACTTGATATGTGTGTGTAGTATACCTGTGTGTTTTCATATACACATACAACGTTTTAACAATTAGTCCAAGAATAAAAATTACTGTTTGGGTTTTCTTTATGAAAAGGGCAGGAAAGAAAGCTTAAAAACATGTAATGAATGAAAACAAAATAAATAGCTTTAGAGTCAGGCCAGGAAAGTGTAGCCCCGGCCAATTTGCCATTCGACTAACAAGGACAGAGCTAAATCTATGTTTGGATCCAGAGGCTCAAAACTCAAGACAGTGGATTAGACTCTGAGGTTTCCTTCATGGGGCCAGTGGTCTGAAATGTTCTACACAGATGCTGAGAAGTGTGAGAGGAAATAATGGTTGTGAATCACTGACATCAATTGATCTTACATTTTGTGGTGTATTCACAAACTGACAGTGCAAGAAAGGACACTGGCATCTATAAAACGAATCAAAGTGAAGACCACTCATTGTTGGGTGAGCCATCATTCATGTCAAAAGGCCCTACTATGTGGCTTTGTGTTAACTGCCTGGATTATGCAAGGTCTATTTATCTGAACGCTGCTTTGGAAATTTGGGAAAAAACTGTTACCCTCTGAAGATGCCAATACCACGGTGGAGGCAGAATATATGGCATTTACCTAACCTCTGCATCTCAGCACTATTTCAGGTTGTTCTTTTATGTATCACGATTAACACAGTAGGCACACAGAAAACTTTTTTTTTTTTTTTTGAGATGGAGTTTTGCTCTTGTTGCCCAGGCTGGAGTGCAATGGCACGACGCTGGCTCACCGCAACCTCTGCCTCTCGGGTTCAAGCGATTCTCCTGCCTTAGCTTCCCGAGTAGCTGGGATTACAGGCGCCCGCCACCAGGCCTGGCTACTTTTCTGTATTTTTAGTAGAAATTGGGTTTCACCATGTTGGCCAGGTTGGTCTCAAACTCCTAAGATGATCCACCTGCCTCGGCCTCCCAAAGTGCTGGGATTACAGGCACGACCTACTGTGCCTTGTCAGAAAACTTTCAATCACCATTTGCTGACATAATTTTATAAAAGTGACCTAAGCTGTTTGAAAAAAAAGTGGATTTGAGTTTGGTAACAACAAAGAAACAGAAGTGATCCTTATCTCATATCCCCTTCTCCCAACCAGGGGAAAAAAAACTACAGTGGAAATAAATTACAACTTTTTCCTGATAGCCATGATATGTGTGACAGGCTTAGAGCACTGACTGCACAGTAAGTGCCCGCTGCAGCTGTCATCATCATCATCTTCATTATTATTTTGCAGAGTGTAGGAGTTTCCTTGAGGGGAAGGAGAAAAGGTCCCATCTGAAAGCTGAGAGAACATGTTGGAGAGAATGGCCTTTCTCGGTCACCTGGGATATATACAGCCAGCAGTGCTCAACCCCACAGGCTAATAATCTAGTGATGGAGAAAAACTGCAGAACCCAGGATTATATATCTGATTTTGGCTTATCAGGCTCCAAATCAGCCTTTGTGCTGTAAAGATACCACCTATTTACATTTCTATTAAAATCATGTCGTACACCAAAGGGGAAAAAACAAGCAACGTAGCCATTTAGTCCTGGCAAAAAATAAAATAAAATATTGCAGGAAAACTAGATTACTCTGGGTGGAATTCTATGAGGGAATTTGGAGTCTGTTATGGTGATTAAGTCATCATTTCTGACAGATTAATCGGCTGTCAGACAGCATTCCACAACCCCATCTGTAACTTGGCATCCTAGTTACTCAGCCTATGTTACCTTCTGTAAATAAAACACACACCAAACAAGAGAAGGTACAGCCTAGAATTTATTACACTCATTAGCTGTGATTAGGTTCTGTGTTTTCATACTAAATACTAACACAAGCTTTCATTTTGCTTTATTTAACCTTAAAATTAGAAGAAAAATGAATAGGCTTAAAATAGGAGGCACGGACCATGAATGAAAAATAACAGCTATGATCAAAGTGTGAGTGTGCCGCTTTCAGAAGCACTGCTACTCAAAAAAATGGCAATCTTTTCTTAGTTCAATTTTTCTTAAAAATATTTTTACTATATTAGTGATAAAGGTGAATACGCTGATGCCGTTTTTTAACCTTCCCATTTGATGTGGCACCTAACTAGCTATTATCTCAGTAGAAGGTATTGTTGTCACTGTGTTTAGCAATGTTATTGTGAACAGGAAATTTCTTTGATAATACTTTAGTTCTTCCTTCTATGTCACTGCACCTTTGTGATATAAGAAGCAACAAATCCAATCAGTGGAGCTCCCAAATAAATGCAATGCAAAACTCGTTTTATTTAAAAGTTTATACGTAGGTTTGTCTAGAATCCTCTGCTTAGATCTGTATGTTTTATTAACAAGAAACTAGAGGGCATAAAACAATTTTGAAAACGGAGATAAATGGAAAGATTCAACGTAAGAAAAGCCTTGTAGGATTACAGTGCTGCTAAGGCTGTACTATGACAGCTACAATTACAACGAAAGACCACGAGAATTGTGTGCGACACTTGGAAGATCACAATCACTACTGATTAATGAGCTCAGATTAAGAGAAAGGTAATAATTTTCCCTTATCATTAAGTGGGAAATACTGACATCCTCTCAGCCATGATTCCTTTCTGACTTGTGGAACTGTCTTCCGAAGTCAATGATGGGCGCTCCAATATTCATTCTTCCAGATGTTCTCCAGATCTTACCCAGGTGCTGAATTAGACAGGCTGCCTAACTGAGCAATGCAAAATACACACTGAAATGATAATGCCTGACCCGGCCATTAACGGCGACTAAAGGTGTGGTTTAATGACCTGGTGGTTCATTTACATTCCCAATCCTAGATTCTATTAGGTTGGTACGAAAGTGATTGTGGTTTTTACCATTACTTTCAATAATATATACCAACAAACAGTATTCTCTCATATTTTAAGAGAAACTAATCTGGTTTAACAACATATCATCCTTGTGACATTTGTCTCTGCCCGTGATGCTGCCTGTGACCTCAGTGCTCACTCAGCCCTTGGTGCCCTCCCCAGTGCCAGCTGTTGTCAGGTGGGGCTCACTGTGACTCAGTTCTCGACATCCTGGGAACCGGGATGAACAAAGCCCCAAAAGCTGGTGAGTGCCTGACCCCCAGCCTCCCTTGTAACCCTCACCCAGCGTGGAGATGCTAGTGGGGCTGAAGGAGCCCTTGCACCTGGGTCCCCAGTGCCCATTTTGTCCTTGAGGACCTGGTACATATGCTGGCCTCAAATCAGGAACAAGTCTCCTCACCTGGATCTTCTGAGCCTCTCTGCAGGGCTCGACTCTGTCCATGCTGATCTCTTACACGGCTTCCCAGGATAACTTACTACTCGGACTCTTCCAGCCACACCCCTGCCTCACCCCATACGAAATGACCTGAATCTGGGCACCCCACAGGGAACTTGAGAAGCTGGACAGAGACCACAGCTTACGGGAACATCAACCCCGGGATAGGGGCAGCTCTTCCAGCATCTCAGACCTCTCACCTAACACTCTGGCGTGGCTCTAAATTTGCTTAATTTTCTACCCCTTGAAATCCTCAGTTTAGCTCTCTCTCCTAGTTTCTTTTCCTTCTCATAGACTTTTCTATTTCCACGGCTACAGCCCTAGTGAGGTTTTCATTCTTGCTCACCTGGATCCCCGAAAGAGCCTCCTCACCAGTTCTGGTCACTGCCTTCCATCTTCTACACCACTGCCTTTTTAATCTGTCTAAAACTCAGTCTAGAAATTTTTCTCCCCCACTCCAAAACTTTCACTTATCTGCCAAATTAATATCAAGCTCCTTGGCATGTATTTCAGGGAATTCCATGCTTTGACCCCCAGCTCCCTTTTCAGGCTTATTTCGCATTATTCCATCACTCTCTCTTCTAGTGGAATCAGGCAACCCCCTATTCCATGAACTTCTGCTGTGTGTTTATCCACACAATGGCACAATGACCCTTTTCATGCATGTACACACGTATTTCCTTTGCCAATATAACTGTTCTATATTTATTATACAGAAACATCTATACTTCAAGTTAGGTTGGGTAATTGTGAAAATGCCGTTTTTGTAGTTTTTTTAAAAACGTGGGTTAATAGTGGCCGTTTCATATGGTTCAACCTTATATATTGCATACCAATGAAACCACATTATCTTCTTTTCAGATAACTCATTAAAAGGTCCAAGAAGTTCCATTTTTGTAGACTTTATTTTTTAAGGTTTGGAAAGCTATCCAGTAATTCATCTGCAGTATTTACTAGCTTCAATTCAAGTTAAACAAGTGACTTGATGACTTAAAACGACACTACCCTCTAAACCAACCATGGAATTGATGAGTGTTTCACGCACAACGCAAGGCATCCTCCATCCACTCCAGGCAGCTTCAATGCTCTGTTAATGTTATTGATGCTTATCCAGTAAGCTCTAGTTTCCTTTGAACTTTAAGACAATCTAAAGCCACCACAAAAATACCCCTCTAACAAGCAAATCTTTAAAATCTCTGGTTCAAAACTAACTTGGGAAATTTAAGCCGATTGTATTTTATCTTGCACCTTCTGACAGGATACAGGCATTTCATGAAATCAATGGAAAAGCACTACTGAATTTCGTATTCTAATGATCCTCCCATAGCTTAGTTTGTGAGCCCTGAGTTGTCTGAGTTGCTTTGCCAGCCACGTTTATTAATTAGTGTCTAACATTTCCACCTCTCTGCAAGTTGCAACCTCTCATAAAAAATGTATGCTTTGATTGGTTTAGGAATGACAACTTCATTTACAACAGACACATAAATACCATACCTCACTCAGAAATCTTTTCCCATTCATTTACCTCCATGGCCTTTGGGAGTTGTATCGAGTGAATGAAAACATAACTAGGGTAATTTCCCATTCTTACTCACGTTTAAGCAAAAATGATTAAATATCTGTTTTTTTTCCCATTAAACAAACGAGGCTGCCCACCCCCCCAAAAAAAACTTCTCTCCTAAAAATAAATGGCAAGTGTTACAAAATGCCTTAAGGGCTTTTTCTTATTACCCATGTTCAAAATGCAAATCCCTTAAACATCTGAGCAAGACATCAGATACTGCTTTCAGCAGCTACATTTATTCACTTCATCTTCTATAGTAGCACTGACTTTGCTTGGTATTTTGCTAAAGAAAGAGCTCTCCTCCAGTGTTGCTCAGTCTTCATGACTTTGAGTTTAATTTCACTCATTTTGATTTCTACCTTCTATTCTAATGTGTGAGATCATTCACCAACTTTGGAAATTACTGGTTGGTAGAGCTTAGGGAAATTATGACTAAGGTTTAATTGTTCTAGAAATATGCTTATCCTCAAGTTCAATCTTTTAAAGCGTAAATTCAAGGATTAGGCCTTCAGATATACCGCATGTAACTGACATTGAAATGGCAAAGGTAAACATAGATGAGGAATATGTGAGACAAGCATGCGGGAGAGATTTTATGTTAAGGAGTAAAGCGAGAACCCTTTATTGACAGTGCTTGACCTGTGGTGACATAGCTTCTACTTTCATAATTCTAACAACTGTGGAAATGTAGCATTTAATGGGGACTTGCGAAGCTTGTCTCTTTATGTTGACTTTGTAGTGGAAAGAACATCACAGGTCTGAGTTTGAATTCTGACTCTGCCAATTGCAAGTATGTGCGTCAAGTCGCTAGACCTCATTAAAACTTGGTAAACTCATGTTTGAAGCAGGGATTGTATCAGACAACTCACTGCATCATTGTGAGGACTGAATCAGAAAATATATATGAAAGTACACAGTAAAATGTAAAGTGATGTAGGATTGTCAACTCTCTTCTTCATTTGCTTAAGGATTATAATTAGAGTAAAAAGTGCCTTTTTAACTCAGCAGGGCTTCCTATCTCTACTGTTTGTTGTCTGTGGAGGGCGGATCTACCTGGTGGAAAGGATTGTGATGGGGATCAGGGTATCAAGACCTCCCTCCCTCCTCTCACCCCCACCCACCAGTTTGTAAAGCTTTTTTTTTTTTTTTTTTTTTTTTTTTTTTTTTTTGAGATGGAGTCTCACTGTTGCCCAGGCTGGAGTGCAGTGGCGCGATCTCGGCTCACTGCAGGCTCCGCCCCCGGGGTTCACGCCATTCTCCTGCCTCAATCTCCCAATTAGCTGGGACTACAGGCACCCGCCACCTCGCCTGGCTAATTTTTTGTATTTTTAGTAGAGATGGGGTTTCACCGTGTTAGCCAGGATGGTCTTGATCTCCTGACCTCGTGATCTGCCCGCCTCGGCCTCCCAAAGTGCTGGGATTACAGGCGTGAGCCACCACGCCCGGCCAGAACTTGAATTTTTTTATGTTGAAAGAGTGTCTACGAATAAAAGCTGTTCTTCAGAGTTCATCTATTCAACAAACATTTTTTGAGCACTAACTATGGTCTGAGGTGTTAAGCCGGGCTCTGACAATGTTCCCTCTCAAGGAGTTTGGAGCTCAGAACAGGAGCGGCTGAGACGTCAGCAATGGAGGGGAATGAAGAACAGCAAGAGACAGGATAAATTGAAGAACGTGACACAGTAGATTACAATGAAGCAATGTTCACCTCTACCTTCCCAGGATAAGACACCAGACGCGTGTGTGGTATCATACAGCTGGGACACAGCATATGAACAAAAATGTCCCAGAAGCTGAAGAAAGACGTAGGGGCACAGTACAGAGTGTGGATCTCACCCTTTAAACTCAGCAGTCACATCTGATTTTTCTGATACAAGATGCAGCAATGTTCACATATGCCTGTGGGTGTGGGGGGTGATGTACAACTCTGGTACACCCACTTCTCCCATTCTAGAGAGCATCTAGAATACTAGCAAGCATGGTGATTACAGGGATAACCTCCCAAATCCCCTCACCCTTGCTGTGGCTTTATTACCCCTAATGACAACTGGTGAGTCCCAACTTGATAAAGAGGGAGGAATTCTAGAGGTGCCATTAATGTAGCATCCCAGTATCTTCACTGTTGGAGGCTGGGGGTTAGAAAGGTGAAGTGTATGTAGGAAGAGGAGATGAGGAAGACCATTTCTTGCGTTTGGCCTTGGCTGGCCCACCAATTCACTTAAGATGGGCAATACAGGAGGAAGACCCGGTTAATAGTAATTTTAGTACTGGAATTTCCTGTAGACCATCTGAATGGATCTGTTCAATAGCAGATACTGGATATCTAAGTCTGGGGCTTAGCAGAGAAGTCTGATTTTCAGATAAACATTTGGCAGGCAGCAGCCTGTAGAGGTGGCGGAAGCCCGGGATCACTGGGACCTAAAGAAATCACGCGGCGTGAGAAGAAAGCAGTGAAAACAGAACCTGGGGCATGTCAGTGTTTAAAGGGCAGTATTTGATCACACCCTTTACTTGCAATCTCTAAAAAAGTACACCCAAGTTCCTGTAACTTAGGAGAAAGTGTTCGTTTCTCCTGTGTGTGTGAAAGCACATGGCTTAAGGTATTTTTTTCTCTTTTTCCCTCACCTCTGCTCCAATCCAGCCTCTTCAACATTCTGAGCTGTAGCCCAGGCCCAATCTGCCCTTACAAAAATCAATGTTGGGCCTGGACAGCTGGGGTATTTACTTTTTCATTACTTAGAATTTTACTGAATTCTAGGTAGGTATTCTTTCCCAGTAAATCTTAATGTACAGTGGACATGTTTAATAGCCACACTACAATGAAACTTACAGAGTGTGCCATGTTTAGAGAACAGAGTCAAGATAAAATGTCTATGAACACATCCAAGGAGTCCAAACTATAGCATCTGTTAACCAAATGCTGTCAAGAGGCTGAAGATCATGATTAAACAAGACGGCGGGATGCTGCTCTGGGAATTGGGAACCTGGCACAATTGACTCTGACAGCCTCATGACAGTCCCGCCACATATGCAGCATGCTCTGCCATTTTTCTTCTCCCATCCATGAATGTGGGCCATCTCCTATCCATGAATGTGGGCCATCTCCTATCCATGAATGTGGGCCATCTCCTATCCATGAATGTGGCCGAATGTGGGCCATCTCCTATCCATGAATGTGGGCCATCTCCTATCCATGAATGTGGGCCATCTCCTATCCATGAATGTGGGCCATCTCCTATCCATGAATGTGGGCCATCTCCTATCCATGAATGTGGGCCATCTCCTATCCATGAATGTGGGCCATCTCCTATCCATGAATGTGGGCTATCTCCTATGAAGCAGATTATGTAAAAATATAGCATGGTGTGTCCTTGCAATTATTACCATGCACTTAGCCAACATCATGAAGGCACGTCTCAGGAGGAGCTACAAAAGATCACCCCAAGAACTGAAACATCTTTAGCACTGCTCTTTTCCTTCTTTGCAAGCCATAGGAGATTTTACCATTTGTCAACTGTACTGAGTCCAGAGCTCATTTCCACTAATGAGTGGATGCTGTGATTGTGATCATTTGGTCCTGTGGCTCTGTGAGTTACTCACTTCTGATTCTATTTTTTTCCCCCCAAGACCAAGGGTGAAGGAGACTCAAGTCATCTGACTCAGAGACACAGTTGTCACTGATGAGAAAACAATAAGGCTTATGAGTCTCCAAAAATGTGTCACTGAGAGACAGAAGCTATTTTTTAGCCCCAACTATATTAATTCAGCTCTAATCAGATACTGAAACAACAGAAATGAGTACAGGAATGGGAGAATGAAAGATAGCACTCATAGGTGGGAACTGATCAATGAGAACACATGGACACAGGAAGGGGAACATCACACACCGGGGCCTGTTGTGGGGTCGGGGGAGGGGGAAGGGATACCATTAGGAGATATACCTAATGTTAAATGACGAGTTAATGGGTGCAGCACACCAACATGGCACATGTATACATATATATGTATACACCTGCATGTTGTGCACATGTACCCTAAAACTTAAAGTATAAAAAAAAGATGGGGGTGGTGCTTAACACTAATAATACATGAATGCAAAGGTAAAATTTGGTTTTCTCTTTTGAACACAATTTTTATGTAATATTGAGATGATGAAAGATTTTAATTTTATTGTAATTTTTTTTTTTTTTTGCCTTTTGAGTGCATTGCAGGTAAAAAGGAGAGAAAAGGGGAAAGAGAAGAGACAGATTCAGGTTCGGTTGACCTCATGCTGTCTTTATTGAGTCTTGTTGTTTGGAAAGCTGTCTCCTCTATCAAAGAGTAAAGGTTTCTTGCCTTTTTTGGAAAAAAAAAAAAAATAGATAGCAACGATATACAAACTAAGTAGACAGGATTTTTTTTTTCTTTTTTCCTGAAGAGTTAATCATTTGGTTGCAATGAGCAAAACAGACACAACGTGTGTGCTTCTGTAAGTTCTGCAGGAACCCTGGTTCTTTTTATCTTCCAGCCCACATACTCCTTCCAGATCCCCTTCTCTGCTCAGGGCTGACACCCCATCATGCTGATATGATACCCTAGCTTGTCTCCTCCTCTGGGTATATGCTCTCTCTTGTCTTGCCCCACTCTGCTTCCTGTTCCACAAGGATCTTCTAATCACTTTGTTTCTTATTTGGTCGACCAACTGCAGCTCACTCTTTGATGCTGGTCCAATAAGCAGCAGCTGCTGATTTAGGCAAACGCTGACCATGGTAAGTTCAGGTTTTATGCAGCAACAAATGATTTTGTCCTTACAGACTACAACCCAGGATGTTTGTTGCAGCTACAATAATTAGGAATAACCCACAATGTGAAAAACTTCTCCAGATTCACAAGAAGGAAGAATGAAAAACAAGAACTCAGAACTCACTCAAGAGGAAATCTTACACTGTTTAGGGCAGATGACATTCTTTTTAAGCCTCCCAAATTGCAAAAACATACATAGACCCAGCATCCCTCATTATGCAATAGTATATTCCACTCTAGCATTCATGTGGTAGTTAAATTTTCTTTGTCAGCAAAAGTCTCTCAAGCTGCAGATAGCAAGAGACACAGGGTAATAAATGCTCTGCTCTCCTGGTAACAAATTTCGAGTCCGTGAATGATGAAACAGCAGGACTCTACACTCCGATGCTTTCTGCAAGGTGGAAATGAGCTGCTGAGTATTACAGATTAACTCTTTGTGGCAGAAAATTGTTCCTCATGCTTTAGAATTAGCTTGTTCTGGCCAGAAAAACTGTGCTTAAAATAGCAGCATTTCCATTCATCCCCTTACAGTCTGACACACATTAATTCTATGTAAGTCCCATTCAGAGATTTCCCACAATTTAGAGGATGGTTGGGAGGGAAAAACCCAGTTGCTCATTCAAGGATGCTGGAAAACCCAGCACGTCCTCACATCTCCATTTACTTTCTCACCTCCTGTCCTCCATAGTCAGGCTGCCCCACTCCACCCCACCTTCAGAATGTCTGGAAGGAAACAGGGAGGGTGGCAGCCTCTCAGAGGATCTCTCTTGACTCTGGTACTCAGATGAGGGAACACAGCAACCCAGCATTTGCGAGAAGTGTGTGTGTACACACAAACGGGGCTGCCCTACAGTGCGCCCTGTGAGGGACTCCCGGGGAAGGAGCATCGGAGAGGACCGGTTCTACGGAACAGCACTTCTCAAACTTCGCTGTGTACCCATGTCACCCAGGATTTAGTATTTCCAATTAAAAAAAATTTTTTAAATCTTATTTTTTCAGAGCGATGTTCTGACATACAGACGCACTGTGAAATGATGATCACAATCAAGCTAGTCAACCTATCTGTCACCTCACATGATTATTTCTGGGTGAACGTGTAAGTCCCAGGGATCTAGTTCAAATGCAGATCCGGGGCGAGGGCCTGCAAGGCTGCATTTTAACACTTTCTCAGATGACGTGACTGCTGCTTGAGTACCAAGACTCTGGTGTACCTGTGGGAAGATGATCAGCAGGTCAGAGTGAGTGCCTGTACATCTAGATGAACAGCGGAAGATGAAAACAAGTTATGTCACCACCACTTAGCCCTTGGGGTCAATGATGATTCTCTTAACCGAAGTTCTAAAACTTGCCTGCACACTGGAATCACTTGGGGAGCTGTAAAAATACTAGGCCAGGCATGGTGGCTCAGGCCTGTAATCCCAGCTCTTTGGGAGGCTGAGGTGGGTGGATCACTTGAGGTTAGGAGTTCAAGACTAGCCTGGCCAACATGGCAAAAACCCTGTCTCTGCTAAAAATATAAAAATTAGCTGGATGTGGTGGCACATGCCTATAATCCCAGCTACTTGGGAGGCTGAGGCAGGAGAATCATGTGAACCTGGGAAGTGGAGGTTGCAGTGAGCCGAGATTGCACCACTGCACTCCAGCCAACAGAGCAAGACTCTGTCTCTCAAAAAAACAAACAAACAAAAAAAACTGATGCCAGACTCTCATCCCAAGCTAGTCTTATTTGGCTGTGGTGTGGCCCAGGCATACATAGTTTTAAAAGCTCCCAAGGGATTCTATTCCTGTGCAGCTGAGGCTGAGAATCACTGCCCCAGTTTTACATGCAAATGGGCTGAAGTACTAAGGACTGCTTTCCTTTGTCTTCATCGATTCTTTATAAGTTCATCTACTGCACGTATCATTTTGGGTAGATGGCCAGGAAGAATCTTAGGTTTCTGGGTCTTTCCCAGAGAATGGAAACGAGAAAAAGAAAACACCAAGTTCAACAGCCTCAGGTCACGGAGTGAAATGCTACGCACAGACTGGAAATTTGGATTCTGGATTTCTGATTCTTTAAGGTGACGTGCTTGGCATAATCTTGCAGAGAAATCATGGGGCATGGTTTGCTGTAAAGAGCAACGGGCTCGGGGTTAGGAGATGTGTTTCTCACCCCAGCACTGACTGGCGCGACCTTCAGCATCTCACCTGTCCTCCCACCTTTCTGGGCTCCAGTTTCCTCATCTATCAAGTGAAGAGCTTGGACAGGACGTGCTTCTGTGGTCTGTGATCTATAATTCCATCTGGCCTACTTTCCCGCACAGGTCCTTCCTTCCTCTCTTGACCCATATAACATTCAAAGAAACAAGAGCCGACTGAAATCAGCTACAGGATTTCCTGGGCTTTTGAGTCTCTCTCAAGTATTTTCCTTACTGATGACATTTAGTTTTTGTCAATGACCTACAGAGTTTTTAAAATCTTGGTAACTCTGCCTTTGGAGTGATTTAGGTTAACTCAGTGACTGAGATTCTCAAGTGATAAAATGGTGGTTCCAAGGTGTTTTTTTTTTTGCAAGGGGCGCGGGTGGGGGTTGTGATTACAGTGCCTCTATGAGCTGCAGAAGACACCAAAGAACTACTTAAAATCTAGGCTAATACTTCCACACCTACTTAAATGACACCTTACAAATATTAGTAAATTATAAGTCAGATATTAGCAATGTAAGGAAGACAGGATGAGCTTAGCTTCAGTTAAATGAAAGGTCTCTTTCTTATCATACTTGTATCTAGTTAAAGTAGGTAAATTACTACCCATAAAAGATACTCACTGATTTATCATTAGGGAAATGTTCTCTAAGAGGTGTAGCCACTTTAACTCTCTTGAATGTAGAACAATAGGCTTCTAGTTGAAAAGGCAAACAGGTAAGGAAGACAAATTACTACCTTATTTATTTTTTTTTTTTACGTGAGATCAAGTACATATAACGTTCTTGGCATAGTTCCGAGGACATAGTAAACACTCAACAGCTGTTAACTACTGTTAACAGCTGTTACTACTACTTTTAATATGTGAACATTTAGTGTTATTTCATTAAATTACTTGAATTCTGAAAGCCACTGATAGATATCCATTATGTAGACAAAACATTTATAAGCCAAAATATAACCTCAGAATGCTAGAAACATTCTGAGGTTCTGTGACTACTGTTCTGACATTTACTAAGCATATAACATATATGCAATGACAGCAATTCATTTTCTCTTTCCTAATCCCTGTGGCTTCTTGACTACACTGAGCCCCATATGCTACTTAATGTGAAATACCTGCACAGTTTCCTGGCATGTATTTAAATACACACTCTTCTGAGGAAACAATGATACCGTGTATGTGCTGGTGAGTACACAAAGTGCAGAATGTCAAAGATTAAAATACACCCGGCGATCCACAGTCACTCAGTTAAGCCTCCACGAGAGGAGAGGAGTTTGCAGGAGCCTGTCCTTTGCTCTCACTCGGCACCCTCGTCCCTGATGTACCCTCATCCCTGATGTACCCTCGTCCCTGATGTACCCTCGTCCCTGATGCGTGACAGTGTTGTAGAAAGTGCCAGCCTAGAGATGGCAAATAACTACCTGGTCTAACCCAAGGTGCCAGAGGCCACTGTGACATCATGAGCTCTGACTGTTGTAACTTAGAGGTAGCCTGAGCTTCCGCCTCATGATACATCTATCATTTAGATTCTGGCAGAATCTAACAGCAGATAACAGCAAAAACCACAATGTGATGGCTAGACAGAGCCAACCCAGAACTGGCCCTAATATCCGGGCCAGTGCTCAGCCTTTGATCCTAACTGGCCTAGGAACGTCCAAGCTTCCAGCACTTCATGCAGAGGCACCCCTGGCACCCATCCTCCTTTGCCTTGACTTTGCCACGATGGGGAGAGCAGCAGCGCTGTCTCATGGGGCCGTGTTCATTCTGCTGCGCCATCTGTGGCGTGGGCTGCCTGGTTCTACCTCTCAGTGCCCTGGTTTGTGGTGGTGAGTCTGGCCCCTTGTCAGCAGCAGCAGATTCAGAAGCTTGGATGGTTACGCAGACTTGGCTGCTTGGACCATCACTTCCTCATTAATAAAATGACAGGGTAGAACTTCCTTTCTAAAGGCCTCCAGGAGTTTTCAGGGCAGCAGGGTGTGATGATGGCAGGCAGGCTGAGGTTTCTGTTTGTTTCACAACCTCGGCCCCTTGTCCTGCTGCCTAAAGCTTGGGGTTGCAGCTAACAGAGTCCTGCTCACTCTTCCAGGGTGAGCCTCCATACTCTGCCCTTCCCCTGTCTGTGGAACACGGAAGCAGAGCAATGGCGAGGACAGCTGGATGGAGATGGGCATTAAAATGCAGATTGTGGATTGGGACTGAAGGCCTGTGGATGCAGATAAAGAAATGCACCCTAATAACATGAATGTCAATGAGATGATGCTGCTAAAGCTACACTCCTCTAAAGAAAGATGGTGCATTTATAATCACTTTCGCAAAGCAGTACCTCTTACAGTGATGACTGTCTTTGATCTATCACTTCCTCTTAGAAAGCTCCGTGTTAGTAACCTCACACCCAAAAGTCTCTAGCAAACACCTTGCCTCGCTCGCTGAATGTTTTTCAGGACCTGTGCAAGGGAACATGGCTTCCTGTTTTGGGCACAGCTGCAGCCAGGTGCCCTGATGCTCCTGCTGTGGCAGGGCCAGCTCGTGTGTGTGTGTGTGTGTGTGTGTGCATGTGTGTGGCCACTGCCTGCCCAGCTGACTTCTAGGTTCATGCTGCTGCACCCTGTCAACAGGTCCATGCCATCTGACACAGCCAGAACTGTCATGGTCCTGCTGTTCCACATCTATGACGAGCTGCAGTAGTGTGGCAGGACTGAGGATTTAGATTTATCTTGTGACAGTGCCAGAGGGGCAAATGTGGTCCTTCAGAGGCCCTCCACCTGCCAGGACCACTTGCCGGGACCGGCACGCCTGCACCAACACACAGCAGAATGGAAAGTTCCTTGGCTTAGAGTCCAGACATACTGGTTCTATCCAACTCCCTGTAAAGTCAGGTGTCAGCTGTTTAACCCCAAACAAGTTACTCATCTTCTTTGAGTTTCAGCTTCCTTGTCAGTAAAACAGGGTATACAACAAATGTCCCGTGGAGTCGTGAAAATTAAACCACAGCCATGGAGCCTCCCCATGGCAACCCGTAAAGAGGTGCTACTTCCTTCATGGGGACTGTTCCTGTTGTGCTGTGCTGGCCTCTTAAGCCACGCCCATTCCACCCTACAATGCAGTGAGCATGACACCTAATTCCACCACCACGAGGCCAACCCAACTGGGGAGTCCTAGAAATGACGACTTCTAATTCCAGTTCCATCACTGCTTTGCTTAGGGAGGTCAGAGAAGTTAATTTAATCTCTGGCACTTCAGAGATGTCCTCAGTATAACAAGGTGAATGCTATCAACACATCACCTGAAATATTTTTAGAAGAGATAACAAATAAACAACCCTATAAAGCCATTTACAAACACAGAGAAGTCACTTACCCATGTTAGCCGAGGACAGGAATCAAACAGATAAAAAAATCCACCAATAATCCTGAAACCTCATTAGGTTAAATACCCTTTCTTGTCAAACCAGGGCTGTAAACAAGGAAATAAACTGACTCGCTCGAGTCCATCCCCTTGCCCTTTCTTTTCTCCGTTTCCCGGTGGAAAAATTATGATTACTAAGCTCCCTGTTGGTTCTCAACCAGGGAGGAAAGCAGACGCCCAGACAATCTCAAAGCGGATAGTCAAAGCTTGAATAATCCACGTTTGTCTATGTAAAGTACTCTAAAATGACTAACCCATCACAGAACCAAGTTAAGTCACAGTATAGAGATTTTCGTTAAATAGGACATGACCACAGACAATGCATGGACAGCAAAGAAGAGTTTTGCAATATTGGAAAGAGCCACTCAGTCCAACCATTTTTGTTTTGCAGATCAAGTGCAGAAGGCATTGCAAGCATTTTTAAGGCTGGAGGAGGAGGGGATGGCAGCACAAATGTGTGTTTTGAGTGTTAACAGGAAGTAATGACAGGCAGGGACAATGAGGACCATGAAAGAGAGCCTTTGCCACAGTGTGCCTTTCTGCGATCTCCACAAGCACTGTTTACCATTTATCCTTTCATCTCTGCGGCTGGTGGGCGGTGAGAGCTGTGAGGGTACGGCCCTGAAATATTCCTTCATTATCAAACCAACTTCAACAGCTTATGTCATAATATTAATGAGACTTCCCAGGCACCTGTATGCTATGACCATTTATGGCTGAAACGAGCAGAGGGACAGACAAAACTTTCCCTCCCCACACCACCCTCCTGTAAGTGTCCAGCGTGCTTCCCTGCACAAATCAGATCACATTCGGCAGAGCCCTGACTCCCTCTGATCCCGGCCTTGGCTCTCCCCAGCTCAGCCATTCTCTATTTCCTAGTGTGTGGGGGAAGAACCTTGGTGTTTCTGGGAGAACTCTCTCCACATCTACCCATGCTGTATACTTTTTGTATGGCCTAAAGCTCCAGGCTCCGAACTCACGAGTGCACTTCACCTGGACATCATCTGCTGAGTTATGTTCAGCTGATGTCAAAGATCAAAGATCTGTCCAGCCAGATATGATATTCTCAGAGATGAGTTCTCATGGAAACCCTATATGCTAATGACAGAATTTGGACAATTTTCTAGGTGCATTTCAAACTTCTCCTTTCATCATTTGATTATCATAGCTCACACCTTCCTCTGTAATTCCATGCAGACTTTTAATCAAATTCAAGGATCCCCCGCCTCCCCCACAATCTTCTTTTGAAATCCTATCAACCTTTTGGGAACTAAGGTCGACATAAGTGAACTGCATATTCCCAGCTTAATCTTGGGCTGTCGTAGAGAAATTATTATCTCTGCAATCTAACTATGGCTTCATTTTGCCATTGTACCATCCTACCAACCCCTCACAAGATACTAATGAGATACCAGTATCCCTCAAGCAATGACACAAGGCACTTTTGCAAATCTGACCAGGCACCAGTACCAGCGCGTTAACATACTCTCTCACACAAGCCCTGGCGACAGTCCTATTAATTAGGGATATAGCTGAGACTATGTGGTTTGCAGAACTAAACATTGCCTTCCACTGGGTTCTGAGGCCAAAAATGGTGTGGCTATTCCCTACTGTAATCCTGTGCTGGCATTTTCAACTTTGCACTACCTGAAGAATCCTCTTACGCTTTCTCTCGTACAATTCCTTATACCGAGTACACCATGCTTTAAAAGTAACTAGTTTTTTATTTTGATCAAAGCCATACATAAATAACTGCCCATCAACATTACTGAATCGACAGACTGCCAGCCAAAAGCAAAACAACCTGCTATTCAGGTAGTGTGTAAAACTTTATGGCGGGTGAAACAGACAATTTGTAATGGCCTTTTATTAAGCATTAAAATACACTTTCACATTGCCCTGGGGCCTGGGCCTGCAGAATGGAACTCACTGGGCCCAGGATTTCCTTCCATCCTCCAATATCTTCTCCTGGTCTACACTGCTCAGCTGGGAGCCATCCTGTTGCACCTGGCTGAGCCCGACTTGGGGCTGGGTCTACACTCTGCCCCTATCCCTTTCATACTGCTGTGACTACTGCAGGGGGAAGGGAGTTTCTGCACCCCCAAGGACTCCTCCAGAGCTCCCCCTGCTACTCTCTGTCACAGTCCTTAAAAAGTCATCTCCAAGAGAAACAAAGTCCTTATTTTGTTTGTTTGGCTTTTATTTGTATGAGATTTGAGTATTATCTGAAAACACAGACGGCAGGGAAATGGCTCCTCCTAGGCAGTCCCATGAGGACGAGTTTCTCAGCCCAGGCCAAATTCTGCAAATGTAAATCTGAAACATCTGCACCAAATGGATGTCCTGACTGACACATTCCACAGCAGAATACACGTGTGGAATACATGTATGTTCCACACGTTTGTATGTTGGGGTGCTCCATGAGGAGAGTTCACACCTACACAAGTGAGGAGGCAGACACAGCGCCTTCTGAGGCATGTTTCCTTAGGGCTCAGGAAGCTCCTCAGGCAGTGCCCCGCTCAGCCCCGACTGTGAGGATGGTGGGAAGCAAAGCTCACCATCACTGCACGGCCATTTCTCAAGCACCCTCTCTAACACGCACCATGAATCTGCCATGATACGGACTCAAAGTGGCCATAAACAAAGAATTATAATTATACCAAGGAACTGAGATCGTTGGTGAAGCCTCAAATAAGAAAGTTCACTACAAAGTGATTGAGACTATGCCAGCAGGCTGCACAGAGAATGGGGAGGACTTTAAGTTCCATCTTCCTGCATTTATTTGGACTGACATCCACAGGTGTACCAGTGGAAGGTATGTTTATGGGCATATAGACATACACGTATATAGATCTGTGTCTATGAAACAATTTGTATCACTAAACACACATAAATGTGATAATATATCTACATTCATTTTATATTTTGGAACATCTGAAATATTTTTAGGCATAATTATCTTTTTTTAGAAAATAAAACTGTAGGCCTTTGGAAATATCTCATTATAAAAACTTACTTGGGCATTCAATATGTAAGAGTTACTTACTAAACACATACCACGTGTAAGCATGGTGGCAGGCTTCGTGGTTTGGTGATTTGGTTATAAAGGGCATGGCTGCTACTACAGTATTCTCTGGTATCTAGAACAGTGCCTGGCAAACAATAAACGTTCAATACATGGTTGCTGAATAAAGAAATGCGTCAATGCTTTGTGTGCCCCGTATGGCACAAGACTTCGAGGACTCAAACCTGTTCATACAGATGTTTCAGTTGTTTTCCATGATAATTTTAAACCAAAGGCATCTGAGAAAAAAATACTCTAACTTGGCCCAGTTAGGCTTTGATTCCAATGGGATGGTTTCAGGAGAAATTTCTCTGACACAATGAGATGAGGTTTGAGAGATTTTATGGCAAAAAATAATAATGATGATGATGACAATGATAAAATGATGATAATCATGGCTCTGAGAACAAAGGCATTAATACCTATCAATAAGTAGGAGAGGTGGTTCAAAGAAAATGAACACCTCCAAATGCATTAAAATGGGCAAACGAAATTTGGCCCCAGTGAGAGCAAAGCTTTTTTGCTGAAGAGAGAAACTGCAGCACTCCACTAGGAAAGAACACAGAGGCCAACCCCACGGAGAGCGGAGTGAAGCCTGCTTGGGAGGAAGGTGCCTACCCACACAGGTCCACTATCTCTTCCAGGGCAGGCCAGGAAAGGGCCCATTCACTCCACCTGGGTGAACACACTTGTCCCAGGAGGCCATCTGCCTTCCTGCCTCCTCCGATTGGATCAGGCTCATTTGTTTTTCTACCCCAGATCTCCGGCAGTCCTCGCTCACCTTGCATGGGTTATCATAAAACATCTTTTGGCATGCTGCTGCTAAAATGGAGCACTCTAAACAAATGTTCTCTTAGGGCAATAACTCCTTAATATAAACTGCATTTAATAAAACTGGTGGTGATTCTAAAAAGAAATGGGTAAGGCATATTCAGAGAAGATGTCTGGAAGAAATCTGCAATTAATATTTTACAAGACATTTAGATTCCGAAGTTTCCTCCTTGCTGTTAAAATTTAAGAGGTTTTTCAAAACTGTATTCCTCTCTGTTATTACATCCTTAATTAAATTAATTTATACAGTGAATGCTCTAATGATACTGCTGTGGATTTCAATCCAAAAGCCTTATTACCAGAGACAATATGTGTTAAGAGCTTGGAAAGAGAATGACACCCAGCACAGTGCTGACACCGGTACAAGGATATTTGGCCCTGACATCTGATTAGTGAAAAGATCTTGGTAGTTTTTCTGGGCCTCAGTTAAGTCTCTATTTTATTTTATTTTTTTAATTGAGCTAAATTAGGTCAACAAAAAACAAAATGAGAATCTTGCAAGTTGCCTTGACAAGGATGTCCCTCTGGGAAACACAATGGCAGATAATGACATTTCTACTGAACAAACTACCAGTTAGGTTGTGCCTAGATAAAACCCTCAAGAAGGGATGCTATCTTTAACCCCAAATTGACATATCATCAAAGTGGGGGCAACCAAAATTAGTCCAAAACCATAAATGGCCCAGCAGTGGGAAAAGTCAGCCAAACAAGGCACCAAATTCAACGGCTTCTCAGTTAGCCCAGCCTGTGCAGATACACTCACAGTATTATCTTCAGGCTATAAAGGCTCTACTTACTAGGCATCTCAAGGATGTGTGTGTCGGGTGGAATGGGTATTCTGTCTGTAGCAGAAAAGCGTGAAAGCACGAACCATGTAAGTATTAACTACTTGTCTACTGTCCATCCTTCCAGCTAGATTAGCCAGAGGCCCCCTTGGGCTCGATCCCTGCTACTCTCTGCCAGTATCTAGCTTAGAGCTAGGCACACTGTAGGAACTCCACGATCATTTGGGATTAATCTCATGAAATGTCAGTAACTAATGAGGCACTGTACCTAAAATTTCATCTGTTGCTGGAGCATCCAGCAACCACTTCTAGAGGAGATGCATGATCAAACCAAGGGAAGGACTCCCAGACTCTCATCCCTTGCTCTGTGTTGAGCTGTTGAATTTGCTTCCTTTATGACTGCCATTGTATTTCTAGGGTTTATGTTGAGAATTTCAGGGGATGTAAAACAGCGTGTCTTCTTTGGTTACCCAGTAAGAGGCAAGTTTGAGAAACGTGTCTTCAATGATTTTGCACTGCTCCGTAAGAGCCCTGATCCGTCACCTCAATCTGGGAGTCCTTTCTCCAACCCCATGTAAAGGGTTTCTAAAATCCATTCATGACATGTAAAGGAGGGTGCCTTTAAATCAAAATCTTATGGCAGACACATTCGATTGCACAACAGACCATCCTATCAACTTGTTTCTGCTTCCTAACTAACCAAGTTCTTTGTTTCCCTCAAGAAAGAAATATGGCACGTACAGGGGAAAGCAAACTCTAGACATCAATCAAGCTTGGTTGCATAATAAAAGTTCCCTATGAAACAAAACATCAACTGCAAAAGAAAATTACATAGGAAAAAACCCTAGCATTATTTGATCTTGTTTTAAATCGAAAGTTTCGGACACTTTAGAAAAAAGGCAGCAAGTGACTTTTTAATGGATTTTATCCACAGGAAAATGATTACAACCAGAAAAGCTTTAAAGTGTCAGCTGGTGATGTATTTTTTCTTTATCCCTTTTAGTTTTATTCAGAAAGAAATTGAAGGCATATGGCAAAGTGCATCATTAATTTCTTATTAATTTCATAATAGGAAGGCAACCAGTTAAAATAGTAGTGTACAACTTTAAATTACCGAACTCACTTGGTATTTAATGAGAGATTTAGCACAGCAGGGTCTCTGTTAAATTAAGTTGTGCCTTCACATCACAGTGGGAAAACAGGTGTATATTGGTTTAGAATTATGGAAATGTTGACTAATTCCAAGGCTTGTAATCAAACAGCAAGGCACCCTGTAATATTTTTTCTTCCAAGAATATGCATTAATCTTTTATGTCTGGTCCCATTTCTTTCTGTCCACCAAAGACTCACATAGCTAAAAGGAAAACACTTTCATGTTTTTCCTATAGCTGTTAAGGGTAATGTGTACTGGACGAAGCTGTACATAAATCCAAGATGTGAAACTCTATCCTCATTTACCATATTTGAAATGGCAAATGTAGCAAGTGTGTGCACTGGAAAGGCTATCAGCCTTACAAATCAAATCTGACTTTTCAAACTCCTTCAACCTGCCTCAAGTAATTGGGCATATGAAACTAGATAAGGAGAAAACCAAAAATAATTCACCGACCAACTTTTCCAGCTCCCAAATTGCTGTCCTTGACAGTGGGTCTGTAACATTACCTCCCCTGAATTCTACATGCAGAATTTTTAGAAAGAAAAGAAGTAACACACGTAGAACATTTAAAACATATAAAACATGTTGATTTCTAAGAGTCAGTGTAAGAATCCCAAACAGAAGCATATTCATAAGTCGCTTTTATACCTTTCAACATGCCCCATTCATCATATTCACTCTGGGTTTCTTGAGCGCAACCTCCACTATGAAGATTGCATGCTGGGAGCTCTGTTTCTAGTAGAGGAATAAATACATATTCACCAAGCTCTGCATTCATTTAAAATATGATGTGACTTGGCATCAAACTACACTATACCTTAAATGCTAAATTAACAGTTCACCGTCTCAAGTAATTTTAAAAAATACACCTAGAAGGGATTCGGCATGCTCATTACTGGAAAGCATTTCTTTTTAAAAGAAGAAATACAAAGCGGTCTTTGGGTTTGATTAGGAGCCTGGGAAATAAAAATGATTTTCATCTATTATTGGCTGAGTCAGTAAATATTTGCCTTGGCTCGTTCATTCCATAATGTGACCCAACACTGCAATCTCCTAGAATCTGTGTTAAAAAAAAGTCCATTTACATGAAGAATACAGATAAAATAATATTTTTTTTAAAGTCACTGAGCAAAGCACTTAGACTCAATAAAAGCAGCTTTACTAAGAACCACCTTAGCAGTTTCAGAGAGAAGCAGTGAAACTGGGCAGGACCACTGTGGGACCACACACTTGCTTTTTCTGAACCTTCTATTCTTTGATTTCCTCGCATACAAAGGGAAATACCAAAGTAGTATGATTCAAAATCAAGGTTCTTAATTTATGACTTATGGGTGATGAAGAAGCTCATGTTGTGAAAATCTTTTGCTGAGCTTTTTGCCACTACAATCTTGTATTGTGAATGAGTCTAGGATGAATCATACAAATGCTATCTTTTCTGGGGGCCTGTGGTGGTTCAATGGTTATGTGTGCATGTGTGAATGTGTATATACACAGAGGTGTTTGTGTATGCGTTCAGAGACAAATAAATGACACAAAGGTAGAATTATACCCTGAAAACATTAGGGACATTATCTTTCTTTTATTCTTATCAAACTAGGTTTCAATAAAATCATTATCCTTGCACTGGTTACCATAGGTGCTTCATTAAAACAAATGCATGTCATTATGAACTCATCACTGATATTTGGGTCAATAGGGAAAACATTCAAACAGCATCAGGAAATTAATAGCATGAAATACATAAAAGTGCCACAAAATCCTTTAGAAAAACTGTATTCTGGTGTTCCTACATGCAACATCAGTTCATTTCTAGTGAACTGTGCCAACTATCAAATATTACTGGGAAGGAAATGGAGAAAAAAATTGTAAGCTTTGTATTTTCTGTCCTATATCAACATGAAGCCACAAATTGGGTATTAAAACACTGACTTTGTTAACCACCATTGACTGTTTAGAAACCATTAGGAGGCTTAATATTATGGCTATACAGGGTACATTTTGTCCTTTCAAAAGAAAATCTAAAGACAAAATTTGAAAAGGAGCTCCTGGTGAATAAAAGCTTTTTCTTTTCCATTTGCTTCTCTTGTGTGTGTTGGGTTTTTTTTTTTTCCTTTTAAAATCTTAGCCCACCCAATACTCTTTGGCAGCCGTGGCTGCCCAGTGGGGTCACTCTGATTTTCTAACCAGGGGATGCACTATTTGAGAATGCTTCCCGTCAGTGTTAATGCCAGCGCTCCTTTATGGGCTGGCCAGCTGGTGTGGCTGCTACAGGGAACCGGGGGGTCAGCACACACTCCTCAAAAGACCAAAGTCATTTTTGGCACTAAGAGCCCATAACTAGAACCTTCAGTTGAAAGGACCATTTTCAAGCAATAAAGTGATTCTGGTACAAAAGTAAACCGACTCACCCCAGGTAAAGTTTTAATATTGTGCAGTGCATTCTGGGCCTCAAGTGCAGCTTTTCTTGTATAAAATGTTACGAAACAACAACCTACAGAGAGAAATGAAAAGGTTTTAGAAATTTCTGTGAACGCTTTGCTTAGATATAATGGAGACTGTGGCGAACAAACAATCTACTTAAAAGGATGCACAATTTAAAAATAATAAAGCGTATGAGAACAGCAATAACAACATCTCAAGCATTTACACAGTACCTTTTCATCCTAAATCATATTTATTAGCTTTACCCACGTTGGAGATCAATTCCTGACTCTGTGCCTCACCTCTCTGGAATACAGCTATTCAAGAATGAGGGTGGGAGGTGGTGGAGGAATGGGTGAGGTGTGAATGGGACCTGTGTTATAGCACCTACGTGAAGAGAAGCATTTAATCACAATAACAACAGCACAAACTTACATTAATTATAATTTTCTTAAAGTGTATCTCCAGAACATCAGGTTTTTGAAAGACTTTCTAAACTCAAAGCTTCAAACAACTGGATTATAAGCTTCTTAAAAGCTGGGATAGTGCATTCTTCTTTATCTCCACCGCATTACATGATGCAAAGATCTGTACATATGACCCTCAATACTGGTTTGCCAATACAGAAGACTGTATTTTAACTGGTTTAGAAATTAAGCTACAATACAGATGGGTACATGCCCAAACAGATGTTAGTGGACTCTGGCCCATGCATTACATACGGCTGTGGCATACAAACTGGCAATATTTTGATTCCTCCTTTCCAAGAGCCTGTGGGAGTCCCCGGCCCTTCCGGGAAGGCCAGCACATATCCTTTTTCCAACCAACCTCCTCCACCAAAGAAAATGGTATGGAAATCCTAGACCATTCCTTCTGTGTCCTGGAGAAGGGCTTGCACCTTCTTCAACTTGTAGATAAAGATATTGGCTATTTGTTCATCAATATACAGTTTCTCAGCACAATCAGTTTGGGAAAAGAGGGTAGGACAAAAACTTGAAATTTAAGAAACAAAGATGCTAACCTTTGATCTGGGCTGTCTTTGGTAAGTGGTTGAGGAAAAGTAAAGTGATGCATTCACCAAGACTGTACGTATTTTATCTTGGCTTTACTAAAGGAACGTAACACATGGAGCCAGACAGGGGCCAGAAGAGCTTTGAGAGGTGCTGCCATTCCAGGGGGAAAATAAAGTATAATTTCATTCATACAAGATTCTTAAAGATATCCAAGATTCTTCCTCGTTTGGAAGAGAAATTGGGAACCTTGCCATTTTACACTTGATTTAGTTAGAGTCTACTGACAGGCAGTATACACAAAACCTTTGCCTTTTGGACAAGGTAGACTATGACCATAGCATCTTGGCATTTGAAAAACTCCATGCATCCAAAGATCAGAAACCCTTCAAATGTGTCAGCTGAATGAAGGGAACTGAACATTATGACATTTCTTTAAAGAATCAAGCTGAAGAGACTGACCATTTTCAGGAGCATGTTATTTCAGCTATTTTGAGTTCTTTGACCAGAATCCACTTGGCTCTGCTTCTTGATGGTAGATTTTTTACTGAATCGATCAACTCACTAGTGAGTTCAGCTTCACTGGCATGATGTAAGCCCCAGAAAAGCCATAGGAACTGCTTCATGCCAAGGAATAATTTCCAACAGGAAACTAACATCCCAGCTTCCAGTAACCATTTTTAGAAGAAAAACACCAACCATGCCTCATCAGGCTTGGTATACAAAGAAAAACAGGACAAGCCTTACTAAACGCTTCTAGCAAACACAGTCTCAGTGACTTCTCCTTTCCCTGTCCTGGGCTTATGGCGTTAGCTTCTGGATAAGGAAGCAATGGGGAAGTTCTGAATTACCGCCTCATTTAATAATCACAGTTTCAAAAAAAAAAAAAAAAAAGCAGAATCTGATACTTTCAGGCAGGTAACTTTTGGGAATGAGATGTTTTAAAAAAGATGATTTAGGGATGCAGCCGTTTACTGGCTGAAATAAAGGAAATTATGAAAGAGTAAGCTCAGGAGATGAAAAACCGATGCCAGTTTGGCCATGCTGCAGCCAAGAATGAAGAGTTTAGGTTGGCCTGGAAGACCAGTGGTATGACAGGGAAAATGAAAAGAGAGAACTAAACAACGCTAAGACAAAAGCGACAAGGAACAATGATGATGTAAACGGAGTGAATTGTGTGCACTTCTGTGTGAGCCAGCAGTGGAGAGCTTTGACCAGCATACAGTGGTCTCAGGGATAAAGGGAGCGCTCCTGCCTCAGATACCCAAGCAAAATCCCTGCCATGGCTCGCTGCCTGAGAGCCCACTAGGAAGGTGTAGTCCTTTTGCTATTTACATACTAAAACATGACCCTTGAGGAAGGAGACATTTAATTGTTGCTAGTTATTACAGCTTAGTGTGATTTTACTACTTTAAAGGGTCTTCCTCTTGAACAAAGTTCTTAGTGAAAAGAAGGTGGGTGGTTTTTGTTTTTCAGAAAGGGACAGATTGAAGCTGGTATCTGAGCAGGGTGGGATGGCAGGTGAATAGGAGAAAGGAAGGATGAAAGGACTCCAACATACAGAAGGGGAGATGGGAAGATCCCCAAGATCTCAAATGCTTTTTAGTTTCACCCAAGGTCCACTCTGCCTTTACAACTAGTACGGTGAAGTCAGTGACTTATCACTACAGATCCTCTTCCAACTATGCATAGCTCTTAAGTGTTTCAGTTAAAAGTGTACACTCATCTAAACAGGTATTCTTTAAGATCATGCCAAGAGAAGCTCTAGTTCCAGTGTGACACACAGGAGGATATCCTAGGTAATACTGCTAATGTGCCTTACTGCTCATCTGTCCGACCCAAGAGCTGAGCCCCTGCACAGCTCCACAGGCGCTGCGTTTGACAGGCAAGCCTGGAGCCTTTGTGCCAATTCCAAAAGGGGATCCCATCTCCAGGTGGGCATAGCTCCTTGCCATAGTCCATGGCTTGATAAGCCCATCCCAGCCTGGATTTCTAACTCTATTCACGGCCTCAGTAGGATACCCTTGTGCAATTAGCAACTTACACAAATGTGGGGTCCTGGGCAGACAAGGAGACTGGGACTACTAACCCCAGAGTCTTCTTTTGGGTTTTCACATTTAGTTCCTGAATGACTTACTGCGGGGAAATATCTTACTTCCTCAGTACCTTAGTTTGTTTCATCATTAAAAAATTTATTTATTTTTGAGACAGGATGTCACTCTGTTGTCCTGGCCGGAATGCAGTGGTGTGATCATAGCTCACTGCAGCCTTGAACCCCTTGGCTCAAGCGGTTCTCCTGCCCCTTCCCTGAGTACTTGGGACTACAGGTGTGTGCCACCATGCCTGACTACTTTTTACATTTTTGTAGAGATAGGGGTCTCACTACATTGCCCAGGCTGGTCTTGGACTCCTGGCCTCAAGTGGTCTTCCCACCTCAGCCTCCCAAAGTCCTTAGACTATAGGCATGAGCTACTGTGCCCAGCCTAGTCTCATCAGTAAGTAAAAACCAGGTCTGCTTAACATCCCCCCACAAAACTATGTGGATATGCAGCCAAAGTGTTTCATTCAGGACCAAAAAAGAAAAAGGGTCAAAGCATTCTTTACTTCTATTAGACTAAAGGAGGTCTTATGCTTCGTTCAGCATGCATAATGGTTCACTTAACAAGTACAGTGTTTGGTTAAGTTTTATTAAAATTTGCAGGATGAATACAGACCTCCAAATTGAAACAGTCAGCTTAGATGCAGCAATTAGTGTTTTTCCCCAGCAGGACTTTAGTGTGTACCTTTCCAGATACTGGAATGTGTTTGAAAGACTTTCTATGAGTTTCTCCTAGTTAACAACCATAGTCTTTTTATCCAACCATCACTTAATATGCTCCTGTAAAATATCAGATTACTGACCTGCAGACAATATTTCAACAAAGAGAGAAATATCATTATTTTCCCTGAAATGACAATTATTATGGCAAAAGGTCAAGGAGCTACTCCAGATCCCTGAAAAACCAGGGAGGCTCAACAAGGATGAAATTCTTTCTTGTCAGCCCTAACCAAATATACAGCTGTTAAGAGAACCACCTGTCTCCTAGATTTCCCCATGCCAGCTGTAACTTAGGTCTGAAATGTGCTGGATTCCTCTCCAGGTCAGCCGCAGCACCAGATGGCTCAGCAGTCTGACTCAGGGGCAAGCCTCCTCCCCTGCAGGCTCTGTTTCCAACATCAGTGTAAGGTGGGTAGTCACACATCTTCAACACCCACGGGCTGGCTCTTCGATGGTCAGTGGTTGCACCACGCATTGGAGGGGACAGTCCCTTGGGCTTCAGAATTCATTCCCGGAATCCCACTTTCCCTACTGTCCATAGAGTGGAGAGAAAGGCCTCGCTCCATGTTAGAGGTGACCAGCCAGGGAGCTCTGGGTATCAGCACAGGCTGATGCAGTCTGATGAACCAGGTGCTTCTGCAGGTCTCAACCCTCCCACTGCTGCTTAATGCTGGTAATTTCTGCTGCTTCACCTATTTCCACTTTGCTCATCTGACACCATCTAATAAGCACCTGCATGGGACGATTCACGCCACTGCTTATCTACTCATTCAGGAGCTTCTGCCAGTGGCAGTGGCCTAGTTAGAAAAGACAAACATGGTGTTCCACACCCGGGTGACTTCAGGATATCCCTTGTTTCAGCGACCTCAACAATTCATCGTAATAATAAAAGCTTTGGTCCTTGAAGCAAAAAAAAAAAAAAAAAAAAAAAAGCCCAAAACACAAAAAACACCATCCTTCTTCATGTGCCAGTTTATCAAGTCCCTCCCACGACTACTCACCAGGACTTTGAAAATTCACAGGTCCATCAGGTCCAATGGAAAACTCGGGAGAGGTGATCCCAGAACCAAGTATCACAGTCTTAGGACCATACAGAGCCTAGCAGTCCCACTAGTGATGACTTCTTCTGTTGACTACAAAAAGACAGTGCTGATTCTCTGTAACTTAGAGGGGAAATACACTAGATCTTACTGGCCACTAACACATCACTGTGATTCTGCTGTTCACCGTCAACATCTAGCAGGGCCCCTAGGAAGGGAACGTAAGACAGAAAAAGCACAGAAGAAAGCTCCAGGGGCACAGAGCGTTGTCTGTGAAGGCAGGCCCAGGGGGTCCTCACAGGGAGCATATCGCGGCAGCCAAGAAGCAGCAAGAAGATCCTGGACACCGAAGGAAGGAGACAGGTATGGAAAGCCCTGGTTTCCCATTTCCCACCTGTTACCCCTGCCTACCTCCCCAGAGGCCTGCTGCGGGGATGTGGACGCTTTTGATGCCCAGATTCCCTGAAATTGGTAAGTTCAGCAATACAGTTGCATACGTTTAGCTTGGAAAGCAATCTGTAATCAGTATTATAATTGTGAGCTATGATTATGCCATCATGGATCAGAAGTGGAGAGTGGCAATCCCCAGAGAGGCTGAGTGTGACATACTCCACACAGGGTAGCTGGTGTCTTGCTATATTTTTTCACTAATAGTTTCTGCTGTCATGAAGAGTTCCCTCAGGTATTTCGCCTGCTTAACTGCTAGATAATTTTAGACACTGGTATGACATTTTTGCTGTTTCCAAAGATAAAGCCCCAAACAAAGGCCAATGGTAGCTACACACACACACTCACACACACACACACACACAATCACACTCTCACACACATACACACACACACTCTCACTCACACACAGTAGTGTATTTAAAATCACAAAGAAACACTCAACTGTACTGAAAGACTTTAATTTTAAATGATCAAGTAGATTTATCCTCAAAGAAACCATCTGGATTATCACAAACCTTTTCAAACCACAGCTGTTTCCCTTGAAAATCTTTACTTGGAAACTCTGGGTAATAATACTCACAGGAAAAAAAATGTACTGATATATAAAGATAACCAGTTTATATCATGGTTTGCTGTGAATCAAAGAGCAATAACGTATTTACATTTTTCAGTGTGGAGGTAATGTAGACACCACCCTAGACAATGATATCACGAGGTCAGATTTTAAAACTCATTCTGCCCTTACGAAAATTGACACCATACTCGTTGAAGAAACTTCCTCCAAGGTTTCTAAACCAAGGTTTGATGCTCTGAGACACTGTTTTAAAGAGGTAGTTTTCTTTAAATCCCTTGACTTTAATAAACGGACATGGCAATTTTTGTTTTAAGAGACAGGATCTCACTCTGTTCAGGTTAGAGTGCAGTGGTACAATCATAGTTCACTATAACTTCAAACTCCTGAGCTAAAGTCATCTTCTCCACTGTAGGCTGCTGAGTATCCAGGACTGCAGGCATGTGCCACTACACCAGGCTAATTTTTAAATTACTAAGTAGAGACTGGGTCTTGCTACGTTGCTCAGGCTTCTCAAGCTCCTGGCCTCAAGTGGTCCTCCTGCCTTGGCTTCCCAAAGTGCTACGATTACAGGCATGAGCCACTGAGTATGGCTGACACAGTTTTAAAAATTACTTTCATATTTTCTTTTTAAAAATTGGGATTTTAATTTCTGTTTTTTATTGACACATAATCTTTGTACATATTTATGGGGTACATGTGGTATTTTGATACATACATGCAAAGTGCAATGATCAAATTCAAGGCAGGAGGACAGTGACTTGAGTTGTTTTTAATTATTGAAACAGTGGCTCGTCAGCTGCAGGGCAGGAACTTCACATCACATGCCAACGAGTCACAATGCCAAAGGCAGGAGCTGACCCCGCGTAGCAAGGCTGGTTTTAGTGAGGCATTCCTCATGACTCTTCTGCAGCTACCCGCCTGAGGCAAGGAGAAACTCCCCTGTGTAAGGCATTCTCTACCATGGCAGGAGGGACCTTTCCGGAAAGTTCTAGTTCTAACTGCTAATTCTTTTTCTGATACCACCCTTCGATAATATCCTATTATGGGGAATTGTGGAGCATTTTCTGGAATACGAAATAACTATACAACCTGCAGGCTAAGGAGAGAAAGCAAAAAATGGTTTCCTGCAATTCTGCGGCAAAGCTGGTCAAATAAAAAGTATTTCCATTTCGGAGCTTATGGGGTTGGGCATGAGAACATCTGTCTCCCTCCCTAAGTGGACTCTTACCCAGGGTCAAGACGGGCCTGTCCACGTCTTCAAGGCCATTCGACATCTTATATATATGAAAACCTACTTTGTTTTCTAAATCTAAGCACATAAACAGTTGAAAGCAGCCCCAGACTGATCATCTGATGACTGAACTCCGTATTTTTTTTTTTTTTTTTTATTAAACAACAAAGTAATAGTCCTAGCAGACAACTTCAACTCGAGTTATATTCGAATTCAGGACATCAAAA
Source organism: Nomascus leucogenys (assembly GCF_006542625.1). Classification (NCBI taxonomy): domain Eukaryota; kingdom Metazoa; phylum Chordata; class Mammalia; order Primates; family Hylobatidae; genus Nomascus; species Nomascus leucogenys. The sequence continues at coordinate 104,078,018 of NC_044389.1, forward strand.
AGGTCATCACGTTGTAAGTAGGAAATTCCTTTACAGGCTGCCTTTGAATTCTAAGGGGCTGACAGATCAAGGGACGAAGGCCCTGGAAGGCTAAATTAGTGAACCCACTATTTTTTTTTCCTTTCTGTGAATGAAGCTCTCTTTTGTATGTGCATTTGCAAGCAAAGCAGGTGCCTGCTTCACACAAGTCGAACTGCAACTGGGATCTTGGCTTCCTGTCAAGTCAGTAGCATGCAAGCCAGTTTAAGTCAAAAGAGGACACACTCCTCATACTTGATTCCCCTTGCCATCTATTTTCTCCCTCAATCTTAGCCACTCGGAGGAGAATTTAATACTTTTTTTTTTCCCAGAGTCCAGAGGTTGTGGATCTAAGTGGGACATTTTGTGCTCAAGCGAATCTGCCATGCACTATGGTTTCAATTCTAAGTCACTGGCTTTGGCCCTGCCAGGACCCCCTACTTTCACTTTCTACAAGGCAGTTAAACATTAAAAAAAAAAAAAACCCATCAAAAATCCCCTGAATTAAAATTTACAAGAAAACTTAGCATTAACCTTTTTTTTTTTTTTTAAAAAAAAAGAGGAGTACTTTTTCCATGGTAGAAGGTGATTTATACCCCTAGCATCTTGAGGCAAAAGGCAATGACAAAATGCCATTCTTAGAAAGTATAAGGAATCCTCAGGACATGATATGAGACCCTAGAGGGTCACCCATGTAGCTCCCCCACCCCTTTTTTTTAGCCCAAAATCCAACCATCAAGAAGAACTGGCGCTGCTAGGAAACGGTCACATCAGGGCACTATGACCAACTCTGGGCCCCTCGGCATGAATTCCTATGGCTGGACCTTCACGCAGTGCTTGCTTTCTAGGAGTGCTAGATACAAGTGAACAAATGATGCCACCGATTTCACGAGCTCCATCTAAAACCCAGTCCCCTTGCCTCTCAGCTCTCTTACGTATTCCTGCCTGTAATTTTATTATCGTGGCTCCCCTGTATTTGATGCTGAACGCAGATGGCTGTAATGACATCAACTGAGAGATACAGGAACCAGAGGCATGAAAAAAGTACCCATCACAGCAAAAGTTAGCTAAAGGGAGAACCTCCAAGAAGATCAGACAGATCTGTGTTGCACTGCTCCTCCAGCCTTTTACACCTTTAAACTGAACACTATAAAAAATAAAATGAGAAGAAGTTAAGGTAGTGTTGTCTTCTCATGGCTTCCGTGCCTTTCCTGTGGAATCACAGAATTTTACAAGTAGCAAATGTTGGGAGTCGGGAAGCAGTACTCCAACATAAAGGCCTCACAAGAAAAAGTTTCTCTCTGACCCCCTCCTGCCCTCCTGTCTCTTAGTCCCAGCCTCCCCTAAGCCCAGCCACAGAAACTGGAATCCCTCTCTTCCTCATAGCAGGTCACAGAAGCCAGAACCCCCTTTCCCCAAAGCCAGCCATAAAACTTAAAAATACTGCTCTAACTTTCCTTCCGTCATTCTGTATAAAACTGGCCAGGAACAAATTCTCTGACCTACCTTGTTTGACTGTAAGTCATAAGACCCCCATTCCAGGAAAGGTCCTTCCCACACCCAGAAGGAAGAATCCTGCTCAGAGAGGCCAGGGAGAATGCGGACAGGCAGGCCTTGCCGAGTGTCCCTGCTCAGTCTATTAGCGTTACATCATGTCCTTTCTGTCCAATCACATTACTACATGGCTGACCATACTTTGTGGAACCAAAGTATGCAAATGAGCCTAGGCACACTTTGTTGGACCTAAGTATACCATTTCCCCTGTATCCTTGGGTCTGCATCCTGAAGGCGCCTGTGTCACAGAAACTGTGATCTCATCAACCTGCGTGCCTTTTCTCCTGTGGATCTGCCTCTTGTCAGGGATTCTTAGTGAACCTTCATAGGGCCAAGGGGAGGTTTTCTCTTGGTCCCTACACTAGTTCTACCAGCCTAACCCCCCACACCCTCCCATTTTACAGATGGGAAAACACCAGTCCACAGGTTAGTAGGCTGCCCCCAAGTCACACCAGGAGCCAAGAGCAAAGCCAAAACCATCCCAGCAACCATGAGTCGATGAGCACCCCTCAAAGTCTATGCCTCTCATAGGCAGAATATCCCTGAACCACCTCTAACAGGGTCCGCCTCCCTCTGAAAGATCTGCTGCACACTCTGTTCATGTCACCTAAAATGTCTCTTTATAACCTAAACCTCTCATCTGAAATGTCTCTCCAACAGTCACCTAAGACAACCCTTTTATCCCCACCTAAAAGTGGGACTTACATAGCTAGAGTAGCAGCTACCCAAATACGAATGCCTCATCCTGTAGAAATATACTTTTAAGGAAACCATACCCAATTAGCTTAGTTTTATAGAGTTTGATATAATTGGCACCCTGATGTCAGCGGTATCACCATCTGGCCACTGTCTAGGAAGCTGACGGGTGTCGCTGCCATCGGGCCTTCCGTATGTGAGTTATGTGGACTCCACGGTTTGGATTACCAAGCGCCATCCCAGGAATTCCCCTGGGAAACTTACACTGGCAGCGTGGGACCCGCATCGCCCTCTGGCCGCCTGAGGCAGTCGTGCGATGCTCCGCCAACATCCTTCCTCACTTTCCCTGCAAGATTCCTCGCAGACAGCAAATCTGAGCCACCTTTTCAGCCCGGGAGGGAACAATGATCTCACTGGGGTCCCTGGCAACCCCACACCTTCCCTCCAACTCTCCACCTGACACACTATGACCACCTTTCTGTCAACGGGCCACAAGATCCAGGCCCCGGCAGCCTCCTGTTGCCCTGGGGACTTTGCCTGGAGGAACCATCTTCTGTTATTTCCATGACCCCGTGAAGACTAGCAAGCTCCCTGTGTTTTCTGTGAGGAAAATGGAGTTTCTTTCTTTCCTTTTGACCTAGATTAAATCGACTGCATTTTCAAGCCTCTTGGGAAAGCAAGTACAGCCTAATGTGCACAGCTACGTGTGTACTGTAACACTTCCTCACCCATGATTATGTAAATTCCACCAAAGCACGACACAGATAGAAAAGGTAACAAGGGCAAAATTGCTGGAATCTGCTTTTCCCCTTCTCTGGTTCTTTGAAATAAGACACTTACATTAAACCATTGCAATTGTCTAATAGCTATGAACTCATTGGAAGAATTTCAGCATCATCCTTTTTTCCCCCGATGGGACAATCATCGTGTTCAGCTGTTTCACCAACTCTCCCACTCTGCTCTGAGCGTCAGAAAGGTAGGGTGACGTGTGCATTTGTCCAGGCCCCCAGGGGGTGATGTGAAGAAAGCAAGAAGTCTCCTTTGTTAGAGAAAACGTCACTTGACTATTGGAATGAAAGATAATAAAGTAGCCATAGAATTTACTACACTTTATATTTTTCAAATCCTAATTCCAAAGTAGTGAGGACAACCATATTTTTCTCTGAAGGTAACGAAGAATGAAAAACTTCAGGTTGAACATAACAAGCCAACTAGAGGGTCTGGCTTCCCTAAAGTAGGCTTTAATTGGCCCAACTCCCTGGCCAGCTGGTCTCCCTGGGGCCTCACGGTGAGGTGGAGACCAGTGGCTCAGTGGCGGGCAGGCCTTCAGGCTCACCAAACCAAGATCACTTCCCATACACCAAGGAGGCATCACGGGGTTAAACACGGTTAGGTGTAAGGTAGTTCTGTCTTGAATCCAATTAAGAAGGATTTAGTTTCTAAAGTACTGAGGGACCTCATTAGAAGAAAGTTTCTAATATAAGGTTATTTCATAGTATAGATTCTCTAGAGGATAGGATAGCATTATAATTAGGAGGCTAGTGGCAACAAGAGGTAGGTTAGAATCACATCTATTTTCCTACGATTCTCAATTCACAGCACATTGGGCTATTAGATGCTTCCAGGCCAGGCCGATCTCTCAAGTCTCCACTTCACTGCCTTGCTTTGACGGTGCATCAGCTTGAATTCCCTGGACTAAGAATGCAGGCCCCTTATTGTTAGCCTGAATAAAATACAGCTCAGCTCTGTTCCTGAGCACCGACCAGTGGTATTCTAACTCATTACTCAAGGGTTCTAGGCGCCTCTCAACTCTCAAAAGGGTTATTTGCAATCCAAAGCAGAACAAAGGTATTTTTTCTGGAAATGGAATAAGGACACCGTTATCTACTTCCTCACTCTGGTCTTTACAGTCAAAGTGAAATGGAGAGGCAAACCCTTTGGCTATAGAAATCCAAGGCTAGGCTGAAGTAAACATTTGTACTTATTGTAGATTTTCTTTTCTTGTTGGATATGATGCTGGAGAACTAATATTTATGGCCGTTATAACTGTCTCCACCCCACTCTGGCAATAACTGAGCTGCATTTCATGTGTATGGAGATCAGAGAGGGAGTTACTTCTCCATATTGCCTGGAACAGAGGAAATCATTTAAGAAATTCACTTTTGGGGCCAAGGTGGTCCCTGAGTTCTCATGGCAGATACCATGACAGTTTTCAAAGTGATGCTGGATAGTCTTCTCATGCTCATTCCTAATCCTTGCAGTGAGGCTGGTACAGTCATTCCTGATTAGCATCACAGGCTCATGACCTCACCTCCCTAAGTCTCTGGTTCTTAATAACATGGGGTTAGTGACAGCTATATTATAGATGTATCACATTAAGCCAAACGACGTAGGAAAATGTTTAACACAGTTCCTGGCATGTAAATAAGAGTGCTTAGTAAATGTTAGCAGCTATTGTCCACTTTAAATTTGTTTCTCCATAGAGCGCTGAGCCCTAACAGACAATATACAGGCTCCCTTTGAGGCAGGTAAGGGATAGGTAGCTTTACTCCACTTTTATAACAAATGCAATACGGAAATGCAGCCGCGACAGGCCTGCCGCAGGCTGCACTGCCGCTGTGCATCCCTGGGAGGAAGGGAGGGCAGGGAAGCCGCTTTTCTAAGTGATGACCACGAGTCCTTTAACAGGGCTTAGAATTGATTGTGTTGTCTTGCTTTCTGAAGTAATTACTTGGAACTAGCAGAGTTCATCCATTCGCATGGCCTTTGAATACTCTGAACATCCATTTATGTGACCTCTAAACAGTCAATCAATTTTAATGTAATCATTTTCATGACTTTCTTATTCAGGGTACAACAAAATTTTCCCCAACTGTATGCTCTATGATATGCTCCCAAGAGGCAAAAAATCCCTAAAACAGTTTGTTATTTAAAATAAAACCTACAGCTAAGGAGCACACCCAGGTTTCACTACTATACGAGTTTAACCACAGATTGGTCACTTCCCTTTATTTCAGCAACAACAGAGGAAGAAAAAACAAAAGCAGTAACATTAGGCTTCGCAAGAAGATGCGATGTCCTAAACGCCTGTGATGAGGACGGGGAGGAGGAGATGTCCAGCGGAAGCCTGGGGCACAGACCACCATGTGTGTCAGGCACCTCTTGGCCAAGGGGTTTCCAGCAGCTGGATTTCATTTTGAGAGTTCCCGTCACACCGGGATCAGGCGCAGGAGATCACTGCCATCTGACTGTGGTTCTGCTGCCATGCTCCTGTTCTCCTAAGGAATGCAGCTCTCTGCGGGTGGCTGCTACCTCTTACGCTTCCTGGGTCCCCCCACCGGCCCCCGACAAGGCATGGCGTGGTGCTAGGCACTGGAGGTTCCTACTGCATACTCAGGGGTCGACTCCCACCAGGGCATTTTCACACCCCCTTCCCCTATAGCAATACGGTTTTCTTCTCAACTTGGAGTTCCACGAGCCTTTCTAATTCAGGTTCCTAGGGGTAAAGATGGTCCATGCAACACTCTCTAGCCCATTTCCTGTGAAATGACTCTGGTATAGTTACTTCTAGCCTAAGAGGGATGTGGTTTAATGGCTAGGTAAAATAGATTGTCTGATCCATTTAGTAAAATAATGTATACACAGTGCCAACCCCAGAATCTGGCACAAAGAAAATACCGAATAGAGGTTAGCTTCTTTTCTTCCTTCTACTGTGCAATTTTAGGGGCAGTATGAAGGGTTTCTTGATATCCAGGGTGATCAAATAATTCATTCTCCAAGTGAGGACCCTTTTGAAAGCGGAGGGGATAATGTTAATGATGATTCTGGGACAAAAGAAGAAAACGGGGCTGATGTGGGCAAACCCTCTGTGCCCCTCCTCTTCTGTCCTCTCCCCTAGTCTTTTCACTCAGCCTCTGAGCTTCATCCTTTCAGTTGGAGGCTCAGATTCATATTAAAATAAAAATGCCTCAGAAGACACAACACTGCAATCTGTTTCCCAACCATTTACGCTGTAGTATCAATGAATCTTACCGTTACTGGATTTGATAAGAGTTTCCATGGTGAGAATGCAGGTCATGGGGCAAGAGGGGATGTCCTAAAAGAAGAAGGATGACCCCCAAAATGGGAATGGCTGGGGAGAAAGTGACAAACTTCAGTCACATTGTAATTCTGAAAACGGTCCGTTGTGGATTTGACAGTGACCAATTTTAAATGCCAGACTGAAGAGAGAAAAAGATCTTAACAACCATGTGGTTTAAGTTCCTGCTTCCGGTTAAAGAAGCAGAGGCAGGGAGAGGGGGCGTCATGGCAGAGTCGCCCCTCTGGTTCCTGATAAAGCCTGGCCTGATTCCAGTTAGGTGGACTCATCTTGCCAAACACTGCCTTACTTCTTCACCGCTCCACATCTCTAACCAAAGAGAACGCTTGGCTTTCCATTTTTCAGAAAATTAATTAAGTGTACCTGATTATGGATACTAAAAAAATGTTAACACATGGTCCTTGTACTTGATGTGCTTGAAATTTAGCTGCTCACTCATTAGCAGGTAGGAAGAGGATTTATCTTCTTTGGTCAAGAATCTTTCTCTGGAACACCTCAGAGGGAAAAGTAAAATATTTCCTTGATTTCAGGATAACAAAAAACTCTCCACACCACACACTGATTAGCAGCCACTGGGTTTTGTCTGAGGAAGAGCACGCTGCCCATCAACTGTTCCCATGCTGCATGCATGCTAGAGTAGTATTTGATCTAAAAACTTTCATTTTTCTCAATCATTGCCAATGACACTGATTCTATTAAACCTTCAGAAAAAAGAAAAGAAACATCCTGCAGGCTCCTATTTCTTCCCTGGATGACTGGATGAGGACGGATTTCTGAGTCTTTTTAGCCCTGTGGACTGTAGGGCCAATGCCTGTTTGGATCACACACACACACACACACACACACACACACACACACACACACACACACACACACAGAGAGAGAGAGAGAGAGATGAGGGTGGGGGTGGGAAGGCAGGCATGTGGTAGACCACTCTGCAAGGAGCTAAAACGCTCTAGGCAACGAGATTGTTTATAGGATAAAGCCTCTGCTGCACTCTCCTGCTTCCTAATTGTGCAGATAACAAATGATAATAATATGCTCCCACCACTAAGGGTCTCACTGCTAGTTCTAAATTATATTCGATAACAAGAAGATCAATAGCTCAGGCAAGTCTAAACAGTGGTTACCCCAAACACCTTTCCAACATGCGCTGGAACGCTTTTGATGTTAGTGAGAGGAAGTCTTAGCTCCCTGAATATAACTGTCACAGGCTAATATTAAAGTCGGTTTGATTCCCTGAGCACATTCCAAAGGAAATGGACTGTGGAAAAGGACTTGGCCCATGTGACTGACTACTGGGTAGCTCAGAGAGGGCAGTCTAGGATCCAAATTTGCTACGAAAAGCTCACCCCACAGATATTCCACATACTGTGTCCATCTCCTTGCAGTTTCAGAAACCATTTGGGACAAGTTTTCCATCCTTTCTTTTTGGGATGATAAAGAATTTTTTTGTCACATAAATAATTAAACTGCTGTTCATCCAATACATTTATAAGCTTTTAATTTCCAAGGTGGTAGGTTTCCCAAACATTCAACATTATGACAGGAGGTGAAAAAATGCCCCGAAGATTTCATTACTAGTCAATCTTATACACCAACCTATGTGTTAAACAGCTGTCATTAGAAGATGAATTCCAAGTAGTTGATATAAACCATAGAATCACTATCTGTCAAAATGAGTCATAAACTTGGTCAACTCAATGAAACAATCTGCTAATCCAAGAATAATTCAGGTAGGAACAGATGTCTTAGTGTTACGTGGTACAGTCATGATCCTGTCTATGCAGTGAGGCCAAATTTTAAGACTGAAGAGGGTTAAGCACGGGTGCCAGGAGTCACGTTTCACCACCGAGTCCACCACCATTCCTTACAACCTAGGATTCTCAGCAGAAAACTGCAACGAAGGTACCAAATACCTTTCTGCAATCTAATTACCTCTTACAATAGCATTTCCCAAACGTTCCTGAAGATGATAATCGCCTGGGACATTGGCAAAAACATGGATTCTTGGAACCAAGCCATGCCCCTCAGCTCAGGCTTTCCAGGCGAAAGGCCTGGTCATCTATAGGGCAGTGTTCCCTGGGATTCTTATCCTCCAGGAAGCCTGGGAAACAACATAGCAAAGGACAACTGTTGAAGGGACTACCAGTGTCCGCCGAAGTCCATCCTCTCCTTCCTCAGGGCCAACACTGGAGCAGAGCTCATGGTGAAACCACATTTGCCCCTTGCCACGTGACTAAAGGCTTCCTAAAGAAATACAAGCGGAAGTGACCTATGCTGCTTAAGGGCCAGAGCTTTTAACAGAGCAGATATGAGTCCTCCATACTTTCTTTCCTCTCCTTTTGAATGGATGCAGGTGACAAAAAAAGTAACAAAATAAAACAAACACACAAAATAACCAAAGAGATGGCAGAGCCACAAGATGGAGAAGGCTGGATCCCTGTATCACCACATGGAGGAAAGCCACCTACCAATATCCATAAGGGTTCTGTGTTTAAAGGTGCTAATATATTTTTGGGTCTACAAAAATACTAAGAGTTAAACCTCTCCTAACACCTAGAGATTAAAAAACACATACAAGGAAAATACAGGTGAAATAGTAACAATTCTGCCTACATCGGTGCTGTCTCTGCCTCACACTTCAGGGGACTACCCTAAACAGCTACAAGAAAAATGCACCAGGAGGATCAAAGTGAGTATGTTTTAGAATTTCATTTCAGAAAATGAGAAGTTGGTGAACTGCTGTAGAGAAGTCAGGCAGACAAAACCAGTGAAGCACTGAAACCCACATTTACACTTTCTTGATGAGAACACCTTTTTGAGCAAACCACTTGGTAAAACTGACCCATTTGAGAGAGGAATATACTTCCCGACAAGAGTATCTGACATTTCATCCTCAGTGATGAACAATTCTCAAATTTCATTTACTCAGAGGGAAAACAACTTGTATGGTGCAACTCAGCCGACGACGACAAGAAGTTAATTTCTGTCTTCTTTTTCTCAACCTTTTCTCCCTTCCTTTTCTTAGCAGGTTTCAAAACGCTGACCCAGTAGCTGAGGCTTATCTCCATCCCCTTGGACTGCTTCTCCAACCTACCAGCAGCATCAAATGACAGGCAGGCCTGTGCAGAAGGGCACAGAAGTCTGACCTGGAAATGTCTTGCGGAGATCTGTGCCCACTGGTCAAGGAAAAGAGGGAGACCCTGCACCATGTTCCTGGGTAAGTAATGAGCCAGCAAGTGGCATTTAAGTCCTCTTGGTACCCAGGTAGCATTGCCGTCATTTAAAATGCTTTCCAAGTATTCATGAAAATAAGCACATGCCCACATTTAGCAGAGTATACGAAATATCAAAGGGATGTGCTATGAAAGACAGAGAACTGGTATTCAATACATTTAACCAATTCACTTCTTCATCTCCCTTGGTTGGGATTTCATATCTTTGCTGTAAGAACATGCTCTTAGGCTTTTAGCATTTTGGTACGGGAACAAAGAAAAATTAATAGTCGGAATGGAGGCAAAGGTGAGGCTGAATGTGAGATCCCTACCTATAAATATGAATGCAACCCCTAACAAATTCGTAGGCAGACTGAAAATCATGTGGGCGAACTGGTTCTTGAAAACTATTTGTAAAACTCCTCTAGTGGACCCAAAGACTTAATACCCACCCCCTAAACCTCTTCTCTTCCCATTAAGTTGAACTCCAGAAAGTTTGGGTGAATTTTCACATCATTCATTCTCAACCGCAACGAGAAATCCAGAAGGTGTGTCAAAAAAAATCTGTCCCTGGAAGATCTGCCCTAAAATCTATTCTCTGGAGCACCCTCCCACGACCCAGTTTTGTGACATCAATGCCAGGGCATATCTGGGTGTTAAATGCTCTGGAAAACTCCCGGGTGAGAAATTCAGGCCATCCAATTAGGACACTTCCAGGTTACCTCTAGCTTAAACACTCTGGCTGGTTTTATCTTATTAATCTTCATCACATCCCTGTTCTAGGCTAAGCTTTCCCTCAGCCCTGCTGCTTCTTTAGAGAAGCAATGGATAGATTTTGCATAGAATAAAAAAAAAATTCTGAATTTCCAGCCATCAAGGCTAACTTCTTGCCTCTCAGCAGCTTTTAAAATATTGATGGCTTTTTCCTCATAACAGACAAGCCGAGTGGAGTCTGGAGGGCCTGCTCTTCACTGTGACTAGAAATGAATTCTATGGAACTTACCACATTTTTCAAGAGAAAGCACACTCGGGGGAAGGGGTGGTGGCAGAGAGCACCATCTGACCATCTTCCTTTCCAGCCCAGACCCGTTTGATTCAGGCTCTACACAGACTGTACCAAACCTGCGGGCCTTCTCTGCTCACAGGTGTGACATCTACTTCCGGCACTTTTGGTCAGGTAGCAATAGCAAGGATGGCCCGGGCTCAAGGAACAACAGAGTGTCTGCCTAGAGGGCTCAAGATTTGTTTGAAAGTTATTAGCTCCATGTTCAAGAGGGGGGAAAAGCAGGCCCAAGAGATAACCAGCAACCGAATCGGGGAGTAGAAGATAACATTGCAGAAACAGGGTGATGCATCTCATATTGTCTTCTTAACTGAATGGCTTCTAACAAGTCTCCAATTAAAGATGTTGGTCCCAGAGATCACGGTCTTGGGTTCTAATAAAACTGTCCATTTCTTCCTTGACAATCTCTTACCACTAGAGAACAGTCATACAATTGTATACCACCCTCCTCTCAGGTCCTACCAACCCCTCCTCCTAAGGCATCCATGGTTACCTGGCAAGTCAACTACTCTTGGTCTATACAAGGCGAGGACTGCCCTGCAATACAATCCATTGTTTTATGTTTTCCCTATTAACTGGAAAGCTCATGTTCTACTTACAGTTTGAAGACAGACTGTGATTTAATGGGCAATCCTTTATATACAAGATTTTGAGTCGTGGGTCTTCCTCAAAACATCACTAACAGTCTATAGATTGCCAGAAACATCTTTGTAAACAAGAATAATTATCCCCAGAGACTACCTAGTCTATGAAAAAAATCTACAACGCTTTTCCTTCGAATGAGCTTTGTATAGAACGTAGGTCTGAATCAAACCACTTGATCATGCCCTTCTGGGTCTCCTTCAATAGCTGGCTGTCAAAGTAGGATGCTAAGAAAGGGACACTGGTCTAGATTGCTTTTTAAAACCCACATTCTGTAACTGTGGCTATGTTCTGACTGCTTTCAGAACAAAAGAAAACTGTAAGCATCAATATCCTTATTTTTAAGAGGTCTACCTATCTTCAGATGAGTACATGAAAGTGTAGTCTAAACAAGTTTACCGACAAACAAAAAATTCCAAATATTAAACAGAAAAAGATGTTGGCAACAGATTAAGTGTTCTGCCTCCCAGGGCTTGCTCTAAGCTTCCAGACTCCTAGGAGGTCTGACCATCACCGCCCATGTTTTCCCTTCAGAAGATAACAAAATAGAACTACCCAATTTGGGAAAGGGCTTGCTGAATGCAGTTTTTATCAGTCACTGCATTCAGCTCCCATGTTAAGGACAGCAGAATAATTATTTTTGAGATTGTACACTGCCACACGGAACAGAATAAGCTGGAACACCAGGAGACAATGGACTGATTACACAGCTATCCTTTTAAACATTTCATTCGTCTTAGAACAGCAGATAAAACAACTATTTGATGTGTACCAGTGGGTTCCAGATTAATCCTGCAGTGTTAAAAACCGTGGAACCACAAATCAGCTGATTCCAATTTAAAGCAATAAATCACTGGTGAATGTCGACATAGTTATATGGGGTCTGGTTACCAGGTGACAGTTATTGTAAGTTTTAATCCAACTTCTCTGTTGAAAAATACACTATGTTGCAACTGCCTTGAAGCTGCCACGAAAAATACATTTTTAAAGGAGTAATAAACAAGTATCAAGAAACAGCCTTCATAAAATTGTCAGTATCAAAACGCTACAGAAGAGTCCTCATAAAGAAATGAATTGAAGTTAGCAGTAAATATATACTAGCACACTAAGCATGAGGAGACAGAACAGATTTTGCATGCATGCCCCCAAAATGAGATCCCCATTTGGGAATAAAGATGGAAGAGTTTTTCCCTCCTCCCTCTGCCACTGACTGTGTAAGTCAAACAGAAGTGAGATTCTGTTCAGCGGATCAGGCAGGGGAGCCCAAAAGACAGCCTGTGTTACTTCCGTGTTGGATTGTTTAACCAGAAAAGTGGCTCACTGAGATAGCCCATAAATGCTGCTGCTGCTCTCACTGGAGGTATGAGGCAATCGGGACACTCAACTGTATTCTGGAGAGTACAGAAAATGATTTTTGTTCTCTTTCTCCCCTGTGACATTTAATAAGGGGCCATCTGCTACCCTAGTATCTGTTTATTTTATGGGAACTGAAACTTGAGATGCAACTGGATGCTACTTAAGCCACAAAACCTTTTTTACCCATATGAATGGACAGAAGAGGAAGGAGTGAGCATCACAATGGGAGGCTCCTGGATGCACCAGTTCCCTGGTATCATGGACGGAGTGCAGAGTCACAAGAGGGCGGCTTTAGTCCCAAGTCCCCCAGCTGAAGCAAGTCACTGACCACCTTCAGAGATTTCTTTTCCGTGTAAAACGAAGAAAATGAAGATGCTCATCCCTACCCTGCCTATTGACTCAACCAACACAGACAATGAATGCAAGAACAACGGGAACCCTCCTTTCTTTCTTTCTTTTTTGAGACAGAGTCTTGCTCTGTCGCCCAGGCTGGAATGCAGTGGTGTGATCTCAGCTCACTGCAACCTCTGCCTCCCGGGTTCAAGTGATTCTCCTGCCTCAGACCCATGAGCAGCTGGGATTACAAGCGCATGCGCCACCATGCCTGGCTAATTTTTGTATTTTTAGTAGAGATGGGGTTTCACCATGTTGGTCTGGCTGGTCTTGAACTCCTGACCTCGTGATCTGCCTGCCTCGGCCTCCCAAAGTGCTGGGATTACAGGTATGAGCCACCGTGCCCAGTTCTGTCTTTTTTTGTTGTTTTTTTTTTTTTTTTTTAAAGAGAGGGTCTTGCTCTGTTGCCAGGCTGGAGTGCAGTATAACCACAAACTCCTGGGCCCATGCCATCCTCCCTCCTCAGCCTCCTGCATAGCTGGGACCACAGGCATGAACAATCATGTCTGGTTAATTTTGTTATTTTTTTGCAGAGCTGGGGGTCTCGCTATATTGCCCAGGCTGGTCTTGCCAACTCCTGGGCTTAAGTGATCCTCCAGCCTTGGTCTCCCAAAGTGGTGGGATTACAGGTGTGAGTCACCATGTCTGGCCTCAAAACACCCTGTTAATAGATGAATTCTATGCCAACGTAAGTTATTATTGAACAGGCATCTATGTTCTTTAGTGTAAAAACCCAATCCGCCACAGCAGGAGCTAAGCTGCCTGCAGCAAGTTACTCCCCATCTTCATTTTCTTCCTCGAGAAAGACGCTGACGCTGCTCACGTGCTTCCCAGGGTTACTGTGGGACGACTGGTCTAAATGACTCCAAATTACATATTCAGGGATTTATATGATAATACAGCTGCTAGCCAATAAAAATAGCCTAATTATGAATTCAAACTATATGCAAATGCAAAGGATAAAGTAATTCTCAAGGGGCCAGTTTCTTTTTTTTTCTCCCCCGCCCGAGGTGCTCTTTCACCACGGACGTGGACAAAAGAGGTTTAAATGAATACTTTGTTTTGCTATGTTCAAAAAAGAGTATTAATATTTTGTGACTGCATCTGTGAATGAAGACACTCAAAAAGCCATGTTTCCAACTTAGGTTAATAATAAGGCTATTTGTCCACCCACTCTTTGGCACTGCTGCAATATTCCTGGCCTCAAGTGGGAGGCCAGGCGGAACAAGGCCTCAGAAAACAAAGGACACACAGCCTCCCTGCGCCAGTTCCTATAAAACACCACCAGGAGGGCCACAGCCTCAACTGTCTTAGTGGCTGCAACTCTCCTTTTCCCTTCTCCAGCAAGCGTACGGTTTGTGACGTCACGGTCTGCCAAAAGAGCTTGGGTCACGGTACCTAAGTTATGGCAAAATAATCTTCCTTCTAATTCCAATCAGACGCCAGTCAAAACTCGGAACACAACTGTTTCCTTGTCCTATTTTCCTTAGTGACACTGCCTTAGCGACATTGCTCTCCACAAGAAGCACTGCTATCCGCCTGGATGGATGTGGAAGGTTTGTGTCTACGATTAGGAACTAGCAAGGGATGAAAGAAACGGTACCTAAGCCTGGCTTCAAGGACCTCATGACCTCATGTAGCGAAAGCAGAAGTCAGGGAATACCTCATTTTACTCACTGCCTTTCAGAACAACCCACTGCATACGAAACCTCCTCTTGGTGCCTGCTGTGTTTCTGTTCTCCTTGGCGCAGAAAAATGAGCCAAATAGCAGTTAACACTCTCAGACAGCACTTGGAGGATAGTCTCGCAAGAGGACAGTAAAAGTGCCAAGTGTGACATTACTCTGTTGTAACAGAAGGAGAAAGATTATCACACCTAGAGGTGTGATAGGAGTTTAAGTTCATGGTGAATGCTGATGATGAGTATCATAGATTTCTATAGCTTCCAAAAGGGCATTCAAAAGCTCCTTCTCAACCGTAGAGGGAAAGACATTACTGTCTCTGGCTACACTGAGATGGGATGAGTGCCACAGGATGCTTAAAAGCTGCCTGTTAAAAATTCAAATTCAGAGCAGAAGCCATTGAGATGAAGCTCCCCTCCACTCCTTCCTGAGTTCCTGGCTTGTCCAACAAAGACTCATCGGGATTTCTGTAACCCAGATGGTACTATAAAATATGAGAGATTATTGCTTCCTGTGAAACAGCAAATAAAAATTGAGTTGAACTTCATAATGTTAAATGCTACTATGAGCATTCGCAAGCAATGTCACTTTCTTTCAGATTCAGAAACTGCTAACTCAATTTCTATTAAAATTTACCATTATATTCACAGTAAAACAGCCTCATATATTAACATGTCACTGATCTTTGCTGATAATAACCAAAGCGGGGAGGGCTAGCAATGAGCGCAGTTGAAGGCTGCAGGCCATTTTCCCTTTGTGCAGCTTGCTTTGCCTTTCCTCCTACCCTTCAGTGGTCAATGTGTGGACCCTGAATATTCAGGACAGCTTTGCAGGGAAAGGACTTACTGGTTCTAGGGGACTGTATGAATGCAAAGGTGTACACATGTTCGTTACTGGGAAAAGACCACTTTTTTTCATTTCAAAATTTTGAATTTTCTCATTTTTCATTTTAAAATGAAAACTCAATTTAAAAAGTAAAAATAGGCTGGGTGTGGTGGCTCACACCTGTAATCCCAGCACTTTGGGAAGCTGAGGCAGGTGGATCACGAGGTCAAGAGATCGAGATCATCCTGGCCAAGATGGTGAAACCCCATCTCTACTAAAAATACAAAAATTAGCTGGGCGTGGTGGTGTGTGCCTGTAGTCCCAGCTACTCAGGAGGCTGAGGCAGGAGAATCGCTTGAACTCGGGAGGCGGAGGTTGCAGTGAGCTGAGATCATGCCACTAGACTCCAGCCTGGCGACAGAGTGAGACTCTGTCACAAAAAATATATATAAAATAAAAAATTTTTTAAAAGTAAAAATACTGTGAAAAATTCTAAAACATGAAACGCACCAAAATGAGAGTTTCAACACTGTAAGTCTTGTCCTTGAACAACCAAATTCCTAGCAATGTGACCACTATTTAAACTAAATCTCAGTTGTCTCATCAGAAAATGAAGATGACTAGACCTCTCCAGCCTCTTTCCCAGGTTATATTGAGAACCAATACTTCATAAATCTATAAACACGAAGCATCATATGGGCACATTTTAGAATTTCTTGGAAAAGCTATTTCATTTACAAAATACCACAACCATGCATAAGATCAAACAGTGTCTTCAAAGATCACATGCTTTTGGTTAAACCTGCATTATTATGTTCTCACGACAAAACCTATATTGGCCCCTCAATGGGTACTATCCTTCTGCTGTGCGCCTGCCCCCTAGGTGGGTTTAAGTCTCTTCCTCCTTCCCACACAATGGAGTCCTCAGGCGGAATGAACAGGAATGCTGGCTGGAGAGCCCCAGCCCCAGACGGAGCAGGGAGGGCATCAGCAGGAACACAGAACTTACCCATAATTCAATTACATCTCGTTGTACAGAACCTTCTTTGGCTAACACAGTTTGTGGTGAAATTTTCTTCTGTACTCATTTAAATGTAATTTCTGCACTTGTCATGGTGAAACGCTGGACTTATTCTCTACACATTCACAGAAATGTGTGATTTCTTACAGGCTCCCAGTTCAATGATTTTGAGACTGCTATTGATGGGCAAGGTGGTTAATTTCACTCTTTTTCCTCTTGCATTTGGCATCTAGGGGTTTTCCAACCAGGAAGCAACGACAGCCCTGGAGAAGCTTGGTCCAGATACTCACGGCGCCTGAGAAAACCCAGCTCTCCAGAGGAAGGACTATGATGACATTCCATGGAGTCACCGGAAGCCCCATGCGAGGCTGAAGATCTGGGGTGTTTGGGTTCAGGGCTGTGAACTACCATGACTAATTCTTACTAAATGACCTGGAGTAGTTGTTGGAAACAATGTTAAGAAAAAAAGTCATGAACATCTTTACATGAAAAATGTGAAAATTCACAGACACTGCCAAAGTGAGTGGAGAATGTAATGACAGCAACACCAAATGAAATTTACCAGAGCGCTCTCGCAATGTCCAGCTTGGTCCTTCTCAACCCCAGCTGCACATTAGAATCACCTCAATACCTTCAGGTGCCACCTGGGACCCAGCAGGGGAATTAAATACAAATTCCTGAGGGTGGGGTGGGGTCGGGACACTGGTATTTCTCTGTTTCAGTTCCTCTAGGTGATTCTTATGCACGCAAGGGGTTAAAACACAGCATCCCGTTTGAGTCCCATGTGAACTCGGTGAAAAGAGCTCTGTGAGGGTGGGCAACTCACCCAGGTCACACAGGAGATGAATACTGTCCAGATCAGATCTCCACGTCCCTCATTGCTTTCCAAAATAGCAAGGCTGGCTTGTTATTGTCATGAGGCTGCCATGGGGACAGCTGTTATGGGGAGGTGAAGGAGCAGGGTGTCTGACTTCCCAGGAAATCCAGCTCTTGCACAATCAAGTCCTTCCATGTTAGCAGCTGATGCTGTGGTCTCCCCTCTATCGGTCAGTCCAGGGTGGCAGGGCTGGGCAGCACTGTGGTGGCACACGGTGCCATAAGACTACTCAGCATGGGAAAAATGGCTTCCTGGGAGTCAAAACAGCTGGTGCCCTTGAATGTCACTAGAATAAAGGAGGTCACGCCCTTGGTTCCTCCAACTAACCACCCACAGCACTGCCTCCCTCCAGCCTTGCTGGGATCAAGGGGATGCTCACTCGGGAGGCCGAGTTTCCTCTGCGCCTCTTCAAGTATTTTGGGGCTGTGCTGGAAGAGCCCCATCTCAACCATGACTGAACGCAAGCACCCTCCTCAGTAGGCATGAATCTTACAAGATCCCAGCCTGCAGGGGTACACAGCTGAGCAGGTGCGACAGCTGGCTCCTTAAACCTGATGAGTGCGCTCAGGAAGGGGCTGAACATGGAGAAGAGCAGGTGACACTCCCTCAATACTAATTGGCTATTCTGGGAAAACAGCAATAACCCATAAAACGACACTGACTTGTCAGGAAAATTCCCTGGGTTGCTAGGTTCCTAAGAAGTAGAGTCGACTCAGGGCGGGGGCCTCTGCATGAGAGGGCAGGGAGGGCGGAGAACAGGCTTGGGATAAACAGCATGAGCATGTGCACGACCCCTCCCTCCTCCTTCACTGGGGATCCGTTTCTCCACACTCAGATTTTGGATCATCGCTTTGTTCAGAAATCTAAACACCAATGAGATAACCATTACATAACTATTTTTCACTTACGAAGAAGTCCAGTCTGCTGACTGGGAATAAGCCTCATCTTCTGCAGGGAGGAGGCCAGGGCGTGTAACATCCTGGGGAGGCCACAGTCAAATGAAACCCAAGGGCAGGCCAACGGGTGCCCCAGGCTCCAACCTCCCCTGCTACTCAGTGACTTCAGATTTCAAGGTGGTGTCCCTGTTGAATGCCCCCTTGATGGGTCACTTTCCCCGAGACCACAAGGTTGGTAGCTGACGCTCCACAGCATGTCCTGGTCCAGAGGTCTCCTCCCCACTGCAACACCAGGAGACACCTCTCCGTTTCATTGCCTGGGGTACCTCCCACATGATAAAGGAAGGGTACATGTATGATGGAGCCCCTTATAAACACCAGGACAGCACCATCAGCTTCAACTGGCTGAGATCAACAGAGCATGGCCCCTTCCCACACTCCTACTCCTGCCCCTTTACTCTCCAAGCCCCATAGCTGGAGAGAACCATCTAAGTAGGAAGCCCGTCTCTAAAGCTGAAAAGGGACAGAACTAGATGAACATGAGTGTCCATTGTTACAGGCACTGAGCCAGGTGCCTTTCAATACATCAGGCCCCATTTACAGATGAGAAAACAGATTCAGAGATCACCAGCAGCTTGCCCAACCTCAGGGAACTGGAATTTAAATCCCAATTTACTTCTAAGTTTTCTGTACACATGGCCAGGATGTCCATGGAGGTCAGCAGCATTAAATACATTGATGCTGCTGTGCAACTGTAACCGCTGTCCATCTCCAGAACTCTCACATCTCCCCACACTAAACCTCCATATCCCCCTTACACCCTTACTGCCTGTTCCCTCCCGCTCCAGCCCCTGGCAACCACCAACCTATTTTCTGTCTTTCTGAATTTGACTGCTCCAGGTAACTCATAAGTGGAATCATTTCAATGGCTTTTTTTTTTTTTTTTTAAAGAAAAGAGATACAAAACCCAGCGACTGAGAGTCAGAATTTAGTTTTGAGCTTTCTCCTTTTTTGTACGCTTTCAGTATTTCAGGGAGATTTTCGAGGACAGAAGCTCTCCTTAGCACTTTCAGGGTGCAGCCTACTTTGTGAATTTTTTTTTAAAAGAACAATTCCTTTGAGAATCCTTCCTACTGGGAGTTACTGCTGTGATTAAACAGCCATTTCTTGAACCATGTATCATGCTTGGTTGTGGGAATACAAAGACAGCCAAAGGAAAATCTCTGCCTTTCGTGTTCATTTTTTTCAAAGAGAAAAGGGCAGTTCTTGTTTGCAAACTGAGACACAGAGAAGAAAGAGGAGATAAATTTAGCTAAGTAGGGAGTAGTACTGAAACATCCTGCAAACAATTTAATTTTCCCATTACTTTTAGCCTAAGATATTCTTTATCATCGGGCCAAAATTTCATCAATACCTAATCTGGTGTTCATTCCCAAGACTGCCAGTAAATGCGTACTGCATGGGCATGTATGGATTGCCTACTGTGTACACACTGTAAATTTCTAAGAGCAAGTAAATGAGACAAGAATCCCGTCCTCAAGTGATTTATAAGTGGTTGGAGGAGATAAGACATGTGCATAAATAAGTTAATACAAGGTAGAAAGTGAAGGCTTGAATCAGGTGCACATAAATCTTTACAGGAGTTTGCAGAAATAAGATAATTTCCAACTTGCAAGTGTGTTAAAAATGTGCAGGAAATGGAGAACCTGAACAAAGACAAGCTGTCGACAAAAAGAGATGGAAGTACAGAAATTCCAGTTAACAAATCTGTAGGAACGGAAATGAAGGTAACGAAGGGAATGAGAGGAGAAAGAACAGAATGGTTTACGGAAGACCTGGAAAGCATGGCCAAGGAATCTGGGCTGTATCTGAGTCAACGTGTGCCACTAAAGGTTTGCATACCATCGCTGGTGCTGGAATTCCTCTGGATAAATAGAAGGCACTGTGAGAAAAGAACCAGGGGACAGGAAGTATAATTAAGAGTTGCAGACTTCTGCCTCTGGCCTAGATGGACAGCCCTCTTGCCTGAAAATAGCTCATGGCCTGAAAGAGTTTCCAGGCCACAGCACAGGGAGCTGGACACCAGGCAGGACTCAGTATACTCCCTGAGCTGAGAGTACGGGGGCCATTAGAATTCACCGGAAAGAGTAGCAAAGAGGAAGGAGCTGCACAGACAGAGTAATAAGAAGAGGCAAAAGGGAAGAACAGGTGGGGGGAAAAAAAACCTCAGTGAGATTAGAGACCTAAACCAAACTTTATCAATGATTATATTATATGTTAATTATCTAAACACTCCAATTAAAAGGTAGAGCTTGTCCGAGTGGATTCAAAAAAATTAAGATCCAACTACCTGCTGTGTACAATAAATGCACTTTAAATAGAAAGATACATATACGTGAAGAGAGAAAATGTAAAAATATTTATTATTTAACAGGAGTCCAAGAGATCTGCAGAGGTCCCTCTTGAGTATCCAGTGATGATCAATACACATGAGTGAAGAAACTACCAGACAAAGAGCCCTCGAAAAAGATGAAAGGCTTGGAATAGTGCCTGTCCTTACCAGCCAGACCGAAAATACTCACAATTCACGGTCTTGGGTACAGGACTAGGAGAGGCCTCACTTTAGAAGTAGAAAATAATCATACAGATGCAAGAATTAGCAGACAAGGACTCAAAAAGGTTATTTATCTCTGTATTTGGTATGTTCTACAAGACAAGCAGAGACTTGGAAGATCTAAGAAAGATCCGAAATGGACTTCTAGAGATTAAAAACTACAATGTCTGAGATGAAGAAAACACCGGATGGGATTAACAGCAGATTAAACACTGAAGAAAAGATGAGTGAACTGTGTTTCAAAATGGAATAGAGAAACAGAGACTTTAAAAAAGGAAGAAAAAAACACATTAGTGAGCCATAAGGCAACTTCAAATGGCCAAATATACAAGTAATCTGAGTCTGCAAGGATAGTAGAGAGAAAGGGGACATTAAAAATATCTGACAAAAGAAACGGATGAAAGTTTTCCAAATCTGATGAAAACTGTAAGCTCACATGTCCAAAAATCTCAATGAATTCCAAATACAAGAAATATGAAGAAAACCAAACCAAGGCACATCATAATCAAATTACTCAAACCCAGTCACATAAAGAGAAAATGTTAAAAGCAGACTGAGGAAAAAAAAAAACAAAAACAGAAGGAGAAGGATGACATCTGAAACAATACAAGTGAGAAGACAGTGAAGCAATGTGTTTAACATACTGAAAGAAAAGAAAAACCCTGTCTACCTAGAAATCTATAGCCAGTAAAAATATACTTCAGTCTGGGCGTGGTGACTCACACCTGTAATCCCAGCACTTAGGGAGGCCGAGGCGGGCAGATCACCTGAGGTTGGGAGTTTGATACCACCCTGACTAACATGGAGAAAACCTGTCTACTAAAAATACACAATTAGCCGGGTGTGGTGGCACATGCCTGTAATCCCAGCTACTTGGGAGGCTGAGGCAGGAGAATCGCTTGAACCCGGGAGGTGGAGGTTGCAGTGAGCTGAGATTGTGCCACTGCACTCCAACCTGGGCAGTAAGAGCGAAGCTCAGTCTCAAAAAAATATATATATCTAGATCTAGATACATACTTCAAAAAAGGGGCAAAACACAAAAGGTGAAAGACACACAAAAGGTGAAAGGATTTACCACCAGGCTGCCCAAGAAATAGTAAAAGAAGTCCTTCAGGCAGAAGGAAAATGATACCAGAAGGAAATATGGATCTATACAAAGGAACAGAGCACGGAAGTAGTAACTACAAGCATAAACAGGCGAGATAGTTTTCTTATGATTGAAATATCTACAAAAGAAATTTGGCCAATTAAACAAAATTGTAACAAGGTATTGTGGACGTATTTTAACACGTAAAAGCAAAATGTAAAACAGCAACAGCATAAAGTCTGCGAAGGGAGAAATGTAAGTAGATTCTCATGCTATACAGGAAGTTGCATACTATCGCTTGAATGATAAAGACGTGTAACAAATACTCTAAAACAACAAAAAAGAGCTATAACTACTAAGCCAACAAAGGAGGTAAAATGAAAAAGTAATGTAAAGTAATAAGAAGAGGCAAAAGGGAAGAACAGGTGTGTGTGGGGGGGAAAAAACCTCAGTGAGATTAGAGACCTAAACCAAGCTTTATCAACAATTACATTATATGTTAATTATCTAAACACTCCAATTAAAAGGTAGAGCTTGTCTGAGTGGATTCAAAAAAATTATGATCCAACTACCTGCTGTGTACAATAAATGCACTTTAAATAGAAAGATACATATATGTGAAGAGAGAGAATGTAAAAATATATATTATTTAACAGGAATCAAAGAAAGGTGAAGTGGCTATACTAATATAATAATTTCAAATCAAAGGATAATCCCAGAAATAAAGGTCATTTCAAAACCACCAAGGAGTCAATTCACAAAGAGAACACAAAAATTCTAAACATCTATTCATCAAAAAAAACAGAACTTCAAAATACATAAGGCAAAAATAGAACTCAAAGGAGAAATACACAAATACACAAGAGATTTCAATAGCCTTTCTCAATAATTGATAGAACAAGTATTAATATCCAGAAAATCAGTAAAGATATTGAAGATTTGCAGAACGTTATTTGATCAAACTCACTTTTGTAGAACACTCAGTCCAAGAACAATAGGATACCTGTTCTTTTGAGATGCATGTGGACTGTTTACCAAGATAAGTCATATTATGGGGCATCAAATAAGTCTCAATGAATTTAAGAGTTCTCAAGCCATACAAGGTATATACCTTGACCAAAAGGACATTTAATTAAACATCAGTAAAAGAAAAAACTCCCATACCCCCCTCAAATACAGGTTGAGATCCTTTATCCAAAATGCTTGGGCCCGTAAATGTATTGGATTTTTGCTTTCAGATTTTTGAATATTTGCATTATACTTACTGGTTGAGCATCCCTAACCTGATCCAAAATGCTCCAATGAACATTTCCTTTGAACATCATGTCAGTACTGAAAAAAAATTCAGGTTTTAGAGCATTTCAAAGTTTGGATTTTTGGATTAGGGATGCTCAATCTGTATTTAGAAATTAAATGACATATTCTGAATAACCCATGGGTCAAAGAAGAAATCAAAAGAGAAATTGGAAAGTATTTTCAACTGAATGAAAATGAAACTACAGCATATCAGAATTTGTGGATGTAGGTAAAATGGTACTTGGGAGGAATTACATATCATTAAATACTTTCATTTGGAGAAAAATGATTTCAAATCAGTAACCTCAGCTTTCATCTTAAAAGTTAGAAAAATAAAAGCAAGTCAGACCCCAAATAAGCAAAAGAATGGAAGCAATAAAAATTAAAGTGAAAACCAAAGAAACAGAAAAAAAAATAAAGAAAATCAACAAAACCAAAGGCTGGTTCTTTAGCAGACAAATAAAACTGAGAACTTTAAGACAAAGGGAAAAAAGAAGGCAAGCACAAATTAACAGTATCAGCAGTATCAGGAGAGATGACAAGCAGAACTGTCTTTATGTGTAGATTTTGCACACATTAAAAGGATATTAAGGGATTATACACAGTTTTATGACAATAAATTTGACCACTTAGGGTAAATGGACATATTATTTGAAAGGAGAAATGCACTCAAGGAAAAATAGAGAACCTAAATATTCCTATAGGTACTAAAGAAATTCAATTTGTAGTTAAAAACCTTCTTACATAGGTAACTTGAAGTCCAGGTGACTTATGTGATGAATTCTACCAAACAACTAAAGAAATAATACAACTTTATAAACAATTTTCCAGGAAACTGAAGAGGAAAGAACACTTCCCAATTCATTCTATGAGATCAGGATTGCCATTATACCAAAACCAGCCAAAGAAGTTATAAACAAACTACAGAAAAATATTCTTCCTGAACACAGATGTAAAAATTCTAAACAAAATTTGAGCAAACAGAATCCAATAAAATCATCATGACCAGCCAGGCACGGTGGCTCATGCTTGTAATCCCAGTACTTTGGGAGGCTGAGGCGGGCACATCACCTGAGGTCAGGAGTTTGAAACAAGCTTGACCAACATGGAGAAACTCTGTCTCTACTAAAAATACAAAATTAGCCAGGCGTGTTGGTGCATGGCTGTAATCCCAGCTACTCCAGAGGCTGAGGCAGGAGAATCACTTGAATCCAGGAGGCAGAGGTTGCAGGGAGCCGAGATCGTGCCATTGAACTCTAGCCTGGGCAACAAGAGTGAAACTCCATCTCGGGGGCAGCGGGTGCAGTGGGGGGATCATCATGACCAAGTAGGACTTATCCCAGCAATTCAAGGTTGGCTCAATATCCAAATCAGTCAATACAGCTGGGTGTGGTGACATGCACTCCCAGCACTTTGGGAGGCTAAGACAAGAGGATCACTTGAGCCCAGGAGTTCAAGGCTGCAGTGAGCTGTGACTGCGTCACTTCACTCTAGCATGGGCAACAGAGCGAGATCCTGTCTTAAAAAAAAAAACAAACAAAAACAATGTGATTTACCATACTTATAAACAGACAAACCCATATGATCATCTCACCAGACTCAGAAAAAACATAAAAAAATCTAATATCCATTCCTGATGACAATTCTCAGCAAAATAGGAAGACAAGACAATGTCCTTGATAAAGGGCATCTGTGAAAAACCTATACATTACATCATACTTTTCAGTGTAAAAAAAACTCTTCCTCTAATATCAAGAACATGATAATAATGTCTGCTCTCACTATTTCTATTCACCTCCATAGTGGAAGTTTTGGCCAGTGCAAGCAGGCAAGAAAAGACAACACCTAGATTGGAAAAGAAGTAGAACTGTCTTTATGTGCAAATGACATGACCATCCACGTAGAAAGTCCAACAGACTCTTTAAAAAAGCTACTAGAATGAGTTTAGCAAGGTTGTAGGATACATAATCAATACACGAAAATCAATTATATTTCTATATGCTAGAAACAAACCATTAGAAATAGCTAATAGAATAAAATTAGTTAGAAGACCACGGAAAATATAAAACACCTAGGGACAAATCTGACAAGGGATATGCAAAGTCCTGTTCATGGCAAACCACAAAACATTTGTGAGGGAAATCAAAGAAGATCTAAAGAAGTGGAGAAATACACCACTTCATGGTTTTGAAGACTCAATATTGCTAAGATGACAAATTTCTCCAAATTGATGAAGAGATCCAATGCATTTCCTATAAAAACTGTAGTAGGCTTTTATTGTAAAAACTGCCCAACGGATCCTAAATTTATGAGGAGATACAAAGAATCTAGAATAGCCAAAACAACTTTGAAAATGAGGAACAAAGTTGGAAGACTAACAGTATCTGACTTCAAGACTTGTGATAAAGTTGCAGTAACGAATGCAATGTAATACTGATGCAAAGACAGACAAATAAGATCACTGGAGCAGGTCAGACTGTCTTTAAATAAACTGACATACACGCAACTGATTTTTGACACATGTACAAAAGCAATCAGTGGAGAAAGGACAAACAGTGCTGCAACAATTGAATATCCACATGCAAAAAGATGAACTTCAATAAATAATTCATGCTGAATATAAAAATTAACTCAAAATAGATCAAAGACTAAAATGTAAAGCCTAAATCTGTAATACTTCTAGAAGAAAATATAGAAAAAACCTTTATGACCTTGGGTTAGGTTTTCTTTGATACAAAACCCAAAGCACAATCAGTAAAAGAAGGAATTTATAAATAAGGCTTCATCAAAATTAGAAACTGTTTTTCAAAAAATATTAAGAGATAACAAGAAACAAACTAGCAGTAAATATTTGCAAAACGTATATCTAGTGAAGTATTTTGATCAAAGAGCATATCCAGAACTCTCAAAACTCAACAATAAGGCAATAACCCAAGTAAAAAATGAGCAAAAGATCTGAATTGAAGATAGATATACACGAATCAAACATATCAAAAGATGCTCAGCATCGTTAGCCATCAGGCAAATTAAAATTAAGACCATAATGACATACCACTACACACAGATTAGAGGGGGTAAAATCAGGAATACTGATTACACCAAGTGTTGGCGGGAATGTGGAGGGAATGAAACTCTCAGATATTGCTGGTAGGAATGTAAAATGGTACAATCCCTTTAGCAAACAGGCATTTCTTAAGAAGTTCAATATAAACCTACACAGTGGTTTGATACAGCCATTCCACTCTTAAGGTGTCTAGCTGAGCAACAAAAGCACTTGTCTTTACAAATACTTGCACATGGATGTTCCCAGCAGCTTTTTGTTTAAAATATTCAGAAATTGACAACAACCCAAATACTCATCGAAAGGAGAGGTGATGAGCTGTGGTACCTCCATTCTATGGAACGCTACTCAGCAATCAAAAGGAATCAACGAGTGACATGGATGAATCAGGCTGAGCAAAGGAAGCCAGATCCAAGAAAGCACATGCTGTATGGCTGCAGTTATGTAGCATTCTAGGAAATGGAAACCACATACAACAGAAAGCAGGTCAGTAATTGAGGCATGGGGCAGCCAGGATGGAAGGGACTGCTGAGATGCCTGAGGAAGCTTTCAGGGGTGAGAGATGTGTTTGTTATTTTGATTGTTATGATGGTTTCACAGGTGTATACATATGTTAAGACGTATCAAATTTTATACTTTAAGTACGTGAAGTTTACTGCATACCAATTATGTCTCCATAGAGCTGTTAAAAAGACCCTTTGATATTCTAAGTGGCACCAATGGTGACGACAGTAGGAATGGACAAAATGGCAGTAGGAATATTAAAAAACTCAAGTTCACAAGATTTGGATGTGAAGGAAAGGAAAGGCAGCAGTCAGGGATAATGCCGAGATTCTGAGATTGGGTGACAAGAAGGAAGACTGTTCCATTAACACAACAGGGCCAACCAAAGAGCAGATAATGCGTTTGGTTTTGGACAAGCTGTATGCTGGCAGAATGTATAATTAAAAGGGGCAGCTTAAAACGTGGGGTGGTACGGGAGAGGTGAGAGACACTAGCCTTTGGAACTTCCACTCTCATTTTCTCTTCAAACCTCTTTGTTATCCTTGACTCGAGTTCTTCTCTGATCCCTAAAAATAAATTTTCCTCCATGTTATAATCCAAGCCCTCAAAGGAAGAAAATCCAAGTCTGGAAGAGTTCCATTAGCCTACACATGACCTTCAGGGAAGCTCTAGGATCACAACGAGGGGCAAAGTATATCATTGTCTTAGAGTTCCAAACACGCACTTGGCTAAGTGGAATTTTCATAGCCTCATAAAAGGGTTGTATGTCTTGGCCCTAAGTGAATAAAGTGATGGATGAAAACTCAAAGGAAAAGGGCAGTGTGCACTACGGGATCTAGGAAAGTAGAGAGGGATAGGACCTATGAAGTCATTTCTGTTTGCTGCCCCGCTCCCCGGTTACATCAGTCCCTGCCAGAATGGAATAGTTCCTGAGAGCTGCAGTGTGGTTCTTCACACCGGAGCCAAAGGAAACATCTGTAAGTCTGGCGGGGTTTCAGGTGAGCACGCTGCTCAGAGGGCTCGGAGCCCTTGCTGGCAAGAGACTCCAATGACAGAGTGAACTGTTTTTCTCCTTCCTTATTTTATTTTAAATGTCAAAGCTTTTCGCACTACAGTGACACCCTAAAATGATTCTCTTACTTCCATTGCTTCAGCTGAAACAATATTTTTTCATGCTCCATGGAGTGCCCACCAGCTGATTAAAAACCAGGAATGCAACGGGGTGTTCTATGTCAACGTGCCATGAAAAGGAAAAGAAGAACAAGGCAGGATACAGGCTGGTGGGAAAATAATGTCCCCTTCTCTTGAATGCTTTGCATTCTCTCCATCAGCAAATGTTCTTCACTGTTGTGAGGCACTGTACTGAGTTCAATGAGGTCCTATAATGTATACCAATGGACTAAAACAGCCCCAATGCAAGACACTTAGAGTTCAGAGATGACAAATGCGTATGCAACTGCAGAATGGCACAAAGTACTGTGCACAGCGAGAGGGGTACCCAGTGTCACAGGAATTTCAGTAGAGCGGGACATGACTCTGCTGGGGTGTCCAGGAGGAAGAGCCATTATGGATGCAATGGCATATGCACTGGATGCTGAAAGGCCACAATAGAAACCATCAGAACTGGGAAAAAGAAACGACACCTCTAGGTAGAGGAAATGGCAAAACTCAGGCATGGGAACAAGAAATCCAAGGAATGTTGAAGGAATAATTCAGTGTACTTCAACAAACATTAAGCACCTATTGGTTACCACACACTGTGCTAACTGGTACGAATACAGAGACATCAATGACAACTGACAGTTGAGAGGAGTATTCATTCTGAAATGAGAGAGGTAATGTCAGTTTGACAAGCACAGCAGGCAGAGAGATGTGCCCAGCTCCATGCTACAGAAACCCCGGAACCAGAACAAGGACAATGTCATGGTTAAAAGTGGGGATGCTACCAACAGAATATTTAGGTTTAAATCCCATGTCTGGGCCGAGAACGTTGGCTCACCCCTGTAATCCCAGCACTTTGGGAGGCCAAGGCGGGCTGATCACTTGAGGTCAGGAGTTTGAGACCAGCCTGGCCAACATGGCAAAACCCCACCTCTACTAAAAACACAAAAATTAGCAGGGCATACTGGCAGCCGCCTGTAGTCCCAGTTATTAGGGAGGCTGAGGCAGGGGAATCGCTTGAACCTGGGAGGCAGAACTTGTAGTGAGCCGAGATCACGTCATTGCACTCCAGCCTGGGCAACAGAACAAGACTTGGTCTCTAAATAAATAAATAAATAAATAAACTCATTCATGCATTCATTCCATGCTGTCACATACTTAGATGTGTTACTTTGCTAAGTTTCAGTTTTCTTCCCTGTAAAGTGGGCACCATAAGTAGTATTAATCTCACAGGATTATTGTGAGGATACATTTTAACAAGATAATGTATAGTCAGCCCTTAGTACAGGACCTAAAGCATGGCAAGTACTCCAGAGAAATACTAGTTATTATTCTTATTGTCAATACTACTGAGAACTGATCTTGCTGTCACTGAAAGGCTAATCTGTTCGGATGGCAGGCTATACCCAGAGCTGTCACTGGGAGATAGCGTCAGCCTGGAAGGGCCCCCTTCATGTTTCCGGACTTGGGTTTCCTCATCAGGAGGAGACTGAGCATGGTGTCGGTTTTACCAAGTCCAGACATTGTTGTCACTGCTCTGCCTCCACGACCTCAACTGAATCTGCTCAACAGCCCTGTTCATCCTGCAGATGAGGAAGCAGAGGCGTGGGGAAGTCAATCCTTAGTCTAGGTCACAGAGGCGGTGGTGGAGGAGGGATCCGGAGAGGCATGCAGTCTCCAAGTCCCTGTTCTCAACCACCACCCTACGCTGCCTTTTAGGTTCACCACCTTCCACTCCTGTTGCTGCTTTCTGGGAAGGTGGCATTTGATCTGGTAGCCAAAGGGTAGACAAAAGCTAACCAAGACATGGAGATTCATCGAAACCAGGAAACGCACAGAACCAGACATCAGGGCTCAGATGGGTATGGAGTTTTACAATTTAGAAACTCTTTCACTCTCTTTGTTTTCCTCTTTGGCCCCCAGTGACTGAGGAGCACCAACAGGCTAACAGAACCTCACATTAGAAACACCTCAGCCTTATATATTTGGGGCTGCTGACAGAGAAGACTAGGGGGCTAGGAGGCCGAGTGAACATTTTTTGGTTTAGGACTATTTTGAGAACTAGGGCTGAGTGTGACCATTACCTGACACCACGTAAGCTTTGCTACTTTAAGACCTGATTTTCAGCATGCACCTGGCAACACTCTATACAAGCTGGAAAACTCTGACCCTCCTTCCCCCTGTTTGTACAATGCAGTTGTTCTTAACCTTTATAGGATCACAGAGCTTTCAGGAGGGAAAGAAAAGAAGACTGTCACAGGCTCTCTCCCCAGCACAGGCACACACATACCCTCATGTTCCTCACTCCATTCCATCATGCCCCAGTAGTCATCTTTGTATTCCTGAGACGCTGCACACTGCCTGGCACGTAGGGCTCTCAACACATGTCCTAAGAATAAATACAAGCATGTCTCTGCTCCACAGAATAGTAACTCTGTAAAAATGGGTAAGTTAGTGGTGGATCAGAGAGAGGTAGCATTTACTTCATTCATTCAATCTGCGGCTACTTTTCAATGGCTATTCCATGCCAGGCACCGAGCTAGGCACACAAATTTCAGAGACACACAAGATACAGTCCTTCAGCAAGTGATGTAAACTCAAAGGACTTCTGATCTTTATTTGCATAAAGATACCTAAGAAAATAAGCATCATAAATTCTAAAAGATTTTCAAAGTGTGCGTGAAGCTTTGATTTTTCTTTTTTTTAACAGTACAGTATTACATGCCTATTTTTATTTGAATGAATGCCAGGAAAGAAAATGGGAGACTAAGTTGTCTTCTGAACTCCACTTACAATATTAGGGCTTAGATTTAAGGTCACGTGGAACACACATGGCTTAGGTAAGAGAAGCGAAAGCATTAAAAATTACTCCGAAGGATGTGTTGGATTTCAAAACTTGATCAGCAATTTTCCCTGGGATTATCAGCTTTGCTTAAAATATCACTTAATCTTTGTCTCAGGCTCCTTTTCTGTGAAATGGGGACAATGTTCCTGGGGGTGTGGAGGAAGTGGCCAGAGGGCAAGAGAGGATGCAGTGTGGTTTAACGGTTTCCTGACTTTGAAGTGTTCTAAAAATACAGCATTTTCATCGCAAACATGTGATGGAGTATGTGTCAGCACAGCATTCTGTGTTGCTAGGGCAGCCCGACCAATGGGTTTTCATAGACTCACTCAGCTCTGCGGCTAATGCACGGGGAGAAAGCCACATAGCGACAGCCCCCACTCTTATCTCCTGAGCATTCTAGCTGTCTGGAAGACATGTGGCAGGCCCTCCAAAGACTGATTAGTCTGGGTTAAACAATCAAACTCTGTCATTTGACGAAGACTCTTCTTTTCGCCTCTTAAGCTGTCACACATTTATTTGCCTTGGAGTTTAATCTGTGGCATAAAAGCCTGACATGTCCCACTTAAAAAACTATACTCCTAAGTACAGATTAGAGCACAATTAGGTAGAGAGGAAAGCCTAAAATATACGATTACAAAAGTGTGTCTTTCATTTATTCATTACCTTTCCCCAAGTCTTTTTCTTCCTTCACAGAGATTAGAGCAAAGCCTTGGCTCTCGGAAGCACTTCCTTTGCAGGGAGTGGGCCTGGTGGAAGGGCCCCGTGTTTGCCACCTCTAGAGCTGAATACAACCCGTGCTGGACTTGCAGAACAGCTAAGAGCCAGCGCCACCTGGCAGCTGTATGGTGGCCTGTGTAAAACGGACTGGTGGTCACCGTCCAGTTCCCATTAGACAGATGTCCACTTCACAAAGGGAGCATCACACTCAGCAGCCCGGTTGGCAAAGCGGAGCGAGGACTGGGCACAGAACGCGCATTTCCTCTTTGCGCCGAACCAGGTTGCCTACTCCATCACGCTGACGCAGGCCAGGGCGCGTGGCAGGTAGCATGGCTGCAGCTGTAGCCGCAGCGTTTCATGTGTAGGGATCTGACCTCTTTGCAAACACCTTAAACCCTGTTTTCAGATGTCGTCTCCTTTATCCTACCAGGCAGTCACGTTGTTCCAATCTAGGCTGCGGCTTACTGAGCCTCACAGGGGCTGTCTTCTAGGCCACCACCAGGACATACAGGCTTCACCCAGAGAGTGATGGGCACTGCAACTGCCTACAACACTCTCCGCAGCCTCCGCCATGGGGGTAGGGAGAATGCTTTGGGAATGGGAGGCAGAGAAAGGCCCTCCTCAGCCGCTCCTGAGTTCATGGCATCTTCACCGCAAATCAACAAGCAATTGTTGAATCCTGAACAGAAAGGGCAAAATGGCCCCTTCTTACAAAACCTAACATTCTCCTGGACAAGCCTTGACTATCTTACAGAGGATTTAAAAACTAAGGCCCCTATTTCCTTCTTTGCTGTTGAGGTACTTCATTCCGTCTGGAACATCAAACCAGGCTGGTCCGTTTTCTCCCTGCCTCATGGAATTGTGAAGGAAAAGTCCATTTCCAGCACTGCAGGGAAGTGTACAAATTAAGCAACGGCTCTTCACTGATTTTTCTTAATTCATGCCAACATTTTGGTTCATATCCTCCTTTTAATAACCTAATATTCTTTTTTTTTTAATTCACACATGCAAACATAAGCCAACAAAATACAAACACCCAAGGTAAGCTAACCTGACTTGAAGGAGAATATTTAAGAAGCAACATAAAAAGTAAAAAAATAAGGAGACTTTTATTTCTTTCATTATGCTGCATTAACTACATGAGAAGAAACTTACTCAGAATTGCTATTAATTTTAATACCTCCCTACTAAACATTCTGTGTAGGGGATGCCTTAGTAATGTGAATTTTTTAGAAAGGGGTGTTTTTTAGAGAGGGGGATTTATGAAAGCTAGTATTAACATGTTTACTTCCTTTTCTAAGTTGCGAGTCTTCTAATAACCGTCTTAACAATACTTCGTCCAAATGAGCTACCCTATATAGGCTTCTGCAACCAGTGGTGATTCCGGGAAGGGTGCAGGGGTGAGAAGGAACCAGCGTCTCACTGAAATAACCTTCCTGCCAATGGTTAGCGCAGGATGCTTAGAGATTCTGCATTAAAGTGGGCAAGCTTCCTCCTCCACTGGCCACAGAACACCACTCTAACGCCAACCCATCATCTTTAAAACTGAGTGTAGCTTGCAGTACAAGAGGCTATGTAAAAGGGGATGAAGAAACTGGGATAAACATTGAAAAAATTACCCAAAAGTAATGCCTTGTTGATGGTAGTTTACTCACACTGTCAACTTTGAACAAAGCACTCAGAAAGGTCTCTCTGTGGCAAAGAGAACATCTGAAAGCATCTGCATCTGTACTGTTTTCTAGTCCATCTAGTCTACACTACCTAGTAGCCTTTATTCAATTTCCACCATATGCCAGGCGCCATCCTAGGCAACTTACATTCAACATTTTATAAGCAATGCCACACCCATTCGAAAACAAATGACAAAGAAACAAATTAACTTTGTGCTACTGCAAAATTTAAAATACACGTCAGAGTTCTACACACATACATACATGTCTCCTGTGACAGTTAACACTATCGGTCGCTCTTTGGTGCCAAGGGGATGTCGATCCATCAGGTAGGCGCTGGCAGCTCTTCCTCAGGACCCTACACCAAACACCATTACAAGGAAAAGGGTACAAGGACCAGCCTGATGCAATGCTGATGCCTTCATTATGCTAATAAGAGGCCTGCACATCTTCTATCCTTGGATTTAACGGAGAACCCTCAGAAAGGCTCAGTGAAACTTTATCCTCTTCTTGCCCTAAACTCCCTATAGGGACGGGAATCAAATGAAGAAAAAGGGGAAAAAGGGGAAAGAGGAGATACGGGCATGTCACTGAAAGGAAAAACGTCAGACGCGTACCATCACATGGCCTTGGTTCCTCTAATGTTCTCTCACTTCATCTTTATTATATGAATAACACAGGATGATCATGCTCTCAAGCGCATTCTCTGCTACACAGAAAACACATGCGCACAAGAACACACATGCATGCATGTGTGCAATGGATATGGCTAACCTGAAGCTGGTTTTACATTTCAAGGTAATTGTGGCTCTCCTGTCTTTACTACAGACAATTCTTTCTCTACTTCTGAGGCAAAGAACATGGCCTGCTCATCTTTATGTTCTCAGCACTGAGAATGATGCCTCGTACACAGTAGGCACCCAGAAGCGTCTACTGCCACATGACTGGTGCTTTGGTAAACACTGTGTCAGCTGCCGGCACCACATTTTTCATCGTTTCTGTTCTATATTCAGTTCAACATTAAAAGGGACCCAGGGCTTTGAAGGCTACCCTAACCTCAACTCATTGTTACAAAAGGGCTCTGCATTAAGCCTATGTGAGAGCTGACCAGAGGCCCCCTCCTGGGAACTGCTGGGTGAGCTGCCCCACCATCTCCTTAACTTTTGTAACATGCTCTAAGTTCACCACCTCTTCTCTGTAAAAGTTTGGCTCAAACTCTACATGTTGCCTGCTGTTCCAACATTTTAAACATCAGCAGCAGTATCTCAGGGTTTAGCATTAATTGAAAGAGCTTATCTATATATAGCTTCACTCTGCACTTTAGCGTCTTCAAAACTTCAATCATATTCTCTCTTTTTTTTTTTTTGAGAACACAATCCCTCCTTTTAATGTCTTGCTACAGCCTTTCCCCCTTTTCAATCTCATGACTCAATGCTCTGAGGTCTTTTAAGTTAACCTCCTAGACCTTTCCATGTGGGCTCACCTTCCCGGACCTTTGCGATTCATGCTGCTCTCCTTTGGAACTCCTCCATCTCCTTGATATCCTTCAAAAACGTTTCCCAATATCAGGCACAGTGGCCTAGTTAGGAGCTAAAAAGCTTTTTGTGAAAAGTGGCGGATTACCTGTTCCATAACACTTGGTGTCTGGTGCATCACTGGGAACGTTTAGCATTTGGGGCGGTCGGGGGGCAGGGTTTAAACATGTTAATACTAGCTTTCAAAAATACCCCTCTCTAAAAAACACCCCTTTCTAAAAAGTTCAGATTACTAAGGCATCCCCTACACAGAATGTTTAGTAGGGAGGTATTAAAATTGATAGCAATTCTGAGTAAGGCCTTGTTTCCTCTGCTCCTCCCCATCCCTGATGTTTGCGTATTTCCTTACTTGACTAGGATGCAGTTCCCATTAAACTACAGTAGTTTGGGAAGGATTTTTTCACCTAAAGCTACGAAGGCAACAAAATAGCAGCAATTCATGAACTTAGTAAATGCAGACGATGCTGGAAGACTACTATAAAGAGACAGGTCTTGACCCACATGTGGGTAAAGCTGCAGAATTTGTCCTACATAAGCAATAAAGCCCAACATAGCCCAACATATTTTATAATGATCAGATGGTGGGTCAGTTAAATAGTGTGGTGAGTGAATATTCTCTCAGCCCTTTAATCCTTCTCCCTAATTCCTATTTATGACCTTCCAGTAGAAATAGAGAAATTATATTCCTTTATTCTTCAAACTGATCATCGTCCAGAGTGTATCTTATGGGTTTCTCCAATGTGAATTAATACCAGAATGTGGATACTGGATTAGAAACATGTCTGTCACTTACATAGAGAATGAAAAAAATCCTGATCCGAAATACCAATTCCTGCAGTGTTTCTAAGGCCATCCCCACTGTCTGACCCATTGGCTTTACCATTACAACACTCCCCAGTGTAGCTAACTAGCCCCTTTTTCCATTTACAGCAAAACTTTCTTCTCTGCTTGCCATTTGTGTGTGTGTGTTTGTCTATGTGACTCAGGCTTTGACAAATTCCTGTACAGCATAATCCACCAGCTCACACATGCCTTTTTTTCTGCATTCCTTTCTCTGTAACAAAGACTCATCAAGGCAAATGTAGAAACATTTGAAGACATATTTGAAGACCCTGATTCTTTAACATAGGTAAGAGCTCTAGTTCACTACGAATTTCCTTAGTATTATACCTAATATACATCACTCAGATAACCTTATATCTGACTGATTTCCCATGGAATTTCTCAGTATGGGTCGGAACATCTTCAATTCTCCCGACTGTCTCAGAACCCAACACATTATCGTCATCATTTCTATTTTCAGAATATATAAACCTATGTCAATCTGTCGCTAAATCATCTTATTTTAGCCTAGTTTCCACTTTTTCCCTTTTGGTCAATTATCTTTCCAGCCCTTCTTATGTTCCAATGGTTTCGAAGATCATAATGATTATTCTGTAGTTATTCATGGCTGTACACTCTGGCATGCCTGTGAGCTATTCTTGTAAAAGGTTTGGCCCACCCAATATTAGATAATGAAGCAGGAGAATGGATGGCCTCATAATCAGTGAAATTATGATGAGGTTAGAATCTGGGGCTGTATGTCCAAGGATGAAAATTCAGTCTTTTAAGAATCTACTAACGGAAGATACAAAAAGCAGTACTAATTATACCAGTGGTGTTTTACATTTTACCATGGTAGGAATTATTCAAGATAATAAACTTCTTCAAAAGGTATGTCATGATTTTTTAATTAATGCTAGAATTCTGAACACTTCTAAAATACAACTTGACTATGGTTAATTTTAAACTTTCATTAGAAGCAGAGTATGAAGGAGGCAGCAAGTAAACCTTTCAACCCGAATGCCTGATTATCTGGGGTCTCTGGAGCGAAAGCGAGGAAAGGCAGGTAGGTCATGCTAAGGCAGCTCTGGGGCAATGTGTGTGTGTTTCAGAGTAACTAATAGCGTCACCCTGTTGACAACACCTCTCCTTCTGGCCCGGAAACTGGACTTGTCCCCTCCAAAGGACTGGTTGCCTAATGCCCCACGGTATGGTAGCCCAGAGTGGTACAACTGGGTGACTGATGGTAAGACATCTCTAGTGGGGAGCTATCTCTTTCTTGCTGGGTGCAAATACAAAGGCAAGTGAGGCTTCTAGACAGGCAGCCTAGACATGCACTCAGTGGCAAATGCAAATTGTGAGATCACCCAGACTTCACTTTTTCAATCAACCTGCAATACGTGCTGCAGGGATTGAAACTGAAGCCTAGAAACCCTGGGTTTTCTTTTCATGTCACATTTCTACCAAAGAAGTCTGTTCTCCTTTCATCCAGCGCCTGTTTTCTTTATTCTTCTGCTACTTTAATTCCAGAAAAGCAAAGCTACTGGGGAAAAGATGACTGGGGACTAGCTGAAGTCTTAATGCCCCAGACAGAAGAGAAGAAAACAAAATGGTTAAACGCGGCCATGAGTAATTTCTTTTCTTCTTTGATATGAGCTCGCTCTGTCGGTCTTTTTTGTCTCCCTCCTTCCCCTTCCTCCTCCTTTTCTCTCCAGAGATGTAAGGATCAAAATGTACCCATGATAGGTATTATCTGCCAGGGTAGATGCTGCCCTTTGATAGAAGTCACAGAAATTCAGCACTGTGGCCGACGGGTACAGTCTCGGCATCACCAGAGTATGGGGCATTTAAAGGGATTCCTTCTTCTTGTAACTTAAAGGAGGCTTATCTAACCTTTGTCCCTGGCTTTATCTCAATCAGCACAATGGCTAGAGTCAGTATCAGTCAAAATATTTTAAAATTGCATTTCATAAAATGAATTGTTATATCTTTTAACATAGCTGTATGATGTAGGCAGTGAAGCCACCTTTCACAAGGATGTGATAAGGATCCTCCGCTTGCATGAATCTAAAAATTCTGACTGCATTTTATGTTTGTCCCATAGGTCATCGGTCAGCCAACAATGAAAGGATGTCACAGTAAGTAACACAGAGCCTTCTGTTAGCATAACATTAATTCAGGATGAGATACACTTCCTGTGGGCCACTGAGGCAGCACCAAAACTGGGGCTGTCCCAGAAAATCTAGGGCAGCGACCCTGGTTTTCAAGAAATGTAGGACAGAAATCCCATTCCCTACTTGTACGCATTAAAATGTAGTGTAGGTTCATCTTCCTGCAGTTTGAATTCTTTCTCAATTCCTGATTTCAAGATAACATTGCTTAAATAAACGGGCTCCCAGATCCACTTCTATTACTTAAGTGAATTTTTGGACATGTTTTTAGGAAGAAAGGAAAGGCGTGAAACATGAAAATGACCCTCCCCACTCCAGTCCTCCATAAAGCGGCCAACGGCATTCGTTACAAACCTTTAACATTTTAAAGAAGAGACAAATAGTTTGTAAGATGATCAACCCTCTTTAGACCATGCCGGCAGCACTCACACATTTGTTACCTTAGTGATATGTAAAGCAACTTGGGAAGTGGGTATTATTTCTATTGCATGGATAAAGAAAGCAAGGCTGATTCTCTGCATGTGCTGGTCATAAGTACCAGTACTAAGTCCTCTTCCCCAGGGCCTCCCCTCACTCTACCATCACACAGAAGAACCTTCTGGATTTAGGGCTACCCTCGGCCCAATTCTGAAATAAAGTTAGTCTTTGGTGTCTGTATGTTTCTCCTGTTGCTGTTTCCTTCTTCCTGTGCATTCCCCAGCAGTCTAGTCTGATTCTCAAGAAACTTTTCCACTTTACTGAACCAGAGAGAGATTGAGACAAACTAAGATTTTACTAACAACTTCCTGAAGTAAAGCCTTTAAGATGGAAAGAAACAACTCATCATCCTATTCTAAGATCAGTCGGGCCAGCCCCGGTGTAACCCTCACTGCAGCCTGACCAAGATGAGGCTGAAACAGCAAGAGCATCATAACCCACACAAAAGCTGCTCTTGTGAAACGTAAGGTAATAACCCTTCCCAAAGGAGCCATGAATACAATTTCTGTTCTATCCAGAAAGTTCTGGCTTGCAGCACTGTTGGGCTGCAGTTGCACAGCAGTTATGCCACGACCTCCCAACATACTGCAAGAAAAAAGGAAGTTTTTTCCTTTGGTACGTAGTGATAGTCAACAAAAGCCACTTCCCTTTTCTATTTCTCTTTGAGCTGAGAAGTTGCCAAAAGAGACCAGTAAAATGTGATCAACAAGACATTTGGTTAGGACTGAGGTGCTGTTCTTACCTCCTAATCTCAAATGCCAAGTGATTTTAATCTATCACTCAGTTTTCACTTCCATAAAATCAGAATGACAGTACCTAACCATTTAAGTTTAGAAACATTTAAACAGTGTTCGTTATAGAACACGCTTTCTCAGAGTGCTATGATCCGGGATTGTAACTTTGATTAACTAACACATTAAGAGAGCGATGATCCAAAAGCACATAATTTATCTACTGATTCTAGGTTCGAAGTATGGTCTCGCTTGAACACAATTTCCATATCTGCCAACTTCTCCCATTGAACCTCAACTGCCAACCCTTCAACTCCTCCTCCTCCTCCTCCTGGACCAGGAGCTGTCTTTCAGCCTTACCGGCTTCCTTAATTCAGACCTCTGAGAGAACTTTCTAGCACATCTGCGACCCTTCCTGGCCTTCTACGATGCCTGCCTTGATCACCTCCAACTCCGGGTTCTCTATAACTCTGTATCTTTCCTCACTCAGGGATAAATAGTCCACAACCATCAGGGCCCACTCCAGATGGACATGATCTAAGTGTGACCGGCCTCTCCCTGCTCTTCAACAGTTTTACCACTCTCTCCATCCGATTTCCCAAAGCAGTCATTTCAAACCTTTTCCATTTCTTTTAAGTCTTCAATTCACTGGGACTTCAGAAATTTCCTATTTACTGAGAAGACTGAGGGCAGGCGCTTGTATGAAGTGTCTCCCACTTCTGAAACTTTGTGTTGTTACTCCCTCCTGAATGCCCCTCTGTCTCAAATGAAGTATCTTTTCACCCTTTCACAGGCCTGAGGCAGAGTCATGTCCACCTCACACTTTGACAATCTCCTTTGCCATACAACTTATCATTTGCTGAACAAACAAACTGCATGTCTAAGCTTCCTCTCCCTTCACGCCAGACTACTAGAAAGGCAAATCTACACTCACAGCCCCACACATACATCCATGCATTTCCTTTCCCCACAACTTCTATCCTTCCTCTGAAATGCTCTTGGGTCCTCTCAGTCACCAAATCCCATGGTTTTTCTTGGCCTGCATCCTTCTTGACTCTTCTGTGACACTGCAGACTCAACTCAATCAAAACCGAACTTAATGCTCCTCTCCTCCATTCCCACCACTGCTGACTGTGTTTCCAATTCTCCCAGTTAAGCCAAAGCCTCCTGGTCATCACTGAGCCCAATTTAGTTATCAAGTCCTCTTCCTTCCACTGTCCATCTGTCCCTCAGCCTCCCCTTCCATTCCCATGACAGACGACATCCTGACCTCAACCCACGTCAACATACTGCACTAGCCTCTGAGCCTCCTGTTGTTAAAATATTCCTAAAGTCTCGATAGTCTAACAAAGGAATTTTAAATCCTTCAGCCTGGGAAGGAAGGCTTGCTAAGAGCTGCTCTAGCCTATAGCTCTACGCTTCGTGACCTTCCCTTCCTCTATTTCATGTCATGTATTTCCCATTTCCTCTGAACTGTGGGAGAATTCACAGTTCCCAGAACTTGCCCTGCACTTCTACACCTGCATGCCTGAAGCAGGCCAGTCCATCCATTTGTAATGTTCATCATCATTATTTACTGAAATCCTATTATTGTTTTCAAGATTTGGTAAAGATGCCATCTTTTTCATCTCCCATAAGCTGCGACTTACTCGTTTCTTCGCTCAACTTCCATAGTTCCAGTAAGCCCATCTCTTACTCATTTACTCTTAGCTCATGTTCTTTTGTATGAGAGTTACCTGTGGACATGCCTTCTTGTCCCTATTAGACTTTATGTTCTTGGAGACATTGATGAAGATAACAACAACTATGATCATCATGACCGCCATAACCAGCTCCTACTGCATCCTAGGTCTGTGGAGAGCACATCACCTCATCACACAGCAACACTATAAGGACTGCCTCCACTTTAAGATGTGATTAAGTAACATGCCCAAGGCCCGTAGCAAGGAAGCAGTAGAGCCGGAAATTAAATTTAGGGTTCTCCAATTTCAGAAGCCATGTTCTTAACTCTCTGTGGTATTGCTCACCATCTACAGACCAAACAGATGAACCCTGAATAAAACACACTTTTCCAAAGTCCTCATGGGGGAGAGAGTTTACTGAGCCAGAGTCCCCAGAGTTACTCAGCCTGCTCAGTCAATACATGCCCCTACAGTGAGAATATAGGTATCTCAGGCTCGAACCCTGAAAGGATGATTTCGTAAGTATGACCAAGTCTTTGTGCCTCACGACTAAACAGAAGATGAAATGGAAAGTGAGGGGGAGAATCTAATTCACCAGGATTAGGTAACAGCCTGTCTCTTTGCCTGGGACCATCAACATGGGTAAGGCAAGGAATCAAGCCCCCTCGAAAAGCCTTATTCACATAACCCAAACCACCTCCAGTAATTCTAGTTTCTAAGGCTCTGACATCAGCCCTGTGAAAACATGATAATTGTACTCTGCTGAAAAAGTCTGAATCAAAATAAATGTGGTCTTATTTTACATGTAACCAGGCAAAGTAATAATGGCATGCATAGGTATCAACACGAATAAAGTGGGGGCTGTCGCTCTCTCTAGGTAAGCAGCTAAGGGCTGTAATCCTCCGAGAGCAATGTCATTATACAGCTCAAATCCCATCACAACAAATACCTTCACAACAGAGATGTCTGTATAACAAAAGCTCTTTCAAGCTTTGGCTGACAGCCCACATACTTTAAGCAATATTTGATGTGAGACTTGGAGTTCACAGTAATGGGAATTGACCTGTATTTCCAAAGGTAAGATTTGAATGATTTCATCTCTAACTCCTACCCCATGATATCATGAGGTGGGACTGATGTACAATCTAAACGCCTGAGTATAAAAACTAAACACAAAGACAGAAATGAAATCAACTTATTCTTCAAGAATGAAATTTCTTCCTTTCACTTGGGGAACACTTAGGTAAAGGAGACTGCCCCTGACCCAGGCCCTGAAACACAGCACACCAGGGATACTCTGCAATCTCATCTCATGGAGATGCAAAATGGTATAGTCCATGAAGACAGGTGGACCATGTCCAAATCTCCACTCTGTCACTTAACAGCTGGGAAAACAGGGCTATGTTTCTTAACTTCTTATGAGCCTCAGTTTCCTCATCTGTAAAATGTGACTACCACCACCTACCTTCTGGATTTTGGTAAGGACAAAATGAGGACACATATAAAGCTCCTGACATAGGGTCTGAGATACATGGCATGTGCTCAAAAAAAACTTCCCTCATTGGGTCTCCCGTCTCCTTCTGCAGCCCGTGGGCTTCTGCAAACTATTTTCACCAAATTAGTAATCAGGCACAGTGAACAGAAGTTAACAAAATGTATAGTAACGAACATAGGCTGGTAAAAAATGCTGCTCATAGGAACATCTGGGCAAGAGAGTGACAATGGGAGAAAAACTAGGCCAC
Source organism: Nomascus leucogenys (assembly GCF_006542625.1). Taxonomy (NCBI): domain Eukaryota; kingdom Metazoa; phylum Chordata; class Mammalia; order Primates; family Hylobatidae; genus Nomascus; species Nomascus leucogenys. The sequence goes on from NC_044389.1 coordinate 104,120,472, forward strand.
ACACAGGTACTTACTTGACTGGGAAAAAGGCCTTTTTGGCCAAGGTAAGATACATGTATTCCATGGCTGAAAGTCCCAGAACCAGGCATCATAACACTAAGTGAGCTCTGACCATTATGTCAAAGATAATTTTTAAAAATGCTGATAAACCAAAATTGGGAGTCCCATTTTCCTTGTCAAGGATGAATTGTGGTTATTTCTCTAAAGCATAGTTTACTGCCTCTGGTCTAGTTTTCCCTAGGTGACAGTCTGGCTGGTGAGAGAGCCCTTATTTGGTGATTTTTAAATTTATTTATTTTTTTTAGCTCTAGTCTATTGTCTTTCCTCAATAGCGTACCATGGAAGTATTAAAACAAACTCCAGTCTTCTCCATTTGGAAAACATGTAGGTGACCAGTATCAGAATATGTCCAATAAAGGTATTTAATATTGCTCTCATTTGTGAAGTTTAAAAATCTACAGATTTTCAGTTATCTGATTTTTCTATGTTTCAAATAATGAGACAATCAAGTTTGTGGTGACAACATTCTATGTGCTTTTTGAAACAACCTTGCTACTATGTTTGGAAAACTAGTGTTATGAACACTCTCCGAAGACACGCATGTCCACCTTTCTAAAAGGAGTACTGGCCAGGGGCTCTTCAGTTCCTTAAGAGGCTTCCAAAGCCCTGCCAGACCCTGGCAACAACAGGGAACAAGAGGAACAGCCCAAAATTTCTGGGAGTCACAGAATGTCAGTCTGCAAGATTTCCTAGTTCTATCCTTTCACCTTGCCAGTAAGGAAAAGGCTTAGAGAAAAGTATGTGCCAATACGTTCATATGCCCAACCGAAGTGTATACACAAGCCAAGTGATGCTTTCAGAGGTCTTAGGAGAAGCAACATAGAAATAAAATAACATGCCAGACAGAAACACCAAGGCACAGAGCAAAAGAAACTGTGAGGCCCACAGAACAACAGAGGAGTCCTCAGCAGAGAGACTGAGAGATCAAGAACAGAGAAAGAAGAAAAAATTACTAAAGCAAGAAGGTTAAAACAGCAACAGAGACCAAGTGTAGCAGCAGAGTAGATATTTTAAATTCAGTCTGCAAAGAGCTTACAAAGTAAGACTCCAGGGCATAGAAGCATCACACTCCTCACAATGGTTTCTGGGTCTCTGTTTCATTAACGGCACCCACTGCCCCCCATCACCATCATCTTAAAATGGAGGCAGTAACAACTACCAGATCCTATACCTTCATCTTCACACTGATAAGGGCGTAACCCTCAAGCATTTGTGAAGGTGTCCTAACTATGTCAGGCCACTAGGGTGCTGCTCCCAGCTCCAAAAGGCAGATTCACCTCAGGGTCCCCACCTGACCCCCCGGAATGGGTGTCCCTCTTTCAAGGGAGCCTTGTCTCCCTCGCGTCAGTGGCATCACGCCAACTGTTTATAAGGTACTTAGAGGTCCCCACAGGCTATGGAAAAGTGAAATGCCAATTGTAATTACATGGGCAATCCTAGGAACGTAGGAGTGGGAAGAGTTAGGTCCTGAAACACAAGGCTGAGAAACGCGATTCCTCGGAGAAGCAGCCACCCCGCCCAAGCACAGGCTGGGCTGCCTAGAAAGTGACCTCCCGGGAGCGATCACGCGCCTGGACCGAGCCTCTGCGCTCCCGCCCTGCCTCGGTCCCTCTCTCCCGCCTCCAACCTGTCCCGACGGGCAGGCGGGCGTGGGTGCGGGGAGGAGCCGGGAGCAGCCCCTGGAGCACAGGGGCCGCCAGCACCGGCTGCTTCCAGCCCTCCTGCCTACCCGCCCTCCCTCCCGCAGGCTGGGGGCTCGGACAGCCCCAGCACCCCGCGACGCCCACCTGGACGCCTGGCGACCCCCGCCCCGCGCTCTGTACCTTTACTCTGCGGAGGGTTCTGACTCCGGTCCCGGAGGACGTTGATCTGGTAGACGGCTCCGTAAGGCTCAAAAAGTTCTTTCAGCTCCTTTTCTGACCACGACCTGGGGATCTGTCCGACAAACATCTTAATGGCATCTGGGTCTGGTTGGTCTGAGTGATCCAAAGCTCCGTTCATCTTGTTGGCTGTGCCGTTACTGTCAAAAACGGAACCGGGAGCCAGAGTTAGGGCGGCACGATGAGGGACAGGAAGAAAAAATAGTGGGGGTGGGGGGGCGGGGAGGCGGAAGGAGGAGGAAGAAGAGCAGCGGCAAAGTGCCTAATGAGTCGTAGAAATTTGATGAACTAAAACAAAGCGGAGGCACCATGAGTTGCTCCTCGGCGGCGGCGAGGCTCTCACTGCGTGCTGCTGTCGAGCAGAGCCGGGGGAGCACGGGGCAGCGCCCTGCCGCCTGTCACCCAGGGCGTGGACATCTTGGAGGCTCGGGAGGCAGCTGCAAGTTAAGTGCAGGTCTAGCTCTGCAAGGCTGCCATCAACGCATCAGCGCGTTATCAGCCCTACCCTGGCTGTGGCTGGGAAAGAAAGGCAGAGCTAGATGTCTGCTGGATTTCTCTCCCTCTCCCTGCCCCGCCCCCCGCCCCACCGCCCTTTTTGGGAGGTTTTTGGAAGAGAGGAGAGAGGTGGTAATAATAAAGTCACATGGAAAGAAAATGAAACACTTGGCAGTCCGTCAGATGACTAATGCAAGATGCGGGTGATGAATTTGCAGAGTGCGCGAGGCATCCATGTGTGCATCAAATTAGTACGTTGTTGCTACTCAGAATGGAAAGCGGTCCAGCTATGCAGCTCTGCGCAGCTGATTGGCTGCCCACGCTGGAGAAAAAGGCCGGAGCTGGGAGGGGGCTCCCCTTTAAAAAGCACATTGTTTATGGGACCCAGGCACAAAGGGTTTAATTCAGAGAGGCAAAGGAGATCTCAGAATTGCCTGCTTTGTGCTGGGTTAAAAAAAAAAAAAAGCAGCCCCAGAAAGTTGAGTTCCCACTAAAAGACACTGAATATTTCAAATCTCTCACACTCCATAAATTGTTCTCTGTATATCTGACTTCCAGATGTTGCACTTGAGTTCTAAACAATCACACGTTTGGGAGAGAAAAAAAGAAAGTCTGCCTTTTCTTCTCCCAGCTTCAGTAAATATTTGGGGCTGACAGAGAGCACAACCATAAGCTTTTGCATATCAGTCCTCCTCAACACTGTTTCCAAAATCCCCATTTGCAAGAGAATGCTGTGTAGAGCCTGCACTTCTAGTCACCATCAAGTAATACGATGATGAAGACCTGTCTTTTTCACTTGCCCCCACCCTCCTTTGAGCAGGAATAAATGGTAAAGAAAAACCACATACCCTTTTTGTGCCCCCCACCCCTGCTCCAAATATACCCTGAACCCAACTACTCTGCCAAGTGACAAGGCTGAATGCCTCTCGGCAGCTCATTTGCAGCACTGTGCGCTTGCTCCAGCTTCTCAGCCTGTGAAAATAGAAGGTGCCGAGACAAAGCAGGCAGAAGCTGCCCCTACAGAGCCTCCTCCATGAGTAGACCCACCCCAAGAAGCAGAGAGGTCAGAAAGGGGACATGCTAACTAAATACTAAACTGCAAGGGCCAGATATGATTTCACTGCAGCTTCCTGGTACTACCAAGAAGGCAGACAAAAATCTTACAGAGAGCTACTTACTTGGTTAAAATGAACCATCAGACAAATACACCATCAGAGCACTTTAAATCTGCTGTGGGTCTAGGATGGTCCTAAGCCCCTAAAAACAAGATACTCATGGTTAAAAAGCCAAAACCCTGTGGGGTAAGGAAAAATCCTGAATGAGATTCAACCTAGAGAGGAAAGTGATGTCAAATACTCTTTGCTAGGTCCTGGCTTCAATTTCTACTTCTTCGTATCCCCCTATTTTACCACTTTATTTTTTATCCTTGAAATAAACAATCAGACTGTCTAACTTGAAGCACATTCAGAGCTTGCTCTAATCAACCTTATTGTTATAAAAAATGTTCTGCTGAATAAAATATTGAGTACAAAATCTTCTCTCAACAATTTTGGTGTAATGTAATCCTTGTTTATATTAGAGCCAGATTGTTTATCTTGTTCTTATGCACCTACCCTTTTTAAATCGCTCTTTGAGAATTCCATCAACACTTGAACCCTGTGGGTCTGTGGCTGTAGCGGGGTGGAGGCGGTGGAGCCCCTTGCAGTACAGCATGTCATGTTCACACCCTGTCGGGGGTTGAGAGTGTGGCAAGACTTATTTCTGGGACAGGAAAGACTTGTGGTTACTGCTGTTGACAACCAGCTAGATTGAAAAGAGGAAGGTATTGCCACAGGTCTCGGCTAACAGAAAACAGAAGTTCAAAAAATGGGGCTGCCGCACCTCATCTGTGGAGCGCGTAATGTAACACAATGGAGAACGCAGTGGCATTGTACTAGTTCTAGTGTCCGAACTCAGAAGTCTAGAGCAAGTAGTCCTCAATGCTTCTGCAAGTAAGAGGCCATTTATTCTTTTTTGAAAAATATAAACTCACCAAGATGCATCAAGTAAGGGAAGTAGAGGAGCCGGCCAATGCCTCATGCCTCTGGCCTGTATGTGGCTGGTGTACATTTGTATTTCATCCCATGAGCCACACTTCACCGCTGCCTGGAGACCTCTCATCTAGAGGCAGTGTGGTACAGGGGCTCTGAGTTCTGGCAGCACCTCTTCCTAAATGTGCTACTCTGGGCTTCAGACTCTTATCTGTAAAATGGGTATAGCGGACTCCATCTCTTAGACTCATGTGCTTAATACAAGACATGGCACAAAATAAGGGCTCTCTCAGTGTCGGCTATTCCTACTGTTAATTCCTTCTTTGCATCTGTGAAGCATCTGAAATGAGTGACCATCAAAAATCTACTTTTTGATTCAAAATTTTTAGAATATAGACTCAACCACAATTCCTATCCTAAATAATAACGTGTATTTTAGTCATCACTTACATAGCAAATATTGTGATAGGTACTTTACATTTTTTTCAACCCCCCCACCCCAGTTTAGGCTACTTTGAAACCTACATTTACTCAGTCACATAGTGTGTCTCCATCTCCACAGATTCCCTTCTTCTCTATTCCTACAGAGCCACCCATGAGCACCTCTCATTTCTATCTACATCCTTGCCAAACTACCTGCCCTTTTGGAAGTAACTTTTCCAAAGATTTGCATTAAGTTCTAAGGGCAGGACAATCCCTTCCTTAAGTAAATCCAATGATGTTCACTTGCTGTACAAGTTAAAATACCACCACCCCCCAACTTCCTGAACAAAAGCAAAATAGGTGGTCCTGTCCCAACAACCTCTCTCCTTGCACTGCCGAAATGGGTGGTCCTGTCCCACCAACCTCTCTCCTGGCACTGCCGAAATGGGTGGTCTGTCCCATCGACCACTCTCCTGGCGCTGCCTAAATAGGTGGTCCTGTCCCATCGACCACACTCCTGGCGCTGCCTAAATAGGTGGTCCTGTCCCATCGACCACTCTCCTGGTGCTGTGAAAATAGGTGGTCCTGTCCCACCAACCACTCTCCTGGCGCTGCCAAATCACATGCCCTGAATCCCCACAGTACTGTAGTAGCTTGGTTTACTCCCTTCTCATACACCCAACTGAATCCTGCTCTGGACTCCCAACTCTCTCCCTGGTTGATGCTCATTTTTAGTGGAGACTCACTGAATTCTTTCATCCTCATGGGACTGTAGCACTGACAGTTCTAAGCAAGCCAGAAATTATGTGTTCAACAGTTAAACCTTTGGAGGTACCTGCTCAAAACTAAGGACAGCCAATGTGCTCTTCAAAGAGAAGCAATTACAGGAATAGACACCCCAAATCTCAGCAAGACCCCTGAGAAGATCTCATATTTACAACAACCTCATCTAGGGCTTAGAAAATCAGACTAGCTTGCTTCTCTTCACTCCCTAACCATTCTCAACACCCAGTACAGTGCCTCTTACAGTCCAAGAATTTACATCCAAATTCAAGTAATATTTATTGAGGGACTACTCTTTGCCAGAAACCTTTGCCAAGTACTCGATATACAATACTCTTCAACAGCTCCCATTGGAATCATTATCTGTTTTGAAGATGAACCCAGTGAGAGTCAGAGATACATTGACTTTTCCAATGTCACACAAAAGGTGCCTAGAGAATGTGAATGCACTGAGAGGTGAAGGTCAACTGTCTCTGCTTCACGTTCCATGAGTTGGGTTTCTCCGGGTTGACGTTTCCCAACTCGGTGACCACTTGCAGGCCCCAGACACATGTGCACACATCTCTGCTGGCACCTTGCCGGCAAACTGCAATGAGATCCTGAGTGCCAATTCTGTTAGTACCCTTGGCAAGGAGCCAGCTAGAAGGCTCCTCTAAGACAGATGCCATACGGAATAAGACCGCAAGTCTGCAAGCACTACGCCAGTGGGCAATGGTATTCTCAGTGTCAGAGACAAGATGAAAATGAAATCATGTTCGGAAAAACGATGAGTGCTTACTTTTTAGTTGTAACCCAGGCACTGACCTACTTCCCTATTTTAGAGGAAAAAGAACTAGATCAACAGAGTATATGCAAAATCTTCTGAGGTCCCTCTAAGCAGTAAACTATTATAATAATTGATTCAACATATTATTATCTTTACTAGTTTTAGGACAACAAGCTTTTATAAGGCCCAGTGATTTGCAGGCTTCCTTTGGGAGAATGCAAACAAAAGAATGGAAATTTCTATTCTTTTATCTTGTTCTGTGGGCAACTTTCTGTGTTGTATTTCCTTCATTTATATAAAAAGAAGAACAAACTTAAAAAATGGCTATGAGAATTACCAAATGGCCACGAATTATTATACAAATGCTAAAAGACATAAAATGTCATCTTCAGAATGCCTACTAAATCAAAAAGCACATACAAAAAAGCCTTGACTTAGAAAAATTGTGTGTAAAGATAGAAAATCTGCCTGGTAGTTATTAATAATCTTATTACTCCAATACTTTTTTTTTTTTTTGATCCTTGGGATAATCCACATCAGTGCTACCCAACCCAGTGCCATGATGGAAATGTTCTGTATTTGCACAGTCCAATATGGTGGCCACTAGATACATGTGGCTAATGCAACTAAGGAACTGAATTTTTATTTAACTTCAGTTTACCTAAATAGCTATAGATGTAAATATACTTTTCCTTTCCTTGTTTTTTACTGATTAGAGTTGAGATTTATCTAAACATCACTGCATGGGAGGTTTGTTTTGGAAACGCAAGAATATGGGGCCAGGAAACCCCCATCAGTGCTTGAGGCCCTCAACGGCAGGTCAGGGAACAATGGGCCAGCAGGCCTAAGTTCTTAGCCTGGCTCCGCAACCACTTAACTCTAGGATCTGAGGCTAATCATATGACCACTCTGTGCCTCAGTTTCCTCACTTGTAAAACAAAGCAAGAGGATAGTTCCCATCTGGCTCTTAATTTCTATAATCCTATGGCTATGGTCTGGACCCAGAGATTCATGGAAAAGATAATTTAGATAATATAACCAGCTGCCTGAAATCTTGTTGTGATTCCTTGCCTGTGTCCAATTCAGTCCCTCTGGCTCACAGGTGACACAGGCTGCAGGCCGGAGAGCTGACAAGGTGTCACTGGCACTATGGAGAGTAGCCTGGAGGCTCCGACAGGCTGCTGAGTGGCCGGTTAATTGGGGTGCTGCGAGAGCCCCATCTCTCACCAGGTATGCCAATGCTCTTCTTAATGTCCTAACTTCACTCCCATCATTTCTGTAGCTAACAAGCCACTCTTTCAAAGGGCTCAGGAATCATTTTTAAATATCACTTGTACTTAAGTAATAGCACACGAAGAAACAGGCTTTGTTTGGTTATTACAGGAAACTGTCCAAGACTCAGCTGCTTAAGGCAAAAGCAGAAAGAACCTGGCGATGGGCCTGGTGCCTCCGGCGGGTAACAGGACAGACATGAAATTCATTAATATTAACAATCTCTACATTGTCCATTTTGGTGTTGCCATTATTTAAGAAGAGAAATCTCTTCCCAACAGACTGGCAGTGGGGCAACTAAGGTCTCAGCATCAGCTCCTTCCCACACTGCACGCTGGAGAACATGTCAGAAACTCAGGCCCCACCCTCAGGAGGCTCCCTGTCCATGCTCAACTTAGCGCAGCCTTTCGATTTAGGAAAAGGAGTCAGTGGTCATCCAACCTGGGGCTGTGGGAATTGCAACTCCCTTTTAAAATGCACTGCTTCACAGTCATCATGAAAAAAGCGTCTGTCTTCCGTGACTGCCTTTCAGCAGGGCAGAGTTTGCCACCTTTCTGACACAGCTATGTCTTAACTGTAGTGGCATCCAGGGTTGCTGAAAACTTTGGGTAAATTTAACAAAATGTTTTGGTTATCAGTTACACCACCAAAAAGATGTGAAAATAATGACACTCCCCTATTTAGGTGGAAGGTATTGTTACCATTTATCATGTGTAGCTAAACCTTTTGAGTCACTGCCACATAAATTATGGAATGAGGCCCCAAACCATCTCTGAGATGGCCACACATCAGCTAGTGAATCCACACGGAAAATTAACCAGAGCAAATACCCTAAACATTACAAAGTCAAAGCCCTTCTCCAAATGGTCAAATTGTCATTAAATAGTTTGAGCTCCTCTGAAGAAAAGGTTCAGGTTTCCTATATGTACCTACACACGTATTACCTTATGATCAATCCTGCACTTTGACAAAATTAAAAAAATAGTTTCTTAAGAATGTACAGGACATCATTGTTATTCACAGACAACTAAGAAATAACACATTTTTGTTCTTGGGGACATTTTGCTGGATTACCAAAGCTATTGCTGAACTGTGTTCGGTCGGGGGTCTCAAATGCTTGTCAGGGTAAAATGCATCCAAAATTCGTAGAGAACGGTTCCTGCAGAAAAGGTCACAGAACATAGGCATTTGGAAAAGGGAAACCTTATTACCTTATCTCAACGTGACTGCTAGTAAAAGGCACAAAGCTGGAGAACCCCCACAAAGAAATAAATTTGGAGACATCTAGGGGGTACCTGATGGCTGAACAGACAATAACCCTCCCTGGGAAGAGAGCAAGGCGGCAGCTTAAGACAGCTCTCACCCAGGCAGCTCATTTCCTTCTGTGATTTATCAGAAATAGTTCAGTGGACTTCAGGGCCAAGCAGGAAGCGTTTGCACAGGGAAAGGTAGGTGTTTTAGATGAACTTTTCGAAATGGCAACAGGGAAATCATTACCACAAGGAAGATTTATTGAGGACTTCCCATTCCCAAAGCGCTTTAGGGGCGCGCAACAATGAATCCTCTCTCCTGCGGCTGAGCTCAGTGTGACTGCCCCTCACTTTACAGACAGGAAATTCCTCCAGGAGCCCCTGCTTCTACAGCAGGTCTAGGGTATCCTTCCAGTCTCACTTACCTGCCAATGGCTGGATGCTGCCAAAGCCACCTGTTGGCTATGGGCAACTAATGGAAAGTGGCTCTTTGGATGACTGACAGGAGACTGGTTTCGCCATCAGTTAACTACAAAGGGAATCCTTGTAAAATGATAAGATGAAGAAAAATATAGGGGGAAACTCAACAGGGGCCTGCGCTTCCCAAGATGAAGAATGATTTTTAACACAAATGTCCCCCGCCCTGCATCCACAGTCCAACAACAAATGATTAAAGTAAGGGAACCACATCAAGAGGGGCAAAGCAAAGAGACACGACATCTGATTCCCTGCAGACTAGGTTGTCGTGACTGTGCTTCTCAAGGCAGGTAACTTCTGTTTTCACCACTGAAGATACTTTGCCTGGACTTACTTATGCAAGAGAACACGGTCAGTGCGGATTCACAACCCTCTCCACACACTTCAGAAACGTGGGTGGTGAAAGCCATTTCTTCCCCTTTGCAGAATCTTAAACACAACTGAGGTCTACCCTGAGTCCTTTTCTTTCCTTCTCATTCTCAGTTACTGAGTATCTGCTTTATGTCAGGCACAGTGCTAGGTTTGAAGGTGAGAGAGCTGAAAAATAGGTTGTTTATGTCCTTCTGCTGCTCACAGCCAATTAGAAGAGACAGACATGGACACAACATAAAACCAAAACCAATGTGATATAAGGCCTATAATGGAGCGATAAATAAAGGCCTGGAGTTAGGTAGAAACAAGTGACTCATTAAGCCAAGGGGATTGGGCATTCGGCATTCTAAACTATGCTGCATCCCTGTGAGCAGTGTTTAAGTGAAAATTTTTATTTTTTTTGGCGGGGGGATGTGGATATCAAAGCCAAAAGACGACAGGCTATACCATTTCACTTAGTTGGCAATGGCATTGAAATGAAACAAAAAATTGGGGAGAAAAAAGGCAGCTCTAACAAGGAAGGGGGCTGGGAAGGTGGGAAACGCGGTCCCAGAGCACAGCTCCTCTACAACCATGCACGTGTGAGAGGCACAGAAGTACCAGCAAAGAGCCTGGCGCTGATGGCAGTCACGTGCATGGGTGACCTCGCACAGGGGACACAGCCTCATCCCCCAACCTGCACTTGAAATGCCACCCCCTGTTGGAATCAACCCAAATGTCCAACAACGATAGACTGGATTAAGAAAATGTGGCACATATACACCATGGAATACTATGCAGCCATAAAAAATGATGAGTTCATGTCCTTTGTAGGGACATGGATGAAACTGGAAAACATCATTCTCAGTAACCTATTGCAGGGACAAAAAACCAAACACCGCATGTTCTCACTCATAGGTGGGAATTGAACAATGAGAACTCATGGACACAGGAAGGGGAATATCACACTCTGGGGACTGTTGTGGGGTGGGGGGAGGGGGGAGGGACAGCATTAGGAGATATACCTAATGCTAAATGACGAGTTAATGGGTGCAGCAAAACAACATGGCACATGGATGCATATGTAACAAACCTGCAGATTGTGCACATGTACCCTAAAACCTAAAGTATAATAATAATAATAAAAAAAGAAATGCCACCCCCTGGAGCCTGTCCCGCAAAGGACCTTCCATTTCCACCCTTCACTCTCACACACTGTGGGAATCCTGTGGAGAGGTCACCTATTCTCAAGTATTTGAAAATAACTGCCCTCATCTTGACCATTAAACTCTAATCTGACAGCACACTCTGGCACCACCTCAAATTCAGCACACCTAAAGTTCATCTCTTCCTGTCTCTTTTTCCTCTAATTAGCTTTTAGGCTCATCTTCCCTGTCTTTCATACTGGCTCAAACTCCCTCCCCAACCAGCAATCCATGATCAGAAACGGTGCTGCACACAGAACATGCGCGTAATGCAGACTGGCTGCTTGCTCTGGCCTTTCCCTTCTCTGACCGCGGAACCTCAGAAACAGCGATTCACAGAACCCCCATCAAGTGCGTGGTGGAAGTGTGAAATCCTGAAGACAGGGATGTCTCATTCAATCATTCACTTAATCAATATTTATGAAGCGACTCTGACAAATTCAAGGAGCTGGGGATACCACAATGACTAAAGTGGGGGTAAAACAGTCTTTACGGAGTTATATTCTAGAGTGAGCATGAAATAGGCAAATAAGTAAGCCTTATTGATTAAAAAGACCGTTTTGACAGAGAAAAATAAAGCATGCAGGTGAGGGGGTTGCTGGGTATTAAATAAGAGGGCTGCAATATTAAATAAGGTGGTCAGGGAAGGCCTCGTCTGGAAGGTGAGGATGGTCTCAGCACATCCTTAACACACGTTTACTGAATGAATAGATTTAATACAGCAAGCAAGAAGTCTTCAAAGTAGTAAAATTAAATCACATGTCATGTGATCCGTGGCCACTATTAAGAGCCACGTTATCCCGTCCAGTGCTGTCCTATTAAATCCGAGAGTCAATACACCTATTACTAGTCAGTTACTGAGTCATGCCTATTTTTCTCCAAATGCCCGCTGGGTCCACTTGTCCCTGAACAGCCACTGTCCTGATTCTGGCTATCCTCTTGTTCTCACTACATTATTATTCATATAAAACCGCTTCATGGGCTTTCCTAATTTGGACTAAAGGACAAAAGCGTCACTGACCTTTGTGCTTGCCCGGCATTCGGAACTCCACCTACTTTTCTGTTAAATGCTGATTATCTGTCCATTCATTATTCATTTTATCATCTATCAATGGCAGAATTTAATCTCAGGCTGGTCTCTCCTCAACCTGCTTTTGGCCTACCTTTCTCAGTCGTAAATGATGTGTAATCAAGGAATACAAGTGAAATGAAACGCCAGGCTAAGGAAGGCAGCCAGCAGCGTGAGGTTTGATGTGAACGCGCTGGAGATTAGGGACGCCACTGTCTCCTTCCACTGATCTGGAAAATCAAAAGTTGACAGTCCATGGGAGCTAATTACGTCATATTAATGACAGTAGTTGTTTAGAGAGGAAACAGAATCCACTTGTGAAGGGGGATATGTATTTATTACATTCAAGTGTATTTTCTTTTTCCCAAAAATGCCTTCAAACTCCAATATTTGTGAATAGTCAGCATAAAGAAAAAAATGATCTTAGAGCAGACAGAAACGTATGTCACAAAGTTCCCATCCGGATGCTCATGCCCTTTGAGGTCTCTGGAGAACTCTTCAACCCACTCCTCCAAGATCTCTCATGTTGGTTTTCCACAGCCTGATCACTTGCATTTCAAAGCCACAGGAGAAGACGAGGAGCAAACAAAAGGGAGGCTCTGCAATAGGCAGGCCCATATCGTGGTGGGGACAGACACCAGGGTCTGAAAGAGCCTCGTGGTGAAAAGCCCACCCGCAGCAGGGACTCAGATGTGTTCCCTAGCCATTCCCAAGGACAGCAGCACAGCGGAATTATTAATTTGTATAATGACAAGCTTGTCTCATCCAAGGGGTCACATTAAGCTCAATAAATTCTGCTTAAGGAGGCCGGGAAATATATAATTTATTGTAAGAAGCATTCCTTCAAAATGAGACAACAAAGAGAATTGGTGCCTTAAAGGAGAAGCTTTCAACTGTACTGCAAACTTAGCTAATCAGACTGACTCATTCCTCAGGGATGAGCTGAGATGTTACTCTGGTTTTCACACAGTGGCGTATCAAATGTCGAGATTTGTGTGCCATCTAATTTGCTGTCATTCAATGCAACAACTGACTCTGCCTAAACTCTTTGGCTTTGTTTGGGTTAATGCTAAGTATCCTGCTGGGTTTTTCCCTACCTGTGATTGTTTTTGTTGTTTTGTCCGGGAGAAATAAGGGCGATGGGTGGAGTACGTGGGAGCAATGAATGAGTTGTTCCCTTTTGGAAGTTTGTTTTTTCAGTCAATAATGTATCGTGAATCCAGAAGTAAACTTTAGTTCTTTCTCTTCAACACATCACAACAGATGATTGGTGAGGTTTAAAAATTGTATATAAAATGCCCCAAAGAGATGACTGTGATATCATTAAAGGGACAAGCGTACATTTCCTACAATTTTCCTGTCCGGACACAACAAAAGGCAATCAGATGCACTACAGTGACTGCACTGAATTCCTCGACAGCAGTTCAAAACGTGCGTCTCTCTGACAGTCTCAAAGCAATTTGCAAGAAGACTTCCAGAGTTCTCTGCAGGCCACCTCATCCTGCACGTTTCCCTTCCATGCAAATATGCTGGTCTGTCATGCTACAAAACCACATCTCAAAAGGCAAAGTCCAAATGACATTCTACTTCGCTAGTTTTTAAATCCCTAAATTGTATCTTAAGATGAAATCAGTACCAAATACTACATTTTGATTTGGAAATCTATAGGTCCTGTCTCTTTGCTGCTTCTCTCTCTCAGCAAGTCATAAATTCCATTTAGCATCTTAAATCACCAATTAAAATAGGCTTTGATATTTAATTTGCTTATTTCTTAAAACACACACCATCAGATATAACCCCCCAAACAAGAGTAAAAGTAGAATTATGTGCTAAATTATAATGGCTGTTATACTAAGAAGCTGAATATCATTACATCAAAACTCCCCATAGTTGATTTTTTTTAAAGCCATTTCTTCATTTTTTGACACTACATCTGGCACAATGAATACAGATGATCATGTGTTTATATATCTGTCTAACTGCCTTTCCCAAACACAGCCAGATGGAGTCTTTCAGAATCAAATTAATTTCAGATTAATTCACTCTGGACCCACTCCAGTTTCATGACTCTTTGCTTTGAGGCAGCAACCAAATTGATGTGAAGTCATCAACTTGAAAGAGCACAGGTTCCTCGATATCAAGGGAAAAAAACTGTACAATTCTGCGGTTGCTGCCCCTACCCAAAAAGAAATCCATTCAGGTACCACAAGATGCCAGCTTAGGGACGGATCAACATTTCACGGTGTCAAAATCACCCAGGAAGAATTTTTCTTCTTCGATCCAAATAAGATCACGGTTAATTGTACATCCAATATTCATAATGCCTTTAGATGAGATGATTCCAGGGAAAATTAGCATCTCCATTAGTAACAACAGAACCAAGGGTGTTAGGGTAAACTTGCCACATAAGCAGGGTCAGGTGCGACCTGAGACACAAGAGAGTTAATCCTAAACGCACAAAGCGCATGTTCTCTGTCTCTAGCTGTAGCTACTGAAGGAACTATAAACAAATGTAGCTGGGCTTTGCATGCTGTCAATCTTGGTGGATGCCTTTATTATCCTACTTGTTTCAATTGCAATTTGGGTTTCCATGGAGACACAACAGTCAGCTCTAGAAAATTATAAGATAAATGTCAGATGGTGATAACGGTGTTAATGAAGCTTCGGTGACAAGCAGCTCTGTGCTTCAAATAATAAGCCTATTTTCTATTAGCATATGTATAACCTGTCAAAAAATACCTGGAAGAGAATATTCAAAAATACCTATCTATATTTAAAAGGGGACAGGTGAAAGGCCCCTCTAGAATGGCTTAAATATGGTGGGTCAACCTGAACAACAACAAAAAAATTAAATTGCCAGTTTCTTGGGAAAATTAGGCATGAGCCAATGGCTCTAAATGAGGCTTTAGCTGACATTCAGAAATACCTGACTTCACTTGGTCATAAAATTTTTTCTTGTAATGTGGTCCAGGGAATCTGTTTTTGCTTCTGGAAGCTAAGAGCTCCACTCGCTAAGTCTGACCCTGGAAGATTATGAGCCTTAGAGAAATCAATGCCACACCCAAGCTCACGGTACCTGGATTGATGGAGCCCACCACCTCCCTCGGTGCTGGGGTGCTGGATAACTCTAATGGGATTGCCAGAGTCCACTGCCATCCTTGACTATTCCACAGCCAAACAAGTGCTACTGAAATTTTAGCAGGTCAGAGAAACTGACAACTGTGACAAGAGTTATTTAAGTTTGATGCATTCTGAAGACACAGGCTGAGACTGTGGAATTGTGAACTACAGCACAGTTCAAGGAAAGATGCTACAGAAAGTAACTGAAGGAAAAATTTCCTTTTTTGGGAGAAAAGATTACTAAGAAATAAAGCAGATTTTTATGTTTTGTTCAAGAACATCCTTTAGGATTCTGAGTGAAAAGGTTAAAAGGTGACAAGTTAAAAGGGTGGGAAGTTAAAAGGATAATTTTGTAAGTCACAGTCTCTCCAGAAAGACAATACAGACTTGCATAGCTATTTGACACCTTGCTATAGTCCCATTATTTAATCCTTCCCACCAGATTTTTTCTTTATTAACAACTGTTTCCTGAGAACCTACTTGGTGTCACGCACTGTGTTCAGAACACAATGATGAACAATGCGTTGTCACTGCTCTTATATTCCTCATTGTTTAGTAGCTTGTACAACCTAATGTTCAAGCTAAAACTCAAGACCTAAAGGTCTTGAATGAGGTGTCACAAAGTTCTTTTCTTTCTGTCCAAGCTTGGTCCAGTTTCGCAGTGACTACAAGAGTATGTTTTCGCGGGGCATGGCATCTCTTTTGGCTGCACCCCTGCATGTGGAACAGCCCAAGTCCTCTCCCATCCACTCACTCCTACCCAAGCCCATTCTTCAAGGGGAAATTTCACAGGAGTCAAACCCAAGGTCTAGGATAAAACTGGGCCATGGTGCTGGGGTCAGGACTTTCACTGTAGCTTTTGAAGAAACTACAGAAATTCTTGTTCCCTAAACAGCATTTCTTTTTCTCTTTATAAAGCTCTCTTCTAACTCTGAATGGCTTGTGTAGACTGCCCCAGGCCTGCCTCCTACTCAGAGAGAGGGCTACTTCTCCCATGTTGCAAGATGGAGCATGACCAGAGTGAGACTCAGGGCAGAGTGAGAAAAGAACAAATGGTTTAAACCAGACACCCTTGTTTTTAGGAGAAAGAATATTCTATGTTTCCTAAAAGCCCTTACCTACTTATTTTTTTTCCTTGACTCAATTCACCATGAGATGTAAATGACTAAATTCACCACGAGATGTAAAGATCCAGGGACTCAAGTTAGGGTTTGGTCCAGAAAACGCAGCCTCATTCCTCCTTTTAGTTCAAGGCTAAAATGATCTTTTGCTCTCTGTGGCCAGGTGGCTCTCTGCAGCCACAGGTTCTACAGCAAGGCTCATGGCCATACACAGGGTCCCCTGTGTATACGGTACTGATACATCTCCAGGAATAAGGTGATGGAAGAGTCCAGAGTTCAAAACTCTATCCACCTCACTCAACTGGAAGGAACACAGCCTTGCCAAAAGACAAAATAAAAACAATACAAAACCAACAATCCATAAACTGTCGACAACAGCAAAATCCTACAATATTGTCACTGACTCACACACTCCCCGGTCTCTTTCCCGGTTATCCCATCCATGGAAAAGATACAGAAGAAAAGCAATTCAAGCACACACAAAGCCTGGGATACTAGCAATACGGTTCTTTAATAGGGGCCAAAGTGGTAATCTGAATCCAGGGAATATACAGGAAAAGCCATACGGTTTAAATTTAATAACTTGATTTGGACTATGGGACCGGAGGTGGAAAACTTTCAGTTGTAAATTAAGGCTTAATATTATACTACTAAAAACTGGGTGGGGAAACAGCTGTGGTCATGGAAACAGACTACAAACAGCATGCCTTTCTCACCAACAAGTCTAACCAATTAAATAGCCTCATTCTTCCTTAACTAATAGTCTTTATTTATTTTGCTCCTGGACTTTTTATGATCTCACAACATTCTTGAAAGGTATTGGGGAGTTGAATATTTAAGCCAAAAAGTCACCTGTAATCATTGTTGATATTTTTATACTACTGAAACAATTACTGTTCTTTTTAATAACCACACAAAGCATCTAACTGTAGTTCTTCAGTGTTAAAATGACAGGTCTAGACTGGGGCCCCCAAATTAATCATAATTTTCCTGAATTCATAGTATTTGCTAAATAAACTCATTGGAGAGATGGGAGTTTCACATGTGAGAGAAATAAATAGATTATAATTTAAGCGTTGCACAGCACAGCTTCAAAAGCAAATGCAAAAGTGAAAGCTGAAAACAAATGGCTGCCCAGGTGTTTTGTTTTCTTCCTGCTGGTTGACATGGGGAGGTTTGGGTAAACAGAGGCAGCTCAACTGCTGATCTGAAAGCCAGAGCTCAGTGCAGCCACTGTTGGTTGAACCATAATCCACTTTGAATGGTGTCAAAAGTATCTTTTAGATTTTAGGTTTGTATGTTTGTTCTTGCAGACCATTATATAAGGGCAATCAAACAAAAGAAAGTAAACAGGAATTCCCAAATCAATGAAGTCATTCAAGTATGACTATGAAGGAAGTCTTTCCAAAACAAGGTGGATTGCAAGTTCCTCTAAGACATGGCATGCAGGGTTCATGTTCAGATAGCAGTGCACACGCTTGCTGTGCTGGGAGGGGTGTCACAAAGTAACTAGGTCAAAATAAAGATTATAAACCACAAAAAGTGTGATACCTGTGCTCTTGCCTTCAGCTCTACATTTTCTTTGAAAATCACAAAGTGTGTGTGTGTGTTTTCTAGATGACTGATTTAGGCAAAACAACTACTTGGAAAGATTTGTGTCTTATGTTAGTAAAGACAACAATGAAACAGATATCACTGATATTGAAAGCTAAAAACTCACCAAGGACAGGAGGATACAGAAATATTAACAACAACCCATATTACTACAAAAATAATTTTAATTCTCCTCCCAGGGTCATATGGTAACAATTTTGGAAACCACATTTCCCCTGGGAAATTTAACTGTGAGCTTTTCTGTGTCTGCAGTATCAGGGATAGATTTAACAGGGGAAAGACATTAGGGTTTTTGGAGATCAACTGACAAGTGCTGAATACCTGAAAACAGTGTATTTCCATCGGGGGAGATGCAAGGTGATGAGGTAGCTTCCTAATTATGGGCTTATAATGACACACACACTTAGCGATCAGCTTGTTTTTGAGGCTTCCATTCAGAGGTTTCATTAGCAACCCAAAGAATTGTGATCTCTGTGGACAGCTTGGAAACGTTCTACCTCAGCACACAGGAACATGAGAAGCCAAAGAAAGTCAGTGAGAGCAGAGCACGGGAGACGCAGCAGTAAGAGGAACATGAAATGTGTCCCAAAGCCACCCTCACAAAGCGCAAAGCCTCGGGTTTACTTAGTACATTGCTTCTGGAAATCCTACGTCCTCTGGCCACGGGGCTCATATTGACTTTATAGAAAAGATTTGTTCTTGAGGAATTTTCACCTACACGAAACCCACAGATCTGGGCATTCAGCTGTGTGGGAAATAAAACTGCATCAGCTGATGAGGGTGGGGACATTTCCTTAATATACGTGTCAACAGGTCAGGTGTGGTGGCTCATGCCTGTTATCCCAGCACTTTGGGAGGCTGAGGCAAGTGGATCATCTGAGGTTAGAATTCAAGACCAGTCTGGCCAACACGGCAAAACCCTGTCTCCACTAAATATACAAAAATTAGCTGGGTGTGGTGGCACACACCTGTAGTCCCAGCCACTCATGAGGCTGAGGCATGAGAATCGCTTGAACACAGGAGATGGAGGTTGCAGTGAGCCAAGATCACACCACTGGACTCCAGCCTGGGTGACAGAAGGAGACTCCGACTTGGGAAAGAAAAAAAAAACCTGTCAATAATGCCAGTGTGGTGGCAGGGACTGGGCAGCATTCACAAGGAGGTTACTCTCCTAAATGGGTTAGAACTCAGGACAAATGCGTTCCAGCTCAGAGCCAGGTTCCTAGTGATACCAGAGTGATGAGGTTTATTGAGACAATTTTTAATACACTAACTGGCCTTTACTGACAGGCTACTAGGCTTGTTTTGTGTGTGTGTGTGTGTGTGTGTGTGTGTGTGTGTGTGTGTGTTTGGTTTTTAAGACAATAATCGACAACAACAAGGGCAACTAGCTTGGCTGGGTGGAGGCAGATATTGCTCTTCCCCCCTTAATTAACAAAAACATTCCAGAACCCTGACAGAGAAGAATAATGGTGAAATAAATTATGGAACCACTTATGTATGAAACCATACATTATTAAAACTACTCTAAATGGGCCCTTAATCTAAATAAAGATGGTCATTTTAGGAAGCCAGGCATCTCAAGAATGAGAAAGGACACAATGTTATTGTGACCCAAGATATAAAAGGTGGATCGCCTTGCCAGCAGACAGTGAGAGTATCAAACTGCCCTTGACTATGATTAAAATTCATGTATGTCTCTAACACTGGATGAGTCTCAGCTTCAATTATTTACAGCCCTGTATTTCTGTTGGTTAAAGATAGGAGAAAGAAGCACATTGGGCAAAACTCACTACTAGTATTTATACTTGGCCTATTCCAGACCAGTGAGCAAAAGCAATGCCTTCCATTCTGTGCTGTGTGAAGGCAAGCACAGGCCTCCACTGGCAAAATCTGAACAACGAGCAATGCCCACAGCTTAGGGTTCTCACTGTTGCTCAAAATACCAATTGAGTATGGCTGAAATACCTTTTACTCTCTCAACTGTAATACAAGGAACCTTAATGCACACATTTGGGAAAAAACAGAGGAGCCCCTTCCTTATCAAGCCACGTTCTTTTTGCCACACTGGGGTCACTTTCATGGCTGTTCATTTATGCAAATAAACAAGCGGTGCTCTCGTACTCTTCTAATGTAAAATCTATCTTACATACACATACTATTTCACACACCTTCCTCATTCTGCCCTGTGGCCCTCTGAGGCAGAGAGAAACCTCTTTGCTGCCACTGTGCCATGCCTCCTGCTGGGAGGAAGGAAATCTTGCCTTGTGTGTGAGCCCAGGTGAGGCTCTGCTTGGCAGTTTTACAGACCTGTGGTCAGGTATTCACAAAAATGGATTTGCAAGTGATACAGTAATATGAAATCTCAACTCCATGCCGTGGAGATAATTATAATCAGGACAATTTCCTCCTAACAAAATCGGCAAACCGTTATTATGTGTTTCCGTAACTTAAATTCTGCATTAAATATAAGAGGAATCCACTTGCCTTGCATATATTGCCATGTGATTATGAAACACTGAACCAAATCACTTTAAAGACTCACCCCACTTAACAAAGGCATCCTGGTTTATATGCATAAAAGCCACACTCCAAAAAGCTTATGGGGACAAGCTTTACACAAGCATTTTATTTTTTAATGACTACAGAAGCTCCTGGGGCTCACGATATTAACAGAAACAAAAAAGGAGGGAAGTAGTGTTGGTTTTTAATTACTTCTACCTCTAAACCTAACAATCTTAAAATAAGTGAGTGTTCTTTAAATATTTAGAAACAAACTAAAATGAGACCCATTTGACTTGTCCAGACACTGGTTTGGTGTCAGTACCACTACTGCTGGCACCACAATTTCTCACCAAGAGTGCAAAGTCAGAGCAAATGAAAAGCTATGATTCCTTTTCCCAAAGTATCATCCTTCACAAAAACAAAAACCTGAAAATACCAAGTAGCAGTTTCTCTTGAATCCATCAACCCTTTTTCATTCCTATAGTCACCTTCACTGTGTATCCTGGCACACCCAAGCAGAGAACCTGGCAGGCACAAGGGAGTGGGTGGGTGGATGGATGGATGAGAGATTGATCAGATAAATAAACCGGACCTAGTAATGTGTCTCTTAGTCCAGGCACTGATCTCATTCTAATGACTTCCAGTAATTTTCATTTAGGCATCATGCAATCTGAATGTCAATTTAGAGAACTACATTGACCAAATCAGCTCCATCTTCTTCTTTCAAATAAACACATCCTTTCTGATGTCACATGCCATGGCTACAGGCTGGCTGCTGAGCTGCCTTACTTTTCACCCGTGCTATCAGGACGTCCAGGCAAAGATAACACTACGTGGATAAACACACTTGGGGATGTGGCTGTGAGTTGCAAATGCAAGATGAGCTTATCTGATGACACAGAGAGTCAAGGTGCCTCTAGCCTCACATGGAAAGAATCCTGAAAAGTCCTCTTAGATTATGAGAAAGATTCCATTATTTAGCAATGGTATATGGTAACAAATCACCGACAGAGCACATGAGGGTGCGGCCATTGGGGAATGATGGAATGTGGCTTTAGTGACCCCACGATATTCTTCTCCAATCTACTTTGTGAGTAATTCCCTTCCACCAGCTAAGCATGACCACAAACAGGCCACACAAGGAGTAATAAAATGGAAAGGGAAAACAAAGTTGCTTGTTTAGATTATAACAACAATATTTCTTCATTATGAAAGTTGGATTGTTGAGACCTGAAACACAGCTATGCTTACACATTATCTTATCCATTTTCTAGGATACGTGTAGAGATATGGATATATTCCGTATGTTCGAAAAGATACCCTGGTAGAAAGCTCGATTAATTACACTTTCGGTCCTTTTGGAAAACCCTGTCGTGAATGTGTGGCAAATACTGCTAATAAGGTGTCATTATCTGAATAATTCATTCATTCATTAAAATGAATCTCTGTAAAATACTACAAAATATTTGTAGGAAGCGTAGTAAATGGAAAAGAGGGAGGGTTTTGATGCTTCAGACCCAAGTTCAGATCCCAGCTCTTGAAGCTTCCTTGCTATGCAATCCTGGGCTGGGATCAGAGTGCCAGATCCTCCAGCAACAGAATGAGCACACAGAGGCCCACCTCTTTGTGCTGTTGTAAGGATTCGGTGAAATGTTTTACACCATCTAAAAGTACCAGAGGAGAATACAGGTAGGTATTCTCACAATGTTCTTGGATTTTAAGTAGTAGTTAGAAAATGAAAAAAGTATACCTAAGGAATAATTGTTTCTCATACAATGTAAACAATGTATATAAAATCCACATTTTAAACAGAAGCGACGTGGCCTAACCTGATCCCCAGCACCCAGGATGCTACATTAGTGCAACCAATACTGGTAATGACACTAAAAAAAGAAAAATAAATGAAGCAACTTCTTATCTACCACAGAGGCCTGGCTGGATTTTCTAAAGCATGTCTGGTTTATGTGCAGTTGTTCTACATTCAGGTTGAAGGGAGCCCTGTACAGAGTGCTACAATCTCTCTGCAGTCACCCACAGCTCACTTCCGTCTCCACTTCCTGCCTTCAGCGTCCCCACCCTCTTTCAGTAGCTGATTTGAGAATATAGATTTCCCAGAACAATTCTATCCTTTAATATCTCCACCCCACCAATTGGTTCCGTGTGGACAATTTTACCTGATTCTCATATTAAATGCAATCACTCACCAGGCAGTCATGTTTTCAAACGTGGGAGTCCTGCATACAACCTGCTATTATTTGCTTGGTCAGCACAAAGCACATTTCAGAGACGCTCCTGAATCCTGACACTCCCGCAAACCCATCTGAAGCTCAGCCAGCTCTTTCAACAATACATAAAAGTATCTCTGCCACACAGATGCCTGAGACTCACTTATAGAGCAATTACAAACCTTGAGCAGCAGCAGTGTTTTACATTTGTTCTGTTCTGTATTTTTAGCCCGGGCTTTTTCCTTTCATGGATTATGGTAAATATAACATTTGCTTCCAGAATGTGGGACTTGCTGGGATCATAAAGGAAAGTGCGTAACAAGCAGATTACCTTTGGCTACTGCATTATAGGGAGGAACACAGTTACGCTAAGTGGATGGATTTAGTTATATTCAAATTCTATTAAGCTGCCTTGCCTTCGACCCAGAAATAAACAAGAAAGTCTTACAGCTTCGCGTATTTTCAACTCTCCACTCCCCAGTCAGGGCTTGGTGAGGGGTGCCTTTTTTTTTTCTGTTTCCTGAGACAGGGTCTCCCTCTGTTGCCCAGGCTTAAGTGCAGTGACACAATCATGGCTCACTGCAGCCTCGACCTGCTGAGCTCAAGCGATTCTCCCACTTCAGCCTCCCGGGTAGCTGGTACGACAGGCGTGCACCACCACACCTGGCTGATTTTTTATGTTTTGTAGAGATGGGGTCTCCTCATGTTGCCCAGAGTGGTCTTGAACTCCTGGCTCAAGTGATCCTCCTGCCTCGGTCTCCCAAAGTGCTGAGATTACAGGCATGAGTCACCACACCTGTCCTTGGAGGTGTTTTTTTTGTTTTTTTTTTTTTTAAATAATACAGTCTATGTTTTTGGAAGTTTGTTCCTGAAGTTTCTTTCCTTCATTTAACATTGTCTAATCTGCTTTCTCAACACCAATTCAACACAGGAGCACGGGAGAGCCCAGTTAAATAAGCACGATAATTCTGCTGGAAACTACGTACAGTCTGTTGTGTAGAAGCGTACAGTAAACATTCTGCACCGAGCACTGTGTCTCGTCCCCAGCAGATGACATTCCTTATGACTTTATATCCCATGGCTAAATCGATTAATATAATATCGAACTACTATTTGTATATTTTGCCTAATTGCCCAACTACATAAATCATTATGAGCAAGAGGGACGGCTTTTTTTTCCTTCTTACTCACAAGCCTACTGCTTTTCTGACCTTGCCACCATTAGCGAGAGTAAGTTGTAAATGCAGAGCTGCAAATGTCTTTCAAAGACAATTACTGTGAAACTTTGTTCTAACATTATGAAATGCGGCATTTTCACTAGATAATGTCCATATTAAGCACACCAACCACAGGCCTAGAGAGTGAACCCAAAAATGAAAAGAAAATGTACCACTAGCAAAGCATTAACTGCAGAAATGCCAAGCAGCTTTCTCAGCCAATTGAGTGGCAGCACTGATACACAGCAGTGCTGGGAATATACAATATTTAAAGAGCTGTCTCCTTCAGGTCTGTGCATTTTATTTGTTTCCTTTTTGAAGAATAAAGACATTTACCACTCTGAAAAACAATTTAAGTCAGGTATAAACTTTGAAAAGAAACGTGTTTTAATAAAAGATGAGAATAAATGCAAATATATGTCTAGAGACTTTCTAACGTAGATGCTTGGCAGAACATTGAAAAGGTTAATGCAAGATCTATACTAAGACTGGTGCCTTTGGTGGCCATTTTGAAATAGCGAAATAAGCATAAAATATTGCAGGGCACGTTAAACTGTGTGGGGGCCTGAAGTTCTCAACGTGAGAGATGCAAGAAACTACAAATAAGGGAAGAGGAAAGCAATGGTATGCACAGTAGAAAACATCCAACTAATTCTTCTGGGGTGGAAATCATTCCAAATGCGGATGGAGTCAGGAAGGCAGGAATGGCAGGAACTGTCAGGCCTGGAAGGGTCAGTCAGTCAGACAAAACCGGAACTTGAAGTGAGAGGAAGCATACATATGGCGATCTTAAGCTGCAATGGTCAAGTGAATTTGTTTTTCTACAAGTCTCTAGCATTTCAAGGGTTTGCTGATTTCCAACAAACCAGAATCATGATGATTAAAGAACAAGATATTTCATTAAACTGGTTATCAGAACTGTGAAAAGGTGACAGAAGCTTATTAAGAATTGGTGGGCTAAGGAAGAACATTTTTACTATCTCCAAAACCCAAGAGATATGAGATGGAAAAGTGTCCATTACAGGCACACAAAGGAAAAAAGAGGACAACAGGGAGAGAGGAAGAAGCACGAGGGGAGCGAGATTCCCCAGGGAAGGGAGGACAGAAGAATCACGAGTGGAGTGAGTCCCCCCAGTGGAGGGAGGACAGACCTTGGCTCTACCAGATTCTCTTCCTAACTACCTGGCCTTATGTCTTACCTTCCCATTCATTCCACACACCACTGCTGAGTTCTTTTTCCTAACTACAGGTGTGTATTTCTTGGATCCTGTGGTCACCAATTATGACAGCCCATCCACTTTTTTTTTGTTTGTTTGAGATGGAGTCTCACTCTGTCACCCAGGCTGGAGTGCAGTGGTGCGATCTCAGCTCCCTGCAAGCTCTACCTCCTGGGTTCACGCCATTCTCCTGCCTCAGCCTCCTGAGTAGCTGGGATTACAGGTGCCCGCCACCATGCCTGGCTAATTTTTTTGTATTTTTAGTAGAGATGGGGTTTCACCGTGTTAGCCAGGATGGTCTTGATCTCCTGACCTTGTGATCCGCCTGCCTTGGCCTTCCAAAGTGCTGGGATTACAGGCGTGAGCCACCGCGCCTGGCCCAGCCCATCCACTTTTAATCGTCACTCTAAAGTTCTTCACCATTGGATGCAACTGATACTTTCAGTTCTTACCCTATTTTCCCCCATAAGAACCACAGGGCACAAACTCTTCCACCCTGTTGTCTGCCTCTGGACACTTCATTCACTTCTGCACCCTAGAATTCGTTTCCAAATCAGAATTTGCTCCCATCAAGAAACAAGTTATCATTCAAGACACAGTGATCAATTCTTCTCCAAACGTATCACATTGTTGTCTATGTAAGCCATCTGAGGGGCAGTCATACTTTATGCAATCTCACATGTTTTCATCTTGGGCAGCTACCTAGTTAGGGTATTATTTAACAAGTGCGAAAGTATGATGTAGTGGCAAGGCCTCTTGCCGAGGAGTCCAAAGACATTGTTTGCAGTTGTATCTTCATTACTTATAAAGAGGGCTACAGGACATGGCTTCATCTAAGCTACAGTCTCTCATTAATAATATGTCAGCTGCAATAATGTGATAGATTACAGTTGTTTCAAGGATTAAAACAGATACTATATGTGAAACTACTGTGCATGTGATTGAAACACTATATACCATACATTATGTTTTTATCTTTCCTCCGAACTAGACTAAATGTCTTGAGGGCAGGAACCAGGTCTAGCAGTTCTTTGAATTTTCAACCTTATCCATCAAGGCACATGACTATGAAACAGGAACTAAATAAACACGCAATGATTGATTAGTCTGCCTTCAAAGTCAACAGTGAAGGGCCTGAGGAACTGAGGACTGTTGCTTTTGTATTCTTCCCCACCCCAGGTTGTCTAGTCTAGACCACACAAATGCATTTTCCACTTGGCTCCCCCAGAAAAATCTTCTAAGAATGTTAATCTGCTTCTGTTGCACCAGGTCCTTAAAAACTTTACAGCTCCTGTAGGTACTCTTCAAGCCTTTCAGAATAATGAAGGCTTTTCAGGAGCTGTCTTGTGGCTTATTTTATAGCCTTACTCTTCCCATCCTACCCCTCTGAGTCTCTGCTCCTGACTGGTCAGCCCCCTGGCCCTTGAATGTGCTGAACTCACCCTTCCAATGTCCTCCATCGTGGGGACTGCCCCTTGCCTTTATTCCTTTTGCCAAATCCTATTTAACTTCACAACACTTCTCAGGGAACTATTCTGCTCCAACCAGTAATCCCAGTATAGGTTAGGGGGCACTGTGCTAGGAACCTTAGCTCCACATAATGACTTAGACAAGAGCTTCCCCACAAAGGAGTCAAGCATTCAGAGTTTCATTCCCAGACCTTAGCACAGCTCCTGGCATGTGGTGAGTGTTCAAAAAACTGTACTCAATGAATGACTCTATGAATAAACGAAGAAAAGTTAGCAACTATGCTTTATTAAGATAGGGTCTCTCTGTCATGCAGGCTGGAGGGCAGTGGTGTGATCATGCTCACTGTAGCCTCAACACCCCTGGCTCAAGCGACCTTCTCATGTCAGCCTCCCGAGTAGCTGGGAATACAGGCACACTCCATCATGTCTGCTAATTTTTAAATTTTTTGTAGAGATGGGTTCTTGCTGTGTTGCCCAGGCTGGTCTTGAAATCTTGGGATCAAGCAACCCTTCCCACCTTGGTCTCCGAAAGTGCTGGGATCACAGGCGTGAGTCACTGCGCCTAGCCCTTATTTTTAATACAAATAAGTGACTGGCACTATCCTAAAAATTATTCTAATTTAACAAATTTAAGGGTATTAAATCTTAAATAGTGAAATTTATAAGTGACAAAGCAAATACAGTATTGTGTACTTTTTTCCAATATACCAAAACTTTTTCATAATTAAAAATTCACACGCTCATAGAATACAGTAAGTCTTGTCTACATAAATACAAACACAGAAGAGCTACATGACGCTAAAGGTGGATGGATGGGTGATATTGCACACCTACAGTATTTCACAGAGAAGCATACCAGATAGTTGAAATGGGGCACTTAAATGTCTGAAGATGGAGTTGGGCATGGTGACTCACTCCTGTAATCCCAGCTACCTGGGAGGGTGAGATGGAAGGATCACCGGAGCCCGGGAGGGTGAGATGGAAGGATCACTGGAGCCCGGGAGGGTGAGATGGAAGGATCACCACAGCCCAGGAGTTCAAGGCTGCAGTGAGCTATGATTGTGCCACTGCACCAAACTGGGGCGACAGATTGAGAGCCCATCTCCTAAACAAAACAAAAACAAAAACCAACATCAAAAGATGATGTCTAACATAATTCTTGTCCTTTTGGGTACCTATAATTGGGGAAGAGTGAAAACATACCAACCAGATTTCTTTTAAGGCAAATTTAGTTACTGTTAGGTACTTCTGACTAACTGATTAAGCAGAGGCAGTTTCTCAAAAGATAAAAGTTGGCTCACCATCTCTCAAAAACTAAAAATGTCTATCTTACTTTAAATGAAATCCCATGAAACTGTTTCCGGTTTGAACCTCCTGGAAAATAACGCAAGTGAGAAATTGAAGATGGCTTACTCTACCATATTAACAGTGGAGACGAAGAGAAATGAGCCAATGAGAGGCAGAATTGAGAGGTTGGTTGAGATGACTTGAGGGGGTGTTTGCTGAATAAAAAAAACCTGAATGATGTGGTCTACATTAGGGTACTGGGAAAGGAAACGGGGAGAGGTAAAGAATAAGTATTTGTGCAACTAAAATTTAGAAGAAGGATAAGGCAAGTCATCAGATAGCAGGGGGTAGGTAAGAAGTAAGAGTTAAACTCTTTAAAGATGTTATCTAAAATACACTAATAATGGAAAGATATATACATTAATTGCACTCAAATAACTCACAAGCTTGAGCGATACCTTCCTTGTAGGTTACATTTTTACATAAAAATCACATAATCTATATGGAAGTTTCACCCCCAAAAGTAACTAAAATATTTATTTATAAGAAAACATTGATATGGCCTCTTTTATTTAGCACATAATACCTAAATATTAATGCAAAGTTTTCTAGTCAGTTTAAAATATTCTTCGAAAGTCAATCAAGGGTTCAAAAATAATCCTGAATTTTAACAGAATTTCTTTCCTCACTCTTTTCAACTATTTAAAACTGTTTTGCAAAGACAAAGTTTCTTGAAATTTCATTTAAAATGTTAAATTTACAATGAAAGTGTGATGATTCATGCACTGCGTAAAAGGATTTAAAGATAGTAGCAAGCTATAAAATTCTGATAGTTCTCTTCATTGTTTAAAACTACTCATTTCAGCATAAACTCCGCATTTATTTATTTCAGTTTCCTTACAAGTAACATTCTCCAGAGCATTACTGTTTCTATAGATATTCTTTATACAAGGCGGCTGAAAAATTCTCAATATGATTATGGTAATTCACTTTCATGACTTCAGTAATTGAGCCTATCTTTGCAGTTATTAATTATAATTACATTATATGTACTTTCCAAAAAATAGAATAAATATAATCGCCATAACTGTACTGTAAAAAACAGTAATTACGTATTAACTCCCATCAGTTCAGTCACATGCCACTGCACTTAATGCCTTCAGTATGTTCCAGGCTCAAGTTAAATGGTAAGCACCAACTTTCCCACTTACACTTGATAATTTATGGCCGTTTTCAGTCACAGCACCCAAGGTTCCATCTTACATCATTATAAATTGTTTAGGAGGGAGAACACTGCTCTGTTTAACACACTCAAGAGATTATTTCCTACTGAACACATGCCACTCATTTTAGCATCTTGGCTTCTTTAAAGAAAACAAGGTTTGAAATACAATAAACAAAGCCAGTTCATGACACCTGCCCCCAGTCTTGTAAAAATAAAAATTTGGCAGTATGTCTTCAGGCTCATCTTTTTACTGTTCGATGATAAATTCTTTGCGAGTTTGCACCATAGCACCCAGCAGAGTATCCCGATGCTGTGTGTG
Source organism: Nomascus leucogenys (assembly GCF_006542625.1). Classification (NCBI taxonomy): domain Eukaryota; kingdom Metazoa; phylum Chordata; class Mammalia; order Primates; family Hylobatidae; genus Nomascus; species Nomascus leucogenys. Next base: position 104,149,852 of record NC_044389.1, read on the forward strand.
TCATAGCTGTCGGTGTGTAAACACAGAATGAATAAAATAAGTCTGTCAAGAGACCCAGGACAAGCATGGAAAAGCTGTACCGTCTTGAACAGCAACGGCCACTCAGAAGCTCTCTGTGCTGCAACTGAAGGCCGGGACAGTTGAGAGCTACAGAGAAAATGCCCAGGAAATGTCATACTCTGGGACTTTAGTCTGAGCCTCAGGATAAAAAATAATTCCATTTACGTGTCTCAGTTTATTTTTTAGAAATGATCTAATATTTAATATGTAAACATCTCCAAGAAACGGCAGCTGCTGGGAAATGAAAATTCCATAATCATTACTGTCGGTATTTCAAAGTCTCTTACGGAAATTGCTATATTCTGTTTCCATATAGTTTCACATTGTGCTAATTTTGTTTATTATTTTAATGTGCTAGAAATAACTTTAAATTTGTGTCTAAAAAATATAATTAATTAGGTCTACATTCCAAGCCAAAATCCATCTATCATCTAAATTTGTTTTTCCTCCATTTTTATTGGGGCACAATTAACAAACTGTTCAAATTATTTTTACCATCCTAAATTGAACAAACACTGGTTGGTATACATGCTATGAATGACTAACCAATGTACAGTCAGATTCTCCCCTTTGGGTACACATTACAAGGGAGCACTTGAAGCTTGGCTCCAAATTCTATAATTTTCAATCACTGAAAGAATATGGATAATTCTGTTTTTAAAAGTTTACACAATTGCTGAGATACACACAGAAATGGTATTTAAAAAGGACAGTAAGTTATTCTGTGGAGTTGAATTTGTCTTACTTTTCAGGGAAAGGCAAATTAATATACACGCAGTAGGCTAACTGAGAAAATGATGATGATGTAATGAGAGTCAATATTGGAGTGCTTAATGTATGCCAGACTTTGGGTAAGTGCTTAACATCTATTTAACATTTTCTATATCCCTATCAGACAAGTACTATTACTCAGGCCATTTTATAGAAGAGAAAACTGAGTCTAAGAAATGTAAGTCCTGTGGCCACACAATATAGTCAGAGTACAGACATGAACACAAAACCATCTGACTCTAAAACCAACGCTCTTACCCACAGCATTGTACTAACACGGGTCTGGAATTTATATGCATCTAACTCCCAAAGAATATGCCTTAATTTCCAACTATTTAAGTCACAGAGGGCTAACTCCAGAAGATCTACTGAAAAGTATTAAATAGAACATTTCTAACTCTACTCTATTGACTCCAGAACTCCCAAGCGAGGATCTTCTGGTCTACTTTGGAAAGCCAACCTACAGCAATCTAACATCTCAAATGATCCAAAAAGCTCTTATACCATAAGAAGGCCAGGACAGTTGAGAGCTACAGAGAAAATGCCCAGGAAATGTCATACTCTGGGACTCTTCCTTACTTTATTCTGATATCACATTGTATTTTCCAAGCTGTACACTTTTCACATGTGCATGTGTGCACACACATAGGTATATACATATATACTCTAACATATATGCCATATAGTCACATATACACATATATGTATGTATTCAAATTAGATAGCATTTTGAAAAAGAAAAAAAGCTTATTTTAACAATATATTTCTATGTAAGTAGAAATTCAGCTTTGCTTTATGGTTGGATAATATTAAGTCAGCAGAATGATATACCATCTGAAGCAGAGGTGGCCTGTGTTTCAAAAATTCCAAATATCTTACGGTAGCAAATTGTAACATCCTAACAGTGATGTTTAAATTATAAATATTAAAATAACAAAACACTAGCAGTAGGATGGAATCAGGATGCGGGAAAATTGAGGTGGAAGAAGACGTTCGGTAAAGAGCTAGTAACACCCGGAACACTGTTATTGTTAGCCTTATTCACTTAGCAATTAACCAGATTTGTCTGCTATAGTTTAACTATATATATATATATATTTAATTTATTTATTTTTGAGATGGAGTTTCACTCTTGTTGCCCAGGCTGGAATGCAGTGGAGCGACCTCAGCTCACTGCAACCTCCGCCTCCCAGGTTCAAGTAATTCTCCTGTCTCAGCCTCCCGAGTGACTGGGATTACAGGTGCCTGCCACCATGCCTGGCTAATTTTTTTTTATTTTTAGTAGAGATGGGGTTTCGCCAAGTTGGGCAGACCAGTCTCGACTCTTGACCTCAGGTGATCCACCCACTTCAGCTTCCCAAAGTGCTGGGACTACAGGCGTGAGCCACCAGGCCCGGCCAAGTTTAACTTTTCATATGCTGTTTTCCCAGCCAGAATATAAGATCTCAGAGCCCAGGAACCATGCTATATTCTCTATCATCTCAAGTACTCAGTAGTACCTTTCTCCTAAGAAATGAATAAATATTTGCTATTTGGCTAGTTGATTGAAAATGTCAGTCCCAGGTTTCCAGTCATCTTTCTGAACCTTCCAATCCAAGGCTGAGCTGCATTTCTCAGTAAGTATACAGCAGCATATTCAGTTTCTGCATGTTTTTGTACATCCCTATATTCCCACCATCTAACCAATTGCCTGTATATTATGGTCCATCAATAAATATTTGCTGAATGGATGTAACTCTTCTCAAAAGGCCATGAGTTACTCATGAGCGTGGTCCAACTGCCAATCCTAGGCTCTACTCGAGAGAGTCTGATTCAGCAGGTCTAGAGTGAGATGCTAGAATCTGTACCCTTCCCCACCACCGCCCAGGCTACACAGATTAACAGACCTCAGACCATACTTTGACAAGTGCTAGCCCTATCCCTTTGCCTCTAGGACTCCAGGAAAAATTCATTGGTCAGGGATGCCCATGCAATTTTCCCAAAATGTGGGGGAGCAGTAATGATGGATTTCACAAAGGGAAGATGAATGAGAAAAGGACTAAGTATAGCTCAGAGTACCCCTTGCTCTAGGACTCAAAATTGACATCCCTCTCTTGAGCAGGAGGCACAAATGATGGTGGCTATTTAGAAGACTATTTCACAGAAAGGCAAGGGTCTTTCTTGTAGCATATTTCATAGGCATTGGTACAACTGCTTTAATTTTTAGAAAATCTGTTTGCTCAGTGTTGAACTAGAGTGGAGTTTAGAGGAAATGCACGTTTCATAGACATTCAATGGTTTTTCGACAAACCAAAAGAAACATAATGCATGAGCCATGCACTTGGCCTGGGCCTCTGCCCTCCACTATTTCATGTCATGTATGAAAAAAGACTTGTCAGGGAAGGGAGAAATTGCTAAAAAGAGGTGTGCAGGTTAATACAGAGGCTGCATATAAATTATTTTAAAACAAGTAGTGAGACACCAGTGGCACTGCTGGAGAACCCCATGGCAGTATTTTAAGTTAGGAGAGAGCATTAAACAGCATCGGCACATGATGCCAGAGCTGGTCAGGACCAGAGACTTCTCAGGAGGAAAAACACAGGGAGTCGGGACCAAAGCAGCATCTTTTTCCTCAGGGTGTCGCTCAGCCTCTCAGAGCATTAAGTTAACGTAACACCCATCTACAAGACAAACCTTTAAGGATTTTGTGAAGGTACAAACACTGGTATTTGAGGGCCACACGAGGATCTAAGATTTTAAACAGCATTAATGCTAGACACTGCAAGGTAGGGGATATTTTCTCAAGCCAGCGGCCACAGCTATTTCAATCACAGAAAAGAAAAAGTGTTTCAATCAGAATTATAGACACATGCCCCTCCTTAGGTTCACTGTGTTTCCCCGTCACTTCCTATCAGGAGGAACTCTAACAAGGTGGAAGCTGAGGGAGGGTAGGTTCCCGGGTGTTCCTTGCTCTCTCCTCGTGCCCTGCTTCTCAAATCCCACTGCCAACAAAAGCACTAATCCTTACAAACAAGCGTGTGTTCATTCACTCAGCAGGAACTTACTGAAGGTCTGTAAGCAGCAGACGCACCCTTCAAGGTGCTGGAGACAGCGGTAACGGAGAGGCATACAGTCTGTGGCTTCACAGAACAGCCCTGGTACGGAAGACAGAGTCACCTATGGGCACCTCTGAGGACAATCAGCACTGGAAGGACAAGCACAAGATGCCTAGGGAGAACACAGTCCATGTCCAATCACCCAGCAGCTCCAAGGCTTTGATCGGGCAAGACCTAATTCTATGCAAGCCTTCCCTGTGGCTACTAAAGTTCCCAGGGGGATGAGTCTTCTGAGGCCACACTCATCTGCCTTTAGCAACTCCACCACTTTTTACTGTGAAGATGCGCAACTACAGGATCCAAACTCACCTAAGTAGTAACGTTAGATTCACAAAAAACGGGGAGAGGCCAACGTTCCTCCTGCAGGGCGCCCCTTTGCACCCTCGGGCAGATGCTGCCACTGTGTTATTTATCTCCTCTAATCCCTTAGCTTTGCTGCAACAGGCCTTTGCTGGGGATTCATTTAGGCACAAGGAAGGGAAGGCCGGCGATACTCTTCTCTTTAGAAGAGTATAATTATATTCTTAGTAAAATATTTACAAATATTGCTATGCCAGTCATTTACAGTCTATGCAAAGTATAACAATAATATGGAATTCCAGCCAAAAATACAAAGAGAACCTATTTGTGACAAAGGAAAGACAACTGTAAAAAAATACAACCAAATTTGCTGGCTAAGTGCCGAGTGTTTTAGCCTCTGCTTAACATCTGCTAAGCTGGGGAGGGGGCAGTCTTTAAAGAGTTCAAAGTCCTTTGCAGGTTCAGTCCAAAGGAATTACCTTCTTCTGCAAGAAGCTGTACCTTTTACTAGAACTCCAAGGAAGAGAGTCTGGGTCAGCAGAGACCCCAAAGTCAGGCCAAGGTGATAGGTGTGTAAGGTTGGGAAAGGAATTTACTTAGTTGTTTTCAGACTCAGATTTCCCCTACAAAGTGGAGTGCTACTGGATTGTAGTGAGGATTAAATGAGATTATATGCATCAGATTAGGCTTAATGTGTATTATTCCCCCTTTGTTTTTAAGTATTGATGTTTGTGATTTTCTTCTGACATTAGTAACACATTCCCTATCTTGTATACGTATGTACAACTTTCCCTTTACAATGATCACAGTTATTACCACCATTAGTTGCAGGAGCATTACACAGGCCTCTAAACTGTGAAAAGTAAAGAACCACCTCGAATGTTTCTTCTTCTTCTGGGTCCCACAGCATATGCTGTTGGATCAAAAAGATCAATAATTCAATGGGAGAGAGAGCAGTATTTGAATGTCTCTAGCTTTCAGGATTCTAACTGTTTAAATAATTCCATTCTAAAGTAAGAAATCTAGGTTCCTGACATCTTCAACTCAAGGCTCTAACAACCTGTTACTTTACTTGGCTGTCCTCTTCTTTAATGGTTCCTAGTGGATCCAAAGATCTCTTCAGGAGAAATGAGATGTGTTTGCCTTCTTTCCTAGACTTTTATGTTTCCTGCTTTCCCATTTTATGATGGAATGATCCTAGCATTCTAAAGTAGACGACACATGTACTACAGCTGTCTTTAAGCTCTTTATAGTTTTGTTTTCAAACATAACAGCAGTATTTAATCAATGGAATTTTCATGACTCAATTTAACCAAACATTGCTGCCATCCCTGCTAATATTAGCGTAGCTTCTGCTACAGATCACCACCACCATCACCTCTGAGATTACCCTGAATCCTTGTTTATCCTGTTTTGAGGTCAAGAAACTCTACTGGTGCCTAAAACAAAGCAATTTCACTGCATGAATGACTAATATTTTGGGTGGATCATGACCAAAGGCCTAAGGGTGCATTTGGTGGCCCTGTTTTGCTTTCTATGACACCCTTTGGACACGTGGTTATGTAACACTGTGTCACTTTTTCTCCTAGGCAGGCATTTAGCATTGCTTTTCATTTAAGTCTTTTGCCGGTGGAGTGATTTTGCTGCTGTCAGACTGCATTATGGATATTAGGTCTTGAATGAGCTGTAACTTTCTGCAATTGAAAATTTATAACACAAAGACAATTTCACTGGGCCCTGTCTTGTTTAATACATAATCCCTTGAGTATTCAGGATCAGGCTGATTTCTAGGATTCTACCTTTATTGCCCACATTTGCTGAATTATGAAGGTTCTTAATTTGTATCCCTTGGTTGTGCTCTTGAGCTAATTTAGCCTTCACTGCAATGAAAATATGTCCTTATTTCCTTCCCTTGATATTCTACTCTCTTATATGCTAGGCTTTAGCCCTCCTGAAAAGACAACCTACCTTGCAAAAACTGGGACAAATAGAGAAATAACAATAATTAAAACCCACCTAGAAACTCATTTTAAGTAATAGATCTTTAGCAAAAAGTAAATATTTTGCAAGAAGTAACACTAATGATCTTTGTTTTATCTTCTTTGCTCTTGACTACACACTGGTAGACATGTTTAATTGGCAGCAAAATTGTTACAAACAACGCATAAGGGAAGGAAGTAAGGGACCTGGGTGATGCGAGTGGATAACCTGAGAAGAGAGTTAAATTGGGCATACATGTGCACAGATATAAACTGTAATTTCTGTCAAAAAATGCTTGAATATTCACAAGTCTTCCATTTTTATAATATAAGGGTTTTATTGATGAATGCAGGACTTAAAACTCAATATCCACCCAAAATATCACTCCAAGACTGCTATGAGTTTTCTCTATGAATTAACAGAAACTCAACTCTTTCATTACATGTTATAATGCAGGAGTGCTGGCTTTTATGTCTAACCAGCTGCAATATTAGACCCCTGGGTCAACCTTTTAATGATGTTTCTTTCACCACTGAACCCTCTCTTTTCCTGAAAAAAGTCACCAAAGCCAACTTATATACTGAGCTGCAACTAGCTGAAAGTATATCCTATGGATCACAGTTTATAGTTCCCTGTCATTGCAACAGCAGCCCATGGCTACTGCCACAACACAGCTGAGAGCATGTCACCTTCCTCCATGGGTCCATACTAATGTAGCACATAAATATGCGAGGGGAGGTGGCCCGTGATTGATAGATGTGAAAGATTCTTAGTGCACGAAATGTGTGCTGGCTGTTTTAGTGTCTTTGGACCTTACAAACCAGTTATGAAGACAGAGGTCAAAGTCAGCTTTCAGAACAGGTTTATCAAGTCCAGGAAACCCCAACAGCTAACATGACTCTGTTCAGCTAGCATGATGAATCCCAGATCTTACGATTGGGCAGAAGTCCTACAGAAACGTCACGGCACCTTTCCTCGAGTGACTAAGTACACAGTGTCCACAGTGAGTCCCAGGAGTCCTCGTGCTTCTTGCTCCAGCATATTCTCCCCGAAGCTAAGCAAATGACAGCTGGTTTCCTGCATAACACTCTTAAGGCCACTGTCATCTTGGAAACTGCCTTCTTCTTGTTAGGCTTTTAAGCAATCGATATCACCCCCAATTCAATTACTGTCCTGCCAAGTGTTTTGAAGAAATCAAATATTCAAACTTTGAGGTGTATTACTATCAAGTATTTTCAGTAGAACTGCAATGTAATGCAAGTTATTCAAATTTATTTTACACGATTTTTGTGGTTAACAACCACAATGTATGTAACAACAGTTGGATGCTGCATTCATCCTGGATGTTTCGATGAGCATCTCTTTGTTAATATGCAAATGCACCTAAATCTACTTTCAGGGGATTCTCATATCTCTAACTTCAGAGGGACTGGCTTTTTCTTCATCTAGTTGTTATAAACTAGTAATGAAATGTTGCCACATCTGTTGTGTATAAACTAGTAATGAAAAGTGGAGCAGAAAAAGGAATTCTCACATTTAGTGGGCTAATAACAGACTGTGTTTCAATAATCTTCATTATCCAACAATTATTGGCTTAGCATATACTATTTTTTAAGTACACATTTTTAACTGTATTTTTTAATTCCCCACAACATTACTAGCTGTCGGTAATAAATCAGATAGATTGTGCTCTCAAAAATGCGTCATCTGGTTAGAAATGGGAGAAACATTTACACTTTAGAACTCAAAGCCATTAATACAAATATGTATTACATACACACATCACAAATACTCTTCAGATCTCAGCAGAGCACTTTTAGTGCAAAGCAGAGAGTGATAAATATCTTACAAGAATAAAGTGCTATGGGGCATCCCAGTAAGGAAACCAAACTTCCACCCTGGGGTGCAAGGAGGGGCAACATGTGAAGACTTGGTGGAGGCCAGACCCTACCTGCTCAGGGGAGCTTGTGAGACAGTTTTGGGACTCCAAGGGTTTAGCATTAGGAAAATGGTAAATTATAACAATGCTGGCACAAAGTAAGTGCCTGCTGAATGAATGGTTTAAACAGAAATTACAATGAACTGTTTCTCAGACCACAGTGCAACCAAATTAGAGCTCAGGATTAAGAAACTCACTCAAAACCACACAACTACATGGAAATTGAACAATCTGCTCCTGAATGACTACTGGGTAAATAACGAAATGAAGGCAGAAATAAAGATGTTCTTTGAAACCAATGAGAACCAAGACACAATGTACCAGAATCTCTGGGACACATTTAAAGCAGTGTGTAGAGGGAAATTTATAGCACTAAATGCCCACAAGAGAAAGCAGGAAAGATCTGAAGTCAACACTCTAACATCACAGTTAAAAGAACTAGAGAAGCAAGAGCAAACAAATTCAAAAGCTAGCAGAAGGCAAGAAATAACTAAGATCAGAGCAGAACTGAAGGAGATAGAGACATAAAAAGCCCTTCAAAAATCAATGAATCCAGGAGCTGGTTTTTTGAAAAGATCAACAAAATTGGTAGACCTCAGCAAGACTAATAAGAAAAGAGAGAAGAATCAAATAGACATGACAAAAAATGGTAACGGGGATATCACCACCAATCCCACAGAAATACAAACTACAATCAGAGAATACTGTAAACACCTCTACACAAATAAACTAGAAAATCTAGAAGAAATAGATAAATTCCTCGACACATACGCCCTCCCAAGACTAAACCAGGAAGAAGTTGAATCTCTGAACAGACCAATAACAGGCTCTGAAACTGAGGCAATAATAGCCTACCAACCAAAAAAAGGCCAGGACCAGACAGATTCACAGCTGAATTCTACCAGAGATATAAAGAAGAGCTGGTACCATTCCTTCTGAAACTATTCCAATCAATAGAAAAAGAGGAAATCCTCCCTAACTCATTTTGTGAGGCCAGCATCATCCTGATACCAAAGCCTGGCAGAGACATAACCAAAAAAGAGAGTTTTAGACCAATATCCCCAATGAACATCGATGCAAAAATCCTCAATAAAATACTGGCAAACCGAATCCAGCAACACATCAAAAAGCTTATCCACCAATATCAAGTTGGCTTCATCCCTGGGATGCAAGGCTGGTTCAACATACACAAATCAATAAACGTAATCCATCATATAAACAGAACCAAAGACAAAAACCACATGATTATCTCAATAGACGCAGAAAAGGCCTTCGACAAAATTCAACAGCCCTTCCTGCTAAAAACTCTCAATACACTAGGTATTGATGGAACACATCTCAAAATAATAAGAGCTATTTATGACAAACCCACAGCCAATATCATACTGAATGGACAAAAATTGGAAGCACTCTCTTTGAAAACTGGCACAAGACAGGGATGCCTTCTCTCGCCACTCGTGTTCAACATAGTGTTGGAAGTTCTGGCCAGGGCAATCAGGCAAGAGAAAGCAATACAGGGTATTCAACTAGGAAAAGAAGAAGTCAAATTTTCCCTGTTTGCAGATGACATGATTGTATATTTAGAAAACCCCATCATCTCAGCCCAAAGTCTCCTTAAGCTGATAAGCAACTTCAGCAAAGTCTCAGGATGCAAAATACATGTGCAAAAATCACAAGCATTCCTATACACCAATAACAAGCAGAGAACCAAATAATGAGTGAACTCCCATTCACAATTGCTTCAAAGAGAATAAAATACTTAGAAATCCAAATTACAAGGGATGTGAAGGACCTCTTCAAGGAGAACTACAAACAACCGCTCAACGAAATAAAAGAGGACACAAACAAATGGAAGAACATTCCACGCTCATGGATAGAAAGAATCAATATCATGAAAATGGCCATACTGCCCAAGGTAATTTATAGATTCAATGCCATCCCCATCAAGCTACCAATGACTTTCTTCACAGAATTGGAAAAAATTAAAGTTCATATGGAATCAAAAAAGAGCCTGCATTGCCAAGACAATACTAAGCCAGAAGAACAAAGCTGGAGGCATCACCCCACCTGACTTCAAACTATACTACAAGGCTACAGTAACCAAAACAGCACGGTACTGGTACCAAAATAGAGATATAGACCAATGGAACAGAACAGAGCCCTCAGAAATAACACCACACATCTACAATCATCTGATCTCGGACAAATCTGACAAAAACAAGCAATGGGGAAAGGATTCCCTATTTAATAAATGGTGCTGGGAAAACTGGCTAGCCATATGTAGAAAGCTGAAACTGGATTCTCTCCTTACACCTTATACAAAAATTAATTCAAGATGGATTAAAGACTTAAATGTAAGACCCAAAACCATAAAAACCCTAGAAGAAAACCTAGGCAATACATTCAGCATATGGGGATGGGCAAAGACTTCATGACTAAAACACCAAAAGCCATGGCAACAAAAGCCAAAACAGACAAACGGGATCTAATTAAACTAAAGAGCTTCTGCATGGCAAAAGAAACTACCATCAGAGTGAACAGACAACCTACAGAATGGGAGAAAATTGTTACAATCTACTCATCTGACAAACGGCTAATATCCAGAATCTACAAATAACTTAAACAAATTTACAAGAAAAAACCCCATCAAAAAGTGGGCAAAGGATATGAACAGACAATTCTCAAAAGAAGACATGTATGCAGCCAACAGACACATGAAAAAATACTCATCATCACTGGTCATCAGAGAAATGCAAATCAAAACCACAATGAGATACCATCTCACACCAGTTAGAATGACGATCATTAAAAAGTCAGGAAACAACAGATGCTGGAGAGTACGTGGAGAAATAGGAACACTTTTACACTGTTGGTGGGAGTGTAAATTAGTTCAACCATTGTGGAAGACAGTGTGGTGATTCCTCAAGGATCTAGAACTAGAAATACCATTTGACCCAGTGATCCCATTACTGGGCATAAACTCAAAGGATTATAAATCATGCTACTATGAAGACACATGCACACGTATGTTTATTGTGGCACTATTCACAATAGCAAAGACTTGGAACAAACCCAAATGTCCATCAATGATAAACTGGATTAATAAAATATGGCACATATACACCATGGAATACTATGCAGCCATAAAAAAGGATGAGTTAATGTCCTTTGCAGGGACATGAATGCAGTTGGAAACCATCATTCTAAGCAAACTATCATAAGGACAGAAAACCAAACACCACATGTCCTCACTCATAGGTGGGAACTGAACAATGGAGAACACATGGACACAGGGTGGGGAACATCACATAGTGGGGCGTGTCATGGGGCGGGGGGGGCTGGCAGACGGATAGCATTAGGAGAAATACCTAGTATAGATGACGAGTTTATGGGTGCAGCAAACCAACATGGCACATGTATACCTATGTAACAAACCTGCACATTGTGCACATGTACCCTAGAACTTAAAGTATTAAAAAAAAAAAGACAACAAAGAGGCTGAAAATGAACTAAAAAAAAAAAGTATGAATGACCACAGATGGCTGAAGAGCAACTACATGCCCTGGGACATGTAATAAACCATGAAGGCAAATGCTCCGATTATTACAAGGGAGTAGGAAATATAAAATGCCAACTACCAGAAATGTATATATTATGAAATTTATGAAATGTCAAAGACTTACTCTGTATCCACAGATATGACTGTTTTATTCTATATTCTTGAATACATTGTGTTTTGGATATTGACAGCATTGATTTGGACACAGTTCTGCATATTAATTAGCTGCAGCCAGAGTGAACCACGGGAAAGGCAATTTTTATATACATCAACAATGTCTGCATTTTTAGGGAATTATTGAAAATATAATCCCTGTATTCTTATGTAACTGTAAATACACACATATACATGTATGTATACTTGTAGGTATGACGAATGCCATCTTGAAAACGTCTAGCGAGTTGTCAAACCCCTCTCTTCTTCCTAGTTTGCTTAATACTATAGTCCACCTTGCAAGGGTTGTGTTTATATTTTTGTAGGTATACTGGTCCATTTTTGAAAACTTGAAATGTGAGTAGACATGTGAGAGAAAAGGCAAGAAATGGTTAGCAGATACAGAAGCGAAAAATAGTTCTGAAAGGATTCAGGATTCCTTGGTTATTGCTGAAAATGCTGTGAAAGGCAGAAAATTAAAAATAAAAACACAGAGAACTGGAAACTTACAAAAACATTAATCATCGTAAATGAACTGTCCTTACTTGGTCACTGTCTTCCAGGCAGCATATCTTGACTACTCAAAGGAGGTGTAAAGTAGCTCAAGCCAGCATAGTTGCAGGATGTAGTATTTTACGTCAAGTGGACAGAAAGACCTTATTCTGAGTGATGGGAAAACAATTTGAGGAAATACACTGAAAATTATAAGCGTGTGTTGACAGGAAAATGAGACGAATGGTTTACATTGGTGGAAGCCACACAAACCCAAAAGCTGTGATTTTAAAAACACAAAATTTAGAGTAAGCGCAGAGTATTACTCCGTTTGAAAAATAGCAGACATATAAATTAAGTTGCCAAGGAAGACATCAAAAACAAACAGTATAAATGAGTTTTAGGAGACAAGTAGACACTTTAATGGGGGCAGTAGGGATTTAAGGCTGTAGTGACAAAGTAAGCGGACAGGATAGCAAAACTGAGAGGTGACAGCAGTGTGGCAAAACGCTACCATCACCGCTCTAACAGCATAAACCCTGGACTACTGCGCCATTTTGGAGTGAACTAAAATGAAGACAGCATGTTATAATAGATCATTGGTTTATTTTTAAAAAGAGAGTGAATTGAGAGACTTAATCCCCTCAAGAGAGAAGTATTTTCAAAATTTAGTTGTTATGGTTGAGCTCTCCTCTCTGAGCCACTGGTTGCTTGTGTGAAACTCTCTTTTTTTTTTTTTTTTTTTTATCCAATTACCACCCTAAACCTGCCTCTCTTTATCAATGGAGCATACCCAAGGGCTTTCACCCTATGGCCACATTACAAATAACAAAGGACATTGAATAATCCCGATTCCTAGCTCTCAAAAGTTTAGATTTACATCCAAATTAACAGCCAACAAGAGAACTGACTATTCTTTCACTCCCTGAGCCCTGGGTGTACCACTGCTCAAGAGTTTGGTTTGTATGGCCCCTGCTGTTTAATGATCTGCACTCAGCTGGGCCCAGAGGTCCTCACACTGCATCTGTGTAAGTCCTTGGCCATTTCCACCACTGACTGGGTCAATTTCAAAAGAGAGCCTGTTGAACCTGAAACCATCATACCTAATGGTCCAGCTAAGTGGTTCCCATTAGAAAGGAAGTCATGTAGACTGAAGTAATGAGTAAAACAATGTCATACAATATGGAGGCAAATTCTGCCTTATGCCTGTTTGTAATCTACCTGTTGTTCCAGGAAAGAAAATTTCAATCAGCATTTTTTCTCCCCCATCCTGGTCTGTAAGAAGAAAATCTCATGCTTTATAAAAAATATATATAAGCATATGTGAATCAAAGTGAAATATGCTATCCATAAGCCACAGAAAGTATCAGAATAATTTATGAATATGTACCAAAGGTATTTTCAATCTTTTCAGCATCTTTGGAAATTTCCCGTATAATAGACTGTAAGCTCCATGAGATCAGGGACCATGAATGCTGTGTGTACCAAGGTACGCTTAGAACTTACTGCAGTGCCTGGCACATGGTAGGTACTCAACAGATGCATGTGGGACAGATGATTGAATAATAGACTGATAATGCCTTGCTGAACTTCCCATTCACCTGACACAAATGATCTCCAATTTTTGGAAAATTTAAAACATTGCCATTTCACATTACATTTTAAAAAGCTGAATCAGTCTGTTTTAGATTTAGAAAACGTCAAGTTTATTACATTCATCTTTGTACTGCAATTTATTTTCAATGGAGCAACCTTTACCCCATCCCATTTCCATCTTTATTAGGAATTAAGAATCTAAGTGATATTGTCCTTTCCTCAAAAAAGGCTCATGAACAGGTGGAACCAATCTCATTTCATAGGAAGGTCATATAAGAAGAATAAGAGCCACTACATTGAGTGTGTAGGTATGTATATATACACACATCTCTAATCTTTCATTATCAAGAGAGACAGAGGGAGAGTGATATGATTTGGCCGTGTCCCCACCCAAATCTCACCTTGAATTATAACGATCCCCATGTGTCAAGGGCAGCACCAGGTGGCAATAAATGAATCATGGGGCAGTTCTCCCACACTGTTCTCTTGATAGTGAATAAGTCTCATGAGATCTGACGGTTTTATACATGGGAATTCCCCTGCACAAGCTCTCCTGCCTGCCACCATGTAAGACGTGACTTTGCTCCTCATTCACTTTCAGCCATGATTGTGAGGCCTCCCCAGCCATGTGGAACTGGGAGTTAAACCTCTTTTTCTTTTACCCAGTCTTGGGTATGTCTTTATTAGCAGCATGAGAACTGACCACTACAGAGAGACAGGGACATAGGAAAGAAGAGACTGTAAGAAAAACAAAAGGTATAGGTCTTCATGTTTCTGTACATATCAGCTTAATATTTTTTTTCCTTGTCTTTCATCTTAGGACTTTACTGGATTGTGCTTTGTTAATGTGCTCATCACTAGAGAAGTAATGGCCGCTGCACAGCAGGATGGGGGTAGCAGGCTCTTTTCTGCAAACAGCAAATGTCTCATGCGAAGGAATTGTCCCAACATGGTGTTCAGCCCCAGAGACTCACTAACATCACAGAGGATTATCACCCAACTCTTAACCCTCACCACCAATCAAAACCTTGCCTCAGCCGGGCATGGTGGCTCACACCTATAATCTCAGCACTTTCGGAGGCTGAGGTGGGAGGGTCTCTTGAGCCCAGGAGTTTGAGACCAGCCTGGGGAACATAGCCAGATCCTGTCTCTACAAAAAATAAAATAATTAGCCAGGGATGGTGGCATGTGCCTGTAGTCTCAGCAACTCAGGGGGCTGAGGCAGGAGGATCTCTTGAGTCCAGAAGTTTGAGGCTGCAGTGACCTATGATTGTGTCATGGTATTCCAGCCTGGGTGACAGAGCAAGCTTCTGTCTCTAAAAACAAAAAAAAAAATCAAACAAAAAACAAACCCTGCCTCAGAATTGAGACCTCCAAACAGTGTGCTTGTCAGCAAGGACTTCAGAGATCACAAATGTTCATGGTTGTATAAAGTGCCTCCTCCCATAACATCTAGGATTTTACTCCAGACACACAACTGGAGAGCTGGGAGACTGAGGGACCAGGAGGAACTGGAAAACTATGGATGTGCAATGTATTTGCCCTTATTTTTCTTCTTTCTGCTACTTTCGGGAACTTATATTCCAAACTACAGACCGAACTCCCAGATCCTGCAGCTGCATGACTAGATCTTCGGAGAGACGCTCTCCCGCCTCCTCCAGGGAGCTTCCCTCAAGCCCTGGCCCCACTCTATGGTAGACCAGGTGCCCGACACATACTCCCACAGTCCTGCTGTTGATCTCCACAACAGCAATTGCAAACTTGAAAATAATTTCCTAGGTTTCTGTCCAAGAAGGTAAGTTTCCTGATGAGAAAAACTGAGCTTGGCTATAATTTAAATACTTGATATGCATCAATAAAACTTTAAAGTTATGCATGAGAATTTCTTTCACGAATGCTTGTTGTAAGAGGCCTGTTTCTCCTAGTGTTAAAGGAACAAATCTAAAAGGAGGGGGAAAGGAACTCAAATCCTAATAACCGTTTATCAAGTGAGGAAGCCTTCTGGAATATGCTCTATGAAGGGCTTACTTTCTCAAGACATTTTGAATCAACACAAATAGGTGGCTCTCTACAGTCACTGTTTGAAGGGTAAAGCTGTTTGAAAAGCAGCACAAAGAATCAACTGATTTTACCATTAGGTTTTTTAACTTTGACAATTTCTGAACAACATAAAAGCCTTTTTAATATGGCTCTGTATTATGTAAAGCAGATGTCCTTGGTTACTAAACTGATTAGTAAGTGGTTTCTATCATTTTAATGGTTGCCATCATTATCGCGAATTTTTAAAAAGTGCATGAGTGAGGTTGCAAAGCAAGGCTGTTCTGTATAGTTTGGGGGATGACAGGCTGTCATACTAAGAAAGGATCCAGGGATAGAGCTGAGGCCTTGCTGCAGAGATCCATTTTCAAAAAAACACTGTCCCAAATAATGAATAGTGCTGTGCATTAAAAAAAGAATGTTCCATTCAACAGCTTCTTAAAAACACAATGGAAGCCAGGATAGAAACTGAGATTTGCCAGAGATGCCTTAATTATCTAGTGTACCTGACCTGGGTGTGGAGCGTTCCAGATTCTTTAAGATGAACTCATAATCTGCCATCATTCTGGGCTATGCGGTTATCTGGCACACATGGACAAAATAAAGCCCCTCATCAGTCTGCACTGAGCCCTTTCTTGAGGAGTACATTTCCTCAGTTAAATGTACATCATCTCTACTCTCCCCTGCCATCAGAGCATTTCTTTGAGCATGCTGGGCTCCGTGTATTCAGAGTAAGACCTCCTGAAAGACAGTTTCTGCAAGAAACACTATGGGGCATCCTTCATTAAGAAACAGACACAGCAAAACCATTTTTTTCCCACAAATCAAAGTCAAAGACAGTAAAAAAAATACTAGCCTCTTAGCACTGGGCAAGCTTACTTCATTGCACTAACCAGAATATTAACTTATATTTATTTTTGTGTTTCACTAACGTCTGCATCGCTATTTGACCAGGAGCTCCTGAAGTGCATGAACCATTTGTTTCTGTCCATCACTGTATCCCCAGCACAAACATGGTACCAACCACATAGTAGGGCCTCAGATAATTGTTAAGGGAAGATGAGAAGAAACCAAAGAAGAAAGGAGAGAAGGGAGGGACAGCAAAGAGAGAGGAATGAAGGCAAAAACAAAGGGTACTGCAAAACAGAAAATGTTGCTTAATGGTTTGGCATCAGAAGAATTTGCCTAATTTCTTTCAAGCAAACAGTCCAGACCTACGAAGACTCCAGCATCTTATGTGTGCTATTTATTCACAAGCCCACAGAGACTGGCTAGCCTCTGAAAACACTAAGATAGGTCTTAAAATTTTGTATCAACCATGTAATTGGACCCATCAAGGAAGAAATTGGTTTTCTATGCCTGGAAATTGGTGGGAATTTTATTATTTCTGAATTTGCAAAATAGTATGTAGTTGAACAGTCCAATTGTGTAGACCTATAAACTTCTCAGGCAAGATACGGGTCTAAGGTGGTGATTTCTGTCCCCGACAGAAACATGCCTCGGCGTCTAAATAATGGAAACCGTAGACACTGAGCTCATTTACAGGCTACACACCTCCTTGCAAGCTCTTGGCACGTCTGCAAATGGACGCGCTTAAAAGCTGTTTATTTGAGAGGCATGGGGTGGCCAATCCGTGCACTGTTTGAGCTGCACCTGCAGTAATTCTGCATTTCAAGGACTCCAAGCTTCAGGCAGGAGCACTCACCAAGTATTTGTAAGAGCCTCAGCGCTATCTGTAGTGCTGCCGTAAGTCTCACTATGGCTCTTTTCTGCTTTCAGGTAGTAATCTATGAAATCAAGGGCCCAAACCAGCCACAGCATGGATGGGTTGCAAGGGCTGGTGAGGGGTGGGGAAGCTGGAGGATAATTAAGCACTCCCTAGATGCAGCAAAGGTGAGAGCAAAGGCTCTTTCAGGGTTTCACAGTTGAATGCAGTTGTCCTAGATTCTCCTTGGGATTTCTGAAGGGCAAGAGTGCTCCCTGAGTGGCAGCTGGTACTTCTGGTGGGGAGGGGAAAGGGTCTTTGGAGATGCAGAAATTTCAACTGCATAGATGGTGTGGGTTGTTAGCAGGTCTCTAAATAACAAGAAGCAAGCTTGAAATCTTATGCTCTCATGGTTCATTTTCTGTTATTCAACAATGATACAAACAGGTGAAATGCAACCCTGTTAGAACATTAAAAACTAAGGAGCAAAACCCAGCAAAGCTTTTCTGTTTGCTTCTGGGGGGAGGGAGCACAGGGAATGGCACAGTTTTGCTATTTGCTACCAACTATTTGGGGAATATTTGCTCCTTGGGACTATTAAGTAGGGTCTCCTTTTCTGCACCGATGTGTAAATTAAGAGGTAAATATGCATACATCTGTGAGCAAATGCCTATCCTTCTGGTATGTGAACTCTGAAGACAGTATCCCCTGACACCTGGCGAAGGTGCTTGATACACACGACATGCTCAAAGGATGCTTGCTGACTCAAATGAACCGCTCCTTTCACCTGGAGAATTAGCAGTGATACGACCAAATTCTGCTTATGTCAGGAAAATTAACAGCTGGGAAATGGAAGCATAAACAAGTAACTAAATGGCTTGTGGCAGAAGTTGCACAATTATATACGATTATCAAAATTCAAAGTGTACCTATGAAACGATGAATTCTATTATATGCAAATAATATGTCAATAAACAGAAAAGGGGGGGGGGAATCAAGCAGCCAGGCAAATAAACAGTGCCCTTAGGCTTTGAACCCAGATACATAAATCCTCTTGATCACTGTGGTATTCCAGTCCCTTGATCATTACAGGGGGAGGAGGATAACGGCTTTTTCATGTGTACATTTACAACTTGTATTTCTTTTTCTGTGAAAAGCCTATTCGTATGTTTGTATCCCTCACTCATTTTTTTTCCTAGGGTTTTTGATTTTTAAAATAATTTATGAAAGTTTAAATATTAAAAATAGTTAATTTGTTGGTAAAAAGGAACTAAAGATTTATAGTACAAACATGACATTTCCGAATGACACATTTCTTCTGGAATTGATTAAATAAGTTATTAATGGGTAAGCCTATGCTAGAGAAAACCATAAATCTAATTGCTATAAGACATTATTTTTCTGTTTAAAATTTTGCTTAAAGTGCTATGAAAGACATTAGGTCTGCTATCCTGAATCCCAGGGAACTCCCCCGCTTCTTCAGAGGTATTGGATAGTGGACATCTACTGTCCTTAGGACACAGGATTGTACCAAAGTAACATCTGACTTTTAGGATGCCTATCTACTGAATTTCACCAACTGATTTTATTTCTCTATTTCATCAAGCTCTCTTAAATATGCTCAAGTTTATGCGAGAAGTCTAAAGTTTAAGGGAAAAGAAATATGCCTTCAGACCCTCCTACCTTCGTTACTACAGGGATACAGAAGGTGACATGGTGGCACTGCTTTTCTGGTGCATCTTCTTGGTGAAGACTCATCAGTCCTGATCTCATTTCAGCCTTGTTCATGTATCTGGTCAACCGGATGGTGGCTTGAGAAAGTGCCGTAAACAGGCCATTCTGTCTGAGCATCTCTGCTCACCTTTCCTGATGAAGACACCATCGGAGACTGGCAGGGGAGCAGGGCTCCTCCATCCTCATTTCACAGAGAGTGACACAGGAGTTAAGTGACTTGCAAAAGGTCATACAAGCAGTCATCGGTCAGGACCAAAATAGAACTGGGGGTTGCTGACCTCCTTGTCTCCTGCTCAAATGATTCAAGGACAAGAGAAGTGACTCCGGAGCTGTAAAATAACACTACAGGCTTTTGATTTTCTCATCCTTGTACAGGATGAGCTAAGAAATTTATTTGCTTTAACATTTCTCTTCAACATACAAATAAGAAGCTGTTAAACTGGTGGGGAAAATCCAAGGCCAAGAACCCCAAAGTCAGTAACTTCAGCTTTTCTACTGACTAGCTATAACCTTACGCAAAAATCTTAAGTCACTGTGCCTCAGTTCTTCTCTCTACAAAATGGAGACATTAGGAACTACTTACTGAATATACTAATCTTTTAACAGAAGTGACGTATCTTTGAACACTGTTACTCAAAGCTTTGGGGGCAAGGCACATGGGGGCTCACAATTGTAATCCCAGCACTTTGGGAGGCTGAGGCCTGAGGACCACTTGAGGCCAGGAGTTCAAGACCAGCCTGGGCAACACAGAAAGACTCCCCATAGATGAATGTGGTTTTTCAGCATGCCACTTAAGAGGAAAACAAAGATCAAGTGGAGGTGACCTATTGAAAACAGTACACCAAGCCTTGGGTTCAGACTACCGAGAACTGGGATGAAGAATAAACACCCATTCAAATGGGGTTTGCTTATCATGCAATTGGGCAATGAGCCCTCATTGGCGCTACTAAAATATATTACCTTCACTGTGCAAATCAGGCTTGACACAGGGCCTTATTTAATTCACAGACATGCTTACACTTCTGCAAAACTAAAAAAAAAAAATAGCTTTTAATTACTGTCTGTTGAGCATCTAAGACAATTAAATGCTTCTGATTACCCTTTTGTTTTTTAAAAACATAGAAGCAGAGAATAAACATTTCCACACAGCCATTAGAGCAAAATGCCTTTTGAGGCAGAATGCATTCAAAGCATTCTGCCTTATAAAAAATGTATAAAAGGATAGCGCAGAAAAAGGCTGTGAGGCGTGACATGGCCTGTCGTGTTGTGCATGCATGAGTTAGCTTTTACAAATCAGAACCAGAAGATCAGATGAATCCTATTTGACCTAAGCCTGATGCTTTGGAAGTTCCGGGGTCAGTGGAAGAGCCACTCAAAGGTACCCTCTCTGGAAAGTCACACATTTTAAAAATACTTCGGTGATCTTGTTATTCATCACCTGGAATGGAGATCACTGCTCCATTTTAACGTCAGCAAGGATCATATTCACGTCATGATACCATCACACATGTGGTTTTTGTTTTTATCATAAATATTATGGAGTTAGACATAAAAACCCCTAAGAGACTGTGTAACAACACCTCGAGGTGGACCCAGGTCTAACGGAGTGGCCTCTAGAACTGCTGCAGAGAACAGGAAAGCTGGAAGCACAGGTAGACAGCAAGGCCTCTTTGAGCATCCTCATCCCTGGAGAGCCACTGTTTTTTTCGAATGATACCCAACCAATTTCTACAGGGCAAGACATTTTGACTTTTGTGAAATCAGCAGGATTTATATTTTTACACCCGTTGAATGAAGAAAGCAACTCAGAAAGGTGACTCTTCCAAAGCCACACAGCCAGTAAACGTCAGAATTCAAAGCCAGTTGTTCTAAGTCCACACATTTGGCATTCAACTAAATCCTTTAATGAGCCTAAAAGATGTGAGTAGAGCGGGATGATATAAAGGAATAAAATAGGTCATCACTGGTTGTCACTGTGATTTACAAATCATTGCCTTGTATTACTCAGAAGCAGCACAGCATAGTGGGTTGAGTGTGGATTCTGAAGCCAGACCTCTCAGGTTCACGTGTAAGTTCTGCCATTACCAGCTGTGTGATCCTGGGCACGTGACTCAACTGTGCCCAAGTTTCCTTATCTCTAAAAAGAGGGTGATCATACCACTTAAATCACATGACTGTCATGTGAATTAAATATAATAGTATCTGTAAGCCATTCAAAATAGTATCTGCCATAGTTTAGGTGTTGTGTAAGTGTTGGTTAATGAATGAATAAATTATTCTACGACGATGTTCAGTGTACTTCTCCAACTGACATAAACAACTTACTGATGAAGTTTTAATAGACGCCACCTAATACCTTTGTTCAAAGTTTCTTTTGACAAATTCTGATAATTTTCTTGGCCATGTCATCAAAAGGAGCCCAGGGTCTCTTTCTTCATTGAATTTAACAAGTGAAGGGACCACCACTGGACATCCAACCTACTTCGCTGAACTCACCAGGCACTCTTCTCTCCACAGCTCGAAAACCACCAACTGATTTTGCCAAATAATCAGCACACCCAGCTGTGGCAGTGGCACTCAAGACCTGAGACCTGAAGTCTTGCTGGTCAGTTTCTGGTTAGACTCTAGGCCTCACATGTATGTTAGTGAACATGTGCTCACTTCTCATACGTGTAGGTTAGTGAACACGCAGGCTTCTCCTACATGTAAGTGTGTGAACATGCACAGGCTTCTTGAACATGTTAAGTTTGTAAACCTGCACAGATTTCTTGTCAAACTAAGTCAACAGACTCAGGCATCTCTGGTGATTAGGTTTCAAAAACTGAGTCTAAGAATCGACTGCTGAAAAGGCTCCACTGTGGGAAGTCTTGGCCATTCACTGACAGTTACAACTGCAGATGGCTTAGTCTTTTACTCTTCTGAAGGATGGTTTGTACATTTCTACGATCTAGTGTTCTTGCAGAGAAGCAATTCAAAACATTAATTTAGAGTATTAAATTAAAAGGATTTTATCTAGAAATTACGAATACTGTCCCACAGGATTAAGGCCATTTTTAAAACTGTTTGCTATTTTCCTGCATTTATCATTTGGAAACCAAGATACAGCACCATGCTGGCTGCTACAGGGAAAAAGGTCCTTCATGTTTCTTCTTCACATACCAATTGTCAAAGCATAAATGTCAGATATATTTCAAAGGAAGGTGGTACAAGATGTGAAAAATCAGCCTATTTTTCACTCTATGATAGGGCAAAGAGACATGCATAAAATCGATTCCTGTGAAAATTATATTTTTAATACCACTGACAACCAGCAGCACCAAACTGGATTAGCAGTGGTGATGAGTAACTTGAATCTCCCTATGTTTTCATCACGCATTTCAGTATTTTGCTTTTTAGGTCTATTGTTTTTCCTCTGCAGCTCTGTCAAGTGTCAGCTGTGACTTTTTGAGTAGCTTTGAGTAATGGGATCAGCCAATGTTCTGTACATGAAGAAATTCCGTATCATTCGCTTCTCTAAAAATACTGCTGCCTGCCACTGGCGCCAATCAACAGTGATGAATAGCTAAAGGGACAAGTAGGTCTCTAAATTTACTTCATATCTGACAGCCCTTCAGCAGATACCGATAATGGATCCCTATGACTCACAAATACAACTCCCTCCTACTACGAGCAAGCCTTTTCTTTTCCCCACAAGAAAGGGCAAGAATTCCTAATGACCCCTGTTCTTCCTTTCCCCTTTTCAACAATCCAAGAAAAGTATGTTAAACGCCTGTAGCATCAGGTTCTTTGCAGCTGCTGGGCCAGATATAAAATGCTAGTGAAAACACACATCCCTTTTTATCTCTTAAGCCATTACTGTGAGTCTTACGACTACATCTGAATCAGTGTTACCAATCAAACAAAGTTGAAAAGATCAATTTGTGTAGATGTGTACATCTCACTACTGTACCTTGCTGACCTCCAGATGTTCATGTGTGTACTGCATATTAATCTGCATCCTGGACATTTGTAACAAGTAGATCCCCACACATTTATGTGTGGCCAATTCTATTCTTCCGGTATTTATTCTTCAAATTCAATTTGAATTCATCCTTGCAAAAATGTTTATTGAGGCCCTACTGTGTGCCAGAAGGTACACATACTACATGTTGAGAAGCCAGTGGGGATACTAAAGGGACGGAATTACATATAGAAAATCAACTATCTACTGAACTGATGACCTTTAAAAAAGAAAACACAATTGTGATGTTTTAGTTGTATGTTTTGGCTGATCAGAACTCAAAATCATAT
Organism: Nomascus leucogenys; assembly: GCF_006542625.1. Taxonomy (NCBI): domain Eukaryota; kingdom Metazoa; phylum Chordata; class Mammalia; order Primates; family Hylobatidae; genus Nomascus; species Nomascus leucogenys. The sequence goes on from NC_044389.1 coordinate 104,173,563, forward strand.
GATAAATGATCGCATCTTCTGTAGCGGGTGTGGAAAAAGAGGTATTGATCTTTTCAGAGTACAAACATATTTGTGAAGTTTAATATGTTAGGATACATTTCAATTTCTCAAGTCAAAAGAATTAAAGGGCTGTGGCCAACCCATTGCAACTCAACAATCACTTATTAGAACCCTTTCTTTCTCAAATTCACCATCATCATCCACTCACTCAACCTCATACAAAGAACAGATATTTGACTGCATTGATATTCCAACCACGGGTCTTAACTACAAATCTTCTTTTGATTTATGACTTGATGAGAGTGTAAGTAAGAACATTAGCAACTTTTAAAGAGTCACTAAATGGCTTGTGACAAATCCTTATTTGGTGTTATAAAAAGACATGACATAGCATCTAGAACTGTCAAATTTTCTTTGATATATTATGCATTTACTGTTACAGCAGTTTCATTCATTAATACTCCTTCACATTTGTTTTGTACTGGCATTTTACATAAATACTATTGAACTATTATGCTTGCGGATATTAAGAAATTATTATTTCTATGTTCAAAACACTTCTTAAAGTATTTTTGATCATTACTCATTTCATTGTTTTTACTCTCAGTATGTTCTGAGCACCACCAGGCCCTTTGCTAGGTATTAAAATGAGAGAGACAAACGAGAACTAGGAAACCCTCAAATGAGCTATTATATCAAACTTTAAAAAAGTAAGCAGAGGGAGAAATAGGGAGGAACATAATAATCAAAGCACAGAAGCATTTCCCAGAATTGGATTTGTTATAAGCTGTTTTTGCCCAATTACTACTTTAATTGAACCATCTACTACTTTAATTGAACCATCTACAATTCCTTCTGCTGATATTTTTAGTCTACAGGAAGCTAGACACAAATCATATATGAAGCCAGAAGTCAGCACATTCTCTGACAGCAGAGACTCCCTAAAGTCTATCAAAATGAACAGAAGAAAGAAAAAATCACGAAGTGATGGTCCTCGAAAATGACACCTGTCAAATCAAGAACCTTGCTTTTGTTTCTTATGTTCCTAGGCTGGCTGCACAGAGGAGACCAGCCAGGACCCCAACTCATGCAAATCCATACAGGCAGACCCGCTGGGAAACCAGGTCGAGGTGGACTGTCGTATTTAATAAGGGATTCTCAAGAACCTAGCCCCAGCTACTCGGAGAGGCTGAGGCAGGAGAATGGCGTGAACCCGGGAGGTGGAGCTTGCAGTGAGCCGAGATCGCGCCACTGTACTCCAGCCTGGGTGAAAGAGTAAGACTCCGTCTCAAAAAAAAAAAAAAAAAAAAAAAAAAAAAAAAAAAGAACCTAGCCCCACCAGAACACCAGAGGCCTTCACCAATTTAAGGAATACTTGCTACTGTTACAGGGCATTTATAAAATTCTACTTTAGTATCCCATGTATATTTAAAGGAGCAAACATAGAAGACCTTCTCTCCAGCCAGACCGATTTCCACCACTGTATCTCCAGCATAGTTTTAATTAGTGAGAAAAGTCCCTCATATTTTATCGTCCCTTTTCCTCCACCCTCTGATATGTTTCTATATTCCCTTAACAACCAATTAGTGATAGCATAGAGGAGAACGCCTCCTATAACATTCGGTGCCCCCAATTCCCCACACACCATCTAGTGGTGATAATAATTACATCGTTAGCAATGATGATGCTGATGATGCTATCCTCAGTGAATTTAAAACACTTAAAAATGCCAACTTAACAGTGAATAAAACACAATCTTGATTTTCCTTTCGGAAGCATAACAAACAAAGTGCTTATATATTATCTTGGTAAGAATCACTATGACCTCCAGGTTAGAATGCAAGTGAAAGCCATCTATATTTTAAGGCAAGAAGATATTGATTCATTCAGTAATTGAAAATTGTGTTTCCCTGTTCATTGGCTTTCCCAATACTGGTAGTAAGACCAAGTGTTTCTGAAGTCAGGACATGAGCTACAGATATGGGCTACGCATGTAGAAATGCATTACGTTTACTCATGACTCAGGACACGAGCTTCGGATATGGGCTACGCGTGTGGAAATGCATTGCGTTTACTCATCACTCAGGACACAAGCTTCGGATGTGGGCTACGCGTGTGGAAATGCATTGCGTTTACTCATGACTCAGGACACAAGCTTCGGATATGGGCTACGCGTGTGGAAATGCATTGCGTTTACTCATGACTCAGGACACAAGCTTCAGATATGGGCTACGCATGTGGAAATGCAATGCGTTTACTCATGACTCTGTCAGGACACAAGCTTCAGATATGGGCTACTCATGTGGAAATGCATTGCGTTTACTCATGGTTCCGTTTCAAAGATAGCTCCCTTCATAAATTAGTTTGCACTTGCCATACGTTTGTCTATAAATCATTTGTGTTGCCCCAACTTCTGGTCTCACAGATGCTTGCATTAAAATTGACCATTACTATTGCTTTTCCCATAAATATCGTTGTCTACGTTTTATTGCCACTTGAATTTCTTCTCCTAAATAAACATCAAGACATCTTTCGCTATCCACCACATCTACTTCTTCCTTTGCTATCAGAAAACATAGAAATAAGAAAGTGATAGATACAGCCCACTTTCAATCCTTCACCTTCATTACCAGTTGGAAAGCTGAAGCATCACTCCGAGCCTGACCAACGGTTCTAGTCCCTCTCACATGACTGTGCATGTGTAATGAGAGGTGACACACACGCATGTACTGTGCATATGTGTACATATACATCACTAAGAATGTCAACATGTCCTCGTCTTTCTCTAACTCCTGCAGTTTCTGACTCCCTTTCCGGTATTGCATAACACATCATCTCAAATTTTTCATGTGTGCCTAGCGAATGCGATCTTGGTGGTGCTTTCTACCTCCTGAGATACATCTTGGAGAAAGGAAAAAGCTCATTAGTCCCAAGGCGGAGATGAAGAATAACATGCAAGAGGCTATAAAGCAGGACTTCGTTGAAAGACATTCGCACCCAGTAAAATGCGGCACGTACAAGAGTATCAGCTCAGGGTCTGCATAGACACAGGCCATTGAAAAAGTTCTGCTGTACTATTCCATGTATATGTAAAGGTACAAATATCTAAGAAGTCTCCTTGAAAGCCAAAACTGGAGACCAGAAATAAGCCAGTAAGTAGATTTTAAAAGCTACTCTGAGTAGCCTGTTTTCCTTACAAAAACCAGGCCGAGAACACAGGTTGCACTGACTGTCAAAAGGATAGGTCTCTCCTCCTCCAAACATTTGATTATTATAAGTCAATCAAATTCAAAAGATAAAACTTCCATTGCTTATATGAGAAATCTCTTTCTAAGACGTATTACTGTCTGAGGTACTGATTTGTTCTCATATTGCCTGTGGAAACATGCTGAGTTTTGGCATATCCAACGTGAACTTGGGGCACTTTGCCTGTAGGACAGACATAGCACACGAAGATGCATCCACATGATTTCAATCGTATTTCATCTCTAACCTCTACGACACAGGGCACATTGCCTATGTGAAAAGAGAGACTATCTTCATATCAGACAGACAAGCATTTAGAATCCTCTTCAATTCAACAACAGTTACCCATTAGGGAAAAAAAAAGAAACATAAATCCTCTTTGTGACTGACAATAGCCTTCCTCTAGAACTGGTGGGCTATGCTGGGAGGAAGAAAAATTTCTTGGTCTATGAGACAGATTTTACTCAATGCAGATCAAAGAAAAACTAAGCTTTTTCCTACGAATCATTTTTAACTACATCTGACAAACACTTATCAGTAACAAAGGCCTCGCAACAGAATCCACTCTATGAAGCTATTTTACTTTTAAATATCACTAGATGACCTAATCTAGTGAATAGGGAGGTTGTTCAACAGTTTTGTTTGGTCGATTTGCCTATTTTAATCACAGAAGTTTTTAAAAATAAGTAAAACCATGCAGTGGGAAGAAGATGTAGATAACACATTAGAAGGCCCAGAAAGCCTGAGCCCCTGAGTAAAAATGCACTCCATTAATAAATGCCACATATTATTATCTCATCCAAGTATTTCAAATCACTTCCAAATGACAGCTCCCATTTCAGAGGCAGGCAGCAGGACGGAAAAGTGTGGAGAGTACATCCTAACCGAATGGTACTCAGAGTGGGAGAGGCTGAGCTGATTATCTTCCAACTTTATAACCCTTCTCCCAAAAGGGCCTTGCTGGACGTTCTGTAGTTCCACAGTTTTGAAAGAATGCAATAAAATGCTCACTGCAGTGCTGCGTTTCCAAGGGCCTTGCTCCTTGTTAGTGGGGGTCTAGGCTTCCAAGCTCTTGGGCATGAAATGAGGTGGTGGTTAAGGTCAGGGTTGCAGTTCCTTGACAAGCAGAAACTGCCCCCGGATGAGGCCTCCCGTGGGCACACTGTACTCTGGAATTCCAGAAGAAAGGGGCCTTTGTTGGTGCACTGCTGAGAATGCCAACGACCCCGGAGAACACTCTCAACGTCACACTGGCTGTCTCACTGCCTTCTCCTCACTCACCAAACAGCAAACAAAATGCCACCCAGGCCTCCTCCTCTCTTCTCCTCTCTGATGCTCTGCCTAGGGACATGACCTCCATCAAAGCCCCTCTGTTTCTACTCCATGCATTAGTGTATTTTGTCAATCTAGCGGTGTTTAGACGAAGCAGAATAATAAGCAGAAGCTTTGTCCCGACTTAGGTAATAGGAGATGGGAAAAGAAGTACTAAGCGTTGGACGGCTTCCTAAAACTTCATCATTTGTTTCACATTTTTTCTGTTCCACTCAATGACGGGGATGAATACTCACACAGAAAAACATACTCTAGTAATGCATCTAAAGATGTAATGAACCTAGAAAAGAACAAAAACCAGATTTTTTTTTAAGACATGGTCTTGCTCTGTCGCCCATGCTGGAGTGCAGTAGGACGTTCAGGGTTCCCTGTAGCCTTGACCTCTCAGGCTCAAGTGATCCTCCTGCCTCAGCAGCTGCCCTCCCCTCCCCAAGTAGCTGGGACTACAGGAGCACGCCACCATGCCCGACTAATTTTTAAAAATTTTTAGTAGCAATGAGGTCTTGCTATGTTGCCCAAGCTGGTCTCAAACTCCTGAGCTCAAGCTATCCTCCTGCCTCAGCCTCTCAAAGTGCTGGGATTACAAGCATGAGCCACTGCTCCCAGCCCAGGTTCATTTTTTGAGACACAGATTAAAATATGAAACCTCAAGAGTCCACTCCTGTCACACTGCTCCCTCACCTGCCTCGACTCCCACCCACTGACTAAACTGCTGCCAACAAATTTCCTTTTGCTACAAAGTCAGGTGGTGGGGAGGGAGGAAGGGAATACATAAGCCATATGCATGCAGGAGTTAAATAACCGGCCTGCAGAGCACAAGCATTGCTTCCTCAACAAGGTTAAAGAGAAGTAAGGAGAAACTCACAAAACTTTCATAGGCAGGAATAGATTGTGAGGGGTAGAGAGACTGAAAAAATCACCTGCTCTAACCTGGGAAAGGGAAGAGGCAGCCCAGGGCAGTGAACTCAGAGAGTGCCTAGCTGTGTCAGAGGAAACCTGGGCCACAGTCCTATGTCTGTCATTGGTATGTGACTACGGGCACTGTGATCTCTCTTTAACTTTCAGATTCTTTGTGTGAAAATGACAACATGGGGCAGGCATGATTTAAAGGCTCTTTCTTGCAGCTTTTGAATTCTAGATAGAAACTCAAGTCCATTCACCACGTACATGAGGCTCCAGTGAGTCCTGGTATCACTGCTTTCTTGGAGGCCTTTACCCATGATGCCCAAGTCTGTTTGCTATTCCAGAAACAAAATCAGCGTCCTAAAACAGATTCATGGATATGTGGCAACTTGTTACATATAAAGGTAGCAACACACATTAGAGGAAAACAGACGGAATACTTAGGATACGGTACCATAAAAACCAGCTTACTATTGAGAGACATTGCTGGATCTGTAACTTACTGCCACAAAAGCAACAGCAGAAACACAAAAATCCCTCCCTTCTGAGGGCCGTAAACATCTACATATGAGGTATACCTAATGCAGCTAACATAATTAACTGCTGCAGAAAATATCCTTGATAGCTTGGGATGAGAAAGAATTTCTTAAACATGATTTAAGTCATCAAGGAGTACACACTGACAGATCTGCCTACAAAGGGCACAGTAGACAAAATTGGAAGATGTGTGCCACATCTAAAAGTGAACAGAGGATTAATATCCAGACTATAGAAGAGATCAACAAAAAAGACAAGAAACCCAAAAGAAAAATGTGCATACGATATGAACAGGTAATTGAGAGAAGGGAAATGAATCCAAACAGCTAAGAAGTTTATAAAGAAAAGCTCAATCTCACTAGTAATCAGAGAAATGTAAATGAAAATGACAATGATACAGCTATCAGATTAGAATGAGAAAGTCAACACCAAGTGGAGACGTGGGGAAATAGGAAACTTCATTCACATCTCCTGGGAGTATGAATGGGTCCAGTCACCCCAGAAAGGATCTCCCACACTTGGTGAAGTTAAGTGTGCTTGCGCCCTGCAGCCTGAGAACAGAACCAGACAAACCCTGCTGCCAAGCCCTAAGGGGATATGTGCATTCACTGCAGCAATATGCGAAGTCTCTGGGACTGGGAGGCCACTGAGGCTGCTATTACCAGGGGAATGAACAGATAACATGTGGGTGATCTATGTTACAGGATCCATGCAGCAGTCAGAAGCAAGGAGTAAAACGCACACCTAGCAACACAGGCAGTTCTGAAGACAGTACAGGCTGAAAAAAAAAATCAAACAGTGAACCAGAATCTATAATCCCATTCATGTAGATTATAAAACTAATTCATGCAAGTTATCTAATTTCCCAGGATACATACACACCTAAACAAAGGGTTGACACATCCTAATGGTAACCTGTGAAGGGAATGAGCAGGGAGTAGGGGCTGTGGGGAAAACAAAATGAGAGCATCCCCACATGGCCTAAGGGGGAGAATTCTGCCAATCAGCACTGCACATCTGCAGAAGGCAGGAAGGAGTGGGGAGAGGGAGGGAGTGGGGAGAGGGAGGGAGGGAGTGAGAAGAGGGAGGGAGTGAGAAGAGGGAGGGAGTGAGAAGAGGGAGGGAGTGAGAAGAGGGAGGGAGTGAGAAGAGGGAGGGAGTGAGAAGAGGGGGAGAGGGGCAGAGGGGAGGGGGAATAGGAAGAGGGGAAGGAGGAGTAGGAAGGGGGAAGGAGGAGTAGGAAGAGGGGGAAGGAGGAGTAGGAAGAGGGGGAAGGAGGAGTAGGAAGAGGGGGAAGGAGGAGTAGGAAGAGGGGAAGGGGAATTGGGGGAAGGGGAGGGGAAGAAGGGAGAGGGGAAGGGGGAAGTGGGGAGGGAGAGGGGAAGGGGGAAGTGGGGAAGGGGAGGGGAAGAAGGGGAGGGGAAGGGAGGGAAGTGGGGAGGGGATGAAAGAAGGGTAAGAGAGGACAAGGAGAGGGGATGGGGGACAGGAAGGAAAGAGAATGAGAGAAGGGAGGAGATGAGAGAAGGGATGGGGAGAAATAGGGGTAAGAGGAAGGAGGAGGGGGAAGAGGAAAGGGGGAAGGAAGAATGAGAGGAAGCAAAAGGGGGAATGAGAGAAGGGATCCGGGAATGAGAGAAGGGATCCAGGAATGAGAGAAGGAAGAAGGGGAGATCTGGCCTGACTGCTTCTTTTCAGAAGTGACACATGGACCAGATTAAGGGTTCAGATGCCAAACATTAGAGTAAAAGACTTTAAAATGGAAGTGAGATATCTTAACTTCTAGAAATATGTTTGGTTAAAATATAGCATGGTATTCAATCCCTAAGTATTTGTCAAATACTTGGGACTGCAGTAAGTGTGAATTCAAACTACAACTAATCCTCCTGTGGACAATGTTGCCGTTCCTCCAGTCTTCTGCAGGGTAGCACCTGGGCGGCCAAACTCCACAGACTCCAAAACATGGAGGTGGCTACTGATGGATGAGAGGATTCCTTCCCAGAAGCTCACAAGTGTGTGGTGTCCACATCAACGCACACATCTGGAATCCAGTTCTCTGGGAAAACAAGATTTTGGGGCCCACAGGCCAGTTTAGCCTGGAGCTGCCACCCTAGGAGAGGCGGGTGCTGCAGGTTTGCCACAGCCCCTCAGCTCTCTCCCCAAAACCAGCACTGCTCACCAGGACTCGGGGTACCTGAGTTGGCTGCCTTGCTCCTGCCGCCAATTGCTGGGTGGGGACAGCTAAGCTAGGCAGCCTCCTGAGCAGCTGAGGAAACCGGTATCCACACAGCTCCCTTAGTACAAAACGTGTTAAGTCTTATTTCTTTGTTTTTGTTTTAAACCCAACGTTCAAGTGGGATGTCTGGAAGGGGTGGGCTCCTTCTGCAATCTGCTGGGCACCGGCAGGGGATTATGAGGCAGGGAAGGGAAGCACTGGAGCTCTCCTCTGCAGGCACAGGAGGTGCCCCGACAGCCTTTCTGCAGAGGTTTAGACAGTAAGCCTCAGCTGAGAAGCAGCCTGCACACTGAAGTGTCACTGTCCCCAAGGACTACACCACTCAAAATCCCATGCTGGGTGTGTAAACAGAACCACAACTGCAATGCCCGTTCCCTCCTCAGGTGTTAGCTCCTTCCATAAAGACCACAAGTACAAGTGATGACTGTTTATAGAGTATACATTGTTCTCTTTATGTTAATTTTTCATCCTTGCTTAAAATATCTACTTCAAATGCTCAGGGAATTCCACCCTGGAGGGTGCTGGGTCCTTGTCCCCATTTCGTAGTTGTACAGAAATGAACGTGTTGTTCCTGTTTCAAGACTAATATTAAAAGTGCCAAGATGGGCTGGGCACAATGGCTCACGCCTATAATCCCAGCACTTTGGGAGGCCGAGGCGGGCAGATCACCTGAGGTCAAGAGTTCAAGACTAGCCTGGCCAACATGGCAAAACCTTGTCTCTATTAAAAATACAACAATTAGCCGGGCACGGTGGTGCACGCCTGTAATCCCAGCTACTTGGGAGACTGAGGCAGAAGAATGGCTTGAACCCGGGAGGCGGAGGCTCCAGTGAGCAGAGATCATGCCACTGCACTGTTCAGCCTAGGCGACAGGGCAAGACTCCATCTCAAACATAAATAAATAAATAAATAAATAAATAAATAAATAAATAAATAAAATAAAAGTGCCAAGATGACCAAGTTCTGGGTTTGGATGTTTTCTGGCTTAAGCTTGTCTGTAAAGCGGGTAATACCTTCCAAAAATGATCAAGGCATATCTGACAATGAGTCCATGTGAGAATGATAACTTTTCATCATTTCTCTGCAATATGAAGCCCTGGTACCCAGTAACCACATTCTATCAAAACAGCCAAGTGAATACTTGCATAGCTTTGATTTTTTGTTCTCATTATAAAGAATCTCTAAGTGAACCACACACTATATAATGCCAGATAATAAGTGCTATGAAGAAATCTAAAGAAGGGTATAAGGTGGAGTGTGCCTGGGGTATCGTATTACAGGGAGTAGTGGAGACTGGAGAAGAATCTCTATCAGGTGGGGGAGCCTGCAAGCTCTGTGGACATGCAGTGGGAAAGAGCACAGGGAGGATCCCAGAGCAAAGATGTCTGAGGAGCAGCCAGGGTGCCAGAGCAGAAAGCTGCAGAATGACCTGGCTAAGAGAACACAAGATGGGGAGAACATTTACACCGAGCTGGGGGAATCAGAGAAGGAATTAGGTTAGGTATACACAACCCACAATGAAAACCCAGTGGCCACCTCTAGTGGGCAACTGAAAAATGCAAATGATGTCACAAAAGGCAGGGGCTGAAGACACATCTAGGAGTCACTGTTGTCTTGGAGATAATCAAGTCATGGCCAACTCTTCTGGAAGGGTAAGAGCAAGAGCAGTGGGTACGTCTTATTCTGCTTCAGAATCCGTTCTATGATGTTACAAACAAAACCTCCCTTGGTCTCTGTAACACCACTTTGGGATAGATAACTTAATTATTCCATTCTACGGATGAGGAAACTAAACAAACTGATGAATTTAAAGCACGGGAAGCAAACTGATGAATTCAAAGCCACACAATCAGGAAGTGAGGTAGATTCAAACCCAGCCAGGTTGGCTCCAGAATCATTACTTTCAATCAGGACTGCAGGTGGTTAAAAAGCACTACTATGTTTGTTTTTCATTTAGTGAAAAATCAGGAGGTATTCTGTTTAATCTGGACTTAAAGTTTTATTTCCCATCAGATAACCCAACTGGTATGTTTTGAATCACTGTTTCAGTTTTGCTAATCAGGAAATCACAGGGTTGGAAAAAAAAGATGCTTGGCCAAAACTACATCACAGCTGAACCAGGGTTTTCATTCTGTGACAGTGGAGCAGCTTCAGAGAAGGTGATTACACAACTGTAATTGGAGCTGCTCCTGCAGCTCACTTTTCACACTCAAGAGGTCACCTCTGCCTGCCACATGCTATATGGAGCCAAACTACATACTACCTACACACATTTATACGGAGGCTCTGAACATGTCATTGTTTTCCCAGATGATTCCTATTCTTATCAACTCCAAAGAGCATTATTAGAAAATGAATTGTATCTTGTTTTCAATAATGTTTTACCTTAGTGCATTTAGTGAATATTTTTCTTAGTTCAAGAGTATGTTATTTTGTTTTTTGGAGACAGGGTCTCATTCTGTAACCTAGACTGGAGTGCAGTGGCACGATCACGTCTTAGTGCAGTATCGACCTCCTGGGCTCAATCCATCCTCCCACCTCAGCCTCCCTGGTAGCTGGGTCTATAGGTACACACCACACACCTGGCTAATTTTTGTATTTTTTGTAGGGACAAGGTATTGCCCAGGCTGGTCTTGAGCTCCTGGCCTCACGTGATTCTACTGCTTTGGCCTTCCAAAGTGTTAGGATCACAGGTGTAAGCCACTGTGGTTGGCTCAAGGGTATTTCTTAGGATCCAGTAACCCTGGGAAATACTTAGGTTCAAAGGTCAGTTTCATCAGAGTATTTTGTATGTCATTTGCTGGAAGTCGAAACTATTATTTTTAAAATCTCATAGAGTTTGATCACCTGATAAAGGATTACAATAGATTCTAGCATATAAAAAATACAAGTAAATAAATCACAATGCAAGTCAATAAATCAGGCTAACATTCTTTAAAAATTACCTTCCTCCAAATATATAAACTTGTATAATTTGACATAATTTGTGGTATATTAAACATGGTTTAATAGGAACAGCAGTCAATATCAGTGATCATCAGATAAATGCTGGAGACCAAATACTAAGAGCAAAAGGGTAGTGTCAGTCTATTTCTTTAAATAGTTTTCATGCTTTGCTGAATAAAAACAGAACAACTGACCACAAATATTATTACCTGCATTTCTCCCATTTCAGGAAAGGGTAAATTTAGGAGTCGGTAAATTCTACTCTTCCAAATTTTAAAATATGCAATAATTTTAGCCTTCCCATCCCAATAACAGTATTATGTCTCAGAAGAGTTTCTACTTTAATCTTCTGGGTTATCTAACTACATCTATATATGAATTCACCCACTTGTTAGCTATTTATTCAGTATTTACTGGACTTCTACTAGGAACCAGTAATCAGAACTCAATCTTGAGGGGAAGACAAATATAACCAATACCACCCCTGCAACAACAAATCAAACATGAGCCAGGTACAATGTTTAATTTCATGTGTCGAGAGTTGTGTGTGGTTTATCTCAGATAATCATGACAACCCTCTGAGAAAGGTACTGTTCTAATTCCCCCCTTTGCATATGAGAAAACTGAGGTTCAGAGAAGTCAAATAACCTGGTTTCACAGTTCACAGTAAAAAAAAAAAAAAAAAAAAATCAGGCTACAAACACAGGTTTATCCGATTCAGAAGCCTAAGCTTTTTAAAAAGAGCACTAGGCCATGCAGCCTCTTGTAAAATGTTAATAAAAATGTAAGTGAAAATAAAAGCTTCTATAACGTTATGGGAATAAAAGCAAAAAAAAAAATCCATAATGTACAAGAAACCATCGGGGCAAAAATTACATCTGAGTTGAATCTTGAATGATGAATAGAAGCTCTTTCAAGTTTAATCTTGAAAGATGTAAGCATGGTGTGGGGTTGGCTGTGGCAAAGCGTGGATTTTTTTCGAATACTGATAAATGGGTGACTAGCTGGGGTGAAGAATATACAGAAGTCACTCAACAAGAGGTTGGAAAAGGCAGATTGCAGCCGCATTGTGAGGCACCCTTAGGACTTGCTGAGAAGTTGATGCATTAACCATTAGGCAAAGGAGAGGCACTGGAGAATTCTGAATAGGGAGTAACAAGATGAGATTCAGGTTTTAGAAACATCAGTAACTTTGGTGTAGAGGTAGAAGGTGGCTGAAGAGGTTGTTCCAACTGTGCAAGGGAGAGGTGGTCTGTCCACAAACGATGAAAAGAAAGGAAAAATTTTAAATTGAGAAAGAAAAAACTGACAGGGCTGAGGGTTTCATGAGCTGTGTGGAATGAGAGAGAAAAAGGAGTGAGGCATGATTCCGAGGCATGCTTGGTTGAGTTTTATAAGACTTCCATGGAGAAACAAAGGGGGAAATGAGCTCCATTTTACATTGAATTTGGTTGCCTAGGAGGAGATTTCCAATCTAAAATCACTGGCATTCAAGAAAAAAGCAGGGCTTGAGATAAGGATGTAAAAGTCAAGAGTTCTAAGGACGCTGTCTGAAGCCACCAGCATGGCTGAACTTGGTAGTGGGAGGAGAACAGGGCCCCGAGTTTCAAGGACAAATTACACACATCTCCACAGAAGCTACAGACAATGGTCTGCTTGCGATGCCTGAAGAGAAGTCCAATTTTAGAGCCATGTAACTTGCTAAAAGAATCAATAGCATATGCATTTGTTCTATCTTCAGCTATAGCAGAAACTGTTTATATAGGAAAAGTAAAGTTACCTTATGAACTGAGAATTGCTTAGATGTTTAAATTTGTTTCTTATACAAAGAAGAACCAGCTAATGCCTTTCTCTTTTAATTGATTAGAACGGGCACAGCCGGACAAGTATCTTGAAATCCACTGAAGTCCTATTTTTGCCATGGACCGGAAGGAAGGCTTAAGTAAAAGCTACTGCTACTTCTATGAATTTATTTTGCTTAGGTAATGGATTCACTGGATTACAGTCTGGTCTAAGAATGTCAAATTCAGAAACTATGCAACTTCAATGTGGTAAGTAAAATTGACAGGGACACTATTATACTAATCAACCACAGTGGCTTATCAAGAGCTCTACCATTATAATTAGTTCAGTAAAGGCCCATGATGCTTCTATATGAAAGAAAAAAACACCCTTAAAAACACATTTTTACAATTTGGACTATAACTTTATTATGGGAGTTTGATGCTTTCTCCCAGGATATTGCTTTAAACCAGGATACCTCAACAATAATGATATTTTCCTGTCATTATCGAAATTGTCAACAAAAGTGCAGATCATTATAATTCCATATAAGATACATGAATGGAGCAGTAAACTAGATACATTTCCCACAGGATGATATTAAAGGAAAATTATTCCAGGCAAGGGAGAAACGATGCTTGGTATGCAGAGGTTACAAGTGTTTCTGTTGCGCAACAGTGGTAAAAACCTACCAGTCAGCCAGTTATTAAGGGTGGATCCTTGCTGTGTAGAAAGCACAGCTAATTTTCTACAAAGAAGTTTTAGATCATGATGTTGCCAATATCTGACTGTACCTGAATTAGTGGACAAAGTCATTTATGATATTACCCAGGGTGTCAATTTCTCTGACCTTGAAACCCTCTCAGTCTTGGGTTCTTTGACATTAACACTCTCCTGGTGCCCTATGTCTTCAGAGCTAGTCCTCTCTAACTTCTTCACAGTCTCATCTTCCTCTACCCAGCTCAAGAATCATTAAGCAATCTCATTCACACCCTTGGCTGAAATTACACCTACATACAGTCACCATTTACATGTTCAACCAAGATCTTTCTTATGACATACCGATCTGTACATCCTATTTTCTATTTGGTATTTCCATTTGGATGTCTCAGAAGTATTGTAATTCACTCCACATATCGGAAGCCTAATGTTGCTGATCATTCCCTCCAAACCTGATTTCCTTTCAGTGAACTAGCTCTCTAACACCACCATTCATTCAAGTACACCAGTAAGAAATCCAAGAGTCATCATTTATACCATCATCTCTCACCTTCCATATCCAATCCATGACAATATCCTATTGATTTCCCCTTCTAAATCTCTCTCAAACACCCATAAAAGAAACAGGATTCAGAAACAAAGTATTTTAGAACCAGTCAAGTCTCCAAATCTAACTAGATAGCCCCAAAGGTGTTTAGTGGAATAAACACCTCTTTGCCTGGTGTTTCAACATGTTGCCATCTGCATCCCAATGTGGATTTTGTTTCATTGAATGAAACCTTCCAATTCACAGAAGAGAAGAAAACCAGACAGCTGGTATGTGAGACCTCCCTTAACAACAAACACAGAAAGAGAGTTACTTTGCTTTTCCCACCTCCAAGGTACTTGTTCATTGGGTTTGCAATGTTAAACATTTTTCTGTGCTTTAAAAACATCTCATATTATAAAATGCTATGGGAACTCTTTGTGGATAGGAAAAACCCTGCACATTATTTCATTCATGGACTTAATGTTTGAATGGTGGGGACTGGTATGAAGCGTACCAGATGGGTTGAGTATCATCTTTTTCAAATATAAGAATGAATTTCACAGACTTCTAAAAGTTCCCTTTTCATTTCCTAGAGGGTATAATCCATTCATATTTGTTAGGAACTCACATGCGGTCCTGAATGAAGGTGTCCTCTCACTTACGAATAATGCATTTTAAGGACTTATCCACATAACCAAAACAACCTGTACCCCAAAAACCACTGGAGTAAAAATTTAAAAATTAAAAAAAAGTATGTGGACTTCCTAGGAATGGAAAAGGGCCAAGAGGATTTTCTACAATTAGCATCACCCTTAGCTGACATTCCACAGCATCAACTTGTTGGCCTTGGGTGACTATGCATTATAAACTTTATTTATTTATTCATTTATTTATTTTTGAGACAGAGTCTCGTTCTGTCACCCAGGCTGGAGTGCAGTGGCGCCATCTCGGCTCACTGCAACCTCCGCCTCCTGGGTCCAAGCAATTCTTCTGCCTCAGCCTCCTGGGCAACTGGGGCAACTGGGATTTCAGAGGAGCCCACCACCATGCCCAGCTATTTTTTGTATTTTTTAGTAGGGACGGGGTTTCGCCATGTTGACTAGGCTGATCTCAAACTCCTGACCTCAGGTGATCTGCCCATCTCTGCCTCCCAAAGTGCTGGGATTATGGGCATGAGCCACCACGACCAGCTTAAGCTGTTTTTTCTGTTTTTTTTTTTTTTTTTTTTTTATGTAGAAACGAGTTTCCAATAATAGGGGTAACTATGTAATGTACAATAAATTGAGAGTTTTACCAATAAAAATAGTGGCAACCTACCACTTTACAAGAAAGATTCTGCAATTTACACAATAATGTATAGAAATAAAATATTCCACAAAGAAAATCCAAATATATAAGGGTAACAAAGAAATGTGTTGAAGAATAATTTTACCTGATTGTGAGTAGCACCAACTACAAAAATTTCTGTAAAATTAAGTTACATTGGTGTTAATGCTGCCACAACTCATCAGAAGTGGAAACAGAAGGAAATCGGGAATTCTATGCTCATGAGCTAGTCCCCTTTTTAATCCATCTCTAAAATGTATTTGTCTAAGGCAAAGACCTCGTAAAGAGCTAACAAACAGAAGAAAAGAATCGACCCCAAGGTAATTTTAAATGAGAAATAAAATCTGGAGGGAAACCATGCCAGAATTTATTGAAAAACAGATTTTTCTCCTTCAAAAATGTTATTAAAAAATACGAATGTTTTTGTGACTTATTGCCAAATATATTTTATAAGCTCTCTGCTACTCAGATGTACCATACTGTACAATGTGATGGATGGGGGCTATTAATCATTTTTACTGAAGAGCGGAACAGCCCATGCAACACAGTGGTATTAAAAAAAAAGTGAAGGTATTCTAAGAGTACATTCATTTCCTCATAAAATCACATTTCATGTATCCTTTGGTTTTCCAAATAGTTCCTTCCAACTGACTCATGTATTTTGCTGGTCCTGAAAGATGGGATGCTGTGTGGGGCAAAGGGTTGTCTCATGGCCCCCAGGATGATGGTCCTAATTCATTCTCTGGCCAAACTTTTATCTGAAGTCATCTGTGCGTTTCTTATGGCAAAGCTTATCTGCATTTCTGTCTGTTATCTGCATTTTAAACCAAACCCATTTTTAAATATTCTCCTGCTGGACTGTGCCCAAACTGAGTGGATGAGAGAGGTTCGGGGAAGCTGCTCTCACGCGTGGCCTGCTGCCCAGGTAGAATTATCACCCGGTGCAGAGCCAAGAAGCCTCGGTCAAATCAGCTGTCCAGCAGTTCATAGAAATTAACCACACAGATAAAGGACAAAGTGGCAGCAGTTTACAGAAAAGTACGGCCAGACATTCTACTGTATCCAGGCCCTTTGTTATTTCTACAGAGAAAACAGTGTGCTCATGACACATTTATACTTATCATGCATTATTTGTCTAAAATGGAAAAAAAAATGAGCGTGCTCACTGTGCCTTTCTAAAGGAATATGTGATGATTTCAGTGTCTCTTATCTCTTTTTGGGCGCTCTTCCTCATCCATTTTTTCCCTCGTTTCTTCCCTAACTGTCCCTTCCTCTGTGATTCCTTTTTCAAGGCTGAAGAACTGTTATCCCTCTGCAGTACATGGGGGTTTGAGCTCACGTCAACGCGCCTGACCTAAGGGCAAATGGAGCTGAGCAGGAGGGAGAATTAGACACCTGCCTCTACTTGCCAAGGCTTGGAGACAGGGTCTACTGCTCTCTGCTGAACCAGAGGAAAGAACACACCGGCTCCTGAACCTTCGCACGAAGACAAGGCGAGGGCTGCTGAGTGCCCGTCGCTGCTCACAGCACAGAACATCCTACTCCTCAGCCTCTTTGTCCCTGTCCTAAGACAGGGTCCTTCACTCAGTCCATCCAATCCAAAATACAGGATACGAAACACACCTCATCCTTCACACACACAACATGCTCAACCTTCACTAGCCACATGACTTTGTTTCCAACATCATCCTGAATTTGCTTTTCTGGTGAGTACCCAGGGACAGCCCTGGTTCAGTGATGAGGCCTCACAGCCTGCGGTGAGTGCTCACTGTTCGTCTGGCTTTGACTGGAACACAGTCCCTGCAGGGCGGCATCCAGTGCTCCCTGACTCCATGTGTGTGAGATGTCACGTGGTCAGTGGCCACATGGGTTAAACCCCAGGAGGCCAGGCCTGGAGGACAGACCCAGCTCCAGCCCATCTGGGAAGTCCCTGATGGGGGGTGATGATGGTGACAAAGGTTGGTTGACCAGAGAGATCCATGATCCACCATTTGCGGATGTCCCTACCAGGGTGAGTACAGTGTGAGGAAAACCCTGTAGAAACTCAGGTACCCAGGAGGATCTTAAAACCAAAAAGTCAAGAACAGAATATGCTATACATGGGCACTTGGTGACAAAGAATAGAGACAAAAACTTGGTTTTCAGAAGTATAAGGTCAAAGATAGTTAGTGATGGTGCCCAGCTACCCACTATTGAACCAGAGCACTCAATTCCCTGGTCCCAGTGTCAGGGTAGACCAGAACCTTATTATAACCCAAGTGGCTTGAGGCAGAGATAGCACCGAAAGGTCCTATCATTGGGCATTTCATTTTCCCGGACCGCATTTCCATCTCTCATGCATATCTCTTCTCCTAAATCCTCCCAACTCAGAAATTTACTTTTCAGTCTTCTGACTTTTCTTCATACATAACAAGATTGGACAAAGTGCTTGAAAAGCAAATGGAAACATTTTATGAATAACTACCCAAAGGGAAGACATATAAATATTTTTAAAGGCAAGTTTTTTAATGTTAATGGTTCAACGAAATACCTCTCCTATCTTTGCTTTCTTAATTTTTTAGTACAAACTTACCAGGAAAACGAATGTGATGGGCAGCTCTACTTTCGTTGGGATACTTATGGGAAATACTATAAATCACTAAATTGCATTAACTAAAAAAAGATTTGGAAATTGCCCAGGGAAAACATGATCAGGAGAATTTTGTGAGGAAGAACACTGCTCCTCCAGCCACATTTTCTGAATCAGTGACAAAAATTCGTTTCCGATTGTTTTTAATACCCGTTAGACTGGCATACATTTAAAGACATAAGGAACTAGTAATATAGAAAGAAAGGAAGGAAAGGAGGAGGAGGAGTGGGTTAGTAAGAAGCTTCTGTCAGACCTCATCAGATTAAGGTCAAGTATAGAATTCTCATTAGTTTCCAGTTCATTTAAATTGGGGCTACAGTGATTTGAAAGTAACCTCCATCATCCTGGAGACAGAGGACAAGTGAGCAGGTCCGCAGGGCTACACAGAGAGTGACTTGTTGCTTCCTAAGTTACAACCAAAAGATACTCAGAACTGCTTCCGAGCCAAGGTTTTTGTTTGGTTTTGTCATTTTGGTCAAACTCTTCGAAGAGGGATTCCATGGAGAAAAGCTTTGCCCAAGTCCAGTCTGGCCACACATCCCAACACAGGCTGCTCTCAGTTAGCTCCGTGCAACAGACTTGAGAGATTGCAGCAGTTACCTTGATTCTTAACTGCTTTTATTTTCCATTTTTATTTAAAATACTTAATTTGTTTTTAGTGATTTACTCTTCTGTGTAATTAGATATAGTGATTAGCGATTATCTTTTCCTTGGCAATGCAGTTTCTCGTCCACAGAAATGAGCTTAAGTCAACATTACAGTTGCCACTAAGTGTAAGGATTCGTGAAGGGGAAAACAACAGACTCCATTCCCTCTGTTCTGCTCAAGTAATGCAAATTAGAGGTAAGACAAAGAAGTAATTAGCAGGAGGGAGGATATAACAAAATGGATATTTTAAATGCAGAATCCATTCATAACATAGCACTTCTCAAGAGAGCTGTTCTAATAGATTACCTTCCTGAAATGCATTATTTAAGCTTCAGTTGTTCAGAGGTAGAAGTAAATGCATTTCCTCTGCATTGGTGCATAATGCACTTCAAATAAATGCAGGTCAACACAAGGCTACTTGTTTTTGCAAAATCAGGTATCAGCACAAAGGCAGAAGGAGGTAGAAGGAGCTGTTAATACCTACGGATGCGAGGTAGGTATCCAGACGTACTTTCGTGATAATGTTCAATAAATATGGCAAAATGTTACGCTGTAAATTCTAAGGATATTTTTTTAAAAAGATAGTTTTACTTTAAAAATCAACTAAAATAAATGTATCCTTTTTCACAAGCAAGTTTCACAAGTGGTTTCATCACTTTCTTACTGATTCTAAGTGTTGGCCTCATAATTTGTGAGAATTTCATTTCCAAGTGTCTCCTGTCATGATGATGAATGTCAACGCCAGCTTCTCCTAGTGGGGAGCACCACGTGCCTGCCTCCATCACTCTCTTTTTCTGGTCGCCAAACAAAAATTCTACCACAACCTCTTTCAAGTTGAAAGGCAACAGGCCTTTTCCCAAGCTGGGATGCTGTTTCCCAGTGACAACTCTTTGTTACAGTTAAAAATGTGGGCAAAAGATCTGCAAGCTTACATGCCTGTTAAACCTCAGCTGCCCTCCCCCTGCAGGTCCTGGATTTAAAAACATCTCTTAGCTTCATCTTAGCTCCAGGTAAACTCACGAGCTATTGCAGAAAACATGCGGAACGCTGGGGCACTGAGACGGCTACATACAGTCACAGATGGGACTCTGCCACGGTCCTCAGTCACGTCCACCCAAATGACAGATTGTGGGATGATGCGGCACACAACCGCCAGCTACCACACTACTTCCACCCAAATGCAAGGATGTTCATTCTAATGAAGTCACAAACTCTGCTTAGTAGCCTGCTGATGTGTGTTACATGTGCATGCTTCTCTCAGCAAAAGAGAATCTCAAAGCATCTGGCTAACAATCATAGGAAGAAACTTCGTTTTGTAAACCCCCTACGCAAAGTATCACAGGGGCCACGCATCAGGGCCAGTGCTGATCTGGGTGCCTTATTAAAAATAAAAACCAAAAATGACATAAATATAATTAAAAGGGATTAATGATTGGCAGGAATGATAAACAACCTTCAAGATCAAAAGCAAATCGAATCTAGTTATTACTCTACTAAAAATATCAAAATGTAATTATACTGTTTTCACACATCATTATTTGCCATTTTGGGAAATTAGAATGGACACATTAATTAATGTAGAAAATGATATTCAATTAAAACAAGTGCAGTGTATCCTTCAAGGTTTTGCACTAGAGTTCTTGTCAATGTCCCCTACTGAGGGGATTACACCAAGCAGTCTCATATGTGTTCATTCGATGGCTAAGGTATTTTGTATGTCAGGGACATATTCTTCCTCGTGAAGATTCAGAAACCAAATGATAGACACTCTGACATGGATGGACACATGATGGGCAGCCTTTCTCCCAGAGTGCTTAAAACACTCTTTTCTACCTTTAAAAATAAATCAGCCGATGTATTTAACATATAGACACGGCTCTCGCTTCCCTTTTGCTTTTTTTCCCCTTCCAAAGAAATTGTTGTCAGGAAAAAGCTGGTTGCTATGGAAGCTTTATTGTCAACCACTTCAGTATGAGAAGGTTGGAAAACATTCAACCATTTCAAGTCACCTGATTTACTAAACAGTCCCCAGTTCATTATAATAAGAATGAGGAAGAAGAGACAGACTAGTTTCAAAAAAAAACAATGCAGCTCTTTGCCCATAAGTGGACTGCATATCCTAGTAACCAGAACCTCTATAACCACGGCTAATTTGGACAAACTTTTCTTCCAACATCATGCTTACAAATGATGGCATTTTAGAAAAATAGCAGATTCTTATGTCTCTAAAATAACACACAGTTCTTGTCATTGTTGAGTACTTAGTGTAAAGTTAATGTTCTGCAATTCAATTCAGTTACGCAGCTAGGTTGCCAGCAAGTTAATTTGCCACAAAGACACGTTTCATAAACACCAGGGCAAATACAGCACTGCAATACACAGAAAGTGGCTTTATAAACTGGCCTGAAAAATGGAATGGCTTCCAGTACCATGTGGACATTCAGTCTCTGAGAACTCATGTGGACTGTTGTGTGGTTGGTCTGATCTCAACCGTAATACCATTAGCAGAAATGAACTGTAACCAATTTTAAGTGGCTACTAATTGTCCATGACAATGATGGAAAACACTGACTCAACCTTAGAAGAGTTAATTTCGTCTGAGTGGTAGAGATACAATCTGAAGCCATCATAATTATATCATAGGTTGACCTTATTAGTCAGCCATTCTGGAGTTCTAACTATAAAACAGAGATTGAGAAATAAGTGGTAAGCTGAGATTACACAGACAATTTGGACCATGTTAACGGAACTGACTGGCCGATTCAGTTGAAAAAAGGGCCTGGACAAGGTAAGTAAAAAAAACTGCTCCCTGATGAATCAAAATTGCCGAGCTGTTTTATAGTCGTAGATTATTAGTATATCAAGTTTGTTTAAAGCTTTGCTTGACATATAGGAACGGTTTCACTATGACATTCAATTTGATGACTTGAAGGTAGTGATTTGCTACAATTATGGAGCTGGGATGTGCATAGGGCTATTGATTTGATTAGGTAATCTTACTCTTCTTCCTCCTCTTTTCCATCCTTCATGTCCCTCGTTTGCATGCCATAGATTTACTTACATAAATAAATTAAAATTTTTATTAGTTTAAATTTCACAATACCCTTTGTGAAGACAGAAATACCCTGAGGTGTAGCTAAAATAATGTTGGGTGTTAGGACTTTCAAGACTAAGCCCCAATCCTGGGAATAGTCCATTGGAATTTTCACATTAATTCCCAAACACCAAACTGTGGCCCAATAAACACCATCTCAAGAGGGAACAGACCAAATGTCCCACAAATGATTGACAGCAGCATGAACTTCTTCTTCGGTAGAAGTCAACTTAACAGCAGATGGAAAAAAGCTAGAGGAGACAATTACCAGCAACTGCATCACTTTGCATCTATCAGCATGCTAAGGCCCTGACAGAGCAAGAAATTAAGACTGATGCCAATCAAGATGCACAGCCTATTATTACACAGTGGAATGGACAGAATTGCACTGGACAGCATCTGAAATGCCAGGAAAGGCATCTCCCAACAGAGAAGTGCAAAGAAAAGTTGAGCTGCAAATTTAGAGGTGATAAAGTAAGATATCTGGCTCCTATGTGTGGATGGATTCACTCAGCTGTGGACTGAGTGTTTGTTTACCAGTCTAGAATGCTGATGGGGTTCAGGCCATGCTATCCCAAACTGCGGCATCTTGGCATTTGTGAAAACAGCACGGGCAAGAGGGCCACTCTCACCTTCTTCCCTGAAGCAATCACGAAACCTGGAAATAATTTTCTGGCCTTGTCTATACCCAGAGAAGAGGAACATCCTTATCTCTGAAGAAACAGGGACACAGAGAAGAATTTGAACAAACAAGCCTTGTTAAGTCTCCTTAGTTCAAAACCATGAGATCAGACCCTTCTTTACTCCAATCATGCTTCTGCATGACTGTTAAAAACACAGTTCTCCCTGTTTCTTCAGCTCTTCGTTTCCTTATGAAGGCGCCCATGTAATGTTAAATAAATCTATCTGCTTTTCTTTTCTTAATCTTTTGTTATGAGGGTCTCAGCTATGAACCTTGCAATGGGTGAAAATGTTTTCTCCCCTACAATGCCTGGAATAAGGCAGCCAAGGCCTCAGATCAAGGATAAAGTGGTGTCCGCAAACAACCTCTTGTTTGTGTTTTGATCACCATCACTATTCTAACAAAGGAAGCTGAAAGTTGTATTACATTTCTTAAAACATGTTTAAAAGTTGAGGGGGAAGAGCAAACATTGTGTGATGGTAAGAATAAGTAATACCTATGAATAAGGTAAGGTGGCAGTAGTAGACTGTGCCCTTCCATTGTCACACTGGGGCCCTTCAGAGGCCTGTACATGGATTATTTCATTCTCTCAGATGAAGGATCTATCTCTGATTTTGCTATTTGGCCTTGGATTAGAAGTTACAGATTAAATTCTAGATGTATGTATGTCTAGTTGAAATGATCACCCAATGCTTATGGTTTTATTACTTTCTAGGATATTGATTAGTATTACATATAATTGAGAAATTTTATTCTGCTTTTCTAAATGCCTGTAAATACTTGGTT
The DNA here is from genome assembly GCF_006542625.1 of Nomascus leucogenys. Taxonomy (NCBI): domain Eukaryota; kingdom Metazoa; phylum Chordata; class Mammalia; order Primates; family Hylobatidae; genus Nomascus; species Nomascus leucogenys. The sequence continues at coordinate 104,196,959 of NC_044389.1, forward strand.
CTGCAAATGCACTTTAAGCCAATGTTACCATCTTACTGGTTTCCTCATGAACGAGTTACATCTGTGACAATCGTTCATTCTGTATTTGATTGAGAGTCATGTTTTTAACTTGGAGAAGATTTTGACAGTGGTAAGTTCATTTTTAGTCATTCAGGGATATTTTATTGCTTGCCTTTCCCCATTTTTCTGTGGGTTAAATTTTTCTACTAGTTTCATTTCACAAAATGAGTTCAGAAACTACTAGGCTGGTAAGGGAAAAAAATTCGGGTTCGCCTCCATCTTCGATGTAACCTTTCCTTGTATTGCTGTCAATCAGCAGAGAACATGCTCGTTTGACTGCAGGAGCCTGCAACGTAGTATTTCCTCACAAGTCTAGTTTACCCTGTCTTTAAAAAAAGGAGGAAAGGCATTGAAAGAAAAGACAAAGCATACGAACTTTCTTGAAGGGATGCGCCATGTACTCAAGGCCTCATCTCTTTTAGGTCCTAGGCATGGAGGTCAGTATTTTCTCAAGCCCAAAACAGGCTGATTAACTTCTATAAAAGAGGCCATGTTTCTCACAAAAAATTTCATTCCTTCGCTGAACAGTTCCCCAGGGAGAACAGCCTTACCTCCCCGTCCTGGGAGACCAGCGATTTCACTTAATGTCTTCTACTCAGTTGACTCAATGGCCACTTATTAAAATGATGAAACCTGAATTTGGTGTTTGTTGGGGACTGGGAGGAGCAGTTGTGACCTAACATTATATGTTAGGAAGCTGGTTAGACAAAAAAGGAGAATCAAACATTCATACCATAGGCTTACTGCTTTGTGTCTTTTTTTCTTGAAATGATCCTATTCAAAAGGAATTTCAGAAGGTAACTCATAATTGATATTTAAGTCTACACATGATCTTGAGCACATTAACTACGGATTATAAAAGAATGATATTCAATACAGTGATTACATGTTTTTAAAACACAGAAGAATAAGTCTGTATGTTTTCTTCCAATTTAACCATCAGTTGTTTATTTCCAGCCTGTATTTTATTAAAAAGTTGTTTACATATGCACATATAATTTTTAACTTAGGTATCAATTTTCACCTAAACATTGATGACAGTATGACCTAACCCTCTTAAAACTCTTGTGGAATTCCATTAGATCACTTCTGTCCCAGCCCAGTGCTACAGAATAGAAAATAATCAGTAAATATTAGCCTTTTTCCTTATTATTACAATCTTAAATGGCTATGAAGTATTCTATTTTGTAGATACACCATAGTATCTTTACCTCTTATTGCTGGATATTTAGGCTGCCTCTAATTTTTCAAGATTATATGTAATGCTATAATTTCAATATGTACATTTCCAAATTACATATCAATCTTTCAATGTTCTCTCAAGTGAGTCTGTTAAAATGCCTGAGTATTCTAACCTACAAAATCCTTTTCCAACTACTAAACACTAGAAAATAGAAATTCATTTGATTTTTTATTAATTGGGAGGAGGAAAAGAAGTACATAAAAGCAGCATATCCAGATTCAGACATGATGTACTTCATATTTTCTGAAGGTCAAAAATAAGAAGTCCTTCAATCTGGGAGGAAAAAACTACCATTTATTCTTTTAAATACAAACATATATAAAAATCCTCTTTTCCTAAGTCTTCCACAACTACTTCTTCTACCCCTTGTCTCCCTTCATAGCATTCAAGGTGCTCCCTAGGCCTACTTTTTTTTTTCCCAAATTTCATTTTAGATTCAGGGAGTACATGTGCAGGTACTCCCAATGTAGTTCATGGGTACATTGTGTGATACTAAGGTTTGGGGTGTGAAATGATCCCATCACCCAGGTACTGAGCATACTACCCAGTAACTAGGTTTTGAAGCCTGTCCCCTTCCCTTCCTCCTGACTCTTTGGAGTTCCCGGTGTCTATGGTTCCCATCTTTATGTCCATAAGTACCCAGTGTTCAGCTCCCACTTTTAAGTGACAACATGTGGTATTTGGTTTTCTGTTTCTCCATGAGTTCACTTAGGATAATGGCCTCCAACTCATCCATGTTGCTACAAAGGATATGATTTCATGCTTTTTTTTTAAGGCAATGAAGTATTCCATGGTGCACCACATTTTCTTTATCCAATCCGGCACTGATGGTCACCTGGGTTGACTCCATGTCTTTGCTATTGTGAACAGTGCTGTGATGAACATGTGGGGGCATGTATCTTTTTGGTAGGGTGATTTCTTCTCCTTTGGATATACTTCTCATGGCTTCCACCTTCTCTCTACCTCGTCACTCCTTAAGCACTTGCCATCTGGCTTCTGCTTCCACGAGCCACTGAAACCTCTTTCAAAGACCATATACTGACACTGCTGTCTTCATGCTCTTCATTCATCTAGCCACCGTGGCTCATATTCTCCTCAGTCTGTCCCTCCCCTTCTTGGGTTCCTCATCCTGCTCTTCTAAATGTGGAGATGCCTGCAGCAGTTACGCTTATCTCTGGCTACTATCTCTGCTTTTATCTCCTTTCTTAAAAGTCTTCAATGTCTCTAGACTGGTGTGTAAAGTCCTCTATCTTCAGTTACTACACCCTTTTCACCTTCAAAATCCCTATGCACACCTCAAACTCAGCAAGTGTTAACTGAATTAGTCATCTTTGCTGCCTTTGGCTGCCAACCTCCACTGTGGCCTACTGTGTGTTTCAAAGATGGCTCGGGAAATTATTCCCATCCCACATACTCTTTTGCAATGTGACCCTGCCATCCCCAATGACAGTGGGAGTCCAATCCTCTCCTCTTGAATCTGGGCTGGCTCTTAGGACTCTTGTCACCAACAGGATGTGGCAGAAGTGGCACTGTTCAACTTTTGAGGCTAGGCTGAAAAGGACTGACAGCTTCTCCTGGTTCTACCTGAAGGCTCCCCCCTAAAGAAGCTTGCCTCTCTCAAGGATTGTACAGCTTTCTCCTGGTTCTACTGGAAGGCTCCCCGTCCCGCAGAAGCTCACCTCTCTCAAACCCAGCAGCCGTGCCAATGGCAGCCCAATGCACGGGAGAGGCTCGCATTGCTTCAGTCACCAGCTCCAGATGAGCCCAGTTTTCCGGTAATACCTCCCACGTTTCAGATGTGCTAGCGAGGACACCTCCAAACGACTCCAGTCCTCAGCCAGCTGAGTAACCTGCCATTTGAATCCTTCCAGCTGAGGCTCCCAGACATTGTCAGACAGAGACAGGCCATCCACCATCTCTGTGCCCTGTCCAAACTCCTGACCCACACAGTCCATAAGGAAGCGGTTCTATGCCACTAAGTTTGGGATGACGTGTTACACAGCAGTACCCGCCACACCCAACAAAACCACCAGTGCTTCCTGGCTCCCTCTGCCTAAGACATGTGTTTCTGCACATCCATTCACACAGCCAAGAAGCATCATCATTTGAGAAATCGAGGTGAGCAGGGGTATGCACGTCGGCTCTGCTAGGCTCTTCCTCGTCTAGTCCATTCTGTAGATTACTGAATTCATCTTCTTAAACCACAGGTCTAACCATGCCATGCCCTGCTATAAACCCTTTACTAGATCTCTAATGTCTAGGGAACAATGTCCAACCCCTTAGCCCAGCATGCAAAGTCCTCTGAAATTCAGCCTAACGTCACATTCTCTGCCTTATCTCTCATTTTCCACTGATGATGTTTGCATCTGGTTGGATTGGTCACCGCCCTCTAAAGATGTCCAAAGTGTTTCTACGCATATGCCTCACTCATGCTGTTCACTCTGCCTCTCATGTCTTTTCCTCTCACGGCCATGGGTACAAACTCACGTCTCCTTTAATGCACAGCCTTGCCTCACCTGAATGTCCTCAGCACTTCGCTCCAGCCTCCTTTCTGGCACGCCTCACCTGTGCTCACGTGTGGGCATTTGCTTCTGCCTCTCACCTCCTCTACTGAACCACAATGTTCATTAAAGGCTCAAATCACACCTTAACACCTGTGTTCCCAATGCCTAACACACTGCCTTCTACCTAAAGGTTGTGTGATTCTGCCATGGTGGAGAATGTATCAGAAGAACAGACTTCATTGGCAGGAAAAAAGTTAATCATCTTCTACTCCAACATTTAAGAAACATGTATAGTATGCAAGGCCCTGGGAAGTAGATCGGCCCTCCTTCTCCTTTGGAAGTTCTGATAAAGCCTAACTACTTCACCGGAGGTAAAAAGTCTGAGGTGAAATTTTGACTTTAGGTGCCTGGAGAAGAGGCTATAGAAGGGCATTTGCTAGTACTATCCAGCAATGCAGGGGGTTCAAAGGCGTGTGTTTTGAGATGATTTTTCTGTGGGTATGTGTTGCTGTGATAGGCTGATTATTCCTACTGACTGAATAATATGGAGTCAAATCCTGTCATAAATGTGATGTATCTCATTCCAGGCCTTGCTTTAATGCACTGGCATTTTGAGAAGAAAATGATAGACAGCTGCAGCTCGCTACTGTGCGATAACAGCGCCATGTTCTACGTCAGTCGATGTGCCGTCAGAAGGGCATAATTTAAAGGGAGAAGCCAGTTGCTACTTCCCTGGGCAATTTCAGTTAGAACTCTTTCAGGCACTCAACAGACACAGGTTTTTGCCCCTTGAAAAAGACCTGGGAGTCCTAGGACTCTTTAGGTTTACTCTTGTCTAGTGTCAACTGCTTACAACACCAATGCTTTATCATCCACACCCCATCCCAATACATATGAAACACATCTCTCATCACCTATCAATCTTTTTTCATTGTCCATTCAGTTTGGGAGCTGGTATATGAAGAGCATTCCTGGGGTCATCCATAAACCCTGGGAAGATAACGGAATTCAAACTCAGCAAACATTCTCAACACCAATGCCATCTTTAGAGATGTAAGACAGCACTGATATCATAGTGCTTTGTATTTTGGAAGGAGTGGTCTTCCCAAACACCATATAGAGACTGGAACTAGACAATTCTGTAGCCTCCTGTGGCCCCAAGTCTCTCAAACCCACCTCACAGTGACAGGGTGGCACACAAGCCAGTGAATGTCTCCAAGCAAATCAGAGAGACCTAATACTTCCTTCAAACCCAGTCCTCAAGGATCAATTTTGTCCTCAGTGGTTGCTCCCCCATCTCCTCCTGTCCCTTTAAGAAAGCAAGAAAACACCTTTCCCTAGAATTTGTAGAAATATATTTTTACATGAAATTTTATTTTGGTCTAACCATGCAGGAAGCTATTATCCATCCATTATCTTTATGTGCGTGATTAGGAATAATAGCTGATTTGTGAAGTTATCTATTACGGGAAATAATCAAGATTAATGAGCCCTGTGGCACTTGCTGAATGCCTCGAGAGATTTATTGCTCAGCCTGTGCATCTCTCTTTTGTGTTGTTGGTGCTGTCAGGAGTTTTTTTTTTTTTTAAACAAATGCAAATGGAGACATGGATTCACTGTGGAAGAAGGAAAATGCTCTTTCAGTGTTATCAAATATTTTGGACTGCTCAGCCCCACCTCTCTCAATGATGCTATTTTACTTTACATAATGATGTTGGAATGTTGGAGTCTAATCCCCACTCCCTATCAGACCCGGGTAGGGAGCGTGCAGCTCACACCCTCTGCAGTGCAGGGAGCAGACACAAAGACGCAGCTCACTTTGGACTCCTGTCCAAAGTCAAGACACAGGCCAGGCGGAGGGAAAAATACGGTTGTTATTGCTGCGAATGCCAGGGGAGTTTAAATCACCTGCTCAACTGGGGAGATTCCGCTCTCTCCTCAGTGGAGCTGCCCTATAGCTATAAGGCTCTTCCAGATGGCACTGCATTATCCTGAATAATCCTGTTCATTGAAAAACAGTGGGTTCCTATAGATTTGAGCCCGTGTATTATAACAGCGTGAAAGAAGAGTCCAGGAGATTGTCAAATATATTTTTATTGCAAATTGTTATTTGGCAATAACAACAATAGCTAACATTTATGAAGTTCTCCTAAGCACTTTCACGTGTATTAATTCATTAAATCCATCACAATGACCTTGTTATTGGTACTGTCGCTTTCCCCAGTTTACAGATGGACCATTGAGGCACAGAGAGTTGACAGAAAAGGTCTGGATTGTTGTGAAGGTCTGGATTAATCCAGGATAGTGCTATCCTCTATGCATTTCTGGAAATGGAACGGCGACCCAGGATTCAAATGGTGGTATGGTCTATTTTATTAACTGTGTGGCTAATATGACATTATAAAAACTGCTTCTGACACAAGGCAGATGGGGAGGCGGGGACAAAAAACTCCCAATGACTGGATCCCATCTTGGGGAAGCAGATGCAGGCCCTGAACCAGACCGCCTGCTTTTGAATTTCCAATATGTAACTTTAGGCAGTTTCTGTCAACTCTATGTGCCTCAACGGCCCATCTGTAAACTGGGGAAAGCAACAGTACCAATAGCAAGGTCACTGTGATGGATTTAATGAATTATTATACGTAAAAGTGCTTAGGAGAACTTTGTAAATGTTAGCTATTGTTGTTATTGCCAAATAACAATTTGCCAATCAAAATGTATTTGACAATCTCCTGGACTCTTCATTCACGGTGTTCTAATACACGGGCTCAAATCTATAGGTACCCAGTGTTTTTCAATGAACAGGATTATGGTATAAAAGGTATACATCAAATTAGGAGTTAAAAGGTCTGGCTTCTAGACCCAGGCCAGCCAGTGAACAATGGTGTGCTGCTGACCACAGCACTTTATTACTTTGGGTCTAGTTTTCTTGTCTATAAAGAACTGGAAAATGATTTCCAATGTCTTCAATGACAGTATCTACTAAACCTTAAGGTTATACTTCTTCTTTTGGTTAACTTAGGGGGAAAACAACATGATGATTAAATATAAAATCACTGCTATATTCTCAACATTTTACATAAATGAAAGAAAAGCCAAACAGGTAAATTCGAATACTGAGAATATCACTGTATTATCAACTAATAAAGCCACAGAGTATTTGTAGAAATTTTCAGAAACCAAAGCCTTTGAAAAATACAGTAATAGCACAACATCCCAAAAGGATACTTTTAATGTGTTAGAGCCTAGAATTTCCATAGTGATATTAAGAGGATCATTGGGTTTATTTAAAAGCACATATACTGATGACCTTAGCAGTTTGACGATAATGACCTCTTTGTAGCGGGGTCTGTATTCTCTAGACGGTAATTTTCACATTCTCTTGGCAGACCTTAGAAAATAACATTGTGGTTTTTTTTTTTCTTTTATTCTCTTTCCTAGGGACTTTTATTAATTATCAGGTAGAATCTTAGATTTCTATATCAATAGCAAATTGACTAGTTTTTTAAAGCGGTATTTTCATTTTCAACTTAAAAACAGAAGTGAGTCTTCGGGAATTACACCAATTGTGAATTTAAGTGCATGACTATCATTTTTCTGGCTCAACTCCACCCTTGACTCTGACCGTTAATATACTGTCCATCTTTCTTGAAGCCCAAGTGAAATTCTAAGACATCATCTTCAGCCTTTCCAAACGACATTCACCACTCAGCACCGCAAAGCCTTTTTAACTCTAATGTAGCATTTTGTACACCACACTTAACTGTGCTCTGACACACGCCTTCTTTCAACTCAGTAAGGCCCTAAGCATGGCATCTACCTCTAACCCACATTTGTTCAAAAACACAGCCAATCTCGTGTCCATGCATTCCTCTGGCTGCCCAACAAGACCCTAAACACAAGAGCTGTATCTGCATTTGTTTCCACCACCATATCTGGCATATACTATCAACAAAGTTGTTACTCCACCTAAGCTGTGGAATTCAATTATTTTACTTCTTGGGGTTACATCCAACCAGAAAACAAGACAGTAAATTCTTCTGGAGGAAAATGAATCTTCCAAGTGACAGTTTCCTTTCCTTGCCAAAACATTACTTGCTCAGACCACTGGCAACCAGCATGGACCGGATCTTCACAGTGGGCTGGTAATGGCTGTGAACCTTCAATAGTGGGGTCTGGCCCCCGGGATTGAGGGAGCAGTAAATAGTGTCTGATACAGTCCATGCTGTGGTTGCTGAGACTGGCAACGGGAAGCACAGAGTGAAGACGTGGTCAGTACATGTCAGCCTTGGTTTCAAGGCTCTCTCCGTGCACTTTCTAATTCTCCCTTACCACTTAATGAAAATGGCATCGTCATCCCCTTTCTAATGATGAAGACACTGGGGTATGGAGAGGTTCTCTGGCTTGCCCAAGTCAGTGGTGGAACCCAGAGTCCAATTCAAGCTGTCAGACTCCTGAGTCCTTGCTCTCAACCACTCAACTCTGTGAGATGGGGCAGAGGGTAACTACATGCATCACCCATTGTAGGAAAAGGGGAAATACCGAATATGCAAAGGAGAAAACAGGTCAAAGCAGAGGGCTGAACTGAGGTTCCAGAGAGGGTGCCTAACACTGCCTTAGCAAAAACTTTCATGTAAGACCCAAGCTATTTTCCATCCTTGATAGGCTGGTTATTTGGGGCCTTGATACCCCTCCATGACAGAAATAGATACCATCACCACGCTACTCCTAGGCCAGTCGGCTGTGGCCTCTTCCCGTCCCTGTTATTTAAACTCAATCACTTTTACATTTAAGGGTTCCTTCCTAGAAGCCCCTTTCACAGAGCAGTCAAGAAGCTGAAATACACATTTGTTTCCTATTATTAGGAATTCACCAGTTGGCACAGTCCCCAATCATGAGCATCTGTCAAAGCGATAATGGTCCTTTCATTCCTTTCCCCAGTTCATTTTTATTTTCCCAACAGAGGTGTCAGCTGTCAACAGATTCAGTGGTATGAAGAGAAGGGTCACTCTGACCCCTCACCTCACTGCCAGTCAGGATAAGATAACAATCACAGCCGAAGGATGCACTGTGTCCTGGGATGGGACCCAGAGTTACGATCCATCCTCATGGCTGACTCCTTCATGAAGGGAGAGGAGGAACACTATTCTTACATGAATGGAATTTTTTTATCTGACATCTATTTATTCAGCTTAGAGATATTAGGAAAAAGTAACTTCGCCTCATTCCATTCTAAATATAAGACACTAGTGATACTACAGCTAGTCATTACACACCAAGGGGCTGTTTCACACACACTATCTGAAGGACAACAAACTCTGACCAATTTGCTCAAAGGCAGCTTCTTTCTCCATCTACAAGAAGTATCTTGAAGTCAACAGATTGTTTTCTACCATGGATGAAGCAAGCAGGCCATAAAGCGTGGCTTATTCACAGACAGCATGGACTTCATGCCAAGAGCTCAAAGAATGTGGTTTTCATCTTAAATTTGGAAATGTGAAACACTGACTCCAGAGATCTGTAATCTGAAAATCATAGCATTTTTAGAACTGGAAGGGATCTCAGAGCTCATCTAAGTAATCTCCTCATTTTACAGATCAGAGAATTGAGAGCCACAGAAGAGGAGTGATTTACATAGTTACTCTCTACTCAGAGCAAAGTAGGATCTGGAGCCATTTTTATGTCTCCTAAGGACTCAGTTTCTGCCCTGCAGGGCCACCTGGCACAGTGCCTCGCCCAGGCCAGCCATCAGTATGTTTCTGTTGAACAAACAACTGGGTGATCTGGAAATACAGAAAAACTAGCGGGAAGAGAGTTTGGAGATAGATATTGGCACCTGGGCAGGTCATACGGCTCATCCTTACCACTGCAACGAAGCAAAGTTCACTCGTTAACTACAACTCTCTTTAGGGTCCTTTGTTGGAAGGAGCTAGAAGCAGGATACCATTTTTTTTTCTATGTTTTCTTGGAGTTTTAACGGATTTGGATTCTGAGAGAGCCCCTGGAGGTAGAGCAGAGATGGGGCTGTGTGAGGGTGGACAGGGGGTGTCACCTTCCTCACTCCTGCCCTCCACAGGACTATGGGTCCAAACAGAAGCAAGGGATGCAGCCCCAGCCCCAGGCCATGGGAACACAGGCCACTCTGTGATAAACTCACCAAAGTGACAGGCAAATCTGCAAGTCTCTCCAGGGAGCAAAAACTAGGCCAGGGTGATGTCTTATCAGGCCCAGAATAAAAACTTGTTTTATTTGATTCTCTATGAGTTAAAAATGCATAGAAGACAGCACCAATATAATGGGGACATCAGAGGCCAGGGAAAATACATCCCTAAGTGATGAATGTGTCCTGAAAGCCTTTCTTTCTTAAGGTAAAGAATATCAAGGAAGCCCAGCTGATACACACTAGAAACCCTTTGCCAATACTTATTTACCAGAGTGGGCAAAAGAATGTGTCAAGTATGCCAGAGAAAAAACAAATCAGTCAAAATCTCCTCGTACAAATTTTCATCTATTTCTAAATCCATCTCCCATGAGAACCCTTCCAGAGGTTCTAACACGTGAATTTAATGAAATCTCCTATTTTTTATTTTTTTCTATCTCAACTCTTCCAGGTTCTGGCTGGTATCTGATCCCTCAGTGCCAAAATAGCAAAGCAGGCTCCTCAAGTAGAATTTCCATCTTTCCTGGGAAAAATGTTCTATCGGGAACATGAATGCTCTTTCCCTAACATTTTGTTTAGTCAGTTTTTCAAACTTGAATTGTCCCAGGTATGACTTAGAGAACTTGGATGCTAGTTAAACTTGAGTTTTCAAGAAGCACCCTTTCAATTATGAGACTGAGATTCAGACACCAACTCCTGAAGGCTTCTTTCTTCCTTTCCTTAGGCTGGTCTTTTTGCCAACCTGGGTAATAGAAAATCCCTTTGTAAAAGCTTCTTCAAAAAAATATTACATTTTTAGCTGATGCTATTAACTTGTGAACATGTCCCATTTTATAAAAGTTCTTATCTGTTAGAACCAATGTACATGAGTAAGTCTTCACTTCACTAATGAATTTATTATAAGACTGGAATTGCCCCCTATCCCCAAATAAGCACCATTTAAAGAATAATTTTTTCTAAGTTTGATTTCTGTGAAATGGATGCTAAAGCAACATCTGAGGAATTCAACCAGCACCTGTTTTTCAAAGGAACACCAGACTAATTCATCTCACTGGGCCCACTCAGAAAGTAAAACCAGAAGCAGGCTGAGACAGACAGCCCTAGCCTGCCTCTAGAAACTGGCAGCTGGCTCAACTTAATTCTAATGACAACAGACGTGGATCAACTTACGGTTCATACAATTTTCTTTTCATTAAGTGACTATCAGGACTGTGACTGAAATTTAAGACTGTCCCAGTAAAGCCTATCCAGTGTCCTCCTTCACCTCCGGAATAGGGGCTTATCACAGAAGTCTTAAATTAACCACCCACATAAGGTTCTCTCTACGATACACAATCAAAAGGCCCTTCAATATCCAAATCAGTGTCATGCACCAATTATCTTCTCACAAAATGAGTGTCTGCTAGAGAGGCAGGTAATGGTTAATGCAGGCAGAAACTTTCACATCTAACCCTGCCTTTGCCTGAAATGTACAAAGTCCACTTATTTTTATAGATGTCCAGGTAGCCATCAGTGAATCCATTTTCTAAGTAATCATAGGTAAACTGCAAACTGTATGTTCCTAGTCTTAATAGAGGAACTAATAATAGCCACATCCCACTAAATATATGTACTCGCCCACTTGCTCATTCCATGAATGTTTACTAAGCACCTAGGATGGTCCAGGAACTAGGTGCTTACTAAGAAATTATCCATTCATGACTGTAAAAGACTTGTAAAAATACAGCTCATTTAAACAAAGAAAAAGCAAGGGGAACTAACATTAATGGGGTCTCTACTTGGATCTTTCACATGACCTCACTTAATTCTCACAATAAACCTATGTTATTTCCATTTTTAAAATGAAGAAATTGAGGTTGTGACAGGTTAAATGATTTGCTCAAGGTGACCCTCAGTAGCAAAATCAGCATTTGAACTAGTATCTGTCAAGTGCAAAGCTCTTTCCTCTCTACCTTACTCTCATAAATATGGCTAAAACATTTATAAACCGGAGAGCAGTTCACAACAGTTTATAATCTGGATGGTTCAGTTTCATTTTTTTCTTAGCGCTATAAGTAGTAAAAATGGTCAGCAGCTAACAAATCCCAAAGTCATCTTGCTTTTTTATTACTAAATGCTATTGCTGTTTGCACTGTACTGTGGTAACTCTGATCATATGTGATGATACTGCCAGGTGATGGCAGAAGCTGACCCAAGAGGGAAAGGTGAGTGACAACTTCTCTTTCCATCTTGAATTGCTAGATTCCATGGCCTAAAAAAGGGGGGGCTGTATTAGTTCATTCTCACACTGCTATGAAGAAATACCCAAGACTGAGTAACTTATAAAGAAAAGAGGTTTAATTGACTTACAGTTCTGCATGATTGCAGAGGCCTGAGGAAACTTACAATCATGGCAGAAGGCACCTCTTCATAGGGAGGCAGGAGTGAGAATGAGTGCCAAGTGAAGGGGGAAGCCCCTTATAAAACCATCACATCTCCTGAGAACTCACTATCACAACAACAGCATGGGGAAAACCGCCAATCCCCCATAATTCAATCATCTTCACCTAGTCCCACCCTTGACACGTGGGTATTATTACAATTCAAGGCAAGATTTGGGTGGGGACACAGAGCCAAACCATACCACGGGCCATCTGCATTTTCCACACGTTTTTGTTGAGGTGACAGCTGTACTTCAACCTAAAAGCTGGGTATCTGCTAAAACCAAGGTCTACAGATGGGAACATAAAGCTATTTTTGAATAAGAGTTCATTTAGGTGAGAGGACTTTAGTTCAGGTAAGTACGAAAAACGTATGAAATGTATACATTTTTGAGATACTCCTCTCTTGTCATTCTCAGTAAGTTTTAGAACGTTTTTAGTTTTACTTCCAGGGCAATAAATGTAAGGAGTCCCCTTAAAACTCCAGAGAGGGTAGGGAGTAAGAGTAAAACAGAGGAGTAAGTAGTTTTATACTTTCAGTACATGAAGGAGATACACCCCATCACACCCCAACTGTACACACAGACTCTGCAAATCGCAATAGAAAATGTGAGCTGCTCAAGTGATTTAATCAATTGTAAAACAAATCTCTTTGGGTCCAACAGCATTTGCTTAATTCTTTAATCACATCACGTTATGCTGAAGAAGGGAGCAGCACGATTCTCCAAAGCAAAGCAATGGATGTGCCCAATAGCACCATCACTCCCAGACAGCATCCACTGGGCAGCCAAAGGTTTAGAGTCTTTTCTTGCACAGGTCAAGAATACATAATAGGTAAGAGAATACAGACTGGCAGCCTTGGATTCTTTTATATTTTCTGCAAGCCGTGCATGAAGAGAAAAAACCGCCCACTCTTTTGTAATCTGACATAATTATTCATTCACCCATTAAGCTTTTAAATAAGTCCAGTGTTACATCTCTACCTAGCTTTTCTGAGTAGTTTGTAGGGAGTATATAGATAGATTTTGGAAGATAGGGGATTTGGAAATGAAAAAGGTTCTGGATGAATGAAACCAGTGACTCTAGAAATGGGTCAAGCATTAAAATGAGGCCAAGGAAAAATACATTTAGGGACTATTTCGACTTGGGACTGTGTTATACTCTGTGGGCACCTGTTATTATAGGTAGATCTCGTTCAGCTCTGGAAAAGCAGTGAATTCATTCCCTTCCCTTGGTAATCATTTTTTCTGAGCAAAGCATAAGTTTATGAAAGATGAAATCTGTAGCACCCAAGAGAGAAATGTTGTTGAACTCGATTTCCCATTGCACACATTCCCCCCCTACCACTTCCTTTAGGATAATACAAGAAAGAACAATTACACAGCAACTGGAAGAGGATTTTTTTTTTTTTTAAATAGACTGAATGTCTTAAAGAAGCTCTCAAGTATCTGTATCTATTAGACTATGGAATTGTCCTCCAAGGGAAAGCATTCAAAGCGAAATGGATGAAACACGAACAGAGGGAATTATCTCAAACCAGAAGCAAATGGTCTGCTCCAGCCTACCTATGCAGGTCACTTCCCAGCTCTCATTTTTATTTTGCATTCCCTTTGGTATGCTTTTCTCAAGGATTACTTTGGGCTTTAGCTGCAAAACTCCTAATATGCTTTTACAGGTGTTACTGTATGTCTAAATCCTGACGTAGCAGTTTGAAAGACTACTGTCTTTGACCTACATATTTTTCTTCTACTCACATAATTTCTCAAGCTGTGGGACTAGAGTCCATAAAAGTGAAATTAATTTTATGTTTATGTGCACTGTATGGTTTTGATTATGGGTGAATTGTTCATAATTCATCTGTCAAGAGGCTCACCCCTGTACTTCAATGTATCTCACTTACAGGGCAATGAAATGTTTCACACGACGATAAACGCTAACTTTGAACCTAACTGCTTTCCGGTTTCAACTTCAAATTTTGCTGATAAAACTAATAATAGGTATTTTTACAAGGCTCAGAGGATTTGCATCATTTTCCAGAAGACAAAAGCATATACATTCAAGGCTCAGTATTTGGAAGACAGAAGTTTCGAATGCCAACAAATTGACCTCATTACTTCTGGTATTTTGATCACACTCAGGGCGTCAAGTCTCTGGTTATAAAAGCCTTACAATACCTTCAGTACTGGACTCATCAGAACTGACCCGCTTGGGATTATTTCAGATGTTTCCAGAGTCGTGTTTCCTTACTTTCCCTGTACTTGGCTTTAAGAGAGAAACAACTGGAAATGGTGGTCATTATAAAAGCATGCAAACTCAAAGCCTTTTGCTGGGGTTTGTTCTGGTGTTGGCACACATTCCTCCCAGTGTGCACATTTTGTTCTTACAACCCCTCTGTACACTGAAAATCTGGTATTTATAATGATAACCCTCGGCACTGTGTGAACTACTATCACCACGGAGACATTAACTTGTCCCAGAGTTAATGGTTTTCAAAACGGCAAAGGACTTGGGAAATCACCATTTTACAGGGGAGGAAACTGAAGCCCAGAAAAATAAGGTGACTTGCCTAAGGTTACTAAGCAGTCAATGACAGAGCAAGAATTCAAAACCAGGTATTATCTACAAGTCCAATACTTCTTTTATAACCTCTCTAGTTTACTATAACCTGCTTTTTTCAAAAGCTACATGTTATCAATAACCAACTTAGATCTGCAAGACAAGCTCCCCTGCAGTCAATCCCCCGTAAGCCTAAAATTATACTACTGACTACCAAAGCCTTGATTTGCAGAGCTCAAACCAGGTGATTTAAATTTTCCTAAGGCTTAGGAAGTTAAAAATAGACCTAAGTCCATAGATCCACTCAATGCTTCTTTGACTATAAACTTTTACCTAACGAATCCACATCATTTTAGTATGCACCAAAGGAAAGGCTAAACACACAATTTCACCTACAGCCAGCATTCTTTTAAAAAGGCAATGCTAGGTGCTACATGTTACACTGGTAACAAGAGAAATTTGAGTGAGCAATCAGTACTTAATTCTGGGCTGTAAAGCATTCTTAGAAGCTTTCACCTAAAAAACGTTTGAGCATTGACAAGTAGCCCTGGATGTGGATCTGTCCACAGATATTAAAGCAAGCAGTGTGCATGTAAAGCCCTCAGGCTGCATTTACCCAGCTCTTGCTGTATAACATATCAAGCCTACGTCCTTGCAATGCTAATGCACCCCCATAGCAACTGCCTTTTCTTTTTACTCTGTCCCTTGTTGCTTGCTGCTGAATTTGGGCTCTTTGACTATTACTTACAATTCTAAGACAAAGTTCCATATAGTATCCTCCTTATCCTCCAGTAATCTTTCTCGAGGAGGAGTAAAGTTGGCCTGAGTTAAGCTTGGCATCTGTCCACCAGGCCAGTGCTGTTAACAAGCTTCCCCCATGTATGACCATCAATATCCCATCTGCTACTTTAACTTCTGCTTGTTCATGTCTACCTGGACTCTAAAAAACAAACAACAACAAAAAAAACCCACAATGGATCTGACTTGTTTTTCCTTCTGAATAATTCAAGAGAGACTTAAATTACTGTTCTTAAGTGGTATTTTCTCACACTAAAAAAGTATGCTGATACATCATTTTTCAATAAACTTCTAACAAAAACAGGAAGAAAAAGGAAAGCTTTTTGTTTCACTCATTCTGAGATACTGATGTTGGCAGTTTATTAAACATTTTAGTTAATTGAGATTAATCAGATTACTAGTATTTTGCCCTAATACTGATGGTTTTTTCCTGCCTACAACATTTTCAACCAACATTCCATAGCACCTGCTTGCCTGGATCCTTTAGGAATCACTCCTCCTTCCTAAGAACCCTGATGGCTGCTCACCTCCACTTCATTCTCAATGTCACCTGCTTGGCTGCAAACACTTTATCCGCCAAAGACAAGTCTCTGAGTGAATGCTAAACCAACATTCACTGTAGACCCGGACATTTAAGTCCATACATATGTTCACAGCAATAATCCACTTAATTTACACAACAGCCTTCTTTTGAGTTTCTTAGAGCTCTTTGCAGATAGAATAAAACACCTTCAACATACCGGTTTTGGGAATCCAATTACCATCTCACAAACTTTATCACATCGTGTATATATCTATATACCAGGACTGCTCTCCATACCTTACTGAATAAATAAGGTTGTAAAATAGAATATAATCTTTTTACTGGGCAGTTCTCACATTAACCTTCATTTTCTTTTTCCTATTTTAGAAGAGAAGGGGGCGGGGAGAGAAGAGGAATGCTGAAAGGGCATTATGCTTTTGCTATGTAGTAAAAGAAATATCAACATGCCTTCTGATGACTCCTGAACATCCCTTACAAATGAAGGAGCCACAGAGTGGGGCAACTCCATGCCTTTATCACTCAGCCAGCCAAGGAAGAGGAAGACAATCAAGCCACACTTGACAAGGGACAAGACCATTCATTTTCAGGGCCAAGGGGATTAGGACAGAGCAGCATTTTCCCATAGTGACAAGAGGAAACAAGAGAATTGACAGCATCTTTCAATTCCATTCTGAGTCAAAGAGGTTGTTCTTGCAGCCCAACTGGGAACCTACATGCAAACCAGTTCTATGAGAAAATATGTCCCCAAATTCCAGTAAATGGTTGAAAGTGAACTTTTGACTAATTTGTTATTTGGAGACTAAATTCATTTGCTTTAGATATTTCAATATAAGAATAACACATAGTTCCTATGGCTGGGCAAGACCAGGGAGTACATACAAAGGAAATAGATATTTTCCTAGGTAGAGGTTGGAATAGAGCTGTGTCCATGTGCTCAGAGTTGCAATACATGATTTACACCTTTTGTGACACTCAGAATTGTCACCATGCTCTCAGCTGCACTGGATGTATTTTTTGCACCATACCTTCTCTGTCTCTGCTCACACAAGTGCTGCCAATAATACCAGTCCCCAGTCGCAGACAGGAATAAGGGCATCTTTTAGCAAATTTCAAAGAATAGCAGGTAATTTATCCCATGTGAATATTAATTAGGCAAACCAAAAAACGGCAATCAGGCATGGGCTAGAAATCTTTCCCTTTAACTCCATGCTACTTCTAAGGCAGTACTAAGATATTTGGAAAATGGAAGGGTTCAATTCAGTGATGAAATTTTTCTTTAGGATAAGCTGACATATTTTCTAAGAATAGACTAGGCTGGAAGCGACAGTCACTAAGTAACTTCCAATCTTTGGCTGTTTTTAAAAAAATCCCTTGAGCAGCAGAACAGTCATTCCCAATCTTTACGAATGTATTTTTAAAAAAATGTTTTAGCACCCTCATGGGATAATAGTTGAACTTTTGGTATCAGATGACTTGAGAAAAATACAAAAGGATATAAATTCAAAGCTAGTTTGAATTTGGTAATGTGTTTTGAAATAGACATTTTGCTGATCAAAAAAGCAACAAAATAGGTTGAACAGATGTTGTAACACACACATACTCATATATACTTTAGCCTGTAGACAGAACTTGATGTGTCCAAGGATTTAGAACTTCTGACAACAACTACAGCCCCTCGAGGGCTGTGGCACAGAGGCTAGAAATCACTTATCTAAGGTAGGTTTTCAAATTCCAAGCTTCCAAGTTCTATGGCCATTACAAGAATATTCTCAATTATTTTACATTTGATAACAGTATGAAAACTATTTAAAAATATATAAGCAAAATCATGAACATAAAGAAATTGTGAATTAAGCCCTCACTCTGCTTCACAGCACTAGGTAAAACACGAAGAACATTTGTGGGTTTCCCAGCCACCACCCTGCAGCCATCACCTTACGTCATCAGCACCCCAGGGAGACCTGGCCTCTTCTCCTCAGTCGGCGTTAGTAAGATTGGCACTCTGTGAGGCCCGAGGCCATTCTGATGCCATGGTCACCATTAACCAGTGAACCACAGTTGAGTGAAATATAAAAACCATTCCACTTGAAACCAAAGAGTCCACATATAAAGTCTTTAGGCACAGTGCCTGACATATAGTAGGTGCCAGCAAATTTGGCTATTTTTAAAACTATCACAAGCCAGTAATTCATTAAGCCTGGATATGAACAAGTTCCAGACCCTCATACCACTGTGTGTTGTTGTGACTATTGCTAAAGATCCCGGCATGTTTCAATCCCTGCTGCTACTGCCATTCCTCTACTTTAAATAAACGTGTCCATATTCCTAGAAATCCTTAACTGAAAAGATGAAACCATTAGGGTAGGGGGTGTTGCAGCTGGAGGGCTTAAGTGCCACCAAAATATAATAAAAAGCCTTCCTAGAGGAAAATGCTACATAATTTGAAAGCGAATTGTCAAAGCTTAAGGGATAGTTTCTTCTACAGTGAGGGCAGTACAGGAGGCCCACTGAGTCACTAGCCAGTGTTACACCCTGCTCTGTCCAGATTTGTGAATGTTTCATAATTGAGGTATTATTGCTAAGATTTGACATGTTAATATTTTGGTATAATTATATTAGCATTATTTATATTTATAATTGTATTTCTAAAATATGTAACTTGTATCAGTAGTATGTTATATAATAAGAGTATGATTTGTGTAATAACTTATAATACATAATGTAATAGGATATTAATATAGTTATTAGTATAGTATTAACATTTTAATATAGTTATTAAAAATGTTTTCTATGTTTTAAAAACCAATTTTATTATATTTCAGGGATATCTGCTTCCCATCCTCAGTTAGCATACCTCTGTTTTATAATGTAAAAAGAAAGGGGAATCAGGATTCACCTAAATGAGTATCAATCAAATGGATATTCCACAACTCAAGTGATACCTGCGAACCCGAGGTGTTAGTAAACAACGGTCACCATCTACAGACTCCATAGGGATGGGAGATACTCTTGCGCGCCTATGGTTGGGGCTGCCTCTGTATCTTTTGCTTTAAAATTCAGGAGTGAAGATCAGCTCAGGCAATAATGCTGGTTTGTCCCAGAGCCCAGAATCTGGTACATTACTCAGAGTCCCTTATGCTCAAAGAGGCTGTCAAAGACCGGGGTGTGGCTGCCGTGGCCTCCCAGGGGCCAGTGTTCACACTCCAGCTTCACAAAGTGAGCACAGACTGTAGAGGCTCCGCTATGATCATGGTCTTAGCAACATGCAGGAAACACAGTCCAACCATTCATTGTCATCTGGGTAAAATACAATTAAACATCCAAGACTTGAGTCTCACATAGTGACATCAAAATCTTTCCCTCAAGGCAAAGAAACAACTTGTCACATGCACTTAAAAGAGGTTCTATAAGTTAATATTAGAGAGATGCAGAGAAGGAACAAAACCCTAGGAGAGAAAAACACATAATTCTCTCAAATTAGTGTCTTCCACGAGCTGAAAACATCTATTAAATGGGGACTCTGATCCTAAAGAAAAAACGACAAAAGAATGTTGCTCGACCTCACCTCTATCAACTTTCCTCTGTTTCACCTGGAATGTGTAACTCGGCTGTCCACATCTTGGACCACTTGACCATGCTATGTAATCCTAAGGACATAACCCAAAAGGCAATCTCCAAACCCACGGTGTTGCCACCAATTCAACATTTCCATTTTAATGTGGGATCAACTTGTCATGGTCACAAAGCTGATTATGACTTCCGTCCATTCAATTTTCCTTCTATACATGTCCAAACATGTCAACAACATGACCCCATTGACTCAGGACTTGACAGGGGTGAGATATGAAAGGATTCAGATCTGTTTTGTTACTGGGTGGGGTCCCAGGTAAGAAGAACTGAGATTATAATAAGTGGGTTGGTGAAGCAGCAGAAACAAAATCCTGTACTTGTTTCTAAAGCCTCTGGGAAATAACACTGGTTTTATTATTTTCATTTCTCAGAACTACTTCCAGCAGCAAGACAGTTAAGAGACACGTTGGATGAGGCAACAGCAGGGAAGAAAGGGAGCTGATCTTGAATTGGCTGTGTACTGACAGATTGTCTGAATGAAAGCAACAAAAATAAGCCCCAAAATCTGGGTTTTGAGTGAAAAAAATCTCTTGTGAAAGGCAGTTTATTTCAACTGTGATGTTATCTTTGTGTCGAAGATAAATCAGGAAATGTGTAGCCTGAGTCACCTGGGTTTGAATCCCAGTTCTCCCTCTTCCTAGATGTTTGACTCTGGCAGGGAAGTAGCCTCCTCTGAACTTACTTTTATCATCTGTAAAATGGAGGTAATGAAACCAACCTCATATAGTTGTTGTGAAGAGTAAACCAAGATAAGACATGTTGGATGCCTGGTGCAATAAAACTTCATGCCCTTGAGCTTGCTCCCAAGAACCAGCGCATGTCCAAGCTGGAGGCTTGCTACAAAACGCAGGCCAAGTGGAACTCAAGGAAGCATGACAATTCAAAGGGATCAGGAGCTCTCAAGTCGTTCATGAAGGTAGAAAACTGATTTAAATTACAGCAGAATTAGCCTCGATAAATAAAACATAAACAAGATTAAAATAAGTATTTACACGGCCACTTGATATTACTGTGTCTTTACTCTCTACCATCTTTAAATAGCCAAATTTCTCAAAATAGTCATCTATACTATCCCCTTTTTTTCTCACCTTCCATTTCATAGCTGGCTAGTTCCAATCCAGCCTATAATCTCATCACTTTACTGGAGTATCTCCCACTAAGATTACCAAGTATCTCTATGTTAAATTCAAAAACTTTTGTTCTTTAGTTTTCCTCTTCTTAGACTCCTTAGCAGCAACTGATGCTATGCACCCTTCCCCGAACACTCACCTCCTCTGTCTTCCTTCACATGGTATCATGTTTTCTCCCATGCCACTGTTCTTCCTCTGTCTCCTTCACAAGTTCATCATCTCTTCAAGCCCCAAAGTATTGTTGGTCCCAGACACTGGGACTTAGGTGTTCTCACTTTATACCCCTCCCCCCAGATGATTTCATCTTTGCTCAAGATTTTCATGACTCAAGATGTTCACCTGAACTACATGCAGATGAACCTCAACTCCACACCTCCAGCCAGAAATCTCTCACTAGGCCTAGTCCTGTATGCACAAGTGCCTGATTCAAAATCACCTCAAATACCATCATCACTTTTTAAAATCCAAGTGTGACAATGCCTGTCCTCTGTTTAATTCCCTTAGATGGCTTCCCTTGCTCTTAGGATCAGGGCAGAAATCCTCCTCATGTGTACAGGTCCCTGGATCATGGGTGCCCGCGTCCTCTCCAGCCTCACCCCACCGCTGGTGCTCTCTGCATTCCCACCATCTGAGCCTTCTCTTAATTCAAGCAAACCCTCTGTCTCCTACCCTGAGTTCTTTGCATATGTTGTTCCCTCTACCTGAAATTCTCTTCCGTCCTCTTTTGCCTGCTAAACCCACTGTATACTAAGAAAAAAAAAAGGGTCATCACCAATGCACCTCTTTTATTCTTTTTTTACTCTTTGAATGAATTTAAAGAATAATTTAGAGAAGAAAACGAGAGTACAAACATTATTGGAAACATCAGTGATAACTTAAACAGCAAACCCATATTTTTACTCCAAGTTTCCTAGCTTTGAAGCTTCAGATACTCAAAATAGGTAACATCCTTTGAATGCAACTAACTGCTCTTCGACTGTCCTGAATGAAGCTGGAATATATCCACCCTACAAATGCTAACTCTAGATTTGAACATAGCTCTAATAGGTTCTAGCTCATCATTACTTCTGGTTCTTTCTTGTAGTTGCATCATCAAAATGCAGTATCTTAACATGTGACGGCTCATAGTTTTGCTGATGAAAGGACAGCCATGTTCCTGGCTTAATAATTACAAAACACTTTCATTTCTGGATTTAGTGCAATCAATTAGAGTGACAAGCCAATGATTCTTTTCATTTCTACATCAAATATTCCTTCTAACCAACTCTGTATACACACCTGCACTTGTCCACTTATAAACCATATGAAGTACATTTTTGGTACACAAACATCTTAAAAGATGAAATAATTTGTCACATGTCCTTCTAGCAAAAACAGAATGCTCCAGGTTTTTGCTGCTAAATGTTGTATGATGAAGTACTCCCTATTGAATGACTAACTGGATATGCATACCGTATTTCCTTTTCATCCTTTGAAATGCATTACTGACTCACATGATTCCTGAGTTAAGGAAAATTCATCTGGGATATCTTCGTCTGAAGAATCTGAGATTTCATTTACACTATCAATTTCACCATCATCATTATAGTCCAGAGAGCTTCTGTCTTTTGGCATTTATCTTCTGAATCATGTAGTAATCATGAGAGGTCCTCATCAGTTTCCTTTACTTTGCTATCATGGGAGAAAATTATCAATTCTCAACTCTGTTCAACCAGAGATTTTTTTTAAATTTAGATAAAAGCATTTCCTGACTTCTTTTATACCTGCTTGAAAGATACAAAAAACTGTGGGTCATGCAGTAAGAAAACTCGAGGATAATATAATAACACTTCACTATTGCATCAGCCTTATATTTGATTCCATCACTCATTGCTTTTCTAACGTTTATTTTAGTATGGTTGGTAATAATTGATAGCGTGGATGAACAAATTCCTCAGATGATGAGATAGGAAAATGTTTCAAGATACAGAAAAGACCACAAAGATGTCACAATGTGTCTTAGGTGTACAAAAGGTCCAACAGAGCTATGTGGTAATGCTAAGACAGAATGAGTTGTTTTTTGCCTTAAAAGAAATAATGAGGCCAGGTGCGGTGGCTCACACCTGTAATCCTAGCACTTTGGGAGGCTGAGGCGGGTGGATCATGAGGTCAGGAGATCAAGACCATCCTGGCTAACACGGCAAAACCCCATCTCTACTAAAAATACAAAAAATTAGCTGGGCATGGTGGCAGACACCTGTAGTCCCAGCTACTCGGGAGGCTGAGGCAGGAGAATGGCGTGAACCTGGGAAGCAGAACTTACAGTGAGCCAAGATCGCACCACTGCACTCCAGCCTGGGCGACAGAGCGAGACTCTATCTCAAAAAAAAAAAAAAAAAAAAAAAAAAAAAGAAATAATGTTCTAATAATGTTGTTTGTTCCTTCAAGACCTCTATGAAAGATTAAGTTTATGCAACAGCAATCCTTTAAAGCACTTAAGGCATCTCTTAAAAGAAACTCCAAAATTAAAATGGGGTCCAAGGGGCCCTGATGGTATACTGAGGGTTGCAGGCAGCTCCTCACCTTTAAGATATTGGCATCGTTGCCATCCTTTTCAGGGAAGATTTTCTGGATCTCCCTGATTAGGTCAAACTTGCCTATTATGCCATTTTCTATTATGTAACATTTTCTTCTCTCTCATAGCACTAACACAATTGCAGTTTGACATTTATTGGTCTGATTAGTGTGAGTATTTGGTCAATGTCTGCTCTCTCAATAAACTTTAAATAAGCGTAGACACTGTGTTTCCTCAGCATCTGGAATCAGACATGGCACACAGTAGGTTCTCAATAGTGACCTGGGGAAATGAGTCTAAATTCGGTTCTGTCTCCAAACTATGTGAAATAACTGTCATAATGGGTGAGAAGTGCCCATTATTGCTTCAGAATTTTTTCCTAAGAGATTGTTAACATATTTTCATCCTCCCCCCATCCCCTACTGTGTGATCCTTGACAACAGTGAAGGAAATATTTACTAAGTACCTACTGGGATCAGGTGGTCTATGTTCAATGTTGTTTTAATTCTCAAAATCTTGCCAACTGAATATTCCCACTTTCACTTTATAGATGGGAAAGTGGGATTTAGAAGGTTAAATAACTTGCCCAAGTTCTCAGAACCAATAAACAGGAAAAGAGATTTAAATTCATGCCTGATCTGACTCTAACCTGTGTTCTTTCAACTTCATCCACTGAAACACACAAGGGAAGCATGTTCTATTTCTTTTACAACTATCCAGAACACAGAGTTTCTTGCTTGGGAACTGGTGGGCACTAAGAGGTGTTGTCTAAAGAGCTATGATCCAATTTAAATCAATATTTAGATTTGGTTTGTCTTGCATGGGTTTTTTTTCTAAAAGGCTTGTACTGTCCTTGCCTTGTGTGTGGAATTTTATTTAAAGTAGAATATATGCCACACAGGCACTTAGAAGCGTTCTCATTTTCCTTGGACAACAGGAAGTCAGCTCCAATGGATTAATAAGAGCATTGTGCTATAGATATTACACATCTGCAAGCAAGTTTTACTTAGCAAATTCGGAAATAAAGTTCCCCAATGGAGGACCTGTCTTTTACCAGCACTTCAAAGATATATTTCCACTGGCTATCAGAATGCTTATTGCCATAAAATATGGCTTATAACATAAGCCCAGTGTTTTTAATCTGCCAAATATGTACACATTTATGTACTCTTATAAGAGGTTATAATGGCTTCCTCCTTAGAACTCATTTCACTTCATACATTTCTATTACAAGCTGAGGTTCCTCCTTTCAAAATCCAACAGCAAAATCATGAGATGATATCATTAAAAGACATAAAAAAGCTAGAGTGACAATAAAGGACCAATAACTGGATGATGGAGGGAATTGAGAGTGAAGTCAAAGTTGCAAATTCAGGTCCCTCATAATTTCTACCTGTAGGCGTGAGTTCTATCATGCCACATGACAGTAACTACAGAGCCAAGCACAGTGTCACCCTGACTGTGCCGTTTACAACCCATAGCACCTACACCAGCGGTCTCAGGGGGAAGGGAGGAGATGCAGCAGGAGCTGGGGTTCTTGCCTCGATATACACATGCAAGTCTCTTAGCTCCCCCCACATCCTTGCACACAGGAAACCATGCTGTAATTAGGAGATGGTAATTGGTAAGTCCCACAGATGAGTCCCCAACAAGCAGCAACCACTCCTCCTCCTTATTCCTGACAGACACACCTTGATCCACACAGTGTGACCCACATGCACACCCCAGCTGACATAGTATCATCCTTTGGGCAACTACATATGTGAACGGTTAAAGAGCCTGAGGCTAACAAGTGGGATGCTCATGGGGGTCTGGGGAAGTCTTAGGGTGGGAGGGCATAAGTGTTTCACTACTGTGGTTAAGAGTTAAAAGCCCACTGCCCCAGCTCAAATACTGACTCTGCCTTTGAGTGACCCAAGGTCCTCAGGTGAATCATTTATGCTCTCCGAGTCTCCGTGTCCTCTCCTATAAAATGAAGGTGATAACATGTACTGTTTAAAGCTGTTGTGAAGGGTCACAGGGTTAATCAATGTACAGTGATTGGCCGCACACCCACCATAGCAAGTATGAGCTATTGCTGTTACAATTTTCAGAGAAGGAAAAAAAAGGTGTGGTTCCAGAAAAGATATGAAATTTAAGAAAAAAAATAGTAGTTATCAAACAACTGATGAATGTCAAGGCACACAACGAAGCCAGCTCATTTTTCTGCTCAAATCCCTTCAAAGCTTTACTCCCAGTGTCATGGAAAACCTAACTGCTGACAAGGCCCTGTGAGGCCGGGACCCCACTTCCGGCGGCCTCATCTCCTTTTTTCCTCCTCCCTACACCCTCTCAGCAGCCACAATGGCCTTTGGGTTCCTCCAACATGACAGGTGCACTCCTGCTGTACGGGGCACTTCCAGTACAACTGCCTTCTGCCTGGACTGCTCTACCCTGCATAAGCACGTGGCCAAATCCCTCAGTGGCTTCCTGCTTTTCTTTCAATTGCTCCTTCTGGGGAAAGCCTACCCTGATACCCTATTTAAAACTGCAACCTTCCCTGGGCCCTCCAAATCTGGAGCTCCTAGTTCTCCTTGCCCTGCTCTATTCCTACCCCCCCACCCTGACCATTAGTATCTTCTAAGTAAGTTGTTTTATTTATAGCATCTGCATTCCTCACTAGAGTGCACACTCAGCAATGGCGGGGAGTGGGGTTTGTCCGTCTTGTTCACTGATGCTCCATAAACATGTTCTGAAGGAATAAAATCTGAACTTCATATTTTAGATTTAAGTTTTTCCCTATTGGTTCAAAGAGGAAAACCACATCCTTGTGGGTTCCCCCCCTCATTTTGACATGGATAAATCACAATGGCTGGAGCTCCTTATGATTCCAATGATCCAAGAAACCTCTAACCATCACACTAGATGGTTCACTGGATAGCAAACTAATTTGTGTACCACATTTATTTCTACATTTCTCTTTCCAAAAAGAATCTGAGGTCATTTCGGTAGTAAGGAATTTCCCTTTAGCAGTTCAAGAATTTACCATCAGATCTACTGAAAGAAACCTGAGGAAACCAGATGATAATCTCACATTTTTGAAAATGCATCACTGTAAGACAAATACTTGCATATACAACACCATACAATCATTTCTAGGACAGATATTGATGTTTTGATCATGGCAATCGTCAAACTCGGGGCCACCAGAAAATCCCAAGATACACTGACCACCTCTCCAAAGAGGAGACCTTGTTTAACAGAAGGTGAGCTCCTTAAGTTATGAAAGGAAACTCACCCTTAAGACACATAAATTGCTTAACTGCTTGAACTGCTTGATTGCTTTGATAGCAAGGAACTTCACTTCGATAACAAGCACTTCACACTGATAGAGATGTGCATTACAGGATTACCAGGGATAGTCTAGGTGACAAATGACACACACATCTTGAGAAAGAAACATTCCTGAAATGGAGACTGGGCCTGCAAAGCTTTTGCAGTATTTTTCTACCTGGTCTAATTTTAGATGATTCCCTGACTGCCGGAGAGTTTGTACTATGCCAGGTTTATCACAGCTCAAGCAACAGATTTTTCTCTCTGACTGCAGGTCACATTATCTCATGAATGAACTGTTATTTAGGTCAGTAAAGAGTCTCTCCCTAATTGAATGTGCCTTTTATTCCTGGTGCTCATGCTCTATATATCAAGATTTTAAATCATATTTGGGGGGTGGGGAAGAGATTGGTATGAGGAAGCAAAAGGGGATTGAGACATTTATATACTCTATTTGAAACAGAACAGGTCAAAATACCAGAATAATTTTAAATCTTTCATTCTTAAATGATGGGTTCACTATGGTTTAACTGATACCACTTGCTTAGCTATTACTTCTTCCACAGTGTTAAACACTTTTTCTCCCTTAACAAGAAATGCTGTTTGATTTTAAACTTGAAGGTTACTGTTCTAGAAAAAAGAAAAGCAATGTATTGTTTCTTTCATCATAATAGGCAAACAAACAAAAATAATTCCTTGGTTGAATAACCACAGACCACTCTGAATGGAGTGCTGGTGGGACTGGCTTGCTGAAAACAGTCAACTAATCTAAATGTGGAACGTAGTTAAAGAGAAACCAAATCCACAAATCAGAAAAAGCATCAAGCACTGTGAAATGATTTGGAAAACCTAGCCCAGATCTAAGAATCAGGTTAAATCTGTCAATGAAAAGAGATGATTCTGTTAATTGTGCATTTAGACTTTGAGAAGACTCAATCTTTTGCCCAAAACAAAAAGCATAAACTCCAGAAGGAGGGGATCAAGTCTCTCCCCAGCAGATGCTGGGAATCATGCCTGACACACAGCAGACCCTTAAAGTATCTGCTGAAGGCACTCAGAAATTAGTTTCCTGTAGTTCAACTGAGTGAATGCAACTCCACTGATAAACAGCACACTCCAGGAGCTACAAAACATCAGACTATCCATGCAGAACGCAAAAGGCATGAATCCACTCCCCTCTGGAAGCAAAAACCAAAGATGCTTAGGGTCACCTTTTAGAGTCCGACTTAATAGGGCAGAAACAGACCTAGGCACAGGTATCTCTAAAGAATTATTTAGGTGATTTTAATGTGTGGACCAAAACAAAAACCACCGATCTATCAATATAATACTGAGTTCTTAAACCTAAACATTTTTACATGATGTCTTATCTACGTTAATAATACAAGCAAAAAAAGGGTTTATTTGAAGACAGCTGCCACATTTGTGTAACACTTCAAAAAGATCTGATATTTAAATTTTACATTTAAAATCTGTAACTACATTCTAAGACATTTTATTGAGTATGAATAAACCTTTTATTTATGATGCTTTAACTTAAAATGTGACCCCAAATTACTTTGAAATAAGAAATGCTATGCACAGAGCTTAGCACACAGCAATGCTTTCAAGTAAAAATTGGTAATTAAAATTCTCTAGTTTCAATATTGACATGTATATGTTCCCATGTGGAGATTTTACAGATAAGTCATGAATGTTTGGTAGTAGTCGCCTGACCATCTTCGGTCAACATCTTTCAATGATTTCAAATCACTTCAGATATCAAATGGGGAATAAATATTTCACAGGTAGCCCCCTTTTGTATGTGCCATGTTTCTAAATACCGACATACCTTGAAGATACTGCAGGTTTCGTTCCAGACCATCAAAATAAAGCTAGTATTTCAATGAAGCAAGTCACGTGAATTTTTTGGTTTCCCAGTGCATACAGAAATCATGTTTACACTACACTGTAGTAAACCTATTAAGTGTGCCACAGCATTATATCTTTTAAAAAGTATGTATCTTAATGTTAAAATACATCATTGCTAAAGATTGCTAACTACCATTTGAGTCTTCGGCTGATTGCAATTGTTTTGCTGGTGGAGGGTCCTGCCTCGATGCTGATGGCTACTGAAGGATGTGGCCATTTCTTAAAACAGGACAACCATGAAGTTTGCTGCTTTGACTGACTCAGGGAAAATTTTTCTGCAGCATCCCATGCTGTTTGATAGCATGTTGCCCATGTTAGAACTTCTTTAAAATTGGAGTCAATCCTCACAAATTCTGCCACTACTTTATTAACAAAGTTTATGGAATATTATGAATCCTTTGTCATTTCAACAACGTACACAACATCTTCACCAGGTGTCCATCTCCAGAAACCGATTTCTTTGCTCATCCAGAAGAAGCAACTGCTCATCTGTTCAAGTTTGATCACGACACTGCAGCAATTCAGTCCCATCTCCAGGCTCCACCTCTAATTCGAATTCTTTGCTATCTCCACCATACCTGCAGGGACTTCCTCCAATGAAGTCTTGAACCCCTCAAAGTTATCCATGAGGACTGAAATCCACTTCTTCCAAATTCCTGTTAATATTGATACTGTGACCTTCTCCCACAAATCATGAATGTTCTTAATGATCTCTAATAAGGTAAATCCTTTCCAGAAGGTTTTCAATTTACTTTGCACAGATCCATTAGAGGAATCACAATCTATAGCAGCCACAGCCTTACAAAATATGTTTCTTAAATAAGACTTCAATGTGGAACTTACTTCTTCTCCATGGGCTGCAGAATGGATGCTGCATCAGCAGGCATGAAAAAAACATTAATCTCTTTGTATATCTCCACGAAAGCTCTTGGATGACAAGGTACATTGTCAATGAGCACTAATATCTGGAAAGGAATCTTTTTTTTTTTTTTTTTCCTGAGCAGTAGGTCTCAACAGTGGGCATAAACAATTCAGTAAACTGGCCAGGCATGGTGGCTCACGCCTGTAATCCCAGCACTTTGGGAGGCTGAGGAGGGCAGATCGCTTGAGGTCAGGAGTTCGAGACCAGTCTGGCCAACATGGTGAAACCCCATTGCTACTAAAAATACAAAATTACCTGGGCATGGTGGCAGGTGCCTATAGTTCCAGCTACTCAGGAGGCTGAGGCAGAATTGTTTGAGCCCAGGCCGCAAAGGTTGCAGTGAGCTGACATCAGGCCACTGCACTCCAGCCTGGGTGACAGAGCAAGACTCTGCCTCAATTAAAACAAAAAAAAATTCAGTAAAGCATGCTGTAAACAGGTGTGTTGTCATCCAGGCTTTGTTATTCCATTTACAGAGCACTGGAAGAATAGGTTTAGTAAAATTCTTGAGGGCCCAAGGATTTTTTGAGTAGTAAATGAGTAATGGCTTAACTGAAAGTCACCAGTTGTATTAGCCCCTTATAAGATAATCAATCTGTCCTTTGAAGCCAGGCATTGACTTCTCCTCTTTGGCTATGAAACTTCTAGATGGCATCTTCCAATAGAAGGCTGTTTCATTTACCTTGAAAAACCTGTTGTTTAGTGTTGCCACCTTCATCAGTGATCTTGCTAGGTCTTCTGGATAACTTGCTGCAGCTGCTCCATTAGCACTTGCTGCTTCACCTTGTACTTCTATGCTATGGAGATGCCTTCTTTCCTTCAACCTCATCGACCAACCTCTGCTAGCTTCAAACTGCTCTTTTGCAGCTTCCTCACTCTCATCCTTCACAGAATTGAAGAGTTAGGGCCTTGCTCTGGATTAAGCTTTGGCTTAAGGAATTGTTGTGGCTGGTTTTTCTATCCAGACCACTTCAATTTTCTCCACATCAGCAATAAGGCTATTTCACTTTATCACTTGCATGTTCATGGGAACAGCACTTTCAATCTCCTTCAAGAACTTTTCCTTTGCATTTACCACTTGGATAGAATGCTTGGGCCAACAGACCCAGCTTTCAGCCTTTCTCAGCTTTTGACATGCCTTTCTCACTGAGCTTTAATTAATCATTTCAAGCTTTTGATTCTTTAGTCTTTCACTTGAACAGTTAAAGGCCATTGCAGGGTTATTAACTGACCTGATTTCAATTAGGAAATTAAAATTTGGGGTATAGAAAAGCCCAAGTGGAGGGAGAAAGACAGAGAATGGCAGAACTTCACACACAACTTTTATTAAGCTCAGTCTTCTATGGGTACTGTTCCTGACACCCTGAAACAATTACAATAGTAACATGAAAGATCATGGATCACAGATCACTGTAACAGTTATAATAAAGTTTGAAATATTGTGAAAATTACCAAAGTGTGAAACAGAGATGCAAACTGAGCACATGTTATTGGGAAAACGTTATTGGGAAATGGCACCGACAGTTTCAGACAGACACAGGGTCACCACAAACCTTCAATTTGTTAAAAAGGAAAAAAAAGGCAGTATCTGAAAAGCACACTCAAGTGAAGTACAATTAAACAAGGTGTACCTGTATTCTATCTCCAAGCACATCAAAGGCTGATGACACTGTACTTCTAAGAGCAGCCAAGGAGAGTTAAAGGCAGGAGCATTGAGGGTATGCAACGCAGGAACATCTTTAACATCAAGAAACTCCGCCATATAAAATATTTCACATACCCTAATTACACTTTGCCTGTAATTAATGATTTCATTGTAATGAGAGAATCTGGCATACTTGTACCTTACTCTTCAGAAGTACAAAATGCCCCTGAATCCTGAAGGCACCACTGACTATGCTGGGAATGGTGCACACAGAGCTGTCCTATCCAGGAAGAGTTTTGAGTGGGGTTCACCCAATTCCTAGGGGCTATATTGAATGGCAAAGTGTATTCCATGTTCTTTCAGGTATGAGAATGCAGTAAAGCTGCTGCTGGTACCTCTGAGATCATGGGGCTGTTCAGTGACTTGGTGAGACAAACTAGACTTCAACTCTTCAAATACTGTGATCTCCATTCACAAGGAAGTCAACAGCACCAACTCTTACTAGACTTCGTTTCCTTTGCATTTTGAGCACAAGCCTCTGATTTCAAAGATGTGTTTCTGATACATTTTTAAATAAAAAGAATCCAAGAAAAAGAACTATGACCAATTCAACGGCTTTTAAGCATCTATTCTGTGCTAAGCTTAAGTGTGTGAAAGTTGAAACCTATCCTAATCAGATAAACTCCAGCAATTTAAATGCAAAGGCTCTATTCCCTCCTTCAGGTGTACTGTCAGGAGATGAAAACGTGCACATTCCAGGGATTTCAGATATTCAACAAAATGAGTTTGGGGGAGTCCTTCACCAGCTAAGTTTCCTTAAGTGAAAGCACTACCCTTCACTCTTCCAGTATCTGAGGTTACGCTTCCCTCTGGCTGATACAAATCACTGCATTTTCCATACTCGGTCCTGATGGCTGCTATCTCGGAGTCTGCAAGGCTATGGACTTATTGCAATAGCACAACTCTTTCTTTGGACTCCAAGCCTTCTCCTTCAAGGTTTAATATCTTTGAGGCACAGAAACAAGAGCAGTCAAATGGATATGTTTTCACCATCTCGCCAGTATTCTCCTTCAAGCAGCCTTAGCCTTAAAAAGGACCACGCTAGGTAAACAAAACACTTTCCTCATGGTGAGAAAAGGCCCACTTTCCCTGAGAGCCTGTTTAGTAACTGGTCTTAAGTTTGCTCCCCACCTTAGTAAAATGGCTCAAACCCTCCCAAATTATCAGGCCAAATTATCAGGTACAGTATAAAGACAAATACACTCACGCATAGGCTTTCCACCCTAACACAGACATGCGAGTCTAGTCAAATCAAGTCAAAAAGCCAGGGATTAAGGAATAGAATGTGTATTTCAGCTGACTGATTAAAACGGCATCATGTGGTGAGCCATGGTGAAATGAGTCAGAAAGCCTGCATTCTAGCGATGGTTCTGTTTACTAGTGGAGGGCACTGAAGTAGTAGTTTGTTAACCCTGTCTGTTCCTTGACTCATACATAAAATGGAAGGACAGACACAATGGCTCACGGCTGTAATCCTGGCACTTTGTGAGGCCAAGGCAGAAGCATTGCTTGAGCCCAGGAGTTTGAGACCAGCCTACACAAGATGGCGAACCCCCGCCCCCGCCCCCGCCCTCCGTCTCAACAAAAAAATTAAAAATTAGCCGGGCATGGTGATAAATGCTTGTTATCCCATCTACTCAGGAGAGTGAGGAAGAAGGATCGTTTGAGGCCAGGAACTCAAGGTGGCAGTCAGCTATGATTGTGCCACTGCACTCCAGCGTGGGCAACAAAGTGATATACTATCTCTAAAAAAACAAAACAAAACAAAACAAAACAAAAGCCCGGGCGCGGTGGGTCACACCTGTAATCCCAGCACTTTGGGAGGCCGAGGGGTGTGGATAGCCTGAGGTCAGGAGTTTGAGACCAGCCTGGCCAATATGGCAAAACCCCTTCTTCTACTAAAAATACAAAAATTATCCGGGTGTGGTGGCACATGCCTGTAATCCCAGCTACTCAGGAGGCTGAGACAGGAGAATTGCTTGAACCCGGGAGGTGGAGGTTGCAGTGAGTCGAGATCGTGCCACTGCACTCCAGCCTGGGTGACAGAGCAAGACTCTGTCTCAAAAGAAAAAAAAAAAGTAAACTGTACCTCACCTAATTTGCTTTTTATAGGTTGTTGAAAAATAATACTTTATACTTTAACATAGTAAGTTAAAATAAAGCTTTTAAAGCCAGTAGAAGTGAAGTGGGAAGCAAATATAGTGCAACTCCTTAAAATCAGTCTTTTCCATTAGAAGCACACACCAGGGCAGTGACAGCTGTATACAGTCAACCTACAGGAGAACAATTTACAGACAGTACTTACAATGTTACTACATGGCTGAGCTCAGGCTAAACTGGTTTAGTATTTTATGCCTACTTGTTTGCATTAAATACTACAAATCGACTGGAACATGCCAGATTCTCCACTGGATCCAGAAGAGGGGGTTTTAACATTAGATTCCTTTTTTTTTTTTTTTTTCCTCTTCAGATAATCTATTCCCATTTGGTTGGGAGTAAAGTATTTCCATTTTGCTTAGCCTCTTTTTTCTTTTCAGGCAATCTGAAAGCTAGACTAAAAAAAAAATAAGAGGAAGAAGAAAAAGCTTCCATTTAACATGTCTTGCTAACAGTAAAAAGTAGAACTTCTCTTGCTAAATATAATTATTCTTTGTGGTAGACTGCTAGCAAATGTCAGAATCTTGTTGGATGAAGTATCTTAAAATGCATCTTTTTCTGGTAATATGGGTTAAAGGGATGATGCTGGGGTTTGGGGAAACAGGCTGTTAACCAAAACCATTTTGGGACTCCTGTATTCCTGAAGTCATAACCTGACATTCACTATCCCTACGTTACATCCTTATGCTTAAAAAGCCAGTTTCAAGTACTTCATCGGGGGTGGGTGGAAGAGAAAACATACTACGTCAATCGCTTTGAGCGTATAATCAGTGTTTGTATCCATAAAGGCCAAACATTCTCTTTGCATCAACACTTATTCAAATAGTATCCTCCCCCACAAGGCCATGGCTGAGGCTCCTTTGTGAGAGTTCCATGATGAGCAGTTGTTTATATCAGGCCTTGAACTTGTTTTCCTTTTTCTCCTGTTTTCTCTATAGATTAACATTTAGCAAAATGAAAATCTTCTCCAGGTGTTTACCTGGCTGTATTTCAAGGCATTCTTAAAATCACTGTTTCCTCTGGCAAGGGTCATGCTAGTAGAGCAAAAGCATGTGTTAGTTGGGCTGGACCACCCCCCACCCCATACATCCCCTACCCCTCCAGAGGCCCAGGCATTGCTCTCACAGCCAGGTGCATCTCGTATGACCCACACTGGCTCATTAGCTTCTGTGGCATCTCATGGA
Source organism: Nomascus leucogenys (assembly GCF_006542625.1). Classification (NCBI taxonomy): domain Eukaryota; kingdom Metazoa; phylum Chordata; class Mammalia; order Primates; family Hylobatidae; genus Nomascus; species Nomascus leucogenys. The sequence goes on from NC_044389.1 coordinate 104,231,749, forward strand.
AGTCGGGTCTGGGACTTCTTGTTCTTTCAGGGGTTGTATTGGCTGCCTCTGGAGGTTGATTTTTCATCAGGGCAAACTGTTTCTCTGTTACACAGATGGTACCAGGGCCGCCAGGCACGGCTGCTCACTAATTGCCCCAGCACAGTCTGCCCCCACAGCCCACCAATCTGGAATTCATTTGAGAGCAGGTGACTGGACACCTCACTCTGCGGTTCTTACTCACCCCTCCCCAAGAAACATGTGATTAGGAGGTTGAACGTGGCATCGGATTTTCCTCCTGTGGGCCTTGCCCTTCCCTGCACAGACTTCCCCCAGTACTATGACTTCTTTTTCTGGCATAAGTTTGCAGAATTATTGCTAATGGACACCTTTTCAGACTTTGATTAGAATGCCTGATCAATCAGATTTGCTTCTAACATTGGCTCTTAGTATCTTCTTCACCTCTTCTAAGATAAGTGGTCTACTATCTACATGAAAATGCATCCTCCGATCCTGCTTCATCTTAAATGTTTCACAAGGCTCCTTTCTACCAAGAAATAAATCAATATGCTTTGTAAACATTTCGTTCCTACTCTTAAAATTTATAATCCTTGACTCCCTTCTTACACAATTCAAATACCTTCCCTTTCTGCACAAGAATTCCTTTAAGATCCAACCACATCCATCTTTCTTGCTCTCTGCCTCAGTGCATTTTATGGAAAGTATGCTTATAATTGCATCTTACAATTCTCTTTATCTTACAGTGAAACTATCAGTGTTGAAAAGCTCATGCAAGTGTAATAAATTATTATCTGATTGATTACCAACTATAGAGCAAGCTATCAGGCACCTATTCCTAGCTATGCATCTTAGAAAAGGCAGAAGTGACTTATAAAAACATCGAACCACTCATTTTCTACAGGAACAACAAAGCCTCACTTAAGGAATAACCCCACAAATATGACTGAGTGTGAGAGGGCATATTCTATATGCAGAATGAATTATTTGAACGATTATGAATACATTTTAAAGAGCTTTATAGAATTGTGGAATATAGGGTCCCATATTGCACACACACTTCTACCTATAACAAAAATCTCCAGTTTCCATCAGAGGGTTTATCTATACATGGGCTCAGCATTCCTATTTTCAATGGACAAACATGCTGAAACCAATTCTGCTTAAAACAAACAAATGCACTTTCTAAATGCACTTCTTGGATTTAGGCCATTGTCACAAAATCACTACTCTTCTCTGTGGCTCCCCTAGCTGCTTTTAAAGCTTTGTTTTCAAATACAAAAGCAGATTTAAGCATTGCTTGTAGTGAGTGCTGTAGATGGGATTTAAATAATACAGCAGTTGGGACTGAAAAGCAACCTTTAGAAATGGCTAGATGGGGGATACTCCAGAAGGGGAGAGGGAAAGGAAGAAAAGACTCACATGTAAGAGCTTTCAAGATGGCGGCCACAGCACTTGCACTGGGCCTACAGAATAGTCTGCCATGCCTTCCAGATGCTATCAAGAGTTTGGAGGAGCAATCGGGATCAAAATTAAGTCACATTTAGCAAAGAACGTCTTTCCACTTCAGAAACCACTGCACAGAATATCAGGTTTAGAACGAATCTTAAAAACTGTCTAAGCCAAGCACATCTATCCCAGTCACTCACAAGTGCATGAAGCATGAGGGCACAGGGATGAGGAAAGATTCTGAAAGGAGAAATGCACCTGTGAGTGCCTATGGCACCTGTGTCTCCATTAAAACTATTCCCAGGAAAATGATACTTGGTTAGCCAAATAGTTCCCTTTATTATTCTTTCTCTCAGTTATTCTGACTCAGAAACACAAACAGGAATCTGATCCTGTTCATAAAATGCAGATTATGAGGAAACTGTAGTACTAGATACAGAATAATGGGTATCAATGTGGACTTGTAAAGGCATTCTACAAAGGTATAGTCTACCTATCTGCTTTGTGTTAATGTGTATTTGTCTTTCACCTAGTGAAGTATACCAGGAGAAAATACATGTGAAGTCTCAGTTAATATCTGTCCCATCAACTTGTTTTCCAGTTATTCTGGACAACTGAAATTTGCAAGAATAATATATTAACACATGAAACACAGGTTATGAACATTACAGTAACATCTATAATTCAATTTTCAAAATTTACAACAGCTCAAAACTTTCTCTAGAAGAATACGCTAGAAGCCAGGTGCGGTGGCTCAAGCCTGTAATTCCAGCACTCTGGGGGGCCAAGGCAGGTGGATCACCTGAGGTCAGGAGTTCAAGACCAGCCTGGCCAACATGGTGAAACCCCATCTCTGCTAAAAATACAATAAGTAGCTGGGCTTGGTGGTGGCTGCCTGTAATCCCAGCTACTCAGAAGGCTGAGGCAGGAGCATCACTTGAACCTGGGAGGCAGATGTTGCAGTCAGCCAAGGTTGCACTCACTGCACTCCAGCCTTGGTGACAGAGCGAGACTCCAAAAAAAAAAAAAAAAAAAAAAACCAAACAAACAAAAAAACCCACTAGAAAAGAAAGTCTTTTTCTTCCCTTAACAGTCTTAACTTTCCTGTCCTGACTTTCATTTGACCTTCATGTTTCACATCAGTCAGGGCCAATCCAGACTACAGGTCCACCAGAATGTCCTGCAGGCCACTATGAAATGAGACAAAGACAAGGTCGATTCTTCATAAATTGACATTAAAAGACGGTCCTATTAACACACACACACACACACACACACACACACACACACACAGTTGCCTTCTTTAAAAAATTATGATGAAAGCTGATGACAGATTTTTAAAAATATCCTTGCCAAAATAAAATCTTAGCACCTTACATATGGTCCTCCAAGTCTAGGAACCATTGCCCTAAATATCAACCGCCTCTTCCTCATGAGACCACAGTAACTATGGGATGATACAATAAGGGAAAGATGAAAGATCAAAGCTTTGATTAAGGAAAGATAATGGAATAAAAGACACGGCTGTGTATCCTATAACTACCACTATACAAATAGGCATCAGCTTTGTAGTAATAATTGTAGAGCATTTATTCTGCACTTCCTATATGCCAGGCTTTTACTCTTTTGTGAACACCATCTCACTTGTCACAGCTTGAGGCTGTAAGTTGAATTATTTGTTGCTTACTAAAGATACTGGAAATTATACATCAAAATTCATTTTGGCTATGTTTAGATAGTATCAAAATGGGGTATTTTCCAAAATTAGCAAATATAGTTTTATTATTGGTAATGATATCATTAATAAAAACTATAAACAGAACTGACAAAAGTACATTGAAGAAACATCAGGCCGGGTGCGGTGGCTCACGCCTGTAACCCCAGCACTTTGGGAGGCCGAGGTGGGTGGATCACGAGGTCAGGAGATTGAGACCATCCTGGCTAACATGGTGAAACCCCGTCTCTACTAAAAATACAAAAAATTAGCCAGGAGTGGTGGTGGGCGCCTGTAGTCCCAGCTACTCAGGAGGCTGAGGCAGGAGAATGGCGTGAACCTGGGAGGTGGAGCTTGCAGTGAGTGGAGATCGTGCCACTGCACTCCAGCCTGGGCGACAGAACAAGACAATGTCTTGAAAAAAAAAAAAAAAAAAAAGAAATATCAGAGTATGCCTACAAATGCCCAAATAAATTCAGTCTTTTTCAAAAAAAAAAAAAATGTGTTTCTTGGAACAAGAATAACAAATTTGTTGATGCAAAAAATTCTTTTAGCCTTAAAATGGAAGAGTTAAAGAGAAAAAGATATTTCCTCCTAATCCATCCACAACACATACTTGAAATTGATGATGACTGTGTTTGAATGCATTTTGATTCCTTAGATATGCCTCTCAGGAGAAAGGACCAATGGCAAGAGGAAGCAGAGGATTCATGCACTAGAAAATACTGAGATCAGAGTATTCTGTCTACTTCACTGAAGATATGGTCTATTGAGAGAAAACTAATTAACAGTTGATCCAAGAAACACAAGAATGCTGTTATATGACATTTTGTTGGGAAAGTGACTGTAATAGTAATAAAACAAATGTCCAGAGAATGTGTCACATAATTACAGTGTTTATGGTTGATAATTTAAAGGCATAGATGAATTGGATTCTTCTGAAGGTCTCCTTTACCCTGTGAGAATACAACTGACTTTGCTATAACCTTGGTTTTCTAGAAAATAAATTTTAAAGTAATGAACCAATACTACAAGATTAAAGAAGAAAACATTAAAAAAAAACTCAGGATCTAATCAAGAGGGAAGTTAAAATAGAATAACATGACATTTCACTCTAAGGACAAGAAGCTCTGAAAAGTTAGTATGGACCAGTTGTGTGATATTGTGGGAAAAACACCACATTTTGACCTGAGAAGCCCTTTACCACACGATTTACTGGTTCCAGCACCTGAATGAACTTCCTTCCTCTTTCCAGGATATGGTATCATCCTGTACATTCCACCATAATAATGGGGCCATCCACTTGCAGAGTTACTGCTGGGATCAATCAAGATAATGAACAAAAAAGAGCTTTTGTTGTAAAGGATACCATCATACAAGGTTACTGTCAGAGAAATGTGTTAAGGATCCACAGAAGTGCCAGCTAAACACAAAACCACCGAAGGATGTAAAGAAAAGTATAGTTTACGTAACTGCAGTTAGCTTTTCATTTTTCAATATGGAACTGCTTGGTTCTGAACAGGACAAAAGTTCATCTGATAACCCACAGGACATCACCCAAGGACCGTGCAACAATGATCATCTAAGGAAACAAGCATCAGCATCTGAGCCCAAACAACCTACAGGTCAGCAACAGGATAAAGAAGCTTCAATCTCAGGTGTCTGCATCAAGCAAAGTTTAATCACAGTAACTAAAAAAATTTACTAATCTGAACTAACTTTGGCAATGTCTTTGAAAAAAGGTAATGATCTCTACTGGTTGTCTTCTCAGACTTCCCCTAAATGTTCTACAGACAAAATTTAGCAAAAGAAAGTATTAAGAACAACAGCCTAGAATGGTGGCTCATGCTTGTAATCCCCACACTTTGGGAGGCCGAGATGAGCAGATCGCTTGAGCCCAGGAATTGAAGACCAGCCTAGACAACATGGCTAACACCATGCCCAGCTAATTAGGCATTTTAGGGCCCATGACAAGACTGTAAAATACCTAATTAGCCAGGGGTGGTGTTGTGCACCTGTAGCCCCAGCCACTTGGGAGGCTGAGGTGGGAGGATTGCTTGAGCCGGGTAGGTGGAAGTTGCAGTGAGCCAAGATTGCGCCACTGCACTCCATCCTGGGCCACAGAGACCCTGTCTCAAAAAAAAAAAAAAAAAAAAAAAAGTATTAACAATACATACACGCACAAAAAAACAAAAACCTGCCAAAGTCTAGGAAGCAGTTAAGATCATTGGATTGTATGGTTATTCCTACATAGTGGGCAATATGAAGGTATTTTATATGAAGCTCAAACATTTAATCTTCAGTGAAGCCTTCCTTGACCAGCTCCACCACCAGTCAAATCAAGTCCCATGTGCATACATTTGAAACTAGCTTGTCATTGTATCTTTGTGTGATTATCTGATTAACATCTGTCTCCCTCTCAAATTGGAGTTCCATGGAGGCAGTCGCCATATCTGTTATGAAACCTTACACAGTGTGGTGCCTGGCACTTAGGTGTTCAACATACTCTAAATGAATAAATCCAATGCAATACTTGATTGGGCAGGCATCAGGCTGAGTTTTATAAACATGGGCTGTTTAAGTTGTTGTTACAGTTTATGTAAGTCAGACGAGCAAGAGAGGCAAACTCAAAGGAATATAGGCTAAGGATACTGCCAGATTTAAAATATTTTCCATAAATAATACATAGGTGGCTAATCGAAAGAGAACTGTTTCAGTTGTTTTCAATATTTAACATGTAAGGAAGCACTTCAAGTGAAATGCAGTAAAAGATGTTTTCAAGATAGCATCCGTATCACTGTCTGGCTCCAATACAACTTTTCTTCCAAGAAACAACTAAAAAGCTAACCTTTTCAAGAAAGGTTATCTTTCTAAGAAAACCTAGAAACCAAGGACTATAGAGATTGAGCTCACAATCCTTACTCCTCCCAGACCTGGCCCTTCCCACAGGGAAGAAGTGTCCCCATGCTTTCAACAAGGCAACATTAGATCTGTCCGCTTTCATGCATCTTGATCTAGCTGCTAAAAATAGAACTGGTCTTGGAAAATAGGCGACGTTCTCTCAGGGTTTGGAGTTTTATTATTATCGCTCCTTTCCTCACAGTGGAAGCTTTATGGAGGAGGATTCAGGAGGAAAGCAGGGAGGCAGGCAAACAAGAGGCTCATTGGGTGAGTGAGTGAAGGGTAGGGGAGGAGAGGGCCTGTGCTCAAGCATAGTCTGCAGAGCTCTGCATGCCAGTCAGGGAAGGGCAGCCCCTGGGTATTGTAAGAAAAGGCACAACCCCATCAGACAGGCCTTAAGATCTGTCTGGCAATGCGGGGTGGAAGGGATTGGTGACAGAGAGAAGACAGGAGGCTGCACGATCATCTGGAGACAGAGTGGTGATGTTGGAATGGAAAGGCAAGGACTGATGGGAGATCACGGAAACAGGCCCTACAGAACTAAGTGCTCAACCCAATATGAAAGGAGTAAGAATGCACAGAAAGTGTCTGCACATAGCTGTGAATCCAAGATGACTGGCTCCCCACCAGAAGCAGGAGCTGCTACAGTCCAGCAGAACCAAATTAGAACCAACACTCCATGTTCAAGCCAGGCCAGGTTCCAATAATACGAATGTCTTCCGCTGGCCATGACTTCTGCCTCTTAGCAGTGTCACTCATCTCATGCATGTCCCAGAAGTATCTGAAACCCAAGCCCAAATAATGTCCACACAATGTAGTTTAATGATTTTTAAACGTTGCATTTTCTTTCACCATTTAAAAGAGATCAGTGCAAGCAGGATGTTTTTAAGCCCATTACACTGGATTTCTCTCTGAACACTTCAGGGACAAAGAGTTCAGGACACAAATACTGTTCTCAGAACACCACATTTTCTGTGGCTCATTAACTCTTCTCAGTGCCATTCAGTTCCCTGCCCTTAGCAGGAGGCCAGTTTGTCAGGAAACCCAGAGGGAGCAAGAAAGCTGGAGCTGCCCAGCTGAGCCGCACATCCTGATGAAACTATTTACAATAAATGCTGCCTGCCCCGGAAGGCCCTCTGAGCACCTGACAGGCCACAGGTGGCATGTGGAACCAGCAGGTGGCATGTGGAACCAGCAGGTGGCATGTGGAACCAGCAGCAAGTGTTTATGGTGCCCCTGAGAACGCACACGGGCAACGGGGTCCTCGAAGGACACTGCCAGTCCTCCACAGTGGTAATGTTCTGAGGATGCATGAATGACACAGTGTTCTCCTCCTCCCAACTGTGAAGGTGTGTTTTGTAAGCACTGTCACATTTAGCACTCCCCGCCCCACAATACCCAGAGTGCACATACAACCCATTTAAAGAAAAACAAAAAAATAACCACTCTAAGGAGGCAGGCAAGTCATTATGAGTAACCATATCTCTATGGCCCTTTCTAGTCCAAATTCTCTAAGTATGTACTGGAAGCATGAGGTAGTACAGAAAAGGGGAGATGCAGAAACAAAATAACATTTTGAGAAAAAATAATTAGTATTTTTTTTTTTTTTTTTTTTACTAAAGAAACAGGTAGGAATAAATACATTGGGAGAAAAAGGGAACGGGAACGAAGATCAGAGGTCCTGGTTCACATTGTTTTCACAGACCATGTCCTTGACCTCTCCCCCATCTATTTTTGACATAAAATGATTAGACAAAAACAGGGCATCTAAACTAGCACAATCCTGCTGACATTAGAATACATGAGTAAAATGACTATGGGATTCACCACACTGGACCACACTGTAATCATCTCAATAATTAAAATATTACTAAAAGTCAATTTGCTGAGATTCTCACTTGAGGCTTAACTTAGGAAGTTGTAAGGAGAAAAAAAGACAGGCAGTTTTAAAAAAAAAGATGGCGTACTAACGAGTGCAGCTATCGAAAATATCTGGAAAGCTAAGCTGATTTTTTTAAGCAAGGAAAAAGTAAAGACTTTTTTTTTTTTTAACAGAACAGTTTGTTCAAGGTTACATAAGAACATGCAGAAAACAAGTGATTTCCTTCTTGCCAATTTCTCACGGTAATAGGTTACACCCAAGATCCCACTCAATTCTGTACATATTTTGAAGCTCCTCTGGCTTCTAATACATGAATGCAGCATCCAGAGACAAAGACGGGGCTGTAAAACACCTAATTTCTGTTTCCCTGACAATTCCAATGATGTTGTGCTCCCTGTCACTCATTTAAATTAGGTATTCTGCACTCAGAGTATTTACATGTAACGCACTTATGTGCACACACTTTGGAGTTTTTAACCAACTAATTCATACACCTACATTTGTAATTACAGTCAGTGAATAAGAACCAGATTGGCTGAAATGGAAAATGACAATGCTCTGTAATGTATCAAGTTTATAAGTTTGGATTGCCCCTCAAGAAAAGAAGAAGACTGTGTTCTTAGATTCTACCTTAGGTGTTTTATGAATGCGTTTTCACAGCTTAGTGGATCTTACCCAGCGTAATAATGGTGCTGTCAAACAAGGGTGGATCTAACTCTTCCCAGATGTCAACATATTCCTTACATGGGAAGTAGAGGTGGGCTAAAACAGAAAACCAGGATTGGTGGCATGGAAACATTTACTGTCACAAATAACCATCCTGGAATTAAAAGTTAAACTACAATACCCTAGGTTCAGTAACCCAACAACCTGATTATCAAGTATATGCTGGTTCATCTCTCACTACTTTTATATATGTAATACTGAGAAAGCTAAAAATGCATATTCTGTTCACTGCCAGTTTTTAAAGCAGAGGCAAGAGCCTAAATGCAAAGGGGGAAAAAAAGGTCAACTTTTCTATTGTCAAGAGTGTTAATAACCTGCAGCTATAAAACTCTCCCTCTTTCCTTTGACAGTGTCGTAGAGATTAATAACCTCCACAGTTCAACCTATACTTTCTTGACATTTTCTAGTGACTGAGAAAAGCTACATTGCAGGCAGAGTATCGCTAACTGGAATACAGCCTTGGGGAGTGTTGAGGGGAGGAGGTATGGGCCAAACAATGAACCTGAGAAGAGAACAAACTGGCAGGGAACAATTCTTACATTTGGAGAGAGGGCTTCAGGGGCTTGTTTAAATTATGAATGAGTGAATCTTTAAAATAATATTTAGTTGATTTTTCCATAATTTTGAAAGTTGACATCTAGAAGAGAAAAAAATTCTTCAGGTTTGTCCCAAAGTATTTCACTCTAGAAGTGCATGTGGCAACAGTAACATGCTGGGTGAATTAGACAAATAAAATTTTGTCTAAATATAGGCAATAGAAGAATGAAAATGTCTATATCCCAGAAAAATTTAGCCTGAAATCAGTATTCAGGAAAGGCACAGAGGTCTTCAGTGGTGAAAGAACTACTGAATAAACAAGATCTCATCACTACTTTAAATCTTCTAAAAATAATTTTTTTGCTCCAAAAAGGAGTTGAAATTTTGCCTATTGAATCTACACAGAAAAGAGCAGCTTTAATACCTCTGAGGCTTCTTTAGGAATCAAAGACGATGCTATAACGTAGGGATTTTCACACAGTACTTCTCAAAATCTGTTCTGCAGAACAGCAGCATCAGAAGATTCCATGGTCAGAGACTCTAGAAATCGCTCTCTTCCATACCCACAATGCACGACAGCCATATTAAAGATTCTGACTGTCCTGAATTAAAGATACCTGTTTATTTTGCTTAAACCCGAGTTCACTAAGCTTGTGTTCTTTTTGCCATAGAGACCTTTTCATCCACAGAACACCCTCCTAGTGTCCTCCAGGGACTCTACTTTGGAAAACACTCATCTCAAAACTGAACTCATGGGTTGGCTGTGAGTAAAGCACTAAAATTATACTCAGAAATTTAGTGGAAAAGATATTTACAGGTCTTTAATATCTTTGTACAGGACTGTATTACCTTCTAAATAGCAAGGACTCAGTGGAAATGGAAACTTAGAGATTGTTTTTATCTGTTTTCATGAAGGAAAACATCATTTTCCTCTAAAATGCTTAAATAGGAAGAGTTTAAAGGATGTGCAAAACAACCTCCCCCGCCCCTCCAAAATTCTTTTCTGGTGAAGAAATACCCCAGCGCTCAGACCTAGAAAAATGTGAGCGAAATAAACAAAGGGTCTGACAATATAATAATTCCGAACAATCCTTCCTCTACAAGCCCAATTTGTTTTCTATCACGTCTCTGGAAATTTTCTTCTCCCCAGTGACTCAATCAAATGTTAGCTTAGTGGAGGCAGTTTCGATGAAATTTAAAATTTTAGAAAATAAAGCAACAACCCAAGGGCTTAAGCTGTATGTTAATGGGGTGTTGAGAAACAGTGAAATGAGATTGAAGACATGGGATTTACAAAAACTCTTTGGGAGGTATGAGAATCCTCATTCCTGTATGGGTCCTGAGGGTTCTGCTGGCTCTTATTAGTGTCCGTCTGAAATGAGTTAGGAAAAGAAAGGGTAAATGAGGAGAACCTTGGAGTCTATGAAAAAGCTCGTACTTCAGGGACCACAGAAGCCATGAAAATTAGCACTGAGCCCACATGCCCAGGACATAAAAGAAATCAGGACAGTCTTAATGAGAATCAGGCAGTGCGCCTAATGAGAACCTTAATATACTTTATCTTCCCTTTATATTTCATTTCGGTGTCATCAGAGGCAGTGAACCAACGAGTATTTATTGAGGGCATACTCTGTGCCCAACTCTGGGCCAAGTCCTCTAGGGAGATCCAAATTGCATCCAGCAGCAGTTGGCAATCTGTGATTTTCTGACCGGCACATCGACATGGGCATCACAATCACCTGAGAACTCGTTAGAGATGCAAATTCCCAGCCCCACCTTGGACCCACTGAATCACAAAGTCTGGGGATGGGCCCAGCGTTCAGTGTTGTTAGACAAGCCGTGCCGTGATTTTGAGAACTGCTGGCATGCAGCCTGGTTGGGGAGGCAGGAAAACATTAAACAGCAGCAAATAAAACGGAGCTGGAAGGTGTAGACGGCTCCAGTCAGCTGGTCTCCCTGTATATTCCAACCCTTCATGAGCGAGTCATTGCCTTTAAAAACAAACCCTCAGCATTTTAAATTTTATTTCCTTTCTTTCACCTCTACCCCTAGAGGCTTCAGTGAAAAGAGCAGAGAACATGAGTGAACTCCCATTATTGTATCAATGAAATAAGCACACATTCTAATGGGTATTGTGAGTGTCCTGGCCAGATTAAGTGCCACAGAAAGATCTATTTTTGTTCTTTAAATAGGCTATAAACAGATATGGCACCTTAAGGGGGTCTCTGCGTTATATTTGTTATGTTGCGTTCAGCAGTAGGCCCCGTTCTCTTTTTCAACAAATGGAATGATGTACAGCTCTGGGGAAAGAAGCGGAGGTCATACATTTGCATTTTATTGCTCTACTTATAGCCCTTTTACTACTCTTTACCTGGGAGTCATTCCAGCCTCCCTTTGCCAAAGAATATTTCATCACACGTAGTGTCCAAATGTTTTAATAGTAATAACTGCAGTTAACATTTATTGAGCATTTCATTAGGTGCCACGTACTTTATAGGAATTATCTCATTGAATTCTCACACAAACTTAGATGGTAGCTACAGTTATTCATCCCATTTTACAGGTAAGGACATTGAAGATTGGAAGATAAAGTCTCATAGTGACATGTTAAGGTATAAAGTTAATGGCTGGGGGCAGTGGCTCACTCCTGTAATCCTAGTGCTTTAGGAGCTTGAAGTGGGAGGACTGCTTGAGGCCAGGAGTTCTAGACCAGCATGAGCAACTTAATGAGACCCGTCTCTACAGAAAAACATAAAAAACTAACCCAGCTCTTAGCCTGAGCTCAGGAGCTTGAGGCTGCAGTGAGCCATTACCATGCCAACGCACTCTAGCCTGGGCAACAGAGTGAGATCCTACCTCCAAAATAAAAATAAAGTTAAGACTCAGCCTTAGGTAATCCTGACTGCAGAAACCAAGTTCTTAGTCACAGCATCACATCCTCTTGAATTATTTAGGGTACTGGAAGGCACTGGAACATTATCTTCACCAAAGTTAATATTAGCCTTACTTATTTTTGGCTATTCTATTAAATGGAATAAACAGGCGAGTAGAGGCCTGGAAGGCACTTGAACAATCTGGAATTTCAGGTAACAATGTGCTGCACAGTAAGAATAAATTAAACTACGAATGTGCAATTCAAATACATGGGCATATTTTGTCAATATCCCTTTTGGTATTGTGGTATCATGTTTTAGATAAGATTCTCAACAGCACAGTCTCACCCTTGGATATTATAAAACTACAAGAGCTCTATGTGTATATAAGTGAGATCCTTATTAGAACCACAATAAGATATTATAACATTACAATATTATATCCTAGGGTATTGTAATAAAAGATTATTGTGTACTTGGCTAATAGGGTCCATACTGTTATAATGTATTAAAACCAGATTGAGTAATAAAAATGACAATATTACCATCATAATCTCTAGTACTTGGGGGCGGGGGGAAACATTTTTTAAATGAGGTCTCAAAGCACCTGCCCAGAATTACTGCAAATTTATATACGAAGAAACTGTGCTACAGAGATTCACACAAATTGATACATATATATAGAAGACTTTTGCAAGATATATAAAAAAAATTTAAAGCTTACCCAAAATAGGTTGACAGCAAAAAGACTGAGTGATGCCAAAAGGGAGAACAAAATAACCTGTTCATTTAAGAGTAATTTACTGACTTCCTGTTTTGTGCTAAGAACTGATCCAGGCTATGCAGACACATCAGTAAGCCCAAGAGACCAAGCCCCTGCTGTTTCGGGGCTCCCATCCCAGTAGACAATATGGAAAAGCAACACAAAAGCAAATAAATATGGAACATTTTGTTAAACGGTAAAAAATGCCATGAAGGGGATAAAGTAAGGTAAGAGGATAGAAAGTGATGGGACACTGTTTTTTTGAGATGGTGGTCAGGGACCGCCTTCAGATGAGGTGACCTAAGTAGATTCTTAGAAGAAGTGAGGATGCAAAGGCCATGCCCACAACTGAGGGAAGAGGGTTCAGGGCAGAGGGAAGAGCGAGGACGGACAACCTGAAGAGGGCGTGCTGGCAGCGTTACAGGACAGCGAAGAAGCCCATGTGGGTGGGGCAGAGCGAGTGAAAGATGCTGGAACTGCGAGTGGCAGGCGGTCTGTGGCTGTGGGATATTTTAAGGATGTTGGCTTGCTTTCTAGGTATGCGAGGAAGCCACTGGGGGATCTGAGCACAATCTCAAGTCCAGGCGAGAGATGATGGCCGGGTGACCAGTCCAGATGGGAAACGTGTGCTCGGTCCGGGGCGTGAGAAAGCAGTGGCCACAGCAGGAGCGACTGCAGGTGGAACGTGGAACCCACAAGGTTGTTGATGGCCTGGATGTGGAGAATGTGGGAGAAGCAAAGCCTCTGGGGGTCTGTCTGGAGCAGCTGGCTACCATTTAGTGAGATGGAGAAAGGAAGGAGGGGAGATGAGGAGCTTGATTCGGGACATGGAAGTCTGTGATGCAACCATGTAGGCATCCAAGTAGAGAGTCCAGCCAGGAGCGGGATATTCAAGTCTGGTGTTCAGGGCAAGGATGAGGCTAGAAACACACAACTGGACTGCATCAGAGATCATGGAAACCAACTGTTCCATTCCTTATAATGGGAAAATGAATGTAAGTAATTCCAGACCAATTATTATTTTCTCATGTATTTTTTCTTCACCCAGGTTTCCTGAAATACAATGTTGCAGTGAATGGTGAGGGTGAGTCAGGAGACACGAGTTCTACTAGCCCTGGCCCTGCCTAAGACCCTCCAGGCTTAGTTATTACTTTCTGTGCCCTACCCTTCTCATTACAGAAGCAAACTTAACTGACCGTGATCCTGGGACGGGCAGTAACAAGTGTTGCCGAGGATGCAGCGAGGTTGGAACCTCATACGCTGCTGGTGGGAAGGTAAAATGGTGCAGCCACTTTAAACAAACAGGTTGACACTTCCTCAAAAATTATTGCATGACCAAGCAACTTCACTCCTAGGCGTATACAGAAGAGGATTAAAAATAAGTTTTCACACAAAAACTTGTACTCAAATGTTCATAGCAGCATTATTCCTAATAGCCAAACCATCTTAAATGTCCATCAACTGAGGAATAAATTGTGGCACCTACACATAATGGAATATTGGGCCATAAAAATGAGGTCCTGAGATACACTGTAACATGGATAAACCTCCGAAAACATCATAAGTTAAACAAAAGCCAGACACAAGAGGCCACATATTACATGATTACATTTCTGTGAAATGGACACGTAACAGGCAAATCCAATTAACACGGAAAGGAGATCAATGGTTGCCTGGGGCTAAGGGAAATTGGGGTGGGGGAGGCGACCCTTAAGGGGTATGGGGTTTCCTTTTTGGGTGATGAAATTGCCCTGAAAAAGATAGTGATGATGGCTGCACAACTTTGTGCATATGATAAAAACCACTGAAGTGAACATTTTAGAAGGGTGACTGGCTTTCATGGTATGTGAAAGACAGCCACAGTCAGGCACAGCTTCTCAGATAAAAAGAAAAGATACACCAGGTTAAAATCTTACGTTGTCAGAATAAACATCAATGTGAGTCTATGCTGTTAGAAGAAACATCAGTGTTAATCTTCAAAGTCAAGAGAGACTGTTCAATCATTTGTATGCAGGGATAACCAAGATGTCCACCAACTGTATTCCCATTTCCATCTTTACTCTGACCTCTGCTTCCAAAGAACTCTAACCTTTGACTGCCCGGTTTAAAGTTATTCAACATAAAACAGTGCTGCCAGGCTTTAAAAAGCTCTGGATCAAATATACTGTCTACTGTCGAATAATAACAAATTTGAAAGGGAAGGAGATAAATGTAAGTTTCTTTCTATCACAAGAGAAAACCAACCTCTTGGTAAGCTTCTGACAAACCAACACAGTGCTAAGCCCCCAGCTTTCCTTTTCATGTTATTACTGAAATTTTGATCATGCAAAAATAGTTCAACACAAATGTTCTAGTCTATCCATCTAAGTCTACCCATGGCTAACTTTGTACCCATAATTATGCCCCCAATGGGTAGATCATAATATATCATTTTAGTACAATTCACATACATGACAATGGAACTAATCACAGTTATCTAGAAAGAAGTATGCACCAAATATATGAAAATCCCAATAATCTTGACAATTCTTTCTTATATATAGTAACGGGTCTGTGGACATCCAATTATATCAGCTTACAGACTGTAAACTCTCCATGATACATTTAATTCCACAAGGATTAATGTTATGTCCTGATGGAAGGGTTAGAGATCCCACTGGGTTCACAGCATGAAAATGGACCCATCTCTTTATATAACTGTCACAGGAAAATGGTCTGAAAACACAATGAGAAAAGTTCATGTAACTTGACTCATCAGAAATTAGGAATGAGTTAAGAACCAAGAATTATAAATCATATTGTTAATATGAAGTTTTACCACCCTGATACCATCTATATCTGCACTTTACTTTTTCATCCTCATTACAAAAGATGGCGTGAGAACTTTCCCTGGGATGACCTTCTGAGTAAACCTGCTCAGAGTTTAAAAGAGAAATCCTGAGGCACGTGTGTTTAGACAGCAACACCATTATTCATAGCTAGTGGGTTTCGATACTGTACTACCATTTCCCTAAGTCTTGCCTTAGGTAGTGTCTCCATCTCTCTCTCGGGATCTTATTCTACATCTTGATACCACCACTGTTTGTCATGGACTGACTGTGTCCCCCTAAAATGCGTATGTTAGAGTCCTAACCCCCAACATGATGGTGTTAGGAGGTGGGGCCTTTGGGAAGTAGTTAGACTGAGTTGTAGTCACAAGGGCAGATGCCCCCGTGTTGGGATTAGTGCTCTTTTAAGAAGAAAAAAGTACACTACAACTTTTTTTGAACGACATGAGGGTACAGCTAGAAGGCAGCCCTCTGCAAGCCAGGAAGAGAGCCCTCGCCAAGAACCAAATGTGCCAGCACCTTGATGTTGGACTTTCTAGTCTCCGAAACCTTGAGAAATAAACATCAGTTGTTTAAGTCATCCAGTCTATGGCATTTAGTTATAGCAGTCCAACCAAAGTAAGATATTCATGGCAGGAGGCCATAGAACAGCAGCTGGCCAGAGAACAACCTATCACAGAGATGGAGCTAAACAGAGGCTTAATGCAGCCCTGAATAACGGAAAAATATTGAAAATATTGAATATTTTTGATAATTTGAAAAAATATTCAAAATATTGAATGGAAAAACACCTGAAAGGTAGAAGGTGAAATCAGTTGGAAGAGAAGAACTCACAAAATCGAAGGGAAATAAAAAATCATTTCCATGAATGCGGATATAACTTTGAGGACGCAGAGTTTTCCCAGCACCTAGGATGGTAACGGGTACATAAGCAGGCATTTAAAAGCATTTGCTGAACCAAGGAACAACAACAAAAACCATTACATTGAGAAAACAGAGCCATCAACCAGATCAGAACAACAAGGAACTGCTAGGAAGTGAGTCGCTACATAGAAGGTACATTAAATAGGTTTCTCCCGGTGGCTCAGAGTTCTAGGCTCCATAATTAAAATTCCATACAAATTATACCTTTAAAGCTTCCATAAACTATTGTTACTTTTATTATACGATGCAGTTTATCAGCTGGGAAGATGTTATTACAGCAGATTAAGAACTTACTAAGCACTAAACATAAGACAGTGTGTTTTCAAAACAGAGACCCTATTTTGTTTCTTCTCCAAAACACTGTCTATATCTTGTTAATGCTTGTTTTGAATTATCTCCATATTGTTGGAGGCAATTCACAGAGAACACAGTTAAGATGGCAGTCAGACACATAAATGAAATGCCACCCTTTCCTTCTGCTTTGGACTACCCTGAGAATTCTTGAACTTCCTCCTGTCCTACCTTCCCTTACCATCAATCATGTGGTCCCATGATCAGTGGCATGAACATTGTAAGGTTTTTCAAAATTTGCTATTTTCCTACGAGACACTGAACTCCCTGAAAATAGGAAGTCTCAATTAAAAAATCAATTTGTCATAGTCCACATAAAGATAATCAATACATTTTGCTCCTCTCAGTCCTTGGGATGGTTTTTGTAAATAATATTAGCTTGACGAAAACAAACAGGAAGATCCCACCCCCAACACATACCACATTCCAATGTTACCTGTAATTAAAATATATACCAACGTGCATCTTTAGGTTACTCTGGCTCATGGTTTCCTCCAGTGGCAACGGAATTTACAAAAATGTACGATATAATAGGTAATTATCTTTCTTCCTAAATGAAACTAGCCTTAAAAACTGGTACATGTCTCTCTCTCTCCCTCTGTCTCTCTTTCTCTTCTTTTTCTTCCCTCTGTGGCCTAGGCTGGAGTACACTCGGCTCGCTGCAGACTCCCTGCGTCCGGCTCCCGTGATTCTCCTGCCCTGGCCTGCGGGCTGCCTGGGATTGCCGGCGCGCGCCACCACCCCTCCCTGGTTTTTCTCCTTTGGCTGGAGGCGCGGTTTCGCCATATCGGCCAGGCTGGTCTCCAGCTCCTGACCTCAAGTGCTCTGCCCGCCTCGGCCTCCCGAGGTGCTGGGACTGCAGACGGAGTCTCGCTCACTCGGTGCTCGGTGTTGCCCGGGCTGGAGTGCGGTGGCGTGGTCTTGGCTCGCTGCAGCCTCCGCCTCCCAGCCGCCTGCCTTGGCCTCCCAGGGTGCTGGGATTGCAGCCTCTGCCCGGCTGCCGCCCCGTCTGGGAGGTGGGGAGCGTCTCTGCCCGGCCGCCCCATCTGGGAAGAAGTGAGGAGCGCCTCTGCCCGGCCGCCCCGTCTGGGAAGTGAGGAGCGCCTCTGCCCTGCCGCCCCTTCTGGGACGTGAGGAGCGCCTCTGCCCGGCCGCCCCCTCTGGGAAGTGAGGAGCGGCTCTGCCGGGCCGCCCCTTCTGGGACGTGAGGAGCGCCTCTGCCTGGCTGCCCCATCTGGGAGGTCTACCACAGAGGCCAGAAGCAATGTGGGGGCTGGACGTGGTGGCTCACGCCTGTAGTCCCAGTACTCTGGGAGGCCAAGGCGGGTTGATCACTTGAGGCTAGGAGTTCGAGACCAGCCTGGCCAACATGGTGAAACATATGAAAAATAAGCTGACAAACCAACTAACCAACCAAGCGACAACAAAACAGGTCTACCCTGGAGTCATACTCTAATTTTTTTTATTTTCCTCCCTTTCTGATCCTTTATCCCACTTTCTTTTTCTTCCTCTTCCTTCTCCTTCTTTGTCAAATAGAGGATTGAGTTATTATCATTGATCCATACAAAGTCCCTCTCTCATTTATTTTCTTTAATTCCCACCCCCCATTTCTGTTCCCCGTCTTCCCATGTGCAACCTTCCTAATATGTTTGATATACATCTTTTTGTTTGTATGTACTTTTAGAAAATGTTTATTGTTTTGTGTGCAAAAAAAAATTAATAAAAAAAAGAAAAAGAAAAAAAAAAACTGGTATATAACGTTCCTGGTTCAATGACCAAAATTATGAAGTACACTTAACCTATCTTCTATTGAGTGGCTTTCAATGGAACCTTAAACTGTGACTCAAGAACTTGTCTTCAATAACATGCATTAGAAGCGTGTAAAGCTTACAAAAGGAATAAAATGTGTACATGGGCAAATATGGAACAAGCAGTGTCTTGTGAAGTAAATAATTAACTCTGAACTCATTTGAAGGTACTTTGAGTACACACTGTGACCGTGACTACATAGCTCACCACCCTAATAGTATAATTCACACAACCAGCATAAGAAGTAGGCTGGAGGAATAGTCCAAAAAGTGCTATGTTATTTAATAGCTTTCATGGGCTACATTTGGGATGAGCTTACATCCCAAATCCTGGCATGGGAGCTGCCCCATGAGAATTGGCTCAGTTCATCTCAGCACCAGCAAAGTGCATTCTCCACTTTTCTTCCTATCTCATTCGATGTGTTTGACCCACTCTGTGCGATGAAGAGCACGAAGGGCTGTGGGCAGAAGGCTCACTGCATCACGGTTTCTGCTCTCAGTGTCCTCCAGGCTAATGGGAGAGCTGACACAGGACTCAGCTGATGTCGCCATTACATGGTCAATGCCACCAGAGTGGTGTGGATGCAAGTGCATGTGCACACTTGTGCAGGATACTGTGGAAGCTCAGGCGCACTTGGCTTAGGGTGGTGGATGGTTGGGGGGATGAAACAAGAAGACTGCTGGCTTTCTACAGGAGGCCCTGCCCCACCTCAGTCCCAAAGAATCTGTAAAACTTTCCATTTTTAACTCCAAAAGCATGTTTAGTAAGTTTCACTGATGCCAGAAGGGTTTTAATAAAAGTGAATCCAATCAGTATAACTTAATTATCATAGTTTTAAGCCCATCTATGGGGTTCCAGAAATTTAGTTTTATGTGAGATATTTATACTGTTAGAGCACCATTTAAAATAATAATCCTTGAGTTTTATTCTACCTTCTTTTGTAATGTATGTATGATTTATAAACATATATGTGTAATGTGTATGAAATCAGTGCTGAAATGGATATTCAAACTTTCCTTCTAGAATTCATTTTTATAGTGGTGTACTGCATAGTAGCTGATTATTAATAGAAATCTTGTCAGAATTCCTACTGTCCCAGTACCATAACTACTACTCTTTTGATGTATTTTGGTAGAAGAGTAATCACTTTCTAATAGGATTAACTTCACACCTTGCCTAAGTCGACAACCAACCTGTATCAATAACTTAATAAGCACTACCATTTGAGATACCATTCAATTTCACACACCACATACCTCTACCAGTACAACTTGGTGATTTAATGCAGCGCAAACCACTTTAGATGCATTCTTAGAAGCATTTTTTCTCTTAAGAATATAGGGCAGAGGCTAGGCCAAGAGGGATTCACAAAGGGAAGCCAGGCTACAGATGGAAAAAAAGGAAGTCATTTTTCAAATGAGGCTACAATGTTCACCCCTGGAACACTGACCTCAGCTCCTCTTTGCTGGTGTGGCTGGGTCCTCTCCGAGGCAGCCATCTCCAGGGAACAGTGGGACACAAAGCATTTCCCATGCGAGCTTCAGCTCCTCTGCCTGTTATCACCAGCAGCAACGACTGGTTTATAACTTAACATGGCTACCTACTAGAGTTCCAGGGAGTAAAGAGCGTTTTTACAAAGTCTTATAGAAACTACATACTAAAATCACTGTTTTTTTTCCATAAATTTCGGCTTCCCAAAAACAAAGAAATCTCAAGCTTTTCACTTTGCCACTGCTCATTAATTCAACCTATAACCCAATTCTATCTTGCTCTCTACCTTTATACATGTTTTAAAAATTAAATTTAAAATCACAGGACTATGAACTAGAAGCACATCATGACACAGAAGTATCATGGTAAATCCATTTCAAAGTGGAGACTAAAGTGTCAGTAAGAAACTCAACAGCCCAAGCTAGGCCACGAGGAACCTTCACCTCATACAATACTGAGTCTAATAAATGGATGAATAACAACTCTCACTGTTCTTTTAGTAAATTACAGAAACCTTAGTGGGGTTTGTTACACTCTTAATAAATTGTTGACATGGGGCTGTGGCCAACTTGAGCATTCAGCACGTGCCCATTACCAAGCAGATCGACTCCACTATTTACCATGGCTGACTCAAAGCCCAGGCTACTGAGACTGAGAAACAGCTTACCAGGCAACACCCAGATAAAAGTCAAAGATCACAAGTTGAGAAACAGCTTCCCCCTACCTCCACCCCAATCAGCTGAGATACAGTGGTCAATATGGTTTCGCTGTGTCCACACACAAATCTCACCTTGAATTGTAATGACCCCCATATGTCATGGGAGGGACCCGGTGGGAGGTAATTGAATCATGGGGGTAGTTTTTTCCCACGCTGTTCTCATGACAGTAAGTCTCACGAGATCTGATGGTTTTATAAAGGGGAGCTCCCCTGCACATGCTCTCTTGCTTGTGCCATCTAAGATGTCCCTTTGCTCTTCCTTCGTCTTCTGCCATGATTGTGAGGTCTCCCCAGCCATGTGGAACTGTGAGTCCATTAAACCGCTTTCCTTTATAAATTACTCAGTCTCAGGTATGTCTTTATTAGCAGTGTGAGAACAGACTAATACAGTGGGTGAAGATAAGAGCTCTCTAAAAAGGGAAAGATGAGAAGGACAAGGTAAGAGCCAAAGAGTGAGAAGGGCAAGACGCCCACAGTCAGGAGGCTGGAAGAAAGGGGGCATGGAGGGGTAATGAAGGATAATCAGAAAAAGCATCACATGTCACATAGGCCAACAGAGGAATTTTAAGGAGACAAATTGCCAAATACATCAAAGACATGGAACACATACTTTAATGACATTAAAAAAACCACCAACACCCAGGCCATACTGATGCTTCCTCCCTCAGCCACCCATGAGGAACAAGGCTATCTGTAAACCCCCAGCGGGCTCTCAGCGTAAAACTAGCAATGGAATAGTAGATCCAGGGATATCATCTTCCCATAGGAGATTGGTCTGAGGAGGCTAAAAGAGATCAAGACACCACCAGGTGGCAACCCAGAGCCAAGTATGATTCCCATTTATTTATCTAGGATCTGTAACAACATTGGATCATAGGAATGTCCAATATGTCAATGAAATGTCTACTTTTATGTTTAGCAAAAGATAAGATTAGAGAAATAATCGGTCCCCATAGAAAGGTAAATATTGAGACTGAAGGAGCCTGTTGCCATTGTATAGAACATACCCTCGATTAGTAACTGTACCTTTACTGTGTAAATGGCTGAAGAAAGTAATTAACGATTAATAGAAGCTGCCCTCAATTTAAAGCCTCGAAGCAAAGTAATTAAATTCAGTAGAAGCTGTAGCCTCCAAACAAAGTTACATCATACAAATACAAAAGGAAACACAGATTTGAATAATAAATGCAAATTAGGAACAAGGTTTGTCTATAAGCTGAAGAGAAATGATCCTAAAATTATCCTTCCTAAGAAAGTCTCTATTCAAGAGTCAGTTTATGGGCCTGTTTTAATCTTGGCAAAGGTCTGACTTGAATCCTGGCTGATGTTTAAGTACAACCTGGCTTTCAGAGTATTCATGCATGCAGATCAGACAGCTTCCTGCAGTTTGAATTAGCTGTACAAGTACCTCTCATATCAGTGCAGATATACTTGATATATACAGTGTCAACATTACTACCAGGGATGGAGATCACAAACATTGCTTTGCTTGTTGGTCATGAAATAAAATTGCCAAGCAGAATTTGTGTAGCTCCAGAGGGTATATTAATGCAGGCAACATGGTTATCAGCAGTCTTTAGCCTGCCTCTCTAAGCTTCTAACAGAAACATTTAGGGAGAGGAAGCATTACATCTGGCTACAGCTGCACATTACATGGTCCATTGAGACTCAGATGCTGATGGCTGAACGGAATAACAAACAGCTGGGTATAAATGTAAAAATCAGGAAACCAATTTCAAACACACATATTTCAAAAATCCTCTGAAATTCCAGCACTGTAGGAGAAAGAGCAATTAGCCTTACGAGTGAAAAAGTATCTCAGATTAAAATTCAAAAATATACCTAGGCACCCTGGGGCCATTAAATCTGGCTGAGCTCTCCTGTGACTCTTTCACAAAGGGCAGTGTTAGAACAAACAAAGGCAGTATCATCAGATCATTTTCTGGCTGTGGTCACGCTTCGGCTGAGTCATCTGAAGCATCTGAGCTGCCTATCCCAGCTTTCCAGAATGGGGAAAAGTTATTAACTTAACAGCACTGAATGGGAAGGTTTCCCCAAAAGCCTCATCTCAGGGTCCTCCACATTAAATCCAGGCACCAGGGAAGGGTGTAGAGAGACATCTCCCAGCAGGTTGCTACTACATTAGAAGCAACAAATAAACTTGTATTAAATTTTAAATAGCTTTTCTTTGTATAAGGATTTAGGTAAGAAGATGGCTTGGAGAAAGGTTAGAGAAATTTTTTTTTTCCTTAAGGTTTGAAAGTCTTAATCATTTTGGTGGAAAAGATTTGGTTAATCCCACGCAGAGACTTTTAAACATTGCCACACATTTGTATTTAAGAAAGGTAGTGATAAGAACCAGACAAGAGAAAGGGGACCACATAATTTATTATCCAAACTTGGACACTTTTAATTCAAAGGAGGATACTACTAATGACGATGCTAGGACAATAGATGGAAGCTGGGAGTATCCCAGCAAACCAGGTCAGCACCCACTTGAGTACCTAGGGCACAAAACAGAGCCTCAGGTTGGATCTAGAATATCAGTCAAGTGGCTGCAATCCCATCCTCTTAATTTCACTGATCCTCATCTACTTGTTCTCAAGATTCCCAATCCAGGGTAAATTACAGAGCTCTGCTACAGAACTTTACGGAGCAAAAGGACAGGCTCGATAAAAATCCAGATGCCACTGCTTACACAATTAATTCCATGGATCATACCAGATTCAACCTGTCCTAATGGAGCAGTGCACCACCACTGCAGCTCTTTTGAATGGGAAAGAACTGCCACATCGCCAGTTTTGATGAATGCTGATTTTCCCCCATCACAAGCTAACTGGACGCTACAGTCCAAATGGCCAAGATCACAGAAGCCCCAATAGTACTAAAGTATATGCACGTTTCCACCAATCACTGTTTCTTCCAGTGTTCTTAGTAATAAACAACACATGAAATATTTTTAACACATCTAGGAGGGATCTAGATGCAGCAAAAAATAAAAATTAAAATTAAAGATGAGGCCCCATTGTAATATTTACCTCACCTGATCTACACAGTAAGGAATGAAGGTCTTAGAAAGTTACATCAGTTAATTTCTTGTATCTCAACAAGAAATTCCTTTATTAATCCAACATAGCCCCAAAACAACACAAAAGTACAGCTCTTTCTTCATTTTAAACTTGTGTTTCCTTCAAGAAAGTACAGGCAAAGTCAACAGGACAAGAGCCCAGAGTCATCAAATATTTAAGCTTGTAATCTAAGAACTACTGTTATACTTCATAAAATTTTGTAACACCTAGAACAGCCAGCAGCCACCTAGCACATTATATGAGACTTAGAGACTAAATATTTGTGTTAACAATGCTAAACTGCAACTCTTATTCACTGGTAGACATTTCAGACTTAAAAACGGGAACAGACAGTACAGAAATGTTTAGGTTGTTTCCAAGTGACAAAAAAAACAACTAATCAGTTCAGTCCAACAATAATGGGTTGCTTGTAACTCATAAGTCCTAAACTCCTCAGTTGTCCAACTTAGTTTTAACCATTCGATCTGCTGTACAGACTGTACAACTGCAATGTATTTTCTGACTTACACTGTATTTACAACACTACAGTGGAACCAATTTGCCACTGTAGGGGCTCACAAGAAACCCTGAGAATTAGATAACTTTAAAAGCTAAATTTACTTTGGTTCTAGGCTAATTACCTTTCTTAAAATAAGTTTTGCTGATTGGCTAAGAATCCACGCTATCAAAAGCCCAGGCAGTTAGTCAGATGCATTAACAAATAACCTGTCAAAAATGTGCCCTGAGGCCGGGCACGGTGGCTCACGCCTGTAATCCCAGCACTTTGGGAGGCCGAGGTGGGCGGATCACCTGAGGTCAGGAGTTCGAGACCAGCCTGACCAACATGGAGAAACCCTGCCTCTACTAAAAATACAAAATTAGCTGGGCGTGGTGGTGCATGCCTGTAATCCCAGCTACTTGGGAGGCTGAGGCAGGAGAATCGCTTTAACCTGGGAGGTGGAAGCTGCAGTGCGCTGAGATGGTGCCATTGCACTCCAGCCTGGGCAACAAGAGCAAAACTGTCTTTAAAAAAAAAAAAAAAAAAAGTGCTCTGAACACTGAGACAGTATTTGTGATTCACAGAAAGAATTCATGAGATGTACAAATTGAATTGCCCTCACACCTCACCATTGGGCAGTGATATTATTTGATGCGGAATGTCTATGCCTCAGAATTTTCACTGTAGAGGCTTTGCTTCAAAAGCTGTAACAATCATTTACACAAACAATGAAAAAACCCTTGTCGATGCACTGTATTACTCAGAAAGCTTTTCACTTGGACCCCAAAGTTATTTTAACTTCATGAATGTTAACAATACCTAATTGGTAATCTTTGTATTACAGTACAAAATAGTCTGTCCAAAACCCAACATACATTTGAGTTTATCATTTATGTTAGAAAAGGTAACATAAAACATACATACTGGGGACCATCTAATTCACTATATATACATTAACTGTTCACAATTTAATTATGACCCAATAAACATTTCTTTGGTGACACACTGTCCTGTCAGACACAGACACCAGAGAATCAGGAATGGTCTATAGGTTTTCTAAGCAACCTTCATCAATTATTTATTCTGCTTCTATTTTGGATAAAGCCATCACAATAATATTTCTTTAAATTTTCCAAGAGTTTGGACTCTACTGGGGCCTGGAAAGTGAGTTACAACATTGTGAGATACCACGTAGATTATAAATTTCATGCCTTAAAAATAAAACAACGATGCCATCATAAATTCTTCCTCTCATTAGTTTTCCATCCAAAACCAAAGAACATCTATTTCATTAAATAGTTCCCTAGATTTTAAAATGCTACTCAACAATGAACAAAATACTAAGCTATAACATGTCAGATTCTCTTATTTTTTTTAGGGACAGGCTGGCCTCAAACTCCTGGCCTCAAGCAATTCCCCCACTTCAGCTTCCTGAGTAGCTGGGATTAAAGGCACTGAGTCACCCCATTCAGCTAGATTCTCTTTAACAATTTCAAGGGGTTTAAGCTCTTGCTGAAATTAGAAATTGGGTCTCATCTTGTGTTTACAGGAGTAAAATTGACCAGGATGGTTATCTGGTACCACAGCCAGGTTTTAAGGACAAAGAGTCCATGATGTAGTGGGTGCCCCCTGGAAGCAATTTTTTTTTTTTTTTTGGCTGAGCCCTATGTGGAGCTGGGGGATGTAAAGATGATACACATAATGTCCCACGGATGCAACCGTACCTGCCCCAAGAAAGCATGCACCTCAACCAACTTTCTCAACTTTGCCTATCATGCTTCGATCTAAATCAAATTGTGTTCGTTTCACAGGGCGGAAACAGACGACTTGTCCGAGGAGGTGCCACTGTGTGATTGCGTCAACAATGGAGCAAATGAAGCACTAAAAGAGTAATAGCATTTTCCTCAAATTATACGGTCATCATTGGAAACCCAACATTTTGACAAAGTGTTCAAACATCAGAGAATGGAGTTAGTATCATGTAGCTGAGAGCCATGGTATTGGGCCTTATAGTCTGATTTCTGAAAGCCTTATAATGAGGGTGGAGTGGATATACATTCCATTCTTTGGCTGTATTTTTGTTCCACAAAGCCTGCAATTTTCAGTCACTTGAAAATGTAATTATAGATAATGTTTGCATCAGTACCAAGAATACAATAAGCACACAGGGCATGAAAACTCCACTCAAATCACATCCTCTTAGGTTATAGCGCTTGTGTCCTGCCAAGAGTAAAGGCATTTCGACAAGCTAATGTTCAGTATGAAATGGTTTGTGGGTTAGACCAACCCATGCATGAATTCTACTCTAACTTTTCTATTATCCCTTCCTTTACATTGGGTATCTAGAAGTAGACAGAAATTTATGATTTTCTGAAAACACAGAATCCCATCAAATGTTTATGCACTTGAGCACAAAGCTGTGGAGTGGCTGAAAGTGTAATGATCCCTGAAATGCACCAGGTACCACATGTCAGCTGGCCACAGCTGTCCATCATTGAAACTCCACTGATATCTTGCATACAGGCTCATTTATTCTATTGCCTACTTATGAGGCCCACTTAAGAAGGAGGGAGTAAAAACGGATGTTACTGTAGAAAGGATACTGCATAAGGTCATCAACTGAGGTGGGCTGTGGGGACAAAATGCCACCTGAGAATGATTTTCTAATTCACAAGAAGGCATAGCGCCACCTGAGAAGGCCAAGCATTCATCTAAGTCATATGCAAAAATTTTAAAGTTGGAAGTTAATGGGGGAAAATGCCAGGTGTCTAATGAAATCCTCCAAAGAAATCTCTTCATAAAACATACCGTTAACATAAATGAAGAATAAGTGTCCACCTTAGCAGTCAATGTTAATTGCTTCTTTATCTCGGCAGTAAGTGAGAATCTGCCTCAGGCATTAAGAGATCTTGACACTGCTTGGGTGTCCCCATCCACTGACACGTCTCTTACAATGCTCTTGCCTTGTAGCCTCAGAAATTGCTCTATGAAATACAATCAAGAAAAAGCAATTTATGTGGAAGAGCACATAACAAGTAGAAGATTGTTGGGTCATAGCTAAGAACCTGTACTTCACACTCAAAATCCACGTATGCAGCTGCCAACGTGCCCACCTATCCAGAAACTCAACCTGTTTACATCAAAAAATCCTCAAGAGACTTGCAGGCAACCTCAGGCTTTGGAAACTAGAAACAGAGGTGCAACCTCAGGCTTTGGAAATGAGGAACAGAGGTGCAACCTCAGGCTTTGGAAACGAGGAACAGAGGTGCAACCTTGGGCTTTGGAAACGAGGAACAGAGGTGCAACCTCGGGCTTTGGAAACGAGGAACAGAGGTGCAACCTCGGGCTTTGGAAACGAGGAACAGAGGTGCAACCTCGGGCTTTGGAAACGAGGAACAGAGGTGCAACCTTGGGCTTTGGAAACGAGGAACAGAGGTGCAACCTCAGGCTTTGGAGATGAGAAACAGAGGTGCAACCTCGGGCTATGGAGATGAGAAAAACAGAGGTGCAACCTCAGGCTTTGGAAATGAGAAGCACAGGTGCAACCTCAGACTTTGGAAATGAGAAACAGAGGTACATTTTGGAGTTTTCAGTACCACCACCTTTTAGAACCTCAATATCCTCATTTGTGAGATGGAAATGACACAAATTACTGAGGAATTTTTTTCTGAGAATTACTGATAAAATATAAACTCCTTAGCCTGATGGCTGGCCCATGGTATATCCTAAATCAAGAACAACTAATCTCATAAAATAGTTCAGAAAATGTAACCACAGGAAGGTAGCATCCCTTAAAGTGTTAGTAATCAGAATTAAAAGAAACACACACCAAAAAGCAGCATATGATTGGCAAGGAATTAGTTTGGTTGACATTGGAAAACATTTTCTGGCTTCTGGGGTCTGCACGATTATTACTTGAGCAGGGATCTGGAAACAAATCTGGATCAAAAGTAGCACCTCCTTAGGAGACCTGAAAAACGAGACTGAGAGAGAGGCAAGATAAAAGTGTGGCCAATCACCTGGCTTCTGAGGTGACAAAAGTCCAATTTTGGTCACTTTTTACAACAGGCAGATTTAAAACCATTGGCCCAGCTGAAAGTCTGCCTATAAAGTTAATCAGACTTCTTTGACGTTGATAAGAGAAAAAGTGCTAATTACAAAGTACCAATTAATTTATACAGAAACATTTGTAGTATCTGTGTGGCTGGCCCTCTTCTCCAAAGATTTTGCCAGCTTTCAGCCACAGACCTAGTTTTCCCTTCCCAACAATCTCAGCAACAACAGTCATCTTTGATATTGCCAAAGGCCCCCCTGCCTCCAGCAAAGTTCCCTGGTTCACCCTAATGCAAAGTGCTGTGTGATGAGAGGCAAGAGTCTGCATTTTGGAGGTCACATTCACAGCCTGGAGAGCTTCTCCACAGTCAATATTACGCTCTCAGCTACAGTAGGTGCCAAATATTCCCCCGGCCCGTCATGGAGGATATTCCTCAGCAATGGATTCACACACCGAGGCTTTAGGCTTCCAAACAGAATCTGTGCTGTCTGATCTAGGGCATCAAATCACTTGCAGCACTGGGAGCAAACTGTCACATTCTGTGGAGGCTCTGATCTCTTAGCACTCCAAAGACCCTATCAGCTACATCAGAATAAAGAAGTACCTGTTTATTAATCACCAAAATAACTAGGACACACTCTGCAGCTGGACACCACATAGATGCTGCAGATAACCCACACACCAAACCCCTTGTCTTAACCCTACACCACCACATAAGGCAAAAGTCACCAATTCCTTGTCTAGGTCATTTCCCCAAGGACTCTCTCCATCTACATCCTCCAGGCATTCTGCCGCCTGAGCACCTAATGAGGCCACCCAAGGCTGCAACGTCTACAGACCTCCCTGCTCCATATTCATACCATCAAAATTGTGTCCTTGGCCAGGCGCAGTGGCTCACGCCTGTAATCCCAGCACTTTGGAAGGCCAAGGCGGACTCATCACTTGAGGTCAGGAGTTCGATACTAGCCTGGCCAATATGGTGAAACCCCATCTCTACTAAAAGTTCAAAACAATTAGCCAGGTGGGGGCCTGTAATCTCAGCTACTCAGAAGACTGAGGCAGGAGAATCACTTGAACCCAGGAGGCGGAGGCTGCAGTGAGCCAAGATCGCACCACTGCACTCTAGCCTGGGCAAGAGAGCAAGATTCCATCTCCAAAAAAAAAAAGAAAAAAAAAAGGCCAGGTGCGGTGGCTCACACTTGTAATCCTAGCACTTTGGGAGGCCAAGGCAGGTGGATCATGAGGTCAGGAGTTTGAGACCAGCCTGGCCAACATGGTGAAACCCCGTCTTTACTAAAAATACAAAAAATTAGCCGGGCATGGTGGTGGGTGCCTGTAATCCCAGCTACTCGGGAGGCTGAGGCAAGAGAATCACTTGAACCCAGGAGGCAGAGGTTGCAGTGAGCCGGGATCACGCCACTGCACTTCAGCCTGGGTGACAGTGCGAGACTCCATCTCAAAAAAAAAAAAGAAAAAGAAAAGAAAAAATCATTTCCTTAACGGCTGGGTTTTTGCAAGGGTTGTGATTCCCATTATGTCAGAACCAGCCTTCATATTGTGTGGCTGATTCTCTTCCCATAAGAAAATCAAAATCTGGTGTAGAGAAGGGCTTTTCAGAAGGATCATGTGGAGATACTGCCTTTGCTTCACCCCATCCCAGAATGGAAAGGTCTGACCACTAGTTCACAGAGGGAACATGAACTTCATTCTACTTCTCAATCATCATGCAGAAAGGTGAGGGGAAGAAAAAAGAATCAGTCTTCATGATGTTGTCCTGGGGACTGCGGGTTTTCTGAAAGTTCACTTGCAAGCAATAATGCTTTATATGGGTCTTTGCCTGAGACTTAAAAGCATGAAACTTCCGAAGAAGAAAACATTCACTCTTCAGTTGTAATGAAGTTCCATTAGATTCGATTCTCCCGGGAAATGCAGGGGAACTTGCAGCTAGTTTTAAGTGCCAGGAAGCTATAAAATATTTAGGTTGTCATTTCTTTCCCAACATTAGTCTGACGGTAATACTGTGGGACAGGTAAGCAGCATATTTTATTGCCCTTATTTTCTTGACGAGGAATCTTGACAAGTCAACTGAGACTTGAAGTAGGCATGGAACAGATTAGAAGGCAGGCCAGGCATTCTCGTAAGACGGTGGTAAAGGACGCCTAGCCTTGAAGGACGCCCTTCCACTCTGGTGCTGGGAGAGGCCCTGAAGCCATGTCCCTAGTGGTTCCATTCTACGACATACAGGGCAAGTCGAACAATCCAAGAGGAAGTTACTTCCATGAAAAATTAAAACCCACACATAGCCAATGGAATTAAAATGGTCTTTGTAGTAAGAAAAATTATTTCCTCAATTCCTCCTGAGAGAAAGGTAAAGTCTGCAGCAAGTACTCAACCAAGGGGAAGAAAAAAAAAGGACTTGCCTCTCAGTCTCCTCTCCAACACAGGAAAGGGGCCCTTATGTAGGTGGACTTTAAGACACCAGAAGTAAAAACGCATTCCCAAGTGCTCTAGGTACCCAGAAGAGGAAGAAACACCGTCCATTTGAGGCTGCCGGCAACTTTCGGACATCAAAGCATAAAAGAAAAGGGGGAACAGGCAGACAGGAAAACATGAGCTTGTGGTGAAAAGAAAGAAGAATCCCAAATGAACGAGGAGGTAATGTAAGGACAGCTTAATATTAAGAAACTGCTTTGAGACAGAGCTGCCAGCAGCATTCAGCAGCATTCAGGCTTCTCAAAGGATTCCTGTGTTATCTCTCAGTCCTGACACCAAGAAAAGATGGCTGGCTGGACAAAGGGAGTCATGAGCAAAGATGTTACCAGCGTGGACTGAAGTGAGTAATTGCAGTTGGAGGCCTCCTGGTGACAATTTTGAGAAGGCAAACACAGCTGCAGCATAGCCAAATATAGCTGGCCCAGACAAAGACATCCATAAAGTTAATCATTCCGAAACACGCCACCCTTATGCTCAACCCGAAAACTCAACACTCCTCCTATAATGTAGGAAGTCAAAATACAGTTCAGTGTGCAGAAACAAGCAGCTGCTCCAGTGGAATTTACAAGTGATAAGCTAGGTATTTGGATACTGCTCTCATCCCAAGGCTCTAACTCTGAGAACTAAGTCTCGGACGGATGCGGCTCCTTCTGTTGAAACTTAGGAAGCCGCTCAGGAAAAAGATAAAACGGGCGTTAGAGGAGATTTTTAAAAAATATATATATATAAATCAAGAAAACATAAGAAGGGCAACAAGAAAACTTCAGAAAAAGCTCTACTGGTTATGACCACACTGAATCTAGGCCAGGGTACAGAGATTCAGGAGTGAAGAGCAAAATAACGAAGTAAATCCACATTAGTCCTCTAACAAATGCTTTCTATCTTCACACTTTTGGGTATCATCTTTCTATTATTCCCCTAAGAGTTTTCAAGGACCAAATGATTTCAACTCTGTTTTACTCCATATCCAACGTCTTCCCCCGAGTTCCAAAGAGAAAACACCTGGGTGTGTGTGTGGGGGGGGGTAGGTATTTAAGTTGGTTTACACCAATTTACCCACTTCCAGGCTTGTGACTCTGCTGTAACGTTCACCTTTTTTAAGTGTTCAGTTTATGTACTGGACTCCCATTAGACAATACAAATTTCAAGGACCCCTTTCAACAGCAACAGGTGGCCATGGGATCATGACATGGATCATATAAAATGGCAGCAGCAGCCAAGAGGCACAAGGTAGGGGGTGTGGTCCGCGGAGGACCATATGTGTCTGCCTAACAAGGCAACATCAGCAGAGGCCCAACTGTCCAGATTTCTCTGTGAAGAGTCTGTTTTTCTTCCTACTCTAACTCTGAAAAGACCGTGGGAGTAGCAACGTCTCAATTGCCACTGAGAAACAGAAGAAGCCCCCAGATCAAAGGACTCAGCAGTGAGGAGAAAAGAGGCCCTCAAAAGGGAAAGAGTCTGAGCTTTTCACCCAGTAACATGGCAGGACTGCCAGAGTGAGGTTGTCTTCACCCTTCATCAGAGTTAATCCAAAGTTCCGGGCAGAAGAGTTGAAACACAGTCCTGAGACTTTTTTTCTAGCAGTATCACAATTTGCAGTACGTCTTTGGTCACAATGTGAAACTTTTCTGAACATAAAGTCTTTCAGTTATAATGTAATAATCCAAAAACACAAGTATCATGAATTTTGCAACCAAAGATCATTTCATGGTAAATATTTTAAGAAAGCGAAGACCTATGCTGTATTAGTCCATTTTCATACTGCTATAAAGAACTGCCTGAGACTGGGTAATTTATAAAGAAAAGAGTTTTAGTCGACTTACAGTTAAGCATGACTGGGGAGACCTCAGGAAACTTACAATCACAGCAGAAAGGGAAGGGGAAGCAAGGCACCTTCCTCACAAGGTGGCAAGAAGGGAAAGCGTTGAACGAAGGGGGAAGGGCCCCTTATAAAACCGTCAGATCTCGTGAGAACTCACTACCACCAGAACAGCACATGGGAAACTGTCCCTGTAATTCAATTACCTCCACCTGCTCTATCCCTTGACATGTGGGGACTATGGTGACTACAATTCAAGATAAGATCTGGGTGGGGACACAAAGCCTAACCATATCATATGTCCAATAAGATGACTTTCCAGATATACAGTCACATACGTATATATATATATATATATATATATACACACATACATATATATATACACACATACATATATATACACACACATACATATATATATATACACACTATATATATATATATATACACACACACACACACACACATACATATGTATATACCCCCACACATATTTTAGGCCTACTGACCACATTCAAGTAAACGACAAAATACTTTACTCTTTTAGCCTAAATGACCAACTGATTGTCTTTGTGTCAAATGAGGTTCAACTTTCCTGCTACTAGGAGAAAGGAAGACATAATTTGGGGAAAAGGATATAAAATACCACCTTAAAATTTAATGAGTTTTACTAAAGCTGTGAACTTTCTTTAGAAAAAGCATAAAATCAAGACTTTCAACATAAAAGCACAGAATTTTAGACTTAGTATGTAAATCAAAGTACTTAGGAGTACACTGTTACGGTACCAAAACCAATTTAAGCTGTCCAAAAGCTATGTCAAGATGTCAAATAAATCAGGTGACCTTAATTTCATTGTCCCTGAGTAGTGAGTCACCACCTTCATCTATGAAAGTAGGAAATCTCCAGTCCTACTGGAGCTGGTAAATGTCAGACAAAGCAGTTGTCGCACTGGGGGGACTGGATTTCCATGGTTATGACAGAGAGCACTGCATACAGTCTCACTGAAGTCCCAAACTTCTGGGACTTCTTCATTATTATTATTAGTAGTAGTAGTAGTATTAGTATTATTATTATAATAAGATGGAGTCTTGCTCTGTCGCCCAGGCTGGAGTGTAATGCTGCCATCTCAGCTCACTGCAACCTCCACCTCCCAGGTTCAGGCGATTCTCCTCCCTCAGCCTCCCAAGTAAGTGGGATTACAGGCATGCGAAACCACGGTGAACTAATTTTTGTATTAGTAGACACAGGGTTTTGCCATGTTGGCCAGGCTGGTCTCGAACTCCTGAAGGTGATCCACCTGCCTCGGCCTCCCAAAGTGCTGGGATTACAGGCGTGAGCAACCGTGCCCGACTGACTTAATTACTGAGATTTAAAATCAAAATATTATATCTAACTCCTGCCTTTAAAGCACTACAGGAATCCTGGCAAACTGGTCAACTACCTAGGTGACTCCTGGGCTGCTGATCTGGAGGACGCACAGATTGTTTAAATGAAGATCTCTTCAGAATTTCTTCATTTAAAACCTAACCTTAAGTAAAAGGCCACATAGCCTGATAGAAAAATACAGAATAATAAAGCCGACCTGACAGTTTAAATACAGCCTAAACTTAATTTACATAAATCTTTAGGAGGAAAAAAAATGGGTCTAATAATTTGCCAGTTAAGTTGGCTCTGAGGCATTCATTCAAATGGAGTAAATAAAATTTAACCAAAACCTGAATTTGTACTCATACATCATTTTGAAAACCATAGAATTACACACTTATTAGCATTACATTTTAAATTATCAGCTGATTTTAAAACATCACTCTTAGTATCTGAACATAACATACAATCTGCAGTTCATAAAAGAGACCGTTCATAAAACTCCAGGTTGGCACGGCCAATGTGTAAATCTCAAATACGCTCACAAGGCATTTCAGCCACATAACTGGAATTGTATTTCTATAAAAACAGTTGGAGTAATCACTTTCTGTCATGATTTAGAACAAATGGGGAGAGTGAAGCTGTTCAAAATCTCCCTCAATGTCTCCTCCTTTCTTTTAAAAGTCCTTTAGGAGGAGTCTAAAGCTCTCACTAAATGAAAAAGACATTCCCAGGAGGAGGAGGTGGTTTCCATCGCTTCACATCTGGATTCAGAGCATGAGGATATTGGATGGAACAATTACACGGTGATGATGCTAAAGGGGAATAATTATTTTACAATTACCTGAGAGCATCACATTTGCTGCTCTAATTAGTTTTTGTTTCCCACATAGGTTTTTCCCAGGAACGTGCAGCTCCATTTCTCTTAGGTTTAGCAAGAGCTGTTTCTTAAGGAAAAATAAAAATACATTTTCTGCACTGCTACACAAGTAGCACACCACTGATACTGGCTTCATTGTATTACTCGGCACCTCCTTGGTGGAGGAAACAAACAGGATGCATGAGAACTTGTAGGTACTAATGAACTGGAAATCATTAGTAGTTTCCAAACCCTCCCTTCTGTGGTTCTGTAAAACAAACATTACACTGACAAACATCTAACTCTTTGTGATGGCCTAATCCGAAAACAAAAAGCAAAAACGTGACCCTCCCCTGAAGAAACAAAATCTCCCAAACAGTAATACTCTAAAGTGGAAATAATGACCTATCAAGTTTGGGTAAAGTGCAGCATTGAACATAAGCAACATTGATGACTTATTAATTTTGCTCCTTGAATCATGTTGAAAATATAACATTTTCCATTTAAATGCAAATTAGATACGGAATGCTTATAGTATTGCTTAACATTTATGAGAGTTTGTTTTCATTTTTGTTGGTTTTTACAAAAAATTCAACAATGACATCACATTCCCGTTATAATCTACATATAAGCCTCAACAATGATCGCTACCCTGATTTTTTGCCCAAGAGCTGGGTCATATTGGGCGCTGGTTGTATTACACTCAGCTGTATCAGATCATTTTGCATGCCAAATATAACCTGTCTTTTAATGCTGAGTAAACTAGTGTTTAACTTTTAATAAAAGGAAGGGGTAAAGAGAAATGAAGTTTGGGGATTTATGTAAAAAAGCAAAGGATATTGCAGTCTTTTACCAGAGGCCAAATATAGTGTTATTATAGCTGTTAGGGGAGGAAAAAAAAAAACAATAAACACTGAGAAGCGGAAAACACTCTAAATGATCCCGTGAAATCTTAATTACTAGGTTCATATCTAAAAATCCCATCACCTTTTTATCTTGTCTTTCAAGGGTCTTGTTTCCCCAGCTCACTGCATCTCATCAACAGATGCCAAAGTTATCTCAACCCAGCAAATTACAATTAAACAGCAAGATTTAACAATTAAAATAATACCTCTGCCCAGATCAAAGATAACATCAGTGTTCTAAAAAGCCAATGTGGGATGAATTCTTCCTCTCGGAAAGCAGCTGATAATATGTGCTGTTAACTGAGCAATCTCAACTGAAAAAAATACTTCAAAAATTTTCCTTAAAGAACCATATGCAAAGTCTTTTCTTTAGACTTCTCATTTTAATTTCCTTTCATGACCATCACGGTATCAGGTGATAAATGCCAGTTATCTCCATATTATTTATAACTGCATTTTCTAAATAGACTTTAAATGTCCATGGAGGAGAAAAACAGAACCCCACTGCTTTTGATCTTTATCTTTCTGGAACCCTGTAAACCAAAAAGATTTTTAATTAAAATGTATTCTGCTTAGTTAATAAATATATGGAATAACCTAATTGGAATCAAATTAGAAAATATAAAATGATGTTTCACATACATCATTCCTGATCAGGTGACATACTTATTTCTTACGCTCATTCTCACATGGCACAGTTTTGATTTTGATAAAATGGTATGTCATATCCTTTAATTCAGTGTTCTTCTTTGCATCAACCCATGAACATTACATGCCACTCCACATACGTTCACTTACTTGAAAACCACAGTTTTGCCATTTACTGCCTATGTGGCAGGGGCAAGCAGGTCACCTCTTTAAGCATCATCTGTAAAATGTGGGCAATATTCACCCTGCAGATTAGAGACAGTGTGAACAAACTATCCTGGTGCATGGCAGGCACTCAGCTAACAACTCACGTTTCCTTATTTTGGGGGGAGGCAGTTAATTACTTCTTGGACTAGTCACACTGCCCCTCTAACAGTTTCTTAATCTATAAAATGAGGTCTGATGAGATTGTCTCTAAAGCCCTTTTCAGCTTTAACAATGATGTCCTTAGAACCACCCTTAAGTTTAATTATACAATGATAGATATTTTGCCAGTTATCCTAACTTGAAAGGACCTAACAAAAAGCTAGGTCATTAAGCTGATGAATTTACAGTCAACATAACTTTTCTCATTTTCAATAAGGTTACCTACCCAATGTAAAAAAAATTTATTTTTAATTTATTGGTAGACTCTTCTCAGTGTCTTATTCTAACACCTAATGCTTTTTAAGCTGTGTTTATTAGTCTTTCTAATTGTAATTTCTCATTTCTGAGACATCATTAGCTTTGTTTAAAAATCCAAAACCACTTACAAACCCTAAATCCATGTATATGGTCATTAAAAAGGTGAATCAAGGGAGGAAACACTCTCCCCCATCTTAATCGAAAACCAACTGTCAGCTTAAAATCAAATTTAAAAAAAAATCAGTGCCTGTTTTCATTATGCTGTGTGGCTAATATTGTAGATGATATTCTATAGTAACACAAAGACAATGAAACTTTAATCGCCACGATTATTTAAAATGTCCATTTCCATTTATAGTTTTGATACTGAATGTTTAAAACCCCAAAACTTTGAAGCATATGTTACAGCAATTCTACACCACTACAGAGCCTTAAATGATCTGGGCTCTTTAAACACTGGATAGCTTGTGGGGCCATCAAGCATAATAATTCATCTCAAAAGCTATTTGTTCATCTGCCTTGAGGACTCAAACATATTACATCTTGCAAACGTATCTAATATATTCTCGTGGGAAAACGCCATTGAAAATGTTCTACTGCTTTAGAAAAATCAACAGCAGAAAAGCCCCTATGCTTTATTTAAGTTCCTTTTAGGAACAGGCCAATATCTAGCCGACTGCAATTTAGTCCAAATGGCAATATACCACACATGACAACCAGTCCCGAAAACAATAAATCCGCATGGCTATCTTCTCAACTGTGTGAATACGGCAATAAAACTTACAACTTAGGCGGATTTCAGGCATTTTCAACTTGTCATATTCCTCCCCACACACCTCTATCCCCAGATACAGTATCTAATGTGAGTTAATTATCAACGATATATAAAAGCATGCTCTAGTGTTCTCAGGGCTATGGAGACACACAATAGCTATTTAGGAAACAAATAATAAAACTATCATTTACAAATCCTCTTTTCTTCCCTTAGTTCAATTAAGCAACAGCTGACAAACGCTGAGAACAATTTGGGTTTGATTCCAAAGGCTATCGTTTGGAAATAACTAACATTTGGAAGAGAAGTGAGAAAGAAGTCACGTTAGGATTTTCATAGAAGACTCCACGCTAAGGCACAAGGGCTCAGTTCAGAGCAAATCGCTTGAACAGGCCACATTCATCCACCAAATGAAAAGGATAAATTAAATTTTCATAATTCGTAATTTAATTGACAAGAAACTGCATCTTTCTGAGGCCATTAACACTTTAAATTCATACAGCATTCATCAGCTTAGCTATATCAGGGTCACTTAAGTAGCAGGTGACCATAAATTCAAAATCATGATTAGGCGAATTCTTCAGTTTAGCCTGGACCCTCTAGCCTCTAGAGGAGAAAACGCATAAAACTTTCATACTAGCTCATGTGCAAACATGTATTACGTGTCTACACAGGCAGATATTTTAAGATGGGGGACAGGACACAGGTCTCTTAAAACAAATATCGTGGAAATGTTACTAATCATGATTCATATCTCGGAGAAAACTACCAAAACAGAATATTGAAAAGATTAACCTGATCGTGTACAAGCAAATTAACATTCTTAATATTGACTCAAAAGACAATTTGCATAACAGATTCCATCATCCCCCTCCTCCACCCCCCTCCTTTTTTTTGGGGGGGGGATCCTTGCAGCTCAAATAATTGGCTACTGCAGTTTCTCAAGAATCTCTTAACTCGTAACACTTAACAGGCTAGAAAAAGAATCTAGCATGGCAGGGGAAAGTTAGTTGCCAGGGAAATGGATCATAAAGCCTGGAATAACCTCAATACTGCAGAGTACCATAAGGTGCCAGAAAGAATACGGATGTTAAGTCCTACAGTGGGTAGAACAGGAAACATTTTACATGCACTCTTACCATACCAATCCATTTTTTCCCCACTGGATTAGATTAATTACAGCTTAGATCCGCTATCCAATTTCTCGCCTGATCAGAGAAAATTTAAAATGTCTAAAAAGGACACAGACCTTTTGGTCCCACCCTGGCAATCCTTTCTCTCTTTTTAGGTTTCCTTTTCCTAACATGCCTGAAATACAAATAGATCCTACTGACCCCCCCAGCTAATAAAAACTTTCCTATCAAGCCAGCTAAAAATTAGACATACTTTCCTTCCGTCAGGAAACCCAGCTCTCTACTTCTTCCAATAAACGCTCTACCCTAGTTTGACGACATGTAAAACAACCAGAATCACATTAATTATTAAATTACAGACTGCATATCAGACAAACTATGATTACGTAAAAATTACCTCTAATTTCTGCAATAAAGTACACCTGGCTAGTTTCACGCTTTATAATTACCCCCCCGCCCTTCCTTGTCTCCGCTTCCCCTCTCCCACCTTAGGAAAGGATCTTTGCAAATATTAGGTCAGATGAGTGGGTAATTTGGTAAGAAGAGCTCTTTCCCCCGGCCAAGAGAGCTCCGTCAGCCCCGCATTTCAAATGACACGAGCGTGCACACTCGCACGCGCGCACCCCGTCCGGACCCCGTGCCCGCTCGCCGGTCCCCGCCCGGTCCCCGACACGCCGCGCCCCGCTCAGTCCTCACCCGGACCCCCGGACCCCGCCCGGTCCCCGCCCGCCCCACCGGACCCCGGGACTCCGCGCCCGGCTCGCCGGTCCCCACTTGGACCCAGGGACCCTGCCCGGACCCCGGGACGCCGCGCCCCGCTCACCCTGCTCGCGGGTCCTCGCCCCGGTCCGTGGACCCAGCCCGTCCCCCACTCGCCCCGCGGGGACCCGGGACGCCGCGCCCCGCCCGCTGGTCCTCACCCGGACTCGCGGACCCCGCCTGGTCCCCGGGACGCCGCGCCCCGCTCGTCCCTCCGGGAAGCCCCGCGCCCCGCACCGCTGGCGCTGCTCGTCCGCACCCGCTCCCTCCTCCCGCGTCCCGCGCCGGCCTCCGAAGGCGGAGGGCGGCGACCGTTCCGAAGCGGCCAAGTCGCGCCCGGGAGCCGCGGGCACCGCCCGTCCCCTTCGCGCCGCCGACTCTGAGGGGAGGACGCCCGCTCGCCCGGCCTCGGGACGCGGCGCCACTCACATTCTGTCAGGAACGAGCAGGCGGCCCTCGACCATCATGTCCGGGAGGAAATCCAGCTTGAAGGCAGAAGTCATGTTCGCGGGCGCACGCGGCGGCAGCGGCGGGGGGCGGCTCTGCGCGCGTCCGAGCGGCCGCGGGCGGCGCGAGACGGGCAGGGACAGGTGCGCGCGGCCTCCCCCGGCGGCCGCCGAGCCGGCACTTGTCACATTCTCTCCTCGCGCTCCGCCAATCCCCTCCGAAATCCAGCGCCGGGGCGGCCGGCTGCCGAGCGCCAGGTGCGGCGGGCGGGGGCGGAGCTCGTGGGGCGCCCGCCGCCGCTTAACCCCTGCGGGTCCGTCGGCCCAGAGCGCGGCCCTGAACCCGGCTCCGCCCCGCAGGGACCCAGGGCGGGCCGCCGCCGTGCTCACCGCCGGGGCACGGCCAGACTTCTCAGGGTCCCCCGGGCCCCCGAAGGCAAACCCGCTCCCCGCCTGGCTCTGCTCCCCTGCCCGGCTCTGCTCCCCTGCCCGGCTCTGCTCCCCCGCCCGGGGGTCCCTGGCAAGAGGCCGCCGGGGCCGCTCGGGGTAGGTTTAGGGCCCCCCGGGCGCCAAAGCCCGCTCCACTTCCAGACCCGAGCCGCGCTCCCAGAGCCCAGCCGCGGGAGGCGAGCAGCCCGAGGGTTCTCTTCCATGCTCCTCGGTGTGGTGTGCTTGCCCAGGCAGGAACTAACGGCGATCACCGAAAGGGTATAGGAGGTTTAGGCGAAGTAAAGATCAGATATATGACCCAAGTGACATTTAGGGACGTATCGCAGTGCCCTAGGGAAGACAAACCTGTCTCTGCACGATGGCACTGCCTTTTCTGTCATCTTGCAAACACTGAGAAGTATAAGCGGCTGAAAATAAAGCCATAAATCACGTTTTCTACTCAAACGATAATCATGAGTCTGCCATTTCCTAGTATTTAACACAATAATTAGAAACCAGCTGAATGAATTCACGAGTGTTAGGTCTGTAATGTAAGGGCCATGAAGCTTAAATACCCACTTAAGATTTGTGACTGATTTACTAACAAGAATTGAGAAAAATGGCCAAACTCAGAAAAAAACAGAGAAGCTGGCGAGTTTAATTTTTAAGTGATTTGCATAAGTTCTGGAAAACTAATTCGTTTCTAAGGTGACATTCTAATTGATCGTTCTCACTGTTATTTGGGTGGCAAACTTTTCAATTGTAGTCACAAGTATGTAAGACTTCATGGCATATTTCACATTCTGAATCAACATCATAAATTGCGTACCAAAACTTTATAGTTTACCTCTTAGAGAAACCTTCACTTGATTTTGTAATGACATCTTAAACTTTTAGGGTAATGTATGTGTCCATACAGCTATACATCCATATACCCATACAAACATACACGCACACACACGTTATGGTTTTGTTTGAAGTATGTAATTTTCGGTCTTTGTCTTTCTAAAAATCAGAACTGTGCTAGGAAGGTGGGCTTTCTCCTCACAAATTATGCCTGAGGATACCATCACACAAACCAGTGGGTTAAACAACCAAGTTACAAATAGTTAAATGTATCAGACATGATATAGAGAAAATATGATTTTAATTATTTCTCACCAGTTTCTTGTGTGATGACAGCTAACTATCTTTAGAGGTTATAAAGGCAAATGGACACTTACATATCAATTTTAAATCCAGGTTTGATGCATTGAGCAATATAAAGTATCAGACCTGGGATATTCAATTAAGTCCACACATGCTTAATGGACTTGGTTGCCTTCTTCAGCTGAACAATATATCTGGCTTTTGACCTTCTATTTCCAAGATCGTTAGATGTAGGGCTAAACTAACCTTAATTTTTTAAATACCGCCTTACTGGAGGAACCAGGTCTGGGCTCCTAAGGAACTGAGGAATGGTTGCAATCAAGTGAATTCTTATACTCCCAAAGGGCCAAACTTGTCCTCAGACTACTAAGCTACATTTATTCCCCAGCTACTGTTCTGCCTTTGAAATTACAGGATTTTGATTGGTCTTTCAATTATCTTAATAATTAGGTGGATAAATGAAGACAAACCTTGGCAGTTCTTGGTTTTACATATGTTATTTGCATAAATATCTAATGTATATAATGAGCTGACTACATAAAAATTATTTTAAGAAAGCAGCATTGGCCTCCAAAACAGAAGCAAAACACAACTGCATTAATCAAAATGAAAAATATTTTCCAATCAGCCATAGCATAAAGGTCCATATATGTCTACATTCTATAAGGTAGAACATGTTTCATTAACATGCACACTTCTAAAATACTTATTTTCTCTTTAATTGCATGTGAATTAGTTGGAAGAAGCTGTAAGGAAGCTCTCTTACTGACTTAAGCCTTCTCAGCAGTTTGTTAAATTCTAGCCTCAAATCCCTTGAGGCAATAGTGGATTCAAAGCAGCTTTTAATCATACTATGAGGAGGGTGAAGTAGTATGTAAGTAGGTCATAGAGAGAGAATTCCAAGTGCATAGGTTACTGCCTTATTTAACTACTGTGTAACATAGTTTTCAAAGCACATTTGCTTTTGCAGTTTAAAGATATAAGCAAAACCAGGGTCAAATATAAAAGAAAACTCACTCTACATGGGATATGGTGATGTGAACCGAGGAGCGCTTATGGGGTGCATCTGAGTTGAAATGCTTTGGCTGCCAAATACATAAATAATGTAGTGACTGCATAGGCACTTGATGTAGGTACCAGAGGGAAACTAAATACTCACATCACCCCCCACCATAGGTTATTCACAACAATCTTCCATTTGTAGCTTTCATTTCTAATATCGAGTCGGTTTCCATGATCACAGCACATACACAAAAGCCATTTGTAAAAATACAAATTTCAAAAGCTCTTGAGAAAACAAAACAAGAACACTCAACCAAATACCACCCGATGAAAAGCTTCAATTTCTCATTTCACTGCTTTGGAAAGAAGAAAAAAAATCTAAAAACAACTCAACAGGGCCCCTTTTTTAATTTTCATGCAGTAACGAGCCATCAGGTATCATGTTTTGGCAGTTGGAGTTATTTGGCAGACAGCTCTATGGGGCCGCTGTTGAACACTCGGGTTCAATGAAGCTATTTTATAGCCAAGGATCTTATCGACAGCAGTGGAGGGGACGACGCCATCAGCTGGCCCCACCCGTGGATATGAACCGCTTGGTGACACCACCCTGTGTTGCCATCACTGGGGACCAGGCTGTCCTGAACAATGAAGTTTCCTCGTAGTTTTTAGCTGCATTGTAGAAAAACCTTAAGCTCTTCTTAGCCCCATCCCCCTACCTTCCCTAATTGTCTCCTTTTTTTAATCAACT
Source organism: Nomascus leucogenys (assembly GCF_006542625.1). NCBI lineage: Eukaryota > Metazoa > Chordata > Mammalia > Primates > Hylobatidae > Nomascus > Nomascus leucogenys. The sequence goes on from NC_044389.1 coordinate 104,275,488, forward strand.
TGCTATTCATTTCCCAAACAAAAGGCAATTCAAGAATTGGAAGCACTTCAAGGGAAAGTTTCTGAATGACCTCATTTTATATGAGGCCTTCCCAGGCAAGGGAAAGCACTGTGCAGTTTCAGCTCCACTTCCCTCTTCGAACCTCATCTCATACAGAGTTTTGTCCACGGGTCATTGTCTGAGAACTGAATTATCACTGGCATTAAAAAAAAAAAACACTCAATGGAAACAGTGCTAATAAATGCATTTGTACACAGAGTACAAACTGCTTGAATTAGAATACAAACCCTTTTCCTGCCACCTCACTCAATCAATGAACCAGAATACAGTCCACTGACTTGAGGTCTTTCAATATTTTTGCACAAAGTTGCTACTATAATTTAGGGACTGGTGCTCAATATATCGTGACCCATATTTATAACCCAACAGTTAATTTTCTGCTCCTGCAGGCGACCCTGTATATCTTGTGACATTTCCATTTCTTATTATTCCTATACATAACTTCCCATGGTAGCATCACTTAAAAGGCAGTAGCTATCAGCCCTTCAACTATAAAACAAAGATGTACTAGCATTGTTCAGTCAACTCAAAAAGCCACCTTTACTGAAGGATTTCTTTTTCCTTCTCATTTCTGGCTCATCATGACAAACCAGGATGCAAAACATCTTTCCCCTATCACATTTGCAAATTCAAATTTTATTAGCATAGCTGTTTTAGTTAACAGCAACAGCAAAGAAACAAAAAACAAGTCCAGTGTGCTCACAGCCATTTGGAAAAAGCAATACAGGCCCTGTGAGGGGATTTCCCATCATTGCCAGGCAATACATTTGAAATCCACATGAATTTTAAGTACCTGAGAGAGTATCTGACTTTGTGACCATGTGTTTGTTCTTGGCTTACTGCAGTTTCATTAGCAACTTGCAAAAATAAACATTTTTTAATGTGTTAACAAAAAACCCCAAACATATCCTTAAGTGATACATTGTAAGCCTATCTCTTCTTTGTTCCGTAATGACATCACTTAAACAATAAATATTTATATCGCCAATTATAAGTTTAAAATGATCACTTATTTTCCCTCCATCTTGATAACTTCTGGAACGGTGACATTATCACATTTCTAAGGCGATTTAAGTAAAAGTAAATGCCAATAAAGATGAAATCGTTATTAAGCTCATTTTACATTTTTTCAGGGAATAGTAAGTAGTCACCGTTGCTTGAGAATAGCTTCTACTGGTTTCTATTTATTTTTATTTTTTGCAATCTTGTGTTTTTCTGAAGCTGTTTTTCATAGAGCCAAAATGCATCATGGTGAATTTATCTCCCTTGTGAAGAGGCCTTCAAGCTGAAGACAGTTCCTTGGATACATACCTTCTCACTCGCAAAGGAGTGACTGCACCAGCTTGGTCTGCAGCTCCCAATCCAAGGGAATGAAATGTTAGCACTGTGGATCTCTCACACCCAGAGCCCAACCATCTCATCACTTCCCTCTCTAACTTGCCCTTCCCTTTTTCTCCTTTCTCCATTGTACCAAGATTGCAGGCCTTTTTCTTTCTTTCTCAGCTTTCTCTTTCTCTCTTTTCTCCTCCTCTCTCTCAAATGGGAGCCAGACAATAGCAGAAACTTCCTCTCCAGCTGCGTGTCTGAGGAGGCAGGTGGCTACCAAAGTGAAGAGAGGAGCCGTGGGTTGCTCATCTGCCAGAGAAATCACGTTTGACTTGCCTTGACCAAGGCCGATTTCTGAACTAGCAACAGCTGTCTTCGCAGTGAGCCCCGGGATTCCTTTCCAGACATTACCAGGAAGAGGAGGGTGAGGATGGAAGACTGTCCACTATGAAGGGAGTCAACAGGATGTGAAAATTGGGAAGGAGATGTCTGGGGAAGGGGTGGGGAGAAGAAAAAGGCTTCCCTGTTTAGCACTGTGATTTGCACATGGCAGGCACTCAGAAAAAAAAAAATCCTTTGAAGAAATGTCCCAGTGCCCTCTTGAAGATGCCGAGATTTGTCAAACTATACCAAGTGCCCTTATCTGGTGCCAGCCTGGCGGCAGGAACAAAATTTACACTTATCAGAATGAGGTTTTCATTCCTTCCCAGTCCGCACCTCACTGCCCCCACCCCGACGACATGCTTTCCCCAATTGGTCAGAAGTTCTTATCTTACTGTCACATGGTGTTAAATTTTAGAAAAAGGAGAAATTACCACTTGACAAACTACAACAGCTGAACAGCAACAGCTGGGAGGACACAGTTGCGGGCGAAACATTCGGTCCCAGAGAAGGCAGCAACAGGTGGGGTGAAAGGAAGAGAAATGGACGTGGTAAGCTTGAGGGTGGGGTTGTCTGAGATGGATCTTGGCAGGAATCAAATTCTCTACTTCAGAGGGAATCTCCCTGGGCATGACAGCCCCATGTGCCTGAATGTCTGTCCTTTTTCTGAACAAATACAACTTGAAAAAAGAGTGAGGATTAAGAGAGCCAAAGCTTTGGTTTCTGTTAAAATAAAGCACATGAATCTACTTGACTCACTGTGGTAACTGATCCCTCCCAAAGAGCTCATGGTCACTAGGATCAGAAGATATCTGATCCAGTACATGCAGATCAGAATCCTTAGGGCAAGCACTACTTTCAGACTGAGTGAAGACATTTTGAGGCTTAAAAACCAGACCTGTTGGATTCAGCATTTCATTCTGTCAAAGAGTTGACTGACACCGGGAATGAGTCATTTAATTTTCTGATTCATCAGCTAGACCTTTCTTCTTAAGTGTGGCCATTCCGTACTTCCTAATAGAGATGAATGGCTGAAAAATCAAAGCCTACCATGATCCTCAGATAAGAAGTACAATGTGTTAACCTAATTATCACTACAGCAATTATATAACCAAGCTATTAAAGTGACATGTAGGTTGAAAATACATTAAGGTTTTGAGCACAGGAAATTTATTTTTTCCCTATAATGTGGTTCAAATCTCCAGCCATTTTTAGCCAAGGATAGAGGCTTTTGAAAATCCCAAGTGACTTTTTATTTAACTTTGCTTTTGATGCTAATTCCCATGAAGTCCATTAGGGGAAATTTTTTTTTCTTTCTCTTAAAAGAACTACCCAAAACCTTCAGGAAAAAGTGGTATAGCTATCTAGTCAAGCTGAGTGGAGTAGCTTGTCCTACCACTATCTTGTCCTACCACTATTGCTGAGTATGAAGTGTCATGTGACCTAATCACTTCACTTCTCAAATTCCTCTTTATATGAATAGCTACATATTTGCCCTGTTTCACAGGAATAGGGCAGGTAAGAGAAGAGGAGAGATGTAAATGACATTAGGGTCTGAGGAAGAAAGGGGATGAAGCTAAGGATTGTATTTTGTGGTTGTTTTTTTTTAAATAATAAAGATGAATTCAGGGTGTCTAATGACACCTTCCCTCTCCCCCTCACCCACCTCCATCTGCCCATCCTTCAGGGCCCAGCTCAACTGCCCTGTCTCTGCATCGCGCCACTTGACCCCTCCTCATCCACTGTCTACTCTTTGTTCCATGAGTGTTGTGAGTTGCCTGAGGTCCCAGACTATGTCTTTCACTGAGCACTGCATGTATGTTTGTTAATTGCTGGGTTTTCATTGCCATATGACTTATTTTGGCCCCCTAGATGCATAAAAATTCACATTTTAATTTCATAATGCTTTAAAATTGTCTGTTGTTCCTTCCAACATCTGTTCCCATTATACAGATTCAAGCCCAAGAGAAGTGAGGCATGGGATGCTTTAATTCAAAGACCTCCTCAACTGTAAGGTGAACAAATGAGGGTACAGAAGAGAGAGTTGTTAGAATCTACATTGCTACTTTCAAAAATGTTTCCTTCCTTCCTTCCTAGATGCTTTCTGCGTTAGCACTGTGCTCCATTTCTTTAGTCCTATGCCCTTCTCAAAATTGGCACTGCAAGGTAAGTTTAAAAGAGCTGTAATTTAGGAAGGGCTGAGCAGCTGAAACTATAAACAGTGACCAGGGATTTGACCTCAGATCCTACGTGATGGTTCCTCGCTGAATTGTACAACTTCCTCGCTAGTTAAAGCCAGGAGACACAAATCAACGTCTACAGTGGAACCACAGCACCAGAGAAAGAAATGTCTTTAAAATGTCAACTATTAAATAGTTGTACTGTCAAGGTGGCTCATGGGAGGTGTTTGGCTGAATACAGGGTCATAGTTCCTCCCACTGTGTCTATGGGTCTGTGACTTTACCTCTCTCGGGCTCAGTTTTCCATCTTTTAAATGGGAATAACAACTACCATTAACTCTTGGATATCTGAGGATTAAATTATACAAGATAAAAGTAATCAGTTAGTGTAGTGCCAGGTATACAGTAGATTGTTAATACATTTCATTTTTATTCCTTATTTCTATTATAACACCCCCACCCCTATCTTTGTTAAAACCTACAACGGGCAGTTGGAAAGGAAGAGAGAAGGCCAATCCTGATTCAATTGTTCTTTTAGCACTGAGGTTTTCACTGATACTTCTAAGGCCTGTAGCCAAACCCAGAGGGAAGAGGGAGGTTATCGTTTCTGGAGAGCAGGCACCGAACATCCTGAGGCTTGGAATGAGGTCTACACTCCTTTTTATCAAATCGTTTTTCAAGAACAAGGTCAACATGAGTTTTCATTTACAGACATGATACCTTAAAGGCATCTCTGAATGAACAGGTCAGCCTTCTCATTGAGCCCAGAGGAGAGCTGGACTCTCAGCCCAGGATGTTCACAAAGCAAGGCATGAGCAACATCGCAGGGCCTGTTGTCCTGGTGGGACTGAGATGGAGAGCCTTACAGGAAGGATGAAAAGCAACTCATCAATTTCCACATAAAGGCACAACTGTGCCCAGGCTAGTCAGTTCACAGACCTGCTGCTAGAAGCCCGTGATGCTGCCTGTAAGCTTCAACACAGAGTTTTCTACTGATTGCAGTGCAGGCCTTCTGAAGAAGGGGATGAAAACAGCCACGCATATCGGAGGTTTATCAGCATCATAACTTGAAACCTCAAGCTCTTCCTTTCCATGACAACAAAGTTTGTGGAACTAAATAGTCTTGCAGGGAAATTCTAGTTTTTATTTTTCTCTGAGGGCATGCTGCCAATCCTGCTCCCTAAACTCAAGTGATTCATCACGATCCTAAACAGCCAATCATGGGCGGGTCAACCTGGAATGCGCTGAAGTAGCAGGAGTTCAATCTGCCCTCGTAATACATGTCACTCAGGGCTGGTGTCACCCTGTCTCCACAGCTGCCATTTCCTGTTAACTTTGATGGTCTTGACATACAAGAAAATGTGCCGGATCAGTCACACACTAGAAGAAAGCTGTGGGGGGGAGATAAACACACCTGTACATGATAATTGCTGACGACATTCCATGAAGCAGAATGGTGTGTTTGGGAACAAAGTGTACCTCATCGAAAATCAGGGTTAACCAGCAACATCTCTGAGTTGAACGGAGGTTCCGACACACACACATACACACACACACACACACACACAACTTCCATCTTAGTCCGATCTCTATGAATTGGTGCCATTTAATCAGAAAGGTGCTTCAGCTCTAGGACACTTCATTTCAATTCTGAATGGGCTACAACATTAAAACCTCACACATCCTGTCCCTCCTTGGACACTCTCTTTCCAATGTCAGCCAAGTCAATTGCCATGATTAATCCTCTCCACACCACTGCCTTGTCTTTCCTACCCAACAAAAGTCACTGTTAGTTCAGAAAAAGACTCCCATATCCAGGAACAATTAGAGAAGTAATCAATAGTTTTATGAATCAGGAATGCTCCCTACCCCAAATTCCCCAGGAATTATCAAAATATGCAAAGAAATTCAGTGAAGGCTAATAAAGGTGACCCAAGAAGGCATTATTGCCACTGAATGGACTTGTGCTCATTACTGTTCCAGAAAGTACAGATCAGTGCCATGAAGAAGACGATGCCACAAAACAAACTGCATTCTGTTAACGACTGTTACAGAAATCTCCATACAAAGAAATCTAAGTGGGATATTTCTAATATCCTCACTACCATGATGACAAAACCAAGGTATGCTTTTCGTCTATGAATTCTGACACCTTAAACACAGAATGATCATCCCTACGTAACACTCTTCCTTGTGCATTTTACTTTCTTTCCATCAACCTGCGTGTTTCCATGGCTGTGCTCAATGAACTTTTTATCAGCCACATTTTCACCTAATTAACCCCTCTGATTACAATAATTAGTATTGATTCACACTTTGAATGACTTCCTCGGTCTTCTAGCACAATCTGCACTTGCTACAAAGTTCTAGATATGAATACTAATCAAATGCTCGCTTTTGTTTTTCAGCCCCAAAAGGAGATTTTTGCAACTGTATACCCTCCTATTTTAAAAAAAGCAAAACTGTCTGGTTTCATTTTAACAAATCAAGGAATATTCATACACAGGGGTTAGAGATCTCAGTCTGTGGTCTGCTCAACACATCTATGTGAATATTCCCAAAGCTCATGGCAGAGGGGCTTAGGGTGCAATATTTACTTTCTATGGAAAGAAGTCATTTTCCCAGTTCGAATCTTTTGCTATTCATTTTTCTGCATGTCTGGGCTTAGAATTAAATTTTCCTCCGACATTTGTTAAAGTCACTACCTTGAGGAATCATTACATGTAGAGGCTTATGGAAGGATACAGATTACATATCCCGTTCCTGTTGTGGAAATAGATGTAGACAAGTTTGCCAACTTTGAGCAACCTCACACCATCCCTATCGGATGAAAGGAAAAGACATATGTATGTCGGATGCTGGAATGGGGCAGCCTCCAAATTCCGGGAGCTGGTAATAATCCAACCACTGGAAAAACAAACAAAGTGAAAAGCGAGTTCCCTCATTTCTGTCCCTAACTGTGACTACCCAGGAATTAGAGTGAATAGACCACAGATAAATAATTGGTAATTTAGTCAAAAATTCAACGTGGGGGTTTCCAAGTCGTTTCTTTAAGCGGGCCACGGACAAGCAGCTAGGGAGCACAGAAGGCTACTTTCCTCCCAACCCACACAAAATTGACTTGCAACCTTTGTTTCAGATTAAACATTTCCCATGGAAGCAGAATCTGAGTGTGCCGGAAACAGTGTGCCGGCCTCAGATATAAAGCTTCACCAATTACCTTTTATGAGCTCATCTTTAAAGCAGTTATTGGTATACCTGATGGAATGAGCAGTTCCGACCCCATTGCAAGTAAGACAATATCACAAGCATGCATTTAAAATCTACTCTATTCACAAGCGATAACCTAAAACATATTATTATGCTGCACATATGTTTTGAGTGTACCTACTCTGAAAATACTATCCATAGAAAAATCTCTACTTCAGAAGGCAATTCTATTAATCCAGTAACATTTATTTTAATAATTCTGTATTAAAATTTTTTATAACATTTCAACTTAAATTGAAAAAAATTGAAATTCACATCCAAATTCTAAAAAAATAGCTCATGTTTCATAACTGTTTTCCTAAGTAATACATCTTGTTTCTTATTTACTGAGAACATCACTAATTTAAACCAAAATATAATCCAATAGGGAATATTTACAACTAAAGTTTTAAAAATTACCCTTTAAAATGATTTCCCCTCTGTTTTTTAAAATGAGGTACTTAAGCTCTCTCTATAAATGTACTAATATATTCTGATATATTGCTGTGGCACAAACAGCTAATTAACAATATGTTAGAATGTTAGATAAGATATATTCTTCACAGAAGTCAACCTTAATAAAATGATTTTCATGTAAATCAATCATAATTCACTACTCTAGGGCCAATTATTTTATTTCTTATGTGGCAATATAAATGGTTTCATTATTTGAGAAGTTTGAAACAGATTTTTCCATTTTCTCTGTCGAAAGCTTCACTGTTCTCACCTTAGAAACCAATGCTTATCTTGTAAAATGAAAGGTATTTGAAGATGTGAGAAATGATTGCCCTGCATAGAAAGGCATTTTATGAGGACATAAGCATAAATCAAAAATCAATATATTCCACAGAGACCTTGAACTTCACAACTTAATAGGCTATATAACAATAGTTTGTGACCAAAATTGTGAGGGCGAAAGTTCTCACTTGTCCTTGAATTTCTAAACTGTTTATCTGCATGGATGCCAAAGGGAGAAGCAGAGACTAAAAATTGTAATTTATGTAAACATCAAAAATATTCCTCTTAACTCTTTGTCATGCTATGTTTCACAAGTTCACCAAATGAGCAAATTAAAAATCCCCAAGCTTTAAATACCATAGAGGCAGGTCTGATCACAAGGCATTTGCCAGAATGATAATGGTATTACAAGCATTCTCAATCAATAAGTTTTCTTTCAGTAGTTAACAGAGAGGTAAGCAATAAATCTCTAACTTAATCCAACCAACATAGCGGCAGAATGCAAAAAGCTCTATGAACGGTAGATACTAAATTTTTTAAAAGCACTAAACCACAAACAAGCAGTTGCAAAAGCTCTTCATTCTGATAGTCTATACGAACAAGATTATAGGAGATAAAAAGGGTGTTGAAAAAGAAAAAAAATAAAGCCCCAGACATGCATTAAGCTAGTTTGACAGCTCCATTGTTCAACCGGTCCCATTGTCAGACCCAAAGATGTATTCAGTGCTACAATGTCTGCTAGCAAATAAACAAAAGACTACATTTTTCAAAGCAGGATGCCAATTCTATCATAATTCTCCCTCTGCTTCCCAAAAGGTCAGTGGTGCCTCCTTCCTGGTATGTGAGAGAACCCCCAACACAGAGGCAGGAAACAAATATTTGCTTTCAATACATGGGGACCCAGGACGCCATGCATGAAAGAGGTCTCCAAACGGGTACACATTTTGGCAAACAGGATAAAGTGATCCAAACCTGGTAACACAGGAGGACTATTTAGGTAGGCTAAGTCCAGATTAGAGCGGTATTGGGAACGCAAGTCTAATATGGAGTCTCCTCAGCTCCTTTTTCGGTGATTATTCCATGCAGAGTGCATAAAAATGAAAGAGGCTTAGACATTGCAAAGGAAAAGACGAACCAAGAGCCAGATTCAGAGCCCTTAAAATTACCCACTGGCCACTCACAAATAGCAGTGAGCAAATACATGATATGCTTTCAAAAGGCAACTAGTACAAATAGAACTCACGGCAGTCCTCCGCCTTTCTCTCGCTGGCTCTCTCTTTCTCCCAATCTCTGGGTCTCGATTTCATCTCCCTCTCTCTCTTTAGATTCTTTTTCCCCCCTTCTCTTCTAAGGTAAGGAAGCTACTTGATTCAGAGCATAATTATTGTCTCAGCCAGCTCTAGAAACTAGAAAAGCGTGCATTAAAAACAAAGGACACAACAACATACCTTAAAAGCAGCTCTTCATTTCTCATAGTAACAGCGGATTTGGGACAGCGCATGCTTCTATACTGATAGTCTCAACAAAAGCCAGTTCAGAAGTATGCTCAAACATCAATGCCACAGTCGCTGCTCACTAATGCGCCCTCTCGTCCCTCTCCTCTCTCTCTCTCTCTCTCTCTCTCTCTCTCTCTTCCCACTCTCTTTCCTAGTCAAATGCTGAATAGTAGAGCAAGGGGGCTCCTGCAGATTCACTAAGTAGAAATAATCCTCTCTGACAAGTTATGTTGTCTATGCATATTATTACACTAATACACTGTGCTGCCTATAGGGGTCTTGTCTGCATTCACTCAAGCCTGGCTGGTGTTAGTTCTCCTAATTACCATCTTTAAAAATTGGGGGAAAAAACAAACCCAACAACCAAGGAACTCATTTACCTTTTTCTTATACGCTTAATAGCAAAACCAATTTCCCAGTTGCCTTTTGCTATCAAAACTACAAGCAAGCATTGCAGATGAGTAACCACAGATTGGGATGGGTCAGTGTGCTAAAAAGGACTTTTGCCTCTCTTTTCTGGGACACTGCATTCACAGCTGGATTCATCTGCTCCTCTTGTCTTGTCCTCAGGAAGAGTGACAAGGTCAAGACCCTTAGCCCCACCCTGAGTCACAGATGCATAGGATAGAGATCAAGGATTTGGAAATATTTTAACTCTGTGCGCACCAGAGTTCTCATAAATCAGAGCGTCATTCACCTCATTCACCTGGAGGAGGGTATCTAAAGGAGGCAGGCAATGCAAAGATTGTTTGGTGGCACTGGAGTCCTCGTCAACACAGGAGCATCATCTGCAAAAGACCAATGAGTTGCTCTTTTCTAAAATAAGAAAAATCTGCTTTCCTACCAGGCTTCGCATGTACAGTTAACCAGGGAAATATACATTGTACTTCTGTTTATTGGAATTAGAAAAATTCTATGCAGATTAGCCAAGTAAAATAACAAGTTAAACACACACACACACACACACACACACACACACACACACACATACAGGAAAGAAGAGATGCTAAGGACTGAACAATCCATCATCAAAAGTGCAAGCTAAGGCACTATTCCAGGAGGTGTGTGCTGACCTGAAGCCAAGAATGCGCTCAGCTTGGATGGAACAACATAGAACAGCCTCAAACAGACGTGGGTCACTGAATCCTGGTCCCGCTCCCATTCTCCATCAGTACCAACATGCACCTCAGTATAACCTGGACTCAAAGCATTACTGGGGATAATAATAAAGGAGGAAAGTAATGGTGGACTCTGTTCCCCACCTATTTGAAGATCTGGAACACACTCCAATTTCTTGCTAGGTCTCTGACCTCTGAACTTGGTCTTGATCCACAGCTAGGAAAATGAACATGTTCTCTGGGCAGGGGGAGACGAAGGTTTTTAAATCTCCACTGCACAGAAATCTTGCATGATGTATCGGCTGGACTATGGCAAATAAGCGAAGGATAGCACTCACCATCCCTATTTCTAGAGGGCAACAAGAAGGCGTGATGAGTCACTTGACAAAAATCAGATCATGAAATGAGAGCTTTGTCCCTAAAACAACCCCATTTTTTTTTTTTTACATATTCTTGCTTCATTCTAACATATGAAAGTTACAGTGAATATATAAAAATGAACAACCTTGCCAGCGAATGATATCATATAAAATCTAAGATGTTCTTTTGAAGTAAGAAAAGCATCATGTAATGAGCTTGGAACCAGAGAGATCTTAGGGAGAAAGAGTTTGAGCCCATTCGCCTTTTGACTTGTGCTCGGTGCTGGGGCAGAAGTCTCTTAACCTCTCTGTGGCTCTCTTTACTCCAGCGGTTAAATGGGGGCAACAAATGCTAATTTATTTTAAAGCATGTGAAGAGCTTGTAATGAAACTGGGTGTGTTCAGTCAGTGCAAATATTATTAAAAGTGGGATAACTGGACTGATACCAGCCACTGGTTTTGTCCATTAGAGAAAAGTAAAAATACGTTGCTCGGACACAAAGCCCTTTTTGCATATTTCCATACAGTTTCTAATGGGGGCGAAACTATGAGGCAAGCACTAACATACAACAATAATGCAGTTGCTTATCCAAAGGTAAATTCTTAACGTTGGAAGCCCATGTTGTAGTATACGGGGCTGTTCCTACAGTGAAATAAATTGTGGATCCGTGGTAGTAAGGACTGGAACTGAACCAAACCATTAAATATTTTATACTCTCTCCACTTCCTTTTTAGTCTACGGATGTAAATAATGAGAACGCTATTGAGGTAGAGTTTAGTACCTGTCTAAACGCCACTAAGATGACAGATTGAGGGCTTTACATCCATCATGTGCTAAATCTGGGTTATAAAGATGAGTAAATAGGAAGAAAGGATGTGGTTTATAACATGTACATAATGTATAGTAAGTCTTTGACCTCCCCAACTCCACATTGAATTAATCTTTGCACTTCTTAATGCACCCACTAGAATATTTTTCCCTTATCTGGTAATTAATACATATTTGTTAAATAAAGGAATGAATTTATGTTTAACCACTGGAAATGTGAGGAGAGGACTATTTTATTTTCAAAAAAATTTTAAATGCCATTTCTTTAACAAATATGTGAAAAAAAAAATAACCTCGACATTTCTTATTCTAATTCAGGCACTGGTCAGCATAGATGACTACACTGAGATATTCCTTTCATGCTATTGTGTTTTACATTTCAAGACGTTTTCACATTTAGCAATTCATTTAATCCGCACGACAACATAGTGGGCAGGCAGTGCTGGTTCCTTAACCCCCTTAGCTGCAGAAATTCAAGTGTAGGAAGTGGCTGGAGTGACTTACCCAGAGAAGATGCAATAATGATGGAGCTTAGGTGCTCATTCTACCGACTGCTGGGCCTGCCCCTTTCTACGACACCACATGCAACCCAATGCCCCCACTGTGCACAGAGATCCACATACACACCCCAGCAAAGCATAGTTTTTAACGAGTGCTTAGTGTAATGAGTCTTACACTTCCCTAATGTGATAGTAATAACCTTAGGGGATAGTGATATGGTTTGGCTATGTGTCCCCACCCAAATCTCATCTTGAATGGTAGCTCCCAAAATTCCCATGTGTTGTAGGAGGGACCTGGTGGGAGATAACTGAAATCACAGGGGCGGTTTCCCCCACTGTTCTTGTGGTAGTGAGTAAGTCTTATGATATCTGTTGGTTTTAGAAGGGATTTCCTTTTTCACTTGGCTCTCATTTCCTCTCTTGCCTGTTGCCATGTAAGACGTGACTTTTGCCTTCTGCCATGATTGTGAGGCCTGCCCAGCCACATGGAACTGTGAGTCAATTAAACCTCTTTTTCTTTATAAATTACCCAGTCTTGGGTATGTCTTTATCAGCAATGTGAAAACGGACTAATACAGATAGATAGTAAGTTAATGAAAAATTGCTGAAGTGGTTCTGACTTGGATACTAGTATCAAAGCAATTCCTTTCAAACTTTATTCCAAATGAAGGTTGAGTTGAGCCTAGACAGACTAACAACTTTTGGGGGCAAATCATTAATATTTTTTGAGATAATCTGCAGTTAGAGCCGATTTTTAACAATCCTGGTTATTACTATATTTGGCTGGTAGGGAATTTTTTTTTCCAAAAAAAAGCAGTAATTAACAAAGAACAATAAGAAAATCGTAGATTGTTCTGATGCCCTCTATATCCAAAAAGATGTTTTTGCTGTATAAATTACATTTTTAGCTAATAATGTAAACTTGATGAAGAAAATAACTAGAAAAGTACTGCAATGTGAGAATATTGGCAGTGAGCTAAGAATCAGCCAGCTTCTTGGCCTTTTAAGATTTGAGCTTTCTAAACAAATTTAAAAGGTGAAATTATAGGTGCATTTGTTTCTGTTATAGGTAATTTCCAGAAGAAAGAGCTAAATTTCCGAATACAACTTAATGATTCTTAAGTTTTTTTCTGCTTTCTGTGCCTTGTCTTTGCATTTTGGCATTTACATTGCAAAAGTAATAGAAAGTATCATTTCAATGGAAGTGTTAATACAAAATATGCCAGAGCCTGACAGAACAGATTCCCTCTTTGATAAGAATGGGACAGTACACAAATCTAGCCTGCCTCTCAAATCCTAAAAGAACAATCCAGGAATGTGGAGGCACCAAGGACATTAAATCTATTTAGCTGCTAGTTTCAGATACTGGGAACTGCCAAGTTTAATTAAGAAACATCCCATATTGCTCTGGAAGATGGAAAGAATACATAGAAAATTTGTTAAGTAAATATGAAGCAATGATCAAGGTCTAAAAGAAATGGATTTGCAGTGTACCAAGTGTGTGATACATAGTAGGAGCTCGGTGAAGTTGATAAATACACGTGCAAATGGATGAACGTTCTTCTATTCTGCTGATGTCACACTGAAGACACAAAGCTCCTCTGACCCCAATTTATCAACTTCAGAAGAAGGATCTTTCTCTATGGGTGCAATAGAGGCAAAGCAGTGACGTCTGCAAATAGTGGGGGAGCCCAGGGCGGCACTGGGGACAGAAGCCAGAAACTAATGGAATATGGTGCAATCCTTCTTCCAGACCCCAGTTCCACGCTCTGCCTTGTGGGGGAAAATACTTCCAAAGCGTAAAAGACCCGAGTATCACAATTCACTACCTGAAACATAATACTGACAGTGGGTTTAAAGTAAGACCCCAGTAGCATTGCTAAAGAAAGGGTTTGACAGTATCTGTGGAACTTGTTCACATGAGTTGCTTTCACTCGAGCAACTCAAAAATGACCTGTCAGTCACACTGTGGAAGCAGGAGGTGACCATCCCAGTGACAAATCCAAGGGCCCTAAATTCCAAATGGAGATTCCTTCCACAAAGACTATTCACTCGTTTTCAAAATGGAGCTGTTTACCAGGAGGAGCAGGGCGCAGGAATGATTAATGAGCAAGACTAATTGTAAAGCCCCTTATCATGATAAAGTGTCATATTTATCAATATGTATGTATAAATAATAAACCATAAAGTACTTGGAACTCCAAGAAGCCCCTTGAAAATAGGTACTAGATAAATTTAAGAAGTATTGTTCTAAAGAGTAATCATGACTCTCTGCTGTAAAGGAAAGCAGACACCAAGAACTGGCTTCAGAGGACTATGTCTGTGTAAGTAAAGAAAGTCCCGTTGAAGACAAGAAGAAGAAAGGAAAAGATTTCCCATTAAAATAAACTATCGTAGATAATGTAGTTGACTAAAAAAACAAACAAACAAACAATCAAAAACTAGCTTTGGTTTGTGAAATCTTACAACTTAGCAGACAACGTGTTCACAATGGAGTGGTCATTTTTGGCCTAATGTTTTGCCAAGCACCACTTTCAGGCAGGTGGGAAAACTTAAGAAGGCCACAGGTGAACATTCATAAGTTAGGCATTTAATATTTGTGTGGAAAATGGACCAAGTTTATTCTTGCTATTTTTAGAGGAGGCAAAGGCACAGGCAACTCCCTTTCTTCCTGCTCAAAGTGCCAGGTCAGAGAAACTACGTTACTCGACCATTATCCGGGCATCCAAACGTGAATATGACCTTTGGTGCACTTGGGGATCTTCCTTTCCTAGTGGTTTTGATTCTAGGGAATCCTAAGAAGTAAACTGCACAAGCTTAATAAAGACCACAGTGGAGTGGATCAGCCTTCCTTCCTGGAAGGTGAGACCAATATGGCGATTCATATGATCACGTGACGGAAATGCAAGAGAAACCCAGATGGTGTAGGAAAGATGAGTTTGAAACTATCATAACACATCCACAGCTCTTTTCAATTTTTTATACATTTTCAGAGATGGTGTCTTGCTCTGTTGCCCAGGCTGGAGTGCACTGACACAATCATAGCTCACTGCAGCCTTGAACTCCTGGGCTCAAGTGTTCCTCCCACCTCAGCCTCCCAAGTAGGTAGGACTACAAGTGCGTGCTTCCACGCTCATCGCATAGCTCTCATATAATACTCAGGTGCTTTCAATGTTACCTTTCTATATCACCCTCTGAAACTAAGTTATTTACTTATTAACTTGTTTGTTATCTGTTTCCTCATGTGAACCTAAGTTCCATGAAAACAGGGAGTTTCTCCATTTTATCCCCACTTTAGAACAACGTGTGGTATGTGGTAGACACTTAGGAAACATTTGTTCGGAGGATGGATTTCTTCGTGAAGCATTCTTCCTGTGCGTTACCTAGTCTCAGTGGCTTGCAGCTATATCGCACAATTTGTGAAATACCATGCGCAACGAGGAGGAGTCATTAAGTTATTCAGCTAGAACAAGGAGAGACAAAAAGATTAGGAAGAGCCTCTTCCTAACTTTAAGGGTTTGATACATTCCTTGCGATGGAATGATAAGCTTGATGTTTTCATAATTGTTTTTGAATTTTAAAGCACCATTTATATGGGTACATTGAAAATAAAATGATAAAACTGTATATGACCTTCATTACTTTCCATAATTGCTAAAGTTTGGGAGTTCATAAACTGCAGGCAGGTAGAACAGAGCATTGAAGATGAGATGGGAAGACAAGACTTTCAGAACTAGGGGCAATGGGAGCAGGAGGGTGATTTTTGTGGTGGCTTGGCAAAAGCAAGTGTCCTATAGGCCAGGAACAAGAATCAGAAGTCAGTGTAATTTTTGCTTCATTCATTTTTAGGAGTAGCTCTACTTTTTGTATCTAACGCTTCAGTTGACTGTGCTACAGCCCCAAGAGCTGGTGTCACCTCATTTCTTCCTGGGTCAGCCTGCACTCTGCTGATCTCCCACCTCACTGAGATCCCCCAGAAATCAACAGCAAGTTACTCTTACGAGTTCTATCCTCTGCCTGCTATTAAAAACAAATCACTGGAAGCTATTAAAGGCCCCACACATTTCCTTAAATCAGTTCCTAATGAGATATAGCCTCACTTTTTAAAGTGCATTACATTTTATTTTACATTGCAATGGTAGAAAGTAAGCATGGCTTTTACTTTCCTATTCCTTGTAAATATGGCAAATGCTGTAAGCACATAACTAAGTTATGATCTCCAAAAGAAAGTCCCTGGCAGATTTCTAGAGGCCAAAGGGGTAGTGGAGACAAGGCAGAGAGTAGCCTAGGGCTGAGTGAGGAAGGATATTGCATTTCACACTAAAGACTCTGCCAGTAGGAAGCCATGAAAGGTTTGGGGCTCTAGAAAGATAACTCAGCATTGTATTAGCCTGTTCTCACACTGGTAATGAAGACATACCTGAGACAGGGTAATTTGTACAGGAAAGAGGCTTAATTGACTCACAGTTTCACATGGCTGAGGAGGCCTCACAATCATGGTGGAAGGTGAATAGGAGCAAAGTCACATCTTACATGGCGGCAGGCAAGAGACTGTGTGCAGAGGAACTCTCCTTTATAAAACCATCAGATCTCATGAGACTTACTCACTATCACAAGAACAGCATGAGAAAATCCAGCCTCCATGATTCAATTACCTCCCACCAGGTCCCTCCCATGACACATGGGGATTATTACAATTCAAGGTGAGATTTGGGTGGGGATACAGAGCCAAACCATATCAAGCATGAAGCATGGACTCAGAACTTGGAAGAGTCTCGAGACAGGAAGGAAGGGCAGTGGGAAGACCACCCTACAAGTGAGAGACTATGAGGCCTGTGAGGGAGGTTCTTCTCTTCATCAACCACTGCCTACTTGTCCAGCTTGTGCAAGATGCATATAATATTTATGTGGAAAAGGGACTAAGTTTATTCTTGCTATTTTTAGAGGAGGCAAAGGCACAAGCAACTCCCTTTCTTCCTGCTCAAAGTGCCAGGTCAGAGAAACTACGTAACTCAACCATTATCCAGGCATCCAAAATGTAAATGTGGTGTTTGGTGCACTTGGGGATGTTCCTTTCCTAGTGGTTTTGGTTCTAGGGAATCCTAAGAAGTAAACCACACAGGCTTAATAAAGACCACAGTGGCGTGGATCAGCCTTCCTTCCTGGAAGGTGAGACCAATATGGTGATTCATATGATCATGTGACGGAAATGCAAGAAAAACCCAGATGGTCTAGGAAAGATGAGTTTGAAACTCTCATAACACATCCATAGCTCTTTTTCATTTTTTATACTTTTTCAGAGATGGTGTCTTCCTCTGTTGCTCAGGGTAGAGTGCAGTGGCACAAAGGCTTGCATCACTTAGCTATCAGAGCCATCCCGTAAATCTGCATTATCACCCACATGACACAAATGAGGAAATGCAAGGGCCTGGAAGATTAAAAACGACCCAAGCTGACACATGCAGTACGTGGAAGGGATGGGCATCACTATTCCATGTTGCCAGGCAGCAGCTGTAGAGAGAGGAGAGGGGCCAAAGCATATTTTAGCAGTAGAATCACAATGTGAATAGCTGAGTGGGTGGAATGAAGAAAACCAAGGAGCTGAAGATAATTCTGATGTTTCCAACATGGACAATTTGGCAAATGATGATACTGTTGACCAAGAAGGCAACCAAAAAAGGTAAAACAGGGTCATTGGGGAAGATAAGTTACTCTGCTGAGAATAAGCTGAGCTTGAGAAGCCTGTGGGCAGCACCTTCCAGGGTAGGAGGAAGTTAGATATACTGCAGTGGAAGACACCAGCCCAGAAAAAAGTTGAGGGCAACAAAAAAAAAATGGGATCTGGAGGAGGACCAGAACCGCGGGGCAAATCCAAACTTGACAGCAGGGACAAAGGAGGATGTTCCAGCAAAAGAGAACACCAAATGCATTACAAAAGGGTTGAAACGTAGTTGAAGTGAGAAAATATATACATACAAAGTTATGAGTTACCTTGCCATTGATGAGATCATGAATTATTTATTTGGATGCTGAATGAAAAAACAAGGCAGTACAAATAAGAGGCAAGAACATGCAGAAAGTTTCAGAAACCAGTTGGGAACTGGGGCAGTAACTCACGAAGGCAGCCTAGCATGCGCCTGCACATGCCTGGAGAGAGGAGGCGGGGGCAGAGGAAGACCCCAGAGGTCAGATAAAATCCTTGCCTTCACCGACTCTAACCAAACCTTTAGCTCCTTGCCCTGATTTCTGAGATAGAATCATAAGTGCTCTGCTATTCATCACCATCTCCTCTAATGTATAACTAAAAAATAACACGGCTGGGGGGCTGGGGTAGGGGCACTGCACCCAGCTTTCTGAACAGACAAGCAAAGGTGCAGAACAAGGTCTTATGCTTCCAGTAGGCCAACTGGGTCCAATATTTCCAGAAAAGCAACAGCACAAGTTGATTTGGAAGATGTCTTTGAATTTGGCCAGATAAGGACTCCAAAAAAATTATAAAAAATTAGAAACTCTAGATTTGCATAAAATGTTCTGAGCCAATTGTTTATACTTTAAACTTTTTTAGTAAAATATATTATATACTTACAGGAAAGTTCACCTAAGTGTTTAGCTCATGGAATGTTCACAGACTGAACATACACATGCAGTCAGCACCCAGATCAAAAGAGTCTTATGTTCATTTTTAATTCCAGAACCAATGCATAATTTGATGAACATAAATATATAGAAACTAGAATGCCCATGAGTTTACATTGTCAGAGAGACAATGAGAATCTGTTGAACAACACTTTCTCTAGAACCACTTACTTCCTCCCATCTCTACTATGTTAGTTGAGGCCATCAGACCTCTTAAGGAATCTCCCTGTCCCTAGTCTCTCTGGCTCTGATCCATGCTACACGTTTCAGCCAGAGTTATTTAATACTGAAATATGGTCATAGCTGTCTCCCGCTTACAACACTTTGAAGGTGTCCCCTGCCCTAAGATGAAGTCCAAGCCACATAATAACGCCCATGAGATCCACCTATGTCTCCAACTCATCTCTCAGGTATTCTCACCTGTCACACCTGACCTTCTTCCAATTCCTCAAATACGCAATTTCTCCTGTGTCTGTGCTTTCATTCGTGCTGTTTTCTACCAATGCAAAACTCTCCAGTGATCCCCACCCCGTGACTGGGTTTATTTCTGTGTATCCTTCAGGGCTGAGCTTAAATATCAAGCACCAAGCATAAAAATAGGTGCTCAAAAATACTGGCTGGCTGAATATATGATTAATTCAATGACATCATCTCAGGAGAAGAGATACAAAGATGTCATAATATGGTCCCAGTTTCAAAAAATAAAAATGAAAATAGTGACAAGCTACATGAGCCACGTTTCTTTTTCTGAAGGACTACAGTATTAGTTATCTAAAGTTGAATTACTCTAAGGAGGATTCAAAAGAGGCACGGGGCATAGCTCCTGCCCTTAAGGAACTTATAACCAAGTTAGAAGGACACAGCTTAATTTGGGAAACAAAGAATAATGCAGTGTCTAATGCTGTGGGATTTTATGGGCCACAAGAGCTCCAAGGAAGGGCAGGTGATAAGAGTGTGCTGGAGTCACCAGGGAGACTTTTGCAGAGAGACAGGACTTGGGAGACTCTTGAAGGGTGTGCCTTCACTGGGGCAGGACATGGAGGGAAAGCATGAGATAGCCCTGCAGAGGCGACTAGCCTGAGGGCAGATTACATGAGAGATGGTAAAAGAAAGCCTGAATAGAAGAGCTTGGATTGACAAAGGTGGAGAAACAGACACTAGGAAGAATGAGTCTGAACTATGAATGTTATACATCAGCAGTCCCCAACCTTTTTGGCACCTGGGAGGGTGGGGTGTGGGGGTGGGCGGGGGGAATGACGGTTTTGGGATGAAACTGATCCACCTCAGATCATCAGACATTAGACTCTCATGAGGAGCACACAACCTAGATCCCTCGCATGTGCTGTTCACAACAGGGTTTGCGCTCGTTTAAGAATAGAATGCGGCTGCTGATCTGACAGGAGGCAGAGCTCAGGCAGTAACGCAAGCAATGAGGAGCAGCTGTAAATACAGATGTAGCTTAGCTGGCTCACCTGCCACTCACCTCCTGCTGTGTGGCCGTGTTCCTAACAGAGCTGGGGACCCCTGTTGTAAATCAGGCAAAGGAATCTGCATTCAACACAGTAGACAATGGAGATTCCATGTAATTTCTGGATCGGTAAATGAGAATCCCCTCTGAATACATCAATGAGAAAGTGAAGGACAGTTTCGGTGGCAGGTAGCTGACAGGTAGACCATGATGTTCTAAACATTAACAGCACTCGCACAATATAAAAATAATCAGAATCTGAGATCATGGTAGAACAAGAGAAAGAAACAGACACTCTGCAAACATAAAAATAATGAAATATCCCCTTCTTCCAATTGCTTTTTACCAATGACAACTCTAGTCCTTCTTTAATCTTCCTGCTGTCTATACATAAAAACTCCCAAGATACTTGTGTTAGTCAGCTAGGACAGCTGTGATAATATACCACACACTGAATGGCTTAAGAAGCAAAAATTTATTTCTCACAGTTCTGGAGGCTGGAAGTCAAGATCAAAGTGACAGCAGGTTTGGTTTCTCATGACACTCCTCTCCTTGGCTTACCAACAGCCTTCTCCCTATGCCTGCACATCTCTAGTGTCTTTTTTTTTCTGATAAGGATACCAGTCCTACTGGATTGGGGCCCCACACCTATGACATCATGAACTCTAATTACTTCTTTAAAGGTTCTATCTCCAAATACAATCACATTCCCAGGTACCAGGATTAGGATTTCAACATACCAATTTTGGGGAGAACACAGTTGGGTCCATAATGATATCCAATGCTTTCTGAAAACATCCAATTCAGGACTGTCCTCCAGTTCTTTAATACCCCATTAGAATCATGCAGCACAAGCCCTATTTCTACAATAAGCTCCTTCCAACTCTCTTTTTCCAAGTTGTCCCATCATACCCTTGGCATGCATTCTCTTTTGCTGCCACAATTATGTAAATATAGCTTTGACTACAAATGTGTTCCCAGTGGCTTAGGCTGTTAGACTTCTATACCAGGATCTTCCATATTCCTGAGGCTTGCCTTTCTCATGCTTGGTGTCTGCCTAAATTGGCATTTCCCCTTCCCAGTTAACTCCTGCTCATCCTTACAGTTGCAGTTCAAATATCACCTGCCCTGAAAGTGTTTCCCAATTTACTCTTTCTAGTAGTTTCAATTAGATGCCTCTTGTGATGGCTTTGAAATGAGTCAAAGCCTTTGTAATGGCCTCACCAAACTACATTTCCCAAAATTCATTTAAAAATATTTCTAGTTAGGGTGAGACACAAGATTCTTGGGAGATCTGCAGGACAGAAGGGAAGCAACAGTTATTTTGTAGCTCATACACCTTGTTACTGATCTGCTGACTCGCCTCTTTGGTGGGAAGCAGGAGCTGGCCCTGCAATTGTTCTGGATCCTGCGCCCTGAGTTTCTCTGAATTCTGGGCCAGGCAAGTGTTTAGCTCTCTCACCAAGGTCAATGAACCTTACTGAGACAGAGACAACAAGAACATATAAGTGTTTCAGCACATCCTCAAGTAGTTCAAGCTGTGGTTGTGGGCTTTAGCCTGCCCTTGATCTCCTCCACTTTACCATCTTTCCTTGTTAACTATTTGGTCTACGGACTTCAAGTTCCAGCACCAGACGTGGAGTAAAAAACCTTACAGAGACTGTTTAACCTACTGCTGTAACCGTGCAGTCAAATCCCTATAACAAACATCCATTTATCACCTATCATTGAATTATCTATTATCCATTCATTACCTTTCTATTTAACTATTGGATCATCTGCCTACCTATATATCCATCATCTATTGATCCTGCTAGTTCTGTTTCTTTGGCTGAACCCTAATACACCCTCTTCTGAAATATTTCTCTGTACTTAGTCTAAACCTTGAATATACTTCTCTTGTATCATTTATTATACTTCATTGTCACAAATTTTGTGTTAGATTGGATTATTTTGCCAATTTTTTGTGCCCTCCATTGATCATATGACCTTATAGTATGATAGAGTGAGTGGAATATATGTCCCCACTCCATTGAATTGGGCTTGATAATGCGACTTGCTTTCATCATTAACATGTCACCTGACATTAGGTTAAATGTGCTTGTGTGTTTGGGTTTTTGACATGAGAAAAGCATGCCTGGGGAATCTGCTGTTCCTTCCACCTGGGTCCCAGAACAAACACACATGGAGATTTGAGCCCAAATCACAATTGAAAGCCAACCCCAGCTGACTCACAGTTTGAAAGAGAGCCACCTAGCCTAGATCTGCCAAACCATTGTTGATCTGTAGATTCATAAGCGTAAGAATAAACATTTATTGCTGCAAACCACTGCACTGTGGAATAATTTGTATGTGACCTTATTGCAGCAATTGACTAATAAATTTGTTTTCTTGTCTGGGTCCCCATTGGAGTGTTGGCTCCTTGAGGTCAGGTACCATGATGAGAATTTCCATATTCCCCAATGCCTATTAAGGTACCTGACACACAGTAGGTACTCAATAAATGTTTGTTGCATAATAGAGTAAAAAATGACCAAGTGAATGAAGAACTATAGTAGAGAAAGGCATGGCACAGGGGTGTTTTAGGAAGGAGAAACTGATAGATGTGTGTAGGATGGAAATAGGGAGTAAGCTTGGAATCAAGTAATAAACATAATGGAATCTGTGCACAATTATGGGATAAAATGTTGTCTACTTTTTTCAAGAGGCCACAGGGGTTCCACGTGGTTCCAGTAATTTTTGAAGAGCATTTCCTTCCCTCTTTCAAGTCTTTGGGGGCAGCTGCAGTGCCTTTCTGTAGCAATATTAGAGAAATTGATGAAAGATGAAAAGCCTCAAACTCCTCCAAAAAAAATTGAGAAAATTACTGAGAAGTAAAACTTTCCTATTTTTCTTCAGATAACCTTATCTCAGTGTAACAGTCTAATTTGATATGGGCAGTTTATCACCCCCTGGATGCACTGGTGGATTTGCTGGGGACAGGCAGGTGTGGCACCACATCTGAAGCTCTCCTAACTCTTAGCCTGGTTACCAGAGGTCTCTGCAGCCCATTTGTCTCAGTCTTCTCAGCAGGATCATCCCCACTGAGACTCTTGTCACATCCTCTTAGTGTGGGCCTCATAGGCCTGTCATCAGAATTGCTTCTTAGGAGACAGCTTGAAGGATGCCAAATTTATTAGCTGTCGTCAGCTGAACTTTGCAAACCTTTTTCTTACCTTGAACAAACAGCACACACATATACATGTGTGCACACATGCACACCCAACACCACAAATACCCACAAGAATTCCACTGTGTTTTGGAGAACAAAGAGAGAGTCTGCATTTTGTCTGGTGTCAATCATAACCTGAGATTAAAGCTGCTGTTTTATGCATTCAAAAGTTATAACCCGCAAACTCAGGCTTTCTCTGCCCAAGCTGTGAACTTCAAAAGGAATACTTTATGGGGGAAAAAAAAACCTCACACAAACAAAACAACACACACAGGCATGTGCACACACACACACACACACACATGCAAAAGAACCTCAAAAAGATGCTGTAAGCACTGGAATGCATTTCATTTTCATTCTTTAAATGAAGGCTCAATGCCAAAATGCCTGCAAAATTATTCTTAGGGTTGTGGAAAGCCACTGAGAACACAAGTTGCCCCAAATGATACCCAAACCATGTTGACTTAGTAAAATGTCAGTTGATGCATTTCTGAGCATCTTATTGAATCCTCTTTCCAGGCTATCTCAGGCAGAAACAAGACTTGTTTTATAACAATTATTTATCTACAAATCTCTGAAAGATTATTCTCTTTTTTAGCCTTTATTTAGCATCTTGCTACAAATGAAACTTATCTATGAAATACACTGAATTCCCACTAAGCGTATATTATACTATTATACTACTAAAACTTTACCATTGAAAGACTCTTAATTTAGATGCCATTAACTCAGATGTAGTGATAATTTGGACATAGAATGTGATTCTCTTAAAAATAACATTTATTGTTTTTAATGATTACAAAAGCAATTCATGCTCATAATAATGCTCAGAAACACAGATAAGTATAAAGAAGAAAAATTATCTACACCTCTATCTCACTAGATACAAAATTGTTTACCTTTTGGTAATATTTCCTTTTAGTCATTTTCAATCCATACACTTTATCTCTTTATATAAAACTGTGGTTGTATTGATCAGAATTTTTAATCCTTTTTATACAACATGATATATTTTTCTCACATAATGACTGTTGAAAATATTTTCCAAGGATTATATATTATTTCATTTTATAAATATCCCATAATTTATTTAACCATTCCTCTAAGATTAAATATTAAGGGCATTTGTAAATGTTTACTTTTATATATAGCATTGAGATGAAAATTCTTGTGAATGTGAATGGGTAATTCTGATTTTCTTCAGAGAGAAGATAACTGTTTTACATCTTAACATAAATTACTAAATTGCTTTGCAGATTTGCAATGGACATTCTCCCATATACAAGAGTGGCTTGCGATTCTCAAGTGCACTGTTAATTTTAAGTTTGTACATATGATGAGTGATGACCTGTTACTTCACTGTTTTATTTGCATGTCTCTGAATACCAGTGAAGATAAATATTTATCCTAATGTTTATTGTCCTTTGTCTACTTTTATGGTCAGTTTATGTGCTTTAGTCATAAACTGTTTTTTTAATCAAGTTGAAACTGTTCTATATTTATTTATGTATTTTAATTCCTAAAAAAGAATTTTTCCCACAAATCATCATTTACTTTTAATGATTAAAAATATTTTGGTTCTGAATTTACAAACTTTCATATAGCCAAAGATTTCAATAACTTATTTAACATAAAAAGTCTCACCTACCCTGAAAGTAGATTTTTACATTTGTGTTTTTTTCATTTTCCTTTTTTACTATTTGATCCATTCAGGACGTATTTTGGTGCACGGTGTAAGGTGAAGATACAACATGAATTATTTCTTTTTTCCACGTGGGAAGTTTAACCAGTATCATTTATGATACAATCCTTTTCCCTGGGGTTTTTGGGGTAAGATGTGTATGTTTACATATCAGATTTCATGCTGCTGAATCCGTCTGTCATTTCTTAGGTTGGTACCATGTTGCTTTAATGATGAAAAACTGGTAGCTATGCTTTCTAACATCTGGTATAGCAAGTTACTCTTAGCATTATGCTTCCCTTTCGAAGGGAACTTCAAGCTGAGATTTAGAATAAATTCAAATCAATTCAAAAAATTCTACTGAAATTTTTATTGGTATTTGTTCTGAACCCTTCGATTTATCTGGGAAAAATTTAATGTATGTAGAGTACTAGCTCTTTCCATCTAGAAGTATAGGCTAACTCTAAATTTATTCAAATCCTAACATTTTCTCTCTGCGAGGACTTAATGTTTTCTTCAGACATTTCCCATGTGTTCACTACTGATTTAAGGTAAAGTTGTTGTTTAAAATTTTTTTTCAGTACACTGTCCTTAAATTCATACAGATTTTTAGTTTTTTCACTTTTTATGTTTATATTTATCTTTTTTGCAAATGACAAAATTTCGATCTTTTGTGTTTCTAATGAGTGTATCTGTTTATTTGGGTTCCATGATTTATTGCTATGATCAGAACTTCCAGTGCATTATTTCGTGAATGATGACAGCTTGTGCCCTTGCTCATCTCTTACCCAACTGTCGGTTTAAGATAGCTGTCTTTTATTAAATTTTAAAAGTTCCTTTGTATTCCTTGTTTTCTAAGAGTTTCTTTAGCCTCTTAGGAATAAGGGCTTAATATTTTTTATATTTTTACTTCAATAGTTTTTGGGGTACAGATGGTTTTTGGTTACGGTGATTTCTGAGATCTGAGTGCCCTCATCATCCAAGCAGTCTACACTGTACCTAATATGTAGTCTTTTATCCCTCGCCCCCTCCCAACCCTCCCCACCAAGTCCCCAAAGTCCATTATATCATTCTTATGCCCTTGTATCCTCATAGCTTAGCTCCCACTTATAAGTGAGAACGTACGATATTTGGTTTTCCATTCCTGAGTTACTTCACTTAGAATAATCGCCTCCGGCTCCATCCAAGTTGCTGTAAAAGACATTATTTCGTTCCTTTTTATGGCTGAGTAGTATTCCATGCTCTCTCTCTCTCTCTCTCTCTCTATATATATATATATATAAAATACACACACACATATATATGTATGTATGTATATATCTATATATCTATATATATCACATTTTCTTTATCCATTCATTGGTTGATGGGCACTTAGGTTTGTTCCATGTGTTGGCAATTGCGAATTGTGCTCCTGTAAACATGCATGTGCAAGTGTCTTTTTCATATGATGACTTCCTTTCCCCTGGGATTGCTGGATTGAATGGTAGATCCACTTTTAGTTCTTTAAGGAATCCCCATACTTTTCCATAGTGATTGTACTAATGTGCATTCCCACCAGCTGTGTAAAGTGTTCCCTTTTCACCACATCCATGTCAACATCTACTGTTTTTTGACTTTTTAATTATGGCCATTCTTGCAGGAGTAAGGTGGTATCTCGGTGTAGTTTTAATTTGTATTTCCCTGATAATCAGTGATGTTGAGCATGTTTTCATACATTTGTTTGCTATCTGTATATCTTCTTTTAAGAATTGTCTATTCATGTTCTTTGCCTACTTTTTGATGGGATTTTTTTTTTCTTGCTGATTTGTGTGAGTTCCTTATAGATTCTGGTTATCATTATTTAGTTCCTATTGAGATCGTTTTTTTCTTATTGATCTACTGAGGTGATATGTTATAGTATGTTAATATTATAAACTAAAACATCTATTTATTTTCAAACAAACCACAATTGATTGTGGAGTATAATTCTTTTAATGTGCTCTATCTCTGAACTACATCAAGGGCCCTAAGTTAAAACACAATCTTAACTAGAAGTCCCAAAGACTATGTACCTTTTTTTGAGTAAAAAGTTAAAAAGCAAACAATATATCTTGATATTTTAAGGTTTAGGAAACATTTAATACAGCGCTGTTGTGACATATTTATTTTCATTCAACTAAGCAGTATATGTGTGTGTGTATATACATACATATATATGCCTTAGTTTAAGATAATATTTACAAAAATAGCTTACATTTGGGAAATTCTCCAATTTTAGGAAAAACTGTTCCGAATTAGTGAGATTTTAGGGCAATGCCAGAAATGAAAAAAAAAAAAAAAAGATCTCTGGAGAGCTGTTACAATGTTTTCACTATTGACTTACAAGGTATTCGAAAATGATCAATCCTTTTGCTGTTGGAGTTTTGGAATTGAGAGTCTCTGCTGTCTCACCAATCTTACTTTCTTCCATTAATACCTTGTGACATGATTCAAGTAGTAGGATGCAATTGAGATGGCAGGACTAAAAGTAAAGACGACTACTGCCAGCTCGTCGATCCATGCCTGACTTTCGGAAAAATCTCTTGATGACTTTTCTTCCCATAAAATAAACAGTTTATACACTTGTACAGCAGACTCCACATTTTCATCAGTTACTGCTTGGACTGTGCCTTCCTCCTACCACTGAAAGTCCTCAGGGCTGAGGGCTTTCTTCCCTCCTTTGATATAGTCATATAAACCCATTATATTTGGTGGTAAGAACGCGTGACCTTGCAGTGCTGACACTAATGTTTATCTCACACATTCCTCCCTGTGAGCCTGGCCACACTGCAATCTGGCAGACATTGCCCTGTAGAGGGATTGGTGGAAATGCCCGTTACAGTTGTGCCATCATCACTTTAAGTGTGGTTTGATCTCCTTGAATTTATTAATTCAATTTAATTTTAAAAACATCACTAAGCAGCTGTCACGTGACTGGAACTATATTCCAATGTAAAGATACTTCATCTGACTACACAATACTCCTTTCTTCTTCCCAGATTAAAATTTTAATTTCTACTAATTGGGTATCAATACCTAACTAACTTCCACGCTTTACCAGCTACTTAAAAACACCGATGACACATTTTCACCTTTAATGTAATGTATTTATCTCATATGAAAACCCACAAAATCAGTATTAAAGAATAGAATGAAGATGTAGTAAAGGAGATAATTCTTTATGAGATGAATCAGACTCACAGGAAACTTGATTATGTCCATTTTATAAAACAGCTTCCTTAGATATTAGAGGGAAAAAAACTCTATTGGTATTTTGATTTATCCTAGATTCTAGCAAATTATATGAAAATCAATCTTTAGAGTTTTTTGCAATTTTAATAGTTTGAAATACAGAGAGTATACTTTTTTTTTTTTTAAAAAAAGGTTTACACTGTATAGATAAGTGCTATTGTTAGTATAGGATGTAAGGAAGTGGACAAAACTGGAAATTAATCTAATCAACTATCTATGGAATTTTCAGAAGTTGCTTGGGAGACAAATAGATAAATGAATGGTTAAAATTCCCTCTCAAATTCAGTGTTTATTTTGATCTCAACATATAACTATTTTAACCGGCATTTCTATACAGTAGGTCTACACATTTCCTAGGGATGAGAAGAGTCCAGATTTTACAAACATAGCCCACATGCCTATTCTATGTTTGGACAGGATGACTCCAACGCCTATCAGCTGCCCAGGAATGGGGTCATCATCGGTGTGGCTGTCATCGGGCCCACGTGCAGACCCAGCTTTGTGAGCACATTCACGGGTCTTTAGTGAGAAGAAGAAACAAGACAGGGAAGGAGAGAATGAGAAACCCAGGATTTCAAAGTGGAAAGCTTTAACTCTACTTTTCATATTATGACCATGGCAAGGCCAATCATTTAAGTATGGCTGCGGCTAATCCCACATTTCAACTAAGGACACTGTTTCTAGCATGAACCAGACTTCCACAGGCAGCATCGAAATCTTCAACAAAAGGAAACTTGTAAAAGATGATTACCAAGCACTTACATGGAGACAATGTGTGCTTTGTGGTCAATTAAAATGCAAGAATAGTCTGTAGTGGGTGTCTTACAAAAGGGCCCTTTCTTCTCAGGATTTTAAGAAAGGCAGATCTATCAAACTTATGATAATGCATTGCCATGCTGATTTAATTGTCAATTACAAATTACTTCAGTGTAGTTTAAGGATCTATATAAAGCCTTATTTTTTTTTTTTTACTTCTAATAGCTATTAATGGGTGTTAAAGAAAGTGAAACCACTTTACTAAAATGTAATGTGGGGGTCTATTAAGAATAAGTTTTCAAAATGATAAAATATTATCACAAAAATGTGAACCCCTGTACATTTTAATATTCCCGAGTAGGTCAGTCTTCACTGTACTGAAAGAACATTTCCTTGAAAACGGCATGCAATTACAGTTTAAACAACTTCATAGATGTTATACATAGAACGAAATTTTCCTAATTCCCAGCCAAAATGTTCCTTCGGAAATTGGAAAGGAAGTTGGGGCAACATATTTTTATATTTCCTCGAAAAGTTTGAGAAAATGTGAAACATTTGTCAATAGAATAGACTCCATTGACCACACTCACATGCCTGTTTCTCTTCTTCACTGCCCTGGCCCCTGTTTGCTTTTAAAATTATTGAAAGAATGAATGAGAAAGAAGCATTTTGTGCTCTGTATAAGGACAAACATTTAGTCAATTCAAGGTATGAATATGCTTCACTTAACAGACATATCTCTAAAAAGAGGTATAATTCATATTCATATATTAAAATAATATTTTAAATATGCTAGTGGGTCTTGCTAAGGAGACAAAAATGGTGGTGAATCCCCTTAAAAGAGAGAGTCATTCTGTAATGAAACCATGATGTCCTAGTATATTATTTGTCAGCCTGAGTTTCCTGCACTGAGTTTCTTTAAAGGGAGGGCATGTGTGCTACCTGAAGACCGCTTGAGTACACGCAACTGAGGTCATCCTCAAAGTGTACCTTTCTCTATCCTCTAGGATACTCACTAGACAAGGAGCTATTAGGAATATGAAATTAAATATCATTAGAGTCAGAATCAAACAGCGCCAGGCTTATGTCCACATAACCTAAAGTAATTGAGAGGCTGTACAATTATCCATCTAGCTAGTAACTGTAGATAGTTAAATAAGCCAAGTAGTCAAAGCAAAATAGCTATTTCAGAGTCTTAATTGTTCTACTTGGCTGCCTGCATTGCTCGCATTAAACAACCATCAACACTTCATTTAGTTTTATATTTTATGATGGGATGTGAAGTAAAAAGAGTAAGATAGGGCTTGGAGTGGATCTCTGATTCGACCGTCTGTGTGTCCTTCAGCAAGTTTCTTTTCGGAACCTATTTCCTCATCTGTGAAGTGGGGATAACGCATACCTCACCTGAATATTACAAAGGTAAAATAAATTAACAGATGCCAGGAACCTGGCACATCATAGACACTTAATAAGTACTAGCTATTGTTCCATATGATCTTTTCAACACCGAGGTCTTTAAAAAATCGGCAGATTCACATGTGTGGTTATAAGTCTTCCATTCGCAACTTAACAGTTCAGTAGTTGACTCAGAGGTTACATGCAAATTGCAATGCCGTCTTTTAAATCCTTGAGGGAAAGCTTCAAAACCTACATTAATAACAGATATATTGGCCAGGAGTGGTAGCTCATGCCTGTAATCCCAGCACTTTAGGAGGCTGAGGCAGGCGGATCACCTGTCAGGAGTTCAAGACCAGCCTGGCCAACAGGGTGAAATCCTGTTTCTACTAAAAATACAAAAATTAGCCAGGCGTGGTGGCAAGTGCCTATAATCTCAGTTACATGGGAGGCTGAGGCAGGAGAATCGCTCGAACCTGGGAGGTGGAGGTTGCAGTGAGCCAAGATTGTGCCACTGCACTCCAGCCTGGGCAACAGAGTGAGACTCTGTCTCAAAAAAATAAACCAAAAACCAAAAACAAAAAAACTACAGATATATCTTCAGTAGCACCCATCATAGCATAAGGCCTTTATAGGGACTCAGTAAAAATTACAGACTGAATTGAGTCCAGTACAAGAACTAGAACCATGTTATATATGTGTTTACTCTTTGCTTCTCAAAGATAATTTTATTTTTTAATAGTCCCTAATCAAGTAAACAGGTTAGGGAAGATATGTATCAACTTAGATACAGGTTACTAACTGAATACCCTACCCCCAAGCACCCTCAGCTAGTTTTACTAAAATGTGTATAAATAATGCTATGTGGACATGTGTGGTATTTAAGTAAAAATATTTAAAATACATAACTCAGATGTATCACTTTTTATCTAATATTTTCTTTTTTTTTTTTTTTGAGACGGAGTCTCGCTCTGTCACCCAGGCTGGAGTGCAGTGGCGCAATCTCGGCTCACTGCAAGCTCCGCCTCCCGGGTTCACGCCATTCTCCTGCCTCAGCCTCTCCGAGTAGCTGGGACTACAGGCGCCCGCCACCAAACCTGGCTAATTTTTTTGTATTTTTAGTAGAGATGGGGTTTCACCGTGGTCTCGATCTCCTGACCTCGTGATCCTCCCGCCTCGGCCTCCCAAAGTGCTGGGATTACAAGCGTGAGCCACCGCGCCTCGCCAATATTTTCATCTTGTATAAACTTATGTGTCTGAACTTACCTTCTGAAAAATTGAAAAAAAAAAATGAAAAAAGAGCTTAAATTATTTTTTAAAATGTAGCACTTCAGCTAATTACCAGATTGAGAAGATGCAACCTTCAAGTCAGTAGAGGGCTAATATCCCATTAATATGGCAACATTTCTGGGGGATGGGACTCCTTCAGCATATCTTGACAACATCCTTTTTGACAATTTAAATGAATACATACAAAAGCACAGTAGTCTTAGAAAATTCAAACATTAAAAAAAAAACAACACACCAGAAAATTTCCAGTAGACCATAAGAAATGACAGTAACTTCCAAACCAAATTCACCTTAAAAGTTGAAGATTTGAGGGTAGTTATGGGCAAGAATGGGCAAACTGGCAAGTGCTTGATAAATTAATTAGACTTAACATGGTTGGGAGAAAAATGTCATACTCACGTTGCCCAAATGAATATGCCTTAAGTCATAAAACAAATCAAGTTTAGAAGGGAACCATCTTCTTCCCTTCAGATCAAAGCTGGAACTACAGGGTAATAGGAAGAAAGCACTCAGCATACTTTAAAATCCTGGGATCTGAGGAGCAGCTCTTTCCTGGACCTCATTCCTACTTGCTCTGTCCTCATGTCCTTCCTTTGGGGCCTGTAGCCTGGGCTGGGACCCAGGTGCTGCTTGGTTAACCTCATCTATGCCCCCAAGATCTCCAGATTCCTAAATTTTCGTAGCAGCTAATAATTCATTTTCCATGTTATTCTGAAAGCTAGTTTTCTTTTGTCGGATTAGAAATATATTATTAGGGACATGCCTCTGTGGGGGTTTGGGGTAACTGTAAGACTTCTACACCCCTACCTATCATTTCTACCTGGCTCCAGGTGCCAGAGGATTTTGATTGTACGGGTGTCAGGAAGTAGAAGAGAGGGTCGGCTGAGCATCGTGCCTCACACCTGTAATCCCAGCACTTTGGGAGGCTGAGGTGGGTGGATCACCTGAGGTCAGGAGTTGGAGACTAGCCTGGCCAACATGGTGAAACCTGCCTCTACTAAAAATAAAAAAATTAGCCAGCCATGGTGGTGGGCACCTATAATCCCAGCTACTCAGGAGGCTGAGGTAGGAGAATCGCTTGAACCTGGGAGGTGGAGGCTGCAGTGGGCTGAGATTGTGCCATTGCACTCCAGCCTGGGCCACAAGAGTGAGACTCCAACTCAAAAATAGAAAAAAAAAGGAAAAGGAGGAAGTAGAGGAGAGGGTCCACCAGGCAGTTAGAAGTGGAGGCTTGGAAATAGGACAGACCTGGCTTTATATCCTGACTGTGTAGCCTTTCTAAGCCTCGGTTTTCTCATCTTTAAAATGAGAATTATATTATTTTACTTGCCTAATCGAGTAGAGGAATTAAGTGAGGAAATGCATGAAAAGGCCTTGGCACAATGCCTGGCACATAGAAAGTGCACAATAAATGTTACTTACTTACATTATTTCTATAGAGTCCCAACAGAAAAAGATGAGTGTGAAATGGAATAAAATGAGCAGAGCCCTAGAAAAGGGTGTAACTATGGCAAACACTGTTGGAAATACCTATTTCCTCTGAGTTTCATTGAAAATAAAGCATGCATGGATGATAGAACACTAAGTACATATTTTTATTGTTTCTAAACTAGGTATAAAAACTCTGTATCTTAAAAAATATAGACAATCTAGGAAGTACTTATTGACTTGTGCAAATTACCGTCGCTGCAGATTCTTCAACCTTGAATCTATTAGACCATATATGTCGGCCACTTCTTCTGGCTTATTAGTTTTTAGTGCCCTCAAAATGCAGCATCAATAGGGTCTCACTAAGTGTGTGGTAAAGCCAATAAATGTTTTGACAGGGAGTACAGTTTAGTAAGCTCATTCCCTACTCAGCCTTTCAACAAATCACACAGTTCAAACTGAAAAGAAAGTCCTTTGATTACAGGTACCTAATAGAAGTCTCTATAATGAAGTGGAATCCAAGTGCGAAGAAATGAATGAAATAAGTGAGAAATCTTCATTCATTCAGTAATATTTATTGGGCACCTACTCTATACAGACTCTGGGACTTCAGTGGGCATGTCACAATGGCAGAAGGGCTCTCCCTGGAGCCCCTAATGCATAGCCCCCTGCACTAGCAGTTCAGGATTTTGTGACAGCTTCATTATAAAAAGTGTAGATGTACACAAATTAATATGTGCTCTCATGCCAGGTAAAGAGTAGTGCTATCAAAAGAAATAAAAGGGGCTGTTTGTGGTGGTTCACGCCTGCAATTGCAGCACCATGGGAGGCTAAGGTGGGAGGATCGCTGGAGACCAGGAGCTCAAGAGCAGCCACAGAAACACAGCAAGGCCCCATCTTCAGGGGAAAAAAAGAAAGAATAAAAGGAGGGGAAAGGAGTTGGATTAAGGGATATTTTATAGATGTTGGTCAAAGAAGGCCTTTCTGACAAGGTGACATCTGAGCAGATTCTCAAATAACCTGTGCAGGTGAGAGAGACCGTTAGGAGATCATGTGAGTTCTCAGAAATGCATCCCAGTTAGTGGGAAGAGCAGGTGCAAAGACTCCTGAGACAGAATCTATTAGGTTGATGCAAAGTGATTGCCATTAATGTAAGAAACAGGAGGTTTTTAGGAAATAGCAAGAAGGCCAACCCAGCAGAAGCACAGTGAGCTGAGCAGAGTGTGGAAAGCAAGAGGAGGAGGCCATGAGAACGTGGATGTTTGCCTCTTAAAATAGAGGCACACCAGAGTCTAAGAGGTGAGAAGGGCTTAGAAGATAATATTCCTTCTACAATAAAGTGGGTACCATCTTGGGTGGGAAAAGAAAAGTGACATAACTTCTTTGAAATAAACAGGAACATCTGTAAAGATAAAACTCTAAGATCTGGGAAGAAAAACTGTATGTGACAACGTGGAGCACCAGCAGAGATGCGGAAGACAGGAGAAACGAAAATGAAGCCAAGGCTGGCTGCTGGAATGATCTGCTCCTGTGTGTTTATTATTCTTTGACATTTAAAGCTCTGGCATTTTTTCTTTCTTGTTCCTTGCATTCTTCCTTCTTCCTCTGTTTTCAGCAACTTTTTAGGGAAAAAATGAAGTCTGATGACTTTGAATTGAATTGTGTGTGCTGACCTCATGCTGCCTTCTTCCTCACCTTTCATTTTGCTTCTACAAGTGCTGTCAACATTCTCCCTAAAAACAATGCCCTTGACTTTCTTAAAATAAACATGCTACCAAAGGAGAATCTCTTCTTATCAAAAAGGGACAGGACAAATAGTTACCACAATCCTTGCCATTACATAGTTTTCCTCTTTCACTTTACTGTTATCAGCATTTCATTCCCCACCATCTCAGATGTTTTACCAGCTATGTTCTGACTGAGGTCTGCTCTTATGGGCATTGTCAACTTTGATTTGCTCCTTAGCTAAAGTCCTTTGTAAATTGTAAGGTTATAAGCCAATGGAATTTTTTTTTTTTTTTTTTCTGGAGACAAAGTCTGGCTCTATTGCCCAGGCAGGAGTGCAGCGGCACGATCTTGGGTTACTGCAACCTCCACCTCCCAGGCTCAAACTATCCTCCCACCTCAGCCCCCTGCATAGCTGAGACTGCAGGTATGCACCACCATGCCCGGCTAATTTTTGTATTTTTTGTAGAGACAGGGTTTCACCATGTTGCCCAGACTGGTTTTGAACTCCTGGACTCCAGGCACCACCAGCCTAGGCCTCCCAAAGTGCTGGGATTACAGGCGTGAGGCACGGCGTCAGGCTTCTGATGTAATTTTTATTAGAATTATTATCACTCATAATTATTTAAGAAATTTCCACCGCCTTCCCCTGTCATTCCTTCTTAGATTTATAATCTGAAGTTTGCCGATCAGTGACTCTTGTGGCCTCCTAGCTATGTGGTTAGAAGGCACAGGCCTGGCATCAAGAGAACAGAAATGTTACCGCTCATGATACAAAAACGTGAGTGTGCGGGAGGGGCCCCAGATACCCTTCCTCTTCCCTTGTTCTTGGGCTTCCTGTTTCAATCACTTTCTCTCCTGGAAGATGGTGGCCAAACGTGGGGGTAAAGAGTGAGAGGCAGGGGTGGAATTCTCCAAGGGAAGAGAACTGGCCCTGAAACTGGAAGTCTGGGGAACACTTCTCAGGATTTTAGAAACAAGAAGTTTGAAATCCTGCAAATGGGCTACAAGGTCAACACAGAACTGAGTCCTGCCAAGAAGCCAAACTCTCTAGCTATTAACTTCCAAAAAGGCATGGGATATGCTTCCATCAAGCTATTCCTTGCTTATGAGTATTTTTGTTAATTTTCCTAATATTCATCAGTAATACTGATATTGTTTTGACACTGGGTTTTCAGATCTCCCTATTTCCTTTTCTTCTCTCTTCATATTCAGTTTTGCAACTTAGGGTACTAGTCTACCATATAATCAGTAGTGGTTGAGTCTTGCCGATTTATTCTTCTCCATATCCGTTCCTTAGTGACTGTGAGATATGGCTTCAGTATCCCCTACAATAATTCAAGTTGTTTTCATTGCGTTCTTGGCATGTGTAGTACAACTTTTGTGTTTTCATTACCAGTTATTCTGGACACTGATTAACATGTAGTTGTCAATCTCCTATCACCTTGATGTCTTTAAAACACACAAACCATGTCAGAGACCTAAGTACTGCAAGGGATATGTCTGTTCTTGCCATCTTAATTGGCTACCAATCAAAGACATCAATAAAAGCATAAATGTAAATGAAAACTCTTGAACTAGCCCTAGTTTTTAACACCACTTTTTTTTTTGAGACGTTGTCTCGCTCTGTCACCCAGGCTGGAGTGCAGTGTCGCAATCTTGGCTCACTGCAAGCTCTGCCTCCCGGGTTCACGCCATTCTCCTGCCTCAGCCTCCCGAGTAGCTGGGACTACAGGTGCCCGCCACCATGCCTGGCTAATTTTTTGTATTTTTAGTAGAGATGGGGTTTCACCGTGTTAGCCAGGATGGTCTCGATCTCCTGACCTCGTGATCTGCCCGCCTCGGCCTCCCAAAGTGCTGGGATTATAGGCGTGAACCACCGCGCCCGGCCAACACCACTTTTTTATGATGCATTCACAGTTGAATAGCTTTCCCTTCTCCACCAAGACTTACATTATTAGAACTGTAAGAGGCAGTGAGAGTGTTAAACAGGATGGATTGTACAAAGCATTAGGCTAAAATTGGATATTCATTTTCTGTGTAACTGAACAATGGCATAAAACCAGTGTCTTGGGAAGTCTAGAAGAGCAGTCGTTCTGCTTTGATTTTTGAATCACGTAATCTCAGGATGAGTCAAGTACAGTAATTTCATAGACACATTCCTGGAAATCTGTGATCAACTTCTGAAAAGAATTGCCTAATGTTAACCACCTTTCTCTGAAAGAAAAAAAACAAAACAAAACCCAAACCCAAAACACATATAATACCTTCCTTCTTCGTATAGTAAATTCTATGTAATAGCACAATAAGAGCTAACATTTACTGTGCATATTATGTTTATTTCTCAATACAATCCCAGGAGATGGGGACAATCAAGATGCCCCTTTTACTGTGAGCCCCAAATTGTTAAAACACACTGCTCAGAACCACACAGCTGTGAAGTGGTAGAATCAGAATTTGAGCCTAATCCAATTCTGGGGCACATGACAGTGAACTGCCAGAAAGGCAGTTATGTACCTGAATGAGTCCAGTGAAGGGAATGTATAAAACGTACCAAATTCTTCCATTTTCCTTTAAAGAAACTGCAAAGATTTCCCCATAATTTTAGAAGGGGATGACATTCAGAAAAATGCTTTCTTTCTCTTTCTGTGTTTCAGAATATCTAAATTGACTCATTCCTAATCTTTAAAACTTGTACATTTCACACCAGGAAAGACAGTCAAAGAAGGGAACATTTTATTCCCAACTGACATTCTGGGTTTAAATATCCTTTGCAACAGTTTTGTTTTGAAAGATCTCAGTGGTTGCATATGAACTTGCCAGATGTCAACAATGTGTCTGCCATCTACAATATCCCCCAAAGACTAAAGATACTTCTTGCTGATATAGTATTTGGAAATAACTGGCAAACATCGTGGACCTGCAGCATCGCTAAGTGTCTGTGTAAACACCTCTGAAACAACAGATGTTCTGAATTCTTGTTCCCTTGGAATAACAAAATGACTTGCAGGGAGCTGATGTTCCCCTCACTTTTCCAAAACAATTTCAGGAAGAATCCGTGAGCTCTCAAACTCAGATCAGCTTCAGGTTCTAGAATCCACCTGTGGCTACTGGCAGTTTTTTTTGCAGGTGTTTGCCCATGGGAAGCTGTCAAGAATTGGTCTAAATCAGGGCAGAGCTCCTGACAGAAGAATATTAACCAGCAGGAACTGTTTTAGGTGTCAGAATTTCTTGCTGGGACACATCATATAGGTGGAATCTGTACTCAGAAATAAGTCAGTGATGGGGACAGCAGAAAAGTCTGTGCTTGAGCCGTTTAGGCAGAAGAAGGGTTATCTGGAAATGCACAATGATGAGACACAACACATGACAGGGGACAAGAGAGATGCCCAGTGGTGCAAGTGAGTGGCATTTTGAGTTACTTCGAGGGAAGAGGGGAAATTTCAGGAAGTCAGACCCTAAAAGGTGAAGGAAATGACACTGAATATGAACAAATACAGATCTGTGGTTTGAATTGCAAGCTTAGTCATAATGATAGTGATCATCAATACTTTATAAGCATTTTGCAATTTCCAAAGCCTTGTTAGGTGCATCGTATCATTTTAACTGATTAGGAACCTGAGACTCAGAAGTGGAACAAGATCTTGAACCCAGAAAGGGGAAGACAAGAAAAAGGAGCAAAATGAAAGGTGCTCTTAAGGTCTTCTCTCTGAAACTAAAGGCATGACAAAAAGAGTAGGGTAAATTGGCTTAACACACAAAAAAATGACCAAGCCTGACATGAAATGAGACATACTAATTTCATGAAGCTATACACAGATAACAACTCTGTCTACAACAGAGCCCTGCAGTTCTGAGAACAAGCATTTGATGCAGTCAAAAGACCCATATTCTAGACTTGGCTCAAAAAGTCACCCGCTGTGTAACTTTGGCAATGTCGTTGAATATATCCAAGCCCAAGTTTCCTGATCTGCAGAATTGGAGTAATTAGGTAGGAGATGTGCAGAACCTGTTTTCTGGTCACAACCCTGCTGACCAAAACAGTATCTGGATAAAACGGGATGAAGTTAAGATACCAGTGGGAACCAGCAGATGTGACAAAAGGTATCCCTAGATGCTCTCATTGCTTGTTAGCGTAAGACCCTCCCACCAGCACCGTGACAGTTTACAAATGCCAACGCAAAGACCCAGAAGTTACCACCCCTTTCCAGGGCAACAACCTGGAAGTTACCGCCCCTTTCCCAGAAAGTTCTAAACAACCTGCCCCTAATTTGCATGTAATTGAAAGTGGGTTTATATGAGTATAAATACAGTTGCCAAGTAGGACTTGGTGTGTTGCCTATGAGTCAGCTGTGCTCTGCAAGGAGCAGCACTGTTCAACAAGATTGCTCTCTCACACCACTGGCTTGCCCTCGATTTCTTTCCTGAATGAAGCCGAGAACTCGCCTGGGTTAAGCCCAGCTTTGGGGCTCACTGTCCTGCATCATCAGCATCTGCCTTCCACCATGTATGTGAATGTGCTTAGCATTAGAAGCTAGGCAAAAATATTAGCTTAAAAGGATAATCAGATTCCTCTTAATCAACCACCTACAAGTGTCTGTGAATATTACAAATGGGAGTACTAAGATCTCCGTGAATTTGATGGTCCCACTGTAGAAGTAAGGACGATTAAAACTGAGGGGTCAGTTTGTGGACCTGACATTGGAAATGAAGTATTTGAACTTCTGATCCCTGGATCTTTCATCAGGGAAAATCAATCATTTAAACAATGTGTTGGCCAGGCGCAGTGGCTCACCCCTGTAATCTCAACACTTGGAGGGAGACCTAGGTGGGAGGATTGAGGCATGAGGATCACTTTAGCCCAGGAGTTTGACACTAGCCTATGCAATGCAATGAGAACCCGTGTCTACTAAAAATTAAAAAATTAGCTGGACGTAGTGGCTTATGCCTGTGTTCCCAGCTACTCCAGAGGCTGTGGCAAAAGGACTGCTTGAATCTGGGAGGTTGAAGCTGCAGTACGCCATGATTGCACCATTGCACTGCAGACTGGGTGACAGAGCAAGACCGTGCCTTGGGAGGAAAAAATGTGTTCCAAGTCACATAGCCACAAAGGAGGTGAGAGACAGCATTTGACACCAGGACTATCCAAATCTAAAACCTGTGCTCCTGAGGCCACATCCCTGAAAACTAAGAATTGATGTCATTCTTCTTCAGCCTTTATCTACTGTTGATTACAAGGGACCATTCATTTGCAGATAAATATCACAATGCTGTTCTGCCAATATGGGAAGTTTTTGAGTCAAAACACTGTAAAATCACTCTGTGGTTTGCCTTCCTTTATGGTAAAAACAGAAGTTCACCTCTGCATTGTGTACTGAAAATTAATTTCAGTCTTGGTTCATGAGAATTTGACCAGGCAGGGCTCAATGTGTCTAAGATGGTATACACTTAATTTCGTTACCATAGTTGAGAGGTGGGGCTGAGAAAAATAGCAACACAGCCAGCAAGCATTTCTTCTCCTTTCACTGATAGTAAATTGCTGTACATAATCACATAGCCAGAGGGGATGGCTTAGTGAAGTAAGCTTCAGGTTTGCTAGCCTAGGCTGTTTAAAATCTGAAGTTCTAATCCCGGCAGAGTCAGTGCATGACTCTTCATCTCCTTGAGTTTGATCAATTACATTTCATAGATTTTTTATTATGTAAGAGACTCAAATGAGGCTTTAGAACCCAAATCCAGTCTATCTTATGGAGACACTAAATACCTTGCCCTTTCTATTTATCTAAGTATTGAATTTCAGGCTTACTGTTTCTAACACCTCTAACTACAGTTAGAGAGAAAATTATGTGAAAACTTTTAATTAAGATGAGAATCTTTTGGTGAGATAATTCACTGTATCTTTTATATATGTTGATCTGCTAATACTAGTGAAGGAATGGGCCTAGGAAACAGAGGAATCTAACATAAAAATTATATTAACCACCACCATTTATTGAATAACTACTGTGTGCTCAGCACACATCATAAATTATCTCATTCAGTCCTCACAGCTCCCTTGTAAGGTAGATATTTCTATACTCAGTTTACAGAGGATTCTAAATGCCATGTCCAAAGTCACCCTAACTAAAATGGGAGAGCTGAGATTCTGGTATAGATGTGTCTGACCCCAAAGTCCATGTTCCATTTATCTATGCTTCCCTGAAGTTACTGAATATTTAATTAGAAAAATTAGAATGATGTGGGAGAAAGGTACCAAAAATGGAGCTGGAAAGTAAAACCCCAAATCAGTAAGGCAGCAGGACCCTGGGGCTCAAAGGAAAACCTGAGTCACACTGGCAAGGCAGGGTGGCTAATGCCTGTAATCCCAGCACTTTGGGAGGCTGAGGGGGGAGGGCAGTTGGGGAGCAGAAGTTCGAGACCAGCCCAGGCAACATAGTGAGATGTCATCTCTACAAAACATAAAAAAAAATTAGCCAGCTGTGGTGGCACATACCTGTAGTCTCAGCTACTCAGGAGGCTGAGGCGGGAGGATGGCTTAAGCCTGGGAGGTTGAGGCTGCAGTGAGCTATGATTGAGCTACTGCAGTCCAGCCTGGGCAATTGAGTGAGAATTTCTGGGTCATGCTGTTGTGTATTACATCAAGGCTATCTTTAAAGAGCTGGCAACTGGTCCTCCCACTCACGCCCTGCCTCTTCCACATGGTGAGTAGGCAGGCTTTTAAGCGTGGTCTGCACAAGAACCTGGCATG
Organism: Nomascus leucogenys; assembly: GCF_006542625.1. Taxonomy (NCBI): domain Eukaryota; kingdom Metazoa; phylum Chordata; class Mammalia; order Primates; family Hylobatidae; genus Nomascus; species Nomascus leucogenys. The sequence continues at coordinate 104,317,335 of NC_044389.1, forward strand.
GGCGGGCGTGAGGGGTATAACACTCTAAAAATTTCACAAAGCTCTTACACTTAGTGAAATCTTGCCTCTGCTGAGGTGGGATGTTAGGCGTGGGGTGCTGGGACCCAGGAGTCATATCCCCCAAGAGTATGTGCTGCTGCCCTCTGCTTTCTTTTTTTGTTTTTTGTTTTTTTTGAGACAGAGTCTCCCTCTGTTCCCCAGGCTGGAGTGCAGTGGTGCGGTCTTGGCTCACTGCAACCTCTGTCTCCTGGGCTCAAGTGATCCTCCTGCCTCAGCCTCCCAGACTGCAGGTGCATGCCACCAAGACCGGCTATTTTTTGTATTTTTAGTAGAGACGAGGTTTTGACATGTGGGCCAGGCTGCTCTCGAACTCCTGACCGTGAGTGATCCACCCACCTCGGCCTCCCAAAGTGCTGAGATTACAGGCTTGAGCCACCGCGCCCGGCCGCCTTCTGCTTTAACTATCTCCTCAGGGTTTCACATTCTTTGCCATTAAAAACATCTCCACCCTCCCTTCACATCTTTCCGTCTATCATGTGACCATCCTGTTGTGCCTTCGTTGTAGTGCTGATGATGTAGGGAGGGAAGACACAGGCAAAATCTACCATGTCCCCATGATTTCTGCGGGAGGTGGCTCTCTGAGGGCCACTCATGGATATTGTGTATTTCGGAATAGAAACAGATCAAAAAGGAAGGGTGTGAGTGGACGTGACCTTGTGAGTTGGAGGCTCATTGAGTTTGAAGTGCCCCAGGAGCAGCCAGGTGAGGAGGCAGAGGAGAAAACTGGATATGTGCACCTGAAGGACACAGCAAGGTCAGTCATAGGGACCGGGACTGAGAATCATCAATATGTAGAAGACGGTTGAACCCGTAAGAGAGATGAGCTCAGCCAGGGAGTGAATATATAGAAAGAAGAGCAGTGGGTCAAAGCAGAAAGCTGAGAAATACCAACAGAAAGGAGAATTACAAGGACAGATGTAGGGGGAGAACCAGGAGACGAGAGGGATGGGGAAATCAAGTTTGAAGAGCAGCATTTCCCAGAGGGTATTCCTAGTTTTAAATAAGATGAGTTTTTCAGGTTAAAACAGCTTGCTAATTTTCAGGTCAAAACAGCTTGCTAATTTCTATTGTGAATTTTTACAGGGGATGATCATATGTAGAGCTTCCTAAAATCATTTAACCACAGAACTCTTCATTTTCTATAAAACCTATTCATATCCTTCAAAAGTTGCGTTCTTTGGTGCATGCTTTGGGACAACCTAGGTAGTGAGTTTCCCTGAATAAGAAACTGTCTGTGAGATCAGTGCCACAGAGAAATCCAGTATATGAGGACTCCATAAAGGCTAAATTTTGACAATTGCCAAGACATTGATTACTTCTATCAACCAGTACAGTTTCAGTGGAATAGTAAAGATGAACTGACTGAAGAAGAGCAACAGATTCACTAAGAAGAAATGAGGATGGTATACGTGTATCAAAACATGTCATACACCTTAATTATATACCGATTTTATTTTTTAATTATATCTCAATAAAAAAAAAGAAAAGAAGATGTAAAAACCATGCATGGGTCAGGTGTGGTGCTTCACTCCTGTAATCCCAGCACTTTGGGAGATCGAGGTGGGTGCATCACCTGAGGTCAGGAGATCGAGACCAGCCTGACCAACATGGTGAAACCCCATCTCTACTAAAAATACAAAAATGAGCCGGGCATGGTGGCAGGCACCTGTAGTCCCAGCTACTTGGGAGGCTGAGACAGGAGAATTGCTTGAACCCAAGGGGCATAGGTTGTAGTAAACTGAGATCACACCACTGCACTCCAGCCTGGGTGACAGAGTGAGACTGTCTCAAAACAAAACAAAACAACGACAAAAACAAACAAACAACAATAACAACAAAACCATGCATGTGGATGACTCTTTCAAGAAACTTGGGTTTGAAAGGAAGGACAGGCACACAGGCTGGTAACTAGGGTGGGTGCAGCATGAGTTGGACATCTCAGGATTGGCAGAGCATTTTGCAAATTTATAGGCTGGATAGAAACAGCAAGTGAGTGAGCGAGGGAAAGAAAAGCCAAAAATATATAAGGTGAAGGGGGTTGAAGTGGAAGGGTAGGTGCTCAGCAGAGGCACTGAAGCTATGGAGAGGAACCAAGAGTAAGACAGAACATGGGGTGTGCTTGTATAAAAAGAAAGTGGCTGTCTATGAGAACTCAGAGGAGCAAGAGCTTCACACTAAGTGGGAGGACAGGGCAGAGCTCCTTCCAAGAGGCAGCCTTTGACTTGGACCAGGAAGGAGCAGCCAGAGAAGCAGAGATGAGAAGGAGGCAGGGAACAAAAGCCACTCCAAAGGGATGGGAGCCCAAAGAGAAGGAGTTGAGAGAGGCTAAAAAACAGAGTACACCCAAAAAAGAACTTTTAGGATCGGAATTCTAGCACTTTTCACTTTTAGCTATTCTAATACTCCCTTCATTCAATGTCATCGGTTCCATGGGATAGGATGTCTAATTGACTACGGGATTTTTTTTTTTTTAATTTTAAAATTACTTGACTCTCTATACCTCAACTTACACAAAGAAAAGAAAACAAAGTTTTCTTTTTCTATTAAAAAAAGAAAAGGAGACTAATGAAACACACAGTCTACTTTTGGTGAATTGAAGAGTGTAATTAGACAAGTCAGAACAAACCCAAATCTTGTAGATAAAAATATTACATGTTGTTCATTTTGCTAATTTGGAATGAAGAGGTGAGTCAAGGATTTCTACAAGATCAGGATCTGGAAAGAAAATGAGAATTGTTATCAGTGATTACTGTTTACCATTTAAAGATGTGAAATAATCAGTGCTTTGGGTAATATTTTAGAAACAATTATTTTAAAGGTTTTGCCTGTCTGTGCAATTCAAAGCAAGAACTCACTAGCCATCTCTTGGTTTTGGAACAAGTGTGAATACTGGGATTTAGATGCATCCAAAGGACATTTCTACAGAACGTTTCTGTTCTAAGCAGGCTGCATCAACACAAGCTTTTCAATGGTTTTCCTCTTTAACATTCCACTTTAATCCTTCAGCCAATCATATTTTTTAAAAAATCACACTGGCTGGGCATGGTGGCTTAGACCTATAATCCCAGCACTTTGGGAGGCCGAGGTGGGCGGGTCGCATAAGGCCAGGAGTTCAAGACCAGCCTGGCCAACATGGTGAAACCCCATATCTCTTAAAAGCAAAAATTAGCCAGGCATGGTAGGGCACACCTCTAATCCCAGCTGTTCGGGAGGCTGAGGCAGAAGAATTGCTTGACCCTGCAAGAAGGAGGTTGCATTGAGCCGAAATTGCGCCACTGCACTCCAGCCTGGGTGACAGAGTGAGACCCTGTCTCAAAAATAAATAAATAAATAAATAATTAAATAAATAAATACATCACACAAATGGAAATTACCCAGTTCTAAAGATGTCACTGTAGTTGCTTCCATTAGAAGCCGCCCCCCGCTCCATGGCTTGGTGAAGCACCCTTGTCTTCCCTATCAGAAAGAGAAAGTTCCTCCCCATCCCAAATTAAGTGTTTAAAAAACAAGTATTAGGTAGTACGTTGGTAACCTATGACACCAGCACCACCCAACTTCCTATAGATGGAGCAGGACCATTAAATCTACATCTCTTTAATTGTCACAGACAAGAAGGATAAACACCTTTATTTATGTGGGAAAGGCTTGTATGGAAATAGAGCTCAAGTAACCACACATGACTTTAGATCTATTCTTTTAGGGAATGCATCTATATTTGATATATATTCTGAGACAAAGAAACATCCAGACCATTCCTTCCTTTGTGTGTAGTGCATGAATAATAAGTGTGCACAATGACAGAGAATGGGGAAGGGGAGAGAGAGGGGAGGGAGAAGGAGATAGAGAAAGAGGGAGAGGGAATACAATATTGCATGCATCTTTGTATGTGTAGCACAACGGGAAAGTTTATAGTTTATTTGTTATTGGTATGTACACTAAAGACATACACTAATCTACAATTAATCTACTTAAGGGCTAAGTCTCCATTTCATATGATAAAATATGCCTTCTCCATCTACTGGAAGCTCCTCCTAGTCACAGTTCTTAGAGATCACTCACCCCTGCTGTTTCTCCTTAATGCCTACCCCCAATATGTGACTTAGTGGAATTCACTCCATACTTTCTGGGGTTTGCCCAAGTCCCACTTATTTTTTTCAGACTTTTTAAAGTCTTGCTCTGTTGCCCAGGCTGGAGTGCAATGGCACAATCTTGTCTCATTGCAACCGCTGCCTCCCAGATTCAAGTGATTCTCTTGCCTCAGCCTCCTGAGTAGCTGGTACTCCAGGCACATGCCACCACACCCAGCTAATTCTTGTATTCCAAGTCCCACATTTTGAAGTTGTCCCCAGATACTCTTGTCATAATCATCATCGCAATCATAATCTTAGCTGTTATCCCTATCAGAAAAAGCAAGGTCTTTGTTCATCCCATTTGCACATTATTAGAACTAGTTAATGCATTTTCATTTTGAACAAGAAAAAAAGGCCTTTTATTCTTAGAGTCATTATAACTTATTATTCATTTTAGCTCCAGTCATTAGAAATGTATCTCCTTAAACATCATATAATGGTTTGACCTTTAGTCTATGGATTCTTTACCAGGAAAAGTAATATTGAGCATGAAGCAATGGTCCCACCCCTGATAAATGAATGTTTTTTTTTCTTTTCACCACTTTTAGTAAAATCCATTAATATACTCTCATCCTTGCTATACATTATTTTAAGCCCAGAAGAACGCAGAGTGAAGTGCAATACAATTAGAATACAATGCACATATGTCCTCACTGGAATCTTTACATTAGTTACGCTTTTCAAAAGTCATCTAAAAGAAACCCTGCTCCCTGTACACTCCCATCTCTCACAGACAGCAATAAAATATACAATACTCATTGGGTTTTAGAAAGAATAAGTTCTCATTTCTCCATTTCGACATCAGAAGAAACAGAAAGCAAATTATTTACATAATTTAAAATATAGCACGATATATGCATATTTAACTTTGGGAACATTGCTAGGTGGCAGCTGGTATTCTAAACATCATCACGCATTCCACCCAGTGGAATGGAACACAGATTGTTTATAGAAAATGAAAAACTAGGTGCTCCAAATTTACAAGCCAAGAATTTTTTTCTGGGTCAAAACAATAAACATTTTGGCAATCATGAACAAAAAAAAAAGATGCGCTGTCAATTCTTGACAATTTAGCAGTGATGATTAAGTTGGGGCTCTTTCCCAGCCCTCCCTTATCAACTCTGGTGGCCAACCCTGTGGCATTTTGTTGACCTTTCTATAACCTCTAAGAAAAAAGTGAGGACTAGACAGTTCCTGTTGCTCCTTCCCAGTTCTTAAAACCAACCCAGAGGGGCTGGGTTGAAGCTGTAGGCTTAAAGTACAGCTTTCAGGTCCTGTTGGATTTTAATGACTTACACTTTCTTCTCTCTAAGTACTAGAGATAATAAAATGGGGTGTGCGTGTGTGTGTGTTTACTTTAATAACTCATAATACGGCATCCCCATTGCAAAGCATAACTGTTCTGTTTACATTTGTCCCAAGACACTTCGGCTATCTGTCTGTGTGGAGGACATACCCTTGGCTGAACTCCAGGCATGGCTGACCCAGGGCCCCAGCTGCTGGGCTCTGAAATCCATCAGTGTATTTGCTCCCAGGCCTTGCTTCCCACTAGGATCCTCCAGCCATTGATTGAAGGTGGCAGGCACACTAAGGCAGGCCCGTTCAGCTCAAGGCCCCTCCAGCAGCCTTGGTCTATGTTTCTTAGACTGCACTGCAAACTAGGAGGCTGGCGCCCAGCTTCCTGCACTCACGGTCACACATGTATTCTGGTCTGACCACTCTCCCCGCCTTTTCTGGCTCCCACCCCATTTTCTCATACAGGCATTTCCCCTGAATGAAATCCTTGCATGTTTATTTCCCTCTCGATGCCTACTTCCCAAAGTACCGGGACTAACACAGTCTGTAATTCTATGTGAAAATCAGGAGTAGGAAGGTGTTCAGTCAAGCCTAGTCTAAAGCGGCCTCCTTACATATTTTAAGTTCAGCCTAAAAGTTTCTCCTATATAGTGACCTCTAACCTAACCAGATGTGTAAACAGACTGGAACCTACTCTTGTACCGATCATTGAGTTTCAGCCCAATCCCAAGTGGCCACCTGTTTAAACAGTGTTCAAATAAAGCAAATGCCCAGCTGCCACCCATCCAGCTGTCTCTGTGCCTCCCTTCCACGTTCTGTAGTCATTTTCCTTTTTCTGTCCATAAACACCCTCTGACCACGTGGCGGCACTGGAGTCTCCGTGAACCTACTTTGGTTCGTGGGGCTGCCCAGTTCTCGAATTGTTCTTTGCTCAGTTAAACTCTGTTAAATTTAATTTGCCTAGAATTTTTCTTTTAACAAGGGTATGAATTGGTAATCAATGAAATCCATTCAGGCATTTCACTTCGAATAGCTCTTCTGGTTCATCCCAAACTATTCCAGTCAAGTGGCTACAGGAATTAGTTTTACTTTCTGATTTGCTGGTAATGATTGCTTTCTTTGCCTTTCCCTTACCCCACAATGGTAGAGACCTTACTGGCGACCTGGGCTCCAGGGCAGCCCTAGGTGGTTCCTGCGGTCACGAGGATACAGGACTGCTGGGAACTCACTGACTTATTGCAGTGATTCAGGCCAGCCTCTGGTTTCCTTGTCCTGGTCCTCTCATCATTTCATGCCCTATCCCCACATATTCTTCTCTTTCTCGACATGGAACACCTGCTTGGCTCCAGGCGTTTAGATTTCCTCCAGAAAGGAAGGAGAATGGGTGTCCCAAGCCCCATCTTTATCAGCTACAAATCCTTTGCAAATCTTCATAAAAAAGGAAAATGGTAGGGTTGGAGTATGGTAGGAAGCCCAGGGGAGAAGGTGGGAGAGGGAGCAAAGCTGTAGTTGCCGAAAGCTAAAATATCCAAGCAGGCCTGTCCATGCCTGGAACTCCAGAAGCAAGAAAAGGGATTAATGGAGAAAGAGATCAAAAATATCCTCAGCCATTTATATCACAGGGCACGCAGCTGTCCCTGAGCTCTTCAGCTCCATGGTACCACGTTCATTGACCCAACTCTGGAAGAAAAGCAGCACTGGAGTCTCCCCAGTCACTGGCTAACAAAGGGAGAGGGCAAAGGGGATGTGTGAGTGGGCTTTGTAGGAGGCAGGACTATGCAAGATACACATCCTCAAGGTGCTGCACGTGGATGCTGCCCGGACGTGCAAAGGAAACTCAAATGTAAGGTGTGCAACCCAAAACTCACCATCTCCTCCATCCCTGCTTTCCTATCTGGGTACCCCACTTTGGTGGGTGGTGCTGGATAGCAGTAAATCCTGAAGTTTTCCCTTTGGAAGCGCAGTAAGTAGGGCCCATGGAACTATTAGAAGTATTTTGTGTTAGGGAGACACTTGTGACCATTGCTTGTCACAGTCTTTCTATGTATGGCAAAATACACTTGAGTTCCAAACATCAGATTTCAAATACACTGTGGAATACGATCCATTCATAAGTTGGGTAATAACTGTGCTAATGATGTGGGATACAGCCTCATTTAGAAAATTATTATTATTCTCATTAATCAGTTAAAGTTATTCATTCATAGCCTGATATATTTGGAGCTCAGCTTGGGTTTTTAGGTCTTTTAACTTGTGGGTTTAGCATTGAGTTCCTTGACTGTATTTGGTTCTATGAATAATATTTTGTGTTCTTATATCCCACTTTAAAATGGATAGAAATCTTAAATATCATCAAATAAAATTTGAAGGGGACTAAATATTTATTTGTTCTAATGATTCTCAAAGTGTATTAGCATCACCTGGGAATCATTAGCAATGCAGATTTCAGCCTCACCCCATATTACTACATCAGAAACTCTGGGGTTCAGGACCAGAATTGAATTTCGACAAGCCCTCTAGGTGATTCTAATTCATGCTCAAGTTTGGGATCGAATGTATCTACCATCTTTAGGCCAGGAATTATGTCAATCACGGATCAATTAAAGCTATTTTAAGTGTCCTATATGTCCTATAGTCCCTGGGGAGAATCCAAAAATAGCTTCAAGAAGGAATTCTGTCTTTAAGAATTTTCAAGCACTTTGGGGAAGCTGACACACATGAAATTAACAGAAAACTGAAAGGACAGTAAGTTATTAGCTTTGTACCAATCAAACCGTACCACAGGATATTCAAGAGAGAGGGCTATATTCATTGGCCTCTATCAATTCAAGATGTGATTCAACATTTGCCTTACAAATAAATAATATTGATGGAAAGGCGAGATATTCTTCTAGCAAATGAGAAATGAGAGGGAAAAGCCTCTTTTCCCTGGACTCTAAGAATTGGGTTGGAGTAAATTGAATTGTATATGTAAATACGCTGTTTTAATCATCAGAGACAATGACTGCACAGTTTTTTTCATTAAGCCATGCTAGTATTACCACTGTGAGGGCTAAGAGTATTTTTCATGTCCAGCTGAAATCTTTTCCCATTGACCAGAAAAAAGCTCTTCATAGCTAATTCGTAACTGGCACCATAAGATCGTGGGATGTGAAAGCATTTTGCAAGTTTAAAACGTTATATAAAAGTTAGATGTTTGCTATTATTATTATTGCTTGGTTTAAAGAGCTGCACTGCTTCTGCATGAGAGGTTTCAGGATTCTGTTGGGTCTAAAGTGGCACTATAAGAAGGTTCACATTCAGTTTAAAATTTTAGAAAATCTGTTTTCTTATTCTTTCTATAGATGTATCTGAAAATGTACAACAGAAAATCAAAAGCCCCAGGCTTTCTTCTGCTCTCAAAATGATATTTTTTAAGTTGCTGAAATGACATAAAATAAAATCCCTTTGAAAGGTGGATGGCCTCACTTACAATTCCATAGGCCTGACCTTAAAGTGAAAAAGAAAATAATTTTCTCACTTTTGGTGGTCATTAATTCTTTTAAGTTACAAAAGTACCATTTAGCAAATTACCTTTTTGAAGGCACGAAATGACATCTTAAAGGTCGAAAGTGTTAAAACACCTTCAAAAAGTGGTCAGCTTACCCCCTTAATCACTGATCACATCGGTCCAAATAGCTTCAATTTCTTGAGTGCTAGAGTCTGATAAACATAAACACTTTTAGAGGCATGATCAAATTGACCCTTAACACCACGCTGAGGGTGAAAAAGGAGGCTGAGAAAAAGATTCCAGAACTTCTCTTGTAAGGTAAAGGAATCCCATGGCTTTCAAAGGAGATTTTAACAACAAACTTGTCCAACAATTGCAAAATAATGTTATCTGAATAGTGCTCTGCTCTTCCTTTTTAACTGACCATGCTTTATAATGCTAATATTGTACTAATATAATATCTATTCTAATATCTCTTTGATTCAGATTTATGTTTTCAGGCTGAGTGGGAGCAAGTGGTATTAGATTTAGATTCTAGTTTATGAAAGAATCCTTCTGAATCTTTTTAGACAGCTGTGAATATGGAGAGAACTCAGGAAATGTGTTCCTGAGGCATCTCCACTGAGGACATAGATGGGTATACTAGAATGGGAATGGGTTGAGAATCCATTGCTGCATCTAGATTTGGATCAACATGGCCACACTGACAATTTCAGGAGGATAAGCCCCTCGCTTCACCTTATATGGGTGGCTTTAACTATGAGGGACCTTAACTCTGACTTCAATTTGGTACTTTTGCTCAAAAGCTGTAAACTAAATCCAGTTAACAAGCTGCTTTATCATTTTATATATATCAAATATATGGCAGGATGGACCCAAAAATACAGTCTCAGGCATAGGGGAGCTATGAAAAGACTTCACACTATCAGGTGAAAGCAGGGCAGCATGCATTCTCCTCCAATCCTTCACATGCATTTCTCTAGTTTTTAGCATGTGGATTGTTTGTCCATGCACTTCTGACAAATTTCAAGGAAAGGCTCTAACCGTCAGTGGTGAGAGATGTTAAAGGCCCCATTAAGAAGACAAGGTTAAAGATGACAGCCTCAAGTGTGAAATATAAAAGAATATTTTTTTCAGGGTTGAATAAAACAATTTCCTGGCTGGGCACAGTGGCTCATGTCTGTAATCCCAGCACTTTGGGAGGCCAATGTGGGTGGATCACTTGAGGTCAGGAGTTCAAGACCAGCCTGGCCAACATGGTGAAACCTCATCTCTACTAAAAAATATAAAAATTAGCTGAGCGCGGTAGCGTGTGCCTGTAATCCCAGCTACTCGGGAGGCTGAGGCAGGAGGCTGAGGCAGGAGAGTTGCTTGAACCCAGGAGGCGAAGGCTGCAGTGAGCCAAGATCATGACACTGCACTCCAGCCTGGGCAACAGAGCAAGACTGCATCACAAAACAAAACAAAACAAAACAAAACAAAACAGAATTTCCTTATAGGGAAGTACAATCCATTTGACTTACCAAGGAAGATGGCATTGCACGTTTGATGAAAACATGACCCCTGAAGCATAAGCAATATATGGCCACTATGGAAAATGGCCAAGCAAAATGGAATTGACTTCAGCATTGGCTAAGGGTTTGAGTGACCACTGGGAGGCTGGGAAGAAATATCACATTTTTTCTCCTAGTTTTTCCTTATCACCTCCCTTCTTCCTTCATTTCCTCTCTTTAGTTGTTGAAAAAGACATTTAATGTTTTTAGAGACAGTGTCTTGCTCTAACACCTAGGCTGGAATGAAACAGCCCAGTCATGGTTCACTGAAGCTTCAGACTACTGGGCTCACACCATCTTCCCACCTTAGCCTCCCAAGTAGCTGGGACTACAGGGGTGTGCAGCACCATGCCTGGTTAATATTTTTTATCTGTAGAGATGGGGTCTTGCTCTGCTGCTCAGGCTGGTCTTGAACTCCTGGCCTCAAGCAATTATCCAGCCTTGGCCTCCCAAACTGCTGGGACTATACGTGTGAGCCACTATGCCTAGCTGAAGACGAAATTTCTTGTTATGGTATACTTTGTTTGATACTTCAAGCACAAAAGCCCTTTAGGGCAGAATTCTGATCTTATCCTATAACAAGTAGTGGCTTTGTGAGTGGCCACAGAAAGCAGAGGAGACAGGGCAGGGAGATGGTGCTGTACCCAGCATCCCATTTGGTTTTGTCTGAAACCTCTACCATGTGGTGCTATGGCACCTGTGGGTTAGAAATGAGAGAGGAGAGCCTCCCTCTTTTTTCTTTTCTTTTCTCTTCTTCTTCCTCCTCACCCTCTCCCTCTCCTCTTCTCTCCTCTCTCTTCTTTTTGTCCCTCCTCCCTCCCTCCCTCTCTCTTTTCTTTTTTTTGTAGAGATGGGGTCTCCTATAATGTTGCCTAGGCCAGTCCTGAACTCCTGGCCTCAAGTGATCCTCCTGCCTTGGCCTCCCAAAGTACTGCATTACAAGCATGAGTCACCGCACCTGGCTGTAAGAGGGCAGCCTTTGTTAACTTGAGATTAGTTTTCTGGTTTTCATCCATACTTAGGTGGGAAAAAAAGATCTGAGGGAAGGAAACGGAAAATGTATATCCAGGAAGACAATGAAAGATTAACTTCAGAAGCCAAAATTAAATAACGTGGGAAAGATTTCAAACTTTCTTTTTTTTTTTCTTTTTTTCTGAGACAGAGTCTCGCTCTGTTGCTCAGGGTGGAGTGCAGTGGTGCCATCTTGGCTCACTGCAACCTCTGCCCCGTCTCTTGGGCTCAAGCCATTTTCATGTCTCAGCCTCCTGAGTAGCTGGGATTACAGGCACCCACTACCACACCTGGCTAATTTTGTATTTTTAGTAGAGATGGAGTTTTGCCATGTTGCCCAGGCTTGTCTTTTACTCCTGACCTCAAGTGATCCACTCACCTCAGCCTCCCAAAGGGCTGGGCTTACAGGCATGTAAGCCACTGCACCTGGCCTACAAACATTTTTTAAACAAAATCTTCCATGTTACTGAGACCATTGTTTAAATTTGTCAAATGAAGAAATTCACCTGGATGAGAATATCACCCACTCCTTACTTTAATATGGTAACATTTCACATTTTTAGTTTTTCTCTTCAGGAAGTCAATATCACAAACTATAAATACACAGTGTAATCTTCTGCCAATAAAATGAGGTCAGCTTTCCTTTGGGTCTCCTTTAAGACTTGAAATCATTACTGCATCTTCCTACTCCAAATCCCCTCACCTACTTAAAGAATTTACCTCTTCTCTTTTTTTTTTTTTTTTAGGAAAAAGAACAACAGATGCCTTCCAATTTCAAATTAATTCTTTGACCTTTTCTGACCTAAAAAATATTACTTATAAGAAGACCATATTGGAATTCAAAGTACATTGGGCAGCTGGGGGCTGTGCTAATGAAATAGGGAGAAATATTAGAGCAATGACAGCCATCTCATCCTCATGTCCTCTTTAACCTTTTAGCCAAAGAGAATGCTGGACTTTGAGAAATTTAGGAGCAGAGAGGCTTCTGTCTAGGGGCACGACTAGTTACAATGTGACTCTAAATGTGCCTATTGTGTTGAAATGTACAAAGCTAATGCCCAATTAAAAACAAAAAAGGAGGCAGATTCTAACGCATACCTATTAGGTTCGCTATAACATGTTAGAATCACCTAACTCTGCCTTGAGCTGAACAACCAGCCAGCTCTGATAAGAAGTCTCTGCTGCCCTGCTCTGTTAGGAAATGGGATGTCGTGTCAAATCAAATACTCTGTTTAATAGAATATTATCAAAAATACTGGGTATGCATTACCAATTTGCAAGATACGTAATACAATAAAATACACTTAACACTAAAACAACACTGAACATATTTTAATCTTTCTCCGATGAGTCAAGACATTTCAGAATTTTTTATGGGCTCCAGGTCACCCTTACGAACCTCAATTTTCACTATGCCCAGTGAAGCATGGTTATATCAATTAATAAAGGTTTCTATTTGACAGAATGTGCTAACAACTAGCTTTAACAGTATGATGTTTCTACAGGATGGATACTGGACCAAAAATGTGAATACCAGTCAGTTGGGAGTTTTTGCCTAGGATGGCAGCACATTCAGTTCAATTCTTGAAGAAGAGTGCTGCTTCGAGTGGTTTCAATGATCAAGAAGACCTTTCCTGCCACAAGGGTAGGTTGCGATGAAGAGAGAAGCACAAGTTGCTTCAATGCCTCCACCTTTGTTCCTGCAGCACCATTAACAGAAAGCTCACCAGCTGCAACGAGCAGATGCCTGTTGAGTTCCAGTGTCCCCAGGGAGGGGTCTACCACCAGTGAATGGTCGCCTAGGAGGCGTACTATCCAGCTGTAACATCCCGACTGCAGTGTAATGTCATCTTGAGTGGCTGGAGAGTTTGAAAGCCTGTAGCAGGAACTCTGAAAGCTCATGCTTATGTTGATAACCACAGTGCTGGAATAAAAGCATGTCGATGCAAATCTTTTTTCAGTTTTGGTCACACAAGGTGGGAGTGAGTGGTGCTAATTGAAAAGGAAAACGATAATTCAATGTCGTAACGGTTCACACCTACCCTGTGCTTTCTCATCCAGAAGACATTTTCAACCAGACACATTTTCCACAAAGGGAAATAATCTAAGGTCATTTCCCCTGGGGTATGGGGTCATTCTGTGTCTCTGAAGAGGCCAGGCAATACTTACACGGTGACAGCACCTTCTGCGGAAGGACCAGAAAGATGCAAGGAGGAAAAATAGAATATGCAGTTTCTGAAAGCATATTCCATGCTTTGGAAGTAGGGCTGCACTAACCAACATGGGCTGGAGATTCAAGAGCATCCCTGTCATCCATGTTTGGTTTTCCATGGTGGACAAGTCACCCAGCTGAAACCTTATCATTCTCCCTTGGAAAATGCATGGAAAAAATTTTTTAAAGTTGTGTTCTTCTGAGCAGAACTCAAAGTGTTTAAAATGCCCGATAAATACTTGTAGAAGGTGATCAGCCTCTCATTAAAGGGAGTACACCATATATAGAAACTAGTGGGTCATAATAAAGTCTTCCTTACTTTGATAACTGATAAGCACAGATTCCTCATGTGAAGTGCCATAGAAGGCATCAAAATGGATCCAAGACTTTTTTTTTTTCTCTGAGATGGAGTCTCTCTCTGTTGCCCAGGCTGAAGTGCAGTGGCGTGATGTCACCTCACTGCAACCTCTGCCTCCCAGGTTCAAGTGATTCTTCTGCCTCAACCTCCTGAGTACCTGAGACTACAGGTGGCCGCCACCACGCTCGGCTAATTTTTTTGTATTTTTAGTAGAATGGGGTTTCACCATGTTGGTCAGGCTAGTCTCGAACTCCTGACCTCAAAAGATCGGCCCACCTCGGCCTCCCAAAGTGCTGGGATGGCAGGTGTGAGCCACCGTGCCCAGCCTGGATCCAAGACTTTTTGAGACTGAAAAAATGTTTTAGCCTTGTCTTGTAAATGTCAACCAAAGCTCCATACATACATACCTTGTGATGTTGTTGTGGCCCTATTCTTTGTTTCCTTTTTCTTTTTTTTAAGAGACTAGGTCTCACTGTGCTACCCAGGCTGGAGTGCAGTGGTGTGATCATAGCTCACTGCAGCTCCAAACTCCTGAGCTCTAGCTGTTCTCCTGCCTAAGCCTCCTGAGTAGCTGGGACTTATAGGTACACACCACCATGCCTGGCTAATTTTTAAATTTTTTCTAAAGATGAGGTCTTGCTGTGTTGCCCAGGCTGGTCTTGAACGCCTGGGCTCAAGTGATCCTCCTGCCTTGGCCTCCCAAATCTCTGAGCCACCACGCCCAGCCATCTTTGTTGGTTTTCTAACAGTTGAGAGGCAGAACATGAGAGGATGCCTCCAAATGAGGGCAGAGCAGCAGCTTTCCAACTTAGAGGCCCTCTGTCACAGTTTCTCCATAATGCTCCACATTCCATGTGCTAGCTCTGGAGAATCCCAAGTTGGGGTGCAAAATATCTTGGGCAGATGGCTGGGTTTCTCACTTCCATCTCCCTGACTCCACCGTTTGTTCTATTTTCCCCTTTTAAAATGTGGTTCATTCTAAAAGCAGATGAATTGGGACACACAGGACTTCTGAGGATAGATCCCAGAGAATTCAGCTGCAAAGCCCAGGAAAAGTGATATTTCTGGGAAAAAGCCAAGCACAGATTTCAGCAAAACCTCTCCCTCATGTTGAGCAAGTTTTTCTTTCTTGTTGAAACTTGTCAAATTCCCTTTATCCACCCTTCTCTCTAGACAGATGGACAGAGAAGAGACCAATATACGCTTTTAGTCTAAACATTTCTTTGATGAAACAGAGCTCTCCGCTAGACTCAGTTACTTATTCCTAAAGAAACACTCACATTTAATCTGCTTACTTCACCCCACACCTGGTGAAGACTTTATATACATTCCTTAAGTCATAGTGCTCCTCTGAAACACGTAACAAAAATGGTGACATAAAATGATTTTCTTCGAAACGATTTGAAGTGATTCAAGTGCTTAGTTTCATATCATCTCACCATGGGATGGTGAGAAGAAGACGTAGCAGAGAATGTGATCCCAATTAGGAAGATGGGGAAAACCGATGAAAAACGTGGTTTGTGAGTTAAAGGGCCCGTGTTTGTCCTGACTTTCAAACCAGTTTCTGTTCACCAGCTACCAACTGTTTTGAAGACATGTGAGCAAGGAGAAGCTGGAGAATTTGGCCAATTATGAGTATTTTACTACGTCGGGAGCACAGAAGTGATCCTGAATGTGTTCTTCAGATAAGAGGTCGCCCACTGACTTTGACCTCTCTGTCCTCTATCTAGGGAGAGAGGAGGGATGGGGAGAAAGAAAGACTGAAGCAATGGATGAAACAAATGCCTGGTGGCCTGATGGTTGTTTAAAGTAGATCCTGGTTAATTCCAGTAGGGTTTCTTCTGGCCTTAACTCACATAGCCTCACAGGTGAATCAATTCATCCTCTTAAATTCAAACAGAAGGCATCTGAGATCACCCTTCAGCGAGAGCAAATGAATCCCAGAGGAGACACATGCACAAAGAGAATGTTAATTCAATCACAGGGCTAATGTACCATTGTCTGTAATGTACTTCTTTCAATAACTTTACCAGCACCTGAGGTCATATCTAAATACATAAATCAGTTTGAGTGAATTAGTGGGAAACTGGTTAAATGGTAAAGAGACTAAGACTTATTTGTGGAAATGTCAGGAACTCCAGAGAGGCACAGCAAAGAGAGGATTAGAGGAGAAGGTGGCTGCCTCTAAATACTTCCAGAGCTCTCTTGTGCAAGAGTCTACACTTGATCCTGAAGTGCTTAGATGGCAGAGGTGGGGCCACTCATTGGAGTTATAGGAAGGCAGAGTTAGGTTCATTCTAAGAGGACCTGAAATCAAGGGCAACCCACTTTGAGCAAATCACTTTTTTTTAGTTTTTTTTAAGAGATGGTGTCTTGGTCTACTGCCCAGGCTGGAGTGCTGTGGTGCAATCATAGCTCACTGCAGCCTTGACTTCCTGGGCTCAAGTGATCCTCCAGCCTCAGCCTCCCAAATAGCTGGGACTACAGGCGCACACCACTACACCCAGGTAATTAATTTTTTTTTTCTTTTTGTAGAGACAGAGATCTTGCTATGTTGCCCAAGCTGGTTTTGAAGTCCTGGCTTCAAGCAATCCTCCGGCTTGGCCTCCTAAAGCACTGGGATTACAAGCTTGAACCACTGTGCCCAGCCAGCAACCCACTTTTGCGGGTCCCTTTGCATATGGCAGTTCCCTGAATCACCTCAAAGACCTGTCTAGCAGATATTATTTAACACTATGGTAGAGAAGTTAACACTGAGGTTCAGAGAAGGTAAGAAAGTGCTTTGGGTCACAATGCTTAAAAGCAGCAGAAACAGGATTAGATCCAAGTCTGGGCTGCTTCCAAAATTGTGGCCATCTGATGGCCTCCATCCAGGATAAAATAACTGCTAAAAAGGGAGAGAAATATGCAAGTCAATAAAGTACCTGGAACACTTCCCACTCGTGACAGGCAAGCATTTTCTCCAGAAAAGCGTTTTAAAGCCCTAACATTTTGATTATGGCACTCTCTTGAAGAAATAGAGCAGAGACACCATAAGCTGCCATTCTTCTTTCTTTCACTTCTTATTAAGGGTAGTTTTGTGGCAGCAATAAAGGAAAATAACTCAGTATCGACATTCAGTAAGCTCCCCATCAAACTTAGAGGAGAAACAGAAGAAGGATGTTGCTATAAAAATATCTGTAAACAGACCCATCCATATAAGACGAATTTAAAAGCCAGGGCAAATGGATTCTCGGTTGCCCTTTCTTCTCCATTTCTTTGTAACAAGTGTAATCTTTCCTAACTTAGGTCTGAACAATTCCAAATGATGACTTGATTTGCAGTGATCGACCTAGCGGGAACCGGGGGGGCTCGGGTTAGTGTTTAAACTATTGTGGTTGGGCATGGGATGCTAGCAAGTCACTTTGCCTCTTGGAGCTTCCGTTTCCTCTTGAGTAACTCGAAGGGACCCCTGTGATGCCTTTGACCTCAACCTGCATGAACACAGAATCATCCTACAACAATATCCTAGTATCTGGTTCTTGTCTTATTATTGAAATTGCTGTATATAAGCAGAGTGGGTGGCTAAAAATACAATATGATGAATCACTGTCCTGGGGGCAGACTATCTGGGTTTAAATTTCAGCCCCAGCTCACTTTACTCGCTGTGTGACCTGGGCACAGTACTCAAACTCTCTAAGCCTGAGCTCCTGCATCCATGAAATGGTTATAGTAACAGTACCTACTCCACACAGGTGGCTGACGGTTGAATGAGTTCATATGTCGAGAGTGTGTGCTATTATGGCTTCATTGTGTAGCAGTGGTTCTGAACTGTGTTTCAGGCTCACTCAAGGAGCTCTGAGATAGCCACATGCAAAAGCTCTATTTCATGGGGTCAGAGTCAATAGATCTGGGTTGGGCCTCAGGAAGCTGCAAAGTCCCTGATGCACAGCTAGAGGTGAAAACGCCAGTCATCAGTTCACATGAGGCCCCAAGGGCAGGCGAGGCATACTCGCATACAACCACTGTGTGGCTGAGCGGGAAGCACACACACTTTAGTTCCAGAAAGACATGAGTTCAAATACCGGCTTTGCAATTTCTTAGCCACGTGGCCTTGAGCAAGTACCTATTGCCTCTCATCAATAACATGGAGAGAACACCATCTTTCTGGCAGTTGTTGTGAGGTTTAAAGAGAGGTGAATGACAAATTTCAAGCCCTAGCAGGCAATCAATAAATGATACTTTAAAAAATATACATTTAACCTTACACAGATTGCTCGAACCAGAAGGGAAGATCACAGAAATAAAATTGCTAAGCTATTTGGAGCCTTTGAAATAGGCAGCTGACCTTCTAAGAACTGTGGATTATGATTTATCTTTTTAAAACAATAAATGCATGAGTATATTATTTTTCTCCCTTTGGAACAAAAGATATAGCATATTTATGTATTCTTTGCTATATGCTGCTTTTTTAAAAAACTCAATCATATATCTTGTGGAATTTTTTCAGATCAGTAAAGAACATCATTATTTTTACTTTACAGAATCATAGCATTCCATTGAATTGATGGTTCATAATTTAACAAGTTCCTTATTGACAGCTGTTGAGGATGTTTTCTACCATTTGCTTCTACAAATGGTGCAGGATTAGATAACTTTTAAATAAGTCTTTTCGAACAAATGTGTCTGTAAGATAAATTCCTAGAAGTGGAATTGCTGGATCGGGAAAATGGTACATTTGACATTTTGTTAGAAGTTGCCAAATTGGCCAGGTGCGGTGGCTCACGCCTTGAATCCCACCACTTTGGGAGGCCAAGGCGGGCGGATCACAAGGTCAGGAGTTCAGGACCTGCCTGACCAACATGGTGAAATCCTGCCTCTACTAAAAAAATACAAAAATTAGCTGGGCATGGCAGCATGCGCCTGTAATTCCAGCTACTCGGGAGGCTGAGGCAGGAGAATTCCTTGAACCCGGAAGGTGGAGGGTGCAGTGAGCCAATATTGTGCCACTGCACTCCAGACTGGGTGACAGAACAAGACTCCATCTCAAAGTAATAATAATAATAAATAAATTGCCAAATTGCCCTCTATAGATTTTGTACCAATTTATGCTCCTATCCACAATGGGAGAGGGGAGGCTGTTTCTCACCCCATCATTTACACAATCTGTTGTCAAATTTTCTGACTTTTGCCAATCTGATCATCAAAAAGTGGTATCCCGATGGAGTTTAATTTGCATTTGCCTTATTAGGAGTGTGCAATGCATATTTTCACATTTTAAAATAATTTCAATACCTTTTCCTGTAAAATGATTATTCATACACTTTACCGTTTCTCTATTGGTCTACTAGTCTTTGTCATTTTGATTTGTAGCAACTCTTGATATATTTTCAATAGCAGGCCTATGAAATAGACGAATTACGAATTTTTTTTTCTGGTTTGTCATTTTTTTTCTTTACTTTGCTTGTGGTGTTTTTGTTATGTATATTTTAGTTTGCCAAGCAGAATTTTTCAAAATGTAGTTGAATTTATCTAATTTTTCTCTTGCAGTCTTCGGGTTTTGTCTGATGGTTTCAAAAAGGTTTCCCCATTCTGATATCATAAAAGAATTCTCACATGGTTCCTTCTGATAAGTTTATTATTTTGTATTTTTCATTTAAGTCTTTGATCCATTTGAAATTCATCCTGGTGGAAGATATGGCTCTAACTTGTTTTTAACTGGGTGAATTGTATTTTTTTACACTTAGAGAAGCACAATATACAAGAAAACGTAGGTAGGATTGATAACAGCAGTCTTGAAGATTTCAAGCAAAGAGAAAATGAACAATTATTCTTGTTAGATATATTCAGCAGCTAAATTTCTTTTGGGTGTGAAAGCACACTCGATATTCTTCCCCCTCTCCTTACCAGTTGTCACTCATTTACCAAAAATATTAATCTGAACAGTGAATTGAGCTAAAAATTATAGATGGTAATTATAGATGGTATAGAGTGAAAGTTTCTGAAATGACATGAGTGATGGACTGTATTTTCCTCCCTTGCCACAGAATTCTCTTTTGTGGGCATCCTATCTCCTCGATTTTCAATGCTTTAAAAGCCTCAATGCAATAACAATATAATCATAAAAGCTAATTAGTAAAGATTTTGTGTCTTGTTAATGATGTACAATTGATTGTGGCTCGAGGACAGAACGAGAGTAACCATTCATCCGTGATGAGCATTGCATTTTATCTTCTCACAATGTGAAGGTGATGGCATTTTTATGACTGTGTTTCCATTATGGAGACATCTGAACCAACTCACCAATCTGTTTCGTAGCATCATCTTTTACTACTAGCAAACCTGAGCCCTTTAAAAATGTAGAGATAATTCTGGATGCCTGATTACGGGAGGAATGAGGAAAATTAATTACATATGGACCAAATGGTGAAAAACAGTCAGGCATCATTTATCTATTCTATCTTTGCTTAATTTCCTTTTTCAACTACACTTCTCTCCTATAAGGCCATTGGCCATAATTACATTATACAAATGCCCCATTAAAAATAACCTTAAAGCAGCTCCTTAAATAACTACAATCCCCCATCTCTTTTTTTTTTTCTGGACCATCTCATACTCATTAATTCTTTATAAATAAATATATGTAGATAGACACAGACATGCACAGATGTTAAAGTATCTATTTATGTAGAGAAGGAAACACCCTGTGGAGACTCTGGGACTTGCCAGGGAAAGCCACTCTCTGGGAATCTATTCTGCGCTAACTTCCTCTCCTGAGTCCAGTGGCTGGAAGCCTTCATTCCTGACTTCCTTCCCCGCTCACTGCCTTTCTTCTCTTTTCATAATTTCCTCCTCCACCTCAAGAGGCTCCAGCCCTGAAGCCATGCACAACTGTAGCTCCTATCTTTGGGGTTTGGTCCAATACCCCATTTTTCAAAGGCATGGGAGTCCGGCTTTTTTCAGAGTTGGTCTGGATCACAGAGCTGTGATGAGAAAAGTGCATCATGGGTGTGGAACTCCAGTGGGGAAGGATAATGAGTTTGTTGTGACGTGGTTCTTGTCTTAGATCATACAACCAACATGGTAATGCTGGCAAAGTAATTCCTGGTTGCCATTTTCTGACATTTGAAAAGATCTGAAGATACACCCCTTGGATGCCTGCAGAGAAGCTCTGGGGCTTCAGTCAATGACTCAGGGTAGCCACTGAACATGATGCTCGCAGTGGGTGCCACCTGGACTCCACTCTCTCTCTGGGATCATAGAGTCCAAGGTGTTCTGTGGCCTCTTGGCCAATCCCAGCAGCTCAGTGTGCAGAAGACCGAGGAGCCATTGGTCAGTGTAGGAGGTGCCTGGCGTTTTGAAGATGGGATCCAGAGGTCTCTTCACACTGAATGCCTCTTCCCCTCTTGTGCCAGCTTGATGCTGACTTCATTAAGTTTGGGCTGCTGGGCCCATGGGAGGAGAAAGGCAGGGGGTGGGTTGGGTAGGTGGATGGAACACAAGGCATCTCTTTATTTCTTCTTCTGTCTAAGTGAGTAGAGTTTGATTTAAATGGAAAAGCATGAATCTTTTTCTTTCCTCTTTACTCAAGGGCCGGCTCTAAGGGGGAGACACTAGGAGAAGTGGAAAGACTGAACACCGGGTGCATTGGGAGGGCTGTGGTTTTCAACCTTTAAAACTAGTGTCCTTGGAGGAGTAAAATGGCTTGGAGCCATCCTCAGCCACTCACTCAATCACCCTTCCCCTTTGCTGGTATCCGTTCACTGAACAGAAACTTTTTACAATGAAGGGCTTGAATATTTGATACTATAAAAATCTTTTTTTGTGTTGAAGAAGGGCCAGGTGCAGTGACTCATGACTGTAATCTCAGTGCTTCAGGAGGCCAAGGCAGGTGGATCACTTGAGCCCAGGAGTTCAAGACCAGCCTGAGCAATGTGGTGAGAACCCTGTCTCTACAAAAATATAGCTAGGTAGGGTGGTGCGTGCCTGTGGTCCCAGCTACTCAGAAAGCCAAGGTGGGAGGATGGCTTGAGCTCAAAAGGTCGAGGCTGCTGAGAACTATGATCGTACCTCCAGCCTGGGTAACAGAGTGAGACCCCATCTCTAAAAAGAAAAAAAAAAGGAGGATGGTGCTGAAGTTGAGTTCCCAGTGGTTTGAAGAATTTGTTCTGATGGCTTTGGTAAATGGTTTTTGTAGACACCAAGTGTCTAGCTAAATAACAAATCATGAAATAGAGGGGTCTGAAATTGGGACAGGAGCTATTTTCACGAGTTACCACAATCCTATCATGAGAGAATAACCACTACAACATACACACACCACAATGCTCAAATCTGACTGTTCTCAACTTTGACTGCCAAGGTATTTTCCATGGAAATTCTCCTTTGGCTCAGCACAGGCCTAGATTTCCGGGTGCCATGCATGGCACACTTTTTGCAAGAGACATTTTGCAGTAGAGGCGTATTTAATACATGCTGATAGCTGCTGCTATTCTGTCTTACACACTTTAACTGAACTTTCGTATTTTGTACTTGTGCCCCGAGGCAATTTAATCAGGAAAGTTGCAATGTGATGTGCAAAAATGATAAATAAGTAAATGATATCTAATTTCCAAAAGAGGGCAGCGGCAATGGGGAATCATGGTCCCCAGAGTCCCTCTTCATGTCACCCTCAAGAAATCCTTGCAATTCTGCCATTCTTCTATATGTCCCTGAGTGAGGCAGTCCCATGATAAGGTGCTATTAAAGAAATCATACGTATCCCCTCACACACACAGAATAAAATGAACATTAAGAATGGTATCACTTCCTCCTGCAGTTATCACTATTTATAAGACCATCACACATTTCCTTTGTCTTTATCCAGGTCCCCATGTGAAATCCTGACTCTTTGGAGCCTTTTGCCCCATTTGTTCAGACCCAGACCTCGCTGGGACCACAGAGAGAAGCACATGAGAATGGCCATTCTCTCACCTGCACCTCCCATCCTCAGACACACACACTGCACTGGGTTCTTCTTAGTAATGACCTCTGGGGTTCTAGCAACTGCAAGATTCAGAAACCACGGTTCAGGCCCTGGCCCTTTCCCAGTGCAAACTTCCTGCCTCTCTTCAAGAAGACAAGGTCAAGGTAGGGAAACCCAGGGAAGCTGCAAACCCTCAACTCGCCTCCTGCAGCCAGGGGATAAACTCAGGAAGCAGAGGAGGGAGGTGGGATGATATATGGTCCCAGGCATTGCCAAGGTAATCAGAGAAGACTGTCAAGCAACCAAGGGTTAGAAAGAGGATGCTGTGCCCTTTTAGCATTGAAAAAGGCAAAGTTCCATCACCTGAAAAGAATGTGAATGTCTCAGGTAGACAAAATAAGGGTTTTCAGCCAAAACTGATCCAAGTCATGTAAAGTGAGTTTGAATTTGTAGGTGAGTTTTTTTTTTGGCGTGTGTGTGGGTGTTTTGTTTTGTTTTGTTTTGAGACACAGTCTCACTCTGTCACCCAGGTTGCAGTGCAGTGGTGTGATCTTGGCTCAATATAACCGCCTCCCAGCTTCAAGTGGTTCTCATGCCTCAGCCTCCCGAGTAGCTGGGACTACAGGTGCCTGCCACCAAGCCTGGCTAATTTATTTATTATTTTTTTTTTTTGTATTTTTAGTAGAGATGGGGTTTTGTTGTGTTGGCCAGGCTGGTCTTGAACTCCTGGCCTCAAGCGATCCATCTGCCTCGGCCTCCCAAAGTGCTGAGATTACAGGCACGAGCCACCATGCCTGGCCTCTGGGTGAGGTTTTTAAAAGACAAAACAAAACTTAATGTATTCCTGCTTGAGAAGCTTCTGCCACCCTCCTCTGCGGCATGATGGCCTCCAGCATGGCACTAGGTGTACCATCTCTCTTATCCACAGTGGTGATGCCAGGCCTGGGGAGATTGCCTAAAGGCATAGCCCCACTGGAAGCTGTGCCATCCACAAGACATGAGTGGGGTTTGGGGACTGATACGTTGCTCCAGAAAGTGCAGTGGCTTTGGGAGTGGCACAGGGTTGAAAGGAGAGAGAATATGGGAAGGGGATGCAATGGAGAAAGCTGAGAGGAGGTGGCCTTGGAGACGGAGGGAACACATGTATAGAGGATCCCCTCAAACTCCAGGAAGTGAGACTTCACATGCAAATATTTTCACCCTGAATTTCCCTTCTCTCTCGCAGAGATGGTCCCCTCACCTCCTCCAATTCTCTCTGCGTAAATACTGTTGTCACCTGCTGTTTGTGTGTGCATGTTCATCTGGGGGAACCTAGGTCCCGGCAGTGTCTGGAACACGTGAAAGAGTTGCTCCTGCTTCTCCACAGTCAGGAGCAGGAAACTTACCTTTCAGATGGGTACAGAGACAGGTAAGCATTTTTGCAGGAAGCCAGAGACAGCCAATGCCAGCAGCAGAAGAATTCAGACAGGGGTTTGATCACAATAAGAAGGACCATGGAGAGTTTGAAAGACCCCAAGATTTAGAACGTAAAAACATGACAGCCACTGTGCAAGAGGGTCTGCCTGTCTCAGGGATGTGGATAGGTAGAGAATGAAGAGGAAGGGCTCAGAGGTCCCGACTATCATACAGAAAGGAAACTATGGTGCTTCATGCAGAGAAACAGCCCTCCCAGCCTAGTGGGGCTTCATGTAGCCTTGGCTTCCTGAACATTCTTGAAGCCTTCTGAAATGTTCAGAAAACAACCAATTTAGCCAAAGTTTAAATTGAAGCCCACAAATTTACATAAAGCTTGATCAAACAGCAGAACATCAAGTCTTAGGCCCAACACAGAAGGTGTCATCACAAGACAGGGTGTGGCTTTGACAGCAGCCCCCAAATTTGGAAACCATCCAAACCTTTCCCTCCAGAGCAGGGGGCTCTGGGCCTAGCTCACAGGACATGCTCCTGAGGCTAGCTATTTTTCTGCTATTACTTTAGCTAAGAGAGACATGTAAGGGCTGGATGTAAACTCCCAGAGGGCACCTCCTGGTCTAGAGAAGATGCAGCATGAGCTCAGGTGGGAAGCAAGGTCTGTATTGAGATACTGAATACAAGACCAAGAATACAGAACTGGAGGACTATGGGTGAAGAAGGTGCAGACCAGGCTGTATTATGGAAGTGGTTTCCATCCCTCTCTCCATCCATGTGAACTTGCCCACTTTCCAGCTGCATGATCTGATGAGCCCAGGTTTCCGGCAAAATACAGAGGCCCAGCCCTTCTGGAATGTTTAAATTTCTGAATTAAGAGAAGTGGGTACCCACACAATGTGTCCAAACCTACATCCAGCTTTCTCATTCCCTTGCATGATCTGTACATATCTAACACCCCAAGGGCAATTCTTTGTGATTTTCCTACCATGCTTGGACGTTCTTGCCTCAAGCTCCTACGGGATCCCATCTCTCCCCCGCTGGCTTGCTCCAACACACTCTTCACGAAGACTTTCCTATGGCCCCAGACTGGAAGCATTTTCTCTCTCCTCAAATGCCATATTTTTCCTTTGTGGTGAAGATGTGTGTATGTGTCTGCTTACACTACTCATGACCTTGAAAGCAGAAAGTTGAAGGCATTCAGGTGTCTAGCGGGGATTACACAGTAGGCACTCACTCCCTCATACATTTCTTGATTCTATAAACTTGAAAGCCAGGCATTGTTCTAGGCACTGAGGACACTGAGGTAATAGGACACCGCTTTCCTCTTTCGTATGCTTGTTAGGAATTCAACACAACACGAAATAATCGACAAATTCAGGGAATGTTAATCTGACCATCCCCAGTTACAAATGATGTTTCTTGCTACCTTCCATTCCTGCCCTCATAAATCAAGGTAATTACTTGGCAATCTGGCTATGCCTTGTAAGGCAAAAGAGCTGTTCATTTCTGGTGTCAAATGGTGAACAGGGAGGGGAGGAAAATGGTAAATAATCCTGCCTCCCATCTGTGCCCAATCAGCTCTAAATCTCCAGGAAAAAATGTGCTCAGGATCACCAGAGAAATGTCCTTCCAACTGTGCGTGGAAAGGTGTGATTTTGTGCAGCAGGTAAGGGACTGGGTAGAGTAAGTGTGTGCTGAGCTTTTGTGTTTGAAAGCGAGCCTGTGCACTTCTAATGGATTGGAAGCTTTCCTTGCCTTCTCCGATTTTACACACAGCAAGGACAGCAAAGCCTTCCAGACCTGCCTGTGACATGCGCTGCACATTCTAAAGATGCCTGTGCAATGGAAAACACCACTGTCTGCTCCAGCACAGCTGCCATTCTTCCATCTTATCGAGCTTAATGCAACAACTCCTCACAGGGAGAGATTTTAAAATGTGTTCTTGGCAGAAGAAAGACTCAAAGATGGGACAAATGGGTCATTTAAATGCCTGTTAAAATGGAAACGGACATAGTATAGTCAGAGGATTGTGGCAGCTAAGAATAGAGTCTCTGGAGCAAATCTGCATAGGTGGCAACCCCAAGCACAGGAGGTCCTAGTTGTATGAACTTAGGTAAGTACAGAGGGTTCGTACTTCTCTATACCTCATCTCTAAATGGAGTCAGTAAAAGAACTTACCTTAGAAGTATTATTGTATTAAATGAATTAACATTTGTAAGGGGCTTAGAATAGTGCCTGGCAGTCACCATGTGAGTCTTTATTAAATTAAAAAAAAAACAAACTAAAACTTTATCTTCTTTAGGAAAAGAAAAAGAGAACATATATCCCCCTACCTTTTGATTTCCAACAGTCTACTGAGAGGCCAACATTATTTGCAGGGAAAGAAAAGGGGTAAGTTTTATCATATACAGTACACTTTTATGCTTACTAATCTCTTAAACTGAAGGAAAACATCCAAAGAGGGAAAAAGGAGTCTTCCCCAAAGGCTACTTAAATAAAAACTGAATAAATGAAAGCTCTGTAGGTAATTTAACCCTCTGGATAGAGTGACACAATTTCTATACCCTTAATGAGTATCACGTGCATTCCAGTGGGGAGAGAAATTCCCCAAATTGGTCCTCTTTATGCCTTGTTTCCTTCTTGATGTGCAATTTCATCTTTCTGGAGCTCATATAAATCTCCCCCGGCCTATATTATCTTCCCATTATGAGCCAGAGGCCATGATGACAGCCACCTGTTTTAATGACAGAGCCAGGATGGCATCATTTTCAGCAGAGTGTTGTTAGTCTGGGTAACCTTTCACTTCAGGAATACCATCCCCACCCTCTTGCAGCTACATGCCAGTTCCAGAGCACCTGTTCCCCTCTACTTTGAAAAGGTAAATTCCTCCCCAAGGGGGCTCCCCTGCCTACAGCCCAATCCCCTGCTACACAATTTGTATAAATCTTGCACTTTTGGTCGCTATGGTTTTCTCAATCAAACCAGCAGGGGGGAAACCGTGGGAGGTGGAAACATATTGTTTGAGGGTATGCATTAACATCCCATAATAACCCAGCCAGAAATTTGTCAACATCATTAACAGCCCCTTTCCTGGGGCTTCTATCCTGGAGCAGCTGCTGAGGGGCCCTCGCTGTTGACTCCCCCAGGACATTAGGTGTGTGGGATGAACAGCACCGCAGGGTTCATGCCAGTGACTGCCAGCAACACCATTTACTACTCAGATACACCCAGAGAGGGGCTCCCAGAGCTCTGGTCACCTCCACTGAGCCCCAGTGACATCCCCAGCCTCCCTGTACTGCCTAGATGGCTAAACATGGATTTCACCTTCAAAGCTGTGCTGGCAAGCCCACCTAAGTCAGGCCCAGGTAGTTCTTGGCTTGTCCCTGGTCCTGGGCACACAGTGTGGTGTAAACTGGAAATCACATGGGTCTCGGTGCAGAGCTGGCTCTTCCTCTTACAGGGTGGAAGACCACAGGTGGGGCTTGTCACTTCCCTAACAAAATGCTGTGGTGCCTATAGGTGGCATGTGCTGGGGTCTGGCCAAGAGCAGGTACTCAGGGCAAGTTACCTGCTTTCCTCCCTCCCAGGATACCCAAAACCTGCTCATCAGCCAAGGTCCAAGGCTACTGCATGAAGCCGAAGGAGGGAAATGCTGTCAGCTGCCCCCTCCACCAAACAACCTTGTTCTCCCTGCTTCTATGCTGGGTCCCCTGGCAGCATCCCCACTCCTGGGTTAGCACCTACGGCTCCCATCCATTCTTAGGCTGAATGTCTAAGACTCCCTGATGTTCCAGTCCCACACATTGCTCTGAATCCACACACTGCTTTCCTGCTTCCATCCTTGTTCAGATGGAAGCCTAGGCTCTCCTCTCAGGCTAATCCCATCTGTGCCCTGGATCCCATGCCCTCTTGCCTTCTCAGGGACTCTGCCCTCTTTCCCCCTCTCCTGATGCCTTCTATGCACTTAGATGAGTAAGTTTCTCCTCTCTTTAAGAAACATCTGGCTGGATGCAGGGACTCATGCCTATAATTCCAGCACTTTGGGAGGCTGAGGCAGGCAGCTCACCTGAGTTCAGTTGTTTGAGACCAGCCTGGCCAATGTGGCGAAACCCCATTTCTACTAAAAATACACAAAAATAGCTGGGCATGGTGGTGCACACCTTTAATCCCAGCTACTTGTGAGGCTGAGGCATGAGAATCGCTTGAACTTGGGAGGTGGAAGTTGCAGTGAGCTGAGATCACGCCATTGCACTCCAGTCTGGGCAACAGAGTGAGAGTCTATCTCAAAAAAAAAAGAAAAGAAAAGAAAAGAAAAGAAATCCTCCCTCCAAGTTTATTCTGACCCGCTCACTACCATTCTTGTGAGGGGACCTCTCTTGTCCCCTTTAAAGCTGAGCTTAAATGAAATGAAGTTCCCATATTTGCTCAGTTCAAACTCACTTCAAATCCACTCCACCCTGGCTTCCTTCTTAACTCAGAGGCCAAGGCTGCTTCTGTGTGCACTGCTCTCACCTGATCCTTAGTGCCTATGATGACTGTGGACTAGTTCAGATCCTCTGTTCTTCTCATGCAAAATACTTTCTCCAGGTCAAATTGTTTTGCCAGTAACTCCCAAATCATCTACAGCCAAGGGGAGAAGTGTTTCAAGACGGAGGTGCTCAGTGGTATCAAATACTGCCAACAGACCAAGTAATACATGCACTGAAGTGTTTACTGGATCTAGCTATATGTAAGTCACTGACAAATTCTGTAAAGTTTTTGTGGTGGGGTAGGGAGACTGCAGATCAGTTACACAAACTCAGTGAGTTAAAGTGACTTACAAGGCTCAAAGTCACACACCTAGATAGACTCAATACTAGATAAGAGACTCTTGACTTCTACTATGTTATTTCATAGTTAAGTATGGACTCAGCTTGCCTTCCCTTGTGAGGGTAGAAAACTACTTTTTAAGGCATGGCTGGTCCACCCTCACATGGGCAAGTTTCAGAGTCATATTAAAGAGCAATGTTGGGGCTGAGTGTGGTGGCTCACGCCTGTAATCTCAGCACTTAGGGAGGCGGAGGCAAGCAGATCACCTGAGGTCAGGAGTTTGAGACCAGCCTGGCCAACATGGCAAAACGCTATCTCTACAAAAAAAAAAAAAAAAAAAAAATAGCTGGGAGTAGTGGTGCGTGCCTATAATCCCAGCTACTCAGGAGGCTGAGGTGGGAGAATTGCTGGAACCCGAGAAGCAGAGATTGCAGTAAGCCAAGATTGTGCCACTGCACTCCAGCCTGGGTGACAGAGCGAGACTATGTCAAACAAACAAACACAAAACAGAAAAGAGCAATGTTTGGTAGCTGATATAGCTAGTTCTTCAAGAACAGTGTTTTGCCTTAGGCTCCAGAGTCCTTCTAGAGCATCTCAATCATTCCTAGCACATGCCTAGATCATAAGACTTTGATTCCCTATCCTAATCTGCCCGTCCTTGTAAGAAATATGCACATGAGTTTCTGCTCCTACCATTGTCTGTAGCTCTCGGGTCCACATGGCTTTTTCCTTCCAGAGGTCAACTAACACTCTTCCTTTGGCCCCATGTGGGAGTTCTGCCCCTCACAGGTAGCAACTTGATAGCAATACTCTTACCAAACGCTAGAGGTTCAGTCTAGGTTTCCTTGCTGGCTGCACAGAAAGCCAATCACTGAGACAAGTATTGCCAGGAAGAAGACCTTATTCAGCTGACATCAGTTGGAGAGATGGGAGACAAACCCCAAATCTGTCCTCTCCCCAACAATAAAGTTAATGGTTTATATAGACAGGAAGGACAACAGGAGGGGCAAGGAAGAGGAGTTGGTTAACAGGCGGCAGGTGCATTTCATTGTACAAATATAAGTTTCTGAAGCTTCAGTTCTATGGGCATCCCGGCTTGTTGGAAAATAGCTCAATACTTGTGGGTCCTGCCCTGAGCTTCCCCTTGGCTTGAACTGTGGTTCCTTTTTGGCCACAATGGGACTGTTGCCAATTATCCAAGAAATAGTTAATCTGATCATCATATTTTCTTGAACCTAAGATTTAGTCTTCATTCTCAAGGTATTAATCCACATCACCACAAATAATTAAGAATTTGTCCTAGAACTTAGCATTTATTGCATCAAAAATAACTCCCCATCATATAGCAATTTTAGAATCAAGTCTACGTATAAAGCATCTAAAATGGCCCCCAGTAATCCCTACCTCTTGGTATTCATGTCTTTGTATAATCCCCCCTTTGAGTATGGGCCGAATCTCATGACTCATTTATAATGAAGAGAGTGCAGTAACAGGGATGGCATGTCATTAGATTAAGTTACAAAATGACTATGACTTTCATCTTGTGGCCAGATTTTATTCTCTCTCTTGTTTGCTACAATGGAAGCTAGTTTCCCTATGGAAAGACCCACATGGCAAGGAAGTGAGGGCTGTCCCAGGCAACAGAAAGGCAGGGACTAAGGCCCTCAGTCCAATAGACTGTAAGAAACGGAATCCTTCCAACAACTACACAAGTGAGCTTACAAGCAGATCCATCCACAGTCAAGTTTTCATATCAGATCACAGCCCCCTTGACTGCAGCTTTGTGAGAGACGGTGAGGCATGAGTGCCCACCAAAGCTGTGCCCAATTTCCTGACCCCAAGAAACCGAGATAACAAATGTTTGTTGTTTTAAGCAGCTAACTTTTGGAATCATTTTTATACATAAGCAGATAACCAATATTGCATGTAAGCTAACCCTTTTGCATGATCCAAGAGTAGAAAAGAATCACATCCAAGACAATTTTTTTTTCCTGAGGCCCAAATCAAAATGAAGACAGAAAATTATATTGTCAAAATTCACAAATTCATGCATGATACATGATAAGGAACATGATGTTATGAAGATTATTGACTTTTGGTTTTTTTTTTTTTGAGACAGAGTCTCATTGTCACCCACGCTGGAGTAAAGTGGTGTGATCTTGGCTCACCACAACCTCTACTTCCTGAGTTCAATCAATCCTTCTGCCCCAGCCTCCCCAGTGGTTGGGATTACAGGCCCCTGCCACCACACGTGGCTAATTTTTGTATTTTTAGTAGAAAAGGAATTTCACTATGTTGGCCAGGCTGGTCTCAAACTCCTGACCTCAAGTAATCCACCCGCCTTGGCCTCCCAAAGTGCTGGGATTGTAGGCGTGAGGCACTGCGCCTGGTCGACTTTTGATTTCTAAGGTTAACTATTAATAGGAAAGTAACACGCATATCCTTCTATTCCTACCATCCCAACTGAGTAAATGGAAGAGACGAGTCGTTGTTGCTTGCTGGGTGTCACTTGGCTGTTGTTTTCTCTAGCTGATTTGGGCAGATGCAAAGTGGCTCTAGGATCCAAGTGCAGCGTTAGCATTAGCGAATTCCCAAAATATCTTGTTTTCCTGGGGTAAATTTACTTTATAACTACTACCATTGCCAACCAGAAATTAAATCAATAAATCAGTATGAGGAAATTGTCAAGAGGAGCTGGGAGTCCTGCTAGAAGAAACCAAGGGTTTATGGACTGAATTCCCACACTCCTCTGTAGCTGGCCTGCCACCCAGTTCCAGGGTCATGGGAGGCCTAGAGAGGGGGATGGCATCAGGACCCTGGGGGCAGGAAAACACTCCAGCACTCTCGGTCCAAGTTGGCTATGGTGTCTCCGTAGCACATTTCTTCACTCCTCCAGAAAAAAAGAGAAAGTAATCATTGCCAAGCTCCTTCTGCTCTTGTTTCTTGCAGGGAATATGTATTTCTAACTTATTAACCCTTTGCAGATACTTTCCATTTCTGCATGCTCAATGCTGCTTTTCTGTGAGCCCCCTTTTCCTCTGGTGTTGTTTCTTTAGAACAACATCACTCAGGACCCCGTGAAGAAGATAAAAGATCACCCTGACTATAAGTTATGAAGTTAACACAGTTGGCATACTTAGATGTTTGGTGGAGAAATGGCCTTTTGAGGTTTTACATTAGCACTGCAGGGTAATTCACTGAATCATGTGGAAATCATGATTGCTACAAAAGTTACAGATGATCAAAACCAGCAAATAAGCCAAAAATATATGTATTTTTGGAAGGAACAGCTCTCTGCAACCCTTCTTCTCCCTACCCTTCATGCCACACATACATACACTACACATATGAACACATTGAGATTTATGCTTGGCCAGACACACTCCCAGGTTACAACTACTATGTACATAATGAGAACTACCAGAATAATAAATGAAAGCAATCCCATGCTATTCCTAGATGTTTCTATGTTTAGTGCCATGCATTTAAAATATCCATATGAGTTACTGAATTTTGTATACTTCATTCAAATATGTTAGTAGAATATAAACAAAGCCATTTGTGTGACACGGAACCTCTTGATACTTGAAAATGTCCAAGTGACTAAAGCAATTTTTTCATTTTTGTCTGGATGCTGGACATCGTCCTTACCTCAAACCTGCACTCCTCAGTCCACACTACTCCTTTCCCTGCATGGCAAAGGAGCAAGTTAGCTGCCTTTGTGGGACTTAGCAGGGATTATCCACAGTTCTTCAATGATTCATTGAGAACTGGGAACTGCCCAGAACACTGGGAACTGATTTATCTTGAATAATCAAAGATAAACATATGCTAATCTTG
Source organism: Nomascus leucogenys (assembly GCF_006542625.1). Lineage (NCBI taxonomy): Eukaryota > Metazoa > Chordata > Mammalia > Primates > Hylobatidae > Nomascus > Nomascus leucogenys. The sequence goes on from NC_044389.1 coordinate 104,350,448, forward strand.
TAAAAAACAAACAAAACAAAACAAAAAACCAGGTATAACTACTGATGTGAAAAGTGTAATTCCCCCAAGTGCCACCCTTTACAGTTAAGGTAGCCGACATATAGAGTATGTGCTCTCTCGTGCCAACCCTTTTGTTTCTTTTCCCACCTCCACACACATAATAAATTTGGCAAGCATAAAATTTAGATATTAGGTTGGGGACCTAAATCAGAAGTAAAATGATATTTTCAGAAACTATCTCTAATCGTTGATCTGTCTATGGACGCTGCCTGACATGTTGCCAATGCTAGCTTTTCTGATTCTATTTGAATCATTCATTTTTCTCCTTCCCTCCCTTCATTGAATAAACACTTATTAAGAATTTGCTAATTATCAGCTGAGTAGGGCGGCTCACACCTGTAATCCCAGCACTTTGGGAGGCCAAGGTGGGTGGAACACCTGAGGTCAGGAGTTTGAGATCAGCCTGGCCAATATGGTGAAACCCTGTCTCTACTAAAAATACAAAAATTATCACGGCGTGATGGCTCGTGCCTATAATCCCAGCTACTTGGGAGGCTGAGGCAGGAGAATAGCTTGAACCCGGGAGGCAGAGGTTGCAGTGAGCCAGATCACACCACTGCATTCCAGCCTGGGTGACAGGCGAGACTCCGTCTCAAAAACAACAACAACAACAACAAAACAAAAGAACTTGCTAATTATCAAGCACAACAGACCAGGTGATGGGGTTACAACAGTAGCCACACTGATAAGGTGGAGACTGTCAGGGCCCTGCCTATATGACCTCAGCCTGCCCTGAAGGTTGTCTGCAGATCCCTCCCCAAGAAGCCTGTGGGTCTCAGGCTTTCTGACTTTCAGAGAGGGATTTTCCTGCTGCAGGAGCGCTTGGCCTAGGCATGGAGAAAGACAGATGCACACAAGAGCAAACACCCCTGGGGTGACTTCAACTAGCGAGAGGCAGGGCAGATGGAAAAAGACAGCAGCTTCTTCATCCCTCAGTGGGGCAGTGCTTGACGGGGTCCCCAGCGGGCTCGAGCCTGAGTTGTCCAGGCACTAACCCACCTACACTCAGGCTTTGCTGACCTCCTCCATTCCTGTCTCACATCCCCCTCCCTCATGTCCTTAGACTCAAATTCTTGTCTCAAGATCTTCTTCGGGGAAATTCAGTGAACCTACAAACTCACTTGGGAGACAAAGAAAAGGACCTCCAAATTGTCATATAACTCCTGTTTTCCCCCAAGTAATTCAAATAGCAGAATGCTAAAATAATTCAAGTTGAGAATCTTCTAAACTCAAGTTGCCTGACATGTTTGCAATGGTATTTTAACATATCCCTCAGTGTCACAAAAACCCATGAAGTGTTCATTCAGATGAAATTTGAAGGACACGGAAAACCCAGGCATATTCTGTGAAAGAATTATCATCTGATGCCCAAAATACAATGCTCTTGCATTTTTCATTCTCTACATTTAAAGATAATCCTTTGGTATTTGGGTCTTTGGATTGGCTGCTCTGCTCAGCCCTTTGTTAAATCTAAATAACATTTCCTACACTGCAAAATAATATAATACCTTGAATCAAACCAGTTGTTCTTGGTAAACTTTACTTGAATGCTATTTTTCATCAACATCACATGCCCATTAGAAAACAAAGAATAGCTGGCTTTTCACTAAAGTGATTAGTTTTCTATGATTGAATTCTGCATATTCAGTATTACCCGTTTCCCCTCTATCTCTCTTGAGTCATTCCAAATTAGATTTCTATATCTAAGATACCTCAGTTTACTTTAGTGGAGGGGATAGACTGAATGGGAATAGAGTCAAAAGTAGAGAAGAATTTTGCTTCTCTAATATTTTTCAGTGCATATAGAGTAAATAAACAAAGACAATTTGAATACCTGTGCAGTCAATAAATGTCAGTTTCCAGGAATCAATATCAAAACTATGGTTAATTCATAGTCCCCCTTTCCCTCCCTCCATATATCTATCTATCTATCTATCTATCTATCTATCTATCTATCTATCTATCTATCTATACATTCATACACTATCATGCTATCTAGACTTACACTGTCTACAGCCACTGATACAGAATGAGAACATCTAGGAACTCAATTACTTGACACAAATAACACTTCACATTGGTAAAATAAACACTAATATAAAAACTTCTGTCACTCCATCAATTATAGCTACTCATCACAAACTCAGAAGTGAAAGTCAAATCTTGATTGATGCTGTATCCTAATATGATACTGTATCCTAAGCTCAATAACAGAATATTGCCTTTCTCAAGTTCTTTTCAATCCACAGGATTCCACAGCTGTTTTACAGTAATTCAGAGTTTGAAGACAAATTACTCCTGCAGTACCAGTTTCCAAAATGCTTTGTAGCACCTTCTCAAAACACAAATGGGAAGAAGCCAATCAGAAATAAGGTAGAATTGGCCAGGCCAGGCACGGTGGCTCACGCCTGTAATCCAGCACTTTGGGAGGCCAAGGCGGATGGATCACCTGAGGTCAGGAGTTTGAGACCAGCCTGGCCAACATGGGAAATCCTGTCTCTACTAAAAATACAAAAATTAGCTGGGTGTGGTGGCACCTGCCTATAATCCCAGCTACTTGGGAGGCTGAGGCAGAAGAATCGCTTGAACCTGGGAGGCGGAGGTTGCAGTGAGACAAGATTGCACCACTGCACTCCAGCCTGGGCAACAGAGCGAGGCTCTGTCACACACACACACAAAAAAAACAAAAAGAAGAACAAAAAAGAAGAAAGAAGGTAGAATAAATAAAAGCATTACATTCATTCATTCATTCATTTTTATTGAGATGTAATTAGAGCCTAAGCATCATATGCTTAAACCTCCGGATGAGAGACTTGGCAAGTGTTGGTTACTTCTTTCAAAGATGAGACTGGTGGCTCTGTAGTCGTTTGCTCCTCAAAGGATGGTCTGAGGACCAGAATCATCAGAAACCCCATGGGAGCTTGTCAGAAATATAGAATTTCAGGTTTCGCCCCAGACCAGCTGAATCAGAACATGCATTTAAACACAATCCTCAGGCCACCCAAATTTGAGGAGCACCATTCTACACTGTGATATGCCAGCATCGACACTTGTTTCAGCACTTTGCTTTTGCTTGTTTCAGCACCAGAACAAGGTTATGGTGGAAAACACTAGAAATGAAGATTTTGTCCCCAGGGATGGGGGATACAAGTTACCAAAGAAGTGATGAGAAAAGGTACAGACAACCAGAAAGTAGTTAAAAGGGTTCCTGACTCTTCTGCCCCAAGAACGGGCCCTGCAATGATCAATGGGCTCCATCCACCCCAAGCAAATGTTAGCTTGTCCAGTGATCCCACATAGTGTTGTCATGAAGACTTGCTTTCCACTGTCTGATCTTCAGCCTATTCATCTGTAAAACAAGGAGACGATGCAAAACAGGTTCCATGGAGCTCTAAGGTTCTAGGATTCTAGATACAAAAACTAACAGGCTGAGTGTATACTGCAGGGAGAACAGTCATGTAACATGAGAATTTTTGCACAATTATGCAGATTACTTTGTGATCTTGGACAATCTTTATGTCAAAATGTGATTATTGCTCCATTCAAAGTAACCATTTCTTTACCTTCTTTCTAACCTCTGAATGACTTATTGTTTCTTTCTTTTCTCTCTCTTTATTATTTTATTTTATTTTGTGAGATGGAGTCTCACTCTGTCACCCAGGCTGGAGTGCAGTGGTACCATCTTGGCTTACTGCAACCTCTGCCTCCAGGGTTTAAGCGATTCTCTTGCCTCAGCCTTCTGAGTAGCTGGGACTACAGGTGTGTGCCACCACGCCTGGCTAATTTTTTTTTTTTTTTTTTTTTTTGTATTTTTAGTAGAGACAGGGTTTCACCATGCACCATGTTGGCCAGGCTGATCTTGACCTCCTGACCTCAGGTGATCCACCTGCCTTGGCCTCCCAAAGTGTTGGGATTACAGGCGTGATCCAAGAACTTATTATTTCTTTCTACTTTACAAAAGTCAACTAGAAGGCACATGTGTATCAGAGAAGGGAGAAAAATCCATGAGAGAGTGGAAGAGAGAAAGGATGAAGAATTATAAGAAATATTTGCAGAACCACTGGATTATGAGAATTCCTAAAAACCAATGTGACACCATCTTGCTTTCCAGGGATTAATTCCTTTTGCAGTGCTTCATTTCCCAATTGTAAAGTAGGATTGTTCTTTATTATTGCTAGAAATGGGAACATATCTTTGTTAACTTCCCAGGCATCCCTGTATGATGTATGAGTGGCCACACACATTAACTAACAAAACGTGAAGTCCCTGTGGCTCAACAACCCTTGGGATGATATGCCATATTAGTTACCAGCCACTGTATGACCTATTTTCCCTTACCTGTTATGCCTAAGTTTCTCTCAAAGCACTGTCTCAAACTCATCTCTGCTATTTTATAGGAAATTTTAATTTCCTATGGACACTTAGGCCATACTGAAGCAAGGTGACAAAATGAATAGCTACAATGTCTCACGAATCTTGGGTTTCCATTCACCCTGGTATTCAAGAGAAATTCTTGCATCATGGAAGTTGAAGTTGGATAGGGCTTTCTCAGCTGAACACTGTCATCTGCCAGAGCTTCAGGCAAGAACTCAGAACAGATAAAACCCCAGACATGACAAAATAAGCCAAGGAATACCAGGCCAAGATGTGAAAGGCCAGATGAGAACAAGCAGCATATACGATTCTGTTGCCAACAGATCTCCCCCAACAGTGTCGTGCACCAAATTTCCACAGTGAATGTCAGGAAAAAATGGCAATTGAGGTGGGTGGTCAAAAGAGAAGCACAGTCTATGATGAAGTCACCCGAGAGAAGTCCTTTTTCCTTTTTCTCCTGAGAAATTACCAGAAGAAATTAAAATCCTTTTGAGTATTGCATTTACCTCTGAAGTAACATTATTTGTTCTTAAGGAATCTCTATCAAATTTGCATCTTGTCTAATTTAGCAGGGAATGTCACCAGGATAAGACAACTGCAAAACCCATTTGGGTGTGCCAAATGGCTTCAACTGAACCTCCGTGCAAACAACATACAAGATGCTTTCTTACTAAATGCCCAAACATCAAGTTCTACATCCAGAACTGCCCCTCAACCCTCACCCTCTCAAACTCAGTAAAAAAAAAAAAAAACCCTCTTTCTAGCTCTGCATTTCCAATGAATGCCTCTTCCTCCAGACATCCCTAGTTTTTATTCATGATACTATGACATTCCTAAACTGGAAATGTGAGAATCATGTGGACTGCTCGCTCCCTCCTTCATTGCCTGAGTTTAAGCAAATAATATTGATTAGTTTTCCCCAATATTTTCTGTAATCAACTATTTTGTTTTTGTTTCTACAATGATCAGTCTAGTTCATGCACTTGTTATTCTCACTTCAACCATTCAGAAAGATTCTTAGCTCCCATTTACTCATGAGTTCATTTGATTCATATTTGAGCACGTGTTGTGTGCTGGAGGCACTATGCTAGGTGTTGAGGATAGAAACGTGAGCACAGTAGACTTGGGGCCACTCCTCAAGGAGTTTACAAGCTGCTGGCTCTTCCCACCATGATAGATGTTACAGATTACCCTCAGATTAACCTTGCTAACCTGCTCTTTGAATTCTATTTTTAACCCTGTTCCAATGCCCCTACTCGTACTGAAAACAAAACAAAGCAAATCACAATGAGGTATCATCTCACCCCAATTAAAATGGCTATTATCAAAACGACACAAAATAAGAAATGCTGGCACTGATTGGAGAAAGGGAACCCTTGTATACTGTTTGTGGGAATGTACATTAGCATAGCCATTACAGAAATCAGTATGGAGGTTTCTTAAAAATCTAAAAATAGAACTGCCATATGATGTAGCCATCCCACTATTGGGTAAATATGCAAAGGAATTGAAATCAATATGTCAGGACATATCTGCACTCCCGTGTTCATGGCACCATTATCCACAATAGTCAAGATATGGAATCAACCTAAGCATCCCTCCATAGATGAACAGATAGCAAAAATGTGGTATATATACATAATAGAATATTCTTTGGCCATAAGAAAATCAATCTGTCATTTTCAACAATATGGATGAACTTGGAGAATATTATGTTAAGTGAAATAAGCCAGGCACAGAAAGACAAATATCATATCACCTTACTCATATGTGAAATCTAAAGAAGTTGATATGATAGAAGCAGAGAGTAGAATAGTGGTTACCAGGGGATGGGGTGGGGTGGGGATGAGAGGAGGGCACTGGGAGAGAAGGTCAATGGGTATAAAGTTACCGTTAGATACTAAGCTCTGTTGCTCTATTGCATAATAGGGTGACTGTGGTTATAATAATATAACATTATAAAATGTTATATATTTCAAAACGGGTAATTTTAAATGTTCTCACAACAAAGCAATGATAATTGTATGAGATGACAGATATGCTAAATACCCTGATTTGATTTTTGCACAATGTATTCAGGTATAGAAATATCATACTGTACCACATAAATATGTATAACTATTATGTGTCAAAAATTTTTTTATATATGGTCTCGATCTGTCACCTAGGCTGGAGTGCAGTGGTGCCATCATGGCTCACTGCAGCTTCAACCTCCTGGGCTCAAGCGATCCTCCCACCCAGCCTCCTGAGTGGCTGGGACTACAGTCGTGTGCCACCCTGCCTGGCTAACTTTTGTACTTTCTTTTTTTTTAAGAGACTTGGTTTTGCCATGTTGCCAAGGCTGGTCTTGAACTCCTGGGCTCAAGCATTCCTCCTGCCTCAGCCTCCCAAGGTGCTGGGATTACAGGCATGAGCCACTGTGCCCGGCCTTGTGTCAATTTTTTAAAAAGTAAACCACGGCCGGGCGCGGTGGCTCACGCTTGTAATCCCAGCACTTTGGGAGGCCGAGGCGGGCGGATCACGAGGTCAGGAGATCGAGACCACCCCGTCTCTACTAAAAAATACAAAAAATTAGCCGGGTGTGGTGGCGGGTGCCTGTAGTCCCAGCTACTCGGAGAGGCTGAGGCAGGAGAATGGCGTGAACCCGGGAGGTGGAGCTTGCAGTGAGCTGAGATTGCGCCACTGCACTCCAGCCTGGACGACAGAGCGAGACTCCGTCTCAAAAAAAAAAAAAAAAAGTAAACCACTTCTGTCATTCTAAAGCTTTGCAATCTGGCTTCTATCTACTTTTCTAATTCATATTTCATTATTCTCTTAACAAACCATCTGGGTGAAACCAGTTGGCTGGGTCTCCATCTCAAGACACTCTACATTCCTCGCACTTTGCTTTATTTTTGCCCTTTCTGGTTGCAGAAGGGATATTCCCTCCAATGATATTCTTTCAATTGCCATATGAAAAATGTTCTCTCTTCTCTGCACTTCATTGTTCGGTCCAGGTATATGTTACTTAATGTATTATACATATACACACACGCACACACATACACACACACACACATATTTACCAGTAAGAGACATTTTGCTAAGAAAGAACATGCTTTCTCCTACTAAAATTGATTCCTACTTTTGAACCATTTGGTTCTTTTATTTAATTAACTAATTTATTAGTTTAATTTTTAATTGACAAGGTAAAACTTTCCCATATTTATGGGGTACATTGTGATGTCTCGATGTACATACACATAAGCTGTGGAATGATTAAATCAAATAATTAAATATTTATCCCTTCACATATTGATCTTTTTTTGTGATTAGAACATTTAAAATCTACCTTCCTAGCAATTTTCTAGCACACATAAATTAATTATAGTCACCATGCTGTACAATAGATCTCCCAAAGTTATCCCTCCTGTCCAGTGAATCTCTGTACCCTTTGACCAGCATCTCCCCACTCCCCACCGCATCCCTTATCCAGCCCCCATGCTACTCTGCTTCTATGAGTTGGATTTTTTTAGTGGAATCTTTTGGTTCTTAAGGGCGGGGATCATTGTACCTTGTGTCCCCCATAGGACCTCATATATTTCCTTGATCAAGGATGTCATTAGAAATGATACTGCCTGATATGTTCTGGCTGCGTCCCCACCCAGCTCTCATCTTGAATTCCCACATATTGTGGGAGGGACCTGGTGGGAGGTAATTGAATCATGGGGGCAGGTCTTTCCCATGCTGTTCTCATGATAGTGAATACAACTCATGAGATGTGATGGTTTTATAAAGGGCAGTTCCCCTGCACAAGTTCTCTTGCTGGCCACCATGTAAGACATGACTTTGATCCTCATTCACCTTCTGCCATGGTTGTGAGGCCTCCCCAGCCATGTGGAACTGTGAGTCCATTAAACCTCTTTTCTTTATAAATTGCTCAGTTGTGGGTATGTCTTTATTAGCAGCATGAGAAAAGACTAATGTACTGCTATTATCAAGAGATTCATTTTAAGGTTTCAATGTGGTGTCCATAAGCATCTCCATTATTAATTAGGTGTATATTTTAAAAACTTGTAAACCATACGCAGAAACCTATTACATTGAAAGCCTAATTTGGAAATAAATTTTCTTTACTTTGGAAGGGGTGCCGTGGTGCTCAATGATGAATTAGGGGCCACCAGGTGTCACTATGTCGATGCTAGCCTGAGTTCCACAGGTTGGGATCTGGGTGAGGGAGGGTCTCAAATGCCGTACTGTGGTGCTAAAGAGAGTTTCCACTTACTCACTAGATAATCATGTTTCCAATATGAGTTTCTCTTCAGAATCCTTTATGGAGCTTGGCATTATTCCTTAAAGCTACACCCCCCACCCCCAGCCAGCATGACAAGCAGAGGTTTAAGGATGAATAGTCAGGCCTAATGGGGAATTTATTTTCTCTGTTGGCTCATGTCACTGCCTCGGCTTGGTTTTATATAGTGTTTTGTGAGTCTAATGTTGCTTATTTGAAAAATGAACACAATATAGGATGCTTGAGTGGTTTCAGTCCAAAAGGAAAACTGCGTATTTGCCAGAAAGAAGGAAAAGGAAAATACATAATAGAAACGTTTACAAAACCTAATCTGAAAAGAAAGGTTTACAAGGTTTAAAACTATCTATGTATACATGGGAATAAATTTTATTAATTTATATGTTCTCGGTAGCTTGACAATCCCAAACATTAGTGGAAGCCAATATTTAAGAAGGTATAAAAAGCAAATCAACCTTGGGCAGGCACAGAAACTCTCCAACCTGTTTTGTTTTTGTCAAAGCTCATTGGACAGTAAAATCTGAAATCCTTTAGAGGAATAAGAAAGGCTTTTTAACTAACATGGGTGTGCTTTATACTACAAAATTTATTAAGATGAGAATATTGTATTTAATATAGAATGTTATTATATCTTGGAAATGCCGCTTTAAATACAGAAGAAAATGAATGGCAAAAGGTTATGGAAAAAAATTATTCACCCAAGGGACGAGCAACTTTTACATAGCAAATGAGGAATTCTAACTGCAAAATTGCATCTTACATGGAAACCATTTTCTACTCCTCTGCTCTATAAACTCTGAAGATATGAATGCTTCCACAAACAGAGTGAATAAATCTCCAATTCTCTATTGCGACAAATCCAGAAAACGGCAGGTTTTATCTTAAAGAAATTCCACTGCTGCACAAAAGCTCTCATGCACAAATAATGGAATTCTCAAATTGGGATAAATGTGCTTTTAAGAATTTTTATTTTGATCATTTATTTCAGGAAACACTTGTGGATCATGCAACATAGCTTTGAATTACAGAGCAGATAAGGAAAATCCAAAACGAAAAAAAATTAGGGCAGGCCTTTATTAATTTTTAAAGTATGTCTTTGCTATACTCTTATAAAGAGCCAAATAGGGTATCAAAATCTCTGGAGATCACCAGTATAATTTCTTTATCATGTTCCATTTAAAATTTAATTATGCAGTCTACCACAGGAAGAATCTGAGAAGTCTAAATAGGTCACACAGTGAGTAACTTAACAATTTTCTAAAGTTTTCCTCGTAAAGATCATTCCTTTGACAGTCTGTTACACATCAGAACACTATATTATAAAACAAGTGTAATTTAATTCAGTCACTATGGATTTTTATACACATCTATAAAGAATTTAGAGAATTAATGAACACCACATTTATGATGGAGCTGCCCGTGATAGGTGGGCAGTATTTGCATATATACTTCCTTTAAGTGATTGTTATTTTCATGTATTATAGCAAGGTCAGGGGACTTTTACATTTTATGCTTTGGGTATTCTCTTTTAAATCGGGTATTCTCTTTTAAATCATCAACAATAACGCATAGCAAGGCAACAATCTATGCACTGCATAATTAAAATCTGAATTAGAGGGTTATATGCCCAATGGCTTGATGCTCCCTCACCTCCACCTCAAATTTCAACTAACATGCAACTTTAATTTCCTTATAATAAGATAAACAGCAAACACTGTTTTAAGCACTTTATGGGTAACATTTCACTTCTCAGAACAGCTGGCCCTATTATTACCCATTTTACAGATGAAGAAACTGAGGCAGACAGAGGTGAAGAAACTTGCACAAGGTCAAAGAACAAGTAAGTGGCTGAACTGGGATTTTTAACACAAGCTGGAGTTTGGCTGCAGATCATATGCACTGAATCACTTCGCTGGGCTGCTCCTTATAATGTAACACAGTATCTTCTCTTAGATTTGAATACACCTAAGCATTGGTAAAATAATTAGCATAATCCTCTCTTTCAGTGAACTAAGATAACAGCTACCATGTATTGATTGCTGTGTGGCAGGCACTGAGCTAAATACTTTACATGGGTTATCTCCACACAGTGATACTATGAGATGGGTATGATAATTCTTCCAATGTTATACATGAAAAACTGAGGCAGAGATAATAACTATAATAACTTGTTTAAGTTCACATGATTAAGAAATGGCAGGCACAAGATTCAAGCATTTCTGAACCCAAAGCCTGATCTCGTAGCCTCCATGTTAACATGGTCTCAACAGCAACAGCCAAATTTAGGTTAATAACTTTCCAGCCAATTAGATGAATTTTTCCAGGTGCCAAAGTCTATGGAGCAGTGAGAAGAGTGAGAAGGGTGAGAGAAGGCAGAAATCATACATCTTGTCTACCCCTGGTTCTTTAGGAGAAGGCTTCCTCAATCCTTCCTCCTTCCCTTCCCAATTCAAACATTTATTCATTGATTCAAACATTTATTCATCCATCCAAACACTTATTAATTCATTTAAACATCTATTCAGATGGTCAAACACTTAAGAAAATATTTACTCAGTGCCTACTATGTTCCAGGCACTGCTAGTGTGTTTCCTACTTAGTGGAGAAGGTGTAAAAGTCTTCTAGTCAATTAGATTATTGGGTGACACAGATGCTAGGATAGGGGTTAAAACTGGGGTCTTTGGGAACCAACAGAAGGAACATAAATCTCTTCAGGGCAGAGAAGCTATCGAAGAAACCTAGGATGTGTCTAGAACAGTGGTCAGCAAACCTTTCTATAAAAGTAAACAGTAAATATTTTCAGTTTGGGGGCTATACCATCTCCGCCATAACTACTCAACTGTGACGTTGTAGCACAAAAATGGTACAGACAACACATAAATAGACGTTATGGCTGTGTTCCAATATATATATATTTATTTATAAGCACAGGCCACCATCTAGATTTCGTCTGTGGGCTGTAGTTTACAAATCTGGATCTAGAAGAACAAGTGGTAGAGAGTTTGGTAGGGGAGAAAAAGAGCAGAGAGATGACACCGGGCTTCCAAATAGAAGGAAGAACACATGCAAAGACTAGGAGACCAGATCTCAGTTTTCTTATCTCTGAAATAGGGGCTCATATAGTCATTCAATAAACATTTATTGGCTGCCAGTTCTGTTCAGGGGCCTACAAATGGAGGAATAAACCAGACAGGCAAGGGAGACATTGCTCTGGAGCTAAGAGGGAAGGGAACAGATCGTATATAAATCAACAGATAAAAAACAGATGACAATAAATATGGCGATGTGACAGGAAGTGTGTTGGGGGGTTACTTAATAGGGTGGTGAAAGGAGAACTTTCTGTGGAAGTTAAGTGCAGAGATAGGCCAGTGTGTCAGAAGCAAAGTAAATGAGACAGAAAGTGGCAGGTGATGAGGCTGCAGAGGTAGATGAAAGCAGCCCTTGGAACCAAAGTACATTGCATTGATTTTATGCTAAGCAATAGGAAACTCTTACCTGATTTTATGAAAAAAAACAATATTTTGATGGATGACTTTTCAGAGATCATTTGGACTTCTACCTAGAGAATGAATTGCAAAAGAGGAAGTGGGAAGGACCATTTCGAAGGCCATTTAACAATTCAGGTGGGAGTTTACGGTGGCTTGGAAAGAGACAGAGAAAGCAGACGAAGTGAAGATAAATTTTAGGCTGGGCATGGTACCTCATGCCTGTAATCCCAGCATTTTAGGAGGCCAAGGTGGGAGAGCTGCTTGAGGCCCAGAGTTTGAGACCAGCTTGGGTAACATACCAAGACTCCATCTCCACAAAAAATGTTCAAAATTAGCCCAGTGTGATGATGTACACCTGTAGTCCCAGCTACTCGGGAGTCTGAGGCAGGAGGATCACTTGAGCCCAGAAGTTCGAGGCTGCAGTGTGCTATGATCATGCCACTGAACTTTCATCTGGGCAACAGAGTGAGACCCATTTCAAAAAAATAAATAAATAAAGATACATTTTGGAGGTTGAGCCAACAAGTTATCTGCTAAGTCTGAGAACAGAAAAAGTGTTATTTATTTATTTATTTATTTATTTTTTTGTTAATGTCACTAGGTTCTCCTTTGAGTGTCGGGTGTATGATGATAAGGTGGGCTGAGGTAAGCTTCAAGAGTTCTTTTCTGGCCACATCAAGTTTAAGTTTATGCTTCCATGTAGAGAGTCACATTAGCAGCTGGATATTCAGCTTTGAAGCTCAAGGAAGAAGTCAGGGCTGGAGATATACAAATGAGAACCACCTGCATAAAGATGATCTTTAAAATCATGGAGCTGGATGAAATCTCTCTCCACTCCCTCCTCACAGGGGAACAGAGCAATGCCCAGGGCACCCTGGGGAACCTCAACCTGCAGAGGCCAGTGAAGCTGGCAAGGAATAACAGAAGACTGTTGAAGAATGGCCAGCAAGACAGGAGGGAAACCTGGAGGGCTTGATGTCTCTACGATGAAGAGAGCACTTCATGGAGGAGGAAGTCGTCCCTAGGTTGAATGCGGCTGAGGGACTAAATAAGATCACAGCTAAATGGCCATTGGATTTACCCAGATGGAGAAGAAGAAGAAAAGTGCCTACCTGGCATGGAAGCCATTCTGTAAGTACTTACAATTCATTCTCCCCTTACCCCGACTCCTACCTTTCTCCTTGCTGACAGAACAGGCCTCCCATTACAAAGGCTGAGAATACCAGAAACCCAATGTCCCCTCACTAAGGGATCAGGCATAGAAAAGGGATTCCTCCCCTGAAAAACAGTCCCATGGAAGAAGTTGGACATGGTCCCCATGTGACGGCTGGAGTGGCTGTGAGCATGAGGTGCACCTTATCAACATGATGAAGATGGCAGAGGGTGTACCAGGGTGCTGGCTGTAGTCTGTTTTGTGCTGTTATAACAGAATCACACAGACTGAGTAATTGACAAAGAACAGAGATTCATTTCTCAGAGTTCTGGAGGCTGGGAATTCCAAGCTCAAAGCACCAACATCGGTGTGAGCCTTCTTACGGTGTCCTCACATGGCAGATGGCAGAAGAGCAAGAGAAGACAAACATTGGGTCCTCACATGGCAGAAGAGCGAGAAAGGGAGTGAATCTGCCCCCACAAGCCCTTTTTACAGTGGCATTGATCTGTTCATGACGTCAGAGCCCTCATGACCTCACCACCTCCCATTCATTCTCACCTCCCCAGAGTTACATCGAGGATTAGGTTTCCAGCACATGAATTCTGGGGGACACATTCAGACCACAGAGGCTCTGAATTCACCCTGGGCCTTCTCTGACCTCTTGAACCATAATTACAAACTCAACCTGCATTTTTAGCCTGCTGTAACTACCGAGTCTTTTCAATGGATTCAACCTGAGAAAAATGATAAAGAAGGACATTGTAAGGGAAAGGTTTGTGCAGGAAAGAACTCAGTCACAGACTATGAGTGGTAGATGCATTAGAAAAGGTGAGGAGGTAGGGGCTGGGGCAGGGAGGAAGAGAGAGCACACCTCACCACCTGCAGCTGTGATCGCAGAGTCTGGGTGCTGTATGATGGTTGGGCGCTGGGAGTAGAAAGTTGGGTTGTGAAAGGTATGGAAACCAGTCACTTAAGCCAGAGGGTTTGTTTCATATTGTGAGCCAAGTAGTGAACCTGAAAGAAGAGGGTTTGGAGGGGGGCAAGGTCTGGGGACTCTGTGGGCTATCCCCTGGCCTGTGCTCACCCACTCTGACCCACTCGCTGCAGTCCTGCTCTGAAGTTTGATTCGGGATGGTGTCCTTACTGCCTCTGATCAGAACTAGCCCATCTCACTGCTGAAATCCTTTGGGTTTTTTGTTTGCTTCAATGTTTTCCTAATTCTCTTATGTGTTAAACACTTTCCCGTAGCACTGGGATGATCGGTACCTTCTTCATGCCATTGAACCACTTCAGAGAAGAGATGGTGTCCATCTGTCTTGTCCCACAACCAAGGTACAGCACGCACTAAGTATATGCCAAGCCTACAACCATGCTTTGCATATACTTAGTGCGTGCTGTACCCTGGTTGAATTAACGATAGAGGATGAACTGTGTCAATGCTGAATAGCGCCAGGCATGGGCCCCAGGAGAGCTGGGGGAGCTGCTGCTTCCTAGGGATTATAAAGAAGACAGGAAGTGGCCATCATCAGCTCTAGATGACTCAGTAAGAGGCTGGCCTGGAAGTACCAGCATATTTCGTAATTTCTGAAAGTCTTTCAGAAAATGGCATTGTGTACTGAGGACAATGAGAAATAGGAGGTTATGTTTCCTATCAAAGCCCTCCATGTAGAAAGGTGAGCTCTCAGAGATGATCTGAATTATCCTTGCTTCCACCGTTTCTGCCTATTGCTACCTGATCTGTCACATCCACGACTGACAAATATGGTCAACTGGAGAGGTAAGTCTCTCTCGTCCTTTAAACGGAATCTGTTCAGTTCAAATTTTAGATAACAAAGATCTATGACTTAAGACCAGAATTTCACAGGCAAAACGGCGGTATAACGGCTTTTGTCTCTGATAGTCACACAAACCAGGCATTTCCGTCTTCTGGGTAGCGGCTCTCAAACAGTAATCCTATGGTATACGCCAGTGTTCTAGGTATTGGGGGTTCCCCAATTGCTTAGATTGAATTATGTTTCCTAACCCTCTCACAGAAGGCAAAAAAAAAAAAAAAAAGAGATCAAGTTACTGGATTAATATACAAGAGAAAAGTCTAAATTTTTCTTTCATAACTTATTTAACTTTTGGCCCCTGCTTTCACTGGTTTATCCTAAAATCTAGTACAAGATGACATCTGATTTATATACCGAATTATTTTAAGCTTCATTTACGAATACTTCATGGTCCTCAAAGAACACCCTGACTTTTCAGTGTGGTGTATAAGAATCAACATCTGAATCTCTGCTGCAGCACTTAAGATACTTCTATTAAGGTCTATTATGTCACTTTATTTTCTAAACTGTTTAGTTTATGTTGAAAAACAGTGGACTCTGTTAACAAGGAATTAAAATGCTCCCCTTTTTTCAAAAACAGCAGCTCATAGTGCATGATTACAGTAAAACCTCTCTTGATATAAATCTTGTTTGTATCTTTACTCTGCTATCCAAAATAAAATTTTCTCTCTTTATAGGCATTTATATTGAAACCTCATTCCATTTGAACAAGTGGGGTTTCACCATGATTTAATTAAAACACATCTACCGAAACGCAACACCTTCATCCTAAAAACCAGATCTTGAAAAACATGATTGTAATGGGGAAAACAACTGCTCAGATTGCTAAATTGTCCTTTGCTACAAGCAAAAATAAAAGCAAGGAGTCATTTATAAGATTGAAAATGATCGTTTTCACAGTTCAAGAAATGGTTCCATACATCCCGTTTCCGGGACACTTCAACATAAAGAGATCAGCATGAATAGTACGTGTAGCCAGTTTAAATATTTGTTTTAATCCTGACAAGATCATTGGTTTTAATATTTATAATATAATTACAATGCTTAGTGCATGTTGCTCATATAATCTAATTTTTTTCTGGTGACTTATTACTACCAGGCTTTAATTTCAGCAATGGCAAGAATTCAAAAACACATTTAGGTTATCATCAGCAATGAAAAACAAACCTAGCGCCTGTTCAAGCACCTTGGGCGCATATCTCATTTTGACTTCAAAGCATTTTTAACTACCCAGACTCAATCCACTGCTACAGCATGCGTACATTTTCACAGGATATTATCCACCAGTGACCAGAGTACTTTAAATTAGTACCATGTAAGGTAATTACACTGGAAATACTCCACCCTTATGCAACCCGTGTAAATGGCCTTTCGGAACATTTCAAGACAGTCATAGCCAATGAAACCCAAACAATAAAACTGTTCTCAAATGCCACCGTCTTCTTTCGCAGCCACATATCACTAGTTAGCAGTTGCCTGAGTTGCAATTTTCCATTTTTCCTGGACGTCACAGCGTAAGCGCACTTTTATGACTAAACGCAGAAAAAACTCAAAGTGTTATGTTCCACTAATCACTAGCCTACAAACAAACAAAATAACTACAGGTGCCTTGTTTTCCACAGCACCGAGGTATTTCGGGGCTAATTTGTACTTTCCCCGTGACAGGCTGAAGAAATCTGAAAAAAAGGCTGAAAGCTGAAACAACTGATGGAATTCTACGAGACTGTACAAACAAACAAACGCTAGCAAAAGAAATAATCTGGACACAAGGGAAGGATTCATCATCAAATAATTACATGATTTCATGTTAATGTGCGGAAGGGAAATAATTGTCAATGGCTATGTCTCAAACCGTCCCTGGAGAAGTCAAAAGAATACCTGAAGCTACATTAGAAGCACGATTGAGAAATCACTGATATATTACTTCTCACTCCTTTATCGCCAGGCAGTACAGTGACTGCAAATTGCAGTTAGAATGGGAATGTCGGCATGTTGTTTATTTTCAACATGACTCGACATCAGAATAACAAAAATTCCTGAAGAAAAATAAGTAGGCCCATTACCAAAATACCACCCACCAAACTTAAGAGAGCAGCCTCTCCCTTGAGTAATAAACCAGCTACAAAAGATCATTCCTGGGGAATATACGCATTGCTGCTTGGTATTCAAAATACAGCACTACTTAATAGAATTCCGGGTGCCGACGGTGATTTCTCAGACATGTGAGTAATTTTCATCTGTGTGATTACAGCACGGAGTGGGTCTCTTCTGACAACACAGAGGTGGTCCGCTCCTTAGCTGCTCTACAAAAATTTGGAAGTCATTCCTCATTCCATTATTTCAGGATTAACTTCCTCAGCACAAACGTGGGTAGACACACAACAATCTCTCTCCCCACACATGATGGGATGCTCAGGTCTTCAGGGCAGACTTTTTCCAGAGTGAAAGCACAAAGACAGACAAACTCAGCGGGGAGACACAGACCAGAACACTCGGACAGTTTTAACCCTGAAAACTGGCACATGATGGAAATGTTTCTGGGGGACGTTATCCAAAGAATGAAGACATACAGTAATTTAAATATTTGGATCACAGTAAACAGTTTTTTTGGCAATATTAATCTTGATCCTATAAGCAAAGATTTTCTTTACACAAAAAAAGCAACCAAATGTGCTTATCTCTGGTAACAGATGGTGACAATTTGTACTTTCCCCTGTTCTCCAGTGCTGTTCATGACAACATTGTGCTCACTCTGCTTCTCCTGTTCTGAGATTCTCTTAATTTCTACTTCCAACAGTTTCTAGGCAATATCCTGGGACATTAATACATTCACGCATGATTATCGAGTACCTTCAAAAACTAAGGCATGAGCCAGGCGCGGGGCCTCACGCCTGTAATCCCATCCATGCTTACGTAGAATGTCTAAGACTCCCTGAGGCCCCAGTCCCACATACTGCTCTGAATCCACACACCCCTTTTCTGCTTCCATCCTTGTTCAGATAGTAGCCTGGGCTCTCTTCTCAAGATGATCCCGTCTGTGCCCTGGATCCCGTGCCCTCTTGCCTTCTCAGGGACTCCGCCCCCTTCCCCTCTCTCCTGATGTCTTCTGTGCATTTAGATGAGTAAGTGTCTCCTCTGTTTAAGAAACATCTGACCTGGCCGGGCACGGTGGCTCACACCTGTAATCCCAGCACCTTGGGAGGCCAACAGGTAGATCACCTGAGGTCAGGAGTTCGAGACCAGCTGGCCAACATGGTGAAACCCCATCTCTATTAAAAGCACAAAAATTAGCTGGGCGTGGTGGTGCATGCCTGTAATCCCAGCTACTCGGGAGGCTGAGGCAGGAGAATCGCTTGAATCCAGGGGTGGAGGTTGCAGTGAGCCGAGATCGTGCCACTGCGCTCCAGCCTGGGCGACAGAAGGAGACTCCAGCTAAAACAAACAAAAACAAACAAACAAATAAACAAAAAACAAACACCTGGCCGGGCACAGTAGTTCATGCCTGTAATCCCAGCATTTTGGGAGGCCGAGACTGGTGGATCACCTGTGGTCAGGAATTTGAGACCAGCCTGGCAACATGGCAAAACTCTGTCTCTACTAAAAATACAAAAATTATCCAGGCATGGTGGCAGTCTCCTGTAATCCCAGCTACCCAGAAGGCTGAGGCAGGAGAATCGCTTGAACCTGGGAGGCGGAGGTTGCAGTGAGTTGAGACTGCACCACTGCACTCCAGCCTGGGTGACAGAGTGAGATTCTGTCTCAAAAAACAACAACAACAACAAAACAAAGGCACAATCCTTGGTGCTCAGGAGAGATTCTAGATATATGCAATGCCCAGTAAAATACCTCTTAAATTATTGCCCCTTCCTCCCTCCCTTTCTTCCTTTCTTCCTCCCTCCCCAATCTTCCCCCCCATCCCCTCTCTCTCTTCCTCTCTTCCTTCTTCCTTCCTTTCTTCCTGTCTTCCCAGTCTTACCCCCATCTCTTCTCCTTTCCTCCCTTCCTCCTTCCTTCCTTCTTTTCTCCATTTCTCCCTCCCTTCCATTAAATGCTGGTAATCATCCTTGACGGCTAGTTATCTAGAGCTTGCATTCTGTTAATCATGTCTTATTTAATACACTGACATAAATATCAAAAACATATAAAACACATTGATAAATTACACATAAAACACATTGATCAATTACATATTAATTTCTTTCTATGATATAATATTACTAAGTATTTATTTCTATGACAATGAGAATTCCACTGCACTTATACTCTCAATACTATGATGTGAGCTCTTCAGGGGAAGCTCAAGATTCTTTCATAAGTCTCTAAGTCCCTGAACACAGTAACAATAATGAATATATTGAAGAAAAAAACCAATCCAATATGTTTTTCGATTGCCAGTTCCCATGAACATAATAAAGGAAGCAGCATGTTTATGATTTCTATGGCATATCTAGCTCATATATACATCTCCAAATATACCATATGACTTCAAAGGAATGTGAATAATCTGTCATTTATGAACATGAGCCTCATTACTTCCTGGTTACATCATGTATATGTGACTCATGCATAATTTTTGGCATTAACATAGTGATGTATGACGTATCAAAATCTGACATGAGGAAGACAAAATGAGAAGACCTCTTACAGAAGACATGGCACAGTACTTCTCTTTGTGGATATAAGAAATCAGGCATAGAAAAAGCAAAGCCAGCGTGCTCACCTTGGTAGACTCCCAGCTAACTCTGTGGCCGTCTCTCTGCAGGAAGGAGAAAAAGAAGATAAGTATGATTAAGTTTATTTTGGTGAATTACAAAAATGTATTTAATCACATAATAAGTACTATGGTATCAGGTATAAAGAAGATACCGTACATGCAGGTGGTTAGAAAGTTAAAATTGATTAATTGCATTTCTGATTAATTCCCATTGATGATTCCAAAGGTTACTTTCAACGGAAATTTTATACACATGCAAAATATCTGCCTCTACTTTCTGGTGGTTGGATACAACTAAGTTCAAAACATTAAAATGTAAAAATGTACAACATCTAGAAGGATAATAGAGGGAGAAACAAATCCCAAACCACCTTGTAGACATTTACATGTTAAACAAAGTACCCATGATCTTTCTCCAAGAATCTCTGGGAAATTTATTCCTTTGGGGATGTTGCTTCATGTTGACCTCTGTCACCCGAAGCTTATGAAGGAGCACGGACAGCACAAAATGGAATTCTTTTAGTAGCAAATTGCTGTTTTTCATTTCTTTGTTATAAAGTTCTACCATTTAGGACTGTTGAAGGTAGATACTACGATAATTCAAATGGCACAAAAGAAAAGTCACTGAAGAAAGGCTCTATAGCATATTAATAAAAATGACCAGGGACAAATTTCAAAACTAACTTTGTCCTAATTGCCATCTCTTGTCTTTCGTTTTCTTTTCTTTCTTTCTTTTTTTTTTTTTTTTCCAGACAGAGTCTCTCTCTTTTGCCCAGGCTGGAGTACACTGGCGCGATCTCAGCTCACCGCCAACTCTGCCTCCTGGGTTCCAGCGATTCTCGTGCCTCAGCCTCCTGAGTAGCTGGGATTACAGTGTGCGCCACCATGTCCAGCTAACTTCTGTATTTTTAGTAGAGACGGGTTTCTCCACGTTGACCAGGCTAGTCTCAAGCTCCTGACCTCAAGTGATCTGCCTGCCTCAGCCTACCAAAGTGCTGGGATTACAGTTGTGAGCCACCGCACCTGGCCGATCTCTTGTCTCTCAAACAGAAATGTATTCTTGGAAAGAGAAGGGAACAATGAGTAGAAGGAGGAGATGGAGGCTTTATGTTGAACTCTTTTAAAAGGAGAGGAGGGCTCAACTTTTGACCAAGGGATTAAAGGTGTAATTCTTAGGAACAATAGTATACAATCTCCTTAGTGTCATATAACCCCTTTAAGAATCTCATTAAACATACAAACACCTTACACAGAGAAAATAACAATATATACATACACACTGCGGTACACACTTGTAGATGGTTCATCGACCTCCTGAATCCAATGTGTCAATCCTGGTTAAGCCTCAGCTTTAAAGGAACATTTTCTTTTCCTACCGTGTCAATTCAAACAAAGGACTTCCTTCTCAACAAAGGACATTCCCTGACCCTCCCAGCTATTAGAACTCCCTCTTCCTATTTACTCCCTGTGATAATAACTGAGCACTTTGGAGAAGTGGTGGTTCCCACAGAGCCACACTTCCTTAATAAATGAATAAGTTTAGTTTCTATAAAAATATTCTTTCCTAAGTAATCATATAATATTAAATAATCAGCTTTTATTGCTATAAAAATTGGCTTTGGGGAGAAAGTTTCCATTCCTTCAGCAAAACCAGAGTTGAAGGCATTGTCCACTGTGCCACTGAATGTGTCACACGTGTTCATCTCTTTGAAGAATTTAGTGGCTGCATGAAAAATTTTCTTTCCAAACAGAATCTGGAATTGTGGATAGCCCAGCTAAGAAATACCCCTCTCTATTTAGCCTTCCCTTATGACATTTATTACAATAGAAGTCTCTTTCAAGTGTTTGTTTTATCCTTTATCTTTCTGTCATTTGAAACCAACATATATACTCAATAAATATTTATTCATCTTATCAGGAATGAATGAACTTTTCTGGCCTCGTTGACCTTGAGGGTGAGATTTATGTTTACAGCTTGATCGTAGTAACACTAACAGCACAGAATTAAGACACAACTAAATTTCTTTTTGTCTAATCTTTTAACTTTTTATTTTTGCTTTCCAGACTATACATATTTTAATATGATGAGTCTCCTGGTATCTTTTAAAACGATGTTGTTCATACATTATAATAAATCCATTTAAATCATAGTGGAGCATTTCTCAAACTTGACATTATTTTGAGCAAAATAATCTTTTGTTTTGGACATTGTTTTATCTTGGACATTGTAGAATGTTTAATGGCATCCCTGTCATCTACTCACTGATGCCGGTAGTACTGCTCCCCACCAGCACCATTGTAGCTCCCAAACATGTCCTCAGACAATGCTAAATGTCCACTGGTGACAAAGCTGTCTTCAACCAAGACCACTGCAGTAAGGCCAAGCACAGCAGCTCACACGTGTGATCCTAGCACTCTGGGAGGCTGAGGTAGGAGGATGGCTTGAGCCCAGGAGTTTGAGACCAGCCAGGGCAACAGAGTGAGACCCTGTCTCTACCAAACATTTTAAAAATGAGCTGCGCATCATGGTGCCTGCCTGTAATCCTAGCGACTTGGGAGGCTGAGGAGGGAGGATTGCTTGAGCCCAGGAGGTCACAGCTGCAGTGAACCATGATTGTGCCACACCACTCCACTCCAGTCTGGGCAACAGAGTGACATTCTGTCTCTTCAAAACAAAACAACAATCCACTGCAATAGAAATGTCCATAATTGACCTCTGTTTCAAAAGCTTACTGGATTGACCAACATCTTTTACTCACATGGGAAAACACAGAGGCTGAGGCCTCTAAGAGCACCTGCTTTGCTTTGGCTCCAGCTGCTTAAGTCTCCATGCTTACCAAGAGTATGTTGTGTTTGTTCCCCAGCCCATTTATGGTACTGGTAATCACTGTAATTTTTAAATTTAATTAAGCCTGATGTAAAATTGATGAAATACAAGTGTGGAAAAATTCTTGTTTCTGTAAAAACTAAGTTGGAAACTTTGAAAAGATAAAAAATGACAAGTCACTTAAGAAAAACTGATGTTGAATTAGATACAAATGTCTCTAAGTTCTTTTTCCTTTAAAACAAAACAAAACAAAACAAAACAAACAAAAAAAAGAAGTAGGAAATTCCAGGCTGGGTACAGTGGCTCATGACTGTAATCTCAGCACTTTGGGAGGCAGAGGCGGGTAGATCACTTGAGACCAGGAGTTTGAGACCAGCCTGACCAATGTGGTGAAACCCCATCTCTACTAAAAATAAAAAAATTAGCCAGGTGTGGTGGCACGCGCCTGTAATCCCAGCTACTCGGGAGGCTGAGGCAGGAGAATTGCTTGAACCAGGGAGGCAGAGGTTGCAGTGAGCAGCGATCGCGCCATTGCACTCCACTCCTGGCAACTGAGCAAAACTCTGTCTCAAAACAACAACAACTAAAGAAATTCCAAATGGTGGAGTATGGGTGGATTTATGCACAAAAGACAATGCAGAACTTTATTCAGTGAATCACACATTCAAAGACAAAGGTGTTGGCCCTACCTTGAAAGCAAAAGCTAGACACTGGGGAAAAGTCATGTTCATCATGTATTAATCCCAGCAGGGGAAAACTATGCTTTACACAGTCGTGTGCTAAAAACTTCCATTAGAGTTACAGATAGTACTTGATGTCCATGATTACTGAAAACCTGATGATTTCATTGGCGCATGTAGCTCCAAAATTTAACAATACGAAACAGACAAAAAACCCCACTGTATTTGACTGCAGTAATGTAGCTAGGACTCATCATCCAGTCACCATTTTTGAGATCAGCAAATCGACAAACACTGGAGCTTTTCAGGTGACCATTTGTTTGTTTTTATCTGTTTACTAGTGTTAAACAGTCATCTGAATTAGTCACATGTTTTCATGAATTTATTCCTTTTGTAAAGAAATCCTTGAGCGAAATAAATTGAGCAGAATATCCCATGCTTCTTCTAGATTACGCTCTGTCGTAACCCAGTTGAGGGGATTTAAAGCAGGTGACATAAAGACCATGCATTTTTCATTAAACTTTTATAGGCACAATGTCCATTATTAGCATTGCTTCCTAAGTGTAAATCATCTTTATTTGCTGACTAATATTTATTCATGCAACATATTCATTAGCACATAATCTATGTTCAGCCCAGGCAATGCTGGATGTTTTGAGAGGCACTAAGATGAATTTAGATCCTGATCCTTCTTGCCAAGTGTTTACGTTCCAGTAAAAGAAACTGTATAAGGCACCAAGTAACGAATACTCTTCATTTTTCTACTATTGAAAACTCCCCTAAGGGCCGGGTGCTGTGGCTTACACCTATAATCCCGGCATTTTGGGAGGCTGAGGTAGGAGGATCGCTTGAGCCCAGGAGTTCAAAACCAGTCTAGGCCACATAGCAATACCCCGTTCCTACAAAACAAAAACAAAGACAGAAAAAACAAACAAACAGGTGAGGTGGGCCTGGTAGCATGCACCTATAATCCTAGCTACTTTGGAGGCTGAGGTGGGAGAAGCACTTGAGCCCAGGAGTTCAAGGACACAGTAAGCTGTGATCCTTCTACTGCTCTCCAGCCTGGGTGACAGAGCAAGATCTTATCTCAAAAAACAACAACAAAAAAGGCTACTCTAAGTCAAAGATCACATCTCCTATAAGATTTTGAATACTCAGTGCCTGGCACACACCAAACATTCAATAAATATGAGTGTGATAGACATTTTCTACTGGCTGGTAATTCTATTCTCTGAAGTTCATTTATTAAAAAAATGCCTGATATAGTTATAGCAGTATTTGGAGTTTAATTGTACTAATTTCCTTTCCTTAGTTATCACTACCAAGATAATCTGATTTCAAGTGAAAAGCAGAACACTAAAACATCTTTTTTTTTTTTTTTTTTTTTTAAATGAAGTTTCACTCTATCACCCAGGCTGGAGTGCAATGGCGTGATCTTGGCTCACTGCAACCTCCGCCTCTTGGGATCAAGCGTTTCTCCTGCCTCAGCCTCCCGAGTAGCTGGGATTACAGGCACGTGCCACCACACCCTGCTAATTTTTTTGTATTTGTAGTAGAGACGGCGTTTCACCATGTTGGTCAGGCTGGTCTCCAACTCCTGACCTGAGGTGATTCACCCACCTTGGCCTCCCAAAGTGCTGGGATTACAGGCGAGAGCCACCACACCTGGCCCAGACCACTACAAATTGAATGAAAACAAGGATGCAAAAAACTACAAAGTGCAATTATATGTTCAGAGAAAAAGAACTGTCCCAGCAACTAAGAAGCAGATTGACGTGATGGAAGGTGCTGGTTCTGATAAGTTGTATATCCTTGGGCAATTCATTTGACCTCTTCAGGGTCTCTGTGTCCCAGATGTCAAAGTAACACCACAGCATCATTGGTGTGATCATCAGCCTGAACCAACAGGAAAGCTCTCTGCAAATTTGAAGTTGCAGCATAAATTCAGTTTTACTGAAGGAAAAAAATCTCGGAAAAGATAGCAGACAAGTGTCCCCTGTGTCTGACACAGTTTTGGTAGATTATTTAGCATTCCTTAAAAAAAATCCTTTAATTTTAAATATGTAGAGCATTCATCAGTGCAAAGCGTGATGCCAGCTTTTATCAGCTGTCTGCAATAACATTCCCTCGTCATCTCCTGTCCTTCCCCGTTCCTGAACTATGTGAGCAGTTCTTTTTTTAGGAAGTGTTGAAGCAAGAGCACACCATCTATTTCTGTGCAGCCTCTGCCAGTTTCCAAAATTAGCTGACAACTGTAAAACACAAGACATGAGCCCCCATGCTAATTGTGTGTCAGCAAGATAAATATTTTTAAGACCTGGAATGTTTTTCTCCAACTGCATCTTTAATTTTTTTCCCAAAAGTACAGATAACTTTTTTTTTAAAGGTAAAATAGATTTTATTTTTATTGCCTGTCCTAAAAATGATTTAATGTTCTAGTTGTAGAAGGTGTGGGGTTTTCTTTATTGTAATTAAGAGTGAAAGTATTACAACCAAGCAGACTTTTCCCCTCCCCTCTCTTCCCTTTCCCTTTTTCCTTCCTTTCCCTTTTTCCTTCCTTCCTTCCTCTCTTCCTTCCCTTTCCTTCCCCTCCCTCCGTCCGTCCCTCCCTCCCTCCCTCCCTCCCTCCTTCCCTTCCTTCCTTCTCTCTCTCCCTCCCTTTCTCTCTCTCTCTCTCTCTCTTTCTCTCCTTCTCTCTTTCTCTCTTTTGTCAACTAGCTTGAGGCAAACTGTGGGCATTTTTAATTTGGATCCATTTTCAAATAAAACATAAACAAGAACTTAGCTTAAAGACATTACTACAGGCTGGGTGCAGTGGCTCACACCTGTAATCACAACACTTTGGTAGCCTGAGGCAGGTGGATCACCCGAGTTCAGGAGTTTGAGACCAGCCTGGGTAACATGGTGAAACCCCATCTCTACTAAAAATACAAAAATTAGCTGGGCGTAGTGGTACATGCCTGTAATCCCAGCCACTTGGGAGCCTGAGGCAGGAGAATCGCTTGAACCTGGGAGGCGGAGGTTGCAGTGAGCCGAGATTGCACCACTGCACTCCAGCCTGGGCAAAAAGACTGAGACTCCATCTCCAAAAAAAAAAAAAAAAAAAAAAAAAAAAAAACCACATCATTACAAAGGCATATATTAATTCAGGACAGTTAATTTTTTTCTTGTGTGGTGAACCTTAGCACTGGAAAATCCCAAACACCTTAGAGAGGAAAGTTTCTTCTCTGTTAAGCAAAATCTAAAGACACCGTTCTTTCCCCTCACTCTGATTTTCCCTCCAGTCATTCATCACTATGTTTTCATTCTTTTTGGCCTTTATGTCTTCTTTCCTACTTTTATTTCTCCTTGATTTTCACTCATGATTAAAACATCAAAATGTGTGTGTGTGTGTGTCTGTATACAAACACAAGTAATTATTCTCACATGCTGAAATCTACAATTGCACACACACATTCATGTAACTGTTCACATCAACTGGAATCTTCTTTAACACCAGCCACTATTCCAGGCCATCTATAGGCATCCACTCACTTCATCCTTAGAAAAGCCTCACGAAGTAGTTACTATCACTAAACCATGGTTAGGACGAGAAAAATGAGACAAAAGAATGTTATGTAACTTCCCAAGGCCATGCAGGCAATGACAGATAGAGTCAGGATTTGAACACAGCCCAAGCATCCCGGCTCCAGAGCCCATGCTTTTCATCGGGATGTGAACAACAGGGGAGTATGTGTAAGCCACAGATATGTTATCTATGCCGCATACTCCTGCATCCCTTCTGGCTTCTGCTATAGCAAATGAACAACAGCAACAAAAAAAGCCCCATTGGCTGGGCGCACTGGCGCACGCCTATAATCCCAGCACTTTGGGAGGCCGAGGCAGGCAGATCACGAGGTCAAGAGATCAAGACCATCCTGGCCAACATGGCGAAAACCCCTCTCTACTAAAAATACAAAAATTAGCTGGACATGGTGGTGCATGCCTGTAGTCCCAGCTACTCGGGAGGCTGAGGCAGGAGAATCGCTTGAACCTGGGAGGTGGAGGTTGCAGTGAGCCCAGATAGCGCTCCAGCCTGGAGACAGAGCATCTCAAAAAAAAAAAAAAAAAAAAAAAAGTCCCATTGTTAGGAACTTCACATTCTAGAAGTGGGAGATAGACAAAAACCAAACAAGCAAATGAATACTGATTCCTACATTACATAGTATACGTTATGAAAGATGAAGCAAGGTAGCGGGGTAGAAAGTAAAAGCAGGGTGGTAGAGGCTATAATTTTATACAGGGTGGTCCTGGAAGACCTCTCTGATGCGGTGACTCTGTGAATATGTGACTGCATTAAATGCAACCGCTTCCATCCCCACCTCCCTTTCTTGTGCTCATTTCTTTCCTTTGCACTACTGCATTTCTTTCTTCTTCTCAAGATTGACGGGGTACCTGTTGTATGAAACAGGTGATACTAGGTATTGTTGTAATTTAAGAGAAAAGAAGGGCAGCCTGTGTTTATACATTCAAAATGCTGACCAACTAAAACAAGACCCTTAAATAAACTCACCACATCACTTAGAAAACTGTATGTTTCGACAAGAGAGAGTTTACATCGCTACAGAGGCCAGCCTGTCAGATCTATTCCTGGGTGGAAATGATTGCAACATGAGCCAGCTACATTCACAGATGTGGTTCTGCTTTCAGAACAGCTTCCCAAGAGCGCTCCTCTAAGTTCCTTCTGCCTAGCCTACGCTCATAGGAACGAACCTTTCTCTTCCTCTCAGGTTCCAAGATAAAGTCCAGGAGGCGGAGTTACTCTTTAAATCGCTGCATACACTTTCGGGATTTCACTGCCTGGACGGAGGTCCGGACAGGCCCCGAGCCCAGGCTTGCGGAGAGGCGCTGCCATGGGGAAACCGGTCTTCCATGCACAAATCCCTTAGTCAATACTCAGGAATGCACTGCGCGGTGCTTAGAATGAGCCACTTCCATCTGATAGTAGGCAGGCCTGCAGTCTGAGCCGTCAGAGGCATCGCTGCAGTTCAGATTCATTGAATCTAATCACTGGTACATACAGCCTCTTCCTGATCATCTTTCATTTTCACTTGGGGAGTCCTGTTCAGAGTCCTTGCTACGATTTTATTTGGCTCACAATTTACTTGTATTATTTTAGCATTCTTTCTATGAAAGAGCCACAAGTGTGTGCCTTTATCCCTGCCCTTGAGACTGTCTTCAAGAGCTGGTTACATTTGCTCAAGTGCCTTGAAAATCAAACTGCCAAAGGTTTCTCTTAATCACCTCTGCAGAGGAGCCCATCTGGCCCTGGCTGGCGTCTGTAAGGGAAGCCAGTGAGCAAATGGCACTGGGGTCCCTTCCGTCATTTCGAGATAGTGTGAAAGGCTTCTGTTTGCTTTCTTTCAGAAATGTCCTCTTCAGACGCAGCTCAGAAACCCACCCAAGAAGAGGAGGCCTGTCTTGGACACTGCTAGTGGCGTTACGAGGATGTTCCCGATGCAGGCTTGGGTTTGCATGTTAATCGTCGTACACTGTATGCTCTGTAATTCTACCACAGTTAAACAATGTGAGCCACTAAGTACCTGACTCGGCTGTTAGTAACAATTCCTGCTCATTGAAAGTCACTCATTTAGACTTTGGCAGTCGCAAATGTAACCAGCTCTTGAAGACAGTCTCATAGCCTAGAAATGTCACATGAAGTTTCATTTACCAACTTGTACTCCCAGAAATGAAAAGCAAAAGTCAAAGCAAAAACTGAAAAAAACAGACAATGCACATGTGAGACATTTAGTTGTGTTTCTTTTTCTTTTCTTTTTTTTTTTTTTTTTGAGCAGAGACTCACTCTGTAGCCCAGGCTAGAGTGCAGTGGTGCGATCTCGTCTCACTACAACCTCTGCCTCCCAGGTTCAAGCGATTCTCTTGCCTCGGCCTCCCAGGTAGCTAGCTGGGATGACGGATGCACGCCACCATGCCTGGCTAATTTTTGTATTTTTTAGTAGAGACAGGGTTTCACCATGATGGCCAGGCTGGTCTCGAACTCATGAACTGAAATGATCTGCCCACCTCGGCCTCCCAAAATGTTGGGATTACAGGTGTGAACCACTGCACTGGCCTGTGTTTCTTTAAAGTTTTGTGAACAAAATGACATCTCTCCAAAACAAACCAACAAAAGTGTATTTTTTTCAAATCATATGCTTGTACAAGTGGGAGAGGATCAGTTTGTTAAAGAACTCTGAAGTTAATATTGCTGAATTATTGTGCTCTAAGCTGCATTGCAATTCATACTTGGCTTCTTAAGGAAAAACACGCCAAAATAATTATTAATCAAAAACAAAAAATTTTATATAAGTTCGTTTAAAAGGATGCCTATTTTGCAATAATGCCTAATTTTTCTCTATTAGTTTCCAGGGACATAATATCACTAATAAGTCCTCTTAATTACAGAAAATCATCTCTACTCTTGATAATTTCTGGATCAAAGAGGGATTTGCAAATACCAGCCTGCATTGCGATGTTTGACTAATGGCCTAATCCATCAACCAACAAGTATTGGTATTGAATTCATTAGCATTTATTCATTTGTTCAACACACATTTCTACACCTTCCACTGTGTGTCCATCTCTACATGCTGGACATTAGACAGGAAACTTTATAAACATGAGCCCCCTCTTTCATGAGGCTGTCTCCTGGGGAAGACACGGCCACAAATACTTACACAAATGAATACATAATGATAAGTAATGGGAGGAGATTTTATCCACCTCATTTCACTGATTCTCTTTTGGGGAGGGAAGAAAGGGAGTTTTTGCTGATACAAATATCAAGGAACTTCATTCGCCTAACGGCCAATGCCAGTATTTGTGACTGAGAAAGCAGATAACATGGACAAGAGGAAGAAGATTTTTGTCTTAGAGATGCTCCTTCTCTTCCTGAGAAATGAAAACACAAAGGCCACAGTCTTCAAAGAGGAGTCTGTGTGAGAGCTACCAGGGCAGAAGGAACACGGGAGGTTCTGGTGGAGAGAGAAACCACGGAGAAGAACGAGCAGTTTTGTGACAGCCACAGAAAGACCCCATCCAGGATGAAGTGGTTTGATGGAAAAGATGAAGAGATAAGCTACCCTAGTCCCTGGACTTCCGCTGTCTCTGATGAAGTAGGGGCCACATTATTCCCTCCTACCAGGTACTATGAAGGCTCTGAGGGACACAAATCATTTCTAAGGACACGGCCTCCCTTGCCTCCCCCAGATACCCTGAAGTAAGGAACAGATTTGCTCCCATTTAGGGAGCAGTGTGGCTGCGGTGACCTCGGTCAATAGGACAGCCCCTCAGAGGACCTCCCTCTCCCCGGGCCTACCTCCAACCTACAGTCAGAACATGGGGCTCCCTTCAGTTAAATGCATTATTTTTCTCTTTAAAAAATGCACCAGCGGCCAGGCATGGTGGCTCATGCCTGTAATTCTAGCACTTTGGGAGGCTGAGGCAGTGGATCACTTGAGGTCAGGAGTTCGAGACCAGCCTGACCAACATGGCAAAACTCTGTCTCTACTAAAAATACTAAAAAATTAGCCGGGCATGGTGGCACATGCCTGTAGTTCCAGCTACTCGGGAGGCTGAGGCAGGAGAATCGACTGAATCCGGGAGGTGGAAGGTGAAGTGAGCTGAGATGGCACCATTGCACTCCAGCCTGGGTGACAGAGCAAGACTCCATCTCAAAAAAAAAAAAGTACCAGCAATTGTGTCAAAGCTGTCTCTGGCTACCAGGTTAGAAACTCTTAGCAACCATTTATGGAAATAGCAAAGAAATAAAGGTGGTTCTGATGTGATTTGAAAGAATCTTGTTGTTGTTGTTAATGTTGGTTTTTATTTTTTAATTTTCTGAACAATGGCTATAAACGCATAATAAAATGCTTCTTTCTCCTAAAGAACCTATTTCCTTTCTCCAACAGTGCATTTATATATGTTTAAAAATATCCCCTCAGGGCAGGTGCAGTGGTTCATGCCTGTAATCCCAGCACTTTGGGAGGCCGAGGCGGGCAGATCACGAGGTCAGGAGATTGAGACCATCCTGGATACCACAGTGAAACCCCGTCTCTACCAAAAATACAAAAAATTAGCCGGGCATGGTGGCGGGAGCCTGTAGTCCCAGCTACTTGGGAGACTGAGGCAGGAAAATGGCATGAACCCGAGAGGCGGAACTTGCAGTGAGCCAATATGATACCACTGCACTCCAGCCTAGGCGACAGAGCAAGACCCTGTCTCAAAAAAAATAAAAAAAGATATCCCCTCATACATTCTTTGACAAGGAACAGGGTAGTGCTATCAGCCCTCATTCTGCAAAGGAGTAAAGTGAGGCTCCCCGAGGGTCAGGAAGCAGCTCAGAGCCAAACATCCCCCCTCTGACTGTACGGGCATGCCAGGCAGCAGCAGCATGGGCAGAAACAGAACTTGATTTGAGTCTTGAGCATAAAGGATAGAGAGAGAGAGATGAACACTTTTCCATTCATGGGGCATTTTACCCATTTGAAATAACACTATTCTGAGAGCTTTCTGCAGAAGGGTAGCTCATGCTATTTTAGGTCCTTCAAATTTTCCAGGTTGCTTCTTGGACCATGCTGGGCAAATTAAATGCGGTATTCATCATTACCTCTGAAAATGCAAATCTGTGTATTCAATGTATTCAACCATGGTGGGTCATGTCCAAATCTCTTATTTTAACAATCTCCAATATGTCTTTTTTCTGTAGCAATGGGAATTTTGAACCAACCCCAGATGAAATTTACAACCTTCAATACATTCACAGATGACAATTATATCTCTATAATCACTAAAAAAATAAATAAAATAAAATCAACACAAATGGAATCAACAGTAAAAGAGCTAAATTATAGATAACAGAATATTCATAAAATGATACCTCATCTCATGAGTGTGGGTGCACTGTCTGTATGCCAGGATTTCTTTAGCCATTGGTGATATTCAGCATATTGCAATTGAGTGCAATTACAGTTAGCTATAATTAAGAACAATTACAGCTTTTATTTCTCTACTTGTTCTTTAAAACCACATTTGTAATAAAACTTTTTTTAAAAGGTGAAGAATATAATTATACATCCTTATAACGTCTCAAATAATTAGTTTGACTAAAGTTTCTTCTGGAACAATTTTCATTTTAACTGTCAAATCTGCCATTTATAGTCAATGAAACGTACTTAAAAAAATTCCATCATTAACCTTTTTCACCCCATATAGCTGTATATGAATTATTGGTACAAATTAAAGGTTTCGGTATTTAAATCTCTAGGGCCTGCTACAAGCTGTACGAATTTTTTCCCTTCTAGTTATGTGTGTGCATGCATGTGCGTGTGTTTGCGTGTGTGTGTGTGCGTTTTTGAACAAAAAGGAAATGCTATATTTGTAGAGTATGTTTTCTTGATCAGGATTTTGGGAAAAGGTTTCTTATGTTAGAAAGGTATGTTCTCCTGGCTCATGCCTGTAATCCCAGCACTGTGGGAGGCTGGGGCGGGTGGATCACGAGGTCAAGAGATCGAGACCCTCCTGGCCAACATGGTGAAACCCCGTCTCTACTAAAAATACAAAAATTAGCTGGGTGTGGTGGTGTGTGCCTGTAATCCCAGCTACTCAGGAGGCTGAGGCAGGAGAATTGCTTGAACCCGGGAGGCGGAGGTTGCAGTGAGCCGAGATTGCACCACTGCACTCCAGCCTGGCGACAGAGTGAGACTCCGTTTCAAAAAAAAAAAGAAAAAGAAAAAGAAAGGTATGTTCTGGTGGGTTCTCTACTTTGCCTATTACAGAACACTCTCCTCTTTGTTTATTTACTAAATATTTTTATAGCATCAAAACTAAGAAGTCTCTGGATTGTGACAGGTCTGCCTCTCAGTTTAGCAATTTATAGAGCACATGGTGAAATGCTACCTTCTCATAGTCTAGATTCTGACTCAATGCTACTTCATTCCTGGTTGTCTCCTGTGCTAGACTGTAGATTCCATGAGGGCAGCAGCTTGGGTGCTTTTGTAACATCTCCATCACCAACACTTAGGACAGTGAGTGGCTGGTGCAAAGTGCTGGGTAAATTGAACACACCACATCAGCAAAGAGGGCTTTTTTTCAGGTCTTTCCCATTTATGTTGGGAATAATTAAAAATTTTATCACCTGAATGACTTTGAAGATAGAAGAAAATTAGGTAGTACAACTCTGGAAATTAAGAATATTTTCACCATGTATCCTGTTGAATTAGCAGACCTGGGAAATAAATAGTTAGACAGCTTATGCAAGTTGGGAATGAGGAGTTGGGACAGATCATCTTTTAAGATCTTTTACAACTTTTATTTTTTTATTTTTATTTATTTTTTTTTTTGAGACAGAATCTGGCTCTATCACCCAGGCTGGAGTGCAGTGGCACCGTCTGAGCTCACTGCAACTTTTGCCTCTTGGGTTGAAGCAACTCTCCTGCCTCAGGCGCCCCAATAGCTGGGACTACAAGTGCCACCATGCCCAGCTAAGTTTTTTTTTCTTTTTTCTTTCTCTTTTTTTTTCTTTTTTGAGATGGAGCCTTGCTCTGTCGCCCAGGCTGGAGTGCAGTGGCATGATCTCTGCTCACTGCAAGCTCTGCCTCCTGGGTTCACACCATTCTCCTGCCTCAGCCTCCCAAGTAGCTGGGACTACAGGCGCCCGCCACCACACCCGGCTAATTTTTTTGTATTTTTAGTAGAGACAGGGTTTCACCGTGTTAGCCAGGATGGTCTTGATCTCCTGACCTCGTGATCTGCCTGCCTCGGCCTCCCAAAGTGCTGGGATTACAGGCGTGAGCCACCATGCCCAGCCTCAAATTTTAGATTACTTAGTAATTTATCAAACTTAGACCAAATTGTAATGGCAATTTAATGTAAGTTTAAAATGGGTACGTGTAATTGTGTGGTGGTGAATAAATAGTATTTCATTCCTAGGAAAGACAATGAGTGACAGATACGACTATACTGAAAAATTGCTGTTACTAAAAATACCCTCAATATTCAAAATACTGAAATTACTTTATTTTGTAAACTTTACCATTTATTCCATAACAGCCACCAATTATTATATACTATGTTTTAATCATTTCGCTTAGCACTTCACACACGTTCCATAGGTCGACAACACTGTTAGTTATTCATTTTCATGTCCATTCTTCAGATATGGAAACTTGAGGCTCAGAGAAGTCAAATCAATTTGAACCCAGGCCTGTCCAACTCTAACGTGAGCAGTTGAAACAAGCAAACGAAACAAAACATAGCTAATCATGATCAAGAGACATCCAAACAGGATGATAATCTGGGTGGATCCTTACCTAAAGGCTGAAATGAGAGAAACAGGGATCTAAGAAAAAAGTCCCACTCCTCAATTTTACTTATAGATCCTGAAGTGTTTTTCCAACTGCTTCTCAGGAATTGATTCTTTCTATGACAAAGGTGTATATATGCACATTAGAAGTTTTGAAAGCAGTTGTGGGGTAAAATGGTATTTATCAAGGGTATGGGGGTAAAACTGTATTTCTCAGGAGTATGGGGTTAAAGCTCAGTTTAAACCCTCCCCAAGTGTACCAGAGGCAGGCGCATGGGCATTAATCACAGTGACATCTGCAACAGAAACAACCTACATGCCCACGAATAAGGCCATGGCTACGTAAACCGTGCTACGGATGTTGTGTGCAATCTAGGGAGTGGTTAGAAAGAATGAGGTAGACTTCTATATTTTAATATAGAGAGGGTTGGACACAGTGGCTCATGCCCATAATCCCACACTTTGGGAGGCTGAGGTGGGAGGATGGCTTGAGGCCAGGAGTTCATGACTAGCCCGGGAAACATATTGGGACTCTGTGTTTACAAAAAATAAAAATAAAAATATTATCAGGCATGGTGACACATGCCAGTAGTCCCAGCTACTTGGGAAGTAGACGTGGGAGGATCGCTTGAGCCCAGGAGATCTAGACTTCAGGGAGCTATGATCAGACCACTGCACTCTAGCCTGGGTGACAGAAGGAGACCCTGTCTCTAAGCAAAAAAAAATTAAAAATGGATAGACTTACAAGGCATGTTGTGTGATAAAAATAATAAGAGAATAATATGGTTCAGTTTAAGGATGTTTGTGTTTAAAAATAAAAGACACAGATGAATAAAATATTCCATGGGTACATTTGAGTCTGGACATGGATGGCAACGGTCCTGGAAGGGAACAGAGCAGCGTGATCCACAGCGGACTCTGTAGAGAGGAGATGGCAGGTGGCTGGCACAAAGTGCTGGGTGCCTCCTATCCCCAGCACCAGGGATGCCCTTAACTCATCACAGCCTGGCCAGGTCCAGCCACATCAGTGAGTCGTTTATGCTATGCAGGCATGCATGACCTGGGGATCAGCTGGCCTCCCTAGTGACTGCATGTGGGCCTCCTGTCCTCTAGGGGCACTATAGAAGAGCCCGAGGACTCTGTGCAAGTGGCTGTGCATTATCCCTAAGCACAGCTGTACTCCACTATCCCTGACTCCCTTCACTCACCACCAGCAGGAAATGGGGGGTTTAGCACAGGGTGGATACTCAGCACCGTGGAGGCCCTTCTGAAAACAAGGGCAGTTTATAAAACTCATTTCACTTGGTCAGGTTGGCCTAATAGTATGCAGTTAGATTCCTGAAATATGTACGAAGTCAATTTTTACACACTGACTCATCTTTAGACTCCCTATAGAAGCTTTCTTACTTAAACTGGCCCTTTTGGACTCTTTTTATAAGAAATGTGATCAATTTCTTCTTTATCTGTTTTATACATTTGTATTTTCATCAATTGGGTTTGCTTATTGGAAAGTTCCATCATTAATAGAATTCTCTACAGTAAGGGGTAAGTAGAAAGTAAGGAGATATGTGTACTAACAAAAACTCAGTCCTAGATGACAAATGTGGCCTGAGTTGTATATATAGCCATCTCCGTTTTCATCTGACATCCTGGGAGCAGACAGGTTAGATTTTTCTGGAATTGTGGACTGGTAGAACCCTCATGTCCCACAAATATCGCAGGGACATTATACAAAATAAATGCAAATGGAATAATGTGAGCCAGCATTCCGGTGGAACAGGTCACTTAGCTGATATACACAGTCAGGGCCAGTCTTAGTGAGATTAGGAAATGGTATTGAGGACCTCCAAAGAAATCTCACTTTCCTTTCACTAACCTAGGCTCCTACACCAGTTCTCTGATAGCTGAAATTTCCCTTCTTTCAAGTTCTCTCCTTTCTTCTTCTCTTTCTTCTCCTTTCTTCCTCCCTTCTTCTCCTTATCTTCCCTCCGTCCTTCCCTCCCTTCCTTCCTTCCTCCCTCTTCTCCCTCCCTCCCTTCTTCCCTCTCTCCTGCCTATATTTGCTTCCTCTCCTTCTTTCCTCTCCTCCCTCCCTTTCTTTGTCTCTCTCCTCTCCATCTTCCCTTCCTCTCCTTCCTTCCTCACATCCTCTCCTCCCCTCCTCCCCTCCCCTCCCTCCCTCCTTTCCTGAGCTTTACTAAGGTATAACTGACAGATGATCAACTACACCCACTTAAAGTACAGGATTTCATAAATTTACACCTGTGAAATTATTGCCATAACCAAAATAATAAATACACCTAACAACTCCAAAGGTTTCCTTCTGCGCCTTTATAATCCTTTTCTCCCATTCCTTCCCTGTCCCCAAGTAACCACTGATCTGCCTTCCTTCACTCTATGTAAGTTTCCATTTCCTGGAATTGTATGTAAATAGAATCCTATGGTACGTATCCACGTTTTTGGCCTGGCGTCTTTTACTCAGCACTATTATTTCAGGATTCACGCATGGTGTTGCCTGTATAAACAGCTCATTACCTTTCATTGCTGAGTAGCACTCAATTGTGTGAGTAGACCATGGGGCTTATGTGTCGATATCTTTCTTGAGGAACATGTGGGTTGTTTCCATTTTTTTGGCTCTTACAAATAGAGTTGCTATGAACATTCATGTACACATCTTTCTCTCATAACTGTATGATTTCCTTGCTCTTGAGTAAACATCTAGGAGTGGAAAAGCTGTATCAAATGGTAGATGTGTATTTAACTTTTTAAGAAACGGCCAAACTGTTTTCTAAAGCAAAGGTGAGACTGTACTATTTTACATTCCTACCAGCAGTGTCTGAGAGTATATGAGAATTCTAGTACTTCCCCTCTCACCGTGACTTGGTATTTTTAATTTCAGCCATTCAAAAATATGGATAGTGGTAGTTCACCATACATTTAATCTGCATTTTACTAATAACTAATGATGTTGAGAATTTTTCTGTGTGCTTATTTGACATTTGTGTATCTTCTTTGGTGAAACGCTTATTCAAATCTTTTGCCCAATTGCAAAAAATGGGTTGCTTGTTTTCTTATTGTTGAATTGTTGGGGATTCTTTATAGTTGAAAGTATTCTTTATACGTTGAAAGTAAAGGCAAAAACGCAATTATTTTTGCACAAACCTAATATGTTCTGGACACTATTCCTTCATCG
This sequence comes from Nomascus leucogenys, assembly GCF_006542625.1. Lineage (NCBI taxonomy): Eukaryota > Metazoa > Chordata > Mammalia > Primates > Hylobatidae > Nomascus > Nomascus leucogenys. The sequence continues at coordinate 104,388,398 of NC_044389.1, forward strand.
GATATATAATGTAATAATATTTTCTCCTAGTCTGTGATTTCTTTCTTCATTCTCTTATTGGCGTCTCTCAAATAAAATGAGTTTTAAAACACTTTAGTGAAGTCCAATGTACTAGCTTTTGGATCACGCTTTTAGAGCTGTATCTAAGAACTCTTTGCCTACTCAGTCACAGAAATTTTCATCCAATGTTTTCTTCTAAATGTTTTATAATGTGAAGCCTTGTATTAGGTCTGTGACCATATTGAGTTAATATTAAAATGATGTAAGGATTAAAGCTTATTTGTATGTGGATGTCTAATTGGTTCAATAACATATGTTGAAAAATTCATTCTCTTCCCACTTCTTTGGCTTTGCACCTTTGTGGGAAATCAGTTGTCCAGATATGTAAGGTCTCTTTGCTTTATATTTGTAGGTTTTCTACTCTGTTACCTTGATTAATCTATCTTTGTGTCAAGATCACACTGTCTTGGATTACTGCAACTTGATAAAACATCTTGAAATCATACACTGTTAGCCTCCCAACTTTGTTCTTCTCTGTCAAAGTTATTTGATTATTTTAGGTCGTGTGTCCACATGAATTTTACCAGAAAATTCTACCAAAAAATCCTCTTGGGATGTTGACTGGTATTGCATTAAATCTACAGATCCCTTTTGGGGAGAATTCATGTGTTAACACTATTGAGTCTTCTGACCCATAAATTCAGTCTGTCCCTTTATTTAGCTCTTCTCTAATTTCTCTCCACAATGTTTTGTGTTTTCAGTGTACAGATTTTCACCTCTTTTGTCAGATTTATCCCCCAATACTTAATATTTTTGAGGGAGTAACAGGTACAGTATACAGAAATACTATTTACTTCCATTTATATATCTTGTACCTTGCCAACTTGTGAAACTTACTTATTAGTTCTAGTAGCTTTTTTATTAAGATTTTATTCAATTTTCTACATTGACAATCATGCTGTCTGCAGAAAGACAGTTTAATTTCTTTCTTTTCAATATAAGTGTCTTTTATGTTGTACTTTTATATTGCATTCTTTCTGACCGTGCTGGCTACAACCTGCAATAGAATGTTGAATGGGAGTGGAGAGGGCAGACTCACTGTCTTGTTCCTGATCTTGAAGAAAAAAGACTCAGTCTTTCCCTATTAAATGCTATAGCAGCAGGGAATTTTCTGCTACTAGATTAAGGAAGTTTCAGGTTGAGAACTTTCCCTTCTATTCCTAGTTTGCTGATAATTTTTTATCAAGAATGAATGTAGAGTTTTGTCAAATCCTTTTCTCCATCTTTTGAGATGATCATGTGGTTTTTCTCCTTTAGCTTATTAATGTGATAAATTATATAAATTGATTTTCGAATGTTATACCAACCAGACCCCATATGGTTATGATGAATGTCACTTTCTATAAATTGTTGGATTTAATTTGCTAAAATTCTGTTTAGAATTTTACATCTATGTTCACCAGGGATACTGATCTTTAGTTTTCTTTTCTTGTGGCACCTTTGCTTGTGCTAACAGGGTGATGCTTGTCTCACAGAATGAATTGGAAAGCATTCCCTCTTTTTAACTTTCTGAAAGAGTTTGTGTAGAATTGGTATCATTTCTTTTTTTAAATATTTGGTAGAATTTATCAGTGAAATGCTCTGGTTTGTAGTTTCCTTTGTGAGAAAATTTAAAATTCAATTTCTTATTAGAAATGGAAAGTCAGGTTATCGATTTCTTGTTGAGTAAGTTTTGAAAACTTGTGTCTTGCAAGGAATTCATCCATCTCATTGAAGACAGGTGTTGGCTGTTAGTCCATGACATGGTTTGGGTCTGTGTCCCCACCCAAATCTCATGTCAAATTGTAATCCCCAATGTTGGAGGTAGAGCCTGGTGGGAGGTGACTGGATCATGGGGGCAGATTTCCCTTTAGTGCTGTTCTCGTGATAGTGAGTGGGTTATTGTGAGATTTGGTTCTTTAAAAGTGCGTAGCACCTCCCCACCACCCCTTCCTCCTGCTCTAGCTTCCCCGTCACTTTCCGCCATGATTGTAAGTTTCCTTGGGCTTCCCCAGCTATGCTTCCTGTACAGCCTGCAGAACCATGGCCAATTAAACCTCTTTTCTTTATAAATTACCCAGTCTCAGGTGTTTCTTTATAGCAGTGCGAGAATGGACTAGTACAGTTTGCAAGCTAATGTTTTTACATTTTTAAAGGTTGGGGGAAAAAAACCATGACGTAGACAATTTGTGGCCCTCAAAGCCAAAAATACTCACTATCTAGTCCTCTACAGATGAAGCTTGTTCACCCCTAATCTAGGTTGTCAAATCTATTGGCATAAAGTTGTCACAATACCCATGATTATCTTTTTAATCCCTGTACAATCTCTAATGATATCACCTCTTTCATTTTCTATATTCATAAACTGTGCTGTTTTTCCCCACCCCACCCCATAACTCTATTTGGCAATTTTATCAGTCTTCTCAAAGAATCAGCATTTAGTTTCATTAATTTTCTTTGTTGGTTTTCTGTTTTCTGTTCCACTTTGACTTTCACTATATCCTTTCTTTCACTTATTTTGTGTCTAATTAGCTCTTCTTTTTGTAGTTTCTTAATGTGGAAACTGAAGTAATTGATTTGAGACTTTTCTTTGTTTCTAATCATAGAGGTTTAGAGCTAAAAGTTCCCCCACAATACTGCATTAGGGGCATTCTTTGGATGTGCTGTATTTCTTTATCTGTTCAGTTAAAATACTTTCTAATGACCATTTGATGTATTTGACCCATTCATTATGCAGAAATGTTTTATTTCAGCTTCAAATATTTGGAGATTTCCTATTGATTTATAATTCAATATTTTTATCATTTACTTATTTTATATCACTTGAATATTTTTAAATTCATTGAGACTTGTTTTATGGCCCAGGGTATGAACTATTTTACTAAATGTTCTATGTGCACTTAAAAACAATGAATTCTGTTGTTGGGTATGATGCTTTATAAATGTCAATTAGATCAAGTTGTTTCAAGGGTTGTTCAAATCTTTTATATCCTGACTGATTTCCTGTCTACTTGTTCTATCAATTATTGAAGAGGAATGGTGAAAACTCTGACTATTGTGGATTTGTCTGTTTCTCCTATCAGTATTTGTTTCATGTATTTTGAAAATGTGTTATTAGAGGCACTACAGTTTAGAATGATGACATCTTCTTGATTAGCTGATGAACTGACCATTTTATGATTATCAGATGACCCTCTTTCTATCCCTGGCAATAGTCTTTGCTCTGAAACTGACTTTGTCTACTACTAATAGAGCCACTCCAGTTTACTTTTGATTTGGGTATTAGTTTCTTAGGGCTGATATAAGAAATAATCAGAAAATAGGTGGCTTAAGCAATAGAAATTTATTCTCTCAAATTTCTGGAGGCCAGAAGTCCAAAATCAAGGTATTGGCCTATGCATGCTCCCTCTGAAGAGAATCAGCTCAAAAGGTTCCAAATAGCATCATATAATTCACATAAATTAGATTTGGTGAGACACTGGGTATGATCCAATCTGGGAAAATTCTTGTCCATCTGTGGACCTGTGATACTAGAAAACAAGTTATCTGCTTCCAAAATACAATGGTGGGTCAGGTATACAATAGACTTTCCCATTCCAAAAGGGAGAAAATTGAAGAAATAAAGGAGTTATTGGCCTAAAGTAGGTTTGAAACCCAACAGAGAAGGTTCCATTAGTCTTTAGGGCCAGATAATATTCTTTGTGGCTTGATCCACCCTCTGAGCCCACGAAGACTGAACCAGTCACTGTTTCTGCGCCTACAGAGACCACACTGGCCTCTCACCTATGTCCACTTTCCTGGCCTCTGCCTCTGGAGGTCTTTTCTTTTTCTACAAAGGTAGAACGTGTTTGTAGTTGAGCAGTTCTATCAGCCTGTTTACTGCCTGTAGAAGCCTAGAAGTTTAACTGCCTTCTTTCATTTCATTCTGTCTCTGTTCCCTTCAGTACAAGTGGTCAGTGTTTCTGCTGATATAATGTTCTCAGAAAGCTTGTTGCTCTCCTGTGCCTGCCGTGAGATCCATACTATTACACAAGAGGATTCTGCATGGATCCTTCCTGGATGACCCATCTCTATTGCTGGCCTCTGCTGAGATGGTTGCTTGGGTCCATGAGTCACAGGCCTCATCTCTTCAGCAAAGGTTTGTCCAGCCACACCCTTGGCCACATTGTCTGGAGCATATTATCTGGATAGGTTGAGAATTTTCCAAATCAAGTACTCATCTTTCTTTGTTTAATAGTTACTCCCTCAATTTTTTTTTCTTTCCTCTCCCATTTTGCCATAAGCAATAAGGATAAAACAGCCTACATTTTCTACATTTTTCTTGGAAATCTCTTCAGCCAAATTCCCAAGTTTGTTGCTACAATTTCTACTTTCCACCAGACCCTAGAAGGCAATTCAGCAACATTTTCTATCTCTTTCTAAAAAGCATCCCCTTTCCTCTCATGCCCAATAACGTATTTCTTTTGAAACCTCACCAGAAGCACCTGAAATATTCTAATTTCTACCAATAATCTGTTCATGATGATATAGGTATTCTCTAAAATGATAGATGCTTTCTCTACCATGGTCTTCACTTCTTACTGAGCCTTCACCAGAAACATCTTTAGTGTCTGTATTTCTACCAATAATCTCTTCAAGGAATTCTGGGCTTTTTTCTGTCATGGTGCCTCAAAATTCTTCCAACCTTTACCGATTACCCAATTCCATAGCCACTTCCACATTATTAGGTATTTGCACAGTAGCAACCCATTTCCCAGTACAAAAATCAACATTAGTTTCCTAAGACCATCATTACTAATTACAGATGGTCCCAGTCTTACAGTGGTTCAACTTACAATTGTTCAACTTCAGAATGTGTTAATCAGGATGGAACCCTGTCCTAAGTCAAGGGGCATCTGTACCAGAAACAAGGTGCCTTCAAACAACAGAAATTTATTCTGTCACAATTCTAGAAGCTATAAGTTTGAGATCGAAGTGCTGGCAGGGTCATCCTCTGGTCTGAAGATTCCAGGGAGTAACATCTTGTCTCTTCCTACCTTCTGGTGTTTTCTGAGAACCCGTGGCATTCCTTGGATGACAGCTCCATCTCTAGAGTCTCTGCCTCTGTTGTCACCTGTCCTTTTCTGTGTGTTGTCTGTGCCTCTGTGTCTCCTCTTTTCTTCTTATAAGAATACCAGCCATATTGGATTTAGGACCCACCCTAATCTAGCGTGCCTCCATCTTAACTAATTATATCTCCAAAGACCCTATTTCCAAATAAGGTCATATTCGAGATTCTGGGTGGACATGAATTCTTCACAGACACTATTCAACTCAGTACACATGGTGTATCTTTTTTATCCTTTCTCTTTTAATCTGTTTATATTTTTATATTGGCAGTGCATTTCTTGCAAGCAGCATATAATTGGATCTTGCTTAATTAATGGCTTATAATCTCCATTGTGGAGGCAAGACCCTTCTATGTGCTGTACCCACTGCCCTGTGGATCTTGAGGTGTTCCTGTCTGGCTGATGGGAATGGGCACTCTTTTCAGCCCTGTGTGACTACCAGTCACTATTACCTTTAATCCTTTCAAGTGGTTATCTCCCCAGCTTCCAGTAGTTTCTTTACATGCATACATCAATCAGTACTAAGCTAAGTACTAAAGGGGGACTTTCTACAGATCTCTGAAGTTTTCACACTACATAGCTCTCAGATCTCTAGTACTCCCCTGTGAATTCTAGCCACCTTAGTCTTCTTGGACTCTCAGCTTTGTTTCTTCAACTAAGGGAGTCTACCAGCCTCCTTCTTCCCCTTCCAAATACTTTAAGCCACGGCCTGGAAACTCTCTCAAAGCAGCAAGCTTGGGGAGCTTACAGTTCATCCCATTTGTTTCCTATTGCTGAAAGATCACTGCCCTTCATTGTCTGTCGTCCAGTGCCTTGCAAACTATTTTTTTTCCAAAAGTATAATTTATTAATATATGTTAAAAATGTATTTAATATATTTTGCCCATGTTTTTGGTTTTTCATCAGACAAGAGAATAAATTTAGTCCATGATACTCCATCTGGGTCAGAAGCAGATATCCTGCAGTTGAATTTTTGGGGACTGGAAAATAAATTGTGAAACTGAAATTTTCTTGAACTGGAAAAGGTTTGTCCAGCCACACCCTTGGCCACATTATCTGGAGCATATTATCTGGAGCATATTATCTGAATAGGCTGAAAATTTTTCAAATCAACTTCTGGTCCTTCTTTGCTTCATAGTTCTTCCACATTTTTTCTGTTTCTGCTCTCATTTTGCTATAAGCAACAAGGTGAAAATGGCCATACTTTCTACATTTTTCTTGGAAATCTCTTCAGCTAGATTCTCAACTTTGTTGCTCACAATTTCTACTTTCCACCAAACCCTAGAATGCAATTAAGCTACATTTTCTGCTCAATTTCAGGTAAGGTAAAAAATGTATAGGGTGGATAATACTGTCAAATTCACATCAACATGGTGAATATTTCTTACTTGGGAAAATATCTTTATGGGGTAAGTCCATAAAGGACATCAGGAGGCAGCTGGGCTCAGGGGTTTGATCTCCTGGGTTCAAATCTTGGTACTCTAACGTATCAATCAGCTGTGTGACTTCAGCCAGGTTATGTCACCTTTGCACCTCAGTATCTCGTCTGTGAAATTCAGATAAATCTGGACTCTTGTAAGTATTTAATGTGATATCACTCAGTATAGTGCCAGGCATATAGTAGCTAGCACATTTGATTCTCAATGAATATGGACTCATATTATTACAAGTTTCACTTCATAATATTACCTGGAGACTACAAGTGGAGCAATGTAAGACAAACTATTTGCAAACACAGCACTGGGATTTTTAAATGGACGGACATTTTCCAGTTTATAAACAGAGTATGAAATATTAGATTTCCGGCGTGCCCATCAACAGAGTGAATTCACCATAAGGTAGAAACCTACTGCCCTGCACTCTAAGTTTGTGAATAGGATTAGCACCATTTATAAATATGATGCCTGACAGGATTCCTGTGCTCAATTCATTTTTTTTTCTTTCAGGTGGCACATTTTATAGTCGATCATAGTAGATCCCTCTTTCTAGTTAATTGCACATTTCCTAAGTTCGGACAAACCTTTATTATCAACTGCCTAAAATTCCGTCCTACTGGTGTGATTGAAACCAGGGCCTGGGATGTCTGTGTGCTAAAGGAACTTTCACATTATCTTTTCAACTTCGCCATATATCTGTGGCTTTGATAAAGTGGATCCACTTCAGAACAATGCCAGACAAATCAAGTTACTCCTCCTTGACAAACATAGTTTCCGTGTTAGCTTTACACAACAACAATAAAAATCATCTCTATGTGCTTTCTCTCCTCTATGTCAATACCCAAAGCCTTCCTCCATGGCAGATTTACAAACCGTTGGAGTGAGGCTGGCAGTTTTCCAGTGAATTGGAACAACGTGTAGAGCCTGGCAGTAGATCCGGGGAATGACACATTGTCCAAGTTCACTGCATGTCCCAGATAGTTCAAATCACAATGGGAACTTATTTTCCATTCCTACAGAAGGCGAATAACAACAATGAAAGCTCCACTAATGAGAATGAATGCGGAATGGGACATTTTGATAAATGGAGATTTTGATTTCTAGACTCTGTGGTTGAAACTCTTAAGTGTGAAGCAATTCACTGTGAGTCGGCTCAGTCTATCTGAACAAAAAAGCGTGCCTTCCGTTTGTGGATGGAGGGGATCTGAAGAGTTGCATGCTGAACATGAGTGTGTGCTCCAGATCAGGTCAAGGAGATGAGGAGCTCTGGGGAATGAGGTAGAAAGACCAGCCACAGGGTAGAGCACCGGAACCTGGGCCCAGGTGGGTGAGTGACCTTGGCCAAGTAACTGGACGTCTCTAATCTCTAGGGAAGCTTCCTGCCTAAACCTGATTGTGACCCTAAAAATAGTCTAGAAGCTGTTTGGGTTTTTAGCAAATCTATGCTTACCCCTATGCTTCTTTTCTTCCTTATGTCTTACTTTCTTAATTATTTCTTGCTCTCAAAAGTGGAGTTCAAGAAAGCAACTTGAAACAAGAGTTTCTATTTATTTGGGCTCTAGTTAAATAAAGGTTTTTTTGCATATCATTGCTTGTGCTACTTGATGAATGTCTATGTCTTGAAATAATAGAAAATCACTAAGGCAAACATATTTTAAAGAATAAGCCTTGCAAGCAGTGCCACTCAAGAGGGAATGGTTGTCAGACCTTAGATTTTTCTAGCACTCAGTATATACTGTGTTATTTGCTCCTCCCAATGATCCTGCGAGGATTGACGGCCCAATTTAACAACACTTTACAGATGAGACAACAGACGTAGAGTGATTAACAGACTCTTCCAAGATCACAGAGGTAATAAGTGACAGAATTGAGACCAGAAGCCTGAGGTGATCTGACCTTGAGGCCTGTAGCTCTGTAAATCCATCCAGTCTGCCTGTGCAGCTAATAAACAGTGAAGCAGCCACGTCGAGTCATGGAATGAACCGAGGCCTGAAGTCAAGTCTGGGTTGAAATCCAGCTCTGCCTCTTAAAAGCTCATGTCTGAGTCATGTCAACATCTGAGCAGCTGTTTGTTCATTTGAAAAATGAGAAATATGACACATACCTCTCAGGGTTGTTGTAAGGATGAAATTACAAGCTCTAATGTTTGTAAGTATCTAGTGTTGCATCTGGCACAGAGAAGACATTCAGTAAAAGGTGCTGCTGCTGCTGACAATAATGATGATGATGAAAGAGAAATCTTTTGAGATTTTGTCATGTACAATATTAAGAGCTATTCTTTCAACTTTGTCTTAGAGGAAGGAACAGCATTTCTTCTATGGAGTTTGCCTGTCAGGGTAAGTTAGTGTTGCTTGCTCCCCAGATGCCCTTATTTGGCTAAGGATTTATATGAGAGAGAGTGAACAGCAGTCTATTCCCAGTTGCTTACATTAATGTATGAGAAGGCAGTACAAAAATCCTAAACAGATAATCCAAAAATTACTTACATTTGTTCTTACCTGGAGTCTATATGTCTAATCGTCTGCAAATAACTTTAAACATATGAAAAAAATTACACTGAATATTCAGCTTCCCTACTACGCTGGTTTTTTTTTTTTTTTTTTTTTTTTTTTTTTTTTTTTTGAGACGAAGTCTCACTCTTGTCACCCAGGCCGGAGTGCAATGCCGCAGTCTTGGCTCACTGCAACCTCCACCTCCCAGGTTCAAGCGATTCTCCTGCCTCAGCCTCCTGAGTAGCTGGAATTACAGGCACCTGCCACCACGCCAAGCTAATTTTTGTATTTTTAGTAGAGAAGGGGTTTCACCATGTTGGTCAGGCTGGTCTTGAACTCCTGACCTCAGGCGATCCACCCGCTTTGGCCTCCCAAAGTGCTGGGATTACAGGCATGAGCCACAGCATCCAGCCTATGCTGGTCTCTTTAATCACTTTCCTGTCTCTTCTCTGTTGTGGAAATGAAAGAAGCACTTTGCGCACGGATGTGCAGAACAACTGAAACCAGCTTCACCTCTCAGCAAAAGTGCTACCTTTCAAGGAAGAGAGGTACTTAGTGCTTCAAACAAAGTTTACTTTCAACAAATGGGCAAATCCTAAACAACCCTAAATTTCATCCATGTCCATCAGACTATGGGGAAAATCAGTAAAATTATCAAAGTCATTTCAATAATAGTAATAATGCACAACTGAATTTTATACTATGCTTTGTAGTTGACAAAGCATTTTTTTGCCATGACATTTTTTAAGTTGGTCTAGACCAGCAGCTGGTGAGGGGTAGCGGGGGCATGCATTCCCACGTCCTTAATTCTGAGTCTGTGGGCCTTCCTTTCTACTTTACTGTCCGTGATGTAGACAATTCACCCTTGAGTGATCCATGCCTAGATATAAAGTTATATGGAAACACCCCTGATTTCCAGAAAGCTGGTCAACACCTGTGTAGATCATCTTCAAACCTGATATATCATTATTCTCCTTCTCTTTGGCTATTCATTTTACTGTTATTTTGAACTAAGGCGAAAAATGTCATGAGAACTCATCATATCCACATGCCACTAAAATTCTATCAGTGGCAGTTTAGGGGAAAAAAACCCTCCTTATTGTGACCCTGACCCCATTGTTTCCATCTCAGGAAACTGTATACTTTTGATTTTAGCATAGAAGATGAAGATGAATGTTGATCCACATCAGTATAGGACTCTCCTAGTGTAAATTCCCCCCATTTATCATGCACAGGAAAGACTGTACACTCTTCCAGGAAGAAAAATGGTCCCTGAAAATTCCAGATGGGCTATTGACTTTTCTTAGAATCAGAACCAGAGTTTAAGTTGTACTACTTTGGAAGACTCTCCTATGCAATACTCTTGTGTTATGCTCCCCTCCTAGGGCTGGGGCAGGAGGAAGGATACTTCATGTTTTCTTGACCAGCAGGTATATGCTTGGAGGTGGCAGAACTAAGTTCTTAATATCAGTGCCCAAGTCAGGCTAGATCTGTACATTTGCTCATGAGTTTTATTAGAAAGCAAAAGACAGACTGACATGGGCCAGAGACGGCTGGAGGTCTTTTGAGAGAAAACATATCACCTGAGTCTTGCATGTTTTTGATGATCAGACGTTCTCCAGTTCTGATGGAGTATGTGCAAAACCTCTGATTTTAATGAAGAAACTACTCACAATAATATATACTTGCTCAGGGACAGCAAAAAATTTTCTTTTAAAAGGTATTACGTGCAGTGATAAACATCAGCCTATTTATCACTGTTTTGTATCATGCTGCCTAGAAAAGAAAAACCTCAGAGCCCCATAAGTGGAGTACAGTATATGATTTATTTGAAACTTCATTACATGTAGATTAACCCCTGCGAAATGGCTCCATCACATGGTATTACTGGGAAGAGGTGAAAACAACAAGAAAGCAAATGAATGGATTTCAGAGTGAAAATCCCTTAGGCTTAGTTTGTTCTCTGTTGCATCTACCCACATGAACATTTTATATTAGAGGATTTTAAGTTTCACAACCTCTTTCTGCTGTCTTCATCACAGAAGGTTTTACATTAAGAGTTTTGCATTTCTGACAAAAGAAGAAATAAAAGGAGAATGATGGGGTGTGCCTTTGACTGGTTGGTGTCCCTTCTCTGGGCACAAATTCATTCAATTATTTAGGAAGCACTGAGTCTATGATTTGCTTGGGTAGGGCAGAAAGACAAAGATAAGAGTGACATGGTCCCCACTCCAAGAAGCCTATGATCTACTGGGGGAGACAGACCACGTTGTATTTAAATAACGAATCAGTTATAAAAGATATATGTACAACGTGCTGAAAGGTTTCAGAAAAGAAGTTACTCACTAATTTTGGCGAGAGATGGTAATAACTGTTTGTTCTGGGTCTTGAAGGGCAAGCCCAAAGTTACTAGAAAAAAAAAAGAGTGTTTGAGGCAGAGAGAACAGATCAGGCGAAGGCATGGAGGTATGAAAACACTGCTCAAGCCTGGGGCATGCAGACTTTCCAAGAAGCCTTCAACCCTAGGCTCACGGAACACAGAGAAGAGTTGCTGAATGAGGCTGGACAAGGTATGTCTTGCTTTTTTCTTTACCCACAAAAAATATTTTATGTAAAACAAAGTCTCTGTTTTCCATTTGTTGGTCTTAGAAAGATCCAAATTCACTGATCTAACTGGTCCTTATAATTGAATACTGCACTATAATCACAAGGTAATTTTTAGCTATGTTTAAAGTTATGGTGTGAGATGAAACTGTTCCCCCAACTCATCCCCCAAGAGAATTCAGTCTACAGGGGTGCCTGTGCCATGCTCTTCCCACCCTGCATGCACAATTAAATTTCCTTCAGAATGTGTCCAGTAAGCAAGTCTTGCCTGGAAGGAATGTCTGTGTTCTTTCTGCTCCCATCTAACTGGAGGTGATTTTTCACCATTTACATCTCTTGTCTTTAGAAATTCAGTAATGGAAACCATTTGCTATGTTATCCATAAATCTTGTGCACATGTATATCTTGATATCCTAAACCATCCCCCACATACAGTTAGTGCATCGAAAGTCTACACAGGCTGGGTGTGGTGGCTAACGCCTGTAATCCCAGCACTTTAAAAGGCCAAGGTGGCCAGATCACTTGAGGTCAGGTGTTTAAGACCAGCCTGGCCAACATAGTGAAACCCCATCTCTACTAAAAATACAAAAAATTAGCCGGGTGTGGTGGTGGATGCCAGTAATTCCAGCTACTCAGGAGGTTGAGGCAGGAGAATCACTTGAACTTGGGTGGCAGAGGTTGCAGTGAGCCGAGATTGTGGCATTGGACTCCAGCCTGGTGACAGAGCGAGACTCTTGTCTCCAAAAAAAAAAAAAAAAAAAAGGTCTACACAGAACAATTGCATTTTCCTCTTTCCTCTGAAAAGTTTCCCAGACAATTTTAAATGTTTTGTTTCAGTGTTCCACCAGAAGCTTTGATGTATGAATTTCTAAGAAAAAAAAAAGGACTAGAAAGTTTTTTTCCAAGTGTGCATAATATTCTAAAAGTGGTTATAAAAAAAACAGACCAACAGCCAAACAGATAATCTCTATCATGCAAACATGGGTTTTGGTACTATTAGTATTTGTTTTTCCCATTCAACAGAAGCAAAATCAATTGAACAAGCGGCCTAGTCGATTCAACTGAACTTTGCAAACTACCACCCTGTCATAATAATATGCGCTGAAACGCCTGCCTGAACTGCTTACATAACACGACTCTTATCACATGAGATTTATCAGCAGCCTCATTTTTCTTAGTAGGCTGGAGCCCAGTGAAGTCAATGGTGAAAGAGTCCTATTAATCACAGTTGAACTTCACGTGCTATCTGTGATACCTTGTAAAAAGGAAGGTGATAAAAAAGATGCATAGTGACACTGACTGTCAGAAATGCTTATGGGATGATGTGCCTGTATCAGATGGCTTTGCAAGTTGGATTGGCATTCTACATTCTACAAGTGGAGCTTAGAAAAAAAAAGAGTAACAATGCTACAAATCTGGGAAGGAATAGCTCCAGGCTTCTGCCAGTCCCCGGTTATTTTAGACCTGGCGACAGGGAGTTAATGCATGAGAGACTGCCGAGGCAGCCATTTGAAACTGCAAATTCAGGAAGCTGTGACACCCAGGCAAAAATCTGTCTCCCTCTCCTACCCCACACCCCAAACCTCAACTCATCTAGAAATGCAATTTCTGTGACTGTCCCTTGCTTGGCATACCACGAACAGCTTATAAACAATGTCAGCCCCTCGCTCATTAATTTTTTTTTTTTTTTTTTCTGAGACAGGGTCTCACTCTGTCATCCAGGCTGGAGTGCAGTGGTGCGATCACAGCTCACTGCCGCCTTGACCTCCTAGGCTCAAGAAATCTTCTCACCTCAGCTTCCCAGGTAGCTGGGACCACAGGCATGCACCCACATGCTGGGCTAATTTTTTATTTTTTGCAGAGATGGTGTCTCACTATATTGCCTAGGCTGGTCTTGAACTTCTGGGCTCAAGCCATCCTCCTGCCTTGGCCTCCTAAAGGGCTAGGACTACAGGCATGAGTCCCATGCCCAGCTTCATTTCCTTTTTTAATGCACATACCCTTCAGGCTCTTGTTCAGTTGTCAGACTCTTCTTTGTGTATCTGTGCAACAGTCTCATCTGTCAAAAATGTAAATATCAGGAGGGCAGCCCCTCTGTTGGCACTTTGCCTATATTCTGCATGTCTCAGTATTCAGTGAGAGTTCTAAAATAATGAGGCTCAAACTTGTTTATGAAAGGCTATTATATTATATTATCAATTTGGGTGATGGTCTTCTCCTAATAGCTTTGTCTTGAAGCAACAGTTAAAGGGGTAATAGATGGTCAAGTGACTTATGCTGGTATAACTAACTTGGGCTAAAAACAGTGCCTGATTCACAGACTCAATAAATACTTACAAAAAGAGAGGAAGGAAGGAAGAAAGGAAAGAAGGAAGGAAGGAAGGGTAGGAATGAAGGAAGGCAAGAATAAAGCAAGGAAAGAAAATGACCCTGTATAGAACATTAATTTAAAATATAAAAGACCACCCATCCAGATTATTAGAATACCTGGGAAAGATGAGTTCTTTCTGCTATCATGAGATGTGGTAGGCAGACTCATGTTCTTCCAAAAACATCCACAGTCTAATCCCTGGAACTTGTGAAAATATTATTTTATATGGCAAAGGGGTTTGCAGATGTGATTAAATTAAGGATCTTAAAGTGCAGGAGAATGAGGGTCATAGGAGGAGACTAGGAGACGGGAGATGGGAAGCAAAGGTCAGAAAGAAGAGATCTGAATGTTACACTGCTGGCTTTGAAGATGGAAGAAGAGGCCAGGAGCCAAGCAGTGCAGGTGACCTGTGGAAGCTGGGAAAGGCACATCAATGAATTCTTTCTAGGACCTCTGGAAGAAATCTTGAACCATAAGATAATAAATTTACATTGTTTCATGCCACTACATTTGCAGCAATTGGTTACAGCAGCAACAGGAAAGTATTACATAATATTTTCATTTTGTTTACCAGGGGCTTATGGAGACATTTTTGTGTAATTTTTTTAAAAACTGTTCTGTGAGCTTGCTTCCTTTATGTAAGTATTTTTATAAACTTCAGGAAGTCAGAGGAGGTTTGTTATACAGTTCATCACAATAAATTCTTGTCTTCTGCTTGTTTCCTGCTAATCCGAAGCCTAGATTCTAGATTTAGACTAGAACTGCACTTTTATTTCTTGAATAATTTTTAAAAACAAACATCTACCATTTGATAACTTTTCTTCTAGAAAGCATTTTTCTCCAGCATATACACTAGCGTGAAGCAAATACCAACATATAGTCATATATACATTTTTTGAGACAGTGTCTCGCCCTGTCACCCAGGCTGGAGTGCAATGGCACAATCTTGGCTCACTGCAACCTCTGCCTACTGGGTTCAAGCAATTCTCCTGCCTCAGCCTCCCAAGTAGCTGGGATTACAAGCAAACACCACTACACTCAGCTAATTTTTTGTATCTTTAGTAGAGACGGTGTTTCACCATGTTGGCCAGGCTAGTCTCAAACTCCTGACCTCATGATCCACCTGCCTCAGCCTCCCAAAGTGTTGGGATTACAGGCATGAGCCACCGTGCCCAGCTAACCTATCATTTAATCTTAAAAATCACTTACTAAGTGCTTAGCATGTGCTAGATAAATGCCATGGCAGAGAAGGCCACAATAAGCATGTCACAATGAGCATGCATGTACACAGAATAATCACTCAACACAAAAAGACCAAGGGGCCCAAGGTCATACACAGTGGCACTGTATAGAAGTGCAAAGGCTTGGACAGCTGACATTTATTGAGAAATCCTTCTCAATAAATAAAACAGAATTTCAACTGGGCCCTAGTTTGTTCAGATTTCCTCAAGTTCAGGAAAACAGTATGAGTAAGGGTTGTGGTCATGTAAGTATAAGACATATTCTAGAAATGGCAAGAAGTCAAGGATGGTTGAAGCACAGGGTATAACTGTGTGTGGGCCTTGAATGTATGGGTAGGCAAAAGAGTAGCACACATGAAACATATAAAGGGTAGGATAAGTTCTGTTCATAATATTAAAAGTCCTATTAAAGAATTCGGACTTTCTTTTGCATATATGAAATAAAAAATTAGGGAAATCTGGGAGTGCAGCATCACTCAGGTTTGTGTGAACTCATACTTTAACCTTTGACATTTAAAAGCAGGTTTAGCAATGGGCAATGGTTAAGTTCAAAATTGGGGTGTGAAATATCACACAATACCTTCCAGATTGTCCAAACCACTTCTGACAGTGGCTGGAATGCACAGGTTCTACTTTCCAAAGCCAGCCTCTAGAAAATACACAGCTCCCTCATTTAGGAAAACCCCATTTAGTTACAGCTGTTCTTCATAGAGTCACTGTTACAGAGCTTTGAAAATGGAAAAGGACCTTCAAGATGATCGTTTACTCACTCTTGGCTGTTTTTATTTAGTGGTGTTATTCTTTTTTCTTTCCATTTACAATGGAAACAAAAGGAGAGCAAGAAAGAAGATTGCGAGGTTCCTCACAGATTCCTAAATCATATTCCCAAACAGCTCCTGACAAAGAGGAGGAAGACAAAGAGGAAGAGCAGGAGGGAGGGGAGGAGAAGGAAGAGGTGTAGAGAGAGGAGGACAAAAGTAAGGAGGGGGAGATAAAGAGGTTGAGAAGGAGGAGGAGAAGGAGGAGGAGGAGGAAGAGGAGGAGGAAGAAGAGGAGGAGGAGGAGGAGGAAGAAAATTATGAGACTGCCTAGCTCTCATCATCTGTTCAATACTAGTAGCAGGAGGGAAACGTATTAGGCAAAATCATATGAAATTGCATTTTTTGTGGGTCAATATGGTCAAATATCAGCAAGTGGCCTTGGCTGTACCCATCTTTCTCCCCCACTTTCCACCCTTGAGATGAGTTTCTCACTACCACAGGACTCTGCACTGTCTCACTACAGCAGATGAGTCCAACAACAGCACTGGCCTTGGATCCTGTCCCCTTCACAATGTCACTCTGGCCAGGGACAGCATGAGGAGCACAAAACTACACTCCCCAGAGCCTAAAAATGCCATTCCGGGTGGCAGTATCCATGATGACTGTTGGGATCACACAGCGAAAAATCAAGACGGCCAGTTTCTGTAGAGAACACACATTTAAATGAAGAATCTGTTAGAGCTGCCATTGGATTGCAACATGACTGTTTGAATAAAACATTATTTTCCTTATACAGGATAGAAAATTTTGGAACATGAAAAATGCTGTACTTCTCAAATTTTATTGCTTAAATGCTCAATTTATGTAAGGAATTTTAAAGCTAAAAGTAAATACAATGTAGCTCAATTAACATTTAGCCTCATTATTTTTCTGTAGGTTTTTAAACATGTACATATTTGCTTCTCTAGTCAATGTGTTAATTTGCTAAGCTCTATAAAGATATTTCGCTTGAAAAGAAAAATGGATATACATGGGTCTGTTACTAGATTAGCAGAATGACAGAGTACTTTTGAGTATTGTGTAATGGCCTGTTAAAATACAATAACAATGAAAGTAAACTATTAGTCTTGTTCCTGGTGCTAACTTATCTTAATTAATAAGTGTGGAACTAACATTTCAAGAGACAGGAAGAATGACAATAAGCCCCTTTGCCATCTTATCATGCCCAGAGCTTATAAATCAGGGGAAAGTGAACTTTACTATTTAGTCATGACAAGATCATATTATTATAACAGAAGATTCCTAGTCTGAGGGTGCTTTATGGGGACAGGCAAAGAGATCAAAGGTTAGCAATGTACCCAGAACTTGATTTTTTTATTTGATATTTTAAATTTTGGCATAATAGAATAAAATAATAGGAGTAAAATAATAAAATGCACTTTATTTATCAAGGGCCCAAATCACAAGAAAATCTTAGGGAGAAAATTCACATGAGGCAAACTGTCATTAAGTATGATATTTTCCCTCTCTTAATATATTAGAGAGGTTCTCTCATTAATGAAGGAATTGCTTTTTAGAGCAATAAAACCCCATGGAATAATTCAATTTGTTCATGTTGGCAGAGGGATTTTCCAATAATGAATTGAGTTTCATGAGAAAGACAGGACACATTTTCATAGCTATGAATGAGGATTAAACCAATGGAAAGTTCTTTCCCTGTTCAGACAAGTAATTTAGTGACAACAGAACACTTTCCCTTTGTGGTCAAGTCATGACAGAATGGAGATACATTTAAGAAAACAAACTATGAGGGAAACCCCATTTCAGTTCTGCTCTTGGATGGCAATTTCAGCCAGAGGAGGCCACTCCGGGGATTCCCTGCCTGCTTTCTTCTTCCCTTACTTCCTGTCCTCATTGAGGTCTTTCGACTTCACTTTTCTTATTAATTGCTTCATGTTATAAGACTGATTGTAAGAATGTTATAAGACATGATTATAAGAATGAAATCATGAGTCACAAGATGCAAGCCAATAGCAATCTAAACAATGTCGATAAGCATTCTGTGAGAAATGGGAAAACTGGCCAAATAAATGGATTTGGTAACGATTACATTTTCAGAGTTACAATGGCAATCCGCTGGTTTTGCCAGATTCACTTTCTGCCCTTTTCTCCTGAAGTGTCCTTAAAAACATGTTAAAAGATGCCGAAGTGCAGCAATACTACATAAAAAGGTGTCAGTTGAAATAATACTAATCTTTGGGAGAAATGGCCCCAATCTCAAAACAAGATGGATCATATTGAAGACAGAGTAATATCCAGTCATGCTAGACTTCGGAAACTTGATAAAGTGGAATGACACTGGATAGATGACTTTTAGGCAGCAGCAGTTTTGTCTGGCATATGCATAACAACTTGCTCTGAAGTTCCACATCTGAAAAAAAGGGATTCTAGCAGCACCGGGTGGACTCTGAGAGATGACTCTTTCGGTATAAGACACATACCTGTACACATATCAAGGCTTTCAAAACGTCAAGACTAAAGCAAAATATTCTCATCAAAAGTCGGACTGGGAATTTAGCTGACTCGTAACATTTCATTTCTTTTAAAAAAAAGAAAAGGGATCTGAGTTACATATGAAAAATGTTTCATGATGCTAAATCTGGAGGGTGGGTTTACCTTTGTCTAATGCTACAGATCTTTGGATAGAGGCATTAAGTTTGAAATATCTCATATTTTACTAACAGCTGGTCTTCCTAGCCAGACTCTTGTTCACAGCTTTAAACTTCAGGAAACAAATGAAGTTAAAAATGTATTTTTATTCTGAAGGAAACAGGTAGTTACTCATGAATTCTGTACGCAGCCAGATGGCTTTCAGATTTTAAGGCAACTGTAAGTCTTGCTTGGACATGCGAGGTCTCTCAAAATATACCATCCATGCACCAGTTCTGAAAATGTATGTAAATATATTCCAGTGATAAGTGAGATGAATCAAAAGCAAGAACTTACCATGGCAAGCAAGTCCAAGGACAAAAGGACAGTGGTGAGCAACTGACCAAGGTGAGCCCATAGAATCACGTCCTAGTAACGGTTGTAAGTGAAGTTGCAAAATTAAACATGCATGTTAAACAATAGTTTCTGGAGGAATCTATTTACTGTAGCAATCATCAGGGTCTGGAATTCTATGTGATACAAAGATTAGTCAGAAGGTGGGTGGGGAAAAATGAAACACACTTAAGTTTCTCACTATAAATAAGGAAGAATAAAAAATGGTGGTCCTTGAATTAGGTCATTCGAGTATATAAGACTTTTCTACCTTCCAGAAATATACCTTCCTCATCACTGGAAAAAATAAAAGCGGAAAATAAGACAAAGAATTCTGGAAACAGGCACAAACATAGAATGTACAAAATATGGCAGAAATTAGCCCAACTATTTTGGTTAAGACAAAAAACGTCCTGTTTCAAGAAATTTGCTTCCGCTCCACTCTGTCTAAACAGAGAGGCTTATTCTGCTTCTGCTGGTTTGGCCTAGTTGCTTGGTCCTTCCTTTTGGTGTTTCCCAGTCTGTTCGCTTCTTAGCTTCAGAAATTATGCCTTCCTGTAAAATCCATATGCTCAACATATTTTAATCATAAAGGCTGAAGCCAGTATCCCTAACACCCCAAAAATCTCACTTGAAGGATTCTCAGGTGAGAGTCAGTCCTAAAAGGATGTGGTTAAGGAGATAGGCTCCTTAGCACCCTTCTCTATTTGACCATCCTAAGGAATGAGGTCAGAGAATTTCCTGAGTACAATGATCACCCCTATTTTCTTCCTGTTCAGAATATTCAGGCCTCCAAATCATGGTACATTTATCTTTTCAGCCACTTGCAAGTTCAAAGACAGCAGAAACTATAACGTGGGCCCCCTTGACAGCAGGCATGGGAGAAAATCTACGTCTTCCCAAGCCCAAATTTCATGTTTCTCCTCCCTGGTAGACCCAGCCCCTCACAGTCTCTGTAGGATTTGCAGGAACCAATCTTTCGTCAGGAAACTAGGAACAGTCTCCTCTTGTGCCATTTCTCAAATCATGGCGATGTTCTTTTATTTAGTTATTTCTAGACTTAAGATTTATGCTCCTTGAAGAGAGGAACCGTTTCTTACCCTTCCTGATTCCCATTAGATTGGGCACATTTTCTTCTGCTTAGAAGGCTGAATAAATATTTGCTAAATGGATTTAAACTTGAAAATTGAACTGCTTGAGTTCACCCTATGTTAGATTACTCAAGAGGTTAGATGTCAGGTTTTATAATTAGGAAGATGGTCACCTCCATGATGCCATTACTGTCAGACCAGACAAGAAGGTTCAGAAAGTATATGTGGTGAGTGGCAGGTGTGGAGCTGGGGGAGCATAGAAACTCTTTGAAAATACTGGAATTATTCAACCCAAGGAAGAGAAGGATTAAGAACAGGATGGCAGGACAGCAAGGTGCGCTGGAGAGAGAACGCATTTATTTCATGTAGAAGGCACAATAATCCAAGGTAACAGAATTACATTTGATTGGGCCGAAGAAAGGATTTCTTAACTCAGTGTTAAACAATTTAGACAGGTGCCCTGTAGACTCTTTTCCTAGAGAGCTTTCAAAATGGAATTGCCATTTATCCCTTCCAAATGGTTTAATCACAGGACTTTCTGGTAAGTTATGTGTAAATTCAATACTATATTTTATTTGTAATTCTGAGAATCTGTGGTATGAACAACATCAAATGTGAGCTTTGCAACAGCTCAACTCTGAACAATTTGATTTTTTTTTTAAATATATAGGCCGGAGTCAAGTTCTAAATCAAGTCTTTAGTGTGGATTTAACCAGGTTGCGTTTGAAAATATTAGCCAGTGCGTGGCACTGCGTATTGTATACATTGGAGAAATGTCCAGCAGTGGGCGCTCTGGGAGACACAGGAGCAGCCAGGGAGGTTTTCTGTCTTTGTCAGATGCAATGAATTGCATTCACCAGGCCCCTTGTTTAAATGTGTTATGAAAGTGACACAGTGTTTACTTTCCATTATGAGAAAGTACATTGCCGTGCAGGCTTGGAATTAACTGTTTTCATTTGATTACCTAAAGGATAACTCCCTGGGATGTGAATGCAATCATCCCAGTTATTCTCCTGGATACAAAGCGACAGGTAATTAATGGCCCCTTGTGCATCCCGGCAAAGACAAAAAAGGAACAGGAACGGCCCTGTTGAGTCAGGAGTGTGAAAAGTAAAGGATGAAATCTTAGTTTAATTTTCTAGACAATGCAGCTGAGGGAGGTGGGAGGGAATCAACCGCAAAGCAGTCATAGCCTTTCATTTCCCCTGGCCCTGATCTTCACCCAGAGCATGGCAGAGATGAGAAGATGCTGGAACAATGCTGTCATGAGGACGGTTGCTTTCCTCTGTGTGTTTGCGGAAAAGAAAATCATGTTTTCGTCGTAAACAATTATGTGATCTCAATTTGAATTGGAAACAAACACTCTTTCCTCCACAAGTAGCGATGTATCGTCACTCAGAAACCCTCCACTCACTAAGATGAGGAGAGATTTCTCAGCACAAATGACCAACTTGAGAGGACTAAGGCTGAAGTGGAGGGTATTTGTACGACCACTTGTCTAGGCCTGCCCACTTGGACATGTGTGTACAAGATCTTTATCTCCATCTGATTCAAAGAGCAGACAGAAGCCCCCCAATCTCAGGCTTGAGGAGGTTAGCAGACAATGGCATCGTGGCACAGAAGTGCAAGTTAAATTCAAGGTTTCATGAAAGGAAACTGATTCACACACAAAGCAAGTGTCTTGTCCAGGAAAGTAACCCACTGTGCTCAGAGACTCAGAGAAAGGCCTGTTTGTTTTTTCCCATCTGAGGTTGCTCACCAGATTAGCCCAGGGAGATGGCCCCTCAACCGAGCAAAGGAAAGAGTGGCCCTTGGGTCCAAGCTAGTTGACATTGGAATCAATATCTTTCCTTCTAGCAGAGAGTGAAGGATTCTATTAGAGTCATCTAATAGATGGCATCCTATAGGATCCTCACGTTGGAAGGTGTAGGAGGTGGTGTTCATTTCTGTGTCTAGCTGGGAAATTCCTGCTGGCGGGAGAGCAATCCCAAGCTTTTTGATTGCCTCAGGCTCTGGTAGAGGCAGGGAGGTCCACTGGTCCCCTCCCTGAGTCTTTTTTCTATCAGCCATCCCCCACTTGGTTTACGAATTTTCTTCTTGGAAGAGTGAGTCTTCACTGGCTTGTTCTGGGTTTGGCTGCTAGAAAATTAGATCCTATCGGGATGAATGAATAAGAGATGTATGCTGTCAACCACAGGAGGTCAGAGGCTACGCCAGGCCTGCTGAATATAACAGGCATGAAGTAGAATTATTGAATAAATAAAGGAAGGGAGAAAGGAAGGAAAGAAGGAATGTATTCAGCATCCTCTAAGGATGGCAGTAAAATGGTTCCCTCCCACCCGACTCGTTCATCTCACTCATTATCTTACAGCCTTATCAATTCTCTTTCTCCAAATTTCAGGTTGCTGAGAAAATCTTCCATCCATTCAATTGTGAAAGGAAAATAAATCTCAGGGCCCCCAAATCACTAAGCTAAAGAGAAAAGTCAAGCGGGGAACTGCTCAGGGCAAAACTGCCTTTCATTCTATTCAGTCACTCCCCTGCTCACTGAAATAAATGCGTATCTGATGGTCTCCTTTGGAGAGACTAGTCAGAAACCCAAAAGGATGCAACCATTTGTCTTGAATCTACCTATGACCTGGAAGCACTCTCCCCACTTCTTGTTGTCCCACCTTTCTGGGCTGAACCAATGTTCATTTTACCTATGATGATTGATGTCTCATGTCTCCCTAAAATGTATAAAACCAAACTGTGCTCTGATCACCTTGGGCACATGTCATCAGGATCTCCTGAGGCTGTGTCAAGGGTATGTGTCCTTGACCTTGGCAAAATAAATTGTCTAAATTAACTGAGAGCTGTCGCAAATATTTGGGGTTCACACAAGAAATTGTCAGTCATACTGCCCTGATGATTAAGTTGAAGGAAAGTTGAATTACTGCTTGCCCATATCACTGCAGTGGCCTCTACTTGTTTAAGGCAAGTCTACATTAGTTGCTCACCTTTATAGAGCCACATCTTTAGATACCTCCTGCAATAGGACTCTTGTAGAAGGACGCTAACACTGCCAGCACTCCAGAGGAGTGCAAATAAGCCTTCTGGGTGGCATTCAGCTGAGGAAATGCAAGTTCAGGAATTTCAGGTATGGATCTGAATCTCCATCCTACATACACGCAACCACGTGTGCACACAAACACACATGCACACACACAGACCACACACACATTGCATGTGCACAAATGTTGCTCCATTTAAACAAGCATCTCTTAATTTGTATCTGAAATGTCACTCTTATCTGAAGGAGTGCATGATGACGCTTTGTTGGTTTTAAAGACAGGAGAAAGAAGAGAACATAAGAGACAATCCCATAAGTGGAGAGGCATTCTGGAGAGTAGGGAAACCAATACATATAGGGAGGGTAGGAGTCAGTGAAGAGGCATTTCAACGGTGCACATCTTTGTCCTGCAGACATCAAAAAATCAGAGCCGTCACACTGCGTTCAAAGTAATCGGCCTCCTAAAACGCAAAACTGTTTGCTACATCTCATTAGAAGACATGCTTTTCCAAGTGTGTGAGAGCCTCTGGCAGGTGAGAATAAAGAGGCAAAGAGGGTGTATATTACATACATCATTCTGATCAGTGGCAGGACATTTTTGGATTCTTTGTGTCTGAAAAGACAATGGCACAGTTTAGCACAGAAGTGCAGGTTAAACTTAAGGTTAACCCAAACTTAATTGTGAGGGTTGAATGCTGCCTCACCAGAGCATAGCACAATGGGAGCGCTCTCTTCCTCCAAAGCATAACCCTGCTTCTTCCCACCTCCCATTCACCTAACATATTTATAGGAGAAGGTATTTCTCCAGGTGGTATTCAAATGGAAGCTGACATTGAGTTTGTTGTTTTTTTTATGTGGTCCTTCACACAAACCCAGGGATTAGAATAAGCCTCAACATAAGCCATAGGGAAGGAGCATAAAAAATGATTCTAAACCTCCCCTCTGCCCAGCTGACACCTGTGAAGCACAATTGTGTTTTAATGATAACAGTTTGGGATGGCTCAGGTACATATAACGCCATATGCAAGGCTTTCAGATGGTGGCAAATGCCATCGGTACTTACGATCCCTGTAGGTAGGTTTTCTCTTGCTGTGTTCAAGTTTGAATGGAATATAAATGCACCATTAAGGCTGCCCTAGAAGTACAGAGAGCAGTTGTTGCATAGTTAAGCGAAAAGGCAGCATTTTATGTCTGATAGAGCAGTCATCTTGCAAAGAGCAAATTGGTAGAGAGAGGCAGGGGGAAGAGATGTATGGAGAGTAACCTCAACAGGAGAGGGAGGTGGAAGTCTGCAAGTTCCTTTTAAATAACATACTGTACTTTATCAAGCTTTTAGAGAAAAAAAATGCAGATTCTTTTCTAGGCTTACATGTAAGGTGCTTATCCCTCATCTTCCCCCTCCAGCACGGGCAGGAAAGCCACTATGATCACCACCACCATTGTTAGTAAGAAAGGGGGAAGAGGAGAAACAACCTTCCTTCACTACAGTAAACAAAGCGAGTTTAGCCCGTCACAGTGAATGATGAATGGCTACCCATCACTTTCCTAGGGAGAGAGAAACCAAAGATTGTGTATCAATTTTTATAATTTTAAGGCTGAAAGATAATAACTCTGCAGAAATGGAGCAGACTATATAAAAATTCCCTCTGAAAATGTGATTACATGTAAAAATCCATAAAAATGTACAAAGTGATAGATGAACCAAAACTAAACAAATGCAGTTTTTTATCCTTTTGGAACTGAGCAGAAATAGCATATGTAGAGAGAATGATTTTATTTTGTATTTTTAAAAGAAATACTTGGAACTTAATTGAATTATACTTCTGCTGGGAATTGAAATTTTCAGACGGAATATCGGATTTTATTTTAAATTGAATTCCATATTGAAGAGATGAAGAACGAACCATCAGTGAAATATTAACAATAAAGTTGACACATTTCAATAAACAACAAAGGAAGCTGAGCATAATATAAGCTAGACAGTTTCTTCCTACACTCTCCTACACCCCCAAAGGGTCTATATTAACTATTCTTGATAATTGGATAAGGAAATAATCTTTGGTCAATTTTAATGAAATCTAGTTTACATTTATATTTATTTCTAGAGATTCTTAAAACAGATCAAAATTAAATCCTTTTCTTGTGGTCGCCCTGCTGAATGTACTGTTTCCCTTACACCTTCAACCTCACATTATTAGTGAATCTAGAACAGGTATTGAAATGCTTGTGTCATATCATGTTCCTCAGAAGTTACCAAGTTAATCCTGGATTCTACATACTCCATCTGTCCAATATATATTATTTTTATTAAATTATTTTGTTTGAGTTGAGCCTTCAGGAATTTCATGACTCCCCATTAGGTAAATTTAACCAACATCAATATATATATAATGAAATGTGCTTACATTTTTTGCATTTACAAATCCCACCAACAATTTGTTTAATAATTCGAGTTGATGAGAAAAATGCCTTTCTTCTCTCAACTTTGAAAATCTTGCTTCAGAAATCCTTAGAGATCTATTTATAAATTTTTAACTCATAGTTATCAGCTGGTATGGACATCCCTGTAGAGTATAATCAAGGTTTTTTTTTTTTTTTTAACCATTTTCCCCAGAATCTTGGTAAAGTGCATTATAAATACAGTGGGTTCTTTCTTTCTTTTCTTTCTTTCTTTCTTATTTTCTTTCTTTCAAGAGACAGAGTCTCTTTGTCACTACTCTTTCTTTTAAGAGACAGAGTCACCTTGTCACTACTCAAGTCACTCAGGCTGGAGTGCAGTGGTGCAATCATGGCTCACTGCAACCTTGAACTCGTGGGCTCAAGCAATCCTCCTGCCTCAGCCTCCCAAGTAGTTAGGATTAAGGCGTGTGCCACCATGCCTGGCTAATTTACAAGAACATTTTATTTTTGAGAGGCAGGGTCTTTCTTCGTTGCCCTGGCTGGTGTCAAACTCCTGGGCTCAAGCGAGCCTGGCTGCCTCTGCCTCCCAAAGTGCTGGGATTAGAGGCATGAGCCACTGCACCTGGCCAGAATCATTTTAATATATAATTTCAGCGCATTATTTACATCGACTAGATTTAGGGCAAATACAGAGACTAAGTTAGCAGCATCTCAATCAAAGCTGTATTTTTAAATGGCTGTAAGGAAGAGCAATGTGCCACCTGCCCGCATCAGCTTTGCGTACAGGAAGCTGTTTCCTCCACATCCCCAGAAAGAAGGCTGGACAAAGGGGTGAAGGTCTGGAAGCCGACAAGGAGGATTCAGAGAAGGGAACGGGAGAACCAGATAGGGACAACGGGTTGGAAAAATAAATTCCAGAGCAAAAAGAAGTTGGAGAGATGAACAGACCTTCGATTTATTGCTAATTTAATTAATATAGGATGACTCTACAACCTTGGTTAAAAACCCATTCAAGTTGCATAAACTTCCACCCTTCATGCGGCCCCAATTTTGAACAGGAGAGCCTTGGTGGGAGCTAAAAATATGCTTGGGGCACTGATGTGCCTGTTATCAACAATATGAACTGCAATTCATCTTACTAAATACCTTGCACAGAATCCAGCTTGAGACTCAGAAGGCTCTTTGGGATAAAAGATGTTGTCACTAAAGAAACCCTGTTTGCTTATCAAAGGCAACCAATTAATAGTTTTATCACTAATACTATTACCCCGAGGGCTAAAATTAGGTTTATTTATGTATTTTAAGTTCAACATCCTAAATTCCACCCTAATGCACAACAAGGTACGGCTCGTACTACAAATGAATAACTTAATTAAAAAACATTGATTTTGCTCATTGACTGCTGCAAATTTTATTAAATATTAATGATAACATTTTGTATTTTTTATACTAGTCATGAAAGTTTTATGTGCTCTTTCCCCTACAGCAGCCTTAGATTTCATGACAAAATCTTAGGCAGCTCAAAGTACAAACATAAATACTGCATTGGCCAGCTTGGTATAATATATGTGTATATATAAGCCGATAAAAGGATGTGTATACATTTACCCAAATGTGAGTGAGTGAGGAAAGCTGACATGAGGCAAGCAAGGGAGAAACTTGAATGCTGAAAGTTTTTGTTTTATTTTAACCACCAAGAAAGGTCACCCAGAAAGAAAGTCCTGGAACTAGCGTCCCATGAGACAAGACCTCAGAATCTCTCACCACGTGTGTCCTTTCCCCAAATTCTGCATATGGAATTCAAGGCACAAAACATTGCTCCATAAACCACGTAATCATCATAAACCAAAATCATCATAAAGCATGATTTTACAGGTTTCAAGTCTATGGCAAGAGGTTTCACCAGAAGGACAAAATTCTCTTCTTTCCTCACCCCATGGGTGCAAAAAAAAAAAAAAAAATTTTTTTTCAATAAAAGCCACCAGGGTATGGGAGAGCCTTTAAAATTTTTGCAGTTTTTTTTTGTTGTTGTTGTCATTTTGCTTCTGTGGGTTTATTTTACATGTTTATATTAGAGTCTGCACAGCCTTGCATTGTTATCTATCTAGATGGACTAGAAGTCACCCTTATCTGGTTTTCTCCAAGCTTTTAATGGGAAGCATAAATGTTTGGGATCAGCTGACAGCTGTGTGCAGTGAATCAGGCAACATCATCATTCGGAATATTTTTCTATTATTTGGAAAATTGTACTTAAAAAAATCCGTAAAGCACTCAGTAGGACATCGTTTCTTTGAACTTCAGCAGTGACTGATTTTTTTTCTTCCTTTGTATCTCAAAGTCATTTAAAAACAAGTGAGAAGTTAATTTGTTGAGGTCATTTCCTCAAATCACCTCCCAGGTCAAAAAGACAGCTCTGGCCTCTGCATTACACAGTCTTTCCAAAACGTAACCAACTTCCTTAGGGATACAATCATAGCAACCCAGACTTAAAAACAAAGCCGGAGTCTGATTAAGTACTTGCCAAAAAGATTCCAACCATAGACTACATAGTTTGCAAATACCCACATGGGGAAGGTTGAGGGAGAGAGGAAGGGAAGGACAGGAGCTTTCCAAAGGAAATATTTCACATGGAAAATAAAGCATTTTCTAAAATAAGTAATTAAAAGACAGAATAGAATATCTTTAAGATATAAGCTTCTTTGAAATGCAAAATAGAAATTTTTGTCAAATAGGCAATGGAAGATAATATGTGAAAATCAAGGTACTCAATATTATGGCTCCTATAATAGGAGACTTAGGGACCTGAGTATATGTTTGCGTGTTTCAGCATTGCATTGGTTTGGGCTGAGTTATCAAGTTTCTGGCAATGTTTGCCTCTTTTCACTACTTCCTCTCTCCTTCAGCTCCCAGTGGTCCCTGGAAAGCCCATTTCTCCCCTCGCTCCTGGGTCCTCGTGCTGCTGGTGGTCTCAGGTTCTTTTACATCTCCTGGTTCCACCCCAAAAGTCCTTCCTAGAGGTCTTTTGAAACGCCTGAATTGGGATTTCTTTCTTGTCTTCCTTCCCTCCTCCTCTTCCTCCTTCCCTCTTTTCCATTCTTTTTCCTGCTAGGTTTCTAACACAAGCAAAGAATTTGTAGCTTCTACGAGGTGTGCTTTTCAGACTGTGTTATGTAAAACAACTCCAGACATCAAGTCACAGGTGGCTTTAAAAAAGAAATCTTCTAAAGAAAATAAACAAGGTAGAAACCATGACATTAGGTGTGGCGCATAGATTTTTAGTGAATTTAGAGATATGCAAAATGCCAGCCAGTTACATCAGTATCATTTCCCTTTCTGCTGTGGAATGAAGTTTCCTTTCCTAATGAGGAACGCTCAGGGAAACAGAACAAAGCTAAAAGAACCCTTCTTCGCAATGGCATTTGACACTGGACCCCAGGGCATGTGCTCTGTAAGTTTGACACATTTTGAAAGTACCAGTGTCCCTAGCTCAGCTTGACTGTGAACCGGGTCTACATAGCCACCTTTAGTCCTCCCAGGGAATAAATTAAATCTGCATCTTGACTGTGTTGCCTGGAAGAGACTGTTCAATTATTTATGGCGCAATAGCAGGGAGTTGCTCTTCTCTGCAAGTTGGGGGGTGGGGGTGGGAGTGTACACTGCCTCTTGTCTCCTTCAGGTCACTGTGTTAGTGAGTCCAGTAATGTCTGGAGAAAATAACAAGGCTGGAGGCAACCAAGATATATTAACGAAAAAGAGGCAGTAAATCACTTTTTACTGTTTGGAGACTGCTCAGGCCAGCGCGACTGCCACCGTGCTCTGGTGCTGCCTGGGATGTGGCAGATGTGCACTGATGCCTGACCGCAGAAGCCTGGGCGGGCGGTGGGTTAAAGACCACACGGATTTAAGGTTGAGGTTTTAAAAATGGAAATAAGAAGAAACTCAAGAACGTGTAACTAGGGATTTTACTAATTGGAGACTTCTGCTTCCCATTTTTGGTCCTAATTTACAGACTCAGTGTCATAACAACTTCACGTTGAGGATCAGAAGACCCAACTCTGGGTCTCAGAGGGCTGACTTCCTGGAAGTTTTTGTTATTTACTGGTATTTCGGAAATCAGTGAAGCACAGAGTCACTTGGAGAGCCACACCGGTGTTTCCATGAGGGTGAGTCTTTCTGTGGACACTTAGACCCCGGTTCCTGCTGTCCAAATTGTTTCAACATGGAAAAAATAAATAAATAAAACCACGGTGTAATTATTGAGAAGATTTAAATATGTATACCCCGAGACAGGCAATACAGTTACATGTCAAAGTGAAATAATCTCAATGACTTACGGCCTTTTTTTATATATCCCAAATGTCCCTAAATTTAACGTACATATCTTTTAAAGTATATTTATTAAATTCTATTCCTTTTCTTGAAATAATCTTTAATACAAATTTTAAAGATGGACATCATTCCTGATTTTTCTTAAGAATTCATAAAAGTACATGAATATTGTGGCTTCTTGGTTAATATTATGTTAACCATCTCCTATTTCTTTGAAAGTAAGTTCTTAAATTTAGATTTTAAGATAGTAGCTAGGGCTGAGGTCTGGCATAAGATAAGATATAGGTAATCACAATGGCAATATAATAAACCATTTAAAATTGGGCATTACTTTTTTTGAGATGAGCTCTCACTATGTCGCTGTGACTGATCCTCATAGTCCTGGGCTCAAGCAATCCTCTCAGCCTCCAGAGTAGCTGGGACCAAAGAAGTACACCACCACACTCAGCTATTTAATTTTTGTAATGACTCGTGGCCGATTTTCTAAATGACTCATTATGTTGATAAGGCGTGAGGAGAGAATGCAACATGGCAGAGGGGTGCAGAGGAAGTAGACACCATATGAACGTAAAGATGGAGGATCCCAGAAGCTGCCTATTTTGTAATGTTTCATAAAACCAGGGATTAGAAAATGTTGTGTCTTAGGTGTTGGGACAGAGCGGAAATCCTATCCTAATTTATATACATCCAGGACATCCGTTGTTTCCATTTCTTTTTTTTTTTTTTTTTTTTCCCAGACGAAGTCTCGCTCTGTCGCCCAGGCTGGAGTGCAGTGGTATGATCTTAGGTCACTGCAACCTCTGCCTTCTGGGTTCAAGGGATTCTCCTGCCTCAGCCTCCCAAGTAGCTGGGATTACAGGCGTGTGCCACCACACCCAGCTAATTTTTGTATTTTTAGTAGAGATGGGGTTTTACCATGTTGGCCAGGCTGGTCTCTAACTCGTGACCTCATGATCCTCCCACCTCTGCCTCCCAAAGTGCTGGGATTACAGGCATGAGCCACCACACCCTGCCTGTTGTTTCAATTTCTAAGGGATATTATTTAACCTTCAGTGGAAGGATAATAGAAATCAAATACGTGATATTTACATGGACTTTTTCCTCTTCTGAGAACTCAAGACTTTTTGTTAGATCTATCTAATCCCTTCAATATCCAAGTTAAGAGCCCAGGTTATTACATCATTTTACTATTAAAAAAAGTAAGGCATGGAAAAAAAGTTTTTGCTTTCTAGACAGATAGATAGAAATGGACATATGCAGTAGTTTGGTTTGTCCTAATATTAGCATGTTACTATAACATTCTTTTACATGTGTGGTACACATTAATTAGTTCTGTAGTTGAGAAAGAAATGTGCTGGGATTGGGGACATACTTACCATTGAAATTACCATCAAAACTAAATTCTATGAAGACCTACATATTTGGTAGCAGTGAGCCACAAATTCTCCCCTTTTTCTACCATGTTTAAACTTTTTATTGAACTATAATATACTTAGAAAAAAGTATATATATCACAAATGATACATCCATTGATTTCTGTACCTTTTTCTTTTAACAACATAGTGATAAGAACATGCTCACAGGTTAAAGCAGGAGAGCAGCCGGTAGGAAGGAAGGAGATGAAAACTAGGAGAGTTTCCACATGTCAGTGGCAGATGGTAGACCCCAAAGACAGCTGCAATATCTCCCATCCCATCTGCTCTTCTGCCATGTGACCTTTGTACTCCCCCATCCAGGGATAGAGTTTATTTCTTTACCCACTGGCACCTGGTTAGGCTCTGTAATTGCTTTGACCAGTAGAATATAGCAGACATGAGACCTTGCCATTTCTTGGCACAAATCTTTTAACTGGCTTGGGAGCTTCTTCCTGCCTCTTGGAGTATTTGTTCTTGGTGTGGCCTTTAATAAACCCAAGGCACATGGAGGGGCCTTGTGTAGGTATTCGAGTCACACCCACCTGAGCTCCCAGCCAGCGTCAACTTCCAACCTTGCATGTGAGCCATCTTGCATCTCTGGTCCAGGCAAGGCCATAACTGCAGCCCTAGCCAACATCTGACTTCAAATGCTCAAGAAAGCCCAGTAAGAAATGCCCAGCTGAGCTCAGTCAATGCACAGAACCATGAGAGATAATCAACTGTCATTTTACAGCCACTAATTCTGGGGGTGGTATGCTAAACAGGAACAGATAACTGGGACAGGTACCAAAACACAGATCTAGGAATTTGACTTTTGGATATAGGAGGAAGGCAGAAAAGACAAAAGAATAAGCAAGATTGTAGATATATTTTCAGATTGTATGAGTGGGAAATTATAGGTGAGAATCTGGATACAGTATCATTTGGTAAGAAAGAAAGAAGGATGGGAGAGTGGGTTTAAGAAAGGGACAAATATTTGGAATATCAGATATGTGGAAATGAAGACAGAATCCAGCAAAAAGGTCACTACATACTTGAAGGCCACGCTGATGTTTAAGCTATAAATCTGAAGAATACCATCTGCCTGGGGCTGGGATTTTTTCCATCTGTGCTCAGCTATCCAGGTCAGGAGAAGACAAAGAACATGACTGGACTGATCTTGGATTGCAGGTTTAAAGAATAGATGAGGAAGGAAGACAGAGTGAGACAGCTGTGGGTTCTGGTAGGCTGGAGTTGAAGGCATGGCCCATGGGTTTTGGCCTGTGCAGGGAAAGAAAGTAAAGCTGGGAAAGTCTTGATAACAGAACTGAAAGAAAAAATGATGCAGAAGTTTGAGGCCAATAAGATTAGCGATATGAAAAAGGAGAATGAGAAAGCTGGAGAGGATAGGCTGTGCTCCAAAAATAGAATATTATAGAATCCGTTGATGTGTTTGTATCATTTTACAACATCGCTAGTAATTAAGAGTTTTACCTAGAAAATATTTAAAGACTAATTTAATAAGTCAGTTAATATTTCCACTTGTCAGTAACTTGTGAAATCTCTGGTTGGGAAGATGGTTCACAGTGGAGGGTGAGACTGTATATTTGTCCACACTCAACGGTGTGCTGGAGAGGGCTCACACCCACCTGGGGGAGCCCACTATGTGCACCTTTTTCCATAGCTGCACTTAGTGACATCATGTTGGTAGCTTCAAATTGGCCATGGTAGAAATATTTACACCACAGAAATATGCAGACAGTATAAATCACAGCCTTTGTTTCCCAGCGAGTAGGTTGTTAAACATTTATCAGCACACCACCACCCACAACCTCCCTATATTCTATTTACAATCAGTAAGATAATTTAATTTTGTCCATTTCTTATCAATGTAGATATATTTACTTATGCCTTATTCTGTATAATTGCATCAAAGGACACAAAAGAAGAGTATTTCACCACACTTTTTCTTTTTTTTTTGAGAAGGAGTTTCGCTCTTGTCACCCAGGCTGGAGTGCAACGGTGCGATCTCAGCTCATTGCAACCTCTGCCTCATGGGTTCAAGAGATTCTTCTGCCTCAGCCTCCCAGGTAGCTGGGATTATAGGTACCTGCCACCATGCCCAGCTAATTTTTTGTGTTTTTAGTAAAGATGGGGTTTTACCATGTTGGCCAGGCTGGTCTCAAACTCCTGACCTCAGGTGATCTGCCCACATTGGCCTCCCAAAGTGTTGGAATTGCAGGTGTGAGCCACCGCACCAGGCCCTCACCACACTTTTATTAGCTGCATAAAACCTGGTTGTTGGACTTTTTTTTTTTTTTTTTTGAGAGGACGGAGTCTTGCTCTGTCACCCAGACGAGTGCAGCGGCACGATTTCGGCTCACTGCAACCTCTACCTCTCGGGTTCAAGTGATTCTGCTCCCTCAGCCTCCAGCATAATTGGGACTACAGGCGTATGTCGCCATGCCTGGCTAATTTTTGTATTTTTAATAGAGATGGGGTTTTACCATGTTGGCCAGGCTGGTCTCAAACTCCTGGCCTCAAGTGATCTGCCTGCCTCAGCCTCCCAAAGTGCTGGGATTACAGGCATGAGTCATCGCACCTGGCACAGTAAGTGATTTCTTACTCGTAAAGACTCACAGCTCCCCTTTCCCTACGCCAGGGCATTCTAAGACGGAAGGAAAAAGGCAACAAAACAAGCTGTAGTCAGCGGTGTAAAGATGTAGGCCTTGTCCAGATGTATGGAATGGAAGAAAGGAGTACCTGTGAAATGATTATTCTGAGAGGGAAAAGCAGGTGCACTTTGACCTTGTTTCTTGGTGAGCTTGTGGGAAAGAGGAATGGAAGACAGGCCGCGGCTCTTCCTGGACCAGTGTGAATATGCCTACCAATACTGCATGAAAGCCCGAGGATCAGGAATCCACCCCCAAACATGCACCTCCCTTCTGCTGTTTCTTTACAAACAGTATAACACTGTCACTGGAAATGGTGCTAAATAATTGATCACTTAGAACAAAATTATTTAACCTCCCCAATTTGCCCAGTGATGTAGCTGCTTTATTAATGATCTAGGGCTCAAACAGGCTTATCCTCACACTTCAAAAAAAAAAAATCTTTTTTTTTCCAGTTAAGTTTTCACATAGTGCCTGCATTCTTCTTTCTCTCTCATTTTGCTTTGAATAGTGACAAAAATGGATGAACAGCACAACAGAAAGGAAAGGTTACTGGGAATATGAATGAAAATCTAATCCCCAGAGGATTTCAATCTAGTGGGTTTGAAATAAGACACACAAATTTTACCTGCTAGGCAGAGCAAATCTGAGAATTTGAAGCTGTTACTTAGTATAATGAACTGTATTAATATTTTTTCCATTCAGGCAATAAAAACTGAGAATGACTTAGATGTGACTATAAGGCTAATAAAACTCGTTGTGACTCACTCTCAGAATTACAACATAGACTTAAAAGGCTTCATTATAATTAGAAGCATATTAGCTTGGTCTGTTTTTATTAAACAGGAGCACATTCATATATTTTATTTGGGGGAGAATTCTAAAAGATGAATATGTAATAACTAGTGCTGAAATGCAGGTTGATATTTTTGCGAGAAGAAAAAGCACTAACAAAACCTTCATGCCACTTGAACTCTGTTTTGTGACATTTTTTATCCTGGTGGCTTCAGAGATGATCCCATTAGACACTAGATGGTTTCCTTCCATACTTTTCCTTAAATACCATAGGAAGCAGACCATATTTCCTATGAGAGCAGGATAAAAGTGAGGTGAGTGGTGAATTCTGTTTAATGGTGATTCTGTTTAGTGAATGAAAATTATCTAACAGGAAAAAATAATTTTCCTCATTTTTCCTTCCAAGGGCACTTATTAAGATAGATTTTTAAATGAAAATGCGGTGATACAGCAAATTAAGTTTGCTGCATCCAAACAACACCACACCACAAGATTTTGAAAATACCCAAGGTTCTTTTATTTCATATGAGGGGAAACTCTTATATTGTGAATATATATCTTTTTCATTACCTCTAGATGATAGTATCTGGGGACAAGAAGTGGTTTTAAAATTTCAACAAGCTTTCCCTGAGGGAAAAATGACACATGAAGTAGTGTGAATATGGGGATGAAAGCTGGTCGGTTATGAACGGAATGTTCATGTCTAAGATTTGTATCTTGGAGCTCTAACACCTAAGACAATTATATTTGGAGATGGAGCCTTTGAGAGGTGATTAGGTTTAGAAGAGGTAAGGAGAGTGGAGTTCTTACAATGGAATCAGTGCCCTTATAAGAAGAGAGACCTGAGCCAGAACACTTCCCCCAACCACCCCATGTAAGGACACAGCCAGAAGGTGGCCTTCTGCAAACCAGGAAGAGAGCCCTCACCTGGAACTGAATCAACAGGTACCTTGATCTTGGACTTCCACCGTCCAGAACTGTGAGTGATAATTGTCTACTGTTTAAGCCACTTGGCCTGTGCTATTTTGTTATGGCAGCCTGAGCTGATTAATACATAGTCCGTGCCCTTAAAGAGCTCAGTCAAGAGTGGCAAATAAATATACTGAAGATTCTGGTAAGATAAGTACTATCACAGGGATATGCATGAGTTGCTAATGGAATGCACTGGAGAAATGTTGTAGTTTTTTTTCTGAGATTTAATAGGTGAAGAAATGAAAAAAAAAAAAATGCCCTAATGTTAAAGTGATTTGCTTAGGGTCAAAAGTTGGTTGGTGGCAGAGCTGGGATATTAACTGATATTTTATGTGTGTATGTACATATGTGTATAATATATTTTTAAGCCATTCACTGAGTACATTTTGACTAAGCCTTTATTATATGCTAATTATAATAAGCATGTTAAAACCATAAACTGAGCCACAATAAATTTTAAAAAGTTTGTTTGAACAAGCAGCACTTCATGAATTGGGAAGCTCCAAACTAGAAGTCGTTTGGGGTTCCATCAAAGAAGCGTAAGAGACAAGCTTTTATAGAGCTAATGTGAAAGTAATACAAACCAAGCATTTGATTGGTTACAGTTATAAAGTTGCCTTATTTGGTTTGTCCTGCTGGAAAGTCCTAGTTAAATAAGTTAGTGGGCTGCTTTTGACCAGAGGGTAAGTCCTGTTTTTCTTTAATACAGGCATTTATAAGAAATGGCTCAAGCTAAGTTTCACTTATGCTTGCATATAAAGAAAGGTCTAAGTCACTTATGAGGACTAATTGGCTTTGTCTGCCAGGGAATCTTCAGGCCTGGTCTCCACTTTAATCTATTAGGTTGGTGCAAAAGTAATTGTGGTTTTTGCCATTAAAAGTGATGGCAAAAAACTGCAATTACTTTTGCATCAGCCTAATACTTCAAAAGTGTTTCCATGAATTATTTTATCCTTACAACACCCTAGTCCCATTTGACAGATAAGACAACCAAGGTTTAGAGAGATGTGGTGCAAAAGTAACTGCGGTTTTTGCAATTAAAAGTAACGGCAAAAACTGCAATTATTTTGCATCAACCTAATACTTTAAAAGTGTTTCCGTGAATTATTTTGTCGTTTCAACACCCTAGCCCCATCTGATAGATAAGACAACCAAGGTTTAGAGAGATTTGCTAACTTTGCCCAAGGTCACATAGCTCGT
Source organism: Nomascus leucogenys (assembly GCF_006542625.1). NCBI lineage: Eukaryota > Metazoa > Chordata > Mammalia > Primates > Hylobatidae > Nomascus > Nomascus leucogenys. The sequence goes on from NC_044389.1 coordinate 104,425,397, forward strand.
CAACATCAGAGCTGGGTTTTGAACCCAGAAACTTGAAATGCCAATATTTTTGACAGATAACAAATGTAAAAGCACTTGGAAGAAATAGTAAACAAGTGCTGACTGGTAGGATCACTAGTGCCTTCTCACATGCTACACACACATATGAAAACACACACACTGTATAATTTTAATGATAACTTCCTCACAGGGTTAATTTGAGGATTAATGTGATAGTGGAATTAATACTCCTAGGGATTCTAATAAAGAAAATTATCTCTCTTAGCCTGGGCAGTGTAGCTGGGAGGAGGAGTAGGATTCTTTCCTGTTCATCCCTGCTTCCTCCAGACCACTGTACGGTTTTTGCTTCTTTGAGGCTCACAGCCTCTGGCTACACCAGCCTCTTAGCACAACTGGTGGAATCATTTTTTGGTTCTTCAACTGTCGTCATCATTTTAAGGAAATGTGAAGTCTATGTAGATGACACATCCCACCCTCTGGCTCTGCAGATCTTGCCTGATCACCTCCTTTGCTCCATGTTGCCACTTACTCTGCCCTTATTCTTATTCCCACACAGAGCAGAACACTATTGACAGAATTAAAATAAGAATTTTGAATATAAATTGTTTTTGTGTAATCACGAATATTTTTAATTAGAATAAAGATATAATGAATTTTACTGATATTCCATAGTCTTTATGGGAATACCTGCTTTTCTGCATTTGAAAATATAAAAGCAGGTACTCTCAACATTACACGGTATGTTGATTTTAAAGCATGTCTGCAAATGATTGAACACAGCTCCTGTTGAAAGGCAGGGCCCATGTGCCCTCCTCTTGGATCTGAGCTGACCGTAATGACACACTTGTAACCATCAGAATACAATGGAAGTGATGTTGAATAACTTCTGAGGCTGGCTCAAAAATGGCCAAGTACCTTCTGCCTAACTCTGTTACAATGTTTATTCTGGGGTGAACCAATCAGGTACCACCTAAGAAGCTTGAAGTGGTCCTATTGGAAAGTCCACATAGAGGCATTATGATTGACAGCCCAGTTGAGTTCCAGCTGACAACCAGCATCAACCACCAACCAGGCGAGTGAGCCAAACTGAATACACACCCCAGTAGAGCCTTCAGATCATTGCAGTCCAGCCAACATGTGACTGCAGCTACACGAGAGACCCTAAGTGACAACTGCCCAGCCACGTCCTTATTGAATGTCTGACCTACACAAGTGCAAGCAAAATAAAAGGACTGTTTTAAGCCACTGGGCTTGGTGATAATTTGTTACACAGCCAGTAACCATGACACATGAACATTAGGGCCGCTACATACTTTAATGACTTCTATTCACTATGATCTGGTTTAACTTACAGCCTTGCAAATGATACATTAATATTTCTCAAGAAGTTTACTTTCACAGATAACAGTCATATGTTAATATGAAGAGCTAGATTCATTTCCATTTAAATGCCCCCAAGAACCTTGTCTGTAAGCATTTTGGAGAGCTGGACACAATGGGAATAAAAAAGAAAATAGGTTGACTCTGCCAATGCCTTTTATTAGACCTATTGTTTTTAAAAGATTATTTCTAATTATATAATGGTTAGAAAGTCAAGGGCCTTTGTCTAACTTTGAGCATATTAATTATCTTCTGTCTTAGTTTCACAAACTCAAGGATGTGAATAATTTTTATCTGCCTTAATCATATCATCTAGGGGAATCAGAATTTTCAAGAGATAAACTTTGAACACTTTTACTTTAAAAATTTTAAAGTGATTTCTAAAACAGGAATATCCAATTCTTTCAAGATATTTAAAATGTACAATTTAGGAGTGGGGTTGGGAAGGCATAGAGTTGTTGGGTGGTGATTAAAATGGCTGGAAGTTAACTTCTCTGGTGGATTTACCTAAAGCCCCTTTCACAGCTAAGAAACTGTCTAGGGATCATTAACTTTTATAAAACCATGTAAATATATTTTCACTTAGAAAAATGTGTTGTTAAATTAATTTGTCTGAGGCTGCCTCCATATTATGAGTTTCTACGTAGCAAAATGCAACCTACTTAGTACGTAAATCCACTGCAACCTAATTTAAGAATACATTCTTGGCCAGGCACAGTGGTTCATGCCTGCAATGTCAGTGCTTTGGGAAGCTGAGGCAGGAGGATCACTTAAGCCCAGGAGTTTGAGACAAGCCTGGGCAATATAGTGAGATTCCATTTCTACAAGAAGTTAAAAAACAAGCTGAGTGGGCTGGGATGCATCTGTAGTCCAAGTTACTTGGGATACTGAAGTGGGAGGATCACTTGAGTCCGAAGCAGAGGTTGCAGTGAGCTGAGATTGTGCTACTCCAGCCTGGGTGACAGAGTGAGATATTGTCTCTAACAACCAACCAACCATTCTTAGCTGGGTATGGTGGGGTACACCTGGAGTCCCACCTACTCAGGGGGCTGAGGCAGGAAGACTGCTTGAGCCTACGAGTTCAAGGCTGTAGTGTGCAATGAAGAGCCACTGTCCTCCAGTCTGGGTAACATAGTGAGATTACAGTCTTTTATATACATAAAAAAAGAATACATTCTTGTAACAAGTAGCTGAGTCTCAGCCAATCACAGCAGCCAAGCTTTTAGCAAATCACAGGCTGTCAACTAATCAGACCATGATCATATAAGGCAAATACCTCATCACACCATACCCAAATAAGGCAAACTCATAGCTGTAACCAATCAAGCTGTCTCTGTACATCACTTCCTTTTCTTGTCTATAAATACTACCTGCCATGTTGTTGGGTGAAGCCCTGTGAACCTCTCCTGGTTCTCAGTGCTGCTCAATTCATAAACTGTTCTTTGCTCAAACAAACTCTGCTAAATTTAATTTGTCTAAAGTTTTCCTTTTAGCAGCACCAAGTATCATTGTATAAAAAGTTATCAACTGAATTAAAATTGAGTTTTGCCATGGGAAAAAATGAAATGAAATTGACTTTTTTCTCTTATACTTTTGATAACTTTGCATTTTAATGAGTCATAGAATTTCCATCAGAAGACTCTAGTCAGAGAGAGTTCTTCAAACAAGTTAAGACAGGCATTCTGACCCACAGGTGGCCTGAGGACATCTGGGACACATTGGCGGCCTGGGGACACCTGTGGGTCCCAGAGACCCTTTCAGGAGGTCTGTGAAGTCAAAACTATTTTCAAATAATGTTGCAACATTATTCACCATTTTTAATCTTGTTCTCTCAAATGCACTGTGGAGTTTTCTAGAGGCTGGATGATGTGAGATACTGCAGAGATCCAATGCACAAGTATACATGAGAACCCAGCTCTCCCATTATATGAGATATTAAAATGATTTACAAAAGTCTAAACTAATGATTCTTCTCTATTTTTTGGTTCTATATATCGATCTTATAAAATTATTAATAAATGATACATTTTCAGAAAAATGTACCTTAACATGTAATGGATTTATTATATTTAGTGAATTAATATGCATTTTTCCCAGTTTTATTTCCTAAGGCAACTATTGATAGACATAAAACATATAAACAAACACTCTTTGATATCCTAATTGTTTTAAAAAAATGTAAAAGAGGACTGACACCAAAACATTTGAGAACTGCCAGGCTAGGAACTTATCTGAGGAAATAAACATTATTTTACTGATGATAACTATATCATTTATACTGATATAAGCAGGTGTTCCTAGGTACACTGAAAACTTAAGCTTCTAAATCGACATTTTGCTTCAAATCTCAAAAATTCTAGTAAGAGTCAGAAAACCTAGTGGCCTAATGTGTGGCCTGACTGCTAGATCTTCGAATAAACCAGTTATTTGAAACTCTTTGAATCAAAACTCCAGCTACTATAAAAAGGTTTGTGTGTATGTGTGTGTGGTTATTTAACAGGATGACAGATTAACAGGAAAACGTTTTCCTATGTGAAATACTATTAATTGAAAATCCAGTTATGTTCTATCTAAATCTCTCTTCTCCCCTCTTTTCAGACCAGTTAACAGGGTCATACTGTAGTGGCTATTTCCCATTACCTTGTTTGCTTAGGAAAATAAGCAATACAAGAAAAAAAACAGATCTTCCTGTTCCAAAGGATTGTTAAGACTCACTTCATTTAGCCTCTTCTTAACCAACGAAATGGGGCTAATGAATCACTTTTGATTAAGAAGTCCTGAAATAGATTCTAATCAGGATAATAAAAATTAACTATCTTGATCAACCTGAGCCCTCAGCCAAGCCTTGGTCTGATTATTAAGTTTTGAGGGAATGAGCAATTTGTTTTTTTATTGTTTAATGACTTGTTTTCAGGTTTTTACAATTCATTATTAGCCAAAAACAAGTGAATAAGAATGGCAAAAAAGGAAAACAAAAACAAAAATCATTAATATGAATACTTGAAAAAAGTTTAGTTCTTACAGTAGCTACTAATCATTTTGAATTTGTCCTCTGAAAGTCAGTCCTTCAAAGAAAAACATTTACTTATTATCATCTGCTAGTTGTTGAACCACTTGTGGGTATCTAAAAATTGTACAAAAGATAAAGAGACCACATTGTCCTAGTGTTAATTTATACCTGTGTACATAGTGCTTTATCAAGAGTTGTGAGAAAAGTTATAATCCTCCTTACTTTTTAAACTCTTCTGGCTTTCTGAATCTTCTGAATAAACTAAAGGAATAATGTTATTTAAATGTTCTAGTGAAAATTTTCATTTTTCCTAGATTTTTTTTTTTAGGAAATACATCTATTCCTGGATACTTTCATTCATTCAACAACATACTTTCTTCATCCAACAACAATTTATTGATCAAGTACTATGTGCTGGCGCTGGATAATGGACAGCAAAAGGGAGAATTTCATGAATTTTTAATTCTAATGGAGTAGATAAATTAACATTTAATATAGCTGAAGTACTTATTGAAGGTAGGAAGAAAAATAAAACAAGAATATAGAGTGTGATGGGATGTGGAAAGGGGTATTTAGATAGGATAATTAATAAGGCTTCTCTGATGGGGAGGTTACAAATGGCCACACATTCTTTCTATCTCATTATGCCTGTCTCTCTGAATTTGGCCTAGGTCATGTGATATGCTATGCCAATGAGAAATTAGAAAATAGGACACAAACACTTATGAAAAGTAGCTAGACACTGGGGTATTCTCTCTCTTGCTACTTCTTTTACCATGTAAACAAAGCAGGACTAGTCCACTGGCTGATGAGAGGCCACAGAGAGGCCTCAGGCATTCCTCGGGCAACATTTTCCATCCCTGCTTGGTGTTTGTGAAATTCTTGGACCTGTGGGTTTGTAGTTTTCATCATATTTTGATAAATTTTCGTCATTATTTCAGCAACTATTTATTCTGTCCTCAAACCTTTCTGGGACTCTAAATCACGTTTAAAGCCACTAAAATTTAGCCCACTGCTTATTGGAGCTGTGTTCATTTATTTTTCCACCTTTATTATCTCTGAATTTCTGACTTTAGATAATTTAGATAATTTCTACTCATTGATAGTCACTCTGCAGTTTCTAAACTGCTGTTAAGCCCATCTAGTGACTACAAAAAAAATTAGTGTTTGTACAAATTTTACAAATTCCCTATGGTTGTGTTTTATATTTCTATTACTTCATTGTGTGTTCATGTTTACCTTTAAATCCTTGTGTATTTTTCTAATTGCTGTTTTAAAGTCATTTTTTTACTAGTTTCATCATGACTCCTTACTGGGTCTTTTCCTATTGACTGATTTTTCTTTTGGCTATGGATCACATTTTCCTGTTTCTTTGTACATCTAGTATTTTTTTTTGTTTTATTGAGGTAAAATATATATATATATATAAACTATATATATATGTAGTTTACCATATATATTTATATATATAGTTCACCATCTTTAAAATTTTAAAATGTACAGTTCAGTACATCTAGTAATGTTTGACTGGGTATTTGACATTTTAAATATCACACTATTTTCTTCCTTTAAAGAGTGCTTTGGCAGGCAGTTAAGTTACTTGTGGGGCAGCTTGAGCCTTCTGAGATTTGTTTTTAAGCTTTGTTGGGGTGATTCTACATTAGCCTTTACTCCAAGGCTAGTTTAGTCCCACTACCGAGAAGTAATTCTTTTGCGGTCTCTACTGACTGGTCTGCTGTTTGACAAGGTCTTTTCACTGCATCTGGTTGGAACTGAAACATCTCCTGCCTCTCTGAAAGCTCTAGGAACTTTTTAGCTTGCAGAATCCCTGGTTGTTCTTTTTCCACACGTGTGAAGATTCCCCCAGTGCATGAGAAGGTTAGCAGTCAGTCAACGACCAAGGCAATGTCATAAATTTCTGGAGCTCTTTCTCTGCAAAGCTACTCCAGCTTCTCCAAACTCAAATCTTGGTCTACTCAACTCATTAGCAAACTATTACTCTCTGCTTGGGTTTCTCCATCCTTTGCTGTTGTCCAGAAAGTATCAGAAAGCTGGGATGATTATAGAGCTTACCTCATTTATTTCCTTTCTCTAAAAGATCAGAATTCTATGCTTCCTTGTTGTTCAATGTCCCAACAAACTTGTTTCATGTATTTTGTCCAATTTTATAGTTGTTAATGGTGGGAGAGCAGGTCTGGTACTAATTTCCCCATCAAGTATGAAAATGAAAGTTCAGAAGATTAATTTTTGTTTGAAGATGGAAGATACTACAGCAATGTTATAAAGCCAATGGGAATCACCCAGTCAATAAGATAAATCTGGCGATGCTTATAAGAAATGATATTTCAGAAGTAAATCCTTTGAGAAAGTGAGAATGGATGTAAATGAGTTCATGAGTAGAAGGCTTGGCATTATTTAGGAGGAGAATGGGAATTGTGTCTAGTGACTCAACATTTAACAAAGATGCTAATGAAGACAGAATAATAAAGTAAAAAATATTATGCAATGGGAGGATTATTTCTTCCATTGTTTATTATCTGATCAAATGATTTCAGTAAGCAGAAGAATATGATAAAGCATTTGTTCCTTACCTTTAGCCAAAATGCAGTCATTTTTTTCCCCCAAAATTACAAGTCTTTAAATATTTGATCTCTCTGTTCTACTTTGCAGATGTTTAATTTGAGGATCTTCATATCCATAGAGATCAAACATTTTTTAAAATATTAAATGGGAGTGACTCATTGTGGATGAATTCTGGGTTTTGGTGCTGGACAACTTTTTTTAAATAAAATATTTGCATTATATTGTTTTCCACTCAGGAAAACAATGCAATCTTGTGTGAAAATGCAATTAATATCTACATAACAGAGTTAGTGTCAGGATTAAAGTAAAATATAGTTAATATGCCAGCCACAGTTGTCACTGAAATACCAACTTCCTTATTTTCTCCTTCCAAGGGAGTAGAAGCTCTGGCTCACTCAGTCTTGCATTTATAAATTTTTAAGTTCTCCAGAAAGATCAACTAGGAAGACAACATAAGACACCGTCCATGAAAAAGTATAATAAATTTAGTTCTTTTTTTCCCCAAATACCTTTCCTAGATCTTAGATCCGGTTTCCCCAAACTGACATCTCTTTGCCGCCTTTCTTGCTTTTTATTTCTTTTGCTCACTGTGGGGTCTCTTGGGCCTAGAATCATAGCACATAGTAGATAGCGAATATCTACTATGTTAGATAACTAATATCTACTATGTGCTGGAAGGTTGCAAAACCAGTGTTGGTTTTACTGGCACATAGTAGATACCCAATAAATATTATTTATGTTGGAATTAATGCTGACTACTAGTGCCTATGAATACCTCCAAGGATCCTCGTATTCCATAGCACACATTTTGGGAACTGCTGTCATGGAGAAAAAATTGGTTTAAGTTAACCACCCTGATCCTCCTCTTTTCTGTTGAGACCTTCTGCAACAGAATGAATGGGAAACTCTTTCTTTGTATATGTCAGAAACAGGCTGTAAAATAAGTCTGGTAGCTAAGCCTTTTAAAGCCACAATCTGTATAGGATTTATGTGCCAGTGATATGAAAGGATTAAATCTGTCTATGCTCTGCTAGCCTTTGGTGACAGGGCACTGTATTTCTGTTATCAGAGCCTCTGTCCTTGGTTTTCACACCAGTGCCAACGGATTTAGACGCACAGGCAGGGCCTCACTGTTGTGTGTACACATGTCAGCTGCAGGAAGCCCATCCTAGGTGACAGCAGTGTCACTTTGGTACCACATCCTCTTTTACACCTGATCACACTTGCGGATGGGAATGCCAGAAGCACCTCTGAGTTGCAAGACTGGAGGAGTGATGGCAGGATGAGGTGCCAGATGGACATCTTGAAGTGCAGAGGGGCCTGCAGACCCCCAGTGTGAGCACTGAGAAAACTGATCAAGCTTGTGTGTCCCATGCAGATTCTCACTGGGACTGGAACCCAGTGGCACAAAGTGGTGACAATTCAGGAACCAGAGAGAGGCAGGTGGACCCTATGCTTGGCGGTGACCCAAAGATGAAGTTCCCCAGCAGGTGAAGATTGACTTTGACTGACTTTTGTGTGTTGGGCAGAGTTACACCCACATCGTGTTGGAAATCTGAACTTGTTCATCCAGGCTTGACAGGTGGACGCTGGCTCAGATTTTCCTCCCCTGGAGCCCACTTTCTGCCCGCTTGGGTGGTTTCAATCCTAGTATGACTCAATCAGCTAGGGGGTTAAAACAGGGGGTGTGAGAATGACGGTGACTTGGAGAGGGGGCCCTGCATTCAGATATTTTAATATTTATACATAGAAGTGAAAACAATTAGTTTACCACAAGACAGGGGTGAGAATTTTAGATTGCAAGTTGGAATTTGGAGGAAGACAAAGGGAGCTTATAGTTTTGCTGTGCACTGGAGAGGCAGCAAGCAGAGAAATGGGGAAAGAGGGATTTGCGGGAATGCTGTGGGTTTTGAATTCAACACAGTTCATTTAATCCTGTTTTGAGAAATGCCAATAAAGCTGGAATCATTTTTGCCAATAATTATTTTTGGATCCTGGATTGGGATCCTTGGGTCATGGTGGAATAGAATCCCGGTCTTACCTGTGACCTTTGAGCTGACGGATGCCTATAAACTCACTTCGAGAATAAACGGCCATTCAGAAGGAGCCATTTGTAGGTTTGGCAAAACCTCTTGTTTATGGTCACACCACATCCATAACTTGACTTCTCATTCTGCCTGGCTTTGCCACTTTTCACAGCTTGGGGCTGACAACAACTACAATAAGCACCCTTCCCCCAAATCGTTCCTTAGGTTGGTTCACCTCTGGGCAAAACTAGAGCAGACACAGGCTCTTTTGACACTTCCATATTCCAGGTTCGATTCTCATGTTTATGGAGTCCTCATGAGTGTCCTCCAGACATATCTGATATTCATATTTAGGTATTTATGACTTGGCATTTTGCAAGTAATGTGTAAAACACATATTTACACCAGGAAAACATGCATTTTAAATGGACTCTCAAATGAGAGTTCATGTTTAACAGGAAAATATTTCTAGATGATGGAATTGCAGAAACTACAAAAAGAAGGTATATGGGGGTAGAAAAGTTGTGTCCGGAGCACTCTTTAAACACCACACTCCTTGACTTTCGTACATGCGAAGTCTTGCTCTCCCTTTTAATTTCCTTGTTTAGGTGGACATTCATTGTCACCTGGCCAGCCGGCATCCACTGCCCCTTTCTAGTGGCTTCCTGATTTTCTCGGAGGAGCCCACCCCTCCTACACTGAGCGTAGTTTAGTGTGAAGCCAAAATCTGGCATCTGCCTCACGCCGAGGAGAACCCAGAGGCCAGCTCCCCACTCTCAAGATCTCCATATGGCCAGGAGGAAAGCACGTGACCTAAGTCTCGCAATAAGAGGGCTTTTTTTTTTTCTGTTGGACTTTTATTCACGAGCAAGTGACATTAACACCAAAAAATGCTTGGTGTGCATTATTCCCAGCCACCATGTTTCCCAGCCTCCTGGTTCCTACCAGGAGACCATTCTACGAGTGTAGTTATGTTTCCTAGATCTCCAGAGATGCTCTTCTTTATGCTCATTTCCAAAACTGGTTTGTAACCTTCCAGTGGATTCTCTGAATTCCCCAGATCTTTTTACTAAATGCACCACTCCTCCCCAACTGACCCCCCCACCATCTTTCTTTTTCTTATAGTAGCCTGCTAATTAAGCCAGTTATTATAGCAACCAAGAATCCTGGACATGACAAAGTTAAAATAATGATTAATAGGCCGGGTGCAGTGGTTTACACTTGTAATCCCAGCACTTTTAGAGGCCAAGGTGGGCAGATTGCCTGAGGTCAGGAGTTCAGGACCAGCCTGGCCAACATGGTGAAACCCCATCTCTAATAAAAATACAAAAAAATTAGCCGGGCATGGTGGTGTGCACCTGTAGTTCCAGTTACTCGGGAGGCAGAGGCAGGAGAATCACTTAAACCCAGAAGGTGGAGGCTGTAGTGAGCCGAGACTGCACCACTGCACTCCAGCCTAAGTGACAGAGAGAGACTCTGTCTCAATAATAATAATAATAATGATTAATAGTTGAATAATATATACAGAAACACTTCCATGCTCAAGCAAGAAGATTGAATGTTAATCCTGTGTTCTAAAAGGCACACACAAAAATAAATTTTGATTTTCCTGTTCTGCCTCCAAATTCAGCTTCTGAAAATTAAAAAGGGCATCTTATCTCATGCTGTTGTCTTGGTGTGTGTGTGTTTAAAGTTTTCTTTTTGAGAAAACTGTAGATTCACATTCAATTAAAGGAGATAACACAGACAGTTCATGTGAATGCTTTGCCCATTTCCCCCAAGGGTAACATCTTGCAAAAGTGTTCTAGTATGATATCACAACCATGATGCTGACATTGATTCAATCCATGGATCTTATTCAGATTTCCCCAGTTTTGTATGCTTTCAGTGGTGTCTGTGTGTGTTTACTTCCATGCAATTTTGTCACACGTGTAGGGTTGTGTATCTACCACCCGGTCAAGATACACAACAATTCTACCACCACAAGCATTCCTCATGCTGTCCTTTTATAACCACACACCTTTCTCCTATGCCCCTTCCAGCCCCAACTCCAGCACCTACTAATCCATTCTCTGTTTTAATAAATAATTTTGTCATTTCAACAATTTTCTATGAATGAAGTCATATAGCAAGTAACCTTTTGGAATTGGCTTTTTTCATTCAGTATAATCGCCCTGAGATCCATCCAAGTTGTTGCATAAATCTGTAGTTTGTTTCTTTGTTGCTGAGTAGTTGTCCATTGTATGGATGTACTACATTGGTGTAATCATCCACTTGCTGAAGGACATCTGGGTTGCTTCCAGTTTGGGCTAATACAGATAAAGCTCTATAGACATACTATACACATATTTGTATAGAAATATAAATTCTTCTGTCTTGAGTAGACACCAAGGAGTTAAATGGTTATGTCATATGATAGATAGCTATTTAACTTTTTAAGAAACTGCAAAACTGTTTTCTAAAGTAACTGTAGCATTTTACATTCCCACCAGCAGTATATGGGCTTTCCAGTCCCTCCCCATCCTTGCCAACACTTGATATAGTCAATTGTTTAATTTTAGCCATTGTAATAGGTGTGCAGGAACAGGTCACTATAGTTTCCATTTTCATTTCTGTAATGACTTATGCTGCTGGGAATCTCTTTATATGCTTATTGCTCATCTATATGCCTTCTTTGGTAATATGCCTGCTCAAATTTTTTGCCCACTTAATAAATTGGGCTGTTTGCTTTCCTGTTATTGAGTTTTGAGAGTTCTTTGTACATATTCTGGATACAATTCATTTATCACAGATAGGATTTAGAGCTATTTTCTTCCAGTCTGTGGTTTGTCTTTTCATTCTTTTAATGATGTCTTTCAAAGAGAAAACACATTTTTTTGTTTGATGTTTTGTTTCAGTGAGGTCCAATTTATCAACTTTTGTATCACAGTATCAGCTTCATATCTATGAAATCTTTGCCTACACAAGGTCACAAACATTTTCTCTGATGGTTTCTTCTAGAAGTTTTATACTTTTAAGTTTTATATTGAGGTCTGCAACCTTGCTGAGTTAATTTTTAAAAGATGGTGTGAGAATCGAAGTTAATGTTTTTGCAGATGGATGTCTAATTGTTCCATCATAATTTGTTGTTTATGGTGGGAGGGCATGTCTAGTACCAAAAAGCTGCTCTGAACATTTGTTGTGAGAAATGAGATGTTCATTTCTCTGGGATAATTGCCCAAGAATGTAATTGCTTAATTTCATAAGAAATGGCCAAACTGTTTTCCAGCATGTGTTTTGAAAAAGAAAGACGTTAAGAGTTAAGAACTCATATGGATTATGCCTCTGCTTCTTCCTTGTTAGTCATCATGGACAACTTACAAAATACCTGTGTCTCAGTTTCTTGCCGGGCACACTGGCTCACACCTGTAACCCCAGCACTTTGGGAGGCCAAGGCAGATGGATCACTTGAAGTCAGGAGTTTGAGACCAGCCCGGCCAACATGGTGAAACTCTGTCTCTACTAAAAATATAAAAATTAGCCAGGCATGCTGGGGGGCGCCTGTAATCCCAGCTACTCAGGAGGATGAGGCAGGAGAATCACTTGAACCCAGGAGGCAGAGGTAGCAGTGAGCTGAGGTCACGCCACTGCACTCTAGCCTGGGTGACAGAGTGGAGACTCTGTCTCAAAAAAATAAAAATAAAAATTAAAAAAAACACAAATATCTATGTCTCAGTTTCCTTATTGGTAAACTAGGGACAATAATATTGTGCACCCCATTAGGTTATTGTGAAGATTAAAAGCATTAATAAAAATATTTAAAAGAATGCCTAACATGTAAGGTGTGATCAATAAATGTTACCTGTTATTGTTTGCAATTGATGTTGCTATTATTATCTTTTGTGGCTCTCCAACATATTCAAACATCCTTCCTACATTTGATAATTTCTCATATTATGAGATCCAAGGAGGAAGCTGAAACACTTGCATTTCCAGATTCTTTTGTAGTTAAAGTAGAGGCATGTGTGACCTAGGTTCCCAATCAGTGTAGCTCTGAAAGCCTTGGATTCAGAAATGAGCAGTACTCGAGGGCCATGTCTCGGCAATTCATTCTTCCAAAGAACTTTGAGAGTCAGCAGTGGTAGAGTGTTAGGATTCAGTCCCAAGTGACATAGGTACCATGCAGTGACAGCAATCATCTTCTTACTGGAGAAAATCCTGCCACATGTTTGGGCATTTTTTCTAGTCATGTAATTTCAGAGTGTTGCTGTCTAGCCTTTCTGGAGATTATTAAACTACCAGATATAATAACTTCCTTTGTCACTTATATTGGCCAATTTTTAATTTTTTTAATTTTTGAGATGGAGTCTTGCACTGTCGCCTGGGCTGGAGTGCAGTGGCACGATCTCAGCTCACTGCAACTTCCGCCTCCCAGGTTCAAGCGATATTCCTTGCCTCAGCCTCCCAAGTAGCTGGGATTACAGGCACCCGCCACCATGCTCGGCTAATTTTTCTTTTTTTGTATTTTTAGTAGAGATGGGGTTTTACTATTTTGGCCAGGCTGGTCTCAAACTCCTGACCCTGTGATCCGCCTGCCTTGGCCTCCCAAAGTGCTGGGATTACAGGCATGAGCCACCACACCTGGCTGGCCAATTTTTTTTTTAAAGCAATTGCTTGTGTATATCCTAAGTGGATAAATTTTTATCTATATACATATACACGTGCACAAATATAGAAACTATTTTGTCATAATATACACACACACACACGTACAATAAAACACATTATCGAGACAATTGGAGAGCGAGCCAGATTGTGTCATAATACCATAACATGTTAATTTCCTGATTTTGATAATTGTACTGTCGTTATGTAAGGGAATACCCTTGTTTTTAGGAAACACACAGCTAAGAACTTAGGCATAAATAAAGGGGCATCAGATCTGTAACTCAGCCTCAAATGATTCAGAAGGTAATATGTATGGAAAGAATGATGAAGCAAATATGGCAAAATGTTGAGAAATAGGAAATCTGGGGAAAGAGTGTATAGTATTCTTTGCATTGTTCTTACAGTTTTCTTTTCTTTTGGAGATGGAGTCTTGCTCTGTCGCCCTGTCTGGAGTGCAGTGGCATGATCTCTGCTCACTGCAACCTCCGCCTCCTGGTTCGTGATTCTTCTGCCTCGTCCTCCCAAGTAGCTGGGACTACAGGTGCCCGCTACCATGCCCAGCTAATTTTTTTTATTTTTTTGTATTTTTAGTAGAGATAGGGTTTCACCATTTTGGACAGGCTGGTCTCGAACTCCTGACCTCAAGGGATCAGCCCACCTCAGCCTTCCAAAGTGCTGGAATTACAGACGTGAGCCACCGTGTCCAGCCTGTTCTTACAGTTTTTCTACAAGTTTGAAATAATTTAAAAAAATGAAAGATAAAGAAAATTAGCCAAAATGGATTTGGTTGTTTGTAATTAAGAAGCTTGCAATTTCAGAAGAAGGATGGGGGAGTCCAGGATAGTGAGAGAAGCTGTTGTCTGATTCTTTTCCCCTTCACCCTGGTACCTGGACCATGTGAGAACAGCCAATAGTCATGGGCTTTAGAAGGGAGGTGTTCCTTCCACACGGGACTCAAATCCTACCTAAAACATGGCGGCATCCACTAGCAGACTCCCCATACAACCCTGTGCTCTAATCTCCGTTTTCTAGATGGTTGAAGAAACTCTACCCTATTTCATGGTTAGAGGCAGCAATCGCAACCCGTTCTGTTGATGTCCCTTCTCCATCTCCCACGCTGGCCTGGGAGAAAGATCCAGGGCCCCACGACAGCCAAAACAAACATTTCCCCTCTGATGCTGAAAGGGAAGATATCAGCACAACTCCACAAAACCATGAGAGCCTTCCAGGGGCAGCAAACAGAACTTTTGCCCCACGAGCCTTCTGTTACGGGTGGCTCTGAACTACTTTAATTTAAAGATTTCTGTCTTAATTCCATTCATAAACGTAAACCCATCTTTAATTTCCCAAGAAGTGGTCTTCTGGTCAAAAGCAATGTTTCTAAGCTTTAGCAGTTTTTAAGTTTCACAGGTCATGCTTTTAAAGAGTGGGATCCATAAAATGATGCCACCCTGATATTCAAGGCTCTGTTGCCATTTTTTCAAGGCTGAAGTACAGACAGGGGAAAGGAGCCAGCATAAACTTTAGATGGGTAAAATAGCTCTACTCCCTAAGTCAAGAGCATTCAAACTTATTCAAGACCGCACGATTTTTATTGCAATAAAGGGGTAATGAACACATCAACTAGAAAAGCTTTTACCTAAAATGTACTTGTTTAAAAGGCCAATTTCTTATAGGAAAAGGAAATGAAATTTCCTTCAGAGGATTTAGTCTGAACTGATATGCACAATATAACGGGAAATTGTCATCTCCAGTTATCTGATGGACTTAGAGACCTTGAGGGGAAGAGAAAGGAGAGAGGGAGAGAGGGAGGGGAAAAAAAGAGAAGGGAGACCATCTTCTATATGTGCTTTGATAATCTCCTGTATGGTGAGATTAAATGTACTTTAATTCACAGTATGTACTTGGATGTAGTCATTTAAATACGGTCATTTTTGCTGTGTGTGCAGCCAATGTTGTATCTTCACATTCACAGATAATGCTATAAAATCTGGCTGTCCATTAGAATCTCTAGGGAGCTTAAAACTAAAACCACGGCTAAGCCTCATCTCAGACCAAATGAATCAGAAGCTCCGGGGTAGGGCCCAGGTGATTCTGCAGAACAATGAGAGCTGAGAGCCACTGCTTTAAAATAGACACTCTGCTCTGCACAATAAACACGGTCTTGCAAACAGAAACCTTTTAAAATACACTAGAACTTGCTATTGAAAACCATTCTGTAATGATGCTTTTCAGGCAAGAAAGACACCCTGACTCGTGGGAGGACATGAATCTGAATTGTTATACATCGTGCTTGCCTCCAATCACGCGAATGTTTACAGAGTGAGGAGGTCCGATGCGGAACGAGCATGCATTTTCTCATGCATGTGCATCGCCCAGGAGCCACCCAGACATTACATTTAAACTTGTCTTCCTACAGCATTTTCTCATTTGAGGCTATAAAGGAAGTAGGTCAGATGATATCACCACTATTTTACAGATTGACAAGGAAACAGAGAATGGAAATGACATTCTAAAATTATCTTTGAGACGGGACTAGAATACAGGTTTCTTTGCACCTAATGTAGGCCATTTCATCCTCCACTTTTGTTTATATGTGTGTGTGTATATATATGCGTATATAAAAAAACTTATATATTATACATTACCTATTTTATATATATACCTAATATAAATAGATATTACTATGTCCTCTAATTTTCTGTGTGTTTCCTGCAAGTAAAAACATTAGGCTACTGTTTAACTTACTTTACAGCACCCTCTTCAAGGTTAATAATGGGCTTAGCTCTATCAAAATTACATATCAAGTCTGTAAGTAATAAAAGACATCACATCAGAGACATCTGCCTTTCTTAACCTTAGGCCGGCAGGTATGAGAAAATTGCAAGAAGGCATTACAAACAGAAAACCAAAACCTGCAATCACATGAAAGTGTTCAAATCTTAAACAGCATGTACAATAGATTGGTATCAAACTCCATTTTTATTTTTGGAAAACACAACTTTTCCTTAGATGGTTTTCTAACCTCATTTCAGCAAAATGGAGCTCGATTTCAAGATTCAGATGTGCTGCACTCTGCTTGCAGGCATAGCTGCAAGGGCATCGTTCTGCTCCGTGTTAAATGTGAGCTCTAGGTAGAAAGCATCCCTTACACAGCTGAGCCATTCCGTGCTTCACATTGGCTTTGCACGGTATGCTCAACTCAAAAGGCAATTACTGCTTTCTCTCACAATTTATGGAACACTTCTAAATCTTTATCCCTGGTGATAAAAGCATCAAAATGAAGACAAGTTTTGAAGAGAAAGTGACAGGGAAAAGATCACATACATAGATTCTTCTGGGATTTTTTTTGAAAGTTATTTGCTTATTTCAATAATATTTGTCAAGATGAAAAGACACCAGTGGATTCCTCGGGCTCTCAGTGTCCGGGCAGCAGCTGCTGCTCTGTTGATAGAGGGAACATCTGTGAAAGATTCTGGGCAGTGAGGGGGAAGATTTCATTGTCAGCAAAAATAAAGCTTTAGGAAAAACCAGGCCCTGGGAAGCATGAAGGAGCTTGGAAAAAACACTGAAACCTAGCATATGAGGAGGCCATATCGTATATAATTAATCACAAAAATGCCAAGTCTTAGCAGAAGGGGAGGAAGGAACGGATTCCTTACTGTGAATAGCGAGGTTCCCAAATATTGTCAAAGGAAATGCTTACTCCTGTTTGAACTCTAGGAGTACAGAAGTATCTGATCAAATCACAAAAGTCTACAGTGAAAGGGGGTTCACAGGTTAATGAGTCATTTTACAGATGCAGAAGCTGAGACACACAGACGCACTTACGTCTTGATGTACCATACTGAATTAATAATTTGCTCATTATGGAACCAAATAGTTACATAATACTGAGGGGTTTTTTTCTTGGTTTCCTTTTGTTTTTCAGCTTTAATAAAAGAAATCATATCAGATATATCTATCTTTCTTAATCTTAATCTAGCAGGTATGGGGAATTGAAAGAGGGCATTCCAAGCAGAAAACGCATACCTGCCATCACAGGAAAGTGCTCAGATCTTATTTAAATAGCATGTACAACAGCTTGGTAATGAAACTTATTTTTTCTGTATAACTGATACATAAAAATTGTAGATGCATGTGATATATACATGTGATATTCTGAGACATGTATGCATTGTGAAATGATTAAATTAAGTTAATTATCCTAACCAGATAATACTGAGTTTTATCTTCTGCTTTTAGAATCTCTCTTGGATATCTTTGCACAGATACTGTCTTTTTCTTGGAAGAGATAGCTCAGAAACGTCTTGCAGACTTCTAGCTATGACTCCTTGGACAGAGAGTGTGTGTATATGTTTTGCTTTGCTTTATTGTTTTATTATATTTTCTGTTTCATTGTAAAGTTTTAGGGAGTTTCCACAGATACTATCCCAAGAACATAGGGTTATTTGCCAAAAGAGCTCCCACCAGTTTTCTTTTTTTTTTTTTTTTTTTTTTTTTGGAGCAATGAACTGAAGGCTAATGGACAGGAAACTGAGACTGCATTTTCTTTCTTTCTCCCTTTAAGAAATTTGCCTTCGGAAACATGTTTAATACAGTTCTCCTATTTGAGGCCCTTGAAGAATAAGCCTACCATCTCAGAGACACTGAATACTCAAGCAAGAAAATGGCCACAGCAATTTCTCATCTATGATGGCAAAAGCCATTCATCATTAAATAAAACATTTAAGCAGTAATTTAAATATTGCAGGCTGTGAAACTGCTCAGGCAGTGAATAGGAACTGGAATTAGAAGCCCATTCCTGTCCTTGAGCAAATAATTAAAACCTTGCTGTTTCTCACACTTTTCTACAAAAATGGAATGAAAATGCTGGTCATTCATCCATCTCACATGAAGCTCTGAGAGCTCATGAATAGTTACAAGCTTCTTTCTCTAAGGGAGATCCCTGTGGAAGAGGTGAGCAATAAACAGCAGACATTCTTTCCTGAGTTTTCCCTGATAATTCTGATTTCAAATTTTCTGTTCCTTTCCCAGGGCCTATGTCAATCTTTTTGCCAGGTTTCTCTGCTAATCCCAATCAAAACCCCTTTCTCATGGTCCTCAGATACAGTTAAAATCTCCTGAAGTCAGAGAATCCCAAGAAAACTCAAAGACTAACTAGAGAGAAAAGGCTTAAGTAATTTCTTTAGTATTAGCATAAGGCATTTGTTAATTTGCATGACTGATTTACAAATGTCAGAAAAGAGCCCTTTGTTAGTTTCCCCACACTCTTCATTTTTCTGGGATAAGACTGCAAATAGCAGTACAGCAAGCCCTTCCTGGACTCTCTCTCCCCACTTAGAGGAATCTTCTGTACTATCCATGTTCATGTGTCTTAAAGAGTTCTTTTTTTTCCTTAAGATTTTATTCCAGGAGAAGGCAGCAAGAGAATCACTGTTTTGGCCAGAAGTATTGATAAATACTCCTTATTTTTCTCCAGCTTTTTCAGACTCAACACTCTGGCTCACATGGGGGTAGAGATTGGTTTCCCCTTGTTCTGAATGTTTTGAGAAAGGAACTTCATGGGACAGGATGATTTCAGGAAAAACCAGAAAGAAATTTGACCCAATAGGTTCCCCATTAAGTATACTCTTATATATTGGTCAGAGGTCACAAATCAGGTCTTATTTAACAGATAAGCTCTATTTGTGAGGATAAAAATATCAGGACTGTGAGGCAGGAACAACGATAGGAGAAAGGAAGTAGAAAAGTCAAGTAAAAAATATCACCAAGAGAATTCAGAAGCATCCGAGGTAGGACAGATTCCCAGAGGTCAAAGGATCTTAGGAATCATCTAATCTATCTTTCCCTTATTCATGATTTCCTTCCACAATATCTTACATAAGTGGTTGTTCAGACAACTTTTTTCATACCTCTAATGAAAAAAAAATCTTAGTAATTCTAAGACATTTACTACCATCCGTTTTCAAGGATACCCACTTTCATAATTTGCAAAAAGACAGCTGGGGCAGATTCAGAACCTATTCAGTGTTGGGGGCGGATTTTGTTTCAAAGGTCAAAATGTCGTCACTGCTTTAATACCCTTCTATCAGTAGATCATGGAGGCATAAAATCAGTAAGGATATGAATGATCTGAACAGCATGGCCAACTTTATGTAACTGAATATACAGAATACTTCATCCAAACACAGCAGAATATGCATTTTTCTCAAAATCCCATGGAACATTCACCAAGATAGACCCCATTATGAGCCATAAAACACACCTCAAAAATTTTGACAAATATAGAATGTACAAAGTATATTTTCAGGCCACAAAATAATTAAATTATAGATCAATAACAGAAAGATAGCTGGAAAAATCTGTGACATGCAGCAAAAGCAGTGCTTAGAGGGAAATATGTAGCATTATCTGCATATATTAGAAAAGAAGAAAGATCAGTAATCTGATTCTAGGTTATGAAATTAAACTTAAAAAAGAACAATTTCAACCTGATACATGTAGAAGAAAAGAAATAACTAGAGGAGAAGCCAATGATTGAAAACAGAAAAACAACAAAGAAAATCAATAAAACCAAAAGCCAGTTATTTGAAAAGATTAATAACCACCTTTTTGTTATATTGATTTTCTCTGTTGTTTTTCTGTTGTTTTTCTTTGTGGAGACACAAATTGCCAATATCAGATACAAAACCTGGGTCATTATTACTAATCCCACGGACATTGAAGGGATAATAAAGAAATATTATGAACAACCCTATAACAACAAATTGGATTACTTAGATGAAATGGACTGACTCCTTAAAAAACACAAACTACTGAAACCTACAGGAGAAACAGACAATCTGAATAGCCCTACGTTTATTAAATAAATTAATAAGTAACCTTTCTTCCCCCACCTCCCAAAGAAGTGTACCTGGCTGAGCTGGCTCCGCTGGTGAATCCCCCAACAATTTACTGAAGAAATAATGCCAATTCTCCACATTTTCTTCCAGAAAATAGAAGCAGAGAAAGTGCTTCCTAAATCGTTCTATGAGGACAGCATTATTCTAATACCAAATTAACACATTATAAGAAAGGAAAATGACAGTCTAATATCTCTCATGAACATATATGTAAAAATCCTGAAAATATTAGCAAATACAATTCAATAATCTGTAAAAAAAAAAATTATACACTATGACCAAGTAGGACTTATTCCAAGTATGCAAGGCGGGTTTGACATTAAAAAATCAATTAATGTAATCTACCATATCAACAGGCTAAAGCAGGACACCCATATGATCATATCAATTGATGCAGAAAAAGCATTTGAAAAATTCTAACACTCATTCATAAGAAAAAAAACTCTCAAAAAAGAATGCACAGAAACTTCCTCAATTTGATAAAGAGCAGATATTTTAAAACCTATTGCTAATATCATTCTTTTTAGTGAGATCCTGAACAATTTTCCCCTAAGACCACGAATAAGGCAGAGATGTCCTTTCTTATCACTCTGATTCAGCACCATACTGGAAATCCTAGTTAATAGAAAAAAATACAAGAAAAAGAAGTAAAAGCTGTATGGATTGGAACAAAAGAAATAAAACTGTCTTTATTTTAGATGACATAATTGGCAATGTAGAAATAACAAAGAATCTACAAAAATATGCTGGAAGTAATCAGTAACTATAGCAAGATTACAAGATACAAGGTCAATAGTTAATTTTCCACCATATACAGCAATGAAAAATTGGAGTCTTCCAATTTGAAATGAAAAATACCATTTACAATTGCATCAGAAAAAAATGAGAAATATTTAGATATAAACCTAACAAAATATTTATAGGACCCATATACAGAAAACTTCACAACACTGATGAGAGAAATCAAAGAGGATTTAAATAAATGGGAAATAGTCTGGGTTCATTTTGAAAGTCTCAATATTGTTAAGATGTCAGTTGTTCCCAATTTGATTTATAGATTCAATGCAATTTCCGTAAGAATCCCAGCAAGTTATTTTGTGGGTATCAGCAAAGTTATTTTGTGGATATCAGCAAACTGATTCTAAAGTTTAAATGTAAAGACAAGAGACCAAGAATAGCTAAAACAATACTGAAGAGGAAAAACAAATGTGGAGGATTCACACTACCCAAATTCAAGACTTACTATTAATCTATACTCATAATAATCAAGACAGCATGGTGTTAGTGAAAGAATAGACATAAAGATCAATGTATCCGAATAAAAAGCCCAAATATAGACAAACACAAATATAGGCCATAGATTTAAAAAAAAAAAAAGATGCAAAGGCAATTCAATGGGGAAAGAATGGTCTTTTCAACAAATGGTGCTCTAACAACTGGATATCCATATACATAAAAATGAACTTAGACACAGACCTACACCTTCCATAAAATTAACTCAAATATAAATCTATGAAACTTCCAAAAGAAAATCTATATATAACTTTGGGTTTTGTGATGAAGAGGTTTTTTTTTTTTTTGATACTATATCAAATGCACAATATATGAAAGAAAAAAATTGACAATTTGGACCTTTTAGAATTAAAAACCTGGCTTTGAGAAAGACACTTTTAAGAGAAACAGAACCAGAAATACCATTTGATCCAGCAATCCCATTACTGGATATATATCCAAACGATTATAAATCATTCTACCATAGACACATGCACATGTATGTTTACTGCAGCACTATTTACAGTAGCAAAGACTTGGAACCAACCCAAATGCCCATCAGTGATAGACTGGATAAAGAAAATGTGGCACATATACAACATGGAATATTATGCAGTTGTAAAAAAAGAATGAGTTCATGTCCTTTGCAGGGACATGGATGAAGCTGGAAGCCATCATTCTCAGCAAACTAACACAGGAACAGAAAACCAAACTCTGCATGTTCCCACTCATAAGTGGGGGTTGAACAATGAGAACACATGGACACAGGGAGGGGAACATCACACACCGGGGCCTGTTGGGGGGTGGGGGACATGGGGAGGGAGAGAATTAGGACAAATACCTATGCATGCAGGGCTGAAAACCTACATTACAGGTTGATAGGTGCAGCAAACCACCATGGCACATGTATACCTATGTAACAAACCTGCATGTTCTGCATGTCTATTCCAGAACTTAAAGTAAAATTTTAAAAAAGAGAGAGAAAGAATCAAAAAAGACAAGCCACAGTTTGGAAAAAAATACATTTGCAAAATATGTATCTGATAAAGGACTTGTATCCAAAATACACAAAGAACTATTACAACTCAGCAATAAAACAAACAAGCCAATTAAAAAATAGGCAAAATATCTGAATGATATCAAAAAGATACATGCATGGCAAGTAAGTATATAAAAAGATATCCACTATCATTTGTCACTTGGGAAATGACAATTTAAACAACAATGAGATACTACTAAATACTATTAGAATGACTTAAGTAAAAAAATTGGCAATGTCAATTGCTGGTGAGGATGCAGAGCAACAAACACTCTCATTCGTTGCTGGTGAAACGCAAAATAACATAGCCACTTTGGAAGACAGTTTGCCAGTTTCTCACAAAGCTAAACAGAGTCTTCACTTATGCTGCAGAAATCAGGCTTCTAGGTTATTTACCCAACTGGTCTGAAAACTTATGCCCACATAAAAACCTGCGCATGAATATTTACAGCAGATTTATTCATAATTGCCAAAACTGGAAGCAAGCAAGATGTCCTTCAATAGATGAATGGAGAAACCAACAAACTAGTACATCCATACAAAGGAACACTATTCAGTGATAGAAAGGAATGAACTATCAAGCCATGCAAATACATAAACAAAACTCTGTGAAGTAGAAGAAGCCACTCTAAAAAGGCTACACACTATATGATTCCACATATATGACATTCCGGATAAACCAAAATTACAAAAACAGTTAAGTATATCAGTGGTTGCCAGAGTTTAGGGTGAAGAGGTTGAATAGGTGAAGCATAGAGAAATTTTTAGGGCAGTGAAACTATTCTCTATGATAATATAATGGTGGATATGTGCCACTGCATTCGCCATTCAAACCCTTAGAGCCTTATAGCCCAAAGAGTGAATGTTAATTTGTGCAAATTTCAAAAAACATCATTCATAAGGTCCAGGAATCCCAGGGTAGAATTCAGAATGTCAAAAGAAAAGTCTGACTCTATTACAAACATTTGAAGCAACCTCACCAAAGGGTATGAAGGAAAAAATATTCTTACTTAAGTAACTTTTGAAACGAGTGAAATATGTAAGACCAAGGGCAAAAGAAGCTGTACATAAGCATGCACTGTAGTTGATAAGGTTGTTTCTTAATGGGGTGTAGATATAACTTAATATTCTGAAACCACTATACATGTGAAATTGAATGTCTATGTAAATGGATGGCATAAAGTGGAAGCCAGGTGTCTCACTGTTAGAGTGGGAGTTTCCAGATAAATAGGGAGAGAAGGTAATGGTATAGAGCTGAAGACATCAGTATGAGCTTATGTTACCTTACTATTGATATAGAGGGTTACAGGTAGAGATATTTAGGGATACATGTATATGTATGGGTTAATTTATACAAATATTTCCTTGCTCTGTCAGCTGAGAGGGCCTAGATGCAATGACAACCCAGTGGCAATGAGCACACCTCGTGTCCAGGTCTTGGTTTCTAACATAATTTTTGTTTTTTGAGACAAGTCTTGCTCCATCGCCCAGGCTGGAGTGCAGTGGTGTGATGTCGGCTCACTGCAACCTCCCCCTCCTGGGTTTGAGCAATTCTCCTGCTTCAGCCTCCTGAGTAGCTGGGACTACAGGTGTGTGCCACCACGTCCAGCTAATATTTTTGTGTTTTTTTTTCAGTAGAGATGGGTTTTCACCATGTTAGCCAGGATGATCTCAATCTCCCAACCTCGTGACCTGCCTGCCTCAGCCTCCCAAAGTGCTGGGATTACAGGTGTGAGCCACCGTGCCCGGCCTATTTTCTAATAAATAGAACCAGGACTCCCTAGAGAAGTGGCTGATTCTAGGACAGGGGAAAGAAAAATACAAGATGTACATAAAATATCTTGTTTTTTAGCAGGTAAGTACTCAAAATTTAACAAAACAAAATCCACATGAGAATGTGTCAAAGGACATATACACAGGAGACCATTGAACAAGAGCATCCTATGGCCAAGGACAGAACAATTCAAGCAACAAAATTAAGGAGTAATGAATTACAATCCAAAGTATTAAATTAATATAAATCAGTGAGTCCATCTGATATAAATAATTTAATACCTAAATAAATGGGAAATGAGAGACAAAACTTCCATGTGAAGAATTCCAAATACTTATTGTAGATATCCCGCTCTGAAGTAGGTGGAGCATAATTCCCCACTCCTTAAGTGTGGGCTGCACGTTGTGACTTCTTCCCAAAAAGTGCAGTATGGTAAGAGGTGGGAGAAAGAATAACTTTGCAGGGGAGAAATGCAATCAACACCAGATGACTGAGGTGGACATCAATCATGACAAGCCACGTTGATAGCATGTACACTTGATATAGTGGGATGGGAATGGTAGTCCTTCACCTCTGCCCTCTTCCTCCCCCAAACCCATCATCCCAGTCTAGTCATGAGAAAAACATCAGGCAAATCCCAGTTAAGGAGCATTCGACAAAACATCTAAGCAGTCCTGCTCAGAACTATCAAGGTCATCAAAAGCAAGGGAGGTCTAAGCAACTGTCCCCACCAAGAAGAACCGAAGGAAATGTGACACTAAATGTAGTGTGACATCCTGGATGGAATCGGGAACAGAAAAAGGACATGAGGTAAAAAGCAAGGAAAACAGAATACTATACAGGCTTTGGGTAATTAATCATGTATCAATACTGGTTCGTTAATTGTGATAAATATACCATACTAACACAAGATATTAGCAATAGGGGAAACTGGATGTGGGGTTGATAGAAATTCTGTCTGCTGTATTTTCCCTTTTTCTGTAAATCTATAACTAAAGTGGAAAAAACGTCTACTAAAAGCAAAACAAAACACGGCCATTGGGTCAGGATCTTGCGCTTTGCCAGCACTTTTCCTGGGGATGGCGTCTAGGGAGGTGTCTGAGGGGTCTGTTTTCCTTGACGATGACTCCAAAGTTAGGAATAATTGAGTGGAGAATGTCACCACCAGTCTGACCGTTAATACTTTGTACTAATATGCATAGATTTTGTGTGGGGAAAATGCCAAGTATAATGTCCATTATAGTCTAACCTTCATTGAGACATGAAAGATACATGAATAAAAGCAGTATCCCATAAATGCCACTACAGGGGTGATAGAAGGTGCAATAAAAATTCTGAGGATGAAAAGATCACAGCAGTTGTATTAGTCTGTTTTCACACTGCTCATAAAGACATACCTGAGACTGGGTCATTTAAAAAGAAAAAGAGGTTTAATGGACTCACGGTTCCACGAGGCTGGGGAGGGCTCACAATCACGCAGAAGGTGAAAGGCATGTCTTACATGGCAACAGGCAAGAGAGAAAATGAGACCCAAGTGAACAGCGAAACCCTTTAAAAATATCATTAGATCTCATGAGACTTATTCACTACAATCCTCCAGAACAGTATGGAGGAAACCACACCCACGATTCAATTATCTCCCGCCGGGTCCCTCCCACAACATGTGGGAATGATGGGAGCTATAATTCAAAATGAGATTTGGGTGGGGACACAGCCAAACCATATCAGCAGTCATGAATGGCAACGTAGCAGTGGGGCACAAAGGAGTGAGGAGGGAATTCCTGGTGTAAGAGTTCTTGTAGGCAAAGGTGCAGAGGTAAGAAATAATTAGGATTAGTTCAATTTAACCAGACCAGTGTATTCATATGGTCAATTTAAAAATGAGGCTACAGGCCAGGCATGGTGGCTCAAGCCTGTAATCCCAGCACTTTGGGAGGACGAGGCAGGCAGATCACGAGGTCAGGAGGTTGAGACCATCCTGGCTAACACGGTGAAACCCCGTCTCTATTAAAAATACAAAAACTTAGCCAGGCGTGGTTGCACACGCCTGTAGTCCCAGTTACTTGGGAAGCTGAAGCAGGAGAATCAATTGAACCTGGGAGGCGGAGGTTGCAGTGAGCCAAGATTGTACCATTGCACTCCAGCCTGGGTGACAGAGAGACTCTGTCTCAAAAAAAAAAATAAATAAATAAAAATGAAAATAAAGCTAGATTTTATGTGACAGGCAAAAGGAAGTCTTCTATAGTTTCTCAGTAAGAAAATCACAGAATTAAATAAAAATTTTAAGTAGTGATTCGCCTGCATACATTGCCTCTCTCCCTTTCAGTCCAATCCAGAAAGCCTTCTGCCTGGCCACCAATGCGTTGGTTGTTATTGTTATCTACTTCAGTGTTGTAATATCGAATAGACACACTTGTAGTTTTATCTCTAGTTTCTCAGCTGAATTTAACACTGCTATTGATTGCTTTCCCTTGAAACAAAGTTTTCTATCAGTGTCTGTAACTGTAACACCCCTTCCTGGATTTTCCCCTTCTCTCTCCAGCTACTCTTATTTGCTGGTTCTTCTTTCTCTCTCCACCCTCTAGGTGATGCGGTTCTGCAGGTCCCCCTGCCTCCTTTCTCCTTTTCTTTTCCTATGTTTCTCCCTCGTTGAACTCATTTATTCCCATGGCTTGGTTTATTTCCATCAGTTTGATTTTTATTCCACAATTTATATCTCAAACCCAGAATTCTTCTCTAAGTTCCACTCTTATAGACACAGCTGTCTATGGGACACCTATTCTTGTATGCCTAAGAATTATGGAAGAACTATCTCAACGTTGACATGTCCAAAATTGGTCTTTCAACTTCCCCTCCCTCCACTTCAAATCATCCCCTAATCTTTCACATTTTCATAAATGGCACTACCATCACTTAGTTCTGTACAGAAACCTTAAAGGCATCCTTGATTCTGCCCTTGGCCTCACTGCCTCCACACCCCACCATCCAATCCAGCTCTGTGGTCTTACAATTATGCATTTCTTTACACATTTTTGTCTATGTCCCCCATGAAATCATAAACTCCAGAGGGATAAGCTATGCCTCTTTTTCTACTGTGGCATGCAAACTCAGGGGCTGATACATGACAACCATGCGCACATTTAAAAATCAATCTGCTGGGCTGGGCATGGTGGCTCACACCTGTAATCCCAACACTGTAGGAGGCTGAAGGGGGTGGATCACCTGAGGTCAGGAGTTTGAGACCAGTCTGGCCAACATGGTGAAACCCCGGGTCTGCTAAAAATACAAAAATTAGCTGAGTGTGGTGATGGGCATCTGTAGCCTCAGCTACTGAGGAGGCAGAGGCAGGAGAATTGCTAGAACCTGGGAGGCAGAGGTTGCAGTGAGCCGAGATTGCGCCACTGCACTCCAGCCTGGGTGACAGAGCAAAACTTCATATCAGAAAAAAAAAATTAATCTACTGGAGCCTGTAATCCCAGCTACTGGGGAGACTGAGGCCAGAGGGCTACTTGAGGTCAGGAGTTCGAGGTCAGCCAGTGCAACATGGCAAGACCAGATCTCTACAAAAATAATAAAAAATAACTAGCCGAGCATGGAGGCTGCAGTGAGCTAGGACTGCACTACCACACTCCATCCTGTAAGACAGAGGGAGACCCCTTGTCTCTAAAAATAATAATACATTAAAAAAAAGAAACCATCTGGCCACAAGGTGTACTGGCAGTTTCAAGATGCAAAGCTTAGTGAGGAGGCTAATGCTCCAGTCAGGCACCATGTCCCTAATTTATACTCCAGCCTCCTATGCAAGAAAAATGGGAGGTAGAAAGGGCACAAATGTGAGAGACATTAAGAAGGTAGGAGAGACAGAATTTCGTTACTGCTTTGATAAGGAAGGAGAGGGGAGAGGAGAAGGAACAAAGGTGGTTCAAAGATGTGGAGCCCAGGGAGACACATCCACAAATCACAGAGAAAGGCGAGCCTGGAGAGGCAGCATTGGACAATCACCACGAAGGCTGCCTGCTGGGAGCCTGCACCATACGTGTGTCTGGCTTCCTCTCGTGCTGTTAATGACCTTTATAATTTTATTATCTATCACATCAAACCAAAGTTTTGTCTGAAGTGGGATGTTGAAGATTTCTGGTGAGCTTCCTCACCGTTATGCAGAGGAAAGGCTTTTGGGGTCAGGTAAAAAAATTGGGTCTGACTTGCAGGATGGTCCCTGCCAGGCATCTCTCGTAACAACGGTCATTCACCTCTGCAATCTTGGAACCTTTTGTAAAATGGGAATAACTACTTCATGCAGTTGTGAGAATTCTAGGGAATATACATGGTCTGGTCTGGGCTGGCGCCTGTCCTGTGGTGTTTTTGAGCCCAGCTCACCCCTCATTCTTTAAGTTCAGGGGTACATGTGCAGGTTTGCTATATAGGTAAACTTGTGTCATGGGGGTTTATTGTACAGATTATTTCGTCATCCAGGTGTTAAGCCTAGTACCCATTAGTTATTTTTCCCGAGCCTCTCCCTCCTCCCAACCTCCACCCTCCGATAGGCCCCAGTGTGTGCTGTTCCCCTCTGTGTGTCCATGTGTTCTCATCATTTAGCTCCCACTCATACGTGAGAACATGCAGTATTTGGTTTTCTGTTCCTGAGTTAGTTCACTAAGGATGATGGCCTCTAGCTCCACCTATGTCCCTGCAAAGGACACCATTTTTTTATGGCTGCATAGTATTCCATGATATATATGTACCACATTTTCTTTATCCAGTCCACCACTGACGGACATTTAGGTTGATTCCATGTCTTTACTATTGTGAATGGTGCTGCGATGAACATACACATGCAAGTGTCTTTATGGTAGAATGATTTACATTCTTTTGGATATATACCCAGGAATGGGATTGTTGGGTTGAATGGTAGTTCTGTTTTTAACTGTTTTAGGAATTTCCACACTGTTTATCACAGTGACTGAACTAATTTATACTTCCACCAACAGTGTATGGACATTCCGTTTTCTCTGCAACCTCACCAGCATCTGTTATTTTTTGACTTTTCAATAATAGCCATTCTGACTGGTGCGAGATGGTATCTCATTGTGATTTTGATTTGCATTTCTCTAGTGATCAGTGATGCTGAGCTTTTTTTTCATATGCTGGTTGGCTACATGTATGTCTTCTTTTGAAAAGTGTCTGTTCGTGTTCACATCCACTTTTAAATTCCTCATCATTTCTAACATGGGGCTGTGCACGCACTGTTCGCATCATCAAGATTCACAACCCTTGATTATATTCCTACCTAGTTTCAAGGCATAGTGTGGGAATAAATGAGATAATGCTGTCTGCCCCTAATTATCTACTTTCTAGCTGATTTACAGCAAGGTCTTACTCTTGGCCTGGCCTCACCCTGACCCAAGGAGATATTGGACAGCTTCTCTGTACTGTCAGTTGCTGTGTGCTACGGAAAAGGAGTTCACCTTGAGCATCAGTTTAATGAACACAATTGGTAAGGAAAAATACCAGGTACATTCCCAAATCAAGCATAGGTGCCTTTGAACATTATCTGTGGTTTTGAACTGAATCTGCTATTGCTTCGTTTACATTAACCAGGTTGATGAGAATGGGCTATGTGCCATAATGCTAACAGGGCTTAAAGCTCTTTGGAGAGAAGATAAGCCGTAAACACAAGCCGTTATCACAAAAGTTTTATGCATGAGAATGAATCCTCAAAAATATGAAAGGTAAGAAATGATACCTTTCTCTTTGCTAAATTTTTTTCTTCACAGAGCTCACTTTAAAAATACACATACACATGGGTGCGTGCACACACACACACACACACACACACACAGAGTCTTCTGTGTCTGCAGGAGGCTGAAACACTTCAAAAATTGCCGGGTAGTACACCTGGCATTCAGAGCTCTAAAACGCTGTCCTAAGGTGATTCTTGGATATCTGAGAAAGCCAGTTTTCATAACAGAAGCATCTTATTCTTTACT
This sequence comes from Nomascus leucogenys, assembly GCF_006542625.1. NCBI lineage: Eukaryota > Metazoa > Chordata > Mammalia > Primates > Hylobatidae > Nomascus > Nomascus leucogenys. Next base: position 104,456,021 of record NC_044389.1, read on the forward strand.
GTTTGTAGTGATAGGCCAATTTTGCATTTTATCTTCTCTCCCCTCTGATTCCAGTGTAATGAATGCATGTTCTCAGGGGTTATTTATGCAAGTATTTCCATTTTAAAAACAAGACACTGGGGAAGAGAGAAGCAACTTTGAGACTACCACTAAGGACCCCTGGGAAAAGGTCCTGTAAATGGATCCAGTATGGGATTTCCACCCTGAATCATGGACTATTTAGTCAATTGATTTGATCATCAATATTTTATTGAACCGACTCACCTGCACACCCTTCACAAAGCTATCATCACTCTTCGAAAGCGTTATTCTCTCCTTTGTGCTACTATAAACATGGCACTTGTCCAGATGTTGAGGTCCAGTGTGAAATGCAGAAGAACCTGGGCTATTTCCTGGCTTTTAAAAATGATTCTTGTGCTGTGGGTGATCCTACTTGTTTCTATATCTGGGATCTTCAGAAAGGCCCTGGGTATACTGAAATCTACCCGTGAGTAGCTCTAGAATATCTCTGTTCAGACCATTTCCACAAAGTTATCCAAATTGTTCTTCTCTTGGCAAATATTTACTTATTTATTTATTTTTTATTTTTATTTTTATTTTTGAGATGGAGTCTCACTCTGTTGCCCAGGCTGGAGTGCAGTGGCATGATCTTGGCTCACTAGAACCTCTGCCTCCTGGGTCCAAGTGATTCTCCTGCCTCAGCCTCCTGACTGGCTGGGACTACAGGCACTTGCCACCACTCCCAGCTGATTTTTGTATTTTTAGTAGATACAGGGTTTTACCGTGTTGGCCAGGATAGTCTCAAACTCCTGAGCTCAGGCAATCCGCCTGCTTCGGCCTCTCAGAGTGCTGAAATTACAGGTGTGAGCCACCGCACCCGGCCTTATTTATTTTTTCGAGACGGAGTCTCACTCTGTCACTCAGGCTGGAGTGCACTGGTGCAATCTCGGTTCACTGCAAATTCCACCTCCCAGGTTCAAGTGATTCTCGTGCCTCAGCCTCCCGAGTAGCTGGGATTACAAGTGCACGCCACCACACCTGGCTAATTTTTGTATTTTTAGTAGAGACAGGGTTTCACCATGTTGGCCAGGCTGGTCTCGAACACCTGACCTCAAGTGATCCACCTGTCTTGGCCTCCCAAAGTGCTGGGTTTATAGGCATGAGCCACCTTGCCCAGCCGTAGCAAATATTTATTAAATGCCTACCATGTTCCAGGCATTGTACTGGTTTCCCTTAGGGGAACATTGATATGGGAACAGGTTGACCAGGTGGAGATCAGGCTGCAAGTTGATGTCAGGGGCCCCCTTGTCCATAGTGGAATGATGGCTGTCTCATATCCCTGGGGACAAGTCCAGAAACATTGATCTTGCCATCACATTCTCATCCCTGTTCTCAACACGTTCCTTGAGGATTTATTGGCTCACCTCTTTAGGCTGAGGGCCTTCACAGGAACCTGACACACAACAGTCTGTGCCAACTGCGTGATGTAGGAAGGGCAGTGTGGCTTCGGAAACCGTGTTCCAGAAGTGTCCTGGCTGCCCTTAGTGTGAGTCACGACCTTCAGCCAACCCTGGGGGAGTAAACACCAGGGAATCTGGGGTCACTTTCAAGTGTCTCAGAACACTCATGACACCATCCGAAGTCAACACTGGGTGACTTGTGGTTATTTAATGCTAACATACTTGAAATGCGCAATTGGAAATCCAATTCACTTCAGAATGTAAGAGCACTCCTTTCTTTGTTCTACAGGCTTCAGGAAGAAAATAAAAAGTTCTAGGATTCCACCATTGCCCGTTTCCAGCACTTTTGGGTTTAATTTAGGCAATTCTTTCTCCTCCAGCCTCACACAAACCCAACATTTAAGCTAGTTTGAAGATCAAATGCAGAGTTAAGCAAGGCTGAAGTAATCAGAAACTAGGAATTTGATATGGTGACATCTATTGCTTTCAACGCATTGGACAGTCAGGAGAGTGGATTCATTGACAGATGTGTACCACTGTGATAAAAACAGAGTTTTGCAATATATTTGTGTTTTGCAGCTAGGCAACCAAAAATGACTAACACACAGGAAGTATGCAGTTGTGTGCTTCTTCTAGCCAAATTATGGGAATTATAAATCTCTTATTTTCTTTACGTGAATGCTCTCTATGTAAAAGAAAGAAAAAATAAAAGAAATACAGCGCCTTGAGTTTCGTGGGCTTGTTTTTGACTGACTTCTTTCCCACAGCCCTTTCATTTTCTTTCCTTAGTCTTTCCCACGGGGTGAGGAGTAGGAAGTTTTGTAAAAAGAAAAGAAAGGAGTGAATTGTAAGTTATTATTATTTTTTTAAATCCTCCAAGGACCTAAGGAAGAGTAACACAAAATGAGGAATCAAACTTGGCTTCATCATGGGGTGACATATTATACGAACTATGTTATATTTTTTAAGCTTTTAGGAAATAGACTGGCATTAAGGTAAAGACTTGCTATAAAATAGCTATGATTACATTGCAACTCAGATTCTAACAATCTGCTATAAATACTGTTTGAATTATTACTGTAATTCTACAGTATCCTTCTGTTGGCTTTTTTTTTTTTTAAAGGAACTCCATGGCATTCAATAGCTCACAGTTTGTATTGCCCTTTGGAAATCTTTTCACAGCCTAAACAATTGCTTATAGATATCTAAGTGGGGAAACTTTCATTACGGTCCATCAGCCAGGCATTTTCAAAAGAGGAGTCTTATAAAACTTTTCAACAGAAATTGCTGCCTCTTGACCCTTGACTGCCTATAGTTTAACCTTTCTACGCGGATACACTCATGCTAGGTAGGCAAAGAGGTAAATATCATAGAGGATTGAAGAAATGGTGGTGGTGGGGTTGATGGGGGAACAGAACTTGGCCAGGGGGGTTACAGGTTGCTCCTGCCTGGATTTTAGAAAAGGTAGCTGTGCGTTAAAAATGAGATGACGTCAGTTCCAAAAAATAGCAAACTGCCTGAAACATTGAGAAGCTCCATTAGAACATATGCACCACGTAACACAGAAGTCAACCCTGGGACGAGCTGAGAGTCACCATCTCAGTTCAGCCAGGCCACTGTGTGTGTCCAGTCACCCCATCCTCTCTGTCTTGCTTCTTATCTCTGGAGATGTTGGCTGCCTTGAGTCCTAGAGGCGGAAGAACATGCTAAAGCTTTTACTAGAAAGGCACTCAGAAAAAAAACCTTGCACCTTGTGTCCCAAAGCCTGCTGTGCCTACAAATCTGACAGAGCAATTCCCTTGGAATAATGTCTGGGAAGGAATAAAGATATTTAAGTTCAAATTCCATAGAATGATTCCATAAAATTATGGCACAAATTGATTGAATTAATCAAAAAATCAAATTCATAAATTCATCCCTGGAAAGACCCTTCTCTGAAGTCTAGATACACAATAGATCATGAGTCTCAGACAGGGGGTGATGCAACAAATCAAGGTCCACAGCTTGTTAACAATTAGGTTGGAAGAAAGATGCAGGGTTCCTAACTCCTGGATTATGGATTGATTTCTAATCAAAAGTATTTTTAAGCTATTCTGCTTTTAATATATGAATAATTGTGACTGTTTTCCTGTATCATATCATGCTTTGTTTGCCTATTTCAACTTTCATCAGAAAGGGACCAAAAGTGGAGAAGAACAGGTTTACAAGTCAATATTCAAGATACATATCAGTCCATAGGACAGTGACAAGATAACAATGGTGAGAAGATAAGATTGATGACAATGAACCATTCCTCAACACAGGAGATCATCTTTGTGGGTTTATTCTGTGTATTATGACTTATAAATCTATACTACATATTTTTTCTTTTCCATTTGATCCCCTCTTCTAAACTCTGATCTTGGACACATATGCTGTTTTTCATTTTGTGTTTTGGTGGACAATTTTGGAAGGTCAATTTGCAGCAAGTGTCGCTACTTCTCCTTATACCTGTGACAGAAATGACCAACCAGGCTCAGCATCACTTTCAGTGGGATCATGCATTCCTTCATCCATTCCTTATTCAATTCATTCCTGTCCTTCCATGAATATTTTTTGAATGCTTACTAAAGTACTTCAGAATATCAGTCTTATCCCTGGACATTCTTGGTCTAACATACTGTTTGGAACATAAACATTGGTTTTATAAATGAGTGACCAAATCCATTTTATCTGTTGATTTCTTTGTAGTTATAAGAAACATAACATAAAAATGACCATTGAAACCATTTTAAGTGCATAGTTTAGTATCATTAAGTATACTCACACTGCTGTGTAACTAATCTTCAGAACTCTTTTCATCCCAAACTGAAATTCTGTCCCCATTAAACAGCTCCCCATTCTCCCCACATCAGTGCCTGACCGCCACCACTTGGCTGTCTGTCTCTATGAATCTGACTATCTTGGGCACCTCATATAAGTGGAATCATACAGTGTTTGTCTTTTTATTGACTGGCTTCTTTCGCTTACCATAATGCTCATAAGGTCCATCTGTGTTGTGGCATGGGTCAGAATTCCCCTCTTTTTTGAGGCTGAATAATATTCCATTATATGCATATACCACATTTTGTTTATCTATTCACCTGTTGATGGCTACTCGGGTTGCCTCTGACTTTTAGCTGTCGTGAATAATGCTGCTGTGAACACAGGTATACAAACACCTCTTTGAGAACCAGCTTTTAATTCCTTTGGGTACATACCCAGAAGTAGAATTGCTGGATCACCTGGTAATTCTGTTGGCGGTTTTCTGAGAAACCATCATACTGTTTTCTATAGCAACTGCACTGTTTTACATCCCCACCGACACTGTACCAAAACTTGTTATTTTCTGCTTTTTTTTTTTTTTTTTTTTAAGACTAGTCTTCCTGATGGGTATGATGTGGTATCTTGCAGTTTTGATTTGCATTCATTTGTGGTTTTGATTGATTCCCTAATCCAAATTAGTTTTATTTTTAAAGAAGGTGTTTTATTCTACTCTCTAGTGAAAAATGAGATTTATAACTTACACTTCTCCACTCAAGATTTGCATTCTTTGCTTTATTTTATTTTTGTAATGAAACACACATGCTTTCTCTCTCCTACATACACATTTTTGTCTAACAATATTCTTTGCATAGAGAAAAGTCAAGTCAATGCCAGATATGACACACAAGTATTTTAAGAAGTATTGTAAGGAGTGACTATCCTGGATACCTGAATCACAAGCATAAATCAGCTCCCCTGTGACACCTTAGGGAATATGAATACTTTCCATGGCTAGAGGAGGGACTAACATAATCAGTCTACTTTAGGTCATCCTTGGTAGCTAGGGTGAACTATATGATCAATTACTGAAAATCAGTGGATGAATACTGTTTCGCTATGTCTTTAAACTCTTTTTTCTTCCCTGATGCTTTTCCAAAGTAGTCTCTTCTCAGGTTGCAAAGATAAATGATTTGCATTTTATATTTTTCCTATTTTCCCTACCTACCCTCAGAAGGAGACATGATGAAGAGGTGAGAGTATTAGCAGTGAAATAATTCTTAACAGAGTTAATAAAGTGAGAGAGGATGGACAAAAATCCCTGAGTACCCCATTATTGAGATGTTTACCTTCTGCATACTCTGGGGTAGAGACTAGCATGTGCTCATGGGGATACGCAAATATTTGTAAAATGCAGGAGAATAAGTCCTTCAGTACCCCAGGGATCTGGGTCAAAATATCAGAATTTCCTTCTTAACTACTGCAAAACAAACAAACAAACAAACAAACAAACAACTCTCTTTGATCTCAATAAAATTTCCAGGAGGGCACAGAATTACTTAGTCCTACCTGATTAATTCTATCCTATCTAGAGCATTCCTTCATACCTCATTCCCTGAAAGATCCCAGGGAAGGAAGTCACATCACTGCGTTTTAGTCCCAACCAGTTATGACTCTGTGCACAGTTCACGGCCTCATTTGTACATTAAGACATCCACATCTCTGGATTCTAAAGGCTACCCACTCCCTACATGGAAATTCTATAATTCTGCTTCTCTTGATTATTTTGCACAAACAGCAATGCAAATTCTGGACCCGAGAGACAAAAATACAAAACAGAGCCCCTAGAACAAAGCATTCTTTATCTTTGAAGGCAACTCAGGTGCTCTCATGGGTACTTCCATTTTCACTGTATCTATTGTTTCCATTTCATCATATGGATTTCAAAATTCTCAGAGACAGAACCTTCTGCCCACTCACAGTATTTAGTAAAGCACAGAGATGCAGCTTCCATCACTGGGTTCTGTCATAGACAGGATTGTCAGACAAAAATACAGGATTCCCAATTACATTTGAGTTTCAGACAAATGACAAGTGATTTTTTTTAGTATAAGCATAGCCCATGCAATATTTGAGACATACTTACACTCAATAATTATTTATTGCTTATCTGAAATTCAAATTTAACTGGATGTCCTGTATTTTTATTTGATAAATCCCAGAACCCTAGTCATAAACCATTGTGTCTGAGACCATGAGTTATGGACAGTGGTATATGTGAATCTGAAGTCCATCTTGACCACAACTAGATGAATAACTAAGCAGGTTACACAGCCTCCATGATCCTTGATTTCCTCATCAGCTGAATGTGAATAATATTCAAAGGAGAGCCATATCAAGAGAAATGGGCATCCTGGAAAAACTAAGGATTTTTTTTTTGCCCCATCCAATCACTAGTAGTTAAATATTGGCATGATATTTATTTAGTGAAAATAGGAATAATGTATTAGAAATCAACCCTCTTATGGTTTGATTACTCTGGCATTTGTTTGGCTCTACAGCCCCTTTATCTGACTCTACTCCTAGTCCTGCTGTAAGGATTAATATCAGAGATTTAAAGTCTTAGTACAGCTCCTGGCAGAGAGTATACATTCATTGGGTATAGATAATATTATTATTATTCTTAAAAGATCTATGTCTGAGTAACCCACTCATGAAGATGATCTTTGGAGATGGCTTCACAAGCATCTTTTAATCACAACTTCAGACCTGAGAGATAATCTGGTCTAATTTTATCATTTTACAGATAAGGAAACTGAGGCCTTGGGAGAGAAAGGAATTTACTCAGAGTCCTCTAGGCAGGTGGGGACACAGCCTGGGAGGCTCAGGGCTCTTTGCTGCTATATTACTTTGCAGAGAAGTCCACGGACAGTCCGGATACCTAGATGGCTGCTGACCTAATCCAGAAAAGATTGACCCCTACAAAGCAAAAATGCCAGGCACATTTAAGCACATGTGCAAATATTAGCTTTACCATTATGAAAGTTTATGGGAACACAGAAATCTTGCTATCACCATTGGACACTTAAAACATCGGTATCCAGCCGGGCGCGACGGCTCACGCCTGTAATCCCAGCACTTTGGGAGGCCGAGGCGGACGGATCACGAGGTCAGGAGATAGAGACCATCCTGGCTAACATGGTGAAACCCTGTCTCTACTAAAAAATACAAAAAATTAGCCGGGCGTGGTGGCGGGCACCTGTAGTGCCAGCTACTCGGGAGGCTGAGGCAGGAGAATGGCGAGAACCTGGGAGGCGGAGCTTGCAGTGAGCTGAGATCGCGCCACTGCACTCCAGCCTGGGCAACAAAGCGAGACCCCGTCTCAAAAAAAAAAAAAAAATCGGTATCCTTCCCTCCAAAACCCTACTCAAATCAGACAGGGAGGCTGGAGATCAGGATCCTACTACAGTCATCTCCAAATAAACATCAATTTCCGATTGTGAAACACCCCCAATAAGTCTCCAAGTTTCTTTGGAAACTATTAAGATGCTTGTGCAGATTATAATTACAAACACTTATTAAAACAGTATGCCCCGGGAAACAGAGAGGACAAACAATGACAAACACAAAGGTCACTGCCCGATGAAATATTTCCATTAGGTGGCCCAGGTCCATGTTCTTTGCCTGATTTTCCTTCTTAATCAGAGGCTAAAAGAGGTGTCGATGAGTGCTGGAGAGTTAACGTTCCATGAGAGTTGAAACCTTCAACTTAACAATTCATTGTTCTGAATATGTGCTTATGTTTTTTGGCAGCTTGAATGTGCAAGCGCATATCTGAGCTGACCTCTGGCTGCAATTCACGCACAGTCTGTGCAGCAACAGAGACTAAATATTTCTGACATTGCTTAAGGAGTCACTTTAAGTGGGTTTACACTTTGTATTCTTACCAAAAGTATGGTTCAACATTAAAAGGGTTAAAGCTCCAGTTAGAGAATGTGCATAACTATTATCCAAGAGCCATGGGGGTAGGGAAAGGAGAAAATCTCAGATGAGCACTGAAGGATGGTTTGACAAGGATCTCAAACATCCTTAAGTTTTACTTCATTTTATTCTTTTCTCTGAAGAGTCTTGGTTGAAGATGTCAGGTTCCAGATATGCATTTGAATTTGGGGGGTTTTGTAGATAAAACTGAGAGGTGAGAGGTACTGTGAGATGAAACAAATGGAAAATTCTAGGAAACCCTGTCTTTGCTGGCTAAACAAATTTTAAAAATCACACACTATTAATAGCATTCTTGGGTATGGTTGGCTCAGACAACACAGCTCATTATTTGGAAGAGAAAACAAAGGGCTTTCGTAAAGTTCTTGCATAGATTTTAATATACTAGACTTTCTATTTTTAAACTTTAATGGCTAAAATTTGTTGTATAATAGAGACAAATTCCAAATGGTATTAGAAGGGAAAATGAACTTTTATCTCTCAGTTGTGGCCAGCTTTGATTCTATTTTCTGCAAAACAAACATCTCTCTCTCTCTTATCTATGTATCTATGTATGTATGTATGTATGTATGTATCTATCTATCTATCTATCTAATCATTCATCTGCTAGATCTATCTATCCATTCATCCATTCAGCTATCTACCCATCTATCCACACATACACACACATGATCTGAAATAAGCATACATACTTAAACATTATTGGTGTGTTTGAACAAGTTTTGTGCTTTTTCTCGTATATAAAATGGGTATAAGAATAATACTTGCTTTACAGGGATGTTGCAAGAATTAAATAAGCTCATAGATGTCAAATGTTTAGAACATTGCTTGGCTTGCAATGATTAAATAGCAGGTGAGATCCATACTTATAAAAATTTATTAATATTATTATCTCTGCCACATTTAGCTTAGTATTTTTAAATGAATAAAAATTATTTTGATGGTTTTTACATTTAACATAATTCAGCCATTCTATTTTTTTTTTTTGTCTATAAGAAAACATGCATACACAGATACACATAGAGACACAGCTCAGATAACAAAAGCCCTTATGTTATTTCTGTCACCTACAGTTTAAAAACCATTGTATGCCAATTTGAGGGAATCCTTGAACTTGAAAGGTCACACAGTGTGTTAAGGAATTGCCATTCCTACAGCCAGATCCCAATTTCCATTCCTGCGAGTGCCCAGATCTTTACTCTCAGCTCATCCCACAACCCTGGGAATGCCTGCAAATGCAGAGTCAGCAACCAAGATGCTGTGAGACAGTGTTCAGTTACTGAATTTTTACTTAATTAATATATGTGATATTCAACTACAGACTCACTATGCATTTATATTTATAACTAGAGCACTAGAAGGTACAGGCAACATACCTGTATTTTTTCCGTTTCTTTCTATGCATACAAAAAGCTTTAAAAAGTCCTTTCTAATTGTGATTTTTTAAAAAAGAAAACTACAGAAGAATTAAATTACATATGCCATTTTAAGGGTCTTTTTTGCTCCATGTCAAGAAAATGTTTTATTCTCAATAACCCACATATATCTAAACACTTAATAAAGTAAGTAAACTATTTCTAAAAAATCGATTTTGGATTTATCTGATGAATTTAACCTTGACTCACAAGTGAAAATTTTAGATCTGTACAGAAATGGTCTTTATAAGTAGATTCTTTGGAATGCATTAGTCCTGGGTAAGCTATTAGGGCCAGCCAGCTGCTTTCCAATAAAGACAAGAAATATAAAATCTATAATAAGTAAATAATCCAATTTTCTTTACTCCAAATGACTAGGGTTTGAAACTTGTTCAAAAACATGTTCTCTCTCTCCTTCTCCCCCCCTCCTCTTTCTCTCTCTTTCTGACATATGAAAAGAAAGTAAGCAAAGAACCTCAGTAGGAGAAAAACAATAAAACAGTAAATCAGGTCTATATATTAAAAGTACAGGTAGATAATTGCTTAAAAAGACATCTTTTCCCCAGAGGTTCTTCAGACTGAAGGTTGAACTTCTGGCTGAACACATATCATTAATCTGTGGAATGCAATCCAAGGGGTTTTGAGGGCATTTTATTTTGAGTAAAAATAATATCATGCCTCAACTAGTGAAGCAGCTTTGCCGACTTATAAACACATGACTGCGTATGCATTACTATTATTTCTTCTAAGCACTGTTTATGTAACTCCTCTCCTTGGGGCAGGAAAATCTCTTCCTTTATTGCAGAATTTGCCTCTGAGATGGCCAAGAGGCAATGACTTTATCTCTATTAATACATTTGTACAGAAGCAAAGGAAGGCAGAAACCAACAGCCAGACAGCAGCTGAGGTCACAGAACGGCATGGCCCCGGCAGGCCGGTCCCCTTCTAGGCTTTGGGGATGCAGAGGTGGTGACATCCAGTCCAGAGCATACTGCATCGCAGCTGCAGAGGAAACACAGGCTCTAGAACAAGCAGCCACAGCACAACATGGTACCTGCCAGGTGGCCATATCAACAAGTGGTTGTGACAGAACAGAAAGGGAAGGAGTGGCTGCATTGTGTGTAGTCTGTGTGCCAGCTCAAAACGTCCACTTCCTGTTGGCCACCAATGCCCCAAGGCTTCTCAGTAGGGGAGAAATAAAATCATCCTTGTCTTTTAATAAAGTAATCCCCAGCAGGGCATGGTGGCTCCCAGCACTTTGGGAGGCCTAGGCAGGAGGATCGCTTGAGGCCAGGAATTCGAGAGCAGCCTGGGCCACAAAGCAAGACCTCATTTCTACAAAAAAATTAAAACATTATCTGGGCATGGTGCATCACCACGTAGTCTCACCTACTTGGGAGGCTGAGACGAGAGGATTGCTTGAGTCCAGGAGCTTGAGGCTGCAGTGAGCTATGATCGTGCCACTCCAGCCCGGGCAACAGAGCAAGATGTGATCCTTAAAAAAACAAAAAACCAAGGAAACCCCTGCAGCAACTGTGGTAAGCCCTGGAGCTGGAAGAGAGGGTCAGGAAGCCCTGTTAGAGGCTTTCAGGACATTTCCGTGGAATGATGGAGGCCTCAAGTCAGGCGGAAGCAGGAAGAGAAGAAGGACTTTAACTCTGGAGGGGGCTTTGAAGGAGAACATGAAATAACTTAATGATAATTAAATACACATGGCAGGGAGAGGCACTGACCCACTGGTGACTTCAAACCTCTGTCCCTGGTACTGTCCCCTTTCCATGCCAAGAACCAACGGCTCGGCTCCGTGCCTGCCCACACACACGCACCCAGCATCCACGTGTGCCTTCAGCGGCCTCCTCTACACACGGGAGGTCTAGAAAGATTTCTGCAGCCATTCCCTTGGAATTCCAGAGCCAGACAGTCACCTGGAAGCTCTCTCTTTGGCATATTCGAGGTAGCTTGGACACAAGATGTCCAAAGTCAACCCCAAACCTGGCTGCCTGGCAGGATTCAATCTAAGTAAATGACACCCCCACCCATACCAGAAACCTCGGCAGCCTCCTGGACACTTTCTTTTCCTTCAGCCCCACAACCAATGTCACTCCAATCCGTTAGGTTTGACTTCCTGGAAATCATTTGAGTCTATCCACTTTTCTCTAGCCTCATCGCTCTTGTTGCAACCCAAAGTACTGTCATCTCTGGCCGGGACATCTACAATAACCCCCAGAATGCTCCCTGAGATTCACTCTGGTTCCCTTCAAATGCATCCTCTCACCATTCTCAGAATGAACTTGCAGAAATGCAAATCTCTTAGTGTTGCTCTTTCTGTTTGAAGGTGTAGATGGTTTCCATTGCTCTTACAATGAGAGAACAAAATCTTCAATGCGGCCTCGAATGTGGCTTAATCCTCATTCCTGTCCTCGCTGGCTGACTCCCATACGGTGTTCTGATCTCAGTGTAAGTAACAATTCCTCAGGAGCTCCTTTCTTGATTTCCCTGAGTGAGAGATTTGTGTGTCACCCTCACAGCACTTTGTACCTCTCTGTCCACCCCTTAGTGCAGGTGTGATTTTGTATTTATTTTTGTGTTATCTCACTACTGTTTTTCTGACTAGGCAGTAAATTCCATGAGGCAGGGGCCATGTCTGTTTATACTCACCAATGAATTCTCCTCCTGGCACATATTAGATACTCAATAAATATTTGAATAAAAACAGATGGTATAAGTCCATGGTTTCTAACATGGAAGAATGGGGAGATGGAGGAAGTCATTGATTAAAGTTGAGAAGAGTTGGACAATGCAGAGAGTTGGAGCAATGAATTCCGTGTAGGACAAGTTACAGATTTTTCCCTTTTTAAATGATTTCTACAGGATACCCACAGAAAAGGTACTAATATTAGTTCATTTTAATGCTGCTGATAAAGACATACCCAAAACTGGGAACAAAAAGAGGTTTAATTGGACTTAGAGTTCCACATGGCTGGCAAGGCTTCAGAATCATGGTGGGAGGCGAAAGGCATTTCTTACATGGCAGTGGCAAGAGAAAAATGAGGAAGAAGCAAAAGCGGAAACCCTCTATAAACCCATCAAATTCCATGAGACTTATTTGCTATCACAAGAATAGCACACGAAAGACAGGCCCCCATGATTCAATTACCTCCCCCTGGATCCCTCCCACAACACATGGGAACTGTGGGAGATACAATTCAAATTGAGATTTGGTGGGGACAAAGCCAAACAGTATCAGGTACAGAGAAGGGATGCAAGCTCAAATGCCTATAGGGACCACCCAGACAACATACAATAAGGGAGGCCGTGAAACTGTAAAGTCTGAGATGGTTGACAATGGGTGGGAACTGAAGGTGCATGCAAAATCAGACCCAACCTAAGACATTCTATTAGCAAAACAAAACACTTCTGCAAGCTCCAGTCAGCTCTCTTGGAGAGCTGCTTGACATCTTGGAGAGCAGAGGAAAAGAAGGTCAAAGATAAAGGCCTAGGTATGCAGAGGGGGAGGTGGCAGAGGGGAAGGAGGAGTGAGCACAGATGTAGGAGAGAACCAGTGGATGTTCTCTCTCCAGTCTCATGGAAGCCATGAGAGGAAACTTCTCAAAGAGAAAGGGGTGAGTCAACAACGTTACTGCTTTGAGAGTTCCAGAACAATGAGGGTTAAAACTAGGCCACTGGATCTGGTTATTAAGATTTGGCATTGGTAACCTTGGCAAAAACAGTTTCATGCTAAACTCATGCTAAAATTCATGGTTTCTGGCTCTAAAGCCAGGTTGATTTCAGCACTTCCTCTTCAGATAGGGTTATCCCAGAGCACTGTGTCTGACCTTAGTTGACTCAGGTTCCCTTTCAATCAATATCAGTATCTCACATTCCCATTAAGTGTTATCTTTTTAATTAAAATAAAATTAAAATGTAACTAAAACTCCATTAAAGCAAGGATAACTTTGTATATGCTTTTTAGTTTCATAATTCAAATGCCCAACACCATGAGAGGTATACCGAACAGCTATCATTCCCATGTTAGAGATGAGAATATAGAAACTCAGGGAGGTCAATAATTTACCCAGAATTAATAACCAGGTAAATGCAATCACAATCAGCCCAAGTGTGGGCTCATCCCATGTCTGTGCCAAGTGCTTCCTGGTTAGTCTACTTGGTGAGATACTATTAAGTTTTAGTTGACCATACCTCTACCAGAGGACACACACACCCAAGAAGCCCAGGTAAGAGTGGCTCAGACATTCAACTTTCTGCAGGAAATAGGCCATGCTGTCTGGGCGTGGTGGCTCATGCCCGTAATCTCAACACTTTGGGAGGCCGAGGCAGGCAGATTACTTGAGGTTAGGAGTTCGAGACCAGCCTGGCCAACATGGAGAAACCCCATCTCTATTAAAAAAATACAAAAATTGGCCAGGCATGATGGTGTGCACCTGTAATCCCAGCTACTCAGGAGGCTGAGGCACGAGAATCACCTGAACCTGGGAGGTGGAGGCTGCAGTGAGCTGCATGCCACTGCACTCCAGCCTGGGTGACAGACAGTGAGACTCTGTCTCAAGAAAAAAAAAAAGGAAATATTTAATGCTGCTTGTTGGAACCACTGAAGGCTGAGACCTTTGGCCCCCAGAAATGAGGTTTTTTCCTTATCAGCTTCTGTAAGTAAGGTCAAACAACTGTGATCTGAAACTATGATCACTTCTCTAATGGAAGCAGAATGTCGTCTAATGAAAAAAACCTTTCTTTTGGATTTACTACTTCAATGGCTAGATAGTTGGATCTGCTTGGGTCCTCTGCTTTTGGAGTCTGGTGCATGTGACTGATACACCCACGCCAGCCACAGAGCTGTCTTGTCCTGGCAGAACAGATGGGTGGATCATCAAAGGAGTTCCTGGAGGTCACGTGAATGTGTATTAGCACAAAACTAATGGCATATAGTACCTCTTAGAGATTATAGCCACAAAATATAGTTTCTGAATAGATGCTGCCTAGACAATTTTATTGACCCCAATGAAATACCCTCGGTGATCAGAAATATTTGGCTTTATGTACAAGTGATATTAGCAGCAACATCAGTTTGTTTAATGAGTGGGTGGGTGAGTACTATGTGCTAGGTGCTTTGTAAGGTCAGCTACCTCAGAGATTCAATACTTACCCAAGGTCCTACAGTTATGAAGTGGCAGACTGGATTTGAATTCAGGTCTATTTTGCACAAAAGCCCAGTGTCTTACTATACACTGGGCCTCAAACACAAATTAGATCAAGCAATGGTAGTAAGGGAGCGAGTTCAGTAACCTTATTACTTTACTACGTAATGATGTTATTGCTTCTATGTTTGTTGCAGCACTGTTTACAATAGCTAAGATTTGGAAGCCACTTAACTGTTCATCAACAGATGAATGGATAAAGGAAATGTGGTACATATACACAATGGAGTACTATTCAGCCATAAAAAATGAGATCCAGTTGTTTGCAACAACATGGATGGAACTGGAGATCATTATGTTAAGTGAAGTAAGCCAGGCACAGGAAGACAAACACCGTATATTCTCACTTACTGGTGGGATCTAAAAATCAAAACGATTGAACTCATGGACACAGAGAGTAGAAGGATGGTTACCAGAGGCTGGGAAGCATAATAGGGGAGCTAGGGGGGAGGTGGGGATAGTCAGAAAGAATGAACAAGACCTACTATTTGGTAGCACAGCAGGAACACGGCAGTCAACAATAACTTAATTGTATATTTTAAAATAATTTAAAGAGTGCTATTGGCTTGTTTGTAACTCAAAGGATAAATGTTTAAGGGGATGTGATTACACATTGCATGCCTGTATCAAAACATCTCATGTACCTCATGAATATGTATACCCACAACAATTTAAAAAAGGAAGAAAACCCCACTGTTAATGCCCTAAACTTAGCCTAACATCGACAGATGTGTCTCTTCCTTTTCTTCTCACTTTGATTCCATGTAAAGCATCAATCCTTTCTGCACACTCTCTCACCCTCCACTGCCCGCCATGTTGGTTGTGTACCATCTGGAAGACTTCAGGCTCAGCCTCCAAGTCAGCTGTTGGAATTGCTGATCCCACATCATCTGACCTATAGGTTCCCAATTTTCTTTTCCAACTTCCAGTAATTTTCTTTCTTAAGGAAGGGTCAGAGTAGTGCATATTTGCATATTTTATCTTTCATATACAAGAGGTTTTCATGTTGAAGACTCCAGTACAGCCTATGGTTACAAGCTGTCTTTTTAAAAGAGTATATACTTAACTTTAATCCATTACCTGAACCTGGACCATCATACTAAACCAAATTGTTACATGGAATCACCTGTGGAGAATTTAATGGAAAAGCAAGGAAGCAAATTAGTACCATATGATTAGCTCGAGTAATACTAAGTTTGTTTATCCAAGGCCCCTCTGAAGAATGGACTGTATTTTTAAGATATGACTTGTTTCTCATATCTGCACAGAAGCATGTCTCCAGTTAACTGGACATTTAATTTTCCATGTATTCATCTTTCTTCTTACAGCTCTATGGCTGTTCAGTATGTGCATAATACAGATAAAAATAATTATAGGAAGAAGGACACAGAGAATGTCACAATTAAACTGTGCATTAGCAAAATACACTCAATATATCCGAAACATCTTGATTGCTGTAATCAGGTGGATTAGGTTTTCAGCAAATACCTTTTTAAACAGAGGTTTATCTAAAGTCAGAAGCAGAAGCCAGCTCCTAGAGTCACCCTATAACACAAAATTACCTGAATGTGCCTTTCATTATTTTTTAAAAATCAGATATAAAGAGAAATAAGAATGTAAATCAATGGATTTATGAAACACAGGGCCTCTTCAGCCACTTTCCAGGACTGACTTGTCTCTTGTCTGAACTCTCTTTACCAAAATCTTCTGTGCTTACCAACGACAAATATAGAAACTTATGGTCTCAAGATGTGATTTAAACTTTTAGGTTACAGGCTGGAGATTAAAGTTTAGACCAAATACAATTGCAGGGGTCAATAAAAGTAAAAGGTCTATGTGGGAGGATGGTGTTACCACAAGTTAAAACACATTCGCTGTTTTCACAAAGATAAAACATTGTCTGCCAAAAAATAAGAAATGATGATCAAAAGGGATTTAGGCCAATTTACGCGGCAAAAAAAAAACAAAACCCAAACCCCAAGCTATGAAATATAGAGTCAACGACTGCAAATCCTCTTACTCTCACTTTCTCTATGGTGTTTGAAGTTTATATGCAAAATGTTTAGCTCTGTTCCCCATCTAACTAACAGGCTGGTTGAGGGTGTTCTGGGTCTGCTCATTTACTGAATGGTGATCCACAGAGAGTATGCAAAAGACAAGGAAGCTAATTTCATGGCTACCAAAAAAAAATTATCTAGAGAATTAAAGCTTAATATAGCTTTATCCTCTGGAGAGAGCTGCTTGATTGCAGACAGAGCTTAAAACCAGGATTCCAAAGCACAACAGACTAGTTTCTTAGAAAGGCTTTGCCCAAGATATGTTCAATAAATGGAAAACCACATTTGCTCTCTGTCTTCTGTAATGAGGGAAGACAGCAGAACAGGGCTAGTCTGGGAACCAGGCAAACAGGTTTTATTCTCTATATTCTCTAACCCAGTTACTAGTTTTTAGGAAACAAAACCCAAGTTCTCAGGAGCTGTTTTTCCCAAACAAACATTCCCCTCTTTCAATGATATAAATAATGACCATTTCCTCCTTTCCTGCAGAAATATTAATTGAGCAAATTGTCCTTTCCTGCCACCATTGGCACAAGGCCAGTTGCCCAAGGGTAAAATCTACCTCTTGCTGTACAAGGGGAGAGAGGGGCAAAGAGGAGCACACCAGTGACACGCTGGGAGAAAACCTGATTAGAATCTGGGCCAGGGCAGGGGCTCCAGAGGGTTTTACACCCACCAGGAAGAAGTCATACATGCAATTAAAGTCTTTAAGAGAAATTCTGCCTCAAACTGCTTCCCTCTCCAGTGATCTTCTCAAAGCCCCATTCTTGTATAATTCTCACTCTTTGATAAGGCAGACTGACACTTTCCATCTAGTAATTGAAGGGCAATTGATTGTGAAGTGGTAATTTATTAAGGAAGAGGGGAGAGAGCTATCCTAACTAGGAAGGAACTCAACCCAACTCAGGTCTCCATGCCCTAGGTGCTCTAGACGGAACCTATGGTGTGTGATTTCAGGCATACTGAAAGACTCACCAAACTTCGAATTCCTGAGTTCTTCTGTTCCCACCTCCCATTTCATGTTGCATAATTGGAGATAGTTCCTAAAATACAAATCCCGACATCATATTACCTGGACTTAACGTCAAGGTAAGCTGTAACTGATTGAGCTCTCTGAAGAGCCTCCCTACAGGAGGAAACTGGAGGGCCATGTTACCTCATTTGGCCCAGGGCCAGCTCAAAATCTTAAATCTCTTCAAAAACAGTGTTCTCATTCTCTAGTGATGGAGATGCATGGCCTGTCATGGAGTGGCCCAAGAGGCACGTGTTGGAAGTGGGAAATATGGGCTTCTCTGGGATACTACGGCACTGCTGTGGTTGCCTGAAGGCCTGATCATACATGCATTCAATCCAGCATCCAAGCCATGAGTGAACTTTATTTTTGTTTAAAAATAAAATGTGGGTGGCCACATCCAAAAGAAGAGGTTAGATTTTGTGGTGATGAAGACAGCAATCATGGATACAGACCAAGGCAAAGAGAGTCAAGTTCTCTTTTTTCTGAAGTCATCTTCTGGCTCTTTTGGGCAATAAATGATCCCAGCTGCCTTTCTTCCCAGAGTCCTACAGTCCCTTTAGAGCAGCTTTTTTTTTTTTTTTTTTTTAAAGACTCTTCTTTCCCTTTCTTCCTTCTCTTGGTCCCATTTCATGAACTGTCCTCCTTCCCCAAGGGGATAAGTGCCTGCTATGGAAGGATGTGGCTCCAGGTCATTGAAATGTGTATTTGCTAGAGAGTAGAGGTGCTGAGCCTTCCTTAAAAGACAAAGTGTGCACTGCTGTTTTGCCTCAATATTTCCAAAGTGAAAGGAGATCCTGGGTCTGAAAAAACTCAGCTCTCTCTCTCTCATCTCTTGTACACTCTTTTTCTCAGGAGCTAAAGCCTAGGACAGCTTAGCTCAGTACACAGTACCCGGGGAAGCAGATTCTCTCTTGCTGCTTCTTGTAGTTCAGTCTCCCTGCTTCTTGTAGTTCAGTCTCCCTGCTGCTGTCCAAGTTACCGTGGATCTCAAAGGTTCTAAAACTCAATGGAGTTAGCAAACCATGGCCCATGGTCCAAATCCGGCCCAACGCCTGTTTTTGTAAAACTGTAAGTTTTATTGGAATACAGCCATTTGGAATAAGCTGTGTAAATAGAATTTAAAGGAAGTTTTACTGGAATAAACCTTTTAAATAAAGACCATGTGCTTTAATGGAGAAGGGGAAAAGCATCCCAGGTTTGGAGAACTCGATAATGTATGTTACGTTCAATAATGACAATAATAGTGGCAGCCAAGGAAGGACACGTGCAAAGTCTCAGAGCCGGCATTACATGCCATTTACAAATAACAAACCTCAGTGAGGGCCACATCTTTCCAGTTCACAAAATCTTTCACTTTACCCACCAGGAAATATGATCAAATGTATAAAACTGCCATTTCCACAGGCCTCTAACAATTCTTTCTGGCTTGGACGTTTGTGTCTTTATAAGAATGAAAAACTAGCACAACGCAAAACCAAAATGGAGTTCTACAGCATGGTTAACTGAAACACCTGCACCCTGGATGGATTGCAATCTTCAGCCCTGCAGGACCAGTCATACAATCGCTAATGTCAGTCTGTGTCAGCAGAGCTCATCCCTGAACAGCTGATTTACATTAGAGCTCCAGCTCAGAGACAGCACATCTGAAAATAGATTTGTAGTTTTGTCCATCAGCTCTACAGAAGGAGTGGGAATAAAAGAGCCTTGAAAGAAAATGAGGATCAATATAAAGAGAATTGCTGTGCTGTGAGAAAAACTGGGCAGTATAGGAGATGGATTCATGGTATCACTCAGAGGTGGGATTCGGGATCCGATGGGAAGGTACTTCTCTGTTCTATCTCACATCGATCATACGATTTTATAGTTGGGCAATCCTGGTTCAATATCTCATCGTAGAAATGAGGAATATATGGGTTTCCATCCAAACACTCAGATAAATGCAGTGCCTGATGATATAAGGGATACAGGGGAACACCATGTTGAATCAGACATTGACCCTACCTATCTTCCAGACATTGACACGCTATTAATGGAATTACTACACAAACACTACAAAGTAGAAAATATGCATTTGCAGATCTGAGGTTTAGATTCAGTGCTATGAACATTCAGAAGAAGAAAATCTTACTTCTACTTGAGAGTGGACAGCCAGGGAGGGGGCTTAGTGAGAAGTTCTCAGGTGAAATTAGAAAGCATGAAACCTGGGTCCTGAATACAGGACCAGGCACTGCTGAGGACACAGTGCTGAACAGACAGTCCCTATCCTCCTAAATAATATGGTGTTTGGGGAGCAGAGACTCTTATTTTTACATAGACATGAAGAGATCACCAAGAAATTGATCTCTCAGGTGCCCTCTAACTCTGTTGCACTAAAGTTGAGAGTGGTGGGGACATGGTTTGGCTGTGTCCCCACCCAAATCTCATCTTCAGTTGTAGCTCCCATAATTCCCACATGTTGTGGGAAGGACTTAATGGGAGATAATTGAATCATGGGGGTGGTTTCCCCCATACTGTTCTCATGGTAGTGAATAAGTCTCACGAGATCTGATGGTTTGGTAAGTGGTTTCCCCTTTTGCTTGGCCTCATTCTCTCTTGCCTGCCACCATGTAAGACATGCCTTTTGCCTTCCGCCGTGATTGTGAGGCCTTCCCAGCCACGTGGAACTGTGAGTTCATTAAGCCTATTTTTCTTTATAACTCACCCAGTCTTGGGTATGTCTTGGTCAGCAGCATGAAAATGGACTTACATAGGTGGGAAACACAGCAGCTCTGCATGAAAACAGACAGGACCCTGCATGCGGATTATTCTCTTTACTGTGGACTGGACAGCATAGGATCCTAGGATTCTGGGACTTTTAGCTAAAATACATTATTTGAGGAGATGAGCGGCACATGGTGATTTTCTGTTTCCTAACAACACTCTCTCTGGGACCAAACTCCTTGTAGCCCTCTTCTCAACTAGGCCTCCACCTTGAGCTATAAAAACCACAGACTCAACATAAATGATTTCATCAGTCCCCCATGACACATTTGAAGACATAGTTTCTAACAGCAAAAGGCCACATCCCCAGGGTGATCCCATTCCCCTTAAAGTGCCTGCCTCAGAAAGCTCCAGGCTGCCAAAAGAATTGACCCTGTGTTCCAGCCAATACCTGACACAGGGCTCTGCCCTCCCTTTCTTAGGTCATTGAATACACAGGGCTTATAATGGTGATCCATTCCTCTATCCCTCTGAGATATGCATGTACCCCCTGCAACTCAGGACGGTCTTTCTCAAGGACCTGAAAGCTGTTTCTTTACAATGTAACCACAAGGAAGACCAGGGCCCCTGTCCCCCCATCTCTGTGGGAGAACTGAGTTCTAACATCTACAGCTGGTAGTGTACACACCCAGTTGCCTAATCACATTGCCCACATATGCAATTTTTCACTTCCTGACTCTATGGTACCCCTGCTTTCTGGCCCTCCACCCCATTCTCCCTTTAAAAAGCCTGGTCATCTCTATAAAGCTGAGCCCCATTGATGCTGGAAGTGCATCCCTACTGCAATAATTTATTGGTAATTAAAATGTGTCCTGACCACTTAATTTATAAACAAAGAAAACTTTATATTTGACCATTATCTGGTGCTGCGACTCAGATCTGGATCTGCTGCCATGAGACCCTTGAACAGGACAACTCTGTCTGCACAGAGACTTTTGTGTCCTCTGGGACTTTGGTGGTGAGTCTGACTCTCCTGATCCAAGGCTCCAAACACATGTCTGTAGGAGCACAGCGAGGAGACATTTTGATACTGATGGCTCTGCATATACTCTCTGAAGCTGGAAGACAGTCCCAGGCTTCTTTCAAAGGGGACCTTCTGGGCTACAAGTGTTTCTTCCTGGATCCTTATTCTGAGTGGGGATTCATTCCCTGATGCCTGAGTTGGAAATTATTTTTCTTCCTGCCCATCCCATAGGAACTTCTCAGCCATCTGAAAGCCCCTTTTTGAACTCCTGCTGACTGTAAGCTCCACCACGATGGCACTCACTCTGCCCACTTCTTGTTGGCATGACTTGATGAAGGATGATTGGGAACTTTTGTGGTTTCTTTGGGAAACAGGGTCTCCCTAAACTGGCTCCTCTAAGACCTCTCCCTTCCATTACCTCCTCCCTCCTTCCGCTGGTCTCCATCTTCCCTTCCACTCCCCTACATTCTTTGATATGAGCCCCTTCGAGCCCCCGGGGCTCCTCCTCTTCTCTCTTCACATCTGCTGGACCCTTCCCTTCCCATTCCAGCCACTCAATTACTGACAGTTACTGGAACCTGACACCAGCTGCCCCCATTGGGGGACGCTTAAGGGACTTAGGGATCCCAAAAGCAGCTACCTGAGGCTGAAAAGAAAAACTAATTGGAAACAGATATTTAGTTCACCTCTCCCATGAGATGATCTATCAAGGTAAAAAAAAAAAGTCTTAAAGGCCTCCTCCGCAAATATTATTGGTAAATTTTAGCTCTCACATTCAGCAGGTGAATGTTGGCTGCTCCATCTGCCAGAAACACAAATTGGATTTAAAAAAAATGGAGTAAAGATGAGAACTAACTCTTCCATACACAATTGAATTTTGTATTATTGTATTTATGCCTGACTCATGGCTAATATTAAAAATGAAAGCCATAGGTTTCTATTTATGTCTATCTGTGTGTTTATGCATGTATGTAAGGTACCCTCTCTCCAGATGGCATTGACAAATTAATTTACAAAATCCTTTAAAAGAGTTCTATCCTAATTGGCTTAGAGAGAAATATGCACTTATGTAAATTAAGTCTTTCTAAAACTGTCAGAAATATAGAAACCAACTCAAATGTTTATGTAATTTGAGTAAATTCTTGGTAAGATTAGTTTAATATTGTTGGTTTAATAAAAAAGGTATGTTTTCAGAGTTGTCAACATTAAATATAACAGAATAAATTTTTGTTTTTCTTGAGTTTACTAGTCACATAAACTAATATTTTCTAGATATTTAAGATTATAAAAGTGATAATTTGATTTGAAGCAAATTAAATCATTATTCTGACAAACTTTAATTCAACAATAATTGTTTCATAATGTTTGCCTAAGAAGAGTTTCCAAAATCTTTTCAGTTACTTGCAAACTTAGAAGTATGCTAAATTAAATAATGGATATTCATTAAATATCTAAATAATTTTCAAGTAAGTACTAAAACATCAATTATTAAACATTAGCTTAAGTTTATATACTTTTGACTTATTATTATATGGTACAGAGTGGCTGAAGATTATTAGGGTCTGCTAAGGAAAAGAGAAATTTTGTCCACAGTGACTGGTTGTTCCAGAATGAGAAAGATGGAAAGTATAAGATGAAACCTGAATGGATGCAGAAAGTCATAGAAAGTTTAAGGAAAGGAATATTATGTTGTGATTAGTCTGCTCAGATCACCATAATGAAATGCCATAGACTGGGTGGCTTAAACAGTAAAAGTGCATTTTCTCACAATTCTGGAAGCTAGAAGTCTGAGATCAAAGTCCCAGCATGGTTCTAATGAGGGCTTTCTTCCCGGCTTGCAGACAGCACCTTCTTGCTGTGCCCTTCCATGGTAGAGACAGAGACAGAGAGACAGAGAGAGAGACAGTGAGGCAGAGAGGGAGAGAAAGCGTATGCACAAGCATGAGTGAGCTATGGCCTCTCTTCTTTTTAAGGACACTAATCCCATCATGTTGGCCTCACTTCCATAAACTTTTCTATACCTAATTATTTCCCCACAGCCTCATCTCCAAATACCGCCACATTGGGGGTTGGGGCCTCAACATGTGAATTTTGGGGAGACACATTTCAGTTCACAGTAAATGTCAAGACTTGCTAAGATTAAATGGATTTATGTATAAAATTTTTAAAAATGAGCTTCAATATCAAGAGTGTATTGACTCAAAACTAGTTTGGTTTGGTTTTCTCTTTCTGAAAATGAGAATGTTTCTTGAATTAGTGGTATGCTGTTGATAAGAGACTGTAAAAGGTTTTTCTCTACTTTTTAGTAATCTTCCTAGGAGAGAAAGATTCTGCACCTCATAAAAATAATTTTCTGTGTTTCACGTTGCCTTTATCATGTCTCTGATTAGTTAAGAGAACCATGTTTTCTCACTTTAAAAAGAAATAAGATTTTTAAAACAATGATCTTACCTCCTATATTTACTTTTAAATTCTTTCATTGTCACATTGGTTAGATACTTAAGGATTGTTTCACAGTGACCAGTGATCCTATTTTGTCAAGTAATCAAACCTTTTGACATATTTGACAGCTTTGTCATCCTAAAATCAAACCCTAAATGAAGCCTTCATGGTATCAAACTGACTTTGAGATTTCCCAAGGGCCTCTGAAAAATCTCAAAGGGTTGTTCTTTCACCTCGTTAAAAAGAGAGATGTTAAAATCATTGAATTTACTTGTGAGGTGGAAATTCATGAAAAGCATTATTTAATAAAAAGAAATGTTTAACCTTCCCCGGGTTATGTTTGTACAGGTAAAGGCGGTATTTCAAAAGTTACACGAAGTTCCTAGAAATTTGTCAATGCCTTTGGTGTCCAGGATCTATCTCAATGCTGCTTTGCCTGATATTAGACAACAATAGTGTAATGTCATCAGTCATAATTCCAGCAATTATTTTAACATGTTTTATGTCACAGAAACTACCACATTTTCTTGTCAATGGTGTTATTTTTTTAACGAACGCCCATCAGATCTTTAACCACAGCCATCTTCAGTATTTTGTCATCCAGAAATAGTGACTGTTTTACTCTGCTCATGCAAACAGCTCAAGCCAAAGAACTTTGTCTTTAACAAAAAAGAAGCTGTCTCAGAGACCTATGGAAATAACTGTCTGTGACAGGTACTCTGGGGTGCAAGCTTCTGATGTCATTGCTTACAAAACCTTGATACCATCCTAATGAACTGAGTCAGGTTTTCCATAACTCTAGCAGAGAAGCTGACAGCTTCATAAAATTGCTAACTCAAGATCAAGGAGAACAAAATTAATTATTTAATATATTGGACTTGGTAAAGTGATAAGGAATGATTATTATGTTTTATGGCTTTTGTTTGGAATATTGCTGGCTCTTTAATACTCTATTTTCTGGATAGCAGAAAATTCCTTTCGTTTCGTCTTAAGCTATCTATCAGCCAAAACATCTACTAAATTATACTTTTGTAAACAAAATAGAAACATTTATCTTTTTCTCCCTACCTGATCTCTTCAGAATTCAGAATTTGTTCTTGGGTATTCTTATTTGCATGACAATAGTTATTTGCACAGGTGCAAAAAAAATCTGTCTCCCTTATAATAGAACATAATTGGAAACATTGGTTTATATGTTCAAGGCTTTGAATGGAACGCCCTATTTGAGAATGACACATAAAATCAGATATGACCAGACATATTTAAGGATCCAAGGTTGACTTTACGGAGTGAATGTGTACAAATCCCTCTTGGAAGAACTAGGCTGATACCTGGCTTACAGGATTTCCAGATGTATAGGTGAGTAAGAATGGTCATGTCCTGGCAAGCCTAAGAACATTAAAATATTTTGGGGACCTCCAAAGAAAAGGAATTTACCCAAACCTACAGGTATTGAAGGTGAAGTCTGACAGCAAGTTATTGGCTTGGCTTCCTAGAAATGCAGAGGCTTTTAAAAGTCCAATTGGAGATTCTTTATTTTCTAGCAAAGCAAACTTAAAAAGGTCTATGCGCTCAATTATTATTTTTGCTGCACTTACATAAATATCATCTGGCCCAGTTTAATGAGACAAGAAACATTTTATAAACAAGAATAGTCTAAGTTTACCTTTGATCAAAAAGGGGGGCAACTGTGGACAGCAATCTTATGTTTCACTAGAAAACTGTAACACATCCTTGTGGGTGATCAGATTCTAGTCCTGTTCCTTGTTTTGGGGAGTTTATATTATTTACCTATAAACTGGACTGGATCCTTCCATCTTACACATATGGTCACCCCTTACCAAATACTCTTCTAGTTTTCTTCAGTGGGTGACTGTAACTCTCCAAAGTTAACCTTTTCACTTTTTCTCCCTTCCACCTGACTTGTCATCAATGAGAACTAAAACCTGATGGCCAAGATCCTTATTGTGACTCAGTGTTGTCTTGTAGCTGCTATTTGGCTCCATGATCTGATACAGTCCTGCACACTGAAGGCAGACAAGTGGACCTACATGTCCAGAAAGTCATTACCACAATAATTCATGTAGGAGCAACCATTACACCCAGAGCTGCTGCTACCAGGGCCAATCAGAAAGTCCAATGGAGGCTGGGTACGGTGGCTCATGCCTGTAATCCCAGGACTTTGGGAGGCCAAGGCAGGCAGATCATAAGGTCAGAGAGATCGAGACCAGCCTGGCCAACTTGGTGAAGCCCTGTCTCTACTAAAAATACAAAAATTAGCTGGGCGTGGTGGCGCATGCCTGTAATGCCAGCTACTCGGGAGGCCGAGGCAGGAGAATCGCTTGAACCAGGGAGTCAGAGGTTGCAGTGAACCAAGATCACGCCACTGCACTCCAGCCTGGCTACAGAGTGAGACTTCATCTCAAAAAAAAGAAAAAAAAAAAAAAGAAAAAGAACACTGGAACCCCTGTGTCTCCCATGCTCTGCTCCAAGAAATACCCTTGGTGGTGACATTAATGTCTACACCATGATGACAAAAATCCAAACCATAAACCAGGAAATCTGTCTGACTGCCACTGCCCTTCTCACTTCACCATCTAAAGATGCTTAGAGCTCAGTGTCCACACATCTTCTCAACTGACTATCCTCTGGCCTCAGTCACTGAGTTTATAGTCAGCTCCAACCATTACTTTTCATTTTTCTTTTTGTTTCCATAGAAAGGCCCCTCATTAAATGCCTGATTGCTCCCTCATCCAGCAGATGTCCTCGACTACAAGTCTCAACAGATGGTTTAGCTGGTCCTTAATGAACACAAGGCGATCAAATGGAAAATGGACTTAGATTGTTCAAAGCAATGTACAATGTCTCTTTTTTCCTTGAGCAAGAAGAGGACTCATAAAGACTCTCTCTATGACCAAACTCCAGCCGGGCTCCTCTGAGCTGTTCTCAACTAGGCCTCCACCTTGAGCTATAAAACTTACAGACTCAACAAAAATGATTTCATCCATCCATCTCCCCCCTCATAAAAAAACTTGGACAAACACTGACATAGTCTCTAACAGCTCAAGGCCACATCCCTAGGGTGACCCCATTCCATTCTCCTTCAAGTGCCCGCCTCGGAAAGCTCCAGGCTGCCAAAAGAATTGACAATGCATTCCAGCCAATACCTCTTCCTGCGGCTCTGCAAAAAATTTTTAAAAGTACTGAGTAGTAACTGAGTCATGATTCTTCAAATATTCCTAAGGGAAAAGGAAAAATTACGTGGCGCAAATTTTTCCTCTCTGAGGTGTAGTAAAGACAACACACTTTGTCATGCTTGTCAATTTATCAAGAACAAGTAGTAACTAGATCAGAAAATATGTGGCGTCACTGTTTAATTGCTCTAGCTCAGGGTTAGCAATACCCAAGTCCACACTGGGGCTCCACACCTACTGTATGTGTGTGTTTGGATAAGTGACTGGAACTTTACAAGTATCACTTTCTTCTAAATAAGAGCAAAAGAACCACCACCTACTTCACAGGGCTATTACAAAGATAAAATGAGACATTATATGAAAAGCACTTAGCATAAGGCATGGCGTGTAGAAAGGACTAATAATTCTTCCATATTATCATCTAAGAATATAAATTCCTGATCTTCAGATGGCCAGCCTGCTCACAAGGAATACAAGCAGAGCATCCACGCAACCTTTTCCAGCTCTATACATCTTTAAGATGTCATGTGACATGAACCGAAGGGTATCTACACATGACATTCCTCCAGACTTACACAGCGTGCTCTCCTCTGTGAATCTGGGATGCATCTTAGGAGACTTCCCAGGCACGTGAAAGAGAAATGTACACAAAATGAGCCAGAGACAGAAATGAAAAAGAAAGCATCAAGGCCAAGCGGTCACTTACAACATTTCAGGGTCTGTTCTATGTTTCCCAT
This sequence comes from Nomascus leucogenys, assembly GCF_006542625.1. Lineage (NCBI taxonomy): Eukaryota > Metazoa > Chordata > Mammalia > Primates > Hylobatidae > Nomascus > Nomascus leucogenys. Next base: position 104,484,058 of record NC_044389.1, read on the forward strand.
CAACGTGTGCTGTTTTCATTAATGGGAGGTTCTCACACACTCCATAAGGGAACAGGCAAAAGTGTAGTTTGTTATAGCTTTAAGGCTCATTCAAACATTTAAGGGATGCAGTAAACCATACATTTCCTCCAGACATTCATCATCTTTGTGACATCAAGTGCTCATAACCTAAAACATCTCTGACCTTTGAAATATCACCAGGGCTCCTCTGAAGTTTTTTCCTAATAACAAGACTAGTTTTTGATATTTGCCTTGTCATATGAGATTTGAAAGCATCCCTGCGACTATCTGTCAAAGCCACTTCCATTTTCCTGCTAGTCAGATCATTAGTCTAGATCATGGACCAAGTTAGACTATGGACCCTGGGACATATCCAGCCCAGTGTTTACAGACAATCTGTCTAAATAAAGTTTTATTAGGTCACAGCCAAGCTGTTTACATACCATCTATGGCTGCTCTCAGGCTAACATAGCAAAGTTGTATAATTGTGACAGAAAATGTATGGTCAGCATAACCTGAAATATTCATCATCTGGCCCTTGATGAAGAAATTTGTCAACATCTGTTCCAGATCATTCTCTTGCTTAGAAAGAATAAATTCCACCTGAATACTACATATAGATTAGATTCTCAGAGAGGATTTTAGAATTTTCTACATTACATAATAGACACTTTTCTGATTGGCACAGAAAAAAGCAGCTGAAGATAGAATTACTCAAGTAGGTGTTAGGAGTCATTAACTCATCAATTAATTCATTCATTCCACATAATAACACAATATCACAGTGGTAAATACTAGGGGTGGGATGTGAGTGACATATACAAATCCCCTGGTCCCATGTAGTGAGTATAAATTAGGATAAGAGAGACAAAGAGTGCCTAGGAATCCAACTTACAAGGGATGTGAAGGACCTCTTCAAGGAGAACTACAAACCACTGCTCAATGAAATAAAAGAGGATACAAACAAATGGAAGAACATTCCATGCTCATGGGTTGGAAGAATCAATATCGTGAAAATGGCCATACTGCCCAAGGTAATTTATAGATTCAATGCCATCCCCATCAAGCTACCAATGACTTTCTTCACAGAATTGGAAAAAACTACTTTAAAGTTCGTATGGAACCAAAAAAGAGCCCGCATCGCCAAGTCAGTCCTAAGCCAAAAGAACAAAGCTGGAGGCATCACGCTACCTGACTTCAAACTATACTACAAGGCTACAGTAACCAAAACAGCATGGTACTGGTACCACAACAGAGACATAAATCAATGGAACAGAACAGAGCCCTCAGAAATAATGCCACATGTCTACAACTATCTGATCTTTGACAAACCTGGCAAAAACAAGAAATGGGGAAAGGATTCCATATTTAATAAATGGTGCTGGGAAAACTGGCTAGCCATAGGTAGAAAGCTGAAACTGGATCCCTTCCTTACACCTTATACAAAAATTAATTCCAGATGGATTAAAGACTTACATGTTAGACCTAAAACCATAAAAACCCTAGAAGAAAACGTAGGCGATACCATTCAGGACATAGGCATGGGCAAGGACTTCATGTCTAAAACACCAAAAGCAATGGCAACAAAAGCCAAAATTGACAAATGGGATCTAATTAAACTAAAGAGCTTCTGCACAGCAAAAGAAACTACAATCAGAGTGAAAAGGTAACCTACAGAATGGGAGAAAATTTTCGCAACCTACTCATCTGACAAAGGGCTGATATCCAGAATCTACAATGAACCCAAACAAATTTATAAGAAAAAAACAAACAACCCCATCAAAAAGTGGGCGAAGGACATGAACAGACGCTTCTCAAAAGAAGACATTTATGCAGCCAAAATCACATGAAAAAATGCTCATCATCACTGGCCATCAAAGAAATGCAAATCAAAACCACAATGAGATACCATCTCACAACAGTTAGAATGGCCATCATTAAAAAGTCAGGAAACAACAGGTGCTGGAGAGGATGTGGAGAAATAGGAACACTTTTACACTGTTGGTGGGACTGTAAACTAGTTCAACTATTGTGGAAGTCAGTGTGGCGATTCCTCAGGGATCTAGAACTAGAAATACCATTTGACCCAGCCATCCCATTATTGGGTATATACCCAAAGGACTATAAATCATGCTGCTATAAAGACACGTGCACACGTATGTTTATTGCAGCACTATTCACAATAGCAAAGACTTGGAACCAACTCAAATGTCCAACAACGATAGACTGGATTAAGAAAATGTGGCACATATACACCATGGAATACTATGCAGCCATAAAAAATGATGAATTCATGTCCTTTGTAGGGACATGGATGAAACTGGAAACCATCATTCTCAGTAAACTATCACAAGGACAAAAAACCAAACACCTCATGTTCTCACTCATAGGTGGGAATTGAACAATAAGAACTCATGGACACAGGAAGGGGAACATCACACTCCGGGGACTGTTGTGGGGTGGGGGGAGGCGGGAGGGACAGCATTAGGAGATATACCTAATGCTAAATGACGAGTTAATGGGTGCAGCAAACCAACATGGCACATGGATACATATGTAACAAACCTGCACATTGTGCACATGTACCCTAAAACCTAAAGTATAATAATTAAAAAAAAAAAAGAGACAGACAAAGAGTGACTCCTTCATTCATTCATTCATTCATTCATTGTCATGTGGAAATCTTTTAGATACTGGTATATAACAGTTAAATACACAAACCGTGCATTCTAACAGGGGAGAGAGATAATCAGTAAACAAACACATGCAGATGGCAGATACTGGCAATGCTGTGATGAGAATATTAGCTGAACCATATGAAGTGAATATTTTTATAAGTCAAACAAAGTTGAATACTGGCTGTTGCCTATGATTCAGTCTATCAGGGAGATGTGCTAGAGACTGACTTTTGGCTTTAAACTGGGAGGTCAGGGAAGGGCTCACTGAGGAGATGACATGGGAGCTAAGGCTTGAATGAGCAGCCTCTACCCCGCCAATAGCTAAGGAAAGATTGCCAGGCAGGGAGAGGGAGTAGCTAATGAAAATCAAGCCAAAATAGCCTGGCTGCATAACTGAGAAAGAGAAATATCAGCAGGGCTGGAGCAATGTGAGCTGTGGGGAGAGAGGGAGGAGATTTAGGTGGAGAGGTTCATAAGGGTCAGGCCAGATGGGGCCTTGCAGGTTAAAATAAGGATACTGGCTTTGACTCTAAGAGTAAAGGGGAAGTTTTAGTAGGGAAGTCACAGGATCTGATTTATGGTGTTTGTAATGCTTTCATTCCTCTACGTGCAAAATTGTTTAAGAGAGCAAGAGTGAAGCAGGGAGACTGGTTAGGAGGTAGCATTCTTAGCAAAATGAGATGTCATCAATGGAAGGTGGAAAAATGTGGAGAGAGTCCCTAGGTGCTTAGAGGTCAAACTCAGTAGAAACTGGCAATAGTTTGGATGTAAATTAAGAGGGAAAATGGGGGATTAGGGAGACTGCCTAACTTTCCAGTTTGAGTACCTGGCTAGATCACTGTGACTCATAAACCTACTAGAGCTGGAAACCAGTGAGTTCTTGGGGGGACATTATAGATAGAGTTTATAACCCGTTGAGCTTTTGACATCTTTAAGGCATGCAAGTGGGCTGAGCTGCCTGAAAGCTGAAGGAGAAAGGGAAACAGAAGTGGAGGTGGGGAAGGACATTCCTCAGGAGAGAGGATGGAGTTGGAAGAGGAGTTGGCAACAGCTTGCACTGCTAATACTGCTAATGAGTTCTATGACTTCGTTTAGTCAATTCATCGATTCCCTAATCTCTAAATGGGAGAGTTAAACTCGATCTGGGGTTTTTAATCCTTCCCCAGAGGTGACTTAGGGCTTACGCATGGGTAAAGGAGACACCAGATATTCTGGGTCCCACTCCCTGCTTAATCCTCCTGTCGACTTTTTCCCTCTCAAGTCACATCTATAAACATCTCATCTTGCACTCAGCATATGTTCAAGTTTATTCTATTCTTTTTTTTTTTTTTTTTTGAGACAGTCTCGGTCTGTCACCCAGGCTGGAGTGCAGTGGCACGATCTCAGCTCACTGTAACCTCTGCCTCCCAGGTTCAAGTGATTCTCCTGCCTCAGCCTCCTGAGTAGCTGAGACTACAGGCATGTGCCACCACACCCAGCTAATTTTTGTATTTTTAGCAGAGACAGGGTTTCACCATGTTGGCCAGGATGGTCTCAATCTCTCGACCTCATGATCCTCCCGCCTTGGTCTCCCAAAGTGCTGAGATTAAGGCATGAGCCACTGTGCCTGGCCTATTTTGTTCTTTTAATCATAGGTCTCATACAGTGTCAACTTTTTTCTTCTGTGTACCAAGAATACTTTAACTTTTGAATTTTTTTCTTTGAATGCCGCTGGAGTGTTTGTACTTTCCCAGGAGTCAAATGGGAGAATGTTGAAAATTATTGGCATGTCTTTTGGTGAAAATTAGGTTTCTTTTATGTCCCTTGGGGAAGACAGTCATTAAAACACAGGCAGTAGCACTACGACCACCCCTGGTTTCTCCATGTAACAAAATGGAACAAGGATGGAGCGATTTCAAATAGACAGTTGTTGAGAAACAGATCATCTCTTCAAACACTATATTGTGGTGTAAGCAGGTTTTAAAATTGCGCCTTTTGACGACTTTTTAGGAGCAATAGGTTTGGCAGAACACTAGGCTGAGCTCCTGGACCAAACACACGAGGATATTCCAGGTTACGTGGGTTTAAAGGCCTTTTTGCCTTGTAATATGCTTTACAAATCAAATATTCTACTCATTTGTTAATCAGATGAGGACAGTAACTGCTCTTTCTCTTTACCGGAATGGGGCCTCTCACGCCATTCTCTGGATTTCTAAAGCATTTTATTGACATAACTCAGATCACAGACAACCCTGCTAATAACCCTGCTATGTGGCGTTAGAGTACACACCTCATTCTCCTACTAGATCACCCATTTATCAGGCTGTGTTTTATCTTTGCTTCTTCCACATATTATAGTCAGAGACTTATTGGTGGCGAGTAAACCGTTCAATGAAGCAAAATTAGCCAAAAGGATGCCTTGTTGTAAACAAGGAATTTAAGATGCAATTTATAAACTCTATCCCTTTATGGTTCCTGACCTCAGAAAAGGATTATACACAGTTAAAAAGCCAGTGGGATAATGCTTGCCAAGAAGAGGTGTGGACAGAATGAACTTGGTGTAGCCAAAGGAGTCAATGTAAAAATGTTTCTCTTTCCCAGGTCTCGCCAGTCCAAGTTTCTGAAACTTCACTTACTCTAGCAAAACTAAGCTTCACTTAAATTTGGGGCATGTTTAGGGGAAAAACAACATTCTCACTGGTTTTTTTAAAAACGAGTTAAGACTTGAGATCATTATCTAAAAATGCTTTTGGGGGGATACATGTTTCAAAATCTATAACCATAGTTATATACATTCTTAGAGCTGGAGCCTGCCTTATCCACTGATGTAATAATATTAAGTTAATTGCCTGAGAAAAATTGTTTGAAAGCCCTTGTAGGAAGTGTTTCAGTTTTAGAGACCGGTTAGTAATCCAATTTAAAAAAAAAAAGGAAAGCATAATTTATTCTAATAGATGTATCCTAAGAACATTTACAGAAGTACTTTACCATTTTTCAATAATTAAAAATAAAGTTTAAACATGCAACAGAAAAAAAATCACTGACGGACTCATGAAAATGTAACTTTCATCAAGAAATCCTGGTAATTATTTAATGAAAGTAAAAAGCTAGGTACACAAAGATGTTCATTATGTTGTTGTTAGTACAAATTAAGGAGTGGAAACAATCTAAATTTTCAACAAAGAGGGTGTATCACCTGAGGTCAGGAGTTCGAGACCAGTCTGGGAAACATGGTGAAACTCCGTCTCTACTAAAAATACAAAAAATTAGACCCGTGTGGTGGCAGGCACCTGTAACCCCAGCTACTTGGGAGGCTGAGACAGGAGAATTGCTTGAACCTAGAAGGCGGAGGTTGCAGTGAGCAGAGATCATGCCACTGCACTCCAGCCTGGGCAACAAGAGCAAAACTCCATCTCAAAAAAAAAAAAAAAATGTACATTAATATTATGGTGCTTTATTTAGCCATTAAAATGGTGGTTATGAAAGTTAGGCGGAAACATGAAAACACGTTTGGTAAGTTAACTGGAAACAGCAGATTATAAAATAGCACATACTACCTGATCTGCAAAAGCATCCATGGAAAGTTCTAGAAAATGACATGCAGTACTTTTTAAAAAGAGAATAATTAAGATGGATATTGGCAATTTTAAAATTTGCTCTTTTCTATAATCTTGTTCTTAAAAATAACAAAATCGGAAGACATGAAGACAGAAGTCATAAATAGGAAATAAAAACTTAGCAAATTAATACAACATAAATGTCAGGAAAAAGAAGTCCCAGTAACGTCCGCACATTTCTCCTCATTTGTATTTCTTATTTGGGTTCTGGTCTTGCTCCTATGAAGCCATGTTTTGGGGTAGGTATTTGGAAGACATGACACTGTGTAGAACCGCTTTTAACAAAAATCCCTCAATTGAACATTTTCATATTTCAAAAATTGCCAAAAACGCTTTTGCTAGGAAATACCATTTACAGTCAGTGAAGCCCAAGAATTAACTCTGCTAAGGGAGTCAGCTTAGAGAGGATGCATGAACTTTGCCCTTTCTAGCTCCTTGTGTTCTAATTTTTCTGGGCCTCTGAGAGATGAGGAGGTCAGAGTTCACTTTTTTAGGAGCATTCAGAGAAAGACTTTATGTCATACATTCTGCCCATTCAGTTTCACCATTAGCTGAGGCCTGGGGGTGGGGGTGGGGGTAGGGGAGAGGTCAGAGCAGGAAACCAAGTTTCCCTTGACCCTTCAAGGACCCTAACAAGGCTTTCTGGAAAAGTTCCCTTTTCCTTTCTTTTCTCTTTTTTTTTTTTTAAATTTTTTGAGATGGAGTCTTACTCTGTTGCCCAGGCTGGAGTACACTGGTGTGATCTCTGCTCACTGCAACCTCTACCTCCCAGGTTCAAGCGATTCTCCTGACTCAGCCTCCCAAGTAGCAGGGACTACAGGCACCCACCACCACGCCTGGCTAATTTCTGTATTTTTAGTAGAGACAGTGGTGGTTTTGCCATGTTGGCCAGGCTGGTCTCGAACTCCTGACCTCAAAGGGATCCATCCACCTTGGCCTCCCGAAGTGCGGGATTATAGATGTGAGCCTCCGCACCCGGCCAAATTTCGCTTTTCTATCTGAAGTCCCAGAAAGTTGACCACATTCCACCTCACACCTTTAATGCCCCCCTGAAGCCCAAAAATTCAATATGAGGATCCCTTCCAGTGAGTCAACTGGTGTCATTTAAATAAGACTGTCCTCCCTCATTGCCAAGGCTTCCCGACCTGCCCCCTGGGGTGAAACCTGAGGACCTCACGTTCACAGGCCACTCCTTACACATCTGCCTCCGAACAGTCTTCCCACTAGCAGATCTGCGCATCCCTGTACCCCACAAGGTGCATTTCAAGCAACCCCAATCACTTCTGCACAGGGGTGGGGCGGGAGCAGGGCCTTGGCTATGAACTCAAAGCAGGATGCAAGAGAAAGCAAAGCAGGCCTACCTTAAAACTTTCCAGTTTTTCAGAGGATCCAAGTCAGAGACCAGGGAAACCATTGTCTAGCAGCCGGCTGAGGGCGAGTCCGGAGAGGAGGAGGCGGGGATGGGGTGCTGGGGAACAGACGGAGGATTCTGGACCCAGGCCGGGCCCTGGCGCCCCGCGGCTCCCTCCTTCCCGGGCTGACACGCACTTTTCCTGACTTCTCTCCACCCCGCAAATCAATCCTGCGCTCTCCTCCGTCCCACACCCAGCTCCCAGCTCCACACCACCTTTTAAAGCCCCGGTAATCTGCTCCAACTGATCAAATTTGACCTTTTTGTAGCCCACTTTATTCCGAGCACAGCTCTCACTTAAATCTCTCTTTATTAACACCGTCCTCCTTGGCTTTCTTTGGGAACAAACACAGATCAAGCCTGAAGCCTCTGGACTTTACCAGCAATCATTCACAGATTACTGCAAGCTGCAGCCTTCCCCTCCTTGGGGGTATTTCTCCTGCCTCGGAGGTTTTGCTTTTCTTATTCCTGGCAGGAGACTGGTCAGGTTTCTTTCCTCCTTTTTTCGTGGCTTAGGCTCTGGGACTCTGACACTGGGCTTAGAGCTACCCTCAGAGGCTGTAACTACATTACTGTTAGGATTTGTTTTTTAAAAATAATTTGGAACAGGACTGCTAACAAGCTAGACTTTACTGTGTGTTTTCTGGCAGGGATTTTTTGCTACACTGCTCCCCCACCCTTTGCTGGCTTTCTTGTGTTTTTAAATAACATGAAGGAGGAAATGCAGAATCTCTTTAAACACGAAGAGAAAAGGGTATGGGCTCCCCCCTACTCGCCCCCCACTTTGTATATCTTGTCATTTATTGAAAACCAAACATCCTTCAAATACTCATTTGAAATTGTGCATGAGAGATGTTTTAAAATATCCGGGCAGTATTGTTTTCCTGTACTGTTTGTTCAGAGTTTGTCTCCTTATCCCTCTGCCCTTGTATGGGTTCTTCGGGACTGTACTGATTTCTTATTTTCATAAGCACTGCCTCTTAAGCAGAGGCTTCTATGCTTGGAGGGTCCTGGTTTGAACTAAGACCTCCGCAGCTGAATCTCTTCCTCCTGCCCTCAGGATCCTGGAAGTAGCTGACCTTGAAATCATCTGGTCCAGTGGCTTCCAGACCGTGGCAGGCCAGCCCGTCAAGATTTCTGCTGCAGCTGCCTGCAATACGAGCTTTACTTGATAGTCTTTCTTTAAATTCCTATTTTTCTTACACTTATTTTTAAAAGGGATTTTTAAAGTCATTCCCATAAATGGAAAATCAGCTTCACTGATCTTTGGTAGAAGGCAAATGCAGGGAATAACTAAAATAAAACAATTATTATTATGCCCAGACACTGAGACCAGCTAAAGGCTCTGATTTAGGTCTTTTTTTCCTCTTTGTTGCAGAGAGCTTACGCAATGTTAAGAGTGTTAAGAACATACCTGCACCAGCCAGAGACTTCCCTGAGAAGGAAGAGGGAAGACTGCAAGAAAACGTGTTGTGGTTCAGTGCTTTGTCATGTCCTTGTTACTTGAAAGCATCAGCCCGGAGGAAGGGTCCCAACTTCTTCCCTTCAAGCAGAGCCTTCTAAGAAAGGGTCTCTGTTCTTTCCTGGGGGGAAGATGCTCCCACAGGTTTTGGAAGCCGGCTACTTTTACTGTCAGAAAGTTTTTGCCACTCCAAACACCTATCCCAGCATTTTAAATCCCTTTTTTACCACCCTGTTCTCCATGGGCCCGTGGATCTTAAAATGTGCAGCTAACCCTCTGTTTAGATTTGTTTTCTCTTTAGCAGTCATGGATACTTTCCTTAATGGCTATGAATGACTTTCTTCAGAAGTGCAACTGCCTTTAGACTAAAATTAAAAGAGAATTTCATACCTCGTACAAAAATCATTGCCTTTCTGGGACTTCAACTTCTTCCTGGGCTGTGTTATCCCACCATGAATCTTAGACCACAGCGTAATCACGTGTAAACATTTACATAACACTTTTAATCCCCAAGTACTTCACCAAATGTGGGTAATAATAATAGCTTTTATATGGAGTGTACCTCCAAAGGGTTCCGGGTGCTTTGATAATTAATGAAATGTTTTTCCCTTTAGAAAGTTAGCAAAAGAGTACAAAAGATTTTAACGAAATAGTTTCTGCAACGATAATGACATCATCCTCATCCTCAGCCCACGGCACCAGGGAGATTCAGGTCAGGGGAAGGGAGGGAAATGAGTTCTTAACGCTTAGAGTTCAGGGTTAATGGAGGAAACGGGGTGGGATTTGGCTTTTGGCCAAAGGACAAAAGGACAAACCCATTTTCGTAAATTATGAAATACCGTTTTAAAGCAGTTGTCTTTTCAAAAACTTTTTAAAGGTAGTCAGTAGAATGTTCCTTCAAATAAAATCTTGTACCAAGCTCAAGTACAGAAACAGATACAGTAGTAGCTAAAGTTTATTACTAGGTACTAGGAATGGTTCTAATTTCATTAGGTGTGTTGATTCATTCACTCCTCATAACCAACTTGTTTATGAGGTAAGTTATGAGTTGTACTCCCCATTTGTTAATGTAAATGAAGACATTTAGGCGTGCAGAAATTAAGGAACTGGCCTGAGCTCTCAGGGCCCTGAACTTAGAAGGGATGCCTGTGAACCCGGCGAGTAACCGCCACACAGCACTTCTTCCATCTGCTTGGGGGCTTTTTAAAAGGGATTTTTAAAGTCATTCCTATAAATGGAAAATCAGCGTCACTGGTCTTGGGTAGAAGGCAACTGCAGGGAATAACTAAAATAAAACAATTATTGTTATGCCCAGACCCTGGGGTGGGGATAGGATTGGGGTTAGGATCAGGATAAGGATGGGTAAGAAGAATCCCTGAGTCTCACAGATTCACTCCTAAGACCCTATAGAGAAACTCTAGAGTTTAGGAGGATAACGTTTGAAACCCACTTCCCAAAAGTATTTAGAGAGGAAGGAGAGAAATTATCTTTTAAAGGATGCATTGAGTCCAAGAAGGGCAGAATATTTTGCCTTTCTTTTTCTTAATTTCAAGGTCCAAGTGTGTGTATGTTTATGTTTACATATACTGGATATTAATTCCATGCTATCATATACTGCAAATTTCTTTTTCCTTTTCCCTAAGTATTTCATTCCTGATTTCAATGGATCACACCTAATGGATCTGTTTCCTACTAAGAAATAGGCCATCAAGACAATTAACTCATCTTCAACAATGAGGGTGCTTCCTAAAAACAAACAAACAGAAATGTTGCCTTGTTCAAAACTGGGCCAACTATTTATCTGTAACACAGAAAGCAACAGTAAATTTTCTATTTATAAAAATGAGTTAGGTTCAGCCTTAATAAACTTCAGCCCCGAATTATAGTTTTCCGCCATGTCACTATAAATTGTAGTTCATTCTCTTTGTCTTCTTTTTCACAATTTTGATACATTTACCCCTTTACATCAAATTTATTTTTTTTTGGCATTCATAATGATTCTTAAAGAGTCACCTCTCCTGAGAGTTCCCTATCTGTTAAAAAAAAAAAAAAGTTGAATCCATGTAACCCAACATTCGTGATTGTCCTGATAGTACCAGCAACAAGACTCCTCACTTTCCTTTTCATAGAGCTAACATTTCTGTGATCTCCCTCCCGCCTCCTTTGGTTTCTTCCGTGGAGAAGCCAAAACCACAACCCAATTCCAAACAAAAATAAAGCCCACTGTTTGTACCTGCTCCATCCAAGCAAACCCAACCCTCTGAGCATGTGGTTTCCGCCGCATGTGTTGGGGTTACAGTCATGAGGGAAGTGTGGGAAAATGTGGAGTATCAGTCAGGAGGCAACACTAGGAGCCGAGGAATCTGCATTTCTATCAGACCTTGGCAGAGAGCACCCTGGGAAATGCAGACATAGAAGGTCAGGAGAACATCTCTCCTGGTTTTATGGCATCCCAGGTGGGCTTTCATGTGGTTGAGGATAATATCATTAGCACCAAAGGTGAAAAACCATGGAAGCTCATCCTATTTTAGCAGAAGAGTAGGATGGGCCTCGTGGCATGAATAAGCCAAACAAGGAAAAAGGCATTCACCATTGACTGTCAGTAAAGCCAACCATTTAATAAGGCTCCAGAAAGACAAGTGTGGTGTCTTAGTAAGTTGCTGCCCCACAAAATGTCTAATTTCCTGATAGGGACTTTAAAAAAAAACAAACTGGTTTGTTAGGGAAGAAATACAACATTTTCTTTGTCATTTTTTCATTCGTCTTTCTTTGGGTGTCTCCGTTTCTTATAAACTGCAGTTTTCTTCCTAAGGATGTGATTATCCTAAACATTTTTTGTTTTTGTTGTTGTTTTGGAGAGGCTTGCTTTAAACTTATGTATTTCTAATTCTGTTACTTCCTGGTTTAAATTCTTTCCCTTCCCGGTTATCCTAGTTTTTTTTCTCTTCTTATTTTTTGCCGGCTCTTGCCTTCTTCTCAGGTGGGTAAGCTCTCTCTCTCTCCTCTTAAGAAAGTGAAATGACTAATTGGAAATGCATTCTCCTGCTGCAGAAGAAGATTTCCCAGTCTTGTTAACGTGCCAAAATTTTAAGGTTGGCAGATGGAGCGAGCTAAGAAACCCCAGCACTTGCTCTGGACCCTGGAAATAGGACCCAGCTTTCCATGCTTTCTGTAGCAAACCACGGCGTGGCAACAATGATAGGCAAGGGTTCCAAGATAAAATACAGCACACCCAGTGTGCATCAGATTTCAGAGAAACAACAAATAATTTTTAAGTTTAAGTATGGCCCTAACCATTGCATGCGATATACTTATACTAAAAAAAAAAAGAAGAAGAAAACATCGTCTTTTTATCTGAAATTCAACTTTGTGTTCCTCTGTTTTTATTTTCTAAATCTGGCAACCCTCTGCTAAATGGACTTTTAAATAAAAATTACCAGCATCACTGTGGTGATTATTTTTTATTTATGGAGGTTGGTAATGGTACCTTGACGTTATTGACTAGGCATCAAAATAAATTTATTTGTCCTTCAAGCTTTATATTGTTTTAGTTGTTATAAGCCAAACATAAAAAGGCCCTTTTGAGGTTGCTTTTTGAACAAAGCAGTGATAGGATCAAAATATGCCTATTTCTTCAAATACGGAAAATTAGGAAATTCCATACGGTCTTCTGATCCTAAGATTGGCTAGTTTAATGCATTTTTAAGTGTTGGTAATATTGATGTGTTGAGAAGCATTGAAACTGATGTTTTGTAAAACATGGGGGCATGTCTATATTATATTTATTTTATGCACAGTGACTTGGCAGTTAATGTAGCGGCTATGTTTTCTAATTTTTTTTTTCCCAAGCATCAGCTTCCACTGTAAAAAATCTGCACCTGAATAGTTAGCCATTAATCTTGAGTTACATAAAATGTGTTTTGTACATATCCTCACTTTAATGATGTCTTTAGAGACAAACTTCCAAAGATGGCTTTTTTCTTTCTCTTTTTTAGATAAATGAGTGTAACTTTAATGGAATTTCAAGTGCTTTCGTGTTTTGCTCACAAAACCTGATACAATGAAAAGTCTATGAACAAAGATATGTGTTTTGGTCCTTCATCAATGACTTAGGAATTGCTATTTCGGGACATTTGATAAGCTAAAAAAAAAAAAAAAATCTGAAGGGCCTCTAAAGAGACAGCTTCAAAACCTGCTACATATATGTGAAAGACCCAGTGCATTATTTGGGGGCCACATGTGTGTCTGACATTTTCTGCTAGTGCTAAGGCTCTCCTAACAATTGGGAAGGAATGCTTTTTTCATTTGGAATCTTGGTCAGCTGAACAGGAGGGTAAAATGGATTAAAGCCAGGGGAAGGGGAATGTTGGATCTCTGCCAGGCATATTTTAAAGTGAGAAAGGAAGAGAGGAAGGAGACTCACACCCAGCCAGCTGCTTTTCATACCATTCAAAGGAATCACAGGCCAAATTTGGTACATACAGTAGGGGGGATAAAAGAGCTTTAACTCCTATAGTGCCAGGGGAGATGAGATTTTCAAAGCTGTGTCATGTTCTTCTTTTAATTTCTAGTCTGCCTTTGTTAGCACACAGGGCTCACATCCACAGGGACAAAGGAATACTCAAAGGAAAAATGTGTGGCTCAGATAGTCTCCATATCATAGGCCAGGGATTCACACCAGAAACATTGATCTTACAGTCTTTTTTGGTTTCGTTTTTCTTTGAATGACAGCTTCAGATTGTTCTGGTTTTTGTATGCTTACAAACAGGACTCCTCATCTGTTTTATAGAGGGAAATCTAAGTTTTCAAGGAAAGCCAAATACAGTTGCCAAGTTGCCAGTCAAAGAAACAATGTCAACACCTGCTCATAGAGATGGAATTCCTAACCCGGAATATTGCCCTTGAAGTATTATGAGAAAAAGATAAGCCTTCCATTATTATCCACTCACCACTCCCCCACAAAAAGTCCAGCAGACCTAACTAAAGTTAAAATGTACGACAAATTCACTTGAAGACAGATCCAAAAACTAACTTGTTAATTTAATTCAAGGTGGTAAGCACTGCGCACAAATATTGATTGATTATTGATTGATTACATAAAGCATTTGTTGAGCAATCAAATAATCCGTTTAGCATGTCAAAACATTTTCCGATTTGGCTACTAGGTAAGGCAGTACTTCCCACTGTGGTGAGGAACCTCTCTCCCTCCCTCCCTCCTTCCTTCCCTCCCTTCCTTCCTTTCTTCCTTCCTTCTTCCCTCCTTCTTCCCTCCCTCCCTCCTTTCTTCCTTCCTTATTCCCTCCTTCCCTCCCTCCCTTCCTTCCTCCCTCCCTCGTTCCTCCCTCTCTCCTTCCTTCCTCCCTCCTTCCTCCTTCCCTCCCTCCTTCCTCCCTCTCTCCTTCCTTCCTCCCCCCTTCCTTCCTCCCTTTCTCCCTCCTTCCTTCTCCCTTCCTTCTCCTTTCCTTCTCCCTTCCCTTCCTCCTTCATTCCTTCCTTCTTTCCTTCAAAGTTTTTGATTCATTGTAGACCAGTACTTTTGTTAAATACAAATAAAATCGAGCTATTAGAAAAACAATATAAACCCCATTAAGAAAAATATTGGATTAACAGCCATAAAATTACTCTGTCAAATTGCTATGCATTTCCAAATTCTTACTCCTAATCATCGTAAACTGTAATAAACAATCCACAGACCAGCGCTGGTCCACTTTCGACACCCTGGGAAGCCCTGATAAAACGTATTCCCCAACAATAAGAAAACAATTCACAGAGACATTTAAGGAATCATTTTAGGATCTATACTGAACTAGCTTTATAATCTAGGGTGAATAGAAACTATATCCATTTACACTATTGATGAAAAGAAAAAAATACACTAAACTATTCTACTAAAAAATGAAAAGTTTACCTCAATGATCTCAGTAGTCACCTGATGCCAAACATTTCTAAAGTCATAATTTAATGAGAAACTTAAAAATTATTTATAATTACATGAATGATTTAAAAGTTGGGACATGAGTCCATTGAAAATACATCTTTGTTTACTGGCAAAGTTGGAAATTGGTAGCTGTACCCCGGCTGCAACTGGTTTCTTGAATTCCTATATATATATATATATATTTTTGCCACATGAAAGAGAGGAAAACAAATCTCACCTGCTAGTTTACCACACTCAATCTATAAAAATCTCAGTGACTTCCCCCAGAAAGCTATGTAGACTATAAAATATTTCAGAGTGTTTCTAACATAATTTCTGCTATTGAACGTCAATTTTTTTTAGATCACTAAACAATTGAGACAGAGTTGTAAGTAGAAAGATCTAAAATGAAAATAGAGACTTTTATTGAATGAATACATAAAATTTAGTATGTATCAGGGAATGTTCTAAAGGTTTACAAAAACTAGCCCACTAAACACTAAACACTCATAACAATCTCTGAGGTATGCTCTATTTTAGTCTTCGTTTTATAGGCGAGGAAACTAAGCACAGATAGGGTAAAGGATATTGTAGTTTGAGGCCAAATTTGAAGCCAGGTGATCTAGCTTGAGAGTCCTGCTGAATTCCTTACAGAAAGGGCATCTTCTAACTGACAATCAAAAAGAAGGATAAATAAGGCATCTTTAGAATCATACGGATCATTCAATTGTCCAACTGAATGAACATTGTGATTTAAATAAATATTTTCCATGAACATAATTAACTCATAGAACATGGTAGAAGGCAGAAACCATAGGTTTAACCTTAGATCACTGAAGATTCATTGGTAATCCTTTCACCATTTACCACTCCTTTTAAAACCCAAATCTGTGTTCTTTGAGCAAGACAGCTATAGTAATATCACGACCACTTGCTTGCCGTAATACCTTTCTTTGTAAACATCTGTCCCTAATTTGTCCTTTACAAAGGAAAATAATTCCCACTTTAGCTCTCATATATGTATCATGTAATATACTCTATCAGAATTTATAGAAGGATCAATGGTTTTTCAGGTGTAGGCAACAGAAACTATGCAAGCATTTCCAGAATCCAGAGAAGAATTAGTATTGTCATATATAAATCAAAGCCTATATACATAAAAGTACTATTATGAGGGAGACATTCCCAAGGGGTAAAGGACAGAGCTAGACAACAATATTTATAGTAGGGTTCTGTTAGCACAAACTTTAACAAATACATAATGGGAATACAAAACTTGAATATAAAAACTAATAGACGATTTTAAAAAACCATAACAGAAACTGGAATAATTACTCAACTAATGTCATATGAAATATTATGAGAACGCTGTGGAGGTAAAAAGATTAGATCTTCAATTCATATTCAAAATAAAAATAAATAACAGACAGAAAAGTTAAATGTACAAAGTGAAGCCATAGAAAATTAGAGAAAAATATAAGGAAGGCAAATTTTTGTCTTGATAATTTCTTTTCTTGCGTTTGTGTGAAAGCATTTGTAAAGAACAATTTTAAATAAAATGCAATTAAAAATATAAAGAAAAGTTCACATTTGAGTTCATAAAAATCCGTTAACCAAAAACATCATGTATAACAGTAAAAATGAAAGACAAATTAAGAAATATATATGGATCTGTTAAAGAGCAAAACCCTGTGGATACAATAATAGATAATATGTATGCAAAAGCCCAAATCAGAAAATGTATGGAGGAAGAAATTCAAATGAAGCAATGCATATAAAAACTATATCTATAAGAATCAAGAAATATAAGTTAAAACAAAATGCAATATAGCATTTTACCCATCAAATTTGTTAACACCTTTAATTGATTATATGTAACGACACAATGAGGTACAATGAAATAGGCCCACTCATATATGGCTGGTGAGTGTTTCAATTGCTGTCCAGAAAGCAATTTGGTAGCATGTATCAAAAACTAAAAACAATGTTATATTTGACACAGGATTTTTCTTTCTAAAAGTTTTCTTCTTAAAGGTTTATGTGCAGGATATTCGTAGTAGTATTAATTATATTAATAAGCTATCAGAGGCAACTTAGTGTCTAATAATTTAATGTGGGTTAAATACATATGTGTATGACGTATCTATAAAACTGGATATTATGAAACAATCAAAAACATGTTTTGGTGGAATGACTTAGAAAGACTTTCAAAATGAAATAACTGATCAAAAGGCACAAAATATTACACAGAATGTGATATCAATATTTTGTACTGCTACCAGGACTGCAAACTCAATTGCCCGTAGTCCCCAGAGAGGAACCATAGAGGTACTGTGGACAGGGAAGTTGTCGATTAAAATGCAACAGTATTTTTTTTCTCTTACTTTTCTAGAAACATTCAGCTTTCTTGGTCTAGCTTTGTCTTTTGCAATCATCTTTCCTCCCCACAACACCCATATTTCTTTCCTCTTACTCTAATTGAAGACCAGCCACAGGAAAATCTCTAGGGTAAGACAGCGTAATAACCGGCAAGACAACTCAGTACCAACAAAGGGCAAGCAGGAGTGGGTGTGGGAAGCAGGAGAGAGGCGCTCTCTGAAGATAGGGGCCCTAACCCAGCTCCAATCTGTCCATGCCACTGTAGACTGGAGCCCAGACAAAAACGCATTGAGGTGGTTCCACTTTTTGACTTCCAACATTCATACTTATATGTGCAAATGGAAAAAAATACTGGAAAGAGGCTGGGCAGGGTGGCTCACGCCTGTAATCCTAGCACTTTGGGAGGCTAAGGCGGGCAGGTCACCTGAGGTCAGGAGTTCGAGATCAGCCTGGCCAATGTGGCAAAACCCCATCTGTACTAAAAATACAAAGATTAGCCGGGCGTGGTGGCACACGCTGGTGATCCCAGCTACTTGGGAGGGTGAGGCACAAGAATCGCTTGAATCTGGGAGGTGGAGGTTGCAGTGAGCCAAGACTGCACCATTGCACTCCAGCCTGGGTGACAGACCGAGACTCCAGCTCAAAAAAAAAAAAAAAAAAAAAAAAAAAAAAAAAGATGGAAAGAAATATACAAAAGTGATACAATTATTGGTATAATTTCAATCATTTAATTTTATTTTCTTCATATTTTCTTCATACCTTTCCTTATTTACTAAGTTATTTCCATATATTTCTTTCTATAATCAGAAAACCAGGACCATTCTCATATTACTCTATGTAGTCACACTTTTAGGAGGTACAAAGTACTTTTAGAAAAAAAAAAAGGTCCTATTTTGAAGTTTGCCTCTGACCTCCTATTTTGAAATATATCCACACAGCTACATTCTTATAGACTGTTGTTATTTGTACAAACATTTCTTACTTGTCTGAAGCTTCTTTGAAAGCAGGGCTTCAAAAATTTGTCTAATTTTTCTCCCTTATGGCTTGCACTAATCATTTTTGGCCTCATTTTCAGCAAATCATATCTAATGTCCTCAAGTATTTCTAGGTGATGTTAAGCAATTTTCT
Source organism: Nomascus leucogenys (assembly GCF_006542625.1). Taxonomy (NCBI): domain Eukaryota; kingdom Metazoa; phylum Chordata; class Mammalia; order Primates; family Hylobatidae; genus Nomascus; species Nomascus leucogenys. Next base: position 104,502,629 of record NC_044389.1, read on the forward strand.
AATCTAGTGGTAGAGTCTATTGGTGATACGATTTTGACAGTTCACTGGCCAAAGTGTCTTTTATTACAGAAAATATTAGGACATCCCATAATGATTTGAACCAGCACGGCTTTGGAAGCAGAAAAGAAGGCTTTAAGGTTTAAGCTAGCACTGGCCATGCCATCTCTGAGACACATGCTTCTCTGGATAGTCACCTTATAAATGGGGATTTAAAAAAGAAAGGGGAATATAGAATGTAGCCAACCAGTGCAGTACTCGATCTAGGAAAAAAGAATGTAACAAGCTCAGCTGATTGAGGGTAATGATAAAATAACTGGGAAAAACTACAGAGCCCTGACTTTAGGTAGGGACAAAGAATGCTTTTCACAAAGCTCAAAATGAATTAATTACAGAATCACTGCTGTACATGAACAATACTCTTTATATACCTCTGCCTTCGGGCGTCTTCGGTTTGAAAGCTAAGGCTTCCTGAGAAATACGTTTGTTTGACCATTTCTCTCCTGTTTATAAAGTTTGCGTTTTACGAAAATTGGGAAACTGGGGAGAAAAAGCTTGAGTTCACTTTTAACCAGCTGTTGTTTTTTTCTAATTTCTCTGTTTTACTCTAAGTATGTTCTGTTTTTAAAAGTATTAAATGAAAAGCAAAAATGAAAATTGTTGATAGCATAAAAACAACTGTATCCTAGCTATTAGGCCAGCATTACTGGACCAGAAACCATTGTAATTCATTTTCAAAAAAAAGGCTTGATATAACCTTTAAATAAGAATTTGTGTGTGTGTGTGTGTGTGTGTGTGTGTGTGTGATATCAAACCTTAAGGACTTTCTTTCCACTGAAGCATTAAAAAGTGAGAATTCTGATTTCTGGTTGACAATGTTTCAATGAATATGTCACTTTATAATTACAAATGCAAGGGAGGAACTTTTTATAACTGAATATTTAACACATATTAAAGTTCTAACGCACGCCACATAATTTTTGTCTGAGATTGTCCATGAAGTGGGTATCTCAAATCATTCACTTGAAAACTGAAAATAATTTTCTGAGATGAGTTCACTATGAAAACAGGGATATGACCAGCTGCCCTGTAGCTTTTCCTTCCCTGCACTCCTGTGTTTGTGCATGTGTGTCTACGTGTGTGTGTTTTAATAACATAATCCTTATAGGCAAATAAAGATCAAAAGGAGTAGATGGTAAATATTTCCTGTAGAGGCAGGAGGTAGAGAATGGTTAAATTCACTGTTTTTCAGATTTTCACTTTGCTTAATTCTAGAACACTTCTTATTCCTGTAGCATCTCTTCAAGTGAGATGGCAGACCACCTCAGGATGGAAATGTATTTCTTCACCCCTCTGTCTACTTCCCTGTGACCTCCTGCAAATAAGGTGAGGCTGTTTATTTTCCCACTTGATTTCCATTCTTTGAGTTGAATCACAGAATTTAGCAAACTTGTAATAGCAGATTGAGAAATATAGAACTATTTCAAGGGTTTGTGGTTTATAACTTCCTTTTAAAAGAATTAACCCTTTCTAGGAATTTTTTTTTTTTTTCAAATGGATCACAAGGTGTGACGGAAGACTTCTCATCATCCTGATCTGCATTATGATTGGCTTACTGGGTGCCTTTCTGATGTGGTAGTCCAGGGTCATTTTTTACTCCAGCTTGTAAATACCCAAGACCAGAAATCTATAGGTATAGAGAGTCCAAAGGAGATCTCTCTTCATGATAACCCTTAACATGGGCATTGTCTCATGTAATGCTCACAGAAGCATGATGAGGCATGTATTGTCCCTGTGTCACTGAGGAAATGAAAACATAGCCAAAGTAGCCCTGCCAGTAGACAGTGGTGCAATTGTGAGCAATTCCAGCTCCTGTGTGGCTGACCCCGGAGCCAGTGCTTTACCAGAGGTTTTCCACCTTGGCCTCGACCTTTTGTTTTATTTATTTATTTTTCCAATTTTGGAGGTTCCACTTGCAGAAAACATTTCTTTTTAAAGTAGTTTTTTCTAATTGACAAATAAAAATGATATATATTTATGATATACAACCTGACGTTTTGATATATGTATGCACTGTGGAATGGCTAAATCAAGCCCATTCGCATATCTATTACCTCACATACTTTGCATTCTTTTGTGGTGAGAACACTTAAATTCTACATTCTCAGCAATTTTCAAGTGTAAAATACATTGAATACATTTACTATAGTCACCATGTCGTGCAGTGGACCTCTTGAACTTTTCTCCTAACTGAAGTTTCGTGTCCTTTGACCAACTTCTCTCCAATTTCTTCCCCCATCCCTCCCATGCTCTGGTAACCACCCTTCTACTCTCTGCTTCTCTGAGATAGTTTTTTGTGGATTCCACATATAAGGGAGACCATGCAATGTTTGTTTTTCTATGCCTGGCTTACTTCACTTAACATAATGTCCTCCAAGTTCATCCATGTTGTCACAAATAACAGGATCTCCTTCTTTTTTTAAGGTTAAATAGTATTATATTTAAGGTTAAATATCATATTATATATTAATAATACATGTTATTATCATAAATTATTTTATATTAATATATATTATTATATTACATACATTATATATAATAATTATATATAATAATATTATATATAATAATCATCACATAATTATCAATAATTATTTATTATTAATTAATTAATAATTAATTAATAATAAATAATTATCTTAAAATTATTAATAAATAATATACAATAATTATATAATAATATATGTTATATATTAAGGTTAAATAGTATTAATAGTATATATATAAACATTTTTAAAATCCATTTATCTGTTGTTTGACACTGAGGTTGACTCCATATCTTGGCTATTGTGAACTGAGCTGAAATGAACATGGGAGAGCAGATATCTCTTCAACATACTGATTTTATTTCCTTTGGATATATAGCCAGTAGTGTGATTGCTAGATCATATCATAATTCTGTCTGGGCTGGGAACTTTTAAAATCCCAATGTCAATGGCACACTCCAGACAATATTGAGATAGAACCTCAGAGGCTGGCATCCAGGTGTCAGTATTATTTAAAACTTCCAGGTGATGCTGATGTAAAGGGTGGGTTGGGTGCCACTGCATTACATGGATTCCTGATTGATCACCATGAGGAATCAAGATGAGAATTGGCTGTAACTCAAACTTGAGTGAAATACATATGGAATTTTATGCATATTCATCTTATATTTGACAGTAATCTTTCATAATGCAAATTTAATGGAATTTGACTTGAAAAAGATAAGACTATATAATTAAGCACTTTCAACTGTAGTGTTTTCTATTGTAACCGAGCACTTTGGTTGTAGATATTCATGGATCCAAGCCTACCTATATGAAGTCTGGCTGTAGAGGTGAGGCCATGTGGAAGGCAGGTTGCAAACTCTATCAGCCTCCTGTACAGGTGATGATATGGACAGGAGACAGGGAATTACTAGGTAGAAGAGGGCAGTTACCCTGCAAAGGCCCCACCCTCAAAACAGGAAGCCTATGGCCCTAAATAGGAACAGGTATTCCTGTTTTTGTGCCCAAAAGTTGCCTTTTGGCCTGTCACACCTCCCTATCCTATACCCATATAAACCCCAAACTGCTGGCTCCACAAGGAGAGATGAACAGAAGAGCAGAAGAACAGCAGAATGGAATGGCAAAGAGAAGAGAAGGAGTGTCTGAACATTGACAAGACTTTGGCTGGGGATGGTCAGAGAGGAGATTAGCTGCTAGACGGCCACACTGCAGGAGAAGATCATTTTCCCACTCCATCCCCCTTCCAGCTCCCCATCCATCTCACCAAGAGCCAACTCCACCACTCAATAAAACCTTACATTCATCTTTCAAGTCTGTGTGCAACCTGATTCTTCCTGGATGCTGGACAAGGACTTGAGTATCAAGAGGGCACTGAGCTGGTTAACACTTAAGCTGTTCACGGACAACAAGGCTAGCACTGTAACACACCCACTGGGGCTTTGGGAGTCACAGACAACCAACTGTAGATGCTGCCATGGGGCTGGAACCCAGGGGGGCTCACCCTGGCTCCTACATCTGTCCATCTGTGTGCTCCCCAAAGTGTAAGGAGTTTGAGCACACACAGCGCCAGAACAAATGAGCCGCATCCCTGTTGCTCATCCTGCAAGGGGGTTCGGGAAACTCTCCCATTTCAGTGAGATGGGTTGAAATGTATTTAGTTGAATATCTGGAGCCATCTAAACATCAGAAATAAAACCCCAGTTGACCCAAAGTCAGCAAGTTAGAGGTCATGACCTACAGTTCTTTTTTATTTTATTTTTTATTTTTTTAGATGGAGTCTTGCTCTGTTGCCAGCCTGGAGTGCAGTGGCACCATCTCGGCTCACTGCAAGCTCCGCCTCCCAGGTTTAAGCGATTCTCCTGCCTCAGCCTCCCGAGTAGCTGGGACTACAGGTGTGAGCCACCACGCCCAGCTCCTTTTTTTGTGTGTTTTTAGTAGAGATAGGGTTTCACCATGTTGCCAGGATGGTCTTAATCTCTTGACACTGTGATCCACCCACCTCGGCCTCCCAAAGTGCTGGGATTACAGGCATGAGCCACTGCCCCCAGCCCCATGACCTGAAGTTCTTATTTTGTTTGAGAGCACCTCTGCTTGGATACTGAAGATTGTTGCTTAGAACTTCAACTGCAGAGCATTCAGGTCTTCTGGAAATAATATTGCATTCATTTCCTGGGGCCACTGTCATAAAGTCCCACAAACTGAGTGCCTTGAAACAGAATTTTATTGTCTCATAGTTCTGGAGGGTGGAAGTCTAAGATCAAGGTGTCAGTATTGGCAGGTTGGTTCCTTCTGAGGCTGTGAGGGAGAATCTGTTCTGCCACTCTCCGAGCTTCTGGTAGCCTCAGGCATCCCTTGGTTTGTAGATGGCCATCTTCTCCATGGGTTCTCCCTCTGTACTTTCCCTCTATACCTTCCTGTACCTGTACCTGCCTCTGTGTTCGAATTCTCCCCTTTGCTAAGGACACAGTCACACTGGATTACGGCTCACCCTAATGATCTCAACTTGTGCATCTGCAAAGACTCTATTTCAAATAAGGTCACATTCATAGATACTGCAAGTTAGGACTTCAATATGATCTTGGGGGACTCATTTCAGCCCATAACAAATCTTTTCTGCCATCCAAAAGAAGTCAGGACTAACCAGAAAGAGTGAAAACCCTTCATGAGAGGAAATTTCTTAACGTTTCTGAAAAAAGAAACATTTAGTTGTTTCTAAATGTTTAAAAAGAGATACATCCTACCTTAAACCTATATAGGATTTTACAGACTATAAAACATACTCATGAACCTCACAGTAACCCTTTAAATCTACTAAATACATTTATAGTCAGTATGTTTAATTAAACACTTTGAGGTCACATTCATAAGGGAGGGTCCATGGCTGAACTTCAGTCATACAATCCCATTCATGCTTACTGCTCTCCCCAAATAAATGAGCAGTCCAATCTGAATCATCACAGACCAGGGGGCATGATGGCTTAGAAACCTCAGACTAACCTAGCTGACGTCACAAAGAACCTGAAAGGACTAGTCACAAGAGTGCAAAGGAAGGTGAATAAATCCTCCTTCAGAAAGTGGCACATTCAGACTGAGATGCTGAGGAAGAAAGGAAAACACTGCTGCCACTTGGTGGGCTTCCCATAAAGATTGTTTATTGGCAAGTGGGGAAGGACACGATGATGGTTAATTTTGTGTTATCTAGACTGAGCTATGGGGTGCCCAGATTAAACATTGTTTTGGGTACATTTGTGAGGGTGTTTCCAGATGAGCTTAGCATTTGAATCAGTGAACTTGAAAGCAGATGGCCCTCCCCACTGTAGATGGGCATCATCCAGTCCATTGAAGGCCTGACTAGAACAAAAAGGCAGAGGAAGGAGGAATTTGCCCCCTTTCTTTCTGCCTCACTGATTGAGCTGGGACATCTTATCTCCTCTTCTCCTGCCACACACTGGGATTTATACCAACAGCTCTCCCAGGTCCTCTGTCTTTGAACTGAATTTAGCTTTCCTCAAAAGCACTAGCTTTCCTGGGTTGCCAGTTCACCACTGGAAGATCTTGGGACTTTTCTGTCTTTATAATTGCATGAACCAATTTCTCATAATAATTCTCTTCCTATACACAGTTGTCCCTTGGGATCCACAGGGGATTAGTTCCAGGACCCCCATGAATACCAAAATTGGAGGATGCTGAAATTCCTTCCGTTAAATGGCATAATATTTTCATATAAGTTATGTAATCCTCCCTTATACTTTAAATCATCTCTCAATTACTTAAAATACCGAATACAATGTAAATGCTATGTAAATAGTTGTTATACTGTATTGCTTTTTAAATTCGTATTATTTTTATTGCTATATTATTACTTTTTATTTTAATCATTTTAGTATGTTTTTGATTCATGGTTGGTTGAATCCATAGTTGTAGTATGGATACAGGGAGGTGACTGTATACAGGTATGTGCCACTTAACGATGGGGATATGTTCTGAGAAGTGTGTCTGTATGTGATTTCATCATTGTGGGACCAGCATGGAGTGTACTTACACAAACCTAGATGGTAGAGCCTAATACACACCTAGGCTACTGATATGGTTTGGTTGCGTCCCCACCCAAATCTCATCTTGAACTGTGGTTCCCATAATCCCCATGTGTCATGGGAGGGGCCTAGTGGGAGGTAACTGAATCATGGAGGCAGGTTTTTCTTGTGCTGTTCTCATGATAGTGAATAAGTCTCACGAGATCTGATGGTTTTATAAAGGGCAATTCCCCTGCACACACACTCCAGCCTGCCTCCATGTAAGACGTGTCTTTGCTCCTCCTTCACCTTCTGCCATGATTGTGAGGCCTCCCCAGCCATGTCAAACTGTGAGTCCATTAAACCTCCTTTCCTTTATAAATTACCCAGTCTTGGGTATGTCTTTATTTGCAGCATGAGAACAGACGAACACAGCTACCAACCTGTATAGCATGTTACTGTACCAAATACTATAGGCAATTGTAACACAATGCTAAGTATTTGTGTATCTAAATGTTTTTAAACATAGAAAAGGTAAAAATAAGGCATTATAATCTGCTGGGGCCACTCATATATGTGGTCTGTTGTTGACCAAAATGCCATTATGTGGTGCATGACTGTATGTACTATTGGTTCTCTTTCACTGGAGATCACTGATTAATACAGACACTGAAGATGACCTTTTTTTTGGTAAGTGGGTTCATTTTCACAACGTGCTTTCTTTGTGGAATTATTTGCTTTCTGAGTGTTTCTGTGATGACTCAAAAAGAGTAGAATGCTTTATCGATGAGGCATGTTGCTTTTTGAAACCCGCTGAGCCCCAAGTGAAGTAGTTGCTCAGTCTGTAGTAATCCCAACTTAATACTCATTGGCATGTTAATTAGAGTTGTGCTGATGGGTAGGATTCTAGACAATGATGTCAAATACAAACCCCTGCAAATAACAGAGGCTGGGATTATATAAGCCCCTTGGCTTTAGAAGTGTTTCCCTGTTTGCCGGGTGCAGTGGCTCACGCCTGTAATCTCAGCACTTTGGGAGTCCAAGGCAGGTGGATCACAAGGTCAAGAGATGGAGACCATCCTGGCCAACATGGTGAAACCCCATCTCTATTAAAAATACGAAAATTAGCTGGGCGTGGTGGCGGGTGCCTGTAATCCCAGCTACTTGGGAGGCTGAGGCAGAAGAATTGCTTGAATCCAGGAGGCGGAGGTTGCAGTGAGCTGAGATAATGCCACTGCACTCCAGCCCAGTGACAGCGAGACTCCATCTCAAAACAAACAAACAAACAAAGAAGTGTTTCCCTCTGTTATCACTGCCACAGATTAGGATGGAAAGAGGTCTCTTGAATTTACCAGGATACACTGCTAATCTGGCAACACCAAGAAGCACTGAGCACCTATCTCCGTCTTTAAAATGCCTAGGGTAAGTGCCTCCAGGAATCATTAATTCTTATTCTTGCCAAATAGTCATATGCACAGAATTAGGGGAGATTGGGAAACTCTATAAAATGGTTAGTTGGCTCTGACTCCATATTAAAACAATACCAAACAACCAGAGAATTTGGATCCCATCAGATGTCCAAGTATATGATTGAAAATGTACTTTTTTCAAAGAAAGTGTGGACTATTCCTCTTAGGAAAAACAAAATAACACAAAAACACAAAACCCTCTACTGTCAGAAATATCAGAATTTAGAGTGAGCAGAAAAGTTATCAGAACCCACTAGTCCATCTCTCCCTTTCCATGTTACCTGCAATACATCCCTAACCCCCATCACCTTGAACTCCCAGTCCCACCCAAACCTTTCTGCAGTGATCCATCCACTGATCTGATATGCCTTTAGGTCTCTGGGAGATATTTCATACCTAGAAAGTTTAAAGTTTTTTTTTTTTTTTTTAAATAGCTTTCAGGCCAATGAGTTCATTTTCTAGAAAAAGAAATTAAGATATGGAGGGAAAATTTAGATCTGTGATTCTCAATACTGACTGCACTTTAGCATTTCTTGGGGAAGCATTTTAAAAATACCAATGCCTGGGCTGCATCCCAGAATATTTGATTTCAGGTCCCTTGAGATGAGGCCATGAGCATCTCCTTAAAAAAATATCTCCTTAGATGAATATGATGTAGATCGAGGCAGAAAAACCCTTCGCTGGATGTTCATGATCATCAGAGCTAGGACTAATGCTCAATAGCTAGAAAGTTTTCCATAGCCACATGAAGTGAGGGAGATGGAGCTAGGAAAAAGGAGAAAAGGAATAGAAAAAAAAGAGGAAGGAGAAGGAAGGGTGGTGAATCAGGAAGGTTTGTCAAGGTGCAATGAACAGGGCCCAAGAATAAAGACATTTGCTGCTTCTCTGATCAGGCCCTGGCTTGAGTAAGGTTTTTACATGTGCAAAGTGCAGGGCCGTCATATTTAGTCCCAACTCCACACCAACCGTATGTTGCATTAAGTGATGGTGCAGAACAAGCCTGTGTTAGGGAAAGTAGGGCAAAGCTAGCTTGTAGTTTCTGGCTCCTGAGTTTTGAAACTATTCTTTAAACCTTGGAGATAGGCTGTTAGATAAGAGGGTCAAATGAACACGGTCTGTGAGCTGTAATCCATTCTGCAAATGTAAGTCATGGAGAGATGATATAGTATAAGGAGGCGGGAAAGGGTGAATGGGGAAAGACCAATTCAGACTTGGCCAAATGCCCACTACCTGTTAGGTTCTTTGCAAATACCTTCTCCTAAGGCCCCCATCTTTGTTCTTTTTCCATTGGCCTTCAGTGGAGATAGTGTATCAATTCATTATTTAGGCCTGATTGTGGGATCCAAATGGGTGTCAAGACCTGTTGTCTACCTCCACATCTAAGTTCAAATGTCACATCCTCCATGCCTTCCTAGACTCCCAGCACAAATTTTAATCGTTTCTTCCTTCAGTCCCATTGTACCATATATGTACCTGGACAGCAAGCCACTGTTCCCTAGTTGCCTGTGCCCAGCAGGCCGAGATTCTCAGAGTTCTTAATTATGGCAAAGTTTTAGTCTTAAAAATTTATTCATTTTTCACATATATTTATCGATCATTATTAACCAGAATCAATGCTATTAGCCAGCAGAAGGTATATCACCATGAGGCACTTAGAGAGTCTCCTTAGAGGCAAACAGGTAAACAGGTGATTACTCTTCAGGGTAAAAAGCAGGGCAATACAAATCTCCGTTCACAACTCTCAACTATAAGAAATGTGTCTCTATTTTTCTTTAATTCCACTTTATTTTTTGAGCTCCCATTTCACCAGGGAAGCTCAGTTATTTCTCAGTTAAGTCGTTATTTTTCTCTCTTTTCCATGGCCTGACCTAAGTTCTGGAAACACATTAATTTGCCAAAGTTTTGTAGGCAGGAAAGTCCCTGGATGTATGACTCTGTGTACAATGCATGCGTTTTCTTGGACATCCATGCAGAAAGGCATTGAGATGCTTCATATTCTTGCCAATCTGGCCCCTCCAGGTTGTAAAAGTCCCTCTCTTGGGTCACTGAATCTGTGTAAGATCCCCGTCAAATCTTCCCCACCTTCACTACGTCCAAGGAAGTGGGACCTCCAACACCCCTTTCTCCCTTTCTGGACTTACAAATTCAACTATTGTTTTGTTGTCATGACACTGGACTTTTTCCAAAATATGGGGTGCAGGGCCCCCATCTCCTGAACCTAATTGCACCAGTGTCTATACTTAACAGGAGACATGATTTTTTGTTTGTTTTTAAGAATTCTTGCAGGACGTAACTCTAGAATGAGACCTGAAGTTGTCAAGTAGAAAAGGGGTGCGGCTGAAGAACTGCTGTAGGGGCAGACAGAACAGCTGTGCAGGAAGTGAGAGCAAGGTGGATAAGAAGCCACTGAGAGTTTATTAGGGTTGGGTTTAGGGTAAGGGCCAGGGAGTGATAAGAGAGAGAGGTAGGTAAGGGCCAGATCATGAAGAGCTATGGCGTCAGGCTTGGGATTTCAGTTCATCCTCAAGGCAAAGGGGGCTAGTGTAGAGGACCACATACAGATTTCAGCAGAGGGGCAAATTATCATTTGCATTGTAGAAACATCACCCTGGCTGTACTGGAAACATGGACTGGAACGAAGAAAGATTGGAGGTGGGGAGACAAGTTGACCAAGGCTTTGACCCAGGCAGCAAAGGAGAAAGGATCTGAGTCAAGGCAGGGGCAGGAGAAGAGGAGAAAAGAGTAAACAGAAAGATGTCGTGAAGGCTGGGCTGAGTGGCTGATGGGATGTTGAGGATGAAGGAGAGAGAGGGGTGAGGCATGATAGCTAGGATGCCAGCTTGAACAGCTTGTTACATGTGATTGCATCATTCAAGACAGAAAGCAGAAAAGGAGAAGCTGCCTTGACAAGATGATTATGAATTCAGTCTGGGAAGTATTTGCTGAATTTGTAGCACCTGGGACATCCGTGTGAGGATGCACCAGGGCCAAGGATGTACCTAGGCCCAGAGCATGGGACAGAGATCTGGATGGAGGTGACAACATGGGGATCAATCGAGCAGAGGTATATCTAAAGCCGGTGGAGTGGAAGAGATTTTTCTGGTGCGGTCAGAGTGTAAAGTCAGGAGAAGTTAGCACCAAGAACACAATGCTGAGAGACACCGACCACGGGGGTGCATGGACAAGGGAGGGTGCACAAGAGATGCCGCAATCAGGAAGCGGGTGGGGCATGGGAATGAAAACCTGGAGAGATGGAGACCATGGAACTCCAGAAAAGAGAATATTTATAAAAGAAGGGAGTGAGTGATTGGCCGCATGGCATAGCCAAGACGTGAAGAGAATGCAGAGGGCGTGGCCTTCTGGAGGACGTGTTGAACTTTGTAGGTTATCGTCACAAAAGTGACAGCAGGAAGCCAAGTGGCCGCTGGCCAATGGGGAAAATAAGTCCTAAAGAAGCTGCCTTCAGATCATTTAGTACCCCTGCTTGAAACTCATCCCTGGGCTTCCACAAGCTGAGGGCTAGAAGGCCAAGGGCGTGAGGCGATGGGAGCTGTTGCTGCTGGGCTGGTCCTGCTCTGTGCATGCAGCCGGGAGTGGGGATGTGGAGCAAACATGAATGCTGGGGTGGCCCACAGTGAAGTGAATCCAAATACCCATGTAGTGGACAGCAAGGGTCTGTGGCTGACACATGCATTGGGCTCCTGTTGTCTTACGCAGCATTCCTTCTTCCGTGTTCTCATTGCTTAGACCTTAACAAATATTATACATAACCTGGGGATCAATGGATTTTTCCATGCTTGAAAGGAGCACCGCTGGAAACCCCTGACCAGGGTAAAGCAAGGCTCCCAAAGCACTGAGAACAACTGGGTGATGGAGTACCATTTACATCTTCATGGAAGTGTTTCACCATTTCTCCAATCATTCTATGTTTTCCAGCAAGTTTCTGTAGAAGTATGCTCCAACTCACTCCATCGTAAGCACAGCTTCTCTCCTGAGTATGCTAAACTCCCCAAACACCACAACAACACGGTGTTCCGATCTTTGGAATTAATATGCCGTGAAACGTTTGAAACTGAACAACAATTTTTACAGCTACTGAACTTCCGGTAAGGAAGGCATGCTTAGTAAACTGCACTCTTTCTGTAATACCGTGAAATAGGAGGTATTTACGTTGGAGGGCTGATTGCTGGTTCTTCATATGATGTTTTGAAGTGCAGGTTTCTATTAATGATGCCTCTGTCGAGCACATCTGGTATATTTCTGAAGAGAGACTTTGTAAACACATTGGGCAGGCCCAGCTTGTAAGTGACAAGGCAACACAGTGAGGGCGTAGTGGAGAAATCCAAGGAAATAAGGGATTGGTAAGAAACTAGGACTAGCTTAAGTTATAATGAAGGGGCATCATGTTAGAAAAAGAATATTTCCATCCTTCAGTCACCATTGGTTAAAGCAGATGCACATGGAAACCAGAATGATCTCTTTAGAAGGTTATTAAAGATTGTTTCTATTACCATAAATCGCTCTTCATTGGTCTCCTATCTCCAATTTGATGTTTAGAATCTAATTAGGAATTCTTACCATGCCCTAGGAGGCCCCTGATGCTCTGCCCCCTGGTCTGTTTCTATGTCTCTGTCCCCTACTTTTTTTTTTTTTTGAGACAGAGTCTCTCTCTGTCACGCAGTGGCACCATCTCAGCTCACTACAGCCTCTGCCTGCTGGGTTCAAGCGATTTTCCTGTCTCAGCCTTCCAAGTAGCTGGAATTACATGCATGCATATGCCCGGCTAATTTTTGTAGTTTTAGTAGAGACTGGGTTTTACCATGTTGGCCAGGCTGGTCTCAAATTCCTGATCTCAAGTCATTGCCTGCCTTGGCCTCTCAAACTCCTGGGATTACAGGTGTGAGCCACTGCACCTGGCCTCCATCTCCTGCTTTCTCTCTGTACCATCCCAGAGCCCCAGTGCCTCCTTGCTGTGCCTCAGACAGGCCAAGGTTGTTCCTCTGTCAGGGCCTTTGCAGTGGCCGTTCCTTTCCCTAGATATTTCCAAGACCCTCTCCTCACATTGCAGGCCTTAACTAAAAAATGACCTCACGCTGGACACAGTGGCTCACACCTGTAATCCCAGTACTTTGGGAGGCTGAGGCCGGTGGATCACCTGAGATCAGGAGGCCAAGGCCAGCCTAACCAACATGGTGAAACCTGTCTCTACTAAAAATACAAAAATTAGCTGGCATGGTGGTGCACACCTGTGATCCTAACTACCTGGGAGGCTGAGGCAGGTGAATTGCTTGAACCTGAGAGGTGGAGGTTGCAGTGAGCCGAGATTGCACCACTGAACTCCAGCCTGGGTAACAGAGCGAGACTCTGACTCAAAAAAAAAATTATAAATAAAAATAAAAATAAATAAATAAATATCACCTCACCCGAGAGGCCTTCCCTGGGCATTCTTGAGAAAATGCCACCAGTGCCCTCAATCTGCTGGTCCCTTCTTACCACACCATTCTATTTGTATTAGTTCATTCTCACGCTGCCATAAAGAAATACCTGAGGCTGGGCCATTTATAAAGAAAAGAGGTTCAATTGGCTCAGGGTTCCTCAGGCTGCGCGGGAAGCGCTGCGCCATCTGCTTGGCTTCTGGGGAGGCCATGGGAAACTTACAGTCATCGCGGAAGGCAAGGGGAAGCCAGCACATCTCACATGGCAGGAGCGAGAGCGGGGGCAGGGAAGGTGCCACACACTTTTAAACAACCAGATCTCATGAGAACTCTGTCATGAGAATGGCACCAAAGGGATGGTGCTAAACCATTCATGAAGGATTCACCCCCATGATCCAGTCACCTCCCACCAGGTCCCACCTCCAACATAGGGGATTACAACTGAACATGAGGTTTGGGTGGGAACACAGATCCAAACCGTATCCCCCATACCACCTTGTTTTAACTTCTTCATCGTGCATGGCCACCCCTACATGTGCACATTCACTAATTTGTCTATGTTTGCCATGTGCTTCCCTCTATCCATGAAGGCTCCTTGAAGTCAGGGGCCCCATCTCTCATGTTTGGAATTGTATTTCCAGCACCTAGAACACTGAGGAGTGAATGCTCAATAAATATTTCTGTGCTGATAGAAAGAAATCCTTTACAGAAATCTCTTAAGGAAGTTACCAGGCAGCATAAATGGCCTGATTCAGATTTGGGACTAGTCTCCAGCAGCAACGATCCTGGCCTTTTCTCTCCATGACAGTAGAAAATATCAAGTATAGAAGTGGTGGGGAATTGTTTTGCTGTGAATATTGGGAAGATAATGATGGGAGGATAATGATGAACCTCTCGCTCATTGACTCAGACCCTCACTCGCAAATATTCACATTGCAGCTAGGCAGCGGTGTTTATCGTAAAGGTTTGCTTAGCAAATTAAAAGGAAGGAGCAGTGGGTCTGGGCCATGTGAAGAAGGAAGGGAAGGGAGAACTGTCAGAGACAGGGAAAAGGTCAAGGTTGAGAGATTAAAAAGTCCCAGAACTGTGGAGCATGGAGGGCTGGGCTTTGAAAAGTACCCCCAAAGTTGCCAGTTTATCTGGTCTAAAGGATTTGCATTTTTAGAAAAGTCCCGCAGGTAATTCTAACATACAGCCAGGGTTGAAATACCACTCAAATCAAAGAACAAGTGTAGTCAGATGTACCCAGTTAAAGCTCAGCATGGTTGTCATATAGTCAGTCTTATATTTTTTTCCCAGTGGCTTATTTTTACCCATACAACATGCTAAGCTTTAAATCAAAGGACCGTGCCAATATATGTATAAATGCCTATAGGAATTTTGAATGTTATAATTAAATCAAACCACTGCAAATAATATTGGAGCCTTAACCACAACATGAAGCAAAAGGATTTCAGTTGGTCTGGGTTTGAAAAGTTACAGGAGAATTTCTCACTTTCAGTTTTCATAACCTTTTGTTTGTGTCCTATATCAACGCCTACAGTGATGGGATGTTTAGACCGTCATGCTCGGGCACATATAACATGATAATCCCCTTGAAAAATCTTAAAAGGTGGGTCAATATAAAAGGTGGGGGGTTATTTTCCCTCCCCTGTTTCATATTCTTCCTTAGAAATCAACACCATATTTGTGTTTAAAGAGATTTCCTGTATATTTTTATTCCAAGTGGCAGACCCTGTTTACTGAAGAAATGCTAAATCAGCATGTCAGGCAGTTTAAATTACCTTATGCTGTCCCTCCCATTCAAATGTGACAATATACATCTTTAAAGGTATACATTTTAATGAAATGTTATTCAGGCACTAAATTTTCTTCTACTATATAAAAATTAAAAGCAACATTTCTCTGGCCTAGAGCTAAGTTTTTATGACTCCCATGCTATTCTCTTTTATCTTGATTTTTAAAGATGTTCAAATAAGTGAGTTTTCTTTTTACCTGACACATTCTCACATATGTTGCTTTGATCTTTCACATCTTTTACCCATATGGGAGCCTTCCTAGGAAATAAAGGATTTGTATTTAATTATCTCATGGGGACAATTTAAAGGGAAATCTTGAGCTTCTCCTCTATAGCTCTGCCTTAAGGAGGAATAAGAAGCAATGGTGAACCTACAGCTTTTGGCTGTTGATAGAGCTTTCTCACCGTTCCCTCTGTGATAGCACCAAGCCCACCTGTTCACTTGGGCACATCCCAAGCTCATTGACTCGGACCCTAATTTGCAAATATTCACATTGCAACTAGGCAGCAGTGTTTATCGAAAAGGTCTGCATAGCAAATTAAAAATTATGAAAAGGTAGAAGAGACAGTATTTAAATTGAAACCAACAAACTTTATGTAATTTTAAACATTTGAAAAAATATCCATTTACACTGAATAATTGAAAGCTGATTTTTAAAAATCTAGAGTCCTAAAACTTACATTTTACAGTTGAAACTAGGCTTAGAGAGCTCAAAAGATTCACCCCAAGATCATATAGCTGAACAGTGGCAAGACCAAGATTAGACTGCAAGTCCAAATTCCCTCCCATGTGACTCTACGTTCCAAACTCTTTATTAAAAACAGGTCCTCAGAACAGTCTTAAGCTAGTTCCAGTTTTTTTTTTTTCTTGAATATAATACTTCTGGTAAGGTACACTCTACAATCTACATTTTTTTCTCTAAATCAAACTCATCTTTCTGTACAATAGGCACAGTAATGAAGTTCTACTCCATTCTGCTATAGTCTAAGGCATTGAATTGTCTAACGTTTTCATATACATTCAGATGAATGAACCTAGAGAAATGAATAGCAGGTTGATGTACTTGGGAAAAACTTGCCTGATGTCTATATATTAATCAGAACTTTTTCAGTTGTAAGTGACTGAAATCTATGTTGTTGCCTCTGATAGCTGGAAAGGATACTGGGACAGCGTGCAGGTGTATTAGTCCGTTTTCACGCTGCTGATAAAGACATACCCAAGACTGGGCAATTTACAAAAGAGAGAGGTTTAATTGGACTTATAGTTTCCACTTGGCTGGGGAAGCCTCACAATCATGGTGGAAGGCAAGGAGGAGCAAGTCCCTTCTTGCATGGATGGCAGCAGGCAAAGAGAGAATGAGGAAGACGCAAAAGCAGAAACCCCTGATAAAACCTTCAAATCTCGTGAGACTTATTCACTACATGAGAACAGTATGGGGGAAACTGCCCCAATGATTCAGTTATCTCTCACCAGGTCCCTCCCACAATACATAGAAATTATGGGAGTACAGCTGAAGATTTGGGTGGGGACACAGCCAAACCATATCAGCAGGATTGAAGGAAGAACTTCAGAAACCAGAATCAGGGACAGGGACTCAACCAGGCACTTATGCCATGCTTGCTTACCACTGCTTGACTTTGTTCTAAAGACAGGCTTTTGCCAGCATCTGGGAAGATGGCACCAGTAACCTGAGCTTTACATCACACTGGCAGTATCACTGTAAACTATGGCTTCCAGATCTATTTCTCAATCTTAGAGTAAGTCTCCAGTTGACTCTGCTTAGGTCATATCTCCCACTGGGTCCAGAGGGAAAGGTCACCTTGGCTGCCTAGGGATATTTCAAGTTGGGTCAGGGATGGATGCAAAATCAAAAGATGGGGAACAGAAAAGCTTCAGGGACAGGCAAAGCAGTAATTGCTAACATCAATTACATATGGAAGTTATTGATTTGAGCAACTGGAAGAACATTCATCTATTCCCTCATCTCTTTCCCAAGGATCTTTCTCTTTAATGGAAGAATTTGCAAAAATACGAATGCCCGGTGCTCATTCCGGGGCTTCTGAATCAGGATTTCATAAGGTGAAGCCCAGAGGGGCTTAGTATTTAAACAGCACCACAGGTGACTCTGACACATCCCTAGATAAGAAGTACTGTTTTAAGTAATTATCATTAGGAGTCTATTTTCTGGGATGGATAACATATCAAGCATTCATCAGCCATCAACATCTTACGAATTAAACAGATTAGCCAAATTCACTTAGCAGGATTTTAAAATCATGAGATACAGAATGAATACAATTTGATGAAGAAGAAAAGAGGAATTAGGGCTGGTACTAAATGGGGTCTGGGGTGGGGAAGCGGGGGTGGGGTGGCATTGCAGTGGGGGCTCTGTGCAGTTAAGAATGATCTGAACCTCATATTTTACTTTCTGGCCACAATCTATGATTCCAGCTCTCTCTGTTTCCTCCTTGCTATTTAATAATTTCCCTTCAGTCTCATACTCCTAGTTCATGATTCCTCAGTTTGCTCTAATTTTCTGCTGGCCTGAACCCTCTCCCCCAGCTGCTTCAAATACCCTGCAACCTCATTCTCCCAGTGCCTCCACCCCAGCAGACCTCAGCCTATGTCAGTCCTACAGTTGGCCTTCTCCCCTCCTGCTTGCTGGCTGTTTGATTGATTGATTAATTGATTGAGATGGAGTCTCTCTCTGTTGCCCAGGCTGGAGTGCAGTGGCATGACCTCGGCTTACTGCAACCTCTGCCTCCCAGGTCCACTTGAATGTTCTATGAGATGTCAATATTAACATATCCAAAACTAATTACTCAATCTTTTCTGCCAAGCCTCTATACCTCCTCTTATATCCTCAATGCCAGCTAATCACACCATATCCATCTAGAAGCTCTCATCAGAAAACTTCAAGTTTTCTAATAAGCCCATGTTGACATTAATCTCTATATCCAATTGACTACAAAATCCTACTTATGTCCCCATGTACTTACAATATCTCTAAGCTATTTCTTTCTAACCCCCCCATCACCATGTAACTTGTTCAGACCTTCATCATCCTTTGGTTGGACAACTCCAGTGGTACAGCAATTAAGTCTAGTCTACCTACTGCTATAAACTGATCCTCCACGTTTTAGCCAGAGTCATGTATTTAGGAGGTAATTCTAAGTTATCCTTTCTGTTTAAAATTTTAAAGTGAATTAGCATCACCTACTGAATAAAGAGATTATTATTATTATTATTATTGTTTTTTGGAGCTGGAGTCTTGCCCTGTCGCCCAGGCTGGAGTGCAGTAGTGTGATCTCAGCTCACTGCAACCTCTGCCTCCTGGGTTCAAGCGATTCTCCTGCCTCAGTCCCCTGAGTATCTGGGACTACAGGCATGCACCACCATGCCTGGCTAATTTTTGTATTTTTTAGTAGAGATGGGGTTTCACCATATTGGCCAGGCTGGTCTTGAACTCCTGACCAATATGGCCAGGAGGTGACCTGACGGCCTCAGCCTCCCAAAGTGCTGGGATTACAGGCATGAGCCACCACGCCTGGCCTACAGAGCTGATTTCTTATTATGATATGAAAAATCCCATGTGATCTAGCCTCTCACTGCAGCACGTTTTATGCAAGTAACCCAGAACTGACTGCAGTTCTCTCCATTCACTGTTCTAGCCCCTGTCCCTTGATCAGGTGATTCTCTCTACTTGGAAGGCCTTTCCCATCATTCCTTGATGGACCAATCTCTACTCATTCGTTAAGATGGGAAAACTTGGATGTGAGAAATGCCCACTTCCATTTTCTCTCTCCTGATAGACTTTGAGTCTATCAGGAAAAGGGCCACAGCTTTAATCTCTGCATTCTTATTCTGTAGCACAGTACCAAGCTCATAAAAAGTATATAATACATATCTGTTGTACTGAGCTGAAGGATATCTTGGGGAGACAATCTCAAAAGGATGAAGAGAAGAAAGAAAAATAGGAAATGAGAAGAGGACAAAAACTCTCTTTGCTTATTTTATAATCTTGTTTTTAGTAGATAATATATTTGGCAGGTAGAAGGAAGGACAGAGGGAGCGTGCATTACCAGCACTGCAAATGACAGTTACTAGCAGGGACACATACCCTAGTAGAACAACAAAAATTAAGAAAGTGGGCCAGGCGCAGTGGCTCACTCGTGTAATCCCAGCACTTTGGGAGGCCGAGGTGGGTGGATCACTTGAGGTCGGGAGTTTGACACCAGCCTTGCAAACATGGTGAAACCCCGTATCTACAAAAAATACAAAAACTGGCCAGGGATGGTAGTGGGCACCTGTACGCCCCAGTACTTGGGAGCCTGAGGCAGGAGAATCGCTTGAATCCAGCAGGCAGAAGTTGCAGTAAGCTGAGATCGTGTCACTGCACTCCAGATTGGGCAACAGAGTGACACTCTATCTTAAAAAAAAAAGAAAAAGAAAAAGAAAGAAAAAGTGGGATCTAGAGAAGGAAAGTGACAGAGGTGGAAAACCTGTTTCATACACTCAACTTCTTCAGATCTTCTTGACCTTAGCTCTTTCCAGGGCCTTGGGATACTGTTTCTGCCCAGTAGCTACTTTAGAAACCAACTCTGCATGGGCTCCAACCAAACTCATGGGGAAGTAACCTGCAAACACTTTGCACTTTGCCTTGTGCCCCTGTCACATTACCACTCATCCCATGCAGGGCTTTGCTTGTGATGCTGAGGTCTGAGATGCTATTTAGATACATTCAAGGACCCATGTCTATGTAACTCAGAAATACAGGCGAGTTACCAGCTCATGGGGCAAATGACCAATTGGATGCAGGGGCTGGCAATTTTTTTTTTTTTTTTTTTTTTTGAGACAGAGTCTTGCTCTGTCGCCCAGGATGGAGTGCAGTGGCGCAGTCTCGGCTCACTGCAAGCTCCGCCTCCCGGGTTCATGCCGTTCTCCTGCTTCAGCCTCCCCAGTAGCTGGGACCACATGTGCCCGCCACCACACGCAGCTAATTTTTTTGTATTTTTAGTAGAGACGGGGTTTCACCATGTTAGCCAGGATGGTCTCGATCTCTGGACCTCGGCAAATATATTTTTACTGACTGCTTCCCACAGTTGGGTTGTCTGAAGATGAAGTGATTCATATGGCCTCTTGGGAGATAATCCCGTGAGACTGAGCAATGAACCCCACTGCATACCAAGCTCCCTAATACAGTAGTAACATATATACTTTATTTATTTTATTATTTTTTAAGTTCCAGGCTCCATTTCCTGAGGGACTTAGGCTGAGACCATTGGTATCAGGCTCTTGAAAACATACCCTCAGGATGACATTCTGGAGGCACCTAATTTGACTCAGGCCTCAACCCATCTGGAAGACATAAATAAGCACAGGAACAGGAGGCCCAGTCTACCCTGTCATCTACTTCGGAAGTAGTGAAACCCGTCCTTGAGCTCACAATTATGGCATCAAGGTGGTGTCAGTGGCGGTGGCGGTACTGTTGGTTGCTGGGGTGATTTATGATCAACCGAATGACTTGGGACTGGTTTATGGTTCAAAGACCAGTCAGCATGATATACTGGTACTAGCCAAAATTGGGTTATTGCTGCATTTCAGCTCCAGCATGGCCCCAAAAGATGGCGATGAAGGAAAATGTCCTAACTCCATAGAAATTCCAGCCACACACTCACCTGTTCCTGTTCCACTGACAGAGAAGTGGCTTGAGATATGAATATATATGGACCATTGGCAGTGGGAAATGAATGGGTGCTCCATCAGGGGCTTAGAAGGAGAAAGATTGGAAGATCAGGAACAAGTTCGTCCAAGGAAGACATGTGTGAGTGGGTGCAAAGCCTGCAGACTTTCATGTCTTATGGCAGTGCCCACTGAGAAGTCACCATTGAAGTGGCAGCTCTAAAACCCCACAGGGGCAGAGGTCTCATTCTGTGCATGTCAGTCAGCCTCTGCTTTGGGCAACCCCAGGGCAGACATAGCAGGCTCATGAACAGAGTGGCCATGGCGGCAGGGGTGAAAGTTAAACCTGAGCCCAGCAGCACAGGCTCCCTCTTCCCAAGGCTCATCTAGTCCCTGCTGCTGCTGAATACCCAACCTCCAGCAGTGGAGACCAAGGCTGACACCTCCCCCGGCTCCATTCCCCAGGGTCCACTCAGACACTAGTGGCAGGTCCCTTACACCAGACCCCTTCCCTCCCGATGGAGGCAGCAATGTGTCTTTACCAGAACACACATCTTCTCCAAATATGGCTCTCCCTTCCTCCCCTGCAGGTCTCTACCTACTAATCTACTCCATATAAAGTCATGTCAGACACATTTTATGACAAAGGAAGTGCAACAATGGCAGGCAGTAGCAACATAATTTCCTCATTATTCCATGTGCCTCATCACCCAGAACAGCTGGTCTGTGAAGGACTCAGCTAAGGAAAACCTCAGCCAGGATGTACAAATCTGGGAACCAAGGGTAGAGAATTAGGATTGGCTCCTCTCACCATCCATCACCCAATAACCAAATAATGACATTTGTACTTCCTGTCTGTGCAGTCTTAGTTTCCACCAAGTTGGAAGTTCTGGTTTCCGGGCTGAGTGGATGGGACACTTACATAGGAGCACTTGGTTTCGCAGGTTGGAGCGCCAGAGGCCAAGACAGCAGCTTTTGTAAGTTGGTAGCTTGGTCCTGACTCTCCTGAGGAGCTGGGAGGGTGGCCCAGTGCGCTTGTGTCTGGCCCAGTGTGCTTGTGCCTTGGGCCAGTGCGCTTGTGCCTGGGATCCAGGGCATTTCCTCTGCAGTCTCTTGGTGCTTCTGAGTTGAGTGATGATGATGAGAAATGGGAAATTGCACCAACTGCAGCCCAACAAAGAAAAGACACTCAGTCCTAATGGAGAGAGGTCTGGATCTGCCCTTCAGATAAGCAATGGACAAGCCACGGTGCTGGCTAAGCAAGAGCGAACTCTAGAACAGGGAGTGGAGGATGAGCATCCATCGTGACCTCAAGACCAGCTGCAGTCGGTTGTTTCCTCAACCTTTTAACTCAAGGCTTTCTCAGAGACTGAGGCTGGCTGCCACTTTGAAGGGGGCACTCTGTGACTGATTGGTTTTCTATTTCCTCTTAGGGCATCTTGTACTCACAGCAGTAAAGCCCAATTGTGGTCCGGGGGTCAATACAATGCAAGGGCACAGGTAACTGTGGCCGATAGGTCTTCAGGTCCTCTCAGCCTCATCCACCTCCTGGTCCAAGGCTCCTTGCTCTGGCCTGGCCCCTGCTGTGGGACCGGCTCTGCTTGGATTCTGGCCAGCTTCCCTCAGGCAGAACTCAATAGTGTCTAATGCCGTCACACCAAACATCTCTCACCTCGTGCCCTGTGCCTTCTACTTTTGTAAGAATTGAAGTAAGAGATGACTTGGGACTGGTTCAAGGCCACCCTTGTGCAATTCAGAAGTGTGGGGCAATTTTTCCACAAAGTGAAAAATGGGACCAGTGGGAAACGGGAGCTGGCAGATAAGGTCTTCCTGCCCTGGACACACTGTCTGAAGTTCACAGTCGTTTGTATGGATCCTTGGACATCAGCCCCCACAAGATCAAGCCATGGGTGACCCTCCACCCCCAAAGGTGGTACTAGTAGCCTGCCCTTGTGTTGGCTCTAGCTTCTCTCTCTTTTCATTTCTGTTTTCCCTTAATCCTGCTTTCCTGGGAGTGTGCTCCCTAATAAAATCCTGCACATGAGCTTTTGTCTCAGGCTTTGCTTTCTGGGGACCCTGTCCAAGGCAGAATTCATGTAAGAATGCAGAGATGTGAAGTGGAGAGGTTTAACTGCCACAGAAGATGTACAAGCACATGCTTAGCAGACAGTGGAGGTGGGGTACAAGAGCCTAGAAAGTGGGGGAGACCTTTTTTCATCTTCGTTCTGTTACTTCCAATTGTCAAAGTATTGGCTTCCAATTGTAAAAGTAAAGTATTGGCATGATGATTTATAAGATTATTAAAAAGGCATTAGAAGGAATGGGAAATTAAGATTCTGAGACACGACAGGGTCAAATGGTGACCCTTTAAATGTGTTTTATATGTGACATTAACACACGCCTTGGAGCTTACTCTTCCAGACACAGTGATCCTTCAGGCCCATTCCTCTTGGAGAACTTGGCTCTGTCTCTTCTCAGAAGACACCTTGTGTGGTGTGCAGAGCCTCTCTGTTGTCTGATTAGGTCTGCATGAGCAGTTGTGTAGAACTTTAAAATGCTCCATCATATTTGTTTATACCTCTCTTATGCATGTGGAAACTCAGGTTAGGCAGATAAAAATGGCTAAGGGTGAAGGCACAGTATGAGATCGGTGCCATGTTCCCAAATGGAATTTTTGTGGAAAGTATGCTTGTTTGAAAACAATTTCATTCACAGTGGCTTTGATTTGAAATTTTTAAAGGACATATGATTTCCCTTTCAAATATGAATTATTGGGATTTTGTCAATGCACACAATAAAGTGTATCATAAATAGCCTCACAGAAAAACACATTAGTCTCCCCAAAGTATCCCTACTGACATCTCCTTTCCTTTTCTTCCCATCTGAATTTTTGCATGACCCCAGAGTGGCTCTGGTACTAAGAAGAACAAATGGCTGAATGAACACCAAAAGCGTGGAACGCTGCTAGTCTGTGGGTTACCATTTAAAACTCTTTCAGACAGCCTCACAGCGTGAAATACTAATTCACTCCATCTACAATACCATATCCATTAGCACTTTCTCATCCTGGAATTTAAATAGTCCAAAGCTCAGAGAGTCACTAAAGAGGGTAATTAATACAATAGCACAATTCTCCATGGTTCAGGTGATATGATGAACGGCTTTACCTGTCACAAACAAATACTACAGGAGGTAGGCTCTTCCGATTTTGCATTTGGAATCTTCTCCCTCCCTCTCCATGTTCTGACATTCTCTTTCCAGGTGGATGTTGTATTTTTGTCTAGTGAAAATACAGGGATCCTCTGTTCCCGCGTTCGTGCCTCATTCTGTTTCAAACAGCTCCGCTGTTTGAATAATCACACAATTGCAAAAACAAGCCACAAAAGAGACATGGTTTATATGTTGGTTTCACCTGCCATTTTCTACCTTTCCGCATCTTCCTCCTCTCACATACACGGGGCAGCTCTGAGGAAGGTACAGACCCTTTAGCAATGGGCTGTTCAGTTCCATGACCATCCAGGGTGGGTTTTCCTGACCGGGCAGTGTTTCCAGGTTGTGTGAGTTGGAGGGCCACCATCTCATAATTACAGACGTAGTGATCTCAATTTCCAAGTCCATTATCAAATGTATGTCACAAACCACATCACAAGGCTCATGACAAGGGATATGGTTGCTCTCATGTGCGGTGAGTGGGGGGTGAAAAAGCTTCCACCGAATGTTGGAACTGCTCAAATGACCTCTTTTGCGTAAAGGAAAAACAGGTGCTCCATAAATACAAACTGGGCCAGCACTTTGCACCTAGTGATATATTTTCACACACATTATCTCATTTATTCCCACAGCTACTGTCCAAGTTCCAAAAGTCAAGCATCATCATGTATGTTTTGTAAAATGAGCAAATTGAAGCCCAGAGAGGCTAAGCAGAGATTGCATGTAGAAATCTTGGATTACAACCTAGGACAGCTAACATGAACTTCTAGTACTAACTAGAGGCTGTAGCTCTAAAAATGTGGTTGGCTTTTCTGAAATATTTTATAATTTATTTTATTTTAGAGACAGAGTCTTGCTCTATCACCCAGGCTGGAATGCAGTGGGCAATTTTTAAATACTTTGTAGAGACAGGGTCTTGCTATGTTGCCCAGGCTGGTCTCGACCTCCTGGGCTCAAGTGATCCCCCTGCCTTGGCCTCTCAACGTGAGGGGATTACAGGCATGAGCCATCACAGCTGGCCTCATTTTTTTCAAATCTTTCTTTGCTGTATCCTTCTGGAACTACTCGCCATAGAGGGTTAAGTGCTTGTACTCATATTAAAGCCCACTGGCAGAGATATTGGGTGTGAATCCCAGAAGCCTGAGACCTGAGAACTACCCCCCAAATGATGGGGATTATGCTTGCCTAGTGGATTCTGGAATGTTGTCTCAGTTCCCAAGCGTTAGTTTGAATTCGATCTATGTGTAGACGTCTGGAATAGGTGACTCCCCTTCCAGGACCCTGGGTGTCTCTATTAATCTACTTCTTTTTCCCTCTTACACGAAATTCTCAGATGATTTTCCTACCCAAATCTCTACTTCTTCACCTCCAAGTCATGCCTCAAATGACTTCCATTTAGCTTCTGCTAGCACAATCCATAATTAAATGCTGTTACAGCACTGACTTTCCTATTACTCAGGCCCCTGAATACTGTCCTGTCCTCTCCTTACATTTCCCAGAGTGGACATCCATTCTTCCTGCAGCACTCTCCTCCTACCAAAGTCTCCTGGGTTGCCTCCTACCTCTCTGGTCATTTCTTGTCTGTCTTGTTGGTTGGGTCATCCTTCTCTCCTAAATCTCTGATGTTGGAATGCATAAGGGCTCAGTTTCAGGATCTCTTCTCTGTCTGTCTCCCAATTTTAGAACATCTCATCAGTTCTAATGAATTCATTTGCCATGTGTATGCTCAGGGTTTTCAAATTCATGTTATCAATTAAATACTTTTAGTCTAAGTCAGGACTCTCCGGAGAAACAGAACCAATAGGAGATCTTCTACCTATCTGTCTGTCTAAACACACACACACACACACACACACACACATACACACACACACACACGGCTTATTATAAGGAATTGTCTCATGTAATTAGAGAGGCTGAGAAGTCCCAAGATCTGTAGGTGACAAGCTGGAGACCCAGGAGCCCATGGTTTAGCTCCAGTCCAACTCTGAAGGCCTGAAAACCAGCAGAGCTGATGGTGTGAGTTCCAGTCTGGAAGCCAGCAGGTTCAAGACCCAGAGCTAATGTTTCCGTTTGCATCTGAAGCTAGGAAAAGACCAATGTCCCAGCCCAGTCGGTCAGGCAGGAGGTTCTCTCTTGCACTGGGGGAGGTTGGCCTTTGTGTTGTATTCAGGCCTTCAACAGATTGGATGAGACCCACCCACATTTGAGAGAGCAACTGCTTTATTCAGTCTACTGATTCAAACATTAATCTCATCCCAAAACACCCTCACAGGAACACCCAGAATAATATTTGACCAAATATCTGGGTACCCTGTGGCCCAGTGAAGTTGACACATAAAATTAATCAACATACATTTTTCATGGACTTATACCTCTACTAACCTATTCAACCACGTCTACTTTGATTTCTCACAGGTCCCTCAAATTTAACCCGTCAAAAACTCATTGTATAATCTTTTTCTTCAAATGTATTTCTTCCTCAGGTATTCCTGAAAACTGTAAAATGACACAACTCATTCAACTTCTTATGTGAGAACCTGAGAGACGACTTTTCTACTCCTCCTCCTACTTCCCCTCAAATCATCAATTCCAGCCAACATCCATTTTGAGGCATTTGCTGAAGCTCTCGACTTCTTTTAATTTCTGTTGTTACTTAATTCAAGTCATCAGGATTTTTTTTTTTCTGGAATTGTTGACCACAATGACCAAAAAGATCTTCTATGGAACATAGAAGTCTATGGGACAATACCATATCTATGCCCCATAAAGCACTGAGTGATCTTTTAAAATACACTTAGACCATGTCACCACTCAGCTTAAAATTCTTCTGTGACTTCCCGTTGCTCTTAAGATAAAGTCCAAACTCCTTAATGAGCCCTACAAAGCCTCGCATGATGTGACCTTTGCTGGCATCATTATCCTTTTCCATCTCTCTCCTTCCCTGTGCCCTGCCAGGAGTTTTTTCTCAGTTCCTCCCACTCATAGAGCTCTTTATTTCCACAACACTTTTACAAATCCTGTTCTTTCTGCGAGAAACACTGTTGGCCTTTTTCCTCGTTTGCTTGGACGTGTTCTATTCAGCCTCTAGGCTTCAGCGGACATGTCATTTCACTAGGAAATCTTCCCAAGTCCCCTGCTTAGGTGCATGTGTCCTCATTGCAGGCTGATCTCCTTCCTCCCCTCCATCGCAGCTTTCATCATACACATCACCCATTCACTGCTTCTGTAATTCTATTTAATGCCCATCTCCCACACAAGATGGTAAACTGTATCGACGTGACTTGCTTACATCTTCTGAGTTAAGTAAATACACGAATAATAATTCAGGGAATAAATGAATGAATGCAATCAAGGAACTGCTGAGATGGCTGGCTCTTGCTACAACCAAGTCACAGTAGCAGAGTCTCTTTTCCTTCCAGGTGCCAGTCTGGGTCACATGGAGCATTCAAGAGCAACAGCAGAACCCTCCTAGAGTCAGGCATTCTCAGGATAAAGAGGGGGACTGGGGTAGGACAGAGAGGTCTAGATGTACCAGGGCAGGAAAGGTAAGAGTCAAGACAACAGTGGTAAAAATGATTTTAGCTGGGCACAGTGGCTCACGTCTATAATCCCAGCACTTTGGGAGCCTGAGGCGGACAGATCACCTGAGGTCAGGAGTTTGAGACCAGCCTGACCAACACGATGAAACTCTGTCTCTACTAAAAACAGAAAATTAGCCAGAAGTGGTGGCACATGCCTGTAATCCCAGCTACACAGCAGGCTAAGGCAGGAGAATCACTTGAACCCGGGAGGGGGAGGTTGAAGTGAGCCAAGATTGCCTCACTGCACTCCAGCCTGGGCAACAAGAGCGAAACTCCATCTCAAAAAAAAAAAGATTTTAAGAACATGGCTATTTTAACTACTATTTCTATATAGGAATATCACCACCTTTTCAAGAATATAATTTGTCTTCTCTGTATGATTTTGCAACAAGCCTACATATTCAGGAAATACTTGGAGTCTGGTTCCCTTATCTTCTGGCAAGGAGAGGAAGATGAGAATTCAGACTTACAAAACTGCTGGAAGAATCTTCTATGACAATGGTGATTCTCCTGTGTGTTGTTAGGGCCATGAAGCCTCAAGCATTGGACCCAAAGTGAGCCATGGTTGGCTGATTAGAGAAATGGGCACTAGGTCGGGCGCGGTCGCTCACACCTGTAATCCCAGCACTTTGGGAGGCCGAGGCAGGCAAACACCTGAGGTCAGGAGTTCGAGACCAGCCTGGCCAACATGATGAAACCTTGTCTCTACTAAAAATACAAAAATACACCTGCCACCATGCCCGGTGCCTGTAATCCCAGCTACTCGGGAGGCTGAGGTAGGAGAATGCTTGAACCCAGGAGGCAGAGGTTGCAGTGAGCCAAGTTCATGCCATTGTGCTCCAGCCTGGGGGACAAGAGCGAGACTTTGTCTCAAAAATAAATAAATAAATAAATAAAAATGGGCACTGAGCTTCTAGTGAATCCAGCCAATACTCAGATGCCTGCTTTACGTAGGGTGGATGAGTTAGGCCTGGCATCTCCATCTATGTGTTCCTATTTTACCTTCCTTTCATACAGTCTTATGCCTTTGGGATTTGTTCAATGATGAATTTGCATGCTATGCTCAGGCCCACGGAATGGACGGCAAACCATGTTACAAAGCAATCGTTGATTTGATAGCTCATATCTCTGTGAAGCAAGGATCTATGCCAGTGAAACTGAACGTCAGCTTTGGGCAAGGTTAAAAAAATTGAGAGGACTCTCTGACAATTAGCAGAAAGGGAAGCTCTCCTAGCAGCTTTGTTCAACAGGCAGTTTTAATCAAAAGACAAATGAAGTTAGAAGACACATTGTATTGATCTTAAAGAAACACAGTGAGGCATATGTCAGGCAAACAAGAAATGTATGGAATTAAGAAAAAAGAAAGGCAATTGTTTTGGCCTGGATGGCTTATTTCATTGCATGCTATTAAATGCACTGAAATCTGTCAATTATGCACTGGATGCTACCTATAATTCTTTGTTTATAGCCATGTAATATCTGAACCATATTTTTCCATTAAGGCACCAAGGTCAATGATACAGATAATTAACCAACTGATTTAGTACATTCATTTTCCCTGAAGTTCCAGGAAGGCTCTCAGTATCCAGCCTTGAGATTCCCACTCCGTGTAGACACTGGGACAGCGTGGGCTCTGTAATGGGACACCGATGTGACCCATGGCCGGCGTTTTGCCTAGCAGCATCGTACATCTGCCTAAATGATGATGAATGCTATCTTTGGACGAGGCAGGAAGATGTCATTTCACAGGCCCATATTCCTGACCTCCCAGGGTTTCCCACTAAGACTGCCAAAGAGTTGTAGTGCTGATAATTCCTTACAGAACGCTGAAGGGTGTAAAGGTGACAGGCAAAGCTGATGAAAAGATCCCAGGGTGCATTGAAGTTTAATCTATTATACCAAGCAGCACAGAGAATAGCTGGACGCCTTTCTGTCCTCTTGTTTTGCCCTTCCACAATGGCAGTCAGCAGTCCAGGTGTTATTTCTGCTCTCTGCAGGCATGCTTCACTTAGTTATATCTAGTGCTATAGTTCACCTATCAATACAAAGAATTTGAAATCTCTCAACACAGAGATATTATTTCTGCTTCAACTTATTTCAGGATGCCACAGTTCGAAATGAAAATCTGCAGATTGCTGATCGCTCTGTCAATATCATTAAGCTGCTAACAACACTTTGTGATACCTGTAGACAGAATCTAGGCCCCTGAACCCAACCACAGAGAGAAGGTCCCGGTGCTCAAACAATGTGGTTCTGTAGGGGCCTAGTTTACAAACATTGCTTCTTCATTATTGAAAGATTCTTTACAAATTTTAAACTATATAAAATTTAACCATCTTTTAAGAAATTCAGCAGCACGATAACAAGGGCAGAAACTGTATCTTCTTTTCCCCCCTCTCTCTCCACATTGCTAAAGAAAGAGAAGTTTTTGCCATAATTTTTTATTAAGTCACAGGTGTAGATCCAAATTCTTCAAACTATTTATTTAAAGACAAGTAGCTTCCTCTTATATTTTTGGGAAAAAGTCTGTAATTGATTTCATTTGTATCTCTTTTTATATTTAGCCAGGCTAAATATGTTTCTTAATAGTTTCTCTTTTAGTAATTTGCCTTTTAGATTTATACATACATACATACATGTGTGTGTGCATGTGTGTCATTGTCATTGTTGAATTCCAAGAATTCACAGAGTTAGTCTATTTTATTTTATTTTATTATTTTATTGTACTGTTTTAAGAGACAGAGACAGTGCAATGGTATGATAATTCCCACTGCAGCCTCTAACTCCTGGGCTCAAGTGATCCTCCTATCTCAGCCTCCCAAGTAGCTGGGACTACAGGTGCACACCACCATGCCCATCTAATTATTTTATTTTTTGTAGAGAAGGGTTCTTGCTTTGTTGCCCAGGCTGGTCTTGGAATCCTGGCCACAAGTGATGTTCCTACCTTGACCTCCTAAAGTACTGAGACCACAGGTGTGAGCCATTGCATCTGGCCCATAGTTTTTTGTTTGTTTGTTTGTTTTGTTTTTGAGACAGAGTCCCCCTCTGTTGCCCAGGCTGGAATGCAGTGGTGTGATCTTGGCTCACTGCAACCTCGACCTCCAGGTTTCAAGCGATTCTCCTGCCTCAGCCTGCCGAGTAGCTGGGACTACAGGCACGTGCCACCACCCCTGGCTAATTTTTGTATTTTTAGTGGAGACAGGGTTTCACCATATTGGCCAGGCTGGTCTTGAACTCCTGACCTTATGATCCGGCTGCCTTGGCCCCCTAAAGTGCTGAGATTACAGGTGTGAGCCACTGCACCCAGCCCCTATAGTTATCTTTTAATGGATATTGCCATTTTGTCCAGCAAATAGCAAAAATTACTGCTTCTTTAAGTCAATCTGATTTTTAGTCTTTATATTCGCATGGTTCTAAGACAATCGTTCCTAGAAAATTACTGATCATAAATGAATGGAAGAGAGGGAATAGAGTGAATAGAGTGGTAGTTCAAGAAGAGAAAAATAAGGGAATCAATAAAAATATCATTATTATGGAGAGTTAATTTAAATGTAACTGCATCATTAAAAGTCAACATATCAGAGACCTAGTCAATGGGAATCTAAGGGGTCCCTGATGTTCAGTGAAAAATTACTCAACAGATATGAAATAAAATATATGATATGGCATAGATTTTATAAATTAACATTTAATGCAGTTTTATTTTAGAAAAAGTGAAAATAAAAATGCCAGTTGAAAACCATGAGAGTGTTTTATTTTCAGGTAAAAATCCCAACTCTATCCCAAACAGAATGACTATCCAAATATTTATTAGGTTGATGCCAAAGTAATTGTGGTTTTTACCATTACTTTTAATAATCAGCAAGATAAATTTTCTTAAACACATTTAAATACAGACAGAACTTTTGAAAGGTCTGCTGTATGAGAATATTAAATGTCCTGAAAAGTGTAATAGTCATTTGCCAAAGGAAAATATATAGAAATGGAAAGAAACAGTATCAGTACTTTTGGCGGGCCACCATGTTTCCTGTACTATTTCAGGTATGCAGAATACAGAAGAAAGTGAATCTTGGTGTTACATGAAATGGATTCTTTCCAAATAAATAATTATTTACATTTTCCCCTAATACTATGTCTATGAAATTATTGTGAAAAACATAGATTCCTCGACCAGGCAGCATTTTATATTTAACAAAACCAACATGAGTTAATACTGAACAACAGAGGGATGGTCATTAGGATGGTTTGCTTTGGCTCTACTCGGGTAAAAAAGAATTTTTGGCAAGTTGGAATTTGGGTTGTTTTTGGTTGTGTGTGTGGCATCCATTCTCTCATTTCTTCTTCCC
The DNA here is from genome assembly GCF_006542625.1 of Nomascus leucogenys. Classification (NCBI taxonomy): domain Eukaryota; kingdom Metazoa; phylum Chordata; class Mammalia; order Primates; family Hylobatidae; genus Nomascus; species Nomascus leucogenys. Next base: position 104,534,713 of record NC_044389.1, read on the forward strand.
AAGAAAACGCCAGTTGTGTTAATGTACTGGGTGATTTTCCACTCAGCTCAGGTTTCTTGTGAATCTGATCCCACCTGTGGTTGAAGAGTGACTGTGCTAAGATCCAGCATAGGAAGGATCACGTGATATAACGTCGTACGAGGGGGCGTGGCCATCACATACAGGGTCTTTTTAGGAAAGATGCTCCTCACTCTTCTGAGAAGGGTTACAAAGATGTCTCTTTCTCTTTTCCCTTTGGACCATTTGTCCTGTGCACCTGTCGTAGAGCGACTGGTGCTGTGTCAAAACCAATCTGAGGAGGAAGCAGCAGACGCAGGAGGGCAGAGCCACAGAGACTGCGTGAAAATGTAGCAGAGCCAGTAGATGAAGGCAGCCCTGAAGCCTGTCCCAGCCCTGAATTTCTCCCGTGTTTGGCAAGTAAATGCCCTTATTGTTGAAGCCAGTTTGAGCTGGGTTTTCAGTTACTTGCCACCAAAGCTGTCCGGAACAATATGATTAGAATTTTAATGCATTGTGAAGAAGAGCCAATAGAAGATAAATATGAATATGAGAGAGGAAGAAACTCATGTTCTCACTCTGTCATCCCAAGTATCTGGTGTAAAACGATAAGAGGTTATGTCAATTATCTGTTAATTACCTAGGAATTCTTTGTATCTACTAAGATAGAGATTTTTTATGACATTTTGAGATTACAAGCCTGCATTTTACCACTTCTAATTTTTTTCTCCCTTTCAAGTTTCATCCTGGCATTTGTCTTTTGTAAACATAACCTTGGTGTATATTTAAAGTTATCAATTTGTATCATCTTGGAAGCCAGTGAAGATTGTTTCTGCCCACAGGAAGCAAATGATCTACTTTTTGAGGGAAACAGAACATCTAAGTTTTAAAAAGCAATAATAATCCACAAAGCATATTCTCATTGTCCATTGACTGATGCCGATGGCTGGCTGCTGAGGAATTCATGCAGGTGTTATCATAAGAAGGAGTTATTGCTTAAGGCTTGGGTAATTAGGAGAGGCCTTGGAGCATGGAGACTTGTTCTGGGCTTCAGAGATCACATAGAATTCAAATCTATAAAAAAGAGCTGAGCTAAAGAGCTAGCAGTCAAGTTATCGGTATTTTTGGTACCACATTACTGGTGTTTTAAGTTTGGCAAAATGGTTGAAACCTAATAAAAGATATCTAAATAATCTAGACTTAAACTGTGAACAATAAAAATAGACCTGGGGCTAAACACCCTTAAATCATGAAATTCTAAGACGGCAGAGTTCACTTAGAAACCACTTCTTCCTGATCATGCTTCCTTGTAGTCATCATTTGAAGCTGTCTAGTGTCTCTTCTAGTTTCTTAAAGAACATGATTAAGAGTGCTTCTGTTTGGTCAGCGTGGTGGCTTATGCCTGGAATCCCAGCACTTTGGGAAGCTGAAGCGAGAGGACTGCTGAAGTCCAGAAGTTTGAGACCAGCCTGGGAAACCTGGCAAAAACCCGTTTCTACAAAAAATAAAATAAAAAAATATTGGCCAGGCATCGAGGCACGTGCTTATAGTACCAGCTACTTGGGAGGCAGAGGTGGGAGGATCACTTAAGCCTAAGAATCGGAGGCTGCAGTGAGCTGTGATTGTGCCACTGCACTCCAGCCTGGGTGACAGAGCAAGACTCTGTCTCAAAAAAAAAAAAGAAAGAAAAAAGTGTGCTCTGCTTCATTGCTTAAGTAGTTAATTTCAAATGCTTTTCTAGTCAAATACAAAAAAAAAAAAACCCACCTCAGCATGTACAAATCTCCAAACAACGTTTATTTATATTTACTTTTAATAAGAGCTATAAAACTTGTCTCAACAAGCAGGAACCTAATTGCATCAATGCATTTGATCTGTTGAACATCCTGTTCATAATAAACCCTCACCTATAAATACGCATTGAAAATACAAATTAAGCATCCACATTAAGCAATGTGGCCTGTTTTCTAGATGTCATGGGTTTTGCTCTGGAAGTATCTGTATAACTTCAAGAAGGGACCATGTGTTTTGTATAGTTCAATGCATAAACTTTTGTTTTAGTTGGTGAAGTCAGGTGCATGTGACCAAGTCCCTAAGGTAGGAAAATTGGGAAGAATTTTACTGTTTCAAAAGTCAACTGTTCATCTTATAAATTCTCTCAAAAGACTTGTGATTTTTTAATATAAGAAAGAGAAATGCTACTAAAGTTGTCCAAGAAGAAAGCTATATAATTGATTAACATGGTAGTGTGTTTCCCGGTCCTTGGATACATTTCTGGTCTGGGAGTGGGCTCACTTTTCATGACACCATTCGTATCCATAATGATATCAGTGAGCGAGAAAAGAGGATGTTCTCCTTTTAAGTGGATTGGAAGTGATGGTGGAATGCATTGCAACTTTGAGCTAAAGTATGTATTTTTTTGTGAATCGCTCTGTTGCAGAGTTACACACACGCACAAATAGAGAAGTAAAATCCCATACGCACTCTTGATCTTAACACACACACACACACACACACACACACAGCTTTGGAAATTGGAATTCATTTTTAGAGAAGAAATTTTTAAAGTGTGACCCTTGATAATTAAAGAGACATAAACTTCCTATGATAATGGCCTTAAATTCTGTTTCACAGTGTGACTTAAGATACACACCCACCAAATACACACAAACTAAAATAAACATTTCACCAAGCAATGCTTACCTTTTTAATATTCAATGCACTCAGAGAATTATTTATTTTATGCCTTTCATTTAAAAATTAAAAAGGGAAGCTGCAACCCACAACGCTGATTTTACAATTCACCAAGGTGTCACATCAGTTGGAAAACATGTCTTTAAGTACATTATATGATGTTTGGGAAGAATGGTAATATATGTAAACATGTGCAATATTGGTTTGTGAATATTTGAACTAGGATTCTCCTGAACCAGGGATTAGCAACAGAATAATTCTGAGACTCAGAATCCCACTTTTAATGCCTATCATGGTAGAATATTTTTTTTTTTTTTTACTGCCAGTATTTTGCTCCCATGAGTAATACCAGTAAATTATTTTGCCTGAATTCTTTTAGATCTCTGGAATATCTTTTTGTTTTGTTTTTGAGACGGAGTCTTGCTTTGTCATCAGGCTGGAGTGCAGTGGTGCAATCTCGGCTCACTGCAACCTCCACCTCCCGGGTTCAAGCGATTCCCCTGCCTCAGCCTCCCGAGTGGCTGGGAATACAGGCGCCCGCCACCACGCCCAGCTAATTTTTTTGTATTTTAGTAGAAACGGGGTTTCACCATGTTGGTCAGGATGGTCTCAATCTCCTGACCTCATGATCTGCCCACCTCAGCCTCCCAAAGTGCTGGGATTACAGGCGTGAGCCACCATGCCCGGCCTGGAATATCTTGAAGTATAACAAAACATCATGTCCTGCCAAGTCACAGTGCTCTGCCATATTTCTAGAGCCAGCTTTATTTAAAAGCCACAGCTATCCACTTGCTCCTAGTGGCGTCTTAGACATAAGGAGGGTTCTGCAATGTGATGGGTACTTTAGCCATGGTTACTAGTGACAATGACAGAAACCCTCCAGGTAGTGTCCACGGACTAGATCCCAGGCCTGACTCTCTCCTGGGAGGAGTACAAGCCAAATGGAACCAACATCTGGATATGGGCCATGCCCTGCTGTGAATTCTGAGAAGCAACCTTCGTCTGTGACCTCTTGCATGTTTTCAGTGAGAACACCAGCGGATTAGGTAAAACCTCCCCTTGGTCAATTCAGTGACTGAAGCAGGTCATAATTTGTTGTTACTAACACATCTTTTCTCAGCAAGAATATTTGATTTCATGGGTCTATTATATCTGTGGATGTATGTTAAACTTTAATCAAAGAGCCAGGTCAGGAGAGCTATGCAACGTGAGAATCCATTAGTACCAGAAACCACACTTGTTTAATTTCTCAATTAAAAAAATTTCCATTCACAAATTGGAAATACGATGTATTTCACAAACACACCCAATTTAACTACTCATTAAATCCTAATATTAATCTTATTTTTTTTCCCAAAACAGTAAGAGATTTGTGCTGATCCACCTCTACTATCAACTTAATCTTTCATGACCAGGGGTTAGCAATGAACAAAGCTTAGTCATGGAATTTACAGCCATAGAAGGAAGGTAACATGACTGGTCAATATTGAGACTGAATGCAATGCCCTGCCTCATCAGCATGAAATTCTACTTACAGGGACTGTGAGAGAAAAAACACCATCTGGGTGGAATTACAACATGGCTGGCACGTATAACAACTATCTATGGTGGTCTATTTTGCCTCTTAAGGAGTTATCATTCTGTGCCCTTCAGATACAAACTTGCTTCTTTGTCAGACTTGGAATTATAGCTGAATTGGAACTACGTTCTTTTACTTTCCAGGACATTTATGTCTCTACCTCCAGACTGAAGTCAGCTGTTTGGAAAGCAAACTTCCTCATGCAACGCAGTGAGTTCTCTCTCCATTTGGCATAAATGCTTGTAGGGCAGAGACACTTATTTTTCACAAAAGGACAAAGAGGCACCAGAAAATCTGATTTATAAATGCACCCCCAAACCAAGATCCCAGAAAGGTTTCGCTCCCACAGGCTGAACACTCCAATATTTCTCAGAAAAGGAGCTATTGTTAGCACAGTGCTATCTTCTTAAGCCTGCTGGATTCTAAAAAGAGCACAAAGAATATTCAGGGATTTCTAGACATCGCTGAAACACGTTCGAAATCCTCAAACAATTATTTTGAGAAGGAATGTTTGTTATTTCTGTAGGTCTTTATATCGTCTTTAACAAAGGGATTTGGATTTCATAGATGCTAGTGTCTAAGTTGGAATAAGAATGGAACGGATTTAGTGACTCCAGGGACCTCAATCTGCACCCAAGGCAACTAAATTTCAGCAGGGTCTCACCACTTGAGTTTCAAGGACGCCTTTGCCAGCTGGGATTTAATTAATGAGAAATCAGCAGACAGGTGACAATCGTTCTATTCTTCCACCTTATCACTAGGGCTAGAATTCATGACAAAAGTTTTAATTAAACTTTAACTTTCTCTTGCTTAATTAACTTTAAGATGGAACACACATATACACACATATGTATTTGCATGAATAAATTTATTTGTTAAATTTTTTCAATTCCTTGGTTTACATGAGAGCATTTGATAGGGAAATGGACAGTATTTAATCCAAATTAATCCAATGTGAATTTCACATTCTTTAGTTGTCTTTCTTTTTTTTTTTTTTTTTTTTGAGATGGAGTCTCGCTCTGTCACCCAGGCTGGAGTGCAGTGGCACGATCTAGGCTCACTGCAAGCTCCGCCTTCCAGGTTCATGCTATTATCCTGCCTCAGCCTCCCGAGTCGCTGGGACTACAGGCACCCGCCACCACACCCGGCTAATTTTTTTGTATTTTTAGTAGAGATGGGGTTTCACCGTGTTAGCCAGGATGGTCTCTATCTCCTGACCTGTGATCCGCCTGCCTTGGCCTCCCAAAGTGCTGGGATTACAGGCTTGAGCCACTGCGCTCGGCCAGTTGTCTTTCTTAAATGCTAAAACACTTAAAAGAATGCCTGACCCATATCAGTGCACAATAAATGTTAGTTAACCACAACAATTTCACTTCTTTCATTTGCCTTCTCTGGTTCAGAATCTTTCTCTGATCATTTTTCCCAAGAGCTATAACCAAATACTACACTAGCCATAAAAAATAGTAGGACTGATCCTTTCAGTGATAGAGAGTTAGTGGCATTGCTTTTCATTTTTCTTTCTTTTTTTGGAGATGGAGTCTCACTCTGTCGCCAGGCTGGAGTGCAGTGGTGCGATCTTGGCTCACTCCAACTTCTACCTCCCAGGTTCAAGCAATTCTCCTGCCTCAGCTTCCTGAGTAGCTGGGATTACAGGCGCGTGCCATCATGCTCGGCTAATTTTTGTATTTTTAGTAGAGACAAGGTTTCACCATGTTGGCCAGGATGGTCTCAATCTCTTGACCTTATGATCCACCTGCCTTGGCCTCCCAAAGTGCTGAGATTACAGGCGTGAGCCGCCTCACCCAGCCTATGGCATTGCTTTTGATAGATCATTCTATACATTTGAATTGAGGGTAGGGGCCTATCTATTTGTTCCTCTTATTTCCCCAAGGTTCTTACCAAGGTGCCCTTTTCTCTTTACTAATTACCACTAGCCTCAATTTAGAACAGTCGGATTGGTTCATTATAAAACATTCTGAAAATGCTTAAAAGCAAAGAGAAAATATGAAAATTACCTTAAATCATATCATTTATTGATAACGATCATGAACATTTTTACTAATTTGCTTCCAGTCTTTTTGTCTTTGTAGACATTACTTGCAATCTTTAAATAAAGCTGGGATCATATTATAAATGCATCCGAGTAGCCTTCTTTTCATGTATACATTTAAAATAGTATCTTATGCCATTAAATATTTAAAAAATATAATTTGCAATGGTGTTTAACATCCCGTTCTGTGACTCTATACTATTCACCCTTCCTCCTTTATGAGACATTCAGATTGTATCAGTATTTTGCTATTCTAAATAAATAATAATATTGTTTGCATGTTGATGCTTAGTAAACACTGTTGGCTGATTTCTGTCACTCAGGTGCCATTTAATCCACAATTTTGATGGATAGCCCATAAAGCTGTAATTTAGATCTCCAAGCCATTTAGTACCTCTCAGCTTGTTCCCCATGCTGTGGCCTATTTATTATAGATGGAGTAGAAGGTGATATGCCTTCTGTAATGAAGCCCATGCTCACAGAAGCTCTAAGTTGATTTTATATCCAGCCCAAATATCCCATAGCTCTAGAATCATGAGTATTCTTTAACAGTACAACAATATGTGACACATAGTAAACATTAAATAAACATTTCTAGATGAATAATACAATTACCTAGTTGACATTTCACTCTGTTGCCTTGCAAGCATTTCAAACTCAACACATTCGTACTGTGAACTCTTATTTCCTGCTACAAATCTCCCGTAAAGCAAAAATACTGTCTGGCTCTCTCCCTTCTCCCCATCTCAGTAAACTGAACAATTCATACTGGTTTGGCAAACTGGAAGGCTGAGTCATCTTTGACATTCTCATCTTGCTCACCAAACACAGCAAACCCTATTGCTTCCTTTACAGACTCTGCTTCCAATTTGCCCACATCTATTCATCTCCACAACCACCACCTGATCCAAGTCACCACCAGCTCATTGTCAGTCTTTTTCCCTGGACTCCCCTGTCCTGCCATTGACCTCCTTCAGAGAGAATTCTTTTTTTTTGAGACAAAGTCTCACTCTGTCACCCAGGATGGAGAGTAGTGGCACGATCTTGGCTCACCGCCAGTTCTGCCTCCTGGGTTCACACCATTCTCCTGTCTCAGCCTCCTGAGCAGCTGGGACTACACGTGCCCGTGACCACGCCTGGCTAATTTTTTGTATTTTTAGTAGAGACAGGGATTCACTGTGCTAGCCAGGATGGTCTCGATCTTCTGACCTCATGATCCACCAGCCTCAGCCTCTGAAAGTGCTGGGATTACAGGCGTGAGCCATCGCGCCAGGACCCAGAGAGAATTCTTGAATATATACATGGGATCCTGCCCCTCCTCTCTTGAAAGCAACATAATTTGCACTTAACACTTTTAAATTTTATTTTATTTAGAGACAAATAATATTTGTGCATATTTTGGGGGTCCACATGGTATTTTGTTCCACGCATAGACTGTGCAATGATCCAGTCAAGGTATTAAGGTATCCATCACCTTAACTATTTATCATTTCTATGTGTTGGGAACATTTCAAGTCCTCTTTTTTTTTTTAGCTATTTTGAAATATATAACACGTTGTTAATTATAGTCACCCTACTCTGCTATTGAACATTGGAAGTTATTTCTTCTATTTCACTGTATGTTCATACCCATTAACCAGCCTCTGTTTATTCCCCCCACCCTACACAGCCAGCCTTCCCAGCCTCTGGTATCGTTCTACACTCTGCCTCCATGAGAGCAATGTTTTAAGCTCCTACCTATGGGTGAGAACATGCAGTATTTCTCTTTCCGTGCATTTGGCCCTTCTAATAAAATACAAACCTGGCTGGGCACAGTGGCTCACGCCTGTAATCCCAGCACTTTGGGAGGCCAAGGCGGGTGGATCATGAGGTCAAGAGATCGAGACCATCCTGGCTAACACGGTGAAACCCTGTCTCTACTAAAAAAAGTAAAAATAAATTAGCCAGGCATGGTGGCGGCTCCTGTAGTCCCAGCTACTAGGGAGGCTGAGGCAGGAGAATGGCGTGAACCCGGGAGGCAGAGCTTGCAGTGAGCCGAGATTGCGCCACTGCACTCCAGCCTGGACAACAGAGCAAGACTTCGTCTCAAAATATATATCTATATCTATATACCCAGACTCTTTAGCATGGCTTATGAGGTGCTCCCTGGCTGTCCCCTGCCATTGGCCCTTTTTTTACATCCTGTGATTATGCCAGTATTTTCCATGCTCAGAGCATCCTCTAAGGCTGTCCTTTTTAGCTCTGTATCCCTGATGATCCCCGCTTTCCCTCAGCTGCTCTTCTGAAATGGAATCTTTCTTACACTCCAGGTTCAAGTGCCTGCCACCTTCCATCAGCCTCCAGGCACCATCTAGCAATGTATCCTTTCCCTTTCCTTCGTTGCACTTGCCACAATTTGCAAGTGCATTTCTTTACTGGCTTATTATTTGTCTCTTTCACTAGACTGAAAACTCCAAGAAGCAAAGACCATCCTACCTGTTTAATTTTTTGTGTGTTTTACACACAGTGTCTAGGACAATGCTTCTTGGCATAAAAGAAACCTTGGAGAAATATTTATTGAAAGAGTCCTTAGATTCTATCACCCCAGGGTGGGTAGGGATGAATTTTTTAGAACAGCCTCCATTTCCACCTCCATCAGCTTGCAGACTTTTAAAGGATGGACCTCTTACCTAGACAACATGAGGCTCAATTTTAATATTTTTCTAAACTCCACAAGAGAATCCTATCCTTTAAAAAATCTTGATGGCTGTTTAATAAATTCAACAAATATTTCCTATGGACTTACTTCAAGGAAGCCAGAGCCTAAGTAGGTGCTTTTCTCAGATACCATCCAGCTCTCAGTTAGAAATTAAGGTAACAGTTTCTATCGCCCATACTTCTCTGTCTAACACATGGTGATACCAGGCAGCAAAGGTGATGCTTTGGAAAACTGTGAAGGCATACGATTTAGCAGTGATGTGGTATTAGGTTGGTGCAAAACCAACCTAAACAGTTATCTATTTTTGGTACATTCAAGATATTTAAATCACTAGTTTAATAATTTAAAAGCATAATGATTTTATTATATTAATACTTATTAAGAATAGCAACTCTAAAATCAATAGCACCGAAATCTCCAATTTTAGGTCTATGAGACTAGTAACAGGTTTCCACAAAATCAAGAAACTGCTTCACAATGTTGGTTTCTGTTCAGTCTTAAGCAGAGGGAGGTCAGAAGGATAATGAGAATTCTTTTACAACATGCATTAGAACTCAATTTTCAGGCTTGGCCTCCTTCAGAAGTTAAAGTTAAAATGATTTCCTTAAGCTTCTAAAATTTTTGAATTCAAACTCTATATAAAATGGCTAATCAATCTGAAATCCGGGTCTGTTTTTCGTCTAAGCTTATTTGACATAGCATCTCTCCAAGAGGCTGACAGCACTAATCAAATTCTTACATTCTCTGTAAGCAAACAGGGTGACTGTAACAAATTTTGGTGGATGAATGCATAATTGAATATTAAATATCTGGCTTTTAATGTCTGTGTCAATATTGTCTATGTTGTCTGTTATCCTGGTTTTTTGCAGATTTTACTTGTTGCCGTCAAAGAATGCAGACTATTCCATCTTCATAATAACAAATCCTGCTACAAGATTTAAAAGCAGAAAGCAGTGAAAGAAAGCTGTGAAAAGCAAGGAGGTGAGGCAGCTGATCTGCGTTAGATGAATGGTTAAGATTCAAGGGGCTGGAGAATTCATGCCCTGGACTGGCCATCTAATTAAAATGAGAAATGACAAAGGCAGAAGCTAAGCAGTTTGAGATACTAATAACCAGGCAAAAATGCAAAATAAGGACATTTAGTGTTCATTTCCATCCCTATGCTATCAAAACCAAATGGCAGGCAGGAAGTAATATCAACATGATGCAGGTAGCATCAAACGTGTTTTGCCCGCACATTGCATAAAGCAGATGGGAAGACCCGATTATCATCTCTGCTCAAGTACAGAGGTACTGAGAAATTCCCAACGGTGATATGACTTACCTAGAGATACCTACATTAAGGTTATAGATAGGGAGGCTTGATGGTCAGCTGGTTCCATGGTCGTTTTAGAGGGGTCACCCTCCATTAGGCAGAGACTGGCAGGAAAAAATCCATCACTAGGGAGGCAGAACGAAGATAGGCGGTCTTTGTAGGGATGGTTATATTCAATGGAGGGAAATGGAACTGGTTTAAAATTATACTAACTCTTGGCAAGCAGGCCAGTTAGGAGGAGGTTAAACACAACACACAACTCGAAGCCCCAGGAGGAGACAGGCTGCTCTGTTGGGAAGGATCTGCCAAGCTCTCGACTTCAAAGAGAGCTCACCAGGGGGTGCGGAAGAAGAGAAGAATTTGGATGAATATGTGAAAATGTTTACATGAATCTAGGAGGAGAGATTGAACAAATTCACATGGACTAGAAAATTGCCTTGAAAACTATGAAAGGAGATACGAGTAATGAAAGGAAAATAATTTAGTAAAAAATCAAGGTGATGAAGCAGCAGCTGTGACCAATAAATGTTATTTTGCACGAGGTCTGACCCCAGTTCTGTAACTTTTCTGCTTGCTTGCCGAGTGATGATGGAAGAAACAGAAAATCACAAGTAGGCCATGTCCATGAAACAGGCCTCTTTTCAAATGTCTCTTCAGTTTTTATCATAGTTTTTTTTTTTTTTTTTTTTTTTTTTTTGTACGTGGCATGATTTTGACGGATTTGACGGCAGCCACGTTCTGCCTATCTTTCATGGAAGAAACGTTTCCGGCAGGAATAAACTCATATTCCTGCCTTCGAGTCAGGCTTCCTGCGCCTTAAAGCTCTGGTTATATACTGGAAGGCTGGCTATGTGTGCTGTTTTCAGAACTCCATATACAAACCGCATCCAACAGGAAAGATTGGTAAAATGGAGAGTTGGGAATTAGCTTCCATTTTTGGTGTAGAGGGGATTTGGGTAGGAAAATCTCCCTCCTTCTCCTAGGGAGCCTCTGACTTGCAAATTTTGATCCTGTAGTCAGAGTCTGAGGGTAAAACAAAATTAATAACAATCGACCAATTAAATGTCACACTAGAAGGGGCTCATCTCATAGTACATACTCAGTGGATGCTTGCTGAAAAAAAAATAGCAGAATCATTTGTGCTAGTATAATAGTCACAGATGTAAATGCATATTTAAGACAAAAAGCAACCTATTCTAATTGCTTTGAATTTTGGGATTTGCCATATAGGGCAGGACACACTGGACTGGATGGGATGAGGTTTGTGTACTACCCAGAGTGGCTAGAAATGGCTGGTATGACATAGAAACCAGCACTGGAGCCAACTTATCCTTACTTGGGAATAATTAGATGTCATAGGAAATTTCTTATAAAAGCACTCTTTAAACACTTTGGAAATGTACTAAATACAAATAAGTACTAAATTACATGTACCATTACTGTTAATTTATGACCTAAAGATTTCTTCTTGCTTCTTGCAAATGTGAATAATTACACCTGATATCTCCAGGCACTGAAATTATATGCATTTGAATGATTTAGGATGCGAAACAACACTGGTATTTTTTTAAACTCAGAGAGGAGAAATTTATGTGTAGAAGAGAATGTGGCTTCTAATGTTTTTCCCAGCATATAGGTGGGCTGATAATATTTGCACTCATATATATGGGCTTGAGACTTTAGAGCTTCTTCGAGCAACTTTGGATTAATTTCACTGTTTTAGATCTTTGTAAAACAGTCTTATCTGAGTCTTTGGAGGAAAAAATCAGCTCAAAAACAATTCAATATTTAAAAAAATCCGGGTAGAATACAATTAACATAAAGAAGAAAAAGAGGTTACTAAGAACATTTTACATTTATATACCATATCCAGGGGTTATCAAAGATAAGCATGGCTGCTGGACTACAGTGGCCTACAAGAATCATTTTATTTGTATCAATATGTGTCTCTAGAAGTCTATTTTTGGATTTTGGATTTCTATTTTGCTTAGGAACAATTGCCTAAAGTAGTGTCTTTAAGAGTTCATATGGTCTGTGTGGTAGCCTCTAAAGGTAATCATCCTTGCTGTGTGATATTCTAATCATTTCCATAGCAACCACTTATGAAGATGTCACAAAGAGGATTATGACATTGAGTGTAGAATAAACAACAAAAACAAAATATCACTAAGACCAAGATGCTGCCTGTGCACTAAATACATGAGTGGGAAATAGACAAAATGGAACATTGTATTTTCCAATTAAAATGTTCTTGCACTCATAAGTTGCCTATCAGTGAGGGAATCCTCAAATATGAGTTTGGGCCGATGGTATCTTCTTATCAGGGGTGATCATGGCCCAATTCCAAATGCAGCCGTTTAGAGATTAGAGCTATTCTCAGTTTCTCAAAGGGCAATCCTTGATCTAGCTGCACAGCATGAAACACTTTTCAGAAAACTGTATTATTGTGTATATCTGTAACTTGTCATTTCCGCTTCTTGTCAGAACTGCTACGAAGTCTTTCAGTCCAAAGAAACTTGCTTCGCTTCTAAAGACCACCTCTCATTTCAATAGAGACCACCGACTATATTTCACATACTAAATCATAGTGAGCATCCATGTATAATTTCCAAAATCAGATGGACTTTCTTTTGGATAAAAATGAGCACACTATGAGATCAGAGGAGTATCTGCAGTGGGGATATAACTGGTACAACGAAGTAAACTCTGTGGGATCTAATATCATTTTCTTCATCATTTAGCCTCAACTGGGAACAGCCTTAGGCACACAGTAGGTGCTCAGAAAGTGTTAAGTCAACGAATAAATGAATGTAGCAATGAGATATCAGGAAAGCAAAGACAGAAATGCCTATATGTAACTTACAAAATGTTTCTCCATAAAGTTGAGAATCCAACCTCAGTTCAAAGAACATAACACGAATTTCTCCTTCTCATGAAGATGCCACTCTCTTCTTTTGTTAATAGAGATCATAAATCCTCCCTTAATGCACATTTCTAGTGAGGTACAAGGTCCTAGCTAGGGTGGAGAAAATTGCCCTGATTGTCAAAAGGTGAGGCTAGCTAGCCAGGCAGAGACCAAGCCATGCTGTAAGCCACAGTAAGCACCCGCCTTCTCTCTAACAATTTCAAGTTGAAAACTTTTATCACCTTTCTTCTAATTTGACTTATTCCAAGTTAATTTCACCTAAGTAAAAATGTTCTTTTTTTGTTTTTTTGGAAACAAAAGTCTTGCTCTGTTGCTGGAGTGTTGTGATCCTATCTTGGATCATCTTGCCTGAACCTCCTGAGCAGCTGGGACCACCAGCGTGCGCCACCATGCCTGGCTAACTTTTGTATTTTTTGTTAAGACAGGGTTTTGCCATGTTGCTGAGGCTGTTCTTGAACCCCTGAGCTCAAGCAGTCTGTCCACCTAAGCATCCCAAAATGCTGGGATAATAGGCATGAACCACAGCACTCACCCAAAAGAGTATTGTAAGGAGATGGTGGAGAAAAGGGTGTGCGGATAAATTTGACTATACAGTAAGTCCTCATTTAACCTTGTTAATAGGTTCTTGGAAACCATGACTTTATGTGAAACATTGTTAACAAAACCAAAAATTTTTTCTCATTAACAATATAATGAAATGACATTGAATGAAACTAAGTTATCTGAGGACTTGACATTTCACTTCAAGTTGCAGTTCCCAAGAACCTATCAATTACCTTAAATGAGGAAATTGTTCAGGGGAAGGCTGGAATAATTTCAGCAATAAAATAAATAATGGTAGTGTTAGATAATACATAGAACAGCATGGGTTCATACTGTTATAAATGCATTAAAAGGGGAGAAGGAACATCTCTTACTTAAGAATTTCGATTAATACCTACAGAAAGAACGAAATAGAAAAGTCATCATTAGACAACACAGTAACAACTGATGCAGACAAGAGCCACCAAATGGATTATAAAATTAGAGGGCAAAATTGTGAGGAGGAATCAGGATACTTGCATAGTCTCAAACTATCTTCCCTATGACAAGTAATTTCAAGAGAAAAATAGTAACGTTCTAAGTGGAGATACTGAGTGGACAAGGCCTAAACCAAGTGACCAAAATTAACTTCACTAATAATAAGGCATATTGGCCTGTTGAACACTGATTTGAAGCACTGAGAAGGCAGCATCCTTTCTATGCCATTCTTGCCAAAACTCATAGCTGTCTTCTAATCAGGAGAGCACATCAGGCAAACTCTAAACGAGGGTCATACTACAAAACAACTGATGAGTATTCTCCAAAAATGTCAAGATGTCAAGTTCTTTTTTTTTTTTTTTTTTTTTTTTGAGACAGAGTCTCACTCTGTTACCAGGCTGGAGTGCAGTGGTGCACCTCTGCCTCCCGGGTTCAAGTGATTCTCCTTCCTCAGCCTCCTGAGTAGCTGGGACTACAGGTGCCCACCACCACGTCCAGCTAATTTTTGTATTTTTAGTAGAGATGGGTTTTCACCATGTTGGCCAGGATGGTCTTGATCTCTTGACCTCGTGATCTGCCTGCCTCGGACTTCCAAAGTGCTGGGATGACAGGCGTGAGCCACCGCACCCGGCCTCTTTTTTTACATAATTGATTTTATTGTGTGTATTTAAGGTATACAACATGATGTTCTGATATACATGTACACAGTGAAATGTTCCTACAGGTAAACAAATGAACATATCCATTACTTTTTATAGCTAACTTTTTTTTGGTGGTAAGAGCACCTAAAAATCTAGTTTCTTAGCAAATTATTAGTATGCAATACAGTATTATTAACTATAGCCTTCCTGTGGTGTATTAGATCCCTAGAATTATTAATTCTATCTTACTAAACATTTGTACCTGGTGACCAATATCCGTTCATTACCTGCCTTCTCCACCCCTGGTCATCAGTTCTATACTCCTTGTTTCTATGTAATCGACTTAAAAAAAAATCCTGCATATCTAAGTGAGATCAAGCCGTATTTTTCTTTCCGTGGCTTATTTCTCTTAGCATAATGTCTTCCAGTTTCATCCATGTTGTCACAAATGGCAGTATCTCTTTTTAAAGGCTGATTAATACCCCATTGAGTGTGTATGATATATACATGCATGTATTTCTTTATACATTTATTCAACAATGGGCCTCTAGGTTGTCTCCACATCCTGACTATTGTAAATAATGTAAACAATGAACACAGGAGTACATATATCTCTGCAAGGTGCTGACTTCTTTTTTTTTGGGAGGGTGGGTGCATGGAGCAGGGGATATACCTGGAAGTGGTATTGCTGGATTACCATGATAGCTCTGTTTTCAATTTTTTGAGGAACCTCCATACCATTTTCCATAATGGCTATACCAATTTACACTCC
Source organism: Nomascus leucogenys (assembly GCF_006542625.1). NCBI lineage: Eukaryota > Metazoa > Chordata > Mammalia > Primates > Hylobatidae > Nomascus > Nomascus leucogenys. The sequence continues at coordinate 104,550,405 of NC_044389.1, forward strand.
TACCAACTGTGTATAAGGGTTCCCTTTTATCTACACCCTGGTCAACACTTGTTATCTCTTTTGTTTTTGACTGAAGGATAGTCTGTTCAGTAAGTGGTGCTGGGAAAACTGGATAGCACGTGCAAAATAATGAAACTGGACCTTTATTTTTTACCTTATGCAAAAATCATTTGAAAATAAATTAAAGACCTAAAGATGAGACTTGAAATTGTAGAACTGCTAGAAGAAAACACAGGGGAAAAGCTCCTTGATATTGGCCTTGGCAATGATTTTTTGGATAGGCCAAAAAAAAAAAAAAAAAAAAAAAAAAGCACAGGCAACAAAAGCAAAAATAAACAAATGGGACTACATTAAACTAAAGAAACTTCTGCATAGCAAAGGAAACAATCAACACAATGAAAAGACAGTCTATGAGTGGAGAGAAAATATTTGCAAACCATGTATCTGATAAGGGCTTAATATCCAAAATATGTCAGGAACTCACACAGCTAAATAGCGAATAAACAAACAACAAATAAAAAGTAACAAAAACAAATAACCTGATTAAAAAGGGGGCAAAGGACCTAAACAGACATACTTTCAAAGAAGAGTAAAAATAACCAACAGTCTAGAAAAGGTGCTCAACATTGCTGATCATCAGGGAAATTCAACTGAAAACCACAATGAGATACCACCTCACAACTGTTAGGGTGGCTATGATTGAGATTGTCAAGTTCTTAAAAGACAAGGAAAGGCTAAGGAACTGTTACAAAAATTGGGGGAAACTAAGGAGACATAAGAGCTAAATGCTGTTTGGGATCCTGGATTGCTTTCTGGAAGAGAAAAGGGCAACAGTGGAAAAACTGGTGAAATATGAATATGTTCTGTAGTTTGAATGATAGTATTTTATCAACGTTAATTTTCCAGCTTTGATCATTTCACTCTGATTATGTAAGATACTAACATTATGGGAAGCTGGATGATGGGTATATGGGAACTCTACCATTTTTTGCAACTTTTCTTTAAGTCTAAAATTATTTCAAAATTAAAATGCCCAAAAATGGTATATAAGGTGCAATAATGTCTGTTGCAATTTCCATGTCTCCAACTGATCATTGATTAGCACTTGTATATTTAAATATTTGGAAGATTTCAATGAAACATCAAACAAAAACCAATTAAACAAATTTTATTATGTAGATAATCATTGTCAAACATTATAAAATAAGCATAAAAACCTTATAATCTCACTATTTTGTTAATATTCATTTTTCCTGAGTTTTCTATAGACATATATATGTGTCTACTAATACATAATATGAATACATATAAACATATATCATTTTTATTATCGTCAGATTCTATTTGGTGATCTGTTTTTTTCATTTAAAAATAAGTTGGTAACATATTTTGTATAAATACATATACACCTGTAGCCTTGATTCTGTGCTTTTAAATAGACTTTAATTTTTAGAAGAGTTGTAGATTTACAGAAAAGTTGATAGTACAGTACACAGAATTCCCATATACCCCATGCCCAGTCTCTCCTACTATTACAATCTTACATTAGTATGGTATATTTGTTACAATTAGTGAATAAAAGTTGATACATTATTATTAACTAAAGTCCACAGTTTGTTCATATTTCCTTAGTTTTTACCGAATGTTCTTTTTCCCTTCCAGGATCCCATCCAAGATATCACATTTAGTCGTCAAGTGTCCCTAAACTCCTCTAGACTTTGACAGTTTCTTGGACTTTGCCTATGTTTGATGACCTTGATGATTTTAAGAAGAACTAGTCAGGTATTTTGTAGGGTGGCGCTCTATTGGAATTTGTTTGATGTCTTTCTCAAGGTAGACTAGGATAATGGCTCAAAACCTTGGGTTGCATGTCTTTAATATATACAACTTTTATCGGTCAATAAAGCTGGAAAGAAAAGACTGGGGTCGTGAGGCTTGCCGAGGGAGAACACAAAGATAAAGTGGCATTCTCATCATGTCATACCAAGGGTACATACCCCAGCATGACTCATCAGTGCTGATACTGATGTTGATCACCTGGCCAAGGGAGTGTTTGTCAGGTTTCTCTGCTGTAAATTCACTCTTTCGCCATTTTGTTCATACCATATTCTTTGGAAGGAAGTCACTACATTTAAAGACACTATTTTAATGGCTACAGAAATATGAATGTATGGCAGCATATTTAACCAATTTCTTTTATGTTAAACATCTAGAGGGTTTTAAAATGGTAATTACTATAAAAGATGTTGCCACATACCCTAACCTAGTTCATCGGTCTCTTCACAAACCACTGATTATTTGTTTAGGATAAAAGGCAAAAGTGAAACCTTTGGGTCAAAATATACATAAAGCAGGGAATTTGACCTGTAGTGTCAAATGGACCCCCAGGAACTCCATGCAAACCTAGTCCCACCTGTGGCAGACCTGGGTGAGAGCATTCTATTTCTTTATATCCCCTGTGTGTGGCTGGAGCAGTTGAGCGTGATGTCAGATGATGCTGCAGCGGTAGGCAGAGACCCAGGTATGCAAAGAGTTTGCCTTTTCTTCTCAGTATTGCAGGAGGCCATTGGAAGTCCATTAGCTGGGGAGAGATCTGACCTACTTTCTGGGATTTGCACTGTGTCTTTACTTCTTAAAATAATCCCTTAGATTATAGCTGGGTGTTTCTTTTGACCTTGACTCAGAGGTTGTCAAAATAAGAAGACAATATGGCAGGGAACCTGCCAAGCTTTCTTATGCCAATCTAGCACGCCATCAAGTGAGGAAACCCAGAAGGTGGGGCTGGAAACAGAAGAGGAAGAGACAAGATGATTTATTCAGAGCAAAGGGGTTTCAGGCAGAGGATGGAACAAGGAAGAAAGTAGGAAAAGCTTCCCCCCTTGCTGAAGGCTTTGCAAATGACCTCACAAATGTATTCCATCTTGCCTGCTGTCCATAGTATGGGCGTTGAGAAGCAACCAGGAGAGGAAAGTCATAACTCCCAGACAATTTTCTGCTAGTTTTGAATCTTGGCAGAAAAGGTATTACCCAAGATAAGGAGAACATAAGGTAGCCCAGGAAAGAGCTGTTTAGAGATAATTCCCTATGAGATACTAGATATATCTTTTGGTATGACTTAGTAATTCCCCATGCAAAGATGTTCATTACACTTGGGATGATAAAAGGCTGATATAAAGTACTAGAATCCCCTAAATCTTCATAGCTTTTCAAAAATAAGGATTAAAGAGAATTATAGGGACAGCATGCGAACCATTAAACAGATAATGTTTCGAACATTTGACGGATAGTTAGACGAGACCAACAAACACATAAAAGTAGAAATTGCCAAGACTTATACTTTTTTCCTCTTGCCATTGACTAGGACATGTAAGTACCAAGGTTCCTGAAACATCTCAGAAACTACCAGATGGCTCATCCGTCATAGGGCCTGCTGAGATTTAGAATTAATCTTTAATTACTTATTTATAATTTATAATGACACAGATAGGGCCAGCTCATCCTGCTTGAGTAATTTTCTGTGAGATTAAGTTGCGCCATTTGGAAGGCATATTGACTCTTTCAATCCCTACAGTATTAGGAACTTGTATGTCAGGGTACCAATCATCACGATCCAAACAATCAATATTTATATGAAACTTCTTAAACAGACTGGTGTTGGTGTTCTCATTTTTGTGTGTTATTAGTAAAACCTCTTGGTATCTGAGTCCTGCAAAATTGATGATCAACACACTTTAGCCACTAGGAAGGCTAAAAACATTAGCTCTGACATTTTTTTTTCTTTATTTTCCTCTTAACTCAATCATCTTGCCATTTAAGAACTGTTTTGTGAATCAAAACAACCAACCCAGCAAGCAAACAAGCAAGTCAACGAACAAACAAACAAACAAACAAACATACAAACAAAAATTCCCGACGTGTTTCTCTTAAGTTGTCTTATTCATTCATAACAACATACAGGGTATTTTAGGAGATGTTGATCTATAAATATCCAATATTTTGCCTGTTTGACATGTGTGATACCTCTCTGTAATCAAGTATACAAACCAACTAAGAAATGGTCCAAAAAAAAAAAAAAAAAGAAAGAAAGAAAGACAGAAAGAAAGAAAAACAGAAAGAATAGAAATAAGTTTAGCAGAAAAGAAACAAACCCCACAAGCCAAAAACAAACCAAAACCAAAACACCTAAGCTAGAGAGTTGACCACATTCCTAGCACCTTCGTTTTAAAAGCAAGAAGACTTTAATGAGCAATCGTAAGACAATATCAAAAGACATGAGAATATATCGGACCAAGCTCTTTTCAGGGTTTGTATCTTGTTTTGGCTGCCCAGAAAGAATCTAGGGTAAAGGATGAAAAATAAATTCTAATTTGAGAGAATTTTCAGAACTAGACTGGGTACTCAATAAAATCTAGTCCAATTTCCTTATTTTAAAGATGGGAAGAATTAAATCCATTGAGGTTTGGTGACTTATCCAAATTCATACATCAAGTTAGTGCAGGGTGATTCATTGAGCAGGTGTTCACTGGCTATATATTGAGTGTTCCTGAATTTTAGGTGCAGAAGATACAGTGGCTAGTAATCTGTCATGGTGCTCACATTCAGAATGTCCCCTTGCTGCTCTAATAAATGCTGAAAACACAGAATGTTGTTTAACTTACTCTAGGAAGGGTTAGGGGGAATAATTGCTCACAAATATATTAAATATCCTAGGAAGATGCTGACCACTTATTATCACCATAGCCATGCAAACAAGAAAAAATGGGTCTCTTTTACAGCAGAATATAATTCCGTCAAAAAATAAGAAGCTACTCCTTTAACGTCATGGGGATGATGCATTCAAATTATTGAGGAAATTCATTGACAGTATAAATTGAAATAGATATTCATCTCTCTTCAACTCTAGTTTTCCCCCAAATTTATTCCTTTTGTTTCTCGATGTCCTGTTTTAAACAAATAATTCTAAGAGTTTTAGTTCCAAAGTTGCTTTTGCTGTAAAGCATATCATTGCTACTCTCTCTGAGGTGCTAAAGTTAATAAAAACTTAATTTAGCTGTTGTGCTTCTGTGTTTATGCTGAAATTCTTTTTCACAACATACTGATGCCTTGAAATAGCCCATGAAATATGGCACGAATGAGATTCTTAAAAGTTGACTGTAAAGCAGAATTTAACTTCTTAAAAGTTGACTGTAAAGTTAAATTCTGAATTTAGCTTTTAAAAATTTTTATCACTAACTTCACATTAAAATATTGAAACAAGGTACCCAAGGAAATCATTTGGATCCTGATGTTAATAATAGCCTGTAATAATATTTCCTACAGGGTGCATTCTCATTTTGTGCAAGACATTTTATAGTTATAAATACATATAATCCTTTCAAATAACCCTATTTTATATGTGTTAAAGGAGAAGGAAACTCAGAAGATGAATTTCCCAAAATACCACCCTAACAACTGGCAGGAAAAGGTTTGGAACTAGAGTTTGATTTGGCAAGAACTTGGAGTAGTCTGAGCTTCAGCACTCTTCATCCACACAGTCCCCTTCTAAGGCCCTGGGAAATGCCCTTGAAATTTGTTTACAGGGCAGGGAGCCCAGTTGTCCCAGTTTGCCGGCCACTTAGAGGTTTATCAGGATGCAGGACTTTCATTGCTGAGGCTGGGACTGTTCTGGGCAAACTGGGATAATTAGCCAGCCTATCAGAAAGGGCCATATGCTTATAAAAAAATTTAAAGTGAAGTATTATGACCACAATAGATTAAGACAGCTGCCTTTCTCCACTCCTATCTCCTTCCCTTTTGTCTTACCTCCTCTAGGGTTACTGGAATAACCCCACACGTTCTTGGATTCTAGCCTAGGGTAGCTTGAGTTGCAATTAGTTGTTTCACAGCTACTTCTGTGCACAGTTGAGTGTTTGCCAGCCGTCCTGGGTTAGAGAGGACATCCAGGCTTGTGCCTATGCCCACAGGGTCAACCCCTCTAGCACTGTGACAAGAGGATGCAGAGGTGGGAGTCAAATCAGGACACACATACGTCCCAACAGCATCCAACACCAGATGTGTATGGACAGTGGAGAGAAAACGGGATATGAAATATACGAAGCAAGGAGTTCTACTAGAGAAAAATCTTCCAAATCTCACAGCCCATAAGTGAAAGAAACTTGTGAAGGTTTTCCCAAATTTAACAACAATCCTCAATATATATGCTATTACCAATAGCAAGTTGTGAAGTTGGAAGAACTCATAATAATAATATTTATAACTGTCAGTTTCTGGTCAACCATTCTGGAAGGCTGAATTACCTTTCCATTTTCCACATAAAAAACAAGACAAGATTGTTGTATCAAAAGGTGATCAAAGACTATGAAGCCAAAAAAAAAAAAAAAAAAAAAAACAAACATGTAGAAGTAAGGGTCTTATTGAGGTTTGTTGAAAAATTAGTAATCAATATACATATGCTATTTTCAGGATTATTGAGGTTTTATAAAATGCTTAATTTCCTGTTATTTCTAATTTTAAGTAGGTGTTCACTTTTAACCTGATTTCATTTTTGTAAATTTGTATTACACTCTTAAAGAGGGTCTGCTAAATTTAAGTTTTAGGGCTTGATACGGTTTGCCTTTGGCTGTGTCCCCACCCAAATCTCATCTTGAATTGTAGTTCCCCTAATTCCCTCATGTTGTGGGAGGGACCCAGTGGGAGATGATTGAATCGTGGGGGTGGTTCCCTCATATTGTTCTCATGGTAGTGAATAAGTCTCACAAGACCTGATGGTTTTATAAGGGGAAACTCCTTTCATTTGGTTCTCATTCTTTCTTGTCTGCCACTACATAAGACAGGCTTTTCACCTTCCACCATGATTGTGAGGCCTCCCCAACCATGCTGAACTATGAGTCCATTATACCTCTTTCTTTTGTAAATTGCTCAGTCTCGGGTATGTCTTTATGAGCAGCGTGAAAACACACCAATACAGGCCCCATGAAACTTGAACCCGTCCCTGGATTGTCCTAAGGTCTCAGCTGAGCCTGTTTCCTCGGCACTTTATTTTTTCACTACCTCCTCCTGGCACACTTGCCATTTCCCACATGCTTAAAGCTTGTTTCTTTGATGACTGCATTTGGAACATTTATTGCTGTTGGCAGATAGAAAGAGGGAAAGTTCGAAGAAAAAAATGTAATTTTCTACATCTTCATAAAATGTGATTATGGGTCTGAGCCATGTGATTCAAACAAGAATAGCACATCTTTTAGAGAAACTGATGGGCAGAGGAGGGCCCTTCAATGCCCCAGGTGTAGACTCTACTTGTCTACACAAGTAGAATGTGGGGGCCGAAGCTAGCTGCAGGCACACTCCTTCTCCCTGAAAAGTGTGGTCTTCATTGCTTGATTGACTGTTAGTAGATTGTGCCCTGATGTTATTTTTAAAAATATGGTCCTGCAGTTACTCCCAGGGAATAGGTACTCCATGCTAAGCCCATTCCTCACTGCTTGATAATTTATTCTTAAGTTCACATCAGCAGCTGTGAGTAGTGAGGCCCAGCCTCTTTTTCTTCCTGGGGAGTTTCAGGCTGGGCTCTCCAATCCCAGCCTGCCTTCTGAAACCTGGCTCCTTGCGTGTTGGTGAACAGGTTCAGATTCTTGACTTTTCCACAGAAAAGAATTGGAGGCTGGGCATGGTGGCTCACGTCTGTAATCCCAGCACTTTGGGAGGCCAAGGCAGGTGGGTCACTTGAGGTCAGGAGTTCAAGACCAGCCTGGCCAGCATGGTGAAACCCCATCTCTACTAAAAATACAAAAACTAGCCAGGTGTGGTGGTGGGTGCCTGTAATCCCAGCTACTTGGGAGGCTGAGGCAGGAGAAGTGCTTGAACCTGGGACACAGAGGTTGCCGTGAGCAGAGAATGTACCACTGCACTCCAGCCTGGGCAACAGAGTGAGACTTTGTCTCAAAAAAAAAAAAAAAAAAAAAAAAAAAAAAAAAAAAAGGTGGAGAGTGAGTCCAAAGTAAGAGTAGGCAAAGAACTTTATTGCAAAGTGAACATCCACTCTGAGAGGCAGAGTGGGCTGCTCAGAGGGAGAGGCAGCTCCCAGTGCTTTAAGGGGAATTCCCTTTATGGAAACTGCACAAACATATTCATAAAATACTGTTGAGGTCAAGGATGCAACGTGGACCTGCAATGAGCTTGTGTGCTCAGTGTCTACATGCTCTAATATGCATTGCATGTATCATTAGCATATACAATCTCCGCCTGGGGTGTGTTTTTTTACTATTAAAATGAGAAAAAGTTCACAATAAGCTAAACCTTGAGCCTAGCTGTGCATGCGGGACCCCAGAGAAGTCTCTAGCACTCCCTGCCAAGGCAAGACTTTGTAGCTAATAGCTTCTTGGGCTTTGGGTGCTGACCGACTGGGGACTGGGGAAGCTACCTCATGAGTTAGGGGTTTTTGTTCCCTTTTCCAGGCCAGGACATATGGGGTGTCAGGAACTTGTAACCATCTGGTGGTCTGCTAGTATCTTGTAGGGTTGCTTATCTTGCAAAAGAGTTAGGTGTTGACTCAAGAGGGTGCAAAGGATGAGGAGTCTGGTGTGAAAGGGGCATGTGGGGCTCAGCACAGGGGGACAAGTCAATACAGCCTCCTCACTTTACTTATCCTGACTCTCTTTTCCACAGTCTGGAGGTTATCTGTTTGCTATGGACCCTCCCAATCTCATACTGAACAGAACATTCCTTCTTCTGTTCCTACCGGGTGCTCTTAGGGTTATAGGGTTGTGGTGTTGAAGGTTGTATGGACACTAAATATGCTATTAATTGAAAGTAGCAGTGTTCTCAGGGGTGCCCTTTCAAAATGATTTTCTTTCTAGAAGTGTTATTTTGACAGGCAAGGCTCCTCAAATATGGACTAACCACATTTTGTCTCTTATTTTACATTTCACACTGCATTTAAAAATACCAGTTTCCATATTTCCATAACAGATGCTGGAGAAGTTTTCTATCTACAACTTTCAGAAGGGAATGTCATTTCATTTAGATTCTTGCTTCTTTCCATTTTATACAATTGTCATTTCTTTTTGTTAATTATGTTATGTGCAATACAATGGAACTATACATTCAATAATATTAGACATGGAAATTCAAGAAAACAATACCTGAATGACCATGGTAATCCAGCTACTCACAGCAAGCCATGTTTTTCTATATTGGCTAAATGGGCAATGAATAAAATTACTTTGGGTGTGTGTGTGTTTTCTGCAGGATCTTTGCTTCCTTAAGATGTAAGTCCAATTTGGAAAAAGTGATTCGACTGGAGGAAAAGCCTCAGATGTGGACTACTGTAATATTTAATGTTCAATCAAACTTGCCTCTTTGGGAAAGGGATGGTGATTGGGAGAGAGGTTAATATGATTGTGAAGGTTAAGATTATTGGGTATACCACGTGGCATTTTAACAGGCAAAGCAAGGCTCCCTGGGAAATATTAGTAGTCACTCTATCTTCTCCTATAGCACCACTCAGGACAATATCAGGGACTTCAAACAACAATAGGTTATTTCTGTCTCGTGCAAGGTTATCACAAGCTCCCAGTAGACTCTGCTCGTTATGATCAGCCTGGAAGTGAGCCTGACTGGGGAGCTGGCATCAACGCTGAGAGAGGGTTGGACACTCTGCTGGATCTCCCGCTAGCAGTGAGCTGGCCCAGCCTGGAAGTGACCTGGGTCACTTCCCCTCACAACTCTTCAGTAGAAATACCATGTGGTCCCCCTCATCCACAAAAGGGCCAGGACGACACCGCTCCCATGCTCCTGGAAGGCGTGAAGGCAGAATTAGTTTCTGAACAGGATGCATGGTTTTCACGTGGCAAATATTTTAGATTTCCTTCTTTCATGTCTGCATCTATCCATCTGTGCAATGTTCCCACATGCGTGTTTTCAGTTACTAGTAGGTGCAAGTTACAGTGCTACATGCTAGAAAACACAATGATGAAAAGACCCACTTTTTTTTTTTTTTTTTTTTTGAGACAGAGTCTTGCTCTGTCACCCAGGGTGGAGTGCAGTGGCACGATCTTGGCTCACTGCAACCTCTGCCTCCCACGTTCAAGCGATTCTCCTGCCTCAGCCTCCCGAGTAGCTGGGATTACAGGTGTGCATCATCATGCCCAGTCAATTTTTGTACTTTTAGTAGAGACGGGGTTTCATCATCTTGGCCAGGCTGGTCTCAAACTCTTGGTTTCAAGTGATCCACCTACCTCGGCCTCCCAAAGAGCTGGGATTACAGGTGTGAGCCACCGTGCCCAGCCAAAAGACTCACTTTTCATTCCCAATGTTGGTGAGCAAGTGGAGGAAAAAAATTAGAGGATTTACAAGAGATTGGAAAAGTCCTCTAGGAAATTGTATCGATGTTGAGATTTTCCAGAACTTCTGTAATCTTGGGATGGTGTCGTTTTCTCTATGTTAATCCACAGATGCTGAAGTTTTATAAAGTGCATTGAAAATTGAATATAATTTACTACTTCACCAGTTATTCCTGAAACCCACTAAGAATACCTGGTGTAGTTAAAGTACAGAACAAGGTTAATTTTCATTTATTTTATATCTTAGGAGTCATACACAGGTTTCATTGTAAGAGTAAGAAGCATATCATCAATAATTTTATTGTGCAAGTTACAGTGCTACATGCTAGGAAGTACAATGATGGAAAGACCCACTTTTTTTTTTTTTTGAGACAGTCTCCCTCTGTTGCCCAGGGTGGAGTGCAGTGGCATGATCTGGGCTCACTGCAACTTCCACCTCCCAGGTTCAAGCAATTCTTGTGCCTCAGCCTCCCGAGTAGCTGGGATTACAGGTGCACACCACCAGGCCCAGCTAATTTTGTTTGTTTGTTTGTTTGTTTTGGAAACGGAGTCTTGCTCTGTTGCCCAGGCTGGAGTGTAGTGGCGCGATCTTTGTCTTATTTTATCTTTGTCTCATATGATGCCATGATGTTATTATTAGGAATAATTAACCACAATTAGGAATATCTTGGAACTTGTGGCTTTTTGGCATGTTGCTTTCTGAGAAACATAACACAAATTCTCCTCGAAGCAGCCATCGCGAGGAAAAACATGTCTTTACCAATTCTCACCTCATCTGCTATACTCTTTCCAATAAAAGAAATGAATTAATATTTGGTTCGCCGTATTTCTCTTACCATGACTAACCTACTTTGTTTGGATTTTAAAAAGTTAGAAACCTGTTAGTACATTTGCCTGTTTAATAAAGGGCACAGCTAAGGTCTGAGAACATCTGGTCAAAAGACTGAATCTTCCTCTCCCGTGAAGACTGGTATTTTTATCTGGTCCTCTCAGTTTGTCTGCATAATTTTTCCCCCACAAATTGGTATTTAAACCTCAAAACCTTTAGCTAACTACATCTGTCATTGATATTTTATTGTTTAATTTTCTTTTTATGGAGCCAAATTACATCTCTCCCACATACAGCCGGCACTTTACATGTCTAATTTGTCGACATGTTCTATAATGATAATTTCATTGATTTAGAAAGTGACATTATGAGCAACATATGTTCAGTTTAGCAGTAGACCTTGTTAAGGCAATCAATTCTTTTCCCCTCCAGAACTCAAGTATATTCCACATTTAGAGGCAGTAGAATCATTTAACGAGTTCATGTTCTCGTGGCTTAAAGAGAGAGAGAGAGAAAGAAAGCTACCTTTAGAATGCATTCCTAAAAGAATACATTCTCACTCTGCAGTTTACAATGTGCATACATTACCACTGTATACCGGAGACAGGTGAAAAGAAACAAAACAGAGCACACATTCAATAAAATAGCAAATGACACAGAAGAAATGCTTTACAAAAGTCCTCCTGCTGTCCCCCACCCTCTCCTATTCACCATGTAACCATAATCATCAGCTCTGCAAATTTATCTTCTGAGAACCTCCAGAGCAGCCGGCACAGTGCCAAATGCCAGGCTTTCCTGGGTGCTTTCCTGCCGGTTTCCTTGCTTGCATTTGTCTCTCTCTCTTTCTTTTTCTTTTCTTTTTTTTTTTTTGAGACAGAGTCTCACTCTGTCGCCCAGGCTGGAGTGCAGTGGCATGATCTTGGCTCATTGCAACCTCTGCCTCCTGGGTTCAAGCAATTCACCTGCCTCAACCTCCTGAGTAGCTGGGATTACAGGCGCCCACCACCATGCCTGGCTAATTTTTGTATTTTTTTTTTTTTTAATTTTAGTAGAGATGGGGTTTTGCCATATTGGTCAGGATGGTCTCAAACTCCTGACCTCGTGATCCACCTGCCTCAGCCTCCCAAAGTGCTGAGATTACAGGTGTGAGCCACCGTGACTGGCCACATTTCTTTTTTCTCTACTCCATACTTATCAGAAAAAAAAAAATCATTCTCATTTTTCAAGATCCAGCTCAAAGGTCATCTCTAGACAGAGACTTCCCCAACCCTCTCTCTTCTCCAAGTCCAAGTCAGCGTGAGTCATGACATCTCTACCTGTGGCTAGTGTATGTGGCTGACTCTTCACTCTTCTCTAAGCAACACGGGGAGAATCTTATTCATCTTTGTGTCCCCAGCAGCTCTGTGCCAGGCTTATTGTAGCACTCAATAAAAATGAATTGGATTAAAGATAAAATATTTTCTATTTGACAAAGTAACTGTATACCATAAAGGAATCTCTAAGATGACACCCTGTTTTCTTTTCTTTCTTTTTTTTTTTTTTGAGACGGAGTCTTGTACTGTTGCCCAGGCTGGAGTGCAGTGGCGCGATCTCGGCTCACTGCAACTTCCGCCTCTTGGGTTCACTCCATTCTCCTGCCTCAGCCTCCCGAGTAGCTGGGACTACAGGCGCCCACCAGCATGCCCGGCTAATTTTTTGTACTTTTAGTAGAGATGGGGTTTCACTGTGTTAGCCAGGATGGTCTCGATCTCCTGACCTCGTGATCCACCCGCCTCAGCCTCCCAAAGTGCTGGGATTACAGGCGTGAGCCACTGCACCCGGCCCTGTGTTTCTTTATAATGCAATCAAGGGCAGATGTTCTGTGTTGTGGATGATGATGACATATAAAGCCAGCTTGGAGTTTAGTTCACTATCAATACAAGGTGAAGTGGCTTAGAAATGATGCGGGAAATATTGGGAGGAACTTAAAAAATGTCTGAGAAAGTTAGGACAGGTGGCTTCATAAAGAAAGTGGCATAGGAAAATGGAAGCAAACAGATGAAACTCTTAGAGGGATCTTATTTTTCCCTGAAAGGGATTCCTAGAATTTGACTTATGGTGGGAAATCAACAGCATTTACACCTCCTGATAGGGTTTGGATCTGTGTCCCCACACAAATCTCATGTTCAACTGTAATCTCCAGTATTGGAGGCGGGGCCTGGCCGGAGGTGATCTGATCATGATGGGCGATTTCTAACGGTTTAGCACCATCCCCCTAGTGCTGTTCTAGTGACAGAGTTCTCAGGAAATCTGGTTGTTTAAAAGTGCGTGCTGCCTTCCCCCTCTCTCTTCTCCCTACTCCAGCCATGAGAATATACCTGCTTCGGCTTTGCCTTCTGCCACGAGTCAGTTTCCTGAGGCCTCCCCAGCCATGCTTTCTGTACAGCCTGCAGAATCGTGAGCCAATTACACCTCTTTTCTCTATAAATTAACAGTCTCAGGCATTTCTTGATAGCAATGTGAGAATGAACTAATACACTTACTATACTACACAGTAATCATAGTACATATAACATCATTCTTAATTCTAAAGGATTAAATTGTTTGAGGTAGGTGCTTATAAAGGTAGGAAACGAGGACAATATTTAAACATCTTCCCCCCAAAGTAAACATTACTACAGAAAATCTGAGTCCCAGTTCATGACCAAATGGAGCAAATACATTTCTCCCTAATCCTCCTGTTGAATGCAGCCAAACACCCTGAACATTACACAATGAAACAAACTTAGGAAGATTCTAAAAGCCGGAGAGACAAAGGCAGGTCGGCAAGGTACCTTGGGACTCAATGAATGATATAGTGGGTTTTCTTTTTGCCTTAAATAAATTTCCCCAGTTGGAAACTCTAGAAGCTGATAACCTAGAAACTCCAACGAGAGCAGACAAAACAGGCCAGCAGAAACGGCTGCACTGTGTAGCCAGAGGATCAAGAGAAGCACAATCTAGAAAGGCAGAAAACACGTGGACAATGACCCCTGGACACCAGCCAAACACAACGGAAAAAACCGTGCCACCCTCTTAGCCCTGGATGCCAACCTTCTACTTCACCCCTAGGCATGGAGTAAATTCTGAATCTGGAGCCACTAAGATGGACCTGGAGGAAAACCCTAAGAAGCCGATTGAAGGTGTGTTGGTGTCCTCACTGGGGTGCTGTGTCCCCACGAGGAGGGACAGCGATTCTGAGGGTGACTGAGGCTGCAGCTGCTATAACACGCTGAACTTTCTTGTGACAAATGGTCTAGATTGTTTTAAAAAAGGAAAAAGCAAGAATGAGTCCTTCTGGCTTTTAGTTTTGCATAAATTATATTTGAAATCTTTACATTTCAGAAATAATCATTGCTGGAAATTCTGTTAAATGTTTTGGAACTCTTTGTTTTTAATTATAGTATTTTCTCTAAAAAAAAACTAAAACCACCTATTGGTATGGCAAAATAAATAATAAATAATAAATAAATAAGGGAACGAAGGAAGCGAACTGGAGCACTGAATGGTATACCAGGCAACCTGAATATTGTTCTTCATTTAGTGATTATAACATGTCGCCAAGACAGTCATCATCACAGCCTGTATTTACCACACCTAGGAAATGCTGCTCACAGAGCTGGTATTATTGGTCCAAGTTGACAAGCTCCCATGAGGAAGAAATGGGATTAGAAAACAAGTCCATCTGGCTCTCAGCCTCTGCTTGTTCCATTTCCACATGTGGCTTGAAGGCTGCATCCAAGGTAGAAACTCGAGTTGCTAGAATTGAAATGTATTACAATGAAGTTGGGATTTTCTCTGGCAGTCTAAGAAGGACCACCAGCCGTGAGTATACATTACATCAGGCAATAAATGAAGAAATCTTTTTTGTTCTTCACCCGTCACAATCCCGTACTGCTACGGACTATTTAATAGCTACTACATTTCACCCCAGGTGATGGAATCGACCACTTGGATTCAGTTTGTTTATCACCCTGTCAAACTAGAGAGGTGCTCTCTCCTCCTTTGACAGAAAGAACACCCTGTATAGAGGTCGACATTTACTGATGTAGTTATATTATTACTATTAGCTAATTAGAGTCACTTTTCAACTTGTATCCAAAAACAAACAAAAAAATTGATTTGTCAGTAATACAGAAAGAAAGCCACCCTTAGGGAAATTAGAGTCAATGATGGAGCTAAGAATTGGAATACTGGTAAAAAGCTAAAGTAAACCCCAAACTAATTCACAAAAGTTAGTGCTAACGTTGAACACACTTTCAAAACAGAATAAAAGAGGCATTGAAAAGTGGTTATACTAATCAGAATGAAATGTTTTATGTAGCTGCCACCTTCTAGGTTTTATGACTCAACTAAAAATCATGCCCCCTTCAGTGCTTTCTGAATTTATGTCAAATTCGTCATCACTTGTAAGTATCCCAACAGATACAATCATTAAATCAATTCCACAAAGCCTTTTTGAGCCATTTTTAAAGAAATTTAGGGGCTAGAATCATTTACAGGAGGTAAGGACTTGAGAAAAAGATAGGATAGAAAATTGGTCCTTTTCAGTTTGAAGCCCTTTGAGTGTAACTGGCCACACTCACATACTTAGGTTGCAGAATAATCTCGCACTTTTTTTTTTTTTTTGAGACGGAGTCTTGCTCTGTTGCCCAGGCTGGAGTGCAATAGCATGGTCTTGGCTCACTGAAACCTCCACCTCCTGGGTTCAAGCGGTTCTCCTGTCTCAGCCTCCCGAGTAGCTGGGATTACAGTCACCTGCCACCATGCCTGGCTAATTTTTTTGTATTTTTAATAGAGACAGGGTTTCATCATGTTGGCCAGGCTGGTCTCGAACTCCTGACCTCATGATCCACCCTCTTCAGCCTCCGAAAACAGTGGGATTACAGGCATGAGTCACCATGCTGGGATTACAGGCGTGAGCCACCACACCCAGCCTAATCTTGTACTTTTAAAGCAAAAAGATTCTAACAGCCCAGGAGGCCTTCACTTTATCAATGAGGAAACTGAGACCAAGGGAGGTGAAATGAATACCCCAAATTTGTCCATCCTAGAAGAGAAGGCTCCAGGACAAAAATGCCACATGGTTAATATATAAAAGTTTTAATTTTTTTGGTTTTCACTTAAAATAAAAGAATGAAATTTTTATGGAAAATGCAGAGATGAGGTGATTTACAATGGCTACAGAGTTGAAAAGCGGGGCCTCTTTCTGCTTCTTGAAGTCAGCTAGGCTTGATACATAAATGTGAAGAATTCAACTTTTCATTATTGAATGTATCAGTGTATTGATTCTAAAGTGCTTTAACATATTGATATGAAAGATTACTGGTCCATTGGAGATGAAATAATCATAGTTGCATTTTTTTTAAAAAACCTTAGTCTTCTTACTAGCCTTATAGTAATATTTGGGGCACCCATCCATCCAAGAGGTGAACAATGTTGTCAATGAGATGTGACTTCAAATAAAGCTCACAAATCATTTTCAAAATGCATTGGCTGTTCACGGAATACATATTGTGCTTTAAATTTTCACCTCCTCTAAAATCCCCTTTCTCTTCCTCCCAGAATGGCACAAAGATACTTCCAGAAATTCTCTATGCTTTAGTCCTTTGTTCTCAAACATCACCAACTCCCTTTTCCATGCAAGTAGTGGAGTTCTGTGCTTTAAAAAATGAGGAACTGTGTACACTGGGCACCTTAGAAGTCTTGGTCAAGATTCAAAAAATGGATTCACATTTTAAGGCAAAAGCTAATTGGTAAAACATTTGGAATCTCTGGAAGAACCTCTCAAACACTGTTCAAATTAACTAAGAACTGAAAATACATTTGCAAAACACTCATGAGTCCTTACTGTCTCCAACGGGGCAGCTCTCTGTTAATGCATTTGTTTTAGAAGACCCTGAGGATTTCCTCTCCAGGATGCTGGAGACATTGCTTAGAAACAATTCAGACCAAAAGAACTTCCACTTCAGATGACCAAAAGTCAAGAAATAGTTGACCTTTACTTTAGACAGCTATACTCATTTTTATATACTCACAACGCAATGCTTCCCATTAAAACAACAACGACACCACCACCTGTTCTGAGGAAACTCCAGCCACGTACATAAAAAAGATGAATTTAGGGAACGATCCATATTTCCAATTGACTACAACTGGTTCAAAAATCCTTGTTCCTCATAGATACCATTGAATTAAAACTCAGAGAAAAGATAAAACATATGAATATTATAGTACATAATGATGGATGAGGGAGGAATCAGTTTTGTAGATGTTCACACTTCCTTTTCATTGAATATGATGAATATCAACATCCAAAATGAAGGAAGAGAGGTACCATTTTCTTGTCATAAGAGGGAGGGCCTTGCTCTATTATCTCTTAGCCTGCCCAGTTCCGAAATCTCAGTACTGCTGTCACTCTGCCCCAGTCAACATAATCGAGGTGGTTATTTTAAAAAGAAATGCTAAAGTCAGCTTCTGGAAATATAGTGAGAACTTTCCGTTCACTCACAGAAGTCATTCTTAATTTTTCCCATCATCCCTGGCTGGCTGGTCATAGAAAATCAAGTGTCCTTGCTGGTTCATACGCAGCAGTCTCTCTCTCTGTGGAAAGTCACATGTTGCTGCTTTTTAAGCAATAAGCTATAACATTCTATTCTTGAAAAGAGCAGAAGTTTTTAATTATAAAAATAATCTTGTTTTAAGGACTTGGCTCTCAGTCAAAGGAGTTGAAAGGAGAAAAGAAAAAAGGACATAGTTGTGTTTTCAATTTTTCAATTCAGGCTTTAAGGAGACTGCCCTTATTTAATTTCTTTTAGGGAACAAGGCTATTTAAGCAATGCAAATTCTTATGTGTCTACAGGTATTTCTTACCTCTGAAATTCTTTCAAATATTTTTTAACATGCACTATTCAAAGGCATGTAATTTTAATAAGTGTATTTTTTAAGTTTTTTATTTTTTTTTTAGAAAGAGGGTTTCGCTTTGTTGCTCAGACTAGAGTTCTGTGACTATTCACAGGTACAATCATAGCTCACTACAGCCTCCAACTCCTGGGCTTAAGCAGTCCTCCTGCCTTGGCCTCCAAGTAGCTGGGACTACAGGTTTGTGCCACCAGGCCTGGCTATTTTGTTTTTATTTTTTGTAGAGTTGGGATCTTACTTTGTTGCCCAGGCTGGTTCCATTACTGGCCTCAAGCAATCCTCCTGCCTTAGCCTCCCAAAGTGCTGGGATTACAGGCATGAGCCACCATGCCTGGCCAACACTTTATGTTTATATACCATTTGACTATATTTAAAAAGTGTTCCTGAACTATGCCTTGTTTAATCGTTAAAACAGCCTGTTAATGGGCATAATAGGCTTCATGACCCTCAATTTACAGATGAAGATGCTCATTAATTCATTCCTCAAACCCTGAACCCATTGCACATGCCAGGCTCTGGGATCTATCCACAGATGAAAGCATTCCTCTGGAGTAATGTGATCAGAAGGAGCTGAGGGGGAGAAATGCTGTTCTGTAGACCCCCAATGTGCTGTAACTGACTGTGGTTAGTGATTCTGAAGAGAAGCCACATATGGAATGGGAAGTGGATTTATCAGTGGTTTACCTAGAGGGAATTTTTAAAAGGTGATATGTCTATAGTCCAGAGGAAATGCAAAACCTTCCTAAAAATTAAAATTTAATCCAAGAAAATATTTATTGCACTCCAGTTTCAAAAGACGGTAAGAAGGAAGATAAGAAAGGGCTAAGGTGTTGATGAGGAGAGGAAGCATTGGTAGGTATTGAACACTGAAGTATTAGTTTGTTCCAAAACTTCCACTTGGTAAACATTAATCAAAGAGAACAAATAGTAGCTTTGCGTTTTACCAATTACTTTTCCTAAGGAGACACTCAATATTTGATGGTTGGGTATAGATTGCTTCTAAATTCCAAGTGTAACTCCGTGTAGATTAACAGGGGTAAAATGCATTAAGTATGTGTAAACAAATGATTAATATTTCAAGCTAGATCTATTTGGCTACTTTTAAAGATTGACCTCAGCCTACTTCAAAACCTCTGCCCAAACCCAGCATTTGGCTTCTCTCTCCAAATAGTGCAGGAATAACTTTTCATCAAAAGCAGTTGCATGTGACATTAAGGTTTTGAATTTAAAATAAGATATGATTTTAAAAACTCATAAAATGCAAATGTTTATAGTCTCTGAGCAGAAGTTGCAATCTGTGCTAGAGTGCTTTACCCACACCAAATTGACTAAAACATCACCTGTCTAACGTGGCTTAATTATTTTATTAATCTGTGTTACTAGGCAGAACATTTTGTTTCACATCCAGTGGGTTTTAAATGATAGTTCAAGGATTTGCATTCATATTTTTCCCCCAACTCGCTTTCCTAAGATATTATTTCTGCTTACTTTATTATGCTTTGTAGGCTGAATTCAATTGCAGAAGGAGAGGGCAAAAACAGGCTTGCAACCTGACCTCAGGCAAAAGCCCAGCCAAGCCCAGCCAGGTTACATGCAACAGTTGATCATCAAGATGACTTGGGTCCAAAACAAGAAACTGGACTCATGATTAACGAGGGTTGCTTTGGATAAAGAGATTTAAATAGGCAGACCTAAATGATGCTTTGTAGAGTGTCATATTATCTTAAAATTTCTCTCTATTTTTTTAACTGAGAATATCTAGAATACATAGTCATTTGCTATAGGCTGTGATGATATCATCTTTGGCATTGCAGCTTTCTTCTAAAAATCCTTGCTCCTCAGATTCTGTACTATTGGGTCTCCCAACATAGGGCAACAGATGAAGGTGGAGAAATGAGTTAGGGCTTCCCTTTAGATCCCTTGATCTCATATCTAAAGAAACTGTCCTGTTGTTTGTAGCTGCTTTTCATAAGTGATTGCATGTAATCATTTACGCGATCACCCAAAGGGGGTGCTGGCAGTGAGAGCCACCTCCGGGCAGCTTCAAAAGCAAGGAGAAAGGAAGTAGATTGATTGTAGGCAGGAAACACGCTATTGAAGACGACAGCAGTCCTTTACCTTTGCCTGGTATTCTATAGTAAATGTTACCATATTTTAAAAATTTATTTAATTCAACGAGCCTATGAGATAAGTAGATTTAATATCCCTATTTATAGATGAGTTGCCTGCCATATGTCCTGCCCAGTAGTAGCAAAGTGTAGAGCCCCAGAGCTTCTGATGACAACTCAGTTCCCACCATCCCACTGTCCGTTCTTCTTCTCCTCATGAAATGCAGCCCAAGTGGATCCACAAGATAGGGCTAAGTTATGTTCACTTAGGACCAAATTAGATAGGAAGAAATGATGATATTCAGAAAGATGAAATGGTTAATAACAAAATATTATTACCCACCTTCGTGGATGGCTGTCAATGAACTGAAAACAGCTGTTTTTATCTCTTTCAGACTAGGTTATGAATTGCTCTAATCCCCACTGCCAAAATCAGAATCAATAGCTAACATTTGCTGACATTTGCTGAGTGCTTACTATGTGCTGGAGGCTATGCTAATGGTTTTACCTCTATCGAGCCTTATAGCAACTCTATTGGGTAGCAAGGTCCCATTTTTATTCCTACTTTACAGATTAGATGAGGCACAGAGAGGCTAGGGTCACACAGCAAGGTGATACGTGGAAGGGTCAGGAATGGAGAGAAGAGCATTGGCTCTAGTGTGATTATGCAGTTCAGGAAACTGAAGAGAGTGCTTGGCTAGGCCATCATGCAACATAAAAAAGCAGTCAATATAGGCTGGGTGCACAGTGGCTTACTCTTACAATGACAGTGCTTTGGGGGGCCTAGGTGGGAGGATGGCTTGAGGCCAGGAGTTAGAGACCAGCTTGTGCAGTATACCAAGACCCCATCTCTACAAACAACAACAAAATTAGCCAGGCCTAGTGGAACATTCTTGTAGTCCCAGCCACTTGGGAGGCCAAGGTGAGAGGATCACTTCAGCCCAGAACTTTGAGGCTGCAGTGAGCTATGATTGGGCCACTATACTCCAGCCTGGGCCACAGAGTGAGACCCTGTTTCATTAAAAAGAAGAATAATAGGCTGGGTGTGGTGGCTCACGCCTATAATCCCAGCACTTTGAGAGGCTGAGGTGGGCAGATCATGAGGTTAGGAGTTCAAGACCAGCCTAGCCAACATGGTGAAATCTCGTCTCTACTAAAAATACAAAAAATTAGCCAGGCATGGTGGTGCACCCCTGTAGTCCCAGCTACTGAGGAAGCCGAGGCAGAAGAATCGCTTGAACCCAGGATTATGCCACTGTACTCCAGCCTGGGTGACAGAGTGAGACTCTGTCAAAAAAAAAAAAAAGAATAATAAAGCAATATAAATCTTCCAGTAACTATTTTGGAAAAATAGTTAGTCTGGCTTTCTTACAATCAATGGAAATATTTGAATAATTATTTATCTTTGCTGCTTAAAATATCTAGGCTCAAGAACCCTGGGGAATTTGTATAGAGAATAATCAGGTTTCCTATCAGCAGGTGACAAGTTCACTCACCATTTATAGGAAACCTGCTGGTTCTACTCTTTCCCTGGCTGTGATGAGGATGCAGCAACACTAGCTGCACAGAGCATGGTGTCTGGAAGCTTAACTTGGGTCAGTTTCCTGGAGGAGACGTCACAGTGACATCTAGGTTTCAGCCAAACTTTTTTTTTTTTTGAGACGGAGTCTTGCTCTGTCACTCAGGCTAGAGTGCAGTGGCACGATCTTGGCTCACTGCAACCTCTGCCTCCCGGGGTCAAGTGATTCTCCTGTCTCAGCCTTCCGAGTAGCTGGACTCACAGGTGCCTGCCACCACGCCTGGCTGATTTTTGTATTTTTAGTAGAGAGGGGATTTCGCCACGTTGGCCAGGTTGGTCTCGAACTCCTGACCTCAGGTAATCCACCAGTCTCGGCCTCCCAAAGTGCTGGGATTACAAGCATGAGCCACCGCGCCTGGCCAAGAAATCGTAGATTTGTATTTGGGGAATTGAGGAAGTCAAGGAAAGGGCAAAGGAATACACAGAATAGAAGCGTTTTTGGTTCAAATTTACTAGTGGTCTTTGCTTTCCTATTAAGAGCAAGATAGCACCCTCTTTCAGATAAGGCTCTCAGATGTGTTTATGCAAAATTTTAGAAGTCTAAAGAAAACTGAATTGGTTTGTTGGGTAAGAGAGCCCTTTATAGGTAGCTTCATCCTTTCAAGATTTCATGTTCCATATTCCAGAGATAATAATTATCTTCTTTGTTTTTAACACCAAAGATGAAGTTATATAATCTACATGAATGCCTCTTGTTATTGGAGTGAAACAATTATAGATCATTAATTTCACTGTATAAGCTCACTAGGAAACAGAATTCTGCCATTATTTTAATTATTTATAATAATTTAAGAACCCTGGGGAAAGGTGGGAACAAAGAAAATTTTCCCAGAAAATTAATATCCACAAAGACACTAACAGAACCCTAGAGGATAGCATCCTCCTTTGAAAGAAGTAGGGAGAAGTATTCTGGACAGAATATATTTTTCTGGATCAAGTAGAACATCATGTAATTCCTGCCCTCTTCCTCCAAAGGACCCCGATTCTTTTTTCTTTGCTTTTGATTTGTTGTTCATTTAAATTACCACATACAATGGTGATATATTCTTCCTGCATTTTACTTCCTATAGGCCAACATATGACTTAAAAGGTAGTGAAAAGCTATAACTCATTTGGGAGGCATGAGGTTAACTATTTTAAACATAAAATGTTTCATTTCCATTTACGTGAGAAAACTAAATATAAATTTATTTTTTCACATAATGGGCTGAAATTTTCCTTCATGAATAAAAGTAATGGCCTTTAAAGTAGTTTAAAAAGACATTCAAGGGGGCTGTTTTGATTAGGGGTCTGGATTTGACTAAGATACTTTTTTTTTTTTAATAAGTTTCATTGCCTTTGGTGACTCCTCAAAGGAAAGAAAAAACTAGTAAATTAAAGGTACATGCTAGCGCGTTAAAAAAAGTTCCAAAGGCAGGGCACAAATTATTTTATTACCACACCAACTGAGCCACTGCTACTTCACAATTCATGAACAAATTTTCCATTACTATAGAGTCAGGCTTTCATTGACTGTTATAAAATCACCATTTGTATCTTTTTTATCCCGCTGTGTTTCTATTTTATTGGAAAAGTCCTGTAACAGGTATAACATCAGCTCAGATTACCAAGAAATCTATAAAATAGCTTCCTGCTACTACCTTTGGTACAGATTGAAAGAATACATTATGATCCCACTGAGTCCCTGATAACTGATTCACATGCCCACATGCTTTATCCTTAACTGTTAGATATCTGGGCTTTATCTACTCTATTAAGTTACACGAGCATTTCACTGGTATTGATTAGTTATATTAGGCTTAATTAAAGCCTCTGGGTCATGAAATTTAGGCACAAACTTTGGCCATGGAAATAAAAGCAGAAAAAAAACCTCAAAATGTTGCAGTGAAAGTGTTGGAATGTTCCAACAGCAGGTTATCTTTGCTTTGGTGGAAAGTTTGCTTGCCAGAGCTTGTGTTGAAACTGATCACCTTGGTCTCTGATACTTAGACGTGGTGTGCACCTGGGGTTGGAATGAAAACAAAGGAAAGAGCATGACCATAAACTGATAGTAGCATTAACTAACTCAATTTTATGGCTACACTTCCAAAAAGCCAAACTAACAAAAAAGGAAATAGGTTTAAATGTTCAGTCTCAATGATTTTTTTTTTTCCCCCTTTTTGAGACTGAGTCTTGCTTTGTCACCCAGGCTGGAGGACAGTGGTGTGATCTCAGCTCACTGTGGCCTTGACCTCTTGGGCTCAAGCGATCCTCCCACCTCAGCCTCCCCAGTAGCTGGGACTACAGGCGTGTGCCATGGCTAATTTTTATAGTTTTAGTAGAGACGGGGTTTTGCCATGTTGCCCAGGCTGGTCTCAAACTCCTGGGCTCATCTGCTCACTTCTACCTCCCAAAGTATTGGGATTATGGGTGTGAGCCACTGTGCCTGGCCTCAATGATTTTAACAAACAATAAGTACTTATTATATGTTAGAACTTTCATCAACTATTTGACTCATATCTTTAGGATATTAACAGAAGAATATCATTGATCAAAATGGCTCTCAACTGGTGACGGTATCAGGATTTACATGGATGACTATATATCCAGGGGTCACCTAGGAAAGCCAGTTGGATTCATCCTTTCTTCCCTCCTACATTGTTTCCATTGATGTTCAAATAGACTTTTTCTAACTAACAAAGAATGAAGTTTGTTTTTAAAGTGCAGAGAAAACTGTATTGGGACTATATCAACTCAGGTGATGTCAAAAGAACAAGTCACCCCAAATGAGGGCATATGCAGAAAGGTTCAATATTTCACGGATGCCAGGAACTAACTTCCTGGTCATGTGTTCCTTATAAATGCAAAGGATATACCAGTTTAAATACCACTATTTCTAGCAGCTTTGTGCATAGCTATTTATGCTTCCCAGAGAGTTTTCAGATAACTTATCCTTACAGCAACCCTATATGGCAAGCAGAGAGAGGAGTTATTTTAGTCTCCGGGAAAATGATGGTTGTGTAAGGGGAATAAAACTAAATCCTTGTTCACCAACTCTTCTACCAAAGAGGTTTTGGATAATGCCTCAGGAATGTTTTATTTCATAGAACAATCCTACAATGATTCTATCTGTGTTATTTGAACCCACAATATTATGTAAAATAGATCAATAAAAGGAATCATAATTTTTTTCTTTTAATTATAAAGGTAGTAAACAGTAAATATGGAAAAAGATGCTCGCATGAAAGAATAGGAAATAATCTTTGACCAAGAACAAAGATTCAGCAACTTGAAAGTAGAAGGATATACTGAATGCCAAAAAAAGGAACTATAATTAAAACATTGCATTTATACAATTTGATTGTCTAGCTTAGGGGTAGGAAGATGGACTGTTGAAAATTCTATGGAGCTAGTAAGAAACACCAATTTTTTCCCCAGTTACTGAAAAAGCAAAAGGTGCCTTTTCTCTCCTTCATAGCCTTTGACTAACTATATTAACCACTAATGTCTTATTTTATATCATGGTTTTGTGCTTTAAAATGATCCATGAAGTTCTTAAATTGTTAACATACTTTGCTATTGACTCACTTAATGATTTCAGAGATGCTATATTTTTATTTCGGGAAGCTCTTCAATTGGTTATGGCTGCTAGAATTTGAACTTTAAATCGCCTTCTTTCTGTCACCTAGGTCTAATAATAATCTCTAAGCAAACACTTAAAAACACAGGAGAACTCTTTAATAAAGTCACCCTGTGATGAATCTTTTGTATGGTGGAAATAAAATGCCTTTGTAATAACAACTATTTCCAATAAGTCAGATTTTTTAAAAAAATAGGACTTCTTAAATGCATTAAGTTTGTTTGGGGTGGGGATGAGAAGACAGAGGATACATTCTTAGAACTTAGCTAACATAATTATTTGTCAGTTCAACTGTAAGCGTGTGGATGCCAAAAGATGCATTTAAACATTGCCACTTTTACATTTTGGAGAAGTTATTTTCCCTATGATTAAAAGGTATCCCTTATAACGAACTCATCAAAAATCTCCCATCCCTCTTAGCACTGAGATGATTGTAATTCTGTCAACATGTCGTATGGGCATATATAATCTTCTTTTATTGTGTCAGCCTGCAGGCACTCTTGATCTCAATTGGTGTGAATCTCATTTAATTGCTGAACTGTAGAAAGATGCAAGGTAGTCTGTGATTTTTTTTCCCCTAGTTCACACTTTCTTTTCCTCTTGAAGCTGAACATGTCTAGCCGGCAGAGCTCCCTAATTCTTGATGGCTAGCTCTAATTAGTTATAATTCAGCTACCATCCTGTTTTATATTCCAGGTCAATACTAGTAATTGCACTGCATTCTTTCTTTACTTTTCCAGACGAAAATTTCTTTTACCAAAGAAAATGCTGATGATGTTGGCAACGACCATGCAATTACAGACAAAATAACAGTGGTATAGATGCAAAAAATGAGCTTCAGAAAGTTGCCAAAATTTAAAGGCTTTTCTTGAGGGAATTTCACATTTTCTAGTGGCCGAAAGATGTTTGATATTTTGGGGAAGCTATATTTTTAATCACCATCTAAAGACTACCTGAAAGTAGGGTCTTCGTGTTGATCTTATTGCTCTCGAAGCCCATCTATACCCATATTTCCTTTTTCTTTTCTTTTTTTGAGATGGATTCTCGCTCTGTTGTTCAGGCTGGAGTGCAGTGATGCAATCTCCACTCACTGGAATCTTCACCTCCCAGGTTCAAGCTATTCTCCCGCCTCAGCCTCTTGAGAAGCTAGGATTACAGACACGTGCCACCACACCCAGCTAAGTTTTGTATTTTTTGTAGAGATGGGGTTTCACCACGTTGGCCAGGCTGGTCTCAAACTCCTGATCTCAAGTGATCCGCCTGCCTCAGCCTCCTAAAGTGCTGGGAATACAGGCGTAAGCCACCGTGCCCGGCCTATCCCCATATTTTCTTCTGTTGCTAGTTCAAGTCATTTACAACAGTTTATCCTGTCCTTGACTCAGTTGCATATGAATAGGTCTCAGAGGTAATCAAAAATGTGAAAGCAGAAATGCATGACATACGAGAATTTGTAGCTGTCTCAAAACAGTAGTTCACCTGAATAGTTCATATATCAAAATCACCGAAGGGTTGTAGGTGATTATCTGCAATTCTCAACATGGATAACTGCACTCTGCAGGTAGGCAGGCACATGACACAACCAGGCAGTTGCCTTACTCAGCAGCACATAACTTGTGATGGGTTCTTCCACTGTTTAGATGACATCTAGATAGTCAGCCCCAAGTGTTTACTGAAGTTCTCTGTGTCAGTCACTGTTTTAGGCTCTGGGGACACAGCAATGAACACCGTAGAGTCACTGCTGACAAGGGACGTGCCTTCCAGTGATGAGAACAAGCAATGCGTACATAACAAATAAGATAATTTCAGGAATAGACATTATGAGTAAGAGAAAAGAGGTTAATGTTCTACTAGGGTGACAGAAGGTGGGGCTGCTTTAGCAGGTTATGAAGGCCTTTTGAGGAAAGACCATTGGGGATAGGGGAAGGATTTAGGAAAGGGTGTCAGAAACAGAAGGAACAGTAGGCAAAGGTTTTCTAATGGAAGCAAACTTAATGTATTGTAGAACAGAAATAAGGTCCATTGGGACCATTTTGTTGGGAGGGATAGGAAGGATGGTGGAGGTGAGGGCCAGGTTTTGGAGGCCTTGCCTATTTTACCAAGGGCTGGGGCTCAGCTCAAGTATCATGGGAGCAGAGGATTTCAAACTTTTGAAGGATTGCTTTGTTGACAGAGAAACATTTGGGAGACGATTGGATTCATCCAGGAGGGAGATACCAGTGGTGTGCACTAGGATGTAACTAAAAGTGGAGAAGGTGAGTGGTGGTGGAAGTTGGAATATATTTTGGAGAGAAAAGCAAAGAAAGGATGACTCATAGCCTGAGAGATGATGGGGGCATGAGTGAACTAATGGGTAGAAGTGAATATGAAGAATCAAACGTCTGTACTTTGGCCGTGTTAAGTTTGAAATACCCATTTCAGATGAAGATGTCAGGTAGGAGTTGGATGTCTGAATAGTGGTCTCAGTAGAATAGTCTAGGCTGTGAAAATATTTCATTGCTGATTGTATTTGAAACCAGGGGGCTAGATGCAACCACTCAGAAGAGGGTAGGAAAGGAGGGCCTAGAAACCTTGCAATATTTATCGCTTTGGTTAAAAAAAAGAGGGTCTATTAAAGGACCTTAGAAAAAAATGGCCTACAACTGCTGATGTAGTAGGGAAACTAGGCAAACATAAATCATGGAAGTCAACAGAATAAAGTGATTAGAGAAGCATGTAGTCAACCATGACAAGTGCTACTGAAACGTGAATTAAGAGCTGCACACTCTGAACGTTCTTGTGTCTTGTGAGGAGCCAAAGCTTCTCTGATGGATGGACGTGGGTGGTGATCTATCACGTAAGCCTCAGATGACCTGCCATTCAAAGGCCATGAACTTGCCCTATTCTGATAGATTCCAGTTTTTTTTTTTTTGTCTCTATCCTACCAATTTCCAAGGGACTGTATATAGTGAATCTGGGAAGACGTGCTAAATCTTCTGAGATGAGGAAAGTCAGGGAAAAGGGACCCCCAAACTATTCTATAAACAGGAAAATTATGGCGTTGGGATGTTGAGAACTGCTCGGCTTCTTCCTTGCAGATCCAGACATAAACAGTTAGCCATCCTCCCAACAGGTGAACTGGTAGTGAAACAAAAACATTCACTTTTTCCCCTCTCTATTTCTGTTTTCTTTCTTCTTCTGAGATGGAGTCTTGCTCTGTCTCCCAGGCTAGAGTGAAGTGGCATGATCTCGGCTCACTGCAACCTCCACCTTCGAGGTTCAAGCGATTCTCCTGCCTCAGCCTCCCAAGTAGCTGGGACTACAGGCATGCACCACCATGCCTGACTAATTTTTGTATTTTTAGTAGAGACGGAGTTTCACCATATTAGCCAAGCTGGTCTCAAACTGCTGACCTCGTGATCTGCCTGCCTCAGCTTCCCAAAATGCTAGGATTATAGGCGTGAGCCACCATGCCTGCACCCCTGCCTCTATTTTCATGGTGCACATGGTTAGTTTTTATAACTAACCTCCAGATGTACAAACTGTGGCAATTCCTCCAGGTCACTTCTGCTCTGTGCAGGTCAGGAATGGACTTTGGAGACTGGACAATGAACACAGTATCCCAGGGACTCAATGCAACCCAGTATCCTTGTGACTCAGATATGCAACCCTGACACCAGCCAATCACAAAGCCCGTCATCTTTTTCTTAAGAAAGAAAACCCATAAGAAACACAATACAAATATTAATTCCATAATGTCATAGCTCCTGGCCTATGTGATTTTTTGGTGTAACTGACAGCATCTGTCATATACTGAATTCCAAATTTGCTCTTATGGCCAATAGCAAGTCAGATGATTGGCTATCTTTTAGGCGTCAATATAAAGCAATGGTTCTCTATAGGGAGGGGGTGATTTAGCAATGTCTAGAGACACAGAGAGTTTTGCTTTTAACACTGGGAGGATGCTGCTGTTGCATCCAGATGGTAGAGGCCAGGACCACTGCAACCCTTCCCAGACACCCAGGACGGCCCCGCAAACAATTCTCTGGGCCAAAATATCAAAAGTGTCAATCAAGGTTAAGAAACTCTGATTAAGAAGAAAGGAAAAACTAAAGAAAAACTCTAGAAACCACAGTTAATTCTTAGCACTCACCTTAATTTTAAAATGGGTTGAGAGTACAATCTTGTTAGTTTATTTTTCTGTTAGGCCATTTTTCTAACCAGTATCAATGTCTCAGTTGTATGCCATTTGTTTCACTTTTAAAAAAGAAAATGAGGAGGGTATTACATTATAAGTACATAAAAATGTCCATAGCTTTCTACTGATTCCATTAATGCATTTTAGTGTTTCTTGTGAAGTTTTTATGTGTCACTGATATTGCAGATGGGACCCCTACTGCTCCTGAGACAAAATCTGACATTTTAAAGTTATTCTAAAAGAGAAACAACAGTGGAAAAAAAGCAATCAGATTTCAAGCTCACCAGGTAGTGGGTAGCCAGGGCAATTGATTTTCAACCAAACTATTTGTTCCTCAATCATATTACCAGATCAAAACTTACTTCTGCTGTACTTCGTTGTGCTTATAAAATGGTACCACTTATGGAGCACGTGCTTAATATATGTTTCTTGAAGAAGTGATGCCCACTGATTAAACTGCTTCTGGTTTCCCTGTAATTATTCCTACTTCAAGATATGAAGTTCTGGTCAGGAAATTTTTGCCTGGACACTAATTATCCCCAGACAATGGAGTCTCAAATCTACTTCTTTACCCTACTTTATGACGGTAACAACTTTATGATGGCAACAGCCTGCCTGAGTATTTTGAGAAATGCATTTTTCTCCCTTTATTTTGCTTCAAGCATACTATCAGTGTGCCCCGTGCTCTAGTGAGGAAAACTGGGTTTTGTTTGGTATTTCAAGCATTCCTTTAGAGCCAGATGAGTTTGAGTCCTGCAAAGTGGCGGTCAGGGCTCAGTGAGTTTTCATGACTCTATTGTGGAATCCTGACTGGAAACATCTTTTTAGGGGTCCTGGAATCCAGGCAGATCCAGGAGCCACCAGGGAAAGAAAGAATGAAGCATATATTCCTAGTCTTGTTATCGCACAAGCACCAAGCCATCAGCTCCCCTGGGGGAGATAGCTCCCCCTTCCACAACAGTGTTACTTGCTGGGGAGAGTTAGGTTGGTCAAACACATACCACATATTCACATACCAAGCCAGTACAAGAAGTAAGAGATCACACACTGATGCCAGCTGAGGGAAATCAAAGAAGACTGAGTGCCGGATTTTTAAAATCGATCATAATTGCCATTATTCATTTCTTAATGGATGTAACCGAGACAAGTTGTCTTTTTTGGACATGTTAGACCACTGCCTCGCCCTTTTCCTGTCAAACAATGATCAGAAATAACAAAAGGAAACATTTAAACTTCCCCTTGGATCCTGAGTAGCTTGGAAAATCAATGTTATTTGAAAAATTCTGTGTCTCATCCACCTCCACATATTCCCCTCATCAGGACTTCCATTACTGCTGGCTGGTTTACTTCCTAGTCCCTAATCTTTCATAGAAAAGAAGTACTATTTTAAAAACACATGAATTTTGCAAGCTTCAAAGTTGGGAACAACAGTTAAAAGCAGGGTGGGGGTGGGGAGGAAGGAGGGAGATTAAAAAACAACAACAAAAGCAATTTTGAAATACAAGAATGCTAAGAAGTTAGGAAGAGGTTTGGAAGAGGTAAAGGGGAAACTAGAGATTTCTTTTGAAAGAAGTCCCCGTTCTCTGGGCCTCCATTCCTTCTGAATGTTAATTACAGTCTTTACCTTGGCATTTTGCTCTCATATCAGGGAAGCAATTACTGGCCTAATTCAAATTCATAGCAGCCATTAACAATGAACAAACAGATACATTATTTTAATTCCATTTGCCACTTCCTTTCTGCTGATGTATTGACCCATGAAGCGTTGACTGGATGTCCTGTAATTGGCATTTGGCAAAGGTTGTTATCATCATCATCCTTCCCATATATGAGTATTTATTAAGCATATATTGCATACATAACACCTTGCAAGGGCAGGCAGCTTAAAGTCCACAGGCCAGAAATAGCATTTGCCTTTATGTAGGTTATATAATGATGCATTCATTTTTCTAGATATAAATTTAGCCTATTTGGATGTACGTGCATGTTCTTATATGGTGTGTGTGTGTGTGTGTGTGTGTGTGTGTGTGTGTGTGTTTGGAGGGGTCACAGTGAATAACAACACGCTCAGAGGATTATTATTTCTTACATATAATTTTCAACCATTCCCAGTGTATTATTTCTGTCATATATGCAGACTTTGTCCTTCACTCAATACTGCTATTTCCATCAGATTCCAAGGCAAGGTCTCACCAGGAGCTATTGTCATAAAAAGAGAGGAAGAGAAGAGAAATAGCTCTAAAATAGAATAATCTATAACCCTTTCCCTATGATTTCCTCTTCTTTCTTGAGTCACTGACTTTTCTTATCATGAAGCACTGTAATATTATCTTGCTTTCCATTCATTTTGCACACTGATAATATATTTGTTAAGTTTTAATTTGGAGGTATTTTATACATGCCAAGCCGGTTTTTTGCTTTTGGTTTTTCAGAATCATTTAACGTCATTGTCCTTGTCCCAAGGTACCAGTCATACATAAATTAATTACTTTGACCAGAAAGAGTACCAGTGTCTCTCAGCACTGTGGAATCTCATGGACTACAGGGAAGCCATTCACCTTCTTGGGTCTCAATTCCCTCTTCTGTAAAGCCAGACGGTAGCATTCTAGAGTGTCTTCTGGTTCTGAGCTTATAGTTTCTAAACATGATCCTGAGCTTCTGAGCTTGTGGACTAAGCCAGTGCAATGAAATACTCTGCAATGGGCAACACTAATTTAACAATGTATTGATGTTTTCTCTGTATGCCCTTTGAATTTGCTCCCTGCCTCAAATATGTGGTGTTTTTATGACCATCCTCTCCCAAGTCAGCTCCTAAAGCCTTTGTTTATATGAAGATACTAACTGCCAATAATTGGTGAAATGTCACTCTTCTCTGAAGTTGTTCCATTTTAACTTGCATTAATAATATATGTTAAAGATAGTATCTAATGCATAAAATTTTATTTATTCCTCTTTTTCTGCTTGTATGTCACCTTGTAGGGATTAGGCCCATGTCCCTGAAGTCCTCTCTACATAAAATTTAGCAAAGGGTGGATTTGGAGGCTTAGTAATAGTTGATTTAAAGGAATAATCCAAATCTTATTAAAATCAGTTTGTAGGATCTCAGTAGCACAATGCCTGTTATAAGAAGTAAATTATCAAAAATGAGATTATCTTGTTCAGCCCTGCCACCCAATGCAGGAATCTTGTCTTCAGCGTCCTTGACAGATGGTCATCTCGTCCGCTTCTGCTTCAGCACTGACAAGTTGATCACAGATCCTCGTGGCAGGTTCTTTTATTGTTGACCACCTCTGATGGGGAGGGATGGTTTCCTTCATGTGAACCGAATTTCTGTCTTCGTATACTTCATTCAATTTTTCTAGTTTTGCCATCTAGATTAGTAAGGAAGGCATCTAACATTGTCACCATTCAAATATTTAGTGACAACTGTCATTTCACCATGACCTGACATTTACTTCATTTGGGTGAACAATTTTTCCTACCCCAAATTAAAAATATATATATTTTACCCTGCTTGACATAATAAAAAGTTCCTCAGAGCATCAGGTATGCAGGATTTTGCTGATATTTAAGAAATTATCTGGAGATCGAGGATATCATCCCAACTGGAGAATTTCTAAGTCACACTGCAGGATTGTAAAATCTGGCATCTGAAAATAGCACCCGAAAATTGACTTGTTATTTATAGTTTTACTAGAGTACTCACACTCAAAGAGCCAGCATTTTCAATGAATTTGAATATTTAAGCCAGATTGATACATTGAAGGAAAACCAGTAACCCCCAAATGCCAGAGCTCAGGACTTCAGAAGTGACCCCCTAGGGTTGAAAAACTCCTGAGTCGGGATGGCTTTTGGAAGATGAAATCCGAGTAGTGGGCTAGTCTTGTTGGAATAGTTATGTTCATGCTTGTAACATTAAAGGCCTTCTGAGATTTGTTTGATATTTTCATTGGCTTTATCTTCTCTTCTTCAAAGCAGCAGCAGGAGCACAGAGATGGTAATATCTTTGCATGGCTTGTAAATCTATCTGCCTAAGGTTTCGGTAAAACTAGAGTGTTCAAAGTTGTAAAATCTAGGCAAAGAAAGGTCACTGGACTTTGTGTCTGGAAATTTGAGTATTTTTCTTGACTCTGCCACTAAACACTCTGTAACTTTTGACAATTCACTGGAGTTCTTCAAGTCTTAGTTTTCTAATACCATATGCTGCTCATATCTGGCCTTTTGGAAAACTTGGGCCCTTGCTGTCCATTTTACAGGGTGAAACCTCATGAATTCTACCATGTTTTCCTATTTGGAGGATCTCATTTCTTTTCACCTCTTTTCTTCCTATCCTTGAGTGTCCTGAAGGTCATAGGCCTTTCTTCACTCTGGAGACACTCTGGGTTAAGACACCATAAGTAGAGGATGTTGATGGAGGATGCTTATGGTTCTGGGCTGGAGGAACATTCAGGCCAGGAGTAGTCATATGAACAGGGTGATGAATTAATGCAAACTTCCCCTGCACCACTGACGTCCATTCACTCATTTATTCACCCACTCACTCAAGAAACACAAGTTTTGGTGAGTGTCTACTTAGTACCAGGTACTGTCCTAGGTACTACATGAATAAGGATCTATCCTTTGAGGATATCATCAAAGCAACGTGATGTATCAAGTACTATTGAGAAAAGCACATGTAGAAGGGACTCCTGGCTAGTCTCGGCTTCCTGAAAGAAGCGTCATATGCTCTAAAACTTGAAAGATGAGACTAAAATAGTCAGGGATGGAGTGGGAAGGGAGGGAGGAAAGGGAGACACCCTCTGCAGACTGACAGGGTGTAACTGGCAAGTTAAAGACATTTTAAATAGTTCAAGGTTAGCTCAGTCTGGCTGGGATGTAAAGTGTGGCACCAGTGAGTGAAGGCAGACCAGGGTGGAGGCTAGGCCTGACCATGAAGGACATCATAAGTAGGTGACCATCTGATTTATCATCTGGTGCATTCTAGAGAGCAATGGGCAACACAAGGAGTGATTACACTGGCAGAGCGGCGTAATTTAGAATTGTTCATGGCGAACTGGGACACACAGACTTCTACAGGTGAATGGGCCTCCTGTGTTATGAGGTTGCCAAACGTTATACATGAACCAGGACGTGGGGACATCCAATCATCTGAGTGGGTTATAAAGAATCTGGACTCCATTGTGATTTTAGCAGCACAGTGACAGGGGACATCCAAGAAGCTTTCTGGGGAAAGCTACAAACCCAAACTCATTACGCTCTTTTCTAAGTGCTAAATGAGTAAATACCAAGTTGTAGGCTCCACTCTAGATTTTTGCGTATAATTTTAGGTGGAATTTCTTTACCCTGTACTTCCACCACTCCCTCTCTCTCCCTGTAGTTCAATCACAGCCTTTCATCCCACAATAGGAAATTAAATATTTAAATGCAAATGCTTTGAGAGTTACTCCATGGCTAAGGAAAAGTCTCACTCTGAGTTCTTTTTTTTTTATAGAGAAGGAGGCTGAATTCTGAGAGAGAGGGGAAGAAGAAGAAAATGGGACTCACACACTAACAGAGTTTGAGAGCTTCACAAATTTATTTTGTGACTACGTTCATATGTGGAATAGTCTAGAAGAAAAATAGGGTAGGATGAATAGGAGGGAAGAAAATTCCTTATTTTTTCTTTTAGAGTTAAGGTCTAGCTCTGTTGCCCAGGCTGGAGTGCAGTGGCACGATCACAGCTCAGTGCAGCCTCACACACCTGGGCTCAAGCGATCTTCCGACCTCAGACTCCTGAGTAGCCAGGATTACAGGCTTGTGCCACCACCGCCGGGTACTAAAATTTTCTGCAAAGACCAGGTCTTGCCATGTTGCCCAGGCTGATCTTGAATTCCTGGCCTCAAGGCATCCTTCCACCTTGGCTTCTCAACTTGTTTGGATTACAGGCATGAGCCACCATGGCCCCCCAAAGAAAAAAAATCTTATATAAGCTCCTGCATTCCTGCTTGGCTGATCTGGGGATGCTGTGGGTGAGCATTTTAACAGGGATGGCATTCTCTTGCTGTTGAATACTATGAACATAATTAAAACTTCTACTTCCGTGGTTGAAGCATGTGCTGGGACTGAACAGACATGATGCAGGAGACATATGTTCAGACAGCTAGATGAGGGAGGAAGCAGTGTGCCTGCCTATGAGTTAACTAAGCCCCAACTACCCAGCTAATGCGTCTCCTAGAGAAACGGGAGACTCCACTCCACTGCCAGGGATGCTGATCACCAGCCTTTTAATTTTATAGTTTGAAATGAAGTACCCCTTGATGTGTGTTTGATTATTAATTATTATATTATTGTTCATTATTTCTGGAAAGCAGTAGCATGTTTAATAAAAATCTGAGCTACAATAATGAAAATCATTTAGATAATTTCAAGCATTTCAACCTCCTGAGGACTTCAATTTGATTTCCAAAATACTGTAGAAACTTCCTAATTCAGACTAATGACAGAGAGCCCCATTGTGAATTATAAGCTTGCAGATGAGTGGGTATGCAAACAGACAGAAAAAAAAATCAAGGAAGGTAAATCACACAATATGCTTCCTCTGTTTGTTTTGACAATGGTAGTTCAGACTTAACAGTCTATGATAAAACTTCCCTGTACATCAGTCAGTGTACTGTCGCTTGTTTCATAAAGATAATGAAGTCTTGGTAATCAGAAATCTCACTCTAGGACTCAGACATTAAATCTTTGCTCAGACATGGCGCTGGGACTGCAGGGGTTTCAAATAATTATCTGGCTTACAGAGTACTGAAGTGAGAATGACAGAAGTTCCATCGTAAATGCAAAGTGAAAAACAGAGGTAAAAGGATATTTTAATCCATTGTATGGATGCCATTTAGCAATATTGGAATATTTTGTCTTTAAAAATCACAGATCTTTCAAGGCAGAAGAGATTGTATATAAGTTAGCATCCCAGCCTACTACACCGCTGTATTGATTAGGGTTCTGTGATCCTACCTTTGAGAAACAAGGAGGTCTAATTTAGTTAGATGCAATTCTCTGTTGCCTGAGAAAATGCTACACGTTTTTGTGCACTAAATGGGATTCATACTCAGGGGTAATGCTGGGATTCAGAATGTAATGCACCTTGATTTTTATTATTACCCATCATTTTATATTCTCTTCTCCTCCTCTCCCTTCTATTCGTGTTGATGGATGGTTCTCAGCCCTAGCTGTACATTAGAACCATCTAGGGAGCTATTGAAAAACATCAATCCGCATCTCTAGACATTCTGCTTTAATTGATGATTGAGAGCCAGTGTGAGACCATTGATAGTTGAAAGGGCTATGTTTTCATGTTCAATCTTCAGTATTATATTCTGTATCCTTCATAGATCCCCAGTGGGGAGGATCTATCTAGATCCTGGGCAGGATAGAAAGACAGTCTCACTGTTGGTTAAGTCAGGCCTGCACCATTTAGAGGGAGGTGTGGAGTAGAAACCTGTGCCCTGGAATCAGCATGCCTGGCTGTGAATTCTCACACAAACATGGACCAGCTGAGTCATGTTCTGATATGTATTTAATATCTCCCTACTCGGGTTTCCTCATCTGTAAAAAGCAGACAATTACAACTCTATAGAGTTGTAACTAAAGGAATTAATACATATGAAGTGCTTAGAACAGTTCCCCGCACATGGTTGGAACTATAAAATGGTTATTTTGAAGAATCTGTAGGTCAAAGACAGAGCGATAGAAGGTGCTGTTTTCCAACGCCTGCAGGTTCTGAAGAGGTAGGGTTGGGTATGGAGGAGATAGCAGAATTGCTGATGCTGTCAAGGAGAATGGGATGACCCTTTGGGTAAACCCTATAAATGGTTTTAAAAGAGTCAATTCTGCAGGATCTCTGCTTTTATAGCTATTTAGGGGGAAAAAAAACTTAGATAAAGAAAGGGCCAGAGAAACAAAATTGTTATATTTTTAAAAAGGGGTTGGGCACAGTGGCTTATGCCTGTAATCCCAGCACTTTGGGAGGCCTAGGTGGTTGAACCACGAGGTCAGGAGTTCGAGACCAGCGTGGCCAACATGGCGAAAACCTGTCTCTACTAAAACTACAAAAAATTAGCTGGGCCTAGTGGCAGGCACCTGTAATCCCAGCTACTCAGGAGGCTGAGGCAGGAGAATCACTTGAACCTGGGAGGCGGAGGTTGCAGTGAGCCAGGATTGTGCCATGGTACTCCAGCCCGGGCGACAGAGTGAGACTCCATCTCAAAAGTCTGAGTTCTAATAAAATTTTGTTACCCAAAATTGGTCTGCAATAGTTTTTAGAGAGACAGCGGATTCTTAAAATGCTTGCTTATTTGTGGGAGGAGTTATTGTAGAGATGTAATAAGCTTGGTTAAGATGGCCCAAACGTTGACACAACTCCAGTGATTTATTTGGACTGGCAGGCTGGGAGGAGTTCTTTAGCAAGGTTAAATTTCAAAGCTCATAGGTCAGAGACATAAAGGGGCCAGTCAAGTGCAAAGGAAATCTCTAGCCAAAAGAAAGAAGTTAAGCACACCACCAGAAGTTACGCATACCTTCTTCTCTCTAAAGTTAAATCTAGATTGATTCAGATTTTGTAAATCATTTGTTTTGTGGCTGTTTCCCCCTTCTCCCCATCTTTAGTGGTAACATTTACATTTTGGGCCTCTCCTTCCTGCTCCTCCTTTTTTTGTTTCAAGCCAGGCAGGGCTCACGGAATGGAATAGAATATAAGTTTAATACCAGCTTAAGTTAAAACTAATTAGGGAAGCAAATCCGCTGCTCCGCTCCAAAATCAAACACTGCATACCAGAATCAAGTCAAAATGACTTTTAGATTGTCTGTTATTTGGGAATATCGGTACCGCTGCTCCTTCAATTACCAAGTCTAATTTGGAGTTGACTGCAAATTTAAGCACTTTTCGCAGGAGAAGTTCATGAGACATTCAGACTAAATCTAATTCATTTGTACAGCATTTCTTGGGCAAAGGTGGGTAGCTAGGGATTCGTCTAACTACAGGGTAGAGGAAAACTGCAGCACGAGGGACTTTCTCATGGTCTCTAAGCGAGGTGACAGCAGAAATGGAAAATGGGACGTGGTTCTCCCTAGCTGCACCCCGCACCGCCTCTTGGTTACCCATCTCGCCTGTGGGCGATTTGCCACTGTTCTCTGCTTCCATCCTTTCTCTGTCTTTGCCCAAACATACAGAGGCATTTGAACAACAACAGCAACAACAACCTGGTTATAGTAATGCTTACACATATAATGTTCATGAGACTCTCCATGCACTTCCTGTGAAACCTGGAGCCCGGGGTATTTGGATAAAATTGAAAGGACGCATACTAATTTGGACCCTGTGACAGCATTGTAACCAAGACTTACAGTTGCAAATGGTTGACAACTCAGCTATTGGGTGATAAGAGAGTGATGGAAATCTGATGTGATGGGATGACCCTTTCTGACAAGTGAACAAAGAAACCTGCATATCTATTTTTAACCAGGCTCTGGAGACTTCCAGTAATTGACATTTGGAGCTGAGCTCATACTTGTCCTAGTTCCTGGGGATATTTGCATCTCTTTCTGTGTTTGGGTTTTGTTTGTCTAATCCTTCTGAGCAGGTTGGGAAGGCATTAGCCTCTGCCTAGGCTCAGGACTTAGGGAAGAAGCTCTCCTTTCTCCCAGCTCCCTGCAGCCTCCTGCCATTGTCTCTGGCTGGGCCTTCGTGCATGATGTTTTATTCCAGCAGAAATGCAAATGCCACCTTGAGTTGTTGTGAGTTGCGATACCTGAGGGCCACTGATAAATCAGGTTTTATTGTTCGTACTTGTTATAGTGAGACAAAGAGAGACATCAAGGTTGGGTCCTTGAGTTGAAGTGCAGCAGAATAAAAGATAAAGCCAGAACTTGGTAGGTGGAGGCGTAGGAGAGTCAGAGGTCACCTCCAATCTCCCTTAAACTCTTATGTGGGCCCTTTGGCTGAAACTAGCAACCAAACTGACACCAGAAGCATATAAATTGTATTAGCTTTAAACGTACATAGAGATCTTCTCAAGAGAGAGAGATGAAGAAGTAGCCAAAGGAAGTTGCTTTTATACTTTTTAGACAAAGAATGATCAATTTGAGAAGAAATTAGAGGACAAAGAATAGGTGGCCAGGGGCAGTCAATTTCTACAGGAGTCACTAGGAGATATATGGGATGGGGGAGTATAAAAGTAATAGAAGTAAGGGTTACTTTGAGAAGTCTATTAATTCAGGTCCGTTGCAGGCCCCAGTGCCCAGTCTCTGGTGATGAGGGCTGTTTTCTCGCCTTGGGACAGGTATTGGACCCCTCCCAGAGGAATCTTTATGCTATGCTGCATGCAGGAAGAGACGCGTCAGCCCACCTGTTTTAAAACTGCAATTTCTAGAATGCGGTCAACTCAAAATAATCAATATAACAATCTGGTGTATTTTAGGATGGCGCATCCTTCACTCCTTCAGAGGCTGCATGCAAACAATTCTCCCAAAAGGAAGTGACTGGAATGAACTGCAGAGTCTGTGAACCCAGCCTTGGGCCTCCCTTTCTTCTTTTCCCTCTTCCCTGGGGCTGCTCATGTTCCTGATCAGCTTTCCTGTATTGGGTCTCTTATTCTGCCTCTTCCTGAATAAAACCTCTTCCCATGCAACGATTCAATGATTTATCCATATCAAGATGCAATGGACACACAGAGTTTCTGTGTTACTTCTCAGCATGTTTTTAGTATTTGAACAAGGACAAGGATGAAACCCAAAGGAGTAAACCTTTTGTCTGGGAATTCCAGATACCTAGTGGGGGTGAAATTCTCAGCTTAAGGTGGAGGCTAGGCTTTTTCTGGAAATACTGAAATATCAGCATTTCAGTATTTGGGCCTCTGCTGCTTCTATATAGATCAGAGCAGTCTCCATGAAGATGGAGGGCAAAGGCTGTGAGAACTGGAAACTATGACGATGCTGTTCTATTCTTCTCAACAGGCCACCAGAGACATCATTCAGGAAACACAAATCTCTTCACTCCAGCTGAAAAGCCAGAAGTAATTTCATGGCTCTGAAAGAGCAAAATCTTTACAATGATCAACAAGGCCCCAGCAAAGTCCAGCCTTCTCTGGCAATCTTGGCCTCTCTCACTTTTCCAGTCTTCTTTCGGTTCCTCAAATGTACAAGCCATCTGCAGTCAGGCATCCCCCTCTGTCTGCGAGGTGCTTCCTCACCCGTCACCTCCTCCCCATTCCCCCGCACTGTCTGTCTACCTAGATAACTGCAAATCGCCATGTAGACAGATCAAATGTCACTTCCTCCTGGAATGCTTTCATGATTGCTTATTTGCTCTGTTCTTATCCATACAGTGCTGAGACAATTTGCAATAATTTGCTAACTGTCTAAGTATCCATCTCTACAAGGACAAAAACTGCATATGAATTGCTCACCATTGATATCTCCATCTCTACCACCTGCCAGACCCAGGAAGCACAAAAAGAAGTCCTTATGGGACCCACAGATTATATTGAAATCCTGATTGAATAATTACCGTCATGATTATTACTTTACTATCGGAAAGAAACTTAGAGGTGTCCTCAAAAACATATTATTTTCTTTTGTAAATTTGATATGTATGTGTATATATACAGATATGAATGTACAATATTGGGGAAATATTTCATTTTTCAATGCATCTTTTGCATCTACTGTTTTACTTGTTCCTCAGAAAAATTCTGTGAGAAGCTGACGTATTTTATTGTGAGGAAATTCAAATATATATGTTATACAAATATACGTAGACAACATACACTAGTATATTATATGGATACTATATATTATATAAGTATTTTATATACACTAATTTACTAGTATGTTATATATTATCATTATGTATTATATGTACACATTTATGAGTATATTATATATTTACCTAAAGCCACACTGCAAGCTAGTTTCAAAGATAGAATTCATTACTGAATTTTATAATCAAGAGTGATGATTAAGATGGTGATGACAGTGTGTGGGTGTTGTTGAAAAGACTGCCTCTAGACACCCTTCCTTTTGTGTTGGCGTGTAAGGATGGGTCTTTAATTTTTGTACTGTCTTTCACGATTTGTTTGTGATAACAAATCGATGACCGCTATGAGAAGTCTTTCATTGCTGACTTTTCTGTAAAGTGAGAGAGGATAAAGCAGAAGTCAGCTGGGAAGTAGCTGAGACCACAATGTGTTGGTTGCACAAGTAAGCTGTTAAATACACACCTCACCCAGACCTGCAGTTTACTGAGAAGGTAGGTGGTCCATGGTTTGGATGGATTATTCTGAAAACAAATGGATATGTAATTTTGTAGATGAAATTAGGAAGAGCAAAGAATGTCACATATGTGTATCAAATACTTTGCTAAGTACTTTCATAGGTTTTGTCTTTCTTATTAATCCTCCTTGCATCCTGAGAGATGTTGGTTTTGTTATTTACTTGTTCCAGATGAAGGAATCAAAGCGGAGATCAAAGTCAGTTCGCCTGCATAAAGTCACAGGCGCCACCTGATTTACGGGACTCTTCTACCAATCTGAGTGCAATTAATCAATTCCATTGGCTTCAGTTCTTTTCCTGGAGTATTTTATAGTGAAACTGAATATTCTATCATAGATTTACTGTCGTATTGGGCAAGTTTTTAGGATCTACGAAATCAACTGACTGCTATTTAGCTAGGGCTTGATGTTATCACACCACCTGCTAAGGCCTGAAGGTGTGTGCCCCACCCCCCAATTTATATGTTAAAACCTACTCTTCTTCGGGAGGCTGAAGTGGGCGGATCACCTGAGGTCAGGAGTTCGAGACCAGCCTGGCCAAACG
The DNA here is from genome assembly GCF_006542625.1 of Nomascus leucogenys. Classification (NCBI taxonomy): domain Eukaryota; kingdom Metazoa; phylum Chordata; class Mammalia; order Primates; family Hylobatidae; genus Nomascus; species Nomascus leucogenys. Next base: position 104,592,842 of record NC_044389.1, read on the forward strand.
TGGTAAAACCCCGTCTCTACTAAAAGTACAAAAATTAGCTGGGCGTAGTGGCACATGCCTGTAATCCCAGCTACTCAGGAGGCTGAGGTGGGAGAATTCCTTGAAGCCAGGAGATGCAGGCTGCAGTGGGCTGAAATCTGACTGTGTCACTGGACTCCAGCCTGGGTGACAGAGCAAGACCCTGTCTCAAACAAAACAAAACCAAAAACCTAATCTCCAAGGTGATGGTATTGGGGGGGTGCTGCCTTTGGGAGGTAATGAGGTCATGAGGATGAGGCCCTCAAGAATGAGATTCATGTCTTTATAAAAGAAACCTCAGAGAGCTAGCATCCTTTTGCCATGTGAGGATGCAGCTACCGACTGGCAGTCCGCAACCTGAAAGAGGTTCCTCACCAGATGCTGCATCTGCCAGCCTCTTGACCTCAGACTTCCCAGCCTCTAGAACTGTGAGAAATCAATTTCTGTTGCTTAGGAGACCCCAAGTCTAGTGTATTTTGTTACAGCAACCTGAACAGACTAAGATATCAACCTCACCGATGCCCACAGACTGGACTCCGTCCAGCTTCCAATTTGCACACTGGCCTTAAGCAACGCTTCGGTGCCCACTTCACGAGCTGGGTTTTCTGGGGCCCTCCTTACTGACAATGGACAGCTTCTCATTCAAGAGCTGCTTTGGTAATGTATCACTCATTCTTCATTCATCTGTCCCATTGCAAACATCCTGCAAAACACTACTACCATGCTGGCAATTCCTACCCTTGTTAATGTCTCCATCTTCTCATTTATTACCCTCTATATTCAGGCTTTATGCTCAACATACCCCAAACTCAGGTCAGATGCTTGCTATGGGTGGACACCCACTTTTTTTTGGTCTCCTTCTAAAGCAGGAGGAGACAAAAGATTAACATGTGTTAATCATGATACCAAGCATCTTAAACATATTTGGTTTTCTAATCCTTAAATATGTACCTTAAAAATCACCATAATCCTAGGAATATGGCGATTTCCCATTTCTCTGAAAAGAAAACTGAGATAATGTAAGAAAAATAAGTTCCTCGAGGACACACAGGTTGAAGGAGGTTGAGCTGGTATTTGTTTGTTTTTTCGAGACAGAGTCTCACTGTCACCCAGGCTGGAGTGCAGTGGCACAATCTTGGCTCACTGCAACTTCTGCCTCCCCAGTTCAAGTGATGCTCATGCCTCAGCCTCCTGAGTAGCTGGCATTACAGGCGTGCACCACCATGCCCGGCTAATTTTTGTATTTTTAGTAGAGATGGGGTTTCACCATCACGGCCATGCTGTTCTCTAACCCCTGACCTCAAGTGATCTGCCCACCTCAGCCTCCCAAAGTGCTGAGATTATAGGCATGCACCACTGTGCCCAACCATGAGCTGGTATTTTTTGCATGCAGGTGGTCTGTTTTCTGGTCCTGCACTGGTGTCAACCATTGTGTACTGATGGGATGCTTGATGGGAGCAGGTAGGCATTTGTGCCTTGATTCTCTACTTTTATTTTGGCACTCACTGTATCGTATACAGTGTATTATTTTAATCTATGTGTGTGCATACACACAATAATGCTTAGTAAGATGTATAGATAATCTTAATCATGTAGGCTGATAGACTAGGAAACATGTTTGATTTGCGCAAGAAAACTCAAGCCTCTAACTCAAGGAAGCTACAGTCTGGAGGACATCGTATGCTGGAGGGTAACACCTGCAATTTGGGCATCGTAATGAACCAGTCACAAAGGGAAAGGTGCAAAGTTCTGGGAATTTCTAAGGTGAGGTAGAGAATCTTCTGGCAAGGAGGAAACCTATATAGTCTTGGAAGCCAATGAAGAAGAGGAGAGAGGTCAGAATTCAGAAAAATGATACAAAGAGGAATAGTATTACTGGGGTCTGTAGCTCCTAGCACCCATATATGGACATTACAGCTTATGTTCCACAGAGATGGTCATCAGTTTAAACCTCATTCTCAATCTTGTATATCCTGAAACCTGCCACTGGAGTCTCTGCATGTAGATCTGACTGGTGCTTGGAATGTCCTCCACCTATACTTGTTGAATGAAATACTTCCTATGGGATTTCATGTTTGATTTCTGTTGAAATTCAGTAGGAACACGTTATGTATAGATATAGAATTTTGTTCACATGTACATATTTCATTAAATTTGTTGCATAATGTGGAATGAACTTTCAATTCTATTGAAATTCCTTGGCTGAATAGAGGGCTTTGTTTGAGGAGGTTGGTGTACACTCTCAGTTATTTGCTAATCCAGGTTCTTCAGTGAATCTGTTTTGGGTCGTGTGATTTGAATGCCTTTTCTGGTGTTAGCTTAGGAGTAAATTCATTGTCATAAACTATCCATGAGTAACTCTTGTTCATGTCTTTAGCCTGCATGTTGAAAGTATTTCATAGTGCTATGAAGTATATTCAAATACTAGTTTTCATTTTTCATGTTATGATTTTGTAAAATGTGCTTTTTAATTTGATATACTGCAAAGATGGTATGGTTTAGCTCTGTGTCCCCACCCAAATCTCATGTTGATTTGTAATCCTCAGTGTTGGGGGAGGTACCCGGGCGAGGTGATTGGATCATCAGGGCAGATTTTCCCCCTTGCTGTTCTCATGATAGTGAGTGAGTCCTCATGAGATCTGATGGTTTAAAAGTGTGTGGCACTTCCCTCTCCACTCTCTCTCTCTCCTGCCACCAAGTGAAGAAGGTCCTTGCTTCCCTTTCCCCTTCCACCATGATTATCAGTTTCCTGAGGCCTCCTGGTAATGCTTCCTGTCAAACCTGCACAGCTGTGAGCCAATTAAACCTCTTTTCTTCATAAGTTACCCAGTCTCAGGTAGTTCTTTATAGCAGTATGAGGATGGACCAATACAAAAGGTAACAAAAATTATGGTACTCAGAAATGATACCATTTTTTTTCTTCTTTAAAATTTAAATTTAACTACTTTTTTTTTTAAAGAGAGAGATAGGGTCTTGTTCTGTTGCCCAGCCTGGGGTGCAGTGGTGTGAGCATGGTTCACTGAAGCCTCGAATTCCTGGTCTCAAGCAATTCTCCTGCCTAAGCCTCCCGAGTAGCTGGGACTACAGGCATCCACCACCACACCCAACTAATTAATTAATTTTTTTTTTTTTGGTATACACAGGGTTTTGTTTTGTTGCTCAGGCTGGCCTCAAACTCCTGGCTTCAAGTGACACTCTTGTCTCAAAGTGTTTGGATTACAGGCATGAGCCACTGAGCCCAGCCAAAAAAAAGTGGCTAGTAACATTTATTTTCATACAATCAATTATATCATCATGAGTTGGTTTAAAGTATTGGTTCAATTCTTAGGGATGCTAAATACTGTAAATATTACAAAAGTGCCATGAATAACTGGTGATCAAGGAGTAATGCATTGAAGTCCCTCTGTTGTACCCAGGACTTTCTCTGTACTGGACATGCATCAGCTATTCAATTGGTTTACTCTGTTGTGGTATAATGATACCTATCAATTTGGGAGTCTAGTTAAACACACAAACTGGAGGAGGCTGGGTCGGGTCTGGGCAGCACTGGAGGGCAGTGGTTATAATTTGTTAGCATCTTTCTTCCTGACTGTGGTCAAGGCAGTGGCATCTTGGAAATGTCATAGCTTTTCTTCACTGTCCCCTATGTGGAAAAGCAGTCCAGATCTGTTTATAAACAAGCACTGTATCTCCTACCTTAAAGGATTCTGCAACGTGAGATATACTGATAGTTTCAAGCCGCAGTTACAGGACCTACAGTTCTTGCTTCGATAAGAGAGAACTTAGTCCATCGGCTGTCATGTTAAAATGAAAGAAATGCGGGTAAAATCCTAAATCCAAGAATAAAAACTCCAGACTGACTATAACAAAACAGATTCTTGTGACTCAGGGAATTGTTTAACCATGGTGATAAACTTGTTCACAAATATCATAAATGTAGCAGCAGTAGTAGCCCTTGCTGTGAGTCTGTACTTTAGAAAGAACAATGGTAAGGCTTTGTATGCTTGAATCACAAGTCAGAATAGGAGACATCATTTTGCTCTCTGCTCTTTTGAGAAGATCCATTGTTCCTATTTGCAGAAATTCCCAGACATTCTGGCTGTTCTGATCATTTTTCTTTCTCATGCCTCAGGTGGCAAACTGACAGTGGGTAGGAGAGTGCAAACACTGGGGCAATAGAAATTATGTAAATGTTGCATCCCAGCAACAAAACTTTCAACCCCTTGAGGTCTTTTAGACAGCATTAATTCTAGAAATTAGATACAAAATTTAACTTTTTCATGCTAATAATGATTTCATAAAGAAAAACTCGTTAGTAAAGGTGACAAATATGAAGTTCTATTGAACATTTAAATTCAGGAATCTCAGTGAGTGCCCTAGGGAGATATTTACCCAGCCAATGACTCTCTGATGTTATTAAGAAGTAATTTATTCAAGGAAGTCTCCATTCATGAGTTTACATAAGAACAATACCTACTTTTCAAAGGCTTGTGTTCTCAGTATAGAACACATCTAATTTACAATGACTTTTGGTTAAAATTTTCATTAGGTTGGTTCAATAGTATTTGATAATTTTAATTCAGTTTTATGAGATCCCGGGTTCCCATTTACAGGAAGAGAAAATGCATAGGAAATAAATTTTTAAAGAGCAAATTCATCTCTCAAGTGGGCTCTGTTAATTTCAGTAGCAAATCTGAGGTGGAGGAAAGTTAATGTTTAGTATTTCTATGGCAGTCTGTTTGGGCAGAGGTGACCGGTATCCTTTAGAAACAATTCAGGTCCACTGTATCAGCACTTTGCATGTGCCCATCTGTGCAGCACTTCCACAAGGGACTCTTTGGTGAAATACTGAAATGAAAAAACAGCACCACATTTTAAGTGTGGGGTGTTTTCATGGGCACAGAAAAGCAGAATCAAAACAGGTAAGAAGCGTATGCTGCCGGTTCCTGAAACGAGGGTTAGGGAGCATACAATGGCCAGAGATCAGGAATTTGGGTAGGAAAACCACTATGTAAGATTTCATCAAGAAGGTGGGATCAGGGCAGACTCAGAGTTCCACATATAAGAAGATAGGGCTGGGCACGGGACCGGTCATCCCAGTAGAGTGGAATGAGCCTTTTGTAGCACAAATCTGACTTCCTGCTTGTATCAGTCTATTTTCATGCTGCCATGAAGACACATCTGAGACTGGGTAATTTATAAAGAAAAGAGGTTTAATTGACTCACAGTTCCACATGGCTGGGGGGCCTCAGGAAACTTACAATCACGGTGGAAGGTGAAATAGGCATGTCTTACATGGTGGCAGGTGAGAGAAGCAAGAGCCAAGTGAAGAGGGGAGCCCCTTATAAAACCAGATCTCATGAGAACTCACTCACTATCACAAGGATAGTATAGGGGAAACTACCCTATGATTCAATTATGTCCACCTGGTCCCACCCTTGACACCTGGGGATTATTACAACTCAAGGTGAGATTTGGGTGGGGACACAGAGACAAACCACGTCACTGCTCCAGAAGGGAAGATATCAGGGATGCGGTGATCACAACCCTGCCAATGTAATGGGAACTTTGCCCAGTTTGACTGGAAATAAAACAAGTTAACAAGAGATTGCAAAAAAACAAAACAAAACAAAAACCCAACCCCCTCCCCCCCAAAATATCCAAAAACCCGAAGCCACAGAAAATTAAAGATTTTAGCAATGAAGTTTCCAGGTAAAGCTACCTGGTTTAGACTTCCAAGGTAATAACTTCAAATGTTTTTCCCAAGTAATCTGCACTCCTATCAAAACTCTCCCAATTTTTTCAACCAATTGAAAGGATCTATTTGCCAACAACGAAATCATCTTCTCACGTTATTACCACCGTGTTGACACTGTTGAATTGTAAATAAAATGTCCTGTCACATTAAGCAGCACTGTCCTGAAAAGTTAGCTGCGATTTGCTTAGCTGCGATCACCCTCAATGAAAGATCGAGGAGGGCAAGCCACTCCCAGGCCACCATGACCATTCTGAACTGGCCTCTTTCCCCTGACTCTTCAGGTAAAGGAAGAGAACTAGGAAACAACTATTCCGTGAATTTGATCAATGCAGAAAACCAAACTAGATTAGACACCTTCTAAATATCAGTTTCCCCCAACTAACAGTCTTATATGTGTTTCTTCTCTTTATTTAGCTCACGAAAGTGGCTGTGGTCTACTTAGAAAACAGATTCTTTCACACTTGTCTCAACCCACAGCAAAGAAGGAACTGGCTTCTTTCTCAGTAGGAGGCCTGGGCTATAAAATCAGCCTCATATTAAGGTGAATTCAAAAGAATATCTCCTGAATTTTTAGGGCTTGGCCTTTGGGACACCATATAAAACCTTTGAAACCAAAGTCAAAAGCCCTGTGTGTTAGTTGGGCATGGACTTTGCAATCTGTCTAAAATACATTCTGATAGTATTAGAAGTGAATCTACAGAATATATCGTATGTGATTGCCATTGTCATTATAAGTTACGGCTCTGTATTTTATAGTACATAATAAAATGAAATGATAAAAGTGACATTAAACTTAGAATTTCAGTGCTTAAATCACACATTTGATTCATCATTTGGCAGCTAAATGTCTCTTAAGTACTGTGGAAAGTTTTATGATTTAATGTTTGCCTAAAGAATGGAAAGAAATGGGTAAAGCTGTGTCACTAAGTACAGTTGAACGATGCTGCATAAAACCACCAGAAAGCAGATGACGGTCTAGTTTCCTTTGGCTTCTGAGAAGAGAAAGACCAAAATCTGAGCTGCTCTGTATACTTCTGGCCTCCTGGTTCCTAGAGGATCATCAAAACCACACCATGCACAGAATAAGCATAGGTTTACCTGCTTTCTTACCACTGCACTTAACTTGCCCTGACAACTTTTTGAAGCCCTTCATTATGCCTAAGAAACTGATATTTTGGTCTCTGGTGGTTGTTTGTACTTAGCCTCCTGTCTTTGTTGGTTTTGCTCCAACCAAAGAGAATCCACTGAGATATGGGAAATCTTAACTCTCAATGCTTAAAGGCTCAATGAACTAGCTCCTAGTGCTGTGAATAGGATGTGACTGCAGGGTTTTCTGAAAACCTTGTTGACTATGCACCTGTTTCTCAGATTTAGGAGCTTCAAAATAGGATGTTCTATTCTTGGGATGGGAGCTGGCCTAATTTGACAAAGCTCTTGTTGCTATTTTTTTTTTTTTTTTGAGACAGGGTCCTGCTCTGTCACCCAGGCTGGAGCACAGTCACGTAATCTCAACTCACTGCAGGCTCAACCTCCTGGGCTCAGGCAATCCTCCCACCTCAGCCTCCTGAGTAGCTGGGACCACAGGTGCATGCCTCATGCCCAGCTAATTTTGTTTATGTTTTGTAGAGATGGGGGTCACATAATATTCCCTAGGCTGAATTCCTGGACTCAAGCTATCCACCCACCTTGTTGTCTCAAAGTCCTGGGATTACAGGCGTGAGCCACTGTGCCTGGCTCATTATTTATTACTTTTTAAACTTTGTTTTACTGAACCTTCTGGCAATGGAAATCGTTTTCCATATCCTGACCCCCACAGTCATTGCTCAAATGTCTGGTAAGAAGGCAGGATGTAGAACAGTAGTGTCTGGTTTCCAAACTCACTTTGTTTGGGCTCTGGCTACAATTAGAGAATCGTATATCAAATCGCACATTGATAGAGGAACAATGTAATTCGTGGTGCAATCTGATGATGATTCTAGAGGATTTGTGAAAGTCCCATTACTCCCTATAATGTTGGCTCATCTGTTGACTCCTACTGAAATAGCTGCAGTCCTCCATCATCCGTGCTTCATCCCTTCATCCCAAGGTAGGAATCCCTGTGATATGTAAAGGTTGTAACATAGATAATTCCCTAAGGTGTTATTAATCATAACTAAAGGTACAGAAAGTATGTGTGATTTTTCATGTGTGGGGTGGGACTAGGAGTCCCTAAAGGTAGAAATTCTGAAAAGGAGTGGAAGGAAAGAGAAACAGTAAAGAGGAAAAAGGAGAAGAAATAGAAAATCCAGAGGTCCTGGGGACCCTCTTGCTTGACGACTTTTGCCTTTGGTCCTCCTGTTGACAAAACTCTAAGGTTAAAGAATCTAAATTGCTTTTTGTCACCTTCTCAGTTAGAGAGGCTAATCCTAATATTAATGAACACACCTGAGCAATGAAATCATAAGTTTTTTTTCTTTCATAACCAAGCCCATCATATATCACCTACATTACAACTGCTATCCACGCAATGCATATGTGTTTTAGGATTAAGTAACTTTTTCTTTCCCATCTGTGCTCTAAAACTGTGCCATATGTCACCTGACAACGTATTTTCCATTATTCTTTTATTCAGTTCACTGCATGTTATTCCTCTTGCCCCTTGAAAATGAGCCTGTCTGTAATCAGAAATCACTTCCTCTCACAGCTCAGTGCACCTACTGTAGATGTGGCAAATACGTGTTTATGGGGCTGGTAATTGGATTAAAACATTGAAAAGAAACAGAAAGATGGGCTGTATTGAAATGAATGGAAAACACAAGCATGAAAATCAACAAAACCAAAATGAATTAAAAGCTCCAATGAATGAAATCGCTATTAATAGGAGTTATTTATCAGTAACAATGCCCTGGATTTTGCAGTGCTCAACATTCAATTGCAATGACATTTAAAAACCTAAGTGGAGGAGGAAAATAATTTTTGAACAGACTTTCTGTGAGAATGTTTTGAAAATGGCTGATCAGTTTCTGTGTATCTTCTGGCTGCCTTTATGCTGTTCATAAGTCTTCCTTGCCCCTGGATATTGAAATACTATAGTAGGGAAAATGTCCTGTGTTAAATTATTTAAGAGGGCAAATTAATTATTCTCTTAAATTTGGGTGCTATTTTGAAACTTGAAATTAGAGAAAAGAGAAAGCAAGTGTGATCTCTTTTCACAGAGTCTTGCTGCGTGCTGTGAGTGTGGCACTGGGGGCTTGCTGGTCCATGTTGTCAATCCAGGAGTGGTGGAGTTCATATACAGCTGATTGCTTCCATTCTCAAAACAGACCCATAGAATTCAGTTTCAGAACAGTCTTCTAATACTGTTATTCAAAATACCTTTTACAAAGAAGCCGACGTTTTGGGGGAAACCCAAGAAAACACCCAGCAATAGAACAAAAGCGATCATAATACAGAAATGTGCAAACAGTCATCCAGGGATGCTGATATCCAACAACAAGTAGGCTCTTATGTAAATGTGATCCAAAGACACAACGGATCAGATTCAACAGTAAACTGAATCCAGAAGAAAAAAAAATGCAAAGAGAAACAACAGAAATGTTTATATCCCAGGAACAACAAAAAGCAGAAAATCAAAGCCAAGCGAATAAACCACCCTCACTACTTGTCTAGCAGGTGCTCTTCAAATGGAACACCTTCAGTCTGCGCAAGAAGCAAGCTCTTACCTGATGGGCCGGATCACTCCTTTGTGTAGCTCTGTAGACCTAAATATGAAGAAAATAGAAGCAATGAAGCACAGTCCTCCAATTTGTGAAACATGCTCTATGCTAACATGTAATTTTTTTAAGAATTGTTCTTTAAGAAAAACGGTGAAGCAATGGGTAACAACTAAGTGAGATTAATTTTGTATTATTTTCTCTTGTAAATTTCTCATTGTGCTCACTGACCTACAGTGAACGCAGAAGTGAAATTTACTTGTGGAAGCCTTGTTGTTCCCTGTCAGACTAAAATAATATTGCTGAATTAATTGATATTTGATTTCTACTACATCTACGCAAATAAGATTTTACTCAGGTTGGTCCATATTACATTGAGGATTTTGATACCTGTTGGCTACCTTCTATTTTACCCTATCAATTAAATGAGAGGTAAAGAAGAAAATTCAAGCCCTTCTTCTGCCACAGAAATTCTGTCTAGAGACTTAATGTCAGAGGATTATTGTGGAAATCTCTTAATCTGTTTTATTTTGATGGTAAAATCTAGAACATTAGCCAGTTGTTTGGGTCAAATGTTTACTGAAATCCATTTACTACATGTAAACTTTTTTATTTTTTTAGCTAAGCAATACAAACAAACTTGGTTCCAAAATGGGTTTTAAATGAGTTACAACTCATTTTCATGGTTGTCAGTGGTATAAGATTGATGAATTAGAAGCTGTGAGGAATATGCTATTATAAATGAAAAACCTGAACTTCATTCTAGAATGCTTGAATTCATGAACCTAGACTAGGGCTTGGCAAACTGTAGCCCATGGGCCAAATCTAGCCTGTTAGCCTCTGACTTGTGAGCTAAGAATCATTTTTACTTTTTTAAATGGTTAAAAAAATCAAAAGAACAGCACTATTTCATGGCATGTGAAAATTTTATGAAATTAAAATTTCAGGCCAGGCGCAGTGGCTCAAGCCTGTAATCCCAGCACTTTGGGAGGCCGAGGCGGGCGGATCATGAGGTCAGGAGATCGAGACCATCCTGGCTAACACGGTGAAACCCCGTCCCTACTAAAAATACAAAAAATTAGCCGGGCGTGGTGGCAGGCACCTGTAATCCCAGCTACTCGGGAGGCTGAGGCAGGAGAATGGCGTGAACCCGGGAGGCGGAGCTTGCAGTGAGCCAAGATTGCGCCAATGCACTCCAGCCTGGGGGACAGAGAAAGACTCCGTCTCAAAAAAAAAAAAAAAAAAAAAAAAAAGAAATTAAAATTTCATTGTGCACCAATAAAGTTTTCTGGAGCACAGCCATGTGCACTTGTTTATATATAGTCTGTGGCTCCTTCCATGCTATGAGGGCAGTAGGTGAGTAGTTGGAATGGAGAGGGTATGACCTGCACATCTTAAAATATTTACAACCTGGCCCTTTTAGAAAAGTGTACTAACCCCTGACCTGGGCAGTCATTGATTTCATCTCGGTTGGAGGTTTGGAGGCAGATAATGTGATGAGACCCTAACAACTGACGCTGATCAATAAGGTAGGTGAATGCTAACTTTTCAAACCATTAAAATAAAAAGAACTGTATTTTGTCCTGGGGCCCGTAGGTCACTCACAGCAGTCTATGAGGGGTATAAACATGAATAAATGGAGTCCTTAACTATCTGTGCTGGAAGTCCTAGGCTGAATTCATTGCTGTACTTTAGATACTCATCAATTCTACTCTTCATCTGATAAGACTTTATTCTTAATATTTGATAAGAGTATCTAGATCATTAATTCAGTACAGAATAAATAAAAACTCTTGAGAGAAGCAAATCAAAATATTTAAGTATATATCTAATTATTATTCACATGAGGAATTTGCATGAAGCTAAAAAAGTCTACATATTTCTGTGACTTATACAAATAATACTTAAGCATTTGTATGAAATTGAAAAATGTTCACAACCAAACTATATTTTTAATGAAAAGATATAAACACATAAACATACCTATTCATATATATGTAGTAAACAATTAACCTTGCTGAAAGAGAGCTCTGGTCTTTTCCCTTGGCCCTGGGAAATTACGGCTAAGTTCTCGGAATGTCCTGTTTGATATGAGTGTCACTGTTTACCTGGGCCCCTTGGACTGCACCAGATGGGCTATGCTAACAATGTGATTTATGTCAGGGGCCTTGGGCCATGCACTATCCGAGTGATTTTTGGTGAAGCTGGAGACAAAGGCCTTGCATAGGTCAACCGTGTTTTTGTAACCAAGCCCCAATAAGAACTCTGGACAACAAGCTTGGTGGGCTTCTGTGGTTGGCCTATAGCATACAAATTGTCACACACCATGTTTCTGGGAGAAGTAAGCACTGTCTACAAAACTCCAGTGGGAGAGGATTACTAGAAGCCTGGCTCTTGGAACTGTCCTGGATCCTGCCCCATGTGCCCCTCCCCTTGGCTGATTTTAATCTGCATCCTTTCACTATAATAAACCAAAACTGTTGAGTATGAGCACTGTTGTGAGTTTTGTGATCTTTCTAGAAAATTTTCAAACCTGAAGGTAGTCTTAGGGATCCCTAAACTTGCAACTGGTGTCAGAAGTAGGAGTGGTCTTGGGGACCCCCAAACTCTGCAGTACATATACATTTTTTTATTTGTTTATGCACATACACACATACATACATACATACATACAAATCATGCTACCAGGGTTTTGTGCATGTTTTGGGGAGTGGATAGCATGTGGATTCTAGAATGCTAACCATTCTTGATCTGGTGGTGGTTAAATGAGTATTAATGTATCATTATTCTTTAACCTGTAAATATACATTTTATATACTCTTCTGTATTTATAATATCACAGTATTTTAATAAAGAGGAAAAACTCTCCATAGAGCAAGATATTCACACACATTCACACAAGGTTCAGTGCAGCAACTAAAGCATTCACCTATACCAGAGATTACCATACTAAGTTGAAGGAGAAAAACGAATAATGTAACATTCATGTATTTATCGTGTATTTTTCAATGGACAGCGATGTGTATCACCATGTACCGCGTATCTGCTGAATATATTTAAAAGAGTATTATAAGTAACAGTTTTATTTTGAAATGTCAATATTGTGTTGATAATTGTGGAAACTAAATGACGGATATATGAGGGTTCATTATCCTGGTGTGCTTTGGGTATGTTCACATTTTTTCATGATAAAAAAGCTTTTTAAAATTAAAACAGAGCCGGGCATGGTGGCTCACACCTGTAATCCCAGCACTTTGGGAAGCCAAGGCGGGCGGATCACTTGAGGTCAGCCTGGCCAACATGGTGAAACCCCATCTCTACTAAAAATACAAAAATTAGCTGGGCACGGTGGAGGGTGCCTGTAGTCCCAGCTACTCGGGAGGCTGAGGTGGGAGAATGGCTTGAACCCAGGAGGTGGAGGTTGCAGTAAGCCGAGATCGCATCATTTCACTCCAGCCTGGGAGACAGATCGAGACTTTGTCACAAAAACAAAAACAAAAAACAAAACATAAAAAGATTACCATTTTATCCTTAGTCTTATTACTCAGGGGCTACTGCCTATTTTTCATGAAGAGAGCAGTCACTAAGATGTATTCAAACTGGAGATATATCATCCTGCACCATCTCCCACCATTCTCAATAAATTATAGCCACCGGTTTATAAATAAACAAGTATTATCTTAGCTTTTTACAACAATATGCTAAAGTGGGGGGTGGAGATAAACAAAACTCTCCTGAAATCCCTTTATTTTAGCTTAGTTTTTCAAGGACCATAATCACAATTCCCCTGGTCATGTGAGGGAATTGGTTTTGATTTGTTTTATTTGCTCTTTTCTGGAGACTTAGAAATTCTGTTCTACTGCTTATATGTGTATCCTGGAATGGAGTATTTGATTCATCTTATTTTGACCTCATTGTAGCAGCATAAACCCCATCTGTGCGGGTTAAATGACTCCAAATCTCAGATCCCCAGTAGATCCCAAAAGGATCCTAACAGAGAACTGTAACTTCCTCCATGAACAGGAACTGGGATCTCTCCCCCTATTTAATCACCTATCCAAGTTCTGGGAATACTGTGTGCTTAGGTGAACAGTTTTTTTTTTTCTTTTTTTTTTTTTGAGACAGAGTCTCACTCTGTTGCCCAGGCTGGAGTGCAGTGGCGCGATCGCTGCTCACTGCAAGCTCCGCCTCCCGGGTTCACATCATTTTACTGCCTCAGCCTCCTGAGTAGCTGGGACTACAGGCGCCCGCCACCACTCCCGGCTAATTTTTTTATTTTTAGTAGAGACAGGGTTTCACCGTGTTAGCCAGGGTGGTCTTGATCTCCTGATCTCGTGATCTGCCCGCCTTGGCCTCCCAAAGTGCTGGGATTACAGGCGTGAGCCACCGCACCCAGCCTTAGGTAAACAGTTTTTAATGGATTGATCACAAGCAAAATTCAACCCTATCAACAGTCAGTCTCCTTCACTCACAGAGATGCATTTGGTGCAGTTTCTGGCCTTTTGGCCATCATTGCATATCTACTTTGTGGGGACCTTGGGTCGTGCACTAACACACTGACATTGGTGAGGCTGGAATCAAAGATCAGCCCTGCAGATGGTCAACCATGTTTATGTAACCGAGCCCCCTATGTGTACTATGTGCAGCGCTTTCCGTGGAAAGACCACCATCATCTTTCAGGTAGCAAAGACCGGCTGCAAAATAACATAATTCTTTATAGCCAGATCATTGAACTTTAGCAGTCACCAGTGCTTACTATCTGACAAATCTGATTACTGCCTGAAATATAGATGCTGTAATACGGTCACAGTAAGGCAAAACAATTTTAAATGTTCATTTAACTTCTTAAAATGTCAGGTATAATTTCTTGACCTTAAAACAATCAAACAAACCGAAAACACAATTTGGAAACAATTTTCGCTAGATATTGGGATCCATAAGTATCTCCTATAAAGTAATTTTACAGGCAATAAAGAGAAAAAGATTATAAAGATGGCTAGATAGCTAACTGAGTAGAATAGTCAGAATATGCCAAAGAAGCAGAGAGTTTTGCCACAGGCTTGCACCAGTAGTCTGCTCAGGCAGAGTAATACATATACACTAAAGATGGTAACTTACTAGGTCATGTTATAAAGTGACTGTCTTGCAAAAGTCACCCAGATTGACTGTCACAAGTCAATTCCTGGCAATTGCATTACCTGTCTTCATCTGATTCCATTGTTCATATAGTCCTAAATAATCAGGCTAGTCTCATTGATTAGTGGCTTGTTCTGGCCAACTGAGCAACTCAATCAAATTGACCCTGTGGCAACTTGTTTCATTGCTTAGCAGATAACAGCTAGGATTCCCCCAAAGCCTGAGTCAGCCATCTTTGAGCATGTAAAGCAATAAACATGAGGCTGCTTCCAAGCAAAGAGCACAGTTGTAGAGAACAAACCACTGGGTGGCACTACCGCATGTGGTTTCAAGGAGAGCTTGGCTACACTAATGGAGGATCTCAAATCTTAACCTGTGTTGACAATCATTCAGTGGAATTTGCAGGTACTCTGATTTCTGGGTCCCACTCCAGAGACACTGATTCAATATTCTGTATTGGGGCCGCAGGGATATGCATTTTTCAGTAAGTACCTAAATAATTCTGATTGTGATTGTCTCAGAGAATCTTAGAGAAATACAAAGCTTTATTTGCCCTGTGGTCCAAACCTCAACAGTCAGAACTGCTTCTACCTTTCCAAAAGGGGCAGTTGGTTTCTACTATCACCATTCAATTCATGGGCTTATGTCAGGGCCTTTAAGCAGCCATAAATTCTATGATCCAGTAGAAAAGGTTGTAGCCCAAGGCTCTGTCCACAAGCCGTAAGACCCACTCAGCCAGTGTATAAATGGTACTTACTTGGTTTCTATGTAAATGATGTGAACCTCCAAAGTATTTTATTAACGTCCTGTAACTGTATATTCTAATGTCCCCAGAGAATAATCTTGGCTTATTTCTCTCTGCAGACTATACATTGCCATAGCCCTCATTATTTTACAGCTGTGAAGTAAAACCATGAGCAGCTGGGCTGAACTGGTCTGCTTTTTTGGACCATATTAGAAGACTTTATATTGTTAATAAATGGAGGCAGTTAAAGGTTAAATATTTAGTTCATCTAGCCCTTAGAATAATGAATGATTGTAAAGACAGTTTTAATTTAATTCCCCAAATAATTTAGCATTCCTAGTTATTCACAGTCTAAAAGTACTGTCTGTTTCTGGTTCCATACTTAGCCAGCTTGGAAGCTGTCACTCCACCCTAATAACAAGTAAAACAATGCATGACAACAGCTCTTCTTAGATCTGTAAAAGAAGTAGGTTCACAGGACAAACCTCTGCCCTCCAAATTGGAAACACATCATAGGCAGACACAAAAAAAATCAGAACCTACAGGAGCAGAAACCTCCATGGGAACCAGGGCTGCGGTAGGAAAACTGTAACTGTAACTGGTGACTCGCTGGAGGCTTGATGTGAACAAGCCTGAGAACCAAAAGCTCTAGGGGATCCCCCTCACACTTTGGTGAATTTTACCTGCAGGGGCTTGATCAGGTCCTCACAGTGAATGAAAGAGAAAAATCTCTTGGTGCTTCTGGCATGGGGAGAGGCCAAGGAACCATTTTTGAAACACACCAGATCACTCTGTTCTTTTAAAAAAAGTCTACCCTTAGGAAAAGCTAGTTAACCACGGTCTAATGTGCTAGAGTTTTATCAGAGCGTCACTGACCCAGGAAAAGGGAAAAAGTTCAACTCTACCCAGCTGTGTGGCCTTCCCCATGGGAGAGGGAACTACCCAGTTCCAACCCACTCTGGCATTCCGCTGGGAGAAGGAAAAAACTCAACTCTAGCCCACTCCAGCCATCCTGTCTCACCTAAGGAAGGAGAAATAAAATGAGAAACACTTGGAAAGTTCACAGTTCAGAAGCACAAACTCACTGAAAGACTGAGACCTAATTATAAGGCCACAGAATGCTTCCCGTCCCCCCACACCTTACCACTACATTATTAAAGGCCTACCAACAGCAGTTCCTCTTCCCAGTACACCATCTCCAGCTACCAAGAAAAGATTACAAGCCATACTAAAAGGCAAAAGCACAGTTTGAAGAGATACAGCAAGGATTAGAACCAAACATACTGGGAAGGTGGAATTATCAGAGAGGGAATTTAAAACAACTGTGATTAATATGCTAAGCAATCTATGTAAAAAAGTAGATAGCATATTAAAACATATGTAAAATGTAAGAAAAGAGATGGAAATCCTAAGAAGGAAGCTGAAAGACATGCCACAGATCAAAAACACAGTAACAGAAATGGAAGAATGCCTTTAATGGGCTTATTGGAGGACCTGACGTGGCTGAGGAAACAATCTCTGAGTTTGAGAAAATCTTAATAAAAACCTCCAAAACTGAAAAGCAAAGAGAACAAAGACTGATAAAAACAGAATATTCAAGAACTATAGGAAAACTAAAAAAAAGACATAAAATGTGTAACGAGAATATAAGAAGGGAAAGAAACAGAAAAAGAAATACTTGAAACATAGCTGAAAAATTCCCTAAATTAACGTCAGACACCAAACCATAGATCCAGGAAGCTCAGAGAACACTAAACAACAAAAATGCCAGAACTACACCTAGGCCTTTCATTTTCAAACAAAAGAAAATCAAAGATAAAGAAGAAAATTCTGAAAGTCAAAGGGAAAAAAACCCCGCTCATCTATGGAAGGAAAAAGATTCACCTCTGACTTCTCAGAAACCTCATAAGCAAAAAAAGAGTGGAGTGAAACAGTTAAGGTGTTGAGAGAAAGAAACCAGCAACCTAGACTCCTATACTCGATGAAGTTATTTTTCAGTAGTGAGGGAGAAATAAGGACTTTCTTAGGAAAATAAAAATTGAGGGAATTTGTTGCTAGTAGATCTCTCTTGCAAGGGATATTAGAAGAACTACTTTAGAGAGAAATAAAATAACGTTAAGTCAGAGCTCAGATCTACATAAATAAAGGGAGCACATCAAAAAAGAAAAAGGTAAAATAAAAACATTAATTCTTTTTTTTTAATCTATCAGGTAACAGTATGTTCAAAATCACAGCAACAATGATTTCAGCTATATATGCTTGTGTGTGTGTTTGTATGTACCTCTGTGTATGTATGCTTCTATATACATATAAATGAAATAAATGACAGCAATGGTACAAGGGATGGGAGAAAGGAATTAGAATTATTTTGTTATTATGAGGTACTCTCACTGACTTTGAAGTGGCACAGTGTTATTTGAAAGTGGGCTTGAATTTGTTGTTCTTTTTGAAATTAATCACTCTAAGGCAACCACTAAGAAAGTAAGAAAAAAAGTATAACTAATCTTCTAAGAAAGGAGAGAAAATAGAGTCATATCAAATCCGCAATTAAACCCACAAAATGCAGAAAAGAAGTGGAAGAAAAAGTAGGAACAAAGAACAATAGCAACAAAAAGGAAATAGTAACAAATATGGTAGACAGCAATCCAATTATATTGATAATGATTTTGAATGCCAGTGATCTAAATGCAGCAATGAAAACACAGACTGTTATACTAGATCAAACAGCAAGACTCAATTGCATGTTTTCTACAAGAATCTCACTTTAAACATGAAGATATATACAGATTAAAAGTAAGCAGATAAAGAACAATATACCATGCTAACACTAATCAAAAGAAAGAAGGAGTTGCTGTATTAATTTCAAAAAGAACAGACTTCAAAGGAAAATTATCAAGGATAATGAAGGACATTAACTAATAAAAATGGGATCAATTCTCCAAGAAAACAATGGTTCTTAATGTGTAGGTGCCTAAAATCAGGGCATGAAAATATACCAGGCAAAACCAATAGCACTGCAAGGAGAAATAAACTAATCCATGATTATAGTTAAAGACTTTAATACCCCTCTATCAGCAATTCACAGATCCAGCAGGCATACAACAATACGGTCAATCAACTGGATATAATGGGCGTCTATAAATTACTTGATCCAAGAGCAGCAGAATACTCATTCTTCTCAAGCTGACATGGAAGATTCACGAAGACAGACAATATTCTGAGCTATAAAACACTGCTTAGCAATTTTCCAAAGACAGAAATCATATAACGTCTGCTGTCAGGCCACAATGGAATTAAATTAGAAATCAATGATAAAAGAGAGCTGGAAAATCAGAAGCTATGTGGAGATTAAAAAATAGACTTCTATAAAACATGTATGTCCAAGAGAAATTTAAAAAATATTTTGAGCCAAATGAAAATGAAAACACAGCTTATCAAAATGTGTGGGATGCAGTGAAGTCATTGCTTTGAGGGGAATTTATAGCATTGAATGCATATGTTAGAGAAGATAAAAGATCTAAAATCAATTATCTCAGCTTCTACTGTAGGAAACTAAGAGGAAATTAAACCCAAAGTAAGTAGAATAAAAGAAATAATAAAAATTAGAACAGAAGTCAATGAAATTGAAAACAGAAACTCAATAAAGAAAATCAACAAAACCAAAAGCTTGTTCTTTGAAGAGATAATAAAATTGGTAAGGCCCTAGTGAGCCCAACCAAAGAAAAAAGAGAGAAAACACAAATTACTGTATCAGAAATGAAAAAGGGTTTATTACTTCAGATCTCACTAACATCACAAACAAGGCAAGGATGTTCGCTGTCACCACTGCTTTTTCCACATTGTAGTGGAAATACTAGCTAGTGCAATAAGAAAAGAAAAGAAAATATATACAGATAGCGAGAGGAGAAACAAAGACAGCTTTGTTTGGACATTACATGGTAGTCTACGTAGAAAATCTGAAAAATTAACAAAAACAGACCCCCAAACTCCTGAAACTAGTAAGTGATTATTATGGTAAAGTTATATAAAGTGAATATAGAGGAGTCATTTTCCTATATACCAGCAATGAATACGTGGAATTTTAAATTAGAAACACAATAACATTTACATTAGTGCCCTCAAAAAAAACATGCTTTGGAATAAATCTAACAAAATACATACAAGATCTATATGAGGAAAACTACAAAACTCTGTTGAAAGAAATCAAATAATAATTAAATACATGAAGGATATTCCATATTCATAGATAGGAAGACTCAATATTGGCAAGTCGGTTTTTCCCAACTTGATCTACAGATTCAATGCAAACACAACGAAAATCTCAGCAAGTTGTTTTGTAGATATTGACAAACTGATTCTAAAGTTTATATACATAGGAAAAAGGCCCAGAATTGCCAACACATTATTGAAGAACAAGAACGAAGTTTGTAGACTGACACTACAAACTTCAAGACTTACTATAAAGCTACAATAAAGAAGACTCTATAGTATTGGTAAAATAATAAACAAATAGATCAACAGACCAGAAGACAGATTCCAGAAACAGGCCTACATAAACACAGCCAACTGACTTTTGACAATGGAGCAAAGGCAATTCGATGGAGAAGACATAATCTTTTTAACAAATTGTGCTGGACCAACTAGACATCCACATACAATTAAAAAAAAAAAAAAGGAATCTAGACACAGACTTTCTACCCTTCACAGAAAAAACTCAAAATGGATCACAGACCTAAATGCAAAATGCAAAATTATAAAACTCCTAGAAGGTGACATAGAAGAAAATCTAGATGACTATAAAACTCCTAAAAGATAACATAGGAGAAAATCTAGATAACCTTGGATTTGGCAATGACTTTTTGAGTATGACACAAATGGCAGGAACCTTGAAAGGAATACTAGATGAACTGGATTTCATTGGAATTAAATATTTCTGCTCTGTGAATGGCACTGTCAAGAGAATAAAAAGGCAAGTCACAGACCGGCGATAAATATTTGTGAAAGACACATCTGATAAAGGATTACTATATAAAATATATAAAGAACTCTTAAAACTAAACAGTAAGAAAAGAAACAATCCAATTAAAAAATGGGCCAAATGCCTGAACAGACACCTCACTTAAGAAGACATACAGGCTGGGCGTGGTGGCTCACGCCCCTAATCCCAGTACTATGGGAAGCTGAGGCGGGTGGATTACCTGAGGTCAGGAGTTCAAGACCAGCCTGGCCAACATGGGGAAAGTCTATCTCTACTAAAAATACAAGAATTAGCCAAGTGTGGCAGCGTATGCCTGTAATCCCAGCTACTCGGGAGGCTGAGGCGAGAGAATCACTTGAACTCGGGAGGCAAAGGTTGCAGTGAGCTGAGATTGCACCACTGCACTCCAGCCTGGGCAATAGAGCAAGACTCTTTGTCACTTAAAAAAATGAAAGACATTCAGATGGCAAATAAGCATTTGAAAAGATTCACCACATCATAAGTCATCAGAAAAACGTATATTAAACCAACAAGGAGATACAACTGTACACCTATTACAATGGCCAAAATCCAGAATATTGACCACACCAAATGCTGGTGAGGATGTGAATAACAGGAACTCTCATTCACTGCTGGTGGGAATGTGGCATAATACAGCTCTTTTGGGAAGACATTTTGGCAGTTTCCTGCAAAACTATACACATTCTTTCTATGTGATCCAGCTATCACAGTCCTTGGAATTTACTCAAAGGAGCTGAAAACTTATGTCTACACAGAAACTTGCACACAAATGTTTATAGTAGCTTTATTCACAATTGTCAAAAGCAACAAGATGTCCTTCAGTAGGTGAATGGATAAATAAACTGTGAGATTCAGACAATTATTTAGAAAGATTTAGTACTAAAATGAGCAAATGAGCTATCAAGCCATGGAAGGAGATGGAGAAATCTTAGGTGCATAATTCTTTTTTTCTTTTTTTTTTTTTGAGACAGATAATTCTTTTCTTTTCTTTTTTATTTTTTGAGACAGGATCTCACCGTATCACCCAGGCTGGAGTGCAGTGGTGCAATCACAGCTCATTGCAGCCTCAATCTCCCAGGCTCAGGTAATCCTCCCACCTCAGCCCCCCAAGTGGCTGGGCCTGCAGGTTCATGCCACCGTGCCTGGCTAATGTTTTTATTTTTTGTAGAGATGGGGTTTCACCATGTTGCCTAGGCTGGTCTCAAACTCTGGGCTCAAGTGATCCACCTGTCTCAGCCTCTGAAAGTGTTGGGGTTACAGGCATGAGCCATTGCACTTGGTATAAGTATATAATTCTAAGTGAAAGGAGCCAATTTGAAAAGGCTACAGACTATGTGATTTCAACTATGACATTCTGCAAAAGGCAAAACTATGGAGACAGTAAAAAGATTAGTGTGGTTGTCAAGGGTTAGAAGGGAGGGACAGATGAATAGGCAGATCGCAGACTTTTAGGACAGTGAAACCACTCGTATTATAATGATGAATACATGTCATTATACATGTGTCCAAATCCATAGAATGTACAATGCCATGAGTGAGCCCTTATGTAAACTACAAACTCTGGGTGATAATGATGTGTCAATCTAGGTTCACTGAATGTAATAAATGCCCCACTCTGGTTGGGGATGCTGATAATGTGGGAGGCTATGCAAATGTGGGGGCGGGCAGGGATATATGAGAACTCTTTGTATCTTTTTGTCAATTTTGTTGTGAATCCAAAACTGGTCTAAAAATAAAATCTCAAAAAACTCTAAGTACAAATAACCTTATTTTCATTTTGTCAATTTTTTTAACAGAACTTGGTCAACTGGTAAGTGTTATGTTTTGTTTGATGTTTGCAGCTGGGCTGGACAATTAATAAGGGTGTTATGACTCTTGTCGGAAACTCAGATTGGGGCTGAAAGTCAGTTGAATTTAATTCAACAAATATATGTTGAGCATATGCTGTCTTTAAAGCATGTAAGAGGCCAGGAGCGATGGCTCACGCCTGTAATCTCAGCACTTTGGGAGGCCAAGGTGGCCTGATCACCTGAGGTCAGGAGTTTGAGAGCAGCCAGACCAACATGGCAAAACCCTGTCTCTACTAAAAATACAAAAATTAGCCAGGCATGGTGGCGCTTGCCTGTAATCCCAGCCACTTGGGAGGCTGAGGCAGGAGAATCGCTTGAACCTGGAAAGCAGACATTGCAGTGAGCCAAGATTGCACCATTGCAATTGCACTCCAGCCTGAGTGACAAGAGCAAAACTCTGTCTCAAAAAAAAAAAAAAAAAAAAAAAAGGCATATAAGAGACCCAGTCCCCTCCTACAAGAAGCATGCAATCAAACACAAGAAGCAATAATACTATGAAAAGTGTGTAAGCTCTTTAAGAAATTAAAATTCTCCAGGATTCAGAGGGATAGGGAATAATATCTTGTGAATATAAATGAAAATGTCGTGAAGAGGGAGCATTAGCAGTGTCAGTAAAGCATAGGATGTATTGTGAAAATGTCGTGAAGAGGGAGCATTAGCAGTGTCAGTAAAGCATAGGATGTATTGTGAAAATGACTAATCCAGCTGGGGTTGTCTGTAGATTGCATTTAAGGAGTGATAGCAGATGATAGACCTGTAGGCTTTTATCCCCTTATGCATTTGGGTGCTGGCTCCCAGGAAGTCATGGCAAATTACATATTAGAATCTGAATCTGCACATCTTCTTTAGAAAGAATGTACTATGAATAGTTTGGGAATAAAATGATGCCAGTTAGCTTCTGACAATGCAGGCAGGTGGGAACCAAGCAGCTGACGTTCTGCTCTCCAGTTCTGTAATGTCACCTGGTCTCTCTCTGTCTCATTTCTTCCACCTGTGCAGTATAATTCTAGGATTCTTTCTAATCTCAGAAAACATCAGCATAATAAAACATTTTATTTGACTAGGACTTTACTCTTCATAAAATATCAACCCATATATTCTCTCTTTGATTTATACAACCAATCTTTCAGATGTTTTGGCTGACATTTTAATCTCTATTTTGTAGGCACAGAAATGGAAGTTCAGAGAACGGTCAATTAGCTAGGGCCACACTGCTTTCAACCTGAGAATCTCAATTCAAATCCACTTCTGCCACCAAACCACTACCAAGCTGCCTCTCTCCACAGCAAGGTGTGAATAAGGATGGGTATAAAAATATTTTGTGATAGAGGTAAAGTTAAAACCCCCTTAAGGACAAACCAACTAATATTCATAGTCATGCAACTAGATTTTTTTTATATGTAACTTTTTGTTTGTTTGTTTTTGTATCAGGGTCTCACTCTGTTGCCCAGGCTGGAGTGTAGTGGCATGATCTCAGCTCATCGCAACCTCTGTCTCTTGGGTTCAAGCAATTTTCCTGCCTCAGCCTCCTGAGTAGCTGGGATTACAGGTGCACACCACCCTGCCCGACTAATTTTTGTATTTTTGGTAGAGACAGGGTTTCACCATGTTGGCTAGGCTGGTCTCAAATTCCTGACCTCAAGTGATTCCCCCACCTCGGCCTCCTAAAGTGCTGGGATTACAGGCATGAGTCACTGTGCTTGGCCTATATATAACATTTAAGAACAAAATAAATCAAAAGCAAAGAATAAGAAAACAACAAATAAAACCTAGTGTCAGAGTAAAAACAGAAATAGCTGGGTCAATACGATATTAATTGTCTTTGACATGATGCAATGTGAAACATACATGTTGTATTTAGCCCAAAGTGCGTACCATGAATCCATCAGAAATTCGTATCACGGAAATGTACCTTTCATGGAAACATGCAAGACAGAGGAATAAGCTAACTGGGTCCATGAAGCAGCAGCCAGTCAAATCCATAAGGTGGGGCATTCTGGCAGAACAACTTGCTCGGCCTGCTTGACAGATCAATGTCCTAAATCATAGGATGAGGTTGGGAATGCAGAGCAGTGGGAGGGAAGATTAAATGGAATCTGAGGAGAATTTGGGGTGATAACTTGATTGTGATGATTTCATGGATGATTACACGTGATAAAAAGTACTGCATTGTACATTTTAAATATGTACAGTTTATTGTATGTCAATTATGTTGCTATAAAACTGTTAAAAATGTCAATGGTGAAAGCTATTCATGGAACTGCAGGGATGCTCATCGTAAATTTCTGGATATCTAAGTCTCTCCCTCTAGGCTGGTGTTTTGCCTGATTTATCCATTTCATACTCTTTAATGGTAGAGAAGACTACAGGGCTGGCACGAGTGCTTGTTTGAATCTATGCCTCTTTGGGGCACATAATTTGAGCAGTCAATTTAGTCAAAGGGATTTTGCCGGTAGTGAGGATGTGCAAAGACTCATGGGGTTTGTTTGCATGGTAAAAAGCTGCAATGCACTGCCATTCTGAGAGGCTCAGGATAATCCTGGCTGGAAAATAGCATGGACTATGCCCCTGGTGAGTGGAAAGGCTCGGTTTATTTCTATCTGACCTTCTTCTGATTCCAAATTGTGCTTTTATTCCCTGTGTTCCAGCGGATTGGGGACTGGTATTTGTGTGCGCAGAGAGGCACCTTTGCAAAATCTCATTTGCATAAGCCCACACACGAGAGAACGTTTCCAAGATCCAAAAGTGGGAATAATACTGCTCCTGCAGATAAAAATAAAGGAGCTCTTTGAAATTTGGGAGACCCATTCAGCAACTCCAGTTTACATACTCTTTAAGTTATAGGAAATATTTCAACACTAATTTATAGTCGTGATCAGCCTGGCAGCTATTCCTGTGGCCTTTTGTGCTTAAAACCATCTCCATTTCTATGTGTTGACACCTGAGAGCACTCTCACACAGTCACATACATGCTTTCTTTTATTTGGAAAGAGCTAAATGCAGGAATATATTTTGAATACATTATTTTTTCCAAAACAAACGCATGGTCGATTTTCACAGCATCGACTGACAGGGGCAGTCACTAAAATAGGAAGTTGACCCCAAACATTTTTCCAGTTTCTATTGCATAATTAAAACAAAAAGTCAGCTGTTTGAGTAGTAATAACTATAGCTTCCATAGACACAACGCCAGGAGAACAATTCATTTATTCAAAGAGCATGGTGCCTTTCAGCCCTGACATCTTAAAACATTTTCAAACGAACAGGGACCTTTTGGATTGCCCGGGATGCATAATCATTTTTTCTTCTATTATTCACATCTCCATCACGATTCCCAGCTGACTTATTTTAGAGGGCCTTTGGCTTATAAATGTATGCTGTGGTGTGTGCACGAACGTACGTGTATGTGTGTGTGAATGTGTGTGCAAAACCAAGCCAACCACTGAAAATAGGCTAAAGGTTAAACCAGCTTCTTTCTTACAGGCACACAACCATCCTCCTTAGGTGAGAATCTTGGTGGTTTCTGAGATAGGTGATTTCAGGGCCTTCTCTCCTTCCTTGTTTGCTACTTCCACTACCAACTTGAGACTCATCTTTGGTTCTTCAACTAAGCTTAAGGGCAGAAACAGTGTGAAGTGCTTGAGATCATTAATAAGTTGGAGGTGGAGGAGCATGTGTGCTCACCTGGTGCTATGCTGGGCACCAACCCACAACCTGCCCCCACTGACTTATTTCCTCTTGAGAGACAGGGAGCCAACACAGCCCCCCGATCTGAAGTGAGTTGACTAATGGCATCTGACAAATGCTGCACATTCGGTAGCTGTTTTTTTACTGAGACTTTTCATCTGGAAAAGGAAGAGGTTAAAATTGTGGGGGGGGTAATGAATGGAAAGAATGAAATTTGCACTCTCAGGCTGAGTAGATTTGGAAACCCAGTAAATGAGTATGAAAGAAAGAAAAGCTAAGATACCTGGAAACCCAGCCAGGGCTGCAACAGAGCCAATCGAAGGATTTTCTCTGCTTTGCAAGCGGTGAGAATGATGAAGCCTGCTGAGAAAGTCCCTGACTCTTCATATCACCAGGCCTTGGCACGGTGGGTGAAACCCTATTATAAGCTTCATGGACCTTGGCTTCGTTCCTGGACCTTCCACTTCTGATGATTGTATGGCATAGGCTTGCACAGTAGTTTTTGTAGAATATTTTCTTAGAACATTATGCCCTTCTTCTACCAAATGGGTTCTTTGTGGACCTTAACATTTAAGAATACCCAGAATTTGGTGTTTCTAACTCCATCTCCCAGAGCATTCCTACATCCTAGTGTTTATTAATAAGCGACTTGTAAAATTATGGCATCACCCTTCTTTTGAAACTAATTTGCAATGCACTGAAATCAGGATTAAACAAACAGAATATTTTCTTTATTATATTAGGACTCTGTTAACTTTATTTTCGACTACAAAATAGGTGCTCGCGAAATAGCAACATTTTAATACCTGCTGGTAGGTTTCTATGTCCAGGGTGGACAACGAGTCTCTGAGGCAGCCTACCCTGCACGGTCGTGAGAAGAGATAATTGAATAGGTAATTCAAGATGTTTAGATTACAAGAAAAAAATAAAATTCTGGCTTATACATACATGTATGTATACATTTATGGATACATTACTTATGGATACATTTACGTATATCCATAATATACTTTATGCATATTATGGATTTGTAATGCAGAACCATTGGAAACTCAATTTGCAGACAATTTCACTACTTCCACAAATTTGCAGGCATAGCTCTGTATTTAATTTTGATTTCCATGTTTTTTTCCATCTGTGGGCATATTCTTTGACCCTAGGAACACAATTTGACCTTTTCAGCTCCTCTATTCAGTTTAACATTAATTTTTCTTCTTTATTCTGAACTGGTTTTCATTGTACTTAGTGAACAATGAAGGGGCTCTGGGGCCCAAATAAACCTGTAAAGTGCCCACGAATTTTAACCAAAGGAGGCAACACTACAGGATTAAAAGCTTTAAATTTTCAAAGAGCAACATGATTAATCCAGTACCACAGTGTTGAGTGGCTTCACACTGCCTTCATTTGTTGGTATTGTTATTTTTCTTGGTTATATTTGATTCGTTGCAATGATAATTTTAGTTCGAACAGTAAATGTGAATACCTCTTTGCGATTACAAAAATGTCTTAACTATTTCAGTAATCTTTTAAACTTCCCATTTCTGTCTTTGTGATGAAAAGGAATGGAAGAGGGAGATCTGCCCACGAAGATAGATTCCCCTAAAGCACACACTGGGGCTACTAACATAAAGGCAAACACAAAAATTCTCTTACGTTTTTTGTATTTAGCAGAATTCAAGGAAGATGGGTCAAATGGTTTACTATCCAGCTTGATTTCTATCTAGCCATTTTTAAAGATCTCTAGAATCCCACCGTCTTCCTTGATAGCCCACCCTAGTTGTTGAAATTGAAAAGTATATGCATAATTTCTACCCAAACTCTACTTTCACATTTTCTCTTTTGTTTGTTCCTTTGCAAATATAGAGGAAATTAACGTGGTGTCTTCTTTGTAATATTGCTTCAAATATCCAAGAGTGGCTAGGAGGGCATTTTTCTAGCTGCACTTTTCCAGGTGAAAACACCTCTATCATCATTAATCTTTCAGCACAGAGCTTTTTAAAAATATCACTTTGTGTTTATATTTCTATATTCATTTTTAAAAACTTGAGCCCTGAACTGGTTGCAGTAAAGGAACGATACAGTCAATATTTGAACTGAGTAGTGGTTTCTCTTCTTGCATCATCTCACATTATTCTGAAGAGATAAATATTGTTATAACCATTATTATATTGATATGCCTATTATTTTTAGTTGCTGAGAAAATCTACCTTCAGCTTGTGATGTGCCAGGACCACCAAAACTGTGTTTTTGTGTTTTTGTCTACCTGTCTTTCACTCAGGTTTTGAAGAGGTTTATAGTTTTTTGACTCTGAGGATGTTAACGTGCATCTATCCTCCGTGGTTTATATTCTTAAACTAATTTGTTTTGGGAGTTCAAAGTTCTTGAAGATAAGCTCTAGCAGGCTAAATAAATCTGTTTTCAAAGTCAATTTCTCTTTCAAAATGTCACTTACAACAAAATGGATTTCTTTTGTTGCAATAGGTTAACTACCGGTAGTAAACTGACGATGACACACTGAAGAATCTATTTGGGCTTTAATTACATAACATGTGGCTACTGTTGAGTTAGAAATGTAATAACATTTCTGTTGCATGCTGTGATTCATCTTGGATGGATATTCAGGGCCAGGGATATGAAAGCCTGATATCAGTGATAAATAACTATAAACAAAAAGTCAGCCTTAACATGTTTTTCAACGGGTCAGCCAACGGAAGCATTTCTTATCATCTTACCCTGTATTTTCCAGCATCCACAAACAATTTTACTCTCTTTTCTGAGCATTATGTGAGAAATAGTGAACTTTCAGTATTTCTTCCTGTTTTCACCTCGGTTTAGCTACTGACATAAACATTCTTTGAACCTGTTTTCAAATGGATTGAATAGCTTTTATAGCCAAAATCAATGTCATAGTAGTTTGAGACTGGTCAAAATTTAAAGAGTTAAGAGTTCTTGAAACTCGTTCTCTATCAGTGTATGAATATCCTGGATTTTTCTTGCGCTTTTATTCTTTGGGGGAAACTAGGGAGGAATTGCAACATAGGAGGCAATTCCCCTTGAACGATCCTAAATATTAACTTGTAGCTGCTTGCTTCTGAACAACCACGGAGAAATAACCAGAGATTAATAAATGTTGCTCAATTTCATGGTTGTTCTTGGGCAAGTTCCTCCTCACAATATTTTGAGTGTACACAGCAGCTGCTGCACGCTTAAAATGAAAGGTTTTTCACGTTCACCTCTTAGCCCCTGTAATATTTCAGCTAAGCCTGCCTGAGGACTTCCTCTCTTCCTTTGATGGAAATAATAAAGTATGATGAGTTTGCAATAACAGCTCTCCTTTCCACCACCATCTTATTTCTTAGAAGTGGAACAATAGCTCCTTGTACTGCTGTGAATAAGACCCTTCAGAACAGTGGAGTTCAGACCAAGAAGCTGGAATGGGGCTTTGTTCGTGCCAAGTGCTGCAGGGGTCATGGAAAGACATCTTGACACTGAGTTGCCATGGAAGCATTTGATGTTGTAGTGACACTTCTCTTTTTCGGCAAGTGGTTAATGTGCTCTCCAATTAACACATCAGAAAGCAAAGCTACTATGTCAAAAGATCATCTGGTAGATTCCAGGGCTCTTGCCTATTTCTCCCTCCACCATTGCTTGTTTGTCTGCATTTTTTTTTTTGTCAATTTAGCATTAAAATTTTCCTTAAAGAAAGACATCACTTGCTCCAAAGACCAGGGTCATGGAGAAGGGGGTCAGTCTTACTACAAAAGGAGACTTCTTAGGCACACAAATCTCCGTTTTGTCACGTGCTTCCTCATCTGCCTACCATGCCTGCAAATCTCTGTATTTGGTAGTGACTGACCTGCCAGGATACAGGGTGAGAAGCCACTACAGGGAATCAGGTCAGTGCTGGAGGATCTCAGCTTGCATTGTCTCTGTGGTGCAAAGTCACCAGGCAGCCGTTCAATGGTGGCAGCTACTGCTGAGTTTTTAACTCACTAAGAAGTCATGCACGTTTTAGTCTTATCTTAAGCCTGGGCAAATATCTAACTGTCTACTGGAGTCACTGGATCTGAGCCCTGAAGGGTGAACCTTTCCACGTGAAGTCTGAGTGCATTTCTTTGCACGGATTGTTCTACCTTGGACATATGCAGGTAAATTGTGATATGAAGAGAATTTATGTCTCCTAGTGGCTGAGCTGGTAGAGTGGACATGGTTGGAGGCCACTCAGACCCTTTTACCAGGCGGGTGCTCCCATGCACCCAGTGCTGTGTGCTGGCTGTTAACGGCTCACAGCTGTTCTCCTCTCCAGGGACTTTCCCTTGACCTCCACCCCTGCCAACTCTCCAGGAGCCTCCTCATCCCAGAGGTACCTGGGAGGCTACTTCCTACTTGCAAACCCCACAGCCCTGGAGCAGGGCTGTCCTCAACAAATGATTAACTGATGTTTAGATACAAAAGCCTGGATCTCTTACCAGAGATGAGATGCTCTAGAACTTTCTGTGGGATGAGAATGAGGCTGAAATTCACCAGAAACCACCTCTTTACTTAACTATCCCCTGCCTCACTTGCTTCCCTTCCTGCCTAATATGTTCCTGCTGGGGCACTCCCTCAATTCACTCCTTGCATAAGAATTCCTGTCTCAGCCTCTGCTTCAAGGGAAAGTGACCCTAGAAATGTGGTAACTAAATCTACTATGATGATGTTCTAACTTTCACAGTACAGTTTTCATCACTTATATATTTAACATTTGAAAATTTAAAAGTGTATACCACTTCTGTTAAAAAATGCAGATAGGTGTTTACAACACTTGCCAGCCATTCCACTCCTAGGTATATATCCAAGATAAATGAACTTAAAAGGCCTTGGACATGTATCTTCAAAAGGCCTTGGACAAGAATGTTCCTAGCACCTTTATTCACACAAGCCAGAACCTGGAAACCACGCAGATGTGTCTATCAGCAGAAGAATGTAAACATAAACTGTGGTGTGTTTATAAAACCAAATCCAACTCAGCAATAAAGAGCATGAGCTACGAATACACGCAACCATAGTTGAATCTCAATGATAGCTCGCTGAGGGAGACCAGATGCAAAAAGGAGACACTATATGATTCAATTTAAATGAAAGTCTACCATAGATGAGTAATCCAGGGTGATAAAAATCAAATCAGTGATTACTTTGAAAGAGGATGTGGAAATGGCTGGAAGGGGGCAGGAAGGAGTTTCTGGGACTGGAGAAGTATTCTGTCTTGATTTGCATTCATCAAAACTTATTGAAGAACACATTTAAGATCTGAGCATCTCACTGTATGTAAATTATACCTCAATTTTAAAAAGGCAGATGTAAAAAATATCTTTTTCTGAGTTTTGTTTATTTAGATCACACACTTGTGTTGAACAAGGACTATGACTAAGTTATCTCAGAGTCCCAGACACAGATGACAGTGATTGGTGGCAATATGTTAGCATCCCTGTGTGTTCGTTCTGTAGAATTTTCCATTTGGGTTCAATTTACTTTAAGTTTACTTTGGATTAGAGAAAGGGATAGAGAAAGATTGTTGCTTCTCCAGGTTCCTTTAAAAAATGAATGTCATATAGGTCATGCTTTTGGATGACACTTTGCAAAAATGTAAAATGTTCTATCATTCATTCATTTTTCTTCTATTACACATTTTAGTCTGCATTGCAGGTACTGAATTAGAGGCTAGGGAATATAAAGAAAAAAATAAATGCTGTCTCAGCCTTGAAGAATGAGGTGAAGGAATTGATTGTAGCTATTACAGCAATGAAATACTGGGAGTGCCTATCAGAAGTACTGTACTAGGCATAGCAGCTGCTGAATGGAGCAGGTGGAGAAATCCATCTGGGGGTGCTAGGAAAAGCTTGCTAAAGTAAGTGGTGGTTGGAATAAACACCCACAGCATCAGTAAGCCACAGAGACAGCATGGTCTTGCTGAAAGGTGAACACTCTAGACTTAGGTAAACCAAAATTAACACCTTTGCTCCAACACACACTATCACTTGGGCAATTTTCTTATCCTTTTTGAGCCTCCACTTTACTATTTCTAATCTGGTATAAAACTCACCTTGCAATGTTGCTATGACATCATACATAGCTATTGTTGGTATTATTATTATCTGTGAAAGGTGACATAGTTAAGTCATGATCATCCATGAACAGTTTATCAATTAGCAACCCAATTTAACAGCAAGAAAATGTTCCTGATGAAATTCTTTTGGGGGAATCAAAGGTAAATTCCATTTTATTGCCATTTCCTGCTTCTAGGGGAAGCCTGGTTTCCTTGGCTCATGGCCCCTTTCTCTATCTTCAAAGCCAGCAGCATATTCAGCTCTCTCTGAACTTCTATTGTCACATCTCCTACTTACTCTCTGCTTTTGTCATCACACCACCTCTCTCTCTCTGACCCTTGTGCCTCTCTCAACAACCCTGTGATCACCTTGAGGGCATATGAATAATCCCAGAAAATCTCCCCATCTCCAGATTCTTAATCAACCCTGCTAAGTCTCTTTTAACATGGAGAGTAATGCATTCCAAGTTCTGGGGATTAGATATGAATATTTTTGGGGGAGGGAGCATAATTCAGCCTACAACAGAATGTAAGCCAGATGTGATGGCATGCCTGTAATCTCAGTGGCTGGGGAGGCTCAGGAGAAGGATCACTTGAGGCCAGGAGTTCAAGACCAGACTCAGCAAAACTGTGAGATCCCATTTCTAAAAAAAAAAAAAAAAAAAAAAGAGCAGGGCGTGGTGGCTCACGTTTGTAATCCCAGCACTTTGGGAG
This sequence comes from Nomascus leucogenys, assembly GCF_006542625.1. Lineage (NCBI taxonomy): Eukaryota > Metazoa > Chordata > Mammalia > Primates > Hylobatidae > Nomascus > Nomascus leucogenys. The sequence goes on from NC_044389.1 coordinate 104,625,526, forward strand.
GCCGAGGCGGGCGGATCATGAGGTCAGGAGATCGAGACCATGGTGAAACCCCGTCTCTACTAAAAATACAAAAAAAATTAGCCGGGTGTGGTGGCGGGCGCCTGTAGTCCCAGCTACTCGGAGAGGCTGAGGCAGTAGAATGGCATCAACCTGGGAGGCGGAGCTTGCAGTGAGCCGAGATTGCGCCACTGCACTCCAGCCTGGGCGACAGAGTGAGACTCCGTCTCAAAAAAAAAAAAAAAAAAAAAAAAAAAGAATCCCCCAACCAAAAAAAAAAAAAAAAAAAATCCAAAACAAACAAACAGCGCAGAATATATATATGAATTATCTTGAAGCCATTCTGGTGGATCTGAATAGCTGAAGAGTACAGTTGTTGAATGAAGGAGAGGCCAAGTAGGGCTGGGGAAATGACTTGCCTGTCACTGAGGGAGCTGGAACCGAAGGCAATAAATGGTCCTCATGCTGACAGCCTGAGATCTGTGTGTCTGGAAGTCAATTCTGTTTAGGGTAGGCAGGGTGGTTTGAAGGGTCTAGGAACTGGAGGTGAGGCCAGAACCTTGGATGCCATTGCAATAGGACAGGTAAGGTATGAACTAGAAAATTCACCAATGCCCAAGATAGATTCCATCCTCACTCCCCATAATGAGAGGAGAGATTTGAAGCAAAAAGATGAGGAGGGGAGGGAGAAGCATGAGATTCTTGCTTTCGAGAGTTTTGACAGAATAGGTAATTGCTAAAGGAAAATAACCTACATGGCACTCATTGGCAATTACTCACTTTGAAATTCCTTTAAATATTGCAATACTGAGGGCATTTTAGACTTGATAACATAAATATTTTATTAAAGAGCAAACAATTCACTGCCTAACCTTATTGGAAGAAGATTCCCTCATTATGGAAACAGTGACAAATTATTTGTATACAGGGCACGATCTCTTTAATATGCTCCTGTTTCTTTATGAAATTGAGGGATTAGTTGGACCAAGAAAAACAAAGGAGCAAAAACCATTATTATCAGGCTCTTGAGGTCGCTAGTATTAAATAAAGTAATTTGAACAGCATTTCTACAACAAGGGTCTAGGTAGCTTCTGTTTGATTTTCTAATAATCAGAAGTCAAACAATTGTGAAGCATTTTTCTGGTGAACATTTATTATTTTAACCACCCCAGTTATGCAGATCTGTTTATGAGTTCAACTCTGGGTAAGTGGTTACAAATGCCCTTCAGACCAAAGAGAAAGCTTTTCATCGCACTTGTAGTTTCTGTAATTCTCAGAAAGACCTAGACATTCTCTCTGTGTTATCCAGGCAAGATGTCCACGGTCTTAGAACATAAATTCCAGATAAAAACCACCAAGACTGAAGATCAAATTCTATCAGGCCAGTTAAAATGTTGAACACTTGACCCAAAAAAGAAGAGACAAGAGCTACATAGAATAGACTCAGACATTCAGTTTAACAATATAGAATATATTTTATTAGGTTTGACTTCCTGAAGATGCCTTTCTGTATGCCAGAAAATTAGGAAAAAAGTGCAGAAAAACAGGCTTAAAACACTTTGATGATAAAACACATTTATAAAAGTTAGCAAATTGGCCAAGATTTTGGTTTCCTAGAAGATACATGCAGGAGGTTGTTTGTAAATTCTGCAGGTCTGGTCTTAGATCCAGCATGTATAGATTTATGTTGACTTATCTTAATGTAGACAAAGCATACACATTACATTGCTTAATGGATGATAGTACCCATAAAAATGTCAATATTATCTTTGGATTTCAGATATGAAATGTAAGGTAATCTACAAAAGTGGAAATGTGGTTAGAATGGAAATGATGAAGTGATTGTATGACAGTTTAAGACAGAACAAATATTTCAACACTCTCAAGGCCATGAACAGCAGGGGATTGGGACAAATAAATGGGCAAGAAGGGACCACAGTGATCCTAGTGGTCCACAGGCTAACCATGTATTAGGGTTTTTTTTGAGACTCAATATTTGGATTTTAGAAAAGACTGCATCAGACAGGAATTTTTAAGTAACCATTCTCAACAGGGAAATAGTGACAATAGCTTCAAGCTTTGATGTTTTATGGGACAAGTGTGGAATTATGTTTGCTACTTTCCTCTCTGTTTTATAGTGGGATGTTAAGGTTGCAACCAAAAATCACAGGAGTTATAACTTTTCTTTCATTTTACAACTCAGCATAAACCTGAATAAAAGTAAATGTTAATAACAGGGCAAAGCAAGCCTTAATAAAATTCAACAGATCCTTCTGGATACATGTACTTCTTGGTGGTTATTGTTTGGTTATGAAATAGCTCAACATATTAAAAAGACATAAAGCATATTATAATGAACATCTTGTATCCCCAACTGAGCTTAAGAAATAAAATATCATGAATACAATGGAAAGCCTTGTGGGATGCCCCTGGAATATACTCTCCTTCCCAAATCCTTGGGCCCCTCCTTAATAACATATGTATGTAGATCCTTAATGCATGTGTAGTATTGTTTGGTATATACTTAAACTTTATATAATTGGATTCGTATTACATGCATTCTTTTTTTCTTATTCAACATTGTGTTGTGGGAATTATTAGTCAAGTTGCTAACTTTGCCTCTACTTCATTTTTTAATTTTATAACTTAGAAAGAAAACAGCTTTATTGAGATACAATTCACTTACCATATAATTCACCCATTTAAAATATTGGGCTGGTGCAAAAACAATTATGGTTTTTGCCATTACTTTTAATGGCAAAAATATATATATACTTTTAAAAATATATACTTTTAGTGTATGCATAATGTTATGCAACCATCACCACAATCTAATTTTAGAACATCTTCACTACTCCCAAAAAGAAAACAGGCACCCAGCAACAATTACTCTCACTGTCCCTTTTCTCTAGCAAATCCTAAGCTACCAGCCACTCATCTACTCTTTTTTCTGTGTCGTATGTGTATTGCGAACATTTCAAATAAATGGACATATGCATTATTTGGCCTTTTGTGTCTGACTTCTTCTTTAACTTAATCAAATTTTTTCAAGTTTCAACCATGCTGTAGCCTCTATCAATCTGCTGAATAATATTCTGCCATATGAATATATAACATTTAATTTATCAATCCATCCATTGATGAATATTTGGATGTTTTCCACTTGTTGGCCATTATGAACAATGCTGCTATTAACATTCATGTATAAGTTTTTTTGTGTGGACACATGTTTTCATTTCTTTTAGGTACAAACATAGGAGTGGAATTGCTGGGTCAGATGGTGACCCTGTGTTAAATATTTTGAGGAATGCCAAAACTTTTTCCAAAGTGGTTGCATCATTTTACTTTTTTTAAAATAAGCAATGTATGACAGTTCTATCTTCCCCACATTCTGGCACACATTTCTTATTTTCTGTCTTTTTCATGATCGCCATCCTAGAGAGTATGAAGTTGTATCTCACTGCAGTGCTATTTTATCTTTTCATGCTTTGTACTATTTCATTTTGTGAAAAATTCATTCTCTTGTTAATAAATGCTTAGGCTGTTTCAATTTTTTGCTCTTATAATTAAAGATGTATACTTTTACATGGGTCTCTAAAATGTAGAATTAGAATTGGAATTTCTAGGTTATAGAGTATGCATATCTTTAATTTTATGAAAAATTATGGAAAATATTTTTTAACATTTTAAGTAAAATGGGAAGATTTACTACTTTGGAAGCAAGATGAAGAGCAAAAGTTTAAATGTGCTTAATGAAAATAACTTTGACTCTTTTATTAAGATATCTTACCCTTTGCATGCCATTTCTACCCAAGTCAATGCTCATGATAATTTCAACTGGGGCCTTTTAGTTCTGCTTTGTTTTATTTTTCTTTTTCATTTCCCTCAATTGTCTCAAATGGGGCTGTAATGAAATGCTACGAAGGGACAGGTCGAACTTTGCACTATCCTCTATCATTCCCCGGATGTGAGACCAGCATCTGCGGAGCATCAAATAGTCTGAACGTTTTCTGATGGTTGCAATGTGATTGGCATTCCTGGAGCAAAGCCCTAGTCCACCCATACGGAATGAGCAGATCATGGCGGGTGGGTATCTTGGCTGCGCTGTCTCGGGAATCGATCTAAATGGCCACTTAAATCATTCCCCTGCAGAGATCGACGTGAAGGTGGCAGAAGTGAGCAGAGGAACAGCCGCATGCCAGGGGAATCCGAATGTAGCCTCTCAGGCATCACTCTGTCCTCGAAAGCAAGTGGGCACAATTGGACATTTTCAGTTTACCTACACTGCACACGGGTCCTTCTGCAGTGTTGGGACATCTGCCTCCAGAAAGCAGTATTTTGGGAACTCCAGAGACATCTGGGGTCCTGGGAATTCACTTGCCTCTTCTAGATGCATGAGGGAATCATTGAATCACTGCAGATCCAACTTAAAACCCACTGTGCAAGTCTATTATGACACAGAAGTAATGTCAGTGAATTTAAGCAGTTGTCTAAGATAAGCTGTGTTGTCTCTGGTACCACGTCCCTTTCTATGAGATGTATCCCTAAGATATATCTGTATGTAAAACATACAACAAGAGTTTTGGGCATGATCCAACCCATTTTCCGCCCCGGAGGAAACAGTTGGCAGTATTAACTTGAGTACTGTAATACTGACCTGAGTATGTTAATGTTGACCTGAGTTTGGTAACATTGACCTGAGTATATATATGTGAAAACACAGCCCGCTATCTAATTACAATTTCTGACCTCTGCAACCGAATAAAGGACCTATGTTTTCACCCTGAGATGGTCAAGGCAAATGCATTCAGAAAATGCAGTTGCCTTTTGTTTATTACATCATTTAGATAACAAAAGCCATACCATTTTTAGCTACGAAGAGTATGTAAATGTGTGCTGGGTTATCTATGAGAATCGCGACTTTCACCAGCATGAAAAAATGAGAGGATAATGGTTTCTTTAGACACAGCACCTGTTTCAGAAGGGAATAGATGGGAAATCAGTTTTCTTCCAGCAGCTGAAAATCCAGGACTGAAATCTTCAGCCTTGCAAAGTTACAATATACCGTAAGGAAAGGTGAGCAACACATAACATTTCAATGCAGTGGCTCTCAGGAGGGAAGAAGAGCGGTAATAGCCGACAGCATGGTCTGTAAGCGGTGCACCCCTCCTCGTCATTTCACTTATTGAACCCAATGAAATGCAGCTATAGTAATACTTTTGAGAAGATCAAATTTCCAGTAAGCTTGCTCTAATATTTTGGGATAATCATGACATTTAAGGATGTCTTCCTTCGGGCTGCTGGGTACCACGGTCAATCATCTTGGATATTAAGAAACAAAATTACCAAACCGTAAAATATTCTTCAACAAGCAGTAAGAGAAAATCAAAATATACACCTGACCTATTTAAGCTACAGACCATTGCTTCCAGAATACGATCTATCATGGCATAGAGCTGAGAGGAAAGGCTATAGACTCACAAGGTTCAATGTGATCCCATGTAATAGTTGTTGCTGTTATTCTTTCGCTTTGGCTGATGGGGAAATTGTACTTTCTTTTACCTACTGCAACCCTTCCTGTCCACTTTCAGGCAACTAGTGAGCGATAAGTATGTATGAAAGAGCATTTTTGATACCAGACGCTGAGCTGAGTCTGGTACATGGACTGGGATGTATCAAAGATGATCTCTTACTTCAAGGACTTTATAGCCTAGTAAAGACAGACAGACATATGATGAAAGGAAGTGCTTCAGGGAGCTACCTTAATGACTATCCAGGGATACTGATACGGGTTCCCTGGGGTTTTTAGGATGGATGCTGGATGTTGATATAGAAGAGGCCACATCCTAGAGCTAAGTCCTGGGCTTCAGATAGATGACGTCAACATGGGGATGAGGTGCTACTGTGCCTGGGCAGTGGGTTTTTGCTTTACATTGCTGCAAGGTGGTGGGTAGTGGATAAAATCATATACTTTCATATATCCTGAAGATAGCACAACTGGAAATTTCTTGAAGAGTAAAAAAATTTGTACATGAAGTTTGGAGTTAAACACATCTGTAGTTGAATCCTAACTCCATCACTAATTCAGTGTCTGAAGGAAGTGCATCAAGATGCAGGTACTTTTCTCTCCCATAACAATGGATTGGTCCTAAGCAGCTCACCTCTTTCACAGAGCAGTGACCAGGATTCAGTTAAATGGCAAACTAGTGTTTTCTAAACTGCGATGACAGGCCCATGGAATCTTTTTGGAATAGCAGGTTTATTTAGTGGTAAGCCCATTAAAACATTTTAAAACTGTAAACGATGATGTTTACCATGGAAGACAAAAATATACACAAAGTTTTAAAAGAAAGCAAGACTTGAAATATTTTTTCTTGCCTGATTTTGGGGACTATTTCTCCAAGGCCCGGGGATATGCTCCATCACGTCACAGAGGAAAAGTTTGAAAAGTGCTGTCCATGGAGGCACCATGTAAAATGCAGAGCGCTGTCCAAGTGGTGCTGTTAATGATCTGTCATCATCATTTATTGTTAAGTCATCTAGGTCCTTATTAAGCAAGAGCTGCCCTTTGGCTGTGGAACAATGGCTCTGGAATTTGGTGACTATATGTTATCCGCATTGATGTTTGCATTTGCAAATTGTCTTTCATTTATCAGAAAGACCCAGGAGAGTTGAGATCAAATCTAAAATGGCTTTTATGTAAAGGCAGGGAGGGTGTCCACACCCACATGGGGAGCGGGCGGGCAGTGAGTTCAAAGGACAGGAAATCACAAGGATCAGAAAGTTTTCTTACGGCAGGTGATGCTTCAGCAAAGTCCTGAAGCAGGTGTAGGGTTGAGACTGGAGGAGGAATGGGGAAACAGGAGTTTGACACAAAGGGAGTCAAGGAAACCGGAACCAGGAGGATAGGGGTAAGGGCTAGGCTGTGAGTTATGTAAGGCAGAGCAGTTAACTTAGACCCTGGTTATCATGCTCAGAAATCTGAATTAAGTCCAAGGAAAGGAGGAGTATGTGACCCTATTTATAATGTCACAGAGATATTAGATGGCAGGAAATGCAATGTATCCTTCAGTTCATCATCCCTCATGCCACCGAGTAGGCTTGCAGGGGAGTGGCATGACCAGGCTGTGTGAGGTCCAATGCTCATCAAAGGGCAGAGAGAGATCATTAGCGTGGGGCAAACCGTTCACCCTTCTGGGCTTCATTTCTTCACTCTCAGCACAAAATTGTAGAGCTAAGTTAATGCCAAGCCAAGCTGAAGTATTAGAGAAAGGCTCTTGGCAAATAAAATGCCATGCAAGTTCCACAGAATGATGTGGCACCTCAGTGGCACCTGTTCTTTGTCAGAACATCCTGGGTCAGTATTTCACCACAGCTTGTCATAAATATTCCATGAAACAAAACTCGGGAAGTAATACTAGATTTGGATAAATATTCCAGCCTCGGAAGTCTATGCAGTCATTTTCAAAACATGTAATCCATTCCTTAATTATGCATGAAGGTGGATGTGACTGCCATCATATTTAACACTACCAAGTGTTGTAGCAATGGAACAGAATGAGGCTTGGTTAAGCAGTGAGGGGGCAAAGTAAGGGGCTGAGAAACGACGTGCAAAAAACCAAGCGAAGCTTGATGGACGTGACAAATGATGGACCAATGTTTAACGAGAGATTTGTGGATGAGCATCAATTAGCCGCGGCTTTCGTTGAAATGGATTTGTTGATTTCCATTTGTCCCAGGCACATACTCTGCTTTTGTTCGTGGATGTTTACTGATTGGTCCTTGGGGAAATTGTGAAGTAGGTGAACTTTGGTTTTGATGGTTTTCTACCTTCCTTTCTGTCCCCATTTCAGACTCCACTCTTTGTAGCTTTTTATCTATAGGTGCTCAGAGCACTTAGATGATCTCAGATGCCCTGTCTCATAGGGGAAAAACAGACCAACACATGCCTAGTAACTGCCTAGTATCTGCCCATATTAGATCAGATAATAGATAATGAGATGTCAAGTTCTCCAGTGTCCTAGACCAAAAGATTAGGATTAGTGCATCTGGAAAGGTTAATACTCTTCATCACTTCAGAGTAAACTGAAGCCACAGGAAGTTAGCATCCTGATGTCAGTCTCAGCCAGCCAGGCACAAAACCAGAACGAGTTACCCTATGTCATGCTTTCACGGAATCACAAAATGGAATTGCTTCTATACAGGGAAGAGGGTTTTAGACAGGAATATCTTCTTTGCCTTCAATCATTTGTCAATCCCAAAAGAAACTTATTGAGTGCCTGTTGCCCACGAGGCACTTTGTAGGCACAGGAGATGTACAGTGAACAGGACACTCTCCCTGCACTCTGGAAGCTTAGGCATGAGCCACCACGCCCAGTCACAAATACTTTCTTAATCACAATTGTGACAAAGGTTTAAAAGTAAATCATGAGCAGTGGCGCTCTTCTAAGGCTGGCCTATGTGAGCAGGGTGGAGTACAGAATTGCCAACAACCCAGCCAGGCCCTGAAAGTGAAGGTGCTTCTCCCTGAAACATGTATTCAACAAGGGGGATTCCACAGAACTCAACAAGGGGGGATTCAATCTTGCCAACCGACAGCATCTCATCTCCCCTGAACAAGCAAGCTACATGACACCCTACTGTCCTGAAAGCATCCATGTTCTTTCAAAAGAGGCCAATATCCCCAGGAGATCATTCAGAACCCTGGCAGGATATTTTCGTTTTTGGTTTGTTTTCACAGCTGCCGGGAGAGAGGCGCTTTCTCTCAGTGTATCAGCTAAATTTTCCACACAGTGCCCTGACGTACAGTTGTCCCACTTCATCCGCCTGTCACTGAGATTTTCAAGATGATGTGAAAAAGTTGAACCCCATCTGACATTTTCTAAGTCACTGCTGATTTGCTGACATTCTCCCAGTTGTCTGGGTGGCAACTGTGAACTGATCCAAAGTGCATTTGCCAGAAGAGCCTGCTGTGTGCAAGGAAGCCCAGGACGTGGGGGAGACACTTTAGACACTAGTGGGGCTAAAATAGGGCTTTTGTTTCATTTTGAAAGCAAACCACCTCAGAAAAGAGATCCATGGACATCCCTTGCTACACAGATGGCTGGCAGCTTCCTATACCTCACCCAGGCTGATCCTGCCTCAGACAAAATCATGGAAGCAGATGAAGATGAGTCTATCAGCTGCTTTTGTGCCAGAGGATATTGAGTCACAGGGCTTGGTTCACTGTGACGTGCCTGCTGGGCTCAACTGCAGTGAAAACCAGACCTGTAAGAATCGAGCTGACGCTACTCTGTCTCCAGGAAGAAGCTCTGAAGTGCAAACACACACACACACACACACACACACATAAACACACACTGTGCAGTTTCCTAATTGAATCTAAAATGTAAGTGCTTTGCTGTTAAAAAGGACCTTGCTATCTTGATAAGAAAAACTAATGAGATGCCCTTTCCATAGCTGGTCACACAATAGTCCTAGTGACAAGGACTCCTATCAAGAAATAAAGCAGAAGATAAATGAGATTTTTCTAATATCCATTCCACCCATTGTTCACCAGTGTCAGGCAGTACAGATTCTATTTATCACGTGGTAGCAGACAGGAGACATGATTCTGTAAAGAAAGCCTCAATTGCAGCCTCATGTTTTCAGCCACAGGTAAACCTCTTTTGTCAGCTGGTAGAAAACAAAGACAAGGCTTGGGTTTGGGGGGTGCTAGGGATCCAGGACAGGATGATGTCCTTAATCTTGCATTTTTACCTTAGGGCTATGATAACATCCAAGAAATTAACTTTTGGAAGACAGGGGAGAGAGAGATTATTTCTGACTGACTAATTTAATGGGTTACGATTTATAATCCATTAAATTGTAACTGTGTCAAAGGTTCAACATGCAAATGGAAGTTAAGAAATTGCCACTTAAGACTGTCACAATTTAAAATTTTCAGAGGCTACGTTAAGACATAAAGTAAAATAGTGATGTTCACTTTTAGGTTGAGGAGAAGTCTGGGTAGGTTTATAGGAAACTCCTGTTGTCCTCTTCCCTAGGAGGAACTCTATAGAGGTCAATATTTAGATGTTGTTCTATAACATCCATTATAAATGAAAGAGTGTTAGACTAAAGAATCAGATCTAAACCTGGGAAATATTTACAATTCTGTGGTCCAACTTTTCAAAAATTTACCTGTATTAATCCATTCTCACACTGCTATAAGGGCATACCTGAGACTGGGTAATTTATAAAGGAAAGAGGCTTAATGGACTCACAGTTCCACAAGGCTGGGGAGGCCTCACAATCATGGTAGAAGGCAAAGGTGGAGCAAAGGCACATCTTACCTGGTGGTAGGCAAGAGAGCATGTGCAGGGGAACTGCGCTTTATAGAACCATCAAATCTCATGAGACTTACTCACCACCAAGAGAACAGCATGAGAAAAACTTGTCTCCCTGATTCAACTATCTCCAGCTGGGTCCCTCCCATGATACACGGGGGCTCTGGGAGCTACAATTCAAGATGAGATTTGGGTGGGGACACAGTCAAACCCTATCACTACCTTTACAAAAAGTACATCATTGACAGAAACCTGACCCTGCCAAGGGCTCACTCCAGCAAAATGTTTAAATGTGTGTCTGTCCTCTTCTGGCTCTGTTCAGCATGATGGGGAGTGTAGCCATGTGACAGTTAAAACATTTAAAAATATTTTACATTTCAACAGAACTTTCTTATCTGCAGAACTCAAAGGGCTGAGCCAGCTGCAATTCTCCCAACTGCTGTTTACCACAGACACAGATGAGGAATGTCCTTGTTCTCTGAGAAGAGGCTGGCTGAGAGGCAATCCATGTGGAGTGGCAACACTGGGGTCAGCTGGCAGGCCAGGCCTGCAGATATCAACACACAGCCTCCACCACTGGCTGCTGGTGCAACCCAAGGAGCGGGCAGGGCTCCACCTGCACCCACTGCTGTCCACAGATCCATTGGGAAAAAGAATCATTTTGAGCCAATATCTACGTACTCTTCTGGGAACTTTTACTATTCATTCCTTTTGCTATTTTTAGGGGAAGCATGCATTTTAAAAATAAGTGTTTTCTCTCCAAAATTCCTCCATATTTTCATATTATGAGTGCCCTGTAACATTTGCAGAGATAAGCAAGGAGGGAAGGGGGCAAGGAAAATGCAGCTATCTTCTTACAGATTTTCTGTTTCAAAAGAGCTAAAGCACATGCATGGAAGACTCATTTGCATTTCAATAAACATTTTCTCTCTGGAGTTGCTTCATTTTTCCTCTTGCTTCTTGCTAAAAAGACATCCTCCTCATCAGGCTGTGACATCACTGTTTAATGCAGGCGACCATGCCACACTCTGTGCCTGCTGGGTAATATGAACTTTAAGCTAACAAGCCTGGCTTTGGGACTGTGCTGGAGAAGTGATTCAGAGAGAGTATGATGGTTGGTGTGACTTGTCTGGAATTCCTTTTGATTTACCACTACAGTGACAAACTACTGGGCAGGCAATAAATGTGTAAAGTGGGGAAGAATTTGCCTCAGATAGTAGAAAATCCAATAATCTTGGGACTATTATAAATATCCTTGCAAAAGCAAAAGGACCTGGCCCTCTCTGCTCTTCATGCTATATCCGGCAAGCTTCCTGTCTTCCTTTCTCCCATGATGGCCTTGTTTTTTGAATGAATGAATGAATCTATTTCTTGACTATCTTCCACCAGGTCTTCACTTACTAGGCACTCAGAATCAGGAATAGAAGCAGTGCGCTTTATCTCAAGGGTCTGTGATCTAGTTTGGAAGCTTACTAAAATCAGCATAAGAATGCTATAATAGCAAAAGATGAAGAGTCCGTTGAGAGAAAAAGGAGGGGGAATTAATGCAACCTAAGAGTTACCTAGTTGAATTTTCATATTTATTTTTGTCCATTTTTAAACACGATGGGGTGTGGGATGAGAAACACAAGAGCAAACTGAGTTAATCAATGATAAATTTGTTTTAAAACCTCCATAGGCCGGGCACAGTGGATCACTCCTGAAATCCCAGCACTTTGGGGGGCCGAGGCGGGCAGATTGCTTGAGTTCAGGAGTTCAAGACCAGCCTGGCCAACATGGTGAAACCTCGTCTCTACTAAAAATACAAAAATTAGCTGGGTGTGGTGGCGGTCTCCTGTAATCCCAGCTACTTGGGAGGCTGAGACAGGAGAATCAGTTGAACCCAGGAGGCAGAAATTGCAGTGAGCAGAGACTCCACCATTGCACTCCAGCCTGGGCAAGAAGAGTAAAACTTCGTCTCAAAAAAACAAAAGAAAACAAAAAAAAAACCTCTGTAGCAATACACCCATAAGGGGAAGAAAAACAATACTTAGTACATTCTAGACACCATGCCAAGTAAAGAGATACATGATGAAGTTTACCTCCTGAGCACAGTCGGCCAAAGTACCACGTGATTTCCACTTTACAGATACAGAAACAGAAACTAAGTCACGTGCCGAAGGTTGCATTAGGAAGTGGAGCCATAGAATGTAAACCTTGGTTTGCCTGTACATGCCCATAATTACTCCCACAACCATATGCTGCCTTCTAAATAAAAATATGGTTATTGTTGTTGATGAGTTCAGACTGCGGGAAGCTGATGAAATTTTATAGTTATCCAGAATGGTCAGTAAGATAGGACTGACTGACATACCACATGTTCTCAACAGCATAGGTTATGCTGTTTAGAGATTTACAAACTTTTCTTCTTCCTTAAAGACGGTTTATCATACTTATGTCATTGACTTATAGCCAGTACAGATCTCTTTGGCCCTCAAAGCCAAGCAGATGAGATGAGGTGACAGGCAGTGTAGAGGGAAACAAAGATGGCCAATGGAGTTTCCATCCATTGTCGTAACTGGGCCAATGCAGCCATGCGATGAAGAGCAGTGGATAACGAGAAATAAAACCAAGGATTTTGTCATGTTAAGTAACAGAAATATTTTTTCTTTCTTCCCTTTGTTCTTTTTTGAAAATATTATGAGAATGCTAACAAGGTGCACAGATTTATGCGTCAAATTTCATTTTAACATCCATCCATCCATCCAACAAATATTTACTGAGTGCCTACCATGCTGGTCTTAGAAATTCAGAGATATGGCCGGGTGCGGTGGCTCACGCCTGTCATCCTAGCACTTTGGGAGGCCAAGGCGGGCAGATCACGAGGTCAGGAGATCGAGACCATCCTGGCTAACACGGTGAAATCCCGTCTCTACTAAAAATACAAAAAAATTAGCTGGGTGTGGTGGCGGGCGCCTGTAGTCCCAGCTACTGGGGAGGCTGAGGCAGGAGAATGGCATGAATCCGGGAGGTGGAGCTGGCAGTGAGCCACTGAGATCGCACCACTGCCCTCTAGCCTGGGCCACAGAGCGAGACTCCGTCTCAAAACAAATAAAAAAATAAAAAAAATAAAGAAATACAGAGATACAAGAAATGATTTCTGTCCTCAAGAAACTCACAAGACTACAGAGTAGGACCACTGTGCAAACAAGCCATTACAGAATCAGGCCATTATTGAAGAAGATAAAGATTTCAAAGGAAGGGCAGAGCAAGGACCCAAATCTCACCTGGTGGTGGGAGGAGGGGAAAGAGGATATTGGAGAAGGCTCACAATGAGGAATGAGGGCATAACAATTGGGAAGGTCTTGATGCATGATTAAGAGATTTGAGTAGAGAAGGGAGTAGTGCTTGGGGGAAGGATCCCAGACAGCAGGAACAACAGCATGAAAAAGGCAGAGGAGAAGGAGAATAATGTTTCCATAGCATTGCAAAACTGACCAAAGCCAAGCCTTTACTCAACATCCAATATTGTCAAAACATTATTAGAGGCTCACAGATGCAAAGATAGGACAGGGTTTTCATCCTTGGTGTGTTTAATATATCACTGGTGAGACAGATATGTACATAATTAAAGACATAAAGAATAGTGTTAAGTAGGACTGGATGTAGCACACTGAGAGTGCAGAAGAAGGGGGAATTCATTAAGGGATTGGGAAAGGCTTTTTGGAGGAGATGACATTTGAAATGGGGCTTGAACCGTGTGCCAGCTTTTGTCAACAGGTAGTATTAGATGAAGGCATTGCAGGTAGCAACAGGACACACAAGGACTCCTCAAGAAACTCACAAGACTACAGAGTAGGACCACTGTGCAAACAAGCCATTACAGGTGTGACCTCCTCCAGGAATGGAGACTGTTTCTGTGGGTCAGAGCATAGCATGTAGGGAAAGAGTAATAATGAATGGTGCTGGCCATGTGAATTTCATCTCCTCCTTCAGTCTCTCTTTCATTGACGGTCCCTAGTGAGTCTTGTTTGCTTGGTAAGATGACAGGCAGGGCCTCACAATGAAATATAATTCTTGGAAAATTAATTGCCAAAATGAAACAGAATTATTTTAAAATTTGGTAATTATCTGCCCCAATACGAGCCTACACAAAACATAAAGAAGACGTTATTAGATGTTGATCAGGGACTTCCCAGAGCTCTTTCATCATTTCAATAATGTTTTTGAAGGATTTTAAAGATATATATCAGGGCAATTAAAATTTACTTATTCCAAAGTCGTTTAGGAAGCATCGTTGGAACAAAGTCCAAGTAGAGATGGTTAAAACAAGTGAATTTAATATTTGCATCAGTGCCTTGTGAGGACAGATATCTCCTCAAACATTTATAAAATTTCCTTGTTAATTCTTATACTTAATATTTTAAAAGATAGAAACATTTTCAAAGAGGCATAAGTCCTGCAAATTGCAACCACTATTTTAATATTCAAAGAGGAAAATCTCAGGGGCTCCAGCGCAGTTTGCAGCATAACCCAGATTGGAAAATAACTTCTTTGTCATAATTGATAGCACCATAAGCCATAAGCTGACAATAATAATACTAGCTATTAAAAATACTCAAGACACTTAGGGTATTTAATTACTTAGAAAAAATTTGACCATGTCAATGTCAATCACACAATGCAGAACAATTGCACATATTTCTAGGACATATTTTATTTTCTTATGATTATACAGTGGTTGCCAGAATCTTATATTAAAAGCTCTCTTCTGGATTTTTTTAAAAGAAAGAACAAAACCAGAAATAACATTGAATCACAGAGGAAGAAATATTAATTAAACAAATGTGACAACTAGGTAGTGATTGAACAGAAAATGTGGTCTGTGCAGGGCTCCTCTGATTGGGGATCTACTGGAGCTCTGTTTCATTAACTTTTATAATGAGATTTCTACTTTGCCAGTCAGGGTGAGGTGGAAAAGTTTGATAGGAAACTGACAATTCATTTCAGTCCACGTGGGAATCCACTCTTTATGGTCTAGAAGAGAGTTCTGCATTTGGTGAAGACATTTGGTCTAAAAAGAGTAGAAAACTTAGTCCTTTGCCAACAGTTATTGCCTTGCCCTGAGTCAGATTTCATGATTTAGGCACCTGTGGCTAATGACTTGTGCTCCTCATACACTTAGAATAGCGTGTCCTTTAGTAAGCACCCACGTCTAAAACATGATGTTTCATGCTACCAATGGGTGCCCTCCAAAATAAGTTAGATAACAGGATTTGTCTCCACATAGGTGTTTCTTTACAAGGTTTCCTTTTCATTCATGTCTCAAAAAAAGAAAGTGCAACTCATTTATTCATGAGAGCTGTGATCTTCCAGTAGATACTGTATGGACTAGTTCACAGTTCCACACTCTGATTATCCCACAATGTGACCATTTATTTCCCCACTGTTCATGAATGAATGAATGGACAGATGGATAAGTGAATGAGTGGGTTCACATAGTAATTATTAATAAATGACATGTTTGTTGGTGAGGATAAGCATAAGCTTGGAGCAAGCTGAGGATACTTCAGCAAAACTTGGGATACAGAAACCAAAAGGACTCATGAATGCTTTTAAACCCATGCCCTTTCGCAATAATTGTCAAGGATGCTCACCTGGGGGCATTAATGTGTATACACAAAAGAGTGGTGGGTGCTGTTTTATTTCCTGTACCAAAGAGACACTGGCAGCATTGTTCACAATATGAAATGATGCTCCACTGTGTCCACTTCAGTATCCCCAATTGAAGTGAGTATTTCTCAAGATTCTTTTTTGATGAACTATTCATCCACTGAACTCAAGGGGAGAGATATATCCAAATATAATAACCTTATGATTTTTCTTTTCTTCTGTCAAAGGGGTACAATTTCAACTATCACTGAACCTTGTAAATATAATGCTTGTTTTTAAGGACCTCAGAAATTCTACTTAACCCCTATACAGATGTGGAATTTAGTGCAGCTGCAACAAGTAAGATTTTGATGAGAAGGACCAAACAGGGCTGACAATGCTCGATTCATGTTAACTTGAGCAAAGCACAGATCCTACAACAAGTTCAAATCATCTGCGACCCAGTGTCACATTGAAAGGTGAGTTCAGAATTTTTCAGGTGACCATTGGGATCCTGTGCCTGCCAAGGAAGAATATGGTTTTAGCACAGTCACGTTTGCTGGAAAGTCCCCATTTTGAGGTGTGGAAGTGATGACATAGCAGAGTTTGAAAAGCATTGTATTCTCTAATTTTTGAATGATGGCTACCAGGCTCTTTCCTCATCTCCTATTACTAGAGCCAGGGCTGATGTGAAAAGTTTCCCCTGCCTCTAAGCAAGACACAACCTCAAATACAATGGCTGCAAGATGCAATTCTGTCTGGGAGGCAAAGGAAGACATTATAGTGCAGAGCAAATTGCAGTGGCCTGAGTTCTAGGATCTAGAGAGATGGAGGTTCTTGTTCTAATCTTGTTACTAGATAAATATGTTGCTTTTAGCTGAATGTCTCTGTGCCTGGGAGTCTGGGACACCAAGGTATGTTTTGTGGGGGACATAGTAAATCCCTTCAGGATGTAGATTGCAAGGCATTTGCAGATTTTACTCCAACATTTTTAGCTTTCCCCTAATAATGTACCAGAGTTATTACTCACATGATGTAATGGAAAACAAGTCTAGCTGGGTTGGAAGACTGGTTACTAATGCAAACATAATTACCTAAGAGCTGTGTAACCATGAGATTTCTCTGAATTCAAGGTCCCTCATATATATAATTACCATGAAATCTAAATATCTAAAGTACTTTCTACCTGGAAAATCTGGCTTGCCGATTTTATTTATGTGTTTCATTCACATAAACCCTAGGAAGAGATACGTTTAAAAACTTGTATCTTAATATGAAAATAGTTTTTGTTTCTGTTAATCCTAATAATTTCATTATCACACTTGCAAATGTCTCATAATTCTAGGTTTTCAGAATTTGGTGAACCCCTCCCCTTCATAATCTCTCTTACAGATCATCTTCACATGGAAGGTCTCATTGACAGTGGAAATACTTACATTATTGGCCCCGTGATGTTAGGGTAAAACTCGTAAGCAATAAGGATTTCCATGTTCTCAGAAATTAGAGAGAAACTGACTATTGGGCATCCATGGGAGGGATTTTTGCTAGTCTACTTGGATATGATTTCTATGTTTGTATGTGGAGATGGCTGGGGAAATTGAAGATGCCATGTATTTCCATAGTATTTTCCCCATTTCAATTGCACAATGCAGTCAACACACAATTATTGTGATGTAGCTCACTGACTTCTTCTGAAATGATATATTCTGCTCTGGCACAGAGCATTAACATAACAGAAATGTGAATCTGATTTTATTGCTGAACTCCAGGCTACTTTACAAGTAGAGAGAAAAATGTTAATACATGCAGCAGAAGGTATTTTAAATAAATATCTGTCATATATAGCTAAACTCGTGTTAATTATGGCACAATCAGAAGAGAACAGAGAGGAAGGTATTTATTGTGGGTTGAAAAGCCAAATATTAGCTTTATTACAAAGTAAGTCAAAGAAAGTAGCAATTACATATTGTTCTGATCATGCAGAGAATTCTTTAAAACAGATAATTTCTTGTGTATGTATTATTGATCAGAAGGGAATAATTCAAATAAAAACTTTTGACTAAATGGCTATAAAATGGCATTTTGGAAGAGTTCAAAATTCATTCCTTATTTGATATATTTCTTAAGGGAAAGATGTTTTTGCCCAATAATCTTTTCTTCATGATATTTATCACATATATTTCTGTTTAGATAGAACCAAATGGGTTCAGGGAAAGAAGGAAAGATTTTTGTAAATGGGTAACAGGCATCCTTTAGAAAACATGAGTTGTCAGTAACCACATTATCACAGTTGCCACACCAAGCACTAAGGAAGTGGCATTTGGAGGTCACAGGAACAGTGTCTCTTTAATAATGGAGTGACTACCTTGTTTTGGAGAGAATTTGAAATAATGCCTAAAAACCTTTTCATAGGCATGGAGGATCACTTCCCTCACAGCCATTATTTTAAATTCTGCAGATTATTTAGAGACAACTTGAACATGCTTATTTTTGATGTTGTTACTTGAGGAGAGCTGATGGAAAAAGTAAAGAAACAAGTATCTATATACTTGAATTTACATACATTCATTCCCTTTCTACACATATTTTTTAAACACAAAGATTTTATATAACTTTTGGGGCTTAGTTAAAGATAGCCACCCCCTACCCCAGAGGCGTAGAATTAATCTAGAGTTAAAGTCATAAAACATGAAAGAGAAATTCAAGGAGGTAAGCCTACAATGAGATATGATCAGAAAGTGGAATGACCTCCTAGAAAAATAATTGATAAACTAGTACATGGAACCTTCCACAGAAAAAGGAAAGTGGGCTTGGAACAATTTATCTGATACGTATGAGAACTGGACTTTAATAGGGATTTCTTTTTGCAGGAAGTGAGATGATTTTTAAATTATTTACATGTAAGTTGTTAAAAATTTACAGGATAATAAATGAATTAAAGAGCTAATTTCTTAGGGGGCAACTGGACAAATGATGTGCTAACTCAATCATGGGCTGAATCACCCCTACTTCCAGGGATGCAGTAGAATTATCTGTCCCTGCCCCTTGAGTGTGAGGGTAGCTCTGCCACTTGCTTTGAGAAATGAAATGTAAGCAGAGGTGATGCATAGCACTTGTGGGATTTAATTGCTGGTTTGCCACCCTTTGTCCATCTCTTCTGCTGTGTGGCCTCCAGGGAGTCTGTGCTATATGGGTCATGTAACCTGGAGGGCTGAGCCAACACAGGGAAGACTGCTGCCCCGCAGAATCACCTTGACCCACAGCAAACTTTGGCTGGTAAGAAATGAACTTCTGGCCATCCTGGTGAACATAGTGAAACCCCGTCTCTACTAAATATACAAAAAATTAGCCAGGCATGGTGGCACATGCCTGTAGTCCCAGCTACTTGGGAGGCTGAGACAGGAGAATCGCTTGAACCTGGGAGGTGGAGGTTGCAGTGAACTGAGATCATGCTACTGCACTCCAGCCTGGGTGACAGAGTGAGACTCCATTTCAAAAAAAAAAAAAGGAAAGAAAAGAAATGAACTCCTATTTTGTTAAACCTCTAAGAATTTGGGGATGTTTAGCATTATTGCATAACCTAGCTTACCCTGATTAGAAAGCAAAATACAAAGGAATATTTGCATTGTACACCAAAATATATACAATATTTATTTGCCAATTGTATATAAGCTAATTTAAATAAAGGCATATCTGCAACTGATGTGCTAGCTACTTGCAAAACATGAGAATCAGCTGAAACACTACTAAAAGTGGTATAAGATGCCTAGTGGGAAATAATATACAAAATAAACTTCCTATATATAACCAACAATTAGTATGAAGGTGTGATAGAAGAGAAGGGCCTATTTCTAGGCAAACCCCCAATTTAGAATATACCTAGGAAAAATATTAATGAGATATAAGCATAATATATATAAAGAAAATTTTAAAGCATGAATAAGTAACTCAAAGAAAACTTGAAGAAATAAAAAATGTACTATGTTCATGGATAGAAAAACATAGCATCATATAGATTTAAGAATCTTACATGAATTTGTAAATTTCATGTAACTCAATTAAAGTATCAAGACAAGCTTATTCTAGAGCACATATAGTAAAGTAAAAAGTAAGAATTCCAGGAAAATCTAGGAAAGCAGACTACTTGGAAACAAGTAATCTCTAACACTTAATAAAATATATAATAAAACTATAATAATTTAAAATAAGTAATTCCATTCGTTGAATAGGCAGGATATAATTAAACAGGTTAGAAATTTAGACATAAACCCAAATACATACAAAGATTTAATATATGACCAAAATGGCATTTTGGTCATATATTAAAATATATGTATTTTGGTCATATATTAAAATATATGTATTAATTTGAAAAGATGTGATATTCATTAAATAATAATTATCACAAAAAAATATCTGTACCTCACTCGTTACAGGCATATAAATGGTAGAAGGGTCAAATTTTTGAACGTTAAAGTAAAATCATTAAAATACTATAACAAACAGACATACTCAATAATCTCAAAATACAAAAGGTCTTTCTAAGGTGATACAAAGCTCAGAAGATTTAAAAGATATTTTACCCACGTAAAAATATTCATTTTCTATGTGACAAAAAAGTGACAAAATAAAAAAGTCGATGACAAACTATAAAAATATTTGCAACTCATGTTAGTTATATTTAATATAAAAATCTTTATAAACCAATATAAAAATATAAAAATCTTTATAAACTAATATAAACACCAACAATTCAATAGGCACATGAGCAATGGATACAAACAGTTGGAAATGGAGACACCCAAAAAGATACCAGGCAAGAGAAAGAGAAATGCAAACAAACACCATGCTGAGATATAACTCCCAGAGACTAGCAAGAGATCAGAACCAGAGCCTGTAAACAGCGTTGATGAGAATATAGGGAAAGAAGGACTTGGTGCATTTCTGATGGTGCAACTGATGAAACCTTTGTGGGGACAATCTGGCAATGTACACGTTTTAAAAAGTGTCCATATTCTTCAAACTATTAGTTTAACTTTTATAAAATTGTCTTATAGATACACTCACAGGATGGTGAAATGAGTTAGGTCTAAGCATAGTCCAAAAGCCCATTTCCATAATAATGAATAATAATGATGATGGCAATGATCATAGTAATAATACTGAAAAACAACTTCATTGCCCATCAAGAGAATGCTGGTTTAAGGAAAGGTATGGACATTCATACAATGGAATTCCATGCAGCCTTTATAAAAAATGAGGCATCTCTGTATTTACTGATATGAAGTGAGCTACAAGATGTAACATTAACTGTGAAATGTAAAGCCCAGATTCAGAACAGTTGGCATCTTATGCAAATATTGATATACATATTCATAGCTGTGTGTGTACACAGTTATTTTGGAAATTTATCCTAGAGCCTTGGTGATCACCATTGCCTCCAGGGATGGGAATTGGAATACTAGGTTTAGAGAAAAGAAGAGGACCTACTTTTCTACCTTCTGAATTTTATACTACGTGTTTTTATCATCTACTAAAATAACTTAAGTATTTTCTAAAAGAAAGACTGGCAAACATGGACAAACAAAAAGAAGATTTTGAGATGTTATGAGGAGGGCTGGTTTCCTAAGTGTGTTAACAATTCTAACAGAATTCTAACAAAAAAATTGGACCTTGAGGGTTTATTGTTCACAGTGATCTAATTGTCAGATGACAGAGCATTCCTCTGCTTTCACCCTTCCCAGTAGGTCTAGATTACCTACTTTTTCATGTAGAACTTATATGTGTGTGTGTGTGTGTGTGTGTCTGTTTGTGTGTGTATGAAATTAGAAATAGAGTTATGCTTGCACAATATTGACAACATGAGTCTTCTAGAAATAGTTAGCTGTGAACGTCAAAGGAATCACTGCATGACTCAAGTGATCACATACGAGGTGAGGCAATGGATTTAAAACCCATGCCACCCTTCTGGCTCCCCAACCCTTTGCATCTGTGTCTCCAAGAGGGATTCCTTACTTCAGTGTGTGGAAGTTTTAGATCAGATTTACATCTAGAAATGAATTCAGAAATCACAGCTTCTCTAGTTTCAGTGATGAGACTATAGCCTAAAGCATTTTGGCATTTGAAAATAAAGTGGAAGAGGAGGCTTGGGATGAAGATGGGTCACTTTGTGGGAGCAGAGAGCAAATAGGGACACCTGCTGTGTGCTGGGCATTGGGCTAAGCCTTTCGCAGGCCTCTCGTTTATTTTTCACAACACTAATTAGTATGTATTATTCATATCACTTTACGCTTGAAGAAACTGCAACTCCAAAAAATGTAGCCTTGCAGCTGGTTAGAGGTGAACCAAGTTCCCAGCCTACTTCTTGTAAATTTCCCTGCACCAGAGGTTTGGTCATTAACTGGTATCTCTGCTCAATACTTTTCCCATTTTCTTATCTCACATTTTTTAGAACCTTATTTTTCCATTGTGAGTAGAATCTCATGTATGCTAGGGAAATTTTTCCTGCTAAGAACTCAGACAAGGACCTCAAAGTCAAATGCAGATGCTCTTCCAAAGAAGAAAACGTGCAGTGGGTGGTCCACTAAAATCACTGCTCGTTCACATTTTAGGAATTAACAGCTTCCCCATCTTTCCCTCAAATATAGTAAGGTTTTTTGTTTCCTATTTCTTAAGCACCGAAAGTAGTGTTACTGTCAAGTTTTAAGTCATTTCTTAACAGAATGGCTGGTGGTGGGATCAAATTTTCTTTATCCCTGCTCCTCGAGAACTTCTGGAATTTTCTCAAGCTAGTATTTTTCAAACTGTCATGACCTCTAGAGAAAGCTTTGAAGTGTAGTTTCTGGGCTGGAGACAGAATGTTAGTTCCAAGCCCTTCAGGACACCTCCATGCCTGCACAGAAGAGTTTCAGGTCCAAATGACAATTTCCAAATACGTGTGCATGGTTTTGAACTAGCGTTTTCTTAAGCCCTGGTTTAGTTTGTCCAGACTCACCATGAGTTTGGCTTTGTTTCTAATGAGGAAAGGTGCCTCTGTTAATTCTAAAGTCTTCCATTTAGAAACAGAGTTCCAAATGTCAGGCTGAGTCTGGAAGTGATTACTCATAGGAATAAAACATGATCGGTACGTTTGAATGAATGTTCACAGCTGTGTTTTTTATTAAAGAAATTCAGTGAGAAGAGTTTTAACGTAGCACTATAGTTGAGAATCTTAAGGTGTATAACATTGGCAATTCCAAATTAGAGCTCCCCTGGCAACTGTCACTCTATGACATCACATTTTTTCTAATGAGGCATAGAAATGTACATTGCGCACTCCGCAGCTCCTTCATGTGCATGGGGAATGAGAGTTAAGGGGAAATTGGGAGCCATCTCTTTGAATTCTTAGCTGTAATGTTTCATCTATGCAGTTTTCTTTATTTGCAGCTATATTTTCCACTTCTCATAATTCAGTAATTCCAAGGCATTGCAGACCCTATAAGTGCCATACAGATATTGGTTAATTCCTCCTCCTATTCCATCCATCCCACTGCCATTAATTTCTCTTCCAATCTCTAAGATCTTCTGGGGCTCTTAATAGTATCTATGTTTATGCTTGTCCAAAATGCACTCATTTTATGAGCTGTTGGTTTAGTGACTACAAAATGTTTTACAGCATCTAGTGACAATCTCTACCCAGTGGGTCTGGTTTCGACTGTAGTCACTAGAGTCCTATTAATCTAATGAGGAAAGGTGCTTCACGATTTCGGCTTCTTTCTGCAGCGAGGGGACTAGAGATAGAGATTAGATAGAGATCCCAGTGGCCTCTGATCCAGATGGTGGGTGTGAGGATTACCTCTCCGCTCAGATGACGCAGCATTCCTTGCCTAAGACTTAGCACAACCCCCAACGAAGAAAAGAAAAAGTCAGTAAAGACTGTGGACTGTTGGACGGTCTTCACGATTGCTAGCTCTGAGTTTCAGAAAGTAGCTCTGGTGCTTGCAGATGCCCTTCCATTCAAAATGTGAACTGAACAAACATTAATTCCTTAATCCCTTCCCCCAGACAAAGCCACACAGATGGGCTGATTAAAATCATAGGTCTGTGTTAAAGGAAAATTATTGCATTAGAGGAAGCATTTGGGGAAAGTGGGCGATGGGTTGAGAAAAAAATAACAAACAAAAGCAGATGGAGTGTCTTGCTTGGCAAGATATTACTCCATTATTCTTTCATTATCTAACTTCTGAAGTGGGAGAATGCAGCATAATAGGATGTACAAATTTTTCCATAATAAAACAACAGGTAAAACTCCTTTAGGAGCAAGACATCTAATAGGCTATTGTTTAATAGCTTCACAAAAGCAAGCTTTTTTTTTTTTGGTCTTCAGCCGTGCTTTGCAATGGTTTGCCTAGGCAAAAACTACTACATAACACGACATCATGTGCAATGTGTCCAGATTCCTAAAACAAATGCCTCCAATTAGTATTTTGAAATAGAGTACACTGGGCACTCCAACATCCTCACCGGAAAACAGTTCACTGGAAGTTCCGCTATCTTTAAGCACACTGGGTCTTTTGTCAGAGAGATTGTTATTCCTGAAGTATCTCAGTTTATGTAACCCAAAAAGAACGTAGCTCAAGTAATAATGATTTTGTAGTTTATGTTGAAGAAAGCACGATAGACTTTAAGATGATATAAAGGGAGGCTTAATAAAATTTAAGCAAGTGAAAATTTTAAAAAGAGGTTAAAAATAGTTTGCAAATTTTCTATAGAATATAAGGCCCCAATATGACAAAGCAAATACAACCACTCATCCAGTAAGCTGGGCTTCAAGAATAGGGGTGCATTTTGTGAGCACAATTTTCTTCCAAACTATGGGAAAATAATCTTAACCTGAAGCTGTTTTCAGGGGATAGGGAAATGAACCTGGGAAAGAGGACAGACAAGTACAGCAAGGAGTGTTCAGGGCAGATGCCCAAAGTTAGGGTGCAGAAGTTTGGGGCAATTCCTCACTTTATACTCAGGATGAAGTTTTACCTGATGTTTTATTATGGAAAAATCTGTACCTCCTGGAGGTACAGCACCAAGGAGTATTCAGGGCAGAGGCCCAAAGTTAGGGCACAGAAGTTTGGGGATCTCCTGGTTCAGGAACCAGGAGATTCCACATGAATGAACTCTCTAGGGAGAATGGAATACCCTGTCTTTCTATCACAGCCTATTAATGCAATTGGATTAACAATGTGGGTCCTCTCTGCTCTTCAGAAGCTTTGGGGTGTTAAAATTAGAAAGTGCCCCTTATTTATAGTCAGGATCCTTTTCTTTCTAGCCACAAATTGATGGGAAGGCAGCCTGATAAACAGGAAAGTCTCTTTTTATTTTTATTTTTTTAAATTTTTAAATTCTACTTTAAGTTCTAGGGTACATGTGCACAATGTGCAGGTTTGTTACATATGTATACATGTGCCATGTTGGTGTGCTTCATTTATTGCGGCACTATTCACAATAGCAAAGACTTGGAACCAACCCAAATGTCCACCAATGATAGACTGGATTAAGAAAATGTGGCACATATACACCATGGAATAATATGCAGCCATAAAAAAGGATGAGGTCATGTCCTTTGTAGGGACATGGATGAAGCAGGAAAGTCTTATAGTCAGACACGTAAGTATACATGCAGCCACTTTTGACCCCGTGACAGCAGATAAGCTCCTTAATGTTTCATGGAATTGATTCACTCATCCCCCAAACGGAGATCCTGCTCCCCACTTCATACATTTTGGGGGAGAATCGGGGAAACATACACAGGAAGGATCTAATAGCGTGGTTGGCATATGGTAGGTGTTCCATAAATGAGTTCTTTTTCTCCCTTCCTTCTGTCTCCTTTTTCTGGAATAGGAGAAGCTTAGTTTGTATGATAATAAAATATTTGGTTCTAGAGACATGAGGATCCTGATAACAATTTTTTGACTTTGCCTTTCAGGGTTTACTGTTTTTAAGAAGGTTAGATAAGAATTAAGCATCTGGGCTGGGCATAGTGGCTCATGCCTGTAGTCTCAGCACTTTGGGAGGCCAAGGCAGGTGGATTACCTGAGGCCAGGAGTTTGAGACCAGCCTGGCCAACACGGCAAAACCCCGTCTCTACTAAAAATACAAAAATGAGCCGGGCGTGGTGGCGGGCACCTATAATCCTAGCTACTTGAGAGGCTGAGGCAGAAGAACTGCTTGAACCCAGGAGGCAGAGGCTACAGTGAGCTGAGATCGTGCCACTGCAATCCAGCCTGGGTGACAGAGCGAGACTCTATCTCAAATAAATAAATAAATAAATAAATAAAAATAAAAAAGAATTAAGCATCTTCATGGTTCCAAATAATATGTTAAAC
The DNA here is from genome assembly GCF_006542625.1 of Nomascus leucogenys. NCBI lineage: Eukaryota > Metazoa > Chordata > Mammalia > Primates > Hylobatidae > Nomascus > Nomascus leucogenys. The sequence goes on from NC_044389.1 coordinate 104,651,843, forward strand.
ACAAACCAAATGTGCATGTTTCTCCTCCCATGGAGCTTATCTTCTGGTAGAAAGTGAAAAACAGTTTCATGTTTAAGAGGCTATGTAGAAAGTTTAATGAAAAGTGTAGAAGCTTCAGTGTTCAATGTGCTCAAAAGAGCCAGGAGGGGCTGCTGGGTTCAAGGTGGTGTCTTAAGTTGACCCCATAGGTTCTTTCCCTCCTCATGTTCTGCGGTTCCCTTGGGCATTCTACCCAAGAGCCACCATCCCCTAAGATCATCAACTGCCTGGTGGCCAGTGGTGAAGCTCAAATGAGCAAGCATCTGTGAAAGAGCTTTAGTGTCTATAAGGTGCTGGAAAGAAATGGGACGTCTAGTTTTTAGGGCTTTGCCTCAGCCCTCTGCATTCTAGAGAGGTGAACTCCTGAAGTCTTTCTCCTTGCCCTGATCTCGTAAACTGATCCGGTACAGAAGGACTCCAGGAGGCAGTTCTGAGACCACCTGCATGTTTAACATTAGCCGACAAGCAGCTAAAAATGTCATTAACATTGAAACATAGCCACCTTAATTCTAATCATTTCTAGAGAGCCAAAAATTCTACACTTTACCCCTTCCCTCTTGAAGGTATATCCGTTTATTCAGAGGTCTTATTGGAAAGTTTGAGGGTCTGAGATATAAACTCTTAGGAACCTCTCTGACGTTTGTTCACCTCCTTTTAGGAATAAATACAACGAGGGTATTTTGGAAAGCTACACAATGCAAGAGCCTCACTATACATTTTTAATCACGTGGCCCAGGAACTTTGATTTCTCTGACAAATTTCTTCTTTCATTACAGCAGCCACTTAGCAGTGGCTTCTTAAGTGCCAGAGACCTAGAGTTTGGAATTGGAGACATTCTCCGACAATGTGTCCTTATTTCACAATGCCTCATGGCCTGCCTGGTGCTAGGATTTAAGGAATGCTGGAAACAAAAATCCTCTGAGCCCTGTAACACTTGAAATGTTGTCAGTGTTGCTAAGGTGCTAGCAGAGAAAAATAATCAGCATCTTAAAATTCTATTATAAACACGTGATTAAGGATTGATTTTCAGGATTTGACGACTCCAAAATTAATACACAGAAGCAAGCACATTGAATAAGGTGTCAATGAAGTACACCAAATAAACAATAAACTACTACCTGTGATCAGGGCCAGCCAGCCGAAGAATAATTCTGTTTCAACTCAGTAATATAGGAACGCTTAAAAGTATTAAATATCAAGCTCTAAAATGAGGGGAAAAATTAGAATAAAAATCTATAGCAAAAAGACTAGAGCCTAGAGGGAGAATTCAAGCCCTGTTTATTTGTAATCTTTTTTTTTCCTTTCCCTTATGAAAGCTGTATCAGTAGCTGATAGGTTTCACATGCATGAAACTTAATCACGTTTAGGAAATTTACATGCTGTTAACTGCATATGAAACTCATTTAGGACGGGCAGATTTACTATCCTAGATCAGTCTCATCTCATTTACTCCGTACCTAGCATTAACACAAATTCATTCTAACATGAATACATGGGGAGATCTTGACATGAAAATAACCCTTTCCTTTCGAAGGAATGAGGACCCTGGTGTAGTTCCCCAGCTGTTTGGAAAATGTGTGATTCTGCAGCTCCCAACCTGCCATGTACTAAAAATCAGTAAAGCAACGAATGGGCTTCACCCTTGGATGTAGGCACTCAAGAATACCAACTTAATGAAATTAAGTTCAAGGTGAAAAAAAGCCACCTTAGCTTTTTATTTTGGTTCAAGTTGGGAGCAAATCCCAAAACATCTTTCTCTTTCTAGGTCAAAGCAGAATTCTTCACATTGCAAGTCCTCAAGTGGCAGGTGAGGGTTGTTATATTCCACTGCACTGCACCAGGTTTGACTGTTGTTCACAGACAACTTGGTATTTTTAGAAGAAAAAAAAAAAAAGATCACATGAAATAGATGCAATGACCACAGCATTCAAAGAAACATACTGAAGATAATGAAGCAATCGTGCTGGTGCATAGAGACCCAAACACTCAGATCGACCCTGTTCCTTTGGGGCTTCAGATCATGTGATGGGGCCCTTGTGCCCTTTGCCCCTCTTCAGTGAGGGATGGATAAGAAGCGTGAATGGAGAGCTGGATTGAAGGGGAAGGATGCAGTGAAGAAAGAGAAGTTGAAGGAAGATGGCCCTACAAGGATCCTTTCTAAACCCAGCCTGAGTTACAAATGATCAAGTAAGAAGTTTTCACTTTGGCCCTGAGGCTATTTCATTATGGAGAAAACCTTCCTGTTCAGGACTTCGAGATTTGAAGTTTTGAAACTTCTCTGCATTCCCAGCTGATCCAGCAGGGCATGAAGCTTTTGTTCCACGAAAATAGAAGGCATTATTACTGTGCTTCAGAGATACGCAATGTTGCCTTCCGTGCAAAATGGGATTAATATTAGTACCCACTAAAGTACCTTATAAAAGGTTGCCGTGAGCATCAAATGCATTAATATGTAATGGCAGCTGCCCGTAGTACAAGGTCAGTGACTGTTGCTGTTGCTGTTCTTGTGGTTATTATTGCTGTATTTCCATAGTTAGAATTGCCCTCAGATAATATAGCGAGTGGATTAAAAGCCAAATGGGGGTTATCTTTAATTTGTCTTTTCTATCAATACCATACCTACAAGGTTAGGGAAAATTTCCCACCTTCCCTATGTTTTTACACAGTTCCTATCTAATTAAACTGAGAACGAGTCAGGGAAAACTTTAAGGGAAAAAGAAGTCACAAAAGGGCAGTGTGAAGACTGAGTTTTTCATTTTATTTTGCATTTAATTTTGTTGGTAAACATGAAGAAATGTTCCCACCCACTTAGGCTTGGCAGTGACACCGGTGATAAAAGGTGTGAGCCGAGCAGCGTCATGTGACATCTTATTTTATTGTTAACAACAAAAGTGGCAGCACGAGGACCTTTCCTCCTGCCATCTGCCTCTTTGTGTCCCTGTGAATCTGTTCCTTGTCCCCTCATTCCCTGGAGAGAGATGATTATCCATGAGTTACTTCAGCAGTGCAGAATTTCTCTCAGAAATCTTGGAACTTGGGACGACTGTCTTAATTTGTCAAATCTCAGGGAAACATCTGAATAGAGTGTGCTATTTATAGATTTTTAGATCTGTTGGGATCTGAGACTGTATCTCCCAGGGTTTTCTGCAATCAACATATATTATAGCATCAGGACTAGGTTTCTGTGTGGAAAACATGATGCTGGGCATGGTGGTTCATGCCTGTGAGGATGCAGCACTCATTTGGGCCATTTTTACAACCCATGATGCATCAATGAGCCAAACTGGCCAAATGTGATGTGAATTGTCAACAGATGAAGGTAGCTAGATGTACTAACTGATTGTACTGAAAGCCTGAATCATTTTGACTGTGTCGACGCAGACCAATTTTTTTTGTTGTTGTTTTTTAAGTGACTCAGGTAATGCCACGGAAGCATGACTGTGACTTGTTAGTATGGCTCATGTGTTCTGGAACAAAGGCAAAAGGCTAAAGATACTGAAAGGCATTTCTAGTTGAGGATTGTAAAAACTGATACAGACCAGATTTCTGATGTGGATTGTAGAAATTTGTACGTAAGCTCAGCTATGATCCATGTCAACTGTCAGTAAAGTAGAGGGGATGATAAGAATGAAGCTGAGGCCACGGAGACAGGGATCCGTTTATCACCCTCGGGAATATTCTTCCTAGTGCACACTGCCTGGTACATCCTGTTCTTTCTCATTCCAAGTCACAGAGATAAATTTTTAAAAATTGGAAATGCAGAGACAAGAGGACAAGAGTCAATCCACAAAGACTTGCAGAGTCCAGTTTTATCAGAGTCTTATCAGATGGGCCCTCCCTCCTTGGGTGTAGGGCTGAGCACATCATCTCTGCAGTCAGACTACCTGGGTTCTGGGCCAGGCTCACCAATTTAACTTATTGGCTGGCACTGGGCAGTTCACTTCTGCATCTCAACTTCTTGCTCTGTAAATTGGGTAAAATAAACCCGATTTCGAAGATTTGTGGTGAGAATTAAATAAGATTATATAAAGCACTCAGAACAGTAAATGGCATCTTATCAATGCTCAGTGAATGTAAGTTCTTTTTAACATCCTCATCATGGTCATTATCTCAGTATGTCTTCCAACTCCACTGTCTCTGGATCATCGTGGGTCCATCTGCTTCTTAATGCCTAGGCTCAGACATTCTTCCTGGATCCTTTCCCCTAAGTACTGGATAGCTCCTGCTGCAGTGGCTTTGGGGACTGCTATAACCAGGGAAAATGGAGTGACAGTCCACTCTGCCTAAAGGAAAGAGACTTCATGCCATTCAAATACTGCCAGCGTGATATAATTCCCACTGTTAAGATTAGCATCTTTGCAGAATCAGAATATAATATGAAGAGAGATAATTCGGAGTAAATTAAATGATAATTCTGCAATCAACTTGCCAACTGCCCTTTTAGTAAACTATGGAGCACTTTTTGGATGCATGTTTATTACACAGATTACCCACATTTGCTGCTCTCTGGAGAATAAGAAGAGCCTCCTTTGGGAACTCTCTGCAGACAGGTTTCAAATTCTAGCAAATAGAGGCAGCTGTACTGCCATTCATGGGCATAGATTCCACAGGCTGCCTGTCCTGTGTGACTGACAGCATTTTATCCAATTGTATTTTTTTTTTTTTTTGCGACGGAGTCTCACTCTGTCACCCAGGTTGGAGTGCCGTGGAGTGATCTCGGCTCACTGCAAGCTCCGCCTCCCGGGTTCATGCCATCCTCCCGCCTCAGCCTCCTGAGTAGCTGGGACTACAGGCGCCTGCCACCACGCCCGGCTAACTTTTTTTGTATTTTTAGTAGAGACGGGGTTTCACCGTGGTCTCGATCTCCTGACCTCGTGATCCACCTGCCTCGGCCTCCCAAAGTGCTGGGATTACAGGCGTGAGCCACCGCGCCCGGCCCCCCACAATTGCATTGTTTAAAGCAAGCGTCTTGCGGCCTTAGAGGCCGCCACATCACCCGCTTCCAAAGGCAGGTCCACAAACACACATCCTGTATGCCCTCCTCTCCTTCTCCTCGTTACTAATATTTATCTCAGTTCTTTCCCCAATCGATGACAATAACCTCGGCTTTATTTTATTTTATTTTTTGGACACAGGGTCTCATTCTGTCACCCAGGCTGGAGTGCAATGGTATAATCATGGCTCACTGTAGCCTCGACCTCCTGGGCTCAAGCAATCCTGCCACCTCAGTCTCCTGAGTAGCTGGAACTGTGGGTGCACACCACAGCTCCTGACCTATTTTATTTTATTACATATATATATATATATGCACACACATATGTATGTATGTATGTATGTATGTATGTAGTGATGGGGTCTCACTATGTTACCCAGGCTGGTCTTGAACTCCAGGGCTCAAGTGATCCGCCCATCTTGGCCTGTGAAAGTTCTGAGATTACAGGCGTGATCCACCATACCTGGCCTAACCTTGGCATCTTACAAGAATCACTCCACCCTTGCAGGTGATGAATCCTCCACTGAGTTACATTAATGGTCCATCTCAAAACCAAAACACCCATTTGAGATCTGCTTCTAAAATTACCTAAAACCTTGAATGCACAGGCCTTGCGGTGCTTTTACCCTGACAGCACCTCAGAATCACCAGCAATGTTTTTACAGGGTCCCAGGGGCTCAGCCCTAGTGACTGTCAGGACGAGAGGACAAGGCTTAGGTGTGGCTACTTTTGAAAACCCACACAGGTTTGACAAAGTGTTGTTGGGCTGTGAATTACTTCGTTTTTCATCTCGCCAATCCAAATATTCTCAAGGCTCTATGTGAGAAACTCCTTTTAGAATTTAGGGCTGAAGGAAACATTTTTTTCTAATATGGAATGCATTTGCTTTCATCTCCTAGAGAAACTTACGCAATATACCTTATTTTTCATGATACCTGGTGGAAGGGTGCTTACATTTAAGGTTCAGCCACAGAAGCCATTTTACCTCTTACAGCAAGTATCTTCTAGCCTCTGTTTTTTGATGTGAGTTTGCTATGTCTTAATAAATATATTTGTTCTAGATCTCCTTGTTTCTTCAGATTATTGGCAGAGTTGCTTCTTGTCTCTGCTCCTTCGTTTTCCCAACTCTAAGAGGAAGAGTGAAATGGATAAGAGGAAGAGTGAAATGGATAATAACAACAATTCCTGTTTCCTGAAAGTCTTATGTGCTAGGCACCATGGTAGGTGACTTATGTGGGTACCCTTCAGAAAGGGGGTAAATTTGGATTCAGCAAAGTGTAGAGCCTCATCAGTTCCTCTCAGGGATTTCTGTGCCTGCTGAGGCTCTCATGGTTGCTCAACTCTCGTTCTGTGGGTGGGGACCTATGCTATGCTTCTTTGTCCTGGATGTAAAACTCAACTGTTCTTCAAATGTGCCATAGGGAATGTTCTCAAAAAACGCTTCATGAACAAACTAGCTCTTCCCAAAGAATTAAGGAGGCTCTGATGTTTACACTGCACATTCAATTAAATATTAGGTTTTTGGATCTGAATCATTCTACCGGAGCCATTCTTTTTTTGTTTTTGAGTCGGAGTCTCACTCTGTGGCCCAGGCTGGAATGCAATGGCGCGATCTCTGCCCACTGCAAGCTCCCCCTCCCGGGTTCACGCCATTCTCCTGCCTCAGCCTCCCGAGTAGCTGGGACTACAGGCGCCCGCCATCACGCCCAGCTAATATTGTTTTTGTATTTTTAGTAGAGAGGGGGTTTCACCGTGTTAGCCAGGATGGTCTCAATCTCCTGACCTCGTGATCCGCCTGCCTCGGCCTCCCAAAGGGCTGGGATAACAGGCCTGAGCCACCATGTTCGGCCTCTAATGAGCCATTCTAACAAGGGAACGGTATTGTCTACCGGCCATTTCCCTAGATCAGGGGTCAGCAAAATTTTTCTGCATAGTGCCAGACAGGAAGTATTTTACACTTTGTGGGCCATATGGTTACTGGTAAACGTACTAATCTCTGCTTTATTTATTTATTTATTTATTTATTTATTTATTTATTTATTTTTGAGACTGAGCCTTGCTCTGTCGCCCAAGCTGGAGTGCAGTGATCAAGTGATTCTCCTGCCTCAGCCTCACGTGTTCTTTTTAATTGAGGTGGCCATCCCCCTACCTCTGCCTCCTGTGTAGCTGGGATTCCAGGCATGAGCCACCACACCTGGCTGAACTCTGCTGTTGTGAAAGCAGCCTTAGATTGTATGTAAACAAATGCGTATGGCTATATTCCAATAAAACTTTATTTACAAAAACAGGTAGTGGGCCAAATTTGGCCTGTGGGTCCAAGATTGGCAACCTTGCCTTAGAGAACACTATCTGATAGGAAGTATTAGAAACATTTTTTTTTTCTAATATGGAATTCGTTTCCTTTCATCTCCTAGAGAAGCTTATGCAATATACCTTATTTTTCGTGATACTTGGCTAAAGGGTGCTTTCATGTAAGGTTCAGCCATAGAAGCCATTTTACCTCTTAGGGCAAGTGGATTTCTTTCTCTCTTCTTCTGTTTGTCTCTTCAACCCTGTACCCCATCCCTGTCATCACCAACAAGCCAAAACCCCTTTCTTCCTAGGTAAAGCAATTCTTTTTCTCCGGAACCTTGGCACCAAATGGTATGTAAGCCCATGGGGTCTCAATTTCTACCCCCAAACCCTTAGGAAGATGTTTTTCCAAACAAACTTCTCCTATCTTCAAGATTCTGGCACCAACTGTGTTGATAATACAACGTTTCCTGACTCACTAAATTCCTATCACCACACAGCCCTGTAACTCAGTGGTCATAAAGGCTAATGCCTTCCAGGGCGGGCAAGGGCCAGGTGGGTAAGACCATAGGGAATATGGAAGCCTGAGGGGGGTTGAAGAGGAGCACTCTACCCAAAGACCTCCACGTCCATCTTTGGAAACAATGGTGCGTTTGCCAACACAACAAACCTGTGGACTAAAGTCAGCCCGATGACTACCAATGTGCGAGCTGTTCTGTAAAGATTTCTATGTTCTATTTCTACACATTTAAACTAAGACTCAAGGTCCGGGTGGTTTTTCCATAGCCTCTAAGTGGGAGAGCACTTTAACAAATACCTACTGCTACCTACTATATGCCTGTGGTAGTGATACAGGAGCTAAAAAGAAATTATCTAGGCAGTTAGTGAGGGTAAAAGAGTCCTTGATAAGATTTCCCTTTTATAAAAAGCAGCCCCCAAATCATTTCTTTTTCTAACAAAGAACAGCATGAAAAATCAAGCTGCAGACATAAATAAGCAAGCTAGAAGCTTGCATAGGTAAATGCTGGCAGCTGTGCCAATAGGAAAAGGCTACCTGGTGGCCAGACATGTTCAACATGGAGGTTCCCCCTTCCTCCTTCTTTGTTGCCACGTGTGCAGTAAAAAGGCAGGCAACATGGCGCCAGCCAGGTAGTGACCCTATCTGCATAATAAAAGTTCAGGGTGAAATGGCTAGCTTCTTCACATGCTATGCAAACAGCACACCTGGTTCAACTAATCTCTCGTGCCCTACGTAAACCAGACGCTATCTCCTCAAGCCCAGCTATAGAACCCCATGTATTTCACCATGGAACCAGAAGACCCATTTAGAACCCTCTCTCTCTCTCTGCAAGAGACAGAGCTTTTCTCTTTCTCTCACCTATTAAACCTCTACTTTTAAACTCAATCCTTGTGTGTGTCTGTGTCCTTGATTTCCTTGGCTTGAGGCAACAACCTTCAGGTAGTTACTCCAGACAACGATGCTGCTTCAGCAGGACGTGGTCATCCTATGACAGACAAGGCACAGTTCCTGTCCTCAGGGAACTTACAGTCTCATGAGGCCAAGAGATAAATGAGAGGCCATTTCAGTGCCCCACAGTAAGCGTTGCCATGAGGAATGGTCGGGGTACTTTGAGTTGCAGTATGATCATTGAACTCAGTTATATGGGCTGGAGTTGGCCTCCTGGATGACATGACTTTGATGCTCTAAAGAAAAGTGAGATTTCATCAGAAAAATTTCATACTGAAGCCAGAAGTCTGAGGATCTGGCAAGTGCAAAGGCCCTGAGGTATAAAGGAGCAAGGATCTTTCAAGGAGAGGCATGGAGGATTGAGATGAAGAGGGAGAGTAAGGAAGAGGCTGGGTGGGAAGAAGCAGCCTGGTCCCTGTGCACCTTGAAATGGGCTCATTCCTAAGACGTCAGGGAGCCAACAATTGATTTTAAGCAGGGGAGCGACGGTCTCAAATTCAGACTTTGAAAAGACCCTTCAGGCGTGGTTCCAGATACTGGATTGGAAAGAGGCAGGCTTAGAAACCAAGAGCTGTCTGTGTCAGCAATCCAGGCATGAGATGATGGAGGGCTAAGTGAAGGTCACAGCCCTGGGGGTGGAGAGAGATGCTCAGAGTCGAGAAGTATTAAGCTGATAAGAGTTCAAGATTGCTTTGATTTAGGGAAGGAGTGAGGGAAGGGAAGCAGTCAAGAGTGATGGCTGGGGGCTTTTTAGAGCCTTGTGCTTTCTGGTTCCAGCATAAAAATGTTGTACCAATTAGGAAAATAAATAGGGTGTTATTGAATTGGAATGTTAATGTAAATTAGTTGTGCATCCTTTCTGGCAATGCCTCCGTACTCTGGTGCATGGTTACTTAACTTCCAGTAAAGCTTTATGCTTTGATTCTCTCTGGCTTCCCTTTCCTGTACTTTCTTCTCTCCCTTTTGGACCTATTTCCGCCCCCCTTTACAAAGCCTAAGGCCCTTTAGAGTCTCTGCCTTGTTCATTCTCCCCAAGAGGAAAGTCAGGGGGCTGCTGTATCCAAGGGTTCAAGCCAGGAATCTGCAGCCAGATTGTCTGGGTTCAGAGCCCAGGTTAAGCAGGAGAGTGATGATGTATTGATCCCTCACAATGTGCTAGGCACCCTCTGTAAGCCTGCTTCTTTCCAATCGAGTATCTAGAATCCAGCTTGAAGGATCTTTTCAAAGTCTAAATTTGATACTGTCATTCCTCTGCTGAACCTGAGCTGTGAACCTTAGGTTAGCATTTAATAGCCATGTAGCCTTTGGAAGTTACCTAACCTCTTGTGCCCAGCTGGCTTCACTTTAAAATGGGGTTCGCAATGTGGTATTGTGAATATTACATGACTCGCCCCAAGAAGGGTGTCTAGCCCATGGTGAGGGATCAATACATGTTAGCTATTATTTTGGCATCCCACACAAGCCTGACTTTCCCTTTTCCCTATTTTGCAAACTCATATTCCCAAAGTCGTCGTTTCATTCTGTTACAACTCTCATTCCTTGAGATGTATCTGGCAGGGATCTGAGAAACTATTTGCTGTATGTAAAATTGATATTAGCCGATCCAGGAATTTTTTTCAGTTTGGAAAGAGAATTTGGGGATCGGGTTCAGTGGCTCATGCCTGTAATCCCAGCACTTTGGGAGACTGAGGTTGGAAAATTGCTTGAGCCTAGGAGTTCGAGACCAGCCTAGGCAACATAGTGAGACTCTGTCTCTACAAAAAATACAAAATTTAACTGGGCGTAATGATGCATGCCTGTGGTCCCAGCTACGTGGGAAGCTGAGGTGGGAGGATCACTTGAGCCCAGGAGTTCGAGGCTGCAGTGAGCTATGATTATTATGCCACTGCACTCCAGCCTGAGTGACGGAGTAAGATCCTCTCTCTCTCTCTCTCTCTCTCCATCTCTCTCTCTCTCTCACACACACACACACAAATTTGGGCAAGGAGGAAGCACTGTTTTGCCCTCATTCTCTTGAGGCAGTGAGTAGGTAACAGCCCCTCTCTGCCTAAATGAAAAGTGTCCTGAGTGCATAATGCCAAGACCCACATGGCAGTATTTGTGTTACGATTTCTATAGAATCCCATTTATACATCCAATGATTATTTGTTAGGCATTTTATACAGAACCTGAAACCTGGACACAACCTTCACATAACCTCTAGATTCTCTATACAAAGCAATGCCCAGGAAAATTGAGAGAATTCTTTCTATAATAGGAGGCTACTTCCTCCAACCAATAGGTTCTGAATTTGCTTTGTAAAACTTTTAGATAATGAAACACACACACACACACACTCACACACACACACATACACAAAACAAAACATTTGAGAGTATTAGTGCTTTCATTTTCCAAAATATAGTCCATTATTGTTATTTGTGGTAGCTGTAATCTGTAAAAGTCACTACAAACACTGAACTAGGGAACAGTGAACCACTGCTTCTAGGAGAAATACAGGCTTAGGTTCCTGTGAGCCTCTGGTCACACATCAACCAGCCAATACATCAATAACCTTATACGCCAATCACCTTATCTTATGTTTCTGTTTAAATACACTTCATTAAACATATAATGTTGATTTTTTAACACTGGACTCCAGCCAACAGCATCCTAACACGTGCTTGCAAGAGGTTTATATAATACACAGATTTTCTTGATAATACATATCATAACTTTCTTGTTCTTAGGAACATTAGACTTCATTCACCAGTTATATTACTTCGTTCTTGCACTGCTATAAATACATACTTGGGACTGGGTAATTTTTAAAGAAAAGAGATTTAATTGGGATCATGGTTCTGCCTGGCTGTACAGGCTTCTGGGGAGGCCTCAGAAAACTTACAATCATGGTGGAAGGTGAAGGGGAAGCAAGCACATCTTACATGGTGGGAGCAGGAGGAAGAGAGAGTGGGGAGGTGTCACACTTTTAAACAACCAGATCTTGTGAGAACTCATTCACTATCATGAGAACAGTAAAGGGGAAATCTGCCCCCATGATCCAATCACCTCTCACCAGGTCCCTCCTCCAACACTGGGGATTACAATGTGACATGAGATTTGGGCAGGGACACAAATTCAAACCATATCAACACGACACTTAGGGACCATTTTAAACAGCAACATCACTAACACAAAGCACAGAAATGTGGAAAACATGGCACTAAATAATCTGCAAAGAGGATACTTGCTCACAGCCTAAGAACTGGTACAGGAAGGCAGAGTGTGGCCTCCTGGACCTCAGCGGGGATGCATCCATCTGACAACCCAAATGTTTTGCTGCTTTGTGCATGTCCGTAAATGATCACAAATGGCCTGCAAGTATTGATTTTGCAGTGACAAATAAATTTTAAACAGTAGGTGAATTGGCAAATATGGAACCCACAAATAATGAAGATGAACTGGACTTTCATACATGTCTTACCTCCCCCCTAGTTTGATTAAGTATTTGTGCCTTACTTCATGGCTTTATAAATTACAGAACAGTGAGTAGGTTGCTCAGTTATGTATCAGGGCCTAGAATTTAGTAGGTCTCCTTGGTTGATGGGAAGATGGCTCCCAGGAACTGGGAGAATTGCTTATTTGGAGGAAAATGAGGTGAGAGTGGGGAGAGGAAGGCAGTCTTCTACTACTCTGGTGGAGCGGGAATGCTAGCAGACATCTAATTGGTGTTCAATGTAAAAGCGTAAAAAAAATGGCTAAAATTACCAAAGGGAAAATGGGGGAGGAAGGAGACATCTGGTCAACTTAATCAACCTTTGAGATGGGCTAATCTAGATCCTAGAATCCAAATTATTTGAGAAACACAAGCCCAGTCTCCTTTGCACAAACATTACTTGGGTTACTGCCCACTCTCATGAATTCTCCACTAGCTGGGGAGAGGGCCAAAGCATTTGTTTATTTCCTCATTCTGACTCATCCTCTTTATTCTACACTTGCTAGTCCAAATAATACCATTTAAAAATTATAGACATTGAGGGCAATAAAAAAAATCCAGCCATTGTTTCCAAAACGCTTATCACCTTCCAGGAAGGAGCAATAAATCCAAGGGACATCAGTAAGATGAATAATAATTTTGGGGAGGTGATGGTACTCCAAAGAATCGTTTCTATTTTGCACTGTGATTATCTCGCCATAATCATACCCCTGTGTTACATTATTGCTCATAATAAAAGTCCACATATTGGAGAGGAAAAGCTTTTTCTATTAAAGCATTTTCAGGAAGGATTAGAAGTTATTTCAAATACAAGCCATGGCAACCCTAACAGGGGACCAACTGATACACGTTTGCATTCAACAATTTGAGAGGAAGTTAATTGTAATGAAGGGGGAAAAGTCAGGAATCTGTCACATTCTGCCATCTCCATAATTAAACAATAAAACTACTATATCATTTCACACAGACATTGTAAATACTAAATTAAGAAGCCCTGATGAAATGTCAGAAGCATTTTCTTATGAGTTTATATCAGCCGTACGATCACCACATTGATTCCGCATGCCAATGAGATAACATTCCACTGTGTTTATTTTTCTCCCAATTGCCTTCCGGAAAGTAATAAAATTAAATCCAATATGATATTAAATGTAAACACGCATGGATATTATATGTAAATAGCCATTTTAAACTCTGTCTGCTTTGTGGTATTTTCTGGGCATAATGTTGTCAAGCAACAGTAATATTCCGTTCCCCCACATGGCTTACACTTACTTTGAGGACGAAGAGAAAAAACTCCCTTTGTAATTCCACTTGACATTTATTTCATGATTTGTGGCAAAGAAAATACTGGGAAAAAAAAACCTTTACTTTTAAAAGTTACTGAGCTAAGAGTTTCGAAGCCATTAAAGTTTGATTTCCAATGCTCTCACCTCGAATGGGTGTCTGCTGAGCGTTTGTTTAGGTTGCTTGACTTCTTCTGATGCTAGTTTTATTTTCTCATTTTAAAATCTGGCACTTCATGCTAACTGGATGAATAAAACAATTGCACTCATCTAACCATGGGTTGAAATGTCCAGCTAAGACTGTATTCTTACAACTCAGACACCGAGTAAGATCTTTCTTACTATATGGAATGCTTTAATTTGAAGAAAACTAGGCTTCTCATCAGGATGAAGTGACCAGTCATCTTAGCTAAATTGCGTGGGCCTGATACAAGAAGCTGGCTCTGAAGGGACATGCAAATTGGTCAGATGTGGTGGCTCCAAATGGGAGCATGGGAGCTCCCGAAGGAATACAGCAAAGGGTATCACAGGATTAGCAGAAAGAAGGGCATCCAATACAAACCCATTACTTTGAAGATGTGATGGAGGCCTGGAGAAATTGAGAGGCTTAGTGTCATGACTCAATCTCCTTCTACCTCCCTGTAGCATCTTCTGCTGCAGAACATCTATATCTTTGCACATATTATTCCCTCCATACAGAATGTGTCTCTGCTAATCAGAATGGTTCATTTTCTCTCTCTGGCCTGTATGTTTCTGTATCTAGCAGAATTCTTGACACACAAAATTCTTAACTATTTGGTGACGGGATGCTTAAGCTCACAGTTAACGAGTAACAGATCTGAGATTTGTGTGTGTGATTTTTCCATTTTTATACTTCATGCTTCTTCCTTTTCACACAGTCTATAGTGAAGCTTATAATTTCACCTGTGCCTGGGGAAATTGACCAAAAACAAAAGATGGAATGTATTATTGGATTTGGTTTTCCCATAAAGCAAACTGGCTTTTCTGTTTTTCCTCAATGAGATTTTTTCATAGTTCCCCCACCCAATGGAAATAATACTGACCATTGTTGGGATAAAAACCACTGTCACGCTTCTATGGGTGGGTCTACCAAATACTTCAATAAGTAGACTTGCAGGGAAATTTTCCTTTTGCCAAATGATTGTGTGAGCCACATAATACCATAACCAGTAGAGAGGGGGATCCTCTTTCTCCTAAATTTAACTACATATTAGGCTGAAATCATGGATCTCCTTGGAGTCTTGTTAAATGTTTAGACAATGGTATGGATCAATATGAATCACTGCCTCCTCCCTCTCCCTAGTAATAAAGGACCCTGCTAAGTTCTTGCCTCTTTTGAGTTTTGACATATAGCTTACCTGAGCACACTGTAAAATAAAAAGATAAAAGGAGATTTTATACATCAGTATCTACACCTGTACCTATCTGTGTGTCTATCCATATAGAGAGAGGTGTGTGTGCGTATTTGAGTGTATGTACATAATTAATAGGCCTCATATGTCTCTGCCTTCCTGTCATTAATCTCTAGCTAAACCAGGAAATCAAGTTAGACAAGGACAGAGATGACATTGACTTTTCGGGGAAGGGCGTTTTCAATCATGTTGGATTTGTAGGGTTGTTAGCAGTAATTTGAAGTGATCTCAGTTATGTTTTGTTACACATATGGCATATTACGACTGTGTAGTCATTTCCCATGTTGGTGACTTATGGGTTCTAAAAGGCATTACTAATGCAAAAAGGAGGCCACCTTTTCAAGTGCTTTGCCAAGGTAAATTTATCTGAGGTGGCAGGTTTGTAGCTTAAAAATGAAAAAGTCAAATAGAATGATGAAGAGGTATACACAATTTTCGTAAAGTTAAGATAGGGAAGGAAGTTAGGGTAAGCCCAGTGCTTGCTGTGTTGGTTCTCAATGGCTCTTTATGACCCATGATAGGTTGGCTCTTAGGGGAGCTTACCTGCTACAGAACTCCTCTCCAAGTCACTCCATACAGTCAGTTGCTGGCTTGGTTCCGGCCGCATCTGCATGAGGCCACAGTTCTTTCCCACCCACACAATAACTCAGGGGATACAGAGGAATATATGTGACATGGCCCACCACAGGGTTGCTCTCCAATCTGTCCCTTCCAACTCACATCATAGTTGGGTCATAGTAAAACATACAGAGCACCTCCTCCAAACTCATTACCCTCATCCCCATTTTCCAATCCTAAAAGACAGAAAGTAATGCAGTCCTCAGGCCACATGGGGTCATTTTACTTCCAACTTTCTTTATTCGGACAATAATGATTTGCAAAGTATGCATTTTGACGGTCATCAGACTTATCTTTCTTTCCTCCACTTAGAATTCTGTCACTCTCTCCCCTTAATCACTATAACTGGTCTAAAAGTGAGACAATGAGCCAATTAAGTTGTTTGCTTTATACCTAGTCAATAATAAGTTTGACTATTTTTATTGACTGTGCTGAATCTATTGTTGACTTTTTGGGCATCATAGAGACAAAAGCATTTATTAGCATGGAAGGACAGTCTCCTGTGAGTTAAATGCAGTTGAATTAAAGAAAATCTGCTTTCTTTAAACTTCTGACTTTCAATCTCAAAGAGTTTCTAAGTCTGTCTAAAGATAAATGTAAGATTTTAAAGTTCTCTCACATTAGCAAAAACAACTTGGAGCAATAATCATTTTAAATGAACCATCAAACATGTCACTTCTAAAAAAAATACCAACCTCAAACTATAACTTACATAAACTTTCTAAAGCAACTCATGGAATAAAATGATATTCACACATGTTCTAAAATTCAGAATGAAAAATTTTGTTTTTTGAGTTGGCATCATTTTAAGGAAGTAGTGAGGGAGAGAGCATGTGAAGATGGCACTCTGCTTGTGTAGGAAGAGGATTTTAATTCTTCATACCATGAATATCTTAAGGATACAGCTCTAATTAGTAATGCTGGAGGTTGTGGCACATTCAATCAAGCTGGTAGCATATTCATTTTGATAGACCTTATTTAACTGACTGAAGAGAAGCAAGGCTCAATGTGTTACTCTGTTACTTTTGATCAAAATATCAAAGGATATTTCAGCCTGAACTAGTTATCTTAATTGATATGATGCATAACAAAATATATTGATCCACATAAATAGGTTCCAGATCAATTTTCCTTTTGAAAATAATGTTTACATTTAGAATGGGCCTCAGAAATTCATTGAATACAAAAGTTAAAATTAATTTCTCCTTAACCACAGTGATTAGTGAATTTCTTGTACTTTGAGCAGTTCTGAATCAACGCAAAACATCTTTGAGGGTTTGTATATTGCTCTTCGAAGCATATCTGTGAGGCAAGTAGATGCAGACGACGGCGCAGCCCATTATTTTAGCACATTAGCAGATGGAGAGAACTGAGTCACAAGCCAGTTGGGTGAGTTGGCTAAAACCATAGCATCTAATGTGATTACAGCAATCCCCAAATAGAGTTCTCAACTCCTACATCCCATCTGTTCCTTAAAGAGGCTTAGGAAACCAATTATCTGTTCCTTTGTAAGAAGAATCTATTGATTGTATTAGGAGGAATAGAGTTGGCCCCAGCAAAGTTTGCCTTGACTTTTCCACCCCTGCACTTCTTATTCTCATAACTTCCCCTCCCTCTTATCCTTCACATTTGCTTCCATCCGTGACATTCTCATCAGCTGTTCAAAACCTTTTGCTGTGCAGCTCCTAAGGAGATGTGTGTGTGTGTGTGTGTGTGTGCGCGCGCGCACGGTGGTATTTGGGAAATCTTGACCAAAGAAACATTTATTAACCATTTTCTATGTTGCAAGCATAACTCTGGGTACTTTGCACACAATTCTCTTATTCCGGCCTCACTACGACTTATTGGATGGGATGCTATTTCATAATGTACATGCTATCAGATGCCAGATAAGCAAATTGATGATGGTAGTGCTGGTGGCAGCAAAGCAGAATGTTTATTGAGTCAGAAATAAAATGACTGGATTCTAGCTTTAGCCTTGGCCAGCAAACCCATGTGGCCTTGGCTAACATATAATTTTTCTCTCTAAACTTAGTCCTCTCACCTGGAATATAGGCATGACACAGTACACTAGGCGAACACTAAGACTGCCTACACTAAAATGATAAAATAATGTGATTGACGTGACAATCAAGGCAGGAAAGAGCAATGGTTCTCCCAGAGAAGATTACGTTTGCAAGGAGGCTATTTTTCATCCTGGCCCACGGAGGCCAGTGTTCTCAACCCTGGCCACAAGTCACAGTCACATGCCCTGCCCCCATTTCTGGAGCGTTTATAATTTCCCATACTAAGCCTGCTGATTCACGGGGTCCCTATGCCATATTTTTACAAGTACTTCTAGTTCTAGGTAGTTCTAGTTAAGATATCTAGTTCTAATTAAGAATCACTACTCTTTATGGAGGAATTCCAGATAATACAGAAAGATACGTGGCGGAGTAGAAGCTTTCCTCAGACTCCTTGAATAGCATCATCTATTTGGTCTCAGTGGCTGGGCTG
This sequence comes from Nomascus leucogenys, assembly GCF_006542625.1. Classification (NCBI taxonomy): domain Eukaryota; kingdom Metazoa; phylum Chordata; class Mammalia; order Primates; family Hylobatidae; genus Nomascus; species Nomascus leucogenys. The sequence goes on from NC_044389.1 coordinate 104,669,943, forward strand.
GGGAGAGCCTGGGAGAGCTGGAAATGTATTGATTATAGGACACAAGTGGAATGCCGTCTATGAGGTCTGGCCTCATTTGCTTTCATTTCATCCATATCTTTGTCCCTTGCCTCTAATTCAACCTGGATTGAGTTTTAAATCTTTCCTTAAAGAACAGCCATTAAAGATGATAAAATAGTCTGGCTCCCAGAGCTATCCAAGCCCACAAGTTCTAAGAGGAAACAACAGAGACATCTGCAGCGTCTAATCTTGTCTTTGGAGCTAATTAAGGATCCTGTGGGACGCACTAAGTCCAGGATGTTATTTTGCCTAAAGGAATGGACAGTCCTAAGGATGAATGATTTTGAGTCCCCAGGCCAGTGTTAATCTGGTTGTCTTCAGGTAAACACTTCTGGTGTTCAAAAACGCTTTCTCTCTTCTCAATCAAGCAGCTCCTTGAAGCTGGAAACCCCAAATCAAGTATCTTCTGGGTAATTCCATTGCTTTCCAGGATGATATAACCAAGGTTGTAACACATGATTGGCCTCACTCAACTGATATTTAGAAGGTTTGTTTGTTTGTTTGTTTTTAACAGAGTTTTGCTCTCCTTTGCCCAGGCTGGAGTACAATGGCGTGATCTCAGCTCACTGCAACCTCCACCTCCTGGGTTCAAGTGATTCTCCTGCCTTAGCCTCCCAAAGTAGCTGGGATTACAGGTGCCCACCATTACACCAGGCTAATTTTTGTAGTTTTAGAAGAGACAGGGTTTTACCATATTGGTCAGGCTTGTCTCAAACTCCTGACCTCGGGTGATCCACCTGCCACCTCCCACCTCCCAGGTTCAAGTGATTCTCCCGCCTCTGCCTCCCAAAGTGCTGGGATTACAGGCCTGAGCCACCGTGCCCGGCCTGATATTTAGAAGTTTTGTTTGGAGACATCCCCCCAAAACAGAGTCATGCATTGCTTTAATGCCTGGATTCTCATTTTTAGTGATCTTGGGCAAACACTGAATCTAATTGAAAACGATTCACTCACTAGTTTTGAAGGATTTTACGTTTTCTATTTCTCTCCTGAAGTCTTGCATTTGAAGAATATTTACCTAATGGCCTTGTTCCAAAATTCACAGAGAAAATGTGACTAATCCCCTCCCATCCCTTTCTTGCAGTATTTTTCTTTTGATACCATTGTGTTTTGGGGGGAATCAGGATGAATAAAAAACACCTGCTGCTTTTTTAGAATGGATTTCTATACACACTTGGCTTTGAGATCTATCAAAGAATAAACCTGTAATTTCAACTACTTGTAGTTTGAACCTACAAGTTACAAATGGGAGTCACAATTCCTATGGCAGGTGTTTTGTTAGGCTGTCAGGTAGCTCATTTTGCTGCTGTTTCCTATTTTTTTTAACATTTTCTTTACATAAATAAAATGTAACACTGTGAAAAATGAAATTCCTGAACAAAAATCACACGATGAGGTGCACCAAAGAGCACTTACATTATTCATTTCAAGTGTTTGGTTGATGTGGAATCTTCGTTGAATATTTCAGTGTTAGGAGTATTACTGAGGTTATAAACTGAGTAGGGAAACAAAATTGCTCTTGGTCAAGGATCAGCTTTCAGCATTAAATAGTTTTTGAATATTTATGGAAAGCACATAATACCACAATTATGTTTAAAGGTCTCAGTAATATTTTTCTTTGTTTTTTTCTTTAATTAAAATAGCCATGGAATTGCTAAGTTCTAGAAAGAACTTCAGAACAAGATGAGGGTAACCTTACCCCAGGGTACACAGGGTACACAGTTTGTTCTTAACATATCTAGTCTAAGTACTAGTCTGCCATCTTTGAGTCATTACATCTTTCTAGAAAACCATACTTTTCAAGATAAATGAGAAAGCAGACTTTCCTAGACCCTTTAAGAAATTGCTTTTTTTGTGCTTGGCCCATCCAATTTTATACAATTATTATTTTAATATTCTAATTTTACTCTAGTGACTCCAGAGAACTTTAAGGTGCAACTCATAAAGGGACCAATATAATGTGTTTCGCAAAAATCTCAGTTGGTTAGAACATGTTACAAGGAACCAAGTTTGTTGATTTGAATCCCATACAATGCTAGTTGATTTTCCAGTTTTGTGACCATAACAACTACAGGTAACTTGTGAAAATAGGTGCTAAGGGCCTCGAGAGTGGCAGTGGTGCCTGCCTCTCCTCAGCTGATCACTAGTAAGCCATATTCAATTTAAAGCTCATCCTCGACTAACCATGAGTCAGCCCCACCACTTTAATTTAATTAATTAAGTTAATTCTCAAGGAATTTATGTAATTGTCTTTAGTTTCAGGACTGTGATTAAGATTTAGGTCTTTTATTCTCTGTCCAGTGAATTTTCCGTTACAGCCTAAATCCTTCTAAGGACTCCTGGAGGAGTGAAATTGGCCAAGTCTCCTCAATCACATTTTTCTGAGTAAAACACAGATATCTTCGTGCTGCAGATATTCCATTAAATGTGTTTCTAACTTGCAGTTAGGACTTACAGGAGGCAGTCACTGAATCCTTCTAGCCCCTTTGTTTACCTCTGAAAATCAAGGCCGTATTTACTTGGATTAATGGAGCCCAAAGGGTTGGGACAGAAAGGAATGGGGAGGAACACAGAACAAAACAAAACACCAGTGCTTTCCAACGTTCTGAGTCACATTCAGGGTTGTAAAATGACTTATCGCCCTGAAAATGTTGGCAGAACATTCAGCATAGATCATGCATTACAGGCACATGATGCAAATGTTTTTTGGCTTGTGATTACAGACTAGCAATTTCCTAGGCCCTATCGCAGTTCCAAACAACTCATTGTATTTGCTTTCTGAACTAAGTTTTTTGGACTGATTAAACGAAGCCTCCCAAAAGCATGCCTGGCACTGGGCATATATGACTTTGCTGTTTCTCACAGGATGGATGTTCTTGCCCAGGGTTTCACAGAATATTTGTGCAAACACACATGATCTTCATTTCCTGGACTCTTCTCAGCTTAAGCATGCATACACAATGGGATCAAATTGGCCAGGGCGAGGCCCAGTCAATGCTCTAAGCTGATTTCATGTTTGACTATGCAGTAAACCACAGGTTCAACCACGCACTCTAATTTGCCCAATAAGTCAACCAAAAGAGTAATCGTATTTGTATTCAGCTGTAATGACAGAGGTTTTCTTGACAGTATGGAAAATCTACAGCCTTATTGGATAGTAGGAGTTATGCTTTTATTACTTCACATTTTTAAGTTTCAGGGTACACGTGCAGGATGTGCAGGTTTGTTACATATGTAAACGTGTACCAAGGTGCTTTGCTGCACATATCAACCCATCACCTAGGTATTAAGCCCAGCATCCATTAGCTCTTTTCCCTAATGCTCTCCCTCCCCCAACCCCACCCCCTGACAAGCCTCAGTGTGTGTTGTTCCCCTCCCTGTGTCCATGTGTTCTCACTGTTCAGTTCCCACTTATACGTGAGAACATGTGGTGTTTGGTTTTCTTTTCCTGCATTAGTTTGCTGAGGATAATGCCTTCCAGCTTCATCCATGTCCTTGCAAAGGACATGATCTCATTCCTTTTTTATGGCTGCATAGTATTCCATGGTGTATATGTACCACATTTTCTTTATCCTGTCTATCGTTGATGGGCATTTGGGTTGATTCCATGTCTTTGCTATTGTGAATAGTGCTGCAATGAACATACATGTGCATCTATCTTTATAACAGAATGATTCACATTCCTTCGGGTATATACCCAGTAATGGGATTGATGGGTCAGAGTTATGTATTTTTATTTGTAACTATTTTTAAGAAGATAGAAATAAAATAGTGAGATGGAATATACATATTCAAAGAATAGACATCAAAAGTATTCCAATTTTCATATAAGGGTTAAGTTATTCACATGAATAATTAACTTGGACAAAATCTTTGTATTAATAATGAAGAAGTAAGACATGCTTATTTGACTGCTTTTTCCCATTATCTGATTGAGACTCTGAGCTGCTCACTGATTAGATGCTGGCTAGAACAGGTAGGTAATTCTAGCAAAATCTATGGGAATAGCTTCTTGTAGGAAAAACAGCTAAGTAAATTCAATACATTTTATTTTCCTAAGTACTCATGTTGAACAACATGTTTATTTCAACAAACTCACGTTTGTTTCTTGGCTTACTCACCATAGCCTATACAATGATTCTGAGAATTATTACTTCGACTACTATCATGAGGAATCTTAGAGATTCATTTTACTTTGTCTCCAGGAGATAAAACCATGGAACCTAATGATTTCAACTTGTTTAATCCTTTAGGTCAATCCTTTGTAGATATGAAACTTCTTTTTGACTAGAACCTTTGATTAACTAATTCCCAGTGAACCACAGCAACAATGCGAAATCTATCGTATCTTAAGCTAATTTGTGTTCTCTTATGAGTTATTATTTGTAAATCTTTTTTTGTTTGTTTTTGAGACACAGTTTCACTCTGTAGCCCAGGTTGGAGCACAGTAGCGCAATCGTGGCTCACTGCAACCTCCACCTCCCAGGTTCAAGCAATTCTTTTGCCTCAGCCTCCCTAGTAGCTGGGACTACAGGCACCCACCACTACACCTGGCAATTTTTTGTATTATTAGCAGAGAATGGGTTTAGTCATTGTTGGCCAGGCTGGTCTGGAACTCCTGACCTCAAGTGATCCTCCAACCTTGGCCTCCCAAAGTGCTGGGATTCCAGGCATGAGCCACCATGCCTGGCCATTATTTGTAAATCTTCTAACCAACATTTTAGTTATATCCCTGAAGCACTCCAACCTTTATCATTTGTATTATGAATAGTATTAATTTTATAAGTTAAAGTTTATGTTTCAAGGACAGTGTATGTGTGTGTGTGTGTAAATATCCTAGACTTTGCTTCCCTACTCTGTCTCTGTTTAGAGATCTCACTACTTTCTGTAATAACACTAGAGACCTACAGGTTCAATAGCTGACTATTAGAGAAAAGGCATTTATCCTTATTTTATTAAGAGAGAGAATGAATTTTTTAATGTAAAATGTTCCAAATTCTTTTTTAAGTTAGTGGTGCAGTTCTGGTGATGAGATTAGTGATAAAGTCTACTTTTGTGATAATTAGTCCCCTTTTCTCTCCACTCTCCTAAAATAAGAAGAGTTTAGATTGAAATGCTTCCCAAGAGGCAGAAGACAGTGGCCTCAAGGTAAAAGCAATTTGAGCCTTCATCTCAGGCTGCTTCCTCAGCTGTTCATTCATTTTGTGGCTTGAATGGGGAATACATTGCCTAGAAATGCAAAATATATGGAAAATAATTCTACCTCCAGTTCATTGTCCTTTTGGCTATTTTCCTCATTTTGAAGCTGCATGGAGCTATTTTGGGCCTTCTCAGTGCACTTAACATTGCTTTAAAACAGATTTAAGTCTCCCTACATGACTGAATTTCCAATTCTCTATCTGAAAGAGCAGTACACTATTAAAGCTCTACCAGGTGTTTCAATATGCACACATGTATCTGACTCTTCTTTTCGTTAGAAATAATAGAAAATGAAATTGAAGATTTACGGTTGCAGTGTGATTTGCTGAAAATACTGGTCTAAGAACAGCTTTATGTCTACTTGGTAAAGTTACAAATGAAATCCAAAATGTTTCTAAACATAATGTAGTTTCCCTCTTTGTGCTTTCCTTGGGCCTTGCTACGCATAGTCGCATGTTTTAGAGACAACTCCAAATCCCTCAACGAATGCCAGTTAGGAAAAGACAGACCAAGGTATCTGTGAATTATACACCCGTGATTTACCCGTTTTGTGGCTCATTCATGACAAGTTGCTGAAAACAGAAGACCGGCTCCTGTTGCTCTCAAGTTCTGTGGCACGTGGTGAGCATACATGCATTTCTAAAAACCTGCTCACTTTTTAGAAATGCATGTGTGCTCATCAAGTCTTGATCAATTAAAAAGTAGATAAAAATAGATAATAATATAAAAATATCTCCCTCTAGCTTTGGAGTGGGAGACTCACTGCCAAAATTTAATAAATTTATTAATTTAAAAAAATCTGATCACCACGTCTGAGTTTGGTACACAGTTGACACTCAATGAGCTGTGAAATGAAAATGACTTTGCGTAAATATAAAGGATTGTCACATCACATAATCTGCTGTCATTAGCTTATCTAGAACATGCTACTACTCCAGGCAATTCAGTTCTATTCTATTTAAAAGTTATCTAGTTCCTACTGTTTGCACAGCGTTTGATGGTTTTGGGGACTACACATGATTAAGAGTGAACCCCGGTATGTCAGGACTCCAGACTTGAAACCAGGGTTCAAAGACTTTGCAAAATTGCAAAAGGTGAGCAAGGGTCTGAGAAATTAAAGGAAGGCCCAGGTACACAGCCTGTCTCAGCGGGTACAGCTGCCACTCACAGGAAGAAAGAACCAAAACGCTGTTAAAATGATACAAGCACGTGTACATTCACTGCAGCACTATTCGCAATAGCAAAGACGTGGAATCAACCCAAATGCCCATCAATGATAGACTGGATAAAGAAAATGTGGTACATATACACCATGGAATACTATGCAGCCATAAAAAGGAATGAGATCATGTCCTTTGCAGGGACATGGATGGAACTAGAAGCCATTATCCTCAGCAAACTAACACTGGAACAAAAAACCAAACACCGCATGTTCTCACTTATAAGTGGGAGTTGAACAATGAGAACACATGGACACAGGGAGGGGAATAACACACACTGGGGCCTGCTGAGGGGTGGGGTTTGGGGAGGGAGACCATTAGGAAAAATAGCTAATGGATGCTGGGCTTAATACCTAGGTGATGGATTGATAGGTGCAGCAAATCACCATGGCACACGTTTAACTGTGTAACAAACCTGCACATCCTGCACATGTACCCCGGAACTTAAAATTAAAAAAAAAAGAATGAACCCACATGCTCATGCTAAACTGCGATTGAGAGAATGCAAATATAGGAGCTAAGTTTGTTTTTTGTTTGTTTTAAGACAGAATAGAAAACAGATGGGCCATTCCTTAAATTTATAATGCAGTCAATTAGCCATTTAAAAGGTTAGAGACAGGATGTTTTGAAGAAAAACCAACTGTAGTTTAAACGTGCCCCATTTCAGAAGGAGCTTTCCTGGCCCAAAGTCATAGGGATGGCATCTCTTTTCCACTTAACCATGTTTTGTGCTGTTGTAGGTTTAAGCTATCAAAAGTTCTTTAGGTCTCCAGATTAAATCCTGAAACCCTCACTAGAGATCCACGACAATGTTTACAACACCATTAAAATCTTCTTCTAACCTCCTCTTGCTGCTGTCCCCATCCCTGTTCTCTCTGCCACTGCAACAATGACTTTAAGTGACTTTCTGTTTCCCTCCATTCCCCCTTAGGGCTTTTGATATCAAGGTTGAAGCAGTATGGAGGGGCTGAGATAATCTTTCTCAGGATTTTAGCAGGGAAATTAAAACTCCATTCAGTCCTGGAGAATGAAGAAGGGGAGTTCTAAGAGCTAGGATATTGGTCGAGCTTTCTGGAGCCGACGGATCTCCTTAACTGTGAAAAGCTATGGTTCTGCTTTCTTCCGGTCTGGCTGTTGCTCTCGCCGGTGGATGGCCCGTTCCTCCTGCTCTAGGATGTCTTCCCAGACCTTGCTAACCCTGGAGTCAGACTCTCTGGATGCAAATGTTGGTTCCATCCCTGCCGGCTATGTGGCCTGGGCAGATGACTGCACCTGTCCGCGCTTCAGTTTGCTCATCTGTAAAACGGGAGGAGTAAATAGTGCCTATTTCACAGGGTTAACAAGATTTAAATGAGCAACTATAAATAGATTGCTCACAGTGGTGCCATATAGTATGTTCCACTCATTTGCTCATTAATTTATGTATTGAGCTTGACATAAAATTCTCTGGAAAAGGAGGATCCGTGTCTTTAACAAACTGAAAAACTTCTGCTCAAATTTTGTCCTCCCCACTCCCTGCTTTACATGTTAAATACATGTATCAGTTTCTCTGTATTTGGGATTATTACGTTTGTCTCCTCTTCCCATATCCATCATCTGAATAAAAGCTTTTCCCAAAGTTCTACACCCAGATTTTATGCTTCCTCTGCCACTTTGGGCTTCTGTTTCCATGGCTACAAATATCACCACCATGCAGGTAACTTCCCTGTCTCTGTTTTGATCCAAATTGTATCCTTTAAAAGACATTATAAGTGAAAATCATTTTAGTCCTTCCAATCAAAAGAATAAAAAGCAGAATGGCAATGGCACATGTTACAAGCAGTCCTGTGGTCTTCAAAACAATTTCAGAGATAGATCAGTCTCATATGGAGAAGTTTTAAAAATAGACTTTGGTAATTGACTCAAATGCCCGACAAGAAAACAACTCTTTTCAATGAAACCTTACTTTGCAAAAGCCCACGCAGTCCAATCATAAGCCAGCTTCCTCTTTCTGAGCATCCCCTCCTGGGATGCATGAATTACTCCGCACTTTCCTGATGACAGCGTTGTAAGTGTTCATTAGCTCCCACCCTATTAGCTGGTAATAACTGGTAAGGGTATAGTGGTGCATTTGTGCAGAAGGTCGGCATTAAGACATATAAAGAAATGGGGCAGAGGCCGGGCTCAGTGGCTCAACGTCTGTAATCCCAGCACTTTGGGAGGCTGAGGCGGGCGGATCAGGAGGTCAGGAGATAGAGACCACCCTGGCTAACACGGTGAAACCCCATCTCTACTAAAAACATAACAAATTAGCCGGGTGTGGTGTGGTGGCGGGTGCCTGTAGTCCCAGCTACTCGGGCGGCTGAGGCAGGAGAATGGCATGAACCCGTGAGGCGGAGCTTTCAGTGAGCCGAGATCGTGCCACTGCACTCCAGCCTGGGTGACAGAGCGAGACTCTATCTCAAAAAAAAAAAAAAAAAAAAAGAAAGAAAGAAAAGGGCAGAGAAGAAACAATAAAGACAACAGAATAAAATAAAAAAACACGTCGCAGGTGGTTTGGCAGCAAAGCGCACAGTGGTAACTTTTCACCCTCTTAAGGCGTACTTTTCCATTATCTCCTTCATAGGCTCATCAGCTTCAAAGCTAATGTTTCTCTGACTGTCAGCTCCCCATACTTTTACAGTCTTGATGGGCACATTTTATGCTATCAACTGGAATTCAGGAAGAAAATAAATTCTTTTTAATATGACTTTGCCTACTGCTAGTAAATATAAAAATTGTTAATATTTACCGAGTACCTATTCTGAGCCAAGCATTTTGCTGGTTTCTCTTAATGCATCCCCTCATTTAGTCTTCTCAGTAAATCTGGAGGAATATAGTTCTTTTAATCTTCATTTTACAAGCAAGGAACTTGAATCTCAAGGAAATTAAGTGACAAGCTCTGGTCACAGTTTATAAAAGCGAAGCCAAAATTTCAATTGAAGTCTCATTCAAAATCATTGCTCTCAATGACTTCTCTATAGTATTCTTTCAATTTATACTAATTAATAATACTTATCAATATACCTGGAAGCTTAAAAATCAGTCCCCAAATTGGGCATGAGGGAAGAAAGAGAAGCAAAATGCTGAATTATTAAAAAATTAGAAAATCAGCCCTGGCCGGGCATGGTGGCTCATGTCTGTAATCCCAGCACTTTGGGAGGCCGAGGTGGGTGGATGACCTGAGGTCAGAAGTTTGAGACCAGCCTGGCCAACATAGCGAAACCCCATCTCTACTAAAAATACAAAAATTAGCCAGGTGTGGTGGTGCATGCCTGTAATCCCAGCTACTGGGGAGGCTGAGGCAGAGAATCGCTTGAGCCCGGGAGGCGGAGGTTGCAGTGAGCTGAGATCCCGCACTCCAGCCTGGCTACAGAGGGAGACTCTGTCTCAAAAAAAAAAAAAAAAAAAAAAAAAAAAGAAAGAAGAAAATCAGCCCTTGATTTTTTTCAAATGTTGGTGAAATTCCATAGATTGTTCAGCAGGTCTGAATTCTTTAGTTTCAGTTATCAAATCGAAATAGAGTTCTCTGAATATGCACACAGTAATTTGCACAGATATGTGTAGCTTCATAACGACATGTATATGTATTGTGTCTCTGTAACTGGAACCAGGTGGCTCTTAACCAATGCACTATGTGTTCAGAAACCCAGGTTACTTTGCCACGCCCCACTGCAGGATGTGAGACTTCTGCTGCAGTGGCCAGGCTTCTGTTTCCATGCTGATTAATATGGCTGCCCAGCATAAATCACGGCCCTTGTACAGAGCTCACTGCCAATTCTCTGAAGAACTGTGGTAAAAGAAAAAAAAACAAAGACCCTCTAGAAGAAGGATGAGTGACATACATCTATCAAGGGCCTTTTCTGAGGAGGAACTGAGTCCCCATGTAATAAATATGTTCGTACTTTATTCATGCCTACCTGAGCTTCTAGAACACAATCTTTGGCCATCACCGCATCTCATCCGAAATATTTTGGTGAAACATAAGATTTGAAATGAAATATTTTCTAAGTGCTCTATCTCCTTAGGAAGGACCCCAATTCTCTCTGGACACCATTTCATATAAATATAGGAGAAAGTATTATTTCAAATGCTTTTTAACCCAGATACCAAAGGGTTCCTTTTTAACTAGAAAACACTGAATTGACAAATGATATGCACAAAGAGGTGGTGTCCTTAGACTCGATTCATTAAAGGACTCATGCCTATGTCTTATTGAAAAGTAATATTTATGTATTAATCCTAGATACCATTTTGTTTTGGGATGCACTGGGGAATATTTAAGAGAAAATATTTAACTGGACAAATGTGTTGCTTTATCTATAGTCAAGTGTTAGGGTCGTTAGAGAAAGCACTTGAGAAAGATTGCAAAACCTTGAGCAGTGGCAGGAGAGGCCAAGGGATCAAGGCACTTGAAACGTGATTTTGTTAAAGTTGCTGTACTTTATGCATTCATTTGTCCAATCTTACCATTAACTTGGAATCAACTATAAGGATTTTTTACAGGACTATGTATCAGATGCCGGTTCTTTGAAGTTAATTATAATTACTATGTGATATCAAAAGGTCATTTATTCAAAATGTTCTCTTAGTCATTAGAGTTGATTTTTTTTTTCATGCCACATTTGTGCTTGCCTAGAAATGACTTGGAAGGGTGGCTTGTCATTGTTATTCAAGAAACACAAATCTTTGAGGACTCTGTCCACAGCACGCTGAAATGTGCTGCTTGAATTTACTGTCTGAGAAGTTGTGGTATATGAGACATAAAAACAAGCAAACAAATAACCTATATTCTGAAGGCTTACAGTATTCTCATTGTTCATAATGGCATTTCTGATGTACTGTCAGTCAGTTTAATGTGGCTGATTCCAAGATGCTTAATTTACACGAGTGAATTCTCTAACTCATTGGGCCTCTTTAGTTGAGTCATCTGTCTCTTTCCAAAATTTAAGTGTCTGGAGACAAATCTCTTTCTATCCCTGAGGAACACACTTAGAAAATTCATATTTGGCTTGAGGTTGGGAGGACGGAGTTTTATTTTTAAGACTCCCATCTGAATAGAGGGTCCTGGGGGTAAGCATATAGGTGACTGTCACGAGGAAGTCTCATGTGTCACTCTGGTGCTTTGGTAGTGGTTGGCAGATGAGACAAGTTGGTTTCTTGAGTGACCCTTGAGGAACCACCATAGCTTTCTGGGTGGAGGAGGAAGAAATGTCAGGAAGAAGAGTCTGAGGAGAAGTGGGAGTTAGTACAGGAAGAATCTATCTCCATTCACAGCAAGGGTGAAAACCCACATCTCCAAATTCCATGCCACCCCCACAGATTTCAGAGCTGTGTTTCAACTCGAAAAGAGAAAAAGGTGGAAAATACTCAAGAAGAGGAAGAAAGGACAGCTGAGGCCATGGCTTTCCTTCTTTCTGAGAAATGGGTGAAGGACAAGAGGACAAATGCCTGGGCCCAGAGGTGCCCTGCAGGTGCTCACCCCAGAAGACTTCCAATTTTTTAAAGCAGGAGATTGTTCAGTGTTTCCAGAAGACCAAAAACTCCATCCTCTATGATTCTGTGTGCTCTGTAATGCAGAATTGTCTGCTACTCCTAGGCCACCTATGGTTTTTGCAGTAGCAACTGGGTCTCCTCCTGCACAGATTGCTACCCACTCACCATGGAAAAGCAGATCCAAGCCCCACGCATGCAGTGTTCTCTGAAAGGGCACCAAGCCACATGTGCAATTCTGAGACAAAGTGGAGAGTGGGTGGATGGCTCTGCAACCATATTCTAAACCTAGGGAAGCGAAAATTAACTTTCTTAAATCCCTTTTTCGAAGCGAACATTATAATGAAGACTTGAATGTGGTATTGCTATGCTATTTTTTTTTTTTATTTACAGGTAGAAGTTAGAATCCTTTTTCAAATTCCAAAAGCCTTGCTTTCTCACCAAGTTCAACCCTCTTCATGTCAGTACCCACTACACAAAAATGGAGCAGTAATGATCATTTTTCTGAAATACTTTTGATACAGGACAGCTGAGTCCCAAATTGGGGCTTAGCCACAGGGGTTCTTGGCTTCTCCCAGGAAAGAATTCATGGGTGAGCTAGCCAGTGGCAGGGTAGAAGAAAACAGCTTTATTGAAGCAGTGTTACAGCTCCATGACTGCTTCTACAGATCAGAGTGACCCCATAGGCAGAGCATAACAGCTCAGGGCTGTTCTGCAGTAATCTGTATACCATCTTTTCTTTTTTTTCCTTTTTTTAAAGATGGAATCTCACTCTGTCACCCAGGCTGGAGTGCAGTGGTGCCATCTCACCTCACTGCAACCTCCGCCTCCCGGGCTCAAGCAATTTGCCTACCTCAGCCTCCTGAGTAGCTGGGACTACAGGTGCATGCTACCATACCTGGCTAATTTTTGTATTTTTTTGTAGAGATGGGGGTTTCACCATTATACCTACTTTTAACTGCAAGCAGATTAAGGGTCAGTTTATGCAGGTATTTCGAGGGAAAGTGTAGTCACTTCTGGGTCCTTGGGTCATTGCCATGGAAAGGAACAGTAACCTCCAGGTATTGCTGTGGCAGTAGTAAACTGACATGGCACACCAGTAGTCCTGTCTGAAAGCTGCTTCCACCCCTCCTTGTTTCAGCAGGTCCTCAATTTGGTCCACTGTTTAAGCCCTACCTCTGGAGTCGAGTCCTGCCTCTCGCCTCACTTACAGTGTGTCCTTATCAAATCTGAGTCATTCTGGCTACCATCATGGTTACATTGCGTGTACTTTGTATATCCTTGCCCTGACCTGGTCCCAGCACAGCCTTACAGAGTGAGGATTCTATTACCTAGTGACTGTGGTACTCCTTCCTACTCCCTTTGTATGTCAAGTTCTTAGCTTTGAGTCTTCAGGCCTTTAGATTTTCCATGGATCACCTTTAAGAGGCTTGTGCATGTCCTGAAATTGTACAAATAATTTTATGTAACATACATTTTCATGGCAAGATGGTCTGTGGTATCAGTTTAAGAATTAATGACCTAGTTGGTCATTATTTCAAGATCCTTTGCCCTGTACACTAGTGTGTTTACAAACTATTCTATCTGGGCTAAGGTCAAAGTCAGAGGTTGCAGCTAGTTTATGTTGTCTGGGGGCAGTCCCTCAAATGTCCTAGCATGAGCAACCAGCCCACCCTCTGGAATTTCTTCTGCCTGGAAGACTTTCTGACCTCTTCTAAGGAGAGAGATGAATTCTTCTAGTGACCCCAGAGTCCTGAGAATTAGGGGTTGAGAGAACTCCTGAAAGAACTGACTTAGTACCCAACCAGCCCACCCTTTGGAATCTCTTCTGCCTGGAAGACTTTCTGACCTCTTCTAAGGGGAGAGATGAATTTTTCTAGTGACCCCCTGAAAATTAAGGGTTGAGAGAATTCCTAAAAGCACTGACTTAGTACCCAACACTCCCCCAGTCATAGTTCAATGGCTCTTGAGCAAATTCTTGGCTCTGTTTTCTTCCTACCCGATGACCTTTGATTCTTGTAATGATTGGGACTCTGACATATCCTTGTGTGGATCAGTCTTGAATTGCTGCTTCCTCCTAGAGGAAGCAAAATTATTCTCTTCTTTCCCCTGGTTAGCTGATTTTAGTTTTCTCTGCTTCTGGGTGCTCCTCTGAGCTTAGCCCTTTCTAATGGAAGCCTCTTATGGGATGGCCAGAGTTTCGCACTGTGCAGTCTCATGCCTGGGCACAGGTTAGCTCGAACTAAATGCACAGTGTCTGTCCAATGGGTGCCCATAAGCCTGTATTCCTATAGGCATCTCAAACTTACCTCTCATAGAAATAATCATTTTTTCCTTCTAAATGAGTGTTTCCTCCTGCATTAACTGTACCAGTTGAAAGCAAATAGTCCACCCAGTCACCTAAGCTAGAAAATCTGGAGATTTCTCTTACATCTCTTTTGTTCTTAGTTCCACGTACAATCAGTTTTCCTGTTTTGCCAATGCTAACCTCAAAATATTTCTCAAACCTATCGCCTCCTGTCTGCCTCCATGGTTATTGCCCATTTCAGGTCTTTATCATCTCTCACTTGGACTTCTGTATCTGGATCCTAACTGCTCCCAGCCCATCATCTGCAAATCCATAATAATGATCAGGATGAAGTCATGATGGCTAATGCATCATGGGGGCTCATCACAAGCTTTATACTATGTGTGTTTTATGTGTCTCCTCATATGTAATGCTCACTATAACCCTATGGGGTATGCATTTGGTGTTATTGTATCCACTTAACAGATGGGAAAACTGAGGCTTGCAGAAGTCAAAGAACTTGCTCAAAGTCTCATGTGTGGAATGTGGTGAAGCAAAGATTCAAATCCAGCTCTGTCCATCTCCAGAGCTTTCATTACAGAATCAATGATTTATTTGAAATCAGGATTGCCTAGATGGTCCATTTAAAATACAAATCTTCATTGTTTAGAAGCCTTAAATAGTGTCCTATTTCCTTAGCATATCACTCAGGGCCCTCAATGGTCTTCCCTTTTGTGGCAGATTACAAGAATACTGGCCTGTGGTATTATCACACCTCCCTGTGCCCACACCCTTGAGGTCTTCTCTCATATTGAGTGTGGGCTTGGCCAGGTGACCTGCTGTGGCTAATGGGATATTTGGAAGTACAAAGCAAGAAAAGACTTCAGAGATGCTTGAGCATTGGGGTTTGTACTCTCACGGCTCTCTGAGAACCTTTCATCTCCATATGAAGAATCCAAGGTGAACTTTCTGGAGGATGAGAGACCATGTGAAGTCACTCAAGTCATTCTACTGGAGAACTTGGATGCATGAGCAAAGCCATTCTAGATCTTCCATCTCTGGCCAAGCTGGCCTAGACCAAAAATATATCCCAGATCACTCATAGAATCATAAGTAAATAAAATGGTTATTTTAAGCCACTAAGTTTTGGGGTGATTTGTTATACAGCAAAATCCAACTGATGTATCTGCTGACCCTCCTACCATCATGTCTCTCCACTCCTTGCTCACCACTTCAGTTCCTAACAATAGCACTCTGCTTGCTGGCTGTGGATCTGGCTTGTTTGCTTTTGCTCATGTTGAGCCCTCCACTGGGAATGCCCTTTCTCTCAGCCTGGTTAACTTGAACTCATCCTTTGCTACTTGGTTTATATTTTGTCTTATATTTCTTCTTTGACACTTCTCTTCTAACCTTTCCCTATGGCCCTTCACGTGGGGTTAGGTAGGTATCCTTTCTAAACATTTTCAAAATCCCTATCACCATGCTTCCAAATGGCTTGTTCATGGGTCTACTCCCCTGCTAGGATCTGGGGGTTCTGAGGACGCCACAATGCCCCCATGCTTTCTTCCCTTTTACCCCCAACCTCTAGCAGAGTGGCTGGCACTTAGCAGTAGCCAATAAAATGTGCTGAGTGACTGAGGAAATGAATGAATGAAATCAGGAGGAGGTTGTTTGTAACTAGCTAAGGGAAAGGCTCCCCAAATCAGTAGATGTTAGTTGGTTTTGACACTCTTTAATTCAACTTTTGTGTATTTGTCTTATCTTATAAGATATGAACTCTGAAAGATAAATGCAGATGAGTTTTAGTCAAAGGAAGTCGTGAGTAGCCAGCAAAGCAGTGTGTCAGAGACTTTAACATTTTGGGTTGACTAACAGTGTGAAGGAATGGAAGGTGCTAAATGAAACCCACAGAAAGGAAGTTCTGAGGTCGATTATTTTACTTGTTCAAGCGTTTAAAATAGAAATCGGAATCCATTTTCTAACAGGTTTCCTGTAACTGGGTAGAAAAAAGAAAAAGAGATTTTTCTCTTTCCTTTTTCCATCCCAAACCTCCTAGCACCATCGTAAAACTCACCCTGAGACAGAGTTGATAAACTGACAGATAGTATCAAATGTCAGCCAGGGCTTCGTTTCCATCCTGAGGCTCTTGGGAACAGCATATGAACAGATTGTTCCTGCCAGAGTATCTCATTATTTTAAGCAAATTGAATTTCTCATTGACTATGTTGAAAGGTTGTACGCTAGTTATAATTACCGGTTTTACTTAATTTCCTTTTATAAATAGGTCGGTACTCCGTACTTGAAAGTAGTATGTTGATTATGATTTTTTTTTTTTTTTTTTTGTCTTTTGGCCTCAGGGACTGTTTAGTGTGGAAACTGCTGACTGAGTGAATTTAATGGAACAAATACATATCCAATTACAAGAGGGTGTGTGTGTGTGTGTGTGTGTGTGTGTGTGTGAACGCACACAGACTCCCAGGTAGCAAACACACACTATGCCAGGATAATATGCCTTACAGTGAATGCAGGAGAGACTTTGGGTTCTAAATACACATGGAATGAGGCACAGCAGAGCTATTGGTGACAAAGCCACTCCTGGCAGTGGGCGCTGAGTGGCTGGGAACTGAATTGGAACAGATTCCCATTCATGGAAAAACTTTGTTCTAATCAAAGTCAGGTTCCTTAAAAAGTGTGAACGTCTTAACAGGGAAGGGAAACAGATCAAACCTCCATTTCTATAGTAATTTTTAATAAAATATACATTGGTTTTTCCTGATTATACAAGTAACACAGTTTGTCACAACACTTACAAAATAAAGAAATCTAAATGAGAAAAGAATAAACATTACCTTTAATCTCACCACCAAGAGATAAACATTCAGTATTTCACATCTTTCTTTAAATGTATATATCTATATTGATGTATATGTATATAATTACTATATGCCCAACTTTGTGTGTTGTTTTTCTCACTAATATTAATGTACTGAAAGCATATACCCATGTTATCTACATTTGTAAATGTAACTTTTGATATTATTCCATAGAGTGGATACACTGTTACACCTTTAACCATCCCATTATTAAATGTTTCATTAAAAAATCATTTTTGATATTATAAATAATGCAATATTGAATGTTCCCATAATTAATTTTCTATATAACTTCTGTTCCCTTTTAATGAATTAAATGAAATTTCTAGATTATAGGGTTTGAGCTCTTTTATGTCTTAACATAGATGACAAAATCACTTTTTTAGATATATTCTATCAGTTTATGATCACTCAATGGTAATAGGACTATATGTTTTATATTCTTGTGAACACCAGGAATTAAATGTTTTAAAATATCATCAATGTGATAAGTGAAAAGGTCTACTTTATTGTTTTAATTTGCATTTATTTTGTGCTTAGTAGGGATAGACAATTTTGTTCATCTACCATAGCAATTTAACACATGCATTTTGCCCTGGAGGAATAGGGTTTAAAAGAATGAAACAGAGACAAATAAGTTTTGATGGACAAAGGGCAGAAAAAAAGAAATGCCCAGAGCCTAGATTTTAGCAAAAGCATCAGTTGAAGAATTTATAAAGTTTCTGACTTAACTAATGAGGGAGGGGCCAGTCCTTGGTATTTTCCACAAGCTTTGCAGGTAGATCTAACATGAAACTGAGTCGAGAACACCTGAGACAGAGCTTGGCCAGGAAGGCAGGCCTGTTGGGCTGCCAAGGTGGGCTGTCCAGAGCGGTTGAGGGCGGAACACAGAGACACTGGGTACCTTCGTGGCTGGTGGTAGTAAAGGGCAGGAAAGTCATCAGAAGGGAATTGGAGGTAAAATAGCCGGTGTGATTCCGTCTTTGATTACACCACTTACTCTCAATTTGGGACTGAAAATCGTGCCTTTTATTATACAACTTACTCTCCAGTTGGGGCTGATAATTCAGTTTGTGAATTGTTCTGGTTCCTGTTTTTCTGGCTTCAGGGTGCATTTTACACATTTCCTTGCTCATAAGCACCTCTGTGAAATGTTAAAAAATAATGGTTAAAATAGAAGGCTGGGGATTATCTGTGGGTTTCAAATAGCTAGTCTTTTCTTGACCCCATTGCCACAGAAAATAACAAATTAAGAAGATGTTTCTTCCCATCTCTGCACCCAAAATAGAGGGAGACTATAAAAGCCTGTGTGTGTGTGTGTGTGTGCACACGTGTGCACTCACATGCCTGCTATGTCATACGTTAGGGCAGCACATGTTTCTACAGCCCTGGAGGCAAATAAAACCCCCAGATAGTGGCCTCAACTCTACAAAGCCATGGAAGGATTCCTGAGCTCCCCAGGCAGAGACTTGCATCTACCTGTCCCAGATTTCCTGCCAGGACTGAAAAATGGGCTACGTAGAGGTAGGTACCCCAGAATCACTAATTTAGGCTTGTTTTAAGGACACTGCTCCTGGTATCTGAGGGAAGTCTAGGACCTTAGCCAGGGTTTTAGAAGCAGCATGATGTAGAAGAAAGATTATAAACCTCAGAGTCAGATAACCTGGATCCTAGCCAGCCTTTCTGCGACTCATTGTCTGAATGATGTGTGAGAATTCGCCTAATTTCTCTGGGTCTTGTGACTTTCTCAGGTGAACAGTGAAGACAGTGACTCATGTCTTTTCTTGTGGGGGAAAGGGTGCGTTTCCATGACCCCCAGCTTGGCCAGGCACTCACTTGGCGGACTGAAATGAATCACTAAGCCCCTGAGAGTCTCATTTCCACATTATCTCAAATGGGGTTAACAGCACCAGCCACAGCTACCTAGCTCAGATTGGGGAAAGGTGTAGGAATTGTAAACAAATATTAAAATTCTAAGTCCCCCAAGCATCTGAATGGATGTCTCCTCTCTGCCCAGGGCATTCCAAAGTTAACCTGAAAAACTAGCTGAAGCCACGATGGGAAGGGAGAGTTGGATATGCCTTATTACCATTAACATCAACACAGACCTTAAGACTGGTAGAACAAATCCTTTAACTCTGATAAGAAATGTTTGCCATCTATTGTCTCTTAAGTGAGAAGCTTCCTCTGCATGATAGAACCTTGGCCTCCATAAACCCGTATCTTCATCCAGACATTCCTTTCTATTGATTCCAGGTCTTTAGCTAATAACTCAACAAATTGCCCATCAGAAAATCTTTGAATCTATTTATGACCTGGAAGCCTCCACTTCCAGTTGTCCCACCTTTCTGAACCAAACCAATGTACATCTTACACCTATTAATTGATGTCTCATGTCTCCCTAAAATGTATAAAACCAAGTTGTAGCCTGACCACCTTGGGCACATGTCATTAGTACCCCCTGGGGCTGTGTCACAGGTATGTCATTAACCTTGGGAAAATAAACTTCTGAATGAATTGAGATTTGTCCCAGATACTCTTTGGTTTATAGGACTGAGTAAGTTGATGTGCATGAAAACATCAAGGAGAGTTTAAACTGGCATTTCAACATAAGTGGGTGGTACTCTGTGAATACTGGCATCCACACCAGAATAGGATAGAGGAGTCTGTTTCCGAATGGAGTGCTCCAAGTCTGGAATACCTTGAGAATAGCTCTAGGGTTCATTGTTCAATTAATGGCTTTGCTGTAACATTGTTTAGCCTTTTAATCCCATGACATATTTTGGTAAAAATGTAAATCTCATATACTTCTTTAATGCTATTTGAAATATCAGAGTACATTAACTATCAGGAACAAACTTGAATCATCTACAATGCCTCAAAGGGATGCCTCCTTGCTGACCCACCCCACTGTCATATTGAGCATGGCTGCTCTGAGGTAAATCCTGAGGTGACAGCCAGAGTTCCTCCAGAGGCTTCTGGGTATCCCAGGGTGGTACAATCTCAATATGCCCTTTAATAGCCCTTTGGACCAACCTCAAGTTCACGGAATGCCAGAGCTGCCAAGTTCATCTGAGGCCCAGAGGAGTAAGTGATAGCTTTAGGGTCTCTCAGCCAGTGTGGGACAAGGTTGGAGCCAGCGTCACTGGTCTCATTCACCTGCTTGTTCCTGTTAGGGAATAGTTTTCTTCAAGGGTGAAGCAGTTTCTTTCTCTCCTGTGGCTCCAAGTTCCAAATTCGAATGCCCTGAAGACACCAGGGTATCTCAAGCTGCCCTGGGATTTGGGGTAATGGGTCATGGGGCCATCAGCATCTGAGAGACTGCCCGTTGCCAAACATGCACAATTTTAGGCCTGCTGGCTCAGTTGGTGGAAACATTTATACTTCTTTAACACATAGTCTGTTAGAAGGGATCATGTCTTCATCTTCAAGACAGCTAAAACGTTATGTAAAAAAAAAAAAAAAAAAAAAAATCACATCTTCACCTTTTCTCCCAGTTCCTCCTTCTCGGTGAGTGGGTGGAGGGGGAGAAGTTAGCATGTGCTTGGGCCAGAAAATCTTGTAAACCTTTTCCCAAATCTGCAGGTATCTATTTATAACATGCCCTGGGATCTTCCTCACAAAGCCCACAGAGCCATAAGCTAGTTTTACATGGTAGTCAAGCCCTCATTTCTCCTCTTGAATTTGGCTAAGTGAGGTTCTTTAGTAGTAAAATTACCAGGAGAATTCAAACAAAGAGCAAGGAAAGAGTTGAGCTGGAATTCTCAGAATGCAACTCCAGGGCTAACCTGGATAGTTTTTATATTTCCAGCTCCTAGGACTTAACTTGAAAAGGGACAAGGACAGATAAATCCCTACAATTTACTTACAAAAAAAAAGGGGGGGGATTTTATGTTTGTTGTCATGTTAAAGTTGTTTATTTTATGTTATTCTATTTTTATATTTATTGCTATGTGAAAGATGTTTATTTTGCCATGACTGATTAGTTAAAATAATTGGGAAGGCTTCTGAACACTTTAATTGTGTAGCAAGGACTCACCTCTTCTGTTCACCTGAAGTTGTTTGGCAGAGGTTTCAAGGGATATTACCTAATTGCGCTAAGAGTGATTTCAAATGCAAATGCGTTTGGGGTCAAGTAGGAAAATATATAGGAGTGAAATGAGTGAAGCAGGTTGGTTATCATTCAATGGAGCAAGTGGATTATGCATGTCCTATTGACATTTTGTTGCATGTAATTTTTTAAAAATACCCATGCGGGCTACACAATATGTGGACTTTGCCCGAGGGTGGTCTGTTGCTTTCTCCTCCTACTTGGTGATGTGAACTCTCTTTCTTTCCTTTTTCTGTCCCTTTGCCAAATAGTAGCATGACAAAGTGGTTAAAGGCATGGATACCAGGACAAACCCTCTCTGGGCCTCAGTTTTGATCATTTCTAAAGGGGCACTTCTGGTTCTGCTCATGTTTTGTACCTTGTTTGCAGAAACCAGCCTAGCAACCCGTTTCTTCCAAAGGCCTCCTCCCTGTACCTTGCATCAATCCACTGGCATGTTTAGATCTTAGACATTCAGAGCAGGAAGAGACAGTAAAGGCCATTATGTGTACTAGCTGCCATACACAATCCACCTGCTTCCTCCTGACTATAAGAACCACCAGGAAAACATGTTCAAAATACACATTCATGGACCCCACTCCTTAGAAATTCTGATTTAGTAATGCTGGAGATGGGTCCCGAGATCTGTATTTTAGCAAATTCTAATGTATATTCGGGTTAGGAACCCAATGATCAAACTGATCATTCTAATTTCAAGGAAAAAAAATTACGTGGTGTGCCCAGGTTCACCCACGTAGTGAGCATGCTTAGGTTAGAACTCAGCATTGCAGCCTTCCAGCAGTTTTCCCACTACACTGCATAGCTTCCCTTGAACTTTCCAAAATGACAACTTCAAAGGGGAAAATGACACACTTTTTCATGAATATCTTTTTAATTTGTAAATGACATTAATTGTAGGATATAAGTCTCAGATTTAAGGACTAGGGTATGTGTTTAAAATCAATGCATACAGAAAAGCATGCAAATACAAACATCTTGATTTCGCCCAAGCAATCTCTGAAACATGTAAGTTTCATTTGGCCTGAATTGGAGCAGTCTCCTAGAGGGTCAAACATAGCCTTTTTGTTATTCCAGGATATTCCAGAGAAAAAAGAAAAAAATTAAAAACTAGATGGTAACCAGATTTTAAGAATAGAAACCTATTTTCCCTGTTGCGCTTTCTCAAGGGAGAAAGGGAATAAGAGTAAAGCAAGCCTATTTCAGGAAAAGATTAAACAAAGACAGGCCCTGCCTCAGAGTTGTGAGAGTAAAAACATTTGCAGTGGAGCAGCTTAAAGGCATGCCTTATTTTACTAGCATCCACTTCTCTTCTGAAAGGCTAATTGTAAAATTTATAGAGCTAATTATCTCTCCAGATTAATATTTATGAATATACAATAGTAAATGCGAGTTCCAAGTGTTGTATTAAGCGTTGGCTTTTCTTTTCTCTCTTCACACATACAAGCAAACACCAGATATCTCAAGGTGACGCTAATGTTCTCTCTACAATGTATGTAAACAGTCATGCTAAATTTTTCTTCCCAGTTGCTGCAAATTAGTATTTACCCAGCAACTGAAAACTATTTTTAACAGTTAATACTCTTGAAATGTATTGGGACCCTTTTGCAATATGACTGAGAACTTGGAAAATCAATTACATAAAAGATCCCCTAATCGAACAGCGAAGAGAGAGACGTCTCTTTATTGACTCATTTAAACTACATTTTATTCTTATATGACAAAGGAAGGGTAATCAAAAACACTTTATTGTTCTTCCTGCACTTGGAATATGGAGTGAATGCACCTTTATTTTCAAAAACAGAACAAGGTTAAATGTTGCGCAAATACTGCACTTCCACACAAATCCAAGTGTGTTCATTCCAACACACTCGGCTGAAACCCCAACTTTTGAGTAGAAATCTTAGCACTTAGCTGGTTCTCCTATCCATATACATCATGAAGTTTCCTTTCTCCATGACCCAAGGTAGAGAAAGGTGTACAGATGACAGGAGGGGAAGATAACAGAAACCAAGTTTGCTGACAAATGAGTGGCTGTGGGCCAGTTCTGAAACTCTGTATTTTAGTTTTCTTGTCCACAGACTTAGGAGTATTTTGCTCTATTGAGAATTCCCGATCAGGGATTTGTGGTTCGGCAAGAAGACAATGGATGAGTTTTGGGAATTCTCTAACCCTCCACTTCTAAAACCTCATATGAATTGATTATATATTAATGAGTAGGAACATCTTACTGAGAATATTCATTTGCTTCCAGCCATTCTCAAAGGGTTCCAAAACCTCAGAAAGGTTAAGGGCTATTTTACTAGATGACCTCCAAGATCCCTTCCTGTTAAAATTCTCTTTAATTCTTGCTACATCCTTGCTGTAATTTTGCTTTAGCGATCCACCCTTTCTCCTGTGCAAATCAAACTTCCTTCTCTCAAAATTTCCTCCTTCTTAGACTTTAGAACTGCCCTGGTTCAACATCGTAGCCTCCAGCCACATGGGGCTATGTACATTTAAATTAACACTAAAACTTAAAAATTCATTTCGTTAGTCTCACAAGCCACATTTGAAATGATCAACAGGCTCCTGTGACTTTCTTGTGGCGACTGCATTGGATAGCACAGACAGGGAACATTTTCCTCATCTCAGAAAGTTATATTAGGTAATATAGTGTTAAAGACAGTGGTTCCTGTTCACTCTGATGGTAGTTTCTTTTGCTGTGCAGAAGCTCTTTAGTTTAATTAGATCCCATTTGTCAATTTTGGCTTTTGTTGCCATTGCTTTGGGTGTTTTAGACATGAAATCCTTGCCCACGCCTATGTCCTGAATGGTATTGCCTAGGTTTTCTTCTAGGGTTTTTATGGTTTTAGGTCTAACACGTAAGTCTTTAATCCATCTGGAATTAATTTTTGTATAAGGTGTAAGGAAGGGATCCAGTTTCAGCTTTCTACATATGGCTAGCCAGTTTTCCCAGCACCATTTATTAAATAGGGAATCCTTTCCCCATTGCTTGTTTTTGTCAGGTTTGTCAAAGATCAGATAGTTGTAGATATGCAGCATTATTTCTGAGGGCTCTGTTCTGTTCCATTGATCTATGTCTCTGTTGTGGTACCAGTACCATGCTGTTTTGGTTACTGTAGCCTTGTAGTATAGTTTGAAGTCAGGTAGTGTGATGCCTCCAGCTTTGTTCTTTTGGCTTAGGATTGACTTGGCGATGCGGGCTCTTTTTTGGTTCCATATGAACTTTAAAGTAGTTTTTTCCACTTCTGTGAAGAAAGTCATTGGTAGCTTGATGGGGATGGCATTGAATCTATAAATTACCTTAGGCAGTATGGCCATTTTCATGATATTGATTCTTCCAACCCATGAGTTTTGCAACCTACTCATCTGACAAAGGGCTAATATCCAGAATCTACAATGAACTCAAACAAATTTACAAGAAAAAAATAAACACCCCATCAAAAAGTGGGCAAAGGACATGAACAGATACTTCTCAAAAGAAGACATTTATGCAGCCAAAAAACACATGAAAAAATGCTCATCATCACTGGCCATCAGAGAAATGCAAATCAAAACCACAATGAGATACCATCTCACACCAGTTAGAATGGCCATCATTAAAAAGTCAGGAAACAACAGGTGCTGGAGAGGATGTGGAGAAATAGGAACACTTTTACACTGTTGGTGGGACTGTAAACTAGTTCAACCATTGTGGAAGTCAGTGTGGCGATTCCTCAGGGATCTAGAGCTAGAAATACCATTTGACCCAGCCATCCCATTACTGGGTATATACCCAAAGGACTATAAATCATGCTGCTATAAAGACACATGCACATGTATGTTTATTGCGGCACTATTCACAATAGCAAAGACTTGGAACCAACCCAAATGTCCAACAACGATAGACTGGATTAAGAAAATGTGGCACATATACACCATGGAATGCTATGCAGCCATAAAAAATGATGAGTTCATGTCCTTTGTAGGGACATGGATGAAACTGGAAAACATCATTCTCAGTAAACTATTGCAAGGACAAAAAACCAAACACTGCGTGTTCTCACTCATAGGTGGGAACTGAACAATGAGAACTCATGGATACAGGAAAGGCAACATCACACTCCGGGGACCGTTGTGGGGTGGGGGGAGGGGGGAGGGACAGCATTAGGAGATATACCTAATGCTAAATGACGAGTTAATGGGTGCAGCAAAACAACATGGCACATGGATACATATGTAACAAACCTGCACATTGTGCACATGTACCCTAAAACCTAAAGTATAATAATAAAAAAAAATAAATAAAGACAGTGGTTCCAATGCTCTCCTTACAAAAATCGATATTGTTAGTAAGCTCCACAAGTGATTCAGATGCAGTGTCTATGCATTAAACTTGGAGAAACAGGGCTGTTAACGCAAACTAAATATGTCCTGAGGAGGACTCGGTACTTCTATATTTGAGTCCTTGTGGGTAAACTGTAACCAGCTTAATAGGCAGGCAAAACTGAAAACCTAACTTAGTAGTATGTACCTGTAATAATAGCTAAGTCTTGGCCAATGCCAGCGGCCACACTTCAACCATTCATACACTGCTGAGTGTTCAAACTGTGTGCAAATAAGGCATACGCCAAGCTGTAACCAATCCAGCAGTTCTGTACCTCACTTCAATTTCCGTGACTCATTTCCCCTTTTATGGTCTGTAAATCTTCTTCCACTGTGTAGCTGTGCTGGAGTCTCTGTGAATCTGCTGTGATTCTGGGGGCTGCCTGATTCACAAATCGTTCATTGCTCAATGAAGCTCCTTTAAATTTAATTCAGTCGAAGTTTTTCTTTTATCAGGGCTAACTCTACATATAGAAGAGGAGCTAAAGACATCCTGACCTCTTATTTCTCGCTTGTTTTTAGGTATGTGGTGATAAATGTGTTATCACAGACCTGCTAATCGCTCTATCAACATCCTAAGTCTCTATCCAGGGTAGTAGACAGCCTTAGCCCCCTATGGTCTTGGGGTTGGAAGGCATCTTCGAGGTTATATAGTCCACTCATTTGCTGCTCGGATCCTTTCTAGACACCTTTCCAACCTAGTGCTCTTGGACTCCATACTCTAACAGGAACAGTGATGGAGACAAAGCTCTCAAGGTTGCACATTTGATCTTATAAAAGCCCCAATAACATCCTTGTCTTTCTTTATGTTGAAACCTCTCCTGGTATCTTCCACTCCTGGGTTCCAGTTTTGTGTGATCACAGCTCAATTCTGACTTTGGGTGTGTGAGGACAGTGCCAGTCTCGGTCTTTCTTTCCTAGGTGTCAGCTTCTGTAAGTATATTCTACAGAAGGAAAGGGCTTTTGGAAAAGAATAAACTCTGGTGAGCTGCCTTGGGTGTGACAGGAGGGAAACTGATCTCCAGTCCTGCCCCGGCAACCTGGTCTGAAGCTTTACTGGGAGAAATGATTGTCTCCCCAGCTAGAGCAAAATACAGACAGCAACTTCAGGCTAACCCTAGAGGACCCATAGATTTGTGCATTAAAATGGTTTTGAAGCTTTGGGGCATTGAGAAACCACTTCCTTGGTAGAAAATAATGTTCTTGCCAACAGCACAGGTAAGCCTGAATTACTTTCCCCATGGGGCTCATGGACAATGTAGGTGAGAACAGAAAAAAATGTGAGGGATAAATCATGAGTAACTAGAAAATGCCCTGAGGACACACAGACATAAACAAGGATAAACCTGATAAACTGCCGAATCCTGCAGTTATAAAAGTGGGGAAGAGCAGATAAATAAATTCCAGGTATTGATGGGACCTCACTGGTACCTTGGTTTGGTGATTCTAGAGACAGACTGTTATATATCAATCATAATCCTCTTTCACACAGTTGCACTGCAAGGCCTTCGAATATTTGAAGACCGTTTTCATTATCCCCTATGTCTTTCTTCTTTAGGTTTAAGTCTATACTATTTCTTCCACCTTTCTTTATGCTATGTGGTCTTGAAATTGTTCATTATCTACTGCACAGATTCCAGCTTGTCCAACTCCTCTTAAATTGAGAAGTCCAAGACTGAATGTTTTATTCCAGATGTGAGTTGACTGCCCTTGAATAGAAAGAAACCTTTACTTCCTTCTTTCTAAATTCTATACAGTATTTGTGTTAATGAAAATTTGAGATTTTACCACTTTTTTCATTGAAAGCAGAGACTGGCAGAATACAGAAGAAGGTCATGACCTGGGAGCTCCAATTCTTCCTTTTATTTTACCTTATTTTTATCATATTTTTATGCTTGAAAAACGTCAGGAAATAAAAGCAGCTCCCTACACCAGCTAGTATAGCTCAGAGAATATGAAGAATACTCAACAATGCTTATTGATTGCTTGAAAGTCTATGAAAGAATATGCAGGACTGAGGAAATTACATATTGCATGCAACAACAAGGTTGTTAACTGGAATTGGAAAGGATTGGGAGAGCTGGTTGGTAAAAATAAAAAATCTAGATAATGAACCATTTGTTCAAGTATAAAGTGAGAAGCCTTGATTCTGTCATTGTTAAGTTCCCTTCTTATTCTTAACTTATATATTGCTATGAAAAAATATAATCTCAAAAAACTATCTCAGGCATTAGCCTTTCTGATATCCCAGCTAGATAGGAATATGAGATCACCACCAAGGACCTATATCCAAAAGGTATGTAACAATGGATTTCATCAATGTATTTAAATTTTGAAAAAGAACATTTAAAATGTTGTAAGGGGCTTGCTCTAGAAATAGTGACATAAACTAGTCAAAATATCCCCCGAGCAGGGATTCACAAGTGTGGGCCAGTATACAGGAAAATTGGGTCAAGTGGATAGGAAGAATGATAGGAAAAGGTCCTTACTGAGATTATATACAGTCGGACAAATTTTCACAGGAACAAGGACATCTTGGAAATCTTGCTCCAGCTAGACAGAATATGTGACCACCCCCCTCCTTTTTTTTTTTTTTTTAGATCGAGTCTTGCTCTGTTGTCCAGACTGGAGTGCAGTGGCACGATCTCAGCTCACTGCAACCTGTGCCTCCCGGGTTCAAGCAATTCTCTTGCCTCAGCTTCCCGAGTAGCTGGGATTACAGGCACCCACCACCATGCCCAGCTAATTTTTGTATTTTTAGTAGACATGGGGTTTCACCATGTTGGCCAGGCTGGTCTCAAACACCTGACCTCGTGACCAGCCCACCTTGGCCTCCTAAAGTGCTGGGATTACAGGCGTGAACCACCGCGCCTGGCCTATGTGACCCTTTTAACCTTAATGTAAGTATTTGTGGATATCTTAATGGCTACCAAATCATCACATTAGTTATTTGATTTTCAAAATAATTTG
Organism: Nomascus leucogenys; assembly: GCF_006542625.1. NCBI lineage: Eukaryota > Metazoa > Chordata > Mammalia > Primates > Hylobatidae > Nomascus > Nomascus leucogenys. The sequence continues at coordinate 104,698,539 of NC_044389.1, forward strand.
GAGCTGGCTTTGTAGAATGAGTCTCTGGATTACTTTGTTTCCTGCTCAATCCTCCTTCTTGTTGGAGCCTCATGTGACTACCCTGGTTTGCCTGAATGTGAGAGGGAGACAGTGTGCTGTTTTTCTGTTACTTGTGTTGGTGTGTCAGCTTTCCTGAGTACTACTGACGCAATCTCCACCCTGCCAGAGCACTCTCCTCATCTCTCATTGGGACTGTCATCTCCTATTTGCAATGGTCAATCCAAGTTCTAGCACTCTGGACTTCCCCATAAAGATACCCTCCTGACAGTAAAATGGATCAAAATCGGCAGTTTTCTACTTAGCTTTCATAGATTGCTCCTTGACTCAAACAATCAGCTATTTCTAAAATTAAATATAGAAATTATAGCTAAAGGTTGTACTTAAACTAATATCTGGGGAGCAACTAGTAGCAAATTGAATGAATAAGGCCACATCTTTTGTTCAATTGTGAATACTACTCATTTGCTAGCTTGTAAACAACACATATATTTCACAACAATTATGTGCAAACACTGACATCCTATCTTTTTCAGGAGATTCCAAATATGTGCAATTCACCAACATTTAAAACATAAAAACACATTATCTCTGACATACAGGCAATAATGACTACAGAGTGGAATTGTGATCCAAATAGATCTATTTTTCTATAATTGTAACCTTTTCATGGACAAGGAAGAGAAATTTATAAATGTAAATCATTCCTTACCACTCACACTATATTTTCAGATAATTCTATTAGCTTCTTTAGGGTTTTTACAGTCACTAAGAGATCAATTCACCCACTGACTCAATCATACAGTAAATATTTATTGATCCAATGTAATACAATTTGTTAAGCCACTTTTATTCCCTTTTCTCTGATTCTCAGGAGACAGAACTGCCAAGAGGAGAAAGCTTGAAATGGAAATACAATGATCTAGATTCTATTTTATCTAATGTTTCATAATCTATGTCATGTATTAGTTTCTTAAAATCATAATTAAAGAACTGCCAGGAACTTTAAAAATTGTGGGTTTCAATCATTCTGTTTTGAATATAAAGAAACTGAGGCCCAGAAAAATTAAGGAGCTTGCCGAAGGTCACACAGTTGGTTAGTGCCAGGTCAGAACGCTTAGCCCAGTGGTCTTGGTAAACCATACTATCATTTAAGGGTGCAAACAGAAACAGGTTGTGAGCTTAGAAGAGTAAAAAAAGGATTTCCTATAGTCATTCCTGGGTCAATCTATGGAAGAAATAGAATCTGGAGTCTTCTTTTCAGTGAACAATTCTAGATGCCAGCATGGTTAAGAGATTAATAACAAAGTTTAATAAACTCTCTTGCAAAGTGCACTTATGAATTACGGGAGACAATAGATCCCCTGCCCTAGTTTCTCTTTTCTTCTAAAGGTTGTACTTTAGAAGGTTGCCCCCATCTTGATTAATTCAAGAGCGATTATAAGCTTTTTGAATGGTTTGACCTTTCCAACTCATGGTTTCATTTTAGTGTTCATATGAAAACATATTTTGTAATATATTATTTTAAGGGAAAAACTTTCTTTAAATACATTTTCCTTGCATCATCACTATTATTACTGTGTAGAAGGAGAAGATAATTTATGGTAATCTTTTTTGATGTGTTCTTGAATTCCCACATCAGTCCAGATCTCACACTCTTTGTTATCTGTTCCTGTAAGTCAAATCTCATTTTTTCCCCATCAGCATTCTATTTATAAACGATTACATCAATACCTCACTGTGTTTTGGGAGTGTGGGAGTGTGTACGTCTGTGTGTGTGTGTGTGTGTGTGTGTGTATTTATTTTTACTCTGCAGCTCCTACTCAAAAACAATTTTGTTTCTTTCTCAGAAATTTGGAACTTTCATGCATTCCATAATGTCAGACAGTTAATATTTCCTAGAGGAGATTAAACATTTCTTCAATGTATTTTGAAGATAACAATATGATACCGAAAGATGAATATTCTTACTATTCCGGGGTAACGTTGCCTCTGTTATGGGACTGTCTATGTTTATCCTCTTGCTGTATTTTCAAGGTGGAGGGAAGACTTTATTTTAGGCCACAAATATATATGTATACATCTGTATCTATCTACATCCTAACTCCAATGGTATATAACAGCCCGAGGGTCTAAGGCCAATAACAAATGCAACTCAGTGAGAAATGTGTCTTAAACAATGAGTTAACAACCTATATTAATCCTTGAGGAACTACCCAGACCAAGCCAAAGTGAGGCATCCAGTTCCTATTTATCACAGAGCCTCCATCCCCTGGAGAAAGGCAATGAGTACCATGAAGACCCTCTAAAGACAGTAAGATGCATATACATACATGTTTCTCCACGAATGTCAATCCTGCATTTTCAGCCTTCTTAAACCCCAAGATGCAAATCCATAACACTCCCCTGAAGCAGCTCATTGGGATTTGAAGTTTACTATGTCTCCATTTGGAAATTCCAAGACATCAGAACTTGAAAGGAACTTGTTATTCCTTTACAGCACTTACTTGTTCTTTTATACCCTTTTCTCTTCAATCATTAATTAAACAAAAACATGTTCCTGTGTAAAGAACAAAAACATGTTTTGTTACTAAACAAAAACAGACACTATGTGTAGAGAACTATCAGGCTTTGGAAGATTTCAAAAGCAGGAAATAGAGTTCCTATGTCTTAGATTAGGAGATTATGATGTAGTTGAAGAGTCCCAACATGCATGAGCTAAGCAGCTAATAGATGTGGAAGTTAATATTAGCATCAACAACCTAAAGCGTATCAAGCATTGGGATGACTGGTGCAAAAGGAAATTAGCCTTAGCTCTTATAGGAAGAATTAACGTCAAGATGTGAATGCCTAGAGAGGGTGTGGACCCATGGAAGGACTGAATCTATCCATGAAACACAAGCAACTAAGTCATCCTGTTGAAAAGTGCCACTGTAATGAAAGTAGAATATCCTGAGAAATGCAGGTTTAGGTAAGATAATTAGACTTTGGGGCTGGGGTGTGCTTGCATGTTCCTTTTCCCACTTTGGAAATCAGTATTCCAATATGTTCTTCCTTTAGATTATTCCTCTGATATACGATAACTGAGGACCTCATGAAAGCTGATAAAAAGATTTGTTGAGAACAACTGGACCCAAATTCCACAATAAGAACATACAGATTTTAAGTCCTATCAGGAACTGAAGAGGTGATCAAGTGATTTACCAACCTTTGATCCCTCCCTACTAAGGAACAAATAACCCATGGCCATGGAGGCTCTGTCAACAGCTCTTGTCCAGTCTAGATTTATTTCTGTGTGTCCTGAGATTTTCTTATCCTTTACTCTGGGCCCAGTGCAGTTTGCTTCTTGCTTCAGGGCCCCTATCTTAGTCTTTGCTTATGGACTTTCTCAAGATACAAATTCTGCCTGTCAGTTTCTCTGCTGTACTCTGAGCCCACTGTTTTGATGGCTGCATTCCCCTTCATGTGACTGGTGTTTTCCTTCTTGCTGAGGTAATGGGAGTGAATATGTAAACCCCTCTGGGGGTAGAATAGCCTCTTCCTCTTTGGTTTCCTAAATGAAAGCAAATCTCTCACTCACATAGGCCTCAGGAGCACCATATTTCCAGTACAACACAATTAAACGTCACACTGGTAAGAATAACTCCAATGTTAGTTTATTTACTTTATGCCAGTTACTCTGGATAATGTACCACACACTGTACAAGTGAATGGGAAGTGGATGAAGAATGAGAGAAGATCAGAGTGGATAGAATTGGGGGAGGCAGAGAAAGCACCCTGAAGGAGGTGAAGGGGCTAGGTTTTATAGTTTGGTAGAGAGATGGTTAACGGATATTTGAAATAAGAGAAATAGCATGGGTAAAGGTACAATGGTGGGAATATACAAGTCATCCCAGAAAAATTAAGGCAATTGCACAAAAGTAGACTTATTGTTGTGGCACCATTGGGTTCTTAATACAAGTTAAAGTAGACTCCTTTTTCTTTACCTATCCACTGGGAAGTCTTCCTATATTGACTAATAAGTTAGAAGCATTGCAAGCCTTCTCTGGGGTTGATTTCTTCTTTCATGAGCCCATCAAATGCCAAATATTCCTGAGAAAGCTAGTATTTATGCTCATTGGGCTGCATCTTATTAAAAAAAAAAAAGGACTCCAAAATTAATCTAGGCAGACTTTTACTTCATATTAACTACTAACTTTAGACAGGGGTAATGGGTAGGAAGCTCTCAGGTCTTCGCAGTTCTTTGACCCTTAGTCCTTTAACTTCTTTTACGCCCATAGCCCCCCAATTTGGTCTCTAGCTCCTTAGAGGGATGAGGCAGAACTCTTGCAGTTCTGGCCATGAGAGAAACAGAAAAGTTCTGGGGCTGAAGGCCCAGCCAGTTAAAGCAGCAGCCAGATGCCTGAAATGTTCTGTTTTACAGCTTCTGCAAAAGATTCTGAATGCAAAACCTTTTATGTTAGTCCATGAGACTGCTAAAATATCTACTTTGATTTGATTTAAAATCTACTTTGATATGATTTACTCCTCCAAACCCAGAGATCATGTCTGCTCATGATTCAGGACCCTGCCAGGGGTCAAAGACTCCTCTAATGTGATCTTGAAAAATGTTTTTTTTCAGTTGTTGAATTTCACTTAGAGTGTCCAACACTCTGAGCATGAACCAATAGTAAATTTCCATTTTTCCCCTAATTTATATGTTACTTGAGTGAATATCTTGTTCTTTGTAGCACTTCTAGCTGTTATTGTCTATTCTGCACCAAACCTGTTTTAATTGGATGTGTTGACCTAAAAATTTAAACATATGACCTCAGTAGCCAGAGGGAAGCTGAGCTTTCAATTCTTGGAACAGACGGCACGTACTTGATGTTAGGTCAGACAGAGAAACCACATGGTGAGAGAGTCGTCTTTTTACGTGGTGGTGGAAAAGGTTATGAATTGGGAAAACAAAAAACTCAAACCCTGACATGTTGCATAAAACACACTCAACAAAAGAAAAACCTGTCTGGATTAGGTATTTTGCAAATGAACATTTCTTACATTTCTAGGAGAATAAATGTCCAACATAGAGCAAGTTTTGTGAGTACTTTATATAAAAGGTCAGTTGACAAAGGACAACTTTGGTTGATAAAGGAAAACGGGTATAACCTAAATGCAAAGCGTGGATTAGCTCAGGCTCCTTCCATGAGTTAGAGCTTATTCTACATCTAACACCCTTCAAGAATGGGTTAATAAGTAATGTGTTCTCTTGTGTTCTTTCATTCATGTTTTGGTTGCTATTAGAAGAAACAGGCTCAGTGAAACACCGTATGTATAGGATGGTGATCAATTGTGCTTATATTTATTATTACATTGTGAAGGCTGGGTTATTTTTCTTGAAGTTATTAGGTATACTTAGCATTTTTAATAAGAACAACTAAATAAAAAGTCATTTGCTCGAATTAAAACATTAACATAGGTCAGGTGCAGAGGCTCACGCCTGTAATGCCAGCACTTTCGGAGGCCAAGGTGGGTAGATGACCTGAGGTCAAGAGTTCAAGACCAGCCTGGCCAACATGGTGAAACCCCATCTCTACTAGAAATACAAAAAAAAAAAAAAAAAATTAGCCAGGCATGGTGGCAGGTATCTGTAATCCTAGCTAGTCGGGAGGCTGAAGCAGAAGAATTGCTTGAACCCAGGAGGCAGAGGTCGCAGTGAGCCGAGATCGTGCCATTGCACTCCAGCCTGGGTGACAAGAGCAAAACTCTATCTCAAAAACAAAAACAAACAAACAAAAAACATTAACATACATACTGCCAGCTACAATGTTTGGGTTGTTTGTACATATTATACTTCACAAATACAAGAATACTTATTTTGAATGAAAACAGCTTTCTTTCCTGTTTGCCACTATTTTCATGAGAAGACCCACACTTTTTAAAATTAACTGGAACTGTTGTTAAACCTCTTTGAATTAAAATTTATCCCTTGTTGCCAGCTCACCACTAATCATTAGTAACAAGTCGGTTGGTGGATCATAACACGTTTCTCATTTAGCTTTTTATTCTTTGCTTTTTTCCTTAACCTGCGGAGTAGGGAATTATCTCTTCCTGCCCAGCACTGCATGGCCCCCACTAGCAGAATTTCATGTCTTCAGTGTGCTTCTTGCACAATCCTTCTTCGATTTTGTCATCAGTTGGTCCTACTGATGACAGTCCTACTGCCTTCACTATATCATTTACCTGCTCAAAAGCTTTCTATTGGTCTGCAGTGCCTGTGGGATAATGTCCTTGGCTTTCAAAGTTCTTTACCATCTAATCTTTATTTCCCATGATTCCCATATAACCCTCCTTTATTTAAGAGAGTGGATTCTATGAAATATGTCTTCTGAGTCCCAAATTTGTATTCAGGCCATTTTTAACTTCCCGACTTCTCTTTAAAATACAAAATTTCTGAGGTCCTCTGTGACCAGATCAGATCAAATTAATCCTTCTAGACTGTGAACATGCAGAACAATTTTTTTTTTTAAATCAGAAGAAAACTTCTCTTTGGCATTTAATACTTACTGGCTTTCACAGAATAATATATAAATAAAAATATGCAAATAAAAACTCTGGAAAGTAGGGGCTTGGTCTTATACTTCTTTGCATCACCGGTGACACTGAAATCATCACCTTAAATGTGTGAGGGTCTCAATGAATATTTTTGATTGACTATTTTTAATCACATAAAAGCTGAAACACTTGGCTATGTTGAAACTTGATCAAATAAAATATTCTATTTCTCATTTAATCTGAGCTTTATTTACAGATTTGAATTTACAGAAAAATAGATGTAAGATTTTTGCATATTTTATTTGTAATCAATAAAAACAAGAAAAATGCAAGTACGTGTACTCACAAGATCTATTTCCTGCTCTTATGTCATTAAACTGGAAACTTCTTGAGAAAAAGAATTCTGCATCTCTTTGGTACAGATTACCACCCCAAAGAAAAACATATAGACCCATTCAACCCTTGGACACACAACGGAATTGAAAGTCAGTGCAGTCAAGGTATAAAAACCCTTTTATAAGGGCAAAGATTTCATGATGAAATCACCAAAGCAATTGCAACAAAAGCAAAAATTGACAAACGGGATCTAATTAAAGAGCTTCTGCACAGCCAAAGAAACTATCCTCAGAGTGAACAGGCAACCACCAGAATGGGAGAAAATTTTTACAATCTATCCATCTGACAAAGGTTGAATATCCAGAATCTACAAGAAACTTAAACAAAGTTACAAGAAATAAAAACAAACAACCCCATTAGAAAGTGGGCAAAGGACATGAACCTACATGTCTCAAAAGACATTCATGCAGCCAACAAACACATTATAAAAAAAAAAAAAAGCTCAACAACACTGATTATTAGAGAAATTCAAATCAAAACCACAATAAGCTATACCAGTCAGAATGGCAATTATTAAAAAGTCTAGAAACAACAGATCCTGGCAAAGGCTGTGGGGAAACAGGAATGCTTTTACACTGCTGATGGGAATGTAAATTAGTTCAACCATTGTGGAAGATGGTGTGGCGATTCCTCAAAAATCTAAAACTGGAAATACCATTTGACCCAGCAATCCCATTACTGGGTATATACCCAAAAGAATATAAATCATTTTATTACAAAGATACATGTACATGTATGTTCATTGCAGCACTATTCACAATAGAAAAGACATGGAAACAAACCCAAATGCCCATCGATGATAGACTGGATAAAGAAAATATGGTACATATATACCATGGAATATTATGCAGCCATAAAAAGGAATGAGATCATGTTCTTTGCAGAACAGGACACAGATGGAGCTGGAAGCCATTATCCTCATTAAACTAATGCAGGAACAGAAAACCAAACACCACATGTTCTCAGTTATAAGTGGGAGCTGAACAATGAGAACACATAGACACAGGGAGGGGAACAACACACATTGGGGCTTGTCAGGGGAGGTGGGGTGGGGGAGGGAAAGCATTAGGGAAAATAGCTAATGCATGCTGGTTGAATACCAAGGTGATGGGTTAATAGGTGCAGCAAACCACCATGGCACACGTTTACCTATGTAACAAACCTGCATCTCCTGTACACATGCCTCAGAACTTAAAATAAAAAGAAAAATTAAAAAAAAAAAACCAACCAAACAAAAACTGTTTCATGAATCCTGAGATTAGGTCAGAAGATTTAATACAGAGATATCCAGAAAGAACAAGGGACCTCAATAGAAAATATACTGCTCTTAATGATAAAAAAAAAAAAAGTCTGAATTCCCTTTGTATTTAATTTAAACCTTGCAAATGGGACTTCTTAAAGAACCATTCTACAGCGCAGGTCATGGGCCCAGACTCTCTCTCAGGGACTAATACCATACGTGTTGCCATTAATTAGGTGTAAAACAGAACATTACATTTTCTAAAGCTATTCTCCACGGCCACAGCCACATTCTTACAAGATGCTCTGCACCACTGAGGTGAATTCCATCAGCCTGTTCTGCCTCCCTCTCCTCTTATTGCTGTCACTGATGGACTGTGTCTTCCCTCTTTATTTATTAAAGTCTTGGGTTCCAGACCCTCTGTCCTGTCCTCCATTCTTACTGTCATCTCATCCTGAGAAATGATAGAATTCCGTCTGTGCCTATACTTCACTTCTAAATTTTTACACTCTGGCTTATCTCATGACCCACGGTCACTCCATTAGATACCCCTGAAATCTACTGCAAGAATCTGCTGTCCCACTCAGCCTTACAAGCATCCTGATAGCGACCTTTCCTTGATCTCATTAAGACCTCCTAACGATGCCCCGTGTACCCTCCCAGTCATTTTCGCATTATTAACAACAGCTCAGATGCCTTCACTTTCTTTATAACTCAATTTACAACCCATGGTCGCTTTTATTATTACTGCTTAGTACAAACTGTCACCAAACTTGACTTTCTCTCCTGCTCTTGAATTCGTGTGGTGAAAGCCTATTTGCCAATACTTCAGCAGCTTAATATCTATAGGTTCTGGAGAAATATTATTTGGGTGATTGGATGCACTTTATTATTTTATTACTGTCAACAGTCCATCATACTTACTATTTTAATCAATGTATTTCCTGCAGTGCCTTCCCAGGCCAGCCAACCAACCAAATGCGCCTGCTTTTTACTGACTGGAGCACGTTCTTTACTAATAGATTTAGTAAATGTCTGTGGGTGGTAAATGCTCTAATGTCTTCAACTGTCTGAATATTTTGTTTTTCTGTGATTTTGCAAAATTCCAGTCAATCTAATTCTCGTATTTGTTTATGTTTTTTCAGTCTTCTGATGCTGGCCTGCCATTTGCTTCTGAAAGTATTAAATTATGGCTGATGAAAAGGCTGATGGTTATGTAGTTGTTTCTTTCAAGTCACCTTTTCTCTGTAGAAGCTCTTAAGATTTTAATATTAACCTTGATGTACTTTTATTTAATTACAACTTATTTCAGTGAGGCTTTGATTTTATTTAACTAGCTTAGTATTCAGAGCGCACTTTCAACCTCAAAAAAACTACTCATCTTTTTTTTTTCCTGCAAAAACCTCAGAAATATGTCTTCAAATATTGTTTTCCCACCATTTCCTGCATGCTCTTCTTCTGAAACTCTCTTTAGACATATGCTGAAGCTTCTTGAGCTATCTTCAACATCTCCTAACTTCTCATTCATGCTTTTAATGTCTTTATCAATGTTCCAGGTAAATTTCTCAGTACTACCTTCCCACTTACTAATTCTCTCCTTAACTATGCTACTCTTATATTGTGGCAAATATATACATATTTATTTATTTATATACAGATATTTTTAATTTTAGTAATTTAGTCTTAATTACTAGATTTCTAAGTGGGTCTCTTTCATATCCACCCGTTTTAGCCCTTTTCTTTACATTTTAGTAATCTTTTAAAATTGATATTATTCTTTCATTTATCTCTTTGAACATCCTAAACATTTATATAAAATTCCTTTCACCTGGGGTGAATTTGTGTTTTGCTTGTTGACTTAGATGCTAACTTCTTGAGAATAAATATTGGTTGTTAGGTTCATCTTGAGCTGAGGTTTCCTGTTTTCTCTGTCTCTCACTTGCTTTTGGTTAATCTCAACTCATTCCTTGCCTCCACCCTGCTCCTGGGATGCACAATGTAGAACCACATCTTACAGTTGTGCTTCAGGGCTCTTCAGGCCATTGACTGATCCAGGAGGTGGGTTTGACTTGGCTTCCCACCCCGAGGCATTGCTGCTCTGCTCCCCTCAACGCCCCTATAGACCCACAACTCCCTATATGCAAGACCCCAGGTCTCAGGTGAGCAACTGCCTCATGTTGTGACACCTCAATGTGGGAGGCACTAGATTGGTTTCCCAACTACCTTTTCTTCTTCCTGTTATCTAGAGAGGTTGGGAAGCCAATGCACTCTCTTTCAGTTATAATTTACATTCTGCCAATGAGGACATCCATGCTAGATTTGGGAGCAAGTAAGACAGAGGCAATCTTCCTGAAGATTGTTTGTCTCTGCTGAGTAGCAAGGTCATAGTTCTCCTGAAGCAGTTTCTGGTGAACATTCTCCTGATGTCCAGAGTTTGCCATGACTGTGGCAGCATCTATCAGTCTAAGACAGCATAGCTCCCAAAGCCACTGAAGTCGTGACTCCCCAGTGTCTAGTTCATAGTGTTTCAGGAGTCATTCCAAGAAGTCCACCTGGAAACTGCTTCTTCAATCCTCCCAATGATTTCTGCAAGTACTGATTCTTTGCACTGAATTCCTTTCTCTGTAAAACATATAGGGTGCTTTTTGTTTCTTCTGCACAACCCAACTGATACACACATCTTAACCCTAGCTTCACAAATGAGCCTGGAATAAAATATATTTTATCCTTTACTGATATGGTTTGGCTGTGTCTCCACCCAAATCTCATCTTGAATTATAGCTCCTATAATTCCTATGTGTTGTGGAAGGGACCCAGTTGGAGATAATTAAATTATGAGGACAGTTTCCTCCATACTTTTCTCGTGGTAGTCAGTAAGTCTCATGAGATCTGATGGTTTAATAAGGGAAAATCCCTTTCTCTTGGTTCTCATTTTCTCCCTTTGCCTCCTACCAGGTTAGACACACCTTTGTCCTTCCCTTGCCTTCCCCCATGATTGTGAGGCCTCCCCAGCCAGATTGAACTATGAGTCCATTAAACGTCTTTTTCTTTATAAATTACCCAGTCTCACGTATGTCTTTATCAGCAGCAGGAAAACGGACTGATAAACTTACCAAATCCCAGAAAATTCTCAGTCATCAATGCCTGATTTTTGACCAGTAATTAGCAGCCCCCTTTCTTCCACTGCCATAGTTTTCTGCTCTGTTTCAAGTAAATGATGGTGATATCTTCTTTCTAAGATCAATCTAGCCTTTTTTCTATTTTATTTCTCCTTGCTACAGGTTGGAGGAGAAGGAATGGCATGAAAGCATAAATTCATTGCAATATTGTAAGTAGTCGTCGCTTCTTTAAATTGAGTGTAGTTCAGATATATGGCCATAGGCTCCAATAGGTACTCAAGACCACCTCTTTCAATTCCACTATACTTCCCTAGTAAATCAGCTTTTCCTTTCTCCAAATTGAGAACTTCAAAACCTTTCCCCTCTTTTTAAACCCTCCCTAACCCTCCTCCTCACTCACACTTGTCACTAAGAAAATAAAGCCAACAAAATGAAACTCCTTTCTTTCTCTATCATCACATCCACAAACCCCCCCGCCTCTGTGCAGATCTTCTTTGCTTGCCTTCCTGTTACATCCAAGAAGGGTACCAGTATTGCTGTAGGCAAAGTCAACTTCAGATCTGCACCAGATTCCATTATATCTTGGCTCCTCTAAACGAAGGGTGAGCAAACTCTTTTGGTAAATGTACAGACAGTAACAAAAAATGTTAGGCTCTTCGTCACAACAACTCAAGTCTGCAGACGTGGCATGAAAGTAGCCATAGGCGATAAGCAACCAAGAGGTTATGCTTTTGTAAACTTCATTTACAAAACAGATGCTCCCTCCAACTGCAGGCAGTAATTTGCCGATCCCTGATCTGGGACCTTTCTTCTTCACTTACTTTTTTTTTTTCTCCCGACTCATCCTCCCCTTCCTCTCTAATCATCTGCCTTGTAAATAATCTTACACCCATATCAAGTATCTTTTTGGAATCTTGTCCTCCTGCAGTTACCATCCCATGCTTTCAAATGGATTGTTTGCTCTCATTCTCTCAACTTCTTCATTTATTCTTTAATCCTTTCTACTTGAAAGGATTCTATTTAAAGCAGCCTTGTCTCCTTTTAATTCCTATCTTATCACTCTTTGCTTTATAGTACTTACACTCTGTAATTATTTTGTTTTTTTCTTCTGTGTATACCCTCTACCTTATTCCCCAGAGTGAGAGTTCCAGGAGGGTAAGGATGTGGTCAGCTTTGTTCATTGCTTAATCACTGGGTACCCTAATCATGGATTGTAGGAGTTTTGTAAATATCTGTTGAATGAATGAATGAAGGAATCCAAAATGCTGTTTTAGACCCTGTGGTATGCTGCCTAGATCTGCTCTCCAGGATTTATTTCCCCAGCTGCTGGGAGTCCTGCCAGAAGGTAGACTTTTTTGGAAGTATCTCCGCTCAAGGGGGCCACATCACCCAAAGTCATGGCCCCTTCCTGGGGAGGCCTCCATCCAGTGAAATATCAGTGTAGGGGGTTGCTAATTCCGGCTCAAGATTCAGGCATCGACACCTGAGCATTTTCTGGGATTTTGGCATCAATGTAGGAGATATACAGGCCTGACCCCCTTTGCCTCATCTCAGGCCGATTCTGAAGGGTCACCCCACCTTAAGAGCTCCTAGTAGCCTGCTGAAGCCTCTGTTGACGCATAAAAGCTTGGCTTATTTTCCCGCCCCATTCTGCTTCTCTGCCTTCCTTCCCTGCCTTTCCCTTGGGTATTGATTCCAAGAGCACTCCCAGATAAACCTCCTACACTTGAATCTCTAGTTTAGAGCTAGCTTCCCCAGGGAACCCAACCTGTGACACTTGCTGAAGTTTAATTGTTCTATAAATGGCAACATAGGATTCAAACTAACCTCTACTTGAATTTTAAAGTCAATGCACTTTTCCTGGTCGTTTTGTTGGAAGTGTAACACGATTCTCTAGTTTTAAAATAAACTCCCTTTATTTCTATTCCTTCCTCAGGTGTCTCTACCAGTAAAACTGACTTAACAATAGAGGAAATGTTTAGTCACTGAATCTATTTGTATCTATTATTTAGAAGAAGTCTATCTGGAAATTTTGCTCTTATTTTATTCAGACCGTCTTTTCTTAAATGAACACTGTCCTTTTCTGCATAACCATCCACTTTTATCTTCGTGGCAGATGTGACCAATACTTAAATATGTATATTTATGGATATGTGGAGGTAAATATGTGTGCCTCTAAAAGCCAAATGCCATGCGTGTTCTTTGGCTATAGCTTGTATAATCTGAGTAAATATAAAAATTTAAGTAGAGATCGGTGGAAGAGGCCCATTCTAGGATAGTTACTTATTTTCAAGAAGCCAAAACAATCTCTAGCAGTGTTTTGATAACATCGCAATATAATAGACTTGAAAAATCTGAACTCTTTTGGACTCAACATAGAATTCAGCTCTAATCTATTTACATATGTTGTGAACAAAAGATGGCAACCTGAGGGTTTATAAAAGGTGGCTGTTTCATCTTCTTTTTCTCAAAGTTAAAATCCCTAAGTGCCTTTCTGTTGTGCTATTGTGGAAGGTCCTTGTAAGAGCCTAGAGCAGCACAATCACTGGCAACTGGGACACTATTTTTTTTTCCCTGCGTGTTTGCTGTAGAAGTGAATGGGAAGCCCTGCAAAGCACTGAGGTCCTTGGACCTCAGTTTGATCCCATCTAGAGAGATTATGGTTCACATTTTCCCTGGAGCCTTCTTTTAAAATAACATCTATTAAAACCTAATATGCTTATCCCTGGACTCTGAGTTCCTTGAGGGTAAAGACCATGCATGTTTCTGTTTTGTGTCCTCATGTGTTGGATAAAAGCTTGCCATGTTAAATACATATATAGGTTAGAATGGGTTGGGATAGAGTTCCATGTAATTTCCAAAATTCTGTTTCACATAGCTTCTCAAGTGCAAGAAAAGAAGAAAGTGATGTAAAGTTAGAAGCATGTTTAATTTCTGCTAACTAAAGCATAAAGTCGAGTACGGTAATCTCCACTGCCTCATTAATTGCTGACCCTTAATTAAAGGTATCATACATCATTAAGGACTGAGCCTAAATAAAGTAAATGCAAAATTAGATAAGCATAGCTATTACCTTAATATGAAGCTAATGTAGCTCCTTATTTAATGATTACACAAATAGGCTCTCAGGCTGAAGATAACAGATATTTGCATTACTGTGCTTATTAAAGGGAAGTCTGTAAGTCCAAAATTCATCCTTGCAGAGAAATTAATGAACACACACAAAGTCCTTCAAAGTCTTATATATTCTTATACCAGAAGTATTTGGGAATGACCCAGAGAGTCTTTTCATGGTGGCCTTTTGACCCTCTAGAGCCAGGTCTTACGAAAGTTAGAATAAGGAGCTGCATTGCTCATCCAACACATCTGCTTAGGGCTAGACAGGTTAAGGATAATGAGAGATTCCAGTCATTCTCTTTTGAGGAAGCCCCTCTTCCTATAGATCTGAAAGCATTTTTATTCTGCATGTTTCTTCTCTACCTCCCCTTTGCAGGGATCTCTCCCTGTGGGTTTATGAGAGCCATATTCACGGGCTGGCATTTCAGAACTGACTTATTATTTCAGTCACTTGTTACATAACTAGGAAAGCAGGTCAACATTGCTCTTAACATTTTCTGGAAAAATTAAGGAGAAAAGGCTGCAAGGGACTTGTTCGGTGTTGTCCCAGCCAGTACACAGGGACTTCAAGTGCTCAGATAATAGCCTGGGCCACTTGACTGAATGCCTCTACTCACTCTACCTTCTCTCGAACCTCAGTGAGAAAATAAGCCCCTTTATCAATTAATCAAAGAACATGGGCTCTGGAGCCAGGCCAATTTGGGTTAAAAATTCCATGTCTGACACATGTGGCTGTAGAATCCTGGACACTTTTCTTTCTCTGAGCATGCATTTCTTCATTTGTACAGAGGTGAAAATCCTCATCTCATGGAGTCATCATGAAATGATTAATGCAGAGCTCTTACCACAGCGCCTGGCACATTGTAGGTTGCTTATTAACAGGGAGCCTTTTTATTTGTGTATTTATTTGACTAGTGATTTCTTGTGGAGGTAGTTTAAGTGTGCCTTCCATTTGCTTTTCTTGGTGGAGGTAGGAAGGGCAGATTGTTTACAGCACTGTGGAACCCCAGCCTGGGTTTGCCTTTTGGCACTTGGCTGCCTTTCTTCGTGGAAAAAGTGTGTGTGTTTGTGTGTGTGTGTGTGTGTGTGTGTGTGTGTGTGTGTATTCCATTAACAAGACATACTGGTCTTAGAAGAGGAAAGGGCAAGGTGTAATGAGTCAGAAACAGATGAAAAGGGTAAAGAGGTGAAGAAAATGGTCATCAACACTTTTGTCTTTGTCCCTGGTCACTTTTACATAGTCACAATTCCAGCGATTTTCTGTAAAACACATCTTCACAGGTGTGATGGGTTGAAATAAAAAGAGGAGAAAAATTAATTGTGCACCAAGAAATCAAAATATTCGTTTTTTAAAAAATATTAATTAATTCTTTATGCCAAGTCCCAGTAAGACTCCACCCAGCTCTTCCTGGCAAATGTGTTGATGTGTCACCATTTCTGCTGGTGCATTTCTGAGCTGAGCTGCAGGGGATGTCATGTGTTGCAGTAATTGCCATGGAAACCATTGTCATCGAATGAATAGAGAGGTTTTAAATCCTTGGTAATGAGCCTGAGAACCTAAGTAGGTCTTAAAGTTTAACTTGCTTGGAAGTGTTGGAAGTGGTTTACACTTCACACAGAGGCATTGGAGGCAAAAGATAGGGAGTAAAGGATGGGAGAGAGGAAGTTATTTTTTATGCAAATAAAATAACCTAACACGTTATACTTCTACTTGCACTTTTTTAAGGGAAAACAAACACCAAAGATGCATAGCGTCAAGCCCCAAACTTTGAGCCACACTCTTGCCTGTTGAACCAAGTGTCACTTTGATACACTACACTTAAATCAACACCTCTCAATTCAGCTCTCACAAATCTCAACAAATGTTGAGTGTTAACTATTTTTAAGGCAGTTTATTCTGAGGCTTATCTAGATGGTGAGATCCTTGCAGGTGAGGCCCCATTTTGTTCTTTGTGTTTCTGCAGGTCCACAGAATACACATTACATAGAATGAACCTTCGCAGAACACAAAGTCTCAGGTTTCTTCCATTTGAAGCATGATGAGAAATGATCAGTGAGTACAGGAATCCCACCCTGCCATCAGCAATTTCTTAGAATCTCTATCTTCTCCCTGCCCTGTATTTTTTTTTTTTTTTTTTTTTGAGACACAGTCTCCCTATGTCGCCCAGGCTGGAGCAGTGGCGCCATCTCGGCTCACTGCAACCTCCGTCTCCTGGGTTCAAGCGATTCTCCTGCCTCAACTTTCCAAGTCTGGGATTACAGGCACGCACCACCATGCCTGGCCAATTTTTGTAGTTTTAGTAGAGACGCGGTTTTGCCATGTTGGCCAGGCTGGTCTTGAGCTCCTGACCTCAAGTGATCCACTCACCTCAGCCTCCCAAAGTGCTGGGATTAGAGGTGGGAGCCACTGTGCCCAGTCTCAATCCTCCCTTTCCTTCATACACATCTGAGATCCTCCCACCCTACCCCTTGCCCAGGATCCTTCCTGGCTGGGTGTCTTCTAGGCAGGACAGTGGTGGCAGCGGCATCAGTAGAGACAGAGAACAAGGGCTGAAATTTGGGAAGGTAAGCTTTTCTTTCTCCCCCGATGGCTTCAAGACTTCTATCTGACTCTTCCCTCTCCTCCAGAGATCCTACGGCATTCACGGGGCTAGGATGGAAGCCACTTCCTGAACATTTACGTGGCAACCATCTCATTCTCCAGAGGTTTTAATAAAAGAAAAGAAAAGGCGGGGAGGAGGAAGGACCTGAGGACCAGGTCTTCATATTCTGTCCCTTTATCTTTGTTCCTAGCTTTAAAAAAAAAAAAAAAAAAAAAAAGCCTCAGACTTCCTGAAGTTTCTGTGCTGCCTTAACAATAGTTACTGCCCCATGGCAAGCCTGAGAAAGATAGTCCTTGGCTGGATGTATCATATGGCTGTGGAGGGCAGGGAGGTGGGCTCCCGTATCTGACCTGGACGTGAAAGGAAATAAAAGGGAAGGAATGGGAAGAGGAAGGGAAGACAGAGGAGGGAAAGGACAAATGCAGTAGGAACTGTGAAGGGTCAAAGCTTGTGTGGGTAACTTCAGGAATGAGAACCTTCCCTTCTGAGTCCCCTCATTCCTGTTTTCCAGGGGAGACACAGTGAGGTCGCTAGCAAGGACAGCATGAACGCTCCGGAGCCGGGCTGCTCAGGAGAGAGTCTTGGGTCTGCCACTACTCTCTGCAAATTACTTAACCTCTTCATGCTTCACTCTCATCCTATTTAAAAAGTAGATAATTATAGCACATATGCCGTGGAATGATTGGGAAGATTGATACAACAATACACAAACATTTCTTAGACATCGTAGTAAATGATCAATATACGTAAGCGATTAGGATTATTCATCGCTAATTGTGCATAACCATCCCTTTGGCTCTTCATTGAGCCAGAAACACAGCCTGTCTGCAGAAGTCATAATTCACAGTTTTATGTGGAGAATCTGCCCTCCGTCTACACAAGGGGATTAGTGGAGATGGAGAGAAAGTGATGCCAGAGGGTGAGTGTGTTGTTTTCGTGCTATTTTAGAGTGATTACAGCTGGAAATCCAGCAATTCTAGAATCTTGTCCTAATAACCTCTCCACTGGGGGAAGTTCTCAAGGGAATTCTAGGCAACCAACAGCAGTGTTGATTGGTCACCTTGGTAGGGTTGGGGCCCTCTGGTAAGTGACGGAATTGAAGCTAAAAGTTTACATTTTGCTTGCAGAATTTAATCCTGGTATCGCATCACTCTCTAGCCAGTCTTATGAAGAAATGAAGTCAAGGAGAAGGTGGGAGCAGGGGGGCTGAACCTAGGCCCTGGGGGAAAAAGAAAGGCTTACCTTCCCAAATTTCACCCCTTGTTCTCTGTCTCTACTGATGCTGCTGCCACCACTGTCCTGCCTAGAAGACACCCAGCCAGGAAGGGTCCTGGGCAAGGGGTAGGGTGGGAGGATCTCAGATGTGTACAAAGAAAAGGGAGGATTGAGACTGGGCACAGTGGCTCCCACCTCTAATCCCAGCACTTTGGGAGGCTGAGGTGAGTGGCCATAATGCCACCTTCTCAGTGATGTTGTCCCCATCTGTCCCACCTTAAAATACAACACCTACAATTCTCCATTCCATTTCTCTTCCTTATTTTTCTCCTTAGCACTCATAAAAATCCGAGATACTTAATGTCTTAATTCTCTTGTTTATTGAAGATCACTCAGGACTGAAATGTAAACTCCATGAAGAAAGGGATTTTGTTCTATTTTGTTTACTGCTCTGCTTCAGCAGCTGAAGTACTGGACACGTATTTGTTGAATGAAGGAAGTGGAAGAAAGGACGTGGAGCATGAGTATGTACTTTCCAACACATAGGAGCTTAAGCCCAGCCCAGTCAATGTCCTGGAGTGCTCAGCAGTCATATCCACTAGTCTTCTCCTGGGGCTGGGTCAGAGTGTGGCTGGAAATGGGAGAGGGCAAGTAGTCATCGGTCTGGTAGACGGAGAAGAGACTGAAAAATTATTCTTCTTTTTTTCAATAGAAAAGGAAATTTTTAAAAATTTTATTTTTCCATAAGTTATTGGGGTACCAGTAGTATTTGATTGCATAAGTTCTTTAGTGGATATTTGTGAGAGCCTGGGGCACCCATCACCTGAGCAGTATACCCCATACCATATTTAATGTCTTTCATCTGTCACCCCCCCTCCCACTCTTGCCCCCTAAGTTTCCAAAGTCCATTGTATCATTCTTATGCCTTTGCATCCTCATAGCTTAGCTCCCACATATCAGTGAGGATATACGATGTTTAGTTTTCAATTCCTGAGTTACTTCCCTTAGAATAATAGTATCTAATCTCATCCAGGTCATTGAAAATGCTGTTAATTCATTCCTTTTTATGGCTGAGTAGTATTCCATTGTATATATATACACCAGAGTTTCTTTATCCAGTCATTGATTGATGGGCATTTGGGTTGGTTCCACGATTTTGCAGTCGTGACTTATGCTGCTATAAACATGCGTGTACAAGTATCTTTTTCAAATAATGACTTTTTTTTTCCTCTCTGGGTAGATAGCCAGTAGTGAGATTGGTGGATCAAATGGTAGTTCTACTTTTATTTCTTTAAGGAATCTCCATACTGTTTTCCACAGTGGCTGTACTAGTTTACATTCACACCAGCAGTATAAAAGTGCTCCCTGATTGCCACATCCTTACAAGTGGAGGGAACAGGTGAGTAAATCAAAGACAGGGTAGGATGGGTCTGAGAATATTACCCCTCATCCTAGCAGGTAGAAAGCTGGACTAAAGTCACATTCTGGACTTATTTTCCAGTGGAAACATTAGATGGTTAGGTAATCTGTTAGTAATAGTTCATTATATTTCAAGGGCCATCCATAATATTGTCACAAGATGAAAACTTACATTCTACATTTCAAACAAGAATAAGCATGTCCGTTTTCATGTGCCTGCATTTGATCTATGCTTACCTATATTTCCTTTTGGGAAAGAAAAAGGAAGAGGAGGAGTACACACCTTAGAAAGAATGAATTCAGAGTCAAGTTCTCTTTTTGAGTTGGCTGTAGGCTACTATTAAGGGGCAGCTATCCTTGGGAAGCTGACCTGTGTTTGGGAAGCCTGTCCAGAGCCATAATAGATTTCAGCCAGATTGAGGATTTCGAGACATTGAGCCCTCATTCCAAATTTCCTCTTTTACTGAGACTAATTGGTCGGTAAGCCAGCCTCAAGCCCTGCACAGTCAGCTTTGCCATATACGCTACAGAAGTACAGGGAGTCATCAGGGACTTCTAAAGCTTCATCAAATGGTAAATTTGCATTCAATAACGATTTTAGTGCAAATTTTTATACTCCTAGAGCTGCTTAGTAAAAATAATGGCTAAGGTTGTGGAGGCCATAGTCACATGGGGAGAATGCAGCAGGCGGTGCACAGCAGTCCACATGCACGTGAAGGGAATTGGGCTTTGCTCATTTTCTTGTTATTTGCTATGAATCCTACCTTACAATTCTCAGATAGGCCATTTAAATGCACTGGAGAGGTAGATGACTTAAAATTATCAAAGGGTTAAGAAGGCCCTTTCCGAATAATAATGTCCTTCCTTCTGTCTGTTTCAGTGTACTATTTCTACCATGTATTAGGATCACTGCTGGTGCTTAAGTCAATATGGTGACACTCACAGCAACATCAGCACTATCTTACCCACCTGTGCCCATACATACACGATTAAAACAAAACCTTTGGTGGTGTTTTGAACAGCTAGTATATGTCAAACACTGTGCTAGGCACTTTACATCGATTATCCAGAACCCTTGTAACATTCTGTGGGATGTTTAACTAATGAGGAAATTAAGATTAAGAGAGTTTAATAGTTTGCCTTTGGTCACATGGCTAGTGAGTATGAGATTCAAAACCAGATGGCTACCAGTCTCATTTTATTTTGCAACACTTTATGATTCTGGAGAAAACATCGAATTCTTCACATCACCAGTGACATAGGTCAGACATGCTTAATATTGTTGAAGGAAGGAGATTTGAATTTTATGACACCTACTACAGTTTGTTATAAGACAGGTGGTTGTTTAAATTTGTCCACTCTGTGCCCTCAATGAAAAGTACAAACACCAGCAACACATGTATTTTTAAATCTTCTAGTAGCCACATAAAACATTTAAAAGAAATAGTTAAAATTAATTCTAAAGTAATATATCTAAAATATGATCACTTCAATATTAATATAAAAATTATTAATGAGATCTTATGTTATTCTTATGCTATGTCTTGGAAATTCAGTGTACATTTTATCATTTTAGCACATCTCTGTTCGGACTATCCGCATTTAATAAGCTAAGTCACATGTGCCCAGTGACAAAAGTCTTAGCACAGGATAGACTTTCTTATGAAGTGAGAATTTGCACCTAGCAAAATGACATGGTAGGTTCTCAATTAATACTTGGCATATGAATACTTTCTGTGTGAATGAATGAGTAAATGAAAATTTAAAAACTGAAAAAAATGAAGATATGAAAATTTGCATTATTAATGATACGATCTGTGAAAAAAATGTATGGTTTTAAGATTATTTACCACGGTATTTTATTTAGTACATTTAAGCACTAACTAAAGTACAGACTGTTACCCACAGCTAGTGTCTTACTGAATGGGGAAAAATTGAAAACCTTTCCTTTAAGATCTGGAATAAGACAAGGATGGCCACTTTCACCAATTTTATTCAACACAGCACTGGAAGTCCTAGCTAGAGCAATTAGATGAGAGAAAAAGAAAAAAAAATGCTTTCCAAATTGGAAAGGAAGAAGTCAAATTATCCTTGTTTGCAGACAATATGGTTTTATATTGATAAAAATCTAAGGATTACAGCAAAAAAGACCCAGATAGCCAAAACCAAAGCAAAAATGGACAAGTGGGATTCTATCAAGCCAAAAAGTGTCTGCATAGAGAAATAAACAAACAACAAAATGAAGAGACAACCCACAGAATGCGAGAAAATATTTTCAAACCACGCGTATGACAAAAGATTAATAATCAGAATATATAAGGAGTTCAAAGAACTCGCAAGAAAAAAAACCTGATTAAAAAGTAGGCAACAGATCTAAACAAACATTTCTCAGAAGACACACACAAGGCCAACAGGTGTATTAAAAAATAAAAAGGCCCAAATCACTAGTCATCAGAGAAATCCAAGTCAAAATTACACTGAAATGTCATGTTTCCCTGGTTAAAATGGCTTTTATAAAACAAGACAGGCAACAAGAAATACTGGTGAGGATGTGGTGAGAGGAACCCTCATGTGCTGCTGGTGGGAATATAAATTAGTGCAGCCACTATGGGAAACATTATGGAAGTTCCTCAAAAAACTAAAAGTATAACTACCATATGCTCCAGCAATCCCACTGCTGGGTATATATCCAACAGAAAGGAAATCAGTATATCAAAGAGCTACCTCCATTCCTATTTTTATTGCAACACTCTTCAAAATAACCAAGATATAGAATCAACCTGTGTGTCCATCAATGGATGAATGAATAAGAAAATATATACACAATGGAATATTATTCAGCCATCAAAAAGAATGCATTCCTGTCATTTGCCACAACAGGGATGGAACTGGAGGACATTATGTTTAAAGAAATAAACCTGGCATGGAAAGAAAAACATCACATGTTCTCTCATTCATATATGAAAGCTAAAAAAAAGTTAAACTCATAGAAATAGAGAGTCGATTGATGGTTACCAGACACTGGGAAGGGTAGTGGGATGAGGGGGGTAAAGAGGGGATGGTTAACAAGTACAAAACTACAGTCATATAGAATAAATAAGATCTAATGTTCAATAGCACAATAGGGCAACAATAGTTAACAATAATTTGTTGTACACTTAAAAATAACTAAAAGAGGCTGGGTGCGGTGGCTTACATCTGTAATCCCAGCATTTTGGGAGGCCGAGGCGGGCAGATCACGAGGTCAAGAGATCGAGATCATCCTGGCCAACATGGTGAAACCCCGTCTCTACTAAAAATACAAAAATTAGCTGGGCGTGGTGGTGCACACCCGTAATCCCAGTTACTTGGGAGGCTGAGGTAGGAGAATCACTTGAACCCAGGAAGCAGAGGTTGCAGTGAGCTGAGATCTCGCCACTGCACTCCAGCCTGGTGACAGAGTGAGACTCCGTCTCAAAACAAACAAACAAATGACGACAACAACAAAAAAACTAAACTAGAAGAGTGGAATTGGAATGCTCCTAACACAAAGAAATGATAAATACTTGAGGCAATGGATATCCCAGTTACCCTGAATTGATCATTACACATTGCATGCTTGTATCAAAATATCACATGTATCCCACAAATAGGTAACTATTATGTATCCATAATAAGTAAAATTTTTTAAAATGCAGAAAAAATCCAGGCTATTATTGAAGTTCAGTAAAGTATTATATATACACATAGGAGAATACATATATATGTAATATACATATCTATCCAGAGAAAAGATTGCATACAGTCACCTAAATCCTGGCAAGTCTGGAAAAGAAACAATTAGGGCCTGGGCAACTGCGAAGAGCCCGACGAGGCTCTTCTTCTGATGTGCAAGACATTCTTTGTAGTTTACTGAACTTCGCTTTAAAATCTTAAGAGTGTTTGCAAGAGGGATGCAGGAGTTTGTGAGTGTGAGTGCATGTGTGTGTGTGCATGGGTTGTACACATAAGAGAAAGTGAAGGGGCTGTAGATTTCAACTTCTTTAATGTCCTAAATGGTACAGAGTATGCAATATGCCGAAAAATGTAGCTCTTTACCAAAGCCACAACCTGGGTCATTCACAGCACAAAATGTTAATATATAGGTTATGTTTATAACAGAGCAAATCCAATTTTGTTTTACATGAGAATTATCCTCACGAGTATAAAAAGGGTCCCATTTCTGAAAAAGAAACGTAACTTGGGTTTGCCAATATCTTATTTACTGCCCTAGTACATCAGGCATGTTTTTACCAATGATATGTAGATTATGCAGACACAGTTCCCTTTTATAAATGGTATTCAATACAGAATGGAGACTGAACAGCCATCACGCCTTACCATAGACTTTAGGTGGACATTATTTTAACTTTACCATGGATAAAGTTAAAAAAAAAAAAAAAAAAAGACTTTCTGGCCTCCCAGGTTTCTCTCTGCTAATGCAGCTTTACAGAGATTCCTCTTAAGATTTTCCTCTTGGTTGCCTAATTGTTCATAATCCTTTGGGGTGACTTACCTCTATCCTCTGGGTGGTATTCTTTCATGTATCTGTAAAAAACCATGGTGTCACCCTATGGCTTGCCCTTGGCAAATTTTTGGAGTTGATCTTTAGTATATTTGCCTTTCTTTTTCTAACCCCTTTGTGACTTGACTTTCTTTTTGTAACTCTTTTTAATGCCCCTGGAACTCCACTCCACAGCATCATGCTCTTCTTTTCTTGTACCAAATATACACACTCTGCTTTCTAGAGGAAAAACCATGTTCTATGTATAATGCTATTTGTAACATCTCTAGGATTATTTGCATCTTACACCTTATATTTCACTGTAGAGGGAAATTAATGAGTTTCAGGCATTGCAATGTGGTTGGAAGGGATGCATTTCTGGAGTTAATGAATTTGAAAACTGTATGAGACAAGGTCAATCCAGGCAAACACAGTGAACTTAATTGAGGGAAATATTTACATAGATGATGGAAGAGCTGAAAAGCCAAACAGGGTAGAGTAAGATAACTCAGAAGGATGGAGGGACCACTGGGAGAAGTAATGCACCTGGGACCATCAGCCAGGGTCACCAGAGGGAGGCTGGAAGCAAAGACTGACCTATGCAGGAGGAGGTGGAGCCACAGAGGACAGACCTCCTGCTGCAAACTGTCTGAAACAAAAAGAAAGAGATGGTTCCTCTCTTCTTTCTGCCCTGTACTCTCTTGACAGTGCCTCCCAATGGTCAAACACAGCTGGAAGTAGGCCTGGAAAACAGAGATGGCAGGGGTCAACTCTGTCATTAGAAGAGAACAGAAGGACACTATCAGATCTGAGTGCAAACACGCCAAGGACCCGCCAAGGCCACAGGAGCGCATGCTTTCTGCTGATACAGGAGGCATACCTGGGTGGCTCAGGTGAAGGGCGAGGAGTATGAGATCTGAAATGTGCTGTGCATACATCTGGGCTGGATGCTTCTCCCAGGTGTTGAGGACAATGGAATTCATTAATTCCCTCTCCTTTGTCCCCAGTATCTAACCTATTGCTGAATCCTGTTGACTTTCCCCCCTCATCACTCTTAAATCAGCTCACACATGCTCATTCCTACATGACCAATTAGTCCAAGGCATGGCCTCTCCAGCTGGGATCACACAATGGCTCCCAGTTTTCCATCTGCTTCTATTCCTGCCACTTTCCAGTCTATCCTTCACCCCAGGGCCAAGACAATCTTCTCAAATTGTCACTATGATCATGCTGTCACTTTGTGTTAATCCCTTCTGAGGGTTCACTTGGCATTGGGTGTGACCACAGCTCCTCCCAGGGCTGGCAAGGCCCTGTCTGGTCTGACCCACCCTGACCATTGAGCTTCCCCAAGCTCCTTCTGCTCCAGCAGTGAACTCCTTCACAGTGACCTCCTTGAACTTGTCTGCCTTCTGCTGTAGCGCCTCTGCTCGCAGTGTTCTCTGCTGCGAATTCTCTTTCACAGTTGACTTCAGCTCATCACTCAGACCCTGGCTAAGTCATCATTTCTGCAGAGAAAGACCTCTTTGACTTCCCTCACTAGGTCACCCTCTCGCATCTTGAGATCCCAGAAAGCAGAGACCAGATATCCTCTCTCTGTGTGTGACTCTGTCTCCCTTTGTCTCTTTGTCTGTCTCTCTCAGGCATATAAGGTGCTGTGGACTGAGTTGTGCATCCTCAAATATATACGTTAAAACCCTAACTCCCCATGCAATGATATTTGGAGATAGGGCCTTTGAGAGGTGATTAGGTTTTAAATGAGGTCAGGAAGAGGGAGGCTTCATAATGAGATAGCGCCCTTATAAGAAGAGGCATTATATGGTTTGGCTGTGTCTCCACCCAAATCTCATCTTAAATTGTAGCCCCTGTAATTCCCATGTGTCATGGGAGGGACTTGATGGCAGGTAATTGAATCCAGGTCTTCCTGTGCTGTTCTTGTGATAGTAAGTCTCACGAGATCTGATGGTTTTATAAAGGGGCATTCCCCTGAACCAAGCTCTCTTGCCTGTCACCATGCAAGGTGTGTTTGCTTTCCCTTTCACCATGATTATAAGTTTGCTGAGGCCTACCTCGCCCTGCAGAACTGTGAGTCAATTAAACCTCTTTCCCTTAAAAATTACCCAGTCTTTGGTATGTCTTTATTAGCAGCATGAGAACAGACTGATACAAGGCACCAGAGAGGTTCCTCTCACTCTCTCCCCATCTCCCCATGCTCCCTTGCTGAGAGGGAGCCCTCATCAGGAATCTGATTGGCTGGGACCCTGCCCTCGCAGCATTCCAACCTCCAGAACAATGAGAAATAAATGTCTGTTTAAGCCACCCCATCTGCGGTGTTTTGTTACAGCAGCCAAAGTTAAGATAGAAGGCACTCAGCAAATGAAAAATTAAAGAATGAACAACATCAGAAAGAAAACAGCAGCCCAATACCAAATGCCGCCCATGGGATCTCTCTGATCTCTGACCCACTCTCTATGGAATACCTTTTCTCCTCTCTAGCCATGATGCAGACTATGAACCTGTTTCACACTGCCCCCCACAAAAACACGCAGAAGGTTCTCTTGAGGCCAGAATGAATGGTTTCATTTCATGGCCAGAAACATTTAGCTTTTTTATCCTTCCTGGCCTGGTGGATGTGAATTTATACCTGGAGATAGGATCCACCCACAGGAAGTACTATAGGACAAGCCACAGGAGGTTTTGTCCTTGGGAGAACAAATCCAGCCTGGGCGACAGAGCGAGACTCCATCTCAAAAAAAAAAAAAAAAAAATATATATATATATATATATATATATACACACCAGGCAAATTCCCATTTATTTTCTGCTAGTCTCCATTAGGAAAAGCTGCAGACAAGACGGATACTATGTGTTTCTTTCACCTCCACACACTGCCTGTCTTTACTTAAAATTCTTTCTTTCTGCCTATCCATTCATTGCCAGGTTACGATTTTCTGTAACAATGGGCTGCCATTTAATTTCTCTCCTCTAAGCCTAACTGTTCCTCAACCCAAGGACTCACTGCCATGAAGCATTATTTTACAGCGTGGAGAAGCACCTGGCTCCCCCAAATGGACTTTCATTTGCACTGATCAACAAGAACAACAAAAGCCTCGTGTCAGAGGTACAAGGCAACCGCTTTGTCTGAAACCACCCACTCGTCTTTTGTTTTCTTCCACAGCACACTATGCATTATGTTCCACGTGCTCCTCTCTGGGGCTCTGCAGATGTGAAACTTTAAATGCAGGGTATTTAAAAATAATAAGGAATGTAGAAAAAAAGCACCCTGAAAATTACAGAGCTTTGTAGCGAAGCAGTATGAGGCTCCCTAAAGAGCTGTGTTTATCAAGAGTTCAGATGGTTTCCGTGTTGCTGATTAGAGTGAGCTGGATGACAGAGGAAGGGGCCAGAGGGCAAGGAAGTTAAATATCAACACTGGAAAGCACCTGAAAACCAGCGCTCCTGGACCCTGCTCCTTTTCAGAGGAAATACATTAAGCGGAAATACAGTTGTCGGGGAGCCCTGGATCACTGACTACTTAAGGACCACGCTGTAATGAAGGCCTTAGTGGACACGCGCAGAGTGGGGCTGTTCAAGGGAATTAAAATCAGTAGAGCTCCCTCTACATCCCAGCTTCTAAGCATGAGTGCATTTGCTTCTCTCAGCCAGTCCTTATAAAAATCCTATGAAATTGTGA
Source organism: Nomascus leucogenys (assembly GCF_006542625.1). Taxonomy (NCBI): domain Eukaryota; kingdom Metazoa; phylum Chordata; class Mammalia; order Primates; family Hylobatidae; genus Nomascus; species Nomascus leucogenys. The sequence continues at coordinate 104,726,413 of NC_044389.1, forward strand.
AATTGACATTTACTTCAACAGTGGAGACTGGGGGGAGGGGGTCCAGCTCTGCTTAGTTTCCCCTTCAAGACAAGGCACTTAACTCCCCAGCTGCTGGGCCAAAGGCTCACAGCAGAGCCATTACGTGGAAGTCTCCTTCAGCTGCACAAAGTCTCCTGGCTCAAGGATATGCTTCCTTCTCTCCCCGGGGTACCCCTGGTTAGTGTTGAGCTGCACTGATCCAGTCCCTCTTGGCTCAATCAGGGGCAACTCTAAAATGCCATCCTAGCTCCAGGGGTCTCTGTAGGGTCTACAGTTGACCCTTGAACAACACTGGTTTGAGCTGCATGAATAACAGCAACAGTCTAATCTGGTTCAAATTTAATGTAACTAAGTTGTGAGCTGTTTTTCAGTTTTCACAGATCTCCACATTGACGGTCACATAACCTGAGCATGCCCAGATCAATGAAGCAGGCAACCATGGGTGGAAATGAAGTGCTCGGACCCAGGAATTTGGACTGAATTAAGAAGTAGACAGCTGGGCATGGTGGCTCATGCCTGTAATCCCAGCACTTTGGGAGACTGAGGTGGGTGGATCACCTGAGGTCAGGAGTTTGAGACCAGCCTGACCAACATGGAGAAACCTCGTCTCTACTAAAAATACAATATTAGCCAGGCGTGGTGGCTCATGCCTGTAATCCCAGCCACTCGGGAGGCTGAGGCATGAGAATCAAATGAACCCGGGAGGCGGAGGTTGCAGTGAGCTGAGATGGCACCATTGCACTCCAGCCTGGGCAACAAGAGCTAAACTCCATCTCACACACACACACACAAAAGACATCACATGACAGAATCCAGGAACCAATCAGATGGCATCACCCCATGGCAGGATCCAGTCAGATCATGCTTCCCAGCATCACCTCATTGCAAGATCCAATCAGAGATCATGCGTCATTACCCTATGCTTATAAAACCTAACCCAAACCTCAGCTCTGGGAGACAGATTTGAGCATTTCTTCCTGTCTCCTTGCCAGTCAACTTGCAATAAAGATTATCTTTTCTCAAAAGCCTATGCCATCCATGATAGTGGCTTCTATGTGCACTGGACAGCGAGCCCATTGATGACTCTGCAACATGCGTGTCCACTTATACACAGATTTTCTTCCTTCTCTGCCACCCCAGAGGCAGCAGGCCAATCTATCTCTTCCTCCTCCACATCCTCAGTCTACTCAATGTGAAGATGATGAGGATGAAGACCTTTATGATGATCCACTTCCACTTAAAGAAGAGTGAATATATTTTTCCCTTCCTTAGGATTTGCTTAGTAACATTTTCTTTTCTCTAGCTAACTTTACTGTTAGAATATACTATATAATACATAAAACATAAAATATGTGTTAATCTACTGTTTATGTCATTGGTAAGGCTTCTGGTCAATAGTAGGCTATTAATAGTCTTTGGAGAGTCAAAAGTTATACATGGATTTTCAATTGTGCAGGGAGTCAGTGACCTGAAACCCCACATTGTTCAAAGGTCAATTGTGTATGGCGTTTCAAGTTCTCCTATGACAAATCCTGCCTCCCTCGCCCCTTTATTGGTTTTGGGCTGAGACCTTCCTTTCCCCACATAGTAACTCTTCTGTATGCAAACAGTCATCTCAGACTGTTTCCTGGGGAACCTACCTTTTATGAGCTGGATTGTGTCACCTCAAAATTCATATGTTGAAGTCTTAATCCTCAGTACCTCAGAATGTGATGTATTTAGAAATACATTCTTCTGAGAGGTCATTAAAGTGAGGCCTTTAGGGTAGGCCCTAAACCAGTATGACTGGTGCCATCTTAAGAGTCAGTGAGAACATAGACAAGCACAGGGGGAAGAATATTTGAAGACATAGGGAAAAGGCAACCATTTGCAGGCCAAGAAGAGAGGCCGCAGAAGAGACCAACTGGGGCCGGGCACGGTGGCTCACTCCTGTAATCCCAGCACTTTGTGAGGCCAAAGCAAGCGGATGAGCTGAGGTCAGGAGCTCGAAACCAGCCTGGCCAACATGGCAAAACCCTGTCTCTACTAAAAATACAAAAATTAGCCGGGTGTGGTAGTGGGTGCCTGTAGTCTCAGCTACTTGGGAGACTAAGGCAGGAGAATTGCTTGAACACAGGAGGCGGAGGTTGCAGTGAGCCAAGTTCGCACCACTGCACTCCAGCCTGGGCGACAGAGCAAGACTCTGTCTCAAAAAGACAACAAGAAAAAGAAGAAGCCAATCCTACTGACACCTTGATCTCAGACTTCCTACCTCCAGAACAGTGAGGAAATTAATCTCTATGGTTTAAGCCATCCAGCCTGTGGTATTTTGTTATGGCAGCCCAAGCAAACTAGTTTACCACAAAGACATCTTCTCTAGCTACCCGTGTCTCTCCATTTCATAAATGAGAACATGAGAACCAGAGAGGTGAAGTAATCTGCCTAAGATCACAGAGCCAGCAAGAAAAAGAATTGTGATCTAAAGCTGATCTTTCTGCTACATGAGATGAAATCCAAACTTGATTTTGCTGCCTGATCGGCCCTTTGCAGCCACTATTAACCCTCACTACAGATACCGAGAACTGAATTAATATTCAATATAATTTAACCCTTTTCTAGAATGAGGGCTCCTTCTAATTGGGGTTGGTCAAGAGGAGCTAGCCACACATTGCTATTTATTGCTCTACCGATCATTAAATATAGCATATTCTTCTCACCTCAAACATTCTTTTAAAATTCAAGGCAAAATACTTATGAAAAATAATTATGGGATATAAAATACACATTTATTTATGACAACTATTATATAACTTAAAACAAAGCTCAAAAGAGAGATTAAGAAAACCTTGAAGCATTTTCTAAAAAAAAAAAAAAAAAAAAAAAAAACATAAAATCATGATCTAATCTCAGCCAAGGGAAAATTATTGATCTACCTTGGAAGATTTTTATTTCTGCTTAATTTTGTAAAATACTGTGACTCCTATAACTGTAAACTAGTTTGAGTCTTCAGAGTTCAAAAATGTCAAACATACTAAATGATTCCTATTGCTAGGATATTTAGAATATAGTCATAATTAAAATAAAAACTAAACCCTTATAGAATAGCTTAAAGATCCATCTCTGTAGATTCATTCTCCTCTACACAGTATGGGTATCTTTGCGTTTAGGGAGCATAAGGTTGAATTTAAAGCTGAGACTATGACAAATGCCCTCCAGCAAGAAACAACACAGCAACAAAATGCATACTTGCTGTAGTAATTATAAGTTGGGAGCTTGACAATGAATGATTTAGGATTGGTAGAGCTGGCAGGGACCACAGGCTGTCTCCGGTGCACTCCCTTCATTTAAGAGACAAGGGAACTGGGGCCCAGAAAGATTAAACGACGTGTCCATGGTCATATTCTCATTAGTGCCAGAGCCAGGACTGAAACCAATGGCCCCTGGCTGCTAATTCAGGGCTCTTTCCCCTTTGACTTGCTGCCTTGTCTCTCTATAGAAGCTGAGCTTATAAAAAGGTAACCAAATAATATGAAATCTAAAAATCATTTTAAAAGAGCCACACCTTTTATGAATGGCATGCCTCTCCACATGACATGATGGTGTTCATCTGTGCATTGGGCTTGTATTCCACATCAGAGGAAAATATTAGCTCTAAGAAGGTAGGATGATCGATGTTTGATACAGAACAGAGCAAATCTTGCTCAGCAATGGAAGTTAGCGAATAAAAACCAGCCCAATACTTTTACCTATTTGATGAATCAAGTCTTCAGAAAAATGGACATGTACAAGCTTATTGCTGAGATACACACTCTCTCTTTCTCTCTATCTTTTTGGTGTTGTAAGAACAAGACGGTGACATTTAGTGGAGGAGGGAATGGGTAGTGGTGATGCTGCCACAGAGATCAAGTGGCTCACATGTGGGTAGGTGACACCTGGTGATCTTGGAGGCAACTGGACTATGTAAGAATGATTAAATGCACATTAAGGCAACACTGAGATATAAGGCTCAGAAATTCTTGTTTCTGCGCTTTGCTTCTTTATGTCCTGTGCTATCCATTTGAGAGGCATTCCAACATTCATCTCTTGTTCACTCTGTCACAGGATACGTCAGTGGAAATAAAATCCTGTTGTTCCAAACATATTTCTGACAGGTGTAGAACGAATTAAGGCCATTACTGTGGGGTGTGGGAATTAGGCATTCAGCACTGCAGGTCAGGTGGCTGGCTAGTGGGGGCTGCAGCTTGGGCACAATAGTGAGGAATTTGCCATGGATATTTCTTGATAGGCAAGTATTTGGGTAGGGCCAGGATTCAAAACAGTTATCTCCCCAAGATGCTCAGCTCCCTACACAGTCATTTTTATTCATAGATGGTTCCTTGAATATCAATGTTTTTTTTTTTTTTTTTTGAGACGGAGTCTCGCTCTGTCACCCAGGCTGGAATGCAGTGGCGCAATCTCGGCTCACTGCAAGCTCCGCCTCCCGGGTTCACGCCATTCTCCTGCCTCAGCCTCTCCGAGTAGCTGGGACTACAGGCACCCGCCACCACGCCCAGCTAATTTTTTTTTGTATTTTTAGTAGAGATGGGGTTTCACCATGGTCTCGATCTCCTGACCTCATGATCCGCCCGCCTCGGCCTCCCAAAGTGCTGGGATTACAAGCATGAGCCACCGCGCCCGGCCTTGAATATCAATTTCTTTAAGACGGAGTCTCACTCTGTTGCCCAGACTAGAGTGCAGTGGCGTGATGTCAACTTACTGCAATCTCCGCCTCCCAGGTTCAAGCGATTCTCCTGCCTCATCCTCCCAAATAGTTGGGATTACAGGTGCATGCCACCATGCCCAGCTAATTTTTGTATATTTAGTAGAGATGGGGTTTCGCCATGTTGGCCAGGCTGGTCTTGAACTCCAGACCTCAGTTGATCCTCCTGCCTCGGTCTCTCAAAGTGCTGGGATTACAGGCATGAGCCACTGCACATGGCCAAATATGAAGTTTTAAGGAATCATTCAGGAAGAAAGAAAAAAAAAAGGTCTGTCAGGTACTCGTCTCTCCTTTTCCCTGACTTTTTTGGGAGAATTGTGTCAAGTGTCCTTTTGTGACAAAAGTCATGAAAATAATTCACCTACAACATATAAGACCCATTCTAAAGTATTGTGTTCTTGACCAAAGAGTAATTATGACCTGTAATTGTCCAAATGAGCTGGCCCATTACACTTAATACAAGTCCACGCAGAGTAGAGGTGGCCAGTGCTTTGACTCAGGAAAGCAGTTACAGCCAGTTTACCTATAACACATTTGGTTTACGTTAAAGACACAAGGTTCATCTACCTGACTGTCCCAGACTTAAACTCACCAATGATCATGAAAACTGTCTCCCGGAAACCTGCACTAACTAGTTCCAGTTAACCAAAATCAGAATCCGCTTTTTTGGAAAAGGAGATCAACCTGAACTCTGAACAAAAGCATCTGTGAAGCTATTTATAGACACCTTATCAAAATTCGGTGGGTTTAATGAGCAACATAGAGATTATTTGGTGATGACTGCCACATTATCCTGCACTGTGAATTAACATCACACCCATAGTATGGTTATAGGCAGGCAGGGTTTCAGTGTTGATTGCAGATAACTGAGGGATATGTAACCCCAGAGCTTCTAAAGCTCTTTTGAATGGGTTACTTGGTGCCAGGTGTTTTAGATAGGAATAATTTTTTTTAAGTGCTTGTCAGATTTCTTTTTCTGATTGTTGTCAGTGTCGTCCTATATCCTGAGGGGTTTTAGCACAAGGCTGTTCTCTGAACCTCTCTCCTGATTGTTCCTTTTCTCCAGGAACACAGCCAAAATTAAATACCTCTGAGGAGGAGCTATCCCCACGTGTCTTGGTGCTTTTAAGCATAGACGTGGCCTTATTTTGATATGCTCTTTATTTAAAGGTTGCTTCTGCCAGAACTCACTTTGCTGCTATTATTTTTCAGTTCACTGCAAAATATTTCTGAGTGGCTTTGCTCCCTCGATCATCCTGAAAGTGTTGAACTTCTTTGTTCTTAAAAATAATCTCCTCTTTTCGAAGGTTAACTCTTTCTTAACATAAAAAGATTTGTGTGTGTGTGTGTATAGTATATTTTAGTGTGCGTGTGTGTACAGATATTTTAGATATTTATCCTGAGGATAATAGCAACCTAATAAGATATTATGATAGAATATTAGAAGTCAGGAAATAGAATAAAGCACCATTTTATTTGTGGCCTTGTGGCTGCATTTTCCAGAATAATGTGGTAGGTAATTAACTGACTGTTAATGTAAGGGGCATCTTTGTCATTAAAACATCCTTTTCCTTGCTTAGAGAAATGTACGTGGTGTCCTTTCTTTTGAAGCAGGCCTTGTTTGGGTTTCTTTTGATTGTAGGCAGAAATCCAGTTAATCCAGTGATGGGATTACTAGCCATACTAGGTTAAATAGAATGTTGGTGTCTCAGGGCAACTGCTGGAACCTGAGTGGGGATTTGAATTATACTTCCTGACAACATACCAGCAAACATAATACAACTGCCTCCACGCATCTGCATAGAGCATGTCTTGCTTTCAAAATAAATCACAAAAGAATACTTTAAGGTAAAAGTGGGCATCTTTACGTTAAAAATAGAAAGCATAATCTTACAGGTTGTATTGTGGTCCCATGTCTTCCTCGTCAGTGTTCCCCAAGAGCCGAGGAGTTGCGTGGGCTGATTGCTCAGTCCTACGCGTGTATCAAAGGGAAACAGAAAACCCACTGAGAGGTGTGTATTACACTGATTAGGAATTCAGGCACTTCAGGCTTAAGAATCTTAACGATGACTTTGGACAAAATATTTTCTTTTAGATGTAGAAACCCAGACATTCCTTCAAGGGTCCCAGAAAGACTACTGAGTTTATTTTGCCCATAGAATACCAAATTAGGGAGTGATTTTACATATGCTATTGGAAGCGTTGTTCGGATCACTATTCAGTTCTTGTCGGTGAGCAATCCCTTACTCTTCTTTCTCTGTTACATTTGTGGCTTCCTGGAGGAAAATGCTATTCTCTCTCGTCTCTCTCTCCATACTGTGTTGGGAAGTTGGTAACAGTGGTTAAGAATGTTTCTTGATAATAATGATGTCTCACAAAATTTTAGGCTTATTCATTTCTTAATCTTCCACTCACTTTTTCTTATATCCAGCCATTGTTTTAATGGATAATACTAGTAGTAGTATACTCATAGAATATTTTTACTTGAAAACACTTGTATATGGCTATAGACAAATATATACAAGAATATCACATATAATACCTATGTAGATATGCAGGTATTATTTCCACTGAAGCGCAGAGAGAAAAGCTGTTTGTTCAAAGTCACTTCTCTAAGTAATAACTGAGACTAGAACCCAGGTTCACCCAAACGCACCCTTCCCCTTGCTGGGTGGCGCCTGACAAAATATTCCTCCAATCTAGCGGCTCTCCCGTGACTCTCTCTGGTCTTCAATTGCTGCCTGCCAGGAGGAGTAAGATAAAGTCCTTGGCAAACCATTCCATGCCTTCCACCTGGATGGCCAACAGGGAATTTGCTTCTCTGTTTGTGCCCACCTGGTGGCCCAAGGGAGACACTGTTTCATTTTACATTAGATTCCGATTTCAACACTGGTCACCAGCATTTGTTACAGCAGAATGTTCATAGGTGGAATGCTGGCATCCCTCTAATTCTGTATTCTACTCCTTTAACATCTTTAGAACATAGGCCTTTAGTTGTTTTAGGGACATAATTGATTCAGGTCCCCCAAAGCAAGCACTTTCATATTAACTGCGTGTTAGAAAGAGGCAATACAATCACAGCTTCAGCCATATCTCATTAGGGGCGCATGCATTTCTCAAGGCAAGACTCACTGCATGCTTAGCGCTGAATTTGTTTATCATCCTCCAGAGTCAATGCAAGATGGTACCTGACACAGAAGACTATAGGACCCTCTGAAGCGGGAGAGTGGGCATTATAGTCTACTGCTTTTTTTTTTTTTTTTCGAAACAGAGTTTCTCTCTTGTTGCCCAGGCTGGCGTGCAGTGGCATGATCTCGGCTCACTGCACAGGTTCGAGGATTCTCCAGCTTCAGCCTCCCGAGTAGCTAGGACTACAGGCACCCGCCAACACACCCAGCTAATTTTCGTATTTTTAGTAGAGATGATGTTTCTCCATGTTGGCCAGGCTGGTCTCAAACTCCTGACCTCAGGTGATCCACCCACCTTGACCTCCCAAAGTGCTGGAATTACAGGTGTGACCCACCGCACCCGGCCTATTCTACTGCTTTTATCATAATGTGCACAGAGCTGGTGCACAGCCAGCTGTGTTGTTTATATCTGAGTTTCTCTGTGATGTTCCTGGTCCTCTTAAACACAGAAACTTCTTTTAGCTTAATTAAAGTTGACAGGCCTCTGTGCAGGTCGCTAGCTCCTGTAAAGGACCTCATCTATGGGATCAAGCAGGTTGACCAGGTAGGTTAAACTTCAGCTCACTTAGGAGGGAATTTTGAGAGTTGTGTTTTTTTTAGCTTAGACAGAGAAATGGAAAGAGAATATTCTCCACGTCTTTAGCAGCTGTGACCTTGGCCAATCTTTGAAGTTTACTCTGGGGGCACAATGAGGAATGAGACCAACCATTTCTCTACCCCTTGGCCCCCCAACCACCAGGCAAATATTAAGTAGTATAGGAGAGATCAGCTCCAGGGGACCCAACAGACATCTGTTTGCTAGAAGCCAAGTCTTCAACCTAATTCACAAACCTGCTGGAACCCAGTAAAAGAATCTGCGATCAGCTGGGAGGACTCTTCTCCAGAGGGATGCCTTTGAACATACAGGGGCAGTTGAATGATTCCAAAGAACTCTTCTGCCTGAAAGACTGAAAATACAGACTGACAATGGCCTGGTCATATATTAATATAAAAATAGAACTCTGACCCACAGTCTGCAGTGTCCAGCTCAGGAGACCAACACACTATCTAGAGAAGCCAGCTATCCATAACTCAGACTCATCTCACTGGGAGGAAGTCAGACTACTGTCTTGCATTATTATCCAGGAAGTCAAATCATAACCCCTGTAACAATTGGACTAAAATGGCTAGGGCTTGATCAATGACTCACAGCTTCCCTAATTTTTTTCCCCTGCTTCTCATTTAGGAAGAAACCAGAGAAACAGAGAAAGAGTGAAAGTCAAATATAGTACCTCTAACTAATCATCCAGGAAGTACCCCCTCTAGTTAGCCCGTGTGGCTTCCCTATCCCAACAGCCTCCAATCAGGACACATCTGACACCTTCCGTTTTTTCTATCTTAGAGTGGAAAAGCTTTCCCTCTCCTCTGCTAGTCTTTGAGTCTCTGCCAGAAAGCAAGAGATTGTGGCTGCCTTCCTTGCGGTTTCAAACTCTGAGTGAGTAGCCTTTGTCTGTCTTCATTTGATTGGTCTTCATTTATTTCTACTTGCCCTGGTGGTTTTTTTCTTTCCTCATCATGTGGTACAGGGGTTAAGTATGTGGGCTCCAGAACCATGCTAACTTGTGTTGGAATATAGGCATCAATGTTTGTGTGGCCTTTGGTGAGTTACTCAATCCTCTATATCTCAGTTTCCTTATCTGTAAAACTGGATTTGACTCAAAAGAGCTATGTGAGAATTAGGTGACGTGATACCCGTCAAAGCACTTAGAACACTGGCATGCTGATGGAAGCTATTTATATCAGCTTTTTCACAATGAAGCCCATTGTCCCATTACCATCTCTGTTGACCTGCATCATCAGGTGTATATCCTATTAAGATGCAAATTCTGTCTGGGAGAGGCAGTGCATGAAACTCTTGGCATTTACTGACAAATGAACTTCAATTAGCAAGTAAAATTTCTTAGCCTAGGAAGATTCATGGAACTATTATCAGAGGTGTTTGAACCAGAGCGACTCCATCTTGAATAGGAGGTGGGTCAAGGGAGGCTAAGACCTACTGAGCTGCATTCCCAGGAGGTTAGGCATTCTAAGTAATAGGATGAGATAGGCTAACGCAAGATACAGGTCACCAAGACCTTGCTGATAAAACAGGATGCAGTAAAGAAACCGGTCAAAACCCACCAAAACCAAGATGGCAATGAAAGTGATCTGTGGTCATCCTCATGCTCATTATACACTAATTATAATGCATTAGCATGCTAAAAGACACTCCCATCAGCAGCATGACAGTTTACAGACACCATGGAAACATTAGGAAGTTACCCTATATGGTCTAAAAGTGGGAGGAACCCTCAGTTCTGGGAAGTGCCCACCCCTTTCCTGGAAAACTTATCAATAATCCACCCCTTGTTCAGCATGTAATCAAGAAATAGCCATAAAATAGAGAACCAAGAGCCCTTGGGGCTGCTCTGCCTATGGAGTAGCCATTCTTTTTGCCTTTACTTTCTTAATAAACTTGCTTTCACATTATTCTATGGATTTGCCTTGAATTCTTTCTTGCATGAGGTCCAAGAACCCTCTCTTGAAGCCTCGATGTGGAGCCTCTTTCCAGTAACAATATGATATCAGCAATCTTTCAGAAAGCCTTTACATGGGTGTGGGTCTTTATTTTTTTTGAGACATGGTCTTGCTCTGTCGCCCAGGCTGGAGTGCAGTGGCATGATCTCGGCTCACTGCAAGCTCCACCTCCCGGGTTCTCGCTATTCTCCTGCCTCAGCCTCCTGAGTAGCTGGGACTACAGGCGCTCACCACCATGCCCGGCTAATTTTTTGTATTTTTAGTAGAGACAGGGTTTCACCATGTTAGCCAGGATGGTCTTGATCTCCTGACCTCATGATCTGCCCGTCTCGGCCTCCCAAAGTGCTGGGATTACAGGCATAAGCCACTGCGCCCGGCATGTGTAGGTCTTTTTGGGGGTTGACAGTCAGGATACTGAATTCCTTCGGATTAGCATACAGTTGTGGAGAATGTATGAGTGTAGAGAACACAGCTGCCACAAAATCCAGCCCTTAAAGAACCTGGAATATTCACAGTGGACACGGTTTGGGTAGCCTTATATGTTTTAATTATTGGTAGAAGTAGATGGGACCTCCCTTTCCCTGAAAAATCCAGGACTCCCTGCACAGATGTGTTTATTTCTGTTCATCAGAAAGTTACCTGATGAACTCATCACTTGTAACATTCACTGATTTGGCCTGGGAGAATCAGCCTTTCACTCCCTGCTGTTCTGCAACCTCCTGTTTAGTCTTGAACCACCGTGTGGGGAGCTAGGTCTTCTGGAGCTTAAAAATTTAAAAAGCCCCCATGCTCTGTGAAAAGGCAAAGCCAGCTTAGATGTTTCTACTGGAAAGTAGGCTACCCAGGAGATTTTTCTTGACGACTGTTGCAACAGCCCCCAAAGCAAAAGGTTCCTGAGAGGATCTTCATTTTGGAGCCTGGAGCCCAGGACCGTGTGCAGGAGATGAGGGTAATGAGGGTGCTAGGAGCCAGGGAGCTGTGTTTCATGCTCAATCGAAACTGTTCCTTGGGTTTTTAGTTTGTGAGTGGATGGCTGATGCTGTGTGCTGACATGCATCTTTCCAGACTTTGCAATAAAACAACTGGGACTGTGACACTGTTAAAACTTCACTTTGAAGTCCCTTTTCATTTGAGGAAGGCTGTCCCCAGCAAGAAAAGGTACAAGGTTCTTCCGATCAACTCAAAATTAAGATATTGGAGCGAGAGGAGTTTTTAGCTTCCTCAAGTATTTTCTTGGAAAGAGCTGGGGTCTAAAAAATAAGGGAGCCAGCAAAGTCCAATTCTCCCTTTACCTCGATGGAAATAATTTGTTCCCAAAGATTTGCTAGAACTACCCCTGGCAGTCTTCCCTGAGCACCCAAGGGGAAAAGAAGTAAAAATCTAGAAAAGATGCCCTATGTCGCCTGGCTTATTGTCTTACTTTCTGCTTCAAGTAGCCACGTCATTTACTTTGAAAGCCTCTGTAACTGAACATGTGTATTTCCTGTGCTATTTCAAATGTGTTCTATTATGCCTTGGCCATTTTCAGTGACGGGCTTTGCACATAGTCCTAATACCTGGTGGTACAATTTCCAAATGGGAGGCGTTCTCAGTGCAAGCTGAGTAAAAGCAGTGGCAATATCATTTAGGAATAAACATAATTTCAAGAGTTGGAGTTTTAGAGTTTTCTGTTTAGCTTCAGCAGCCAAGTATCACAGGACCCTGGTTCAGGGAATATGGCCTTCTCTGCCTTACTTTTGCCATCTGTATAGTGGGAAAAGCTGCATTAGTGATAGGTGAAAATCTAACGGGCAAAAAAAAAATCCTGAAGTAGCACAGAGGTGGGGGCGGGGCAGGGGGGTTGACGGCTGGTTCTTTGGAAGCCTTTGAGATTCTCCCTAAGTTTAATTAAGCAAAGGGCCAATCCCCAAAAATCTCAGGGCAAAAACAAAACAGTTGTAAAAACAAAACAGTTGTCTCTAATGGTGACAGACAAAGATTGTGCTAAGTCCTCCGACCTAAATTATCCCTTTTGCTACTTACTGAAAGCCCATAGAATATGTACTGCTACTTTTTCTTTGTATAGATGAGAAAATAAGTCTCAGATGACAAAACCTTCTCTAAATCTCATAGCTACTCTATAACTCTTAAGATCTGTACTCTTAATCAGTTCATCAGTGATTCTCAAGAATTACTTTAGGGCTGATGCCCGGAAGACTAGATTGTGGATCAGAAATCAGCATTTCATAAAGCATCAGGATGTTTCTGCTGTGGGCGGCCATCTGACCACTGAGAAGTTTTGAGCTGTGTTACTTTTCACTTCCCCACTCTTTACTACATACATTTATGTCCTACTTCCCTCTTAAGAGAATCGGGGGAAGATTAAACAAAGGATGCCACTCAAACAGAAAGATGAAGAAAAAATACTAATGAAAATCAGAACTAGTAAGGAGGGCAAGAGAAAAACGTGGTTCTTTCCAGCTCATAAGACCATGTGGGTGTAACAAACAACAGTCATATATGGTCAGTATGGCGGCCTCCTTTCCTTGATGTTTCTCCTTTCCTTCAGTAATTTCTCCATGCTCATCATGGTTCCAACGTTATTCCAGTCTCAATACCAAACTGCTACCCAACTCATATTCTGTAGTATGTTTGGGGCTGGAAATTTCATAGCTGACCATGCTAAGAATAGGGTGGGTGGTTTGGGCAGGGGATAGGGGTGGGAGGACACAGAAGGCTGACACCAGGAGACTCTAGGGACAGGTGATGGCTTAAAGCCAGGAGAGCAGACAGAGAGGGAGCTGCAGGAGATTTAACCAGAGACACTGAGGTCAAGCATAGGGAGTGGCAAAGATTCAAGAGCTTGGTCAGCAGGTGCACTGTGTAGCCTCTACTTGGCCCTTTCAATCCACTCTCCACCCTTCTCCATCTCTCTCTCAGACCAGGAGGCTGAGCTGCATTGAATGCAGCATGGGGGTTCTCTTGCCCTTTGGTTTCCAGTTGAGTTCAGCCAATGGCAGTTGCTGGCAGACCAGAGAGAGGGAGGAAGGAGACATGGGGGAGGTCATTGTCAGCTCATCTCCCAACTTGGCAAATGGGGACTGGCAGTGGTAGTACCCCGCTGCTGAAGGACATGGGCTTTGTCAGGGCACCCCTACTGGCAACAACTCTCAGGATGCTCTGGTGACCAGTGCCTTCCCCTTTATGCCTGAGGGTGACAGTGGCTGCTGCACTGCCTCTTGTGCTTTGGGTAGGCTCTGCTTTTGCCCTTTTGCCCATAACCCTCCTCATTCTATGAAGACTCCTTGGGGACAAGGGCTCATTGCACTTGGACTGTATGCACTGCCCCCTTCCTAATCAGGCTCCCAGGGCCACGGACCCCTCAGTCTTCTGCCCAAATGGCTCCAAGCCCACTTGCAGGTTCTGTCAGGTCTGTCTTTTCCCTGGGTCGGTTATGCACCTGTAATGTTTTCCGTCATAGGCTCAAGGGGTAAGAAAAGGTCAGTTGTTCATGGGGGTTGGGATCTGAGCTAGGATACATGAGCTGGGTTATCTAGACTCATGTGACACCCACTCATGGGGTGGTACAGAGCTGGAGGTAGGAACAGACATGAGGGTGTGGGCCAGTGGCTGACTGGCAAGGAGGGCTGGTTCTCCTGACACCAAAAACTTCCAGGATCACCCCAAGGAGTCCTAGTATTCCAAATTCGAAGCAAGCCTCCAGGTCGTTATGAAGTATTTGTTAAGGTAAGTGGATGAAATGTACTTCATTTCACAGTTTGCTTAACTTATAACTTTTAAATAGATGGACCTATGGTAGGTAGCTCTCCATTTAGGCTCCTGCCCTGGGCCCCAACAAATGCTAGAAACAGGCCTGAGGATACTCCCCCGTCCCCTACCTCATGGTTTATATCCTTGGATTCTTCACATTGTTTAAGTTTCCCTTAATGTTGGCCCCAATTTTCTAAATATTCCTGGGCCGGTTATAAACCTACTGTCTGTCAGCTTCAAAACTCACCCTCTTATCCATCTCTTTGTGTTTCTGGGGTTGGTTTCTATCTTTGCATGGCCAATGAGCTCTTGGTTAAGAGCTAAGTCTCAAGTCTCTTAAGAGCTAAGTCTTAAGTCTCCTTCCATGCTAGAAGGAGACTTCCAGGCTGGAGGAAGAGGAGGCTTTCTCCCTTTTGTTCCTATGTGTATCATGGCAGCTCCGGCAGTGGCATTTGTTCAAGCAGCAGCAGCAGCAGCAGCAGCAGCAAGTGAATCCAGCTTGTCCAATTTGCTGTTTGTTTTCCAAAACTTTCAAAACAAGCCTCCTCATGCCCCAGCCGCACTAGCCAGTGCAGCCCCCTCCTCAGAGGTCTGCTTCTTTTCCTCAAGGTCCCATCTGTCATCTTCTGCATTTTAACAATCCCAACTGATGCCCGTAGTTCCTCCAGCCCGAGCTGCTTCATGCAGCATTTGTCTTCTGTGATTATTAAGAATTCATTCTTACTCTTTCAGTTACCCAGTAAATACTTCCTTGTATTACATTCTCTGTTAAAATAACTGGTGTTTTTCTGTCCCTGTCTGCACCCTCATCAAACTCTTTTCACAGACCCTGCTTCATAGTGACATCTGTTACCTGTTGGGACACTTGCTGGTATTCTGGGCCAAGAATCAAACCGGAAACCCTGTTTGGGGTCACAGTTAAATACAACTATAAGGTCTAGAGTTGCCAGCCACAAAATGGACATACTTCATCAATGTCTTGAGATTCGTTCAATTATCCTCCATGAGGAACACTTCACTTAGAGAAGGAATATTTGCTGACAGAGCACATGCCATTTCAAAATAGACCAAAAGCATTAGGGGATATTTACATGACCAGTGTTTTCATTTATATCAAACTGTGTTTGTGGGAAGTACATCAAGTAACAATGCAAATTACTCCAATAAGATTCCAAAAGCTGTCTGGGCACAGTGGCTCATGCCTGTAATCCCAACACATTGGGAGGCCAATGTGGGCAGATCACAAGGTCAGGAGATCGAGACCATCCTGGCCAACATGGTGAAACCCCATCTGTACTAAAAATACAAAAATTAGCCAGGCATGGTGGCATGTGCCTGTAGTCTCAGCTACTCAGGAGGCTGAGGCAGGAGAATCGCTTGAACTAGGGAGGTGGAGGTTGCAATGAGTCGAGATCGCAACACTGCACTACAGCCTGGCGACGGAGCAAGACTCCGTCCCCCCCCCCAAAAAAAAAAACAATGCAAAAGCTTTCTTGAAGCCCCCACCCCTATGAACACTGGCAAAATGCTTATACTACCACTAGTTACAGTCCAATCCCATTGAAGCATGGCTATTTATCCCACAGGTTTGCTCATTTTATGTGGTGTAAAGTCTAAAATTATGGCTCATCACTATGTAACACCTTGATACTTAGTAAACCGGGAGGGTCTCTAATGGTCTGACCACAAGTTCCCTCCCATTCTGCTCCTGTGGATGAGGTCCCCCACGCCAAACCTTCGTTTTTGTTGTTGTTTTTGTTTTTGTTTGCTTGTTTTTGGAGACAAAGAGTCTTGCTCTGCCACCCAGGCTGGAGTGCAGTGGTGCTATCTTGGCTCACTGCAGCCTCCACCTCCAGGGTTCAAGCAATTCTCTGCCTCAGCCTCCCGAGTAGCTAGGATTACAGGCGCCTGCCACTGTGCCCAGCTAATTTTTTTGTATTTTTATTAGAGATGGGGTTTCACCATCTTGGTCAGGGTGGTCTTGAACTCCTGACCTCATGATCCACCCACTTTGGCCTCCCAAAGTGTTGGGATTCCAGGCGTGAGTCACTGCACCCGGCCCAAACCTTCCTAACTGAAGGGACAAGGTACAGTTCCTGCTCACCCAAGTGGTGGGTTTCAGTTCTCTGCTGAACTGTGGGATTATCCCAAAAAGCCAATCACAGCCTGCTATGGGAATCAGAGGGCATCTCATCCTTTTGATACTACATGTTCTGACTTCCACAGCTGTAGGTGTTCATCCTGTTCCCAAGTGCAATCATGCTGTGTGGTCCTGTGTATTCTGACACGCTCTCCTCTCCCAGGCTCTGAGTTCATGAGACTCATCAAGTGCTGTTGATTTTGTCTGCCAGTATTGGGTATTGTGTGCTTCGACTTCTTTAACACTCTGGGGAAGGGGTTCCTGTCTTTCCAATGGGGTAAATAGAGGTGATTAAAACAGGAGGTAAAGTAAGATCCCTCCATACATATACTAAGGCTGATGTAATGGGATTTTAATGACAGAAGATTCATTTTTTTCTTTACTTGAAGTAAAGTTATGCGGTATTAATCTAATTAGTTAATTATATTTGCATAGACAGATTTAACATTATCCTGTTTGCAAAGAAGATCCTTAAAGGTCTCTTCAAGTATTAAATAGTCTACTTTATGCCTAATCCTACTAGGGAAAAGGATTAAGCTGCTTCCTTTTTCAAAGCGCATCAATTCTTTTAGACCATAATAATATATCAGGATGACCTCTTGATTTATTCTAAGAAATACCTCAGTGGCCTGAAGTTAACTATTTCTTAAAAATGAATCCATTCTTTTCTTCTCCAAGATAGGATTTTACTTGATATCTCCTAAGTGGGGGAAGACAGGCATAGAACTACAGATAAGTGAGGAGAGAGAAATTGAGTTGGAGCATGAGGTCCATATTTTCAATTTAGTAAGCCATCATAAGATTTATCTGTATCTTCCTTTATCCTTTCTCCCTCTGGCTCAGAGGAAGAAGATTCTCTCTTTTTCAAGGTTAACCCAACTCTGTGTTTTCCTCATCTTATTCCTCCTAGGTTCCTCGGAAACTCGCTCAATCAGTTTCTCTCTCTGCCCTCTTTGTCCCCATCAACAAACATACTCTGGTCTCCCCACTTTCAAAGACGTTCTCTGAGTTGCCTCAAATTATTTTGCTATTTTCACCTCTCCTTTTACCCTAAACTTCTTTTAAGTGTTTTTTCTTTACTTAGTGCCTGCTTTTTCTTTTTTCTCTCTCTCTCTCTTTTTTTTTTTAACTACTCCTCACCTCTTCGAATCTGGCTTCTGTCTCTACCATTTTACTGAGAATGCTCCTGAAGAGTCAAATACAGTTGCCTTTTATTTTTTCCAGTCCTTATCTTTTTTGATTACTCTCAAGCTTTTGATCTTGTGGTCTATTTTCTCCTATTCAAAATACCCTGTGACAGGGTCGTGTCTTAATTTTCTTCCTATTTCCAGGTTTTCATTTCTTGGTTTCTTTCATTGCTGATTGATCTTTAAGTTTTTCAAGAATTTACTTAGAGGTGTTTTGTTTTCTTCATACTCTCTTCTTCAGTGATCTCATTTAATTTCAGAAATTCAAATATTATCCGCCAGTGACTTCCAAGTAGATATCTGTGTGCCTCAGCTCTCTCCTGGATTCCAATTCTCTACTACTTGCCTTCGATCTTTTCCTGGATGGCCCATTAGCATCTCAGATTCAACATACTTTGACCTTAACTTACTGTTTCCCCAAAGAGATCTCCTTGTCTGGACAAAGCCTTTGTCCATTTTCTCTGATTCTTTCTCCCTCATGTGTGAGGATTCCCTCTCTGTCAAAGTGATTAAGCCATTCGCCCAAGGGCATACAGACAGCTGCAAAGTCCAGATTCAAACTGGAGTTTCTCTGACTCTCATACACTGGGCTTTTTCCTCTGTAAGTTACTCTGAGATAAAGAGATTAAACAAGATGTAGTTTTAGCTCTTGAAAGTCCTACAATAAAGTTCAGGAGGCACTTTTGTAAAAAATTAATGACCCATAATAGGTATTTAAAAACTATTAGCGTACCTTCCCATGTCCCCAAAATGATCATTAAAAGTTTGTATCACAATTTTAAGAAAATTGTACTCTTGTTCTTCTAAAATGTATATGCTCTGAATATTGGACTCTATGCTCCTCCCCTTGACCCTTAAAAATCATCTTCATTAAAAGACAAAACAAAGTCTGTTTGATCAACATTTATAGGTAAAATAAGAAGTGATGACTTGAAATCAAAACACATCTCTGTATTTAAGCCCATACTATAAATCACACTCTCCACATTTAAATGTACTCTAATTAATTTCAGGTGTTTACTGCTATATTATGGTAAGTTGTCATGGTTTTGAACAAGTGAGCATAATTCAGCCATCTGCACTATTTCTTCTCAGTTACAAACCCAGCATTCTGAAATAAGATGGATTTAAATTTGCAGAGACAGCACTCAGAGAAAGCACGAAGCCAGAAATGCTAAGTTCATGAAAATTCCCATCAACCCAACACTCCCGCCAATATTTGCAAGGTGTCTTCTTGAGTGCGGTTGCTTTACATTTTTGTTTTTTTGTTTATTTTTGAGATTTTATCTCTTTGAGAAGATGATAGCTTCATCTTTAATTTTTTTTCTCTTGTATCATTTTAGCGTCTAATCTTCCAATGATAAACCAAAGTAGCTTAGAAGGCTCCCTGGTCTCTAGTGAATAAATTAACATTCCTTTTGAAATACAAAGATAAATACCTAAAAGAGATACAAAATTCACAAGCAGTTAATGATCCTCATTTAACAAGTGATATCTAAGACTGACCTTAGAGTTGGCTGTATCCTATTTAGATATTAAGACTATAGGAACTGGAGCAAGGCTGTGATATTATTTAACTAATGTTCTGTTGCTCTCAATATAAGATTATATAATCACAGAAAACTTTGTCACAATACACTTTGCCTTCCTCCCTTAACTTGTGACTTCCACTTAAACTGTTAGGGTTCCAACTGTGCAAATGAAAGTGCTGCTTTGGTAACAGCTTGTTGAGAGAACTCCATGTTTCCCCGGAATGTACTTGAAGAAGATTAATGAGTTCTACATATACGCCAAGTCAATCTGTTCCTCCCTGTCAATCATCATCCCAGCAACAAGCATCTCAATCTCTGCCGATATGTTTTCAAACAGATGTGTGGCTTAAATTTTAATTAAATCTTGGGAACAAATGATTACTAAAAACTTTCCAAATTTGTGGCCAAGGAGTTTTACAGTAGCGTCAAATGAATTTTGTTGAGTAGACTTTGTCCACTTGAGCACTTCTCAAACCTAGTGGTAACAGAAAGGTTGCAAAGATGTTGCCTGTCTTTTGAAAGAACTTGAGTACCTTTCACCGCATTGCCGTTAGACAAATATGGAATACTTGAGTCTTAAAATGCTGTGTACTTTCCTCACTCTCAGCCACCTTTGTTTAAGACTGTCTGAGCACGCAGTCAATCCTCTACTTATTGTTTTTCTAGTAAGGTAGAGTCAATATAGCCATTAATGCACCTGTAATACCATGAGAGGGACTGGAGCACCAGGACAGGCCAGGGTCTCTTCCCAACACCGTTTGCTCCTGTCTGTGGGAACATAGAGTGCTATCATCAGGATTGATATTGCCTTTTCTTTCTAAAAATGGTGAGTTTCCAATTAAACAATGTCTAAAAGGTAACTTTGGTAGAGATGATTAATTCTGATTCAAAATTTATAAAATAGAAGTGAGAAGAGAAATTGAACTTGTAGACTTTACCATCAACCTCTTCCTCCTGCAGAATTCACACACAGATCAGGATGCTAAGTGAAGAGTGCACCTGGCTTAGGAAGTACCTCATGACCTGGGCAGAGTGGCTCAGTGTGGGAGATAAAGGAGGGGCTGATGTTGGAGTCCAAAGAGAGTGATTCAGAATAGGATGTGAAGTCAGGAACTGGAGGATATGGTCAGGTATCTCAGTCTCATAACATTATTTTCCCTTCATAAAACTATTTGTCCTATGAATGGCTTAATAAAATCATTCGTTATTTTATTATCATAAGGATTCTACAAGACCTTGGTCAAGTTACTCAATTTTGTTTTAGAGCATGATTAAAGTCACCTGGGGGATGCTGTTACAATACAGATTTCTCAAACCTAACCCAGTACGTCCAGAGTTCAATCAAGTTACCTGTACCTTAAAAAATGTCTGAACTTGTTTCTGATGTAGGTGTTCCCCAGGGCCCACTTGAGAAACTGTGGTTTTAAAAGAATATCAGTTTAGATTGAGATGATGTGTGACCACAAGTGAATGCCAATTCAAATGTATTTCTTTAGAAGATGTGGCTGGTATATTTTGGAAAGATCTAGTGTTGACATCAAGCATTGATTTTTAGCTTGCTGGTGCTGTAACAGGGTGAAAGTACAGAGAGACACAACCATGATTTTCTGTGCTAATATCAGCAGAAAACTACCACTTGACCATCATCTTAATTAGCTGTTTTGCATTATAAATACTACGAGCAGTCACCAGCTGCAGGTGTAGGTCCACCCTCTGGTTTACTCCTATGTAATCTGAAGACACGGCATTAAAAAGACCATTCTATTCTGCATCTAAAATTTAAAAAGTACCAATCTGACACTGAAAATAATTTTTAAGAAGAATTAGTGAAGAGCATGGCATAGTGGCCACTTCAGAAACCTTTCTTCTTTCAATGGACCCATCTCAGCACTCACTGTTTTTCAACACCTTTGTAGGTAACCAGGTATCAAAACGTGATCGTTTTATGTTAACTCAGAATAATTTCCTCCTCCTTTCCCCTCTCCTTCCCCGAATTCTTAATCTCCAGAGCAAAGAGGGCTTCCAGACACCCAGAGGAAGAGACCTCCCGGATTGTATGTGTGTATTTGTGTCAGAGGCATTTGAACCAGAGAAACTCCATCTTGGGTGAGGGCTATGAAAATGAGGGTGAGACTTGCTGGGCTGTGTTCCAAGAAAGTTGGGCATTCCTAGCTTCTAGATGTTTATGGTTAAGGGAACAGATTGATAACGTTTACTAAACAGACCCAGACTTGGGAGTGTCCTAATATTTCAGTATCTTGACTACCAAAGCATTCTTAATTTTGCTTTAAAAATAATATTTATTCTTGCAAACTATAGTAATTAAGAACATAATCCTTTATCACAAACCCTTGTAGCAGAGCACATCTCCCCACCATCTTTTTATCCTGTATAAAAACAAGCATTGTACCTAGGGTGGACTCCTTCCTCCTCTTACTTTTGGGAACATCCTACTCTGTCTATGGGAGTGGCTGTTCTTTCACCACTTTACTTGCTTAATAACCTTCCTTTTGCTTTTCACTGCAGACTCACCCTGAATTCTTTCTTGCATGAGATCCAAGAACCCTCTTTTGGGGTCTGGATCAGAACCCCTTTCCTGTAACTTTTCTGTGTGGAGGGGAATGTTGAGTGGGGAAAGGCAGTGAGTACCCCTCTCATCTCCCATCTGGGCATCGGAGCAACTGCAGAAACTGTTCAGCTTCTACAAGCCTTGGGCATTCTCTTGAGGACAAAGCAACGTTCTTAAATTCTTGCTAAGCCACAGCCTGAAGATGGTGGCACTGCCTTGGAGTCTGTTCAGAGCCACTGATGTGGATTCTGGGGTAGAACATCTTTGTCATCCTTATTATACCAAAATTATTTAGTGTTCTGACTGATGCAGGGTTAGGTTTCATTTTCCTTTAGCAAATAATTGACTAATATTTAAGACTGCTTCACACTCACCTTTTTTTTTTTTTTTTTTTTTTTTTTTTTTTTGGAGATGGAGTCTTGCTGTCTCACCCAGGCTAGAGTGCAGTGGCACAATCTCGGCTCACTGCAACCTCTGCCTTCCGGGTTCAAGTAATTCTCCTGCCTCAGCCTCCCGAGTAGCTGGGATTACAGATGCGTACCACCACACCCACCTAATTTTTGTATTTTTAGTAGAGACGGGGTTCCCCATGTTGGCCAGTCTGCTCTTGAACTCCTAACTTCGTGATCCGCCCACCTTGGCCTCCCAAAGTGCTGGGATTATAGGCGTGAGCCACTGCACCCTGCCAACACACTCACCTTCTTTCTGCCTCAGCAATCTGTGTCTTTCATTCTTTATGCCTTCCAGCTTATTATCATCTACTCCCAGAAAGCTTGGAGAATTTTCTCATTCCTTCCTGCTGCATGACAGCTGCTTAAGAGTTTATTAGCCAAATACTGGTGTGGTAAGAGTGACAGGATCTCCATCCACTAAAAAGAACACACCAGGCTCCTCTGAATTTTACAGAGCAGAAATGCAGGCCATGTCTGCATTGCTAGACTCTGCCCAGGAGAGCGATATGAACTACATTTGCTATAATGCTAATTTAAATTACCATTAATGAGCATACACATTTAAACTGTAGACTAGAAAGTACTATTGTACATCTAGCTTATTTCTATCCTGCTCAGGCTGATAAGACATTCTCCAGACAACTGTAATTATGTGTCATTTGTAAAAAATAAGAGCCACTTTTTATATAGCTGAAATAAAAATCAATTCTTCATTCAATTACCATTCTTGGCTGTGCTGTGATAGCTACTCCTGGTAAATACTTGTGTCAAAATAAAACTAATATTAATAATGATAAAGTTTTAGAGGATAAATTCTTCCTTTGAAGATCAAAATAAACTCTTTTTTCTTTAAGTCCCTTCCATAACAATGAGTCATGAGTGAATTATCTGAATTCTCCTTTCACTTATTTGGGGATAAAAGATCTTAAAGAAGTATTGTTGCACACAATGACACAACACCACTTCTGGAGGATGAGCAGTCATAGAAACGATCACCACTCAGTAAATGCAAGAGGAAGAACCACCAAGTGTGGGCTGGGGATCTGTTGAGCAAAGAGGCAGGTCAGCACCACAGGCGGACTCTTAAGTGGGGTGCATGCTCACCCCTGTGGTCTTCAGCTAATTTAGGGGGAGTAGATTAACATATTAATGACTTAGGTTCAAGAGGCAGTTCTCTAAGCTTGAGACTTCCCTCTTGTTATGTAGATGGTGTTTGTTTTGCAGGAAGCCTTCCACAATAGCATTAAATGTCAAGAGCAACCAGCCTCCAGGGTCATGGTGTAGATGGCCAAGGTGTCTGCAGCTCCAGGATCCCCTTTCTCAGCCTTCACACTCACCTTCTTTCTGCCCTCCCAGCAATCTGTGCCTTTTGTTCTTTATGTCTTCCAGCTTATTGTCATCTACTCCCAGAAAGCTTGGAGAATTTACTTATTCCTTTCTGCTGTATTAACTTTATGACAATTACAAGAAAAAAACAGGAATCTATCTTCAACTGTGGAAATTCAGGCATCTGTAAATCGAAAGCACATCTGGTGAGCTGGTTTGGTTAAGAATGTTGCAGGATGAGTTAGACATCTGTAGGCCTGGGCTCTTATCTGAGGGCATCCAGTTACTGTGTGATCTTGCGTAGGTCATTTAAATGCTCTGAGGACTGAATGAGACAATGTGTGGAAAAGCCCTTTCAAAATGAAATGAAAAAGCTCTGTGTAAATGTCAATGAATCTGCTAGTTTCCCTGAGATGAAAGCTTTCTTGAGTTAGAATTACACACAAGTGTCAATCTCTTAGGATTGCATCTAGAGAGTCCCTCACTAAAGCTTGGCTCTGTGTATGTGCTTTCTTCCAAAGGTGTCAAAGCCCCAGAGGAGAACAACTATGTAAGCAACAGTATTTTCATCTGCGTAAAGAACTATTGTCACCTATTAGAGGCAATGACTGGTTCTTCAATCACTGCTAGAGATGGCTTGGAGTCTCCAGTGTATCCTCTAAGGTCCAGGCCATATTATAATAAGGTGAAGACCTCTAACTGGAATTCAAGCATCATTTAGAAAAACTGAAGTACTGGATTGATTTGGAAGAGTCAAATATATTCCATGGTGTATGTTATCTTTAAATGGAACACTGTGATGATTAATACTTTTATTTTTAAACTCCATAGCCTGGTTAATTTTTTTTTTTTTTTTGAGACAGAGTTTTGCTCTGTCATCTAGGCTGGAGTGAAGTGACATGATCTTAGCTCACTGTAACCTCCACCTACCAGATCCAAGCATGATTTTCCTGCCTCAGCCTCCTGAGTAGTTTGGACTACAGGCGCATGCCACCATGCCCGGTTAATTTTTTTTGGATTTTTAGTAGAGATGGGGTTTCGTCATGTTGGCCAGGCTGGTTTTGAACTCCTGGCCTCAAGTGATCCACCCACCTCGGCCTCCCAAAGTGCTGGGATAACAGGCATGAGCCACTGTGCACAGCCAGCCTGGTTAATTAAGAGCAGGTCAGCTCCGCGGCCTCAAACAGGGTATGACATCATTGGAGTACTGCAGTGGTGAAAGAAGATCAACCAAATATTAACCCTCTTTCATGTGTTTATGGACAAAAACACATCTGGGTTGTTTTCACTTGTAATAAAACCATAACATTTTGCTTGAGTAGCTCAAAATGCTGCTGCTGATTTATAAACAACTGTGGTGCAAGTTTAATGCAGCCTCTTGTGGTCCAAGGGTAGGACTTCCTTCTTTGCTTAGATGGTCCAGAAGTCCAGCTCTGAGTGGTTGTTCAGCTTGTGACCTCCAGGAAGAGAAGGACCAACATTCTATAGAAAGGACCCAGCCACTTTAAGTGCCATTAGATACAGAAATCAATGCTGTCTTCTCTATGACATTCCTTTTGTAGCACTTTTTGAAGATCATCTATTTGTGTATTCAACAAACATTTGTTGACTGAAAAAGAGTTGGAAGCGGCAGAGGGTGGAGTTGGTGGGTGATGAGCTCAGAATGGGCATGAGGTGGACTTTGAGATGCCTGTTGGCTGTTGACTTGGAGAAGTCCAGGAGGGAGTTGAATTTACACGTCTGGACCTAAGGGCTAGTTGACAGCCATCAGTACCTGATGCGTATAAGGTCACCCAGGCAGGTTATGGGGGGGTGGCAAAGGAAGACAAAGGGAAGCATATTAAATGACAACAATGAAAGGTGTCTAGAACAAGCTGAGTAGTCACCAGAAAGGTGAGAAAGCCAGTCCCTCCCACTCTTTTGTAACATTCCTTGTGATGTTACTCTGTGTGACTTTATCTGAAGTTTTAATTCTAGAAAAGAGATCTTCAGGGAAATGTTTATGCAATAAATCCATAATTTTTTATTAGAACATTGTTTTTCATGTGACAGCCTATTATTTTTGATTCCATAATATCTTTGCAGTGATAATTTGAGCAGAAAAGCATAGACACTTGGTTGAAAACCAGAATAAAAATCTAACAAGTCTATTGAGCTAGTGTTTTTAACTTTCTAAAAGAGCTAAGCAACTTAGAAATACATCATCATCTATATGTGAAAAAGCATGCCAGCATCACTAATCATCAGGGAGATGCAAATTAAAACCACAATGAGCCATCACCTCACACCCGTTAGAATGGCTTTAATCAGAAAGACAACATACGTTGGCAGAATGTAGAATAAAGAGAGCCATTGTATATGGTTGGTGGGGATGTAAACTAGTACAGCCATTATGGAAAACAGGATGGAAGTTTGTCAAAAAATTAAAAATAGAGCTATCATATGATCCAGTATGATCCACCACTGGGTATATATCCAAAGAAAATGCAATCAGTATGTGGAAGACATTCTCATGTTTACCACATCATTTTAGACAACAGGCAAGATATGAAATTCATCAACCTAAGTGACCATCAGTGGACGAATAAAGAAATTGTTGTCTATATGCAAAATCCAATACTATTCAGCCTTAAAGAAGAGGGAAATTCTTCCATTTGTGACAACAGGGGTGAACTTGGAGGACATTAAGTAAAATAAGCCAGGCACCGAAAGACAAATTTTGCATGGTCTCACTTACAGGTAGAATCTAAAAAATGTTGAAACCACAGAAGCAGAGGGTAGAGTGGTGGTTACAAGGGGTCAGAAGGAGAGGGGAATGAGAAAGATGTTGGTCTAGGGTAGACTGTTCAATCTTTTGGCTTCCCTGGGATGCACTGGAAGAAGAATTGTCTGGGGCAACACATAAAATACACTGAGTGTACCTGATGAGCTAAAAAAAAAATTGCAAAAAAATCTCATCAGGTTTTAAGACAGTTTATGAATTTGTGTCAGCCGCCTTCAAAGCTGTTCTGGGCTTTCTGTGGGTTGTGGGTTGGACAAGCTTGGTCTAAGGCACAACGTTTCGGTTAGGAAGGAAAAATGAGCTGCGGAGCTCTACTGTATGGCATGGTGACTGTAGTTAATAATAACGTATGATACACTTGAAAATTGCTAAGAACATAGATTTTAATTGTTCTCACCGAAAAAAACCGATACCATTGTGAGATGATGCCAATTAGATTGATTTAATCATTCCACAATGTATTTAAATATCCAAACATTGCACCGTATCTCATAAGTACATACAATAAAATGAAAGATGACAGTGTATGCCTATATGTACACACCTGTATACACTATAATCTAAGAGCCCTCTACATCAGGACTAGAGCGATATTATTGGAAACATATATACATTCACGCGTATTTACTTAATTGCTGTCTCCGTGAGGCTTTTCTTGGCTTCCAGGCATGAAATAAGTGGTGAATAGGGCCCCTCTCCTCCAGAAATACACGTGCTATATTTCTAAACAAAAACTCATTTCATCCAAAGTTTGAAAATGACCTTGGTAATTTATCAGCTCAAAAGAACATGCTCAATCAGAGTGTAAGGCATCATTTGAATACTGCTGTGATAAAAAATAGAAGATAGTGCTTAAAACCTTTAAAAAATGCTTACCCATTCTTGAAGGTATTGGAGAGAGAAATTCTATCAATTCTAAAGCCTATCTTCTAAATTTTTATTTATGAAAGTGAACTCTCCTTTCAAGCAACTTAAAATTAAGGTCATGGAATGCTTTCAATGCACTTGGCCATTTTCATGTGGCGATAGCATACAAATGGCCACAGTCCCCATAACTCAATCCTATGTTAATAATGACTGCATGCTTCTTCAGAGGCCTGTGCACCTGTGTTCATACTAGATATGGCCTAACTATAGCCTTAAGATCTGTGAATCTCCCAGATTCTTCTGTGAAACGTATGTACACAAATATGAAGAGATATGTGCACATGTGCATAAACCCAGAAGGAACATAATCTTTTAAACTTTTATGAACTTTGCCCTCTTAGAAACATATTAACTTCAAGAGAAAATGTCTCTTGATGCTACCCACTAGACATTGCCACCCAAGTTTTCTTTCTTATTCCTTCCATTTGCTATGATTTTGATCTTTCCCTATTTCTTATTGTTTTAGGTACCACCTGTCTATAGAAGACTTCATTCACTGAAAGTCTTTCCTACTAAGCGGGAGCGCACAGCTTACATATCTCTGTGTACAACTTCTATTTGTCTGTGCTTAATTGAAGCTAAATCTGCCTAAATCATTAACACATACAGTTTATATAAATTTGAGGTCGTAGCAATATTGCTGGCTGAAGAACTTGAACTGGAAGGTGGATGGTGCCATTCACAGGCTTAAGATGCTCTTGTTTTGAGTGATCAAGCAGACTAAAGTATGTGGCCTTCCATTTAATAAATGAACACTGTTGGTAACACTTCAGCTGCAACATGAGGGCTCTCCCCACCCCGCACAACCCAACCACTGACATTGCACTTGATCATGAGCTCTGTGAGGGCAGGAACCATGCTCTGTTTTTATTGTTGCATCCCTAGTTGTAATGGAAAACGTGTTCAATAAGTGTTTATTAAGGGAAAGAGTGAGCTGAATGGAGTTTGAAAGGATTCATGAAGTCCCCAGCCCCGTTGCAAGGATCAACTTCTAATTTAGATTCTGGGAAATTTCAGCCTCAGTGAGAGTGTAAGGGGTCTTTCTGTGCTGGTTTTATAGTAAGCTTACAAGGTTTCACCACCTCCCCAGTCATTATGTCCGTAAATGTACACAGCACTATGGTAAGATACTTCCAAATTCTGGTGACAGGTCACATCCTGACTGTTAATACAATAAAAGTTGAAGTACAATGAATGTAAACACCTATCTGCATAATATCCCACTTAAAAAATCATTTAAATACATTTAGCTGAAGTATCTAAAATGTTCCCAATATCTACTGAAAAATATAGGTATAGCCAAGCCTAGAGTCTTGCTAAAGAATCTCGCAACCTCCTAACTTCCATTAAAACTCGATGGCTTGAAGTCACTGTGTGGAGCTTATCAAGAGAAATGGAAAGAAATTCAATTCAGATGATAAGAATCTGGTAGGTTGATCTGTAGGGTCACCTTTGACTGCCAGCTCTTCCCTGACTCATCTCTCCAGAGGTAGACACATTTGACGGTCCATAGGTAGGCTCCATTCTGCCCAAGTCCCAGAATCAAACCTTACTTTTAGCAGGGGAAACTGGGAGAGTTCCAACTCTGTGGTCTGGACCTCAACTCTGAGCACCTTTTCTGTTTGCTTGGCTCTATCCTGAACTTAATCCAGGGCTGACCACGTACTAAATGCCTTCCAAAGATGAAGCATATTACATATGATTAATAGTAACCTTCTGGTGGCCAGACACGGTGGCTCATGCCTGTAATCCCAGCACTTTGGGAGGTCAAGGCAGGTGGATCACTTAAGGTCAGGAGTTTGAGGCCAGCCTGAGCAATATGATGAAACCCCGTCTCTACTAAAAATACAAAAATTAGCCAGGCATGGTGGCATGTGCCTGTAATCCCAGCTACTTAGGAGGCTGAGACAGGAGGATTGCTTGAACCCAGGAAGCAGAGGTTGCTGTGAGCCAAGATTGTGCCACTGCCTTCCAGCCTTGGCAATAAGAGTGGTGAAACTCCATCTCAAATAAATAATAATAACAACAACAACCACCACCTTCTGGTTTCTTAACCAGGAATGTGCTCGACTTTTCAAAAATATGTACCTTGGAGTGCCCTGTAGATGGCACGTGCTCTGTGAGAATACGGTTCCGGTGGTTCCTACATTTGGAAAATATTGTATATGAAATCCATGTTTGTGCATACTTCATGTATTCATGAACATGATTCCAATCAGCATGCTGAAGATTGGGAAGAGATGGCAGAGACATCTAGTTTGTCTGTTTAGGCTCAATATTTCCTAATATTGGTTGGATGGATGGATATAAAAAATTAAAACAGGAAGGTCAATTGGCTGCTATTTTAGATATCTTGATAACAGGAAGAATTACTCCATAGAATACTTCAAAGTATTTTTGCAAACAAAATGTGGAGAAGGGCTCTTGGGTCCCATTTTGGCCCCAAGGAAAAGATTACTGGGATTATTTAGAAATATTTGCCATGGGTGCAGTAGATGTGAGGAAGTTGCAAGGTTTTGTCATCCCTGCCCCAGATAAAGGTGACTTCACCAGGAGAAGCCACCTCTTGAAACCCCAGCTGGACCATGGCCATCCTTGCTCATTAGCTGCAGCCAGGTGTGGACCAGCAGAGCCCCATTACCCCCATTCATTCCATCCTCATTATCTGGTAGTTAGAAAAGGATGTGATGAGTATGTAGAGCTCCCTGTTTTTTAGTTGTTAAAGTAACACATCTGCTTATGGCTTTAAAAAAATAGCACAGACATTTTGGCAGAATCCTTGGAGTTACACATTGATGAGAAGAATCAAATAATAAATTAACTGTCACGTCCTTTGCTTTAGCTAACAACTCAAGGAAGTTGTATCAATTTTTACAGCTTAGGGTTAGCAAGTAAACAAGCAGATCAACACAGCTTCTCCCCTTTCTTTCACCATTTTGGCTCTGCCTCTTCAGACCAGTTACATGAAGATCTGAGGCTCAAGGGAGTTAAAAGCTTAAAAAACACAGGTAATAATAGGATCTAGCAGTTTACTGAGAAAATTAAATTAAAATTGCATTAAAAGTACTTCACCTAGTGCATGACATGGAGGAGGGATGAAAACTGTTTTAGCTATTAATCTGAAATACTATTAATAAAGAATAATTGCTATGATTAATCTGAAAACTGAAGGCACAGAACCTTGACTTAGCTTTCCAAGACTGTGCCTCAATAGCTTCCCAGGCATTTTGGAGGCTCCCAATTCTGCCCTCTTTGGTCAAGTGCCTGACATATTTACTGAGACATGGTGGCTCTGTTTTGGAATATGGTACTTCCACGATGTCATACCCTTGTTGATCTGCGGTACCCGTGCTCACTGAGTCGTCAGAGCTCTGGTTCTAGTCTGGGACAAATGACTCACTCTCTTTAATTCACCTTTACTATCACACAGCAGGGGATACCTGTGCTTCTCCTCTGATGGTCAACACTCTTGTTTCGAGCCACCTTCTGTTTCCTCTTGCTCAGTGCTGACCCTGCTTGTCTCAGATTCAGCAACCTGGAGTCTTTCCACTCCTTTAACAGAAATTTTAACAGGGACTTGCATTTCATAAGCTAGTTTGGTTACCATAGCACTGTGACTCTTCTCAGGACCTGATTTGAAACCATCCAGCTTGACTAAGTAGTTACTAATCTGTTTGGTTTCCATTTAAACTTCCCCTTTTTTTCCCCCATATGCTCATTACTGTGGTTTATATTCCGCTTCTGATGATAACTAACCGTTTCTGTGAAGCCTAGAGCATAATAGGTATTAAAAGCTCAAGCCTTCTGATGCATCTGCTATTTGTTTTCCCTCCCTACTAATTAGCGGGTCTACATTCTCCTTTGTCTTGTTCCTAATGTATTTGTGAAATATCGTCTGGCTGCCCTTTGTTTCTCTCGCTGGTTGCATCTCATATTGTGCTTTGGCTTTCCGGCTGCTGTTCCCCTATTACGCCTGCCCTATTCTCTTGCCCTTGCCTTCAGCGGCGTGCCCTCATTTCCCTTTACATGTCATTTCATTCTGGCAGCTCAAAGCTCAGCATGGGTTTTGCTCTCCATTGAATCACTAGCTGAGTAGAAGCTTGAGGACATGCTCTTAAGTACTGGGAGAACAGGAATATTTGGCTCTTCTGGTATCCAATGCTTAGCTCAAAATGTAAAACATGACAGTATTTTCTGGAAAGTCTACCTACCCCTAACCCCGGAGGCTGGACGGCTTGCCATGGTGTCATCTTGCTCTGGATATTGTTGGGTCTTGAGTGGTATTCTTTGTTGACATCAGTGACTGTTGAACCAGGGTCAGGTATAAAAGGGTCTTTCATTGCAGCTCTTCTTGTCCTTTCTTGCATCCATAAAATTTATAGAAATTTCAGGTTTCTCCATAGGTCTTTTAACAAATCTTTATAAAGCGTTCTGGGGACAATCTAATGTTTCACTTAAAAAACGCAAAGCAGGTTTTATTCTTCCATAGTAGTCTACTATCTGGCCGGGTACATTGCAAGATTTAGTAGACCCCATTATGAAGAGGAAGATGGAACACTGAGGTCAGGAACCATGGTGCAGATTTCCCTGGCTGGCAGTAAGGGAGGCTGGGCAGGAGGACAGCCATCCTCTGTGCAGCTGAACCTTACAACATGCAATAAACAGCCAGAGGTCTGGGGCTCATCTAAACAGAAGGATTTCTTAGTCTCCTAAAACTGTGAGACCACCTCTGGCACTCTTTGAATAACAAGGGAGACAGACAGCCTTAATCCTTCCCCATCTCATGTGCCTCTTGAATTGAGTGCTTGTTGGTTTAACGGTAAACGCAGGTCAAGGCAACCTTCATGGGGTCCAATTCACCATTTTCATTTGTCTTTCAACCCATGACCAGTCTTGTGGTTTGGCCTAGCTCAGCATCTGGGAGGTTGTTTTCATAAACACAACAACCCGAAATTGTTTATTTCTAAGAAAGCTTTGAGGAGAATGGAACCCGACAGGAACATTGCAGGCATTCTTTAATTTTCAGCATTTGGCTTTCACAGGATACATCTGTCAGGACTATTTTTCTTTCCTTTTTCTATCACTGGGAAGTCAAGTTAGTTGTTGACTTGTGAGGTTCCAAAGCTTCTGTAATGTTATCTTTAATATTAGTAGTACAGGCACATCTTCCATGCCGTCACAAAAACTGTCAAAAGCAATGTCTGGGGTCATGTTATTTTTTACAATTCTGGATTCTTTCTTTGATTTAGCCTAATATTAGGCCATATTCATTTGCATAGAAGATTTATTCAAAGTATTTATAGGTCGCTATTGTAATGGAACTTCCCAAGACTGGCCCTTTAACAAGCAATCATTTTCAGAGATCGGCCTCGACTCTGCTTCGTGAACATGTAGAACCTGGACCCAGACAGGCAAATATCTTGCCTGACTCCTGTTCTGACACTTTAGCCAATTCCATTTTGCTAAATTCTGTTCCTAGCTTACGGCTTGGGTCACCTCCCTGAAAATCCATATTGGTCTGTCCTCAGATTGTTATTCATATCGAGTCTCAGATCATCCTATGTTATTTTTTGATTGACTTCCTGGTATTCTGTTTATTCTTCCTAAAACTTGGCTCTTACTCATTCCCTTCCTGATTCTTTTTGGTCTGAAGTCCTGACAAATTGTTGTCTGCTTAGAAAGCTCCACTGGGCTTACCTCAGCTCCCAGCACTGTGCTGCCCCAGGTACACGAATAAATTGATTTTCTTAGATGGTGGCCTCTCAGCCAACTTGTCCTCCTCTGCACTTTTGGAAGCTGGGTCACCAATAGGACATCCTTACAAGTGGCCCCTTTGTATTTCTTTGACTATGAAGCCATTTTTTTTTTTAAATCATTTTGTAGTACGTTGTATCTACTCTGATGTCCACCATTAAAAAATTGGTGCCACTATTAGCTGAGAACATTAGCTTCTTTTAGATTTGGTGCATCAGCACTTAGTATTTAATGAAGAATTTTACTGCATCTTGGTTAATACTTTGCAGCTAAGATGATAAGAGAGAATTCCTACCCTTGTAGTGTTTGAGATTATAGAATCATAATACTAAAGAGCCCATTCCGCTCTCCATGAGGAACCCAGAACTCAGACAGGTTAAGCAGCTTATTAAAGGTAACATGGTGGCAAACCAGGAAGGTGAAATACAATCTCCTGCCATCTACTGTCTATTTCCTTTATCACCATTTCAGTGTCCCACACAAAATGCAGACACACAACTGTGTAGAGCTTGGGCTGAAGAAAGCTCAGTATTTGTCTCAAGTCCATTTTCAGGTAGAGTGCAGGGCTTAGGACAGCTGAACTCAGAAGAGCTTCAATTACATTAGGGAAATAAACAAAGATTAAGATGCTACAGCAAGAGCCAGCATCCATAGTGGAATTCAGAATTCCAGAATTCAGAATGGGTTGATGGTAGAAGTTGGGCTGGTTGTTATTGTTGAGAAGTCGTCTGGTAACTTAGCACCATGCAGGAAATGCTAAGCCTGACTGAGGCGTCCAGACAGCTGGGTGGGTTTCAAGGAGATGGTGGGCGGTTGTAACGTGGTTTGTCACCTTTTCAATGGAAATGAAATCCAGCAGTGCCAGGGAGGCCATTGTATTTATATAAGAAACTGGCAAGCCCCAGGTGTGGGAGGCTGGAAAGCCGGAAAAGGAAGTGCCATTTTATAAAGAATTTTCTAGCACATTAACCACATAATTCCTCAGCAGGATCGCTAGCTCTTTGCAAAGAGCAAACCTCTCCCACATAATTGCCATAGTGGGATTGCTTTTGGACAAGCTTCAGAGCTCCTGTTGAGAATTATGGCAGCATCTGGGCCCCTAGTGAGGCTACACCTCCATCGCTACTGCCTCTGCCTACCTTTCCCATGCTGCAGGGAAAATCGCCTCCTAAGACCTGACATCAGCCTGGGCAGATGTCTCCAGTGCACTTCACTAAGGGATCCAGGCTTCAGATGTAGAATACGGGCCCCGAGTGTCGGCCTGAACTCCAGGAGACAGGAACATGTCAAAATATCCTATTTGTGATGACGTTATTTGCTATTTGTTATGAAGGGAGCTGACCAGGGTCAGGGTGGTGAAGGGTTGACAACCTCCCTGTTTTCCTTTCTGTGTGTTCCTTTCCTCCCCTGTACTCAGAATTCTTATACCAGGAAGGGGAACACGAGGAAGCTGATTAAAAGTGTGGGCTCTAGGATCAGACTGTCTGGGTTTGGTTGGAAACTGAGGCCACCTCTTACCACTTCAGGCCAGCCCCCGCTCAGCCTGGGAAGCCTCCCGTCAAAGTTCAGTCCTCCTCAAGCTATAGCGATTGAATTCAGAATAACCCTAATCGTGCTTCTCTATGATTCCAGTAATCGTAAAGGGCCTAAATGAGATAAATTGCATAGAGTAAAGTAATAATAATAAATGTTAGATATTATGTTGCTGGTCCTTCTTTCACGGGAAAAATTCAATACATTCATGCACTGCTGTTTCCACACAGCTCTTCTAGTAGCTGCAACATCCAGTAATGAGTGAAGGTGATGTGTGGGATCCTACGGCTCTCTCAAAGAGGGGACATGCTGCGCTGTGGAAGACAAAAAAGAGGTGAGTGCCGCCCTCTAAGGCCAGGCTGGTTTGCCCCTGGGGAGTGAAGACACCAGGCTGAGAGGGATTGTCTGAGAAGAGTAAGTTTCCAGAAGAACTGAAAGGGACTTGTCTGCCTCTTCCAGACTCCCCCGGGTAGCAAGGGGTGGGGAGAGAACTCAAACTCAGCCAAGGTGATTTTTGCTTTTTTTTTTTTTTTTTTATGATGCTGAGTATTTATTTTCTGCCATCTTCTCACTCCAGATCTATGGACATAATTTACACAGGACCCCCGAGGGTAATTAAGCCAGCAATTCTTTTGCCAGTAAAATGAGAAAAACCAGCTCTCAGTAAATTCTGAATTCCACTATGGATGTTGCAGAAACAGAACTAAAAACAGCTGCAGTTTTTCTGTGCTGCCGAATTGACTATAATTTGCTGCTACCCTCACCCTTACCACATAGCAATCAGTGTACAGAAGTGCAGAATTTTAAGATGATGAATGTTTTATTTCTTAAAATAAACAGTAGCAATTTAGCAACATAGTTATGTATTTTACATTTTTTTATATAGTAAAAGTATATTGGAAACTTCCTTAGTGTCAAAAATCCTTACATGCACTTGTCAAAAATATCAAGATGACAAGCTAATATGGAATTCAGACTTAAATAATAGACTTCTCAGATACATTCCATGAACCTTCTGGTTGTTTTGTTTGCACTGACCAAGAGATGCCTATTGCCTACCCCTAGTCTAGTATTTTAAGATTGTCAGAAATAGTCATGCAATTCAAAAGTTAGGACTAAGGGTTTTTTTGTTTGTTTGTTTTTTTAACAAGTTAACTTTTTCTCAGCCTAGCAAATGCCAGTCACCAGATGAGTTTCTTTGCTTGGAATCATTTCCTCAGTCCAGTATCTGCTTTCCATGGTTGTGGTACACTGACATAGTCTCACTCGAGCTGGTTACTACTGTCATCTCTTATCAAATCTAAGATCGGTGGATTTTAAACGCACCATCATTTCATTCATGACTAAGCAAGAAAAATGCTGCCAATTAAATGACATCATCCATCATTAAGATGTTTCCCTGTTTCAGAGATGTTCAATGCGAAAAATAATGTGCATCTTAGGATCCATAAAATATGGCATCTCTACTTTTCAGAGAAGGAAACTGGTTTAGTGACTGACCCAAGTTGACATGCCTACTAAATGGCAATACAGGAGGCAATCTCTTATTTCTGACTCCTGATCTTTCCAACTTGGCTTGTCTTGCATTGTGACCTTGAGTCACGAATTCCCTCTGGGCTACATTTTTTTCCTTCTTTGTTTCAAGCGGTGTTAATGGGGACAATAACAGTATCAGTGAGTCACGGTGGGACACTGAGCTAAAAAGGATTCTTCTGAGTTCAAATGATCCTTTTTGCTCTCTCAGGGTCACTTGGTCTTTTACCAGACTGAATCTTGTTTGTTTTTCCTTATTATTAAATATAAATATTCAACTACTATATACCAGTGCTTGAAAACTATATAAGTAATAGAAGAGATTTCAGCTCCAATGAATGAGCTTTAGTCAACATGATTAAGATATGTGATATGACTGCAATGGTGGATTTGGGAAGATGTCATTGTATAAACATGATTAGTTTTAGCACATAACTGAATTGTGTGATTTCATGAGTTTACACAGCTAGTGTCTTCTGGCTTCATTACACATACAGAATTGATGGTGAGAACCTGGCACAAAGTTTATAAAAGGTGATCAGGTGCCACTGTAGAGTTCAGTGTTCCCACAGTTAGCTCTGAGGGTGTGTCACCTGCTCAGGACCCTGTGTCCCTAGTAGCTCTTAGCCTACTTGGTGGAGCTTTGTTCTTGTATTTGGAGATCTCCTTTCAAATCCAAATGCCACAGGCAAAACATTTCAGTCCTTCCTGCTATTATGCATTTACATAACCTGTTATATAACTCCTTACTTGTCATAAATGTTAATTAGCTGTGCTTTGCAAGGCATCCAGAGGTTATTCCAATTTTGCTGATGAGGAGATGAATGGTAAGATTGATCTGGGAGCAATAATTTGAATCACGCCACATGACACAGTGGCGGTTTTAGGAATTAACACTCACGCTCTTGATTTGTTCGTTCTCTGTTTAACCCATGGATTAAACAATCTCTGGCTATACATTTTCTTCAGAGGAGGCCCCTAAAAGCACCTCTGTTGTCAATGCCTTAAATCTCTTAAATCTTCAGAGATTTAAGATACACCCCCATCCACCACCGACTATTTCCAACCACATCAGCCACTATAACCAAATCATTCTTCTTGCCATGTCTGAATCCACATCCTCATCCCACTCTCTCCCAGGCTTATCCTGTAGGCTCCTGCTCTCAGCCAGGGCTCAAAGCCCTCCCTCAGGAAGTGCCAGGAAGCTTCCAGCACTTGATCACATTCTGCTTTGTGCTTGCTGTTTCGTGTGTTAACATCCTTCAAGTAAGTTCCTGGTGATCAGGGACCATGCTTTCATTTTTCTTTATTCTCTACCTCACCTCAATTATGCTGAGTCCACAGATGTACCCCAATAACTTTTAAAAGGAGTATTTGACTAAGTGGATTCATCAGTAGGTCAGTTACATACTTGGCCAACTGATTTAAAAAAAAAATTCCATAAATCGATCAGTTAGGATAACTAGCTACTTTCTATAGCCAATTCTCTCTGCAAACTTCTCCACTTATAATATTCCAAACTGAGTTGTACCATCTCTCATTCTACAGTGTTTGAAATCAAGAACTTCATACTTGCATATATTTCCTGAGGGTCTGGGAATAACATATTGGAAAGCTCCCAGGAGTTCTGCGTGCTTAGCAAAGAATATGAATAAATCTGTCAGCAATCTACCCAAAGTGGACGGCTCCAGGGTGTTGAGTAAGTGAGAGCAAGTGGAAGGCTCTCTTCCACTGCTGGCAAGAGGAAGGGTCTAGGCTTTGTGCAGAGAGGGAGCTAGGCTTTGCTCAAAGAGGGATCTAGGCTTAGCTTAGAGAGAGATCTAGGTGTTGCTTAGACAGGGACCTAGGCTTTGCTTAGAGAGGGATCTAGACTTTGCTTAGAGAGGGAACCAGGCTTTGCTAACTTATATTGCTTTTGTCCCTTCTTTGGGTCTAACGCAGAATGTGGTATGGCCTATAAGTAAAATCTGTGAGTTTATATTTTTAAAAGTTAAAAGTCTTTTTAAAAAGTCAACGCTTTATAATTTAGAGATTTAAGTACACCTTTTGGATTATTTTATCATCTTGGATATTTTACTGTAATTTGAACTTTCTACTATATGTGGGCAACCCTGCTAAAAAAGAATCTTGAAGCCCTAGGATAAAATGAGGTTTCCTTGTTACTCTTATTTTTGGTGTTTATTTTTTTCTCTTCCCCAGTTTATATTGGATGAAGGAGGAGGATTATATTTAACTGGACAGAAGTAGTTACTCTCATGGATTCATAGCCTTCATTTTCCTTTTTAAAAAGCCTTAAAATAGAAAATCAAAGAAGGAAATCTTCTGATCCTAGTAAGCTGATCATATCAGGATAAAAGAAGTGCTGCTCTTTCAACAAATCAGGTCTAGCAGGACTAGATGGGAGGATGATGTGGTTGTGACAGCTGTCACCCTTTGAATACTAGATTTGATAGGGTGATATGACTTCTTAAGTATGTCACAGCATGTTCATAACAGTGAAAAAACAACAAAAAAGGGACAAAAATCTCCAGTGTCCTGTGAACTACTAAGGTACACAGAAGTTGGTCCATTATTAATGCTCAAGTTGAATCCTTCAGTGACACTGATTATTATCATTGTGCATAACCAAGAACATTCAGTGAAGGAGTGGGTGATCCAAACAGCCTTGTGCATCACCAGAAAACCACCACCATGGCACCGTTTTCATGGTATTGGATGAATCAGTGAACTGTGGGGCCTTGACTTTTGGGGACGGGCAGCTTCTTATAAAGCAGTGGGCTAAAATCATCACAAGAGCATTTCTTTTAAGCCTGGGATGGAGGCCAGGGTATTGATTTGACCACCCACTAGGACTAATAGCTAATCTTTCAATCTTCTGATGCCAAAGGAAAGTCAGTAGAGGAACTAAAGAGACAACTGTGGCTTAACAGGAGGGGAGGAACTGACCAAACAGCAGAAACCAAAATGTCTTTAATTGATCCTGTTAAGAGTTCTAGACCAGGAGCGGTGGCTCACGACTATAATCCCAGCACTTTGGGAAGCTGAGGCGGGCAGATCATTTGAGTTCAGGAGTTAGAGACCAGCCTGGCCAACACGGTGAAACCCCATCCCTACTAAAAATAAAAAAAAAAAAAATTAGCCAGGCGTGGTGGCACATGCCTGTAATCTCAGGAGCTGAGGCAGGAGGCTGAGGGCAGGAGAATCACTTGACCTGGGAGGCGGAGGTTGCAGTGAGCAGAGATCACGCCACCGTACTCCAGCCTAGGCAACAGACCAAGACTCGGTCTCAAAAAAAAAAAAAAAAGTGTTCCAAAAGTACCTAGACTGGGCTTCTCAGAAGGAAGGTCTTGTGTTTAATGTGCGTCAGCAGTAGAGAATTCATTCTTTTCTATTGTGATGGTATGGTACTGTTGACATGTGGTACCATGCCTTCTAAATCCTGTCACAACAGATGTTGCCATCAGCAGCACAGATACTGACTGAGTTCCCACTCTAGGCTTCAGAGTGAGGAGGAGGCATGCTATTTCATCCACATCAAGCTCTTTACTTGCTTGTTTCATTTATACCCTGGAGCAAGGAGCTGATTAGTTGATAAAAAATTAAATATGGAGAGAGAAAAATAAGGATACTTTGCCAGATTCTCATAGTCCTTCTGGAATATACTGATTTTGACATCCCTGTGTTCCAGGGTTACAATAATTCAATTCAACAGATATCAGTTGAAGGTCTGACATTTGCAATCTTGTGTTGGCTTTTTAACTACTAAGAAGAAACAGATAACGTTCTTGCATTTCAAAATCTTTTAATCAATTTGAAAAGGGGGACTATGAGTGCAAATTTGTAGCCTCAATAAAGAAAACAAGAGTAGCAGGCTTTGATATGGTTCTCACTGTGCTGCTGCTGGTGGTTTGAAGTGGCTTATTTGTATTTGTTCATCTGATTCTTACAACAACCCTTGAAGTAGGTAATATTATTATTCACATTTTATAGTTGAGGAAACTGAGATGCAGATAGATTGAAAGAAATTATCCGAGATCTCATAATAGAAGTGACATTCAAACTGTGGGCAGCTGTGAAGCTATACTGATATCCACTACACATACTGCCTTCAAGACAAAAGCTCCCAGGGTCTCTGCTGAGTTTATTTACTTATCATTGTCTGTTCTTATTTTTGCTTTTTTCCTTTACACTTTATTCACCAAACAGCAGTCAATATAATGCAAACACACCCATATATAAATATATATCCACATTACAAATATATGTATACATATATTTTATTTATTTAGTTAGTTAGTTTTGAGATGGAGTCTTACTCTGTCACCCAGGCTGGAATGCAGTGGCATGATCTCAGCTCACTGCAACCTCCACCTCCCAGATTCAAGCAATTCTCCCTGCCTCAGTCTCTCCAGTGGCTGGGATTACAGGTGACCACCACCATGCCCAGCTAATTTTTGTATTCTTCAGTAGAGATGGGGTTTTGCCATGTTGGCCAGGCTGGTCTTGAACTCCTGACCTCAGGTGATCTGTCCCTCTCAGCCTCCCAAAATGCTGAGATTACAGGTGTGAGCCACCGTGCCCAGCCTGTATACATATATTTTAAAGTAAAAGAGATCATATAACTCTCTAGCTCAAAACTCTGGCACTCATTCCACCTCATGCAGAACTGAATCCGAGCTCCAGGCAGGCCTATGGGGCCCACACAGCCTGCTGCTGCCACCTCTCTGAGCTCCCCTTTCACCTTACTCCTTTATCCTTTTCCCTTTAGTGCCACTGGTCTTTGTATTGTGGGAACATTCCTTGCTCCTTCTCCGTTCAAGCCTTTTGGATTTGCTATGCCCTCTATCTAGAAGGCTCTTACCCCAGATCTTTGCAAGGCTCATTCCATTTTACATTTAGATTTCTGCTTAGAGATCACCTTCGTGGATATCATCCAGAAGTGTCCATCCACTGCCCAGCACTCGTCTTCCCTGAGTTATTTTCTTCATGACATTTATCACTATCTGACACCAAATTATCTATGTACTGGTTTTCACTACAGCTATTAGAATATAAGCTCCAAGAGGACAGGGGCATTACCTATTTTGTTTACTGCCAGCACCCCAGTGACAAGAACATAGCCTGAAGCACACTGTCAGTGCCAATAAGTATTTGATGAATGAATGAATGAATGAGTGAATGAGAGGACAACTATATTGATGAAATATTACTTGGGGGAGATTAAACTTTTGGCAAGATGAAGATAAATGCAAAGAAGATATTGCTATTTTATGCCACCTCTCCCCTCATTCCCCCTCTGTTCAGTTTTTGACTTACTAGACAGGACCATACAAACAACACAACCTAAAAGAAGCATTGTGAAATTCTCTTATTACTAGGAAGCTAGTTGCACAGGGGGCTAAAAGCCACTTACATTCCGAATCAAGTATTATGGAGATGACTTTTCATTAGTGAAAATATCTAATTTTCATTCAGGATAATAGCACTTAGAGGTTTGTGAATAGGAAGTGAATCTAATGATAAAATGTCCATCCAGAGGGATCATCACTAAAATGAAGCCTCAACCAAGAAAGATGTAATAAATTAATATTAAAGGCAATTATGGGTTGGATAAGTAGAATTTGTTTCCAAAGAAAAACGAGCAGGGCTAGCAATGCAACACACAGGCAAGAACAGATAGTTTCAGAAGCCAGAATCCCTCCCAGCCATGGAGAAATGCCTTTGCAGGTGCTGGGCCTTGGTTGTAGAAAGAGCACAATTCAAGTTCATTGGCAAGGTCAGTGTAGGCTCACTGGTGGCTCCTCCATCCCTGACTCATGGTTGTGCTTGTTGATGGGGAAAATGAAAACACCTAATCCTTTGAGTCCTCTAGGAATTCACCCTCAAGGTATTGCAGGGGCTTTTCTGCAAAGCGACCACAGTGGTCCCTTTTTCGGCTTTCCAAAACTGCACCAAAGCTGAAGCAGTGAGTTTGCAGTATGCGTGGCTAATCTCAAAGGGCCTCTTTGATAAGAGATGGCAGCAGACACAGATTATTTTCTAGAGTCAAAGGTTTTCTTCCCGGGGCTGGCTGGGATTTATTCCGTAG
This sequence comes from Nomascus leucogenys, assembly GCF_006542625.1. NCBI lineage: Eukaryota > Metazoa > Chordata > Mammalia > Primates > Hylobatidae > Nomascus > Nomascus leucogenys. Next base: position 104,768,489 of record NC_044389.1, read on the forward strand.
AATGATGTCTTGGTCCATTCTGGCTGATATTACAAACATACTATAGACTAGGTGGCTTACAGACAATAAAAAAATTAAATCTCATAGTTCTGAAGGCTGGGAATTTTAAGATTCAGAAGCTGGCAGATTTGGTGCCTGATGAGGTCAGATTCCTATGTTCTCACCGTAGTCTCATTTGGTGGAAAGGGCAAATGGACTGTCTGGGGATTGGGGCACTAATCCCATTCATAAGGGTCCCACCTTTATGAACTTGTTACCTCCTAAAGTTCCCACTTCCTAATATTGTTACACTGGGGGTGAGGATTTTCACATAAATATTGTGGGGAAACACAAAAATTCAGTCTATATCAATATCACAAGCAGGCATAATAGAGCTAGGACAGTTTACTCAAAGACAACAGAGTAATATCCAGTCCTTTCCAACTCTTTACATCCACATTCTGATTCTTCCAGTACCTGAAGGAAAATTCAGCATGCAAGCAAAACAATGGGAAATAAAGTTAAACAGAACCTCCAGTCCTAGATTGCATCAGATTCTGAGGAATTACACATTTCTCAATAAAAGTGTTTTAGCTTTACCCAACCATACAGCCACCTTGGGATTCAAGATGTTTGATCATTATTATTGCATTAATTGAAAATATATATCTGGGCCAGGCACAGTGGCTCACACCTGTAATCCCAGCGCTTTGGAAGACTGAGGCAAGCGGATCACGAGGTCAGGAGTTCAAGACCAGCCTGGCCAAGATGGTGAAACCCTGTCTCGACTAAAAATACAAAAATTAGCCGGCCATGGTGGCGGGTGCCTGTAATCCCAACTACTCGAAAGACTGAGGCAGAGAACTGCTTGAACCCGGGAGGTGGAGGTTGCAGTGAGCTCAGATAACGCCACTGCATTCCAGCCTGGGTGACAGAGCGAGACTCCATCTCAAAAAAAAAAAAATAATGCACACACACACACACACACACACACAGAGAGAGAGAGACACATATACATCTGTTTAAGAAACCTGGGTGAGGGAAGTATTGAAAATCTAATCAGATAAGACATACACACAACCAGTATGCCCACTAACTGACATTTCTCCCTGTGGACTATTGGGAAAAATCCCTGAATAATTCCTAATTGGAGCCAGGGTTTAGATAAATCCGACAGGACATTTCAGATGGCTTGGGCCATTCAAGAGCATGCCGAGGCTCTCTGATCTAGGTTGTTTGGCTTAAGGATTTGAGGAAGCAAATAGAAGCAGCTGCACTAAGGATTTTCTGCAATTAGATTCATGCAGATTCTGGAAGTTGCTTATTAGGTCTGTCACTTTCAATCCATCTGGCATTTCCACGTTCAAGTAGTATTGCGAGTCACTCAGTGGGGTCAGTGGTTTTCCTTTTACCTGCAAGACAGCATGGTACAGCCGTGAAGGTTTATCTGTTGGAGGCAGGATGCACAATTTGACTGCCTATGGCAAGGAGCATGAATTTTTTTTTTTTTGTATTTGTCTGTGAGAGACAGCACAGACACCTCCCAGGAGTTCCAGTATAAACCAGTCCAAGACGGAGATACTATCCGCAAGTTGTTCTGGGCTTATTCGTTTTTGTTTTTATTTTTTTGCAAATGCTCTTTCCTCTGGTACCTTATGTAGCACACAGAAAATAAAGGTAAATGCTATAGAAAGCTAGTTTATTTACTTTATTTCATCACTTGTTTGGTATTGATTCAGGAAGCTGTAAACTAATTAGATGCTAGTCCTGGAACCAGGGTTGACTCTTCCCAGTGACTAAATTTGAGGGCTCTCAATATTAAAGATCACATCTGATCTCTTAGAATGTGCTAATTTTTTTTAGCACGATTCCTCCTTCTACCTTCCTCCCCAAAGTGCTATTTTATAAAGTCAGCTTTCATTTGGATGGAGGAAAATTGAATTCAAAAACATTCAGAAGAATTTCACATCCATATGGCACACCCTCCATCTTCCCACAAATTCCTGTCCTTTCCACCCTGGTCTCTCAGCTGACCATAATTTTTCCATGCATGTTTGAGGATGTGCTTATTTGGAAATTTTGTATCTCCCCTTTCTACCTTCTAGGTGGCTAGTGGGATCATGCTAATCCCTACTATATCCTCTGGACTATGCAGTTATGAGAACTTCCAACCCCCAGCCCCAATCCTTAGTATTTTGTAGATTTTTTGCATTTGTACCTGACCCGTTGAGACTCTGAGAACAATCTTTTCCAAGCAGCTCATTTACCTCCAGCGCTGCTTGGAAAGAAAAAAAATCTAAAACAAATAATCCTGTGACATTGGTGGTGGTACTAGCGAAAAGCTGGTGGACATTTTGTTTCTCAAAATTTAGGTACTGTGAGTATTTCCGGATGTTAGTATGAAATATGCTAGACGCTGTCTTTCATGATTTTGACTTAGAGTTCCACAGAATCACGAAGTAACAACAACCAGTTTTACAGTAAAACTGGCTGTTTATTAAAAAAGAAAAAGACAGAAAAAGAAGGGCTCATGTCAATGTTACATTGAAGTGCCTGAAACCTAAGAGAGCGATTGCTGAAATGACAAGGTGAATTGGTTTCTGGCCATTCCTATGAACTGAGAACTAAACACCCCAAATCTCCATCACCTCGTCTACAAAGCACACCCTTTGCCTGGATCTCCGCTGTGGAATGTGGCTTTAACACGCACAGGAGTTAGCCAGGCACGGTGGCTCACGCCAGTAATCCCAGCACTTTGGGAGGCTGAGGCAGGCAGATCACTTCAGGTCAGGAGTTTGAGATCAGCCTGGCCAACATGGGGAATCCCCGTCTTTACTAAAAATACAAAAATTAGCCTGGCATGGTGATACGTGCCTGTAATTCCAGCTACTCGGGAGGCTTAAGCAGAATCCAGGAAATAGAGGTTGCAGTGAGCCAAGATTGTACCACTGCACTCCAGCCTGGACAACAGAGACTCCATCTCAAAAAAAAAAAATTCACAGGAGGTGGACAACTGTGGTAGATAGTAGCTGCATTGTTTATGCATTCTTCCAGAGCCCAGGATTATAACTCCTGCTTTTCAAGTTTGTATTCCTACAAGTTCTAGAGCCTCTGCTCTTTCTTAATGGAAAACAGATTTGGGTAGGGAATGGGTGGAGTGGGGCAGGTGGATATGATGGTTGTCTCTTGACAGTGAAGATTGATTTACATCAATCTTTCTGGTGGTCACTTTGACAATATTTGAAGATCATTAAATATTAGCCTTTTTAGGACCCTCACTCATTCCAGAACCAGTTGGTGACAGAAATTCAGAATGAATTGGAATAATTTATCAGCACATACATATATAGACACAGACACAGATACACACACACACACACACACACGAAGTGTATCTTAAGGATTTGATGAGAGCTGGTGAAAACAGAAAAAAGCACGAGACTCAAGAGATAAGCTCCAGTGATTATTTTTTACTTTCAGTAGGAAACAGGGCAATGTGAGGAAAATTTTTTTTCTTCATTTTGCTGTTGCAGGAGGGATAACAATTTATGGATAAGTAAAACTTTTAAAAAATAATGAGAGAATACTGACTTCTGCTTCTGGGCAAATGGAGTAGACACATTTTTCCTTATTCCTTTGTCTATATACAACTCAAATCTCTGGACATTACATATAAACCAAACACAAGACTTTGAAAGGTAGAAAGAAGGTGGTAGACCATCTAGGGAACTTGAGATCTGAAGATAACATAGTGATGAGTTCCCAAATATAGAGCTGAAGTCTTTGCCAATTCAGAAATAGCGATAGGCACATTCTAAAAAAGCCCAACAAAAGTTTGTTCTCTTTACCCTACCCAAATGATCAGAAAAGCAGCAGCCTAGCAAGACATAAAACTATCTGCTAGGTAGTGTTTTAACAGGTAGGATCTGCTGTACTTCAGATGAGTTCATGACTTCAGTCATACTCATAGAAGCAGAGGCTGAGTGGGGAACCTAGAATTTTACCCTCACCAAGCTGTAACAAGGTATTCCAAGGCCCCAGTGGGGTGGTGTCAAAGAAGGCCAAGTAGAGAGCTAGAACTTTAATCCCCACTGACCAGTAATGCGGTCCCCCTTTCCCTTCCCGTCTTCTCCTTGGTGTTAGTGGTCTCTGTGTGGGGGAGCCTGAACTTCCAAGTGTACTTGCAGTAATAAGGTGTCTTTTCTCATCTCTGCTGAGCTGGGAACAGAAGCAGCCTGGTGGAGAGTCAGAACTTTCATCCAGTGGCAATAAAGTCACCCTCACCACCGTGTCATGGGAGGTTACCTGAGGATGCAGAAATCATATCCTAACCCTGTAGTAAAAAAGGAGCCTTCCCCCAACTTATGTGTTAAAGAAGGTTAAGTGGTTAACATGGACCTCTATCTCTACCTGGCATTAATGAGGCAGTACCCGCATGAGGAAATCTCCTGTTTCCTTGATATAGGCATGTTAGAGAAAGCTAGTAAAACCAAAGTTTTAATTAATTAATTTAACAGTCTCATAATAAGATAAAAACATCCAGGTTTTAATGTAAAAAACCAGTCATCATAAAAAGAACTAGGACAATCTCAAAATGAATGGAAAAAATCAATAGATGCCAACACCTTGATGACAGACATGTTTGATGTATTCGACAAAGGTTTTAAAAGCAGCCATGATAAAAATGCTTTAGGCTGGGTGTGGTGGCTCCCGCCTGTAATCCCAGCACTTTGGGAGGCTGAGACGGGCAGATCACGAGGTCAGGAGATCGAGACCATCCTGGCTAACACGGTGAAACCCCGTCTCTACTAAAAACACACACACAAAAAAATTAGCCGGGCGCGGTGGCGGGCGCCTGTAGTCCCGGCTACTCAGGAGGCTGAGGCAGGAGAATGGCATGAACCCGGGAGGCGGAGCTTGCAGTGAGCCAAGGTCGCGCCACTGCACTCCAGCCTGGGCGACAGAGTGAGACTCCGTCTCAAAAAAAAAAAAAAAAAAAAAATGCTTTAACAAGCAATTACAAACAAGCAAATGGAAAATAAAAGAAAGCTTCAGCAAGGAAATAGAAGTTATAGAGAAGAAGCAAATGGTAATTTTAGAAATGAGAAATATGATAACCAAAATAAAAAGCTCAGTGGATGTGTTCAACAGCAGAATGAAGGGATCAGAAGAAAAATCAGTGAACTGAAATATAGAATGACAGAAATGACATATTCTGAATAGAGAGAAACACACTGAAAAAAGAAAAAAAACATGGACTCAGAAATGTATCGGGGCATATAGGGCTATAACAAAAAAATCTAACTCTCATGTCATTTGAATTTCAGATGGAAAGAAGGAAGTGGGTAGTGGTAAAAAAGTACTCAAAGAAATCATGCTGGAAAATACCCCAAATCTATTAAAAGACATAAACCTACAAGATAAATCCAAATAAATTTCTGCCAAGGCACATAATTAAGCTTCTGAAAACAAAAGATAAACATCTTGAAAGCAGCCAGAGTAAAAATGATGCTTACCTATAGCGAAAACAATTAGAGTGACTATCGATTTCTCATCAGCAACTATGGAAACCAGAAGGAAGCGACAAAATATTTTTCAGATGCTGAAAACAACTGTCAGCAAGAATCCTATATCCAGTGAAAATATTCTTCAGGAATGAAGGGGAAAATGAGAACAGTCTTAAGGGAAACTAAGAGAATTTGTCACATGCAGACTTACCCTAAAAGAATGGCTAAAGGAAGTTTTCTAAGTGGAAAAAAAAACATAAAAGAATAAGCATTAGGACATCAAGAAGGAACAACTACACAGTAAGCAATAATGTAGTTAGTACAACTGGATTTCCTTAAGTTTTAAAAATTACATTGGGCAGTTGAAGCAAAAATTATGTGTTATGTGTATCTAAACGTATATAGAGAAAAATATATAAGACAATTATAAACAGGGGTGTTGTAAGAGGGACATAGAGGAAGATAAAGTTTCTATACTTCACTTAAACTGGTAAAATGATGATATCAGCAGATCGTGATAAGCTTTTAATATATCATGTAATACTTAGAGTGACTACTATAAATGCTATGCACAGAGATACACTTGAAAATGCTATAGATAAACCAAAAGGGAAATCTAACAATTGTTCAAGTAATCCATAGGAAGAAAAGAAAAAGAAAACAGAAATGCAAAACAGTATAAACATACAATAAAAAATGAAATGCTAGACTTAAGCCATAACGAATTAATAATTACATTAAATGTAAATTAAATTAAATGTAAATGATCTAAATATACCAGTAACAAACAGAGATCAGCAGAGTGAATTTAAAAGTGTGTTCCAATTATATACTATCCATAATAAAATCACTTAAAACATAATGATATAAGCAGCTTGAAAGTAAAATAATGAAAAAAGATATATCATACAAACATTAATCAATGGAAAGCAGGAGTGGCTATATTAATATCTGATTTCCAAGCAAAGAAATACATCAGAGTCAGAGATGGAGGTTACATAATGACAAAAGGTCAATCTACCAAGAAGATATAACAATCCTAAGTGTGTATACATCAAGCACAGAGTTGCAAAATATGTGAAGCAAAAATGAGAACTGAAAAATAGTAGAAAAATTCGCAATTAGAGTTATAGACTTTAACATTCTGCTTTCTGCAATTGATAGAATAACTAGATAGAAAATTGGCAAGGATACATAAGAACTCAACACCACCACCATCAAAGAACAGGGTCTAACAAATATTTATAGAATATCCCACTCAGAAATAGCAGAATATGAATTATTGTCAAGTGCCCATAAAACACATACCAAGATAGTTAATATCCTATGGATAAATCTTAATAAATGTAAAAAACTGAAATCATGCGTCGTGTGTTCTCTAATCACAATGCAATCAAACTAAAATCAATTCAGAATGATAGGGAAATATTCTAACCTATTGAAACTAAACAGCCCACTTCTACATAATCTATGGGATAAAATGCAAGTCTCAAGGGAAATAGAAAATATTAAACTGAATGATAAGGAATATATAATGTAATAAAATTTGGGGGAATACAGATAATCCCATTCTGAAGGAAACTAAAAGCACTAAATGCATCAGAAAGGAAGAAATATCTCAAATCAATAACATAACTTCTCATCTCAAGAACTTCAAAATAGCAGAGCAAAATAAAATCAAAGCAAGCAAAAGGAAAGAAATCATAAAGAGCAGAAATCATTAAAATTGGAAATAGAAAAACTAGGACTATTTTTTAAAAATCAATAAAAGTGACAAGCATCTAGTAAGACGGACAAAGAAAAAAAGAATATGCAAATTGCCATTATCAGGAATAAAATGGGGTATGTTACTACAGACCATGCAGATATCAAAAGTACAATAAGGAAATAATGTATTATGAATATTCATATACACATATATTTGACACATTTGATGAAATGAATCACTTCCTTAAAAAACACAAAGCTACCACGATTCACTCGATATGAATGATTTGAATAGCTCTGTAACAATTCAGAAAATAAATTCATAATTTAAAAACTCTTAAATATCCAGGCCCAGATGGTTTCATTGGAGAATTTGGGACCCTAATACCGAGACTAAATATCTAATACAGAACTAACACCAATTCTACACAATCTCTTCCAAAAAGCAGAACAGGAGAAAACACCTTCCAATACTTTTTATGAAGCTAATATTACCATGATATCAAAACCAAACAAACACATTGACAGAAAAAAACTGCAAATCAGTATCTCTCAGGAAAACAGACACAAAAATCTTTCATAAAATATGACAAATAGAATTCAGTAATATATATGAAGAATTATATATCAAGACTAAATAGGGTTTATTCCAAGGATGCCAACCTGGTTCAACATTGGAAAATCAATTAATGTAATCCACCATATTAGCAGAAAAAAAAGAAAAATCAAATGATAATACCAGTTGATACAGAAAAAGCATTTGCCCATCACTTATGATAAAAATTCTTGAAAAAAACAGGAATGGGGGCAACTTCTTTGCTTGCTAAAAAGCATTGCAGAAAGCCTACAGCAAACATTGTATTTCATCATGAAAGTCTGAATGCTTCCACTCTAATATCAAGGACAAGGCAAAAATGTCTGCTCTCACCACTCTTATTCAACATAGTACTCAAAGTTCTAGCCAGTTCATTAAGTAAAGGAAATAAAGTCATGCAAATCAGAATGAAAGAAAAGTGTTATATTTGTCAGTGATATGACTGCCTACATACAAAATCCTATGGAAAACTCTTAGAATTAGTGAGTTCAGCAAAGTTGCAGGATACAAGATAAACATATAAAAATCAGTTGCACTTGTATATACCAAGAATGAACACATGGAAATTAAAATTAAAAATACAATACCACTTTCGGTTGCTAAAAAAACTCCTTACTACTCAAATACATCTAAAAAACATGTATTCAGAATGTATAAAGAATTCTCAAAACATAACAGGAAAAACACAAAAATACAATCTAATTATAAAGTGGGCAAAAGACAGGAGATATTTAATGAAAGAGGATACACGGATGTCAAATAAGCACCTGAAAATACTTTCAACATCATTAGCAAGTAGCGAAGTGCAAATTAAAACCACAAAGAACTACCACTACATACCCTATCAGAAAAATTAAAGTAAAATGCAGTGACAAATTCAAATGCTGGCAAGGATTCAAAGAAACTAGATCACTCATACATTGCTGTGGGAATGTAAAATGGTACAGCCAGTCTGAAAAACTAAACTGTTTCTTTAAAAATCTAAACATGTAAATACCCTGTGACTCTGCAACTGCACTCCAGAGACATGACAACTATGCTCATACAAAAAACTGTACAGGAATGTTGACAGCAGCTTAATTCATCATAGCCCCAACCTAGAAACCACTCAGATGTTTGTCAATGGATAAATGGTTAAACCAACTATGGCACATCCATACCATGGAATACTACACAGCAATAAATAATAACTATTGATACACACTACAACCTCGAAGAATTTCCAGAGAATTACGTTTCTGGAAAGGTAATCACATCATGTGATTGCATTTATAAAAGACTCTAAAAATGACAAAATTATAGAAATGGAGAACAGATTGCTGACTGCCATGGCTTAACGAACAGGCAGGAGCAGGAGGCAAGTGGGTAGGATAGTAAAAGGCAACGTAAGGGGTCTTACTGATGATGGAAATGTACATCTTGACAGTATCAATGTCAGTATCCCAGTTGTGATGCTGTACTATAGTGTATTAGTCCATTTTCATGCTGCTGATAAAGACATATCTGACACTGGGCAATTTATAAGTAAAAAGAGGTTTAATGGACTCACAGTTCCATGTGGCTGGAGAAGCCTCACAATCATGGTTGATGGCAAAAGGCATGTCTTACATGGCTGCAGACAAGAGAGAATTTGTGCAGGGAAACTCCCCTTTATAAAACCATCAGATCTCGTGAGGCTTATTCACGATCATGAGAACAGCATGGGAAGGACCTGCCCCCATGATTCAATTACCTTCCACCAGGTCCCTCCCACAACACATGAGAATTGTAGAAGCTATGATTCAAGATGAGATTTGGGTGAGAACACAGCCAAACCGTATCATATAGTTTTGAAAGATGTTACTATTAGGGGAAAATTAGTAGGAACACATAGCATCTCTCTGAATTATTTCTGTAACTATATGTGAATCTACAATAATATTGAAATAAAAAGTTCAACTTAAAAAATGGGAATACTGTAAGTAACAATTCTCCAAAGAATAAAGTAAAATGGATCCTACCTCAAAATGCCACATCATTATTTAGTGCCCAAATGAGACTTTAGATAGTTAGAAGCTTCGATATACAGGGTGTAGTTACTATGACTCACTTAAATGTTATTGAAATGCTATTCCCTGTTCTAGTTTATGTGGTGAGGCTATAATGGAGTTTATACTTAGCAAAAGTGAAAAGACCGACTTTGCTTTATATATGTCTCTCTATTGTCCTAGGTCATGGTTTTCTGGTCCCTGGTACCGCCATTAATGTTTTGGTTGTTTTTTTTTCCCCCCAAGACAGAGTCTTATTCTGTTGCCCAGGCTGGAGTGCAGTGGCATGATCTCAGCTTGCTGCAACCTCCATCTCCCAGGTTCAAGCGATTCTCCTGCCTCAGACTCCTGAGTAGCTGGGATTATAGGCGTGCGCCACCGCGCCCAGCTAATTTTTGTATTAGTAGAGATAGGGTTTCACCATATTGGCCAGGCTGGTCTCGAACTCTTGACCTCGTGATCTGCCCGCCTCGGCCTCCCAAAGTGCTAGGATTACAGGCCTGAGCCACTGCGCCCAGCCAGGAGTTCTTATTTCTGCACATCATCCCAGCTTGTTTCCCATCAAAAGCTCCAAATTGCCATTCTTTCCCTCCTCTGCCCCAACTTAAACTGCACTCCTAACTCCTAAGCAAACTTAACATAGCAGTGTATAATCACATAATCACATGTGAATTACCAGTAAGTTTAGCCCTCCTTTTGAATGTCTTGTATTCAATAAAAACAAAAATAATTCAAACATAGTCTCCTGTTGGTAGAATGGCTGGGCATGGTGGCCTGTAATCCCAGCACATCGGGAGGCTAAGACAGGAGAATCACTTGAAGCCAGGAGTTTGAGACCAGCCTGGCCAACATGGTGAAACCCCATCTCTACTAAGAACACAAAAATTAGCCAGGCAGGGGGCACAGGACTGTATTCCCAGCTACTTGGGAGGCTGAGGCACAAGAATCGCTCGAACCCAGGAGGCGGAGGTTGCAGCAAGCCGAGATCATGCCATTGCACTCTAGCCTGGGCAACAGAGTGAGACTCTGTCTCAAAAAAAAAAAAAAAAGGTAGAATGCTTGGGAAAGATCCAGTATTTCATAAGCAGTGGATGATTGTAGTTGTAAATGAGCCAGGCAGGGACCATGCAGACTCTCTTTGACTTCTCCCATCTGGATTTTAGAGAAGAATGAGACAGAGCTGGAAAAATGTCCAAGTGTGTGCTTGTCCTCCCCTTTCTCCTGTCTCCAACTCTCTCCCATCTCCCTGTGGTCCTTCTCTAATTTGTAAAGATCTTAATGAGACCATTAATTGTTTTCCATTATTTTGCATGTCAATGTCCTTTTTAATGAAATGAGTTAATCAAATTTTAGCTGCAAATCCCTACTTCCTCATTTTCCGTGGATTTAATGCACACACTTGCTTGGCTTGTTACATTGTGTTTTTCAGCAATGTGACTCTGTGTTAGCTCCACAGTGGGGAAGAGGCTAGAGGAAGGCGAAGCTTGACTGTACCTGCAAGATAACACTTGATGAAAAGGCACCGTGTCATGATCTCAGAAGGCATGCATGATGCGCTCTATTTACCTGGTCCCATTTCTCTAACCAGTCTCCTTACACTATGCTTTCCACCTCATCTCTTACAGTCCTTTTAACCACTGGCAGAGTTCTGCCTCCAGGAGCCAAGCTCAAATTGCTGTCTCTTAATCAAACCCAAGAGACTTGGCCAACTTTCACCATTGTTAGCCATTCTGCAGGTTTTGGCCCGATCACCTACTTCCTTCCTTGATCAACTTTCCTCCTCCAGTATCTTTGAGGCTGCCCTTCCTGGTTCTCCTTACTCTGAGTCTGCTTAGTGTCTAACTTGTCATCTGCCTCTGCATAGGGTACTGGCATTTCAGATGGCACGTTTCTGAGCTGACATTCTCCTGAAATGGGCTCCTTCCCCCTCTTTCCTCCCCACAATTCACAGCCATCCTCATCTCCTTCTTGTTCAGGCCAGATGCTTTGGTGTAGTCCTTGACTCTTCTTTCTCTCCCTCTTCACAACTGGTCTGTAAGCAAACCCTGCTTACTCTTCCACAAAACAGATCTAGAATTAGAGCACTTCTTACCACCTCTCACCACGACTGCCTGGGTACCCTCCTTCACCTCTGGCCTGAATTACTACAATAGACTCCTTTTGGTCTGTTCTGCTCATCAATTTCTTCTTTTGCACCTCGTCTATTTATTCTCAACAGAAAGTCCAGAGTGAAGATGTTAAATTGTAAGGCGGTCCAGTTATGTCCTTGCTCAAAACCCTCCCACAGCTTCCTGTCTCACTGAAGTAAAAGCCAGCCCTTAGGATGCTTACAGCTTCAGTGCCCTCTCGTCCTGATTCATCATCCTTTTCTCTGACGCAGTCACACCAGCCTCCTTGCTCTTGTGGAACATGCCCAGCAGACCCCTGCTCCATGGCCTTGCCCTTGCTTCCCGCTGGCTGAAACACTCTCTTGCAGACAGTGGTGTTGCCAGCTCCTCCTTCCTTGGCCACCCATCTAGACACGAAAAACCCTCATCCCCAACCCTTCATCTCTCCCTTTCCTCTTTTTTTAACCCGTAGCACTTTTCACTGGTTTCTATGGGATATCATAGATAGTATACATTGTGTAGTGCCTTTCTCTTCCACTAGGCTGTGAATTCAATAGGCAGACAGATAATCATGTCTTTTTTGTTGTTCCACTGCTGTACTTTCAGCACCCAGTGCCTGGCACATAATCGACATGCAGTAAATATTTTTGCATGAACTGAATGCATGATTCTCTCCTCCATCCTTTGTCTCTCTTCCTCTGTTGCTCCCTCTCCTTTCTTGGATCTTTTGACTTCCTCGGCTTTGTGAATATAGATAGCTCCCTAAAGTTTTTCCTTGGTGCTGTCATTTTTTTATTTTTTATTTTTATTTTTAGATGGAGTCTTGTTCAGTTGCTCTGTCGCCCAAGCCGGAGTGCGTTGATGCAATCTCGGCTCATTGCAACCTCTGCCTCCTGAGTTCAAGCGATTCTCCTGCCTCAGCTTCCACTGGGATTATAGGCGTGTGTCACCTCGCCCAGCTAATTTTTGTATTTTTTAGTAGAGACAGAGTTTTGTCATGTTATCCAGGCTGATCTCAAACTCCTGGCTTGAAGTGATCCGCCCATCTTGGCCTCCCAAAGTGCTGGGATTACAGCCATGAGCCACCTTGCCCAGCTGGTCATCTTGTTTTTATTACATACCCTTCCTCCATCCTTTCTTCCACCATCTTCCTTCCCTTCATTATTGACCCTGCCTCCAGTGAACCTCCCCACCCCCAAACTTGTCATGGGTTTCTGAGACTGTAGTTAGGAGTGTTAAGCACCCCAGGTCCTGTAGGACAAGAGATGCAAGGGTACGGTGTATATTCACACAGAGACAATTTCAATACAGTTTATCACGAGGACTTCAGGTTCTAGCTTATGTCACAGGGCTAAGTGTGTATGTCTTCTTTCCTTCTGTCTGGTGACCTCCTTAGGGGCAAAAACTGTGCATTATTTGTTTGTATTCATCCACCCCTCCATCTTTTCATCCATGCATGCATTTATCAACAGCTATCTGTCAAGCACCTATTGTGTGCCAGGTTCCATACTAGGGCTCTGGGAATGTGGAGGTTAGATAAGAACAGAGGGGCTTTAAGAGCAATCAGAAGACTTGATCGTTTCCGGTTATGAAGATCAGGCAGGCAGCAAGAAAAGGAGACCACTATGGTAGTATAGGCAAGAAATTAAGGTAGTTTCTAAAGGGGGTGTTTATGGTAGACACGAGTAGACAAATGTGAGAGATATCTAAAAGAAGGCTTAGATATAATAGTCTTTCAACAGTATTTACCAAATGAAGCAACTTGTCATAGAAGGAAAGGGTGGCTTATAAGAGTTCAGGATTGTAAAGATCTGAGTTTGTCTCCTTCAAGCTCTTCTGCTTAAGACCTGCATGGCTTTAGGCAATTTACTTAACCTCTCTAAGCTTTAGTTTCCTTAGCTGTCAAATGGGGACATGAAAAAAATTGGGATAGAGTTTCCAGGGACAGAAAGAATCAATGCCTGTAAAGTGATTAGCACAAAGTCTGGCACTAACTGACTCTAAAACGCTACTACTTACATTATAATAAATGTTAAATGTCATTCTTTAAAGAGTGACAAATGGATATTTCCACACAGGTTGGAATATCACTCTATTAAGTAGAAATAAATTTTTAAAATAAATTATGTCCATGTTTTCCGGTACATGTGGATATAGGGTGAAAATGCCTCTAGTCCTCAGAGAGTGTGACCACCAGTGAGCTCACGCTGCTGGAACAAAAGGGATCATTGTAGAACAAAGCAATAGAAATGCCCAGGTCTCCCTGGGCATGGTCCCTTGTGCATTAAACATTGGGCAAGAAGGTCACTTAGAGTCATGGTAATTGCAGTACTGATGGATGGCAGCAGGTAACTATTTCTTCTCCCAGAGATTTTTATCTTTTGAGGAAGGGGAGAAAGCAAGAGGCATTCAGTGGAGCAATTCTGGTTGTCTGCGGACCCTGTGGCTGCTCAGGTACAGAGGATAGGGATGAAAGTGTGGATGATATTTAAGGCACCCTTGAGGCCCTCTACATGAGTCTTCTTTAGTAACCTTAAGTTCTCCACTAGTTCTTAGTAAAAGGGCAATGTCTAAATATTGGGTGGAAACACCCAAACAGCCATTCTCCTGTCCACATACGTCATGGTAAGGCCACAGAACTCTTCAAAGATATGACTCACAGCTGTTTAATATTCCATAAATAATATGAACTCTTTTTGATGTTCTTGTTTACAAAGAGGTACATTTTTTTTTGAGACGGAGTCTCACTCTGTTGCCCAGGCTGAAGTGCAGTGGCACCATCTCGGCTCACTGCAACATCTGCCTTCTGGGTTCACGTCATTCTCCTGCCTCAGCCTCCTGAGTAGCTGGGACTACAAGCGCCCTCCACCAGGCCAGGCTAATTTTTCGCATTTTTTTAATAGAGACGGGGTTTCACCGTGTTAGCCAGGATGGTCTTGATCTACTGACCTCGTGATCTGCCCGCCTCCGCCTCCCAAAGTGCTGGGATTATAGGCGTGAACCACTGAGCCTGGCCACAAAGAGGTAAATTTTTGATGGGACACAGTGGACTTTTAATTCAGTCTTTAATTGCTTATAGGGTAATATTAACTTAAAATAGCCCAAGTAGTGGTATCCCAATCCACCCTAGCTTGATTTTCTCTACTGTCATTTAGCTTAATTTGGACCTTTTGTTGTGTGTAGATTCATATTAATTTTGATCTGAGACATCAAATCCCAGAGTCTAATCATATTATTTTTTATAGAGGACTTTGATAATGAATATGGCATTTAGATGAGAAACTCTAAGATCAGGTACAGTGATGAACACAGAACAGATGCTCAAAAAACCCTCTGTGATTGGTTTAAGAGCTTCACTGTAGAAGATTATGCTGAGGGTGTCTAACGTGTATAAAATAATGATCTGAGGAAGAAAATGTCAAATCTCCCTATCATATACTTATTGCTTTTCTTTTTGTTAATTAGAACAAACCAATCAGTTTTTCTATGTCTTGTTCTTCCCATATGTAAAATACCATTTGTTGGAAAGCAACTGGCTACAGTATTAAGGGAACTTGTAATGCGCTCTGGTATTTCTCGGAATTCTCTGAGTGGGAACAGTCAAAGATGTTGAGTTACCCTTTATATTCTACCATTCAGTAACAAAGCTTACTAAAAGAAAATGTCCATGTGTTATTAGAAATTCAACTTTACAGGAAAACATTCTGAATTCCAGTATTTCAAAACCCTGTTCCATTGATCTTGAGGCTGCTATCTTTTCATCCCTTCCTTTGAAAGGAAACATCGTAAACTGGAGAGAGAGTGATTCCTGCAGCGTGGTCTACATGGTTCAGGCTGAAATTTATTCATTAATTCACTGTTTGTGAAGCATTCATTCTGTGCCAGGCAGTGCTGTGCTTTGGAGGCAGTCAACCTCTCTTGGGAGAGATATTAGTGTAAACTTCTCAGAGATTTTACCCTGGAAACACTTCAGGGTCCCTGAGAACAAAGAACCATGGGGTCACCAGGGAGACAGCACATCTTCTGCTTTGGATGGTCAGGGGAAGGTTAGAGGCAGGTTGGTAAAATGGTACTTTCTAGGCAGAGAACAACATTATGATTCAGACTCAAAGGGATGGGCACAGAGCAGCCTACGGCTTGTTAAACAATTTGGGCTTTTGCAGCTGGGCATGGTGGCTCAGGCCTATAATCCCAGCACTTTGGGAGGACGAGGCGGGTGGATCACTTGAGGTTGGGAGTTTGAGACCAGCCTGGCCAACATGGTGAAACCCTGTCTCTACAAAAAATACAAAAATTAGCCGTATGTGGTGTCAGGCACCTGTAATCCCAGCTACTCAGGAAGCTGAGGTGGGAGAATTGCTAGAATCCGGGAGGCGGAGGCTGCAGTGAGCCTAGATCACGCCACTGCACTCCAGCCTGGGCAACAGAGTGAGAATGCATCTCAAGAAAAACAGAAACAAAAAAACCCCAAAAACCTAAACAAACAAAAAAAGAATTCCAGCTTTTGCTAAAGAAACTTATTTGTGAAACTTATTTTTATTTCGGTAAAGTATACATAAAATTTACCATTTTAACCATTTTTAGGTGTACAGTTTAGTGGCATGAAGTACATTAACACTTTGGTGGAACCGTCTCCACCATCCATCTCCAGAACTTTTTCCATCTTGCAAAACTGAAACTCTGCACCTATTCGCCCATAGCCATCCATTCCCCCTCTCCCCAGACCCTGGCAATCACCATTCTACTTTTCTGTTTCTATGAATTTGACTACTCTAGTATCTCATTTAAAAAAAATCATACAGTATTTGTTATTCTGTAATTGGCTTATTCCACTTAGCATAATGTTCTCAAGGTTCATCCATGTTGTAACATGTGTCAGAATGTCCTTCCTTTAGAGGGTGACCGTATCAGTGTGTTCTCATGCTGCTGATAAAGACATACCTGAGACTGGCTAATTTATAAAGAAAAACAGGTTTCATGGATTCGCAGTCCCACATGGCTGGGGAGGCCTCACAATCACAGCAGGAGGTGAAAGGCACATCTTACATGGTGGCAGGCAAGAGAGAGAATGAGAACCAAGTGAAAGGGGTTTTCCCTTATGAAACCATCAGCTCTTTGAAGCAATTGTGAATGGGAGTTCACTCATGATTTGGCTCTCTGTTTGTCTGTTATTGGTGTACAAGAATGCTTGTGATTTTTGTACATTGATTTTGTATCCTGAGACTTTGCTGAAGTTGCTAATCAGCTTAAGAAGATTTTGGGCTGAGACAATGGGGTTTTCTAGATATACAATCATGTCATCTGCAAACAGGGACAGTTTGACTTCCTCTTTTCCTAATTGAATACCCTTTATTTCCTTCTCCTGCCTGATTGCCCTGACCAGAACTTCCAGCACTATGTTGAATAGGAGCAGTGAGAGAGGGCATCCCTGTCTTGTGCCAGTTTTCAGAGGGAATGCTTCCAGTTTTTGCCCATTCAGTATGATATTGGCTGTGGGTTTGTCGTAGATAGCTCTTATTATTTTGAGATACGTCCCATCAATACCTAATTTATTGAGAGTTTTTAGCATGAAGGGTTGTTGAATTTTGTCAAAGGCCTTTTCTGCATCTATTGAGATAATCATGTGGTTTTTGTCTGTGGTTCTGTTTATATGCTGGATTACACTGGATTACATTTATTGATTTGCGTATGTTGAACCAGCCTTGCATCCCAGGGATGAAGCCCACTTGATTATGGTGGATAAGCTTTTTGATGTGCTGCTGGATTCGGTTTGCCAGTATTTTATTGAGGATTTTTGCATCAATGTTCATCAAGGATATTGGTCTGAAATTCTCTTTTTTGGTTATGTCTCTGCCAGGCTTTGGTATCAGGATGATGCTGGCTTCATAAAATGTGTTAGGGAGGATTCCTTCTTTTTCTATCAATTGGAATAGTTTCAGAAGGAATGGTACCAGTTCCTCCTTGTACCTCTGGTAGATTTCCTTCAGCTGTGAATCCATCAGGTCCTGGACTCTTTTTGGTTGGTAAGCTATTGATTATTGCCACAATTTCAGAAACTGTTATTGGTCTATTCAGAGATTCAACTTCTTCCTGATTTAGTCTTGGGAGGGTGTATTTGTTGAGGAATTTATCCATTTAAATCATGAGTGAACTCCCATTCACAATTGCTTCAAAGAGAATAAAATACCTAGGAATCGAACTTACAAGGGATGTGAAGGACCTCTTCAAGGAGAACTACAAACCACTGCTCAATGAAATAAAAGAGGATACAAACAAATGGAAGAACATTCCATGCTCATGGGTTGGAAGAATCAATATCGTGAAAATGGCCATACTGCCCAAGGTAATTTATAGATTCAATGGCATCCCCATCAAGCTACCAATGGCTTTCTTCACAGAAGTGGAAAAAACTACTTTAAAGTTCATATGGAACCAAAAAAGAGCCCGCATCGCCAAGTCAATCCTAAGCCAAAAGAACAAAGCTGGAGGCATCACGCTGCCTGACTTCAAACTATACTATAAGGCTACAGTAACCAAAACAGCATGGTACTGGTACCACAACAGAGACATAGATCAATGGAACAGAACAGAGCCCTCAGAAATGATGCCGCATAGCTACAACTATCTGATCTTTGACAAACCTGACAAAAACAAGCAATGGGGAAAGGATTCCCTATTTAATAAATGGTGCTGGGAAAACTGGCTAGCCATAGGTAGAAAGGTGAAACTGGATCCCTTCCTTACACCTTATACAAAAATTAATTCAAGATGGATTAAAGACTTACATGTTAGACCTAAAACCATTAAAATCCTACAAGAAAACCTAGGCAATACCATTCAGGACATAGGCGTGGGCAAGGACTTCATGTCTAAAACACCAAAAGCAATGGCAACAAAAGCCAAAATTGACAAATGGGATCTAATTAAACTAAAGAGCTTCTGCACAGCAAAAGAAACTACCATCAGAGTGAACAGGCAACCTACAGAATGGGAGAAAATTTTTGCAACCTACTCATCTGACAAAGGGCTAATATCCAGAATCTACAATGAACTCAAACAAATTTACAAGAAAAAAAAAACAACCCCATCAAAAAGTGGGCAAAGGACATGAACAGACACTTCTCAAAAGAAGACATTTATGCAGCCAAAAAACACATGAAGAAATGCTCATCATCACTGGCCATCAGAGAAATGCAAATCAAAACCACAATGAGATACCATCTCACACCAGTTAGAATGGCCATCATTAAAAAAGCAGGAAACAACAGGTGCTGGAGAGGATGTGGAGAAATAGGAACACTTTTACACTGTTGGTGGGACTGTAAACTAGTTCAACCATTGTGGAAGTCAGTGTGGCGATTCCTCAGGGATCTAGAACTAGAAATACCATTTGACCCAGCCATCCCATTACTGGGTATATACCCAAAGGACTATAAATCATGCTGCTATAAAGACACATGCACACGTATGTTTATTGCGGCAGTATTCACAATAGCAAAGACTTGGAACCAACCCAAATGTCCAACAACGATAGACTGGATTAAGAAAATGTGGCACATATACACCATGGAATACTATGCAGCCATAAAAAATGATGAGTTCGTGTCCTTTGTAGGGACATGGATGAAACTGGAAAACATCATTCTCAGTAAACTATCGCAAGGACAAAAAACCAAACACCTCATGTTCTCACTCATAGGTGGGAATTGAACAATGAGAACACATGGACACAGGAAGGGGAACATCACACTCCGGGGACTGTTGTAGGGTGGGGGGAGGGGGGAGGGACAGCATTAGGAGATATACCTAATGCTAAATGACAAGTTAATGGGTACAGGAAATCAACATGGCACATGGATACATATGTAACAAACCTGCACATTGTGCACATGTACCCTAAAACCTAAAGTATAAAAAAAAAAAAAAAAAAACCATCAGCTCTCGTGAGACTTATTCATTACCATGAGAACAGTATGGGGGAAACTGCCCCCATGATTCAGTCATCTCCAACCAGGTCCTTCCTACAACATGTGGGAATTATGGGAGCTACAATTCAAGATGAAATTCAGGTGGGGACACAGCCAAACCATTTCAGTAACTAATACTTCATTGTATTTATATGTCACATTTTGTTTATCATGGTCACTTGGGTTACTTCCACCTTTTTGTTATTGTGAATAATGCTGCTGTAAACAAGGGTGGACAAATCTCTCTTCAGTTTCTTGCTTTCAATTCCTTTGGCTATGTACCCAGAAGTGAAACTGCTAGATCATATGGTAGTTCCACGGTTTATTTTTTGGAAGAACTGCCATACTTTTGTCTGCTTTCCAAGTGAAGCTTGCTTTATATATATATATATTTTTATTATACTTTAAGTTCTAGGGTACATGTGCACAACGCGCAGTTTTGTTACACATGTATACATGTGCCATGTTGGTGTGCTGCACCCATTAACTCGTCATTTACAGTAGGTATATCTCCTAATGCTATCCCAGAGAGACAGACTAATCCGCTTGGTTTAGAGGACTCATTTCCTGCTCTGAGGAGAATGGAAAAGGGGGGAAAGGCTGGATTTGAGCTGTTGTGCAAACAGATTAGAGATGGAGATGTGATCAGAGGCTGTCTGTTGTGGAAGAGGACAGAAGATGAATTGCAGAGATTTTTAGGCAAGTACAGTCAAGTGCTTAATGATGTTGGTGATACGGCATCACCAATAACTAGTCTCTGACATGGAGGAAAATTAAAAATAGAATAAATCCTAAATTATTGAGTTAACTGGGAAGGGATGGAGAATGGAATAGCACAAGAAGTGAGAGGAAGGGAGGAAGAAGGGGTAAAAAGAGTAGTGGGAAAGAGAAGGATGGGGGATTCAAGGAGAAAGGAAAAAAGACCTGGCAAAAAATGATCCCATGTACACGAGAAGATCATGTTTATGAAAAGATGATCATTTGGGCTTGTATGTAACAACAAATGCAGTTAAAAAGGTGTCCTTTAGACGTGGTGGAGAAAGTCAGGACAAGAAAGACATAGACAACTAGCTGGTTACCAGCACCAGCTAGTTGAACCACTTTTGTCAATGTGACTTAAATGAATTCGCGATTTAACTGAGCACAAAGATTTCACTGGTTTTGGGTGTGAATGCAACACAAACTTTTTGTTTCAGAGATTAGGGATAGGAATTCACATTCTAAAAGAATTCATGAATGCTCCATCACGAAAGTAAGAAAATTAATGCTTACAATTTGGAACAACGGGCTTCATGAATTTGAGCTGAGAAAACCCTAAGATTAGCTATACAGTCCAGGAGCCACCATATTTAGGAAAACACAGGGCTGTCAGCGTATGTTTGTAAGAACAGTTAGAATGAAGATTATCTTCCTGAAGATACTGAAGAGCAAGAGGCAAAGAGCACCAAATGAATTCAAAACTATTTCCAGTGCACACACTGCAGGAAACCTCATTTAGTCATATTTTAGAATGGATATGCTATGCAAACAAGTATAATTTTTGTGCAAGACAATTCTGCATCTATTCAGTGTGTCTGGATGAAGTTTTTGAAACACACTGAATAAAATATATTGAATAGATTTTAATGTCAGTGAAAGGGGCTGGATTGAAGTACCTAGACTCATTTGTGTGCTTTGCTAGGGAAACCTCTTTGCTAAGTAAGTTCCTCTAACCTTGACCTTGAGGGAGCTAAGCTGGTTCAGAGGAGGAATCAGTGGTTTTCTAGCTGTGATCAGATTTAAGTTTTCTTTAGTCTGTTCCCTACAGACATTTAAATAGTAGTGGTTTTTCTTACAATAGTCGCTGGGAAACAATAACTAATTATGTGAAAACTTCATACCATTTGCTCCTCTAATGCTGTTTTTATGTGACCTTCTCATTTGTAATTTGACATCTTTTGGAGGTGAAATATCTCTGGCTGTAAAACTCTTCCATTTGTATAGAAGCTTGTCTTTAATCCCCAGTAGCCGTTCTTAATTCCCTTGGGCAATTTGGGTCAACCTTTTGTATCTTGGTATTCATGTGGGAAGAAGGCTGTTTACTTAACAGGGTTTAGACATGGGGAAAGAAATGACCACTCCCAGTCTAGGGCCTTATGCTAATTTGTAACCTATCCACATATCCCTATGCTCTTCCCTTTTTTCTACTCTTCTTTATGTAATGTGTACCTGTGTTTACATTAATATCTGTGAATAATTTCTAGCCTATTGTGCACATGGTCCACCCCTCCTCCCGCAGATAGATTAGATTATAAATGATAATCTCTGGGATGACAGAAAGGGCACTTTTGTTTCTTTAAAAATACCCCCTTTCCTCCAAAATCATCACAGACAGGTTTGACTCTGCAGTGAATACCCATTAGTGCATTTGGCTGAATGAGGTCCAAAAAAGTAACCATAGTAAAACATTCCTGGACAGACAAAGGCATTTTCCACAGGATCACATTAGGGAGGCTTGGCAGATGCCATGTGATAAACGAAAACAGTGATTTCTGCTCACGACAATTTTGCAAGCCTTAAAGCCAAATTTCCAACTGTAGTTTTTCATTTTCCATCTCTTTGAATAATAGGATTGTTTCTAATTTAGGCAAAATTGGCCTAAATCTGGTATTTAGGCAAAATCTGGTATTTAGGCAAGCCTAAAGAGTTCTGTTACTGTTACAAATGGACATCAGTCTCAGAAATGATAAACAACTCAAAGTATTTTAGTTGTCTTTAGTTTATGACATGATAGGAGTGATTTTTTCCTCCATGACATCCCAGAGAATTTTATTGGAAGAACAATCAAATGTGATGTTTCAGATAAATAACAAAGGTTTATGTTAGTCATGCCATAAAGTACTCTGCATCTTTCCTTCTGACATCTGAATCTCTGTAAGTTACACAAATAAGTGTTCCTTCTGCATGATGCATAGAAATCCACCCACCCTCCCCCTAAACCTGCACTCATGTAGATTTTTAATTTAAAAATGTGAATGGAAAAGTTATTTTTCTGGAATTCTAGAGTTCACGAGATTGTTTGCTTGAAATTGTCAACTCTACCTGAAATCTTACAATTTTGCCGATTTTCGTCATGTTTTAAGGATAGGCCACACAGGATATATTAGCACACATCACTCTCAAATAATTAATGGACTACTTTATAAAATTGCTCCAGATTATTAAAAATCCAAAGCATTGCCCCAAAGTATAGGTCTCTCATGCCTAAGCAATCATCTTTAGCTGCAGTTGCCATTTTTGACTGACATATAAAAGTTAAAATTGAATTCATTTCTAATATACACTGTATACTCATTGAGTTATGTGAACAAATGGGAGAGCTAATTGAAATGATTAAGTAACACTAAGAAATGAAGAAACATGAAAAATACAATATGATTGGACACTGCCAAAACAATCAATACTAGACTGAGCTGACACTGAAAAATGTGGTCTAGTTTTAAAATTATCAGTGATGAAGCCTCTCATTATGCTACAAATACACCTGCAGTGTTCCAGTTAAAATTTGGAAATCCCAGGGCTGTTTGTCATTCTGTATGAAGATGACGACAGGACTAACAGATCTGGACTCTCTAAGAAAAGTCCTTTAGAGAAGTGAGGTTTCATTTTTGTTAGGTTGCATCATTATTATCCTTCAGTATTAAGTTCTGTAGGGTGTAGGTTATGGGAAGGTTTTTTTTGGCGAAAAAGTTGGTGTGAAAATGTTCATCAGTGAGATGTCTGGAGCTTCCTGACAGCACTTTACAGGGTTGGGTGTTTGAGATGCATATCAGAACCGCGTTCCCTGAGATTACATTGATATTTAATGGAAGATTCTCCATAGCCTTGCTTGGAGGAAATTAAGCTGGCCACCATCACCATTCCCTACTCTAAATTTTGCCACTTTCAGTAGAGGAGGGTGTTCAGACATGTTGTTCTTTGTGTCTCTGTTGGGGATTTTGGAGTCAGAATTTTGATCCCAAGCTCTTTCTTGCTTTGGTTATATGGTTTTTCAAACCTTGAAGGAAAAGAATGGAAAGATTTGATAATGAATGTACTTCAGTTTAACATCTACATTAATTTGCTATGTCAAATTAATATTATAAGTTTTTAAGGATATACCTGTTATGTTTCTTAACACCATCATTATACAAACAAATCTCTGTTGAGAAAGAGTAGAAAAGAGTAAAAGTGTAGAAATATGGTAATAATAATACCTGCCATTTCTTGAGCGATTAATCTCCTTGTGCATTAGTTTCTTGTCTATAAAATGAGGAAGATATTAGTAACTACATGATTAAGTGAGAAAATACACATAAAGTGTTTATGTAGCTTATATGTTATAGCTAATACTCAATAAAGATCCAATACAGCTAGGTACCAGGTATGCTAAGCATCCTCCACAAATCACCTCTTCTGTCCATGAACACAAGTCTATCAGGGAAGTATTTTCAGCTTCTTTGTTGTCGATGAGGAGACTGACACATAGGGAAATTAAATAATCTCATGAGGTCACAGAACAAGTAACTCTCCTAGAATTTGAAGTTTGATTTGTCTGACTCATGTTTTCAACTCTTTCACTAGTTCAGTCATTTGTTTTCATTGCTATATTGATTTCCAAATAAGGATTGGGATTACTACCTCCATTAGATTGCACTGAAAAGGCAATATAATAAGGATATCCTTAACTAATACTTCGAAATAAATTATAAATCAAGTTGATTATATTTGATTTATCAAAATTAATGTTTTATGGTTATAGAACATGACAAGTTTATTTTCACTTTGGGGACTTTTGTTTTCTCACAAACTGTTGAAATTAGCTCATTCAATTAATAATATATTGGCTTTCATTGTTACATTTTTATGTAACAATCAGGTAATGATCACATAATGATTATGTACTGATTATGCAATTATTAAACAAAAGAACCCTAATAACATTTGCAATCTTCGTACTACAAATACTACTAACTTCAATTTCTCATTCTTATATTCAACTATTTGATACAGATATATTTTTATACAATTTAAAGGGTTAAGCACAAAGACCACCATTACTGATTCATTTGGTATTCATTTTAAGACCTTTAATCATGATGCATTAATTTGGTATAAATGTGGATATATTATTTCTTTACAATTCCATTGGAATTTACCAGTTAAATTGTCTAGTATAATTTCAACATCTTCTCAAATATGCATCAGAGTGTAAGGTTTTGGTTATGAAACTTCCAAAGGTGAGGAAAGAGCCAAAGCATTTTTTTCTTTTCACAGGGGATATTGTAATACCCAGTGGAAGGATGGGGTCATGGACGTCATGAAAAAGCCAGGGTAAAACTATCCACAGTTAATAATGCAGAAAAACATACTATAGTGTGTTTGATTTAAAATTCCTGGGGTTTAATGTACAAAGCTTTAGAACCAGTCCGATCCATGCAAGACAAAGTCAACCAGCCTGCTGTTTGGCTTTGTAAATGGCTGAGATGTAACTTAAGAGAGGGAAGCTTTTGATTGTAAATAACCTCCCAGCCTTCATGCTGCTCTGACCTCTGACATGGCCACTTGGCCATTCTACAATTTAAATTTTACATCTGTGCTATAAGTAAAACATTGGCAACTAATATCTAATAATAACAGTAACAAAGTAGAATACACAATCCAAGACAAGCTGTCTTGAAAGGACAAATGAAGACATCGCAGCATCCCCATTTGCTGAGAGCCATCACAGAAATCATAGGAAGCCAGCAAGATGTCTATTCTGAAACATGTCTACTTGTCCTGATACCTTTAAGCATAAAATACTTCTACATTCTCTATGCAAATGAAACACACCCCTAGGCATATACAATGGACAGGGAAATTTAATTTTATACTAGGGGAATGAAGAGATGGGATAGGAAGATAAATATCAAATTGCTGCTTTGAGCTTTTTATAGTAATTCCTCTCTCCTCCCTTTGTGCCGTTCCTGACCTTTAGTGGACTGAGTCTTCTCCATCATCGTTAGAACCTTCTGCTTTTAACCCATGTCAATGGCTTCCTAAGTTAGGGTACAAACCCCAGGACCACAAACCCAAGAATGTTTATCTAGATTACTTTTCAAAATACAATATAGTTTGAGCATTCTAAATCTGAAAATCCAAAATTCTCTACAATTCAAAACGTTCTGATCACCACTGACATGACACTCAAAGGAAATGCCCATTGGAGCTTTTCAGATTTCGGATTTTCAGGTTTGGAGTGCTCAATCAGGTAAGTATAATGCAAATATGCCAAAATTCCCCCCACAATAAAAGGCCAAAAATCTGAAACACATTCGGTCCCAAGCTTTTGAGATAAGGAATACTCAACCTGCCATATAATGAATAGTAAATAGCATGCAATGGTGTAAAATGTAAAAGTTACTTTTGTATGAAGACAAAAAATACAATTTATTAGAGAAGACTCATTTGAGCTCTGATGTTTAGCAGTTGCTGTCTCTAGATCACAAATTAAATCATGGTATTAAAATCATTATGGGGCCAGTTTCTAAGCCTTTCTATGTGCACTTGCGTTCCTGTGTGGGTTTAGTTAACCAATGAGAAAAGGTTGGAGTTCTTTACTGGTGTTTGTATTATCTGTTGATTGTTTTCCTTAGTGCTTTTTCCAGTCCAGATTTAGAAGCTCGAGAATGAGGACCACCATTTCCACCGCTACCACAGGCTCTTGGAGCCTCATTGACATTTCCAGGAGAATAAAGAGCATACTACTGGAGAGGCTCTAGCATTTGTTCAATATCTGAATACCATTATTCTATGTTTCCAAGATTCTAATTCTACTCCTTGCTCTGATGCATGCAATTAACTCATTGGAAAATGGTCTTTCTTGACATGAGTGCTGAGTATAGAATGTAAAAGTTTCTGATCACAAACTTTGATGAATACAGGGGTGATTTCACTTCCTCTCCTGTATTTCTCCACTTGCAATTGTCAGTTATTATTTTTAACACAAGTAAGCTTCCTATTTATCCTGATTATAATGATGTTGTAGGGCTCTGTTTTGCACTTTCATGCCTATTTTAGGAACGGATAGGATAGAGACAGTTAAATCCAGTGACAATTACTGCAACCCTCCCGGGAGTATTCTGGGAAGAGGTGCTATATAAACACAAAGCATTCTGCAAAAATGGTTGTATTCACCCTCCTAACATCTCATGAGGTGGATGCACTGTGAACATTGTTAATATAAAGCTGCTAGTGCCACAAATAGAACAGAGATGATTTTCTCTCCCTGCATGAGGAATGACACCATTTTCCTCACATTTCTTAAGAGGAATTATCCATTGGATTGCTTTGTGAATGGCAGCCTTGCATGTATTTGTCTGATTGTTCACACTTGTAACCAAAAGACTTGCTTGAGACAAAAAGCAATATCCTGGGCTTAAAACTTTATATGTGTACAGGTGCTTCCCACTGCAAACCAAATTGGAAAAGGCTAACATGGGATGCTAAAATAAAAATGAGTAGAATTGTTTATTAGAGAAGAGCATCTGTTGAACAATGCTATGAACACCTGTTACCTCTGGACGATCATGCCTTCTAATTGCAGGTCCTTGGCATTACTCATCACTGCCTTAAACATTTTAATCAAGATTATACTGTAACAACATGAATTTTATCTCAGCAATAATGATCAGAAATGGTAGACAATGTAATTGAATCTATTATCAATCACTGAAGGAGGAATTGACTCTTCTGTAAGGCCAATCCCCTTGGCAGATCATGTAAAAAAATATTACTGGTCTGCCCCAGTGAAATGTCAGAGCATCCCTAGAGGGCAATCCTGGTAGCATCAGAAAGAGTACATAAAGAGATATAAAGTACAAGCTGCTCATAAAGCATTATCCAGAAGCTATCTGAAAAGAGAAATTCAACAAAAGGGATATTTTCATTGGAAAATATCCTCTTCTTCAGGGTTGATATAGAATGCAGGATTTTAAAATAAAGTCCATATCCAGGGTGGTAGATATACTGCCTAATTATTAGATGTGCTAATTAAGAATGTCATTATGTGATTTGATAGTATTTTATTTGGTATGTTTAATTTTTAGGTTCATCATCTATTGAAAGCCATGTTAACATTTTTGGTTATTAAAATGTGCACACATGACCAGCTGCACATTGACTGGGGCTAGGCTTGTATTCCTAACCCACTGAAAAGTCACAAGTACTTTAGTTGAAAAGCTCTCTGGCAGGGAGTGGTGGCTCATGCCTGTAATACCAGCACTTTGGGAGATCGAGGTGGGTGGATCACTTAAGTCCAGGAGTTCGAGACCAGCCTGGCCAACATGGTGAAACTCCATCTCTACTAAAAATACAAAAATTAGCTGGGCATGGTGGCACGTGCCTGTAGTCCCAGCTACTTGGGTGCCTGAAGCAGGAGAATCGCTTGAACCCAGGGGGCAGAGGTTGCAGTGAGCCAAGATCGCACCACTACACTCCAGCCTGGGCGACAGAGTGAGACAAGAGTGAGATGAGAGTGAGACAAGAGTGAGATGAGAGTGAGACAAGAGTGAGATGAGAGTGGGACGGGGGGGGCGGTGGGGAGGGAGAGAGGGAGAGAGAGAGAGAGACAAGAGGGAGAGATGAGAGACAGGAGAGAGAAAGGAGAGAGAGGGGAGAGAGACAGAGAGAGATAACAGAGAGATGAGATGAGAGAGACAGAGATGAGACGAGAGAGAGCGAGATGAGAGAGAGAGAGAGAGAGAGACGAGAGAGAAGGAAAGAAGGAGGGAAGGAAGGAAGGAAGGAAGGCAGGCAGGCAGGCAGGCAGGCTTTCTGCAAGAGGAACACAATTTTTTAATTTGTAGAGTTAAGGAGTAAACTGATTTTCTTTACAGAATATTTTGCGTTGTTCTATTTGCTGCATTTTTCAGAGTCCTCCTTTCAGCCTCTCACTGGACTGGACACCAGCCTGGTAGACAGAAAGTTTAGAAAATAAAATTGATCATAGAGAGATCTGACTTCTGTCTTTGTTTCACTGCTAAATTAAGGTTAAGCAAAACTAAAGACAGAAACAGCAATCTTAAAATTGTCTTAAATAAACTGGTTAATTTTATATTATAGGCAAAGAAAGGGGACATTTTCAGATCTTGGAGATAATAATTGGCTAATAGAACATTTTACCCACACTTCTGTTTGTACATTCCTCAATTTATAGACTAAACATGTATTTACGTACACAGTGGACTCCTGTGTGCTACCAGGAACTGTGTTATGCTTAGCCCAACTTACTATTAAATCTTCAAAGTGCTTTCAGAGGAATTGTTTTTCTCTCCATTTTATAAATGAGGACATAGATATTTGGAGAGGTCATCCCATGATATTTTAGGTCCTAAGTAACAGAGTTCGATTTGAACCCAAGTTTGACTCCAAAGTCTATGCTTTTTTTTTTTTTTTTTTTTTTTTTTTTTGGTATTCTACCAGTGTGGACTGAGCTGTTTGCCAAACATTTGTTTAGATTGTACCTGTGAGACTGTAACTTGTAAAGGTGACAGAGGCAACATGGAGAAGCAAAAGCCACTGAGAAAAGTTTTTACCACTTATGGTTTCTAAGAGAAGGGGACACACCAGCCACGAGGAAGCACCTGGCTCGTTAAGGAGGCAGAAGAAGGGAGGAGAAAACAGGGTCCAGCTCCTTTATTGTGTTTTCATGGGAAGGAAGGGGCCAGGCAGGTGAAGCAGCTGAGCAGGTTTAAAACTGGCTAGTCTGAATAATTTCAATGAGCTCTGAGCTATCAAACAGTGACAGGGGAGGCATCCTTGGTCATCCAGTACCTGGCACTGGAGTGATTTAGGGCAGGGAAATATTGCCTTGCTGTGTGAGTTAGATGAAGGAGGTGGCTGGCGGTGTGAGCTTTGGAGCGGTTGGTTTGTACAGGGCAGGTGTGTTCACAGGCGAGTTGTTTACTGTCTGTAGGAATTAGCTCTGGGAGGGGCAATCTCTGCAGGATTAGTAAGATGCTCCAAAATGTCAAAGCCTCATAAGACACAGAAAATAAAAAGCATAATCAATACCCTGTTGTTTGAAAAAGAAAACTGTCTTTGGTGTAAGTTTGATAAATGTTGCAAACTTTGTACTTGGCATGAATATTTATAATACCTATTAGCATAGTTAAGGTTGCATGAAAGTCTTACAGTGAAGGAACATTTTTTAACACTTTAACCCAGAGTTTCTTATATTGATTTGAACATTTACAGCCAACTCTTATTAACATTAGCAGAACATTAATGTTATAAAAGCATAGTTTGGTAAATACCTTCCTTAACCAACTTTTCACGTATTTTAAATTAGGTGATTTATATAAATCTGTGATTGAACATTAAGCAAAACATATCCTCTACACATTTTATGCATTGAAAATAATCTATAATGTTGCAAAAAACATGCCATATGCATTGGGATATTTCTGAACAATTCTAACAGAATCTTTCCCCATGCAATGAAATGCATGAATACATAATCAACAATTTCCAAAATGGAATCTTCTGAAAGACATTTACTATGCAAACCACTCTTTCTCACAGACACAGAGTATGTGTGCAAATCAATATTGTTCACCTACTTATAGCAATTTCTATCATGCTAACTCCTATATCTGCTTAAAAAGATAGGAAAATGATTCTTAAGTTTAAGAACATCCAAAACCTGGCTATTGAGGATTCAGAATCATGCATTGCTCGAAATAACTTTTGCCTAAATTGGACCTTCTACATATGCAATGAGACCTGATTCTGTATTATTTCATGTACTGCTAAGCCTGTGTTTTTGCCAGTGAATAATTATTTTGAGTTATTAGAGGGAAAATGAAGCGTAACATTTGCATGATTTCCCTCAAACTACAGAATTGAGTGGACAATTTACAATTAAAAGGGAAAAAAAATCATCACACAAAATATTGAGTTCTGAAGACAAAGAAATGATATTGTTTCCTTTTCTCTTCTTCCCAAGTCTTGCTGACCCAATTATTAATTTTCCAATAGTGTCATATGTCATTCAAATGGCAAGGTACTGGCATGACTTTTAGTTCCTTCAGAGTATCAGGGAGAGGGATGCCATCTTCAAATCTAAAATAATCCCGCTTCAAGGGGGAAATGGAGTGTGGGGAAGTTGATTACCTATTTGGAGTTAAATTGGAGTTGAGAGAACTTTCTTCTTGTCATGCCTTTCCCCAAAGAAGTCTGTTCATGGTGGATAAAAGTGAGGGCTCACTTAATTAGCTCATGTACTCATTCAATAAATATTTATTATGGGCCAACATATACTAGGTACATGATGGAAAACAAAGAAATTCCCTGTGCTATGGAACAAATTTTGAAGTGGAGACAAGTAATAAATAATTAAGCAGGAAAATAAACGTGAAAACATATAGGAATAAATGGCACACAGAAAGCACTTCGATGTGATGGCAAGTGACTTATTAGCTACTCTAGTTTCAGTGGTTGAGGAAAGTCTCTATAAGGATATGATTATTTAGACTAAGTAAGAAGGAGCTAGGAAGAACATTCCTCCTGAATTTTTTTTCAAAGTACAAACACTGAGCAAGATCTTTTTTTACCCCTGAGATGAAGTCTCACTCTTGTCAACCAGGCTGCAGTTCAATGGTGAGATCTCGGCTCACAGCAACCTCCGCCTCCCAGGTTCAAATGATTCTCCTGCCTCAGCCTCCCAAGTAGCTGAGATTACAGGTGCCTGCCACCACTGGGCAAGATTCTTTATCATGTGAATGATACTGCGGTGTAAACACCAATTAAAATAAAATTTATGGTGTTTGGAGATGAAAATCAAGCTAATATGATGTTTAGAAAACAGTCCCCACAAGAACAATTTATTGGGATGTTGATGATTCTCTTTGCACTTTGAGTTTTCTGTATAATATAGTTTTTAGTTATCCTTTTTCATTCTTGCTTTCAAAGGTAGTTGTTACATACCCATCTTCAAATGCTTAAGAGTGAGTTTGTTTCCTTCAATTTAGGAGTTTAGGAATCTGTGACCATCTATGTCCTTTATAGCAATGATTCTCAAATTAGGTAGCATCTTGCTCACTTAGGAAATTTGTGAAAATATGAATAGCTCATGTGTACCCCCTGTGATTCTACTAAGGACTATATTTCAGTGTATAGGACTCTGGGCTTTTACTAAGAGATTGTTTGCTATGTTTCTCTGAATTACCCTCAAATTGAGAGAGCCACACAGCAGGTCAGGAGAGCTTGGGCTATGGGTAGCTGCGTGAAGAGAAAGCAGTTCTGTTAGAAAGGAGAGCGACTCTCGAATAAACCTGGTTATTGTGCTAAGTTAAGGGGGATCCACTGCTTCAGTTCTCCTCTAGAGGGATTAATGGAGGTCACAGGTCCTTCAGACATGACACAGAGGCCTGTTGGATGAGGCTTTGGGCTCCCATGTTTTCATAGAAACATTCTTCTTTTGACTGTTTTATATTTTGTGGTTACATGTATGACTTAACTAAGTTAAAGATTCTGCTTCTAAACAGATTAAACACCACTGAGCTATGTGGTGAAGAAAGAACCAGGAACGATTATTTCTGAAGACCCACTGAGGTCAGATTCATAAATAAGATTCTAGATACCAGAAATCATAGGTGAGAACCTGGGAGCCAGGCTAAATCTCCACTGGATCTTAGCCAAAAGGCTGAGAAGTGATCAGGCTAAATCTCTAGGTCAGGCTTGATGATGCTTGGTTAAGACATCGAATGCACAGTTATGTTTTCTTTGCACAGAAAAAGGTAAAAAGGGTAAAATTTGACTAATTGTAATAGTAATTCCCATTTATTAAGAAACCATGACATTTCAGGATTGCAAACTTTATGCAATTTATTCCACATAATGAATTATTGAGGAAGATATTTTCACTTTCCAAGTGTGTAAACTTGAGTTTTAAAATATTAAATGACTTGTCCAAAGTCCCCTGGTAGATCAAGAACCTAAACTGAGGTCTGTGTGGTTCCAGAGCTCGTATTCTTAATCACAGCCTTCAATCAGAGCCTACCTTAGAAAAACAGAGCTCTTTGCCTGATTTCAGTGGTGAGAATTACAGAAAAGGTGATGAAACCATCATGATACTTATCTCCTTACCATCATGATACTTATCTCGTTTCCATCGTAACTTCTGTGTAGTTTGAAAATTAGTCTAGATGGGCCAGGCGCGGTGGCTCACGCCTGTAATCCCAGCACGTTGGGAGGTCGAGGTGGGTGGATCACGAGGTCAGGAGATTGAGACCATCCTGGCCAACATGGTGAAACCCTGTCTCTACTAAAAATACAAAAATTAGCCAGGCACGGTGGTGTACAGCTGTAGTCCCAGTTACTCAGGAGACTGAGGCAGGAGAATCACTTGAATCTGAGAGTCAGAGGTTGCAGTGACCTGAGATTATGCCACTGCACTCCAGCCTGGGTGACAGAGCAAGACTCTGTCTCAAAAAACAAAACAAAACAAAATTAGTTTAGATGAACCATCTCTAATAAAGATAAGAAGATGGAGAAAGAGAATACTTCTTTATTCTCCATCTATCTCAGATTCTAAGAGGAGTCCTTGCTTGAGGAAAAAGGAAGCAATGTAAAAAAAATCAGAGCAGACAAGCGACCTGTCAGTCAGATAATGCCAGGAGAAGAATGGCGATGGGCACATTGAAGCATGAACAAATCAAAGATTTAGAAGTCCTTCCAATTTTACCAAGACATTCCAAACCAAACCCATTAATTTAACCTACTCTTTGTGCTTTTACCTTGTTATTGCTCCTAAACCAGAAGAAAATATTCAGTTGCTTCCAGTGATTTACACTTTGCTGTGAATGCTTTTAAAACTGAAACTGTCCCAGCCAGAAATCATGGAGGTCTGCTTCCAAAAATGTCTGGGGCCAAATAAAGACCCATTCAAGTGTGTCAAGAGTTTCTGACTTCTTACCGTCACAATCCCCACATGGGTAGCTTCATCTGTCATTCTGATTTAATAATTTATTTAGGGCAATCTCATATACTATCGTCATGGTGAGTCCAAATACAACCAAAACTTCATTTTCCTCTAATGACTGTATAACTGTATTTTTAGATTTAGGCACATTTAGAGAGAGTCTTATCATGTATTACTGATTTTTTTCTCCAATCCAAAATTAAATGTAATAATGCTCTAACTGCATCAGATGCTATCAAGAGGAATGTGTACATTAGTTTCTTCCTTTGGAAACAGGAATTTTCTGGTACATGTTTGTTTGAATATCAATCGGCACAAATCAAATATCCAAAATGTGTAATATACTTAGTGATAAAAATACCTAACTGGGGTTGTGGGCTTCAGCAAATAAATAAAGCTTTTCATTGGCCAGATTCCAGCCTTCAGTGGGTGGAAACTGGTAATGTAATTGAGAACTAAATAGCATTGGAGTCTATGGTTTTTCTCATTCAAGTCTTGGCTTACCTGCTGACAGTCAATTTTTGTGCCACATAACCTAATTTTTCTCAGACAAAAGATAGCAAATCTGATGGCTAACCTTTTTCCTGGAAGGGTATGTAAGAAAACTGTTTATATAGAATCTGGTGTCTGGCAACGTTTTTAACTGATGCTTGTCAATGACTCAACAGTAAGAAGTGAGACTCAAAACAACCTCAGGGATAATCTCATGTCTAGAGCATTAAATTGTATTACAGATATTCTGAGGACAGAAATAATAAACTGCCCCATTATATAAGGGATCCATTTTCCTTGGGGAACATCAGGAATGAAAAGATTCCTATGCCACATTGTTTTCAACACCAGTTTCTATGTCATTTATGAATTGGCCAATTCTTTTTATAAAGGGCCAGATCATGACTTTTTTTTTTTTTTTTTTGGTGTTGCAGGCCACATATAGTTTTTATCTCATCTTTCTCTCTTTTCCTCCCTCCCTTCCTTCCTTTCTTCCCTCTTAAAAATGTGAAATCATTCTTAGCTCAAGGGTCATATAAAAACAGTCTGTTGAGCTCTTAATCCTATTTACTTTTTAGGGGTATTAGGTCCTAACAGCACTCGGCCTAGAAAACTGCTCAGTCAAAAAGCTAAGACAGGGTGAGGATGCAAATGTGATTGATGAGGTTTATAATTAAGAAGGGATTAGCTTCAAAATTCTGGATGACTGAATGCCCACCAGATGTTTCTATTTTCTCTACCTACTTAGCTGTGACTATGACTTAGGCAGACCAGAGAGATGAAACACTTCTGGGCCCACCCATTGTATTTTTGCTGTCATGCAAAAACTCTCTGAATGAAAGGCCAGTATTGGAGTGGGCAGAATTGTATTCTCAGTTCTCCATTCTTTCCAATAACCTTAATTAAAAAATATGATAAATTTATGCCTCCCCCAACCCCACCTTATGGAATGTGCTACAGAAATGTAGCTGAAACTTCTAATCAGAGGCCAGGCTAAGAATGTGGACTGGTCACTGTTCTCAGCCTCATGGTTTGATTGATGATATATTTGTCCATTTTGAAGAACAACAGAAATGATGTGTAGGTTAACTAGTTTGAATTATCTGTCTCCTTCTGCATTTGTACAGATATCTGAGTTGGCTGTGATAGAAACAAAGAAATAATATCTTTAAGTTACCTACATTTCTGGGCTTTTTTTTACATAAGAATAATTTCAATTACGTTGTTGGTCCTTATAATACCTGACTTACCAAAGGATCACTTTTCGAAACAGTATTAGTCACCAAACGAACCATTCACGAAATGAAGAATGGTTAAGTTCCTTGAAGCTAAACATTAAAGGCCAGAATGGGGCCAACACTAATAGTTTGCTAACTCTGCAAGAAAGAACACAAGGAATATAGAAAAATCATAGTTTTGAAAAATAAAAAAAACAGTATGATTGAAGAATATGCAAAGGTTCTCATTTTAAAAATATTTTATATTCAGAAAATGCCATAAGAAATAAATTTATATTTTCCCACCAAGAAGTTGGATATCTGTTAGGGCATTTGATGCTTTTCTTTTTTAGAACTTGCATGCCAACAAGTATATTGAGTGCAGATTTTAACTTACCATAAAAATCTTTGGGTTAAAGATATTGGAGAGTAGGATAAGGGCATAGCTACCATCCAAATACGGATGTTAGGGTGCCAGCCAGATGGCATTACTTTGATACCTCCCTTCCTGATTTTTGGATCAAATCCCCTTTCCCAGCAGATGTGAATAGACATCATAATACTGTTAACATTCTCAGCTTGGTAATAAAAGACAGCCTTGAAATTCAAGTAGCCCTTTGCCTCTGCATCAAACTTAGCTCTCAAATACCTTCTTGATAGTAAACATAATGTTGAATAATTCACACCATGTGACTGAACCTACTTGGGGTGACACAGAGGGGCAGAGCTGTATGACAAAAGTTAAATCAGAAAGTAGAGATATAAAATGATAAATAATATTTCCTTGTAAACACAAATGGCATTACACTGAAACGCGTTGAAATTATGTGGTATTTGCCCAGAATGTTCTTGAGTTTGAGGAAATGTACCAGAATATCTGTCAATTACTCCTAACTAAGTTGTGCTAACCAACTCTTTGCCTTGGAATGTGTATTCAAGAGAACAAAAACCCAGCAGTCTCTGCAGTGGAAAGCAGCAGTCTCCAGTTAACTTTAGCAGAACCAGGTGCCAAAGTGACTCAGAAGTGATGGTATACAAAATGAAAAGGTATTGTCAACAACCATTACAAAAGAAAGAGCTAAACAGCTTAAAAGCGGAGTACAGAAAATAATAAAAGGAAGAAAATGTCTGCCCACTCAAAGAAAACTGCACTCCACGATCTTAATTGCTCACAATTGAGAGTTTAAGGGTTCATTATTTAAAAGTTAAGCCTTTTATGCATAAAAAAATACAGCGAAGGCCAGAGCTAAAGTGTTAACAAGTAACTAGAAGCACTTCTTAGCCTCAAATTACCTATGAGGAAAACGTATATTGAGCACAATTGAGGGAAAAATGTTTTAATTACTGCATGACATGTTCTTCGTCCTTCTACTGATGGATTGATTATATTTGTGTTCCAGAAAGAGGTCCTCAAATTATATAACTGAATATCCCTGTCTTCCCAAATAATGAAGCCACCCTGAAAACTTCATCTGGAAGTAGAACATTACTTTTTTTTTTTTGAGTGGCCAAGCACAGGAGCTCAAACAATTCTGCCAATAATTGCGACCTTAGTAAGTCAGTACCTCCACCAGCTTTACATACCTCCTTCCATATGAGTGAGACATGGGCAGATTGGTGTGTTACAAAGGGTCCTGGGTCAAAGTTTCAGGGGACATAGGATATAAGACTAGACCATCAGGAACCCACTGAAATGCTACTGAGAAAATTCTGTAATCTCTTTCCATCTATCTGCTTCATTTTGAGTGAGGATATAATAACTGCCCTCCCAAAATCAGAGACGTACAGGGTAATGTACCTGGACATCATCAAATGTGTTCACAAAAAAAGTGCTCTAGAAATATAAAAGTAGGGAATTGTTCCACATACGGCTTATATGAATCTTTTCCAATAAAAACAATTCCTGAAATGTTCCTTGGAATACTCCTTTGGACATTCTGAACTTGGCATCTTCTCAGTCTGCCTGCTCTCCATCTTTTCCAAAGAAAGCATTATCCTATTGACTTCTGTATTAAGAACATCATTCCCAATTCACCAGTGAACCCTTCAGATCTACTACTAAAGTATGCCCTAAGTCTGTCCTCTTCCCATTATTTCCACAACTAACGTCTTAGTCCTGATCTCATCACCTCTGATAGGACTCACCTGACTGTTCTTGCGGCCACATGTTTCTCCCCTACAGTCTACTCTCCGTAGAACAGTCACAGCAATCCTTTAAAAACAAAAAATCTTCAGTTCAAACCCTTACTGGTGACTTCCTCTCCTGCAGAGAATCTTATCCGATGTACCAATAACCCCCACAGCAGGGGGTGACAAATGACCTTTTCCATATGGCCTGCTGGTTAGGAATCATTTTTCCAATTTTACAGGGTTGTCACACAAATATTATATTGAATTCAAATTTCAGTGTGCATAAATAAGTTTTATTGCAAAACTGTCACATTATTGCCCAGTCAGGTCGTGAACTCCTGGGCTCAAGCTATCCTCCCACCTCTGCCTCCTTAAGAACTGGGATTACAAGCGTGAGCCACTGCTCCTGGCCTACTGTACTATTTTACATGTTGTTTCCTTTTGCCCTTGGATAATATTTCCCTGAATATCCGAGGACTTCTTTCCTCACATTACTCTAGAATTTAATTGTTACCTTTCTGAGGGAGGGCTCCCTTGACCACCTATAGGAAATAGCACTGTTATAAAAATAAGAACAGGACACAAGTAGTAGTTTGTTTCTAAAATATAATCCCTGGTTTGTCTGAATTCAAACCCTTCCCATTTAGATGTTGAACTTTTTCATTGTTAGGAATTAGTGTTAAATATCAGATATTTAATAGTCAGTAGCTCAGATATAGTTTAGAGGAAGAACTAGGAGTGGAAAATGACATGATTCTCTTTTTCCCAGTTCTTCCAAAAGCTTAGTACGTGACTCTGGACCAATAATTTAGAATAAGTAAGCCTCACTTTTTCTTTCAATGATTGAATAATTATTTCCTTTGATCGGCATAGTAAATATGATGGTTAACCATAGGCATAACCATTACATGAAACAAATGACTCAACGAAAATAGCAAGAACAACCAAACATCTCCATAACACATTAAGCATGTATCATTCTCATCAGGATTTAACTTTACATTCTTAAATCCCAGACTTTTTAAAAGGCGTGACTGTCTTTACAAAAAACCTGCTAAGGGTATATGTAACAATAGTACTTGTATTAGTTTCCTAGGGCTGTTGAAAAAAGTACCACAAATTGGGTGGCTTAAAACAACAAATATATCACATCACAGTTCTACAGGCCAGAATAAGGTTCAAAATAAGCGGATTGGCAGGGCACATTCCTTCTGAAGCCTGTAAAGAAGCTCTTTCTTACCTTTTCCTAGATATTGGTGGTTTCCTGGAAATCTTTCTCTTTCCTTGGCTTACAGTGGCATGTAACTCTGGTCTTTGCCTTCACTTTCACAATGCCTCTCCCTGTGTGTCTCTGTCTTCACATGGCTATCATCTTTAAAACACCAGTCTGATTGGATTAGGGACCCAGCTTACTCCTGTATGATTTCATCTTAACTAACTGCATCAGCAATGACCTTATTTTCAAATAAGCTCCCATTGTTAGACAATGAAAATTATGACTTCAACATATTTTTTGAGGGAGGCACAATTCAATCCACAACAGTACTCATAACATCAGGCAGCCCAAAGCTGAAGCTTCAGGAGTTTGCAGTGTCAGAAGTGAGATCCTGCAAATATGTCCATAGCATCTGGATATTGAAGAAAATTCATAGAAGAACCCATAGAAAGGGAGAACCCCAAAATAGGAGTAAACGCTTTGCCTAAATTCTAAGTTGCCAAATTACATGGACATAGGGGAAACCTCCAGGAGGTCAGACTAATAAAAGCAGCATTTGTGAGCTATATGAACAGAACAGATATATTAGTAGCTGCACACCAACAAGAAGACAAACATTGCATTAATGTCCAGGCAAATTAATTAAATACTATAATAACAGAGCAAGAATTCTCAGATGATTACAGAATTCATTGTCATGACAATGGATTACCTTCAATGTCTAGTTTACAACCCAAAATTACTAGACATGCAGAGAAACAGGAAAGTATGGGCCATATACAGGAGCAAACAATAAATAGAAACTGACTCACAATGGTCGCAGATGTTGGATTTAGCAGACAAAACCTTAACAGCAGCAATTTTAAGTATGTTCAAATAATTTTAAAAAGTAATATGTAATCAATAAAAAGAGAACCTCCAGAGAATTAAATTTATAGAAAAATTATAAATTTGAGAACTAAAAAATTTCATAAATTTTAGTAATTTACCAGAGAAACTCAGCAGATTGGAGATGGCAGAGTAAAGTATCAGTAAACTTGAAAATAAATCAATACAAATTACCCAATTTGAAGAATAAAGAGGACACACATTGATAGAAAAATAACAGAGCCTGAGAGGCTTGTGGAAGAGTATCACTCAGGCTATCCAATATGCAACTGCAATTCCCAAGAAACAAGCATGAAAATATTTTGAAAAAAATAGTTACAGAATTTCCCCCAAATTTGGCATAGAACATTTAATTCAGATTCAGAAAACTTAATGAACGTCAAACAGAACTAAAACAAAGAAAACTATTTGTAAGCACATTGTAATTAAACTGCTGAAAGCCAAAGAAAAAAAAAAAATCTTCAACTCAGCTAGGGAAAACACACACATTAATTACAGGAGAAGAAGGCTTTGACTGACTACTAACTCTCCTAAAAAATTATGGAGTCTGGATAATACTGGAACGACAAAGCAAATGGCTACACCTTTAAACAGTCGGTCAATAATGAACTCTATGCTTAGTGAAGCTATCCAAAAAAGGAAGATGAAATCAAAACATTTTTAGATAAATATAAAGTGAGAACATTTATTACCAGGAGGATAGCATTCCAAGTAATGAAAAAGATGTATATAAACATCTTTTATATACAGGCTATATAAACATATTTTTTCTCTTAAATTCTTTAAAAGAGAAATGATTGTTTAAAGCAAAAACAACTTATTTGTGTTTATATTGTAGATACGAATGACAAATATTTATATATAGCTCAAAAGCCAGAAAGTAAATGGAAATACACTTTTAGAATGTTAATGGCATTAACTCTGGGTACATTGGGTTAAGTTTAAAATGAATATTGTAATCTCTATAATATTCTACTCAGGAAAAGAGGGATACTTTATAACAAAAAATGGTCAACAGAGCAGTATAATGTAACAATTATAAATGTATACACACCTAATAACAGAGCTTCAAAATACATGGAACAAAATCTGAGAGAACTTAGGGGGAGAAATAGACAAATATTTAATAATAAAGATTTTATACCACTCTCAGTAACTGATAGAACAGATATGATCCCCCCTCAAAACAAAAAAAAAAAACCAGTAGGAAAATGAATCATAAGGACAGTACCAACCTAAATGGAAATAGAATACTACATCAGATAACTGTGGAATACTCATTCTTTTTATGTACATCTGGAGTTTTCATTAAGATAAGCCATATGTTGGGACAAAAATCAAAATATATTATTGACCATTGGGCATATTCTCTGATAAAGGGGATTAAA
Source organism: Nomascus leucogenys (assembly GCF_006542625.1). Taxonomy (NCBI): domain Eukaryota; kingdom Metazoa; phylum Chordata; class Mammalia; order Primates; family Hylobatidae; genus Nomascus; species Nomascus leucogenys. The sequence goes on from NC_044389.1 coordinate 104,809,694, forward strand.
TTACAAATCAGCAATAATGAAACATCTAGAAAGGCCCTAAGTATCTGGGAATTAAATAATACCCGTCTCAAAAATCAATGAAAAAAAAGCAATTTCAAAATAAATTAGACATTAAAATGAAATAAAATTTAGAGATAAAGCTAAGGTGGTGGTTGGGTGGAAATTTATAACTTTAAAGGTATGTATTAGAAAAAGAGAAAAGGACTAAATTAATTATATAGGTTTCTACCACAGAAGGTAGAAGAATGGATTCCCAAAGCTGTCCATGCTTTAATTCCTGAAATATTTAAATATGCAATACTAGATGGCAAAAGAAACTTTGCAGATGTGATTAGTGGCATGGACTTTGAGATAGGGAGATTATTCTGGAGTATTTGGGCAGGTCCAGTATCATACATGGGGCCTTAAAAGTGGAGAACCTTTCGCAGTTGAATTAAAGGTAGGAGACAGAAGAATGAAGAAGGGAAATTTGAAGTGTAAGAAGTATTTGACTCAGTATACTTGCCTTTGAAGATTGAGGAGGAAGTCTACAGGTCATGGGATATGTGTGACTTCCAGAAGGTGAGAATGGCCCCTCAGCTGATAAGCAGCCAAGAAACAGGGATCTGAGTTCTACAACCCTAAGAAAATGGATCCTTCTCTAGTGTCTTCTGAAAGGACTACAGGCCTGCTGACACTTTGGTTTTTGTCTAGTGAGATCTGTATCAGACTTCTGGTCTACAGAACTCAAAAAGAAGAAACTTGTACAGTTTAAGCCACTAAGATTTTGGCAATTTGTTATGGCAGAAGTATAAAACTAATAAACTCATTTAAAAAAAGGGGGGGGTAGAAGACACAAACTATTAATGCTAAGGATGACAGTGGAGATACTACTAGAGATCCTATAATAATCAGGGGATAAGGGAATATGAATATTTTATGGCCATGAAGGTTGAGTATCCCTTACCTAAAATGCTTGAGACCAGAAGGCTTTGGGATTTTTGATTTCTAAAAGATTTTGGAATACAATGTTTGCATTATTCCTATGTACTAGTTCAGAATCCCTAATCTGAAAATCTGAAATCTAAAATCCTCCAATGAGCATTTTCTTTAAGCATCACATTGGGTGCTCAAGAAGTTTTAAATTTTGGAGCATTTTGGATTTCAGATTTTCAGATTAGGGATGCTCAACCTGTACTTGGGATTACTCAGATAAATTATACAAGTTCTTTGAATAACATAAATGACCAAAACTAGTGTAAGGAAAAATGAAAAATTTAAGTAACCCTGTATCTACTAATAAAATTGAATATTTAATTAAAAGCCTCCCCACAATGAAAAGGCCAGGCACAGATAGCTTACTGGTAAATTCCATCAAACACTTAAGGAAGAAAAATAAATACCAATTCTACACAAAATATTGCATAAAACAGAGAAGGAAGGAATACTTCCCAACCAATTTTATGACACTAGTATTACTCCAATGCCACACCAAAGACATTACAAGAAGGCAAGGTGACAACCGGTATCCTTCATGAAAAAAGACACCAAATTCTTAATAAAAGTATTCGCAAATCAGATCCTCAGTTCATAGAAGGACAACGCTCTTTCATTACAAAAACTCTCAGCAAACCAGGCATAGAAGGGGACTTCACCTCCTTTATGTGGTAAAGTCTCTGCATAAAAATACCTCATTCTCTACAGTGAGAGACTAAATGTGTTTCCCTTAAGACTGGGAACATGTCAAGGATGTTCACTTTCATTATTTCTACTTAACATTTCACTCGAAGTCCTAGATATTTCAAACAGCTAAGAAAAAGGATAAAAGACATACAGTTGGAAAGAATGAAGCGTTTTGATCAAAAAGTTGATGGTGTATTTATAAAATCCTAATATGAATTTAAAAATATTCACGATAACATGGAAATTTGTTAAGATAGCAGTATAAGAGGTCAGTAAACAAACATCAGTAGTATTTGTATATTATAGCCACAAGGACTTGGAAAAAAATTTCACTTATTAAGACACTAAAACGTTATGCAAGGGGTCTTCAAAGTGTTCATGAAAAATGCATATTATGAAAAAATTATGCATGGATTTCCATTTTTTTGCACTGTAATAAATTCATACTTTTTATAAAACGTCTGAACAGGATCTAGTTTGAGGCACTACGAAGAATACAAGATGAGTTTGAAAAGAGCCCCCACTAGAGCAACATGGATCCATGAAAACTGAAGAAAGAACAAATATCAAATTTAGAATGAAGCTTGGGTGGAAGAATGAAATCACTGATGCTTTGTGTAAAGTTTATGGGGATAGTTACCCAAATAAACTCACAATTTACAAATGGATAACTTGTTTAATGGAGGGATGAGAACAGTGTTGAGGATGAAACCCACAGCAGCCGATGGTCCACATCAATTTGTGAGGAAAACATTTTTCTTGTTTACACCCTAGTTGAAGAGGCCCAACAATTCACAGCAGGAACAATAACCAACACCATAGACATCTCGAATGGTTCACCTTACACAATTCTGACTAAGAAATTGGTTGAGCAAACTTTCCACTCAATGGGTGCCAAAACCATTGTATCCAGATCAACAGCAATCAAGAGCAGTGCTTTCAATAGAAGTTTTAAACAAGTAGGATGAAGATTCTGAAGCATTTCTTTGAGGAATTGTAACAGGAGATGGAACATGGCTTTACCAGTATGATCATGAAAACAAAATACAACCAAAGCAATGGCTACCAAGAGGTGAAAAGTGGTCCAATTAAAGCAAAAGCAGACCACTCAAGAGCAAAGGTCATGGCAACAGTTTTTTGGGGATGCTCAAGCCATTTTGCTTGTTGACTTTGTGGAGGGCCAAAGAAAGATAGTATCTGTTTATTGTATAAGAGTGTTTTGAGAAAGCCAAAGCTTTATCACAGAGTCCTTCACCAAAACAATGCTTCTGCTCATTCCTCTCAAACAAGGGCAATTTTGTGAGAGTTTCAATGGAAAGTCATTAGGCATCTGCCTTTCATGCCTGATTTGTCTTTCTGCCTTTTTGTTTTCTAATCCTAAAAATTATTTAAAGGACACCATTTTATCTTCAGTTAATAGTGTAAAAAATGTTGCCTTGTCATAAGTTAAATTCTCAGGATTCACAGGTCTTTAGAGATAAACTAAGTGGCTGGTATCATTGCTTATAAAAGTATCTTGACCTTGATGGTGCTTATGTTGAGAAATAAAGTTTACATTTTTTATTTTTAACTTTTAATTCCGTTTTTCCATGACCTTCTTGAGTCCCCTTGAATATTTAGGAAAAATTTCACAACAATAGTGAAATACCTGTGTACCAAAAACTACAATCCATTGCTTAAAGAAATTAAAGAACAACTACATAAATGAAGAACAACTGAATAATTGTTTATGGATGGAAAACTTGATAGAGTTAAAATGTCAATTTTACAAATTGAATTTATATTCGATGCAATTCTAATAAAAATTTCACCAGAAGTTTTGCTGGGGTAAACATTTATAAGCAAATTCTAAAATTTATATCAAAATGAGAACTTAGAAAAGCCAAAGTAATTTTTAAAAAGAAAGTTAGAGAATATACAGTACCTTTTTCCAAGACTTACTATAAAGCTAATCAATATAATGTGGAATTAGTGAAATAATAAATGTATAAATCCATGGTACAGATCCCAGAAAATGACAAACACACCTACTGTGGAATGATTTTTGACAAATAAACTAAGGTAATTAAATGGGGGTAAAGAATAGTCTTTTTAGTAATGATGCTGAAGCAACTGGCTCTCCATATGACAAAAAAAATTGAACCTTGGTTTTTATTTCATACTAAACATAAACATTAGCTCAAAATGCACCATAGAACTGTGTGTGAACATTCAAATTATAAAATTTGTAGAGAAGCACTTAGGAGAAAAATCTTAGCATTTCCACTTTGTCCACACAGAAAAGTATGAACCATGAAATAAATTTTTATGCTAGTATATTATAAGTGATATACTGGTATATTGTGGTATATTGGTATATTGGTGGTATATTGGTAATTTGGATTAATTCAAATGAAAAAATATTATGCTTTGAAAAGACACCATTAAAAATAATAGGAAAGTCACATACTGGGAGGAAATGTTTTCCATACACTCATCTGAAAAGAGATGTCTATCCAGGAGAAAAAATAACTCCTACAACTCAATATTAAGATGACACACGGAGCCCAATAAAAGTTGGACAAAATATTAGAACAGATACTCTACCATAAGCCAATGTGTACATGAAAAGATGCCTCACATTATTCAATTTCAGGGAAGGTTTATTAAAACCACAGTGAGTTAATACTACATACACATTGGAATGGCTAACATTGAAAAACTGGCAATACACAAAATGTTGGCAAAGATATCCGGCAACTGGAATTCTCCAACATTGCGGGAGAAAGCATCAAATGTTACAGCCACTTGGGAAACTGCTGGGTTTTTTCTTATACATTTCAACATACCTCTACCATATGATCTAGCCTTTTCACTTCTAGCTGTTTACCTAAGAGAAACACCTATGCCTACATTAAGGCTTGCACATGAATATTCATGCAGCTTTACTTATAACAGTTCCCAAATGGAAAGTACCCAAATGTTCATCCACAGGTGAAGGGATGAACAAACTAGTGCTTATTTATATAGTGAAATACTACTCAACAATAAAAAATCTACTGATGTATGCAACAGTATGTATGAATCTGAAAGTCAGTACGCAAAATGAAATAGCCAGACATAAAATCCATACTGCATAATTCCATTTATATGACATTTTATAAAATGTAAATTAATCTATAGTGACAGAATGCAAATCTGAAGGCCTGTCTGAAGGCCAGGTGTGGAGGCAAGAGTCACAATGACACAAGAAACTTTTGTATGAATGGAAATTCTCTGCAGCTTGATTGTTGTGGCTTCACAGGTGTATAAATCAGTGAAAGCTCATCAGATTGCTCAAGTGGTACTTTAAAAGGTACATAGAAATATCAGATTATGCAACGTTGTTTCAGGAGAAAGACACTCTCTTTTTTTTCTTGGATCACATGTAAGAAGGATTTGAACAGATGCTAGAACAGCATTCTCAACATACACTTACTATTCTGTTGCAATTTTCCTCTACAGTCTTGGAGGCATGATAATGAAGACAACAGAAGGTATAAAATCATGGGGCAGGTATAACCACACATCGATTCAACACGAACACAGAGGTTGACACTTAGAGCTTGTTAGCTGGTAATTGTTTTGTATTTTGTTTAAACCACAGGTGGACAAGCCCGCCATAACCATCTCTTTTCCTTAAAAGTTACCCATCTTCCACCAGGACGGAATAAAAGAATTATAGTGTTGGATGGGGTCATTTCCTCTTTGTAAAGATGAAGAGGACAGAGAACTAAGTAGATTATGAATGACAAAGGCAGTGGGTGATGAGAAATGACACTTGATACATCCTGATACCCCGTTCAGCGCTTCCTGCCCATTTTTATTTTACAGTAAAAACACACAAAAATTACAGCTGTTAAGACTACTTACTTCCATAAGAATTTTTTCAAAAAACACAGGAAATAGAAAACATGTGTGGCTATAGGTGAAGAATTGAAGCAAATGAGAGAAGCAAACATTATGCCAGCTCCAGATACTCAAAAATAAAGTTACAACTTTTCTTGATCCCAATGGCCTGATACAATGCTAAGGTCATCATAGACTAATTAATCAAATGACATTTTCTAGTCTACCTGCTGCATTTCTTACTACGTTGTAATTCCCCTGATGACCAAGACATGGCTTTTTCATTTTTCTTGTTTCCTACAGATTCTGATATACTTCCTGTCACATAGTTGATCCTCAGTAAACATTTATAATAAATTGAGCAAATGTCAAATGTCATATTTTCAGGGAGCAATCCGTATACTTTCATGTTGCCCTTAATGTTTATTCTGGCATTATATATATTTTTGTCCACATGTCTGTGTGTAAAATAACAATGTGTATTCTCGTCATAAGGTATTTTCTATTTCAACACCTGTGCAAGTAGAAGGTGAAAACCCTTCCCAAATGCTGCAAGAGCTCATGGCAAATGCAGAACTATTGTTAAGGAATTTTTCTCTTGAGACTGTAATGTCATAGCACTTCAGTGAGGGAAGAAGAAAAGACATACTGATATGATGTATGCTTAGGTAAAAGGATTTGGGGCTATTCCTGACTCTATTGAAAAAAATAGGGTAAAATCTAACATAATTTCAGTGTTATTCAATATTTTATTAATGGGGGAAAGCATCATTTTAACTGCAGCACTCTATAGTATTATGGACTGATTACTAGTTCAAATGACAGAGTCCTACAGTGAAACCCATAATTTTACATTGCGTTCTGCAAAAGATGATGGCAGTTCTTCACATTTAATGGTGTTGCTAGCTCAGAATCTTGTTAACACTCATAGTCTGAGAGGTTGTGCTTATCCTTTCTTATTTTAAGCCAGAAAGAAAAATTTTCAAAAATCTATTGGCCTTTATTTTTCACGTACGGGATTTTGGTCAATTAGAAAATAACAAAGAAGAGGCACCTCAATTTGAAAATTTGAGAATAGAATGGTAAAATTATAAAGAAAAGAATCTTTTTTCCGTAATAAAAAAACACAAGTGCTGTGGTTTGACTTGCATTTAGCTCTTTGTAGCTATTTCTAGTCACTGATTCTATGGAAAGTCGCTAAGGAGTTAGTTGCTTGTTACTGGGCAACAATTTATTCCAATTATAACTGAAATGTTGCTAATAGACAGTTACTGGTGGATAAGAACAGACTTTAAAAATGAACTATTAAATCCACAGCATTTTCTCTTGTTGTAAAGAGTCAGAAATTATTCTAACAATTGACACTTTGTAATGTTCTAAGGTCTTTTTAGACATTTCAAGCGCTCTGGGGGCACTGGTGAGGACCCAGGGGCGGCATGGTTCAGAGCTGTTAAATGTAGAGTGACACAATTAGATAGAATAGCTACAGAGCCCGGAGACCAAATGTTACCAGTGTACGGAATGTCACATTCTCTATAAGATGCAAATGGCATACAACCTTCAAAATCCACAGGAGTTTTTTTTTTTTTTTTTTTTTTTTTTTTTAGAAAAAGGTTTTAATGGACATTTGGTAACTACATTCTGTTTTTGACAACCTCCCCATTACATTTCTAGTGATCTATTCAAAACCAAAGGACAAAAAATAAAAAAATTAAAACTACACCAGTTTACAAAGAACAATGGGGGGACGGCAAAATATATTCCTTGCTGTTTCACATGTGCTTTTAAAGGAAACAAACAACCAAACAGAGACATTGTAGTTCCTAAGTTTCTTGACTCAAATGCAAGCAGACTCATTGACAAGCCTAAACCTCTCCATGTGTCTTCCTGCTTCTGAGGCTAAAATATGGATAAGCTCGAAGTTTGACACATGGATATATTTTCAAATGACATGTTTGGTGTACAAAAAAAAGAGATGTCCATGTTTTTTTCTTCTTTATAACATTAAGATGTGATGTAAAATATACTAGCCAGAGTTGCATTTTTCACATGAGCAAAAGTTACATGCAGAGAAAGAACAGAAGTTCGTTGATTGTAGGATATGTAACCTTGAGAACTTTATCTTATAGCCAACGGTCACACATTCTGAAATGTCTTAAGTGATCTGGTCAGTGCTAAAGGTAGTAAGAAAATCTGGTTGCTGAAAATTTACACTATCTAATTTCAGTTATTCCCCCACAACAGAGTAACAGGCAAGCACATTCTCAGCAGCAGTTCCAGGCAGAGTATACACAGAAATACTTGTTGAATTTAATTGGGTTGAATTAAAATTTGTCCTTTTGAAGAACAAAGTTGGCATCTCAAATACAAGGTCTGCAAATGATGTAGGTTCTTCTTAGTTGACTAATGAACTCCTGACTAGTTACAGATGAAAGGGATTAAAATGACTTTACTGAGTACTCACTTTAGTCTGTTTCATTATCTGAACTAAGGAAGTCTATGACAATTAGGGTTCCTTAAAAAAAAGTTTCATCATTGCACTTCCTGTATGATGACTAAACAGCAAACCCGTTATGGTCTGCAAGGTACCTATTAAAACCCGTAACATCCCTGGAAGGGAGTAACTTGGAGAAAGTCAAGAAATCTTTCTGACAGGACACCGCAACTCCAAACAATCAACAACTCATTGTCATAGTGCGACAATCTTAGCCCTGTTGCAACTGGGCAAATAGTCCATTTGCAGAGAGAAGCATCATCGGGGTAGACAGGAATGCTGTTATTAACCATTATAAGTATGACGCGAAGGTCGTACATCAGGCTATTACACCTTTTCATTACATGCTAACCCCTCACGGCAGGGAAGCCACGCTTATGACTGCATTAGACAGACAAAGCCTTCAGCTCTTTAAAAAAAGAAAAAGCAAAAAAAAAAAAAAAAAAAAAAAAAGATGAAAAAAATTAAACTCGTTTTCTTACCAGCACGTTGCAGCACCAACTCGCTCACAGGAATGTTGCCTTTTACAGGTTTCTCTTTTAATTATCCTAGAAGCAGGGAGAAAAAAAAAATCAAAAAAAAAAAAAAGGCAAAGAAGAAGCAGGGTGGTTAAATTAGCGTGCTGGAATCTTTTCAGTTTGTCGCAGAGTAGAAAAATAAAAAAAGGAAAAAAAAGGCTCAGTAATTTAAATTTGCTCTCAGTTCAGGCTGCAACGCTGGGTCCCGCCCCTTCTTCCGGCTGGGTTCCACTACCTGCAAGGCTGGAACTGACAGCCACTCTGTGCAAACAAAAAAAGGCAACAAGCATGCTGGGACCATTCTGTCTGCTGTTTGGGTCTCACTTGTCCTGACAACTAAAAATCATCAGTGGAAAGGTATTCTACATTTTTTATTTGAGGTATTTTATCTGAGGTATTTGCATGTAATTCCCATTCATTTTAATTGATACACCATAGTACATGATGTTGGGGTTTGATTTCTGTTTGGGGTGTTTCTTTTTTCTTTTTCTAAACATCTATAATTATTAATACTATTTTTACTATGACTGTTTAGTGACATCTTGTGCATTTCTTACTGTTCTTGTCTCCTGCTCCAAAACACATTCTCTCCTGTCTTTTCCTTTAATTCCTAAACACTGAAATTTCTAGGAATATAGAGATGGAAATACCAAGATTAGTAAGGTTTCCACTTCTCCTCTGACTCTTATCTTTTTTTGGGGATGGTGGGAGGGCTACAGGGAGGTACATCATACTAAGAATAATTTAAGGGACAGAGGGCCTAGGATGAAGGTCCCATCAACCCCAGAAACTTCTAGGAAGAATGAAATACTCAAATGAAAAAGTCTCCACAGCGAAATGCAAGAGGTTTGTTTTGGTATTTATGTACTGTGAAAATAACTAAAAATAATGGAAATAAACTTGGTCTCCATTGCCAATTTTACCTAAGGTGTCTCTTATAGAAAACCGTTTTAATTTTAGCAACAAAAACCTGATACTTAATGTGCAGCATATTGCAAGTGTGTAGCAGAGGAATTATGAAAGAGAATAAACCCCATCCTTCTTCTGTCAGGATGTAAATTGCTTATGCAGAATTTTCAACAAGGTTTTTCTTTGTGTGTTGTTGTTCTTTTCTAAATGCTCTTTTCAGACGAGGGTGTTAGCGACTACTTCAGTATTAAAGCTATCGGAAGACCATGTAGTAGGGAACATCCATAAAGTTGCCTCTTGATCTGAAGCACTGCTTTTATAAAGGTTTATGGCATTGGTGCTCCTACTCAAGTCTGGATTTTTCTCTGATCATCCTACTACCCTAACTTGAGAGGACCATGCTGACTGATGTGTCATGTCCCATACCTGGGGGGGTGGGTTGCTAAGGAGTAAAATATATAATTGTACACAGTTCTTCAACAGTGGCCAAAGACACAGAAGAGAGTTACTCTTGATAACATGACTGTGCTTAATCTACTTTTTTCAATAAACTATTATTTACCTCTTATCCCTACCTCAAGCCATTTAAATGGATTTCACCATTTCTGCACAACTTGTACAATCTCTTCAATTCAAGGACACACTGATTTAATGCATTTCACTTTTAAAAATCAGACTTTCAAAAGATAAATGATTAACAATGTAATTTAAATAAATATGAGTTCACTTTTTAAATTGGTAAAAATTTAGCTGTCAAATATTTGTTCTGTCATTTGAGGTCTCATCAGAAAACCAGACCAATTAAAAATGGAAAGGTCTGAGGATGCACAGAGTGAAACTCCATCTTTGTCTTGTATTATAACCTTTACCAGGATTATTTCTCTACTACTGTTCAGCAATGAATGCCTTTGCTTACTTTGTACTAACAGCTGTAGCATAGAGAAAAAAAAGGACAGGTCAAGTACTCAAGAAGCAATGTTAACTTCCCAAATAGTTAGGCAATCAGCTTTAATGAAACAGTGGTAAATTACACCAATGTGCTAATTATAGGACTTTGTCATAGCATAAGATGCAATGAAACAACCCATGCCTTGGCTTGGAAAGTGCTATGCATAGATTATTTCAAAAGATTTAATTGAAGAGAGATTTTATTTTCCTGAAGCATTCTACAATTAAGTGGCATTCTTTCAATCCTTTCTCTTTTAAGACTAGTTCTAGACAAAGAAAAAAAAACCTGAAAATAAAGTAATGACTTAAAAAATATCTTCTTACAAATATGACTAATTTGCCAATATTAGTTACTTTGATATAATTTTGAACATAACATACTTAGAACATGTTAGGGAATATCAAAATACACATAGTGGTGCATATTGGTTTATATTCTGAATGTCTATTTTAAATGAAGAAATAATACTTTTATGTTCATCAATGTTTATTGAGTTCAGTTAGAAAAATATTAATTTTTTAAGAGACAAGAGTCTCACTCTGTTACCCAGGCTGGAGTGTAGTGACATGATAATGTCTCACTACAGCCTTAAAATCCTGGGCTCAAGCCTTCTGAGAAGCTGTGGCTACCAGTGAACCATGCTTGCTAATTTCATTTTTTGTTGAGATAGGGGCCTGTGTTGCCCAGGCAGGTCTCAAACTACTGCTCGCAAGATAACTTCCTGTCTCAGCTTCCCAAAGTGCTGGGATTATGGGAGAATGTTAATTTGAATTAAAATAAAATAACCCTGACGTTAAACTTCAGAGAAGGAACATTTTTGTTTGGCTAATGTCAACTAGGTTTTAGCAAATGTGTGAGACACGCGATTCCACTAGATATTTAACCTATTATTTCAGAGAATTTTACTTGGTGCTGGAGAGATTAAGTAATATATTGCATATCTCATAGCCATACTGGAAAAAAAATCTACTTCAAAAATAAATATCCCACTAAATTGTTAGGGAATTCCATGGAGTGATACACATTTAGGTGGCTTTCACATCATGGAAATGTGTTTTAAAGAAATACGCTGAACAAGTTTCTTGGAGATATATTTTAAAGAACTTCTTGGAATTGGTATATTGTCATATGCTATTTAAATTTTCATGCTCAGAGAAAATATCAAGGTGGGAAATGCTAATTCATTTTTTAAAAGCTGCATCAAATCAATACATTTTAGTCTTTCCAGTGATAACTGATAATTAAATATCATTTTCAAACTTCTTGCATATATTAAAATTATTACTTTTTGATAAACGTATTCCTCATTCTGAGTCAACTGTCTTCAGTGTGATTTTACTGTTTTGTCTTTTGGGCAGTATAATACTGTCTAATAAATCATGTGTTGTGGCTATAATGTCTTATTGACTACAATAACTAATGTATAGTTTTCCATTTTAATAGAATTTGGAAAAATTGTTTGCTTATGTTGTACCACTTAGCTATCGTAATTAATTAACCCCTTTATATCTGAATATTCAGGAAGTATTTTCTCAGTGCTGCCATAAAAATGGTCTTCTACTCATGTTTGGAACCATGTTCTCATCATTGAATCAATTGAAGTTTATGAAAAGTCTAATTTGATTTTTAAAACATACACAGACACAGAATTCTTGATTTTAAGAAGATGTTCACAATAATTACTTTGTGACCACGTAGGTATAGAATTGTGGGTGATTTTATCTGGGTATTTAGATCACAAAGAGATCAAACCAGACACTGATATTTGGCCTAGGATAGAAGAAAGACCATGACGAGGCCTTAGACCTCAGCAGGCCGTTTCCATCTTACTGTCGTATTCTTACACGGACAGGAAAACACACCGCAGATGAACTATGCTTTTCGACTGAACTCACTTCTGAAATACAAGGTAGCTCACGTGCGAATGGCCCACACAGAGGATCAATGTCCCTGTACCATTGGTGCTGGGTCTATGTGATACCTGAAGTTTCATGGCATTTTATTAATTTCTATTTCTAAACTAAAAGTGCACCCTGCTCTGCTAAAAGGCACAGAAAACATACAGAATGTAAACCGAGAACATGGCATGCCACAGAAAGTATAAACAGAAAACCCTGACTTAGAGAGACATGTAAAAACTAGAGCATTTTACAGACACGCCCACTACCTGGCCAAACTGGATGCAAGAATTTGGAAGTGCATATTGGAAATAAGCGAAGTTTTCTTACAAGTCAGTTGGTAAGAGATTTGACTTTGAGAACGTTTAAGCAAAGATGAAAGCTCAAGGAATTGCAATATTGAGGTGAGAAAAGGACGGCACAGGGGTGATGAGATGGGATCAGTAGAACACACTCAGCGCTCAGAGAAGTGGGTGACTTCTCACTTGGGTAACAAAGTGGAGAGCAGTACACTCCCTGTGGGAGATGGGAAGGGGGTTGACGATTGGGAGTAGTGAGTGATGAGGAGGTCAGTTTGTAACAAATCCATTTGAGAACTGTATTGGACAAAGTGGAGGAGATGGGGTATTTGGGTCCAGCATTCAGAGAAGTTATCAGTGGAGAAGCAATGATGATCAGGGAGTACAACAGAAACCACAGAATAATGAGCTCTTCAAGAGCGCGTCAAGAAATAGAGCAGAATCCCAGGAACAGCAAAGAGGAAGCTCAGGTGAGAGATTAAGTGACTTGAGAGGTAAGAAGAAATGTGGAACAAAGTGAGATCAAATAATTCAAGCAAAAATGATCTGGACTAGGCCAGGGCATCAAATGCTGCACAGATTTCAAATATTTATAATCTGGCCAGAATAGAATGGAAAATATCAATAGGAATTAACTAGTAGAAAGCTATTACTAAAGTGATTTTTATTGTAATGGTAGGGGCAGTTGCCAGATAGCACTGGTGAAAACGTGAATTGTGAAAGGCAAAATGTCATGGCATTAACCACCACAGAATTAAATGTAATAAGGACTTATTAACGATCTTATTGTGGTCCTATCCGGCCATGTAGTTTAATTTAGGTTTTACATAGGTAGTAAAGGATTCTAAACTGACTTTTAGGTTCCTATCTTGAAACAGTTGACCATCTATTTGTAATGTATACAGTTGCATTTTAGATTTCATATGATAAACCATTCTATTTTATATAGAGAGCACCATGATATGATAGATAAGGCAACATACATAGTTGTGCATAATACATAAGTATCTCTTACCAATATGTGGCATTCAACTTGGCAGGGACTATGTATGCCTATAATTTTAAAGGAGATTTAATGGCATACCTAATAAATAGGCTGAGTAAATGCTTGCTGGATCACCAAGTAAAGGAATATAAATGACACTATAATATACTTTAAACTTTCCAGGAATCAGACACATGTACATGTATGTTATCACTTCGAATGGTGACCTACGTTAACTGTCAATACTGGTCTGAACCGGCAATATTCTTTCCTCATTTCAGGACTTGACTTTTAGTAGTTGCTTCTGAGTTTTCTCAAATTTGAATCTTTACGAAACAATTTATAAGGAAGCGTAGCCCTCCTAGCCCACAGATGCTCTGCAAAATGCTCATTGACATAGCTTCTGTTTTCTGATATTGTTAGTAAGGCAGAATTAAATGACTTGCTATTTTGGCATTTTAGCAAAGAAGTAGCATTTCATTCCAAAACTCAGAACTTCTTTTTAAGCCATTGGTGAGAAAGTCTTTTTTAGGGCAGTTTTTTGGCCCTAAACCATGATTTTCTGTACTTACCAGAATTCATTGAATTTCTTAGATCTAGAAAGAAAATCAGGAGGAGATGATAGGTGGGGAGAGATTATATTGGAATCCTGAAAATAATCTTCCAATATTTTTCTGAAACAATTTACCACTTTCATTTAACTTAAAGCCACTTCAAACATGGGAATTGCAGGTACAGTTTTCCTGGACACTGAGTTAATTTTATTATCCATTCAGGGGCTTATATACCAGTTTGTTACACAGTTTATTTAGACAAAAGTTGAACAGTTGATAGGATATATTGTTAGGCCCCCTCTTGTTCTTCTTCCATTTTCCACATTACATAAACTTTCTAACTTTACCTTTTTTTGCTAGAGTTCAATATACACTACTGTGGGAAAAACAAAAACAAAATAGAAACAAAACAAACTTTTTGCAAGCTTGTTGTTGTGAAAATACTTCACTCAGGCAGCCGGGCATGGTGGCTCACGCCTGTAATCCCAGCACTTTGGGAGGCCAAGGCACGCAGATCATGAGGTCAGGAGTTCGAGACTAGCCTGGCAAACATAGTGAAACCCCATCTCTACTAAAAAGAAAAGAAAATGCTTCACTCTAGAATTTTGATGAGAAGGCAAGCCGGCATATTATCACAAAAAAAAAATTGTTTCATTTTCCAAGTGGTTTAGTCAAAATGCAGACTTGATGTGCTTAAATGAACTTTTCAATTCTCCACTCAGAAAAGTGCCATGAAGACTCATGTGCAGCTTCCTGAGGAGTTTGTGTTTCACCCTAGAAGCAATGGGAGGCCACTAAGGTATTTTAAGCAGAAGCACGACATCATTATACATATTGTTGAAAGACAAACCTTCCAGCAGCATTTAAAATAGATTGAAGTGGTGAGATTATTTCAATAACATATTACCCTGAAAATATTTTACCTTGCTTGGTGGCAAAAGGATTTAGGGTAGTGTATAGGGAAATATGATTTGACAATAGAAAATACAATTTTGGGGGAAGAGGGAAAAAATAAGAATATAAAAGCAGAAGACAAGCAGGAATCAAATTAATATACAACATCATACTCTAATGTTGAATACCATTGATAGAAGTAAGCTAAGCTTTGCTCCTAAAGCTTCCCAAACAATGTGAAATAGAAAATATCACTGGCTGCATGCATCAAAATATCTAGAAGATGAAAACAAACCACTCGTTTAGGAGAATTATAGCTCTTTGACATGAGAAATTACAGAGGAATTTCTCTACGTTTTCACAGAGAGGTACCAGAATGGTTTGTTAAACAATGTTTGGCACACACATTTATATTTTGTATACAGTGGGTTTGATTTTGGTCATAAAAGGACCCAATTTTTATCAGAGCCCAAGGTGATTATAATTTTAGCCTGAAAGATAATCAAACGTGGCCGGGCGCGGTGACTCACGTCTATAGTCCCAGCACTTTGGGAGGCCAAGGCAGGAGCATCATCTCAATTTAGGAGTTCGAGACCAGCCTGGCCAACATGGCAAAACCCCATCTCTACTAAAAATACAAAAATTAGCCTGGTGTGGTGGTGGGTGCCTGTAATCCTAGCTACTCAGGAGGCTGAGGCAGGAGAATTGCTTGAACCTGGGAGATAGAGGTTGCAGTGAGCAGAGATCGTGCCATTGCACTCCAGCCTGGGCAACAAGAGTGAAACTCCATCTCAAAAAAGAAAATAAATAAATAAATAAATAAATAAATAAATAAATAAATAAAATCAAACGCTCCACTACAGACCTAAAAATAAACAAAAAGGCATAGTAAGCAACTGAGTAATCAATTAGACAATATGAAGCAGTTAATTTCAGTTAGGCACTGTCCTTGTCACCAGAGATACAACTGGCAACAGGACTTACAGTTGCTCCCAGACTACTGGGGACACAGACAAGTTAAGAGACAATTGCCACAGTGCATGATGAGTAGAAGGAGAGGGAAAGCATAGCATGAGATATGAAGGCAAAGCATGTTCCCAAATGAGGCTTGAGGGATGGTTTCCAAGGGGAAGTGACATCTGTGTAGCAGCCTGGAAGGGAGAAGAAACTCCCGAGGAAGAGACTAGGAAAATGGGAATAGATGAAACAGCCACACTAGAAGGCAAGAAAGAAGTGAACACCTTTCCTCCAGTGAGTTAACAGTTGTATCTCTAGTCCCTAGAACGCAGTTATCGAAACAAATTTTTAACTAACTCATAATTTCTCAAATGTTGATAGAATAACATTGCTTAATACAATCAACGTCATCTACCTAGAACTTATGAAGGGCATCATATTTAATGCTGAAACTCAGAACATTCTCATTACAATCAGAAACAAGGTAAGAGTGATTTCTGTTATCTTTGTTATCCAACATTGTTTTGGAGACAAGAGTTAACAATAAACAATATATATTTTGAGACAGTAGAAGCAAACTCATTCATTTGTCTTTTTTGGATGATACACTTATCTATATAGAATACTCAAGACCCTACATATAACTCAGAGGAGATCAAAGTTACTGATACAAAATAAATATATAAAATCAAGAACATTCTTATACCTCAGCAATGCCCATAAAATGTAATAGAAAACAAAAGCCTCTATATGCCAGTAACGAAACTATGAAAAATAAATTTAATAAAAGATGTGCAAGATCTTTTTGAAATGTTAACAAAATATATAATATAGAATGGGAATATATGAGTTATACAATGTTATGGAGAACTAATCTGTAAAGGCAAAGTAATTTTAATCAAATTATTATACATTAGAACTCATGGAGTCTGCATCTAAAATTTGTTGCTTGAACTGTACAGTAAGCATCCTTTATAAAATATAATATTTGGGGGAATTGTATGTAAAAAGTTTTCAGCTATTTCTTGATGAGAAATATGAAGCCACAGCTTTAGGAAGCATAGCATACTTTAAAGCAAATCAACAAAAATAATTTTACAATGAAACGTAATGAAGACAGAAAAAGGAAAGCAGGCTTCTACTTCTAGCCATGACCCAGTAATGTAGTGTGGGACTTACATTCCTGACATGAACAATAAAACCAGGTAAAAAACACAAATCAACTGTGTACAAGCCTTGGATCATAAGCAGCTGAGAACTCTCATCCGTGAGAGAGGGGAAACGCATGAAATGACCCCCTACTCACCATAGCTCTCCAGGGAGAGGTCCCAAAATGCAGCAGAGGGAAGCCAAGCTAAAGCAAAGCTTTACGGAGTCGCTAATGAGGAGGTAGAGAGTTCGAGGCTACTGAAACAGCTGACCTTTGCATGACAGGTTACCAGAAAGGAGAACATAGTGGAGAGCGGGACTCCTAAGTATGTGTATGTGTTCCTCAAAAGTCCTTAAGGCCAGGGTGGGATTCTGCATTGCCTAGCACAAAGTGCAAGGTTCAGAGTGGAGCTGACATTGCATAGCTGTGGTAGATGTAGTACTGTGGCCCAGTTAGAATGGAAGGGCATTGTTAAGTTAATACCTGGGCATTCAGCTGATATACCAGCAAGGTCACACCTTAGGAGCAAAAACCGTATCTGAAAGTTACGTAACCTTCCTTAAGAAAACCTAAAATGAAGCCTCAACAAAATACGGTAGAGATGCTAGCAAATTTGCATCCCATTAAAACAAAATTCAATGCTCTAAAAAAGACATTAATCCAGACTTACCAACAATTGATCATTCACAATAACCAGCATTCTTGCTTATTCCCTAGACATGAGAATAGGCAGGAAGAGAAATATCTATTTATTTAATCCAAAAAGAAGACTGAAAAAGAGAAACAATATGACAAGAGATAGGATAGAAAACAAGTAGAAGTATGGTATACATAAACCCAAATATATCAATAACTGCAATAAATGTAAATGCACCAAGCACTCCAATTAAAATGCAGATTATCAGACTGTGTAATAAAGACCCAACAAAATGCAATCTACAGAGATTCACTTTAAAATATGAAGATACTACCATATGATCCAGCAATTCCACTACTGTGTGTGTATAGGTGTATAGACAGACAGATAGACATGCAGACAGATAGAAAAGAACTCAAAGTATTGGAGAGCTATCTGCACTCCAGTGTTTATTGGAGCACTATTTACAATATATAGAATCAACCTAAGCGACCATTAATGGATGAATGGATAAAGAAAACGTGGTATCTATATACACAATGAAATATTATTCAGATATAAAAAATAAAATCCTGTCATCTGCAGCAACATGGATGGAAACAGAGGTCATTATGTTAATGAAATAAGCCAAGCACAGACACACAAATGTTGCATGTTCTCACTCATATATGGGAGTTAAAAGAGGGGATTTCGTGAAGATAGACAATAGACTGGTGGTTACCAGAGGCTGGGAAGTGTAGTGGGGAAGGAGGTTGAAGAGGGGTTGATTCATAGACACAAATAGTTACACAGAAAGAGTAAGACCTAGTGTTTGATAAATCAGCAAGGTGACTATCGTTAACGTATATCTGTTGTACATTTCAAAGTAACCATAAAAGAATAATTCAAATGTTCCTAGCATAAAGAAAAGGTAAATACTGACAGTGATGGATATCCTAAATATTCAAATTCAGGCCAGGCACAGTGGCTCACGCCTGTAATCCCAGCAGTCTTGGAGGCTGAGGCAGGCAGATCACGAGGTCAGAAGATCGAGACCATTCTGGCTAACACGGTGAAACCCCATCTCTACTAAAAATACAAAAAATTAGCTGGGTGTGGTGGCGGGCGCCTGTGGTCCCAGCTACTCTGGAGGCTGAGGCAGGAGAATGGCGTGAACCTGGGAGGTGGAGCTTGCAGTGAGCCGAGATCGGGCCACCGCACTCCAGCCTGGCCGATAGAGTGAGACTGTCTAAAAAAAAAAAAAAAAAAAAAAAAAAAATCCAAATTCAGTCTTTGCATATCATATACATGTATCAAATTATCTCACGTATCCCAAAATATGTACATTAATTATATATCAAAAAACAAAACTGTTAGAGGAAAAGAAAAATAAAATATAAAGACACAACTAGGTTTAAAGTATGACAAAAGTACACCACGTACACATTAAGCACATGGAAGTCATAGAAGGATACACGTATATCAGACTAGGTGGATTTCAAGATAAGAAGCATGAGAGATGAAAAAGAACATTTCATGCTAAAAGAGCAAAATCAACAGAGAAATGTAACAATCCTCCATGTGTCTGTGGCTAATAACTATCTTGAAAAATATGAGTGAATCTGGCAGAACTAAAGAGAGAAGCAGAAGAAATTCCAACTTGGAGTTGTAGATTTTGACTCTTCTCTCAGAAATGAATTGAAAAAGGAGACAAGAAATCAATAAGGATATAGAAAATCTGACCTCAGAACATTATACCCAGCAACTGCAGAAAACACATTTTTTTCCCAAGTGCATGTGAAATTGTCCCAGATATACCATATGCTGGGCAATAAAATGAGTATTAATACATTTCAAGACTAATGAGAAAAAAAGAAAAAAATTACATTGTCAGAAAAAAAGAGGCTACATCACTACATATCCTCTCGTCATGCAAGAATAAGGAAATATTATCTACAAGTCAATGTCAGCAACAAATTAGATGAAAACACACATTTCTTAAAAACTCAGTTTACCAAAATCGACACCAGAAGATATAGAATACCAGAAAACTATTTACTTATTAAACAGATTTGTAATAATATACTTTCCTGCAAACAAAAGCCCAGATGCATTGATGCATCCTAACAAATGAATCATGTCCATTTTCACACAAACTGTTTTCAAAATAGCAGAGGACACTTCCCTAATTAACATTATGAGGCTATCTGTAATGACACCATGTTGACTATAGTAAAGACTGGCATGGTCATTGTAAGAAAAAAATGTACAGCATTAAGTTTTCTTA
The DNA here is from genome assembly GCF_006542625.1 of Nomascus leucogenys. NCBI lineage: Eukaryota > Metazoa > Chordata > Mammalia > Primates > Hylobatidae > Nomascus > Nomascus leucogenys. Next base: position 104,829,733 of record NC_044389.1, read on the forward strand.
TAAACAGAGATATCTACCCTATTTCTCCTCAATTCAACTCCCAGGAATTTACTCCAGAGAAATGAAAACACTTATTACCCAAATAATCATAGTTGATACTCATAATTAACTTATCCACAACAGCCAAGAACTAGAAATAAGAATATGTTAACAAGTGGATGAAGAAACAAATTTTGGTGATTCATACAATGGAGTAAGTATGTAGCAATAAAAATAATCAAACTGATGATTATATATACAAGAACAGATATTTTGTAGGTATTGTATTTAATAAAAGGAGCCAGATAAAAAATAATACATAGAGCTTTTTTCTGTTAATATGATGCTCTATAACAGGCAAAACTAATCTATGCTAATAGAGATTAGAACAGCGGTAAGAGGAGCTGGGGTGAGGAGACTGGACCATGCCAAGGTGAAAAGGAAACTTTCAGGGGAGAAAGAAGAACTGGGGCTGCTTGTTACATGAATGTGTGTATTTGTCAGCACTCACTGAACTGCACACTGACATCTATGCACATCATTTTTTATTTTGTATGTAAATTTTATAATAAAAGTGAAAAATAGAGAAACCAGAACAACTATGAAAGAAGGACAATGGGAATAACTGGATATATACTAAATACAACAACGTAAGCTGGAAGAAAATGGAGTATTAACACAAAAACACAAAGGATATTCTAAACAAGTATGTACGTTTAAATTTTGTCTCTGTAAAATGTTATAAATATCTAATTTGTGAAATTTTCATAAGAAAACAGAACTGAAATGATAGGGAAAAATAGCATGTATGTCAGGGGAAAGATGATCTGAGTTAAAGTCTTTGGGTCTTGTTTTCTAGAAAGGCTCTCCTATGGTTCTGACCCTTGTGAGGTTACATGTTTATGGAAAAATTTCAAGAGTAGTCACTAATAGAAAAGAAGAAGCTTAAATATCAAATCAGGAGAGAGAAAAATATTTAAAAAATAGATAAAATGAAAATGTAATAAAAGAGAAAGAGGTGTAGTTCTTAGGGACATTCACATAGTGATTCTTATAACCCCCCCCACAGTTTAATCGCCTCATATGTATAACGATTTGAATCCTTCCCACAACTTCATGGCTTCACTATTACCCTAATTTTATAGAGAAGGAAAGTGCAACACAAAATGTCAAAAAGCTACTTTACTTAGTGGCAGATTCAAACTTCAGCAGTTTGGTTATGAAATCCATTTTGGAACCAATATCCTATTCTTCCTTGAAAGGCAGAACAAAGATAAATTTATAAGAGATATAATGAAAGGAATTCCAAAACGACAATAATTTCAATAAATGTGAAAGAAGTTACTGGTAAAAATACTTCTCAAGGGAATTTCAAAAGTTACAGCCCTGCGCCACTGAAAGTGGTAAATGTAAAATACGGCAAAATTGAATGTCAAACAATGTCAAAGAATGGAAAAAGAGATCAATGCAAACCAAAATAAAGATTAGATAGCTATATAGAAATATAGTTTAAGATAAAAAAATATATTGAGGGTAGAGAGGATCATTAGACAATAAAAATATTCTATTCACTGGGAACTTACAGCTTTACAAACTTGTAAGCAACTTTTAAAACAGGCCCCAAAGTTTACAGCAAAAATGAAGAGAACTACTGTGGGGTTTAACCCATGCTCATGGTGAATAAATGATGAAATCATTCAAAGAGGACCTTGAGCCCTAGTGTGGAGAATTCTTATCTTTTATTGTTTTAAATAATGATTAGACATAAATATATACACCATAATGCTTTTAAATATAGTAATAGATATTTTTGCCAAGAAAGTCTTTGCTACTTGCTATTATTTGTCTTAAGTACAACTTACAAGGAGAAATTACTGATTTAGAAATTAATTTTCAAGGTTTGATATTTATTATGTATATTATTAAGTTTACTTCCTGAAAAATTAAACTTACACTTAAAATATAGATATAATTTTCAATATTTTAAGAAAGTTTTGCCCATTTGAATAGATAAAATATAGTGAATGTAGACTATTTTAATTTTGAACTCCAGATTTAAATAATACGGGCTTCTTTCATACAAGTCATGATGCATACTCTTGTATGAGTTTTTCATGTTTTACACAATTTTCTATTAGGATGTTTATGTCATTTTTGACTCATAAGAGCTTTCATATATTAAAAATATAGAACTTCAATTTGTAAATATTATTTCACGTTTTAATATAGTTCAAGTACTGCCTATAAACAAATTTTTCATTAAGAAGCTTAAAGGTTTAATGTACTCAAATGTGTTTCCTTTATGTTTTTCTTTATTGCATTGAGAAAATATTTCATTATTTCAAGATTAATGATTTCCACATATTTACTGTGCTTGTAAATTAAATGTACATATAATTATTATTTTAGCAAAAAGTCATAATAAAAACAGAGTTGAGTGAATTACAATTAGAATTGAGTAAAATGAAATAAATCAAGACATATTAAAAGTATTGATAGTGGCACATAAATTGAGAAAAATTTAGAGTCATGTATGTTTATAGACTAGTCAACCAAAAGAAGTACAGAAAGGCAATAAAAATTAGAAACCGGTGAAATAGAAAATAAAGATACCCCAGATATACTAAAACATTAATAGTTTTCTTAAGAAGTAAAAAATCAGTCTGAACATGGTGGCTCACGCCTGTAATCCCGGTGCTTTGGGAGGCCGAGGCAAGTGGATCACCTGAGGTCAGGTGTTTGAGACCAGCCTGACCAACATGAAGAAACCCCATCTCTAATAAAAATACAAAATTAGCCGGGTGTGGTTGCGTATGCCTGCAATCCCAGCTACTCGGGAGGCAGAGGCAGGAGAATTGCTTGAACCCGGGAGGCAGAGGTAGTGGTGAGCCAAGATTGTGCCATTGCAATCCAGCCCGGGCAACAATAGCAAAACTCTGTCTCAAAAAATAAAAAGTAAAAAACAAAACAAAAAACACCTCTCATAAAACATGAGGGGATGTCATTAGAAGAGAGGAGATTTAACATATTATTGGAGAATCCCATAAATGACTTGAAGCCAGTAAGTCAGAAACCTTAGACCAAACAAATTCTTAGAAAAATATAATGATAGAATGCTGAAGAAGAAATAGCAAGCTTAAATAGCCTAATACCATAGAAATAAAATTAGTGTTAAAAATTATCACAAAAAATTTACCATCCCAAATGATTTTGTCAGCAAATTCTATGTAACTTTGAAGGAAAGGATTCCCATTATTCTGCATTTTCCAGAATATGGTAAAAAATAGAAATACCCTAATCCCATGAGACCAGCAGAATCTTGAAGCCAATCTCGGCTGTTATTAATTACTGTGAATAAGAATGGGAATTAGCTGGTTATGGGATTGACACATAAAATTCTATTTCTTTTTTTGTTATACTTTAAGTTTTAGGGTACATGTGCACAATGTGCAGGTTTGTTACATATGTATATATGTGCCATGTTGGTGTGCTGCACCCATTAACTCGTCATTTAACCTTAGGTGTATCTCCTAATGCTATCCCTCCCCCCCCCTCCCCCCACCCCACAACAGGCCCCGGTGTGTGATGTTCCCCTTCCTGTGTCCATGTGTTCTCATTGTTCAATTCCCACCTATGAGTGAGAACATGCGGTGTTTGGTTTGCAAGGATAAAATTCTATTTCTTTACATGAACAAATGAGAAACAAAAATTACAAAAATATGTATGCCATTTACAAAGACAATAAAGTTACAAGAAAAATCTAACAAAAATTGTGCAAGACAAGACTGGAGAAAACCGGATAATTTTGTTGAAAGCTTTAAAAAATGATTTAACTAAAAAGAGAGATCATATTCATGAATTGTAAGGCTCATGTTATATTTAATTCTTACTCAAACGTATTTATAGATTCAATGACATGTCAATAAAATTCAAAAAGACTTTCTAAGTTGATTCTCATTCTTATATAGAATACACTAGACCAAAATTTGCCAAAAAAATTCTAAGAACACAATGTGTTTATGTGCATGAGTTGCTCTACCAGGTATCAAAACCTATTACTAAGCAATAGATAGTGTGTTATTGGCCTAGCGATAAAGAAATTGATCAGTGGAACAAAACAGAACACTTAAAAACAGATCCATCCATGAAATCTGGCATCCATTGTCACAGCAAGTGTGCAGTAAAATGGGTCATTTAATTCAAAGTTACGTTCTGTGGCATTTTATGTCAGTAAATTGAGCATTCTGTAATTCACCTGAGGGTGGTGCTTGCAGGGGAACAGGGTATGTAAGGCAGACTCATATCCTGAGTGTTAGTTCTGGCATGAATGAATTGCTGCCCCTCTGGGATTGAAGACATTTGGATGTATTAGATTTTTCACAAGGTGAAGGACTGTCCTCTTTGCACAATGTTAAATATTGAGACCTCAAATTTGGGCTCTGCTACTGACAGGGCTGAACATTCAGGAGTAGCAATAAGTAGCTGAGTCTTCGCATGAAGAAACCAGGGGTATCTGGCTTATTCATAACCACCACTTCTCTCATCATAACTAATCCATTTATAGGGCCACTGTGGAAGACAGGATAGAGTCTGCCTGCTATTTGCCCCTAAATGCACCCTGTCTATCTAGCTGTTGAAGGCCTCCTTTACTGATACGTATTGATTATGCCTACACTCTTGTGTCTTCCCTCTATTTTCCTCCTCTTCATTTCCAATCTTTCAGTGTGGGTATTATCAGGCCCTTAATAATCAAAAAAGCAAATCATTGCTACTGCCCGGAAATGCATGCATCTTCTTACCTCAGGTTATTTTTCTCTCCATACAAAAAACATGACTGAGTATGTCTACTGCTTGTGGCTCTACAAATTGATTTTCTTCTCCTCATTCTTCTTTGAGGTCATTCCTGAGTAGGGCTGTAGTACAGCAACAGACCAATTCTGTCTTTGCCAACATGTTGAGCTAACCTACTTCTGGAGGAAGACTTTTCTTTTTGGTCCATTGTTAGGTGGCTTTAGAGAATGGCCAAGGAGGCTCCACTTGTGTGTGGGACACCCATCAACACAAAAAATGTTGGCAATATGGAGATCTGAGGCGTCTGTTGTTGTAATTTTGAGAGCCATCTGGAAATGCTCAGGACAAATTCTTAATGTATAACTCACGTGGTATGATAGATTGTGACTGCACTTGTCCAACTTTGTAACTTGGTGAATCTGACTATACTCAACTCATTATGTAGTTCCAGTGGTTAGGCACTTGCTGTCTGCTAGGGCTGGGTAGCATGCCAGAAGTTGCTTTTCAAACACCAGACAGTACCTTGCTTCAGAACTCTTGTGTTCTATGCAGTGCCTCATTTACTGGGGATGACCAGAGGCTTTATATTAGTACAATATCCACCATAGATCCCTCTAGCCCCATTGGATCTGCCAGGTCATACAGTTTGGACCTGTGACAGAGTTCTCTCCCATTCTACGCACTTAAAACCGGCAGCCTCTGAGTCACTTCATAAATGATCAGAGCACTTTGTGCAAAAATGGTTTATGCTACCTCCAAACTACAGAGAAAACTGCTAAGCCTGTGGCCGTGTTTCTCTTAGTGGTAAGGAATGTATGGTTCAATAACCTTTTCCCCTAGATAGAAGAGGGTACCACAGGATGCTTCAGATTAATGAAATCTTGTGAACATTACGAAAGTGGCAGGTGTCTGAATTTTAATTTTGTAGAGTACATAGTGCCCTCTGGCATGTTATGTACCTTTTCAGGGTATCAAGAATACTTGCCGCTTTCTGCTCACCAGAGCATTTTAATACGTGATTAATATGGTGGCTAAACATGGTAGTTTTCAGAATGACAAGATGATCCAAGTCTTTACAGAATATGTTGTGACAAAGAACAGGAGAACTGACACAGCCTAGAGGAAAGACAGTACCTGTGCACTGCTACTGTTCCCATGTAAAAACATATGGCTTTGGTCCCCTTTACCCCTGAATTTTGAAAATAATTTACTGTATCAATTACAGTCACCATATCAATACTGGCATACCCCAAATCTGTGATGATCTGTTACATTAGCAGACACGCAGCGTGGAGGCTCCTCAGGGTACCTGACCACATATCGTCCAGATACAGCAACAACTATAGTTATGAGTACGTTCACCAATATTCTAGATCTCCTCTCCATCTAAGCACAGAAAAGGATTGCATTTCCCTGCCCTTTTCGAAATGAGGCTAAGTCTATTTGACGTGCTTTGGCCAGTAAAATGGGAAAGTCACATGCATCACTTCTCAGTGGTAACTGTTAGCCAGTGTGTTAGCATCTACATTTGCCTCCCATTGCCATGGTGATTATCAAAGTGTTGATGTATGTCTATTCCTGCCCCAAATAACCTGTGTTGCTCATGACCATGTGAGCAAGAAGTAAAACTTTAGTTGTATTAAGCCACTGAGATTTTGGGGTCATGTACATCGTTAATATACCAGAGGCTGGGAAAATATGGCCCACTGCCTGTTTCTATCATACCATGTTGTCGAACCCTGGTATAACCTATGCTATCATGACAAAAAATGAACAAAAATACCTTAAATCTGAAATGCAGCCCCACACTGAGCATAAGTGGGAATAATTGTTTTCCTAAGCCACTCAATTTTGTCATGACTTATTATGCAGCATTATTGTGGCAGTACCTAATGCCTAATGGATACACTATGTGATTTAATTCTATATATATATATATATATATTTTTTTTTTTTTTTTGGAGACGGAGTTTTGCTCTGTCATCCAGGCTGGAGCGCAGTGGTGTGATCTTGGCTCACTGCAAGCTCTGCCTCCCAGGTTCACACCATTCTCCTGCCTCAGCCTCCCGAGTAGCTGGGACCACAGGTGCCCGCCACCATGCCCGGCTAATTTTTTGTATTTTTAGTAGAGACGGGGTTTCACCGTGTTAGCCAGGATGGTCTCGATCTGCTGACCTGCTGATCCTCCCGCCTCGGCCTCCCAAAGTGCTGGGATTACAGGCGTGAGCCACCATGCCCGGCCAATTCTATAACGTTTTCACACAGACAAAATTCAGGAAAGGTATTTGAAGTCACGATGGCAGTCACCCTTTGTGAGTGGTGACTGGAGGATGCCCCAAGAGGGTGGCTGAGTTGCTGTGATGTTCTGGTTCTTGATCTATGTGGTAGATACACAGGAATATTCAGTTTCTGAAAGTTCATCAGGCTTAAACAACTCGATGAACTTCTGATTTTAGTTTTCCTTATACCAAGAAGTTTTCCATATTTTCTTTGTGTCAAGAAGATAGAGGAATGAGCAATACCTATGTGTCTTTATATTGAATGATTTATGAGGCATATTGTTAAGAGTGAAAGGCAATCATAGAATAGCCAGTATGAATAGTATGCCACCATTTGTGTGAAATTCAAAAGGTGGATATGGATACATACATTCTGGTATATAAAAAATATCGCTAGAATGATAAATTTAGTTGCCTCTAGAGAGAATAACTGAAAAGTCAGAATAGAAATTAAATAAACTTTTAACTGAGGACCCCCCTTTTTAAAAACTGATTTTTTTAACCTTGTGTATATAACTGAAATTTTAAATACCAAAATTAGATTTATAATGTATATATTACACTAGTAACTCTTCCATTATATCTGTTTCTGATTGCTACTATTACTTAAATAACAATGTGATAACATCCTTAATTTTGTTTCACTATTTAACATAGATTTCTGAAAATATAACTGGATCCAGAAATGGATGAGAGATTTCCTTGAAGATTAAGTGATTTAATCACAGATATTTACATTTTATATCTTACTATATCGTTTTGTTTAGGTAAAATTATGTTTCATATTTTTGGACAAAAATTTAGAAATTTTTAGGATGAGAATTTGAAAATCTAGAGTTCTTTGGATGATTTATGAAAATTTGATTTGCATTATTACATATATATTTTAATTTTTATGTGGCCCAGGCTCAAAATGCTGGGCTGAAACCATCCTCCTGACTCAGCCTTCCAAGGTTGTTTGGATAACAGGCATATACCTCAGTGCCCAGCCAAAATTCTTTATTGGTTTTTCATCTTGCTATTTAAAGAGCATTATTCTAAAAATTTATTTATTGTATATATTTAAAGTATACAATATATTTTGAAATATCCACAGTGAAATTATGAAAGTCAAATAAACCAATCTATCACCTTCTGTAGTTACCTTTTGTGATAAGAGAAGCTAAAATCATAGCAAATTTTCAGTATACAATATTATCAACCATAGTCTTCATGTTTTGGGTTGGAGCTCCAGATTTATTCATTCTCACAACTGCAAATTTGCACCCTTTGGCCTACATCTCATTTCCTTCCCCTCCTTCCCAGTATCCACAATTCTACTGTTTCTATTTATTCAACTTGTTTTAGATTCTGCATACAAATGAGATCACACGTACTTTTTCCCCCTAAGTCTGGCTTACTTCACTTAGCATAATGCAAGTTCATCCGCATTGTGGTAAATGGTAGGATCTCCTCTTTTAAGGTTGAATTCTATTTCATTGCATTTTTCTATGTGCAATCCTGAAGGGTGATTTTTAGCATGGAGTGTAGGGTTATCCAGCCAATTCTTAGCCTGTATTAAGAATCACAGCACATAACCACACATATACACACAGAGCTCCACACATTTTTGGTGTACAGTGGTTTCATCTACCTTGAACTCTATGGCTAAGGGGCTTTTCTCATAGGTCATTTGGCTGCCACAGTAGGCAGTGTGAATTAATCATTCCTTTTGTCTAAATATCTTCTTTCTTCTTTTATTTGTATAGAGGAGAAAGAAGACTTGTGTCTTTTGTCATTTCCATTTCTGAGCGTTTCCTCTCCGTTCTGCCCATTGGTCTCCTATTTTCACAATTTCTCCTGGCAGAGAAAGACACTCCAGTCATTCTAATAATCAACAGCAGATTGCAATTCTTCATGTTTTTCCAGTATTTTTCCAGTGGAGGAATTTCTGCCACATATGTGGCTATGTCCTAAGAGGTGTCATGCAATGACACAATCAAAATATCTTTATATCTATAGATATAAAATATCTACAGATATAAAACATCTAGATATAAAATACCTATATGCATAAAATCAAAATATCTAGCATACGATTCACTGATTTTACTTCAAAAATAAAAATTCTCCAGGTGTCAATGCATTAGCATCATGGTCATTTTTGTCTAATCTTTATTAAAAATGATTGAAAAAGCCATTTGGATGAAGACACAACTCTTAGTTCTCCTTGTATCATGTCAGTAACTTGATATATTTTACTTCAAGTTTTTTTAAAAACTTGAATTGACCCTAAATAAAATAACTATTGGCTGTTTTTTTCCTACAATTATGAGCCGTTAATGGAAAAGATGACATCATCCATTCTCAAACATACTCTTATTTGAAGAACAACCTGCTGAATGATATTACATCGCAAGTACCTAGAATCTCTTAATTCTAAGAAAGTATGTCAAGGGCAAGAATTCTGTTGTAAATACCAATTCTACCCTTGTAGAATTATCTTGTGCAAATCACTTCATATGTCAGTGCATATTAGAAGGAACTGGCAGTAGTTCCTCCAAGGTTTATGTCACCTTTGATTTTTTTCATGGTTAAAATATGGTTAATAAAATCATGTTGTTGTGCTATTCACAGGGATATTTGGTGGCAAATATTGCTATACTTCCTTATAATAGTTTTGATGATTGTAAGATGTTAACATTGCTATATGAATCTCATATCCTTAGAACATGTTCCCTGTGTACCTAAGTCAATTGATGATACAATTTAAGACAAAAAGAAAAGAGATCACTAAAGAGAAGTACGGATTTGTGATGAATCTGAATTGGATGTAGTGTTTCTTAGTGAAAAAACTCTAAGTCAGGAATCTCAGAATGTAAGTCATTTGTTCTGAGTGACATTAAAAAATAAAGCCAATCTTATGTAAACTGAAGGAATGGAGCACGATTATTGGATGCTTATTAGGGCCCTCTCCTGATTTGATACTCTGTGTATCTTTTACTATATTAATACCCCTTGAGGCTGTCTTCCACTTGTTGGGCATATTTCAGTATCTTGGTCATCTTTGAGATTTTCTTGTTGGCACGAACAAATTAGGATGCATTGGCCCTAAAGGCAATGGTTAACGAATTATTTCAGAAATAGCAGCTTATGCAATTGCCAGCAGTTCTTTGGAAATCTCTCTCATACTATTCTTTGAGTCGAGTCATGGAATCAAATTATAAGTCATAATTTTAGTGTACAACTTTGTCTTCTGATATGCAAAGAGACAGAGCAAAAAGACTGAATGCTGAAGCAATGCTGGAGGAACTATGATAGAAAGATGCTCAGGCTGGTAGCTTCTATGTATTATGCATTTCTAACGGATCTTCTTCACTTAAACACACTCCTTTGGGAGCATGGTCTATTATCATGGATTTTCAGATGCCCCCAACATGGAGTCTACATGGATACAAGGAAATAGTCAATTATATTAATTAGGTTCATTAGCAGCTTTAACGAATTAACTCCCAAACTTTGAGGACTTCAACCTATTTCTTCCTCAATTAACCGTGTAATTTGGATGTTCCTGAACTTTGGAAATCTTTCCTCCAAGTTGTGGTGTAGGGACCCGTGTTCCTTCCCACCTGTGGCTCTGTCATTCATGAACAAGGTCTGAGAATTCTCTGCTTCCAGCCAATAGACAGTGGGGAAGCAGCATGGAAAATGCACACAGTTTCTTTTTCTTTTCTTCTTTTTTTTTTATTATACTTCAAGTTCTAGGGTCCATGTGCACAACATGCAAGTTTGTTACCTATGTATACATGTGCCATGTTGGTGTGCTGCACCCATTAACTCGTCATTTACATTAGGTATATCTCCTAGTGCTATCCCTCCGCCCTTCCCTGCCCCATGACAGGCCCCAGTGTGTGATGTTCCCCACCCTGTGTCCAGGTGTTCTCATTGTTCAATTCCCACCTATGAGTGAGAACATGCGGTGTTCGGTTTTCTGTCCTTGCGATAGTTTGCTCAGAATGACTGTTTCTTAAGCACCATGGGTTGCAAGCACCACATGTATCACTTCTATTGTCATTCTGGACCTAGCGCAAGGACTACTGGGGAACATAGACTCTGGCTGGGCAATTGCTTTCTAGGGCAACTCTATGCTATGCAAGAAGAAAGCACGATTCCCACAGTTATCCCTGCCCCATTGCATGTATCAGTTAGCATTAGGAGATACGTGTTAGATATGTCCTTTAATACCAAGTTCACTGTTTCTTATTAAGTGGCTACCCACACATGGGTTTTTATCAAGTTCATTAAACCACAAATTGAATTTTTGGCCGAGTCCTATCCCAGGATTGACAACCCACACTCCCCTGTTGATGACTCTTGAATGACTCTCATTACATTCATTACTAAAACAGAAGGGATGCCAGAAACAAGCTGTTATTAAACAAAGCAGTCCTGGTTGCATTTATTTGAAGGTAGTCTTCCCTGGTAGATCATTTTTCTTTGGATTATTAACTCAAAGTTCTTGTTTAATGAGGAATAGAACAGCACTCTTTCCAGCATCAGGAGACCTGGTCCTAAACGCTTACCTCTTTTGACCTCAGTTTTCTCACCTGCAAAATGCACTTAGACTGACCTATCTCTTGAACCTCACGAGCTCTTCATGCTCAAAAGTCTCTACAGAGTCGATTGGAAACCTATTATGTTGCTTGTGTACCTTAGGCCCTTTGAAGTTCTGTTTTCTTGTCTCGTGGTCATGCATATTGATGTATTATCCACGTCGACTATGCTCATGTCTGAACGCTTTTGCCAGTGTGATCTGTCAACTTGTCACTGCTTCCTAGCCCTCAGCAACTCTGCTGTAATTTCTGGTCATGCTTGAGTGTCTTCTGGAAGCACCCTTTCCCTCCAGCACTTCAATAGCTGGAATGTGGCCTAGATGCTCAAATTCCTAATCAACTTTTTGAAGCATTAAGCCTTAGATTATGATAACTGAGATATCTAACCTTTGAAAACATATTCCCCAGGTAGATACCACTCTCTTCTCTTTGAATCTAATTTAGTACCCATGAAACGTGATCCATTTGATGAGACCATCTGTTTTTTTTCTTCTGCCAAAGACACTCTGCACATTTTGGCAGCTTCCCTAAGTGTACTCAGTAAGTCATGCCAAGTACAGTTGGAATGCACCATGAATCCCAACTCTGAAAACAACTGAACTAAGCAGTGTTCATCTTAAACTGACTGATGTGCGGTGAGTCAAACAACACTGGCCTATATACCTTAAGATGTGAAGGGGCGGGGAGAATAAGTTAATGTGATAACTTCTACACTGTAAACTGGGGGCAGTGATTTGGATTCATAGGATAGTGACAATTTTGGGATTTATCTTCCCTGAAGTCTACTCCACAATTTTGGGATTACAATCTCTATTCATGTAAATACCACTGTGATCCTTTTTATACACATGACCCTGTGTGTGTCTATATCCAGTGGATTGGTTCAGAAGCAACATCTAAGTCTGAAGGAAGCTACATTTAGGACTCAGATTTCCAATATGGTATTTCTCAAGTCACTGTAGCTATATGAGCAACAGCTTGGGTGTTATATGTCGTGAGTCTTCTCACACGGACCAGAAAAAGAAAGATTGCATGTCTTCAATGAGAGAGAAGAGGCAGGGTGAGAGGGAGGATATGAGGAAGAAAAAAAGAGTAGAAACGTTCAGATGAAGACAGAATTCTGATATTATTTGTGCACTTGTGTCTGTTTTTCCCACAGCCCAGTCATATTTTGTTTCTTAAATTCTAAGAGGTAGAGCATTTAAAAAATAAATTTTTTGCTTAAGCAAGTTATGCTATCTGCAAACTAAATTTTAACTTATACATACAAGGGAAGAAAGTAAGATTTGGTATCTTTCCAATTAATACAAGCCTTGGCATATATTGGTTAATTTCATTAATTGATTAAATAATCTAGACTAAAAATAAAGTTTGAACCATTTAGAGGTCTGATCTCATTTTAGAATCATTTACTCCAAAAGATGGTAGTTTTTATAGCTTATCTCTCACAAACAGTGTCCATGCTTTCTGTATGTCCAGATTCTGAAGGGTTAATCATATAAAATATTTATACCCTTAAACCAGACTTAACATTTAATTAGATAAAATATTAGGATGCTATAGTTTTTTCTGCTTTAATATTAAACTTTAAGGGATGCTTTATATGACCATCATAGTTCTCATTTGTTTAACAGAAAAGCCAAACACAAAATATGAAAGTACAAAGAATGTATTGAGAAATAAGCTTAAAATAAAGCTTGGTGATTTTGAATGTCTGTATTCAATTTGTTTACACTGTGGTGAAGAATAACAGTCAAAGAGGCAGGTATCATTCCTGATTTTTATCAAAAATTCACATCATATCAGTGATAACATTTTTAAAAAGTTAATAAATATCTCTTTAAAAAGTTACATGAAATATTCAGTGTCTTTGTGTCAGTGTCTAGAGAAAGAAACTTCAAACTAGATGCAAATGTGTCTTACCCATTTTTTTTTAATTAACTCTTGAGAGTGATTTTAAAAACATTGGTTTTATGTAGGCTTTAGGAAACCTGTTAATACTGTATTTTTCTTCTGGCTTTTGATTGAATTTGCTTTGCTTTAAATTGGGGAGTCATTTTAGGAAACATTACCTTTTCCAAACCCAGGATCCCATTCACTGAGGAGGAAATGAAGAGTCCTTATCTTTTTAGATGGAGCTCTTTGTTAGAATCCTGGCTTTGGAAGTGGCTGTTTTTCATAGGGCGTATCCTTTAACCTCTCTGAATCCTGTTTTGCTTATCTCTAGTAAGATAATGAAGTTTGACTTAAGAGGCGACTGCAGAATTAAAGACATGGTAGACATATAGCACGCAAGAAATAAATAGTTGTCATTGTCGTTCACGCCAATGTCCTCAGCCAAAATAGAAATTCTATTTGGCTCCCATTAAAGTTTTCATGAATGAACTGGCTTAGTCTATTCTTGACAACTCATAGCATTACTCCTTCTGCAAATGCAAGAGGGCAGAAAAACGAGGACTCTGCTTACTGCTGTGATGCTGAAGAAGGTTCAACCACAAAAGCCTCACATCTTTTGTTCTCTTGGCTGAAAACCAGGTATTGGGTGGTTTTCTTTCAATAACATTCTTTGTCAGGTGGGTTGAATTCCCCAATTTATTATGTGTATTTGACGTTCTTTTACCACACAGATATTAATAAAGAAGGAAATAATATAGAAGTAGTTACCTTCCCTCTCCTCAAAGAATAAAAGGCATAAAACCATCATATTTTCATTTGGTCAGTCAGAAAGTAGACAAATACATATGCAAATTTAAAGATTTTTCTATTTTTTTCTTACAGAAAGAAGAGCAATGTTAAAAAAAAAGAGTACATTTCAAATTGATGAATGAAAACAGCCTTTGAATGATGGATTTAGAAAATATATTTGTTCGATAAAAAATATCTCACAGTAGAAAATAAATTTTCTCATTATCAAGGTTTTCAATTATTATCAAATAAACCATTTGAGTCATGTCTTTTAGTATTAAAGTCAAGGAAAGCATTGGTGTCCCATTTGCTGTGATTCATAGTAAGTTTAGCAGATTCACGATGGCTGGGTTTATTCAGATTTCTCATTGAACATTCAAAAACAATTCTCTAAACAAATTTTCTATTTTTTATCATATAAATCAGTGCAAACAAACCTCCATGATGTTTAAGGGCTTAAATATTCATTCTAAGTGTTCATTCTGGGTCTTTTAGTTTTACAATCTTGGTGTGTCAACCTTTATTTTGCTTACGAAGAGCATACTAGTGTAGGTGAGTTACTGGTAGGGACACAGCAAGCACTCAACTCTTCTTTAAAATTTATTTTTATATTAGAAATTTGTATTTTGACCTTCATATTTGACAATGTGTGCCTTCTCTTTACATAGCATATCCACTGGTTCAGTTATAATTACTTACTTGCCTGTTTCAGTAAGTTCTAACCAGAAGGATGCACAAAAGTTACATGCAACCGAAGGAGGGAAAGGGTATGAATAGGTTTGCATATCATTTCTCAAGTAATATGCATCAATGACAAAACGCCATGAAACTTTACTTTTTTCTAATCATTTACTGTTGCAGCTTTTATATCAGGTGCATTATTTATTTAATTTATAAAATTCAACTCAACCAAGTTGCATGGTGGTAGAATTCATAAAACCACTCATTTCAGCCGGGTACGGTGGTTTATGCCTGTAATCCCCGCACTTGGGAAGGCTGAGGCAGGCAGATCATGAGGTCAGGAAATTGAGACCATCCTGGCTAACACAGTGAAACCCCGTCTCTACTAAAAATACAAAAAATTAACTGGGCATGGTGGCGGGCACCTGTAGTGCCAGGTACTTGGGAGGCTGAGGCAGGAGAATGGCATGAACCTGGGAGGCGGAGCTTGTAGTGAGCCAAGATCGCGCCACTGCACTCCAGCCTGGGTGACAGAGATTCTGTCTCAAAAACAAAAACAAAAAAACAAAAAACAAAAACACGAAGCAAAACAACAGCAAAACAACAACAACACTCATTTCATCCTTACATACCCTATTAGCCATTTCCCCAATTCATTACACTTTTGTTTTTCTTTCTGGTTTTACATATACAACTTTAAGTCATGTTTCTTTTAGTTTTTTAGTTTTTTTTTTTTTTAACCTACTCTCCCTCCACAATTTAAAGAGCTTGTGGATATCAACAGGCTGAATGAAATCTTACCAGGAGTTAACTTATCTGCTATGAGTAATTCAACAATGTGTTATTAAGACAATGTGGAGGCATAAAAAGGCAAAACATTTTTTTCTTTCCAACTTTTATTTTAGGTTCAAGGGGTACATGTGTGGGTTTGTTACATGGCTAAATTGCATGTTGTAGGGGTTTGGTGTACAACAACTTTTTCTGCCAGGTAAACAGCATAATACCTGATAGGTAGTTTTTCAGTCTTTACTTTTGTCCCACCCTCTACCCTCAAGAAGGCCTGGTATCTATTGTTGTTCTTTTTGTCCATGTGTATTCAATGTTTATGTCCCACTTGTGAGACCTTGCAGAATTTGGTTTTCTGTTGCCGCATTAATTTGCTTAGGATAATGGCTTCCAGCTGCATCCATATTGCTGCAAAAAACATGATTCTATACTTTTTCATTGCTATGTAGTATTCCATGGTGTATATGTACCACATTTTCTTTATCCAGTCCACTGATGTGTGTGTAGATTGATTCCATGTCTTTGCAATTGTGAATAGCACTGCAAAGAACGTACACATGGCATGTGTCTTTATGGTAGAACGACTTACAGTCTTTTGGGTATATACCCAGTAATGGGATTGCTGAGTCAAGTGGTACTTCTACCTTAAGTTCTTTGAGAAATATCCAGACTGCTTTCCACACTGGCTGAATTAACTTACCTTCCCACCAGCAATGCGTAAGTGTTCTCTTTTCTCTGCAATTTGTCCAGCATCTTTCATTTTTTGACTTTTTAACAACAGCCATTCTGACTGGTGCAAGATGCTATCTCATTGTGGTTTTGATTTGCCTTTCCCTAATGATTAGTAATATTCAGCATCACAGACAATTTTTGTTATGAAAGCTTTGCAAATGCATATTCTCATGGCCATTTTATCCTTTGCCCCATTGCATAGTGGTTGGAACATTTGAAAATTATCAAAAAGCAGCAGAGACAAGTTCAGGTGGTTTCCAGGGGAGAGGCACTGAAAGTGATTGATTCCTATCAAAAGCACAAGGACAGGGTAAGTGATTCTTTCTAGTAAATGACAGTAGAGATATAGCTGAACTGTGAGAATATAATCATGGTCATGGCAAGGAAGGCTGATGAGTTCTAGGAAAAGCACATTGCTCTTGACCGGAGCCTTGGTTCTTGACTTTTTCAGGTCTGATATCAGGCCATCACCATATCAAAGAATCCTGATACCACCATGGTAGAAGCCAAATTTTTACTTTTTGTCTTTACGATTAGCCACAATCATATTTATGTGTTTTTTTGTCAATGCTTACTAATGGCAATGTAAACTCTGTCATATCTAGTTGACCTAAGTGTACTATTACCAGGTCATGCTCCACAATTAGAGCATCACTGTCAAGGGGCATATTGGGTCATAAGTACTATGCCCTAAATTCCACTTTGCTAAGGCCAACTGATCAAACAGCAAGCAAATACGAGAAAGGAGATTGAAACTGAATCACAAGAAATGTGCGTTCTACGTGCGGAAGTGGGATTCATTACAATCCGATGCACTGCACTAAAAGCATAGTGTGAAAGATTAAAAGAATAATTTAGGATTTCCTAACTAGATATCATTGTCTTCTCATCAGCAGTTCAAGTATAAAAAGACAGAGATAGATAAAGTAGGCACATTGGTAGCAATAAAATAGCAGTGACTAACATCAACTATTACAGCAGGAAGCTCTAGGCATTGGGAAGCTGGCACAGAGGTTCTGGCTATGTCCTACAGTCAGTACCTTTCTGGAAACCTTCTGGGAAGAAAACAGCTGATGGGATCAGGGAAGATAGGACCCTATCAGACTAGATCAAGGACAAAAACCATCCCCTTCACTCAGAGTGACAGATTCTATCAACCGTCAGAATGCATAACAGGTAGTTCAAAGAGATTCATTTCCATGAATTTCCTTTGAGTCCAAATTCACTGTTTAGTAAGACAATACATGCCTCAATTGTATTATTTTTTTCTTGTCTATGTCTATGTTTGCCAAGTAACGCCATAAAGATCTCCGTTTATGAGTTTAAACATAAATAACTGAATTCAGATGAATTCTGCTGGTCACATGGTGATGATCTAAGAACTTGGCAGGAATTGCTGTGATCGCATCTTCAGGCTGCTAGTCATAGACACCTGTTATCACTGGAAAAAGGACTTTTCAGTCACAGCCTTTAATGTTTCCTGTCTTATGCTGGCAGAGACACCTGGACACGGAACCTTTGTTAGTCCAATTTTTTTTGCACAAATTTGTTATTTTGTGGAAGTTCCCAGTAAACACACACATGTGAGTGTGCACACATGAACCTGTCTACATCCCTACTCATTGGAAACATTTATTTTCTCTTCATTTCTGCTCCTCTTTAGAGGAAAAAAAATGCATGCAGGATAAGGTACCATTGCTTGTCAATCTCTTTCTAAATTTGGAATCAGTCCAGAAAACCCAGGAGGAAGCTCAACTCAGCCACAGTTAATCTTCTGAAAATCCATCCCACGTGACTCACCCCAAACCCCCCCATCAGTGCTGATCTTTTCATGTATTCTTTATAAGGAATCCATTGAACTTTAATTAATATGAAAAATTCAGGTTTTCATCCGATTTAAATGTGACTGACATCACGCTGCTGCTAAAAGTGGAACAAAGTACAAGCATGGTGAAAATAAAACTTAAAACTTGGTGCCTATTTTTTCACCGCAAATCATCTCTAGCACTTTCATGAGGCAGGAGAGAAATATACCCACAGCATTTTCTAGGAGTCTTCATGTCCATATGTACGAACAGGGACATGCTTGAAACGTGTCTGTACACAGGCAGGAACACAATTTGCTCTGTCACATCAATCAGCAATCTTTAGCTCTAAACGTTCCAGTTAAAAATGACTGGAGTGATACAGTTAAAGGTATAGAATTCCAAAAGGGTTAACGTGGTAGCAAGGAGGAAGAATTCTTTTCAAATTAAAACACACACTCATCTGCCATTCGTACACATGCACCATCTCCTTGCATTCAGTGGATTGTTCAAAACGGGCACAAATGTGCTCCTGGAAGGCGTTAGGGTTCTGCTTGCTACAGATCAGGCTGCTCTCATGTTTATGGATTCTACTTATCCATGGGTGTAGTAGAGGATGTGTGTCCTGATGTTGAGACAGCTTTGTTACAAGGACTGTCATTCTGTCTTTACATAGAACCTAGTCTACTATCATAGCAACACGTGAAATCCTAAGAAGGGACTACAAGAGCACAATCAACGCATTTGTGAAACATACAATACATTGTTAACTGTAGCCGGAGTTGATAAATATCCTAAATACGCTGACTTTATCAATACCTGTTCTATGCAAGACAATGTGTTCTCTGTAAATATGTGCAAGTGTTATGTATCAATATAAATAATGCATTTCTCACTGCAATAAAATATATCAATCATTGAGCTTTATCTTTTTCTGAGATAGAGTCTTGCTCTGTCACCAAGGCTGGAGCACTGTGTTCAACCACAGCTCACTGCAGCCTCAAACTCCTGGGCTCAAGTAATCCTCTTGAGTAGCTTGGGCTAAAGGTGTGGGCCACCACGCCTGGCTTTTTTTTTTTTTTTTTTAAATACAACCAAAGTCTCACTTTGTTGCCCTTGCTGGTCTTGAACTCCTGGGCACAAATGATCCTCCCACCTAAGCCTCCCAAAGCACTGGGATTCCAGGTGTGAGTCACGGTGTTAGGTCCCTGATAAAACTTTACAGTTGTTGGTTAAAAAAAAATCCTTCTCCACCATGATATGGTGTATGTGGTTGGCTTTCCTCCTCAACGTGTCTTCTCAGAAGACTTTCAGGATCCAGTAATTCCTGGCCAAGAATCAAGCAGAACCCATTCTCTGGGAGATTAGGATGAGAACTGGTCATAAAGTCGGGTACAGTTCCACAAGCAGATGTGGGAGAAGAGCCAAGTTGGGCCTGTGAGGTCTTGCATGTGAAATGGCTCACATATTCACAGCAGCCATCCACAGGGTCCTTAGCATCTTACCATATCAAACTGAAAAAATCAGCATGATCTGGATAGTTGGACAGGTTTTATTGATAAAATAATGACATTTTTATTTGTATTTATACTTATCTAGTAGGTTTGTTCAGTAATAAATATGTGAGCTCTGTGGCTTGGGAAAAAAAAACTTAATTAGGACTTTGTTCTAACTCTGCCTATTGGCCTTGATCA
The DNA here is from genome assembly GCF_006542625.1 of Nomascus leucogenys. Taxonomy (NCBI): domain Eukaryota; kingdom Metazoa; phylum Chordata; class Mammalia; order Primates; family Hylobatidae; genus Nomascus; species Nomascus leucogenys. The sequence goes on from NC_044389.1 coordinate 104,849,757, forward strand.
AATTACTCTATGTTCATTTAGCACCACTTCCCACTGTTACATACGGGGAGAACATGGGTCATCTCTTACCATATACATGTGAGTAAAGCTAATGTGAATTTTTTGAAACTCATTTAAATTAAATTCTGAAAGGGTTAATCTCATTAAATGATTCTGAGATTCTGGCAAGCGTATTTAAAACGTGAAGAATCTCAACTTCTTTTCAGTTCTGTACCAATGTTTTCCTCTTATTTTTTTTTAACCCTGTAACCTCTGATAAATATACAAACTACTCTTTTCCATACATGTACAAACAGGTACACACAGATATCAGAGACTTTTGAAAATTGTAGTATAAATAAGCAGCATTGAGATAGTTTTATTTTAATGTGATTGTGTTTCAAGGAATATGTATCCGAAGGTAAGAACCACAGGTTGGAGCTGAGTCAATGTTCATCTTAGTTGTTGAGTAGTTAGGGTCTCAAATTAAATATGTATAGAGTGCCTCTGCCATTTCCTGATTATTTTTGTTAATGTTTTGGTAAATTCAGTGGGCATTTAAGTATGATTGTCCTAACCCTGTATTTCTATCAAGGCTTTCAAAACCTACAGGGATATGACTATAGTTTGAGAGACTGGAGTCGGTAAACAACTCGCTGTGAGTTTCTGGTATTTCTGTACATCTTGCAGGTAGAGGCGCTATCAGCCTTTAGTCTAGATTCTCTAGTCAAGGATGTGTGTTTGGCAAACAGTCTTGGCAAATAGAGATGGTTGCTGTCTACCTCTAGAGCAAAGGGCAGACATGCTTGCTGTCCAGTGTAATGAAGTTAGCATCTCTCTCTGGGGCTAAGGTCATGCATATTTATTGCCAATTACAGAAGATTCCTGTTTTCTAAACTCAGGGTTCTTTTCCTAAAATGCAATGAACTGTATGTGGTTATTCCTTGGCTCTCTGTTGCCCGGTGGGAACCAGGGCTTGAGAACCTGGCACAAGAAATGCTGATGCTCTGACTCTGCTCTTACCGTGAGTAGTAAGCTATCCTTTTTCTCTGACCCAGGAGTCTGTGTCATTAGCTAGAGCATCGATGAAACTGTCAGGCTAACTTATGCACTTTCAAGTAGGCTAAAATCTCTTATTCTTGACTGTTCTTGACAGATAAGTGTGTGGCCCAGTAGGAATGACGCTTTCCTACTTGTTACAGTACCATTTTTTATGGACATTACAGATCAGAAATATTTTCTTTGGGTTGATACAGTAAGCCTATGGTATGGACCAGAGATTAGGAAATTGCCATCTGTAAGCTGAATCTGGCCTGCTCCCTACAAAAACTCTGTTTTTGTAAACAAAGTTTTATTTGAACAGAGCCACGCATATCATTGATATGCTAGCTATGGCTACTTTCATGTTATCACAGCAGAGTGGAGTAGGTGCCACAGAAATCCTGTGGCCCTCACAGCCAGAAATATTTACCACCTGGCTCTTTAGAGAGAATGCTTGCCAACATTTATTAGAGATCAGAGGCAGCAATCAAAAATTCAAGGCATCACGAGCTGCTCTAGGAATATATGAGATAGAAATGAAAGTAAAATAACAATTGCATGACAGGATAACAGTTTAACAAAATTAGCAAGAAAAAAACAATCTCATCGAAAAGTGGGCTAAGGACATAAACAATTCTCAAAAGAAGATATACAAATGGCCAAGAAACATACAAAAAAAAAATTCCCAACATCACTAATGATCAGGGAAACACAAATTAAAACCACAATGTAATACCACCTTACTTCTGCCAAGAATAGCCATAATCCACTTTGGGAGGCCGAGGCAGGTGGATCACGAGTTCAGGAGATCGAGACCATCCTGGCTAACACGGTGAAACCCCGTCTCTACTAAAAATACAAAAAATTAGCCGGGCGCGGTGGCGGGCACCTGTAGTCCCAGCTACTCGGAAGGCCGAGGCAGAATGGCGTGAACCCGGGAGGCGGAGCTTGCAGTGAGCCAAGATGGTGCCACTACACTCCAGCCTGGGTGACTGAGCGAGGCTCCATCTCAAAAAAAAAAAAAAAAAAAAAAAAAAAAAAAAAAAAAGAATAGCCATAATCAAAAAATCAAAAATAAATAATAGAAGTTGGCATAGATACAATGAACAGGAAACACTTCTATACTGCTGTTGGGAATATGATAGAATACTACTCAGCCATAAAAAGGAATGAATTAATGGTATTCACAGCAACCTGGATGAGATTGGAGACTATTATTCTAAGTAAAGTAACTCAGTAATGGAAAACCAAATATCACATGCTCTCACTCATAAATAGGAGCTAAGCTATGAGGATGCAAAAGCATAAGAATGACACAATAGACTTTGGGGACTCAAGGAAGAGTGGGAAGGGGGGTGAGAGATAAAAGAATACAAAATGGGTGCAGTGTACACTGCTCGGGTCATGGGTGCACCAAAACCTCACAAATAACCACTAAAGAACTTACTCAGGTAACCAAACACCACCTGTTTCCCAATAACCTAAGGTAATAAAAAATTTTTAAAAAATGGGTAGGAGTTTAACAGCAAAGTACAGGTAAACATATTGACTGTATATACGACATTTCTACAGTGTATTCAACAAATATTTGTTGAACTATAGTTGCATATTCAGATCTTGCAAGACTCAGCTCATCTCTCTCAAAGAAGCTGACTCTAATTCTGTATTAGGTAATTTATTTTTTCTCCTCAGAGCTTCCATAGCACCTTATCTGAACATCTTTTGTAACCAATTTTCTACTTTACATTACAGTGTTTATATACACTGATTTCTCCTGCTAGACTTAAGGTAAAATTTATAACTGTAAATGGATTCACAAACTTATTTCCATGATCCAACTTTCAGGATAATGATCAACTTTTAGAAAATTGAAAAATTAATTTGAGCCACTTTTTTTAACAGTAGGAATCATTAAAACTGGATTTTTATACTATAAGATTAAAATAGCAAATTATGCCCTTACATTAAAACATTAAATGTGCTCTAATACATTGTCTTTGTAGAATATTTCTCTTTCTAATTATATTTCTTAAAGTCTAATTGCATTTCCTTAGCTGATTTCAATTTAATAAAGGAGGAATGTAACAGAATGGAATTATACCTATTGGCAAGGGAAAAGATATATACAAATCGATTCTTCTTGAGAAGATGCTGATGGAGAAGATACAAAAAAAGATATCACTAACTCTTGGGCTGGGCACAGTGGCTCATACCTGTAATCCCAGCATTTTGGGAGGTCAAGGCAGGTGGATCACAAAGTCAGGAGATTGACACCATCCTGCCCAACATGATGAAACCGCATCTCTACTAAAAATACAAAAATTAGCTGGGCGTGGTGGCATGTGCTGAAATCCCAGCTACTCAGCAGGCTGAGACAGGAGAATCACTTGAACTCGGGTGGCAGAGGTTGCAGTGAGCCGAGATTGTGCCACTGTACACCAGCCTGGCAACAGAGTGAGACTCCCATCTCATAAAAAAAAAAAAGAATAAGGAGAGGCAAACTTGCTCTCAATCTTTAAGATGCGTTAATAATTTTTCAGGCAAACCTCATTATTGCATGATGCCCTCAAATTAATCTCACTCTAAAGTAACCATGACATATCCCAGCTGCTGGTCCAGAGCTCTGGGGCTTCAAATAAAGGCTGGAACCTCTTCACAGAGGCCAGCAGCTTGGAGGAGGATAAAACGTCTGGTGGGAGGAGAGTTCTCAGTAACTGACATACACTCTGGTTTGTTTTTTTTTTTTTTTTTTTTTTTTGAGACGGAGTCTCGCTCTGTCGCCCAGGCTGGAGTGCAGTGGCGCAATCTCGGCTCACCGCAAGCTCTGCCTCCCGGGTTCACGCCATTCTCCTGCCTCAGCCTCCCAAGTAGCTGGGACTACAGGCGCCCACCACCACGCCCGGCTAATTTTTTGTATTTTTAGTAGAGACGGGGTTTCACTGTGTTAGCCAGGATGGTCTCGATCTCCTGACCTCGTGATCTGCCCACCTCAGCCTCCCAAAGTGCTGGGGTTACAGGCGTGAGCCATCACGCTCGGCCCACTCTGGTTTTATCTTTTAATTTTACATCATTTAATTTCACTCTGTCCTTAAAACTAACAAAAGTTAAACTTTCACAGCCAACAGGATAGAAAGATGCAAAAGTTTCCATGAACAAAGAATGATACAAAGTAAGGTAGAAATTCAAGAATATTAGATGTCAGCCTCTCATATGGGACAGAAATTAGAGAGTTTAAGGACAAGTGAACTTGTCAGGTCTGATGTGTTTGTACAAACACAGAGCTAAGAACAATCGGATGCTAGAAGAGATAATACTGAATTACTATTGATATCCTAAGGCCAAAACTTGGCTTACCACTCTGGCAGTCAAAGGCTAGTATCACCTTCATGGCAAATAACTACAAAAGTAGAAGGAACACATTTTCAGGTGCGGTTTTCATATCCTATAGAGACAAGGTTTGTTTTTGAGTTTTTGGTTAATTCTTACCAGCCTCCAAATTCTAACAGAGAAAAACTATTTTTAAGGGAAGAGCAAACAGGATGTGCATATTTTACTAGGCTTCTAGTATGTTAGGATTAAGCAATGTGGTGTTGAGAAAGATGTGATCGTATTTATGTTTGACAACTCTACTAACCTGTCAGTTACTTCAGGTTCAAAACTATTGACTTTTGCACACATCCCCCCGCAAATTTACCTGTAACCATTACTAATATATCACAGGAGCTGATGAAATGCACATGTATTGAATCAGTAGCATTGATTGATATGGCTATAGTAATAAATATTCATAAACCTATGGGCAAGATAAAAGTTATTCTAATTTGTTCTATCTACTTTTGTATATAAAGACAGACTCAATTGTGGTTTTTTTTTTTTTTTCTTGCATGTAGTGTGCGTGAACCAGTATGACATCAGTACCAGGCCAGTAAGTGGATATCAGCTCAGACTGTATAATTGTCACTGGGCTGATGTTCGGTTCTGTTTGAAAACTGTAGAGCCACGAATTTTGTAAGGAAGTTGGCAATTTTCTTTGTTAGTCAAACTATCCATATCCCAAACTAAAATATTACCTTCCTCCTGAAACTGGTACCTATTTCAGCAACATCCTTCCAGTTTCCAAGACTAAATCTGTGAGTTGTCTTTGACACCTGCCTCTCTTTAGTGTTCCTACCTATTCCATTCTGAATCCTGTGACTTTCACCTTTATTAAGGTTTTGAATAAATTACAGGTTGATTATTCCCAGTTCAAAACTGTCATGTGAAATTCTCTGAAATCTGAACTCTTTCTGAGTGCTGACATGACACTCAAAATGTTCATTGGAACATTTTGTATTTTGGATATCAGATTGTGGGGCATGTTCAATGGGTGAGAAAGTATAATGCAAATATTCCAAGAATCCTAAAACTTCTGGTCTTAAGCATTTTGGATAAGAAATTCTCAACCTATACCTCAATTTCATTTCCTCTACCACCGTTTCTGATTTAGACCATCATTAATTCTGCTTTGAGTCATTGTAATGAATTCCAATTGGCTTTTAGTCTAGACTCTTCCCTCTCCAATCTAATGAACAGTTAGTTCTTCCAGGCAGATCTTTTATATATGCTCCTTGTACAAAATGATTTAATGACTCCCTACTGCCTAGTAAATAAACTCCATTCTTCACATATTTTAAAGAAAGGCTCTCTAAAACGTAGCCTTAGCTTTATCTAGCAATGAGCTCAGTGGTTATAATCAAGACCCCTCACTTCCCAGAGTCCCTTTTTCTCACTTTCAAAATGCAGAGGTTAAAATTATTTCCTTTTTTTGTTTACTATTTGATGATTTTATACTTTAATTGTTTTTAGAGTAAAATGTGTATTACATATTAAACAACTTGCATTTCTTGTTACTCCCAGAATATGATCTACAGCAGAGGGTTTCTCAACATTTTGGGGATTTAGAGTCTTTTTGAATGTTTGGTGAAAGCTGGGGACTTTCCCCACAGAAAAATTCCATACAGAATTTCATGGGGGTAGTTGTGTGGACTGTGAGGACCTGTGGAATTACTCAACACTTTCCTGAATTAGCCTCTTTTCACCCCATTCTATGTATCTACATTTTCCCAATATACCCCAGGTAACTGTTGAAAGCTAATTCAAATGCAATATCCTGAGTCCTATTTAGTTTCACTTATTAAATATGAATGACTTATCCTCTAAACCCTATAGCATTATTTTGTGTACCTTTCTCAATACCTATGGCATTCTGACTCATATGTCATTCTTCGTGTGTTTCCCTCTAACTCCATCTGTGTTGCAAAAGGCTTGCAAGCAGGGCCAGTGTTTCTCCTCTTTGCTTACCCTATACTCTTTACACCACCCCATCACCCTGATGTCGCCCTTGAACATTAAAGAAATTCCATGAGCATCTATTAAATCAATAAATGAAGGGCCAGAGGAACACTTTTAAAAACTAACTTTACATTTACTCGTGTATTTAAATTTAATTACATATTCATTTGTATTTAGAAAAATGACACAATGCCACTATTATTACCTCCAACTTGTTAAAATATCCTAATAACAAAGAACTGGAAATAAAAAGTGAAGATGGGCTATCTGGAAGTGGTTCAGCTATAGAATTTCATGGAACATTTCTGAGAAAGGCTAGAGTTTTGTCCAGATTCTATGGCAAAATAGTGTTACTGCCTATGATAATAAGGTCAACTTTCACAACCATACTGTGTGTTACATGTTGTACATTACAGTCACAATTCAAAATGTTTAACTTTGGAAAACTTTTTTGTAACCTTGGGGAAAACAAAACTTGTATCCTTGTGTCCTTTGTTCTTCAAAGTGGTACCTTAAAGATCGGAAAGAGTTCATAGAGTATTTTGCAAAAACATGCTTTGCTTTCCAAAGTGGTGTTCTTGGTTTGTATTGGGGACTAAGTAAATAACCCTTTTTGCCACAGAATCTGCACAAAAATCTAGCCTTTCTCAGAAATGTTCCATGAAATTCTATAGCTGATCCACTTCCAGACAGCCCATCTTCACTTTTTATTTCCAGTTCTTTATTATTAGGATATTTTAACAAGTTGGAGGTAATAATAGTGGCATTGTGTCATTTTTCTAAATACAAATGAATATATAATTAAATTTAAATACATAAGTAAATGTAAAGTTAGTTTTTAACCCTTTCCTTTGCTATGCATTTCTTCCAAGGAAAATAGCGGCAACCCATTCCCTAATATTACATTACACTCTTATCCCCACTAGTCAATGATTTACGTTTTTAAATTAAATGACAATAATTACTTTGATTTCCTGCCAGTCTTGAGATCAATGTTTTCCTGGGCAATTGGATACATCCCAGCTTACAGAGACTCTATCCTGAGCTCTTCTATATTAGCTTGTTAATGTCTGTGACTATATACATCGAATCTCCCCTACTAAGGAGGAATCTTAGCCAAAATCCCCAATCCTACATGGCTTTTAGCAGAAAATTGCACTTGTTCCATGGTTTATGCAGTGATCTCAGATCTATTCACTCCTCCAATAGATTAGACACATCTATTAGAAATTTCTGAAAAATTTATTTTGTACTAAATTAACATGGTAGAATAACCTAAACTTTTTTTTTCCTCTTTAATTGGGAATGGGGCGGGAATGGAAGTGATATGCTTTGGATCTGTGTTCCCCACCCAAACCTGTTAAATCATAATCCCCAGTGTTGGAGGTGGGGCCTGGTAGAGGTGATGAGTTCATGCTAGTGGTCTTTCATGAATGGTTTAGCACCATCCCCTTGGTGCTGTTTTTCATGATAGCGAGTTCTCACAAGATGTGGTTGTTTAAAAAATGTGTAGTACCGGCTGGGCACTGTAGCTGGCAGGCCAAGGTGGGCAGATCGCCCAAGGTCAGGAGTTCGAGACCAGCCTGGCCAACATGGTGAAACCCCATATCTACTAAAAATACAAAAATGAGCTGGGCATGGTGGTGTGTACCTGTAGTCCCAGCTACTCAGGAGGCTGCAGCAGGAGAATTGAGCCCGGGAGGTGGAGGTTGCAGTGAGCTGGGATTGTACCACTGCACTCCAGCCTGGGCGACAAAGTGAGAATCCATTTCAAAAAAAAAAAAACATGTAGCACCTCCTGTCTTGCTCTCTTGCTCCTATTCCTGCCATGTAAGAAGCTCACTCCCCTTTGCCTTCTGCCATTAGTGGAAGCTCCCCAAGGCCTCCCCAGCAGATACCACTATGCTTTCTTTACAGCCTACAGAATGGTGAGCCAATTAAGCCTTTTTTTAAAAATATAATAAATTACCCATTCTCCAGTATTTCTTTACAGCAATATGAGAATGGACTGATACAGGAGGTAAGCCATATGTGGCATAAAAATAACCTCATCCGAGCTCATGCTTGCAATCCTCATTGAAGGATGAGGAAGAAGACATGGATAGTTATGTAGTGGTTCTTTCAAGGTAAGACGGGCCCAGAAAAGAATCAATATTCCTTAAAACAATACTGTTGTGGTTTTTGTTTTCCAGAAGCTGGAATCATCCTAACAAGAGTGATAGTCTTTCCCCAAGTGAGACCAGGCTGTGCTATCTGGGGAAAAGCATCGCTGGCCTTGCCGAGATGCACCGACGACTCAGCTCAGCTAAGGACTTAACCAGTAGAGGACTTGCTGCAGTGGAGCCTGAGCTGGATATGGAAAGCAAAAGGTGAGTCCTGAATTCTGAACCACAGGCCTGGGGGCAGAGGGAGGCAGTCTTCGGGGAGAGGGGGAACATTTATAAACACTCTTCTTTGGATCTAGAACGGGAACACCTTTCACAGAATGCCTAACTCTACATGGTCCCCTTCTGACGTTGGGAATAAATAAGCTAAATACAGGTTTAGTTAGCTAAGAAATATAACTCTCTATATACCCATTAAGATTATATAAATTATATATTTCTTACCCTGTATTATACTTTAAAAACACAGTCAAGTATATCTAATTTATTTGTTGAGACAGGGTCTCACTCTGTTGCCCAGGCTGGAGTGCAGTGGTGTAATCCTAGCTCACTGCAATCATGAACTCCTGGGCTCAAGTGATCCTCCTGCCTTAGTCTCCTAAATCACTGGGACTCCAGTCACGCACTACCCTACCAAGCTATTTTATTTTTTTAACTTTTTGTAGAGCTGGGGACTTGCTGTCTTGCCCAGGCTACTCTCGAACTCCTGGGCTACTTGACTGTTGCATAGAAAACTGTGTCCTTCTATTGAATGTTTTGTGTTTGGTGAGCAAGACAGGATATTTTTGGGTAAAGGATGGAGGCATTTCCTTTATTGGTCATCTTGCATCGTTCTCACAGAAAGGAAAATCCACTGCCCCTACTTCTAGAGGATAAAAAATTATGAGTGGAGACACTGCAGATGCTGACAGTGGTCAACAAGCCTTCATCCCCCCACTTGAGGACTGTGAGACCAAGTTACCTGGCATAAAAGAGGGCTTCTCAAGTCTATGTGACACTGGCAGCTTTGAGGAATGATGTAAGGAGGCTTCTCAGACAGGAGGAGCTATCCTTAGTAAAACTGTCTACAAAGAGCCCATTACTTCTTTTACGCAACTCACGACTTCCTACAGTAGGTATCAGCGCTCCTAAGCAACCTTTCTTAAGCGGAATGTAGTTATGAGGTTCATGAAAGGAATGAATATTCAGACTTTCTAATGAGGCTCTGAATGAGAGAAGTGATTTCTGGAAGGAAAATCTGAATTCAATCAAGATGACAGTGCAGTTTTTGCCAGTGTAGGTGTTATGGCTGCTGGCAGTTTTGGAAGGCCAGAACTGGGATGCTGGGGGACAATGTGTGTGGGCCACCAAGCCTTCATTCTGCTTTCTTGATGTGTAACGACCCCTAATTTAAACCCATAGCGATTAGGGGCTGGAGTGTGCTGAATCAGATGTGAGCTTTGTTTCTATGGTTTTCTCAAGATCAGAAGCAATCTCTCCTCCTTGTGAAATGTTCACATCCTCCCACTTCCTCTCCCTGCTGAAGTCAAGCACAGATCTGCAGTGGAGCCATAAAAACTGTTGGGGAACTTCATTCAGGCAGCCCAAGGTTTGTTCAAAAGGATTGACAGGATCTGGCATTATGACTCAAGCCAACAGTGGAGTGACTGCGAATGACAGACGTCTTTCCTCATCCTATTTCAGGAATTAGTGGGCTTCCTGTGACATGTGTAAAGCATAGAAGTTGTGAGATGTGGGAAGGGCATTGGAGCACTTCAAGATGTTCAGAACCTCTAGTTTCCTGAAATAACTGGGAGCAGCCTGCTGGCCTGGCTGACATCTATGATGTTTTCACGTGGCTGAATGGTTACCTGGGTTTAGAGAGAGAGAGTCCCTGAAGGAATCATCATTATGGTTTGATAGGTATCAAAATGTGCACAAAGTGGTACAGCAACTCCTAGAAGAAAACACTGGGGCCAAGCTCCATGACATTGGTCTGGGCAATTATTTTTTTAAAAAGTGACCCCAAAAGCATAGGCAATAAAAGCAAAAATAGACAAATGCGGTTACATCAAACTAAAAGTTTCTACACAGCAAAAGAAACAGTCAACAGAGTGAAGAGACAATCTGCCGAATAGGAGAAAATATTTGGAAACCATACATTTGATAATGGGTTAACATCTAAAATAAAGAACTCAACAGTAAGAAAACAGCCCAGTTAAAATGGGCAAAGGATCTGAATAGGCATTTCTCAAAAGAATATGTACAAATGGCCAACAGGCATATGAGAAAATGTTTAACACCACTAATCATTGGGGAAACGCAAATTAAAGTCACAATAAGATATTACCTCACCCCAGTTAGAAAGACTGTTATCAAGAAGACAACAGATATTGAGTGTTGGCAAGAATGCAGAGAACGGAACTCTTCCACGCTGTTGGTATAAATGTCCATTAATACAGCCATTGTGGAAAACAGTATGGGGGTTTCCCAAGATATTAAGAATGAAACTATCTGCAATTCCACTATCCAAAGGAACCGAAATCCATATGTCAAAGGAGTGTCTGCACTCACATGTAATGGTAGCACTGTTTACAATAGCCAAGATAGGGAATCAACCTGCGTCCATTGACAGATGGAGGAAGTGTGCTATATACACACGATGGTATACTACTTACACTACTTCCTTAAAAAAAAAAAAAAAAAGGAGGCCAAGGCGGGAGAATCATGAGGTCAGGAGATCGAGACCATCCTGGCTAACATGGTGAAATCCCGTCTCTACTAAAAATACAAAAAATTAGCCAGGCGTGGTGGCGGATGCCTGTAGTTCCAGCTACTCAGGAGGCTGAGACAGGAGAATGGCATGAACCCAGGAGGCAGAGCTTTCAGTGAGCCAAGATCGCGCCATTGCACTCCAGCCTGGGTGACAGAGCAAGACTCCGTCCCCACCCCCCAGAAAAAAAAAGAAATAGAAGGAATTTTTTTCTGAGACAGGGTCTTACTCTGTCACCCAGACTAGAGTGCAGTGGTGTGATCAAAGCTCACTGCAACCTTGACCTCCCAGGCACAAGTGATCCTCCTGCCTCAGCCTCCTGAGTAGCTGGGACTACAGGCACGCACCACCATGCCCAGCTAATGGTTTTGTTTTTTTATTTTTTACAGAAATAAGATCTCCCTATGTTGCCAAGGTGGGTCTGGAACTCCTGAGCTCAAGTGATCCTCCTGCCTCAGCCTCCCAAAGTGTTGGGATTATTGATGTGAGCCATGGCACCTCGTCAATTCTGTCATTTTTGACAACATAAATGAAGCTGGGACATACTGTGCTGAGTAGAATAAACCAAGCACAGAAAGACAAATGCCTCCTGAGCTCACTTATATGTAGAATCTGTAACAGTTGAACTCATCAGAGAGTAGAATAATGGTTACCAGGGACTAGCAGTAGGCTGGAGGGAGAGGTGGGGAGGTGTTGGTCAAATAATATAAAATTTCAGTTAGGAGAAATAAGATTTAAGAGATCTATTGCACAACATGGTGACTACAGTTAATAACAATGTATTATATTCTTGAAAATCACTAAGATTTTAATATTCTCACCACAGAAAATAAGCATGTGAGGTAATGCATATGTTAATGGCTCAATTTAGCTATTTCCAATGATTAAATATTTGAAAGCAGTTATATACCATAAATGTGTACCTTTAATTAAAAAAAATTATTTTTTAGCAGGATGCTTTGAAATTGGGACTCAGTATTACTTAAACCTTGAAGTCTGGGAACAGGGACATAGTGCGTTTCCAAAACTGCCAGAAAGGTGTCTCTTAATGCTCTATGGATAGAAGCGGCCGCCTGTCTTACAGGCTGACGCTGGAGCCCAGCAAAAGTTATTTTGGTAGACCCTTATGGTTTAGCGATGCAAAAAGAGAACCTACTTACTTCCTTTATATTAACTCTGGATATTGATAAACTAAATAAAAATACCCTGACCAGGGATATTAATTATTTTGTTTATTCACACAAAAGCCCATTCCACGCTTGATTTTACACGTGCTTTAAGGGACACATTATGCACCAGAAGAGAGGCCTGCTGTTCCCACCTGGAAATTTTCGAATCAACCACTTCCTCCACTTACTGTAGCTCTGTGAAGACTGAAAGGAACATAAAAGCCCATGCAACACAACACTGATTCTATCGAATATTCTGCCTCATCCAACCCTCCCTAGCCCAGAGTAATTGTTCTCTCTTTTGAGTCACTAAGCTCTCATTTGGCACTTTGCATTTGAATCTTTTTATTTCACGTACTGCCTCAGCAACTGGATTGTCATTCACTTCGACCCCACTCAGCTTAAAATATTTATTTTGTACCTACCACAGGTCAGGGACTGCGAGGCACTGGTGATAAATAGAAGACAACTTGGTCCCTGGCTTCTAGCGAATAATTTCATATACAGATGAAGAGACTGACACACAATCCAAGCACAGCAGACTATGTGTAACAAGAAAGAATGACCAAGGTAACAGGTAGCAAAGCAAGAAAATACAGCGTTCAGGGCATCCCTTAGCGGGGTGTCACCTGTGCTAGGCTCAGGGCTGAGTTGAAGTTCCTTAGGCAGGGGTAGTGGAAACGAAAGGAAGGGAAATTATATTTCAAGTGGAGGGAAAGCAAGTAAAAAGAAAGGACTGGAATATGTACTATTTGATCCATGTAGGGAAATGAAAGTAGTTTAGCACCAATAAAGCATAAGATAGTGAAGATCAGCAGGAAGTAACGCTTAGACTCAGATGATAGACTTTAGCTTATTTTATTAGAGGGTCTGGATTTTATCCTAGGGCCGATGGGAAGTTATGCGATGGTTTGGGTAAGTTAGCAACAGACATTGTTATGAGTTAAAACGTGGAAAATGAATTAGAGAATGACTAAGACATGACTAAGATGGAGGCAGCTGGGAGTTAAAGACATATTTAGCTAACACAGCCTGAAGAACCTGGTGAGTATTTACAGACCTGAGGGTGCGGACAGGGAAGAGTCTAGAGCCATTCTCAAGTCCTACCTTGATGTATGTTGGTGCCACTAACAAGGAAAGGAATGAAATAACAGGTCAAGAACCTCTTTGTAGGCGAAAATAAGTTCATTTTGGACCTTTTCAGTTACAAGTTTACATCTTTGCACTCCAGGGACAATCTGAGACTACCTCCCAGGAGGCAATCAGAGGTGCAAATCTGGGCTGCTGGGAGGAAGGCTCGGTGTGTGTCTCCTCCTGCTTCTCCTCTGAGCCAGCCACTGGGCTCTGGCTCTGCAGCTATCCACTCCGGGCTTTTGATGTTGTAGGAATTATGGTGATAATGATGAATCTTTAATCAGATGGATACTTTATCCACTTATGGCATTGTTTAGGTAAGGCCGAATTTTTATCCGAGGCCTTGGGCCTGAAGTAATTTGGATGTCTCCATGAATTCATTCACCCTCTCTGTCATTTCCTTTGATGTTTCCTTTGTTTGCAGCAACAGGCTCTAACTAGTCTCTCCTGGGACCCACAGAGTCCACAAAGTGATGTGGTGCAGACACAGGGTACCACGTTTCTAGCTGTTGCCATGATGAAACAGGTGTCTCTAGAGCATGGGACAAAGGATTCTCCCAAGATTGAGGGGGGAAAATATTGCTTAAATCATCACCCACAATCACCCTTTTGCCTTAGGGACTCCATCAGGTGCTATGGTTTTTAAACATTTTCTGTATTCTAGCAGACCAGTGATCTATCCAGTTCAAAATCTAAAGCCTCTGAAAATGTATTTATTGATAGATGCCTAAAATTAAAGTGTTAATCTATGGGGATAAGCAGAAGAAATTTGACTCTGATTGCTCTGAATGCCCAATTATTTTTTCAGAGATTGATCTTAGAAGTAAATGATCAACTGACTTTTCCAAGTTAGACATATTTTTGTCAGATAGTAATGTGGTACCTAGAATCGTTTTTCAATTGGCTGTCAAAATTAAAAAGAAAGACTGCCTCCTTGAAGGTAGCCAGAACATTTCTGTTGTCTGTGAGCACACTGGTGGGGTACTTTGGAGTCAGTGTTGCACTAAGCTTTATGGCAGGGGGCAAGTGATAAAAACTGGGGTAGCCAGGGGTCCAGCTACTGCTACAATAAGGATGAGCTCTAGCCTGGCATCAGCCCAAACCAGCTGGGTGGCAAGAGGTAGGGAAAGCTAATTTTGGTAGACAGAGTGAAAGGTGAAAACGAAACAAAGAAAACCAGAAACATAGGTGAAATGGGAAGAACTGAATGTGGAAGTAAAGGGATTTTTCTTTATCTGATCACTCCTTGTCTTTAAGTGCTTTTGTCAGTTTTGCTTTACATATTTCCCTCTGCTGGAGTTTTATTTTTATTCTACTTATTCTCTACTTTCTTCTGGTTATTTTTCATTCTCTAGAGAATGATGATTAAAACTGATTTTATAGAGCAAGTATTTGTTTTATTAGTCAATTTTCCTACTGCTATGAAGAAATACCTGAGACTGCGTAATTTATAAAGTAAAAGAGGTTCAATGGACTCACAATTCCATATGGCTGGGGAGGCCTCACAATCATGGTAGGAGGTAAAGGAGGAGCAAAACCACATCTTACATGGCAGCAAGCAAGAGAGCCTGTGCAGGGGAACTGCCTTTTATAAAACCTTCTGATCTCAGGATACTTATTCACTGTCATGAGAACAGCATTGGAAAGACCCACCCCCATGATTCAGTTACCTCTTACCAGGTCCCTCCCATGACATGTGGGGACTATGGGAGCTACAATTTAAGATAAGATTGGGTGGGGACACCGCCAAACCGTTATCAGATTTTCTTTAAATTAATCATTTATTAAACACAGCTCAAATTTGAAGTCACTGTGAGAGGTAGATACTAAGAGGATTTTAATAGGTAGTGTGCATTGTTTGTACCCTGGGCAGAATTTGTAATCTAGTATGGAAGATAGAATATACACAAATGAATACATAGCAGAGCAGAAAGGGCTAAAAGTCTGGACAGTACAGTGAGAGCTCAGAAGCAAAAGGGATTACTCCTAGAGGAGAAACCAGAACAAACTTCAAAGGAGTGGCAATACTTTTAGCTTAGCAGAAATAATGGTCAATATTGCAGTGGGTGGTAGCATGTAGGCAAACGCATGAGCAAAGCCACAGCAGTGGAAAACAAATAGTAGATCCAAAGAAATCCTAACAAAAGTTGTCTGAGTGGAATCACTCAGTCTTAAAGTCTTTCAGTTTATTTTTTTCCACAAGATTTTAATGTTATCATTCTTATTATTTTCCCAGAAAACACCAACACCCTCTATTAAAACCCTATACATCTAGTTATTATGTGTATCCCGAACATTAGTCTCAAACTTTTTTATAGCTTGATAACTAAAATATGGCCTTGTGATATTTGATTAACTTTGGATAATTGTAGCTGAATGTTTATGCTATCATAACAGTTGACACTTTATCAGGCATAGCCTCTCCCTTGTTTGTAGGAGAAAACCACTACAAGAATATATTTGCATTGGGAGCTTGCCAGATTGGAAGTTAAAGATATCTTATCCAAATTTTAGATTACGATTTTTGTGAGTGACATTGAGGGACAGAACAGAGATGAGACAAATATCAAAGTCTACCATCCCATCAGTTCACTGGCTATTTGGATTTTCCTTTCCGTGAAGTAGCTGTTTAGTCTTTTGCCCATGTTTATGTAGGATTGTCTCGTTTTCTCATTGTTTTGTAAGAGTTCTTTAAAATATTTGGATATGAGTCCTCTATAAAGTGTACATATTACAAGTACGGTTGATTCTCATGATGTGCGGTAGTTATGGTCCATCAAGTTACCATGAACACTAGAAAATACAGAACCATTTTTCTGCATGGAAATACAGGGTTAGGTTTCTGTAAGCCTCTGGTCACCTTTTTTGTCAACTGATCAACGGATAACCTCTTTTTCTGTTTCAAGATACCTAATTTGATATGCATTGTTGATTCATTAATATTGAAATCACTGCTAATGGCACAACTCATGCCTAAAGGAAGCTTATCCAAAACGTGTACCTCCTCTGTAATTCACATCACAACCCTCTAGAGCTTAGGAACCATAGACAGTACTACACTTGGTCATTTACGACAGCAAAATATCCAATAAAAAGCCCCAGAATACAAAAGATGCAGCACTAAATATATCACACAAAGGGCACTTGCTTACAGAACAAGAGTCGACAGAAGGCAGAGCATCATATGACGTCCTGTTCAACCTCACATAGAAATGTGTGTGTTGGGAGACTCAAATATTTCGCTGCTCTGCATAAGTCTGTGAATGACTGAAAGTGCTGTACTGATTTTGGGATTACAAATAAGTTTTAGCAAGTAGGTGAATTCACAAGTTCAGAATATGCAATGAGGAGGATCGACTGTGCCTCACTCTAGTTTGCCGTCTTACACACTCTGTTGTCTTTTGATGGACAGAAGCTCTTAATTTTAATAAAGTTCAATTTCCCCAATGTTTTCCTCCATGGCTAATGCTGTGTGTGACTTGACTGCGAAAATTTGCCTGTATCAGGATCATGAAGAGGTTCTCCCTGATTTTCTTCTGGAATTTAAATGTCCCACTTAGATGTATGTCCATCTAATTGATATTTTTGTATAGTAGGATGTAGCGCTCATGATTTTTCCTTGATATTTGGCTAACCCATAACCATTTATTGCAAAGATTATCCTTTTCCTACTACATTGTGGTGCAAACCCTGCCATAGGTCAGTTGACTATGTATGTATATATGTGTGTGTGTGTATATATATATATATGTATGTGTGTGTATATATATATATGTATGTGTGTGTGCAAATATATATATATATATGTATATATATATGTCATCTTACAAATTCTGTTTTGTTCCATTTGTTAGGTATCTGAACTTGCACCAGTTGTAGACTGCCTTATTGACTGAAGTTTAAAAGTAACTACTGGTGTTAGTAAGGAACTTGTGGATTTATCTTTTGAGATTATCTTAGCTACTCTTAGCCCTATGTACATCTACATAAATTTTAGAGTAAGCTTATCAATTTCTGCATAAAGAGAGATTAGAATAATGTAGGACTTATTAGAATTGCATAGAATCTATAAATCAATTTGTAAAGAATTTGAGATATTGTGAATTCTAATCCACAAACGTTTACTGGAGATTATTTAGATCTTAACCGTTATTAGTAATGTTTTGTAATTTTAGTGGAAGATTCTTGCAACTATTTTGTGCTTGTTTGATTTTTCTGGAGCTATTATACATAGTATCTTTAAAAAGTTTTGTGTTGTTGGTATATAAAACTATAGTTAGTTCTTATATATTGGCCTTATATCTAATAACCTTGCCAATTTTACTCATTAATCCCAATATTCCATTTGTAGTTTTTACATGTAAAACTTACAATTTACAAAATATGTATGTATGTGTGCATATATATTAGCACAGGCATAAATAGAAAAAAATGACACTCAGTAGAGAATTCAAGCATATACCGGGATTTCATGTGAGAGTGAATATTGTATATTATCATTGAAAGTCATTTAATATATTTATATATATTTATACGTATAGTTAGACACAGGGTCTCTGTGTGTCGTCCAGGCTAGTCTGGAATTCCTGGGCTCAAGAGATCCTCCTACCTCAGCCTCCCAAAGTGCTGGAATTACAGGTGTGTGAGTCACCCTGGCTGCAAAATGTATTATATTCCCCCCTTTTACCACTCTTCTATTTCTCTTATCTTCTTGCACTTGCTGGGACCTAGAGGATAAAAATGAATGAAACTAGGATAAACATCATCTTTTTCTCATTCACAAACAGGGAAATTTCTTCAATATTCCATTACTAATACTATGTTTGCTACAGAACTTTATAGATTCTCTCCATCAGATTAAAGACTTCAGGTTTTTTCCTGGTTTGCCAAGAGGTTTTGGCCTAACTAAATTTTAATCAATGCCTTTTCTTATACATTGAAATGATATTTTTGTGTTTGAATGTGGTAAATTACAAGGATTGATTTTCAAACATTAAATAACTGCTTGAAAGAAGCCTACGTTGGTCAAGATGGGTTATCCCCATTACATACTGCCAGAATATATTTTCTGTCTTGTTAGGATTTTTGTACCCATGCCCATGAAAGATAATGACTTGAGATACTTTTTGTAATGTCATTTTCAGGCTTTGGTATCAAGGTTGCTTTAGATTAGGTTTCCTGAGAAAAAGACTGAGACAGATTTGCTTGCAGGCAAACAACTTCTCTAGGGGAGTGAAGCAAGTTTCATTATGTTGTAGCACAACAGAGGCCACGGATGATCTGAAGGAGTCCTTGAGCCTGGACGACCCCTCAGCATTTTCTGTAAGGCCAGAGGGATGGGCATTTATATCCTGAACAGCCCAGCCTTTGTACAAGGTTGCCCTGGGTTGGTATCACCTTGGAGAGATTGTCACTGTCTTAGGCCACTAGAAATGCCCATGGAGGGACCCAGCTGAAAACTGTTAGCTGCCAACACTCAAGTCAAGGAGGCAGTCAATGACTAGTCAGGAAGGCGGTATGCTATACCATCTAGGAGAGTTCCACTGGCCTCGTAAAATTAAATGGATCAAAAATGGTAGAAATAGAACTATATCTGTATACTGATGGGAATAATCTGACACAGATGAAAATTGAGAATTGAATAGAAACTTAAAAGTTGGTTCTGTGAAAAGAAAGGAAAACAAAACACAATGAAAAGAATCCTTCTCTACCCTCTAAAAAAAAAAAAACTCCAAAAAGTATAATGTGGAAACCAAAGGCATAATCATTTCCTCTATGTTAGAAACACTGAGAAGGCTGTAAGATTACATAATACTTAATTATATACCAATACCTTTGAAAATGAGGTGGATTGGATCATTTCCCAGAGAAATAAACCTGCAATTTGATTTTTCAATGTGGAGGTCATTGGTCATATTGACAAGAGTAGTATTAGTGAAGTGGTGAGAAAAGCTGATCCAAAGGCATTTAGAGACGATTAGAAGGAGAGGAAGTGGAGTAAAAACAATGCTTTGGATAATTTTGTGGGCCTAGGGAAATAGAGAACTGGAATGGTAGCTGGCAAAATAAATAAAGTCAAGATAAGTATATTTTAAGATGGCAGAAATAGCATCATATTTCTGTGCCGATGGGAATAGTCTGATAGAAATGAAAAACTGAAGCAAAAGAACAGTACAGAAATTGTTAGATGTTCTTTTTTTCTTTTAAAAATCAGCTTTCTTAGGTTGAATAGAGAGATGTTCCTGTCAAGGTAAAAAGAGATGGCAACTGGGTGCAGGAAGCACAAGACTGGCTTCAGATGGGAGCAGGAATAGTCATCAACACCTAGGCGTTCTGGTGCAGACACTGGCAGCTAAGGAAATGTGCTGTTTAGAGTCGTTGGAAATTTTCCTCTGATACTGTCTTAACGGATGAGACAACTAAAGATGTAAATTCACTTCAAGTTCTTCTATAATTGAAGTATATTTTAAATCAAAATTAACAGTTTCAGTAGGATTTAACCACCTGATCCCAAATTTGCTTGACAAAGCAAATACAAGCCAATTTTGAAAAAGAGAAAGGTGTGCGTGAGGGTTACTACTATGTAGCAATTTTTTTTTTTTATCTGTAGCAACTAAGATAGCTTGGTATTAGCATACGCATAGGTAAACAGAAAACAAAACAAAACAAAAAACAAACAAACAAAAATGACATTCATTAGAGAACCCAAGCATAGGCAAGGGTTTAATGTGAGAGTGAATATTGTGTATTATTAGAGAAAAGTCATTTAATAAGCATTTGGGATAAATGAGTATCCACATAAAGAAAATTAGATTCCTATGCCAAAGTATCCACAAGAATGCCACATAATCCAATACCTAAATGGGAAGAGTTAATAATTGGGACTTATAGAGGAAAGATATGTCTATTCTCCAAAGTCTTCTTATAAATACATATTACCCCCACCCCCAGGAAAGTCAGTCTTTTTCTCTATGCTCTTTTATGCTCTAAATGGATTTGGATAATGAGGTATCTCTCACTATGGTCTCTGTGATGAAAAATAGTCATCGGTGGTGAATTGATAAGAAAAACCCATTTCTAAATGGATTTATGGTGGCATTCACTAATACCCTGCTTCTACATGTTTTCCTCAGTTTAAATATTTTATGAAAAACGCCCATCTTGCTTGTCTATGCTACATAATCATATATATCCATCTTTTATGACATAGCATGTCTGATGAACGTGTTTCATAAATATGTTGGGTGCCTCCATCAGCTGCATTAGCACTCCTGTTGGCATGAAGAAAGGAATGCTCCATTTACCTATGTAACACACCTTTACATCTTGCACGTGCATCCTGGAACTTCAAGTAAAATAAAATTAAAAATAAGTTGTTTTTTCATCAAAGAGGAATACAATTTTGAAATTACTTGAAGGATTTAATGATCTTACCTGCAGAATTCTATCAGCTGTCTATTTATGATTGTTTGATAATTCACTTAAAATCTCCGGTTATTTCCAATTTTGGTATTGTATTGTTATTAAAACTATTATCTTAATAAAAGGAGTGATATTTTGTCCCAAAATTCTTCCATAGAACTTTGTTTCCTTGCTCAGCCCTTCTCTCTTCCTGTGCCTGGTCCATTCCTCGCCCGGCTGATCCATGCCCCACAGAGCTTATCCAAGCCCCACAGAGGTGGTCCCTGCCTCACGGAGCTGATCCATGCCCCACAGAGCTGATCCAAGCCTGGAATGTCTTTGAAACCAGTGGGAGTTCTGCAGGGGGCTTGGCAGGTGAAGCTGAGAAATGGGACCTTTGTAATTCTTGCCTCTGCACCTTGCAGGATTTGTCAAAATTTTTTGACTAGAGATCCGAACGCTTTCCTTTGAATTTTGTGAGCTCCTTAGATCTCTGCCACAGACATTCTTCTTAAAGCACATCCAGCCAGATAATGATCTCCTGAGACTCCTACCTGCTTCAGGTCCACGCATTCCTCAGTGGGACTTGTTGGGAGGTAGTGTGTGCTTGATCTTTATTTCTGAAACTGAAGTTCCAGCTAAGAAATATTGAGGGCATCTAATTAGCATGAGAAGCACACATCACCTTCCATATACACCACTTTTTTCTTCTACATAATTCCAATTGAAAGTGTGCTCACTTAAGGAGAAAATTTAATTGAAAGCAGTGAGAGTAGGCTGTCCACCATCGTTCACCTTTGGCCACGGCTCATGTAGCTGATTTCACCCTCTATCCCTCTTGTTGCCCCCAAAATGGGCTGAATATTTCCTTCAAGCTGTACTCTGTATCCACAGCCATTAATAGATTACATGTATAAATAAGCAATAAAAGGTTTTGAGTTTCTCATGCAGAATCAGGAGTTGGGCCAATGAAAACCAAGACACATTGGAGTGCCAAGAATTGCAAATTTTAATCTTGAAGTAAGAGCAAATCCAAAAATGAGGTTATGTCACCAAACTGAGGGCAAAGAAGTGGGGTGAGGCAATTCAGTTATCTATAAAGTAGTGGGAAAAAAAATTGAGTAGGGTCAAATACATGATATTTAAAATTGAAAGTGGGGATTTAAGCATGAACCCTTCAAATAGAGTAGAAAGGGAAGTGTCTACTGGTTTTAATATTGGGGGTGGTTATCACTACCTTGTCTTTCTGGACCAGACACAGAGGTTAACCTCTGTTGGTACAGCCTATGTTCTCCCATATCCATTTACTCTACATATACAAGTAAGTTAATATATATTTTTTGAAAAGATGAGGTCTTGCTCTGTCACCCAGGCTGGAATGCAGTGGTGCAATCATAGCTCACTGCATTGTTGAACTCCTGGGCTCAAGCATCCTCTCATCTTGGCCTCCTAAGCACTGGCATGGCAGGCATGAGCCATGGTGCCTAGCTTAAATCATTTTTATTATTTTAATATTTTATTTCTGCCGTAAGAGTAAATTGCAAAGAAATATGCTAAACTTTAAATATTTAAACTCTACAGGATGTCTAAAATCTAGAGCTGTCAAATCATAAAATGCACAACCTCATCAGGTGGTGAGGCCCCGTCACTGAAGGTAAGTGCAAGCTGGAAGCCTAGCTGCCCTTTTTGCATTGGGCACAAGGTTGAGCCAAACACTATCAGTTACCATTTCTGTGAGGCAGCTCTGTATGAGATATTATAGTTGTTAAAACTGTCAGAGTGGAATTGCTCTGCAATTCTACTAGTTCAACTAGTTGCTAATTAAACAGTTTGCATTGACCTGAAATTACCTGCAGAATGAATTTGGTGCCTCTGAATACTAGAGTGAAACAAACTAACACAGAACATAGCTAAAGTTAATATTGTGTAAATTGAATTTCTAAACAGGTACAATATTGCATTCGCAATATATAACAATTTTACATTTGAACTTGTAATGCTCCTGCTATCTGAAATAAAGCAAAGTAGAGGTCGTAAATGCTAAGTTATAGTCTAAATAATATACACACTAAAAGTAATGAGCACAGGCTTAGTATTTGAAGAAATGTAGAACTACTTGCAAGGAATATGTAGTATGAACACCACCAAAGCACTTATTTTCTGCTACTAGTGTTTATAGATATACTGGTCACTGGGTTCCGGTAATATGCATTTTTACCTGTAAGTTACTATACAGGCTATAAGTTCATTCACATAGAATGATTGTAGGATTGTTGTTAGTGATAAGATTGCACACATAGAACGACAATATACTCTAGAATTTCAGATAGGCTTTAATTCGAGTATTCAATCTTATTATTCCATTGAAGATTGAGATATCACAAAACTCCAACATGTTGGTATATACGTTGACTTTGTTAGACTATCTCTAGGCAACCTTAAATGGAACAAAATATCATTATCAGGTCACATGTTCTAACAGAGGGGTTAGAAAATATGATCTTGATATCAGTGATTGCATTGTATTTTCAAGAGAGGAAGAAAGAGGCCAATGTGTAAATTGTCTTGGCATTCAAATTAGGCTCCTTAAGATAGGACCTAGAGTGAAAGTTAAGGCTTTATCGTTGGTCCCGATTAGCAAAAATAACCACATATAATTCAGTTAATTTGTTGTGACACAAATAAAAACAGATAAAATGGTTTTGTTGAGTTGTCAGTGACTCAATCATTTTTCCTGTAAGAATAATCCCAGCTACTCGGGAGGCTGAGGCAGGAGAATCACTTGAACCCAGGAGGTGGAGGTTGCAGTGAGCCAAGATCATGCCACTGCACTCCAGCCTGGGTGACAAGAGCAAGACCCTGTCTCAAAAAAAAAAAAAAAAATAGTCACCATTAGTCTATTAAGGGACAAAGTACAACCTTACATTTCCATTGAGCCTCAGATCACAGATTCTTGTTTTTTTTATTATAGTTTAAGTTTTAGGGTACATGTGCACAATGTGCAGGTTTGTTACATATGTATACATGTGCCATGTTGGTGTGCTGCACCCATTAACTCGTCATTTAACATTAGGTATGTCTCCTAATGCTATCCCTCCCGCCTCCCCCACCCCACAACAGGCCCCGGTATGTGATGTCCCCCTTCCTGTGTCCATGTGTTCTCATTGTTCAATTCCCACCTATGAGTGAGAACATGCGGTATTTGTTTTTTTTGTCCTTGGGACAGTTTGCTGAGAATGATGGTTTCCAGCTTCATCCATGTCCCTGCAAAGGACATGAACTCATCATTTTTATGGCTGCATAGTATTCCATGGTGTATATGTGCCACATTTTCCTAATCCAGTCTATCATTGTTGGACATTTGGGTTAGTTCCAAGTCTTTGCTATTGCGAATAGTGCCGCAATAAACTTACGTGTGCATGTGTTGGGAGGAAACATATACTCAAATCGATTTGTTAATTCTCTCACTCAACAGCAATCTACACAGATATCTTCTGTGACCCAATGTGTGGAACTTTGCCCCTACCAGTAAGCAAGCAATCAGCAGTGGGTACCAGCTGGGTATCCACCAATCCAATTCAATTCTGACACCCTCTACCTGGAGGTAGAATCAGATCCCCTAGGTTGAGAGCTCAGTCCTAAGACTGCCCTCCACCTCCAATGCCGATCTCAAGCCCTAGGTTTTTACCCGTGCTTCTGACCAACCGGTTATGAAACCCCATACTCTGGGGCTCTGAAACCCCAAACTGGTAGTCTTCCCAATCCCACACCTTCCAAACCTGGTCAGGTTCCAACACTCTGCTCCATGCCACTACAGCTCCCCAACTTTGGCACGGATGCTTACCTTGCTTGGGCTCATCTAATGGCTAAATTGGGGATCCCATGACCCCCTCCTAGGGTTTGATGAATTTGCTAGAGTGGCTCTCAGAACTCAGGAAAACAAACATACTGATCTATTATGAAGGATACGGAAGAGATGCATAGGGAGAGATTTTGGAAGGGGCGTGGAGCTCCCACGCTCTCCTTGTGTGCCACCTTCCGCAACCTCCACATGTTCAGCTATCCAGAGTCTCCCTGAACCCTGTCCTTTTGAGTTTTCATGGAGGCTTCATTCTGTAGGCATGTCTGATTAAACCATTGGTCATTGGTAATAACTGTCATCACCTTCAGCCCTTCTTGCCTCCCCAGAGGTTGGGGAGTGGGGCTGAAATTCCCAAACCTCTAACCCTGCCTTGGTCTTCTCAGTGGCCAGCACCTATCCCGAAGCCACCTAGGGAATGAAACCACCAGTCATCTCATTAGTGCGCAAAAGGCATCACTGTGGATATTCCAAAGATTTTTGGAAGTATATGCCAGGAAACAGGGCTAAGGACCAAATACGTATTTCACAGTATCACACAAATGGAGGGTGCTGGAGTAGATGACTGTAAAATTTCCCAGGGGTACAGGAACAAGCAAAGTGATCCTGACAATAATGTTCTTAGGCAGAGATTGGAAGGATTTACCCCCTTGCTCCTTCCTTGCTATGAATTCTAGGAAACTGGGGGAGAGATGTGGCAGAGAACAGCTTGGAGTTAAAGCAGGTAGCACTGACCTTTACAAATCTTGTTCTTTAAGGCAATAACTCTTATTTTTCCTTTTACTTGTGTCTGGTTTACTGCCTGGAAACATATTACATTTAGGCTTTGTCTTTTTCTCGCCTTTCTCTCTTTCCCTCTCTCTCTCCATGTCCTCGCCCCGCTCTCTTTCCCTCTCTCTCTCCATGTACCCCTCTCTCTTTCTCCTTCTCTATTTCTCCCACTCTCTCTCAAAAATCACCCTGCTAGGCACTACGGGAGATACAGAAGCATGTAATGGTTTGTGGAAACATTTCTATGTTTCAGGCACTTCTCTAAAGGCTTGTTATTGCGTTTTATCTTCACAGGAACTCTGTGAGGTCAGTACTATTTTGATCCCATTTTACAAATGAAAAATAAACCGAGGCATAAAATTGTTCTAACCCCGGTTTGTACCCCAGTTCGTATAACTAGTGAACAGAAGAGCTCTGTTTTGGGTGTAGGGTCTATGTGCTAACTACTTATTATTCTATTGTAGAAGACATGGATGTATTGTGTATAACACAATATAATTACAAGTAGTAACCACAAATATTCATGTTAATGGTAGAATTGTGTAACAGTTGCACTTTACAGTTGTACCACTATTAATCAGGGCTAGTGAGCTAAATGCTTGTAACTACAAGATATTCCTCATTAACACATACAGACAGACCTGGAAGCTCTCTTCTGAGCCCTCAGCCTATGTTTATGATTGCTTACAGGGCCATCTATTGCACACCCCACAGGAATCAGTTTCACTACATCCCAAACCTCCCAGGTCCAGACTCACTCTCTTTCCTGTGACCCTGTTTTGGTGAGCCAAAGTAACATTCCAGCAGAAAGCCAGTGTTGTCTTTGAAGCATCCTTATTTTATGCCCAAACATTCCTGTGAATTTTGTCTTGTAATTATTCTCAAATATCCTGTGGCAAGTGCATTTCCCAGGAAGTAGAGATTGAGATGGAGACATGAGTGCAAGCAGTTTATTCAGGGACAATACTTGTGAAAGATAGAGGAGAGAAGCAGCAGAACTGGGCAGGAAGAGTGTTCAGACTATGTTGTAGATCTGACATTGGAGAGCAGAAAGGGCGGAGGAAACAGGATCAGGCTGGAAGTTTCAGACAACCAGGCACCTACAAAAGTCTAGGTCAACTCAGTAGGAAACTTAAGCCTCAGGACTGGCCACTAGAAGAGAACCAAGTTGGACAAGAATGGCCAAATCCCAGTGTTGCGCCCATGTTCAGTCATTGGCTCAGGGCTACATAGGGTGAGTGGGAACTCAATTCCAATGCAATGGCAGATGCCCGGAACACTGCCACTAGAGGAGGTTGGGGAACTGTACTCCTTGGGATTGAACAAGTTCTTTCTTGAAGGCAAACCCGAGTGCACCTCTGCGGCTGCCACATGCCCCTCTTCTTTCCATTCCTTCTGTTACTGAGTCAGAGCCTCAGAATTTTCACTTGGATTACTGTATGTTATCTTAACTGGTCCTCTTGGCTCTATTGCTTACCTCATATTCATTCCATTCTAATGGTCAAATGTAGAAAAGTAACGCTCCTCTTAAAATAGGTCAAATTGTAGGCCAGGCGTGGTGGCTCATGCCTGTAATCCCAGCACTTTGGGAAGCTGAGGCAGGCGGATCACCTGGGGTTGGAAGCTCAAGACCAGCCTGACCAACATGGAGAAACCCCATCTCTACTAAAAATACAAAATTAGCCAGGTGTGGTGGTGGGAGCCTGTAATCCCAGCTACTCCGGAGGCTGAGTGAGAGAGGAGAATCACTTGAACCTGGCGGAGGGAGGTTGAGGTGAGCCAAGATGGCACCATTGCACTCCAGCCTGGGCAACAAGAAAGAAACTCAATCTCAAAAAGAATAAGAAAAAAAAAAAAGGTCAAAATGTCTTAACCTCACAACAGAACATACAAGGTCCGTTTTTATTCCTTACATGCCTGGCCGTATTCAAGCTCCCTCAATTGTTCTTCTACCATCTCTTCCAAAGAAATGTCCCCTGATTCTTTCAGCTGGAATTGCTGACTTTTGCCTCTTTTATTTTTCCTTCCCCCAGTGGAATATAGGCTCATCTAAAGGAGAACGCACATCTTTCATCTGTGTAGACCCATGCTGAGCTCACTGACTGGAATATATTATTTTAATAATATGTATATTGAATGAATTACATAAAATACATCAGTATGATATTTAATTGAAGACTGTCTCAAGAGAATCTGCAAACTCTAATTTTAGGTTTACAATTAGAAAAATTATTGGATCTACCTCATAATAATTGCATTTGTTAAAAACTCGCATTAAATAACAGAAGATATAAAACATGTTTGTTTACATGTAAGGTGGGCAATATATTTAGGAATCCAAAAATGCCGGGTTTAATTATCCGTGTTTCTGAAAATACATAATTCACATAAATTTGATTCTATAACCACTCTTCAATTTTAAGAGAACGGACCATGCTGTTGTGGCCTCTGGTAATAACACGCTCCTCATCTGCCGTTATTTCTGCTGTTACAGTTCCTTTCCAATTTGGGTCTTGATTTCTGTCAAGAAGGACTGTAAGCCAAGATAGGGGCTCTCTAGAAGAGGCCTGGGTAGGTTTGGTGTGTCAGGCGAGACACAATGAGGAGGTGAAGCCAAAATGCATAAAACAGAAAAAAAAAGTCTTACTTACAGATTCCAGGGAGGCCAGGGTGCTGTCGACGGGAGGTCTGGAGGCAGCAGGTATCTCAGGCAGGGAGTCGAAGCCAAAGAGAGACAGCTTCGGGAACTGGGGCTTTACTAGGGCCCACAGGCATGCTCCCTCAGGGGAGGTTGTGCACTGATTGGTTTAGAGAAAACACGTGCAAAGAGGGACGTTCTTGACAGGACTCTGGTGTTGATCATTAGGTTCAATCATGGCCAGCAGCTGTGGGGTGTGTTGGGGTTTGCGTCAGTGAGATGAGGAACACGTGGGCTGTATAGCAAACATGACTCACGGCAGGACAGTCTTAATCAGGCCGAAGGGATACCACTGGGGTTCAGACAACTTATATCAGGCCTAAAAATGGATGCTGGCCAGGAGCAGTGGCTCACACCTGTAATCCCAACACTTTGGGAGGCGGAGGTAGGCGGATCACCTGAGGTCAGGAGGTCAAGGCCAGCCTGGCCAACATGGGGAAACCCCGTCTCTACTAAAAAATACAAAAATTAGCAGGGTGTGGTGGTGGGCACCTATAATCCCAACTACTTGGGAGGCTGAGGCAGGAGAATCACTTGAACCTGGGAGGTGGAGTTTGCAGTGAGCCGAGATCACACCACTGCAATCCAGCCTGGGCAACAGAGCAAGACTCCATCTCGGAAAAAAAAAAAAAAAAAAAAAAAAAAAAAAACAGTGGATGCTGAGGCAGCGATTCTATGAAACCAATCTATGGCATTATCTTTACTTGCTGCCATAGTAAGCACTGGCAATATTAATGTACCAAATAGCTCCAGATTCCTCTTAGGCTGAAAATTATTTGTTTTCAAACAAATAAAACAAAAACCTCAATGAACTTCTTTAGATGTGAAAGTTCAAGTTATGTGGACGTGTTTTGGAAGGAGACTGGGGGCAAGTGCTGACTGATATTTCTTGTATAATGAATAAGTAGGATTTTTTAGTCAGGAACAAACAAGAAGAAAAAAGAGGGAGGGGTCAGTGAATCAAAGAGAAGCTCCATGGAGATAGGTGGTCAGAGAGAACTCCCAGGGTCAGGGTGGCCACGTAACAACATTCAATTTTGAGTTCTGGAAGGTATTTAATATAAAATACTGCATCCTCCCACCTGTAAATGCCTATGACATCACATTGTGCCAGTTATATGTCAGAGAATAAAGAATTTAGTGTTCAGAATCAGCGTTGAGTGGAGCCACCAAGGGACAGTGGGCATGGCATGAGGAAAGAATTCAAAATTCAACGTGATTGAAGAAAAACAGGACTTCAAAGATGGAGATGAGGAGGAGCCTGCATCCAACTCCCAGTTGTGTGCTGGAGGGAGCTCCTGCTTGCCCATGAATATTCTCAGGAATTTTGTAAGTCTGTTGTTAAACACAGCTATTATTAAAACTGCAATGAGATACAGTCTCAGGCTGGGCACGGTGGCTCATACCTGTAATCCCAGCACTTTAGGAGTCTGAGGAGGTGGGTGGATCACATGAGGTCAGGAGTTCAAAGCCAGCCTGGCCAACGTGGTGAAACCCCATCTCTACAAAAATACAAAAATTAGCTGGGCATGATGGCGGGTGCCTGTAATCCCAGTTACTTGGGAGGCTGAGGCAGGACAATTGCTTGATCCCAGGATGCAGAGGTTGCAGTCAGCTGAGATTGTGCCATAGTACTCCAGCCTGGGAGACTGAGACTCCATCTCAAAAAAAAAAAAAAAAAAAGACATCATCTCACCCCATTTAAAGTGGTTTATATCCAAAAGACAGGCAATAACAAATGCTGGTGAGAATGTGGAGAAAGGGGAATCCTTGTACAGTTTTGGTAGGAATGTAAATTAGTGCAACCACTATGGGGAACAGTTTGGAGGTCCCCTAAAACACTAAAAACAGAGCTACTATATGACCCAGCAATCCCACTGCTGGGTGTATATCCTAAAGAAAGGCAATCAGTATATTGAAGAGATATCTGCAGTGTTGCAGCACTGTTCACAATAGCCAAGATTTGGAAGCAACCTAAGTGTCCATCAATAGATGAACGGATAAAAAAAATGTGGTACGTATACATAATGGAGTACTGTTCAGCCACTAAAAAGAGTGAGATCCTGTCATTCACAACAACATGAGGGAAACTGGAGATCATAGGTTAAGTGAAATAACCCAGACACAGAAAGACAAACATTCCACAAATAAGTGAGAACATTACCTATCACATTACATCTCACTTATTTGTGGGACCTAAAAATCAGGGCCAGATGTGGTGGCTCATGCCTGTAATCCTAGCACTTTGGGAGGCCAAGGCAGGCAGATCACTTGAGGTCAGGAGTTCGAGACCAGCAAGGCCAATGTAGTGAAACCCCGTCTCTACTAAAAATACAAAAATTAGCCGGGCGTGATGCTGTGTGCCTGTAATCCCAGCTACTCGAGAGGCTGAGGCAAGAGAACTGTTTGAACCCAGGAGGCGGAGGTTGCAGTGATCTGAGATCGCACCACTGCACTCCAGCCTGGGTGACAGAGTGAGACTGTGTCTCAAAAACAAACAGACAAAAACTCCCAAAACAATTGCACTCACGGATATAAAGAGTAAACAAATGGTTACCAGAGTCTGGGAAGGGTAGGAGTGGGGTGGCGGGGAGGTAGGGATGGTTAATGGGTACAAAAAAAGTTATAAACAATGAATAAGACCTGTTATTTCATAGCACAACACGGTGACTATAGTCAATAATAATTGTACATTTTAAGACAACTAAAGGGTATAATTGATTATACTCGAGCACCTTAGTGTTACAAGCAAAACCCTTAGTTGTAACACTGCAGATAAATGCTTGAGGGGATGGAGACCCCATTCTCTATGATGTGATTATTACGCATTGCATGTCTGTACCAAAACATCTCACGTGCCCCATAAATATAGGCACCTACTATGTACCCACAAAAATTAAAAATTATATAAGCATAATTAAATAAGTTGTATCAAACAACAGAAGTAACAAACACTCAGAATATCACTTTCTGATTATTTTACTACGTTTTACCATTATACATGCTCTGAGGTTATTCATGCCTAGCATATCCGTATGGTGGCAACAGCATATAACAGTGAGTGATGGTTCACCCATGGCATTTGGGTAGCATGAATTTACCATGGTGGGAGTATTTACACCATAGGCATTGGCAAACATTACCTGTTGGGCTTTCTGGTTGTGAGGAGCCAGGTTGTTAAATAGTTACCACTAACCATTGGCCACTCCCCAACTCATACACATGAATATCAAAAGATAAGGAGGTATATTATGGGGCCCAGGATATGATGAAGAAGGAATTAGAGAAAAAAAATGTCTCAACGGAGCAGATGGCCTCTAAGGAGAGCTCAGTTACACGTGAGGTTCACGACTTCCCTCTGCACTTCCTTGCAGGGCTCCTGAATCTTCACACAGAGCTCAATACCTGTGCTGTTCATGCCCCATAAATCCGAGTCCATCTGTTTCAGTTCTGGTATAACATCTCATTTCTAATCTTTACTTCTATTTTGGGTACAGAAATGACGTACATATTTTTTATCCTTTCCTGAGTCTATTCAGTAATGTTGAGATAAACTGTATTTCTGACAAAGGAGATGATACATCTATATAATCATACTATTTTTGGTATTTTTAAAAAAGTTATATTGGATTCATAGTTTTATCATTATCTGGATTTAGATTACATCCCAAACATCATGCTTGTTAATCTAAATCTTCTTTGATTATGTTAGGCAGATAGGATAATAAGAGAGCTCCTAACAGATGTTTCATTGTTGGAGCAGTAGTGTTCCCGCCTGCATCATTTCTTCATCCTTTATTTTCCCAGTTTCTTGGCTAAAGTCACTAACAGCTTGCAAGTTCCAGCCTGTGTTGTTTTCTGGCCATGATGAAAGCAGGGACACAGCTCCAGCTTCCTTACAGCATGAGATGATACACTGAGTAATTCTCCTGTTTTGTGAATCGATGATCTAGTTAGTATAGGGGTTGAGGGTGTGGGTTCTGGACTCAGACTGAGTGAATTCCTTCCAGTCCTCGTCCTGCCACTTTTTAGCTGGATAACCTTGGGCGTCTCTCTCCACCTGTGGTTTTGTTTCCTTGTCTGTAAAATGTGAATTAGGATGGTATCTACCTTATGGGTGGATTAGATTTCTGTGTCTGCCAGAACAAATGATGAGAAACCTGTCGCTGAATGCAAGAGAAATGTATTGTCTCAGAGTTCTGGAGGCCAGAAGTCCAAACTGCAGGAGTCAGCAGGGGCACACTCTCTCCAGAGGCTCTAGGGGACATCTTCTTTCATTCCTTGCCTCCTCCAGCTAATGGTGGTGGCTGGCATTCCTCAGCTCGTGGCTGCATCACTCCAATCTCTGCTTCCATAGTTAGACTGATTCTTTCTCTTCTGTTGGCCTCCTGTGTGAGTCCCTTAAAAGAACAATTGCCAATGGCTTTAGGGCCCGTTGACTATTTCAGGACGATCTCAAGATCCTTAATTATATATGCAAAGATTTTTTTTTTTTTCAAATAGTGTAACATGAATAGGTTCTGCGAATTAGAACATTATATATCTCTTTGGGGCACCATTCAACTCACTAAAATGGGGTTGTAAAGATTCAATGAGTGCATACAAGTAGAATAGCTGGAACAATTTCTTGCCTATAATAAAAGATTATTAAATATTTCTCCTTCCCTTCTCCCACTCTCCCTCCTTTTCTTTTCCTTCTCCCTTCTACTTTTTTTCCCCTTGGTTTTCTTTTCAACTTATTTTTTGAAGTCTTCTCATTTTCTTTAAGGTGCCATATTGAGTCCCGAGTCTCAGGATTCAGTTTCCACTGGGGTCTTTCATTGTTTCCCAACCAAAGGTAACCTCTGTTTTGATGTTGGGGTTTCTGGAGCAGGATTCTTCAAGTTCTACCAGTTGAGTTTGAGGGAGCATCTCTCTTGTCCCTGTTCCAGAGCCTCCCTCTGATGGCCTGCCTAAGAATGCCTGTCTTCTTGGCTGTCTGACCTTTTCAGTCTATTTTTCAGGTCCTGGACAACTACTCCTGACCTACAGTAGCTTGGACCATACTTGTGGATACCTCCAGCTATGATTTGAAATAACTGTATACTTTGCATTCCACATTCTGACTGTTCTTTTTCTTTTGGCCAGAACCAAACCTCCAGATGTTTCTGCTTGTCTGCCTTATCAGGGAGACACCAGTGGTAGTCATGATCTGAGTCAACTCTAACCCACACATGATGTATTTTTCCCTTCTGACCTCTCCGCTGTCAGTTCCAAAAGCTGGGCCAGCTAATTTAGTTCCTGACTTATCCTAGTAGGTGGGCCTGGGAAACCCTTGCTTCTTTGTCCATTCTGTATCAAGGGGCATCACACTGAGTGGGCCTGGACAATATTGAGATCCATCCAACGGCATGGCTAGGCTAATTTAGAAACAGATGAACATTTTGAATGAATATTTCAAGATTTTCTTAACATTTTGGGGGGTTGTTATTGATAGATGAGAAAGAAGAAAGAAATCATCCACAACTGAGACCATTTGAATTTCCAGTTATTCATAAAGTCACACATGGATGAAATTGACAAACATGCCAATTTTAGAGGCAAGTTAAATTCAATTCCAAAATTCAAAGAATGAAATGAACTCCCTCCCCCTCAAAAAAAAATCTTAAGAGCTGATATCTCCTTTTGTTTCCTTGTCTGTAAAATGTGAATAAAGATGGTATCTACTTCATGGGTGTCATGGGTAGATTAGATTTCTGTGACTTCCAGAACAGATGATGACAAACCTGTTGCTGAATGCAAGAGAAATGTATTCCCTCAGAGTTCTGGAGGCCAGAAGTCCAAACTGCAGGGGTCAGCAGGGGCACACTCCCTCCAGAGGCTCTAGGGGAAATCATCTTTCATTCCCTTGCCTCCTCCAGCTAATGGTGGTGGCTGGCATTCCTCAGCTTGTGGCTACCTCACTCCAATCTCTGCCTCCATAGCTACACTGCTTCTTTCTCTTCAGTTGGCCTCCTTTGTGAGTCTTTTAAAAGGACACATGCCATTGGATTTAGGGCCCATTGACTATTACAGGATGATCTTGAGATCCAACTCCCAAATTCAAAGAATAAAAAGAACTCCCCTCCCCACTAAAAGAAATCTTAAAAGCTGATCTCTCCTTCACAAAGCCATGGGAAAAACATACACTCTTGTGCTCCAGAATGGTCCTAGTCCTAGCATTGCATAACCTATGTACAATTTACTGATCTGAAAACATTCCTGCTGTATTTGCTGTTTCATGCATTTACTCATTCTTTACTTTAGATAGCAATTATTCACTGTGCATGAGTTCTGCGTTTTCAAGGGGTTATCTAGATACTTTACCTGACATTCATTTTGCTTTAAATAAAAAAAAAAAAGACTTGAGATCAAATTTCCTCAAGGGCTCACTCCCTGCTGCACAGAAATGACTTTGCCTTAAAGTAAAAGTACATTACCTGAGGACTATAATGCATTAAGAGGGATTGTAGTAACAAGAAAAAAATCTGGTAGGATTAGCTCAGTATAATGCTGTATTGCACAATATTTCCAAGTTTAGTCATATTATACTACATTGAACTTTTCAGCTTATTGATTTTCTGTACATTCTTGTTAAGATGGTGTAATAGCTGTTCAGAAAAGTTCCAAATTGAAAAACTCTAGCTAGGAAAGTAACTCTTATAGATCTACTAATTAAATGTCCTTTCACTGGGAGGTAGGCTCCTCTATTCTGTATTAATTTTCTGGTCTTCTAGGAAGTTAATGCAACCTGTTTAATGAACGGAGAAGTGTGATTCACTTCCTACATTCTGGAAGACAGCTTCAAAAGAAGGCTTTTCAACTTCTTCTGTCATGATATCAGCAGGATATTAGTTTTCTGTAAACAGTGATAGAAGCCTCAGAGTCCTGCTAGGACTTCAGAAATTATGACGGAGTATTTCTCTTCTCCTTCCAAAGTCATATGCTAGTTGTGATATTCTTACTGCATTTATGTTTATTCTGCCAACATCCTAGGAATCAATGTTTGAAATAGAGGCCTGATCCCTTGCCATTGTAACTTTTAGAGTATGGCTCAGCTTAGAGTAGCCCACAGTTTAAAATAACAGTAGCTAAAAGCAATTGAAGTTCATTTTTCTCTCTTGTTCTGGAAGTCTGGATTGAGGAAAATCTATGCAGGCATGGCACTGTGTGCTGTTAGGAGTCCAAAGTCCCTTGATTTTTTTTTTTTTTTTTTACCTCTGCCATCCTCAACATGTGGCTTTTGCTTCATGGCCCCAGTTAGTTGCCCATGTTCCAGCCATCCAGTCTGCATTCCTGGGAAAAGGAAGGGGCAAAAAAGACATGCTTTGTCTCTTCAAATATACTTAGTGGAAGGCACACAGGACACATCTGCTAATACTTCATTGACAGGAACATGGTCACGTGATAGCGATTTTTTGTGAAGGGGAAATGGAGTCTTTGCTTCTGGAAACTATGTTCTCAGTTTGTCATTAACCTTTATTTAAATCATTTTAAAATGTACTTTTAAAAGTTGTCTTTATTATTTTTGAAATGGAAAAGAAGTTATGTAGTAAACAATGCAGTAATTGCAAAATATAAAAAACGAAACTAAATTCTTCCTAAAATTCCAAGAAGCATTGGCAGTAGTTTAGGGCAAATACTTTCAGTTTAATTTCTTTATAATAATTTCAATGTAGTATTTGCAAACATAACAAAATATCTTGAATTTATTTCCATGTTGGTATCCACATGTCTATGACATTCTTCTTTAAGGCAATATAGTGTTCCATTGTCGGGCCATACCATAATTTCTTTAACAACATGGCCCCTATTCATAGTTTGTGTTTTTTCCCCTAATTTTCTTCTGTTATGACACAGTCACATTAACTATGCGTGCACAGATGTTGTTTGGGTATTTGTTAACACAGTGAACGGTCTGAAATTTTACCTTACTTTAAGCCAACAAGTTAGCCTGACACAGCTTCCTTGATGTCAGTAGAAGACTCCCATCTCCTGCATCAAACAGCGGAGCTCCATGCTAACACCAGTTCCCCTTCCTTTGGACATCATTTTGACTGCAGGACCAGGCAGCTTCTGCTCATGCACTGGGTTTGTGTCAGAGTTGAGGAACCCCAAACCTAGGAAACCCCAGTCTTTTAAAAGGGCCACCATCAAGCCTCTCCCATCTTTGCCCCAGAGGGAGCCATTATCTTTAGCATATTGGTGGGCAAACAAATCTGCCTTCTCCTGGAAACAATCTATCTTCACTACACAAACATCCCTGAAAAGATAGTCTGAAGCAGAAGTTGCCAGTGTCTCTGTTTATAAGATGTGCAGAAGTACAGAGACCCATGGAGAACTGTTTCCCAACAGTATGGATTCTCTCACAGCAGAGAGTTCTGTGCCTGTCTTGTCTCATTGTCACTTCCCTATAGGTAGCCTCTGTCAGGTTGTCCTCCCTGAGATTCTGGCTTTCCTGATGAACATCAATGACATCGTGGACTGGGTGACAGAGAAGGCAAGTCCAGGAAGTCTTCTTTTCAGAACCAGTTTAGAGTTCCCTGGACTAAATCACATCACATTCATACATAACATGTGCCAGAAAACCTACTAACCAACCAACCAACCTCAAAGTTCAAGATGAAAACATCTATTCCCATACACAGCTGTCTATCCATCCATCAGCATGTGCTTAATGGCTCTCTTCCCTGGGTTTACTTTGTGGCAGGCATCATACTGATAATGCTATTCATTCTTGGTATTAGCATAGTGATATGGTTCGGCTGTGTCTCCACCCAAATCTCATCTTGAATTGTGGTTCCCATAATCCCCATGTGTGGTGGGAAGGAACAGGTGGGAGATCATTGAATCATGGGCAGTTTCCCCCATACCATTCTTGTGGTGGTGAACAAGTCTCATGAGATTTGATGTTTTTATAAGGGGAAACCCCTTTCACTTGGTTCTCCATTCTCTCTTGTCTGCCACCATGTAAGACATACCTTTTGCCTTTCCCCATGATTGTGAGGCATCCACAGCCATGTGGAACTGAGTCCATTAAACCTCTTTTTCTTTATAAATTACCCAGTCTTGGGTATGTCTTTATCCACAGCGTGAAAACGGACTAATTCACATAGAGCAGAACAATACATAAAACAATTCCTCTTCTGTTTGAGGCTTAGTTATATGTTATGCAATATTTCAGATTTACAGAACATTTTACATTTACAGAACACGAAAACACAGGAAGTCAAATATAGCTTGTGAAATGTATTCCAAGACCAATTTAAATTTATCATCATCATCATTATTATTAGAGGCGTATTTGCTAGTTTGTTTTGTTCCACTAATGCTCATAATAGAAGCCACTTATAAAATTGTTCCTGAGAGTGCCTACTTAATTAAGATTTAGATTTTCCTTCTTTTCTTATTTGGTTAAAATATTATAAATCAGAATCATGTCCTTCTCTCCTTTTCAGGCACACACTCATATTTAAATTCTTGTGCTTGTTGAATTTTTCCTTCTACAGGACTTCAGTTTTCCATAACTGGAACATTTATTTATTTAGACCAGCTTATCTTTCTAGATAACTCATATATAGATGATTAGCTTTGTTTTGTTTTCCTGTAGAATTGCTGAGAAGCATGTTTTATCTGTCTTACATGACCACATCAATGGCAGTCCCTCAGGATTTACTTCCTCTCTGACGTTTACTGGATTCTTCTAAAATAATTGTTCTCTAAGTGTGGTCCCTGGACCAGCAGCAAGAACATCACCTGAGAACTTGTTTAAAATACAATTTACAGACCTACTCATGCCACAATTCTAGGGATGGGATCCAGTAATCTGAGCTTAAACAAGCCCTCCAGCTGCATTGAAGGCTACCAACCCTGTGAGAACCACTCTCTAAATCAGAGGATCTCAACCTTGCTCGTGCAGGAGAATTACCTGGGGAGCTTTAAAGAAATATTGATGCCTCGGTCTTCACCCCAGAAATTCTGAATTAATTAGTCTCAGGTGAGGCCAGAGAACTGGGGATTTTACTAGCTCCCCAGGTGATTATAAAGTTCAGCCAAGGTTGAGAACCGCTGCTCTAAATCATTCATAACTTCACATTATATTTGCCAACTCCAGGTTCTTGGAGTTTTTTTCTTTGCCTAAGGGGCTATGCCATATGAGCAGATAGCAAGGCTCTGGTGAATTAAATATTACCTTGTTGTGAGTGGATTTAGATATTAAACGAAATGTGACACTGCATCTTATCATTTCCTTTGGTTTTGTTTATCATACATGATGAGCCTTTGAACTTGAAGCTGAATTAATTTAATGCAATGTTTCCTTTTGAATCTGTTCGATTTTGTGTGTTTCAGGGTGACAGGCAAAAGGAACATCTAAATGCTCTTCCTGTGATCTTTGGGGAAAGCACCCGAGTAGAAAGAGTGTCCATGGTACATTATCCATGTAAAGTGAGTTTAATCAGTCGGAATTGATTTGTTTAAGTTACACTTACATGTACAAAAAGAAATGTTCCGGACTAAATAAATTCAGTATTAAAATTGCCTTCACACTCCATACCTAACCAATTTTTATCACTGTATATGCTACCAGTTAGATGCTACTTGGGAAGGAAAATGTGATCCTTCAGCTAGCAAATGAGGGGAGACAGTAAGCAGTAACTTCTTCTTGGTTTCAGGGGAGAGGAATATCTTAGGAACCTTTCCAGACATAGATTAGAAGCACTCCCAACTCACTTTATAATAGCCAATTAATCATTTTCTCCATACTCAGCCAGGTGTTTAAATCGTACCTTTGTCATATTAACAAGTGACATACTTCTTTTTATCTTCAATCTTATTTTATATATGGAGAGAGCTCGGGGGTGACTGTCCTTTGTGAGTCAGGTTTGATACTGGGAGATCCCTAGATGTCCTTTGAAACTGGGCATCCATAGATGTCATTTGGATGAGAAGATTCTAAAATATTCATGGCCAAGTGACAGCCTTTCGCCACCTGAAGCTAGATGGACATATTCACTGCCACACACAGCAAAGCCAGAATGGCTCCTGGGGTCTTGACTCACAAAGCTCTGCGGTGATGGCTAACTGACCACAGTGTTCCAAGGTGTGAGACTGGTGGACCAGCAGCAAAGGCACGACTTGATTTCATAACAGAAACAAGAAATCAAGGACAAGGAAGCAGAAGGCAGACATCAACTGTTACAGTTTGACAATCATGAGCTCTTCCTCTGATTCTAGACCTGAGCAAATTCTCAAACCCAGAGCCCTTCTGTTGAAAGAGAATCTGATGCCCCAAAGGAAGAGCCCTGATATGTGACAGAAAGCATTTAGAGTACAACTTAACTTCCCCAGTCCTTCCCTAAGGCTACTTAGCAGACTATCCTAGGGAGAACTTTGATGGAAGACTTAAGAGTTCTTCTGCATAGATTATGTAGCCTGATAAATGCGAAGGTTTTATAGCTATAAATAGTGGATCTCATGATTAATTTTATGTCAGTTTGTCTAGGGTATGGTGTTTGGTCAAACACTAGTCTAAATGTTGCTGTGAATGTATTTTCTGTATTAAATTTCCACATTTACAATTAGTTGACTTGAAGTAAGACATATTACTTCCCATAATTTGACAAGGCCTCATCCAATCAACTGAACACCTTAAGAACAAAAACTGGGCTTCCTGAGGAAGAGGAAATTCTGCCTCAATACTGCAACATAGAAATTCTACTTGAATTTTGGAGCTGCCCTACACATTTTGACTTGCCAGGCCCACCATTGCCTGTGTGTATCAGTTCCTTAAAATCTATTTCCCCTCTTATCTATCTTTTATTTGTCTGTTCATCTACACACCCATCCTTCCATCCATCCATCCATCCATCCATCCACACTATTTGTTCTCGACAATTTTGACCAATACAGTAGATAAAAATCTAGGTAGGGGAGTGGTGGTAGAGAACTACAGGATTCTGAAGCTGGCCCATATACTTTTTTTTTTGAGATGGAGTCTTGCTCTGTTACCCAGGTTGGAGTGCAATGGCATGATCTCTACTCACTGCAACCTCCGCTGCCTCCCGAGTTCAAGTGATTCACCTGCTTCGGCCTCCTGAGTAGCTGGGACTACAGATGCCCGCCACCACGCCCCGCTAATTTTTATATTTTTAGTAGGGAGGTGGGGGGTTTCACTATGTTGGCCAGGCTGGTCTCGAACTCCTGACCTCGTGATCTGCCTGCCTTGGCCTCCCAAAGTGCTGGGATTACAGGTGTGAGCCACCAGGCCTGCCCCGGCCACGTAGTTTAATAGGCAACTACTGACATGCTACAGGCCCCAAAGAGATAATGAAGACTGAACTAGGCAACATGAATCGATGATGGCACCTGAGTAATTCATCATGAGCTGGTATTGGCATAACCCTAAGTCATAAGGTGAAGTAGGCACAATAGTGATCCGCTATGCAGTGGAAATGATTCATTCAGAATTGGTTCCAAGCAGGTCCTGAGAGTACACATAAGTTACAGAAACAAGCGGCTCAGATTCCACATCTGATGTCACATTAATGCCTTACCTCACTTTACACCATTGCCAGCTGATAGGCAGGTGAGCTTGTTTGTTAATGCAACGGAATAAATAGCTGCTATTGCACTAATGACCTATCAGGGGTGCCCTTGAAATATGGTGATTAGGATAAATCTTCTCAGTAGCAGTGCTTTGAGTAGTACGTCCGATCATGTGTTTTGTTTGGAGGGAGAAGTTGTCCGAGGTAGGAATACACATGGACTCCAGGGAGTGGTGAGTGGCTTGGAGAGGAGAGCTGAGGAGAGGTATGTGGATGGACCTATGACATGAACACAAAGTGTGCAGAACACTGTATTGCATGTCAGTGGCCACCAAAGAACACCTATTCCCAAGAAGAGGCTGGAAACCAGGTGAACAAGATGTCTCATTTAGGTGCCTCTGCTCTCACGGCCCATTTGTTTGTCCATAAACAGAGGAGTCATGCTGGCAGGGATGGAAGCATGGATAGCCTAATTGCCATCAACTGCATCTCACCGAGCTTATTCTAGCTGCCATTGCTGCTGAAAGTCCTGTCCCTACAATCCTTCAAGGAGACCATCTGGGCACTTGGTGAGAAGCTGCTAACATTAGACACCATCAACCTTTCTATGATTCATCCTTATTGAGAATGATCCATATCTTAAGTATGGCTTTGTCTGCCCTGACTGCAGTGACTGAGCCACACTGTCAGACAGATCAAGACATCCACTGTACACCAGAGGAGGTAGGGCAGTGGACATATGACTGTGGGTTCCACTGGTCTTCCCATAAATGACTCACCAGAAGCTGACACCCTAATAGAGCAACAAAGGTATCTTCTTAAGGGCAAAGCTAAGCCACAGTATGGAGAGGATACCCTGTGAGATGGAGTGCTATCACACAAGATGCTGTTATATGGTGCTGTGTCACTGACAGTTAAAAACCTGCATCTGGGAACCAAGGAAGGAAACAGAAGTTGATCCTTTCTCTATTAATTCTAATCAAGTCACTTGGAGACTGTGCTTGCCATTCACGCAACTCTAGGTGTTTCTGGATTAGAGATCCTAGTTCCTGATGGGAGGGGTATACTTCCTTCAGGGGACACAAAAAGGATTCCAGTAAACCTAAGTCAATTACCACAGGGCGATTTGGGGTCCTCATGCCAGTAGTAGAGGGACAAAAAAAAAAGAATTACTATATTGACAGGAGGAATTGATGCTGATTATCACAAAGATAGAGGGTCACTCCTATAGTATAGGGGCAGAGAGAAGAAAGTCCAGAATCCATGAGAGTTACTGGAACACCTCCGGATGCTTTCATGCCTGGTGACATCTGTGAGTGGTCAGTTGAAACAACCACAGCCAAGAAGCACATGATGGCCAGGGGATCAGGTTCCTCAAAAATAAAAGTCTAGGTCATCTTGCCAGACAGGTAACCTAGACCAACAGGAGCAGAGCTGAAGGTCGGAGCGAACTGGAATGAGTAGTAGAGGAGGAAGATGATGAATATCACGTGTTGACTCTTAATGCCATAGCTTATCCCATGAAAGCTCCTCCAGCTGTAAAAGTTTATGGTTTTACTTTTGTGTGTTTGTCTATTTTTTAGAAGTTGTGTCTGGCTACTCCCTTGAACCAGCAGAGACAGATATCAGGACAACACGGACTTAACATGGAACACAGGATTGTAAATCAATAAACTAACACTCTGGAAAATGAACAATAAAATTATTATTATACAATTACATATAAAAATTGAAATGCTATGTAAAAATATAAATTTAAATAAAATGAAAAAATAATAAAATTTGTCTTTAAAAATATGTAATTCATTTCCTTTTCATTTCACTATTCAGAAAAGTCTAAGTGTTAAACATTCGGATGTATAAGAAGCTATGACCCCTATCATGACTATATCCTGCTTAATAATGCTGATGATTAAAAGTTCCTAAAGTTTCATCCAATCTTCAATCTTAAACTCTAAATTCTTCCTCTTATGAGCTATAGTAGCTTAACAATTGATTAGTATTCATTTAATTTTCATTCTGTGTTTGTGTACTGTTATTAAACTGTCTTCTGTCATCTCCAGTAAGTAAGTTTAATTATTAAGCAAAAGTGAAAAGACAATATTCTGGGATTTTCGTTATTAAAAGTTGTTCCAAGTCCGTGTTTCTATTTCTTACATAGACTGTTTTAGGTGCTGAGAACCTAGGATTTTATTTTAAATGCTTCTTAAAATCTTGCAGATACTTCTTTCTGCACCCACTGCTCTTGGTATATCCTCTTTCCTGAATTATGATAGCAACCCAGTAGCTGGTTTTATTGTCCAGAGTCATCTCTGTCTCAAACCCGGCCTTCGTACTGCTACCAAAGTACACTCTTATATAAAAAGAAATCTGAAGGCGCTGGTTTTGTGCCATAAACTTTCAGGGACTCCCACCATCCTGTAAATTCCTCTGTGTTTTGACCCTAAAATACTTTGTCACCTTCATCTGCTACCATAAATTACTTCTCCCTTTTATGTCTAAAAATGTTCTCAGTATCACAAAGGATTGTTTCAGTGCCATATCCAGACACACCAACTATATCGTAACTGTCTGCTTATCTTCCTTGTTTGCTTTTTCAAGGAAGTTTCTCCCTTTCCCTTATGAACAATAATTGTGCACTGGATTGAGCCATATCTTGGAAAGATGTTAGCGTGCCAGTAGACATTCTTGATACTTAAAGCCTTGGATGAGAGGCAGTCAACATACAATTGGGAAGAACGGACTTGTGACCAAGGGAGTAGCCAGATAGTATAGTAGTGTTTTTAATTAATCAGCAGTCAAGAAGATCCAATGTGAGTTTATTAACTGGGTGATATGAAGATCCAAGCAAACCATGGGTTAGAATGGGAAATGGAAAAAGGGCATGCAGAAATCCACTCCTGAGAGAGGAGCTGCCATTCTTTATCCTCTTTATTTAAGTAAGAACGTACAAGATCTTGCCCCAGTGGTCAGGCAAGACTGGGGAAAGGTGCAATAAGAGAGGGAGGCATGTGAGGCTGAGATGCCTGAAGCTCTTCCAACTGGACCAAGTCACATTTTCAAAGGCAAGTCTTTTCAACA
The DNA here is from genome assembly GCF_006542625.1 of Nomascus leucogenys. Taxonomy (NCBI): domain Eukaryota; kingdom Metazoa; phylum Chordata; class Mammalia; order Primates; family Hylobatidae; genus Nomascus; species Nomascus leucogenys. The sequence continues at coordinate 104,893,701 of NC_044389.1, forward strand.
AAATCCTCTAAATCATCCTCAAAGACCAATGAGCCGATTAGGCAATGGAAGTAAAGATGGTATTTTGGAGTTTGGTATATTAGATAAAAACCCAACCAATATTTGTAACCTGTTTATATGGCCATTGGTTTTGACTTTTTGTTAACAGAAAAAATTGCTGATATCACCAGCTGCTCTTTGGCCAAAGACGCTGTGTGGTCCAAGCTCAGTAGCAAATGACCAACATCCCCACATGGGCTCAGTTACCTGCAGCCTGTCATGTCAGCACAACTGGCCATTTACAAACCAGTGGGGGTTTCTTAGGAGTTTGTTTATCTTTTAATAGAACCAACCGCCTGGAGTTGAATTGTCTGGGCTATAAATAGAGAAATAGTGCACAGGATAGTTTCACCATTAAAGAGGAGAAGAACATTAGATGGAAAAAAAGAAGCACATTTTTATATTACTGCTTTATAGGACCTGGGTAGAGTTTTTGGAATTTTTACCCAGTTAGCTTTGCAACTGAAAAAGAAAATAATGGTTAACAGTACCAGCATGTTCCAAATACCTAGAATCTGCTGAATGTCATTTTGTAATCTCTGGAGGTCAGAAAAAAGAAACCACAGTGGGATATTACCCTTGTCAACCCTAATGGTAGTACAACAGACTGATAATCTATAAAGCAAAACACTGTAGTAACCTCCTGAGGTTACTAGCAGGTGGAGAACGCTCTGTTCTGCAGAAACCAGCTGGGTACAGTTCAAAGCATTCACAAATTCTTTATAAGGATGCCTTGTGTTATCGGTGGGGCCAAAAATGTCTCAATCAGTGCACATTTCTATAACAATGACCAAACTCTTGGCTAATATGTTCCTGAAATGTGCAGTAGACTATCCTCACAATTTTATGAATTAGCTGAAGTGAAAGATTAGGAATTTTTCATTTAAATCTATCTACCAGTGATATGTGTCCAAATGACTGGGTCAATCCAGACTAATTTTGTTTTTGCTACACTGCATACATTCTCACAGTCTCATTTTTGAAGAAAATTGCAGCCACATATTATTCCTATCAATTTTTCTCTTTATATTTGCCGTATTTACTTTTTCTGATAAAATTTAAACACTGATCAATTATGATGCTCTCAGCAATACTGACCTCACACACTGACCCTATTTGAATTATACATTTACATAATACAAGTTATTTACTTATATAATTTTTTATAACCTTTTTATTTCTTGACCAATAGGAAAATTTTTAAAAAATTTTTTACCTGGAGTAAAATTCACTCTTTCTGGTGTTCAATCCTAAGGGTTTTGATAGACACGTAGTCATGTAATGATCACTACATTTCCATATAGAACAATCTCTCACCCGAACGTTGCCTTTTTGATGCCCTTATGTGGCCAGTTTGCTCACCCCTCACCAAATCCTGGCAACCACCACAGTAGTTTTGCCTTTACCAGAATATCATGCATAATAAATCACAGGCTATTTAGCCTTTGGCGTCATGCTTCTTTCACTGAGCAAAGTACATTTAAGATTTATTCACGTCACTGCGTGAATCAACAGCTCATTCATTTTTACTGCTGCATAGTATTCCACTGTATGCATGGAAAACATTCATTTTCTATCCATAATCTTTTCCTTGATTTAAGGACATTTGGATTTTTCCAATCAGCAGTAATTATAAATAAAGTTTCAATAAACACTTGTGCCCAGGTGTTTGTGTAAAAGTAAGTTTCCACTTGGCTAGGGTAAATATTGAAGACTGGAATAAGTGGGTCATATCATAAGTGTAAGTGTAGCTTTGTAAGAAACTGCCAAACTGTTTTTTACTATTGCTCTACCATTTTGCATTCCCACCAGTAGTGTAAGAGAATTTCGTTTGCTCTAAATCTTTGTCAGCATTTGGTATCGTCAGTGTTTTTTTTTTTTTTTTTTTTTTATGAAATGTGTATTTCATTGTTGTTTTAATTTGCATTTCCCTAATGGCTCATAATTTTGATCATCTGTTTATGTGCTCATTTTCCTTTTTTTTTATTTTTATTTTTTTATTATTATGCTTTAGGTTTTAGGGTACATGTGCACAATATGCAGGTTTGTTACATATGTATCCATGTGCCATGTTGGTTTGCTGCACCCATTAACTCGTCATTTAACATTAGGTATATCTCCTAATCCTGTCCCTCCCCCCTCCCCCCACCCCACAACCGGCCCCGGTATATGATGTCCCCCTTCCTGTGTCCATGTGTTCTCATTGTTCAATTCCCACCTATGAGTGAGAACATGTGGTGTTTGTTTTTTTTGTCCTTGGGACAGTTTGCTGAGAATGATGGTTTCCAGCTTCATCCATGTCCCTACAAAGGACATGAACTCATCATTTTTATGGTTGCATAGTATTCCATGGTGTATATGTGCCACATTTTCTTAATCCAGTCTATCATTGTTGGACATTTGTGTTGGTTCCAAGTCTTTGCTATTGTGAATAGTGCTGCAATAAACATACATGTGCATGTGTCTTTATAGCAGCATGATTTATAGTCCTTTGGTTATATACCCAGTAATGGGATGGCTGGGTCAAATGGTATTTCTAGTTCTAGATCCCTGAGGAATCACCACACTGACTTCCACAATGGTTGAACTAGTTTACAGTCCCACCAACAGTGTAAAAGTGTTCCTATTTCTCCACATCCTCTCCAGCACCTGTTGTTTCCTGACTTTTCAATGACGGCCATTCTAACTGGTGTGAGATGGTATCTCATTGTGGTTTTGATTTGCATTTCTCTGATGGCCAGTGATGATGAGCCTTTTTGCATATGTTTTTTGCCAAAAGAACAAACCTGGAGGCATCACGCTACCTGACTTCAAAGTATACTACAAGTCTACAGTAACTAAACCAGCATGGTACTGGTACCACAACAGAGACATAGATCAATGGAACAGAACAGAGCCCTCAGAAATAATGCCTCATATCTACAACTATCTGATCTTTGACAAACTGACAAAAACAAGCAATGGGGAAAGGATTCCCTATTTAATAAATGGTGCTGGGAAAACTGGCTAACCATATGTAGAAAGCTGAAACTGGATCCCTTCCTTACACCTTATACAAAAATTAATTCAAGATGGATTAAATACTTACATGTTAAACCTAAAACCCTAAAAACCCTAGAAGAAAACCTAGGCAATACCATTCAGGACATAGGCATGGGCAAGGACTTCAAGTCTAAAACACCAAAAGCAATGGCAACAGAAGCCAAAATTGACAAATGGGATCTAATTAAACTAAAGAGCTTCCACACAGCAAAAGAAACTACCATCAGAGTGAACAGGCAACCTACAAAATGGGAGAAAATTTTCACAACCTACTCATCTGACAAAGGGCTAATATCCAGAATCTACAATGAACTCAAACAAATTTATGAGAAAAAAACAAACAACCTCATCAAAAAGTGGGTGAAGGACATGAACAGACACTTCTCAAAAGAAGACATTTATGCAGCCAAAAAAACACATGCAAAAATGCTCATCATTTTCCAGCTGTATGTCTTCTTTGGTGAAGTGTATGTACAAATATTTTGCCCATTCTCAAAATTTTTTTTGTTTGTTTGATGTTTTCTTGTTGAGTTTTGAGAGTTCTTTATGTATTCTGGATACAAGTGCTTTGTCAGAAATTATTTTCTTGATTCTAATTCCTTTGACTTTCTATATACATTTTATAATTGCTGGTGATATTTACAAGAAAATCTGATGGGATTTTGCCTGGGATTGCATTTAACCAATTGTTCAGTTTGGGAAGACTGACATCATAATGGTACCGACTCTTCTGTGCCTCAAATGCAGTTTGTATCTCCATTTATTTAGATCTTCTTTGATTTATTTAATTGGTGTTTTGTAGTTTTTAGCATAGAAATCCTACACATTTTCAGATTTTCTTATACCTAAGTATTGTTGTGTTTTGGTGTTATTATACATAAAGTTTAACTAAAAATTTTAGATTTCCATTTTTTCACCACTGCCATATTTTTGTATATTTTGTATTTTGTTTATTTTTGTATATTATCCTTGTATTCTGTGGCTTTTCCAAAATTCACTTAATAGTTCTCAGAGTAATTTTATAGAATTTTTTAGAAGTTTTAATATGGCTTATTACACTGTCTAATGCTCCCAGTATGATGTTGAATAGGAATGGTAAGAGAACAATTTTGCCTTACCCATGATCTTAAGAGAAATTATTCAGTTTTTCCTCATTAAGCTTACGCTCTCTACTGATATAAATGGATGCTTTTTATCAGGTATACTTCTGATAGTTAAACTCTTCATCAGGTAAACTTCTATTCTCAGTTTGCCATGTTTCTGGAACCCCCATTGAGGTGACTTTTCTTCTTTTTTTTTTTTAACACAGGATTTCTATTTTAATATACCACTCTCCTCACGCCTATCAGTAAAATAATGACCTATAAAATAGTCAAGTGTGAAACAGAACATGAACAAGGAAAAAAGAATCCATGCAAAAAAAATCATGGTGGCAAAGCTACTAAATTATGTTACAACAAGTAGTATTGTAGCACCATAATTGAGGGCTCTGTAAGTAGCATCTTTTTTTTCTACAGTAGATGCTGGTTGATCTTATGATGCCAGTTACCATTTGAAGTAGAATTTCTACTTGAACACCAGCTCTGTTGCTACCATTATTACCAAAATCTCCACGATTGACCAGCACTACTTGTTTTAAAAACTCTTTTATTTATTTTGTTTCAGACTACTGCTCTGTGAGACAGGTACAGTACATATGATTGTTAGCATTTTATGAACAAGGAGCCTGACACTCAGTGCTATTTAGGTAGGCCACGTGGTTAGCATTATGACATGATGCATCCCCAGAGCAATAGCTATCAAGCTGCTTGCTTCCTACTGCAGGGCTGATGCTCCAAATAAAAGTAAATTCGAAGCCCTTGTAATAATTTTTGAAACCACAACTACAAGAACTTATTGAAATACAAAATAACATTAAGTTAAAACAAAGAAAATTTGAAACTTTTAAGTGACTTCATTTGTTCTCTATAATGCCAAGAAACACCTTGAGCAAGAACTACCTTATGACAAAGAATAGTAGATAATATAAGTTGAAACACTTTAAAATGAAATTGCAATTGAAATTGTACATCTATTTTTAGGCACAGTAAAGTGATTGAAGTATGTGTATTTTTGTTGTTGTTGTTCATTTATACTAGCATTTTTTTCTTTTCCTGAATACATCACAGTTACAATGGATATAAACTGTGACTGTTTTTTTAATATACTTTAAGTTTTAGGGTACATGTGCACAACGTGCAGGTTTGTTACATATGTATACATGTGCCATGTTGGTGCGCTACACCCATTAACTTGTCATTTAACATTAGGTATATCTCGGCCGGGTGCGGTGGCTCACGCCTGTAATCCCAGCACTTTGGGAGGCCGAGGTGGGTGGATCACGAGGTCAGGAGATCGAGACCATCCTGGCTAACATGGTGAAACCCCGTCTCTACTAAAAATACAAAAAATTAGCCAGGCGTGGTGGCGGGTGCCTGTAGTCCCTCCTGTATTCAGCGGGTGCCTGTAGTCCAGCCTGTACTCAGGAGGCTGAGGCAGGAGAATGGCGTGAACCCGGGAGGCAGAGCTTGCAGTGAGCCGAGATCGCACCACAGCACTCCAACCTGGGCGACAGAGCGAGACTCCGTCTCAAAAAAAAAAAAAAAAAATTAGGTATATCTCCTAATGCTATCCCTCCCCCCTCCCCCCACCCCACAACAGGCCCGGATGTGTGATGTTCCCCTTCCTGTGTCCATGTGTTCTCATGGTTCAATTCCCACCGATGAGTGAGAACATGTGGTGTTTGGTTTTTTGTCCTTGTGATAGTTTGCTGAGAATGTCCCAGCTTTATCCATGTCCCTACAAAGGACATGAACTCATCATTTTTTATGGCTGCATAGTATTCCATGGTGTATTTGTGCCACATTTTCTTAATCCAGTCTATCATTGTTGGACATTTGGGTTGGTTCCAAGTCTTTGCTATTGTGAATAGTGCCACAATAAACATACGTGTGCATGTGTCTTTATAGCAGCATGATTTATAATCCTTTGGGTATCTACCCAGTAATGGGATGGCTGGGTCAAATGGTATTTCTAGTTCTAGATTCCTGAGGAATCGCCACACTGACTTCCACAATGGTTGAACTAGTTTACAGTCCCACCAACAGTGTAAAAGGGTACCTATTTCTCCACATCCTCTCCAGCACCTGTTGTTTCCTGACTTTTTAATGATCGCCATTCTAACTGGTGTGAGATGGTAACTCATTGTGGTTTTGATTTGCATTTCTCTGAAGGCCAGTGATGATGAGCATTTTTTTTCTTCTTAAGCATGTTATAGTAAATTACACTGACTGAATTTTTAATGTTGAACTGGTCTTATATTCCCAATGGGACAATTTTAATTCATAGAAATTATTTGTTCTTATCATCACTAACTTTATTTACTTTCCTAAAGTTGAAATATATATGTATGTAGGCATATATATATATATATATACACACACACACACACTTATTTATTATATATATAACGCATATATATTTAGGGTTTATAAAAGGCAGTTCAGTTTCTTAAATTAAATTAAAAATTAATTTAATTTGAACATCCTTAAAAATATCTAGTCTACCTCTCATCTACCTAATCAATTTTACTTTTTTAAGTTATTTTTTAATTGACATATAATAATCGTATGTATATATGGGGTACATAATGATGTTCTGATATACACAATGTATGTTGATTAAATCAGGGTAATTAGCATATCCATGACCTCAAACACAGTATTTTTTGTATTAGAAACATTCAAACTCCTCTCTTCTAGCTATTTGAAAATATATTATTGTTAACTATTGTCATTCTACAGTGCTATACAGCATTTGAACTTATTTCTCCTATCTAGCTGATAATTTTATATCCTTCAATGAATAGCTCTCTATCCTCTGCTCCATCCATCCTTCCCAGGCTCTAGTGACCACTCTTTTACTCCTCTCTTCTGTGAGATCAACTGTATATCTTCCACACGTGAGTGACAACATGCAATGTTTATCTTTCTGTTCTTGACTTATTTCACTTAGCATAATGTCCTCCAGGCTCATCTAAGTTGCTGGGAATGACGGGATTTCATTCTTTTTATGGCTGAATAGTATTCCACTGTGTATATGTACCACATTTTCTTTATTCATTCACCTGTTGATGAACAGTGAGGTTGATTCCGCATCTTAGCTATTGTGAATAGTGCTGCAATAAACATGGGGTTTATTGCAGATGTCTCTTCGACATATTGATTTCATTTTCTTTAGATATATATCCAGTAGTGTGTTGCTAGATCATATGGTAGTTCTACATTTAGTTTTTTGAGGAACCTTCATATTGTTCTCCATAAGGACTGAACTAGTTTACATTCCCACCAACAATGTATAAGAGTTCCCTTTTCTTTGCACCCTCACCAGCATTTATTATTTTTTGTGTTTTTGATAATAGCTGTCCTAACTTGGGTGAAGTGATACCTCATTGTGGTTTTTGGTTTGCATTTCCCTGGTGATGAGCTATGTGAAATATTTTTTCATATCCCTATTGAAGTTTGCCTGTGTTCGACCTCACAATGGCTTGTTATTCATTTTATACTAATTAGCTGTTTCAATTCAGTGTTTATTAAACACATAATATGTTGAAAATGTGAACTAGACCCAAGTGTAAAGGGGAAACTTTATCCTTAGTGAACTTATTCAGGCTTGAGGTATAACCAATATGCTCTGGGCATGTCGAGAAAGGGCATGTGAATCAGTGTGGGTGGTGAGTGAAGGCTTCTTGGAGGAGGTGGCTGGAGCTGAGGCTTGAAGGAAAGGTCTACATAAATGTCGTATACATGTTACCACCTTCTCCCCTTACCTAACATTACTTATCCCGTTTAAGGCCCTATGGAATGAGAAGTAACTTTATGACTCACCCAGCCCTCCACAGTTGACTGGATCAGAGCAATGAATCCACTGCCTGGGATAAGGCGTGTCATCCTCTTCCCAGTAATATGAGGAGTGGTCCAGTCCTTAGCGTTGGACTGAAAGCAGGAGGTTATGGTAGACACAGTGAGTTGGCTTCCACCTGTTACTATGTGTGAGTTAACCAATCAACAGGAAAATCCCATCTTTAATGAGAGCAGGAAGAGAAGAAAGATGCAGGACCCCTAGGGAAGGGAATGGAGAAGCTGAGAAACTGGGCTTCTTAGAACCTGGTACTTTTCTAGTTCCTATAAGGTCCACTTGAACTTCACTTTTTTTTTATTTTTTTATTTTTTTTTTAATTTTGTTTTTTGAGATGGAGTCTTGCACTATCACCTGGGTGGAGTACAGTGGCGCGATCTCGGCTCACTGCAACCTTCACCTCCCGGGTTCAAGCGATTCTCCTGCCTCAGCTTCCTGAGTAAATGGGATTACAGGCGCCTGCCACCATGCCCAGCTAATTTTTTTTTCTTGTATTTTTAGTAGAGATGAGGTTTCTTATAGGCATGTAGTTAATGTCATGGATTGTACTTTTATGGATATGAACTAGAAAGAATTGTTTTTCCAGGGGCAAATAGTAGTCACTGACATAGAGCTGTTCCACTTTGCTTATGGCTGCAAAGTGTCCAATATCCAACGTACCCACTCTGCTTACATTTGGCTTTAACTTTGCATTCAGAGGGATGTGCTCTATCATGCAGGCTGGTCTTGAACTCCTGACCTCGTGATTCACCCACCTCGGCCTCCCAAAGTGCTGAAATTACAGGCGTGAGCCACCACACCCGGCCTGAACTTCACTTTCTTAAGCTCATTGTATGACTTTATCACAAACTTAACTTTTTATTTGGGCCAGTTAGGGAGGATTTCTGAGCCTTGAAAGCCAAAGATCCTTGATTATGCTTGACATTTAATACCAGGATTTGGATCAACAGACCTTCAAGACAATGTGGGACTGATTGTGCCATCAGGGTGGAATGGAGCTGGCAGGGGACTCAAGTTGGTGGGGAAGCCAGCAATAGTAATTTGCTAGGACATTATAGAGCACATCCCTCTGAATGCAAAGTTAAAGCCAAATGTAAGCAGAGTGGATATGTTGGATATTGGACACTTTGCAGCCATAAGCAAAGTGGAACAGCTCTATGTCAGTGACTACTATTTGCCCCTGGAAAAACAATTCCTTCTAGTTCATATCCATAAAAGTACAATCCATGACATTAACTACATGCCTATAATAAAGAATGATAATAATAATAGCTATAATTTTTGAGAACTTGTTTTAGGCTAGTGATTGTGCCAAGAGCTTTACTCGTTCTACCTCATTTAATCCTTACGAATTTCTTATGAAGTAGATATAATGAATTTTCCATTTTATAATCGAGGACACTGAAGTTGAAGCAATCGAGCAACGTGCCCAAGGTCACAAAACTAGTGGGTGATAGGGCTGAGTTTGGAACAAGGTTCTCATCTTCTGATGTAGTTTGGATATTTATCCTTGCCCAAATTTCCAGTACTGGAGGTGGGGCCTGGTGGAAGGTGTTTGGATCACAAATGGTTTGGGCCATCACCTTGGTCATAAGTGAGCTCTAGCTCTGAGCTCTTGTGAGATCTGGTCATTAAAAGTGTATGGCACATCCCCCTACCTCTCTCTGTCTCTCTCTCTCTCTCTCTTACTTTCTCTCTTGCCCCTGCTTTCACCATGTGATATGTCTGCTCCCCCTTTGCCTTCTACCATGAATGTAAGCTTCCTGAGGCCTCATCAGAAGGTGAGCAGACACCTGATGCTATGCCTCCTGTATAGCCCACAGAACCGTGAGCCAATTAAACCTCTTTTCTTATAAATTACCCAGCCTCAGGTATTTCTTTATAGCAGTACAAGAACTGCCTAATAATGTCTTCCATATCTTCTCAAGCATGAATAATAGTTATTTTAGTTTTCGGAATATCCTATACTCTAGATTTCATGAGGGCAATCCTTATTTAATGTCTTTCCTAAAGATTTGTGTGTTCCTTAATGTCTCCTTTAGACTTTAGACTGGGGCAAGGGGAGGGGTGTCAGAAAACTCTGTGGAGAGCCAGATAGTAAATATTTTAGGTTTTGTGAGATATGTGTTGCTACTAACAGCACTCAACTCTGTTTTGTGGACCTAAAGCAGCCATGGCAACATAAAATGAGCATGGCAGTATTCCAATAAAACTTTATTTATTGACAGTGGGATCTGAATCTCATACAGTTTTCTCATCTCAAGAAATATTACTCTTTTAATTTTTTAAAGCCATTTAAAAATTCTTAACTCACAGTTTATACAGAAACAGGACTGTCATCGTTTGCCAACCCTTGTTCCAAGGCTCCTAAAACATTCTACTTTTTCTCCCTCAGGAAGTTTTGTTCCTGTCTTCCTCAGACTCCATCTTTGTTCTTCAGATTAGGTTTTCTATTGTATAACTGACTTTCCAAGCCAGAAGCCTAGATTAATCATCAGTCTGTTATTCAACTTGCTCTTCATCTCCTGTCCTTTGCCTACTCCTGCCATGTTTTCTTATGCAAAGTTCTTCTTATTCTTTACCTGAAACTTATTTCCAACTCCTGCTTTTCTTTACTTGTTCTATACCAATCTCTTCCAAGTGGAATTCTCCTATTCCAGAGGACTCTTGAAATGTTGATTAATCTTTTTCACCATTGTGTCTCCTGTTCCATTTTTGTGATTCTACTTTTTCTCCATGTCTTTGGCCTCTGTAGTACAATACAGTTTTAGATACAAAATGCATTTTAAACTGCAATATAAGCAGTCAATGGTGGTTACCTCAGAATAGCAGATAATTTAAGAAATCCAAAAATGTAGGCAAATTTATACCTATTATTCTATGTACTGGCATATTATACCTATGTTCTATGTAGTGGCTTGGTCACTAATATTTTTTGATAAAAATATTTCCATGAAAATCAATATTATCAATATTTAATCAATATATATATAATAAAATCATTAGTCCATAACAACATATGTAAAGCTGTATACGATCATTTATTGACTCAATCATCTATTTTTGGCTATTTTGGGTAATGGTGTGTCTTTTCACTTTTACCAATAGCATTTGGGGGAAAATCATTGTGACTGCTTCCTTGTACACATTGATGCTTAGTTATTTCCTTAAAATATGTTCCTCAAGCTGGGAATGCTGCACTGACATTTTTGCATATTGCAAGGACTATTTATTACCATTCCAAAATTATCCTACAGAAAGTTTTATCAATTTTTACCTCTATGAGTAGTGTATTAAATACTTTCTTCTCAGGCAAGCCAATGCTGGGTATTAGCAATTTTAAAAAATTAAACTTCTAAATAAATAGGTAAAAAATATTCTGCATTAAGAACTATTAAGGACATTAGATTATTTTTCCTAACATATACTTTCTAATTATTTTCTCAGTTTGTGGAATCTCTAAATTTTATGATTTAAATCTTATGTCACAGAAGCTTTAAAAAATTTTATGGACTCAAGTATTCTATTTGTTGGTTTTTTTTTTTTTTCCCATGTTAGTTTTCCAGTGTAGATATCATTTCAGAACATCTTTTGGCTGGGCATGATGACTCACGCCTATAATTCCAGCATCTGGGAGGCTGAGGCAGGAGGATCACCTGAGGTCAGGAGTTTGAGACCAGCCTGGCCAACATGGTGAAATGCTGTCTCTACTAAAAATACAAAAATTATCTGGGCTTGGTGGTGAGTGTCTGTAATCCCAGCTACTCGGGAGGCTGTGGCAGGAGAATCACTTGAACCCAGGAGGTAGAGGTTGCAGTAAGCCGAGATTGCACCACTGCACTCCAGCCTGGGTGACAGAGTGAGACTGTTTCAAAAACAAAAAAATAATAGAACATCTTTTGCATTATTTTTACATTTATGGAATTGTTTTTCATGTTAATATTTAAATATTTAATTCAGACAAGTTGCCATGCAGTTGGTTAACAATATTTCTTAAATAATATTTCATTTTCTTATTGATTTGAAGTGCTGGCTTTAACTTATAATAAAAGTACTATTTGGGGAACATTTTATACTTTCAATTTGTTCTATTGATGTTTCTGCATATTCCCTCCACAGCCTTTAAAATATTGTAAATATGTAAGAGTAACGTTTCATATAATTCTACTTAAAAAAATGTTCATGTTCTGGCTTTGTACCTCATTCTGTAATGAGTCGGTAAGTTTCAGGTGAAATGACTCTACTGCTCATACGGCCTTATCTGTTGTAAAGAAATGGAGTCATAGAATGGCTGGTTTTATGTTCCTTTCTCTCTGTCCCACAGCAGCCTCATTGCCCTATTGATTCTTCCTGTTATCTCTACCCTAGACTGTGTGTGTCCCAAGGTCAAGCACCACCCCCATTCTTGATTCCTCTGTGCCTAGCTTAGATCTAGTATCTTATCCAAGCCTCTGATTTTATGGGGTGTCTTAAACAGTCCAGGCTGATACAATAGAATACCTTGGACTGGTGATTTATATGCACTATAAATTTATTGCTTATAGTTCTGGAGCCTGGGAAGTGCAATTTTAAGGCATCAGCAGATTCAGTGTCTGGTGAGGGCTGCCATCTGCTTCTAAATAGTGCCTTCTTGCTGCCTCCTCTTGTGGGGGAAGGGGCAGGAGCCTTCTTCAAGTCACTTTTTTAAAGGCATTAATCTCATTCATGAGGGTGGAGCCCTCATGACCAAATCACCCCCTAAAGTCACCATGTCTTACTATGTCAACTATGGGGATGAGTTTTCAACATGAGTTTTGGAGAGACACAAATATTCGGATCATAGCATGAGGCGAGGGCATTGCCCAAGCCATATTGCAAATTAATAAATAGCAGAGGTAGAAATAGTTCTCATATCTTTTACAGTCTAGTCCATTGGTTCTTACTTTTAATTTGTTTTTCAGATCATTTGAATTTCTCATTTACCTGTGTAGACACTGTGGTTTCTGTTGTCAACAACAACAGCAGCAAAGAAATAAAGATAAAGGAAAAAAAGAGAGAGAGTTATTTTGTCAGGTTGATTACCAGTGTAATTGCTCTGTTTTCTGATTTTTCTCACCCATCCCTGTTTTTAAGGAAAAGATTTAAATCATATAAATGTTCTGAATATTTACATTTATTCACCATTAGTTTTTAGTGAAATTCTAAATAGAGCTGTATTTAAGGAGTCCAATTGTAGGGTAAGGTTATAACTCCTTTCTAAGCTTAAGTTTCATACAAGGTGAACGCCTTGGGAGCCACCTTTGTTTCTCGGTCATGTCTGGCAATAATAGAAACTCAATAAACTGAACTGAACGCTCGTTACCCAATCACGCATCTCCCTTGATTTTTTTCCTTCATGCACAAAGAACTGCTTTTGTGGGTACATAAAGGGTATTTTCTGGTAGTTGTTAAATATTAATATTTAATATTAGTTGTTGTCTATATAAGTATTCATTTTTATTTAGACAAAAATATCCTACAGGGTGAGCCTCATTCGTTGACTTAATTCAGGCATCATCTCTCTCTCTCTCTCTCTTTCCTATCCCTGCTCTTCTTCCTACCAAAATTTTCCTGATGCCTTCAGGCTAAGTTAATGACCTTTCTCTGTATTCCAATGATACCTGTTTATACTTCCTTCCTGGCACATATCATTTTGCATATTTTGTATAACGATCCGCTTGTGACTGTCACCTCCTCCAGATTATAAATCTAGCAGAGATTTTAAATGTAGTTGTCATAAACATTTCTTAATAAATGAATGTACGTGCAACATGTTCAATTTAGAGCCAGCCTAGGCTAAGGTTCAGGCAGACAGATGATTTATTTACCAATAAATTTCAAATTTGAAATGCCTTGAAAAAAGTTTTAATAAACAGTTAAAGCAAAAATTAAACAGATTTAATAAACAGTTAAAGCATAAATATTCTGTTAGGGATAATTTCCAATCTTACTTTAAAATAACAGCGATCAATCTTCTTCTTGAACCATGTGTACAACATATATATATATATACCAACTATTTACAAGACCCAGGTCTGATGGCATCTGTCTCTGCAGGAAAGTTAATATGAAATATCTAAAAGAAGGCATCTCCTAGTCTCCTGGACTTAAAGTCACTCAAAGTATATGGTCTCGTCTATACAGAGACATATGTCATAAGGATAAAAATGCATTTAGAAATTTCCATGTTCTTTCTCAATATAGAAATATGTGAGTTACCATAGCAACAAGTGTTATAGATTCACTTATTCTCTTTTTATTATTAAAAAAAATGCAGAAGCTGAAATATTTTATAATTAACTTTGCCATTGATGTCTAGGAGAATATTTTTGTGATCCTCTAAGATACTTGAAAGAATATGTTAAAATGGGAATAGAAGAATCTTTCTTAATAAAAAGTCATTGAACTATCACACACACACAAAACCATCAATCCACATATATTTCCAAATAACATGAAACCTTCCAGGGTAGGGCAAATAATATTTTGTTTTTGCTATTTGGATATGAAATGGAGTCAGATTTATTTTAAGAGAACAATACCAGAAACTTGAAATATAAATAATCACCCGTTAAACGCTGAATGCTTTCCTTTTTTATATATAACTTCCAATAACAAAGGAGCCTGTTTTATGTTTTTTAAATAAACAATACACTAATGACCAAAATGTACCTCATTAAAAAAAAAAAATTAACCCTTGAAGAAATTAAGAAAGACTCTGAAGGAAATAGAAGAATTACAGATGTTGAAATGATAAGCATACTATTATCATACTGGTTAGGATGGAGAATTTAAGTTGGTTTTAAAAATATTGAACTGAAACATTCAGATACTCAATTAGGAGAGTCACCAAGCAATACTGTGTTTTTCTAAAAGTCCTACAATTATATCTTGTGCTTTCCCTTGTAGCTTTGGACTTAAAGCTTCACCTGAGTGCTCGGCTCTGCTTGGATGTTTCACAGGTTCTGCAGCCCCGAGCTGAAGTTATGGTCTCCAACCAGCCCCTACCTATTCTCCCTTCCTGCTTTTCCATCTCCATAAATGGCAGCACATCTGTCCACGGGCTTAAGAAACACCAGGACCTTCTTAAAGAGTGTCTTACAGTATCCTTAAAGACTCCCTCCTCCGGGCAGATCACGAGGTCAAGAGATCGAGACCATCCTGGCCAACATGGTGAAACCCCGTCTCTACTAAAAATACAAAAATTAGCCGGGTGTGGTGGCAGGTGCTTGTAATCCCAGCTACTCGGGAGGTGGAGCTTACAGTGAGCCGAGATGGCGCCACTGCACTCCAGCCTGGGCAACAGAGGGACACTCCGTCTCAAAAAAAAAAAAAAAGACTCCCTCTGCACCCGTTCAAAACCACTCAATAACCTGACAATTATTTGCCTACTAATTATTTTCTGAATTCGTTGCCCTGTCTTCTTTCCTACTTCAGCTTTCTAAAATGAACCCCTCTGTCCAGGTGTGGTGGCTCACGCCTATAATCTCAGGACTCTGGAAGGTCAAGGCTGGCAGATTGCCTGAGGTCAGGAGTCTGACACCAGCCTGGCCAACATGGCAAAACACTGTCTCTGCTGAAAATACAAAAATTAGCTGGGCGTGGTGGCGGGCACCTGTAATCCCAGCTACTCGGGAGGCTGAGGCAGGAGAATCGCTTGAACCCAGGAGGTGGAGGTTGCAGAGAGCTGAGATCACGCCACTGCACTCCAGCCTGGGAAACAGGAGGGAAACTCCGTCTCAAAACAAAACAAAACGAACCCCTTCTTCCCTCCTACCTGGGTGACTACAGTAGTTTCCCCAGTGGTCTCTTTCTCTCTGTCTTCTTCTGGTCTTGGCTCCCATCTGTATCCTCCACAGAGTAATGGCAGAGCACTAATGTTAACAACAAACTCTCATTTTCTCACCCAATCCCCTTCCATCGTTCCCACTGACTAAAGACAATCAAAACTGTTTCACATGACATTGACCTGGCCTCTGCCCTCCTCTCCACCCTCGCTTTCCTTCATGCTCCAAAGGGATGCCTATGTCTAATAATTCCACGCTGCTTGTCGTTGTAGCACATGAAGGCTCTTCTCACTTTTGTGTCTTTGCTTGTGCAATCACTCTTTCCTGTCATTTTCTTTCCTGTGTCCTTCCTCTGATTTTTCTC
The DNA here is from genome assembly GCF_006542625.1 of Nomascus leucogenys. Taxonomy (NCBI): domain Eukaryota; kingdom Metazoa; phylum Chordata; class Mammalia; order Primates; family Hylobatidae; genus Nomascus; species Nomascus leucogenys. The sequence continues at coordinate 104,909,907 of NC_044389.1, forward strand.
TTACGCATCCTATTAAACCACAAGCAGCCTCTCTTCCAGGAGGCCTCCAGGATACCCTAGGTGAGTTCCCTGTCTCTCTGCTTCCACAGCAGCTGTTACTAATCTTCACCATAGCGCCCATCACCCTATTCAATCTACGTTTGGGTCTTTGCTCTACTGTAACCATTACAAAGTCAGGGACAGATCTTTCCCATCTTTGAATCTTCAGTGCCTGGCATCAAGCTTCTCTGAGATGTCTGGGTGCAGTGGCTCATGCCTGTAATCCCAGCACTTTGGGAGGCTGAGGCGGGTAGATCATTTGAGTCCAGAAGTGTAAGACCAGCCTGGGCCACACGACAAAACCCACCCTCTACTAAAAATGTCAAAAATTAACTGGGTGTGGTGGTGCGCACCTGTAATCCCAGCTACTCAGGAGGCTGAGGCTTGAGAATTGCTTTAACCCAGGAGGGAGAGGTTGCAGTGAGCCGAGATCGTGCCACCGCACTCCAGCCTGGGCGTCAGAGTGAGACCCTGTCTCAAAACAAAACAAAAAAAAACAAACAAACTAAAACTTCTCTGAGGAGAGAAGGCCAACCTTTTCACAGGATTAAATATTAGGTAATATAATTTAAGGTTATTGATATGATGCTATTACTTCTGGTGTAGTTGTCTGCTAACTCTTTTTCAATTAAGAAATTTTTTTATTAAAAAGTTCTTATTAGACATCTCATTTTGAATCAAACTTAAAAGCTAAAAAGAAGAATACTGAAAAGAAGGCAGCGTCAAGTTTTAAAAAGAAGACATTACTGCCTGCTCTTTGCAGAACAGATTTGAGCAGTTTCTGGATATTTTTCCTGTGGGCACATGGGGGTAACATGCTGCATAGGAACACAGAGCTGTAGACACACGGTATCCAGGAGGAAACAATACTCCTGGGTGTTAAGGAAAGAGGGAAAAACAAACCCCAAACCTTTAGGTTCTGTGATCTCCAGTGATGAACCCACTGCTTGCTAGCCTGAGCTCCCAGCTCTGGGTGGTGCATTCCACACTCCTTCATTCCACTGGGCACCACTGAGTGAGCAGACATGGCCAGATGTGCTGGTTACACTGCCTTCCAGAGGCAGGATGGCATAAATTGGTTTCTAATGGCTCAGACAAGTAAGCGTGCCCCACCAAACACCTCACTTACCAGAAGGAAATGAGTTATGCATTAGGGACCACTCTTCATTAACCAATATGAGTTAAAGGGTTGTGTGTTCAGAAGCTATTCAAAGGCTTTCCAAATGGCACACATCTTACTTAACCTTTGCAAACAGAGGGCCAGTCAGATTTTGAATCTGAGGAGGAATTAAGGTTATCCATTACAGCCACCCATGAGCTTTCTTGGAAAATATATTGCTGTCTGTGCAGGGAAGGACAGCATGACTGGGTATTTAATGTGACAACCATTCGTGCTTTGCAAGGGCAACACAAAAAGGAGATTTTTAGACGGTTTGCTGGTCTCTGATGGTTTCACAAAGATCAAGAATGACATTTCCATTAAAAATGGCCCAAATACTTTCATTGCATTTTAAGAACCTCAGACTTCAGAAAGAAGCCAAGATGTCTCTCTGTCCATTCCAGTTGACCAGCAGTCACTGTCAAAGGCAATATCTAAATGGCTACAAGATGTGATCTGATTCCATACATTTCAAAAGGCGATTCTAGAAATGTAACACCAAAAATTTTAATAACTTTTTTCTGCCTGAAAATGAATATACACATTTATATTCTCCTGTGTATTAGTAAATTGTTGAATTTTTAGGAGTATTAATACTGTGTTATCTTTACTAGAAAGAGCAATTACTATAATGGGCATTTGCATAGCATGTCATGTTTTAGAGTGTACTTTTTCACATTCTAATTTGATCTTTATAAAGCGTCTGTGAAGTAAAGAGGAGTCCATTATCTTCCATTTATTTTACAGATTGGGAAACTGTAGATAAGAGAAGTTAAAGTTAAGAATCTGCACTGAATTTCTGATCCTTGATGATAGTCTAGTTTTGAGAGTCATTGATGTCTGAGTTAGACAAAAACTTGGTACGACTTTGATTTTAAAAAATTTGAAATATTAAACTCTCATACATCTATTCTGCTATGAGTTAGTTAGCTAAGAAAGTCACAATTTGACCTCTAGGATCTATGACAAGGGGAACACCATGTGGTTGATCAAGAGGGCTGAGTGAGCTATTTTGTAACTTAAATATTTCGTCGTAGATATTGGTCATGGATAATGAACACAACTAGCCACTGAGAGCAAGAAGGCTCAGTGGTGTCCTAGTGCAAGAGCCACAGAAGGTTCTAGAGTTTTGTAGTGGGGTCCCAGTGACCTTGGCACTGTGCAAAAGCTGTGGTCAAAGAGATGACTAGAGAGCCCAGAAGAGAATTCACAGGTGAATGGTATTGTGAAGCAATGGCAAGCTGGGATGTGGGTTTGGTTTTGCAAAGCTCTGCTTCTCTCAATTTCACGTACCTAGGAAGCGCACTTGGATCTTGTTAAAATTCAGATTTGAATTCAGCGGATCTGCAGGGAGGCCTAACCATCTGCATTTTTTTTGTTTTTTGCAGCCTCCTAGGTAACACTATTGATGCTGGTCCACAGACCATCTTTGACTAGCAAGATTATAAAGAACCACACCAGGAACCTAGCTTCCCTCTAACCCCAGTTCAGCCACTTCTGCTTCTTGGCTTACAAATCCCAAGAGCCAGCTTATGGGATGGGAATGGAGTAATCTCCATTGTTTTATTTTACCAGTCATTTATCTTCTCCCTAGAGAACATACGATTTAGTATCTGCTACTCGATGCCATTCCAATTCATTGCTGAGAAAGAGAAATATAAGTCATAGACATAGAGACTGTGTATCCACAAATGAAAACATGTTTCTGAAAAGAGCAGTCAAGGTATACAGGTATTTCTGAGAGATAAAGCTTCATCCATCATGCAAAGAGGTGACCAAAATATTTCCTTTTCTTTTTTTCGGCCAGAAAAACAGTAGAATAGACCCGTGCCTTTGCAAGTAGGAGAGCCCCTGACTCTACTATGCTCCCCTCAAACCCAACTCCTAGCTCAACACAGGCTTTTACTCACAATGGCCCTGTTTACAAGTGGCAGAGCTGAGTCTCAGTGGCCACACGATGCATCCATCTATGTATGTGGATATTCTAATGTATTCTGTAATGAAGAAGATCTTGTTTTAAGATCTTCTGAGATGTTTTTCCCCTCATTAGTATGTACAGATTTTTATTATTCACACATTGCATATTTGCGAATTCACCTACTCACTGAAATTTATTTGTAACCCTCCAAATGAATACTGACTGTTGCTTTTTCAGTGGTTTGCAAACAAATGCAGAACACCCAAAAAATCTAAAGTTGCCCACCTGCCTTCCCAGGTGAGGTCGAATAAGGCACGAGGCTGTACCTGTGTCTCAGTTCTCGTACTGTAAACAAGTCTCCTTCTCATGGTCTATTTTTCATGGTTTTGTGCCTTTTGTTAGTGATTTTACTGTTTAAAATGGCCCCCAAGAGTAGTGTTGGAGTCTTATCTAGTGTCCCAAAGTGCAAGAAGGCTGTGGTGTGCCTTTTGGAGAAAAATCTGTGTGTTATGTAAGCTTTCTTCAGGCATGAGTTTTGGTGCTGTGGGCCATGAGTTCAACGTTAATGCATCGACATGTATATTAAACGGCTTTAAACAAGAACATACACAAAACAAGGTCACGTATTGATTAGTTGATGAAAAGGTTGTAATCAGACACTCCTGGGCATCTAGCCCTGTATTTCTCTTAGCAGCAAGCGTTCAGTATTTGCTAATTCAGTGTTTGCAGTGACTTTATAGAATACAACTACAGTGAATAATGAGAATTGATTGTAGTTGCATATATTACAACCTGCAAATTCAAAGAAATCAAAGTAACTTAGGATTAAGCATATAGGCTCTGAGTGCAAATTCCAGTTTTACCTTTTACTACCTGGGAGCACTTCTGCTTCCATTTCCTCCCTGTGATAGTATCTCATTCATAAGACTGCAGTGAAGTGTAAAGGATTTGGTGCATCCACAGAAACTCACACATAGGACACTTTTAAAATAAGATCTGGGCAGACAGAAAGCAATCAATATATGAGCCGTCACTATTGTTTATTATTTCATAGAGCATGAAACATAGGAAAGCTCCAGAAAAGTGTGTAATGTCACACAATAAGCAGCTGAGCTGAGCTGAGCTGAGCTAGGAACACGGTCCTGAGTTTAACACCAAATTCACAGGGGAAGCCATCCAAGAGAGGAGTGAGACGTGTCTGGAACATGTATACAGCATATGGCTGGCCATTGCCCTAAATATAGAGTTACGGGCTGTGTGTTGAAAGGCAGGATGGGATGGGTCAATCAACAAGGGATGTGAAAAGGGGTGCCTTTGTGTGACTGCAGCCATTTCAGGTGTCAGATCTCAGACCCCTTGGTTTTGCAGCTTTTTATAGAAATGCCTGTGGAAACATAATGGCAGACAGGGGTGACCATAGTTCAGCATTTCAGACATATCATCTTTTCTCTCTAGTGCTGCAGGGGTTATGCTACAAATTGAAAGATCTAGCTACATGAAACGGAGCTGACACATTGAGCCAGGAAGTCTTTTCTTCTGCAGAAAGCTCTGATCTTCAAGTTAGCCAATCTGGAAGGGACAGATTTGACAAGAATAATTCCACATTCTGCACTTGCAGGGATTGCAGGCATAGCAAGGGAATGAGGACATCTGGGATTGAGGAGCTAGGAAAATAAAAACCCTAAAAATCCCAAATGTGAGACTGGGCTAGAGATAGGAGAAACTGGACATAAGATATCCTGGGCACTTCCCACCTCTGCCAGTGGGGCAGCTTCATGCTTAGAGTTGGGAGTGGGCTCCTTGGGGCAAGAGGTGCTTGGAAGGCATCCCTTTTAGTCACTACTCTCTGCACTGTGCTAACACATGTCCTCATTCTGATGTGGCATCCTACCCCAGTGAGGGGAGCTACTGTGTTGCTTTTAGAAGCAGTCTCTTAAAAATACCCAGGCCAGGTGCAGTAGCTCACGCCTATAATCCCAGCACTTTGGGAGGCTGAGACGGGTGGATCACCTGAGGTCAGGAGTTCGAGACCAGCCTGGCCAACATGGAGAAATCTCATCTCTACTAAAAATGCAAAATTAGCCAGATGTGGTGGTGCATGCCTGTCATCCCAGCTGCTCAGGAGGCTGAGGCAGGAGAATTGCTTGAACCTGGGAGGCAGAGCTTGCAGTGAGCCGAGATCACGCCATTCCACTCCAGCCTGGGCAACAAGAGCAAAACTCCGTCTCAAAACAAAACAAAACAAAGCAAAACAAAAACAAACAAAAAAACCCACCCAGCTTTGCAAGGGGGAAGGCGCTGAAAGGTGGATCACTTGCCTTCTGGTATTCTAAGAGGGGTGGCATGGATGGAGCAGAGGTTTTCCTAAGGATCAAAGAGGAAAGGGAAATTTTTCCAAGAAGAGAGCTAATAAGATGGAGGAGGATTACAAGTAAGTGTTTTAGGCACCCAATGGGGAGCTAAAGATAAAAAAGAATACTAAGTAAGAGTTTTTAAAAAACAACCTGCTGAAGAAGAAAAAACAGTTATTACTGCGGGATGGGAACTGCTTTTCTAGAAAACACAAAGGCCTCCTTTCATTTAATGCCCTTAGCAGTCCTAGGAAGCAGGTCCAAATTCCCTCATTTTACTAGAAGGAAAACAGGCTCAGCAAAATTTTAAAACTTACTCGAAATTATACAGGCAGTCAATGGCAGAGGACAGATTCAAACACATAGCTGTAGGATTTGAAAGCTTCGGCTCTTTGCAAACAAAAACCCCACACAGAACGACAATAAAAGCTAATATTCATCAAGCACTTTAGAAAGTGCCAACCACTTCTTTGCAGATTTTATGTGCATCAATTAATTCAATCTTCACAGCAATATGATTTATACACAATTATACCTACTTCATGAATTCAGAAACTGAGGCTTAGAGAATGTAAGTAACTTGCTAATAATCATTACAGCTCTGAAAACAGACATTTGAGGGACAACTGCCAGGGGTAAAGAGAGATTTTTACTAACATTTGAATTGGTATTTACACAAAGTCTTGATGTGTGGGTACTGGGGAGTGGCAGGAAGAGGTGGTGATCTGAACTGCAGGGAGCGGACGCTTGACTACTGTGAGGACTCCTGACCCTGCCGTGTTGTCACTGAGAAAATGAAGAATGAGCTAAGCCAGAGCAGAAGGACTGGAGGAAACAGCCTTACACAAAGAAAGAGAAAAATCAGGCCAGGGTACTGGGAGTGAAGGTGGGGAAGTGGAGGGAAGAGAGGACCCTAGCGTCTTTGCAGCTCAGCTCAGTGGCACTGAGCAAGATGCCTGCCATGAGCCAGATGCAGGACAGGAGCTGGGTAGGCGGGAGGCATAGTCCATGGAAAGTCATCTCACTGCAAAACCAAAGAAGTGGTTCTGAGGCCCACTCAGAAGAGGTCTCCATTTTCCCAGGAACTAAAGTCCAGAAGGAGAGAGCTCAGGGCAGCCTGGAGGCCGGGAGTGCATGGAGCAGATGCCACAGCCTCACGGACTGGGCATAAGGCCTGGAAGTCAAGGACACAGAGAGGGCCCCAAAGGGCACCTTTTCTGAATTAAAGCTGCACTGAGCTAAGGAGTAGCATAGGGCAGTGGCCCCCTCAATGGTTTGTCCCCCATCCCCTGAGTGGCCATGGGTACAGCTCAGGGACAGCTTGATCACATACTGGACCAAAGCTACTGGAGGTGGCAGAGGCATTTGCCTGGACTGAGGAGCAGGTGGAGGAGGGGAGAGCTCTGATCCAACATACAGATGCTGGCAGCAAGGAAGGCCTGATGTTTGCCTCTGATGGGTGGCGGCCAACATCTGTCTTTCTGTTTCCCCAAAGCAAGAGGCTTCCACCACATGCTTTTACTAAGGATGGCTCTGTTTACAAGTGGTAGAGCTGAGTCCCAGTGATGTCTGTGGTCAAATGATGCATCTGTCTGTGCATGTGGATATTCTAGTACATGCTGGGTCAAACGATGCATCCGTCCATGCATGTGGATATTCTAGTTTATGCTGTAACCAAGCAAATCTGTTTCCTGTTCAGCTCTCCAGATCTCAACGGAACATCCCCTTTCTCTGACTCTCAGCTCCTGGGCATAGATGCACCTTGTGCTGGCTGAGCCATGTAACTCCAAGTACGATTTATTTTAAGAGAAAATTGCCCACCTTTTAGAGTAAATAAAGTTGAGAGCAGAACCCAGCAACTTCATTTTCACTTCCTAGTCTAGCGACTGAAGAGTGAGCTTCCTTCAGCTTCAATTGCTCTTCTCAGAAAGTTTTTATTTGCCTTAATAGAAGAAAGCACAGTTTCTAGACCAAAGAGGAAGAAAATAAGACAAGGCAAGGCAAGTAAGTAAAGGACATTTCAGCTCTGACTTTTTTAATCTCCCTCCCTCTCTCTCTTTCTCAGTTTTATTTGTATTCCCGCCAGCAATCAATTACTATATATTGTATGAAGCATCACTGTAATAGGTAAAGGCATGGTATACAAATGACAAAGGAGGAATGTAACAAAATGAACTAAAATATGCATCTAAAGTCATTGTTGTAAATAATATATCTTATAATAAATATCCACAGGGGAGCCGGGAGATAAAAATAGCACCACTGTGTGAAATAAGGACTGTGACTTATTTTCTGTAGAAGCTGCTGTTTCTCTGCCAGTGAGAAAAGATGCTAACAAAAGAACGCACTAAGCATGGTCCCTTAGGTATCTTCCCTTTGTGTGGCATGTGTTGTATGTTATGTAAAGAGTTCACTTTGCCCACCTACATGCTTGATTTTTTTTTTTTTTGGATTAAAGGAGACCGTCCTACGTGGAACTGTCAGGCATCAGTCAATGTGGGTTGAAATTAACCACAGTGAGTGACGTTCAAGTGGGTTTAATCTGAAGGGAAAATGAAGACAATATTCTCCTAAGAAGTTTAAATGGTGGCATATACATGATTTATTTTCCAAAGCTTTAGTTCAAATAACCAACAGGACAGGAACAATGAAAGAATAAAAGGTTGTACATTGTATTTGCTGCAATATAGGTGTCTCAACCTAATGAGGCTCCTGGATCCTAGTTTGCTTCTGAATATCACCAGGGGTGATTATAGCTTGCAAAAGTATACTAGAAAAAGGCATGCCTTCCTATGTCTTGAGCTGTAATTAAAGCCACAAGCCATCAGATAGCGAAGAGGCCAGCTGCAGCCCTTCAAACCTTTAGTACCCTGCCATTAAAAATAGATTACAGCACAAAATATGTACCAAAAATAATCCCAATAAAAAATTTGCACATTTGATTACTATAATTGATTTCTTTTCTTCTAGATATGAATAAATGACCCAGGCTAAATGCCAGTTCCTTGCAAAGAATTTCATTTAAGCTTCACTGAATTGAAAAGGCTCAACCAGACTCAACATTTCCAACTTCCTAGCAAGCAGCAGAAAATCTACCTGACAGTTGCTATGGAAACACGAACAGGAAGAGTGAACCACCAGCCTATAAATCCACAGAGAAACCTTTCTTAATTGGAAGGCCTTTAACCCACACATTTTTCTCATAGCTGCAGAGCTTATTTCTAAAGATATTATTAAATTCCTCAATTGACTTATGAAGGATGCTTCCCACTATATTACTGTGCTTTGGGTTGCGATTTTTTATATCTGTTTCCAAAATTACAAAACAGACCAGGGATAATAAAAGTTAACACAGATGTTTCAATGAAAAATCCATATGATGTTCCGAAAATAACTTCGGTGGCAACACTGAACAAAAAGGATTCCAATACAAGAACCAAGATGGTGTAGACCTATTTGTTTCAAAGCTGTATCTAAGTCACCAAACCTCTTCACTCCCCCTGATTTTGACATATTAATGCAGGTGGAAAATCCTGACAATATTTCCTAATGTTTAAGAAGGCTGACCAAACCAGACATATGAATAAGTTGAGGTGTTGGGATATGTTAATTTTATGCTCACCCTTGATTTTTTTTAAATGTTCTTTGCTATTTGATAGCAAATACTAACTAGTATGTGGCTGGCTGAACAAGAAGCAAACACAACTAACCATCTCAGTGAATCTCAATTACATTGGGGTAGTTTTGGTTAACTAATCCATTCTAGGAAGCCCTCACTTAATGTCGTCTATAGGTTTCTGAAAGCTGCAACTCTAAATGAAACTGTGTAGAGTGAAACCAATTTTTCCATAGACTAATTGATATAAACAAGTTGTGTTCCTGTGGCATATTTCTGGCCACAAAAACAACGCCAAACATCTATACAAAGACCAAAACCCTTCTAATATTAAACATTAAACTAAATGTGAGCTACACTCATATTTTTTAAAGATTCATAAAAACAAGTCAGAGAATTATTTCCCCAATTATTACAACTCAGAGTCAACCCGAACAGGGCCCCATCCTACCGCAGGGCTCACTCACACACACACCCATGCTCACACAGTTGGGGACAGTTTAGACACATCAATTCACCTAACATGCATATCTTGGGGACGTGGGAGCAAACTGGAGTCCCCAGAGAAAACCCACACAGATGTGGGGATAATGTGCAAACTCCACAGACAGTGGCCCAAGCAAAGAATTATTATTATTTTTTATCATCAATGTTGTAATGAAACTCTGTGCAATGAAATGACCACATTGGAGGACCTGCTGTACGGGGTTGAATTTTGTCAAACAATCTATGTGAAGAGTGAGGGCTATGGCAGAGAGAGCCGAATATAGCAACCTACCCATGCCCACAATGCAGGCTTCTCTCCTTCCTTTCAGCTGTATTAAAGAATCATTCCTCCTCCTCCCAGCCTAAGCTAAGGCCCTGCTTGCATCCAGTTCCCACCTCCTTTGGCTCCCTGAGATGTCTTCCTATAGGTACCTCCACTTTCTCCCCTGTTCCTTCTTCAATCTTTCCTTCACACCTGCCATTCTCATCCTCAGTATGTAAATATGCTTTAGTCTCTTCCAACCTAAAAAACACAAACCAGCAAAGCCTCTCAGTCCCGTGCACCACTTTCATACTTCCCTCTCTTTCTTCTCTCCTTTCAGCCTGGTATTTATTAAGAGGAAATTTGCTCTCCTTCCTGTCTCTCCTTCCTTACTTTCTGTCCTCCCTTCAGTTCCCTGGAAGATGTTCCAACTCCCGGCAACCACACTCCACCCTCAGAGTGACTGTCTTCTCATCCAGCATGATGGATGATGACACCTGCTTTCTTGATGCCAACTCTTTTCTTGATTCCATGATAGGGCATTGTCCTGGCTTGTCTTCCATCTGTTCAGTTGTTCAGCCTCTGTCTCCTGGGTGATCTTCCTCAGGACCTTCCATGATTCTCTTCTTCTTTCACTTTGTACCTCCCTTGGGCACCCTCACACCCTCCCATAGGTTCCATTACAGTCAATATGTGAATGACTCACAAACATTTATTTCAACCTCGTAAAAAGCATGATAAAAAAAAAAATCTACCCCCTTAGGTTGTTGAGAGCATTGGAGACAACATTTAAAACTTGTCTGACACATTCCCAGAACTCTGCAGAAATGTGAGCTATTATTAGTATGTATTTGAGACACCTTCAAGACAGCATGTGTAAAGCGGAACTGACTTCTCCTCACAGTGTTCCTTCCCATTGATTCCTTCTCTGTAAATCTCCTACTTTTTTTTTTTTCTGAGACAGAGTCTAAGGCTTGAGTGCAGTGCATGATCTCAGCTCACTGCAAACTCTGCCTCGCAGATTCAAGCAATTCTCCTGCTTCAGCCTCCTGAGTAGCTGGGATTACAGGTGCCCACCACCACACCCAGCTAATTTTTGTATTTTTAGTAGAGACGGGGTTTCGCCATGTTGGCCAGGCTGGTCTCGAACTATTGACCTTGTGATCTGCCCGCCTCGGCCCCTACTTATTCTTTAAGCACATTTTAATCACTAATTCCACCAAGAAAGCCTCCTTATCCTTGATTCAGGGGCCTCTCTTAAGGGCTATCAAGGCATGCTGTATTATTAAAGTTCATATCCTACTGCATTGTAATTGTCTATTTACTTGTCTCTTCATTTTAAGAGGGCAAAACTGTAGTTTTATTCATTATTTTATCTCCAGTAAATATGCATTGAAACGCAAATGAATAAAAGTGGATCTGCACATAAAATAAACCATTAAATAGAAATACCTTAACTTATTCCTTCATGGGTACCCTGAGAAGATTTTGGTAACTTCTCGTTTTGTCCTTCCTTTTATGAAAACCTAGTTTGTGCCAATTAACCTTATGGAGGTGTCCAGTACTACTTTCGTTCTAAACAATTACATTGGAGAACATGAAATTTTCAAGTAATATAGGGGGTTGCAAAGTATGCTGACAGGTTAAAGTTCTGAAGCCTGCAAACATACAGGCATCTACACAGACAATATTTTCTTAGCCTTCAGACTAAAATCTCTCTTTCTTCTGAGAAACTTATCTGGTGTCTAGTCTGATCAGTCATCACCTGTAGAAAAATAGTCTTTCTTTGAAACCATCTGTTTAATGACGTGGACAAAGCTTTTCCCTGGTGAATCTGTGTCCGGATGTTCTCAGACCACGTTTTTAAGGACCCACATGCTGCTGCCACTGGGGGTCTGGGCACAGACTCAGAGTTTTTAGTCAATGAGTTCAGGTTGCATTCAAGGGTGAATAAGTCAAGGGAAAGGGTAATAGGTAACCTCCATCTGACTATTGCTACAGAAACAAAAACACCTGAGGTCAGTATACACATACAATTATCTTACGACAAATGAATGTGGGCAAAGTACAGTATCTGGAAGCCCTCCCGACTAGCAGGGAGAAGCATGCCTATTCACAAAGCCTCCGTACATTCACACACTCCTGAGGCTGTCCCCTGGCAGCCCGCTTTCTCATTCAAAGACTCCATTTGTGTTTAGTTTCACATACCTCCAACTTATAGCACTTTGAAAGAGCCAAGGTGAAACAGGTAGATAAAAAGGCCAGCATGTGTTAGTCTGATCCCTTCATCCAATAGAGAGAAACCACAGAAATTTCCATGACAGTCCACTTGGGGAAGCTATATGCCACTGTGGAGCTCTGATGAGCAAGTGGTCTGATTTTGAACCTAGCTTCACCTCTTGCTGGTGGTGTGACTTTGGGAGACTTTATTGAGCCTCAGCTGCCTCCCCTGTGAAGAAGGAACAAGCCTTAGGGAATTACTGACAGCATTATATGAAGTTCTATAGATAAGATTCTTAAGATCAATAAATGTTCAGTAAAATGGAGCTATAGATGGGATGAACCAAGCACATCCCGTCTATATGAGGTCATCTCCAGTGAACACTGCTGCTAAACCTTCCATTGCATTGATCAAAGGGATGGGTGGATGAATTGGGTCATGTATTGTTTTACCACCTGGAACATCATCGAGGATTTGAACACTAATAACTGTTAGCTATCTCTTTAGCTCTGATCCTTGTCAGAACACATAATTTCAAAAGTATCTTTCGCAGCAGCTTGTTTTCAGTCTCCTCTCTAACATTTAGAAATAAAAATGTTAACTTGTTTATTGAAAAAACATAAAATGCTAAAGCCACCTTAGTGACATATCTATATATTGCAGGATAATTAAGTATTGGACAAAAAGTAATTCTTCTGTATAAACTGTGGAGTCAGATTTTTTGTCTGTTTTGTTTTTCTCTGAAAAGAAAAAAAAATGCCAAAAGCATATGTCTAAGTAAGAGTGAATGTGGAAGTCTGGTTGACTGATGTGATCACTCCTCTGCAATTTACCTATGGACATTTGCCATATGATATTGTGGCACATATTCTCACATCAGTTAATTTAATCTCCATCATAACATTGAAACACATGCGGGTGTTGGATATTATTTCCATTTCTACAGATAAGGACTAAAACTCAGAGAATTTTCACAATTTCACCAAGGATTAGGCAGAATCTAGATTCAAACCCAGCTGACTGATCATGAAGAGTATTCTTTTTTATGACATGACCTGGTCTTATGATGTAATACTACTTCACCTTCTTAGTATTACAGTAGTTTTATAATCTCATGTTCTTTATTCTTCCTCCTTCCCTCCCTTCCTGTCTCCTTCCTCTTTTTGCACATGCATATTGTCCCTACCTGAAATACCCGCATTTCTGCCTAATTTAGTAAGTTTAGTATGTCTTCTATCCTCAAAGACTTTTGAAAAGTATCATTGCTGAAGAGTGCAGTAGTCTCACTCCAAAACCACTGTCTTAGCCTCCTCACCCCTTTCTGCCCAAACTTAAGCACATATCCTAAGTACAGGTAAGAAAATGTGCATGTTTTATTCCCATTTTCCTTTTCAATTTTAGTTTCATGTCTACATTGTGTAAAGTCATATATATGTATATATGAATATGTATATGTATATATGCATATGCATAAACACATATATATTTGTGTGTGTATATATGTATTATATATACATATATATACAAAATCATGGACTAGGAGACATCAAAACTTTAGGAATATAAACTTTATCACAAATCGAAATCTGGTTTATAAGCTTCAATATCCAACATTTCACAAGTAGAATTTTCTCCTGGTAGTAAATAAGATCCACATATATGCAATACTTTAAAAACTATTTTTCAATGGTTGACTACACAGATAACAAGAAAACAAATTGAGAGAGCTAGAAAGTACCACTATCTATAGGTTGGAAAACAAAATGTTTTGAGCAAAAGAGGGGTCACATGACATGCTTACTGGCTTCAATCAACCTAAGGACCCATCTCTAAGATATATCTGAAACAGAAAAATAATTATGTTTTTTTTAAAAAAAAACCTCTTGCTGTCATTTTTATGGGTGTGTGACTTATGCTTCTAAAGAACTCACAAATTTCTATTCCTTTAACTTGTTTCTCAAAGAGGACTTAATGAAAATGAGAGAAGGCATACTAGTACCATCACCTTTATTCATTAAAAGTTATTTGGAAAAGTAAATTTGTCTTGACGTTCTTTCCTTCCCCTCCCTGTTTCCAAAAAAAGAAGCTATGCCAAGTGCAAGGATGCAGTGTTATTTATAGAACTGAACGAATCATATTCTTATAGTACATAAGCCTCTCAGTTGCTTTAGCAACCTGGGAGCTCTATTAACTCTGAGAGGTTCTGTCTCCTCTGCAGTGTTCAAATTGCTTCAAAATGTTAAACTCAATCTTCTTCAGTTGTCCTTAACAATGGGATGGGATAAGGAATTAATATTTTTGAGACTTATAATATTCCTGGGAAAATAGCTACCTTAGAAATGAAATCTACAGATGAAGTAACTTTCCTGCAATCACAGAAGTAAGTTAGGATTCAGAGCCAGATCTATTCATGGTATCATCTGATCCTTGTGTTCTTTTATGACATAATTAATTGTTTTAGATAAAATGCTTTTGTATTTTAGAATATATCATTGGTTCCAATTTTCAGTGATTTCAGAGTCGCTTGCACTGGGCAGTTTTCTACTAAAAACAATTACATTTAAAAAGTTGTTTGAAGGCACTGGAGAATGACCCAATTCAGATAGAAGCTGGAAAGGATTCGACCCTTGAATGAAGGAAAACACAGTGGGTGGAATCTGGGCAACACAGCTTTTCCCTGAAGACAATCCCCAATTCCCCCTACCAGGGATGGATACAATCAACCATGGAAACACAATTTTATTAGCCTGATGAGGCAGAGGACAAAGTCAGGGGATGCAAGGTAGCTGGAAATTGACAAAGGTAGAAGGAATCCCAGAAAGAATAGAACCACAGAAGGAAGAACCCCCAAACTGGCCTACAAATACCTTTCAAATACCTTAAACCTTGAACAGTGTATTTGTGAGATGAGACACAAAGGGGCTCAGGAGAAAAGAGCCATTTAAAGCTGAGACAGTGGAAAGAGATTTTAGTAGCTGCCCACCACACAAGAGATGGAAGTATGATAAGAAATCAGGTCCCACTGAGTTACAGAGGCTTGGAAAATGTTTTGAGCTTTTCACTGAACTCTCAAAAGAGTTAGGAGTACCACATACAAAACTAAAGGATTCACACAAGAATTAAGGGAAAAAACAGAATAGACCTACCTTAACAAAGCTTGAAACAAAGTATCTACCAGTTCAAGTTGATTTGTGGTAATTTAACTCCTACTAGGATGAGACTCTTCATTCCTTTGAAAAAGATAATAGAAGTCAGTCTCACCAACATATCATCCATAATTTAATTTTTTTAATGAGAAGATATACAAAAAATAAAATCAGTCTGTAAAAATAGACCTTCAGATGAAACAGATGTAGAAATTAGCAGTTGGGATTTAAAAAAAAAATATGGCAAATCTAATAAATAATCTATAGAAATAATGAATTTAAATATATAAGTAGAAAAACATGGTAACAAGAGTATGAAAGAAAGGAGGTATAAAATTCCTATATTAATCATTAAGTGATATAATATTAATGCCAAGAGAGATTTTGCTCATGTGGATGTATGTACTACAATCCTAGAGAAAAAATGTTTAAAAAAATACAAAGCAATTTGGGTAAGAAACAAGTAGAGGAAATGCAATGGAAAAGCGAAATATTTTGATTAACCAAAATAAGACAGGTAAGGAGAATTAAGGAACAAATAATGGACAGGAAAAGGAGAAAATAATAATTATCACATTAATAATTGCATTAAATATGGACATAATATACCTTTTACCTATACTGAGCTCTTCCTCCAAATGTTTCAAGGCATATTAGCCATAATTATCACAGGCTTGACATTTTTAGCAACTACTTATAGTGAAGATCTGCTTATCAAATTTATGAATGACTGAAAGCTGAGAAGTTTACCCGTTTGATTTGCTAATAAAGTCACTGTAAAGAGGCACCAACCAACCCTCTTCATCACCCTGGATCAGAAAGATGGGCTAAACCTAACAAGATGAAATAAGTTATAGCATAAGGGAGACCTAGATTAACAATAATTTGTATGAAAAAGTCTGTAACCTCAATATGGTCTCATAGGACATGCATCAGGTAATATTAGCAAATACTCACTTGGGCTGCAATAACAGAACAGGGTAAGGGAGTTAATGAATAAGTCAGCTTTCTGGGCATCACATAGACCAACGTATGCAGTATTGTGCTCAATCCTGGGTTATGTGAAGGAGGATATTATCAATTAGAATACATGAAGAAGAGAATGAATAGGATAGTGAAACATGAGGTATTAATGTCCATCAAGGGTAAATCTATATGACAAGAGAACAATTCAGCTGGTTCTAAAAGGTTGCATGGAGATATACTATTTGAAGGACAATCATGAGAAAAATACATCAGTTTTTAGTTTTCTGTGTAGCTTTAAAAGCTCCTGCCTCATCTCTGTTTCTAAAACATCACGTATACAGAGTATGACACATGGTGATATAACGTGTGCACACCAGGTAGGAAGAGAGATTTTGTGCAAGTGTCATTTAATGAGGTGCTGCTTACTTGACTTATGTTCTCTTGGCACCAGAATCTTGGGTGCTATTATGTTTTTTTACTCTGACCTTTCTCGTGGCTATTAGTTGACCAATGTGAGATATTCAATACATGTGTTTCAAAATAATGGATGGAATCTCTCCATATATCTTGCGTGCGTGTTAGATATACATGCATATGCATCCAGCTTTGTCTCCAGCAGTCAACTGACATGACCATTTGATGGATGTGACTGTGAGAATTGTCTCTGACCTTGGGCCATCTAGAGTTCCTTACTTCCTTGGTGGATTCTGCTTTAGTTCATCTTCTGTGTGACCTTAAATGGAGGATGGTGTTAATATGGTTACTCTCTTCAGTCAAGTCTCAGCTGTAAATTCCACACAATCTTTGGCTTCCAACAATTATTCAACTTGCCAACAATTATTCAACTTCCAATATATCAACACATAGAATCTACATTTACTTAGTTCTAGATATTGCTTTTTTTTTTTTTTTTTTTTTTTTTGAGACAGAGCCTCACTCTGTCACTCAGACTGGAGTACAGTGGCATGATCTTGGCTCACTACAACCTCTGCCTCCTGGGTTGAAGCAATTCTTCTGCTTCAGCTTCCTGAGTAGTTGCGACTACAGATGCCCACTACCACGCCCGGCTAATTTTTCTTTTTAGTAGAGATGAGGTTTCACTATGTTGGCCAGGCTGGTCTTGAATTCCTGGCCTCAAGTGGTCTGCCTGCCTCAGCCTCCCAAAGTGCTAGATATTGTTCTTTCTACTTTGCTTTTGCCTCAGTACTAACAGAATATGTGCATTTATATTTACATGGACATGGGAAGAAAATAAAGCTCTGTAGAAATGCTTTCTCTCTTGCAGCACGGCAAGGTGGCTAAGAGTGCAAACTTAAAGAGTCAGACTGCCACCATGGAAATCCGGACCTCGCTGCATATTGGCGGCAGAAACTTGGACGTGTTATTAACCTCTTTTGGTTCCGGTACCGACCTCAAAGTGTTGTGCTAGTAACAAAATGATTTAATAATATAAAGTGCTTAGAACACTGTCTAGCATATAATAAGCAGTTATTATTTTTATTCGTCTCTGAATAAATACATCTGGAATGCCATCTGGCATGAGTTTTTACATAATGTACTGGTCATCAGTCAATGTGCCTCTGGAAGTAATATATTTAGGCAAATGCTTGGTTTTACCACGCAGACTTGTTTTTTTGATTTGCATCATGCTTGGTAAACATAAGCGTTATAATGACTTGTCTTCATGTCCTTTGTTCTCTACTAATTTGAGAGCTTCTTGAAGTTAGGGACAAGGTCTTACATTAACTAGAATAGAGCTAAAAAGTGCTCAATAAAATCTTCTTGGATAAATAATTTTTGAAGTTAGAGAGAAGCACCATTCACGTAATTTAAGAAAGAAATTACAAGTTGCACCAAAATATGTACTTCCTTTTTATTGACTACAAAAGCCTGTAATCTATGTATCAAGAATATTATGAAGAGATTCTAATGCTGGATCAGAAATCTATAAATCACCTCCCTCTATTTCAAAGATTTTACTCCTCCCCTTTCTATTCCTTGAACACACAAAAAACTTACAATTAACCAAGCATTGCACTAGGAAGTGGGAGAACAGCCAGTTATCACAAGGAACTTTCTAGACTGAAGATAAATAAGCGAATAGTTTGAATAAATAACCCAAGCTTTAATAGAGGTAATCAAGTCTGTCCTAAAATATCAGTCAAATGGGAGATCGCCTAAAGAAGTGAGTATTGAGATAAGTAATGAAGGATAAGGGCAGCCAGCTTCAGGGACATCTTGCAGGCAAGAGGGTTGGAACTTTCACACTAATAAGCTATTAGGTGATAGAAGCTATGGCTGTAACCCCATTTCTCAGATGGGAAACTAAAATATAGAGAAACACAAAGAATGTCTTATTCTAAGGGTTTATTCATGATAGAATCAAGAAGAATGTTCAATACTTTAAAGTTCCATCCTCCATTCTACAGAGATGTGTGTTTCCATAAGCACATGATAATTTTAGAGGTGATTCTGTACTGCTTCTAAGATTTAACTCTGTTGTATTAAAATTAAACTCTCTTAATAATAAGAAACAGTAACATACATTCCAATTAATGTTAATAAAAAATAAAAATTTGCATAATCCTTTCAGGCATGCAGGAACATTTAAACATTCTCCATCTAACATCTATTCACTTCTTAGAATGTGGTGGTTTACCAAAGGGCATTAGTTTGAATGCCCAGACATCTGAGTACAAACTTTTGTTTCTTCTTTTGGTCTAGCACAGTGGATTATAATGTTAGGGTTTATAAGAGCTGCAATCTTGGCCTACATGCAATCCAATATGCCACACACTAAAATCTATTTATGGAATAATTTGAGAATTCTCAAGATTAATTTGACTGCAGAAAATTTTCACTTTTTGAGCTAACTTTAGAATGGAAACCCACAATCTTTCCTTATTCTTCTGTTGTTTCAGATGTCAGCTATTCTTACTATTATCTCCAAGCTTATTAGATGTACTTTTTTCTTTTAGTTGGGCAGTTATTCCTAAATACCCTTGATGTAGTAGATTGATTTTATTTAACGTTAAAATGGCTAATCACATGGTTATAATGCTCATCCTTGATGTCCCCCCACAATATACCCTCCTCCTGTGCCTAAATGTGCCTTCCTGCAAATATCTCCAAAATAACTCCTTGTAAAGACCGCTTTCTGTATATTGCCACATCCAGAAGGACATTACTGGTAAGAATGGCAGGCAATTTCATTCTTCTCAGCCATGACAAACACTCAAACGCCATTATGAAATTGTTTATAGGAGAAACTTCAAGAGAAGCTTCATGTAAGACCTCCACAAAGCAGACAGTGAAAAACAAAAAGGGTAACTCCTGCACTCTGGTAGCAATTCACATTTGGAAACATACCTTCCCCTCATATGTGGATGGCTTTATTTGCCTCCCACAGCCTACTCTTTCCTCAAGAAACATCAGTTTTATACCCTTACTTATTCCTTTCTTTGAAACGTACTCCCTAAGGTCAGGGCCAGCTGTGATTTTCAATGACACTTTGGCAAATTCTATAAACTTGCTCATTGAATGTATATGGAGAGTGTATCTAGTACACAGAGCCTGAAGAGCTGTAACACTCTCTTTAGGACAATCTCTTGCAGCTGGGGTTCCTAGGTGTGCTGTAGCTGTTGTCAAGAAGATTCCCTTGTTTGAATCTTGCATCTGAAGGAGTCAAACGAGAGAGGCAAGACCTGGGCATGCATTTAGAGGGGACTGTGGCAGGAACAGGGTTGTGCAGATCCAGCAGCTTGGCTGGTACTTCCCTGGTTCTACAGCTGTCTGATCATGGTAGAAGCATGTGATAGCTTTTGTTGACTCAGATCTGCAATGTGGTTTTGGGAATCATTCCTGGGAACGAAGCTGCCCTTGCGGGGTTAATGAGAATTACAAGCTGGGCTTTAGGCAGAATTCTGGTTAGTTGAACCGGGTGCACTAGTTCTCTTTGACTTGCCTCCCTGCTGGGGCTAACCAACCAGGAGTCACATGGCACTCTGACCACCTGCTTCCCCATTGTTCTTACAGACAGAATCTCTGACACTGAACCTTGTTACCTAAAAATTGTTTAAGGTGTTTTTTCAGATCCTGAATTCTAGCAAAACAAATGACACCAACTGATCTAAAGACCCCCCCACCCAGGAGTCAACTCAGCACAGGAATGTGATCTCTTCATCTCCCTGCCCGTGACTTCACTCCTCACTTCTTTACCAATCAGCGACCCCCATACTTTAGGTTCTAATTCATTTTATACCATTTATGCTCAAACTGCATTCAATAATAAGTGTCTTACTGCTTAAACTATCTAAGATAGATTCTTTTCTCAGAAATGGAACCCTTCCCCACATACTGCAAGAGGGATATTACAGACAATCCCCAAACTGAGAATTCCTGAAGTGGCGGGGTTCTCATGCTTCTCTGTGTTCTTTGTAGATTTAGCACATGCTCCTCTGCGTGGTTGAGTCCTGGACAGTTTCACGTGCAAATGTGGTGATAAAATATCAGTGAAAGGACATTTCACTGTGCCTCGCAGGGAGGGAAACTAGTGAAAGCACTGACTTTTCCAGCAACACATAACTCTTCTCCAATCCTGTAGAAGAGGGCCACCCCATAGGGCTAGAGTGGAAGGACGATGCAAAGTGGCAGGAAAGATCCACCCCATAGGGTTAGGTTGGCCCACAGGACTGGAGAAGAGTTATGTGTTGCTGGAAAAGTCAGTGCTTTCACTACTTTCCCTTCCTGTGAGGCACAGTGAAATGTCCTTTCACTGACATCTGTAGTCACCAAATTTGCAAGCTTTAGGGTAGAATGGTGCCTTTTGACCCTCAAGACTGGCGTTGGAGAAGCCAATTATCCTCTTTGGATCAAGCCCACAACTCAGCAAGCTCAGTATCATTGCTCAATATTCAGAAAGCCTTCTTCCTCACACATACAGTGCAGATACTCTACGCATTAGCAGGTGAATGTATTTTTAAAAGCAATTGAAGGTGTAAAATATTATCTTAAAAATTGCTCCACAGCTTCCCTTTGCAATTTACCTCATTATTCTTTTAGTTGGGCAGTTATTCCTAAATACCCTTGATGCAATTTTATGTTCATTCTTTCTCATCTAGGGCTCGTTAGTATAACCTAAGGTGATTTGGGTTATGTATAAGTCATTTTAATTTGCATAATTAGCCCCAGCGCCTCTCTAGCGTGAACTAAGAACTAAGGAAAAGAATTGACGGCTTCAAGAGAGCCAAAAAATTGGTTCTTTTTTTTTTTTTTTTTTTTTTTTTTTGGTTGGGGAGGGGATCCCTTTATAATCTTCTAATCAGGGCTTGAGGACAATACAAAGTGGCAGAAAAGACCAAGCCAATGACACTAGATTAGGAATTGCACAAAAGTTCACTCCAGGAGGGACAAGATGCCACCTTTGTAGTGAAAACAGGTTTTCCTTTTACACATGACCTTTGAGAAGCCTACACGGTACTCCCAGATAGAGCTTTAAGGAACAGCTATTTCTATTTGTAGAAAGCTGATCTGAAACCAAGGGCATAAACCTAAAGGAGAGAATATCTCTGAACAGGTGAATTGCTACAGAAATGTAGGGCTCAGATGGACTAGCAGTAGTAATATGGAATTCATACTTTTTTTTCTCCATAGCAAACATATAATTATCAAAGTGTCCTATATAAATTATGTTCATGACCCCATTTGATGCTAAAACAAACCTATGGAGTTGATGCTATTATTACCAGTACTTTAGAGATTAGGAAATGAAGGTTTAGAAATCGTTCATAATTTACCCAGGGCACACAACTTGTGAGTAGTTGAACCGGAATTACAACGTAGGCAAATGGACTCCAGTGCATGAACTTCTAAGTAGTACACCATACTACCTACTATACTTAAGTCTTACCATCTAGCGTGCTCACAGAACTCTACACAGATAACCTGGACCATGGAAAACATACTTGTCAGACACTAGATCAACACATCAACATGACACCATGGCAAACTGCACTAAGCCATGAGTGACAGTAGCAGCAATCATGTAAGAATATACTGTACATGGGCCATTTCAAAAGGGCAATGGGACACACTTTTGGTGTGGAACCAAAGATCTTCTATTCAGGAATAACTTTGCCAATTCTTTTTTTTTTTTTTTTTTCGGAGACAGTCTCACTCTATCCCCTAGGCTGGAGTACAGTGGCGCAATCTCGGCTCACTGCAATCTCTGCCTCCCAGGTTCAAGTGATTCTCCTGCCTCAGCCTCCTGAGTAACTGGGACTATAGGCACATGCCACCATGCCCAGCTAATTTTTGTGTTTTTAGTAGAGACGGGGTTTCACCATGTTAGCCAGGATGGTCTTGATCTCTTGACCATGTGATCCGCCTGCCTTGGCCTCCCAAAATGCTGGGATTGCAGCAAGCCACTGCACCTGGTCTGCCACTTCTTGAGAGATGTCGAGAAACTTATTTCAGAACAAAGAAAAGTTATTTTTTTCCTTTTGATTATATTGCCATCTAATAGATTATGGTCAGATTGCTTTAAACGAAGCCTGTATGAACCTGTGAGGATGTATTTCCAAGCTTCTAACTATGAATTTAAGTCAAAAAGAACCTGAAAGAATGACACTTGAAGTGACCTGGGACTTTCTTCCACAGATACACCTGCATCAGATGTCACACTGAAAGGATGATGGGTATGGTGGTGAACTGCGTGCATCAACTTGACTGGGCTAGAGGATGCCCAGACAGCTGGTTCAACACGGCTTCTGGGTGTGCCCCAAGAATGTTTCTAGATGGGATTAGCATTGGAATTGGTGGATTGAATAAAGCAGATGGTCCTGCCAATGTATGTGGGCCTCATCCAACCCAGTGAGGGCCTGAATAGGACAAGAATCAAAAAGGCAGAGGAAGATTGAATTCTCTCTCTACCTGACTGCTTGAGCTGAAGCATCAGTCTAATACTCTTGGACTTAGACTCATACTATTGGCACTCTTGGTTTTCAGGCCTCTGTGATACTGATAGGCTAGGAGAGGTCCCCAAATTCCATTAGGATCTTAATCCCAGCTGGTGCCCAGGTTCTTGACACCATTACAATAAGGAAATCAAGAATGAGTCAGAAAATGGGCAAAGTATGGAGATTTATTGCAAAGCAAAAGTATACACTTTTTTAAAACACTTATTTTTATACTCAGTAGAAAGTCACACAATGAAGTCTGGGGCTTCTACCTTTAGGGGTTTCTTTAACCAAGAGGTGGAATATTCATGAAGATTCCTGGAAAAAGATAAAGATTTCTCATAGCTGTAGTGTCACCTATTTTTACACAAAATATAGGTGTTCCCATGTATTAGTCTACTCTCATGCTGTTTATAAAAACATACCAGGGATGGAGTACTTTACAAAGGAAAGAAGTTTAGTTGACTCACAGTTCAGCATGTCTAGGGAGGCCTAGACATGGCAGAAGGGGAAGCAAATAGTCCTTCTTTACATGGTGGCAGCAAGGAGAAGTGCTGAGCAAAAGAGAGAAGAGCCCCTTATAAAACCATCAGGTCTCATGAGAGCTCACTCACTATCATGAGAACAGCATGAGGGTAACTGCCCCTGTGATTAAATTACCCCCAACCAGGTCCCTCCCATGACATGTGGGGATTATGGGAACTACAATTCAAGATGAGATTTGGGTGGGGACACAGCCAAACCATATTATCCTGGAACTATCATGTCACTGATGGGTGTGTGCTTTAGTATGTTAATGAGCACAGAATGAAGTCCTAGGTGAAACCTAGGTCAAATCCAGTGTCATGTTGAGTCCAGTTTGTCTTAGTTGGCTTGGCCCTCTGGTTGTGAGGATCTTATTGGCCCCTAATTTATGCAGCTATTTCAGCAATTTCCTTTTTGCGAGTATGTGAAACTGCTGTCTGGAATGTTCTATCTTCCTGTAACCATCCTGTATTATTCCTGTCTCATTGGACTCAAACTAGAATTTACAGCATGGATTTTCCTGGTTCTTAATGCTTACTGATGGTAGATTATGGGACATTTCACCTACCATAATCCTTAAGCCAATTATTTGTAATGAATTTTATTATATATTCATTACATCACATATATTCGTTACATCACATATATTCATTATATAATATGTGTATATTAGATATATATTAACTACATATAAAATATATGTATAATATATATGTAATTACATATGTCTAATATATTATTCAGTATATATATATCCTATTGGTTAAGTTTCTCTGGAAAACACTGACTAGTACAGTGGTCATCATAATTCTATGAATAGAGTATAGCATGATGTAATTGAAAGAATGCCATTTTTGGATTAGACAATCCAGAGTTTAAATTCTTGCTCCATCATTTGCTAGCTTAGTGAACTTCAATAAATCACTAAATCTTTCTAAACTTTAATTTCTTCAACTTTAATATCCTTAGAAAAAGAATACTACAAGGAAGTTTGATAAAAATATCAAAGAGGCAACATTAAAATCTACTCACGTATAGGTAGATTACCACTCTCTATGTGTGGGATATGTGGGAGCTAAAAATTAAACAAATTGAACTCACAGAGAGAGTGGAATGATGGTTGTCAGAGGATGGTAAGGGTAGTAGAGAGTGTGGGACAAAGTGGGGGATGGCTAATGGGTACAAAATACAGTTGGCTAGAATGAATAAGATCTAACATTCAGTAGCACAATAGGGTGACTATAGTTAACAATAATTTTTAGTATATTTTAAAATAACTAAAAGAATGGAATTGAAATGTTCCTAATACAAAGAACTGATAAATGCTTGAGATGATGGCTACTCCAATTTCCCTGATTTGATCATTACCTATTGTATGCCTGTATCAAAATATTACATGTACACATGTACCCCATAAGCATATATAATTATTATGTATGCATAATTAATTTTAAAATGTCAAAGAAAAAGAAGTGATGAGAAAAGTATCAGCTAACATGTTGAGAGATTAATTTATGTATCACCTCCTTGCTTAAGAGCTTAGAAGGACTTGGAGGAGATGAAGTTATTTTTCCTCTCCCAACCCCCAAAATGTAGCTGTGTTTAGTTTTTTGAGTTATGAGATCTTGGCCTCAAATCATTGTTATCAACTCATGTAAGAGGTAAATGCAAGCTAAGCCTAGGAAGAGAGAATTTGGAAAGCATCTCACCATGCCAAGACATAGTTAATACTAACTGTAGCAGGGATTTTGAGTGCCCTGGGTGCTGCAAGGCTTCAGGCATGGATGAAACACTGAGACCTTAAGAGAAGAAAGGGGAGCTTCTGTGACTCTTACTCACAGTACCAATGCCTGCCAGACAGTGGGAGCCCATGCCTCATGCAGCAATAATGAGAATGTGGGACTCCAACCCTGCCCTGCTCATAGAAGCCCAGGATTCTTGCATTATACTGTGGAAGAGATGGCGGTGACTTGACAGTGATGGAGACTTAATTTTTTTCTCAACCAGGGAAGTAGAGACTTATTGTAGATTAAATTTGGCAGAAAAGAAAAAAAATACAATTATTTCAATGTGTATATGGTGAAATAATTTTACAGCAGATTAAATTTAGCAGAAAAGAAAGAAAAATACAATTATTTCCTTGTGTATATGATGAAATAATTTTTATAATTATTATAGCATCCCTTTCATAATTTTAAAAAGGCATAGACTATTTTAAAATGTTTTAACGTCGGGTACTCATTCTCTTGTAGTGGTGAAAGATTCCATGCTCCCATCCCCAAAAGTAATGAATAAAGGGTTAATTTAAAAAGATTAAGAGGCAGGAGAACATAAGGAACTGAATTATGAGTAGTTTAGATATGCTTTCTGTCAATAGTAATGAAAGCTTCAACTCCTAGGTATTAAGGCAGGAAGAACAGTAGCAAATAAGGAAGAGAAATAACAATGGAAAACCCTACTGTGTGCCGGGCACTCTCCTAAGTGTAAGGGACAGAGACATATGACCTCCATTTTTGTAGATGTGGAGACCCACATAGGGTTTTGAAAATTTGTTTCTCTTGTACAACTCATAAGCAGCAAAGGTGGGATTTATGGCAGTCTGTTTTCTTACAAATTGTTGTTTTTTTTTCTGTCATCCCATAATTGTCTCAGGTACCTGGTGCTCCCCTGGGGGAGAAAGTTTTGAGGAAACCCTAAGATACTTAAAGTGAGCTTACTGAAATTTTATGTCACCTGCCTGTTAGCAGGGAAATTCTAAATTTGAAAAGGGCTGAAAGAATCTTTCTAAACTTACACATTTTTAGCGATGAGACTTGAATTTTAGGGACAAGAGACATGAGTGACTGGAATAAAGCATCACCCAGAAGAGGCTCTGTGGTCCTGACAGCAGCCCATGGCCAGGGGCGAGCTGTCTTAGGAAGAGTCCCACAGGGTTTCCAGCTCTCAGCTCCCGGCACAGGCATTCATGCTGCTCACACATGTGGCTCCTTGCCTTCATTTGGATGATAGAAAAGGCTTTAATTTGTTGAGGCAAGGATAAATTACAGGGAGACAATCCAGCTGCTGTAAATTATACACATTCTTTCTATGTTGACTCTTAAGCCACTTATATGGGAATAGGAAGTTCTATTATCCCTGTCAACCCAAAGTTTCCCTTGTTTTCTCTGAAACAGAGTCTTGGCCAAATCAGCCACCGTACATGCCTTTCCCTGTTAGGAAATTTAACCAAAGATCAAACTGAAGCTGGACGTCTCACCAGTGCATCGGGAAACACAGGCCACATTTATTTGTCTTTTGCCCTTTTTCTTCTTGATTCCTTTCTGATAACATTTAACACATTAAGAAAAAAGCAAGCAGGAAAGATGCAAATGTGAAAAATGCTGGCAAAGTAATTATAGTAGCTCTGGAAATACCCAGAGAGGCTGGGTAAGAATGTAGAATGCTTATATATGAAGAAGCCAGGCAGCATTGCTAATTTTAGAACAGGACATCTCTTTTCCTTGTTCTACTCCCTCAACCACAATAAGCAATATTTCAGCAAGCAAGTCAGACACAAACAATACATAAGCAGGTGAAATAAATAGAATGAAATGACATCGATGGTTTGGGCTTCGGAGGGCAGCAATATCCCTCTTCTAAATTTCCAAATATTCCGTGCTGCATCGAGTGTAAACCCGTGACTAACAAGATACTTCAGCAAACAAGAATCTGGTACTTCCATAAATAGGGAAGGATGCTGGAGAGGCATAGCTGTAACTGTCCTTCGGAAAGTCATATACCCCTCCTCTTTTTTCTTAAGTGTGTATTTTTCTTCAAAATCATTAAAAAGCTAAAGAATATTTCATGGCATAAGATATTGTCTTTTGTTTGAGACATATCCATTTTTTTCTTTCTTTTTTCTCTCTGCTTCTCTCTTTTTCCATAAAATATTGGACATCAGGGGCACTGAGCTGAGTAAATAATTTTTCGGATCTCAGCTTGTTATCAGCATTATTTTGTTACCTTCCACTTTATTTCCCAATTCCTTTTATTTTCCTACCCTTCAAATGTATTCACTGTAATGCTTTAAATATATATGTGGTATATATATATATATATATATATACTACTGAATGTGTATCTGTTACTATTTGGACCACTTTATATTTCATTGTTTGCATATACCACATTTTTGCTTACAAAGTTTCCTTAGACTGCTTGTAGCCCTGTGAACCCATAACTTTGGTGCGTGCCGTCCCACACAGTAATGCCCTTAGATAAAGGTCTAGGTGTTCCTGTCCTGACATCCAGACTCCAGAACTTCCTAAGTCCTTCTATGGTGCCTGGGACCAACCAGGTCAGCAGTGTATCAAGGTTGGTGACCTGAGACTGGATCATGACCTACGTGAATCCCAGTTCCCCTTTCTTCCTTTTGAGGATTTTTCTGACTCTCCATTTTGCCTGCGAGGTTGACCAGTTGTCCTGAAGAGCTCCTGTACTCATTCTCCCTGGGGCTTGTGAACCCAGATGCCCCTCCCCACTGCTGGCACCCAGAATGGTCTCTCCACCCGCCACGGGCTCTGCATATCAGGTAGTGCTCCATGGTTGGCAATGCCAATCTCCTCCAAGGGCATTTGAGACCTTTATAAACTATTGATCATGAATTCTAACGGGCCTTTTCTCTTGCCTCTTGCCTACAATCAATAGGTTGACATCCTGCTCTCTGTGCCTGGTCTTAAGCAGTGACTGATGAAGGACAGACATACCTTGAGAAAATGGTACTGGTCTTCTCACTCAGCCCATGGGCCCCTGGCCTCCTTCCACCGTGGGCACTGTGTGGAAGACAGAGGTGTAGTCAACATTGAAAGAAATCACATCCTAGGAGCACAGTGATTTGACCCAAAAAGATCAGGAGAAGTAATGATGTGTCATTCCATGCTTTTGTTCAACAACTTTAACTTTAACATGAAAAGAGAGCTAATTATCATTCATGTTGTCCTGCATAATATAAGACTTGAATTTGTGGACATAATCAACCCAGTAGAGTAAAACCTTTGATACAGCCATCGGATACCAGTATTCTTGGAGGAATGCATGCAAAACTAATGACATAGTGTTCTGAGTCATGATGTAACCAGCATTAAATAATTGAAATTATGTAACCGCACAGGCAAGAAGATCTATATTATTTCAATAAAATAGGCCCCAAAGAGTCATGGAATTATAAATAATATCAATCTTTTCCTTTTTCTCATAGCAGAAGATGTGAAATAGACTGAAATAGCATGTTTGACAATCATGAACACGAAGAGATAATTATTGGATCTGAACTAGAAGAGATGGTACCTAGACAGTATGATGAATGTTCACATGCACTAATTAGACAAAAAGGGAATATTTGAGAACGTCTTCTGTACTCGTCATTCCAAACCGTCAATAATGAGCCACTGTCCTCATGTAGACACCTGACGTTTTAAATATATTTTCTGATCAGATTGTGTACACACATCAGATTTCTGCCAAAAATATTTGCTGGAGTCCCACACACCCTAAGAATAGTCTTGTTCATACACAGCTCTTTATGAAATTGTGAGATTTGCTCTGGTTCCTGTTCCAGGAGATGGAGTGCTAAATAGTGTCATATACACAAATGTATTTAATTTACCTAAATGCCAGTCTTTCTAGAAGGCTGCATCCTTTTTATCCCATCAACACTGCTTGTGGTTCTAGTTTCTCCGTGTCTGTACCATTTTTATATTCTGATTTTCAAATTTTTATCAATCTAATGGGCTTAAAGTGATAGTTCATTGTTTTCAGTTGAATGTTGTTGATCATTACTTCAGTAGCGCTTCTCTTTTAATATTTCTAAGCCATTAGATTTCTCCTTCTGTAACTTGTATTATCATAACTTTTCCTGTGTGTCTGCTGGTTAGCCTACCTTTTCCTGCTGCTCTGAGAAGTTATATTAACTCCCTCTTCACTTGCAGATATTGGAAATATTTTCTACCAGTTGATCACCTATTTGGTAACCTTTATTAAATATAAACCCTTAATTTAGATGCAGTAAAATCCATTCATTGATTACAGGCAGTCTTACACCAAAATGTGTGCTCTTAACCACTAGCACTGCATTATACAACCCAACATGTATTCATTTCCAGAAAGCGGTCATTGATATATTCACTATAGCTGACAATCCCTGTGAACAAACAGAAACTAAATTACTTGAGTGAACATTCTAATTGGGGGAACTTTTATTAGATATTCTGGACATCTGCATTCTATTAAGCCCAAATATCCACAAACCTTTAGCATACTATCAAGATGAAATGATCTGTAAGCCTGTTTTACTCTGCCAATGATCCATTTCTTGGGCTTCCTTTACTGGAAGACAATTCTCGACCATCTTTCATGTTTCTGAATGTCTTGTGAGCAGAGCTTTTTGTTGCAGACTGTCTTTCCAAAGATGGTTGTTTAGTGACTAATCTTAGAAGATAGAGATAGCCTCTCACTTCAGAGCAAAGAACAAACATGCTTACTGTCCACTGAAATTCGGGTAATCCAAACTCAGGACTCCTTTGCTATAACGAAATTCACTATGGCAGTGGTGTCACCCAGCCCTTATCTCATTGACCTGTGGGAATTGGGGCTTAGGGAATGATGAAATTGTGGGGATAATCATGGTGTCCAACTTTGCCTAAGAGTTTCATATCTTCTGCTGGCATCCATGAAACTGTTGGAGGTAAACTTGTTGGTGCATATGTAAGATACAATGTCACGTTTAAAGTTCTTGGCACTGCTAGTAGCAGTTATTTATCCAACTTTCAGCTAGTAATTGTCTGTACTCCTTCTCTCATAACCTAACCCTTTCCCCAAAAACCTTTCTTTGGGTTTTCTTGGGTTTTCTAAGACTCATATTCTTACATCATTTTCTTCCTTCATATTTAGGGCATCACATACCTTTGGAGCTTTCCTTGATCTCCGTGGCTTTTGCTCTTTAAGCATCTATGACGTTCCTCTCCCACTAAACCTCTAAATGATTAGGCTCCCAGGGGATAGATAGTAAATGATTTTTTTTTTCCTTTTTACACTGCATTCTCCCTGTGGGAGGTATCCTCATCCATAATCTTTTCTGTCATTATCATCAGTGCTCAATTTTACCAACTCTGTATCCCCAGAGATCTCTTTTGGGCTCCACACCAAAATAGCCTACTGTCTGCTTAACATTTTCATCTAAATATCTCAGAGGAACTAAAACTCAATACGTCCAAAATAGAAGTAATAATTACTCCCCTCTAAACCTACTTCTGCGGGTTTTCTGTCTTGATAACCGACATTATCGTCCACCTAGTGATTTAAGCCAGAGGTTGGTATACCCACATTTAATCAAACATAATGCTCCGTTGATTCTACCTCTTAAATATCTTTGGAAGCAGAATGATTTCCTCCATTGCCACGTCCCCAACTGGTTCCAAGTAACCACCGCCTCTCTCCCACAGTATTACAGCAGTATACTCAATGATCTTTCCGCCTCCACTTCTGCTCCCTGCCAAACCATTTTCTATTCTAACCAGCATGACCTGTCAAAAGTGAAAAATCTATTCATTTAATCTCCCAATCTAAAATCACTGGATGGCCTCCTTCCATGTCATTTATAATGAAGTCCCACTGCCTCAGTGAGGCTTGCAAAACCATGTATTTTTCTGGGCTAGCCTCAACTCATACGATTCTTTTCTGTCCACTCCCTGCATCTCTCCTCGTAAACACTATGTGTGCCTTTTTTTCCTAAATGTTGTTTATTCTACCTTGAATCCCTTTCTCTCTGTGATAGATTAAAGATGTCACTTTTTTGTTTTTGTTTCTTTCTTTTTACTCCCTTTTACAGGCACAGTTTATTTTCCCTTTTTCTACAACTGTGCTGGTCATATAATTACTTTAAACAAACTGAAGTAGTTCTGTATCTAAACCTTAAGAAAACCTGGTAACCTTTTTCTTTTGGTCTTGATCTGTCATCTAAGCAAGCTGGCTACCTTTCTGGAGAGACTGTGTGGAAAGGCCAGATGATGAGGCAATAATTTGATCCCACTTGGACAGAAAAGCCCAGCCTGACAACTGACCCCAGCTTTCAAGATATCTACCACCTGTAAATGGTACACATCTTAAATATTCCAGCCTTGTTGAGATGCCCAGTGACCAAAGTACTAAATGACATTACGTGGAACAGAAGTATTATCCACCGGAGCAGTCAACCACACAATCATGAAAGATAATAAAATGACTGTTTTGTCAAGCCACTAAGTTTTGAAGTGGTTTGTCAGGTAGCCACAGAGTTACCTTGTCAGAAGCCAAAAATTCTGTGACAGTGATTAAGGTATTCTGTAAATCCACAGATGGTGATTTTGGAAAAAAAAAAAAAAGTTTAGCAGGTGAGGTGAGGCAAATCCATAACTAGAATAAATGACTACACTAGTGAGAGTAAAGAATTTTGCTTTCAGGATGGAAGTAGTGCAGAATAATCATTCTGCCCGAGGTGGCTGGCTGGTGACCTCAGGGAATGGCAACGTATTGGAGGTTGACTTTTAGTCCTTGTGGTTGGCAAGTTATAGACACTCAGAAGAGTATCCATTTCACTTTTTTTTTTTTTTTGAAATGGAGTTTCGCTCTTGTTGCCCAGGCTGGAATGCAATGGCGTGATCTCAGCTCAATGCAACCTCTGCCTCCTGGGTTCAAGCAATTCTCCTGCCTCAGCCTCCTGAGTAGCTGAGATTACAGGTGCCCACCATCTGCGGGGGTAATTTTTGTATTTTTAGTAGAGATGAGGTTTCACCATATTGGCCAGGCTGCTCTCAAACTCCTGACCTCAGGTGATCCACCTGCCTCGGCCTCCCAAATTGCTGGGATTACAGGCATGAGCCACCACACCCGGCCCCATAACACTTTTGATGCGTCACAGTCTGTTGGCTGGGCTTCCCTGCCACCAACACCACTTTGTTCATGAGCTCATTGGGCACAGACAGGGGAGGCTGGGAGAAGGTTGGATTTTAGGAAGTACTGACCTGCTGCCACACAGTGGGGACGAGAAAGTATACGTCTGGAATTCAGAAATTGTCTAGGGTGCCTAAATTATTGCAAACCCATATGGTTTCAGAATATGTGAAAATGCACTAGTCCTCTTGCCTAATAGTCTATTTTTTAAAACAAGATTAAGTTATATTTTCATCAAGAATGATGCATATGGTTAGACTCGAAAGGACTAATATCTCCAGAGAACCTCTGTCTTGAGAAGGGAATTAAACTTGAAAATTGAGTCCTGGAACAACTACTTAGTAGCTGTGTTGGGTATAATTTATGGGGTTGATTAATTTTTAGTGGTTAAAGGAAAAAGTATATAGAGCATTAAATGGGAAGGAACTGGAATATGATTAAAAAATAAAAAGGCATGTGAACTGATGGGAATCTTTGTAGTTAAAAAAAAAAGCAAAGATAAACAATGCAAATTGACCATAAATCAAGCACAGCTATGCAATAGGGGGTCTTACTGCCAAAATGTATGCAAGATCTAGGGAAGTGGCTGTAATACACATTCCTTTCCCCCCCAATTCCTTTTCCAATTGGCTCTTAATCCCCTCTTCCATGACTATGATGGAGTAATTGAGGGTATACAATTAACATGCAATTATAAGCAGTATACTATTAATAAAGAGGAGACCTCAGAAAGTCTGATCCAATTTCAAGGAAAGAAGATGTTAAGCCTGTGTCATACAATAATCTCCTTCCTTGTTTTTGCAAGTCCAAAAGATAAAATAGCTGAAATGCTTGTAAAATATCTCAATTTCTGTGTTTCACTTGTAATTCCAAGAAGGTCATGGCTCCCTAAATAAGACAATCCTGGAAGTAAAAAATGAACAACTTAATTTTTCAAGTCTGAGTTTCATCACACAGAATGTTAGGTTTATAATGATTTTCTAGTGGTGTTGATGAAGATGGAATGAGATAACATCTGAATAGCATCTATCAGTGTCCAAGTGTTTTTTTTAAAGAAAAGTAAGGAGAACAATTCAAAACAAGTATTTATTAAACATTTAATGTGTGACTCTATGATAATAAAGACATTAAACAGATTCCAATTTCATCA
This sequence comes from Nomascus leucogenys, assembly GCF_006542625.1. NCBI lineage: Eukaryota > Metazoa > Chordata > Mammalia > Primates > Hylobatidae > Nomascus > Nomascus leucogenys. The sequence continues at coordinate 104,943,666 of NC_044389.1, forward strand.
CATTTTAAAAACTACTTAGTATAAAAAAGTAATCTGTGGCTTAATCAACTTGATAAATAATAATCGTATCCTGCTAACAAAGATCCTGTGAATTGATGAAGGTTTTCCCTCTACAAACATGTTGGCTGAGTCTGCATATCTGTTGTAAAATAAGAAAAATAAACATCTGAGAACATGGTAGTTTAGTTAAATCTAGTAGATTTTTCTAAAGCCAGAACATCTCATTTAAATAAAGCAAACATTTAACCTCCACATTAGACTTTTAAACAGGGCCCTAATGAATAAATTAAATTCCTAATTTGTTTTGGACATCATTAAAGTGTTCTGCTATAATCTGGAATACATATATTTGGGATGACTGGTTGTAGAGAATCCTTAAGACAGATTAGATAAATAAGAGATAAATAAGAGGGTTAGCTCATAGTCTAAATTCAGGCTTTCAAAATTTTTTTATTTTTATTTCAGGAGTTTTGCCTGGGCAGGAAATGCTCTTACCCCTTTCATATGGAAATTATTTCCACAACATGCACCATCAATATTCATCAACTATCACACCAATTAACAAACCGTGAATAATCTGGAACAAAAATTTAATGCATGAAAACCCACAAACATCTAGGTGGCTGTTAATAAGGCTATGTTTGAGGTAATCACACACAAATTTAATTTTAAATATGCTTCCCTTAAGGAAGGGGTATCAATGTTAACTTAAGAATTTAATTTGTATGGTATTTTAACAAAATGTCTTTCAAGGAATCTTTGCAAAAACATCACACCAACCAAACATTTATTTTTCCTTTACGAATGGAAACAGACTATTCCCTTTATATTGATACAATTATGGACCTCTTTCGTGGAATTAATATAACCCTATACCATCTTAGTAAAAAAAGTTGTCAAAGAAATTCTTTGAATGCATACTTTATAAAACATATAATTTTGAAATGAGTACTAAAAGAACATTTTTCAGCTTTAAGCAATATTAAAGTTTAGTCCAGGTGCTTAGAGGTTGATCATTTCTGTAAATGAGCTCATATTGTGATTTTAAAATTTACACATATTCTAATTGGCTTTCCGATCTAGTGTTTTAAACTGGCAACTTTTCATCCCAGATAAATTTATAATATTTTTTGGTTTTGTTTTCTCTAAATTTGATGACAGAGAAAAAAAGGATGTCAACTGCTTCTGCATACACCACAAGATCACCAAGATCTGGAAGAAGCACACAACTTTCTCTGCAGCAAGTAAGTAGCAGAATGGCAGAGCTCCGACCTGCCTGTTTCCCTACACTTACTAAGAATCCCCTGCCTTGGTAAAAGATTAAGGTAAAGCCAATAAAAGTTGAGGAGAGAGAATTATAACGATATAATCTAAAATTAATTACACTGAAAATAAAGATATAATAGAAAGGATCAACAAGGAGAAAGCTGATCCCTGCAAAGACTAATAAAGTAGATAAATCTCTTGCATGACAAATCAAAGATCAAAAGACAGCACAGATAAAGAATATTAGAAATGTAAAGGAGGATTAAGTATAGCTGGGGGGGAAGTTTTATTTTTTTTTATTATTATTATACTTTAAGTTTTACGGTACATGTGCACAATGTGCAGGTTTGTTACATATGTATCCATGTGCCATGTTGGCGTGCTGCACCCATTAACTCGTCATTTAGCATTAGGTATATCTCCTAATGCTGTCCCTCCCCCCTCCTCCCACCCCACACAGTGTGATGTTCCCCTTCCTGTGTCCATGTGTTCTCATTGTTCAATTCCCACCTATGAGTGAGAACATGCGGTGTTTGGTTTTTTGTCCTTGTGATAGTTTACTGAGAATGATGGTTTCCAGTTTCATCCATGTCCCTACAAAGGACATGAACTCATCATTTTTTATGGCTGCATAGTATTCCATGGTGTATATGTGCCACATTTTCTTAATCCAGTCTATCGTTGTTGGACATTTGGGTTGGTTCCAAGTCTTTGCTATTGTGAATAGTGCCACAATAAACATATGTGTACATGTGTCTTTATAGCAGCACGATTTATAATCCTTTGGGTATATACCCAGTAATGGGATGGCTGGGTCAAATGGTATTTCTAGTTCTAGATCCCTGAGGAATCGCCACACTGACTTCCACAATGGTTGAACTAGTTTACAGTCCCACCAACAGTGTAAAAGTGTTCCTATTTCTCCACATCCTCTCCAGCACCTGTTGTTTCCTGACTTTTTAATGATGGCCATTCTAACTGGTGTGAGATGGTATCTCATTGTGGTTTTGATTTGCATTTCTCTGATGGCCAGTGATGATGAGCATTTTTTCATGTGTTTTTTGGCTGCATAAATGTCTTCTTTTGAGAAGTGTCTGCCCATGTCCTTCGCCCACTTTTTGATAGGGTTGTTTGTTTTTTTCTTGTAAATTTGTTTGAGTTCATTGTAGATTCTGGATATTAGCCCTTTGTCAGATGAGTAGGTTGTGAAAATTTTCTCGCATTTTGTAGGTTGCCTGTTCACACTGATAGTAGTTTCTTTTGCTGTGTAGAAGCTCTTTAGTTTAATTAGATCCCATTTGTCTATTTTGGCTTTTGTTGCCATTGCTTTTGGTGTTTTAGACATGAAGTCCTTGCCCATGCCTATGTCCTGAATGGTATTGCCTAGGTTTTCTTCTAGGGTTTTTATGGTTTTAGGTCTAACATGTAAGTCTTTAATCCATCTTGAATTAATTTTTGTATAAGGTGTAAATGTTACAAGAGAAAATTTATAAAACCCATATGGCAACATCTGAAAATAGAAAAAAAATGGTAATTTCTAAGAAAATATAATTGACCGAAGCATGTTGAAAAAGAAGTAAAAAACCTGAATAGATGTATCAAGGTTAAAGAGATTTAATTAACAGTTAAATATTACCCTCCCCCAAAGGAAACAATTCAATAAACATTTCAGGCCCATATGAGTTTTTAGGCATTTTCTATCAAGCATTTAAGGAAGGTATTATTCCAATAATATGTAAACTCTGTAGAGTGGAAAAAAAAGAACTACATTTTACAAATCTAATATAATTTTGTTAGCAAAATCCAGTAGCTAGAGTTTGAAAAATGAACATTACAGTTCAGTGATACTATTCATGAGCATACAATTAAAAAACCCCAAATTAAAAAATATTAGTAATTCAAATCCAACAGTGTATATTTGGAAATATCAATTAGTTATTTTTAAATCTTATCAGAGAATGTCTTTTACCTAGGACATTTAATCCATTGCATTTTATTTGACTTCTATAATTTATTAAATGGTTTCTTATTTTCCTGATTTTACGCTCAGGCTGGAATGCAGTGGTGCAATCCTGACTCACTGCAACCTCCCTCCTGTGTTCAAGTGATTCTGGTGCCTCAGCCTCCCAAGGTGCTGGGATTACAGGTATTAGCCACCGCACCTAGCCTGCTTTTCATTATTTGTCTGGCTTTTCTTGTTCCTTTTGTTTTTTAAGTTTTATTCTATTTCTAATTGACACACAATGATTGCACATACTTATGAGGTAAAATGTGATGTTTCAATACAAGTATGTATTGTATGATGATGAAATCAATGTAACTAGGAAACTCATCACCTCATATAATTTGTAGTGAGATCATTCAAAATTTTCAGTTCAAGCTTTTTTGAAATATAAAATACATTATTGTTAATTCTAGTCACCCTGTTTGTGTAATAGTTTCACCTTTTTTTACTTTCATATTGATTGTACAAATAGTCTTGTTTCATTTCTTTTTATGTATTTGGAAGTTAGAGACTACAATTTTGTACAATTTTTAACAAAGTCTAAGTTTTATCAATAGTATCCTTACTTCATTCCCAACTAGTGCAAAAAGGCCTTAGAAAGCTTTGTCTCAATCAATTCTCTTCAATTCATATGCTATTGTGGTCTAGTATTTTAGATCTCTGCTGTTTCTCTTTTTCTAAATTTTTATTGTTTGACAGAGTCAATGTGCATTTTGATTTCCCTACAAATTTTCTAACATCTTTGTTGATTTTTCTTTTTGCATCTTAGACTTTCCATCTGAAATAATTTTCTTTGTGCCTGAAATTTTTTTTATGATTCCTTTGCTGAAGTTGAAGCTTTGCTAGTAGCAAATATCTTTTGGTCTTTGTTTGAAATTACCTCTGTTTCACCTTCATAATTGAAAGATACTTTTGATGAAGGTAGAAATAAAGTTTCACAGTTATTTTCTCTTCCTCCATGGAAGATACTATTCTACTGTCTTCTATCTTCTGTGGCTGCCGTGTAGTCACTTGTTAGTCTGACATTGATTCATTGTAGGTGATGTGTTCTATCTCTGTGGCTGTTTAACATTTCTTCATCAGTGCCCTGCAGCTTCACTGATGTGGTTAGGTATACGTATTTGGATTGCCTTCTTTTCTTTTTTCTTCTTCTTCTTTCTTCTTTTTTTTTCTTTAGACCCTGCTTGGGGGATGGGTGTGCCTGTAATCTCAGCATTTTGGGAGGCTGAGGCGGGAGGATTACTTGAGCCCAGAAGTTCAGGTGGGAGGATTACTTGAGCCCAGGAGTTCAAGACTAGCCTGGATAAAATAGCAAGATCCCCCCATCTCAAAACAAACAAACAAGCAAAGAAACAAACAAACAACCACCCCTCCCTGCAAAAAAACAACAACAAAAAAACCCTGCTTGGGTTTTGTTGAGATTTCAGGATTTGAAGATTGGTAAACATCAACATTTCTAGGTAAATTATTAGCTACTATTTTTTAAATATTGCTTTGTCCCCATTCTCTTTTAAATTTCCATCTGGAACCCTGATTAGACATTCATTAATTTTTTTTCATCCTGACTTTTCTGTTCTTTAACCTCTTCTGAATGTATTTCTATCTCTTTGCTTTCTTTGACTTTTATAGGCTTATTCTTTTGGGCTATAACCTTCAGTTTACCAAGTCTTTTGGCCTATGTATTTATCTGCTATTTAATCCAGCCATTGAGGGTTCATATTTTACTTTTGTAAAATTCCTGAAAGCTTCATTTGGTCCTTTTAAAATATTTGCATAATCTTCTATAGATGTAACTTTTTTCAAAGTCTTATTTCCAGCCTCTCTTATGTTTTTAACTGTATAAATGTTGTTTTTCAAAATATTCTGTTTCTGAAGGGTTCATTGGAATTTCTGGATACATTCTATGTATCTCTTTAGATTTCTTTTATACTTTATGTTTAATTTATAGAAAATAAGCTACATGATGGGAAAATGTTTTATTTGGTATTCTAGTTCATTAATTAATTGGTTTTATTGCTGTTTCTTTTCAGCATTTCAACTCAACTGAGTTGTTTTGAAAACATGTTTAAATTCCCATATTTTACACAAATCTCAGAAGAATATTAGCTAAATTTATTTTGAAATATTTAGTTTGCAGTAAAAACATAGCTTCCTTGGTTGCCCATTTGTTACCTCTCTTTAATGTGTTTGAGTTTTTGATTCCTGGATACCAGGTTGTATGTGTGAGAATCTGCCTCACCAGGTTTAGTAGAGGTTGGTTCTGACTACAAGAGCCTGTATATGGTGATGGGGGTGAAAGGCCTGTGTTGGGCTTTGATATGGTTTGGTTCTGTGTCCCCACCCAAATCTCATCTCAAATTGGAATCCCTTAAGAGTCAAGGGAGGGACCTGGTGGGAGGTGATTGGATCATGGGGGCAGTTTCCCCCATTCTATTCTTATGACAGTGAGGAAGTTCTCACAAGACCTGATGGTTTTAAAAGAGGCAGTTTTCACTCATGTCCTCTCATCTGCCACCAAGTAACACATGCGTTGCTTCCCTTTTGCTTTCCACCATGATTGTAAGTTTCCTAAGACCTCCCCAACTATGTGGAACTGAGTCAATCAAAACTCTTTCCTGGCTGGGTGCAGTGGCTCATGACTATAATACCAGCACTTTGGGAGGCCGAGGTGGGCAGATCATGAGGTCAGGAGATGGAGAACCTCCTGGACAACATGATGAAACCCTATCTCTACTAAAAATACAAAAATTAGCTGGGCGTGGTGGCGCGTACCTGTAATCCCAGGTACTTGGGAGGCTGATGCAAGAGAATCGCTTGAACCAGGGAGTTGGAGGTTGCAGTGAGCCAAGATCATGCCACTGCACTCCAGTCTGGTGTCAGAGTGAGACTCCGTCTCAAAAAAAAACAAAACAAAATTAAAAAAAAAAACAAAACTCTTTTCTTTATAAATTACCCAGTCTCGGGTAGTACCTTTATAGCAGTGTGAGAATGGACTAATACAGACTTAATGGCTTCTGTTGCTTATTGGACTGCTGAGGGATCTCAGAGCACAGCTTGTCCTTTTGTCCTTGGTCATGTGTGGACACACTGGCATTGCCTCATGATCAGTCCAAATATGTCGAGGTTGGATAAATCAATAGCTTATTGTCCAACGGCATTTCTCCTTTTCATTTCCATATGCCTCCCTCCTGCCCCTGCTCTAGATCTGAGCTTTGAGCTTCCCTGAAATGGCTCTTAATCCACCAAGTGTTCTTCCTAAATAGTTTTGGATTTTGGTTTTCTTCCTTTTTTCTTCTCTGTGATTCTGATCTCATTTCATTTCTACTTCTTAGGAAGTTCTCAGAAATTTTTTTCCACTGATATCTTCCCTTGGTTTCCAGTGAAGTTATGAGATTCTTTTCTAAGATTAACCTGACATTAAACTGAATTTCTGGTGGGAGGGGAAGTAAGATGCCTGTGTTCACTTTAGCTTCTTTTTCTGATCTCATCCTCTGATGTTTTTCTATTTCTATTCTTTTGTGTGTTTAAATAAAATTATTGCTTTTATGACTCCCTAACATTTTTTTGAAACATGGCTACCCCATGGTTTAAACATTCCCTACAATGTGACACCTCAAATGTTTTACTAATGTAAATAACAATAGAGTGAACATACTCGGAGATACACATTTTTACACACCCATAATATTTGCTGGGAGCAAAATTACTATGTAATACATTTTTGAATAAGTAATTTGTGACTGAATTTTAGAAAGGGTTGATGCAACAGTGTCCAGTAGATGTCAAAGCTTAAGATAAATCTGTCTGGTGTGCTCTGTCTCCCTTGAAGAGACACAAGAGGCTCAGTTTGGGGCGTTTCTGCTGTCAGCCTGTCTGTAATGCTGATTAGGAACAACTGACTGATTTCACCATGTTAAGCTTCACACAAAGAAGAAAAAGTAACACTTCTGCCAGCTGTTTCAAAAACAGTCATGTGCTATATATAAGTAAAGAGTAAAAGGAGATGACATCACTTCTATTTTTATATCTGATTCTAAAGCTATTTTTGCATGTATAACTACGAAAATATATAATTATTATGTATTATATATATGTTATATATATACATACATACCTCTATCAAGCTTTATCTAACAACACACGTGTATTTGTGTGTGTGTGTGTGTATACTGAATGTTTGTGCCCACCCAAAATACATATGTTAAACTCCTACCCCACCATGTAATGGTATTTGGAGATGGGGTCTTTGGGAAGTGATTAGGACTAGACAAGGTCACCAGGTCAGGACCCCAGCCTGAAGGGATTTGTGTCCTTATAAGAAGGGTCACCATAGACGTCATCTCCTCTATCTGAACCTGTGAGCACACACTAGGAAGAAGGTGGTCATCTACAAGCCAGGAAGAAAGCCCTCTTCAGAACCCAACCACTCTGCACCCTGATCTTGGATGTCTGGCCTTCAGATATGTGAGAAATGCATTTATGTTGTTTAAGCCCTATAGTCTATAATATTTTGTCATGGCATCCTGAGAAGGTTAATACAGTGCGTGTACACACAAATACATACCTTTTTTTTCTGTGAACCAAAATGAAAAGCTTCACAGATGCAACCTAAGAAATTTTCATCCAAACATTTAACATTACAGCTCAAGGATTCTCTTCTTCAGACCTCTAAGAAAGCTTTAGAAAAACAGTCCATCTCTTCTTGATTCAGATTCTGACCCTTTATAGCACCAGTATTTCTAGGTTACTATCAAATAATTTAGACTGCATGCTACTCTTCATATTGAATCCTGATTTCTGATGGGGCCCCTAAGGGTAACTTCACATTTCTTTTGTTCTATTTTCTGGTAGCATTACAAGAAGTCCCAGAATTTTGGTCAGGTAATATAATAGTTTCTGTGCTTGTCCAGTGAGTATCCTATTAAGAGATTTTTGGCTTATACGGAAGGTTTCCACACCTGTGGCCACCCTTTCTCCACTATTTTCAAAAAGCCTTTTTTTTTTTTAACTGCAAAGAATGAAATAAATAGGTCTGTAGGTATAATGATACCTCCAATGATTGTGTTATATAAATGTCATGTTAAATGAGGATTTAAAAAAAATATTCCATAAGGATAATTTTCTAAGATAAAAATCATAAGTACAGAAGTATAGCTGACAATGGGGCAGAAGATTAAGTATAGATTTTGGAGCACAGCTGGACTCCTGTATTTGAAACGTACTAGTTGTATGACTTTGAGAGAGATACCTAATTTTCCTGACTTCAATTGTGAGGTCTTAGAATGGCATAATAAGACCTTCCTAATGGTTAGGAAGATAAATATACTTTATGTAAAGTCCCTATTTGATTCTTGGCCCATAATTGTCCTAAATGGCAATATTCTAGTGGTTATTTTTATTGTTATTGCTTCTGTTAATATTTTCACCTTTGTTTCTTTCTCTACCCTCAGCCCTTGCAAAATATTACACTAAATCTTATTTCTACTGCTCACTGCTCGGAGCATCAAGAATTGCGTAAGGTTTTCAGTCATACAGAAATAAACCACTTTCTTGAATCTTTCACACTCTGACCATGTGATTATGAAAAAACTCTTTAGCCTCTCTGTACCCCAGTTTCTTCATCTGTAGAAAGAGAACAGTAACACTTATTTTATAAGTGTTTAATCCATGAGGATTAAATATAATTATGTACATAAATGTCTATAAAGCACTGGGGATAGTACTTTTACTTTCAAAGTAAAAGATTATAATAAATTTTGGTTTCTATTAGTATTACTGAATATTATTAATTCTTTGATACATTTCCCCACCCCCCCACCCCCACCAAAAAGGCCAAGCAAGGATCTCCGGGGAAACTCATCTAATATACTTAAAATTTCACTTGGTTTGTTCCATACCCATTCATATCACAAGATTCCCTTTCCTATACCCAAACCCCAAATTATTTCCTTTCTCTGCTTTACAGGAAGAGATATTATAGAGAACAAGTTGAACAAATACTGCAACTAGAAAAGACTGTTTAAATGAGCACCCCTCAACTGATTTTTTGAAAATGATGCTAAATAACCCATTGTACCCAAAAAGAGAAAAGCAAACAGATAAAAATCACAACCTACACCATGAAAAATATCCCAAAGTGAAAAAGCAGTTATATAAACAGCTAGTGAAAAACATAAGTACTGTAAGTACATACATAATTTCATCATCCACTGTTTCACCATTAGATGTATTCTCTTTCAGGCATCTGTTCAAGACAAAGCCATAGTGAGCCTCTTAAATTACTTACAGCTCTTAAAAACACACACTTTGGGTTGCAATTTTTAAAGTATTTAAATTTTATTTAAATTTTATTTAAATATGTTTAAAGACAGTTTTATGTCCCTGGATTTGGAAGGAGTTAGCATATTTCCCGTTACCATACCACTCTTCAACAGTTAAGGACTGTACTGAATGCTAATTAAACCCAGAAAATACATAGGAAAAAACTGAAATTCTCAGCTCATTTAAACCACACATTGGAAGGTGTTCTAAGAGATAATGAAGGTCTGGCAGGTGGCAGTGAAAAATTAACTAATGGGGATATTTATTTTTGATTCATTTTCAACATCTTGTTTCTAAGGACTCTGTGTTTATGAATATACCCAGGAAGTTTTATGATTTCATCTCTAAGACTAGATTACGTAAGTTTTGATTGAACCATCGTACTTTAGATCATGAGATCTTAGAAACTGTTCCTTATAATTCAAGACGATACTCTAGTAATAATGCTTATATACAGCAAATCTGTTCTATGTTTTCATTCATACAATCTGACCACAATGCTTTGCATATTTTTCATTTGTGATAAAGCAAGCAATTTTATAACTTGTTTATATCTTCTTTTATTTTTAATTGCTTTTAAAAATCCAAGGGTGTAAATTGGTATTGTCTTTTGGCCAGAAACCTGGTCGATAGAATAAAACTATTTGGAGACAGCAGACTGCACGTTGTATTTTCTTCAGTAATCTATGTAAAAGCGACATTGATGAGAATCATGTGTTATCAAGAACGGCCTCCTTAGAAAACTTGTTTACCAAAAGAATTCTCTCCTGATTGCAGTAGATCACCATGAGGAAATCAAGTCTACAGGCACAGTTGTACATTTTTCTACTTTTCAGCTGGAAACAAGGGATGCAATGACTTTTTTTTCTCATCAGGGAATGGAAAGAAAGCAGAAATGGAATACAGGAGAAGGGTACAAGAAGCAGGAAACTGAACATACATCCTTGCTAAATACAAACACAGAATGACTCCAGAGATACCTAGAAATGCCAAGGATGCAAAGTAATGTCTTTTTTCTCCTGAAATGCACTGTTTATAATCTTTAGAAGCCTTAAATTGGTCAGAAAAAGAATGAACCTGGTAGAGTAAGACAAAGGGTACACGGTCAGCAAGCTCAGAGCCTTCGAGAACATCATAAGGAAGTCTCTGATGATCCTTGAGGATGGTAATAAAGACACAAATTGTATTTGCTTAACCTCCCATTTTCTGCTCAGCAACTGTGACTTTGCTTTTTAAATGACAGCACATTTTAATTAAAGCATTATAATCAGTATACAAGAAATTTGGGCTATCTCTGATATTCACACTTAGTCAAACACTTTACATTGTGCCTCTTCAAAGCCAAAGCCTCACTTCCTGGTGGTAAAATTCTGATTGTAAGCAGAGTACCTAAGCCAAAAGATAAATTGCCTACAAAACTCAACATACTGAGATATGTCACTTCTGGGTAGAGATGATGAATTGAACATTGGCATTTACTTAAAATACTTTCATTATCCACTAAAACCTACTATAGTATCCACAATGAGAACTTTTTTTGGTAAGTCTTAAGCCCCAAATGGTCCCTGGAATTATGTGCCTGTCAAATAGAAAACTTTGGGAAACCAAGTGGCTTCTTCAAAAGACTCATCGTGGAAATATTGCTATTGGCACTATGGAGTATGCTACCTATTTTGATTACGTTAGAGAAGTGGTAGAATACAAATAAACGCCTCCAGTACAGTTAAAAGCAGCTAAGAAATGGAATTCTATGATTACCATAAAATAACATCTTTATTTTATGAATCAATTTGATTTCTCTTCCTTATCAATTTCTTATGTGAGTGTTAGGTCATTAATAGAAAATGAATGATTCCCTGAGAATTGGAATGAAGAAATTTGGGTGGATTCAGATGAATCTGAGTATCTGAACCTCCCCATAAATTCCTTTAAGACTTCCTCACCAGCAAATACTTCTCCTCAACCCCTCTCTGAGGAAGCTAGCTTCTCCTAGCTTGAGAATACTGTAATAACCTTACATTGCAAGGGATGCTTATTTTCAAAAGATCCACACAGCCTCCAGACCCATAGTACAATCTGGTCCAACCTAACCAAGGGAAATGAGTACTAAGTCTGACATGAGAGGGGTCAGTTTATACTCTGAAATAACTGCAAAATGTGGTTAGCTTATATCAGCAGAAATAAAGATACATGATCAGAAATGGAATATAAGTGTATTTGTCCATGATGGAAGGAAAATAACTTTGGAAGGGCCAAATGTATCAATATGGGTGTCCTCATGAGAGATTCTGAATTCCATATGTTAGCTTAAGCAACTGGGAAATGCTCTCATGATTTGCTCACGAAACCTGGACTCCATGTTAGTCTACATCAAAGGAAGCTGAGATGTCGTATTTCCTTGTTATAATGTAGAAGGATAGATCTAAAGGCTTAGGGAAACAGGAATGTTGGAGTAGATTTATAATGTGTGAGTGACTCACCCACCTCCTCATTGTGTGTCCTAGGAGAGCTCACAGGACATTCTTTTCAAAGAAGCATGAAGGAGTATTTTGGTGAGGGAACCATCACCACCTCAGACACACCCTCTGCAGGATGGAAGGATAGTGGGTTCTCTCGGGAAAACACCCTGCTATGCTGTCATGAATGTGTACTGTTAATCCTCCTTCTATCCTTTCTCAAAGGGAGCTGAAGTCATCAGGTAGAGCAACTGTGCCTTTCAGAAAAGGAGGTAGGCTATTTGTGATGACTGACTCCTGATTCTGAGCCAACACAAATCCTGAGGGAGTCAAGTTGCCTTGAAATCCAGCAGTCACAGTGGGGACATAGCAGAGCTGGGTAATAAATAGGTTTCTGGCCTGACTCTGCTGCCTGGTGTATCCAGTGGGTCCACAGATGTATCTGGATTTCATTTCCCACTTTTGCATATGCCATTAGGAGAGACAGACTTGGCAAGTGGCAGAATGCCCTCGTTAGTTAATAGACCCATACTCTTTTCTAAAACTGCCTGTAAGTGTTCACAATCTGTGTTCTATTGAGTTCACAATCACCTTTCTTGTCTTCAAAAGGAAACCATACCTTTCACCCATTCCAAATGTGATTAGAGCATATTTAACTGGCTTATAAAATTTTGAGCACCCGAAAAGTTATATCTGTGGACATTGTTTAGGTGGGGAAAAGCTTCAGGATCCTCTAGGTCTTTTTGTCTTCCTCCATCTTGCAAGTATCCTTAATGGGAGTGAAGCTAAGCATATGTTAAATATTCTGAATTTTGAACAACTAAAGCAGTAGAGTGACACTGATTTTTCTAAATATAATTAAAATGCTCTCATGGGCTACAGGGTTTTTTCCCCCCAGTTTCTCTTCATATTGGAGAAAAACAAACAAATTTTAATGTAATTTCTTTCAAATTGAGTGTGCATGATTCAATAAACACTAAGACCTAGTTAACACATTGTGTCACAAAATATTCCAATTATGAATCCATCATTATATACTATCTCTTAAGAAAAAAATTACTTGTAAGGCTATATTTGAAAAAATTTAAAGATGTGTGAGAACACATATAGTTTTCTAGAAATCCAGGACTGAGTAAGCAAGCAGAACTTTCACTACTTCAGATCATATCACATGGAGTATCAGCACACGGTAGATTGAAATGCACAGAGGACAGGACACCAAATTCGAAATTCACTCCCCAGTCTGGTCATTATGGATTCAGTGATTTCAGTACACTGCCTGCACTGATACCAAGGGCAACGATGTGTTAAAATATTAAGTTTTTTTAAAAAAAAATTTAACCTTTTCACCTCTACCTAATTATAAACGAGATGATTCAGAGCACGCGGGAAGAGCTGGGAGTTGAGAAAGTGAGGTGGAGAAGCTGGTGGGAGTGTGAGTGCAAGGGGTGAGTGGCCATTCCCCACGTGTGGATGGAATTGACTGAAGGACATAGCGCCCAGTTACAGTTTTGGGACAGGAAACTTTCTCAGCTTTCTCCAAAGAACAGAGAAAGGGCAAAGATTAGTCAGAGGATTACAAGGAGGTGACATTTGTTCATGTTTTCTGACATAATTTAAGTCAAAAGGGCATAAAACTATTATGTGTCCGGCACTGAGATATGCTCTGAATATGCATAGTTTCAATTTATGCTCAGATCAGCCCACTGAGTTTCATTCTCGTTTAATTTTTGTAACTGGAGAAGCTAAGATCTGAGACATCCACATATATCCAATTAGCAAATGGTTGAGCTGGGACTCAAGGCCAGGCAGTCCCGCCTCTAAATCTCAGTACTTCCCTCCATCCACTTGGCTGTCTTCCAAATATAATTCTTAGAAAAATGGTGACACACATCTGATATAAAACCACAGTTTACATTAATCCCTACAGAGATGAGCATAGAGCTCACTTTTTATCTAGTGACATCAATTTAAAAGGAAGTTACAAAATGGCAAAAAACTAAAGCCTGGCTTTTCACATTAAGCGAAATGTCTTTTATCTGGTCATTATGTATACACAGAGAATCAGAACTGATATATCTCTTTTTAAAACCTGATATTAATGTAGCAAAATAGAATATATCAAACCATATACATAATCTGCTGAATAAAACATAGCTCCTACAAAAGCAATAATCAGGGATCATATGTATAAAAAGAAAACATCTTTTTTGACCAATATATTATAAGCAAAGGACATTGGGAACAAGGGAAATTTTTACTTAATTTTTGAGCCTGACATTATACAAACTTATTTTCATAAGTTCTTGAATTTGAAATAATAAATGAAAAAAACCTCAGTAGAACAGGTGCATCTGACTGTTGGGAAATTGCCATCCCTAAAGAGAGGAAAGCCACTGTCAGAAGATGCTGAGGTTAACAATAGATTCACAATTGTGGTCCTATTTTGCATTTTGTCAACAAGTGCATATGTATACTAGTGCACAGGGGTTTTTAGCAGTGCTGAGGGGTTTGTAGCTTAGATGCCAATATTTCAAACATTAAACTTGCAGATTGTCCACTTAGGTAAAGAAATGGAAGAGGGGAGATGGAGGCAAGAGGCTTATAAATTGATTAAGGCTGGTTTCAGATTTGTAGAGGGAGAAAACTTACATATCTTCTCGCTAGGTTAGGTTAATTTATAGATAAAATTTTGATAGCTTTTATGAATTTAAGAATTGACCTGTTTTTAAAGTAACAATTTTTCTTAAAAACACTTAGGTTGATTCCAAGAGAACTCCCGCCCATCAGATTCAGGAGAAAAAAATATAGAATTGCCTTGGATGATTTCAAAAGTTATAGGTTATTTCCCACCACGTGTTCACAATGTGAATAAAAGAAAGCTTTGGAATGTGAAAAATGAACCATATATAATTACTTTATTTTCCTAGGGAGTTTATCTTCCTTTCCAGCTACACTGGAAAGTTTGTGAATAGTTTTAGATTGACAGAAAAAGTAAGAAGATAGTACAGAGAGTTTCCAAACACTTTGCAAACAGTTATCCCCATTACTAATGGAAAAAGCAAAATATCTTGGGTCCCCAAATCACTAAGCTAAAGGGAAAAGTCAAGCTGGGAACTGCTTAGGGAAAACCTGCCTCCCTTTCTTTTCAAAGTCATCTGTCTGCTCACTGAGATAAATGCATGTCTGATTACCTCCTTTGGAAAGGCTAATGAGAAACTCAAAAGAATGCAACTATTTGTCTCTCACCCATCTGTGATCTGGAAGCCGCCTCCCCACTTCCAGTTGTCCTACTTTTGCTTACAGTTGTTCCGCCTTTCCAGACTGAACCAATGTTCATTTTACATATGTTGATTGATGTCTCGTGTCTCCTTAAAATGTATAAAACCAAGCTGGGTGCTTTGACCACCTTGGGTGCATGTCATCAGGACCTCCTGAGGCTGTGTCCTGGGTGCATGTCCTCAACCTTGGCAAAATAAACTTTATAAATTAACTGAGACCTGTCTCAAATTTTCGGGGTTTACACTAACATCCTACATCAGTATGGTTCATTTGTTGTAATTAACAAACTAATATTGATACATTGTTATTAACCAAAGTTCATACTTTATTCAGATTCCCTTAGTTTTTATCTAAAGTTTTTTTCTCTTCCAGGATCCCGTCCAGAAGATCACGTTACATGTCATGTCTCCTTAGGGCTTTTCTGGGCTGTGACAGTTTCTCAGACTTTTCTTGTATTAGATGACTTAGAGAGTTTTGAGGCATTCTAGACAAGTATTTTGTAAGATGTTTTTCTATTGGAATCTGATATTTTCTCATAATTAGACTGGAATATGGGTTATTGAGAGAAAGAGCTCAAAGATAAAGTTGTCACTTTCATCCTATCACATCAAAGCTACATACAACCACCATCACATATTGAAGGGGTGGGTTGCCCCTCCACACCTGTGGGTGTTTCTTGTTAGGTGGAACGAGAGACTTGGAAAAGAAAAAGACACAAAGTATAGAGAAAGAAAGAAGGGGGCCCAGGGGACCAGCGTTCAGCATATGGAGGATCCTGCCGGCCTCTGAGTTCCCTTAGTATTTATTGATCATTCTTGGGTGTTTCTCAGAGACGGGGATGTGGCAGAGTCATAGGATAATAGTGGAGAGAAGGTCAGCAGATAAACATGTGAACAAAGGTCTCTGCATCATGAACAAGGTAAAGAATTAAGTGCTGTGCTTTAGATATGTATACACATCAACATCTCAATGCCTTAAAGAGCAGTATTGCTGCCCGCCTGTCCCACCTCCAGCCCTAAGGCGGTTTTCCCCTATCTTAGTAGATGGAACATACAATCGGGTTTTATACCGAGACATTCCATTGCCCAGGGACAGGCAGGAGACAGATGCCTTCCTCTTGTCTCAACTGCAAAGAGGCGTTCCTTCCTCTTACACTAATCCTCCTCAGCACAGACCCTTTACGGGTTTCGGGCTGGAGGACGGTCAGGTCTTTCCCTTCCCATGAGGCCATATTTCAGACTATCACATGGAGAGAAACCTTGGACAATACCTGGCTTTCCTAGGCAGAGGTCCCTGCGGCCTTCTGCAGTGTTTGTGTCCCTGGCTACTTGAGATTAGGGAGTGGTGATGACTCTTAAGGAGCATACTGCCTTCAAGCATCTGTTTAACAAAGCACATCTTGCACAGCCCTTAATCCGTTTAACCCTGAGTTGACACAGCACATGTTTCAGGGAGCACAGGGTTGGGAGTAAGTTTACAGATTAACAGCATCTCAAGACAGAAGAATTTCTGTTAGTACAGAACAAAAGGGAGTCTCCTATGTCTACTTCTTTCTACACAGACACAGTAACAATCTGATCTCTCTTTTCCCCACACATATCATTGTTGAGGTTGACCTTGATCACCTGTCTGAGGTTGTGTTAGTCAGATTTCTTCACTGGAAAGTTACTCGATGTTCCCCTTCTCTATTCTAGACACTTCGGAAAGAAGTCACTGTGCACAACCCACAGCTGAAGAGTGAGGATTTTGTCTAGGGCCATACCACTCTGAATGCGCCCAATCTCGTCTGAAGAGTGAGGATTTACGTTTGCATCCTTACATGAAGGTAAGGGTGTCTACATTAATTATTTGAAATTCTTCTGCATATGAGATTTTCTCTTCTCCTAAACTTCTTATTTAATCACTTATATATATCAGTGTGGACTCATATATTTTATATTTTGGGTTATAGTCTAATGGTACTTGATTTATTTTGTTGTTCGAATTGTCTCAACTTTGGCCATTGGGAGGTCTTTCCATTGACTTCTGGGTCCTTTGATGTACTCCCAATCACTCTGTGTGTGTATGTGTCTGTGTGTGTATGTGTGTGTGTGTGTGTGCGTGATAAAACATTTCCTTACTTTCTGGCAGTACAACATGTTCGAGGGTCATCTTGTATAGTTTTAGGGCTAGCGATTGGGGGGTCTTTCCATTGGCTTCTGGGTCCTTTGATGTACTCCCAATCACTCTGTGTGTGTATGTGTGTGAGTGTGTGTGTGTGTGTGTGTAAAACATTTCCTTACTTTCTGGCAGTACAACATGTTCCAGGGTCATCTTGTATAGTTTTAGGGCTAGCCATTTCTCTAAGGAGCACTGGTTCATTTCATTGGAGAATCAGAATTAGGAATCCGGGTTTGGGTGCTAGGACTTGGTTGCTACTGGGGTGCCATTTCTAATGAGCTCTCTCAGCTGACAGCAAGAAAATACATGTGTGTATATTTATCCATGTATACCCAGAATCTATAAATATTTCTATCTGTAACCATCTGTATCTAAATTAAGCAAAACATGAGCACATCCTGAAGTCTCCAACTCTAATCCATTCCAATATGGATCATTCTAGCCTTGTTCCATTGTCTGTTTCTAAATTCCCACTCCCAAAGTAAGAAACTTGCCTCCTACCATCCACCATCTACTTAACCTTTCAATTCCAGAATACATGCATGGCAGTGTCAGAATTGTTAACCAATTGCCTAGTACTGCCTTGGAAAACTGCTTTATCAACTAGTGCTTATGTGCAGTTCTTTTGGCTTTAGTCTTACAGGTTTGTTACTTAGGTTGATCCTTTTCTGTCATGTCCCCTTAACTCATGTTGTTTCATACATTTGAAATACAATTAGATTCTCTCATGACAGTCTGCATTCCTTCTTGGAATGCCCAAACCTCCTATTTTTAAAATGTGCATATATTAAGGTTTACTCTTTGTGCTAGAAAGTTCTATTGATTTTGGCAATGTATAATGTTATGTGTTAACCATTCCATTATCTCACCAAATAGTTTTACTGCCCTAAAAATTCCTCATGCAGTCCTTACCTCTGTTCTCCAAAGCCCTGAAAAACCACCGATTTTATATTGTCTGTATGGTTTTCTCTTTCCCAGAGTGTCATGTCCTCGGAATTATACAGTATGTAGCATTTTCAAACTGGCTTTTTTACAACTTAGCAATATGCATTTAAGACTAATTCTGGGCTGGGCGTGGTGGCTCACGCCCATAATCCCAGCACTTTGGGAGGCCGAGGTGGGCGGATCACGAGGTCAGGAGATTGAGACCATCCTGGCTAACACGGTGAAACCCCGTCTCTACTAAAAATACAAAAAAATTACCTGGGCACGGTGGCAGGCACCTGTAGTCCCAGCTACTCGGGAGGCTGAGGCAGGAGAATGGCGTGAACCAGGGAGGCAGAGTTTGCAGTGAGCCGAGATCATGCCACTGCACTCCAGCCTGGGCGACAGAGTGAGACTCCATCTCAAAAAAAAAAAAAAAAAAAAGACTAATTCTTTTCTTCTGTGGAATCATAGCTCATTTCTTTCTTTTTTTTTTTTTTTAACTGCAGAATAGTATTTTATTGTAGAAGTGTACTCTATTTTGTGTATCCATTCACCTATTGAAGACAATTATGTTTGCTTCTGGTTTTGTCAATTATGAATAAGGATGCCATAAGTATTCATTTTTAGAGTTTTGATGTTGAAGTAAGTTTTCCACTGAATCGTATAAATGCCTAGAAATGTGATTGTTGGATTTTTTTTTATAAGACTATGCTTACCTTTGTAAGAAATGAACAAAACAAACAATTGTCTTTCGAAGCTGTTGCATCATTTTGCATTTCCACCAGCAATGAATGAGAGTTCTTGCTCCATCTTCTCATCAGAAATCCATACTGTCAGTTTATTTTATTTTTTCCCTTCTAATCATTACAGAGGATCTCGCTTTTCTTTTAAGTTGCAATTCCCTAATGACAAATGACGTTGAACATATTTTATATGCTAATTTGGTATCTGTGTATCTTCTTTGGTGGGGTGGTTTCTGCTCAGAACATTACCTGTGTCTTAATGGCATCATTTGTTTTCTTATTATTTAGTATTTTTTAATTGTGATAAAAAACATATAAAACTACTCTCTTAACTATTCTAAGTGTACAGTTTAGTAGGATTAAGTTTATTCACACTGCTGTGCAACCAGTCTCTAGAAACCTTTCCATTGTGTAAAACTGAAACTCTATATTGTTTCAGTTGTTCTCATTAAACAATATAGCTGTTCTCTATATAGTTGTTCTCATTTAAGAACAATTTCCTACTTCTCCTTACCTCATCCCTGGCAACACCATTCTACTGTTTCTACGAATCTGACTACTTTAGATACTTCATATAAGTGGGTTCATACCATATTTTGTCTTTTTGTAATTGGCTTATTACACTTAACATAATGCCCTTCACGTTCACACTTGCACGTGTCAGAATGTCCTTCCTGTATAGGGCTGAGTCACATTCTATTGTGTGTGCAGGCCACATTTTCTTTATCCGTTTTACTCTTGATGGATGCTTGGGTTACTTCCACCTTTTGGCTACTGTGAATAATGCTTCTATGAACATGAGAGTGCAAGCATCTCTTCAAGTCCCTGTTTTCAGTTATTTTAGGTATGTACTCAGAAGTGGATTTGCTGGATCACATGGTGATTCTGTTTTTAAATTTTGAAGAATCAGCATACTGTTTTCCATAATAGCTGCACAATTTTACATCCCCACCAACAATGCAAAAGGGTTCCTATTTCTCCACATTCTTGCCAACACTTATTTTCTGTTTTTTGTTTGTTTGGTTGTAATAGTCATCCAAATGGGTGTGAAGTGACAGCTTGCATTTGACTTGCATTTTTATAACGGTTAGTAATGTGAGCATTTTTTATTTACTAATTATCCATTTGTATATCATCTTTGAAGAAAGGTCTATTCAAGTACTTTACCCATTTTTTGATCATATTATTTGATTTGTTTTCTTGTTGAAGCATAGGAGTTCTTTATATATTCTAAACATTAGCCCCTTAGTAGATATGTGATTTGTAAATATTTTCTTCCATTCTCTATGTTGTTTTTTCACTCCATTGATTGTGTCCTTTGATGCAACTAAACATTGATGAATGTTTACTTTTATTGCCTGTGCTTTTGGTGTCATATTCAAGAAATCTCTGTCAAATGCAATATCATGAAGCTTTTTCCTCATGTTTTCTTCCAAGGATTTTGTAGCTTTAGGTGTCTAGGCTTTTATCCATTTTGAGTTAACTTTTAAAAAGAATGTATTGTGTATATCTAAGACATAAAACATGATTGTATTGTTGATATGTAAGATGAACAAGTATAAAGATCAAATGTACAACACAAGGATCTATAGTCAATAATAATGTATTGTATTCAGTATGTTTTGATAAATGAGTAGGTTTTAGCTGCTCTTGCCACAAGAAAAAATCAGTTAATTTTTATATATGGTGTAAGGTGAGAGTCCAACTTCATTATTTTTAATGTGAATATTTACTTTTCCCAACACTATTCATTGACAGACTGTTCCTTCCCCATTGAATGGTCTTGACTCCCTTGCCAAAAGTTATTTAGCTATATGTGAGAGTTTATTTCTGGGCTAATATTTATTTATTTATTTATTTATTTATTTATTTATTTATTTTTGAGATGGGTTCTCACTTTGTCACCCAGGCTGGAGTGCAGTGGTGCAATCTCAGCACACTGCAACCTCCACATCCCAGGCTCAAGTGATTCCCCCACTTCAGCCTCCCAAGTAGCTGGGACTATACTGGGCTCTCTATTTCATTCCATCCATCTGTATGGCTGTTGTTATGCCCATACTACAATATTTTAATTCTTACAGTAATCTTGTAATAAGTTTTTAAATGAGAAAGTGCAAACCTTCCAAATTTGTTCTTTTTCAAGATTGTTTTCACAATTTGGGGTCCCTTGAGATTCCATATGAATTTTAGAATTTTTTTTTTGATTTCTGCAAAAAACATGCTGTTAGAATTTTGATGAAAATTGTATTAAATTTATAGATGGCTTTGAGTAGTATTGACTTTTTAGAAATATTGTCTTCCTATCCATGAACATGAACTATCTTTCCATTAGTTTATCTCTCTTTTGGAAATGTTTTGTAGTTTTCAGTGTACAAGTCTTGAACCTCCTTGCCTAAGTTTATTCCTAAATATGGTACTTTATTCTTTTTGATGCTATCATAAATTAAAATGTTTATTTAATTTCATTTTTAGATTGTTCATTTTCAGTATATAGAAACACTGATTTTTGGGTGTTTATTTTATATAATGCAACCTTACTAAATTTTACTAGCTTCGATAGTTTTCCCTTTTGGTGAATCATTAGAGTTTTCTACATAAGGTCATGTTATCTGTGAACAGAGATAATTTTCCTTCTTTATTTTTTATTTTGGTGTCCTTTATTTCTTTTTCTTGCCTAATTGCTCCAGCTATTTTTGAATTTTATGAGTGGTTCGTATATTTTGGATACAACTCCTTTTTCAGATATTTTTTTCTACAAATATTTTCTCTTGGTCTGTGGCTTGTATTTTCATTCTCTTCACAGTGTATTTTTCAGAAGTTTTAATTAAGTGCAACTTACAAATATTTTCTTTCATGGATCATGCTTTTGGTATTCTATTTCATAACTCATTGCCAAAGCCAAATTCAGCTAGATTTTATCTTGTTTTCTTATAGAACTTATACAATTTTGCATTTTGCTCTTAGATCTATGATTCATTTTGAGTTAATTTTTGTGACAAATGTCAGATCTATTTCTAGAGTTCGTGCTTTTTGCATATGAATGTTCAATTGTCCCAGCATCACTTGTTGAAAAGACTACATTTTCTCCACTGAATTACCTTTGCTTGTTTCTCAAAGATCAGTTGATTACATTTATTAGATCTATTTCTGGACTACCTACTATATACTATTGTTCTATACATCTATTCTTTTACTGGTTTTACACTATCTTGATTACTATGGGTATCTAGTAAGTCTTAAAGTTGGGTAGTGTCAATTCTCTAACTTTTGCATTAGTACTGTGTAGGCTATTCTGGGTCTTTTGCCATATGATCGAAACTTTATAATCAGTTTGTCATTTTCTATGATATAGCTTACTGGGATTTTTACTGGCTTTGCATTGAATCTACTGTGCATGTAATTTTAAGGCTAAAATGTTCCTAATACACCTTTCCTATGAAGCATTCTCATTCTAAAGATGACTAAACCAAAAATTAGAGAGGTTAAGTGATTTGCCCAAAGTTATGCAATGGATTCAAGTCAGATTTTTGATTTCTGATTTCCAGTCCACTCTTTTTCACATTATACCACCTGTTTTCCCCTTCTGTGGACTCTGTGTTAATCTCTATGCATAAAATAATATTTCTACAGACTGTAGGACACAACACACAGAACACAGAATTATCAATTGATTTTATGTAAAATCAATTAAGTCTAGCAAAATTTTAGTAAATCTAGTAAAATTGTATGCAGTTTTAAAAAAATGCAATGCATTATTTAGCTAAGTTATGCTGTCATAATAAATATCCCCTACATTTTAGCAACTTGAAACAAAGAATTATTTTGTTTTCTAACATTAGAAGTTTATCGTAAGTTATCTTTGAATTTTTATTCTTGGACCCAATCTAGATGAAGGAACAGTTTTTCTTTAAGGCACTGCTTGTATCTAAGAAGAAGAAAAATGTAGCTTTAGAAACAATATGATGGTTTTTAAATGATCAGAAGTGTCACATCTCTCTTCCATTTATATTTAACTGGCCAAAGCAAGTCATATGGCCAGTGTGACTTCAATGAAGTGAGAAATATGATCATGTTACAGGAATGGACCTGGTAGGAAAGGACAGGGAATACTTTGACAACAACAGAATCTACCCAGATATCATTGCCCAGTGGTTAAGACCACAGACTGAAGGGACTGCCTAGTTTTAAATCTTGTTTTCACCAATAACCAGCTTTAAATCTTATTTCTACCAATAACCAGATTACTGAGCCTGTCTCTATATCCGTTTCCTCATAGGATAATTATATTCACTTGTTCTTAGGATTGCTCTAAAGATTATTGAGATTATACATAGAAAACACTCAAGAATGTTTCTGCCATGTGGTATACTATAGAAGTATTAATCATTATTTTTAGTCATACTTGTCAAGTGAAGGCAGTAACTTTTGTTCAGCTATTCATTCCTTAAACATTTGCTTAGTGCCTACTAATGGGCAGATGGCCATCCTTCGTTCTGTTGTCTAAAATATTTACCTCTCTCTCTCCTTAAAGTTATTAAGTTCACTTTAACAAATAGGATTTATCCTTAGGTGCAGATGTATGGAATATTAAAACAAAATACAGGGATGACTTGGCAACTGAGTCATATTGTTTTACTGCCAAACTTTCATAGATTTGTTTCACTATTTATTAACTCAGAGTTTTCCTAAGTTGACAATAGAAAGATTCATTCATTGCATGCCTACTCTTCAATAAACTGGATACCAAGAGATATTAACACCTTTGATGTTTTTATTGTTTATTGAGAGAGACAAAATATTCAAATGAAATGCAAAACATTTTAGGTGTGGCTAGGGGAGGAGCAGGGATAAATTTGATGTAGAGAGCTCTATGTGAGTATGATTCAAAGTGAAACTTGATGTCTCATTGCAACCTGGATAGACCTTTTATTTAACAGATGGAGCTACCTGATGCATTGAATACATGAATTTGAGGCTACGCAGTTAGCAAAAACTGACATGGAGTTGGAAACAACAAACAATTTTAAATGCGCTTGATATAGTAAAAGTAAAACTTGCATTAATTTCTTTTCTTGTTTACAATGATTATTAATTCACTCTGCGTATTTCATATTAGCTCCATTAATTACTGATGGGCTCCAATATGAGGTTGTTGAGTTGGCAGCTTGACATGCTAAGGAGCCCAGCAGGGAGTAATACTGCACTCGCTAATAGTAGAACTTAAATAAATCCCATATTGTGGGGTCCCTGAAAACCATTTGTATCTGTATATCTAGGCCTTGGCAATTCCAAATGCAAAGCAGGTATTAGTCCCTTCTTTCTCCTTGAGGTTGGAACTACCAAAGATGAAGTGAGCTTATACGGGACCTATTAAACCTCAGGTTCCCTACCCTCTTTGGAGCAGACAATAATTTGCTTCCTTATATCAAAATGCAGCCAACATCCCTGGAAACAGAGACAGAGGTCTGTCAAAGACGTTAACATGTCTTGCACGCCATAGAAAACGCGCTGCCAATGATTGCGAAGTATTGCCCCAGATCAGGACCAGCTACGTAATTTTTGGATCCTAGTGCCAATGGAAAATACACATCCTCTTGTAAGTTAGTGAGAATTTCAAAATGGTGAAAGCAGAGCATTTAGCCATTCATGGGCCTCTTCTAGGTGGACACCGTGTGTTTGTAAAGATGACACCCCTGTGACAACGGCCCTGCTCCTGCTATTCCCATCTCTACCTGAAGGTGGGATTCTTCAGTGTCTACAAGGTCCTTGGGAATGGAGGTGAATGGCAGAATTTTCCAGCAGTCCCTACAGTTCTGTCCAGGAAGCCACTATTTGAAACTTGGGTTTTAAGGAGTCACTGGAGACCTCTCTATAGAATCATGAAGAGGCAAGCAAGCATAATTTCCAAAAAAGGGAGAGAATTAATTGGAAAGTTTGTAGAGCATTCATCTTTTCTTCCCTTGTTTAAAGCTTCTTGAAGGGGACAATAAAATAATTGCATGCCTAATGGAAGTAATTAAAATCTGTTGATTTCATCTTCTAATGAAAAGAAAAAAGTAGTTCAGTGGTGAAGTATTGGTCAGTATAGGCAGAACTGTGCTATAGAAACGCAAAGCCCCTACATTTCAATGGCTAGATACAGCAAAGACTCATTTCTCATTTACTCACTGTAGTTATAGGTGGCACTCCAGGACAACTACCATTTATGTGGCAACTAGATTAGCTACTTATTTCCAAAAAGTATACAAAGGAAATCCATAATCTCTGTTCCTTATTAGAACACACAGTAGGCACATGAGTGTCTTGCAGTTAAACACATCTTCATTGTCTCCATAGTGGTAAACTAGGTCCAGTGTACAATATTTGCTCATAGATTTGGTGAATATAATTGTGTATTTATTTTTATAACTGTGCCTTTTATAATTGTGTCTTTTCATTCCAGACACAAGAAGGTTACCCTACTGCGTTTTTATAGGAAAGGATACTTTCATATCTTAAGGCAATAGGCAATAATTTTGCATTAGAAAAATGCAACTACATCTCACATATTTTTTGCATTCTGGAGAATCTACTCACTCTCTTTCTTTGCTCAAGTACAATCAACACAGAAGCCGGATGATACATTTCATTTCAATCAAGAGTTTCATAGAGCCTCAGAGATACAAACAAGATTTATGGCTCTTTAGAAGCTATAGTGTATAGAAACAAAATTACTTCAAAAACTGTATTTTCTTGAAGTTAAATGCAAATCAAATAGGCCCTAATGTACTAAGCATTTACCTGGTGCCACTTGCCACAGCATCTTGAAATTTAATAAGATTATTTAGCATTATATGGCACTTTCTACTTGCTGTTTCTAAAAGTCACGCATTCAGACATTTTTAATCTACTGCATGAACTCTGACAGACCAATTGAATCCATTTTACAGTTGAGGATACTGTTAAGATTTGACATTCCTGTAGAGTCATATGGAACCTAATACTTAGTCTAGTAAATTCAGTTTTCTGAGATACGCAGCCTCTGCATTTCCCACTAATGCTTATAAATAGTTTTGGGCAGAAACCCAAGACTTGGATAAACCTAAGCCTCAGCATTTATTCAGTTTAGCCAACTAGTAGCAGCATCTTATCTGATACCACCTCATCTTCTTCACTTGATGCCAGCTTGAAAAAAAAAAATTGTATCTGCTGAGAGATGTGCACCCATTCACTGTGGCAGATTAGAATTTTGGGAGTAGATAAAATAATTTGCAAATTATGCATAATTCACAAAGACCTGGCTCTCTCTTCACTCCTAAAGGTTGTGGCCTATCTATGTGACTTGGCATCCTAGTGTAGCCAGATTCTATGGTTCACTGGGGTCGAGGCCATATTGATCCCAGCGTGAGACCATCGCATCCTTGCATTTGTTTGTACACATTACCATGGATATTCCATTGATAAATGTGTGATCTTTCACAGTTGATCCTGGACACATGCAGATCAGAACAATTTATCACCAGGATTATCCTGTCACTATGGCCGAGAAGACAATTCCATGTGAATGTGAATAGAAATCCTCACTTCCTCAAAGAAACATTGAAGTTCTCCTTCGTAGAATTCTCTCTCTTCTCATTACCAGATTATAGTTCTTTTGTGCCTACATGTAACTATTCTCACAGACTACTTTAGATACAGACTTTATTCCTGGGTGTCTATGTCTCCCTTACTCACATGTAAAGCACATAGGAGTCAAAATGTCCTTTATATACATTCACAAGTCCTAATATAAGACTTCTGCACAGAAACTTCCAATTCAGGTGTGCTAAAAATAATACGTAAAATTTTAATGCTTCTCAAGATGTCTCCATTCTCTGTTATTGGTAGACCTATGTCTACGTTATGTATATTTAAAATGATTTGAATATATTATGCAATTATTTATATGAAAATGCTTTTAGAGTAATTTTCTGACTTAATTTTTTTTCAAAAAAACTGAATAAGAATTTTTACCAGTGCACAAGACAAACAAGAAAATCTAACATGTACTTAGAATTGGAGACTAAAAAGTCATACTTCACTCAAGTTCCTTAGGACTCAGTTTATGTCATCTCACTGAAGAAGCTGCTGCAGTTATTCCTAGATAAAGTCAGACATTTCCTGCTTTGTTTCTCTCCTGGAGGACTTTGAACTCTGCTGGAATTATAGCATGTGGTACGCTGTGTGACATTTATTTATTTACATAACTGCTTCTAATAACAGAATGTAAATTCTTTGACAGGGAAACACTGCAGATTTTATCTCTGTAACCCTAGAGCCTTGTATAAAGCAGTGTGTACAATAATGCTGAATATATTTTATTGAGCATAAGTCATTTAAACTTTGGATATAAGAGACTGACATAGATATCTTCTAAAGCTACTTAAAATCTACGACAGAACCATCATACTGGAGAAACTACCACAGATTTTATGTAAGACAACCATAAAATCTGCCAGTTTCCAAGTATTTAGAATAGGATGAGGAAACTTGATTAGGTTAAGAGACTAGAATTATGACATCTACCCCACGATTCCCAGTGGACTTCAAAGGAAGGTTTCTTTCCCAAATATATACCAATTCCAACATTGCCCTTTTACACTGAGTTCTCTTAGCAAGAATGCTTTGCTTTCTAATAGACGCATGGCTAAATGACATGGAATTTCCTGAAAACTGTGGGATTATGTTGTAGATAATAGTGGAGTGGATGGTGATGGTACAAATATCACTGATGCAATTTCAAAAATGCCCCCAGTGAATCTTAAGAGGACGCCTCTTTATCTCTTTTTCCTCATCTTCTAATTTGGGCTGCAAGTGATATATTAAAAATTGAGAAAAGCTGCTTCTTAATTTTTTTCCCTCATCTTGCTTAGTTTTCTCCCATTTATTGAGAACTCTAAAAGACTGGACTGATGTTTAAGTCTTAATTTAATTAAGATTTAAATGGCAATCTGCTTACTTCATCTTCCATTCAATTTACATCGATAAGCACCTGCCAAAAGAATATTCAGATGCATTTTGATTGAAAGTTTGTTTTAGTAATTATCACGTCAATCTCAGACTTTTTGGGTTGTCTTTTTTTATAACTTCTTCACCACTACTATACTTCCTATGTGGTAAAGTGTCTTTGATTGTAAGAGGAAACATAAATATAAAAACCAATTTTGGAAAAGAAAAAAAGAAACATTATTTTTATTGTAAGACACATTTTGATTCAGAAAAGTAAAAATATGAAACAAAAGTACATCTACAGCAATACTCAGGATCTTCCTTCCATTTAATCTGGGATATTTTAATGACTTCATACCAGAATTGTCTTTACTTTTGCTTCCAAATAATTCTGGAAATTCTCCAGAAAAGAGCCTCTAGGTCCAGCAGGCTATTTCAACTCCCTACTCTTAATGACAAAAAAGTTGCTGGTCTTACTGAATTTGAACATTTGTCTCTTGAACAATGTTGAGCTATGATCTGAATTATTCAAGCTTATCTCTGAGTACTCTAGATTTTATTGTCTTATCCTTTAAAAAAAATCTGCCTTTTTTTTCTGATTTAAGACACAAGATCAATTTTCAACCAACAATTTTTTTTTTTTTGGTTCTGCTTCAGGGATGCTAAATTCCAGTCCTAAAAAAACATGTGGTACTTGTTGCCTCTCTGTTGTCCCCTCCCAGATCTACTCCACCCATCTCTGCCCTGCTGGAGACAGCCTCCATGGATTGCATCACCCAGGCTCACTTGTCCTCTGAATTCTCTTTGGAGTCAGCCAATATGAGGCATCAGCAGTAGATGAGAGGGTAGGGGGAGAAATCTCTCAGAATACTTATATCCTCAGCCCATCTCTCCAGAGGCATGGGTCAGCAATGGCTGCATCACTACCAGTGGCCAAGGCTCCTGTTGAATGACCCTCTGTAAAGCTATGGGTCTTACAAGTTTCTTGAAAGCTCTTCCCTACTCCCTCAGGCCTCTCACTCATCCCAACCTGTGACTAGCCTTGGATAATTCACCAATTTTTCTTGGTTACTCTACTCTACCAGTATGGTTATAAATGGACACTTTCTTAGACTCTCTCCTCAATGACCACATTTGAGTGATATGCCATCTTCTCCCTGCCAGGGCCCTGGGTAATATAAGATCACCTTCATATAATTTTTTTTTTAAAATAGCATATTAGTATACACTCACTCATGTATACAAAGTGATAGATACAGATAGATAAATAGATACATTGAGATGTAAGATCATTTATCTTTATTTGGTGGTATTGTGGTTAACACTTTTCTCCTTTGTATTATAATCTTTTCCATATTTTCATGCTGAACATGTTTTACTTAAAAAAAAAATCAATATGGATAACAAAATACAAGGACATCATGTGATTCCACGTCAGCTATGAGCTAGACGCTATTTGCCACTATTACTTTTAATCCCCAGTTAATTCCCTTGTCCATTCCACTGTCTATTTTCTTTTACTTATTTATTTAGTGTGTGTGTGTGTGTGTGTGTGAGAGAGAGAGAGAAAGACAGAGACAGAGTCTCGCTCTGTTGCACAGGCTGGAGTACAATGGTGTGATCTTGGCTCACTGCAACCTCCGCCTCCCAGGTTCAAGCGATTCCCCTGTCTCAGCCTCCTGAGTAGCTGGGATTACAGGCATGCCACCACCCTTGGCTAATTTTTGTATTTTTAATAGAGATGGGGTTTCACCATGTTGGTCCGGCTGGTCTCGAACTCCTGACCTCACGATCCGCCTGCCTTGGCCTCCCAAAGTGCTAGGATTAGAGGTGTGAGCCACTGCACTTGGCCCACTGTCTGAGTATTTTCTAATCATCTTGGCACACCCAAACTACCCTTCTTGCATCCTTTCCTACCAATTAGGTCTCATTTTAAAGAAGAAAAGCAAGTACAACTGAGGTGAAGTCTCCAATTTCCTTTATCATTACTTCAAAACTCAATAGTTTTAGTACCAATATATTTTTCTCTAACACCAAGAAATTTGAAGCAATTTTTCTTTCCACATGCACATGCACCTGAACACGTAAAACCATCTGCTCTCACTTTCTGAAGGACGTGTCTTTATGAACCATCTCTTTGATCTCTTAGCTCTCTTCAATCCTTAGTCCTACCCTCTCTTCTGATTTTCTTTCTTTATCCTCGGTACATACCTCCATTCTCTGAACTTGGTTTTAAGAGGAAAATGCCTGCTCTCCACAGTGCTTATCATGCAATCCTGTACTATTTTCTCTGCTCCATGCCATCCATTTTGTCCTTTCTTTCTCTCCTCTGAAACTGTGCTTTCAAAGGTCATAAATGTTTCTATGTTTATACGAATGGCCTAAGCCTCACTGGATTCAGACTCTGTGGTATCTGACAGTTTCCAAAAAAATTGTTTTTTTCCTAAATGCTTTTTTTCCTTGGCGTCAGTAACATTCCAGGCACCTTGTGCTTTTAATTTTCCCCTAAAGATTTTTTTCTTGGATTCTTTCACTGACTCTCCCTCTTTATCTCCCATTTGTTAACAAGCTTTTTTGGTGTGTTCTCAACTCTTATTCTTGTGATTCTCTATACTTCTTAAATAATATTCTTAATTTTAATGACCACAGGTTATATGTTTAGCTCTGTTTATATCTATACAGATATATTCTCAATTATTTCTGTTTCATACTATAGGAAATAAAAAATTCAGTTATTATTATTAAAGACAGGGTGTCACTCTGTTGCCCAGACTGGAGTGCCATGGTATGAATAGGGCTTACTGCCGCCTCAACCTCCTGGGCTCAGGTGATCCTCCTGCCTCATTTTTCTAAGTAGCTAGGACTACAGGTACATGTCACCACACCTAGCTAATATTTATTTTTATTTTTGTAGAGACAGGGTCTCACTTGGTTGCCCAGGCTGGTCTCAAACTCATGAGCTCAAGTGATCCTCTCCCCTCAGCATCTCAAAGTGTTGGGATTACAGGCATGAGCCATACACCCCACATGTCATTATTTTGATGAATGGCTTCATATTAGGGTTTCTTTAATTTAGCCTCAAAACTTGATCAACTAAGTGTGTCACAGATATTCTTGCTGCTTTCCCTGACCTAACCCTAACTCCAAATCTCTCTTTATGTTTGAGACCATTCTCAAGTCTCATTCCGAAGCTTTTCCAAAATCACAAGTGTCATTATAGAATACTTTTTCTTAAATATATCCAAATGTTCTTGATCTCTTCAGAATAAATTTTAAACTTCACAACATGACACTGAGAGATGGATCCATGTCATGCTCTGTGGTTTTCAAAGTTGTCTCTTATTGTTTATCTGTTTTTTGTTTTGTTTTATTTTGTATGTTACTATCCAACAGAGTTGAGCTGTTTGGCAGTTTCTGAAAACATCATGTTCTTAGAAGCTTTCTTTTCATGATTTCCCACAAAACTGCTCTTTTCCCATCACTACTACTAAAATTTTACTCATGTATAAAGCTCAACTCAAATGTCATTTGTGGGAATGAAATGCTCTTTTTTCTCTATGACCATCACATGTTTTACAACAATAGTCATTGCATGTTTATAGGTATCCATCCTTCATTAAAATCTGAGCAAGATTCCTTTGCACTCAGTGAAAAACAAAAATATAATGGTCAGGTTATATTATAGCCAAGTTCTAAAATGGAGATGGGGAAAAGGGATGAAAAAACCCTAATAAATATCTAGGGCTAATATGATAGCTTATTGAATTTATTTAATACAAATTGTTATCTTTTTAAGGTATGGTTGTACCAGTAGATGATTAACTTGGACATCTCCCACCTTTTATTTTAAATAATTACTCATGAGCTTTTAATTACATATATTTGATGTAAACATGCTTCTAAAATTTGTTTATCCTTTCAATTTACTTAGCAAACTACTTCTTCACATATAGTACAAATGTAAACTTTAGTAGTGTGTCTTTCAGTTATGCATCAATTTCTAAATTAAAATTGTCTAGATGAATGAGGATTTACTACCATATAATACATTTTTTCATTTCTATGATACTGCAACGTTTCTAAGGTCTTCATAACCATTAATTACTTTTTTTTTTTTTTTTTTGAGATGGAAACTAGCTCCATCACCAGGCTGGAGTGCAACGGCACCATCTCAGCTCACTGCAACCTCTGCCTCACAAGTTCAAGCAATTCTCCTGCCTCAGCCTCCTGAGTAGCTGGGACTACAGGCGCATGCCATCACGCTCAGGTAATTTTTGTATTTTTAGTAGAGATAGGGTTTCACCATGTTGGCCAGGATGGTCTTGATCTTGTGACCTTGTGATCCGCCTGCCTCCACCTCCCAAAGTGATGGGATTACAGGCATGAGCCACTGCGCCCGGCCAATTACTTTCATGCTTATGATTTTGCCATGAGCTAGGGAGGAGAAAAATATTACTTTCCCCGGTTTAAGTACAAATGAAGAGAGAGGCAGTCTGAGTAACTTGTTAAGATCGCTCATGAGATAGGGACAAGTCATGAGGCCAAGTTTCAACTTGGATTTTTGTATTTGGCCTGCAAAGGTTACTTTCATGTTGTCTTCTATCTACCAAATAGCTTCGAGATGTTAAAATATTCCAGTCTTACCACTAATTGTACTGATCTTTGCCAATATTTTCAAAGAGAAAATTAAGCCATGGTAGAAAACTGCTGCGCTCATGTAGTTTCTGGGTTATGTGAGGTTCATTTTTCCCAGGTGGCACATTTTTAGAAAACAGGCTCCCCTCTATTTGGCCCAAAAGTGAAAGACTTTGGTTTTCCAAGCTTATTTTTTTACTTAAAGCGAAAGCATATGTGACCCAAGACAACCTAAAAGAGTATGAGTGGCACACACCGACTGGAGGCTCTGTCTACAGGCCTGAGTATCTGTTAAGAGTCTTCTGAAACCTGGAAAACCCTGTGCTAAATCCTAATTCCACTCCTCAGTGTGGATTTATATTTTGTTTTCCCCAGGAAATGGAGAGCAGCCCATTCATCATTCCCTATTGTTCAGATGATGCCGAATCTCATTTGCCTTGGCTGGCCTGACTTTTAGGATAAGAGTAAATCCCTTAAAATGGAGGGTTCACTAGAGCAAGCCGATGGGGACAGCCAAGTTAAAATCTCAGTGCTCTGGGGATAGAGGGAAAAAATGCCAAGAAAACATAATCCCCTGTAGAGCCTCCTACCTGAAAGGCCGGCCCAGGATTTGAAACCCACCCAGCTGGTGGCAATACGCCCAGAATAGTGAGGTACCTGCCTCCCTTAAGCCAAGAATCTCTGGAATGGGAAAGACAGGTAAGTGATGAAAAAAGAGCCTCATTCTAGCAGCACAGATGGCCACCACCATTGCCTCCAAATGGCTCCCTGGGTCTGACAAAGGGGACAGGCGATCAAACAGACAAAGCCTGAAATGAGGGCTCTGAACAGTACTGGAAAGTGTGAAAGGGATGGGGAGCTGGAGGGGCAGACAGAAGCACACATAGTCGATCTATGGAATAATTTCTGCTGTCTCTGCCTGGCAGCATGTTCCTTCGACATCTGTCTTTCTAGGGCTCTTGGATTTTCTCAGCCCTGGAAAGTGAAGATCAGGTGCCTGGGCAGATGATACGCTTAGCTCCTGCTGGGGTAGGGGCTGCGTCACTGTGTTTTGTCAGTTACTCCACCCCAGTGATGGATGGGGTAGTGGGAAAGTCACCACTTCATTGGCCACAGTTCCCTCCCTCCGAACACAGAGTCAGTCCCACACACAAAAGTGGAAGGCATTCAAAAGTTACAAAGGGGCTGGGAAAAGAAGAGCAGCTACTGAAAATATAGGCAACAGTCTGCAACGTGGAGCCTTCCCGTGAAATGTGATCAATACGTGTTAATTCCTTCTGCTTTCATCTTCAATCAGACCCTCTCTACCTGAGCAAGTTTACTTTCTCACCAAGGTCGTTTCTGTACTCACCGTTTACCCCACCTCATCCTGACACTCTTCACATTTCTGTATACAGGAAATGTATCAGGGTTGGTGTGTTTAGAAATAGAACCATGAAATAGGACCTCTGCTTCATTTAGTATAACCCCTAAAACAACTTGGAAACTTCACGTAACATTGATTGCTTCAACGTCCCAAGTTTATCTTATTGAACTAGCTAAAACTTTTACAGGCTATTTACTTTTCTTTTTCCAAAGCCTTCCCTGAGAGAGGGTTAAAATCAATGGTTCTGCTCAAATGCTACTCTTGAGGTGTCAATGGAAATAATCATTTCTGGAAGTCCTTTCACTGTAGGTGGAACATCCTTAGATGTATATATACTCTTGTATCCAGGAATTCGTTAGAAATTCTCCATAAAAGGATAATCACAGATGCACTCGATGGTTTATCTATTAACATATTCATGGAAATATTAGACATGATGCCAAATCCAATAGTATAGTCATTAAATTAACTATAATATAGTTTATACGGAAGTCTTTAAAAAGACACAGCCATTTAAAAGTAAAATTGTAGAAAAATATTAAATTATACCATTCTTGGTCTGTATGTACCAAGTTATTCTGTGGTAACAATAACACCAAAAACAACCTCCCAAATCCTAGTAGCTTATAGAAATACAGGTTTATATGGCTCACATCACACGTCCACATTGGGCTGACGGGAATTCTGTTCCACTTCTCCTCACTGTGGGATGAAGGCTGCAGTAGGGTGAATTATGACCCCCAATGATAACCAGGTTCAAATCCCTGGAACCTCTAAATGTTACCTTACATAGAAAAGGGTTTTTGCAGATGTGACTACATTAAGGATCTTGAGATGAGGAGATTATCCTTGGGTTATCTAGGTGGGCCCTAAATATAACTAAAAGTATTGTTATAAGAGAGAGTAAAGAGAGAACTTAACTACAGGCAGAAGAGAAGGCGGCCATGCGACAGAAGCAAAGGGAGGCAGTATCTGAGAGAGAAGATATTTTGATGGTGGCTTTGAAGATGGAGGAAGAGACAATGATTGTAAGGATTCATCATGCAAAGGTAAGGATTTGAAGGAATCAAACTCTAGATGTTGTAAAAGGGAACACATTCTTCCCTGGGCCCTCCAGAGGGAGCACAGCTCTGCTAACATCTAAGTTTTATCCCTATAATACTCATTTTGAACTTCTGGCCTCCAGACTGTAAGAGAACGCATGAGTGTTTTTTAAAGCCACCAGGTTTATGGTGGTTCATTATAGCAGCCATAAGAAATTAACACAGAGACTAAGAGAAAAGGCACTACCTTGATCATCGCTAGTTCCATGGCAGAAAGGAAAACAGCTTTGGTGGATTTGATGCCAGTCATGAGTGCTCTTGCCCAGGAATGACACAAAGTATTTTCACGGACACTTCATTCACCAAAATAAACCTACAGCCCCACCCAAACCCTGTGGGACCAGGAATCTTATCAGGCACATGAATTTGGGAGAACTAGCAATATTTGGTTAGTTGTCCTAATCACTACTCAACAGATGGAAAGTATGAGTGATACAATATCCATTAATAATCAGGGCATAAAACAATTATGATACCAATACAGGAAAACAAAACAGAAATGTGCACCTACACTACAAAAGAGAAAACAGCCCCAAATACCATATTTTTTTTTTTTTTTTGGAAAGTGGTAATATAGCTGACTTTTCTTTTCCTCCCTTTTAATGATTTTCAACCTTACATCAATATGTATTTTTGCAAGTTGCAGGAAAATATACTCTTCCAGTCAGCTAGCAGGTGAGCAATGGTAGAAGAGTGTACAAACCCAACCATAATATTCATAACAATATTCATTTGTGAAAGTGGAAAGGCAGAAGCCAGAGACAATCACCACTTGAAGGGCCTGAGAGAAAATTGAAGCCCAAAAGACAATAAAATGAATCTAAAACATGGCAAGTAGATAAGGCTGGAGTCTGGGCAAAACATCAGCTTTTCAGATTGGAAAGTTTGTGATTTTTTAACTGTAATGCAAAATCCAATCTTTTGCTTACTAGTAAAACTGATAGTTTCTTATTCTTTTTCATTTCCCCTCTTATCCCACAATTTTAGTAATGAATGTTTTCGGAACAGTGGGTTCTTAAGTACATTTGTTTAATGGATTTTCCCCCTTTGGGAGGGAGATAGCAGACTCTTTTAACCTGCTAACATCCTGGCAGCAGGGCATGGTTTTTCCGCTTGTGCACCCACACATCTTCCTGTGTGTCTAACACAGAGGAATCTTTCAAATAATGACAATAATTTCAACCAAAATTACAAAATTGTAGCTTCAGAGGCAGTATCCTTCTTTGGAATTCAGGTGTATTCATTTGCGAGGGCTGCCACAACAATGTCCCATGGACTGTGCAGCTAAAACAACAGAAAACTTATTTTCTCATAGTTCAGGGGTCCAGGATCAAGCTGTTGGCAAGATTGGCTTTTTCTGAGGTCTCTCTCCTCGGCTTGTGAATGGCCGCCTGCTTGCTTTGTCTTCACATGGTCTTTCCTCCGTGCATCTCTGTGTCCTAATCTCTTCTTAGAAAGACACCAGTCCTATTTGATTGGGGCCTACCCTCAGTCCCTCATTTTAGCTTAATTACCTCTTTAAATCAATTGTCTCCAAATATAGTCACATTCTGAGGTTCTGTGGATTTCAGACTTCAGCATAAGAATTCTGACAGTACACACACAGCCATTAACATCAGGTTTTTGAGGAACACTGTTTACTGACATCGAAGGAACTTCTATTTTTTGAAATAGATAAAAATACCACATCTGAGTGAAAGGATGTTGTCCAGAAGAGCTAAGTATTATTTGGCCTAGCCTTTAAATGTCATCCTGTAGAGACCAAAATCTCCTTGGAAGAGTGCAAGAACAGATATATATGTATATTTAATTTGTGAACACGTTCTGCAGGCCTCTTCTTTCTGGCAAGAGACCTACTTGTGAGCACATTGACCTTCCCTGTGCCTCTCCTTCAGAGCAGGATTTGTAGAAACCAGAAGCTTCCAAGAGAATGGCAATTTACCTTTTTCCCCACTGTAACACACAGCAGGTGTTAATTACTTTGTTATTTTAATTGATCAAAATGCCCCTGATGCCACAATAATTCTGGGCACACTTACCAACTGCTATTTCCCCCATTTATTTAAAAAGCCTGCCCTGAGTGTCTCTTTGTTCAGCCAAAATTCTGTGTTCCAAATTGTTACTGGCTCATTCGTACTAGAATATGAAATCAATTCCCAAAGTTGACCCTTAGACATGTGTGTGTATATATATATATATTTGTATATTATATTATATCTATTATATATATATATTTGACACTAACTGCAATGAAAATATAAGGAGTTAATAATTATCCTATTATGGGGCTTATGAGCCTGTAGAACTTGACCCCCCCAATATAAATTGGGGCCATTTTCCTAGTAACTGGGAAAATAATGCAAGGTCTTCAATTTCCTAAATTGTGTGTGTGTTGTGTTTGCAAGTCTTGTTTGAGTATTTACCAAATAGAGCTCAGTCGAGCATTCTTGAGATTTCTGTGATTTAAATGCACAAACAATGGTTCCTGGAGCTAGCCCCTCACTACAATATCAGGGGAGGCTGCTGTTTCTGTCTCTTTTATCCACTGAACACAGTAATTCCAGATTGATATTTTACCTACTTTAATCACGGGAAAGATCAAAAGAAACCAAAAATTCTGTTCAAGTCTTTTGAATATGGAGCAGTTGATGTCAAAAAAGGTGGCCCTCAAAGTAAAGAATCTAAGTTTCCATGGCCTCCTCCCTGATTCTGTGACACCGAGAAAGTCCTTTTCACCATTCTGAGCCTCAGTCATCTCCTCTGTTAAATGGTGATCAAGCACTATCTGATATATACCGTGCATACTGCTTTATAGTTTAGAAAACACAACATATGATGCTTATTGCTATCAGCACAGAAGGTAGGGAGGGTGTATTAGAACTACCATTTAGCATATGCAGATTCTGAGGCTTAGAAAAGTGAGTGGCTCCTGGTAACATGGCTAGTGAATAGGAAAACACCACTCATTTCCTGAGAATAGAGGGGGTAAACCAGATGTCCTTTTGATATCTCTTCTTGTTCTAAGATCTAAGATTTTGTGAAAAAATACAGCAAAATTTTGGAAAGTTTGCAATAACCTGCAAAAACACAAAAGCCAAATATCATTTATTCATACTAAAGAGATCCAAGGATAACATAAATAATTTATATCTCCAGACAATACAAATCCTATTTTGCTTCTATGTAATTGCATTTGAACAAACAAAATAATATGTGTGAAATCATCTGCAGTGTCTAGTGTCTATTAGGTACTCAATATACTTGGCTAAATCTAAAACTATTAAACCTATTTTTTTTCTTAGTTCATAAGTGTTTTTTTCTTTTATCCTCCAGAACTGTTCTTCTTTTAGCAAGCTCCATGAATCACTGCTTGAGAATATATCAAATCCCAGGAATTGAATCAGTTTTTTGTGGAATCCATGTTTAGGAATAGGACAAGAAATAGCTTTCAAAACTATGTTTAGAATATTTTCTGTTTCCAAGAAAGCTTATTGAAAACTGAGATAGAAAGCTCAGGTTTCAGACTAAGTAAATGCTATATGTGTGGTAGCCTTAGATGAATTATGCTACCAAATCTCATTGCTTTTGGCCTTTAATATATTATGCTATATTTGTCTCTATGCTGTTCTGTAATTACTTCTCAGCAGCTTTATTTGTGTACTTTCTTGTAAGCAACATTAAGGCAGGATTCATTAATTCCCGTGTTTTTTTCTTTCTTTCCCATTAAAACACAGAGCAAAGGGAAGTATACAGGGCAACATGAAGAAAGAAAATGGGCTTTGAAATTAGAAGACTTGAAGCTGAATCCTAGATCCCCAAATTACCGGGTATGTGGTGATGGGAAATTCACATAACCACTGGACCTCTGTTTCTTTTTGCTGAAATAAGGATGAAGACTAAAATAATTCACAGGGTGGTTTATAATCCAATGAGTCAAAGCAGATGAAAGAGATCTATAATGGTACAAGAACTATACAAATGTAAGTTCCTGCATCAAACAGAGTCAGGTAGTTCATCTTCAGAAATGTTCATTTGTCTTTTAAGTGTACAAATATGGTACATTTCAAAGCATCCTTTTCAGTTTGGTGTAGCCATCTGACTGATCTATGACCAATGGAATGGGCAGAAAGTAAAAGATAGTACTTCCAAGTCTAACTCATAAAAATGTCTCATATACATGTCTCTCTCTGTCAGCTGAAGAGATATTGATACCCAGAGTAATTGTGGAAGCTTGTACTGAAAAATGGTAGAGGCTTCAGCAGCCTGAGTACCTGAATGGCTGCGTGGAATAGAGTCTTCATTCCATCCTGCTGCCAAATGGACTTTACATAAGTGGGAACTAAACCACTGTTGTGTTAATGCATCAATATTTTTAGTTTATTTGGACCAGCACCTAGCATAATCCTAACTAATGCAAGTGATATTATTCAGTGTTAGACAATGTAATTTTCTTCCAGTATCTGTGGGGATTTTCTGTCTCTCTGTGCTGGCAGCTTTCAAATACAAAAATGTCAGTATCACACTTGAAAAATTAAAAAACCTGAAAAAGGTACAAATCAGAAATAATTATAGTGCAATCACACCTGTGGTTTAACAGGATCCCAGCACCCCTAAATCATGCAGTCTATGCACTCTTCAGCTGGCCAACCTTGAACGCTGTGTAGTTACTTGTGTAGTCTTGGTCACTGCTCTCATTTTGTTTTCATGTTTGTTCATGAGACAAATTATCACACATTCTAACGACCGTATGAACTTTTTCTTAGCTCATATGCAAAGCAAGTTGTGCCCACACATCACAATGTCATAAAACCTCTGCAAACCAATGGATGCTTTCAAATATGTTGCTACTAATATAAGAAGTCTCAGTTACAGCAAAAGTATGGTTTTCAGATTAATCATAAGTTGGCATCATGGCTTCTCTCATGATTCTCCCTGACGGTTCAGGGTCTAGGCTCTTTAAGGTAACCCTTAGCCTTATGAAACTCAAGGCATATACACGAAGAACTCAGTGTGGGTTTGGGAGCTCCAACAGAGTTGGGTACTTCAAGGCATGGCCCACAGACTGCTGCAGAACCGATCAGCAAGGCACTCCTCTAATTCATTTCACATCCCGCTAATCAAAAGATTGTCTCTCACACCCTTTCAGCTCTGCCAGGTTTTAGTTTGTGATTGCTTTCATATTTTCCTTGAAGCGCTATCTTTTATCTTTTATCATATTTTCATGGTTGTTTCTTTTATCTTCAACATTTAACTTCTGGATCCTAACTCGTGTTTATTACTCCATGGTGCCTTGTCCATAACCGCGACAAATTGTGAGCTCAAGCACCGTTCATCTAGTACCCTCTGATGAGAGTATAACAGAGATTGTCACTCCGTGGCACCTGAGCCCTGGTTTTCAAAGCACATTCATATTTTACCCACCGTAACTCTATAAAATTAGAAGGGCAAGATTCCCATTTACAGATTAGGGTACATAAGCCAAGAGAGATAAATTACTTGTTGGTGTTCCTGTGACAAAGAAATGGCAGATCTGAAACTAGCTCCTTCTTTCCTAACTTCCAATTCAGCATTCATTCTGCTGAATCACTCGTAACCCCTCCAACATTCAAGGAGTTATGGTGATGAGGTGATGATAAAAGGGAAGCAGAGAATCCTTAAACTGAAAGGGCCATAGTCATACTGCCACCTTACAAAATACCCTCATGAATAAAAATGGTAATTAAAAAAAAGAGAGAAGGTTTTTGCCCCTAATTGTCTATTCTGAACATTTTAAAATGAAGATTATTTCTGAGTAAACCAGATTTTCTGGGGTAGAGCAGCAATGGTCTTAGTAAGAGTCACGACTTTTAAGGCCAGGTGCAGTGGCTCATGCCTATAATCCTAGCACTTTGGGAGGCCAAGCGGGCGGATCACCTGAGGTTGGGAGTTCACGACCAGCCTGGCCAACATGGAGAAACCCCACCTCTATTAAAAATACAAAATTAGCTGGGCATGGTGGCGTGTGCCTGTAACCCCAGCTACTTGGGACTCTGAGGCAGGAGAATCTCTTGAATCCAGGAGGCGGAGGCTGCGGTGAGCGGAGTTTGCACCATTGTACTCCAGCCTGGGCAACAAGAGTGAAACACCATCTCAAAAAAAAAAAAAAAAAGTCATGACTTTTTAACCAGATATTTAAGTGAGGCTTCATATATGTGCAAAAGGACCTTTAGAACCTAA
The DNA here is from genome assembly GCF_006542625.1 of Nomascus leucogenys. Classification (NCBI taxonomy): domain Eukaryota; kingdom Metazoa; phylum Chordata; class Mammalia; order Primates; family Hylobatidae; genus Nomascus; species Nomascus leucogenys. The sequence continues at coordinate 104,985,113 of NC_044389.1, forward strand.
CAGTGAGAAGATTAAGATGAAAAGGAATCTTAACTTAGAGAACTTGGAGTACTGATGACATTACGAGAATATTTCATATGACTTGGCGGAGACTCCCGGCTAGCTAGTCAAAACTTGTTGACACCTCCTTTGTGCCTAAAGCTAGACTATATTTCTAAGCCTTCCATGCAGTTTTTTGTGGCCATATAAATTAAGATGGAAGCAAAAATGCCATGTTCCATGTCTAGATCTGGTCCATAAAAAAACTCCTAATTGTGGAACACAATGATTTTTTTTTTCTATAGGAGTTGCCATAGCCACAAGATGTAAGGAGATTTAATAATCACATGCAAGAGGACATTTCTGTACACCTGTCTCCTTTCATACCTGGGTTTCTTTGTTACTTCATCTTACCTTATTCTAACTAATACAAGTGGTCAACAGAAGCATATAATGTAGTATTGAAGCCAGAAAACAACAACTACCCACACAAAAAACCCTCAGGCAATTATTGGTACTCCTGAAGGATCATTCCACAGAAAAAAAGAATTTTCAATAGAAAATTGGTTGAAAAAAGTGTAGCTCCATTTCAGGAGATTCCTACGTTATTCATGTATTTAAAAATGAGAAATTACCATTTATCATATAGGCAGGTGCTGACTTTAAATACAGAAAAAGAGAGAAGAGATTGAAGTTTTTTGTTCTTCTCAAATGTGTCACCATTTGGTATAAAAGTCAAGCACTCTCCAAAGTAATAACCATGATTTTGTATGACAAATTTGGGGAATTAAGAATGATTTATGACATTTATAAAAGAAATAGAATCAAATTTTGAATTCGGTATTTGCATATTGTATACACTATATGTATTTTGTTTTTACATATTCCTTTCATCTATATCTTTCCACCCACCTACCTACTTGCCTACCTGTTATGGACTCTGAAATAAGACAGCCTACGCTAAAATCTAGTTATGTCATTCATCTGTGGCATGCCTTTGGGAAAGTTGCATCAACTCTCTGGTTTTTATCTGTTGTGAAATGAAGTGAGTGCATGCATATGGTGGCCATGAAAATGCAGCTGTCAGATCTCCCACAACAGGAAACATATTTGACGAGTGCCTCCAGTGGCTGACTGCCTGGATCTTCCCCCGTGTGCAACAAAAGTCTAAATGCAGGCCCAATTTCTGCAAGAAGAGGAATACTTTCAAGGAGCAACTGGGCTTGAGGCCTCCCCTCATCCTGGTTGGAACTTTCTTAGAACTGTCCCACAGGCTGAGACTCTTCCTACCCAATCTGCGTCACTGTCTAAGGGTTCTTTCTCTTATCTTTGCTTTCCTTCTTTTTATCCCTCACAGCTATTTAGTTGTTCTCAGTAAAACTTGTCATGTCTAATCCCATCTTGGAGACCCAAAGTAACGCGATGCCTGTCAAGAGTTAGCACAGGGTAAGTGCTTAATGCCTATTGACGATTTTTATTTGTATTATTTTTATTCTTAAAAGAGTAGATCCCATAAGCACAATGGTAAAGTGGCAGCCTTAGGGGTCAGGTAAACCTAGAGTAGACTTTCAAGACTAGCAAAAACATATACAACTTAAGAAAATCTCATATCTTAGTGAATATTACGTTATCATCACTTAAAATGAATATGAATACAGAAAGCAATAAAAACAACATATAAAGATGATTTCTAATTCACGGTTAGTTTTAGATATATTTTTTAGTTTTATTTTTAAAGTCCCCTCACCTTTATTCTAATTTTAGAGATGTGATGAAGAAATGTTGAAGGAGTAAACAAAAATGGAGTGTGGCTGAATTTTGCATTGAACACTTGAATTTTATAGCACATACACAGATAAGCTCTTTCCCATAATTGGTGTAGACTTTAAGATAAAGGAGGTAAAATAAAAATAGGAGGGGCAAAATAACTCTTCTCTAATACAGAAAGCAATAGAACATGATTTTCTATTTGTGAATTCTTAGTACCAGCCAGAAATGCATTATAATATATATTGAATGTTGCCTCTGTGTAGAGTTGAATGGTAAGTGATTTGGGGACAAAGTCAAAGGATAGAGATGTTTGATCACTGATTTCTGTCATTGGGCTGCTTAAGGCTTACACAGATCTCCATATGTAAATAATTTATTAATAAATAACAAAGTACAACCCATGCTCAGAGATGCTGTAAAAATTTGTAAGTAGATAATAAGAAGTTATCTCACAACAGTCAGAATGGTTATTATTAAAAAGTCAAAAATTAACAGGTGCTGGTAAGGCCATGTAGAAAAGGGAAGATTTATACACCATTGGTGAGAATGTAAATTATTTCAGCCACTATGGAAAGCAGTTCGGAAGTTTCTCAAAGAACACAGAACTATCATTCAATCCAGCAATCTCGTTACTAAGTGTATATCCAAAGGAAAAGAAATTGTTATAACAAAAAGACACATGCACTCATATATTCATTGCAGTACTATTTGCTATAGCAAAGAGATGAAGTCAACCTAAGTGCCCATCAGTGGTGGATTTGGTAAAGAAAATGTGGTACATATACACCATGGAATGATATGCAGCCATAAAAGACAACAAAATAGATCGGGCGCAGTGGCTCACACCTGTAATTTCAGCACTTTGGGAGGCTGAGGCAGGTGGATCACCTGAGGTCAGGAGTTCAAGACAAGCCTGGCCAACATGGCAAAGCCCTGTCTCTACAAAAAATACAAAAAACATTACCTGGGCATGGTGGTACACACCTGTAGTCCCAACTACTCAGGAGGCTGAGGCATGAGAATCACTTGAACCCAGGAGGCAGAGGTTGCAGTGAGCCGAAATCATGCCACTGCACTCCAGCCTGGGTGACAGAGTGAGACTCCATCTCAAAAAAAAAATTAAAAAAAAGAGAACAAAATAATATCCTTTGCAGCAACAGGGATGCAGCAGCCGGAGGTCATGATCCTAAGCAAATAAACACAGGAACAGAAAACCAAATACCTCATATTCTCATCTATATGTGAAAGTAAATCATCGGGTACTCATGGACAGAGAAATGGGAAGAACAGACACTAGAGGCCCCTAGATGGGTGAAGGAGGGAGAAGGGCAAGGGCTGAGAACTACCTGCTGGGTGCCATGCTCACTACCAGGGTGATAGGATCATTTGCATCCACAAACCTTCGTGTCATGCGGTATACCCATGGGACAAACCTGCACATGGACCCTTGGAATCTCAAATACAAGTTGAAATCATTAAAAAACAAACGAAAACATTTCTTAATTGCCCACCACGTGTCAGGCATGGTATTTACGTTATCCCATGAAATCTTGTTGAGAGGAACTATAGATTTTCTCTATATTCTGGGTAAGAAAGCTGAGATATAGACTAGAACACAGACCCAGGATTTTTTTTTTTTTCTTTTGGTGAGATGGAGTCTAGCTCTGTCTCCCAGGCTGGAGTGTGGTGTCGTGATCTCGGCTCACTGTAACCTCTGTCTCCTGCAGACCCAGGATTCTAACCTGGATTTACCTGGGGCCAGGGCTTTTCTTTTTAGCCACTGAGGCACTGAGAGTCTACAAGTTTCCAGCCCATAATCTAAACAAAATGACTGTCAGGAAAGATGATTTTAACAGAGACAAATCTTGAGTAGATAGTGCACCTCGTAGCTTTTACGGAAGGTAAAATAAAGAATATTCCAAGGGTAGAATACAGAAACGAGGGCAAAGGTACAAAATGGAAAGAAAGCAAACTATAGGTACAAGAGAGAAAGACAGCCCCTTCCATCAGCACTAGAAGCTCTGTTTAGGGAATTACTGAGAGATGAGACGGGGTGGTGGAAGGGAGCAGGTCATTGCTGGACAGCCTAAGTGCAGGTCACAGCAGAATTGACACTTGCTGTTGAAGGCATTTTGTTCTGGCAGCTGTAGGTTCTGGGTCTGGAATCCTGGCTTGAGGGTGTGGGGGGCCGGCTTAGGGGTGTAACTCTGGAAATAGATAGCAGGGTGTGACTCAGAAACACAAAAACAAAACAAACCCCCAACCGTTTACGGAGCAAGCACTGGGGATTGGTGACATCGCGTAAAGGAAACACGAGGAGGAAAGCCAGCCTTGGTCTGCAGCTGGGCACTGGTACCACGAGAGACAGGGGGTTAGAACATGACGGGGAGGCAGGAAATATTGTCAGCAGTAACAGCAAAGCTCCACAGCCCTGCTTTCCACGATCATCACACACTGTGCGCAGCCTATATATACAGGCTGTCTGGGAATAGGAGGCTGGCCTGCCGGGCTTGCTGGACCCCACGCAGGTGCAGAATCTCCCACTGTAGGGAGTGCAGCAGACAAAAGGGTCTCACTCAGGTCGGAGTCAGAGCTGACCAGAATGTCACCCTTGGTCGTCTGCCAGGCCTTGCAGGGGAATTCTGCAATTGCTCCTGCCCCACCCTTCCGCAGAGCCAGAGCTAATCCCCTAAGAAAAGATTTGGAGCTGCAGCCACCATCTCCCCAGGCACCATTGTGTGTTTCTGCAGCTCAAGTGGGCCCCAGCGCGAGCAGCTAACAGTCTGCGGCTCACACGCTGCTGCCACGCCACGCGGCTGCCTAATCAGCGCCTATTATGTTGTATAAAGCTGCACTGATGTGCCTCTTAAAACCGTACCACGGACACACCTACCATCTGACAGCGTACAATTAGCCCCGCGCTCTCGGAGCTCAGGGTAGCAGTGGCGTTGCCACATTAGAGGGATGGTTACTGGAGAGATTCCGCATAGCCTGTATTGCCTGCAGAGCGCCTTCTCCCTTCTAGGGCAAAGGATGGGGGGTCGTGTTCTGTGTATCACCGAAAAGTGTTAATTTTCCAGAGCATTTCCTCCTAAGGAAACCACTGTGCTATCTCGTCACGTGATCCATTACGATTTACCCCGCTGGGAAATGTTCCCCCTTCCCTAGACAGAAAACAGGACTTCACTGAGCAATTGATGTGTTTGGTTGGAGAAGTATATTTGTTTTGGGAGCTCTGTGACATTTCACTTCACCAGATAATCTTATAGAAAACCCCCGTGACACCTCCATGTATTATATTCTATCATGTTTCACCCCCAGTCCAAGCTCCTCTACTCCCTGCTACATACACACACACACACACACACACACAGACACACACACACAGACACACACACACAGACACACACAGACACACACACAGACACGCTCTCACTCACTTATACATAGACACAGACATGCACTCACACACACACACACACTCACCCACCCACTCACATATATATATACACACACAGACATGCACCCATTCACCATAGACACATACACACAGACACGCACCTATTCACCACACATAAACACATACACACACATACACACAGACACCCACTCACTCACACACACAGACTTGCACCCATTCATGATATACACACACACACACGCACATGCACCTACTCCCAGACACACACAGACATGCACCTACTTACATATAGACACACACACATACACTCACACAGACACACACATAGGCATGCACTCACACACACACAGATACACACAGAGAGGTCAGGCTCAAGTCTACTTGCAAATGCACAGACAGGACAATATTGCAAAGGCAAACTTACAGAGTACAATGCTACTTGAAGATTTCTCAAGCATCCGAAAGAGGCAAGGAGCTGGGTCTAATAAATATTGGGATTGGGATTCTAGCATACAAAGTAACCATCAGGGCTTGTGCTATACCGTGTACACATGCAGTTTTCAACAAGGAGAACAGAGCATTGAAAACCTGGATTCTTCTTAGAAAATCCAGCTATGGGCTGTAATTGTCAGAGCATGGAGAACAGCCAGTGGTCAGGGAGGCTGGGAGGAGAGCTTTCGTGAGCTGTAAAGGAAGCCAACGTGCTGTCTCCAGCAGGACGCTTTGTGGGGAAGGAGGAAATGTGTTTGGGGAGGCCTTACACACCAAGGGGCAATGCAAATTCACTGGTGAGGGCCGTCCAGGGACACATGCGCAGGGAATGAAAGGTTTTAGGATAATGGGAAATGTTCCATCTGGTGCTGGTTTTTCTAACCAGGAAGTAAGAAAGTTTCCACCTTTCCCAAAATCTGTTTTTATCCACCTGTAGTCTCAGGAACTGAGACAGCTCTCCTGCTGCAACTTAAAAAATAAAATACAATAAAATAAAAGCTGAATCTCTGATACCAAAACATCTCAATAGCTGTTTTTTGTTACTGTCATTTTAGTGGTGGTGGTGGTGCATCCCCCAATCTTTATTCTGATTCACCTTCTGCTCTGAAACTGCAACGTTTCCTGGGAAGTGCCAAGAGAATAGTTTTTGCTGAATTTCCAGCTGGAAGTTTTAGGAATTAAAATGTCCCAGTATGTCAGCACTCATGCTATTTCTAGTCATGCTTTGAATCAGATGTGACTAAAAATATGGATTTTCAGATTCTGACAAAAAAAAAAAAAACACTTTAAGTTGACATACTTTGAGAATACCCAGATACTTACCTATTTATTTGGAGTTGGAGGTGGTAGCTTTTGGTCAAGGGGAAAGGTCTATTGAATATTTTGTAACAAAGAAATGTTTAAAATAGACTTATCTTCTATTCAAGTTCAGCTTCAGAAGTCACACCATCTCCTATCCCTGAGCCACTTGTGATTTACGTTTTTGTATCAGAGTCTCTTAAAGCACATGAAATTTTGTTTTCTTTTTTTATACCCCAGATTCCCTCAATGTATAAGACAAGGAGCCTCAAGAAAAGAATTGAACGTAGGGGCCGGTAGTCAATGTCAGCACATTCTCTAATGAGCTCTAGCCACAGTAAACTGCCACACTGATGAGACCACATGTTCCAGGCAGACAGATGGAGGCCCGCAGGGGGTCACAACCCCCTTGTAAGGAAAGCTGGAGTCACATACGTGCACAATTTTGGTAGGGAAAAAAAGAATACCAAGACATTGACACTTCACAGAAGATACTAGCAACTTTGCTACAGAGACCTTAACCCTCTCAGCTTCCCGATTCTATCTTCTGATTTTCCCATGGGTTGGGCAGCTACATTCTTCCTTGAGCATATTTTGCTAAGAAGAATAAGATGGAAAATTAGCATTCTCAGAGGCTCCAGCAATCATGCAGATGCAATAAGCTGAATGCGTCGTGCAACAAAAATAAAACACGGAGCATACTTCTATTTGGATCTGCACTCTCCTAATAGCAACCACACACGCATGTTAGATTTGGGATTATTGAAGATAGCACAGAAGTGGGGGGGGAGTGACAGAGAGAGAGAGGTTAAATGGGAAAGGGAGGGGCACACTGGATCAGTTTTATTCCTAGGACATTGTATGTGTGAGAGATACTATGAGGAGATCCTTGGAGAGGTACAGTGAAAGGAGAGAATTTGTATTTTTAGTTGATTAAAAATATGCTGTCTTCCAGTAAACAAACAAACATTTACATTAAAATGGGACTGCAGAAGATGGCAAAGTAGATTACCTTTTTGATCCATACAAGGTGTGGCTTTATTTCTTTTATTATACTTCAAGTTCTGGGGTAAATGTGCAGAACATACAGGTTTGTTACCTAGGTATACATGTGCCACTGTGGTTTGTTCCACCCATCAACCTGTCATCTACATTAGGTATTTCTCCTAATGCTATCCCTCCTCTATTCCCCCCCACCCCCTGACAAGCCTTGGTGTGTGATGTTCCCCTCCCTGTGTCCACGTGTTCTCATTGTTCGACTCCCACTTATGAGTTAGAACATGCAGTGTTTGTGAGAGGTGAAGCCAGCTGGACTTCCTGGGTCGAGTGGGGGCTTGGAGAACTTTTCTGTCTAGCTAGAGGATTGTAAATGCACCCATCAGTGCTCTGTGTCTAGCTAAAAGATTGTAAATGCACCAATCAGCACTCTGTAAAAATGCACCAATCTACGCTCTGTGTCTAAAGGATTATAAATGCACCAATCAGCACTCTGTAAAAACACACCAATCAACACTCTGTGCCTAGCTAAAGGATTGTAAATGCACCAATCAGCACTCTGTAAAAACGCACCAATCAACACTCTGTGCCTAGCTAAAGGATTGTAAATGCACCAATCAGCACTCTGTAAAAACGCACCAATCAACACTCTGTGCCTAGCTAAAGGATTGTAAATGCACCAATCAGCACTCTGTAAAATGGACCAGTCAGCAGGACGTGGGTGGGTACAAATAAGGGAATAAAAGCTGGCCACCCCAGCCAGTAGTGGCAACCCACTCAGGTCCCCTTCTACACTGTGGAAGCTTTGTTCTTTCGCTCTTCACAGTAAATCTTGCTGCTGCTCACTCTTTGGGTCCGTGCCACCTTTAAGAGCTGTAACACTCACTGTGAAGGTGAGTGTTCACATCAAGAATGTGGCTTCATTCTTGAAGTCAGTGAGCCCAAGAACCCACTGGAAGGAACCAACTCTGGACACATCTTGTCAACCACAAAGGGACCATCACCAAGCAGTGAGTACCACTGGACCCCTTTCACTTGCTATTCTGTCCTCTTTTTCCTTAGAATTCAAGGGCTAAATACCAGGCAACTGCTGGCCAGTTAAAACAACTAGTGCGACCACCAAACTAAAGACATGGGTGTCAGGCTTTCTGGGAAAGGGCTCTCTAACAACCCCTGACTCTTCAGAGTTGGGAGCGTTGGATTGCCTGGAACCAGCTTGTGCTTTTCCTGTACTTCTGGGCTGAGCCGAGGGTGGACAGAGAGGAAAGCCATTCAGCTCTGGGGTCCCGACAAAAAGTTGGTTGACTCTGTAGCCATGAGTGAAACTCTCAAAGTCACGTCGTCCAAGCGTGACTCGCCCATCTATCCTATCTATCCTGACCCTTGCCACCTTGGTCCTAATGCCTGTCAGACAAACTTCCTCCTGCCTCTGTTCTCTGAGGCTAATCCTGCTTCTAAAGACCACTCCCTGTCTCTGGTACTTTTCTAGTTTCTCCTATAAGAATAATTTCTAGTGTAAACCTCAGGACTCTGTTCCCTTCTTTAGGCACCCAGGCTCAGCAATCAGAAAGACATAATTTTTGCCTAAAGCCCCACTGAGGGGGGGACTATCTGGAATTTTAGGATCCCTTCTCAGACTAGCAGGCCTAACAAAAGCTATTCCTGAAGCTAGGATATGGGGAGCCTCAGAAATGATATCCCTCCTATCCATATGATGAGAAATGAGGACAAAAGGCATCAATCTTCTGACCATGGAGATCCCTTCTCTCCCTCAGGGTATAGCCCTCCACTTCATTTTTGGGGCATAACATTTTTATAGGACACTGGAAAGGTCCCAATGCTAACAGGAGAATGCTTATGACTCTAACAGGTTTTTGAGAATGCGTAGGTAATGGCCACTAAATCTGACTTTTCTCGGTCCTTTTTGTGGTCTAGGAGAACAGGCAAGGGTGTAGGTTTTCAAGAAGGCATTGGTAAGGGCCACTGAATCCAAACTTCCTCATTTCCACCTCATGGTCTAGGAAGAAAACTAGTGTTTCTGCTGCTGCGTCAGTGAGCGCAACTATTCCGATCAGCAGGGTCCAGGGACCATTGCAGGTTCTTGGGCAGGGGTTGGGAAACAAACAAACCAAAACCGCATGCATTTTTTTTCTTTCAGATGGGAAACACTCAGGCATCAACAGGCTCACCCTTGCAATGTATCCTAAGCCATTGGGACCAATTTGACCCACAAACCCTGAAAAAGGGGCAGCTCACTTTTTTTCTGCACTGTGGCCTGGCCCCAATATTCTCTCTCTGATGGGGAAAAATGGCCAACTGAGGGAAGTATAATTACAATACAATCCTGAAGCTTGACCTTTTCTGTAAGAGGGAAGGCAAATGGAGTGAAATATCTTATGTCGAAGCTTTCTTTTCATTGAAGGAGGATCCACAACTATGCAAAGCTTGCAATTTATAACCCACAAGAGGACGTCTCAGCTTACCTCCGTATCCTAGCTTCCCTATAGCTCCCCTTTCTATTAATGATAAGCCTCCTCTAATCTCCCCTACCCAGAAGGAAACAAGCAAAGAAATCTCCAAGGGACCACAAAACCCCCCTGGCTATCAGTTGTGTCCCCTTCAAGCTGTAGGGGGAGGGGAATTGGGCCCAACCTGGGTACATGTCCCTTTCTCCCTCTCTGATTTAAAGCAGATCAAGGCAAACCTGGGGAAGTTTTCAGATAATCCTGATAGGTATATAGATGTCCTACAGGGTCTAGGGCAAACCTTCAATCTCACTTGGAGAGGTGTCATGCTATTAGGTCAAACCCTGGACTTTAATGAAAAGAATGTGGCTTTAGCTGCACCCTGAGAGTTTGGAGATACCTGGTATCTTAGTCAAGTAAATGATAGAATGACAACTGAGGAAAGGAACAAATTCCCTACCGGTCAGCAAGCTGTCCCCAGTATGGATCCCCACTGGGACCTCAACTGAGATCATGGGGACTGGAGTCTCAAACATCTATTGATCTGTGTTCTAGAAAAACTAAGGAGAATTAGGAAAAAGCCCATGAATAATTCAATGACATCTACCATAACTCAGAGAAAGGAAGAAACTCCAGACACGTCAGAAGGAACAATCTCCGTACACACCATCTTTAAGAGCTGTAACACTCACTGCAAAGGTCCGCGGCTCCATTCTTGAAGTCAGTGAGACCAAGAACCCACCAGAAAGAACTAACTCTGGACACATTCGGTTTTCTGTTCTTGTGTTTGCTGAGAATAACGGTTTCTAGCTTCATCCATGTCCCTGCAAAGGACATGAACTCATCCTTTTTTTATGTCTGTATAGTATCCCATGGTGTATATGTGCCACATTTTCTTTATCCAGTCTATCATTGATGGGCAATTGGGTTGGTTCCAAGTCTTTGCTATTGTGAACTGTGCTGCAATAAACACATGTGTACATGTGTCTTTATAGTAGAATGATTTTTAATCCTTTGGGAATATACCCAGTAATGGGATTGCTGGGTGAAATGGTATTTCTAGTTTTAGATCCTTGAGGAATCGTCACACTGTCTTCCACAATGGTTGAACTAATTTACACTCCCACCAACAGTGTAAAAGTGTTCCTATTTCTCCACATCCTCTCCAGCATTGTTTGTTTCCTGACTTTTTAATAATCACCATTCTAACTGGCATGAGATGGTATCTCATTGTGGTTTTGATTTGCATTTCTCCAATGACCAGCGATGATGAGCTTTTTTTCACATGTTTGTTGTCTGCATAAATGTCTTCTTTTGAGAAGTGTCTGTTCATATCCTTTACACACTTTTTAATGGGATTATTTGTTTTTTTTCTTGTAAATTTGTTTAAGTTCTTTGTAGATTCTGGATATTAGCCCTTTGTCAGATGAATAGATTGCAAAAATTTTCTCCCATTCACAGCTAAATTCTACCAGGGGCTTTATTTTTATATTAAATATTTGAGTTTTGAAGACTTTAAAATATCTTTTTATTTGTTCTGGAAACCATATTTTCTATCATTGGAAAAATTTTTATTATATTTATTATAGAAACAATGGAAAAATTCATTCACTCATTCATCCATTTATTTCTTCACTGTGAGGCACTGCCTTGCAGGCCATTTAGAATAATTGTTCCTCACCAACCAAATGCCTTGAGCATCCCCCAGTCATTGTACCAACCAAAAAGAAAACTAAAAGCCTCCAACTTGTTTCCAAACAATCTCCAGAGGAAGGGGGTACAATCTCTCATTTTCCCCTCTCCTCCACCACTTTTATAGGCTGAAAAGTCTTGAAAGACCTTGTGGATTTACAGCAAACAATATGGTGCCCAACAATAAAGAATGAACAGTCTGGTGGGGAAATAGGCAAGTGTAATCATTTCATTAAGGTATAACCAGTTTCAGTCCCACCCAGTTTTAAAACTTCTATGTAATTATCAGTTCAAAACTCAACTTTTCTCTTCCCTGAGCTCAGACTAGAGCTGGGCCCTCAGAACCATGGTGTGAAGGACGATGTACGTGCCAGAGGGCTGGAGATGCAAAGCCTTCCTCCTCCTATCATTGACCCCTCTCATATCTTGCACAATACATGTTATGATTTTGTAAACAATTCCAACTATCTGTAGGATATCAGCAGGATACCTACTCTCTGTAGGAATTATTGGAGGAAGAAAGTGCTTTGGCCTGGTTTTATAAATAGAGTAGTATTACAAATCTGATCCATCAGAAACCATGGAACCTAATTTTTCCTGAGCATTTATTGGCTCTATTTCAATTTATGCCGTTACTGAGTAGTTTCTTCACTATTAATTTGATGAAATTTAGAGTGTTGAAATAACACATCAAGCATGAAGAAGAAAAAATAATGTATGATTGCAGATATTAGTCAGTAAAACACTAAAATTTGCACGTAATCTGAAAAAGGCGTTTGATATTTAAATAACTTATTCTAAAAATATTAGAGAAATACAGAAGAAAATATACATCTCCTTTGGGGCAGACCCCCCCAATTTAAATTAGCATTAAATAAACAGCCCCACAGTTTTAATTTTGCAATAGCCCACTGTTTTTACCACAGATTTCTGATCCTTCTCTCTTAATTGCATCCAGTTCCTTCTACTAAACCAATACTTACTTTTCAACTATTTTGAAAATCTTTCAGGTGCTAATCAAACAAGGAGGAGGCCAATGCTTCTGCAAATTCCATCTCTGTATGCTCGTATGGTGTCTTTTAGTCATTGGGACAGCCCTGACTTTTACTTTTGTATCCATGACCCAATGATAAATGCCACCTGAACAATAACAAAAAAGGAAAGAATAAATGGGACCTGATATTAAAGAAGCATTTTAAAGGTATAAAAAGCCCAAGCAACATTTTTTGCTTTTCTTTTTAAATATAACATTCGAACTCACAGTCCTTGATCTTCAAGCCTGTTATTTCAAACCACTGAGCCATGTTGCCTCTCTGAATAAGTGGACAAAGACTTTGTGATGCCTTTGCAGTATGGGATTACTTTGGAAGATATATTGTGTCTAGAACAAAGATGCAATGGTGCCTTTCTAATTGATCTTGTCACCACTGCTCCTTCAATCTCACCACGCTGCTTTCACATCATTGAAAGACTATGCAACCACTCACTGCTAATGCTGGCAGAGCATAAAGATAGAGTTGGTTTCAAAACAAAATGTGAGATCTGATCTGATTTGTAGACATACCCTGAGTGCATAAGAAAGTTTCATTTTGAAATAAACGCACCAATGATTCAGATTTTCATATGCTTGAGAATGAATGTAACTTGTGAATATGAAGAAAGAAGAGATTAGCATAAAAACAATATGCTAGTCTATATAATTATTTTAATGTATTAAAATTTATTTGGCAAATATAAGTAGGGTTCAACTCTTCTGTCTGACATTCTAGAAATACAGATTTCACTAATGGAGTGAATAATAAAGACTATTGGCAATCAGGCATTGTGGCTTTCCTGAGTTTGCAATTAGGAATCACTTCCAGCATCAGTATTTTCAAAAGGATACAGTTAGCCTTCTAGACCCATGAACTCAGTGGGTAAATCAGGGCATCATCTCTTAGTTTCACTTCTCTCACCTGAGGTGGATTTAATGCTCTACTATTCTCTAAGCTTCCCTCATCACACAGTGTTAGTTGGTGATTAAGAAAATTGACACTAGAGGCCAGGCGCGGTGGCTCACACTTGTAATCCCTGCACTTTGGGAGGCCAAGGCGGGCGGATCACGAGGTCAGGAGATCGAGACCACGGTGAAACCCCGTCTCTACTAAAAATACAAAAAATTAGCCGGGCGTGGTGGCAGGCGCCTGTAGTCCCAGCTACTCGGAGAGGCTGAGGCAGGAGAATGGCATGAACCCGGGAGGCGGAGCTTGCAGTGAGCCGAGATTGCGCCACTGCACTCCAGCCTGGGTGACAGAGCGAGACTCTGTCTCAAAAAAAAAAAAAAAAAGAAAGAAAATTGACACTAGAACCAGTGTTTATATTTGATTCTGTGGGAAAGAAGACCACACTTGGTCTCTATTAGTCCATTCTTGCACTGCTGTAAATACCTTCATTTGACTATAAAATACTAAATACTTGTTATCATTCTCAAATATTATGTACTATACATAATTGTGTGTGCTTTGCTTTTATATAACTGGCGGTGTATTCATTGTGCTCTCACCAGCATCACCACAAACACATGAATAATGTGATACACTACAACATCCCAATGGGTATGACATCACCAGGCAATAGGAATTTTCCAGTTCCATTATCATCTTTGAGGCCATCATCACATAAAGGTATAAACAAGAAGTACCTTTATTTGACTAGAAAATACCTTTAATGACAAGGTTAATTATAAATAAAAGAGGTTTATTTGGCTCATAGTTCTGCAGGCTTTATAGGAAGCATGCTGCTGGCATCTTCTCAGCTTCTAGGGAGGCCTCTGGAACCTACCAATCATGGTAGAAGGTGAAGGGGGAGCAGGCAAGAGAGAGTGGGAGTGGGGTGGTTGGTGTCACACACTTTTAAATGACCAGATCTGGCGAGAACTCACTCACTATCATGAAGACAGCACCACGCCATGAGGGATCCACCCCCATGATCCAAATAACTCTCACCAGGCTCCATCTCCAGCATTGGGGATCACAATTCAAAATGAGATTTGAGCAAGGACAAATATCCAGACTGTATCACAGTCCATGCAGGCGCTGATGCTATACTCTCTGTAGACAAATGCATACTTCAATTAATCAGATTTAAATTTTCTTTTAAAGTCTATAAGCATATAGACTAGCAAGTTAGGCAGGAGGAGATAATCTTGTTATGACTTCAAATGTATATATTAATGCAAAGAAGACTATGATTTACTTTCTTCTGCTTTCTGCATAATGATATTGTAAATAATTAAAACACAATCTACATGACAGAAACACTTATCTACATTGGATTCCTGTCAACTGAGTTGACCCCTACAAGTTTTTGTAAAATTATTCATAAAGTGTGAGATTTTTTTTGTTTTGTTCTGGTTTTTTTTTGTTTTTTTTTTTTGTTTCTGTTTTTGTTTTTTTTTTTGAGATGAAGTCTTGCTCTGTCGCCCAGGCTGGAGTGCAGTGGCGCGATCTCAGCTCACTGCAAGCTCCATCTCCTGGTTTCACACCATTCTCCTGCCTCAGACTCCTGAGTAGCTGGGACTACAGGCGCCCACCACCACGCCCAGCTAAGTTTTGTATTTTTAATAGAGACAGGGTTTCACCACGTTAGCCAGGATGGTCTTGATCTCCTGACCTCGTGATCCACCCGCCTCGGCATTCCAAAGTGCTGGGATTACAGGCATGAGCCACTGGCCAAGATTATTTTTATCACTGTCCAAACAATAAAATATCATACAGTTAGAATATACTTTGTTGATTTTTGATGTTTAATGACTGAACTGTCATGTCAATGAGTGGTGATCAAATGAACATTACGAAGAATTTTCTGTTTTATCACCAGAACAAATATCCAGTGTACTCTCTCTCTGTGTGTTCCATTCCATAGGTACTATCTGCTGTTTGATTTGAAACTGAATAATACACAAGCATGAAACAAAAATGGTAAGAATTATACTTAGAAACATTCAACTGGAATTAATGAAATGTAAAGATTTCATTCACAAGCCCTCCAACAAAAAGTAAGTCACAGTGTTCAGAAGTTATTGCAGGATGAAAAAAAGCATTCCTTCAACTGAAATATGGAACAGTATTTTATCACACGGAGATAAAGTGTTAAATACAGTCAGTCAATGATATATGGACTGCATATACAACGATGGCCTCGTAAGATTATAATGGAACTGGAAAATTCCTATTGCCTGGTGATATCATACCTGTTACAATCTTGTAGTTTATCACACTATGGAAAACAATATAGAAAGTTCTCAAAGAACTAAAAGCAGATCTACTTGATCCAGCAATCCTACTACTGGGTATCTTCCTAAGGAAAAGAAGTAATTGCATAAAAAAGACACCTGCATACATATTTTTATTGAAGCACAATTCACAATTGCAAAGATATGGAATCAACCTAAGTACCCATCATCAGCCAATGAGCAGATAAAGAAAATGTGGTGTATTTATACCATGGAATACTACTCAGCCATAAAAAGAATGAAATAATATCTTCTGCAGCAACTTGGATGAAACTGGAGGCCATTATCCTAAGAGATGTAACTCAGGAATAGAAAACCAAATATGGTATGTTCTCATTTATAAGAGGGAACTAAGCCATGTGTGCACAGGGGCATACAGAGTAATATAATGGACTTCAGAGACTCAGAGGAGGGGAGTGGGGAGGGAAGTAAGGGATGAAAAATTGCCTATTGGGTACAATGTACACAATTCAGGTTATGGATATGGTAAAAGTTTTATACAATTCATTCAAGTCACTAAAAACCACTTGTACTCCGAAATGTATTGAAATATATATATTTAAAAAGCTATATTAAGCTAAGGTAAATTTATTATTTAAAGAAAGTTTTTAAAATAAATGTAGTGTAACCTAAGCATACAGGATTTATAAAGCAGCAGTATATGGTAACATCTTAGGCCTTCTGATTCACTCACCACTTACTCACTGACTCACCCAGGGCAACTTCCAGTCCTGCAAGTTCCATTCATGGTGAGTGCCCTGTACAGGTGTACCATTTTTTATCTTTTACACTATATTTTCACTAACCTCTTTTCTGTATTTAGATACACAAATATTTACCATTGTGTTAGAATTGCTCACAGTATTCAGTGCCTTGTGGACACACGTGCTTGCCCTTCCCTGATCCCTTGAGGTTAAGTGTTCTGTGAGTCATATTCACCATGAAATGTGGGAGCTGGCAAGTAAGTCTCCACATTTCTCTCCTACTTTGGAGGTTGTGCCTGCATTTGTTCATAAGGAGAATGACTGGGAGCCCCCACGCAGAATCTCCTTGTCCTAGAACCTATGCATGGGAAAGAAGAGCAAGAGCAAGAAAGAAAATTTTGCTGCTGTGAGCTGTGGCAACTTTGTGCCTTGCCTTAATGCAGCATGCCTCACTCTTCTGATGGACATATCACCTTCCCTTTGCATAAACAGCTTAAAAATAAACAGGCTTGGAAATTCTCTCTCATGCAGATCCAGCAAATCCCTCTGATGTCAACCTATGTAGTTAGTTCTCAAGAGGAAATGGGACCTCTATTTATCTTCTACAATATGGCCAAAGATTATTCATCATGGCCCTGATAACAACAGAGAAGTGGGGCTCTCTCTGCTTTATGGAGGCCACAAAAAAAATTTATTGTCATTGTGTAACTAATTTACCTCTCTGTTTCCTCCCTTGCTCTCTTCCTTTTACTCTTCTCTCAAGAGTTTGGAAGAGCCTAAAACTATCTTGGATGCATCACCGTAACTTTGAAATAGTATGTATGTGATCCTAATACCCACTGAAGGAATATCAGGAAAACACAAAACACAGGAAAAATGGACAGATTCGCCACATGATAGAGATCTACATAGGGCCGGTTGCGGTGGCTCATGCCTGTAATCCCAGCACTTTGGGAGGCCAAGGTGGGTGGATCCCATGAGATCAGGAGCTCGAGACCAACCTGGCCAATATGGTGAAACGTTGTCTCTACTAAAAATACAAAAATTAGCCAGGCATGGTGGCTTATACCATAATCCCAGCTACTTGGGAGGCTGAGACAGGAGAATCACTTGAACCCGGGAGGCAGAGGTTTCAATGAGCTGAGATCTGCAACAAGAGCAAAAGTCCATCTGGAAAAAAAAAAAAAATCTACATAGATGAATGTCACTTTAGAACCAGAAAGACAGCTTTTTCATTACAAATAAAAGCTTATAGAAGTCCTATAAAATAACACAGGGAATATATTTCATTTATTTTAAAGCTTGCCTGTACTATTGTGTTTAATCTATATAGCACATGAATCTAGAAAAATATTTCGTGGCCGGGTGTGGTGGCTCATGCCTGTAATCCCAGCACTTTGGGATTCCAAGGTGGGTGGTTAGCTAAACCCAAGAGTTTGTGAGACCAACCCAGGGAACATGGATAAACCCCTTCTCTTAAAAAAAAAAAAGAATTAGCCAGGCCTAGTGGGTCATGCCTGTAGTCCCAGCTACTCAGGAGGCTGGGGTAGGAGGATCACTTGAGCCCAGGAGGTCAAGGCTGCAGTGAGCTGAGATCACACCACTGCACTCCAGCCTTGGTAAAAATAAAAATATTTTGTGCATTTTTGCAGATAATGATACTGTGACATAGTTTTCTAAATGGTTCATTCTGGTAATAAACAGCAGAATTGGACTTCAAACTCAAGTCTAACCCCGAACCTCCAAGTTACATAAATAGAAGTGATCTGCTTGATCCCTACTCATTGCTCACCAAGTATGGCTACAGTGTGGGCTTCATGGAACCCCTGGGGATTTCTAAATAACTTTTGAAAATTAATGATACAAACTCATATTTTGACAATTGATATAAGAGTTAGAGCTCATTCCACCATGCCTCATGAATTAAGTTTTAGGTTAATGAATCTATATATACTAGCATCAATGGGTCAAAAAATTGCACAGAAGGCTCATGGGAAAATCTATCAAGTGACTGCCATTTCCCATATTATTTATAACAACAAAGATGGAAGTCTTTCCCGTAGTCAAAAGAAAGCTATTGCATTATGTGATGTGTCATCATTTAAAATAAGCAGTAGTGTGTTGTAACATTAAGTGCCCTATTCCCTGTAAAACATTTTTTCATGTAACACCAGCTAGGCCAATGTGTAGATCCAGCAATTGCTATATTATTTACATGGGCTTCATCAAAGCTAGGGGGTGAAATAATAAATACTGTCCTCAAGAAGATATTGAGCGTGCAGGTATAATTTAATTCTTTCATTATGAATCCTAATTTTTCCCTCATAATCTCGACTATCTGCTGAACAACCATCCCTTCTTCCAAAAACCTAACCAAACACCTCCTCCCAAGATCTTTTCTTAAGATAGAGACATCAGTACAGGCTCAGCCAGAGAGGCAGCATTTTATATACACACACACCGAAACACACATATATATGTATATACATACACAGAAATATATGATACAAATTAGTACATACGTGTGTGTGTGTGTGTGTGTGTGTATTCTGACAGGTGCATAACCTTGATTTTATATATACAAAATAAATGTACATATAAAATTTATACATAGTATATATATACACACACATATGAGCACACATACATAAAAGAGAGAGACAGAGACACACACACACACACACACAGATATTATAGCAAGAAATTTGCTTACAGAACAATTGTGAGCATCTGAAATCCACAGAGAATGCCATCTGGAGAAGGGAATACCTGTGCAGACTGAAACTCATGGCCATGTGTATGAGCTACTGTCCACAGGCAGAATGTTTTCTTCTTGGAAAAACTTGAGCCTTGCTTTTAAGGTATATAACTGATTGAATGAAGCCCACCTAGAGTATACAGGATAATCTCACTTACTTAAAGTCAATTGATTAGGGGTTTTAATTATACCAGCAGCAACACCTAGATTAGTGTTTGATTAAATAACTGGAGACTGTAGCTCAGCCAAGTTGACACACACAAAAATAAAAATCCCAAAGGAGCTCTAGACAACGTATGGTTCAGTCACTTATTACTGTCTACTCTATTTACATTTTCCTTTTCTATTTGCCTGATCACAGTCAGGGCTTGGCTATTGCAATGCTTAAGGTGTTAGGAGCTCCAATTGTCAAAGCAACAAAAACGAGTGTACGCTGAACAACTTCAGCTGGAACTTTTCTTCCATTTGTTTAAATGCCAGCTCTACTTCTTGTAATGGGAGACATTCTCTATTTCAAGTTACTCCGTATTGTATGGCTGCTGCATAATAACCCGTATATTTTTGTTAACTTTGTTATATTTATTATATTTATATTGCCTTTAAATTTTCACTTTCTCTTATACAGCAAGGTCCCTACCTGCTTAGAATTATGCAGCTGACAATAGGTAAAATATAGACATGAAAAGTCATCAGGTTGAAATGAAGAAGGAGATGAAAGTATACCTAAGGAAATCAAAAGGTCAATAGTAGAATGAAGATCTATGTGGAAGATAGTCACAAACAAGTCTCATTCATTAAACACGGAATCAGAATGCACAGAAAACACTCAGAGAACTCATAAAGGACAAAACTTGAAGAACCAACATATAAAAATATGCCATGGGTTTAAACAATATAAAGAAAAACATCTGAGAAAAAGCAATAGTCAAAGATTTAATGGATTTATTGTTATCTAAGTAAAAGGGAGATTGGTATATGAAGGTTGTTAAGATTTATCATCTGCCAAAAAATTAATAAAGAGGTATATGCCTAGATTCTTTAAAAACAAATGTTAAGTGGCAAAGAAAAAATCCTATAAACAGCCAGGCATCAAAAATAGGTACTATGTAAGAAAACAAAATTAGGCAAGTTTCTCAAATGTTTATACATAATTAAACTTTTAAAAAATCAAGGCAAGCAATATCTATAGATTTTGACCAAAATAAATTGGAAATGAAATTGTATACACCTTTGATGCCATTTTCTATGAACGCATGGAAAATAATACTCTTGATAAAATACCATCAACGTTTCTTATTAAAATAATAATTAGAGTCGTCTAGTGGACTATGGCAGAGACAAACCAGAGTGCAGAATCTCTCTTCTATAAAACTAATAAAATTACAAAAAAGGATAAATTTGCAAAAATGGACACCAGAAGGAATGGAGCCAAAGGAGGGTTAGAATCCAATGACACATTTCTGTAGACAGACTTGACTGAGTAACTGATACTGGGCTTTCTCTCAGCCTGGACAAAATATACGAAGTCACAACTTTCCTGTGGAGCAGGACAGTGATTCTAGGGAGAAGGAAACTGTGTGAGGTGCATCTCCCATTTGGCTTGGCTTTGTGGCTGGGGTGCTGTCCTGACTGCAGCAGAGGATGGCAGAGCCTATCAAGGTCATAGCACCCTCCCTGAACTGAGGAGGCATTTATGTGGGTGCAGAGTTTCGGCTGTCAGCAAAGTTAGGATGTCTGAGGCAGGACCCTTGAGAGAGGGTACCCCACAAAAGAGGGGTGACAGTGTTCTCACTGTAGATTTCCCATTGGTGCCCGAAGACATGCACATGGTGAGATTCTGTGAGGCCAGGGATGATCGACTGCAGCAGGCCTGGGAGCTAACTGGAGACACTAGAGGCCACGTGATGCTGAATGCCACTGCAGTTCTGGTGCAGCCATGTGGAGTGGAAAGACATCACAGGGCACCGTGGGCCTTTCTGTAGAGACCAGATAAAGGCCACAGTGTAAGAATAGGACTGCATTCATTGGTTCAGATTGTTAAAAAAAAAAATCACGTACTTGGAGATTTAAACCACTGACATTTATATCTCACAGTTCTGAAGGCTAGGAAGTCCAAGATCAATTTCACTTTTGTGCGTGTGTGTGTGAAACAGAGTGTTTCTCTTGTCACCCAGCTCACCCAGGCTGTAGTGCAGTGATGCAATCCCAGGCTCAAGCGATCCTCCCACCTCAGCCGTACAAGTAGCTGAGGATATAGGCGCTTGCCACCACGCCCAGCAAATTTGTGTGTTTTTTTGTATAGATGGGTTTTTACCATGTTGTCCAAGCTGGTCTTGAACTTCTGAGCTCAAGTGAACCATCTGCCTCGGCCTCCCAAAGCGCTGGGATTACAGGCATGAGCCACTGTGCCCAGCACCCTTCTTGCCTTTCTATTTTGACTTCTTTTATTGTTCTCACTTGCCTAATTGCTCTGACAAGGGTTTTTTAGTACTGTGTTGAATAGAAGTGGTAAGAGTTGATATCCTTGTCTTATTTATCATCTTAGAGGAAAAGCTTCCAGCTTTTCAGCATTGCATATAATGTTAGTTGTAAGCTTGTTATTTACGGCCTTTATTGCATTGCAGTACATTTCTTCTACACCTGATTTGATGACAGTTTTTTTTTCATAAAAGGATGTTGGATTTTTGCCAAATGCTTCTTCTGCATCTAATGAGATGCAGTTTTGTCTTTCATGCTGTTAATATCGTATATCACATTTTTGTTAATGTGATATATTATATTTTTGTTCAAGAAATTAAAGAAAACATAAATAAATGAAAGGATATGCTATATTCATGGATTAGAAGAATATTGTTATAATTTTCCATACTATTCAAAGCAATCTACAGATTCAATGCAATCCCTATCAAAACTGCATTGTGTCATTTTTCATAGAAATAGCAAAAACAATTCTAAAATTCATATAGAATCACTAAAACTCCCGAGTAGCCAAGGGCATCTTCAGCAAAAAGCACAAAGCTATAGGCATCATACTACATATATTTCAAAAATATAGTAATTAAAATAGTATGTTGTTGGCATAAAAACAGACACAATGACCAATGGAACTCAATAGAGAGTCTAGAAATAAATCCACCAATATGTGGCCAATTGATTTTTGACAAAGGTGGCAAGAAGACACAATGGGAAAAAGCCAGTGTCTTCAATTAAGGGTGCCAGAAAAACTGGTATTCACCTACAGAAGAATAAAATTGAACCCTTTTCTCATACAGTATATAAAATTCAACTCAAAATGAATCAAATACTTAAATGTAAGATCGAAAACTCAAATGCAACTAGAAGAAAACACAGGGGGAAAACTACATGACATTTGGCAAGGCAATTTTTTTGCAGGGAGGGCGTTTATTCTAAAACTGGAGGCAACAAAAAGCAAAAATAGAAAAACTGGATTACATAAAGGTAAAATGCTTCTGCATAGTAAAGGAAACAATGAACAGAGTCAAGTGACAACCCACAGATTGGAAGAAAATATTTGCTACCACATATCTGAGATGTGGCAAAGGTCTAAAATATATAAAAAACTCAAATAAACCAATTAATACATGGCAAAGGACCTGAATAGACATTTCTCCAAAGAAGACATATGAATGTCCAACAGAATATACAAAAAATTGCTCAACATCTGTAACCACCAGGGAAATGCAAATGAAAACCACTACACATGTCAGAATGGCTATGATCAAAAAGCTGAAAGAGGCTGGGCACGGTGTCTCATGCCTGTAATCCCAGCACTTTGTGAGGTTGAGGCAGGTGGATCATCTGAGGTCAGGAGCTCAAGACCAGCCTGACCAACATGGAGAAACCCCATCTCTACTAAAAATACAAAATTAGCCGGGTATGGTGGTGCATGCCTGTAATCCCAGCTACTTGGGAGGCTGAGGCAGGAGAATCGCTTGAACTTGGGAGGCAAAGGTTGTGGTAAGCCAAGATCACACTGTTGGACTCCGGCCTGAGCAACAAGATCAAAATTCTGTCTCAGAAAATAAAAAGATGAAAGACAAATTAGTGAGGATGTGGAGAAAGGGGAACCCTGGTACAATCTTGGTGGGGATGTAAATTAGTACAGCTATTGTGGAAAACTGACTGTAAGGAGGTTCCTTAAGAAACTAAAAATATAACTACCATATGATACAGCAATCTACCTGTGGGTATATATCCAAGGGATTTGAAACCAATATATCAAAGAGATATCTGCATTCCCACATTCATTACAGCATTGCAGCACTATTCACAGTAGCCAAGATATGGAATTAACCTAAGTGTTCATCCACAGATGAATGGATAAAGAGCATTTGGTATATTAAAAATGGAATACTCTTCAGGCTTAAAAAAGGAAATCCTGTGATTTATGATAACGTGGATAAACCTGAAGGACATTATGTTAAGTGAAACATGCCAGGAACTGAAAGATAAATACCACATATTTTCACTTTTATGTGTAATCTAAAACAATGAAAACCATAGAAGCAGAGAGTAGAATGAAGGTTACCAGAGTGTGGGGAGTCGGGGGTATGAAGAGATATTGTCAAAGGGTGCAAAGTTTTAGTTAGAAAGGAGAAATAACTTTTCTGAGTTGTACTGCCCACTGTGGTGAGTATAGTTAATAATTGCATATTGTATCTTTTAAAATGGTAAGTATATGAGATGGCAGAATGTTAGTTAGCTTGACTTCATCATTTCACATTGTATACATATATTGTAACATCACTTTCTATCCCATAAATATATGAGATACTTTGTCAATTTGTGATGAAAAATAAAAAGCTGTGAGCTTAAAAAAAGTGTGAGAATTTAGCATTTAATACACAGAGGGAAGAAAAAGTAAGACAAGAACAAGGGGAAGGGGGAAGTTCTGTAAAATGGTAGAAGTCCTTTAATTCCTCTCTATAGGAAGATGGTAGAAGCATCAATGAGTTTTATACTAAGTGGCAATGAAGCATATTCAAAGATAGATTGTTATCAAAGAATGGTATGCATGATTTCATGATTTCAGGGATGATGAGAGGCAGTGCTTTGCTTTAGGAGAGAGTATCGGAAATAAAGTAGGAGAGAGCTTCTCTAGAATCGCTGGATGGGAGTAGAAATGGTTGATGAAAGTGAAAAGCAAGCAAAAAGCCTAGCTGTTGAAGTCTCCCTCTGTGATAGCTATACACCAGTGAAAACAAATATGACAACTCAAGGTTTTCAGTGAGGCAGTATGTAGATGATCAAGCTGGACAGGTAGAGAGGCCTTGAGCCTTAAAGGAGTCAAGATTTGTATAGAAATACTAGAGAGTAATTCCTGGGATGCCACAGTCTCACTGGATATTAAGATTCTGAGTCCGTGGAAGAAAAGCCAGCTTCCACTAGAGTAGGCTCTGGAGAAGTGGACAGGGAGAAGAGAGCTGGGCGTCAGGTCAGGGAATGTAACCAACATCCAGTGAGGTGGAAGAGCTGGGAGGTCAGTTACGAGATGTGTGATGAAACCATCTGGGGATAACAAAGTGGAGGCTCTGTATGTTGTTTATGACCTCTGCTTCCCCAGTGGAAATGACTGCCTGGGAAAGAAGGATTGACCTTGGTGAAGTCTTCCCTTTTTCACACTGACTGAGAGGATTAATAATCTGAGTCATAGTCAGAGTTAGCTGACCTCAAGATAATACATGTAGATCAGTGAACCTCAAAGGGTGATTGCCAGGACAGTGGCATTGGATCAACTGTGAATTTGTTAGAGATACAAATTTAGGGGCCCCGCCCCATATCTACTAAATCAGAAGTTCTAGGATTGGAGCCCAGGTGTTTTAATAAGCCTTTCAGGTGATTCTGATATATATGCAAGTTTGAGAGTCACTGGCCTCTACAATCCCAGGGTGACTGGCGAGGAGGACGCTGAGATCTCTCGATTTATTTGTGGTTGTGAAGGAAACTTGAGGGATACGCTAGGAGATGGCAGCTGTTGGCAGCAAGTAAAGGGATAAGACAGTGGATTCCCTTATGATCTTCAAGCATAAGATATTAAAATATATTTTAAACTATCACCTATGTTAAAACATTTACTGATATCTACAATTTTGTTCAGCGGCATATCTGCACACTCACCTAATTAAAATGTTACTGTTGCAGACTGAAGGGCTGATAGCAGTGGCAAACAAAACACTTCAGGTTGACACAGAACATTCATTTGTTCAAAACATGTTTTAGTATATACTACATATCTGATATTATAGGTACTATGCACTGGAAATTTAACGGTACGTCAATAATAAAAGAAAACTTACATTCTAAAGGAGAAAACAAATATACACTAATTATTACACTTCAGTCTCAGGATTAACTTCCACTTTGCGAAAGAGAATGTAGTGTATGTAATAAGAAAAGAACAATGTGAGATAACCAGCGGAGTCCCGTTTTTATACGGTAGTCACCATCGAGTTGCATTTTTAATGAGCAAAAAGTTTCCCAAGTGAAAAAGTTGAAGAAAATTAGGTAAAACTGCATGATCAAAGCCAAAGAGACAGTATAAGATATGCAATATGGGCTGGAGAGTAGGATGTGCATGTTTAAAGTAAGTTTAAAAAAGTAAATTGGGCCAGCATGTGTGTCTAACACGCATGCTTTATTTAGAATCACTGAAACCATCTTTTTGGGAAAACTTCTGGATACTTTAGTTGCATTTTCTACAAACAAGGATATTCCCCTGCAAATGCCACCAGAAAAACCAGGAAATTAAGATTCATACATTACTACCAACCAATCCTTGAACCCCATTTAAATTTTGCCAATGCCCTTTAGAGCAAAAGGACGATGTCCAGCATCGCCTGCTGCACTGAGTTACCATTTCCTTTCCAGCTCCTTCAGTCTGGTTCCCTAGACTCTCCTTCTTTACCTTGACTTGAACACTTCTGAAGGGCACAGGGCCATTGCCACACAGAATGCTCCTCAGTTGGTTCTTCCTGGCATCTCTTTATGATTATGGTCCAGTGCTGCATCTTTGATAAGAATTTTACCGAAGTTATTAATATTAGGTTGGTGCAGAAGTAATTATGGTTTTTGACATTAAAAGTGATTGCAGGACAGGCGCAGTGGCTCACCCCTGTAATCCCAGCACTTTGGGAGGCCAAGACAGGTGGATCACAAGGTCAAGAGATCGAGACCATCCTGGCAAACATGGTGAAACCCTGTCTCTATTAAAAATAGAAAAATTAGCTGGGTGTGGTGGTGCGTGCCTGTAGTCCCAGTTACTCAGAAGGCTGAGGCAGGAGAATCACTTGAACCCCAGAGGTGGAGGTTGCAGTGAGCTGAGATCATGCCACTGCATTCCAGCCTGGCAACAGAGCAAGACTCCGTCTCAAAAAAAAAAAAAAAAAAAAAACAGTGATGGCAAAACTGTAATTACATTTGCACCCACCTAATATGTGGGTTCTTCTCATTCCATCTTATCCAGCAGCTCATGAGGTTTTGATTTGTCCCCAAACTCTTGATGTTAATGTCGATCCCTTTATTAAGGTGGGATCTGCTAGGCTTTGTCACTGTAAAGTTACTCTTTGACTTCTATGCAATCAGTAATTATTTCGTAGGGAGGCATGTTTGTAGATGTGTATTTCCTATTCCTTGTTGAATTTTAACTCATTTCTGGAGTCCTATTTTATGCAGTCTTATTCAGTGAGTTATAATGCATTATTAGTATTAATTTAGATACCCAAATTGTCCTATAGTTGACCAGTGGGAGCCCCTTCCCACGGGTCCCTGTGCCCTTTTATGCCTTACTACCAAACAAGATATATTGAGACCATCTTACAATTTCCCTGCCCCATCCTTGGAATCAACCTGGTTCCTCTTAGAAGAGAATGTTATTTATTAACCAAGACCTGAGTACTAGGTCTTCTCATTGCTGCTGGGGTGTCTCTTCCCCCAGGTCTTTTCAGTGGACAGATATAGGGAGCATATGTGTGACTATATCTGTGTACATACATACATACATACCACACATGCACACACACATACTCACACACATTTCCATCTGTTCTTTATCTACACATATATATTGAGTTCATACCAACCTCTCTAACTCCAATTCAGTAACACAGGGCTTATTTTTCTACCCTGTGTCTATTTGCAGTTCTCTCCTCTGACATTAATAAACATGATTCCCATTCCCTTACTTACACACTCAATCCGTCTATAAGTATCAATTTTTTTTGCCACCATCAAGCTTGCCCCCACCAACCCCACCAGCATCCTCCTATGTCCTCCTCTGGCTCCCACACCCTGCATGGTCCACCCTCATTCCTACTGAACTTGAAAGTCCTCCTCACCCTGCCTGGGCTCAGATATCACTAGGGAAAGAAGACTCCATCTCCCTCTTGGGTTTGAATGCTGCGGTGCACAGCCTTCCACAGAGTGGCCTTTCTCACCTTGTTCCAACCCTTGTGTAGGACTGCCTCACACACCAGCCCTGCACAGATAGCCTTCTCACTTAGCTTGGGCTCCCACACCTCACCCTGGCCCACCTCCTTTTCACTCCTTGTGTGGTCACCTGCCTTGTCCCACTGTGCTCTATCATCTACAACCAGCTGCCCTACAGAGTCAGCACTGTCCTCACCTGCAAGCCTTCAACACCCCTGTGGGGCCCTGGGGCCCTCTCACATTCACTCTTCACAGCGCTCTCCTCCCCCAAGGGATCCCCACCTTGCCTGGTTCCACCCAATGGGTTTGGAGTTGATTTTCAAGAAGGGAACTGACATGGTTTGGCTGTGTCCACACACAGATATCATCCTGAATTATAGCTCCCATAATCCCCACATGTTGTGGGAAGGACCTGGTGGGAGATAATGGAATCATGGGGGCAGTTTTCCCCATACTGTTCTCATGGTAGTGAATACGTCTCATGAGATCTGATGGTTTGATAAGGGGTTCCCCTTTTCGCTTTGTTCTCATTCACTCTTGTCACCATGTAAGACGTGCCTTTCACCTTCCGCCATGATTGTGAGGCCTCCCCAGCTGTGCTGAACTGTGAGTCCATAAAACCTCTCTTTCTTTATAAATTACCCAGTCTTGGGTATATCTTCATCAGCAATGTAAAAACAGACTAATACAGAAACAGTGGGCAAATGGGAAGGTGAAGGAGAAGATAAAAAGGAAGAGAAAAAGCTGTCAGTATTTTTAAATGGAGCAAAGCATATACTGGATTTGAGTTTTAGAGAAATGCATTTGGAAGCAATAAGGGGGCCTGGCTGAGAAGCCATGAGTCTGGCGGGGTCAGTAGTGAGAATTTCTCATTACTATAATACACCAGATGCTGCATTGCTGATAGATGTCTGCTAGGTGACAGTACAGGACGATTTTTTAAAAGAGGGAAAAAAATCCGTTTTAAACCTTGAAAAAAATGATGATTAAGTAATCTGTAGGTAAAGGTAATGAAGGGATCGACGCTGATATGGAATTTTAGCTCCAGTTTGGGATTTGGCAGAGGTGATATTTAAATATTTGGGGATCTTCTTCCTCTAAAGAATCCTTTCTCTGGCCTCTCCCCAGGGCTTAGTATGGTTTCTAACCTTCCTAACACCATTCTTTTAGGTCCATACTCAGTTTTAGACTCACATCGTCATGCGCGCCTCTCAAATTTTAGTGCTTTCTTTTAAAGGTCTCATAAAAGAACTCTCCAAACAGTAAATATTCCCCAAATATCTATCTTTGCAAATGATGTAAGCTTATAGAGCTAGCCAAATATTTCATTTTGTTCCTAGGAACCTTATCTTTTGTCATATTTATTCTTCAATATCAAATTAAATGTTAAAACATATATTGTAACAATCTTAATAAAACACATGGCTGTCTGACTTTTAGTCAGATACGAAATATGAATCTCCAACAGATCACAATAGCATTAGAAAACAAGGAATGTAACACCACTAGTTATTTAAATTGCAGCAGTCAGAAACCATGAACTTGAATGTTATTCAAGCTACTTAACTAAGCATTTCTCTGTGAGAAAATGGCTTTTATCCAATTAAAAAATGGCTGGAGTAAACATCAAAGAATAACATACAAAACAAAAAATAGACACTGTTTTGTAATCAAAGTTTTGAAACACACAAAGAAGGGCAACCTTGCTCAATTTCTGGAAGCTGAAGACTGTATCACCCATTTCTTTTTCAGTTTTTGTTCCTGCTCCAATATCCATACGTTATTATCAGCACAGGCACAGCAAAAGCCTCTCCGTCATGGACGGCTCCTCCTAACTGGAAGTGATAAGACACGCTCAATTCCTTCCCCAGTGATGGTACTGTGAAAAAAAAATCTGTTAATACATTTTGGATGGGGTTATCTATAGAAAGCTTGGGAAAAAGAAATTGAGTATTTGGAACGTTTGGGGTTGTAACTTTGGCCTGAAATAGTATGGTCATCTTTTAAAATTACTTCATTACACTTTATCCTAATTTCAATTTTCTCCTATTTAATTTTGGTTTCCTAAGTCCAAGTGCAGTACCGAACATACATGAAGGGCTTATTAAGTTTTTGCTACTTAAACAAATTTGGCATTGCTTTTGCCTTTTCCATAGTCATCACAAAGGCAGTATATAAAAATTCTGACAATAAGAGAGAAGGTTCTGGTATGTCTGGTGTGCTGAGCAACTATAATGGAGTTGTTTATTCATTTAGAGAACCTATTGTGGGTCTGCCATTGTCAAAGCACTGGGCATAAGTCTGGAAGAGAATAAAATGGTAATTAAGGGCTGTATCTTAAAAGAGCATTTAATATTAGAGCAGTGCTAAGATATGGAAATATTTAACTACAATCAACTTGTGCATTAGAACTATATACATGTTAGAAATCTCTGTTAGGTTGTAGAGAAGGAAGAGAGACATCATTGTAAGCTCAGTTGGATTTTGGCTATATTAAGCAAAGTTAAGATATTTAGATTACAGTACAACTGGATTTCTGCTTGTACAAATTATTAGAATCTTTCCTAAAGCTTCTACCTATAACAAAAAGAGTGACATAAGACCAGACCCAACAGGGTGCTTGAGGGTAAACGAGAGATATGGAAACTGATACCATCGCTGGAGAACTACCACCATAAAGACTAATGGAGAATCCGAATCCAATCATACAGACTCACAAAATGCCAAGAAGTCTGAATGTTTATGTCCCGCAAAATTCATATGCGATAACTCTAATCCTCCAAAGTGATGATATTAGGAGATGGGGCCTTTAGGAGGTGATTAGGTAATAAGGGCAGTCCTCATCATGGGATTAGTACCCTTATAAAAGGGGTTCATCCCAGGAGACAGAGCTTGCAGTGAGCTGAGATTGTGCCACTGCGCTCCAGCACTCCAGCCTGAGCAACAGAGTGAGAATCCGTCTCAAAAAAAAAAAAGGTTGGGGGTTCATGAGAGACCCCTCACCCCTTCCATCATGTGAAGATACAATGAAAGGTTGGCAGTCTACAACTCAAAAGAGGGCCATCACTAGATCCTGATGGTGCTGAACCCTAATCTCAGACTGCCAGCCTCCAGAACATTGAGAAATCAATCTCTATAGTTTATGAGCCACCCAGTCTATAGTATTTTTTAATAACATCCCTAATGGTCTAAGAAAAGAATATTACATTACCTAAATTCTAGCAGTCTGGATAGGTAAAGCTGTAGTTGCCAATACTAAAAAGTGGAATTTTCTGTTAGATTCCTTTTTTAATTAACAAATGTATGTGTCACTTTTAGCAAACTTTCTTTTAGGTAAATCCTTGGTTCTGCCCTTAGATTCTTTCCCTAAAGAGCCTAATCTGCCACTTAGTTATTGATTTCTTGCTGGCAGAGCTTCAAACGAGATGCATGTACATTTCTGACCCATGCCCATATGACCATTTCCTTGTTTAGCATCTATTATTCAGTAATTTGTCTTGGTAATCTCACTTGATTTTTCTCCTGGATAATTTTTCTCCTTAATTAATCCAATTCTATTTCTCAGTTAAATTCTTCTGAGAGAATATATTGCTTTGTAATTGACCTCTCAACTAGATAAAAGGATACTTAAATATATTGGACATTGGCTTTTTGCAACAAGGGTTATTCAGTCTCTTATAACTAGGGCAATGGGTGGAATACCCTACATTCTCTTGTTTCCCCTACAACCTCAAACACAGAAGGAAGACAAATGTCAGACAAATGTCTGAGATAACAAATGCATCATGGTAAGTTTCTGAATACCTGGAATGCTATCCTGTTCCTCACTCGATATCTGCCATTTACAACTTATACCATGAATGTACTTGGAATACGTTGCAAATACATGTAATAGATGACACAGTCCTTTAAAGGTCCATTTTCCCAGAAACAGTAAAATGAAAAAAAAAAAATGCTTGTCAAAAGAATTTCAAATATCTGTGAAGATAAATGTAAAGTGTCTGGGCAAAGAGGAACTAGTCTTAGAAGCCCTGCATTAGAAAAAAGAAAGCTACCAACTTTTCAGACTAACCATTAATGTGTGTGTGTGTGTGTGTGTGTGTGTGTGTATATACTTATATATATTTTTCCAAAGTATTGTTTTATGTATTTTTACACTACACAGAGTAACTTCTCATTTTAAAATAAAAAAGATGATGATGTATATGAGCTTTGTAATAGCATATCTGTATTAAATTTAGATGCTATGTTTTAGCTTTGACTTCGGAAAATAGTAAAATATTATAGTCCTTAATATGTGCTATTAGTGTCCTTGCATTCACAAAACAATGTCAATGGGTTTCGTTGCAAGTATAAGAGATATACATACCTCTTAAATTATGTGACTGCCGAGTACTGACAGTGAGAGGTTATAATACAGAATGTATTTTTCTCATAAAAAGACAGAATAGCTGGCTATGGGTTGATCTAAGTAAAGCTATTTCAAATGCCTTACATCTGCATTCAGTTTGATAAAGCTCATCTTAAAGAATTCCAAGTATGTTACATTAAAAAGCCCATTTGTATTTGGGATTTTAAAAAGGCATAGAAAATCACATTAATCTGTGAAATTCTGACAAAAATGTAGAAATCACAACAAGATCCTTTTGTTTACAAAAAGAAACAGTGAGAAAGGGCCAGTGTAACACTAGATACGAACACCAGCATCATGAACACCAGGGACATGAACACCAGCATCATGAACACCAGGGACATGAACACCAGGGTCATGAAAACCAGGGACATGAACACCAGGGACATGAACACCAGGGACATGAACACCAGCATCATGAACACCAGGGACATGAACACCAGCATCAGGGACATGAACACCAGGGACATGAACACCAGGGTCATGAACACCAGGGACATGAACACCAGCATCATGAACACCGGGACATGAACACCAGGGACATGAACACCAGACCAGGGTCATGAACACCAGGGACATGAACAGCACATGAACACCAGGGACATGAACACCAGCATCATGAACACCAGGGACATGAACACGGGACATGAACACCAGGGACATGAACACGGGACATGAACACCAGGGTCATGAAACCAGGGACATGAACACCAGGGACATGAACACCAGCGTCATGAACACCAGGGACATGAACACCAGGGACATGAACACCAGCGTCATGAACACCAGGGACATGAAACCAAGGCATGAACACCAGGGACATGAACACCAGGGACATGAACACCAGGGACATGAACACCAGGGACAACACCAGGGCATGAACACCAGCGTTATGAACACCAGGGACATGAACACCAGGTCATGAACAACAGGGACATGAACACCAGGACATGAACACCAGGGACATGAACACCAGAAACACATGAACACAGGACATGAACACAGGAGAACAAAATGAACACCAGGGACATGAACACCAGGTCATGAACACCAGGGACAGAACAAAAAACAGGAAAAAACATGAACACAGGGACATGAACACCAGGGACATGAACACCAGGCATGAACACCAGGGTCATGAACACCAGGACATGAACAACATGAACACCAGGGACATGAACACAGGGACATGAACACCAGGGTCATGAACACCAGGGACATGAACACCAGGTCATGAACACCAGGGACATGAACACCGGGACATGAACACCAGCGTTATGAACACCAGGACATGAACACAGGACATGAACACCAGGGTCATGAACACCAGGTCATGAAACAGGGACATGAAACAGGACATGAACACCAGCGTTATGAACACCAGGGACATGAACACCAGTGTCATGAACAACAGGGACATGAACACCAGGGTCGTGAACACCAGGTATCATGAGAGACCTAGGAGGGATTTTTACCATATATATTTGACTTTCTTTTATTTCTTAGTGCTAAGACCCCCCAGAAGCTTCCTTTGGTTATTAAAAAATATTCTATGCCTACCTAGTATTTTATATTCTGAATAATATACTAGAAAAATGTAACTTATTGCTTAAAAACACAGATTCTGAAGGCAGATATGAGTTAGAATTGAGACTTGCCCGCTTTCTGTAGAACCTTGATCAAGTTACTGTGCATCCGTTAGTAAGTTGTTTAATTTTTCAGAGGATATTTTCTCAGCCATCATTGTGAAAAATGACAGTATCTTTCTCTCTAATTACTATAAGGATTAAAATCGGTTAACAGAATGTCTACTCCTGGCTACGCTGTAGAATTTTGTAAAACAACAATCCCCTTAAGAACTACTTGAAAAGCCAGATGAAAGACAATAATTCTCTATGTAAAGTCATCAGAAATCTGTGTAAGTAATGAGGACTACAGGGATGGTCTTATTCTGTTCTGGCTGCTATAACAAAATACTAAAAACTGGGTAACTTATGAGCAATAGAAGTTTATTTCTCACAGTTCTGGGGGCTAGGAAGTACAAGATCACAGCAGATTCAGTGTCTGGTGAGGGCTCGCTTCTTGGTTCATAGACAGTGCCTCCTAGCTGTGTTCTCATGTGGATGGGGGAGGGTGTCTCTCTGGGGCCTCTTCTTTATGGGCACTAATTCTATTTATGAGGGCTCTATCCCCATGACCTAATCACCTCCCAAAGTCCCCACTTCCTAGTACCATCATATTGCAGGTGAGGATTTCAACATATGAATTTAGGGAAGACCCAGGCATTTTGACCACAGCAAGTGGGCAAAGCTATGGAGCAGAGAGAACCTCTTTATTAGTTCATTCTTGCATTGCTATAAAGCAATACATGAGACTGGGTAATTTATAAAGAAAAGAGGTTTAGTTGGCTCACAGTTCTGCAGGCTGTATAGGAAGCATAGTGGCTTCTGCCTCTAGGGAGGCCTCAGGAAACTTACAATCATTGCTGAAGGCAAAGAGAAAGCAGGCAAGAGGTGTGGGGTGGGTAGGTGCTATACATTTTTGAGCAACCAGATCTTGTGAGAACTCACTCACTATACAGTACCAAGGGGG
Organism: Nomascus leucogenys; assembly: GCF_006542625.1. Classification (NCBI taxonomy): domain Eukaryota; kingdom Metazoa; phylum Chordata; class Mammalia; order Primates; family Hylobatidae; genus Nomascus; species Nomascus leucogenys. The sequence goes on from NC_044389.1 coordinate 105,019,909, forward strand.
TGTAGTTCTCATTCATGAGAAATCCACCCCCATGATCCAATCTCCTCTCACCAGGCCTCTTCCCCAACACTGGGGATTACAATTCCACATGAGATTTGGGTGGGGACTCAGAGCCAAACCATATCAACCTCTGAAAAGCAAGCCAAGGGTATACAGCTGATTTTCTCTGGGAAGCACTTCGTGATTCTTGATGTGGACTACCAACTGGAAATCTAGGCTTGGCCAAGGAACATGGTGGATGATAAGTTAGTAAAACCAGATGAACTTTTGGCTGACACTTGAAAATACCAACACACAGACAGTTTCTTTCTCATTTTCAGAAAACTAAATTTATGTTGAATGGGAGCTTAAGAACTGTGGAGGGCTGTGCCTTATAAACAGGTTTGAACTAGAGGAAACAGCTTTATAAAACTGCAATCTAATCTCAACACAGCCCATTCCTTCACTTAAAAAAATGTACCTAGTCCTCTTCTGTCTTCTCTGGTAAAGACAGACTCCTTTCTGGTGAAATACAACATTACCATGAGCCTCTCTATTTCCTCTTACATAATGTGCAATATTTAACAGCTATAAGGAATTCCAAATGTTCCGGTTATTTATTGGTATTTAGCAAACTACAGCAGACCTTAGTGGTTTAAAATCATTTAAGAATCATGTATTGTTTCTATTATCTGCAGTATGAGCAATGTAACCACGCAGCTTCAGCTTGGGCAGATGAACTTAGGCTGGAGGGGGTGCATTAAAGGTGACTCTCATACGTATACCAAATAGTGCTGGCTGTTGCTTATGAACTCAATGGTAGTAGTTTGATGGGAGTCTTTGTTTCTCTACACATGGGCTTCTCCAGGGGCTGCTTGGGATTCCTCACAAAATACTGCTAGCTTACAAGTGTTAGAAGAGATTGAGGAAGCTGAAATATTTCTTATGACCTAATCTTGAAAGTCCAGAATATCACTTTCACCACCTTCTGTTGGTCAAGCAAATAACTAGGGCCAGTCTGAATTCAGGGACAAAGGAATCAGACTTCCTTGGTCAGTGGGACAAATAGGAAAGCATCTATGATATCTTTAATCTATGACGTTAAGAAAGAATATCATAGGGCTTAAAACCAAGGGGAGAAAACAAAGAATGGGAAAAAGCTAATAGGTGATACAGATATTGAACTAATAAGAATTTTAACTATTATTAATACGTTTAAAACAATAGAGGAAAAGAGAAAAATAGAACAAATGATTAGACTTGCCCAAGAGAATCTAAATATTTTTTAAAAATCAAATGGAAATCCTAGACCTCAAAAGTACAAAATCAGAAATTAAGGAAGTAATGGACAGATTTAACTGCGTAGAACACACACCAGAACCCAAAACTGGGAAACAGAAAAACAGGTTATAGGAGATATTCAAACTAAGTGCATAGTGAACTGTGAATGAAGAATGGAGAACCACCCTTAGGCACATTTTAGTAAAACTTATGAGAACAAAGACTAAAATAAAATCTTAAAAATAGCCGGAGGGATGAAAAAGTTACCTTAAATAGAACAATTCCTGACTTTCCAAGAAAAATTATGGGAATCCAGAAGACAGTGGATATATATATCTTTTACATAGTGAAATAAAATAACTGAAAATTCTTTTTCAAACATTGACACAAAAGAAAAATAGTCTTCAAAAATAAAGGTAAAATAAAGAGGTTTTAAGGCAAGTAAAAACTCAGAGATGTCATCATTGGTGTGCTTGCACTTGAAGAAATACTAATAGTAGCTATTTGGGCTAAAATATAGAAAATGAACAGTAATAGATAGGACAAATATCCAAGTAAAATATAAGTGAATTTTGACTATACAAAATAATATGCTTAATTTATATGAAATTTAAAATTATGTAAAATTTTCCTGACAAGAGCAATGCAAGAAACTGGAAGAATTAAATGGAGTTAAAGTTTTCTTTTCTTTTCTTTTTTTTTTTTTTTTGAGATGGAGTCTCGCGCTGTCGCCCGGGCTGGAGTGCAGTGGCGCAATCTCGGCTCACTGCAAGCTCCGCCTCCCGGGTTCATGCCATTCTCCTGCCTCAGCCTCTCCGAGTAGCTGGGACTACAGGTGCCCGCCACCATGCCCGGCTAATTTTTTGTATTTTCAGTAGAGAAGGGGTTTCACCGTGGTCTCGATCTCCTGACCTCATGATCCGCCTGCCTCGGCCTCCCAAAGTGCTGGGATTACAAGCGTGAGCCACCGCTCCCGGCCGGAGTTAAAGTTTTCTAAGTTTCTAATATTCATAGGAAAGTGTAAAAAATTTATAATGTAATATATTAAGAACACATGTTGTAATTTCAAGAAAGCACTAATAGAATGGTCCAAAAATATATAATAAACATAGGGAAAATAAAATAATTTTAAAAGTTTCATTAGTCCCCAAACAGCAAGGAAAGAAATTGAAAAGCATTTCTACTGGTTCAAAGTTTTTAAAAATATAGTAAGATGGTACATAAAACTCAACTATGCTGTCATTACATTAAATGAACTAAATTATTCAAGAAAAAGATCAATATTTTTAGACTAGATTGAAAAGCAAAACCAAATTATTTGTTTCTCACAATAAACAAAACGTATACAAAACACAGAAATATTGGAAGTAAAAGGATAGAAATAGATATGCCACGCAAAGCTAACCAAAACAAAGCTGATATGAATTTGCAGTAATACTATAAACATAGTAGATGTTCAGGCCAAAAAAAAAAAAAGAAAAACATACAAGATGTAAAGAAAAATATATAAAGGAATATATTTAACATTTCAACATCAACAGTCACCAAAACATTGTTTCAAAACATATTAAACAAAAGTTTGATGCTTTAAATGGAGAAACAGATGAATTCACAATCAAACAAATCTTCAGATTATGGAGATTTGAATATATCTCCTTCAATAGCTAACAGAACAAAGAGAAAAGTATAAGAAGGAACAGAGAAGATCTAACAAATACAATCTAAAGAGTTTACCTAATTATAAAAGATTAATAGAATTATGAAATATTATCTGTTTATGGAACATTGCACCTAACAATAGAGAATTAACCTATTTTCAACATATTGAGTATTTACTAAAATGGATGATATGCTGGGTCATAAAACAAACTTCAACAAATATTAAAAACACAAAATTCCAGCTGGGCGTGGTGGCTCACACCTGTAATCCCAGCACTGTGGGAGGTCAAGGCAGGTGGATCACAAGGTCAGGAGTTCGAGACCAGCCTGATCAACATGGTGAAAACCCATCTTTACTAAAAATACAAAAATTGGCCGAGCATGGTGGTGCATGCCTGTAATCCCAGCTAGTTGGAAGGCTGAGGCAGGAGAATCGCTTGAACCCAAGAGGCAGAGATTGCAGTGAGCTGAGATGGCGCCACTGCACTCCAGCCTGGGCGACAGAGTGAGAATCCATGTCAAAACAAAACAAAACAAAAACAAAAACAAAACAAAAAAAACCCCCACAAAATTCCAGATTATATTCTCTAGCTCTAGTGGAACTGAGTTGGAAATTATTAACAAAAGAAAGAAGAATGGATAAGTAAATATTAGGATATTCTTAATCTCTAGGAAATTAAGCAATATACTTCTAAATAACTCATGAATTAAGGAAAAAAATAGAAGGGAAATTCAAAAACATTTTTAACTGAATAAGAAAAAATACATTAATACTCAGAAGGGGATTCATAATCTAATATTGTTAGAAAATGAAAGTTTGAAAAATGAATGATCTAAGTTTCTACTGCATAAATGAAGCTAGATACAAGAACAGCAAATTCACAACAATGAAAGTAGAAGAAAGGAAATATAAGGAGAAATTAATGAAATAGAAAATAAATGTATAATAGAGAAAATTAACAAAATCGAAAGTTAGTTGTTGAAAAATATAAACAAAAAATTCTATAGCACTCTCGCAATAATTACCAATGGGGAAGGGGAATGTGGAGATTATTGCTGGCTGGAAAAAGGAGCAAACAATCAAAAATGAAAAACTAGGCATCACTTCATCAGGTATTAAACACATAAAGTTATAAACAACTTCATGTCGATTAATTTGAAACTTTTTATAAATGTTAAAAATTGTCTCAGGAAATACAACTTTCCATACTTGAAAGAGGAAGAAATTGAAAATCTGAACACTATAAAATCTATTAGAGAAATGGAATCTACTACGCAAAAACATTTCCATAATGAGAATCTCAAGAATAACTGACTTCATCTGTCAATAAGGTAAGTCCAGACTTACCCAATTCTTCCCGAGAATGGATGGGTTGGTTTGGGTCCCATAAAAAGCAAATGGTGAGGCAGTATTAGATTTATAAGAACTTTATTTGAAAAACATGTTTGTTAAGGATAGAGGGGGAGGGAACAGAAATAGGCTGGGAGAGCCTTCAGACTGGGATAGGGTCTTATCCCTGTGGAAGGAGAGCAGGAAGAAAGGAGAATTAGGCAAAGATAACTTCAGGACTGCAGAGAAATTCTGAGAAAGTCTTGGCCAGGTGGATGGGGATTCTCTAAGCAAAATTAGAGAAGCCCCACCTCATATAGGAATGGCCTAGCTATAGTACCCTTCCTGTAATCGATCACTTGCTGGAAGTAGATGGGGGATGTTTTTTTGGCACAAATGCATGATAGTTTTAATGGTGTGAAAGCCAAAGATTATCATTCAACTATGCGCCACACAGTGGATTCGCTAAAAGGAAAATTGAAGTGGTATTCCTTCGTGGCTGCTGACATAGAATTTAAGGGAATATTTTTAAATCATTTACAAAGAAAACATAACATATTGATAATAAAAATCAGACAAATGCATTACAAGAAAGGAAAATTAAGGAGCATTCGCTCTCATGAAGAATCAAAATACTAAATAAAAATTAACAAGTAATTTCAGTTATATATAAAACTGGTTATACACCATGACCAAGTTGTTTTGTTTTTTAGAATATAATTTGAAATTACTTTTGCAATTAAATCAATGAACCCATTTAATAGAATCAGTTTATGATCATCTCAATGGATGCAAAAAGATAATTTAATAATATTCGATACCCATTTATGACTAACAGTCTTAGCACACCAGTAACTGGTGATGTCCTTAAGTTCATAAAGCAAATATCAGAGATAATGTTCAATTATACAAAGCTTTATCTCTGCAATCAGAAATAAGACCAAAAAAGTCCACAGTCATGGTTTTATTTCAACATTCAATGATATACTGGAAATTCTAGCCAATGAAATAAGGCAAGACAAAAATAAATAAAAGGTATAACAACTGGAAAAGAATAAATAGAACTATTTGCTGACAACATTGTTGTTTAAGATAGAGAATCCTAAATCACCTACAGAAAAAAACTAGTGGCATTAATAGGAGAACTCAGCACAATCCACCTGCCATCACTCAGCTTGTTATACTAGAACATTTTCCCCTTTTCAGTGGGCATGATACTAAGCTTTGTGCATAGAGGGCTCTGAATGGATCCTGAAGGATGAACAGGCTGTTTTTTTGTGTGTTTTGTTTGTTTGTTTGTTTGTTTGTTTGATCCTTTCTGAATCTAGTGTGATTATTTGGGCAGACATGTGTTGGCCAACAGCACGTGGCCCTCACCCTGTGCAACTTTTCCCAGCATCTGAGAGTGGTTCCTAAGAGGGTTTGATGGAGAGAGGCACAGCCTCTCCCTATAGATGGCTTATTCCCAGTCCCCTTTCAGGTTGCTTTGCAGTCAGTCCTGAGACACTGAACCTCCTCACCCCCAACCAGAGATGCTCCTCCTGGCACAAAGAGAATTTTTTCCATTGAGTCCCACCAGCCAGGCATTGGCCAGGGTATCTTCCTTCAGCACAGCACCTCCTAGAGGATGATCTCCCTTACACTCAGAGGGCGGTGTTGCAATGAGTCTCATTGATGTAGCCCTTTAGTGGACCTTTCAAACATCCAGTGAGACGAGGACATACCTTTAAATGAGGTCTGCATCTCAGCCCTTTTGTGAGGAGTGACTTTCTCAGATCTGTTCTTCGTTTGAGTGCTTTGTCTCAGTCGTCCTAGGCCTACCGTATTCTCCCCATATGTGATATTTCTATATTCTTTTTGGAGTCTCTTCACCATTTAGTAATTATTATTAGCCCATTATTGCAATCCCTATTATGGTTAATAATTCTATTATAGTTAATAATTTATATATATTCCTAGATATATGTGTGTATTTATAAATATATGTGCATATATGTGTGTGTGTATATATATATATATATATACACACACACAGATATACATATATATATATATGTACATAAACTTTTTCTGTGCAAATTATTGTGTGGTTCCTGTCTCCTGATTTCACCCTGGCAGATACAAATAATATGTCAGATCACATATATATTCCTAGATATATGTGTGTATGTATAAATATATGTGCATATATGTGTGTGTATATATATATATATATATATACACACACACAGACATACATATATATATATGTACATAAACTTTTTCTGTTCAAATTATTGTGTGGTTCCTGTCTCCTGATTTCACCCTGGCAGATACAAATAATATGTCAGATCACACACACTTGAGAAAAAAGTAAAAAAGTCTTGAAAAAATTAAAGAATACCTAAAAGAGGGAAATATCTTGGATTTCAAGGTAAATATTTTGCATATATGATTTTTTTCTCAAATCTATCTGTAGATTCAATGCAATCACAGTCAATATCACAGCATAGTTTTTATGGTAACTGACCTACCAATGTCAAAATGTACATGCAAAAACAAAAGACCCAGAAAAATGGGCAAGACAATAGTAAAGAATTAGTAAAGACTGTAGGGCATAATATTAGATGTAAAGACCTTTAATAAAGTATGATTGCTCATTATAATATTGTTGTAAGAGTAGACAACTAGGTTCATGGAATAGGATAGAAAGTCTAGAAAGAGGCCAGGTGCGGTGGGTCACGCCTGTAATCCCAGCACTTTGGGAGGCCAAGGTGGGCAAATCATGAGGTCAGGAGATCGAGACCATCCTGGCTAACATGGTGAAACCCCATCTCTACTAAAAATACAAAAAATTAGCTGGGCGTGGTGGCGGGCGCCTGTAGTCCTAGCTACTCGGGAGGCTGAGGGCAGGAGAATGGCGTGAACTTGGGAGGCGGAGCTTGCAGTGAGCAGAGATTGCACCACTGCACTCCAGCCTGGGGGACAGAGCAAGACTCCATCTCAAAAAAAAAAAAGTCTAGGAAGAAATCTGTACATATAAAGCTAGGTAATTTATGTACAGGTAGTCCTTCAGTAAAGTAGGGAATGTTCTTTTCAATAATTATTGCTGAGGCCATTGACTATCCATATGCAAAAGAATGAGTCTTGATCTCTATCCTGAACCATATACAAAATCAGTTCCAAATGGAATACAGAGTTAAGCATACAGATAAAATATTAAAACTTTTATACAAAAACATAGAAGAACTCCTTCAAGGCCGTGTGGTAGGCAGTATTCTTAAGTTATAATACAAAAGCACATAACCATAATGAAAAAGAAAATAAGTAACCTTAACTATATTCAAATTAAATACCTCTGTCCATCAAAAGATATGATTATACGTGTGAATAGGCAAACCATAGAGCAAGATGAAGGACATACATTTTAATACCTGTATTCAACAAAGACTGGTTTCCAGGATATGTAAAAACTCCTGGGGCCTATCAGCTGTTTTATTAGTAAAACATGTGATATCTGGCTGTCTGAGTGGGGAGGAGATGTATCCTTCGGCTGCCTGGAAACATAGAAGTTGGAAGGTCATGGAGGGCCACAGTGAACCTGACAGCAGGAGGTCTGCAGAGCCAAACCAGAGTGATCTCAATGGGACAGTGGTCTCCAGACTGTTGAACAGAAAAGGAGCTTAACTCAATCCCTACTGAGCTGTCTGTGCAGCAGGAGGAGGGTGAACGTTCTCATAAACATTTAATTAAACTCTGCCAGGAATTTAAGAAAAATGTACCTGAGAAAATCAGAGAGATAGATGGTGGCTCTTGTATTAAAAAGCTTCCAAGCCAAGGGCCATCTGCTATTGATTTATTTCGTTGTGAGGTGCCTGGGCTGCAAAGAACAAAACAAAACAAAAACAAAACAGAAAGATGACTAATAATGTTGGGAGTGTGTTTTTGTGGCTTTGTGGTGTTTTTTGTTTGTTTGCTTGTTTGTTTTTTTGGTTTTGGTCTTGGTTTTGGTTTTTCTCAATAGAGGTTCCTATCTACCAGCTCCTGGTCCCAAGAGGGACGCTCAGCACATAAGGTTTCTCTGGCAGCTGATCCCTCTGCCCAGCCTGAAGACAGGCATTGAGTTATTTTGTGGAATATCACTTTCTCAGCTGTTTCCTTGCTTGGGTGGTGTGGGCTTCCCTTAGCCTCCTAGAACCCTTAGAGCTTAGCCTCTTAGAACCCTTAGAGCTTCCCTTAGCCTCTTAGAACCTCAGTTTTCCCTGTCTGTTAAATTGGAATAAAGGCACTCCACATCTTTCCCCCGCCCCTACATTTCCATAGGAAAAAAAGGCAACTGAATAGGAAAGTGGGCAAAAGAGGATATCCAAATGTATAAGATGCATCTAAAAATGCTACTCAACTTCATTTGTCAAATAAAATAGCACACTACTTAACTAATACTGTAAAATGAAAAGGACAGATAATACCTAATTTTGAGAGGATATACCATGACTGGACATCTCATTTACTTCCAGTGGGAGTGTAAACTGATGAAAGTACTTTGGAGGCAGCAGGGAAATGTTCACTAAAGCTGAATCTATGCATACTCTATAACTCCAGATTCTAGTCCCAGGTATATATCAAAAAATGTGTACATATATTCACAAAATGATATGTGTATTCCCCAAAGGACAATGTTCATAACACTAATTGCAATAATCCTAAACTAAAAATAGCTATAATTTCCTTCAACAGTAGAATAAATTATGTATTGTCATGTATTTATACTGTGGAATGCTCTACAGTAATAAGAATGAATAAAATGCACACATAAAGCATAGATGAAATTTATGAACATAATATTGATTTAAAAAGCCAGACATGAAAGAGTACATAAAATTCCATGTATATGAGATTCAAAAAACATAACTAAGTCCCAAAATACTAATCTACCTTCCTAGAATTTTTATGTAATGATAAGTAGTTGGAGGACTAGGGACAAGAATGACAAAAAGAGGGGAATTTGGGGGCTGGTAATGTTCTATTTCTTGATCTAGTGATGATGACAGAATTATGTTGATTTTGTGAAGCCTTATCTAATGGTTACACATAGGATTTGTGAACTTTTCTATGTGTCCATTATATTCTATAACATTTTTAAAAGGAAACAAGCATAATAATGCATATGAAACGATTATCACAGTGCCAGTGTAAAACAAATTGTCAGTAAGCATTTAGTCCTTGATATGGTTTGGCTGTGTTCCTACCCAAATCTCATCTTCAATTGTAGCCCCCATAATTCTCACATGTGGTGGGAAGGACCTGGTGGCAGATAATTGAATCATGGGGGTGGTTCCCCCATACTGTTCTTGTGATAGTGAATGAGTCTCATGAGATCTGATAGTTTGGTAAGGGGTTTCCCCTTTTGCCTGGCTCTCATTCTCTCTTGTCTGCCACCATGTAAGACATGCCTTTCACCTTCCACCGTGATTGAGAGGCCTCCCCAGCCACATGGAACTGTGAGTCCATTGAACCTTTTTTTTCTTTATAAATTACCCAGTCTTAGGTATGTCTTTATCAGTGGCATGAAAATGGACTAATACAGTCCTAGTATTAAAATAATTTTTCAGTGGATTGACTATTGTTGATTTGAGATGGAGAGCATAAGCAACAGAGGGCTGCCACTTTGACTTGCCAGTCTCAAGGAGGAAGTAAGCCTGCCTTTCACTTCCTGCACTTTGGTGATTCCTGTAGCTTTAAATCTTGTCTTGATGACTTTTCTTGCCTCTGGAAACAAGGACGATAAGGATATTCACCATCAGATTCTACAGGAGAGAAGGCTATGAATAGGCCAAACCTGACGTTCTATTCAGTATTATTGCATTTTATTTTGTTTATTTAATAGACTTTGGTTTTTAGAGCAGTTTTGGGTTCATGAAAAAATTGAATGGGAAGTACAGAGTTTTCATATACTCACCCTATAGATTTTGGACTTGCCAGTCCTGTCAACTGCTGAAAGCGTGAGAGGATTTTCCTATCTTCATCATCTTCATTTGACAACCTGACTAGGTTTCTGGAGGTAAATGTCAGCAAAGTGTGGGGCCTCCCTAAAGCTGGGTCCCCAGGAATTTTTAATCTCTCAAGCGAGTCCATGCTCAGTCTCCGGGAGTTCGTCAATTATACTGTATATGTTCTCACTAAGGTCTACGAGTGGCTTCAGTTTTCAGAGAGCTATGATTTCTGTGTTCACCTGTCTTTCTAGATTTAGGGGTGGTGGTTTGCCTTGTGACCTAAATTCTTTAACGGATTTAAGGAGGGCTGTTGGTTTCCAGTTTAGCTTTTTTCTTGTTATGAGGATGGGAGTGATGCCTTCCAGGCTCTCTACATGCTAGTTTGGAAACTGGAAGGTGCTAGATTTTAACTATGTAATCATATACGTAATATATACACATAGGCACAGAAATGTAAAATGTGCATGCAATAAAACAAAGCCCTCCTTTAAAAAATGTGAACCTGTACAATAGGCATAAGTGAATTTTAGCATGCCTTTTACTTTAGATATGTGCAGTCAAATAAATTCCACTTTATAGTCATGTTTACATGATGAATATTTTTTCCTAACACTAAATTACCTCTCCATGTTTAAAATCAAAGCCTTGAAGTGCCAACTGTATTATGCCAGAATGTTAATATGATTTCATGTCCTTTGTTCTTCCTAAATCTATTCTTCTTCTTTCACTGAAACCACTAGCTAAGTGCTCTACATTGCTAAACTTCCCTGCCATAAAATAAAGTTAGATGCCTGCTGGCTAGACCCTCCCCTACAAATAGAAGTCATATACTTTTCTTGCAAGATCTTCTGCCAACTCTGAAATCAGTGTCCAGCAGCAACTCTACAGCTACTTTCATTCATATCAAGATCCTTGTGGTGTCTAGGAAGTCACTTCCTTCTGATTATGATTCAAAACTCTAAAAAAAAAAATACTGTCTCTGGCCTTTTAGCCCCAGAAAAATGTCTTTATTTTGGGCATCTCAGGCAATTTTGCCTGTCCTGTTGTTTGTGCTATTAAAAATATTTCATTTGTCATTCTGCATTCATACAGATACAGATATTTTTGTGTCATGTAGTGACAATGAGGGCACCTTTTAATCTACTTACATTGGCATGCCTCTGATCAAATAAATTAGCACCATCATCCCAACTGCTTCATTTGACAGAAATGAAATACAACATACCAGTGTGGGTGTTGACTCCCATAATCCTATTCTCTTAATGTGAGGAAGTATTCAATGTGTTTTGGTGTTCACAATTCTTAAGAAATATATTGCAAGTTTTCTATATTTTTATTTTTGGTGCCCCAAGTAATTTTCTTAGGTCTGTTGTCTATAATATATTCTCTGAAATACAAGTGTCTTTAAAAGGGCAACAGTAGAAAAAGTCACCTGATATTTAACTAGTCTACAGGATATTATGTGCATTATTGGCAAATGGAATCCTACAACTCTAAACAAGTGATACAGCTGAGCTTGGAATGTCGATTTTAGCATATGTGTGAGATTTTGAATAGATGTATCATTTTCAGAAAAGGTCAGGGATATAACGTGATTGTCACAAGATCTACATGTAAGTGACTGTGCTTTATTTACACCGATTTAAATCCTTCTCACACTGAAAAATTTCGATTATCACAAATTCCAAAAGAAAAACAAACTTGGTTTTTATTTACTGGGAAAAATGACAACAAGAACACTATTATTTTCTTACTGTCATCTTACTGTTTACAAATTCAAAACAGAAATAAGGTCATAGCTAGGCATGGTGGCATGTCCCTGCAGTTCCAGCTCCTCGGGAGGCTGAGGCAGGAGGATGGCTTAAGCCCAGGAGTTAGAGGCTGCAGTGAGCTATGATTGTGCTACTGCACTCCAGCCTGGGTGACTGAGTGATAACCTGACTCTTAAAAACAAAAATAAAAAAAAGAAAAGAAATAATACAGGAAGACTAAAGGAGTGGAAATTTTTCTTTAATTTTTCAGGTTTTGTACTGATTGTGAGATCTTTTAAGAAGGAGATTATGGTTTATTCATCTTCTGAATGCCTCCCCCATAGTCCAGTTACAGCAGATAAAAAGCTGTTAACACGTGTGCTAGCTTAATCACTGCATTTGGGTACTTCCTCTGGTCTTATTGAGGGCAAACACAGTGGCCAATTAATGTTCTATTTATACATAGCAGCTATGTGACTGACTTAAGTAGAAGTTTAAACTTAAGGCAAGGGATAAGCATATCCTCTCTCCTCTGTAACCTTTCCCATATCAGAACTTTATTCTGCCTGAGAGGCAGTAAGGATGGGGTTGAAAGTAGGAGCTCTGGAACCATTATCTGGGATCAAGCCACAGCTCTATTATTTACCAGCTCTGTGATCTTGGGTTCATTGCCAATCATTTTTTGTGCCTTTATTTCCACATCTTTAAAACCAGAGCTTTAGGCCAGGTACAGTGGCTCATGACTGTAATCCCAGCACATTGGGAGGCCAAGGTGGGTGGATCACATGAGGTCAGGAGTTCGAGACCAGCCTGGCCAATATGATGAAACCCCGTCTCTACTAAAAATACAAAAAAATTTAGCTGAGCATGGTGGCAGGCGCCTGCAATCTCAGCTACTTGGGAGGCTGAGGCAGGAGAATCACTTGAACCTGTGAGGCAGAGGTTGCAGTGAGCCGAGATAGTGCCATTGCACTCAAGCCTGAGTGACAAGAGCGAAACTCCATCTCAAAAAATAAAATAAAATAAATAAAATAAAACAAAACTAGAACTTTAATAATATGACCTGCCTTATGTGGTAGTTGTAAAACAATAAATTTTTACATGGGAATCATTTAGTACTCTGCCTGGCCCATCAAACTACCCATTAACAGTTAGCTATTATAAATTCTCATGATGTTAATATGATCATGAATCTCCCAGTTAGCCAAGAACCAAACCTGCATTAACAGTTTATCAACTGAGTATCAGTCATATATAAGTAATTTTACCAGACATCAGAAGAACGAAAAATGCAATTGAACAATAAAAGTGTGAGAAATGTTATGGTATGGAAAATATTAGGAAGCTATGGAAACAGAGCAGAGGTGCCTAATTTGATGCAAAGGTCAGGAAGCTATGTCCTCTGAGAATTGCTACCATTAATAAACACTGAATTTAGTCAAATTATTTTTTGCATCTATTAAAGTGATATTTTTGTTATACTTTTGATATGGTGAATTATAGCAATTGAATTTTAATGTTGAGCCATCATGAATTCTCAGAATAAACTAAACTTAGTCAAAGTGTATTGTCCTTCATATTTGTGTGTGTGTGTCTGTGTATGTGTGTAGCTAAATTTGCTAAAATTTAAAGAAACTCATGAAGGAGGTTAGTTGCTTTTTTTTTTCCCAACTGTCTTCATATGGTTTTTGTATCATGGTAATGCTGGCCTCATAGAATGAGTTGAGAAGTATTCCTTTTCAGTTTCTTAAAGAGTTGATGCAGAATAACTACTATTTTCTCCTTTAATATTTTATTTTTATTTTTATTTTTTGAGATGGAGTCTTGCTCTGTCACCCAGGCTGGAGTGCAGTGGCGCAATCTCGGCTCACTGCAACCTCTGCCTCCCGAGTTCAAGCAATTCTCCTGCCTCAGCCTCCCAAGTAGCTGGGATTACAAGTGCCTGCCACCACTCCCGGCTGATTTTTGCATTTTTAGTAGAGATGGGGTTTAGCCATGTTGGCCAGGCTGGTCTCAAACTCCTGACCTCGGGTAATCCGCCTGCTTCGGCCTCTCAAAGTGCTGGGATTACAGGCATGAGCCATCGAGCCTGGCCTAATATTTAATACTTGATAGAATTAATCAATGAAGCCACTTGGTTCTGACTCCTTCTTGTGGGAAGGTTTTAAACTATAAATTTCATTTATTTCACAGACACAAAGTTCTTCTAATTTGGGTCTTTCAAGGAATTTGTACATTTCATCTAAGTTGTTGAATTTATGGACACAAAGTTATTCATAATATTTCCTTACTAATATTTGTGGAGTGAATAAGGATATTACTTTTCTTACTCCTGAGACTGGTAATTTGTGCCTTCTTTTAGTCCTATGAATCTCACTAGACATTTATCAATTTTATTGATCTTCTCAAAAAATAATAGTTTGTTTCATTAACTTTTGTATTAGTTTTCTATTTATTTTTCTGAACTTATTTCCTTTTATTCTACTTATATAGGGTTTAATTTGCTCTTCTTTTTGTGGTTTCTTAGGATGGACAGTTAAGCCATTGATTTGAGATCTTTCTTCTTTTCTAGCATAAGTATGTAGTCATATAAATTTCCAAGTACCGCCTCAGCTTCATCCTCAAAATATTGACATATTGTGTTTTCAATTTACAGCTGTTCAAAACATATTTTACTTTCCATTTTGATTTTCTTCTTCAACCTATACGTTATATACTAGTATGCTAGTTTTCAAACATTTAAGTAGTTTCTAGATATTTTTCTGCTATTTGTTTCTAATTTGATTTTATTGTAGTCATAGTGCATACTTGTAGGGCTGAATTATTTTAAATTTATTGAGACTTTATTAATGGCCCAGAATGTATCCTACTTTCAAAAGTTATTTGTATGCTTTAAAAGAATGTATATTTTGCTGTTGTTGAGTGGGCTATACTAAAAATACTTATTCCATTTAGTTGACTGGTAGTGTTGTTCAGGTCTTCTATATGCTTACTGATTTTTTTTTCCTTCTTCTTTAATCAGTTAATGAGAAAGAGGTTTTGTAGTCACACAAACAGTAATTGAGAATTCGTCTATTTCGGCTGTCAGTTCTATCAGTTTGTGCTTCATGTGTTTGAATTTCTATTATTAGGTACATAAACACTTAGGATTATTATGCCTCTTGATGAAACGATTTTTGAATCATGAAAAATTCCTTTTACCCTAATAATAATGTATTTTTTCTGATATACACATTTTCTGATTATTTGGTTTTTATATTTGTGGTAAATCTCTTATAGACAGTATATAGTTGGGACTTGCTTATAAAAAAAAATCCAGTCTGAGGATCATTGCCTTTTAACTGGAATATTTAGACCTTTAACATTTAATGTTATTTTTAATATGGTTTGGCTTAAGTCTATTATTTTACTATTTGTTTGTTATTTTTTCACTAGTCTTTTGGTGCCTTTATTCCTTTTTCGTGATTTTATTTAATCTCCTTGGTTTATTAGCTATATTTTTTTATGGTTACTTTCATGTATAGTAAAAGAATTATATACAGTGCCCATTTCCCATCTCTTGATCATTGTGCCATTTTAGTCATACATGCTATTATGACGTTTATTATAAACTAAAATATATTGTTATTGCCTTTAAAAACAATTATTTTATACTTATTTTAAGAATGAGAATCATTATAAAAATGTTTACTGACATATTAATCATACCTAGACTCTTTCTTCCTTTATGTGGATAATCATATTTCTATCTGGTATTATTTTCCTTATGCTAAAGGAACTCCTGTATCTTTTTTTTTTTTGCAGTCCAAACCTAACAAAATTTCAGCTTTTGTGTGTTTGACAGTCTTTATTTCAAATTCATTATTGAAAAATAATTTCATGAATAGAAAATTTTAAGTTGACAGCTTTTTTGTTGTTGTTCAGTAAAGGTGCTATTTTATTCTATTCTGGTTGCACTGGTTTATAACAGAAACATAATAAAAACCATCATATTGCTTTTTATCACTTGTACATAATGTTCCTTTCTTCATTGGCTGCTTTCATAATTTTTTTCTTTAAAACTTGTTTTAAGCAATTTCATTAATATACACCTTGGTATTGTTTTCTTCATGTTTCTTTGCTTAGGGCTTATTGATCATCTTGGATCTGTGTATTGATAGTATTAATTAAACTTGTAAACAATTATTGGGCATTTATTCAATTTTTTCTCCCTTATTTTTTGATACCCAATTTATGTATATTGTAGCCAGTTAAGATGTTCCACAGCTAAGTGATGCTTCATTCATTTTTTTAAACATTTTCTGTTCTGTTTAATTTTGGATAGTCTTTCTATTTTGTCTTCAAATTCACTAATCTTTTATTTTCCAATGTTAAATTTCCTATTAATTCCATGTAGTATATTTGTTCATCCCATGCATTGCATTTTTTCTATAGCAGTTACGTTTAATTATTTTTATAAAGTCTATGTTTCTACTTAACACAATCAATCTTTCTCTACCTTCCAGAACATATAAAATACAATTACAAAATCTGTTTAGATGTTTTTGTCTACCAAGTGCCATCAATAATATTTTGGGTCAATTTTCTAAACAAAACTTCAAGAACTCTATTTTTGAACAATTTTAAATGTGTAGAAAACTGAGCAGAAAGTACAGAGTTTCCATATAACTCCTCTCCCCCCACATAAATTCCCCTATTATTAACATCTTGCATTACTGTGGTATGTTTAACACAATTGATGAGCAAATATTGATGCACTCTTATGAGTCCATACATTTTATTAGGGTTCACTTTGTGTTGTACATTCTATGGGTTTGGACAAATGTATAATGGAATGTATCCACTATTAGACTGTCATATAAGAATAGTTATGTAGTCCTAAAAACCCACCGTGCTCCACATATTGATCCCTCCCTCCCCTCAAACCACTGGCATCCACTAAACTATTTAATGTCTGTATAGTTTCATGGGGGTTTTTTTGCAGGGGTATTATATTGTTGGAATCATACAGTAAGTAGCCTTTAAGACTGGCTTGTTTCACTTAGCGATATACACTTAACTTCATGTCTTTTCATAGCCTGAGAGCTCATTTCTTGTTAACACTGAATAATACTACATTGTTTAGATGTGCCACAGTTTGTTTATCCATTTACCAACTGAAGGACCTTAGTTGCTTCCAGGTTTTGGTAATTATGAATAAAGCTGCAATAAACATTTGTATGCATCCTCGTGTGTAGACATGTTCTCAACTCATTTGGGCAAATACCAATGAGCGTGAGACTGGATTGTATGGAAAACACGTTTAGTGTCAGAAACTTTCAAAATGTCTTCCAATGTCGTTTACCATTCTGCATTCTCACCAGTGATGAATGAGCTTTATTGCTTCACATCACGAGCATTGGGCGTTGTCTGTCTTTTAGATTTTAGCCATTCTAATATGTATGTAGCCATATTTCATTGTATTAATTTGTATTCATGATGACATATTATATTGAGGATATTTTCAAATGCGTGTTTGCCATCTGTGTATCTTCTCTGGAGTGGTGTCTGGGCAGATGTTTTGCAAATTTTTTTCAGATGGGTTACTGGGTTTCATATTGTTGAATTTTATGAGTTCTTTGCACATTTTGAATACCAGTCCTTTAAGAGATATGTGGTTTTGAAAGATTTTTAGTATGTGATTTGTCTTTTCATCTCTCAACAGTTTTTTTTCATATAGCAGAACTTTTAAATTCTAATAAGGTTTAACTTTTCTTTTTTTTAAATTCATGGATTATGTTTTCAGTATTATATCTAAAAAGTCATTGCCTGGGAAAGGACACCCTATTCAATAAATGGTACTGGGATAACTGGATAGCCATAGGCAGAAGATTGAATCTAGATCCCTTCTTCACACCACATATAAAAATTAACTCAAGATGTACTAAAGACTTAAATGTAAAGCCCAACCTTTTAAAAAGTGTGGAAGACAAACTAGACAATACCATTCTGGACATAGGAATGGGCAAAGATTCATGATGAGGGCACACAAATGTGATCCAATTAAACTAAAGAGCTTCTGTACAGCAAAAGGAGTTATCAACAAACAGACAACCTACAGAATGGGGGAAAATTTTTGCAAAATATGCATCTGACAAAGGTCTAATATCCAGCAACTATAAGGACCTTAAACAAATTTATAAGAAAAAAAATTAAAAAGTAGGCAAATGACATGAACAGACACTTTTCTAAAATAAAGATGTATTTGGCCAAAAGCATATGAAAAAAAGCTTAATATCACTGATCATCAGAGAAATACAAATCAAAAACACAATGGGATACCATCTCACACCAGTCAGAATGGCTATTACTAAAAAGTGAAAAAATAACAGATGCTGGCAGGGTTGCGGAGAAAAAGGAACTCTTATACACTGTTGATGGAAGTGGAAATAGTTGAACCATTGTGGAAAGTGGTGTGGCGATTCCTCAAAGACCTCAAAACAGAACTACCATTCCACCCAGCAATCCCATTACTGGGCACATATCCAAAGAAATTTAAATTGTCCTAACATAAAGTCACATGCATGCATATGTTCACTGCAGCACCATTTACAATAGCAATGACATGGAATCAACCTAAATGTTCTTCAGTAGTAGACTGGATAAAGAAAATGTGCTACATATACGTCATGGAATACTGTGCCGCCATAAAAAAAGAGTAAGATCATGTCCTTGGCAGGAACATGGATGGAGCTGGAGGCCATTATCCTTAGCAAACCCAGGAACAGAAAACCAAATATCACATGTTCTCACTTATAAAATGGGAGCTAAATAATGAGAACACATGGACACATACAGGGGAATCACAGACACTGGAGCCTATTGGAAGGTAGATGTTGGGAGGAGGGAAAAGATCAGGAAAAATTACTAATGAGTACTAGCCTTAATACCAGGGTGATGAAATAATCTGTACAACAAACCTTCATGACACAAATTGACCTGTGTAACAAACCTGTGCATGTACCCTTGAACTTAAAAGTTAAAAAAAAGAGAAGTAATCCAAATAGGAAGTTGCAACCATAATAGAAAAAAAAAGACAAACAGAAACAAAAAACACAGAAATTTGGGGGCTCTCAACAGGTTTTGTGTGTAATTATTAGAAATAATTGTAGAAGTTTATTTTTGTGTTAAAATATTTTTCAGTAATTATCATAATAAATAAATAATTATTTAAAATAAGAAGTAATGACATTTTTATTTCCTTTAATATGCCTAGAAATATTTTTCAGTCCATAATAGAGGGCTAACTGTTAATGTTAAATGGCTTCCTTAATTTATATAACTATATTATTAAGTTTAATATAAATAAGTAAAATATATTTAATAACTTCATTTTAAAAATAAAAAAAATTTCCAAATATAATGTTACCTATATTTTTCCTGGTATCTTCTAGGCATTTTATTGTTTTGCATTTTCATTTATATCTATAATCCATTTTGAATTAATTTTTGTGAAAGGTACAAAGTGTGCATTTCATGTGGGTTCCATTTGTTCCATTATCTGTTGAAAATACTATCCTTTATTAAATTGTCTTTGCCTCCTTGTTTAAGATAAGTTGACTATATTTTTTCAGATCTGTGTTGGTTTCATTAATATGTTTGTCTATTCTTTTGCCATACCACTCTGTCTTGAATACTGCATACAGTAAGTTTTAAAGTATAGTAGTGTCAGTTTTCTGACTTTTTTCTTCAATATTGTCTTGGCTATTCTAGGACAATTGCTTTCCATAAAAACTTTAGAATCAGTTTGTCAATCCGCAAAATAACTTGTAGAGATTTTATTGGGATTGCATTGAATCTATAGCTTAAGCTGTAAAGAAGTGATGTCTTATCAATGTCAAGTCTTCCTATCCATGGACATGTAACATATTTGTGTATTTAGTCCTTTGGTTGCTTTTGTGAGAGTTTTGTTGTTTTCCTCATTTAGGTCTTGTACATATTTTGTTAGATTTATACATAAATATTTCAATTTTGGTGTTAAAGTAAATAGTGTTGCTTTTCTATTTCTAAAATCCAATTTTTATTACTGGTATATAGAAAATGAACTGACTTTTGTATTTTAATCTCATAGTCTGGAATATTGTTGAATTCCTTTTTGGTTCTAGCAGGTGTTTTTTTTTTTGTCAATTATTTGAGATTTTCTATTTAGGCAGACATTTTTGTTTTGTTCTGTTTTTTTGAGACGGAGTCTCGTTCTTGTCACCCAGGCTGGAGGGTAGTGGCATGATCTTTACGTAGACATTTTATCTGCATACAAAGATTTATATTCTTCTTTCTCAATATATACAATTTTTACATCCTTTTCTCATTACATTACCTGAAACTTCTAGCATAATTTTCAATAGGATAGGTGAGAAGGGACATTCTTGCCTTGTTCCTGATATTAATGCAAGAGTATCTACTTTCTCATCATGAAGTTTGATGTTAACTATAGGCTTTTTGTAGATGTTCTTTATTAAGTAAGTTACTCTTCATTCCTAGTTTGCTGAAAAGTTTTATCACAAATTGGTGCTGAATTTTGTCAAACGCATTTTCTGCATCTTTTATGTCATCATATGCTTTTTCTTTTTCCTTCTGTTGATGTGATGGACCACATTAATTAATTTTTGAATGTTGAACTGCCTTTGTGTACTTGGAATGAATTCCTCTCAGTCATGGTGCATAATTCTTTTTATATATTGTTGAATTCAATTTAATATGTTGTTGAAAATTTTGCATAGGTTTACAATAAATATTGATCTATAGTTTTCCCTTCTTTAATAATATTACCTGGTTTTGGTATTAGGATAATGTCAGTCTTATACAAGGAATTAGGACACATTTTCTCTGCTTCTATTTTCTGTAACATTGTAAAGGATTGATAAAACCTCTTCCTTAAATGTATTATAGAATTAACCCAGTGAATCCATCTAAAACTGGTGCTGTTTTGGAAGATTATTAATTATTGATTCAATTTTTAAAATAGATAAGGATGTGTTCAGATTACCAATTTCATTTTGTGTGAGTTTTGGCAGATTGTGTCTTTCAACAAATTGGTCCATTTTATCTAGGTTGTCAATTTATGGTCATAGAGTTGTTAGTATTATTTTAAACTATCTTGTTAATGTCCATTGTATCAGTAGCGATAGTTGCTTTTTATTTTGAAATTAGTAGTTTGTATCTCCTCTCTTTTATCCTTTCTTTCCCAGCAAAAAGTTTATCAATTTTATTGATTTTTTAAAGTATTTGGTTTAAGTTTCTCCATTACCTGTTTTCAATTTTATTGATTTCTGCTCTTTTTTATCTTTTCTTTTTTTCTGCTTACTTTAGCAAGCATTAGAATTAAAATTAAATTTGGTTTTAATTTTTTCTTCTTATGGTTTCCTAGGGTGCAAAATAAGATTATTGATTTTAATCTTTCTTCTAATATATGCCTTCGATGCTACATATTTCCCCTAAGTATTGCTTTTGATGCGTCATACAAATTTGATGTTTCATTTTCAGTTTCATTTAGTTCAAAATATTTTAAAATTACTCTTGAGATTTATTTGACCTATGTGTTAATTAAAAGTAAGTTGTTTAATCTGCAAATGTTTTGGAATTTTTAAGCTATCTTTCAGGCATCGATTTCTAGCTTAATTGCATCATGGTTTGGGAGAGTACTTTTATGATTTCTATTCTTTTGAACTTCTTAAAATGTGTTTTGTGTCGTCAAATGTAGGCTATTTTGGTGAATGTTCCATGGAAGCTTGAAAAGAATGTGTATTCTGCTGTTGGGTGAAGTATTCTCTAAATGTCAATTATATCCAGTTGATTTACGGTGCTGTCGAGTTCAACTGTGTCCTTACTGAATTTCTGTCTGTTGCATTTGTCAGTTACTGATACAGGGGTATTGAAGTCTCCAAATACAATAGTGGGTTATCTGTTTCTCCTTGCAGTTCTATCAGTTTTTGCCTTACATATTTTGACACTCTGTTAGATGCATACACATTATAGGCTGTTAAGGTTTTTGAAGAGTTGAACCTTTGTCATCATTTAATGCCCCTGTTTTCCTCACAAGCAATTATCCTTGCTCTGAATTTGGCTTTGCCTAAAATTACGATAGCTACTCTAACTTTCCTTTGATTAATGTTAGCATGGTGTATCTTTCTCCATCCCTTTTAAAAAATCAAAAGGTTTCTTTTTAAAGTATGTCTTTTGTAGACAATGTATAGTTGTGTATTGTTTTTTACCTACTCTGAGAGTTTTTGTTTTTTAATTAGTTGATTTAGACTATTCAAGTCTAAAGCGCTTATTGATATAGTTGGATTTATATGTACCATATTTGTTACTGTTTTCTCTTTGTTGCTCTTATTCTCCGTTCCTAATTTTTGTCTTTCACCTTTTTCGTACCTTTCATAATTTTACTTGAGCATTTTATATGATTCCATTTATTCTCCCCTGCTAGCATATCAACTATACTTCTTTAACAAGAGCTTTAGTGGCTACCTTAGAGTTTGCAATATACATTTATAACTAATGTAAATCCACTTTGAAATTACTATACATGTCATAGGTACTGCAAGTACTTTTTAACAGAATATTTCCAAGTTCTCTCCTTTCTTTCATACCATTACTGTCATTCATGTTACTTACCCATGAACTGGAGGAGAGTAGAGTGAGATGGCAATTTAGGACTCTGCAGCAATCATCCCTCAACATCAATTTGAACAACTATCCATGCATAAAAACATCTTCAAAAGAGCCAAGGAAACTAAGTAGAATGCTACAGTATGTGGTTATAACATAATAAGAAACTATTTATTGATGAGGGTTGAAAGGTCAGTTTTATGTTACCCATATCATTCCTCTCCCAAGACCAAGCAGCACAATGAAGAGAGAGATACTGTCCACTTGGGGGAAAGAGAAGGACATAAACATAATACTTTGCCTTGGACACTAACACTGTGCTACACCAGGCAGACTACTGTGGCCCCTGACTCTAAACTGGTATCTGTGGATTCAGTCTCCAAACCTCCCTTGGCACCAAGTGGGAAAGCACAGCCCCTGTGAAGTGGACTCCATATGCAGTCTGCAGTTGCCTTGGTCTCTGAACAAACCTCAACAAACAGGCAGATGTCATTGGATATGGGGCTTTGGGCATGCCCCATCACAGTGATGGGATGGCCTCTGGAGCTATGGGATTATAGCCTGGCACCATGATGACTGAAGTAATCCCAGGCTTAAAGTGTTCCAATGGTGTAGTGCTTTAATGGCCACCATTGTGCTGGGCATAAGGAACATGCCCACTGGCCTACTCAGACCCTCTAAACGGGCTTAACATTGAAGTGTTTCCAGACAAAGCTAGTCTATAAAGAATGAAGTAAGTACCTACTTCTTCAAATGCACAGGCACTGATGCATGGCAATGAAGATCAAGGAAAATTAGGGAAACATGACATCACCAGACAGATAAAATAAAGCACCAGTTACCAGCCCTAAAGAGATGGAGGTATGTCAACTGCCTGACAAATAACTTAAAATAACTGTTTTAAGGAAGGTTTGTGTACTTCAACAAAATACAGAGAAACAATTAAAAGAAATTGGGAAAACAATAACTGAACACAATGAGAAATTCAACAGAAACATTACAACAGCAACAGCAACAATAATGATGAATAGAAATCCTGGAGCTAAATAAACAAAATAAAAAATGCAGTAGACAGCATCAACAGCGGAATTCATCAAACAGAAGAATCTGTGAACCCAGAGAGAGGTTATTGGAAAATACACCATCAGAAGAGGAAAAAAAGAAACAAAAAGAATAAAGAGAAATGAAGCAACTTTCAGGACTTATGGGAAAGTACCCAAAAATCAGATGTTCAAGTCATCACAGGTAAATCAAGAGAAGAAAAAGATAAAGAGATAGAAATCTTATCTAAAAAATTGCAGTAAACTTTCTAAACCTAGAGAAAGATAGAAATATCCAGGTAGAGGAAGGCCGAAAATTTCCAACTGGATTAAATCAAAGTAAGACTATTCTAAGACATATTACAGTCTAGCTTCTACATCCACAGGTTTCATTTTTGTTGATTCAACCAACTGCAGATTAAAAATATTGTTTAAGGCCGGGCACGGTTGCTCACGTCTGTAATTCCAGCACTTTGGGAGGCCGAGGTGGGTGGATCATGAGGTCAGGAGATTGAGACCATCCTGGCTAACACAGTGAAACCCCGTCTCTACTAAACATACAAAAAAATTAGCTGGGCGTGGTGGTGGGTGCCTGTAGTCCCAGCTGTTCAGGAGGCTGAGGCAGAAGAATGGCCTGAACCCAGGAGGTGGAGCTTGCGGTGAGCCAAGATCCCGCCACTGCACTCCAGCCTGGGTGACAAAGCGAGACTCTGTCTCAGAAAAAAAAAAAAAAATACTGTTTAAAACACCAATAGAAATTATTACAGAAATAATACAAATAAAAAACATGGTATAAAACTAATTATATAACATTCACATTTTTATTAGGTATTATAAGTCATCTGGAGATTAATGTTTATGGGAGGATGTACATAGTTATATGCAAATATTACATAATTTTATATCAGGGACTTGAGCATCCATAGATTTTGGTATTCAAGGAAGCATACTAGAAATGACCCTCATGGATACCAAGGGATGTCTATATAATCAAACTGTCCAAATTCAAAGACAAAGAAAGGGTCTTTAAAGCAGCAAGAAAAAAGAAGCAAATAACATAGAGGAATTCTAGTGCACCCAGTAGCAGACTTCTCAGCAGAAACTTTACAGCCCAGGAGAGAATGGGGAAATATATTCAAAGTGCTAAAGAAAAAGCTGCCAAGCAGAAAAACTGTACTCAGCAGAAGTGTTCTTGAGAAATGGAGAGATAAAGACATTTCAGGCAAACAAGAGCTTAGGATGTTTATCACTACCAGTCCTGTCTTAAAAGAAATGCTAAAGGGAGCTCTTCAAGCCAAAAGAAAAGGATGTTAATGAGTAATACTTGTCTATAAGCTATAATCACTGAATATATTGTTTGTTATTATTTTGAAAAAACCTTTTAGATCAATAAGAACAATAAAATATTTTATTTTACTTTCATTTATTCCTTCTCTAATGATCTTTTTTCTTTATGCAGATTTGAGTTTCTAACATAGCTTATTTTCTTCTCTCTAAGAAATTTAATAGTTCTTGAAAAGTAAGCCTACTGGTGACAATTTTTAAATTTTTGTTTGGTTCAGAAGTTCTCCTCTCTAAATAATTTACTTTAACAGTTCTTGAAAAGTAAGTCCATTGGTGACAAATTTCTATTTTTGTTTGGTTCAGAAAGAAATCACCAGATACAGAATTTCAGGTTGTTGGATTTTTCTGTAAAACTAAGTATTTCAATAGAAACTAAGCATTTTCTTTTTGCCTTCATGGTTTCTGAAGAGGCCAGTGCAATTTTTATCCTTGGTCTTCTATAGGTAGTATTCCCCACCCTGCTTGGCTTCCTTCAAGATTTTCTCTTTATTTTGGATGTCTGAAATTTAAAGATAATATGCCCAGTTATATATTTTTGGTATTTATCCTGAGTGGTCATCTCTGATTGTCTTCGTTTGCAGTTTGTTGTTTGTCATTAATATTAGAAAACTTTCAGCCATTATTCCTTCAAATATTTCTTCTGTTTTCACTCTGTTTCTTCTTTTTCTGGTACTCCTATTCGACATATACTTAATCAGAATTGTCTCAGAGTTCTTGTATGTTTTATTAAATCTATCTTTTTCTCTTTGCCTTTCAGTTATGAAATTCATGTTGATGTCTTTTCAAGTTCACTCATTTTTTCTCTCACTGTTTACAGTTTATTGATGTGACCAACAAACGCATTATTTCTGTTGTTATGGTTTTTATTTATAGCATTTTCTTTTAATTGTTTATTGATTCTTCATCTGTCTGATTATGTTACCCACATGTTCTTATATAATGTCTACTTTTTCCATTGCACATCTTAGCATACTGATTATACTTGTTTTAAAATCTCAGTGTGATAATGCCAAAATATCTGTCATATCTGGGCCTGGTTCTCATGCTTTCTTTGTCTCTTCACACATTGTTTTTGTCTTTAGTATGCCTTGTACTTTTTGTGGAAATCTGGACATAATTTCCCAGGTAAAAGGAATCCAGTACTGGCTTTAGTGGTGGCCTTTGTTCCTGGACTTCTGCTCCAGTAATCTGTAAATCTTTGTATTTACCTGTGTCTGCAATGCAGGGGCTAAGTTTGTCTAGTGATTTTAGCTTTCTGCTGAATATAAGGGTTGTTGATTTCCATTTTATTCAAGTTTTTCTTTTTGTGAGTATTAGAATGACTTCTAAGCTCATTACATGTTAGACCACTAAAGTTCTGGGTCAGTTCTGATTATTTTTCTCCTTGTTATGTGTCATTTTTTTTTTTACTTCTTTGCATGCTTATTAATTTTTGAAATGATGGCATAAATTGTTTATTTTTAAATTATTGGGTCCTGGATAATCTCATATTTAAAAAAAATTCTTGAACTTTTTCATGTAATACCACCAAGTTTCTTGGAAACAGCTTGATACCTGTCTTAGTCTGTTTTGTGTTGCTGTGAAGGAATACCTGTGGCAGGGTAATTAATAATGAAAAGAGTTGTATTTGGCTCACAGTTCTGCAGACTATACAAGAAGAATGGCACTGGCATATGCGCCTAGTGAAGGCTTCAGGCTGTTACCACTCACAGTAGCAAAGGAGAGGAAGAGTGTGCGGAGGTCACGTGGTTAGAGAGGAAGCAAGGTAGTTACGGAGTGCCAGCCTCTTTTTAACAATCAACCCTCAAGAGAACTAACAGAACGAGAACTTACGCACCCTTAAGGGAGGGCATTCATCTATTCATAAGAGATTCACCCATGACCCAAACACCTCCCATTGGACTTAACAATCAACATTGGGGATAAAATTGCAACATGAAGATTGAGGGAGAAAACTTCCAAAAATATAGCCACCCTTTTGATGCTTGCTTTTAAGCTTTGTTAGATGAACCATAGCTGATGTGAGTTTAGGGCTAATTCTGTCCCACTACTGAATCACTATTTTGAAGTATAATACCTGATATCCTGTATTTTGTCCAGGGTAAGCTCTTTGGTGAAAGACTACTAATATCAGCTGGTTCTTATTCCATCTTAAGATAGTTTCCCTGAACACACACACTGATCGGTACTTAGCAGTACACTTGAGGCTGTCCTTTAGTCGATCTCTAGAACTCCTTCACCTGATCTTTCCTCTCTGTGAACATGTCTTGCACTCTCTAGCTGTCTTGGTCTCCTGGAACTCTTGGTTTTGTCTCCTCAACAGTGGTGAAAGCAGACATCCTTGTCTTATCCAGTTTTTTGTTTGTTTGTTTGTTTGTTTGAGATGGAGTCTCGCTCTGTCGCCCAGGCTGGAGTGCAGTGTCACCATCTCGGCTCACTTCCAGCTCCGCCTCCCAGGTTCATGCCATTCTCCTGCCTCAACCTCCGGAGTAGCTGGGACTACAGGCGCCCGCCACCACGTCCAGCTACTTTTTTGTATTTTTAGTAGAGACGGGGTTTCCCCGTGTTAGCCAGGAGTCTTACCCAGTTTTTAAAGAGAATGCTTTTATGTTTCACTAATAAACAGGATGTTTGTTGTATATTCTGGGTAGCGATCATGACCTATTCATGTGATTCCTTTCCATTTTGTATTTGTTAGGAAATTTTAGGCTGGGCACAATGGCTCATGCCTGAAATCCCAGCACTTGGGAGGCCGAGGCGGGTGGATCACCTGAGGTCAGGAGTTTGAGACCATCCTGGCCAACATGGGGAAATCTTGTCTCTATTACAAATACAAAAATTAGCTGGGTGTGGTGGTGCGCGATTCTAATCCCAGCTACTCGAGGGGCTGAGGCAGGAGAATTGCTTGAACTGGAGAGACAGACATTGCAGTGAGCTGAGATTGCACTCCAACCTGGGTGACAGAGTGAGACTCCATCTCAAAAAAAAAAAAAAAAGAAATTTTTAATATATATTTATTTATTTTACTTTAAGTTCTGATACATGTGCAGAATGTGCAGGTTTGTTACATAGGTATACATGTCATGTGGTGGTTTGTCATGGTGGTTTGCTGCACCTATCAACCCGTCATCTAGGTTTTAAGGCCTGCATGCATTAGGTATTTGTCCTAATGCTCTCCCTCCCCTTGCCTCCCATCCCCTGACAAGCCCCAGTGTGTATTGTTCTTCTCCCTGTGTCCATGTGTTCTCATTGAAAAAAAAACAAAATTTTAATGAATTGTGTTTTATTTGCCAATTTCAATATGATTATATAATTTTACTTCTGAAGTCTCTTAACATTAAACCCTTCCAGTCATCCTTTGATAAACCCTATATAGTTATGACACACTGTTTTTTATTATTTTTACCTTGGTGACCGTAAGAATTTCATCATTTTCTCTGCATACCCTATGCTACCCGTGAGAATGCCTTGCAAATAATGAATACCAAAGTAATTTAATGAATTAAATCTATTTGAATTCAAATTATTTAAATATCTGAAATAGCACATACATTTCAAAATGATTCCTCAAACTCTTCTAGTTCCTATTCAACTTATCTAATTATAGAGTATCTACTATATGTCAGACAGGAAAAAATAATATTTTGAATGAATGAAGCTAAAGAGAGGTAAATATTGTTCATGGAATCACTGAGGCATATACAAGATGGCAACCCAGCTGCTAAGTTTTGGTTCAGCAAATGTAATTTTAATGGGTGAGTTGATTGGGCCTTACTAGAAACTTGCCACTGTGGAATATTTCATCAGTTTTATTGGTGCACATGTGTGGGAATACATGATGAAGCTTTAAGCACTTAACTTTTATATAATGGTGTTATTTCTTTCAGAAGAGCTCAAACAACCCATAGGTTTTAAAGAATGAGTAATTCATTGTGGCACAATATCTTACACATCGACTCTGAAAGCCAAACGTTTTCCTTGTTGATCTCTTTCTGTTCCACTTTGGTTTGTTGGCTTGTATCCTAGATCTTTCTATTCTAGAAGATGGGTTTTCTCTTGACACAATCAACCCCATCTTGTTGTTGAATAGTAAAATCTGTCTGAGTTCTTGACTAATTCGTGGAAATGTTGGGAGGTGGTGTAGAGGTCCTGTTGGGAGGGTGAGTAAAAGGATTTGCATGAAATGGCATAGATCTCTAAAGAAACCAGGCCTTTAAATTTGCATGAGGTCTATTCTCTGAGCTTGAGCTGAACTCAAGTCATGGAGTAAATCAGTTGGACTAAAGCATATTTAATAAATTATTGGGCACATGTATACCTATGTAACAAAACTGCTCATTCTGTACATGTAACCCAGAATTTAAAGTACAATAAAAAATAAAAATAAATTAACACACAGTTATATACTTAAAAACTCTCTTTATAAAGCAGGAGTTAAAACTTTTACTTGCAAAGCATTGTAAGGTATAACAGAGCTAATTGAAGGCTTATTTCTTGACCAGATCTGTACACAATGCTACCTTATTCACTTCACTGACTCTTCAAGAACTTCACCACCACCAAGCCAATAGTATTGCTTCTATATTACCAACAAAAAACATCAAAATAGGAAAGTTTCAGTATTTGCCCACAATCACAAAAATAAGCATTGACTGACCTGTGGCTGAAGCAAAGATTAGTCTGATTCTAATATACAAATGTAAATACATAATTGCAAAAATAATTTTAAGTACATTTTTGGGCAATAAAAAGCTTAATAAAAAACCTTATATTTGACATATGTATTCTTTGGTTTTCAGCAGCCTTGAAGAATTTCCACAGTGGAGATGAATGTAATTTTAGCCATTTTACAAATCATGCCCAGGATTTCGTTTTCCTAGTGCCTTGTTTCTTGTCTTTTTAAAGCAGTTTTTGCACAACAGTAGCTTAAAGCTATGGCTCTTACATTCTCTTGGCTTCCTTTTGTGCTGCCTGTGAATGCCCTGTTGGCATTCCCTATTTGTTCTTCAATCTACAAAGGTCAACACACTGAGATGACTCCTACAGATCTGAGGCTCACCCTTCATTCTGCAATGAGTCATTTTCTATGTGTGATTTGTTCATATTTTTATTAAAAAACTTTTTAAAAGCTGGATAGGCATTTTTTTCTCCTTTCATTTCTTTGTATTTAAAATGTTTTACTGTAAAGTCACACATTTATCCTATTCCACTTATGTAGCTTTCTCTTGGAATCATTTCACTTGAACCCACTTGCCTTATATATAAACATTCAAGCTTCTTGAGTCTACCCTTAATAATTAACTTCAGTTATTAATTGGTTTCTATGCACTCATTTTTTCCTGTTTTTCCTCAAGTCAATCACTCAGTGCTTTCATAATTTCCCCCCCGGCCAAATTTCTTCTTATGTCTCTTTCTTCATGTAATATGGTCATTGACACAATATATTCTAAATTCTACCCCAAAAACATTAATAAAGTCCTAATTAGACCAAAATCTAAAAGATAGTTTTCCTCCCTGTATTTTCCTGCTCAGTGTCAGAGATAACAAAAAAAGTAAAATTAATTGCTCAATAATGCATATCCTTGTATCTAAACATATTCAGTTTAACAATATATATATGTGTATGTGTGTACATATGCATAACACATACTTTTCTAATTTCTCTTTAATGTTTAATTCTGCTTTAAAAAATCTTGTGGCTATAACCAACACAACTCAAATGCTAACTCATACTGTATATAACATAATAAATTCTGTTCATATTGACTCAAGATGATCTTCTTTGAGGAATAAGAAACCAGATGCAGTGAGTTTTACTAGGATACATCAAGATAATTAGACATTGTCTATACTCTAAGATACCCTTGATTTCAAAAGAAGACTATGAAAATAAATACAATACTTGGTAGCATACAAATGTCCTAAAGAACTGAGTGAATACATACAAGTGTTAAGGAGAGGGAAGAATTTCAAACAGCAGCAGACATCAGGAAATATTTTATGTATTGGTAAATTTTGGGCTGTACCAAAATGATGCTCTGATTTTGACAAGGAGAAAAAACATGAGATGTGCAAGAAAGACAAAGGTACCATGTCTGAAAAATATGGAGTATGTTTAAAGGACAAGGACCGGAGCCCTATTTAATTGGTACATGTAAGGTAGCATGGGAGTTAAGTACAAAAATGTAAGAAAAAATGATCAGAGAAAGCACCTGGAATGAGAGACCCAATTTATCCTTTTAATTGCTAAATTATAGCTGTGGAGTTTTAAAAAATTGTTGGAAAATTTGAATGAAGGTTTTTGCTGCATCTTTCCTCCTGGCATTGAAAGACAGGAAGGTTGGTTTTAACCAGAACCAAGAAAGTGAATGCCAGTAATTTTTAACGGAGAGGGAAAATGGAGGCCAACCTTTTTGACACATTCAGGTCTCCCTGAGAGCTGAGCAATCAGAGAAACTGACACATATATGAATGGTGCACCTTAATCTTGGAGTTCAGTATCTTTCTCTTCCCCTGAGCCAGGGAAAAACATATACAAAAGTGGATATCTGTGAATAGAAAAGAGTCTGTCTTTAAACCTGAGTTTAGAATCTCTTGTGTATTTCCAGAATTTAGAACAGGAGTTAACTCAAGAAGAATCTGAAATTACATGTATATAAGATTGTGTAATATTATTATGCATTAGACATGTTTATGATTTATCATTTGGTAGTGCTCAAACTATGTACCACTGTGACTTTGTCACCACCTGGTGACAGATTGTTAAAACTTTAGATTTGTTGAATAAGCACTAATTTACAAAATTGTATATAACACTGTAAAACAGCATCACAGATGGAAGTTAAATGGAAGTTAAAATCTGTGGACACAACATTTCTGTTACCAAGGAAACATGAAAGAAGACAGAGCATAATTTTACATGACATCTTTTCTGCCCTCTTGGATTCTACTTTTTGTTGTTAAATTATCTTCTACTATGATAAATTTGCAAGACAAAAGTTGGGGTTACAGAGAAGGAGATATAGGACTTTTTCTTGAATGTAATTAATAATCCATCTATAAAGATAGTCTATCCATAAAAGATGGAAGGCAGAACAGAGTAATACGAAAAACAATTTAGTTTTGTGGAAAAAAGGAAGAGATCACTATGAGATGAAAAAGCAAATCTTAGCTGAGAAAGTGAGATGTGACCTGGCGCTTGAAGGAATAGAACACGTTTAGGCCATTTCAAGAGAGCGTGAAGGACAGATGCATCGGTGTGAAGCTGACAATGTGTAATGTGAGATAGCTGAGTAAGTTGAGTAAGCAAGCCTGTTTTTCATATATGTATGTGTGTGTATATATATATATATTTTCTCATCACAAGATATAAATTATAAGACTTCTCCTTTTTATATTTGTTGTTATATTATCTTTAATGTCAACTGCAGTGTTGTATTAATATATATGTTTCATTTCTCTATTTTTATTTTTTAGGCTAGTGAAGTGAAGCAGTGGGAATGAAAAAGGAACAAAGAAATCTGTAACTGGTTGTGATCAATTAGTTGTAAACACCACTGCACTCAGACCAGCTGTGTTTTATATTTATTAGCTACCTGAGCAATATTTGCTAAATTCAAGAAAAAAAAAAAGGTAGCAAGGGAAAGAAGAAGAAGCAAGCGAGGTCATATCGTAGAGGGTCTGGAACAGCAAAATGAAAAATGTTAACTTGTCTATCCTTTTCAAAGATGAAAAACTTTGGTTTTGATAATACAGACAGATAGACATAATCGTTACACCTTTCTTCAAGTTTTTAATAGTTGTTTGTCAGCCCTAAATAGATAATGTCAATTTGATGGCTATAAGTCATGTTCTCCACTATTTATATGTTCATTAGTATATGTGATTTTGCCAATAATTACACGCAGAAATGCCTTAAATTTCCCATATAGTTGTAAGTTTACTAGAAGAAAGTTATTCATAAAGAGGAGAATCTTGATAAAGCACAGTGGCTGTGCATAAAAACTTTAGGACCAAGGGTGAATACAAATGTTTCCACTCAACAACCCAGCAAGTCAGAATGAAAGTAGCTCTTTCCTTCCTCCCCTCTTGAAGTTTCACACTGTAATAAGGTTATGCTGGGTGAAGCTGGGAATAGCAAAAAAAAAAAAAAAAAAAAAAAAAAAAAAAAAAAAAAAAAAAACAACTTTGCAAGCATTCTCACAGAAGGTCTGGATTCTCATCCTAAGGTTACAAACAGTTAAGTCTCAATTTTATGGCTTGCATTTTATTAAAGAGTAATACTTAATTGTATTTTACTAATAAGTAGTACTTATTGATATTAGAGATGACTCTCAAACATCATTCCTTTGTGAGTACGGCTTTTATTTATTTTTATGAAGACTGAAAAGTTACTAAGACATCTCTAAGCAGTCAACCTCAAACCTCATCAGAGGAAGATTCTACCAGATCTGCTAAATAGAGTGTTCCAGGAAGATGTGATTGCATTGGATCGCTCACCTACCCCTTCCTTCTTAGAGGTGGAGAGGATGAAGAAGGTAATTCATGCATTTGATACACACTCCATAAGGGCATGTGACATTTGTGAAGTAGAAAAATATTCTGTCAATAGCCATCAGGTTTCTAAAACACCAGCCTCCCAAGCTAAACACATGAATTCTTTCTGGCATTTTTAGTTTCACCAAAACAATTGAAATAGAATTCAAATCACAAAGGGAAGAAAAACTTATTGCTCCCAAAATAAACTTCCCCTTCACCAGAATGTTCTTATGTACCCATTACTTATACATTGAGCACGTGGCAGCCTTTAATAATCTTACTTTACTGTGCCTCAAACCATTCAGTTGAAGCATAGTAGCTTATATTAAAGCCCAGAGACAGTTCAATCCTTATTCTTTTAGAATTATTCTTCCACAGTGATATGAAGTAGGAAAAACTGACCTTTTGTCTTACAAAGTTGGATTCTTAAACTGATTTGGGACATTGGCTTTAAATTAGAGCAAACTGTCTCATGAAAACAAAATAAAAATGCAACAAACACTTTGTGAACTGTGATTAAGTTTTCAGGTTAGCATTATTTAATAGCAGAATTACTAGCACAAACATTAAAACAGGAAAACAGGAGGACAGAGGATAAAGGCCAAAATCTCTCTATTTAAAATCTGCAAAATGTTCACCAAATATGTCTTAATTCTCCCCTTACTCAGCCTAGTGCCCTCCAAATGACCTGAGAAAATCGGTACCTTTACCCTTAAAGATAATAAAGAAAATATTACCCTTTGGGGAAGGGGGTAGGTAGAATAGTCTATTCTTTCATAATGTTTTGCAATTCTTTTTAATATTTGGATCCGGGCTAAAAGAGCTGTCAGTATCAAGGACAGAAAGATGAGTGGCCAAGCCCATGGTGTCCCTCCTCACTCCCACATAAAGTCCTAAGTGTGCCTTGCATTACTTCCAGTCATATGCAGTTGGGCAAAGCAAGTCATGGCAAAGCCTGGTGACGGTTAAGTTAGGAAGTATTCTCCGTCATGGAGGCACTGCAAATTCCATGGCCATGGCTAGTGACATGCATTTCTCTCATAAAAATATAATTAGGAAGAACAATACAATCATGTATTATTGTCTTTTGATCATGAAACCAGCAAATAATATGCTACAAAACTAAAGAGAATTCCCATGTGAGACACTTGATTTGACATTTCCTAGAGATCTACAATTGCTAGCAAATGTGAAAATAATTAATATTCGGTATTAGATACTGAGTATGTGACATTGAAATCATATATCATAAAGAAGGTGGTTTTTTAGGTCTAAATGTTCTTAGTGTGAGTCACAGAGTCATTTGCCAAGACAGAACAGTAATACATTTGAATGGACGGGAAAGAGGCTAGCTGGCAGCCTAGCAGGCAGTGTTTTTTTTGATGCTTTCCATGTGCAGAGACCAAGTCAAAAGAAGATTCAGGGCATTTCCATGCCCAAGTTTTGAACAATTCGTAGATCTGCCTCTCCAAGCAAGAAACATTTTAATTAAAAAATCAGCTCTTGACTATTAATATAAATGGCAATATCCTCCTAGATTATTATTAAAATTCATATGCTAATTTTAACTCAAAATTAATGAAAAAAAAGGAAAAAAGAGTGAAACAATGGTTTGTGCGGATAAGGAGATTTCTGCTTCCCATTGAGATTGGCACAATGCAAAAAAAACTGTTATTCAAATTAATGTAGAGCCGATACCTTCATTTCTTTTAAAATTTGAATATTAATTTGCTATGACTTTATGTCCATGACAAAACTCATCTTGTAATTTAATTGCTATTGTAATGGTATTAAGAGGTGATTAGATCATGAGGAATCCATCTTGATGAATGAATTAATGCCTTTATTGAGGGAGTGACTTAGTTATCATAAGAGTTTGGCCTCCTTTTCCTCTCTTGTTCTTTTGCTTGCTCTCTTGCCCTTCTACCATGTTATGAAACAGTAAGAAGACCCTCACCAGATGCCAAGCAGATGCTAGCACTGTGCTCTTGGACTTCCCAGCCTCTAGAACCATGAGCCAAATCAGCTTCTGTTTTTCACAAGTTCCCTAGTGTGTGGTATGCTATTATAACAGCAGAAAATGGACTATGACATAATTGTTTACATACAACTGTGAGATAGAAGGCTTTCTAGGAAGCTTTGGGTATAACTTTTCAAACTGAGTTTCCATTGTAAAATTTATCTTCGTATATTAATTTAAAACAGTTGCAAGTAGCAAAGATAATTGGGTCAGAATCCTGAAAAGCACAAATTGTGTAATATATTGAGAAAAAAAATGGACCTCTTATAACAATAGCGTGTAAAACATAAAGCCCACCTTTATAAATAGGTACTAATTTAAAAAATTCAGGAATTGTTCATGAAAATACATTCCATTTATTAAGTCTATATTATCTAATATATCCTAACTATATCTTTCTTTAGTATTTAAGAAATAGCCACGGCCATTTTCAAACAAACGTTTTACTCTATAAAAACATTCATCTACAGTTTATGCTATGTCACAATTATCATGAAAATAGATTAGTAAAAATTTCCTTTTCTAACCGTAAGTGAAAGGAAACTGAATGAGCTGACTTAACATTTAAACCACATGAATTGAAATGTCCATTATGATTATGGGTAAATCCAACAATACTATGAAAACCTGCTAACCCAGAAGTTTGTCTGATTAACTTGGAGGAAGTTAATCAACAGTTCTTCTAAGACATTCATCTATTAATCTGTATAGCTCTGCCCTTTGTCCTTCCTCTCTCCATTTCTGTTGGAAAACACCTAACTATCCAGATTTGTCTTAGTTTTTGTTATTAGTTTGGTCCCTGACCAAGGGAATACAAAAATAATCTTATAGCAGAAAATTGTCCACCAAAACAGTCAGCCAGGTTCTTGCCCAGATTGAACTCTAAGTACCTGGTTCATTGTGTTTTGACCTTTATTACATACTTCTTTGATTTCTTTGCCAGTGACAACCACGACCTAGAAGTAATGTCACTGTTTGTTACTGATTTCCACATTCTTTTCAAAATCCGAAATCTGAGCTAGATCTCTGCTACAATATTCTAACTCCCTGATTGGCTTTGGCTGCACAATGCAAGGACAGTTAGTTAATCATTGCCAATATTATTAAACTCTAACACAGATATGCTCACTAAATTTCCACCTGTTATCCACTCTCACCTTCCTCCCACACTACTCTGCCCTCCTCTTTTCTACTAATACTAGTTTTACAGCATGGCACATTTGGTGCATTTCAGTGGGCTCTTCTTATATCTGAGTCTAAATAATCCTTAACTTGGCACATGTAACTTAAATTAAATAGCTGTGGGAATAGCTATGGTCATGAAATATGGCCAGAAACGAAAATAATCTTATAATAATCTCTGAATATATTATTTGACCAATTTAGATTCAACAGCAATTATGAAAAATAATAGCCTGTATCATATTATTTAGAACACCAGCATCTTGATATTCAACATATTCTTAACCTTTCTTTCAGCAACAATATACTTAACATTAATAATTCAAGTGGTATTTCTAAAAAATGTCAAGAGACATATTGAATCATTACCCAGAAGTTGTGTTATGTGTGCTCTTAAAAATTTCAGATGAAGAAAGTAAAAGGTTTTAAATTAGGCAGCATTAAAAATTTTAACCATTCTAATGTATAATAGTATGTTAATGCATAAGGCCAATTTTCATTATATGTGTATTAAAATCATGCCTTTTGTTGCATCTATGTATGCAGCTATGATTTCCACAAATGCTACACTTTTAGTAGACCAGAGCTTAACTGGGGGAAAAATAGGGAAAAAATTCCACACCATAGAATAATAGTATACATATTTCTTGGAGCCAGAAAGAAGATGTTTTAGGAGATGAGATGATTAATGATGATACCAGACTATGAGAACTAAATATAAAGAAATGAAATGAAGAACATTCTTAATAAAGAATATATGTTTATGATAATGTGATATACTGGAAAATTTGATGAAGCTCCAATACAAAGCAAAGAGCAATTCTGAATAAATTATAATAAACATTTATTAAGATGCAGATTTAAGCTTATAAAATTAGGGCAATAGTATTCTGGGATGAAAAAATAAACAGAGTAGCAAAATGAGTTAAGAAAGAGGTTCTAATGAAAACACTGCACGTCTTGATAACCAAGTAGTTAGCATTTTAATGGCCATGGGGAATAGGAGGTAAGGATTTGGTCCCAGATGAGATGACTGGTTGACATTTAGACTTTCCACAAAAACCCAGGATTTTGAGGCTACATCCTCAATGAGCAGGTAGACTAGAAAAGCTGCCCACCTGTCCAGCAGATAAAGACAACAGGAAGACTTGAGTATCTTGACTTGCTCTCTAGGTAGAAACTGTGTGGTCTGTCATGAGATTGTGTGATCTTAGATGTGCTATTAAAAAAGTTTCAGGTTCTAATGTGTACTATCTGCAAGTCACAGAAAACTCTGGGCTGGAAATTAACATTACAAAGTGGTCCCAGCCTTACAATTCTCATAATTATAATTAGCAGAAGCAAATAAAAACTTTTCATAAGGGGAAAACATTCAAGCTAGGCCTCACAGTTACTTAAAATTGATCTTACATAAGAAACAACAAGATTATAACTCAAAAACCCCATGTAATGCATTATAAAGATTATAAATAAATGCTAAATAGCACAGACATAAAGTATTATAATATGAGGAAAAACAATTCACATATCAAATGACCAAATTTATTTCAAAAAAGCAAAAATGACACAAGAAATAAAAATTTTAGTTAATAAAATGAAAATGTCAATGAATAGTTAAATAACAGATTTAAAATATTGAAAAAGTTAATGAACTAGAAAAATAGATGAGATGAAATTATCTAGAATGTGTATGGTAACAAAGTTCTAGTATATATAGAAAAAAACGTAGATTTTACTGAAGGAATAGGAACCCTTCTATTTATCAAAACAGTGGGCTGCCTAATGATAATACAGTACACATCTACATGCTTAAATGGCCACAGCTCTAGAGTAAATTTTATCGTTTAAGTTGCTAAGATGTTGATAATATTAAATCCAAAACTATCTGATAATCACAGTTCCTGAAGTATGTTTAACCTCAGGAGATACCTGCTTAATGTAATGATCAATTATCCCTCCAATTTCAATGTATACAGCTAAGATTCAAGACGGAAATAAGAGCTGAGCAAAGAGACTATATAAGAAGGAAAAGAGCATTTTTTTTTTTAGGACTTGGGGTCATTATTTCAACCTAGAAAGTAACTTGCAAAGCTTCTCTTGATATCTTGGAGGATGTGTTCATGAAAATGCAATTTAGCAAATAGCCATATTAGTGTATCTTAGTATAATGCCACTTAATTTTTTCACGAATAAACAGAGAAGATACATATGTTCTTATTTATCATAATGGCAGTAATATTGAAGTAGCAAATTTCACATTGCTACTTATAATATATTTTAAAGGAAGAAAATAAACCCAAGAAAATCTTACTGTTTACCTTGATGGCACAAATTACAAATTCCCCGAGGCGAAGCCTCACTGCCATGTGGAATTAAAAGAGGATTTAAGTTATTTGTTATGCATCTGTGGTAAATGTGGGGGGTTTTTTGGCATTTATTTGCTGAGCCATACAGGGGTACACGTTTCTCTCCTTTAACTTATTTCATTAGACTAGAGTAAGCATTTCCCAAAAATACTGACCAAAAGCTCATAGTTTTTCTTAGGGAATTCAAGACGTTCATGGCAAGAATTAAAATTGAGTCAAGTTTCTGAGGAAGATTTTAGTTAAAAGGAAACACCCTGACTGACCCCCCCAACCAACCAACGATGTAACCAGAGTTATAATGTGTTCCACAGTCCTTTGCACAACAAACCATTCATTATATTGATCGTAACATGTTATTTCAGGAATTCAGAGCAATGAATCAATGATATGATGATGAACTTTGTGAATTATATCAGTATAAGTGCAAAAACAATTGCAGGGATATTAGATGTCTTGCTACAAAACGCTCTTCTTGGTAAATGTAGTAGAATATAAATGACTCCTATGAAGTGTTGAAAGCTTTACTCTTTCCTCTGCCCTCCCCAAACTGAATGCTGATTGAGTGTGGTTCCTTCTCCTCTCTCACAAGTCATCTTCTCTAGGTTGTGTGCTATAGTATAGAAAAAAGGAAAAGTATTTGAGGAAAAGTGGTATATTGGACAGGCCTGGGGAAGGAGGATTTCAGTCAGAAGAAAGAGCTGAAATATATAAAGAGGAATTTTAGGATGATTGCTCTAGTTAAGTAATATCTTCTGAGTGTTTGAAAAACATGGTGAAGGCATTCACTAAATTTCATCAAATCTAAGGGGCCACTGATTAAAAGAAATCACATTACATATCACTAAAAAAAGCAAAGGCTGTCCTTTAAACTTTTAAAACACACTATTAATAGATTTTAAGAGATGTCTAAATGTGGAAAATGTCCATGAAATTCAGTAAGTTCATTCAAAGTTGCTTTTTGATGATTCCATTGTCTTTCTTTCACAAGGGTGCCATTCTGAAAGTGGGCCACTTGGGAACAGGGTCTATTTCCACATCCCATAATCCTTGAGAAATTCATTCTCCTCAGAAGATGCAGAACTGCAATGGGGAGTGGCAGGATAAACACAGACACCCAGGAGTGCTCAGAAGGAATAGGAAGGCACAGAAAGGGGAATATTCCCTCAGGAGGGACAGTCAGGACTCTGAAACAGCCTGATGGGTGGTGGATTTTGTGCCTGAGGATGCAGTGGTAAGGAGCCAGAGGTGACTGGGAGAAACACTTTGAGGATCTGGTGAGTGGACAGACACGGATGAGAGAAGTATCATTAGAGTTTATGACTTGGAACCCTTCAATATCATTCAAGAAAAGAGAATGAATTGGGGAATTCATTTACATTATTTTGTATATGTTGAATCATGCTTTTTAAAATGAGATCTACCTGAATTTGCATTCTGAGATCAGATTACTGCAAAAAACATAACCTATTTCCTAGACACGTACACACACACACACACATACATACACACACACACACACAGACACACACCTATATATACGGGATAAAGTCAAAGAAAACAGAGAAACCTGGAAATCAAAGATAATTTTATACTAAATTGTTTAAATTACAGTTTATAAAATACAAATTATACACAGCCCTTTTTAAAAAAAATTAAATGTCCCTTTTTCTATCTCATCAACTGCTCTTTTGTACTACAGCTATTTTGAAAAATGGCCACATTTGCAATACAATCCTGTTGGTTTCAGATTCAGCCATGCTGTCACAGCTTAGAATAAAAATATCATTGCACAAGATTATAAAATACAGTGGCAATGAAGCATGCCTTATAGGTTATTGTTGGATAATACTGAGTGTTTCCACAAAATGAGAAGAAAATAATGGGAGACTGTATTTTATTAGACTATATGATATCTGTGTGTTCCATCATGAACTTGGTTGCACTTTAAAATGACATCAAATTAAAAAGTAATAAGAAAGTAGTAATTAGTTGTATTGTGAATGCAAACACAGCGAGAAGTTTAATTTCCTATTTGATCTTGGACAATACAATAGAAGAAAATTTCGTTCACATACAACAAATCTTCATTAAATGGTCACAGAATACACCCTTAATTCTCGCCAGTCATCTTTCAAATTTGCAAATACCATTCCAGCTAAAAACAAAACAAAACAAAAGCTGGGTTAATTAGCATTAAAATCAGGCTAGTGGGCCACAACTAGATTTTTTTTTAAGTAATTTTAAAGGCAAACTTGGGAAAGGGTTTGGGAGAATGCCATGGCAGAAAACAGAAAATGAGCTAAGAAATCTTAATTGCCAGAGTTAGGTTTTCAAGCCTCAGTCAAACATCAGGACCAAGAGGAGTAAATGAATGATTAAGTTCATGGGCTCACAGCCTCCACAGTCAGAAATACACAGTGCTAGCAGAAGAAAGAATGCACTCAGTTACATTGCTCATCTGTGCTTGTGTCAGAGGTATGGTGAACCAGAACAAACTCCATCTTGCATAGGGGCTGGGTAAAATGCAGCTGAGACCTACTGGGCTGCATTCCTGGATGGTTAAGACATTCTAAGTCACAGGGTGAGATAGGAGGTCAGCACAAGATACAGGTTGCAAGGCCTTGTTTGTAAAACAGCTTTCAGTAAAGAAGCCAGCCAAAAACCACCAAAACCAAGATGGTGACGAGATTGACCTCTGGTCGTCCTCACTGCTACACTCCCACTAGCGCCATGACACTTTACAAATGCCATGGCAACATCAGGAAGTCACCCTAGATGGTCTGAAAAGGGAAGGCATGAATAATCCACCCCTTGTTTAGCATATAGTCAAGAAATAACCATAAAAATGGACAACTAGCAGCCCTCTGGGCTACTCTGTCTATGGAGTAGCCATTTTTTATTCCTTAACTTTCTTAATAAACTTGCTTTCACTTTACAGACTCACCCTGAATTCTTTCTTATAAGAGATCAAGAACCCTCTCTTGGGGTCTGGATCTGGACCCCTTTCCTGTAACACTTGCCTGCTGACTGTGACTGCTTTATCCTTGAGAACCCTTAGCATATTAGTCAGAGTTGTTTTAAATCCCTGGTCTGATCATTCCAACATTCCTGTCATATCTGACTTTGGTTCTAATACTTGCTCTGTGATATAGATTGGATAACTGTCCCCACCCAAATCTCATGTGAAAATGTAATCCTCAACGTTGGAGGTGGGGCCTGGTGGGAGTTGTTTGGATCATGAATGGCTTGGGCCATCCCCTCGTTGATACTTGAGCTCTCATTAAAGCGTGTGGCACCTCCTCCCCATCAACTCTCCCACTCTCTCTCT
Organism: Nomascus leucogenys; assembly: GCF_006542625.1. Lineage (NCBI taxonomy): Eukaryota > Metazoa > Chordata > Mammalia > Primates > Hylobatidae > Nomascus > Nomascus leucogenys. The sequence goes on from NC_044389.1 coordinate 105,062,346, forward strand.
CCCTGACTCCTACTTTCGCCATGTGAAATATGTACTCCAGCTCCACCTTCTGACGTGAGCAAAAGCTCCCTGAGGCCTCCGCAGAAGCAGATGCTGCTATGTTTCCTGTAGTCCGCAGAACCATAAGCCAGTTAAACCTCTTTTCTTATAAATGACTCAGTCTCAGGGATCTGTTTACAGCAATGCAAGAATGGCCTAATGTGCTCTGTGTACTCGAGCTTTGTTTTTTGCATTTTAGTGTGCCTTGTAATTTTTCCTTTTGATATCCAGGCATGAGGTACTGGATAAAAGGTATTGCTGCCACAAATAGGCCTTTAGTAACGTGCTGGAAGGGTGTGGGGGGAGAGGAAGCATTCTATAGTCCTGTGATTTGGTCTCAGTGTTTTTGTGTGACTTTGCCTCCGAAATGTAAATTCAAAAGCACGTCTTGGTTCCTCCCTTTCTCCTTAGGTGGAAGAGAATGGCTAGAGGGGGCTCAAGTTGAGCACCTATCATCCCCCAGGAAGGTTATACTCTGATAAAACCCCAGCAAGAGCAGCTGTGATAACTGGCTTCACCTGAGAGCAGGCATTATTAAGAACATGATGCTCTTGAGTATTTCAGTTGCTTCCCTGTCCTTCCCCCTGCATTAATCGTGGAGGTGGGGGGTTTTCTGATGTTCTCTATGATGACCTGGTAGTACTCCTGGAGGAAAAACTTACAAGTGACTGAGTCCCTCTATAGTTTCTAGCCCTCAGGCTTGTCCAGTGAGCCTGCAGCAATTTGTCCATTATGGTTCTCATTTCTCTACCCCCATACTGGTTCCCTTGGAAGTTTCTGCTCATGGCTTTCTGCTCCATTAAATTGTAGTTCTCTGTATTAATCTGTGTCCCTAATTTGAGGGCCAGGGATCTGTCTTCACTGGTAGATCTAAGAAGATTTGGTGATTTTTCAGTTTGTTCAACTTTACATTTTTTTGTTAGGAGTGGCAACTTCCAAGCTCATTATCTGTTAGACCATAAACCAGAAGTCCTCAAAGCCTTTATCCATAAAGGATACTTTTTAAAATGTATCCTTTCTACACCAGGCCTAAAATTTCTACACCAGGCCTGGCTAATTTTTGTATTTGGGGGTTTAGATACAGGTTTTTACCATGTTTTCCAGGCTGGTCTTGAACTCCTGGGCTCAAGCAATCCACCTACCTTGGCCTCCCAAAGTGCCATCTCCCATTCTTTCTCAACAGTGTTCTTAAGAACTCCTACCATGTCACTGATGTAAAATAATTTTTGGTGGTAGGGGAAAATGGCTGAGTTAACAGCAGTCCATCACTGCTCCTGGAACTAAAAACCAGATGTTTATCTCAAATGAATTGTATCACCTTCATATATTATTTAAAACCATTTGTTACGGCCAAAAGCTAGGTTCAACTGACTTTCAAATCCAACCACAAGACAAATTTCTGGTTTGAAAAAATTTCCTAAGCATAAGGAACTATATCTGTGCAACTCATACTCTGGTCTCTGAACTACCATTTACAGATTGAGAAACTTTGTAATGAATAAGATCTCAATTATTTCATCAACAATAATTTACAATTTATATTGAGAAGCACTGTGTTCAAAGTGCTGAAATAGGCATCCACAATTTTCTACCATTCCTCAGAAAATCTCACTAAAATGACAATAAAGAAATAATATCAGAATGAATATGTGTTGGCACAGATAATGGAAATAAGAAAGACTAACAGATAAAGTATTTTATTTTTTTCTGTATATTTAAAGTGAATGAGACCAAATTAAGGGATGGATCAAGTAAGAAAAGATTATAGCCCAGAGAGACAAGAAGAGAAAACTGCAATCTACTGTTTTTTAAGGAAGAGTTTCAGAGTCCTCAGGGGCAGAAACAAGAATTTTGGAGAGCCCAGTAGTCAGCAATCTGACTAAGTAATTGGAGAATTGAACACCTAATGGATAGTATTACTATGCTTTCTCCTATCTTCACCCTTACAAAGTGACTGGAGGAGACTGGGCTGTGTTTGGTCCAGATAAAACGGAAGAACGTATCTGCTCACCAGAAAATAGTACTGCCAGGTGACAGACAGATTTTAGTGATGTACCAACAGCTTCCGATTTGCATCCCTCTCATTTTGGCATTGAGTAGGGAGATGCTCCTAAATGTGATATCCTAACATTGTAAGGGTTAGTTGACACTTTCTCCTACATGCCCAAAGCTCAAGTTTAGCTCTCTCAGTCAAAGGAGAGAATGCAATCAATACATGTTGAATTAAGAAATTTGTATCAATGCAAAAAAAATCTGAAAAAAATACAAATATAATTAATAGCATAGGCTGGGTGTGGTGGTTCACACCTGTAATCCCAGCACTTTGGGAGGCAGAGGCGGGAAGATCATTTGAGTCCAGGAGTTCAAGACTAGCCTGGGCAACATAATGACACCCTGTTTCTACAAAAAAAAAAAAAAAAATGAACATTAGCCGAGCACGGTGGTGTGCGCCCGCAGTCCCACCTACTTAGGAAGCTGAGGCTGGAAAATGGCTTAAGCCCAGGAGTTTGAAGTTACAATGAGCTCTGCACACCACTGTATTCTAGCCTGGGCAACAGAGCGAGACTCTATCTCAAAAATAAATAAATAAATGTTTAAAGAGAAAAGTCCACAATAACATGGCTTCATGTGAGAAATGCAAGAATAGATCAATGTTGAGAAACACTATAAGATAATGCCCTAGTCAGTCCAGGCTGCTATATCAAAGTACCATAAACTGGATGGCTTACAAAATAGAAATGTCTTTCTCAAAGTTGTGGAGGCTAGAGGTTTGAGATCAGGGTGCCAGTATGATTGAGTTTTGGTGAAGACCCTCTTTGGAGTTTTAGACTGGCAACTAATTTCTCATTGTATCTTCCCATGATGGAAAGAGATCAAGAGAGATCTGTGATGTCACTTTTAAAGAACACTAATCCCATTCATGATGACCTAATCACCACCTTCCAAAGACCCCACTTCCTAATCCCATCACACTGGGCGTTAGGATTTCAACACATGACTTTTGAAAGGATACAAGTATTCAATCCATTGCAGAAATAACTAATAGGTCACAAGAGAAAAACATATCACACCAATATATTAATTTTCATTTCTCAAAGAAAAAAAATCTAATGAAAGAAAAAGTCACACTATTAAAACGATTATATAAAACCTAAAGGCAAAGTTATACATAAAAGCATTCACACTGAATTTGAGAACAAGAGAACACCAACTAAAAAAAAATCACTTTTAAAACTATTCTGTAATTATAGCTCATGCAATTGTAAAATAAATAATATATAACAAATGCAATAAAAATTGTAGAGAATGTACTGTCGAAAATAAAGTATTTTCTCTGTAGGTTACATGCAGGGTTCTATATATTTTTGTTATATAAAGGTCACTAATCCTCTCATTCAAATTTTGTATCCTTAAGAATTTTTTGTGCTAGATTAATTTGTTTCTGTTTGATAGGTATTTAAAAATATCCAAAATGGTGGTAAATTTGACAGTTTTACATTGTATATCTATCAGTTGTGCTTTAAAATTTCTCTTTATGTTGTCAAGTTCATAAAATTTCATATCTTCTTGAAAGTAACTGTTTTCATTATTATATAATTTACTTTCTAATTTAGCCCTAATAATGTGTTTTGAGTTATTTTCTATTTTTCTTGATATTAATATTTCTGCCACAGGCATCCTTGGTTTAATATTTTACTAACTTTTTCTGTTTAATATTTGAATTTTATTTTTTGTTGGGCATGTCTTTGAAAGCATTTATTATTTTACTTTTATTGTTTTATCTAGATTCATTTCTAACTTCTTACTCTATTTTTAGATTACTACCTGTTTTTCTTTGCTTCTTTATTTTGTTCTCTCTTATATTCTGTTGAATTAGTAAAGTTATTTTTATACTCCAAGATTTTGCCTCTGTTATCTGGGAAGCTATATACTGCATTTACATTCTCTTAGTACATTAATTTTCAAATACATAAAATATATATTTTTCCTATATATTTGAAATGGTTGTTTAGAAAGGCTTATTTTTCTTAAAATAAAGAAATTTATGTTTTGAATTCTGCTTGACTTTTTCTTTCTCTCATTATCCCCCTTTCCTATCTAAAAATTTGGATATTTCTTCTACTTGATTGTCTGTAGCCCCCAGTCAGGAACTAGGTTTTGGATCCTGTTCTGTGAAGATACGGGGATATCTATATACCTATTCATGAGTACAAGCTACTTTTTCCCAGTTTCTTGTCATCAGAATTTGTCTTTGTTTCCTGGCTTATATAGGCCCAGAGTTCCTCAGGAAGTTGTGAACTCAAGCAGTTTCAGTTATTCCAGCCTTTCTTGAATATTTTTAAGGACCCGTCCAACCCCTGACTTTAGGCATAGGCCTACATCGTATTAGGCCAGTGTATATCAAACACTTTTAGATCTTGTTCCCTGGTAGGAGCCATGTTCCTGGCTGCAACTTCCTGCATCTCTTATAGATTTAAGGTTTCTGTGCTCTGCAACTACAGAGATGTTTACCTTGTTCACGTGGCTAGACATATCCTATTGACTATCTCATGCCGATTGTATCTATTATTGTTCTATGTTGATAGTACAGGGAAGGAATCATATGACAAAACTAAATTCATTGTGTTATATTTACAACAAGCATTTATTGATTTGTTAATCTCATAATATTTCTTACCTCGAAAAATCCTGTAATCTGATAAATTGACCAATCTATGCTCGCTTGCCACAAATTCACAGGTTTTCCTCTTTAGGGTCACTTCACTAACACCCAGAAAAAAATCTATTATTTTTCAGAAATAATCAATTATCAATAAAGAATTATAACTGCCATACTCCATGGTAACAGCCCTCTGATTCTTTTAGGAAACACTCTTTAGGAAAAAAAGAGGAGAGCAAAAGAAAAAGAAAAAAGCTCGAATTCCTGAATGTTGCAAATTTGAAGGACCATCCAGTTTGTTAAAATGGGATCATAGTATTGCTATTCATTTTCCAGACTTGTAACTTTTATTGTCATCACCCTCATTAAAAAGCATATAATTGAGTGTTCCTTTGGTATTTGGCACTGTTCTAGGTGTTGTAGTATTTAGCTAAGGAATTAATGAACAGTGGAAGCAAATCAGTACATGAGGTCTTTCTCTCCAAGAAATAGCCAAAATGTACCCACAGCAGCTTTTTGGAATTCAGATAGCGCAATACAATATAAAATACCATCAGTCCCCTCACCTCTGTGGCAAGTTTTGTAGCCCAATGACAGAGCATTTTTCAATGTTGCATTTATTATTTATTGAATAATTAATTCAGTGAATGCTTAGTGAACACCTATTTTGGGGCAAACACTCTACCAGATGGAATGACAGTATCAGTTTCTCTGATATGCATCACTTTGATCACTCCTAGTATTATGCCTAGCTTAATGGTAAGTGCTCAGTGGATGCCTGTTGAAATTAATCAGTGACTGTAATCCTAGCACTTTGGGAGGCTGAGATGGGCAAATTAATTGAGGTTAGGAGCTCAAGACCAGCCTGGCCAACACGGTGAAACCCTGTCTCTACTAAAAATACAAAGATCAGCTGGGTGTGGTGGAACATGCCTGTAATCCCAGCTACTCAGGAGGTTGAGGTAGGAGAATGGCTTGAATCTGGGAGGCAGAAGTTACAGTGAGCCGAGAACATGCCACTGCACTCCAGCCTGGGTGACAGAGTGAGTGAGACTCCATCTCAAACACACACACACACACACACACACACAGAAATTAATGAGTGAATCAGTACATGAATATAATTAAGTGCCTTTAAAAGAAAAAACCAATACAAATTCTGTATGTAGTTTTATTTTCCTAACCAGTAGGCTAACCTCTTACATTTGTAGTGCAAAGTTATCACATGTCCACTGGGATAAATTAATTTACTCATTAACCACTCCATGTGGCTCATACTTCCATAGTTTCCTTCTGCTTAGTGAGTTGCAATCAAAGCAATGTGTACAGAAATAACGTGGTGTGTAGAAGTAGTCACCTACACAAGGCTCAGTGTCCCCTTTTCATTTCCTAACCACTAGATTTGTAACAAGGTGGACCTGGAAGCCATGTGATGAAGAAGATGGAACCAGCCACCAGAATGAGAGGATCTCCAAATCCCTACTGGGAGGAGTCTCATTCAAGCAGGAAGGCTCACATCTGCCTTTGTTAAGTAAGCCAGAAACAGACTTTTACTGTGCTAAGCAACTGAGATTTTAGACTTCATCTGGTACAGCTAGCACTGATACCTTCCTAGTAGGTCATTCCTCAAAAACGAGTTCATATGAGAGTGTAAGAATTAGGCCATTGATCTCTTCCTTGTAATATGTATATATTGACATCTGGGACAGGCAAAACTACAGAGGCAGTAAAATGATCAGTGGTTGCCAGGGGTTAGACGTGTGAGAGAGGGATGAGTCATCACTGCATGGAGCATTTTTAGGACAGTGAAACTATCCTGTTTATTACTAGAATAGTAGATACATGTCAAATAAACATTTGCCTAAACCCATAGAATGAACAGCACCAAGAATGAACCCTAATGTAAACTATGAGCTTTGGGTGATAATGATGTGCCAATATAGGATCATTGATTGGAACACATATTTTACTCTGATGTGAGATGTTGTACTGGGGTAGACCGTGCATATGGAGGGCAGGAGTATATATGGAAACTCTACTTTTGGCCCAATTTTGCTGTGACACCAAAACTGTTCTAAAATATAAAGTCTTTTTTAAAGTATATATTATTTCATTGTATAGTAACTCAGAATTAAAATCTTCGTATGCCTATTTTTTTTCTTATTTTCTTGCAACAAACACCCATTGGAGACTGTATTCCATAGAAAATTCAGAGGAATGGTGCAAATAAAGAAGAGAGATTGACAGTTTCATTGAGTTATGTGCATTGGTCATTATGTGTTTTATTTTCTTTTAAATAAAACAAGGCATTACTAATGGGAGAGTTGTAGGGAAGATCTGGTATTGTAACAAGTGTTTTGACACCAGTTTTGCCACCAAAACAAATTTGAGGACATTTTAGCCATTGAATTGCCATTAATTTCTGTCAAGTTTGGTCACTAACTGAAAGAAAATGTGAGGGATGGTGAACTGCTCATTAAACATAGTGTGGTGTTTATTTTCTCTTGGCTTTTGCTCATAGTATTTTTTTTCTGCCTGGAACAACTTTGCCTGCTTTTTCACTTGGTGACTAACTCTTCATTTTGTTTCAGGCAGCACCTTCTCAGCTAACCCTTCAAGATCGAGCTAAGTGACTTTTGCAGACTGAAATTATCTTTTTCTGCCTCTTCCACCCATGTATCGATGGCAAAGTCTGTGTCTTACTCATCTTTCAATTCCAAGTACCTAATATGATGTTTGCTACTTATACTAGGTCTTAATAAAATGTATGCATGACTCAAAGAGCTCAACAAGGGAGAGGAATCCAAGAATGTGAGTTGGAAAGTGAAACAGATCACCTGGCTTTGAAGATAAGGCTGGTTTTCTACAGTGGCATGGAGGAGGCAATGTATTTCAGACAGAGGGAAAGGTATACTTAAGGGTGTGCAGGAGGAGAATAAATATGTAAAGAGGTTTTGGGAACCATCATGTGAATGGGATAAAAGGTATATGTATGTTCGTGGGAATGCATAGGTCCAAAAGGTAGATTATGAGCAGACTGTCGAGATCCTTGAATTGTTTACCAGGTTAGGCCATTTGGCCAACATTTGATTAGAAATGGAGATGCATTTAACAAGTTTTGAGGAGGAAAGTGGCATCTCTAGTTTCATGATTCTAGGAATTATTTAAGGAGAGATCGTACTTACATGTCAAGAACAAGATTAAAAGGGAGGAAGCATGGGACACATATCAAAGGGGATAAGTTGCAGGGCTTAGTGATTGATTTTGTTTTTTAATGAAGAGAAGGCAGTCAACAATGACACCAAGTTTCCAATTCTGGGCACTCAGAAAATAATTGCCTTGGTGTGTCAGTTGGGGATATGTTCAGCGGCAAGTAACAGGAAACCTAATTTGCAGCAGCTTTAACAACTGGCAGCTTACTTTCCCTTAGTCCAAGAAGTCTGAGTCGAGTGATTTTTGACACTGATTCAGTAGCTGAACAAGGAGACAGACTCAGAATCTATGTGATTCTCCTGGTCTTTCCTGCTATGCATAGATGGATGCTGGTGTTAGGCAACCATCTGCCTCTGAGACAAGGAGAAGGGAGAAAGGCATTCCAGTAGCACCAACAGTCCTTTTTTAGCAAATACAAAAGAACTTTATCATAAACAATACCTCAGCTGGCTTCAACCGTGTCTCATTGTCTAAAACTATATTATCTGGCCATATCTTGCCACATGCGGAGACTGAGTAAGAGAGTTTTAAAAATCTGTAGCCTTCAAAGTTTAAGGTAATGATTTAGGAGATAAAAAGAAATTATTTAGGCAGATAGTGAGGGTAAGAGAGTCCTCAGTAAGGTTTTCCTTTTAACAAAAAGCAGCCCCCAAATCATTGCTTTTCTAACAAACAGCAGCCTGAAAATTCGAGCGGCAGACAGAGAAAAGCAAGCTGGAAGATTGCACACATAATGCCAGAAGCTTTGCCAATAGGAAAAGGCAATCTGGGGCCTAGGCATATTCAACATGATGGCTTAATCTTCCCTTTTCTTAGTCAACCATGTGTACAGTAAGGAAGAGACAACCTGGTGTCCGGCAGGTAGAGAACCCATCTGGATAATAAAAGATTAGGGTGGAGTGTCCAGCTTCTTCATGTGCTATGTAAATGGCACACCTGGTCTAAGCAATCTTTGGGCCTATGTAAATCAGACAGCGCCTCCTCCAACCAGTCTATAAAACCCCTGTGCACTTCACCATGGACTGGAAGACCCACTGGTGACCATCTCTCAATGCAGGAGAGAGAGCTATTCTCTTTTCTCTTTCTTTCGCCTATTAAACTTCCGCTCTTAAACTCACTTCTTGTGTGTCCCCGTCCTTGATCTCCCTGGCATGAGACGACAAACCTCGGGTATTTACCCCAGACAATGATGCCGCTTCAGTAACAGGGAAAAGGGAGTTGAAAATGAAAGTTCAGTTAGACAGACCCACAGCATCTACCATAGTTATTTAAGTTTAAATAAGAGATTCGAGTTTAAGATATTTTCATGGGATGATGATAATTTAAACAGCCTGGACTAAGAGATATCTGAGACTCTAACAGGTTAGAGAAAAGCTGACAGGATATCCAGGTATATATTAAAAGTATTTTCTGTAAACTATCCTAGATGTCCCACAAATCAGCTGCATCAGTATTGACAGCATTCATCAATTCGCTCTGGGTATTAGGAAAGAGAGCAGAGTACAGCTAAAGCATTGCTGTGCAATATGAACATAATATGAGTTACACAGGTAAGTTTATATTTCCAAGTAGCCGTATTTTTAAAAAGTTAGAAGGAAAAAGTAATTTTACCATTATATTTTATTGAACCAACATATACCAATTATAGTGATTTCAAGATGTAATCAATATAAAAACAATTATAGTTTTCATTGTTTTTATCTTTTTTTTTGCGATGAAGTCTCACTCTTGTTACCCAGGCTGGAGTAAAATGGCACAATCTCATCTCACTGCAACTTCCACCTCCTGAGCTCAAGTGATTCTCCTGCCTCAGCCTCCCAAATAGCTGGGATTACAAGGATGCACCACCATGCCCAGCTAATTTTTTGTATTTTTAGTAGAGATGGGGTTTTACCAAGTTGGCCAGGCTGGTCTTGAACTCCTGCCCTTAGGTGATCCACCAGCCTCGGCCTCCCAAAGTACCAGGATTACAGGCGTAAGCCACCGTGTCTGGCCTCTTTAAGTTTTCAATATCCTGTATGTATTTCGTACTCATAGCATAGATCAGTTTGGACCAGCTATATTCCAAGAACTCATTAAGCACACATGGCTAGTGACTACTGTGTTGGACAGCATAGCTTTAAACTGTTATTTTAAAAATCGTAAGAAAACCAGAGGAAAAGAGAAAATGTTGAGCCATTTCCATACTAAGAAGAAAAAAAAAATAGTCTGAATTCTATTTTAAATAAATCCAGTCTTAGTCTTTGTTTCTTATGTATTTCTATCTCACAAAGATAGAGTTGGGAGGGTAACAATTTTCTTGATACTTTAAAAGTAGTTCCACAATGGTCTTATGTTGCATATAGTGTTTGGGGAAGGCAGATTGAACAAAACTTTAGAGACCATGATGGTCAGGATGTTTCCAGAATAAGCACTTCTGTTTATCAGGCAACAGGGTTGACTGCCAACAGTGTTCTCTTGGATTACTAGGTGAATTTCAACACTTTAGGCTGAAAATGGATGTAAAGGAGCTTCATTAATACTACGAAGAAAACAATAGAAGACAATACATTTCTTTAAAAGTCAGTGGTAGGTGGACCTTAAAGTCTTTGCAGATGGAATTTGATTCATGTTACTTATTAGTTTGCAAGAGATCACCCACCTCGCTGTCACTGTGTGGGGTTGAAGTTAGTATGTCTTTCCTTGCTATACAAATATTAGATGGGGCTACAGAACTAAAATGTAACTGCTCCCTTAAGTAACAGAGCTTTTCCCGAACCACAACCCCAGTGCTTTCATGGAGCCTTCAGAATACCATGATTAGGACACCAAGAGAGCAGACCCTGAGGGTGCATTTGGCTGGATCTAGGTCTCAGCATTCCCAGAGGTGGTAGGCATTGTTTATTAACTGATGAGGACAGACTAGCTGTGAGACGACAAAAATCTATCTGGAAATCATCAGACATATCCTTCTGGGGCCATTGTTTCATTCTTCTTTTAGAAAAACCTGACTTTTCCTTCAAAGGTCATCCAAAAATATTACCTCCTCTGTGAAGCCCTCCCTGATTTCTCCAAGCAAAAGTCTTTATTCCCTCTACACTCTCTTATTTTTCTGCCATGACTATAATATCAAATGGATTTTAATCAAATATCTGCTTATAAAATTCTGAAGAGTATAATCTTCAAAAGAGCTTTTTCAGTTATTTTCCTTGGACTGGGAACTATGTCTGATCAATTGTAGGCACTAAACTTCTATTGAATATTGGTATAATTTTCCTGCTTCTATCTAACTTCATAGGTTACAATAGGGAATATCAGGATTTTGACTAATAAAATATGGAGAAGTTATCTTTCCTACTACCTTTACAGAGGAAGGTTACAAATGGAGTGAAATATCTATTCACATAGACATTGTTTAAAATATTAAAATTGCTTCTGCCCCTAACAATTACTCACTTAAGTAAAATGTTGCTATATCACATAATAATACCATATACATCGTGCTTATTGCATGCCAGATATAGTTATAAATACTTGCATGTTTTAATCCTCTAATTCCCCACCACTGCTTTGATGTAGTTTCTATTATTATCATGTCTATTTCATCCTTTAGAAAATTGCAACACGGAGGGTTCAAGGGACCTTCCTAAGGTACTGAACAGCAGAGCTAGATTTAAAGTGGGCATCCAGTACAAGCCCTTAGCCACTGTCTCATTTCACCTTTCTCTTAGCTTAATGGAATGGTGGGCAGGTGCTCCACTTCCCAATACTCACACTACAAGAGCTTCTAGCCCTTTATCTCATCACCACTGAAGTAGACCTCCTGAGAAACTCTCTAAATCTGCTCCTCAAACTCAGCAAATGTGGAAGAGACTCTAAAATTCCAAACCCAGCAAAGCAGGTTTTTGATCAACTCATGGAGGAAAATTCAGATATATCTCAGGAAAACAGGGACTTAAAAATACATATGAAGGCCAGGTGCAGTGGCTCACACCTGTAATCCCAGCACTTTGGGAGGCCGAGGTGGGTAGATCACCTGAGGTCAGGAGTTTGAGACCAGCCTGACCAACATGGAGAAACCCCGTATCTACTAAAAATACAAAACTAGGCGTGGTGGTGCATGCCTGTAATCCCAGCTACTCGGGAGGCTGAAGCAGAAGAATCGCTCGAACCTGGGAGGCAGAGGTTGCGGTGAGCTGAGATCCCGCCATTGCACTCCAGCCTGGGCAACAAGAGCAAAAAACTCCATCTCAAAAAAACAAAAAAACAAAAAACAAAAAACAAAAAACAAAAACATATGAGAGAGAATGAAATGAAGAGACTTCCAGGGTGGGTATGGCTGTGCCTGAAAGCTATTTTACTGAGAGTAAAGTAGCTAAGGTAAGTCACTGTCTCCTTGAAGAATCTATTGTGAGACTACAGTTGACACCAAGAAGCTTGAGTTTTGTTTGTGTTTCTGCAGCAAGTCGAACACATTTTTAAATTGCCGTTTGTTTGGTGGAAAAGATGTATAATCATAGAATACTAATGCTGGATGTGACCTTAGCTTTAGGCTGAACAGTTTCATCATAAAGAGTCTATGCCTAGAGGGACAATGTATCTTTTCATGTCCATTTAGGTTTTTATTTTTACAATAACAGCATGTGGTAGAAATTTGCAGTATCTCTGGGCCTCACCATTTTGAAAACTTTGCAGTATGCAAATTAACTGCAACAATACTTCCTTTTTTTTTCTACTGAAATGGCCATTTGATGCATCTGCAATGAATTTGATGATTTTAATTAAATAAAGATTTATAAATATCAGGAGCAGATCCAGGGGGAGTAGAGGTCTCAGGTCTCCATGGAGCCAATGGGAGTGGGGTAGGGAGGGGCACAAGAGAGCTTTGCCCTCAGTGTGACTGATACTTATCCCAGAAATATTGCTATAGTTCCATCTTTATAATCAGCCTTCTGAGATAATGTGAATTTCAAGATAAAAATATTCTATACCATCTGTGAGAGACGTGTTGTCCTTTAGAAATCTCAAGTAATATAGGCTTGCCTGTCAAATGAATGATATAAAGATGCCTAATTGGCACAGGAAAACTGTCCTTCTCGTAAATTTTCTCCCCTGGCTTGAGTACATATGCTCAGAACCCAGCCATATGTGTCTTCTGCCTTTCTCTGCCTTAGCAGTCCTTGAGACTTTGAGATTTCTGCTTGGATGGCGCGTAGTTCCTGTTCCTTATCAAACTGGCAGCTGAGCCCCAGCTGCTGTCCCCTTCAAGCAAAACCAGAGCTGCTGCATCGACTCACCCCTCTTCTCAGGCAAACCAGTCAGCCAGAGCTGATCAGGAGTTTCATACAGTGACATCAGGGGTGACGTTGCAATCACTGAGAAAGCAAAGCAGTAAGAATGGAGATGATTTTCTGCAGCACTAACAAAAAAAAGAAGGAATGATGATGGGAAGTCTCCCCGTGCCAAAGCTAAAAATTTCAGTGATCAGAAGCAGCTTTCAAAAGGCATTGCCAGCATTCTGAGCCCTGGCTTCCTATACACTGGCAAAGACACATCCAGAATGGAAGTCTGAAATATTTGCCTGGTTCTAGTCAATATACAACAGTTCTCCGAGAGGGGAAAAACCTAGAAAAATATTTCCCTCATACTTCACAGGGATGGGATGACCATATATATATACATGGTCATCCCATACAGTTTTTTAAAAAATAGAATCCAGCATTTAGACATGATGTGCATCAAAATTAAACTTCATCTCAGAATCATGTGGTGGTTCCCACCAACACCACCATGAAGACAATTGAGAGGTCATTTCTTGGAACTCCAAGAGTAGGAATATGAATACAATGACCCTAGAGATTATTTTATACAATATTCTGCAGTTCAGAATGTACAGTGACTTTCCCAAGGTTATAAAATTAAGATAATGGCAGAAATGAGAGGAGTCTTTATGTTTTATGACCTCAGCTCTGCGGGTTTGGACAATTTATTTCTACCTTATGGTCAAGCTGACAATCCAAAGCCAGAATATAATTGCTTCGAACAGAAATGACCATTGAATTACTGACATGTGTGTGCATAAACTGTATTTTATGCCATTTTAGACACAGGATACGAGAATTGCCTTCTCTAGGTACTCCTTAAAACCTTGTCTCATGTCCAAGAATCCCTGGGACTTGCCTTTTAGGATGTTTTCATGTTTTTTGGCCCTTTCAGAGACATTAGGAAATGTCTTCAACTCCCTAAGACGAAAGATAAAAACCCCAGTGATTAACATTTGTAACACTGCCCAGTTCATGTCAAATGCACATATCAGAGAGGCACGCAGAGTTCATCATTCCAACAAAAATTGCCATAAATCAGTATATGCTGCAATGACGATTCACTCAGTAGGACCTCGATATCACTTAAAATGTGTAGTCTGATTGGCCAGAAAGTGGTGCCTGCAGAACAATCCACATGCATTGAGAATAAGGCTTAGAATTGATGTGGTCTTTTCTATTTTCAAAATCTCTCAGAATCTTGCATTATTTAGATTCAGGCTGAGCTCCGGCACTGACACCCCACGCTGAGCACTCTACTGGGAAGAATGCAAGCCAGTAATAATACACACGGGAGTTACGGGAGGTCCTGCATCCCAGCTCAGTCCAGGCCTCTGATTCCACTGGAATCTCTGCCAACTCCAAACCTACACTTTGATTAATTTATTTATTCCTTAAACACCAATTGAACTCTGATAGGTATAAGTCACTATTCTTGATGCTGGGGATTGAATGGTGCAAGAAAAATGAAAAAATCATAGACAAAGTCTTTGACCTCGTGACACATGCTACATGGGAAGGGCAGGTAATAAGCATTTAAACACCTAACTGACATCATTTTTGAGAGTGATAAGTGATGCAAAAAAAGAGAACTGAGTAATGGGGTAAAGCATGTTTGGTGAAGCTGGGAGAAGGCAGCCAGAATTTTTACATACAGGAGTTGAGGAAGGCCACTTTGAGGAAGTGGCATTTAAGGTGGGGCCTACATGATTAGGAAAAGCCAGCCATATATAAGATCTGGGGAAGAGAGTTCCCACTGGGGGCCTTAAGAAGAAAAGGAGCTTGGAATGTCCCAGGTAAAGAAGGAGGGTGGCCGCCATGGCTGACTCAGAGAATGAAGACGCGGTAAACACTGGCCAATTTTTGGCAGCTGTCTTCCTAATCTTTAGAGAATTTCTCACCTTACATAGTCTGGTGGGAAGCAGAATGTGTCTCCTGATATGGAAACTAATAACTTAATTGTTTTGCTTTTGAAGCTTCTCTATGTCAGCGCCAAAAAACCTGGTGCACAGAAGGCCCTGAGCATGAGTCCTAGGCCAGACCAATTGGATATACTTTGAAACTGGAACTAGAAATATAAGGCAACAAGATCTCATTATGGTAGGGGCCACTAAGCATCTAAGCTAAGAGCATCTGAAAGTAACCTCTGGTTTCCTGGGCATGGGGACAGCAGCATATATGTCCCCACAAAACAGGATCTATACATTATTTTCGGAACGAGTAGCTCTGTTTTATCCAATTTTCTCTGCCTGTTTCTTCAGCATTCCCAGTAAGCGTATGAACACCCTAACGGCCCTTTCAAACATTTATTTGCTACTTGAACCATCTATAGTCGGTTCATTTGCTAGCAACGAAAACCTTTTTTAGATTGACATAAAAATTGGTTCCAGGGGTGGTCACACATAACAAATCATGGAGGGTATCTGGAATTGGTTAGAGCTGAAGGTAATAAACATCAGCTAATCTTGGGGAATATGACCTTGGCACTTCATAGCAAGGAACGGTGAAGAAACTAATTTAATTATCACCCATGGTCACCTAAAATGGAGTGCCCATTGAAAGCAAAGCATTGGAGAACTAAACGGAATTGCACAAAGGGATGAGGGGATTCAAGGATTATGAATCTGGGGGACTGTTTCCAACAATGATGGGAAAGCTAATGGAAGAAGACTTTCATGGCAAAGTTCCTAAATTCTCCAAAGAAGTTATAGACTGCTTGTCTGTGATTGTGCTATAGTTGTGTCTATATATATATATACGACTATATGTATACACA
Source organism: Nomascus leucogenys (assembly GCF_006542625.1). NCBI lineage: Eukaryota > Metazoa > Chordata > Mammalia > Primates > Hylobatidae > Nomascus > Nomascus leucogenys. The sequence continues at coordinate 105,078,334 of NC_044389.1, forward strand.
TATATATATACACACACAACATATATATATATACGTGTGTGTGTGTGTGTGTGTCCAAAGAATCTCTCATTTCTTGCAGCATGAAGGTTAAGATATTCTTCTTTTTACTGCATCAGAAAGACTGGTTAATAGATTTCATGATTATATGCTAACTTAAATTTATAGTCTCATAAGGTCTTCCCTGAGAATTAACACATTTACTAAAAAAGTATGACTTTAAAAAATTGGAATGATATCTTTTTTTTTTGTATTTAGAATACGTATGTATTTTGTTATAACTCTTTTTTTTCTTTTGCATTTTTATTTTTTTCTTTTTTTTATTATTATACTTTAAGTTTTAGGGTGCATGTGCACAATGTGCAGGTTTGTTACATATGTATCCATGTGCCATGTTGGTGTGCTGCACCCATTAACTCGTCATTTAGCATTAGGCATATCTCCTAATGCTGTCCCTCCCCGCTCCCCCACCCCACAACAGTCCCCGGAGTGTGATGTTCCCCTTCCTGTGTCCATGAGTTCTCCTTGTTCAATTCCCACCTATGAATGAGAACATGCGGTGTTTGGTTTTTTGTCCTTGCGATACTTTGCTGAGAATGATGGTTTCCAGTTTCATCCATGTCCCTACAAAGGACATGAACTCATCATTTTTTATGGCTGCATAGTATTCCATAGTGTATATGTGCCACATTTTCTTAATCCAGTCTATCATTGTTGGACATTTGGGTTGGTTCCAAGTCTTTGCTATTGTGAATAGTGCCGCAATAAACATACGTGTGCATGTGTCTTTATAGCAGCATGATTTATAATCCTTTGGGTATATACCCAGTAATGGGATGGCTGGGTCAAATGGTATTTCTGGTTCTAGATCCCTGAGGACTCGCCACACTGACTTCCACAATGGTTGAACTAGTTTACAGTCCCACCAACAGTGTAAAAGTGTTCCTATTTCTCCACATCCTCTCCAGCACCTGTTGTTTCCTGACTTTTTAATGATGGCCATTCTAACTGGTGTGAGATGGTATCTCACTGTGGTTTTGATTTGCATTTCTCTGATGGCCAGTGATGATGAGCATTTTTGCATGTGGTTTTTGGCTGCATAAATGCCTTCTTTTGAGAAGTGTCTGTTCATGTCCTTCGCCCACTTTTTGATGGGGTTGTTTTTCTCTTGTAAATTTGTTTGGGTTCATTGTAGATTCTGGATATTAGCCCTTTGTCAGATGAGTAGGTTGCAAAAATTTTCTCCCATTTTGTAGGTTGCCTGTTCACTCTGATAGTCGTTTCTTTTGCTGTGCAGAAGCTCTTTAGTTTGACTAGATCCCATTTGTCAATTTTGGCTTTTGTTGCCATTGCTTTTGGTGTTTTAGACATGAAGTCCTTGCCCATGCCTATGTCCTGAATGGTATTGCCTAGGTTTTCTTCTAGGGTTTTTATGGTTTTAGGTCTAACATGTAAGTCTTTAATCCATCTGGAATTAATTTTTGTATAAGGTGTAAGGAAGGGATCCAGTTTCAGCTTTCTACATATGGATAGCCAGTTTTCCCAGCACCATTTATTAAATAGGGAATCCTTTCCCCATTTCTTGTTTTTGTCAGGTTTGTCAAAGATCAGATAGTTGTAGATATGCGGCATTATTTCTGAGGGCTCTGTTCTGTTCCATTGATCTATGTCCCTGTTTTGGTACCAGTACTATGCTGTTTTGGTTACTGTAGCCTTGTAGTATAGTTTGAAGTCACATAGCGTGATGCCTCCAGCTTTGTTCTTTTGGCTTAGGATTGACTTGGCGATGCGGGCTCTTTTTTGGTTCCATATGAACTTTAAAGTAGCTTTTTCCAATTCTGTGAAGAAAGTCATTGGTAGCTTGATGGGGATGGCATTGAATCTATAAATTACCTTGGGCAGTATGGCCATTTTCACGATATTGATTCTTCTAACCCATGAGCATGGAATGTTCTTCCATTTGTTTGTATCCTCTTTTATTTCATTGAGCAGTGGTTTGTAGTTCTCCTTGAAGAGGTCCTTCACGTCCCTTGCAATTTGGATTCCTGGGTATTTTATTCTATTTGAAGCAATTGTGAATGGGAGTTCACTCATGATTTGGCTCTCTGTCTGTTATTGGTGTACAAGAATGCTTGTGATTTTTGTACATTGATTTTGTATCCTGAGACTTTGCTGAAGTTGCTTATCAGCTTAAGGAGATTTTGGGCTGAGACAATGATGTCATCTGCAAACAGGGACAATTTGACTTCCTCTTTTCCTAATTGAATACCCTTTATTTCCTTCTCCTGCCTGATTGCCCTGGCCAGAACTTCCAACACTATGTTGAATAGGAGTGGTGAGAGAGGGCATCCCTGTCTTGTGCCAGTTTTCAAAGAGAATGCTTCCAGTTTTTGCCCATTCAGTATGATATTGGCTGTGGGTCTGTCATAGATAGCTCTTATTATTTTGAGATATGTCCCATCAATACCTAATTTATTGAGAGTTTTTAGCATAAAGCGTAGTTGAATTTTGTCAAAGGCCTTTTCTGCATCTATTGAGATAATCATGCAGCTTTTGTCTTTGGTTCTGTTTATATGCTGGGTTACGTTTATTGATTTGCGTATGTTGAACCAGCCTTACATCCCAGGGATGAAGCCCACTTGATCATGGTGGATAAGCTTTTGGATGTGCTGCTGGATTCGGTTTGCCAGTATTTTATTGAGGATTTTTGCATCAATGTTCATCAAGGATATTGGTCTAAAATTCTCTTTTTTGGTTGTGTCTCTGCCAGGCTTTGGTATCAGGATGATGCTGACCTCATAAAATGTGTTAGGGAGAATTCCCTCTTTTTCTATTGATTGGAATAGTTTCAGAAGGAATGGTACCAGTTCCTCCTTGTACCTCTGGTAGAATGCAGCTGTGAATCCTTCAGGTCCTGGACTCTTTTTGGTTGGTAAGCTATTGATTATTGCCACAATTTCAGAGCCTGTTATTGGTCTATTCAGCGATCCAACTTCTTCCTGGTTTAGTCTTGGGAGGGTGTATTTGTTGAGGAATTTAGCCATTTCTTCTAGATTTTCTAGTTTATTTGCATAGAGGTGTTTATAGTATTCTCTGATGGTAGATTGTATTTCTGTGGGATCGGTGGTGATATCCCCTTTATCATTTTTTATTGCATCTATTTGATTCTTCTCTCTTTTCTTCTTTATTGGTCTTGCTAGCGGTCTATCAACTTTGTTGATCTTTTCAAAAAACCAGCTCCTGGATTCATTAATTTTTTGAAGGGTTTTTTGTGTCTCTATTTCCTTCAGTTCTGCTCTGATTTTAGTTATTTCTTGCCTTCTGCTAGCTTTTGAATGTGTTTGCTCTTGCTTTTCTAGTTCTTTTAATTGTGATGTGAGGGTGCCAATTTTGGATCTTTCCTGCTTTCTCTTGTGGACATTTAGTGCTATAAATTTCCCTCTACACACTGCTTTGAACGTGTCCCAGAGATTCTGGTATGTTGTGTCTTTGTTCTTGTTGGTTTCAAAGAACATCTTTATTTCTGCCTTCATTTCATTATGTACCTAGTAGTCATTCAGGAGCAGGTTGTTCAGTTTCCATGTAGTTGAGCAGTTTTGAGTGAGTTTCTTAATCCTGAGTTCTAGATTGATTGCACTGTGGTCTGAGAGACAGTTTGTTATAATTTCTGTTCCTTTACATTTGCTGAGGAGAGCTTTACTTCCAACTATGTGGTCAATTTTGGAATAGGTGTGGTGTGGTGCTGAAAAGAATGTATATTCTGTTGCTTTCGGGTGGAGAGTTCTGTGGATGTCTATTAGGTCTGCTTGGTGCAGAGCTGAGTTCAATTCCTGGGTATCCTTGTTAACTTTCTGTCTCATTGATCTGTCTAATGTTGACGGTGGGGTGTTAAAATCTTCCATTATTATTGTGTGGGAGTCTAAGTCTCTTTGTAGGTCACTCAGGACTTGCTTTATGAATCTGGGTGCTCCTGTATTGGGTGCATATATATTCAGGATAGTTAGCTCTTCTTGTTGAATTGATCCCTTTACCATTATGTAATGGCCTTCTTTGTCTCTTTTGATCTTTGTTGGTTTAAAGTCTATTTTATCAGAGACTAGGATTGCAACCCCTGCCTTTTTTTGTTTTCCATTTGCTTGGTAGATCTTCCTCCATCCCTTTATTTTGAGTCGATGTGTGTCTCTGCACGTGAGATGGAAAACAGAGCAGAAAAACTGGAAACTCTAAAAAGCAGAGCACCTCTCCTCCTCCAAAGGAACGCAGTTCCTCACCAGCAATGGAACAAAGCTGGATGGAGAATGACTTTGACAAGTTGGGAGAAGACGGCTTCAGATGATCAAACTACTCCGAGCTACAGGAGGAAATTCAAACCAATGGCAAAGAAGTTAAAAACTTTAAAAAAAATTAGACAAATGTATAACTAAAATGACCAATGCAGAGAAGTGCTTAAAGGAGCTGATGGAGCTGAAAGCCAAGTTTCGAGAACTACGAGAAGACTACAGAAGCCTCAGTAGCCGATGCGATCAACTGGAAGAAAAGGTATTAGTGATGGAAGATGAAATGAATGAAATGAAATGAGAAGAGAAGTTTAGAGAAAAAAGAATAAAAAGAAATAAACAAAGCCTCCAAGAAATATGGGACTATGTGAAAAGACCAAACCTACATCTGATTGGTGTACCTGAAAGTGACAGGGAGAATGGAACCAAGTTGGAAAACACTCTACAAGATATTATCCAGGAGAACTTCCCCAATCTAGCAGGGCAGGCCAATATTCAGATTCAGGAAATACAGAGAATGCCACAAAGATACACCTCGAGAAGAGCAACCCTAAGACACATAATTGTCAGATTCACCAAAGTTGAAATGAATAAAAAAATGTTAAGGGCGGCCAGAGAGAAAGGTCGGGTTACCCACAAAGGGAAGCCCATCAGACTAACAGCTGATCTCTCGGCAGAAACTCTACAAGCCAGAAGAGAGTAGGGGCCGATATTCAACATTCTTAAAGAAAAGAATTTTCAACCCAGAATTTCATATCCAGCCAAACTAAGCTTCATAAGTGAAAGAGAAATAAAATACTTTACAGACAAGCAAATGCTGAGAGATTTTGTCACCACCAGGCCTGCCCTAAAAGGGCTCCTGAAGGAAGCACTAAACATGGAAAGGAAAAACCGGTACCAGCCACTGCAAAAACGTGCCAAATTGTAAAGACCATCGAGGCTAGGAAGAAACTGCATCAACCAACAAGCAAAATAACCAGCTAACATCATAATGACAGGATCAAATCCACATATAACAATATTAACTTTAAATGTAAACGGGCTAAATGCTCCAATTAAAAGACACAGACTGGCAAATTGGAAAAGGAGTCAAGACCCATCATTGTGCTGTATTCAGGAAACCCATCACACGTGCAGAGACACACATAGACTCAAAATAAAGGGATGGAATGATATCTTAAGGAAACCTTGGAAAATTGAGGATTTCCTGAACTATGCCTGTCCCTAGCCTTTATTGCACCAGAACACTCTTTAATTCTTTGTGTCAAGTGAAGTAGCATTGCTTCTCTTTTATGAAGTGACTGACTAACCTTTCCAGAGACCTAGAAATGACCTTGTCCATGGGGACCTGCAAGAGGAAGCCAATTCTCCTTGTGGTCTATCGTCAACCTTGATTGTTTCAAAACGTGATTAGAAACAGATCCCAGCATGCATGCCCCAGAAGTTAAAGGAAGTGCAAATTTCACCTTGGGAGGACAAAGCCAGCAAAACCCTCAAGTTATAAAAGTTTCCACTTTTTTTTGTTTGTATGATAAGACTATTGTTTTTATTTCAATTATTAAAACATTCCTTTATTATTTTTACTATGAGAAAAAATATGTAAGTATAAATGACTAAGTAATAAGATACTGTAATACAATGAACTAAACTTGAAAAAGAGCAAAGTAGATTGCCTAGTAATAAAAATATGATAATTGGAAATAAAAACAGTGTGTGGATTATGCAGCTGATTAGACACAGCTGAAGAGAGAATAGTGAACTACATACACTTATGATGCAATTCTCTGAAGAATCTAATACACTTATGATGCAGTTGCCATTCTTATGTAGAGCGTTTTTGCCGTTCTTATGTAGAGCTTTTACATATATATATACACACACACATATATATACACATATGTATATATGTACATATGTAAAAGCTATATATATACACACATATATGTATATATATGTAATATATATACACATTATATATAGCGTTTTTTATATATAAAGAGAGCATTTTTGCCATTCTTATGTAGAGTTTCCACTTTTTTAACTTCTATAAAAGTCTGGGGGAATATATGAGGAAACAGACTGAAACAAAGAGAGAGTAAAACATTGTTTTGCATCAGGAGATTCTTGACTCAGCATTGTGACTAGAGTAGGTAGAGCTGATTCTATATTTTTGCATGATTAGTTGAATGAACTTGGACTTAAGAGTGGTTGTTGGTGTTTCTGAGGGGTTCCATGTAAAATAGTTCTGGATTCTCTGGCCAGTTGAAGAATAACCCCAGAAAGAAAGCAAGGTAAAGGTGAAGAAAAAAAAAAATCACCTCTCCAGATAGGTGGGCTATTGTTAGAGACCCTTAGAAAAACATAATTTTAAGTCTATTATGTTTGCTAATATTAAATCCCAGACTTGGGACACTTTTTTATATACTCACAAGTATTGGATCAGGGTAGGCTTCCAAAAGCTACCTGCCATTCACACTTCCTATCTAGGCTAAACATTAATAATATGAAACTAGAATTCTACTAATTTTTGCCATGGTACTCAAAATCTAGCTATATAAATTAGCAAAAATAGCAAGTTTTTTTTATCTTCTTAATGTTTAAAAGGCTTATATACTTTCCTTTCTCTACAGTGGAATTATTGCCTAACCACTGACATACTAGAAACAGAGAAGTGGGAACAGTCCATCTAGTTTTGAGCAATAAAAAGATGCATTAAGAAGATTATGTAAAACAATAAAACTTACTAAAAGGTGGTCTGTTTGGTATCATCACCATTTATCATCAATTCTAAACAGTGTCAGTGGTAACCTATTCCATTTAATAAAATTGTTTAGAGTCTAGGTACTAAACTAAAATTGCGAATGCAGCATTTTAATAATATACAAGCTTTAAATTAGCAAATTTTTATTTATTCTTTAACAAATATTCTCTTTTGCCTAGAAATTAATTCTGAATATCCCCATGTATACGGTCAGTCCCTGACAGATGCAGACTAATCTACATACATACGTTTCGAAAGTAAATCTGTATACCTGAAATACAAGGATGGTTTGACATAGGCAATCAATAAATGCAATATATCGTATTAAAAGTGAAGAAAAACCACACAATTATCTCCATAGGTGCAGAGAAAGCATTTGATAAGAGTCAACATCCTTTCATAAAACTTCTAAAGTTAGGTATAGAAATAAGTACCTCAACACAATAAAGGCCATATACAACAGGCCCATAGCTAACAACGTACTGAATGGTGAAAAGTTGAAAGCTTTTCCTCTAAGATGAGGAATAAGACAATGATGCCTACTTTCACCACTACTCTTTAACATAGTACTAGAAGTACTAGCCAGAGCAATTAGGCAAGAAAAGTAAATAAAAGACATCCAAATAGAACAGGAACAAGTGAAATGATCTTGCTGACAACTTAATTTTATATATAGAAAACCTTAAAGATTTCACCAAAATACAGGTAAAACTGCTAAACTCAATAAAGTTGCAGGATATAAAATCAACATACAAAAGGTGGTAGCATTTCTAGGCACTAACAGTTGACTATTTAAAAATCACATTTAAAATAGCATCAAAAAATAAAATAAAATATTTAGAAGTAAATTTAAACTAGGTGAAAGGCCTGTATACTGAGAACTTTAAAACACTGATGAAAGAAATTTAATACAACACAAATGAATGGAAATATATCCCATGATCATTTATTGGAAGAATTAATATTGTTAAAATGTTCATACTTCCTAAAGTGATCTACAGATTCAATGTAACCTCTATCACAATTCTAATAATGTTGCTCACATAAATAAAAATAAAAGGATTCTAAAATTTATAGAGAATTACAAAAGATTCTAAATATAATAACAAATGCAATTTTCATTTCTTTTAAGCAAAAAGCAAATAAATCAAAGTTGGGGTCATCACGCTACTTTATTTCAAAATATATTACAAAGCTATAGTAATCAAAACAGCATGGTTCTGGCATAAAAACAGACACATAGGCCAATAGAACAGAAAAGAAAGCCCAGAAATAAACCCACATATTTATAGTCAACTGATTTTTTATAAAGGTGCCAACAATATACAATCTGGAAAGGACCCTCTTCAACAAATGGTGTTAGGAAAATGAAATCTCCACATGAAGAAAAATGAAATTAGACCCTTATTTCACACCATATAAAAAATCAAACCATAACAAATTAAAGACTTGCATGTATAACATGAAAATATAAAACTATTAGAAGAAAACCTCCATGACATTGGCCTGAGCAATGATTTCTTTGATAGAATCCCAAAGCAAAAACAAGCAAATGGGATTGTATCAAGCATCAACAGACTGAAGAGACAATCCACAGACTGGGAGAAAATATTTGCAAACCATTCGTCTGAAAAGGGACTAATATCCAAAATATACAAGGAACTCAATTCAATAGCAAGAAAACAACCAATTAAAAATGGACAAAGAATCTGAACAGAGCTTTCCCCCAAATAGAAAAATAGCTAACAGATATATAAAAAATGCTCAACATTTGTAATCATCAGCAAAACACAAATTAAAATCACAGTGAGATATCACCTCACATCTGTTAGAATGGCTATTTTCAGAAAGGTGATAGATAACAAACACTGGTGAGAATGCAGAGGAAAAGGAACTCTAGTACACTGTTGGTGGAATGTAAATTGGTACAGCCATTTTGGGAAACTTCCATATGGAAGTTCTTCAAAATACTAAAAATAGAACTACCACATGATCCAGTAATCCCAATTTGGGGTATACAGGGGAAAGAAATCAGTACATCAAAAAGATATCTGTGCTTTCTTGTTAACTGCAGCACTATTCACAATAGCCAAGATATGGAAGCAACCTAAGTGTCCACCAACAGATTGGTAAAGAAAATGTGGTATATACGCACATTAGAGTATCTTTAAAAAGAAGGTAATCCTGTCATTTGTTACAATATGGATGTACCTAGAAGACATGAGGTTAAGTAAAATAATCCAGTCACAAAGAGGCAATTACTGCGTGATCTCACATTTATGTGGAATCTAGAAAAGTCAAACTCTTAATAGTAGAGAACAGAAATGTGGATACCAGAGGCTGGGGAGGGGAGAGAACTGTGTTCAAAGAGTACAAATTTTTAGATAGAGAGGAGGAATAAGTTTTAGTTATCTATTTCACAGCATGCTGAGCAAAGTTAATAATCATATATTGTATATGTCAAAATTGCTAAGAGAGTAGATTTTAAATGTTCTCACCACACATAAAAAATGGTAACCAGGTGAGATGAAGGGTATGTTAATTAGCTGGATGAAATAATTCCACAATGCATACATATATCAACATGTAACACTGTACCCCCTAAAGATATACAATTATTATTTGTCAATTACCTTTTTAAAGCAAGCCTGTAAATGTTTGCAATGGTTTGAGCTTGTTTCTGGTGCTATTTATATTCCCAGCCCTCCCAGTAGATTAGAATAAACAGTGATGATGCCTTGATTGCAAAGACAAAGAGAGTAATTTCAGTTTCTTCAATTTTGTCTACACAATACCTGAAGTTTCTATTTGTGTTTAAGATTTTAAAGAATGAAGATAGAGTACACACTGAGAGTTGTAAAATTTTTGATTGGTAAGTTCAAATTTTAGTTCATACATGAAATATCTTACTAAATTTAAATAATATCTTTAAATATAAATGTATTCTTTCTTTGGATTGGTGAATTGTTGTACAACTACAGAACAAACAATGAAAATTATTACTATTACATGATTTTTTCTTAAAACAGTTTCATCATGTAGAGGAGATGTTAACAAAAGATCTGCTTTGGGTACCAAATATATTGGTTTTAAGCATGGGTCCTTTGAGAAAACAAAGGTGGTAGCACAGGCCATCTTCATCTTGAGGTCCCATCCCAAAAGGAAGGGTTATGACCCATGTAGCCATCTTTTTCTTGATAGGCCACATTTTTCTGGGCAAAGCCTCTAACACCACCCACCCACCTGTGTCCTTTTAAATTCAGATCACCTGCCTTTTGGCTCTGATCAGTGGCCTTTGCTTTGCAGAGGTCCAGATGTTTTTGCTTAGATCTTTTCTTGTACAGAAGTAAGCAGTGACTTGTGTAGTACTAACTATAACCAGCCCTTGGGTCAAAATACCCATGGCTGATTGAGAGTCTTATACACAAACTATGGCAGTTTTACATCAACTGTACAACTCTAAGCACCTGCCTGACTTAATGTAAGTCTATACATGCCCTGATCAAAATACCCTGTTCACAGCCAGGTACAAGCCCCCGTCACAAAACCTGGTGCTGCCAAAACTGTATCCCATTAACCCAAGTTGCATTCTTTTTAAAAATGTCTCAGTGAAGGCAACATAGCAAAATCTTTTGGAATATGATCGAAGAAATAGTCCAAACATCCACCAAGAAAGGGGTGGTGGAATGGATTTATCATATTATATCCCACCACTCACCTGAGACTAACCTATGGCCTCTGAGGGAACCAGAAAGATGGGACCTGGGGCAAGTGAAGGTAGTGAGCCAGCCCTCGTAGCTGTATCTAGGAGCTCAGAGCTGCTGTTCAATGGGAACTCTTGCTGATGAAGGGGCTTCTGATTTTCAGAGGGGATGGCAGGATCCCAGGCTCGTGGAGACCAACATTTGGCATTTAGCTGGCAGAGGCACAGCGTGTGTAATAACCATAACAGGACGCAGCCTGGCACTTCCCCACCTATGACTGCATTCCCATGGATCCCTAGGGTCACATAAGCGCATAACACCATTGTCTTTCTTCTACCAAATTTGTAAAATGAGAAAAGTTCAGGCCAGCCCAAGAGCAGCCTGGTTGAAGAAACCTTATTGAAGTCTCAATTCCTCACTTCATTCTGACCTGAGTCAATTTGCAAACCCAGGACAGAAGAGAGGGAGGTATTGGGTAACTTCTAGTAAAGACTCTGTGAAAGCTGTGACCGACACCCAGGATAACAGTGTCCCGGTGAGAAGGAAACATGCAGCCAGAGCTCTTAGTGTGTCCTGAGCCAATGGTAATTTCTGGGGATCTAGAATGCCACCAAGATCTACTTGTTAGGGTGAATGTAAGGGATGAAAAGTCGGTTTTCCTCATCCCTTGTTAAGCTTATGGCTGAGGTCTCTATAACAAAAGATAGACTAGCAAAAGGGAAACATACAAATTTGTTTCATATGTTTTACATGACACAGAAGACTTCATAAGGAAATTAACCCAAAGAAACAGGGAAACCTGTATATTTTTATGGTAAATGTGATGAAAAAGCGGGCAGGCATGCGGATGTATGATTGGACAAAGGGGTTATGATCTAATGGTACAAAGCTGGGGGACTTATCAATGTCTGTTTGTTTAGATTCTTCTCTGTGTCCCTGTGTCTTCAGAGATAAGGACACTCCCTCTGGATACATGGAAAGCATCTCTCACATAGGTGCTTATAACTTGCTTCAGGGGAGAAGGAGCTAGGGGAAGGTGTTTTCTGCTGTAATGACAAGGCACCATAGTTTGGGGTGCCTGTCCTGAACCTTATCATGAGACTCAAGAGAGTCATTTGGTAAACAAAAGTTGAGCTAAAGTCAACCTCACAATAGGCTCAGGCTTATCTCAAACCCATTCCATGTTTGTTTCCTGAATTTGTGTAGAGTTGGAAAGGCTGCCTTCAGGAGTTGACAGATTACCTGTGTTGGCTTTTTGCTCTCTCCGTCAAAGAGTTATGTTAGGAAAAGACAAGTACACAACCAACACCTGTTGCTGAGAGAACTTCTGAAAACAATGCCCTATTTTGGTCTCCACAGAGGCAAAAGTAGGTAACACCATCACAACCCCGTTTGTCTCTAGTTTGGTTGTTGCAGAAGATGGGTAGATTTAGAATGACAGAGAATTATGGTTCACTTAATCAGATCGTGATTCTAATCTGAGGTGATTCTTTTTTATTACAGTAAATCAAGGAAGGTCCTGAATTCAGTATGCATCCTCACATCGGTGAGGCCAAGCTTTACTGCCAAATGAGTTACTAAAACTTGATTTGCAGATTTTTCTTTTTTTTTTTTCAAGACGGAGTCTCGCTCTGTCGCCCAGGCTGGAGTGCAGTGGCGCAATCCCGGCTCACTGCAAGCTCTGCCTCCCGGGTTCACGCCATTCTCCTGCCTCAGCCTCTCCGAGTAGCTGGGACTACTGGTGCCCACCACCACGCCCGGCTAATTTTTTGTATTTTTTAGTAGAGACGGGGTTTCACCGTGGTCTCGATCTCCTGACCTTGTGATCCGCCCGCCTCGGCCTCCCAAAGTGCTGGGATTACAAGCGTGAGCCACCGCGCCCGGCCATTTGCAGATTTTAAAAAATTTTTATGATTGCAGGGAAAAACTCTTTTCCAATTGACCCGATTATCTGGTTATTTCTTCTCATCTTTGCTCAAAAATATTACCTCCTACCTATGGCTTAAATGTTGCCAACTTCCAGCACTAAATTATAAATCTGTTTCTCTTCTAGCTCAATGCATTCCTGCTGGGTATTTTTATCCATTCCTCTGGATTAAATTTCTGTCTGACTGCCAATGAATTCCAAGTGTGTATCTCCTGTCTAGGTATCTTCCATGAACACTAGTTCCAGATACCTAAGGGAATTCCACTCAGCTCCACTACAGACAGTTCAACCTCATCATATTCACAATTAAACCTGCAATATTCCACTCCAAACCTGCCTTATCTCAACAAACAATACACAGATTTCACACCAAAACAATTCCTTCAGCCAGAACATAGGGAGTCATGGCTGCTTATTCAGGATCAACAAGCCCAGGATTTCGATGCCTGCTTTGCTTCTACATTTAGAATGGAATGAGATCTTGTGCAAGTAACTTAACATTTTGAGCATAAATTGCCTCAGCTATAAAATGAGATATTTTAAAATAAAAGGTCTGTGTTTAACATCTAGCTCTACTACTTACAAAGTACGTGACTTTTACCACTTTTTAATTTGTAAAATGGTGATGACAAGGACACAAGACCCATAAAATTTTTAGGGAAAAAAAAGAAACCCAAAAAACAAAAACAAAGATGATAAAGTCCATGAATGCATTTGGTAAAATGTAAAGTACTATACAAATGCTTGCTTGCTATTATAATCAATAAGTCTCTAAATTTTTGTAAGCTCTAACACTCTGCTTCTACCGGGACGGAGAGCATCAATCTCAGTTATCAATGCTGAGCACAATATCCCCTCTGGATACAACAGGCAACTGGCTAATGTTATAAAAATCCAGAAGTGGGAAGGCATCTGTTCTCAATGACAAACTTCCTGAAAGGTCACACCTAGTGAGCTCCTCATAAGAGGCTATGACCTTTCGGGCCAGAAGGAGAGGGTCTTTGGGTCTCAAGGTTTTCCATCCCCAGCTGTGAAGGCTTTGTTTGGATCCAACTCAATTCATCACCATCTCCCTGGGAAATGATCAGAGGCATTTTTGAAAGTCAAATATGCAAGAAGAGAGCTTCCCGAGCAGCGTAACATCCTTCATCTACCCTCCTTCCTCCTCCTTACGGCTTTCAAATAGCATGGCAATTCCTTTTTTTTATTTCCTTAAAGTCTTTCTTTTCATCTCCAGCACGTCTAACTCTTGTCTCATTATAATTTCACTTATTTCTATAAAAGAAACCTGACAGCTACAGAACATTTGAGGGAAGGGTGGAAGGAGGGTGGGCATGAGGGGGAGTGGAGAAACAGGCAGAGAGGGAAAAAGAGATCTGTGCACGGCTGGGAGTCCTCAGAGAACCCCTTTGTGTGACACTTTCAGGAAGGCCCGCATCTCAGCCATGTGGCAGCTCTAGGCATTATTTTCTGATGACATCTAGAGTATTCGTAGAAAATGGGATGAAATCGTTGCAGCTCAGACAGCAGGGAGGTCAACTAATGTCACCCATATCAACTACACACTTGCTTCTTTTACAGAGATGCTTAAAATGATGCCAGGCACCTATGTCTCCACCTGTGTTCACTGCGACCCATACTGTGCGTTCTTGTTACAGGCAGTAAGTTCTTACTAATTCATGCATTCATTGATTTCTCTCCTAATGCCAAACAGTAAACTGAAAGGTGCTATGGACTGCAAGTCTGTGTCCCCTCAAAGCTTCATATAATGAGACCCTAAGCCCCAGTATGATGATGTTAGCAGGTGGGGCTCTTGGGAGGTGATGAGGTCACGAAGGTAGAACCCTCATGAATGGAATGAGTGCCCTAAAAGGCCTAAAAGAGAAGCTGCTTCTTCTCTTCCTCTCTTGGCCATGCGAGGATACAAGAATTTTCCAGTCTGCAACCTGGAAGAGGGTCCTCACCAGAACCCAACCATGCTGGTAACTTGATTTGGGACTTCCAGCCTCCAGAACTGTGAGACACACATTGTTGTTGTTTATAAGCCCCTCAGTCTGTGCTACTTTGTTATAACAGTCTGAACTAAGACAAAAAGATACACATTTCTACTGCTTTTTACATAACCTATCTTCTCTAAAAAAGAATTTCTAACATGGCAGTTTTCTCAAATTGTCTGAGAAAATGAGTTGTCTTCCTATGGAAATAAAGAACAAAGAACAGGAAAAGAGATGTGCTGTCGTGACAATATATTTCACTGTGTCAGCAAGTTTTAGAGTCTTCAGATTGTCTGGGATCCTATCATTTAAATTCTAGCACAATATTGCTTATACATGAATTGTTTGTTGAATTTTTCTGCAGGTTTAGTAGGTTGTAGATTAAATGCAACCTTGTTTTGATCACCATGATTGACACGATCCAAAATGTGAGGTAAAATTTTAAAATAAAATCTATCTCATGGTGAATTATCAAATATTTGAGGTAGGAATTAAAAGTATAGTCTAGATAATTCTATTAATATTTGTGATACTATTATTAATGTAGCGTAAGTTTTCCCTATGTTTAGAAGTAAAATAGAAACTAGTTCACATATGTGTTTTGATTATTCATTAATTTGTTTCTTGCCTAATTCCAAATAGCAAACTGAAGGGTGCTATAGACTAAAATTCTGTGTCCCCTCAAAAATTGAATATATTGAAACCCGAACCCACAATGTGATGGTATTAAGAAGTGAGACCTTTGGGAGGTGACTAGGAACTTATCTACAACTCATAGTTTCTCTGTAACTTTTACTAAATTCCATTAAGTCACCTAAAGATAAACTCTCTTGATTGAATAAAATATTTTCTTTCATAACTTTCATTTCCTTAGAGCTGTCACTAATCTTTTTTTTTTAAAATACATTTTGGAGTGGGCAGAAGGTGGGGTTTTGACAGCTACAAACTGGAGGCTGGCAGTGGTCCTTATGTGTGGGAATAAGCAAGATGATACGAATGACGGATCTTCCGCCTCCAAAGGACTTAATAAGGATAATGTGATCCTTTCATACATTTTATATTGTTATTCTTTCCAAAAGGAAAAGACTATGCAGGTTCAGATTGGTAACATGTAAAATCACTCTTTCCCCCGCCCCCTAACTTGTCTTTGTGAATCTTATCTATACTTTTGTCTCCTCAGTTCTTTTAAAAATCATAATTGGTGTGATTATCTTTGCTATGAGAATAATTAGCCGTTGCTTTTTGACACTCTAAATTGGGAATACAGAATTTCAAGCAGGGGGCATAGAACAGCAATAACTGTTCCACTTTGAAACTGAAAAGGGCTCTGCCAGTTGGATTCAGGTACAATGATTCTTTTGTGGTTTTTACTGCATGAGATAGAGGGAAGAAATGAAGCAGTTCACATTTCACATGAGACATTGAAGGGAAATCTTTTTAATGGGTTAATTGCTTGTTATGACCGATAAATAAAAAGAAAGTGAGAGATCCGTATACTGAGAATTTGATTTTTCTTCATGAACTCATTACATTGCCTCAGAAAATGACTGTATTGTTTTTAAAATTCAGACAAGAAGGCTATAATCATAATATTAGACTTCTACTTTTGCATTATCCACTCTCCCTTCTACCATTAGAATGTTCTAATATTTGAATGAAATGGGATTTTTGTTCTGATTATAATTTGAGGAAGCTCTGAAATTTCTAGAAGAAAAACACATTCATTTACATAATCACAGGGTTGTATTTTATGTTTATTTTGGTAATCAATGGTAGTCAATTTTATTTTTCCAATATTTTGTTCAGCTTTTTTATCTGAGTTTTAAGATGATCCAAGAACATTGTGAAAATAATCAAACAATGAAGGAAATATAAAGGCAAAAATAGAATTTACCTGAAATTTTTTCTTCCAGAAATTAATGAAATTAATTGTGGCTAATATCCTTCCATAAATATGTAACATTAATGAGGTAATACTATGTATGATCAACTGTTTTTAAATATATAATACATGTAACACAGAGAATATGAGCTGTTTTTGTATTCAACAATGAATGGTGGTTAATAGGTACTAATAGATTTACAGTCACTAAAAATAACATGTTATTCCATCATAATAATATGCCATAATTTATTTAACCAATCTTCTATTACTGGATACTTAATGTTTGATCTTATGAATAATAATTAAGGAAACATATTCAGCACACAGGGAAATTTTCTGATTATCTAACTCAAGTTTGACCATGGACTTTAAGAGCTACATGAAAATTTAGAGAAGATCTAATCCAAAAAATGTGCAGGAGCTCAAAATATTTCCTCAAGGTGACAAACTCAACTAGCAACAGAGCCACAACTATCTATTTACTGGGTGCATAGGGTAAGTAAGCTTCATATCGTGATCGGTGTTGTGGCAAAATGTAAATTCCAAGGCAAGAACCCCACACTTGCCTATTGGGACCTACCAAAGTTGTAGCACGTAAATTCTGGGGCACGTAAAAGGTGCTTATTATGTGGTTATTAAATCAGAAAATATCACTTGATACCAGAACTTTTTCAAGAGCATCCTAACTTCTCATTCAGCTAAATCTCTTACTATATCTATTGAATATGCATCCTGCTATTAGTTATAAGTCTGAGAATCAAAGTTCTTCCTGTCATATCTTTGTATAAAACCTTTATCTTTGCACCTACATCTGAACCTTGAACTATGCCAGTTACAAAATTAGCATAGCTTCCTGATTGAGAAATGGGTGAACAAAGAGTGTAGATACAACTCACTAGAAAACTGGAAACTGTTATCTTTATTGACTAGATTATTAGTGAGTTAGAACTGGTTTGCTCTCAGAGGTCACAAGCGTGATGGTTTACAAGGTCAAAATAGAAATGATCTTAAAGGGCTAAGTAAAATATAGACATCTCAATGTGGCGAGGAAACGCCAACTCAAAGAGATAGTTTGGGGAATGACTGGGAGGACCTAGGCACTGGGTGTGCTGGGACTTCCATGGCAATAAAGAAGAAGGAAGAGTTTTAAACATTACAGTGTTGATTCTGGGCACCTGAAATATAAAGGACCCCTTCCTTTTTATTTCACAAATTACAAAAGCTGAAGAGGGAAAGTGCTTAGAGAGAAAGTAGAGAATTTCATTTTAGATTTTTGGAATCTGATTCCATGCATTTTTTTTTTTTTGAAGTAGCTCTATTTCAACTTGCTCATTAGGTAAAAAAATGTCCTGACTTGTTCAGCTTATAGAGGTAGGGTAATATGAGACTCTTATGCAACCTGAAATTATAATATCATCTGCAATTCCAAGACTTGATTATTTAGGGACTATCAACAATAGAAAGAAATGTTTCTATTCCTATAAATAAACACACTCTTAGACTGTTGGCTATTTCATAAATATTCACAATCTATCTTTAATAATTTATCTTAATATTTTACTGATGATATGACTGTTGCTTACCAATCTGTATAGTGGAGATTACATGTGTTATCACATACAATGTGTTTAGAACTGTATCTAACGTATAGTAAGTGCGCAATACGTTGTAACTGCTTGTAAATCCACTCAACGAACATTTACTGAGGACCTATTTTGAAACAAGTGAGCATATATAGTAAGTGCTGAGTATAGTATGGCTACTTTTGAATTCCATTTCTCCTCTAACAACAAAATCCTTCAATTTCTTCTTTCCCTCTCATTATTTCTTCATTTTGTCTTATATGTGACTTTGACTTGAACTCTAAGAAAGAAAGCACTGTCCAGCCTCAGGGCATTGCACCTACTTCCCTGTTGGCCTGAACTGCTCTTCCTCAGACATCCACAGGGCCTGCTCCCTCCTACTTTTCAGGTTTCTGTCCACAGGTCACCACCATAGAGAGGACTTGTCTAACCACCCTATCAAAGTAGCAGCGTACTCCTCCTACCATCACCCAGCACGCCGATTCGTTTGTGCTGGCTTAGTGTTTTTGTTGTTGTTATGGCATTTTTACCACCTGGCTATATATACGTATAGTCAGGGCAGGGGCAATAAACAATTATAATTATATATATAAATATAAAAGATACAGAGATACAAAGATAGATATTATATATAAATAACATAATTATATACAATTATTAATATATAATATATACTATATAAATTTATAACACTACAAATTTATATATTATAGCTATATTTATATATAATACATATATTATAATATCCATATATAATATATTATATATATGTATAGCATACATATACTATATAGTATAGATATATAATTATATATTATTTATATTTGTAATATAAATAATATATAATTATAACTATATATTACACATTATATATGCATATATTATACATATATAGTTATAATTATATATAAATTTAAATTACAAATATATAGTATATATCATTATACTATATAATAGTATATATCATTATACTATATAATAGTATATATCATTATACTATATAATAGTATATATAGTATGTATCATTATACTATATAATAGTATATATAGTATATATCATTATACTATATAATAGTATATATAGTATATATCATTATACTATATAATAGTATATATAGTATTATATATACTACATATTATATATAATTACATATTTTACATTTATTATATATATTATATTATATATAATACATATATTTATATTATACATACATAATATATATTATATATAATACACATTTATATTATACAGATATAATACATATTTATATCATACATACATAATATATAACATATATAATATATGTATATTATACCTATTACATATGTATACATATAAGTGTATATAATTATATGTGTACTATATTACATAATATATAATTATATGTATATATAATTATACATGTGTTATATGTATATAGTTATATATGATTTATAATTTATATATAACTATATGTGATTTTTAATTTATATATTATTTATGTATGTATACAATTATACATATAAATATCCTTGTTTATTGCCCCAGCCCTTTTCCCACCTAGAACATGAACTTTATCTATTGTTTGCTTGGCACCCAGCACCTAGCAGTAAGTAAACACTCAGCAATTATCTGTCTGATGAATGAATAAGGGAGAAAAACAAGAATGAAAGTCATCTATTAAATTTGTAATATGTCAGGCAGCATGCTGAGGACTTTGTGTACTGTTTCATGAATACTCAGAATTAGTCTATGATACAGGCTAATTATTATTGCCATTTCCAAATTTAAAAATTGACTATTACAGAACCAGAAAGCAGGGGAGGGTAGTCTCTACCACTGGTCAGAAGGCAAGAGTGAATTCCCACAGTGTGTCAGTTCTTAATCCCAATTCTAAGAACTCTGTATCATTTGTGTAAGTTTGATTTCCAGGGAGAGTTGCACCACCCTCCCTTGGGATGCTTTTTGTTTAAGTCTACACAGACACTCCTAATGTGATTTGGCTTGAATTATGTACTTGTTAGTCAACTGATACTTTTACATTTCATCTGGTGCGTTGCCATATAAATGACCCTGTCTTATTCGGCACAAGATTATGTACTATCCTGACCTCCCTTTTAAATTAAACATCACAAAATCAATACGGTATCATTAAGGGTGCACAGCCTGAATGGGGGAGAACATCTTAAGGAAAACCTTTTTGAAGTTTTGTCTGGGTAGGGTTTGGGGATTGGGTGGAAATTTGATGTTTAGAGCTACCAGCTTACACAGGCTGTGTTTTTATTTCTCCCTACACTATTTTGACACTTTGATGAATCACCCCAGTCTGGCAAACAGTGAGTTTGACATGAATATCACAGCTTCTCCTATGATCAGAGACATCCATTAAATGTGCACATGAGTGTGTTTTTATATATGTGTATACGTGTGTATAGATACAAAGATAGATGATAGATACACACATACACACATATATATATAGATACATAGATAGATACATACATACATAGAAACATAGATGGATAGGAAGGCTTTATGTCAATATTCCTGTTACTAAATCATCTAATCTAAAATAGTGTGTGTTTGAGAAACAGCCTAAGTGATTCACTCTTAGTAAATGCCAAAGTAACCAAAAATATGGAAGCAAAAGCAAAGGTGGAAGAAGAAAAGGGGAAACAAAACACGAGAAAACCCAAACCTGTTTTACAACTGAGATCAAGATAAATTATAGACATGATATGCGTCTACAAAACAAAGCGTCCTGAACTGGAGTCTCCTTTTCTCATGCAGAAGTTTCTTTGCTAGTGTAGAAGTGAGAGGGGTGGCTCTTCCTCCATAAGTTTTAGACTTTTTTTTGACTGTATGTCTATATTGGGAGGCAGATTTCTGATTAAATCAATTTTCTATTAAAATGTATTCTAGTGAAAAACCCTCCTGGGGCATATTGTGCCACCCAGCAAGTCTGATCAGAAAGCTTCTCAGAATTCTTTGTCCAGTTGAAAAAGCACTGGATACCAGTCAGTAGCAGAATTGAGACTGTGATCTAATCTTATTACTCTGTGTCCCTGCAAATCACTTAGGCTCTTTCTCAAATGCACACTATTTTCGATTACATTATTTAGAAACAGAAACATTGACATAAAGCCTCCCTACCACCCATTCATCCATCCATCCGTCTGTCTATCTATCTATCTATCTATCTATCTATCTATCTATCTATCTATCTATATACACACACAAATAAAAACACCCCTATATGCATACATATATATGAGAGGTACATATATATGTATGTGTTTATATATAGGCATGCATGCATACATGGATACACATGTACAGGTATGCATGTATTGTGAATAGCAAGCTATATGCTGTTATTCCCAGTTCTATGACACCATTGTACACTAATTTATTTCTCCTAATTCTGGGACTCTGTTTATATGATTGCTCCCAAGAATTGGGTCCAGGTGAGGAAAGAGATCATAATATGAAAGGACAAGATGAGGGAAATAAGTTAACAAAAGCTTTTGAAGAAGTAAAGTATTGTGAGCTGCCAGACAGCAAATAAATTTTGGTTTGACATAATTTACAAATAATCACCAACACCAACAAAGATACTATAACCAACCAAGGTCAAAATGTGTAATGAACAAGTATGAAAAACCTAGAGGCTGGGTGCAGTGGCTCACACCTATAATCTCAGCACTTTGGGAGGCCAGGATTGGAGGATTGCTTGAGTCCAGGAGCTCGAGACCAGTTCAGACAACAAATCAAGACTGCATCTCTACAAAAAATGAAGACTGAAAAATCACTGAACACAGCGGCAAGTGCCTGTAGTCCCAGCTACTTGAAATGCTCAGACAGGAGGATTTCAGCTTGAGCCCAGGAGTTTGAGGCTGCAGTAAGTGATTGCACCATTGCACTATAGCCTGAGTGATAGAACAAGACACTGTCTCAAAATAAATATATAGATATATCTCCAGAACACATAAGAAACTTAGCAAAAAAAAAAAAAAAAGAAATAGCCTGATTTAAAAGTGGGCAAAAGTCCTTAATAGACATTTCTCAAAAGAAGACATGCAAATGGCTGCCAGGTGTATTTTTAAACAGCTCAACATTACTAATCATCAGGAAAATCAAAACCAAAACCAAAATGACGAAACATCTCCCTCCAGTTAGAATGGCTGCTATCAAAAAGACAAAAGAATACAAGTGCTGGCAAGGATGTGTAGAGAAGGGAACACTGATGCGCTGTTGGTGGGATTGGAAATTAATAGAGCAATTTTGAAAAACATGAAAATTCCTCAACAAATTAGAAACAGGACTGGGCATGGTGGCTCATTCCTGTCATCCCAGGACTTTGGAAAGCTGAGGCCGGAGGATTGCTTGAGGCCAAGAGTTTGAGACCAGCCTGGGCAATATAAGAAGACCCCGTCTCTACAAAAAACTTTAAAAATTTGACAGAATAAATAAAAAACAAGACCCTGTCTCTACAAAAAATATTAATGAAAATAATAATAATTAGCCAGGTATGGTGGTGTGTGCTTGTATTCTCAGCTGTAATACTTGGGAGGCTGATGTGGGAGGATCACTTAAGCCCAGGAGTTTGAGGTTACAGTGAGCTATGATCATGTTACTGCACTTTACCCTGGGCAACAGGGTGAGACCCTGTCTCTTAAAAAAGAAATTAGAAATAGAACTACCATATAATCCAGCAATCCCACTCCTGGGTACAAATCCAGAAAAAATGAAAACAATATATCAAAGAGATAGCTATACTTCTATGTTTATTACAACATCATTTACAA
The DNA here is from genome assembly GCF_006542625.1 of Nomascus leucogenys. NCBI lineage: Eukaryota > Metazoa > Chordata > Mammalia > Primates > Hylobatidae > Nomascus > Nomascus leucogenys. The sequence continues at coordinate 105,101,250 of NC_044389.1, forward strand.
TAGCCAAGATATAGAATCAAAGTTGCCAACAGCAGATGAATAGATTTTTAATAATGTAGTATATATACCCAATCAAAAACTATTCAGCCATAAAAAAAGAATAAAAGCATTTCAATTGCAACCACATGGATGGAGCAGGAGGACATCATATAAAATGAAAAAACCAGACACCAAATGATACATACCGCACAATCTCACTTATATGGGGAATCTAAGGTAAAATAAAAACACATTCATATAATAGAAGCAGAGAATAGAGCTGTGGTTAGCAGAGACTGGGGAGGGAAGAGTGGGGAGAGGCTGGCTAATGGGTACAAGTTACAATTAGGAGTAATAGGGCGATTTGGTGTTCTATTGCACAGGAGGTGTCTATTGTTAACAGTAAGGTAATATATATTACAAAATAGCCAGAAGAGAGCATTTGAATGTTCTCACTGCAAAGAAATGATAAATGCATGAGGTGATGCTAATGACATGATTTGATATTATACAACATATACGTGTTAAAACCTCAAAGCATACCCCATAAAATGTTCAATTATAATGTCACTTAAAAATTTAAAATAAATGTTAAAAATAGTTTTTAAAAGGTTTTCTGTTTTAAAAGATTTTTAAAATCTCCAAGTAAACATGTTTAAAACTAGATGACCTTATTCTTCAGTGAACTGGTAGCTCCAATCTGAATTTTTCTTTCATTCTTATCTAGGCTCAGAATTGTTGATATATCTTTGATATATCCTTTTCCACTTTTAATTTCTATCTGAGTCTTAACAGGTTGTAGCTCAGACTGTCTGTGCCTTCAATCTTTTGTGCTGGTAAATATGGTGTTGACAATGATAGATTTCATAGAGACTGGCTAAGAATCTTTAAAGACAGAAGAAATAGAGATAGAGCTACACATGTTTAAAAGACTGTATCACAACAACCAGCATTTTAGTTCCTACTACGGAATCAAGAACAAAAGTTATGAAAGCTCTCAGAATCCAATCCCTGAAGTTCTATGGACTTTCTGGATACATCATTTGACAAAGACAAATGTCGTTGTTTTTGGTCTGCTTTTTGCTCACCTTCCTATTGCACATTTTATTTTCTATAATTGCACCCTTGGCATTCTGGGTACCTGTCACCGCCTTACTAGTAATGAGCCTCCCTTGGCTGTAGAGCTTAATCTTTTTTAAATTCAACTGGCAGTTTGGAGGCTCATGGCATTCATGCCAGCTAAATCAAAGGCTAAACTGGTTGTCTCAAAATACAGTGTAATCATGCCATCTTCTCTGATTGATAATTCTCCACTCTCACTTCTTATAAAAATGATGTTGGCCTGGTTTCTGAGGCCATTAGTAATCTTGTGCTCATAAATCTAACTGATTTATCATTTACATTTCATGCCATTTCATTCTTACTGCTTCTAAGTTGCTACCATTATTTCTAGTTCCAAGGCTTTGCAAGTATATTCTTTTCCATCTTTCTCTTGCCCCTCCTTCTCTTTACCTTTCCCAAAAGCACTTTTATCAAGGGTCCAGTTTGGGTCTTCCCTGCCCCCTGCAATTTCCTTTCCGTGTTATATTGAATATACTGACTTCTCTATTTTCCATAGATTTATTTGATATTTATTGAAATTGTTACTTGAATGACTACTTTATTTATTCCATATGAGGCTTAATCAATATGATAAGTGCTTGAAAGGTTTAACACCTTTTTATATGCACCCTGAATTGGCTTAAATGTGGTATTCAGTTATTCCTTGAATAAATAAATAATTGCTAAAAGAAATAGGAATGCTTTTGTGCTGTTGGTGGGAGGGTAAATTAGTTCAACCTTTGTGAAAGACAGCGTGGCGATTCCTCAAGGATCTAGAACAAGAAATACCATTTGACCCAGCAATCCCATTAGTAGGTATATACCCAAAGGATTATAAATCATTCTACTGTAAAGACATGCACACATTTGTCTATTGCAGCACTATTTACAATAGCAAAGACTTGGAACCAACCCAAATGCCTATCAATGATAGACTGGATAAAGAAAATGTGGCACATATACACCATGGAATACTATGCAACCATAAAAAAGGATGAGTTCATGTCCTTTGTAGGGACATGGATGAAACTGGAAACCATCATTCTCAGCAAACTAACACAGGAACAGAAAACCAAACACCACATCAGTGAGAGTTGAACAACGAGAACACAGGGACACAGGGAGGGGAACATCACACACTGGGCGTGTCGGGGGTAGGGGGAAGGGGAGGGAGAGCATTAGGAAAATCACATAATGCGTGCAGGGCCTAAAACCTAGATGACAGGTTGATGGGTGCAGCAAACCACCATGGCACATGTTTACCTATGTAACAAACCTGCACATTCTGCACATGTATCCCAGGATTTAAAGTAAAAAATAAAAAAGTTTATAATAAAATATCCAAAAAATTAATAAAAGCATAAGATTAAAATGAAAAAAAGAAATAACTTTTAAAAATTTGAGAACCAGATAAATGAACCCAGTCTTTGATGAAATTAGATTTTTTTTTTTTTAAATGAAGCAGAGTGTATGACATGAAAAGGCGGGTGAATAACAGAGAAATGACTTCGCACCCAGGGTCACATTTCTATTTTTGAAGCAGGGAGAGATTTAATAGAGATAATCAGGAGTCACAAAATGTTTAAAAGTATGGGAAGTGAAGATCAGAGAAAGTCATTACTACTTTTTAGGAAATCAGAAAATTGCAGGAATGAGAGAAAATCAGGAATCAACTGACTTCAGCACAAAAGTGGAGGATTGTAATAGAATACCATGAAACTACCTGCTAAATTTCATTTCTGTAATATGCAAAACACATGTACCTGCAATGGTAATTTTTTTGTCTGCTTCCAAACCTTGAACATGTGGCTTTTATTGGTAGAATCGAAATTAGAACACTGCTCCTAAAGAATTCTGAAACATGCAGTTCCCAGCTGGCTTCTAGCCTTTGGTAGCTGAGGAGAAGACGTAAAAGGAGTGAAAATGAATATGGGTTGCTAATACGTGTGTGTATTAATAGAAGTTAGAGCTATGTGTCCATAGATTAAAGATTCCAAAGAAGTAGAAACAAACCTATTACTCTGAAACCAGCCAGAAATGCTCCAGAAACTGAAAAATTGGAATGCAGTGAGGTGAATTAGGAGACTCAAAAGAGGAAAATGAAAGTCTGTACTTAATAGCAGTAAACACCTCAAGTTCCTACTTATATCTCAAACAAAAATGTCACTGCTGGAAATAGGAATCTTTCAGTCTTAAATACCAAATGGTGGCCATGAAACATTTGAGGAATGCTTCAAATCCCCAATACCTAAGAAGGAAAATTCCAGAATAAAGGAACTCCAGTAAGCAGAATAAATCTTAAAAGGAATTTTTTTTTTTTTTTTTTTTTTTTGAGGTAGAGTCTCACTCTGTCGCCCAGGCTGGAGTGCCAGTGGTGCAATCTCAGCTCACTGCAACCTCCGCCCTCCCGGTTCAGGCAATTCTCCTGCCTCAGCCTCCTGCTTAGGTGGGACTACAGGTGCCTGCCACTATGCCCGGCTAATTTTTTGTATTTTTAGCAGAGATAGGGTTTCAACACATTGGTCAGGCTGATCTCAAACTCCTGACATCAAATGATCCACCTGCCTCGGCCTCCCAAAGTGCTGGGATTATAGGCATAGGCCACCATGCCCAGCCAACAGGAATAACAATTTAAGTACAAACTAAATATGGTAGTAAGGCCAGGTTGTAAGACATAGTAAATAAATTCTTCTTCTGAAATGTAGAAGAAAACAAACAAACAAAGAACCATAGGGGAAAAATAGAAAAATAGGGAATCAATATGAAAGTTTTAACATTTGCTTAATAAAAGTTTTAAAAATGTTCACAGAAAATAGGAGAAAATAATGAAAAATTAGCACATGTATTCTAAAACTGAAAATCATAGAGATCAAGAGACATGATTGCATACCTATTATTTAGAAATACTGAAGTTAATGTCAAAAGAAAATAGCCACCTATGAGTAATGAGAAAGGGAGAGATGAGTTTATAGTCTTTTATTGCTATTTGACTGGCAATTATTACTTTGTAATATTTTAAAAAGAAAAAGTTGAAAAGTTTACTTCCAAGCATATCATCAGGATATATCAGAAAACCATAATAAAAGTCCCAAAACCATCTAAAGGTGATAAAAAGGCTTTATGAATAGAATCGGCCACAAAATAGGCATGGAGCTTTAAACTAGAACATTGGCAGGCAAGAGATAATGTACAATGCTTTAATTTGTCTTGAAATTAATGATTTATTTTTGGGTGAAAGGAAATAATTTTAAACCTAGGCTTCTATACCTAGCAAAACTATCAATCAACTGTGACAATAGCAAAAACTGTATTTTCTGACTTTGAGTCTCAAACACCTCATCTCACTTGCACTCTTTGTTCATAAAGCAACCATACTAAAAAAAAAAAAAAAAAGGAGTAAGCCAAGATAAAGAAACATATGTGCCTCAGAAATCTGGAATCCAATACAGATGCTAGGTGAAGTCAGCTTCTATATGACCACAAAGGAAATTCCCAGGATGGTGGGGGGTGAAAAACATGTAATCATACCATAAAGTAGCCATCTGGAATGGATCAGGAAGTTGCATAGCTCTACAAAGGAAGGCTGTGGTAAACAACCAAAACAAACTTTTTAAAAACTCCTATGTGATGTTTTATATTATGGAAAATTTTATTGACAGGTATTTGACAAAACCATCAAAATACGTGAAAAGGTTTTGTAACATAAAAAAAAAACAAATATATGAGGCAAGTATTTATTACACTTAAAAGTTATAATTATGTAAGTAGCATAATACAGAAAGAAAACAGAATAGGTTGCTTAATATCCTTATTTGCAATAGGAAGTATGTTGTAAATTATTAAATATTGATTATGATATATGTATTACTTATATATTTGGCAGGTTTACTTTCCCCCAGAAAACACTTAAATGGTCAAAAGTTCTTGTATCTGGGGAACGGAAAGATGAGATAGAGAAGTGAAAATATGGGACTGATTTGTTTTTTATTGTAACATTTTGGTGCTAAATGACTTTTTTTTTTTTTTTTTTTTTTTTTTGAGACGGAGTCTCACTCTGTCACCCAGGCTGGAGTGCTGTGGCGTGATCTCGGCTCACTGCAAGCTCCGCCTCCCGGGTTCACGCCATTCTCCTGCCTCAGCCTCTCGAGTAGCTGGGACTACAGGCGCCCACCACCATGCCTGGTTAATTTTTTGTATTTTTAGTAGAGACGGGGTTTCACCGTGTTAGCCAGGATGGTCTCGATCTCCTGACCTCGTGATCTGCCTGCCTTGGCCTCCCAAAGAGCTGGGATTACAGGCGTGAGCCACCGCGCCCGGACGCTAAATGACATTTTAACATATCTTTATCATTACATTTGCATGTATTGATACTTTGATAAAAGTAAACTTATAGTGAGAAGATGGTGAAACAAGAAGTAAAAATCATATCAAAATACAGAAAACCATAGAGGTAATATAACTTAGAAAGGAAAGAATAAGGAAAACATGATTTGAAGATGTGTTAAAGAAATAGAAGACAACTGGGAAAGGAAGAGGAAGAAAAAGCCTAAGTGTTTGCAGACAGCAGATTCTTAACACTTACCCTTTCAGAATAGAATCAACCTCTCCATCTAACTTCCCTGAATGTCAGATTTCCCAAGGTAATGGTGAACAAAGTCAATGGATTATCTGTAGAGAATTTAGTTTAGAATGTGGGTGTTCAATAGCCATCGTGGAGCAATTCTGATTGCTCTATGATAAATTCTGATTGCTCTTGGTAAAGACTTACTAAGCCATACGCTAGCAAACAATGAGTATTGTAATTGGTCTTTTGGGGCATCCTAAACTATTATTTCCTTTAGAAAGATAGCATTGCACTCCAAAATGGTTATACAGTCTATAATGTTCAGCTTTTAAAATTTACAGCCAAAGGGAGTGTTTCTTCTTCTAGCCTGTGAGGAAGTTCTCCTTATAAGAAAGAAATGTCTAAATATTTAATATCAGTTAGGTGTAATCCTTCAGTGATTTCCCAGTGCTCATGGGATAGAGACTCCAAAACAGAATGGTCCCCAGGCCCTGTGCAATCTCGCCTGTAACTACTCTCTTGGCTTATTGCATGTTTTTCTCTCTAAGCCAGCAATGCTCTTCCTCACTTCAGGGGCTTCTGTTTGTGTATTTTTTTTCAATTTTTTTATTTCCATAGGGTTTTGGGGAACAGGTGGTATTTATTACACCAGTAAGTTCTTCAGGGGTGATTTGTGAGATTTTGGTGCATCCATCACCCAAGCAGTATACGCTGAACCCAATTTGTAGTCTTTTATCCCTCACCCTCTTCTCACCCTTTCCCCAAGTCCCCAAATTCATAGTTTCATTCTTATGCCTTTGCATCCTCATGGCTTAGCTCCCACTTAGGAGTAGAACATATGATGTTTGGTTTTCCATTCTTGAGTTACTTCACTTAGAATAACAGTCTCCAATCCCATCCAGGTTGCTGCAAATGCCATTAATTCTTTCCTTTTAATAGCTAAGTAGTATTTATATATACATATATTATATATATTTTATATATATGTATATATATACACACATACATACACAGACACATAAATATACCACAGTTTCTTTATCTACTCGTTGATTGATGGACATTTGGGCTGGTTCCACATTTTTGCAATTGCAAATTGTGTTACTATAAACATGCAAGTGCAAGAATCTTTTTCGTATAATGACTGCTTTTCCTCTGGGTAGATACCCAGTAGTGGAAGTGCTGGATCAAATGGTAGTTCTACTTTTAATTCTTTAAGGAATCTCCACGCTGTTTTTTTATAGTGGTTATACTAGTTTACATTCGACCAGCAGTGTAGAAGTATTTCCTTTTCACTACATCCACACCATCGATTATTTTTTAATTTTTTTGATTATGGCCATTCTTCCAGAAATAAAGTTGTATTGCATTGTGGTTTTGATTTGCATTTTCCTGATCATTTGTTATGTTGAGCATTTTTTCGTATGTTTGTTTTCCATTTGCATATCTTCTTTTGAGAATTGTCTATTCATGTCCTTAGCCCACTTTTTGATGGGATTGTTTTTTTCTTGCTAATTTGTTTTGAGTTTGTTGCAGATTCTGGATATCAGTCATTTTTCACATGTGTAGATTGTGAAGATTTTCTCCCACTCTGTGGGTTGTATGTTTCCTCGGCTGACAGCTACTTTTGCTGTGCAAAAGCTTTTTAGTTTATTGTTTCCCTTCTTCTCTGCCTAATTCTTACACATTCTTTTAAAAAAATCTGTTTTAACATTATTTTTTCAGAGAAGACTTCCTATCCCAACTTCCTCACTTCACCACCCCAGATCAGGTCTCTTTAACACATGTTCCTAGAAGTTCCTGCACATTTTCTTCAAAGCACTTAACATAATTTATCATAATACATTTTTATGATTATTTGTTTAATAACTTTCAGGCCAATACACTGTTTTGTTCTACCATTTTATTCTTAGACTCTAGCACAAGAGGTGGCACACAGTAGGTTTTAAATAATATTTTATGGATGAATGAATGAATAAAAAAACATATTTGTAATGTTGGAAATTGTGGAATACGATAGGCCTGAGCAAATATATTTTATAATTATTTTATTATTTTAAGGGAATCATTAATCCTGAGATGAATATTTAATTAAAAAAGAAAGAATTAATCATAAGATTGAAAAAGATTAAAGAAATCACTCAGTATTTTTTTCTTTTCTTATAAGAATTCCTAATCTTCATATTCAAGACACAAAAATAGTGAAATATTTTTACTTTTGAAATAGTAAAAGTACTTCTTATTAATGCAGCTAGCTGCCTTTATGGTCTACCTTGGACTGAAATTCAATGAAAAGATAATAATGGGATTCCAATTAAGGCACTCTAAAGACTATAATAGAAAGTAAAAGCGAATTATTTTACTAAAACCTCAGTGCAATGTTACAATTGATGGTGGACATTAAATGATATTTCTTCTCATAAGAAAAAAATAAAACCTATAAGCCAAGTCCGTTAGCTGTTGATTCTGAAATTACACAGCAATTTTTCAAACATAGTGATTTGAAAACTACTCTGAAATAAATTGGGTTTATGGCTTTTGCTACATAGGGTGCTTGAAGAACATTATTATGAACTTGTATATTAGTTTTATTTTCTTAGAATGATACACTACTAAATACTAAAAAGCAGAAAAGGGAAGAGGAGAAAGAAAATGGATACTCTAGGAAATTTTTGAATCCCTAGTTTTTAAAAACAATTTACCAAATTAGAGTTCCATTTATTTAATCATCCTTTATTATATAACTGAGTGCATATTGCCTAATTAAAACAAAACAAAAAAAAACTTTGTTAGTAGAAAGGTCCTAGTTGACATTTGCCAACTGTATACATTTTGGTCAATATACTCATTCTATTCAAGATTCAGTTTTCTAATCAGTGAAATAGTGATAAATAGAATCTATCATGAGTAGATTACCTACCTCATGAATTTTTTTTGGTGAAGACTAAATTACATATTAAAGTACTAGACACATAGTAGAGATTAAAATTCTGAAAAACTTTGAAATTATAGTTGCACTTTGAATGTGAAAAGTTAGGAGTAAGAGTTATTTAACCTTTTCATTCCCCTGAGTGATATAATTTTATAATGTCTTTTTTTCAAAGCTTAAATTTAAAGATTTCTTCAGTCAAACATAATAAGGCATTTATTAATTAACTGAAATTTAAATTCAGTTATAAAACTGAGAACATGTATATTTTTGTTCTACAAACAGTATCTTATTTCAACAGAAGATACACAGTGTACCCAATTTTCTGGCTTTCTTGAATACTGTTTTGAAAACAGTTTTAATGCTGTGGTCAATAACAGAAGAAATGGTTTGTCACTAGATGTGTTCAATAGCTACAGGCCATTAAAATTACCCTGATAAAATTCTCCATGGGTGTATAAGGTAATACATTTGTCAGACTGACAGATATAGATATAATTTATAGATTTCTAAGGCAGCAAAGAACGTGCATAAATATAGATCTCTGCAGAAAGAAGACTATACAAGAACCAATGAGCAGATATATTTCCAATAGACTCTTGTAACATTTTGATGTCTTCTTTGCCACATTTAATTTGACAAAGAATTTAAGCTTTCCATGTTTCTCATTGACTTCTAAAATTAACATCAACTTGGAGAAGGCAAAGACATGATAAACAGCATCTGTTCCACAAAGCTGCTTGGTGGATGAAAATCTGAGAAAAGTATGAGACCGGAGACTCTCTAAATAGATATATCAACACGTGCACACACACACACATACACACACACACACTCATACTAATTTTAAGGCTGATTAAATTCACAAGTCTGTTACAGCTCAGCCACTACTCAAGAGAGAAAAGTTTTCTAATTTGTCAAAGTTCATTTTAGCATCTGATAATTGGTTGGATGTAAATATGTAAAGATAGATGTGAGGTCATCAGTCAAATCAATTTGAAAACTTTAACCTGACTGGAGTGAAAAAAGACCTGAGAAATAAAGAAGATATATTTGTGGACAAAAAGCAGAGTGCAGATGAGGCATATATCTAGATAATTTAGGCAAAATCAATTTTTACAACTTAAAAAAATTATCTTGAAATGTCAGATGAAAGTAGGCATTTTAAGGTCTCAGTTATCTAAAGAATTGCTTTAAATTTTTTTCGCTGTGTACATGTTTGTGAGACATAAACCGGCAGAAATCTAAAATTATTCCTTGCACTGTCAGTTGAAGCAAAGAGGAACAAAGCATCTCAACTAAGTCTCCGAAGGTTTCATACCACTTTTATTTATGTTAGAACGCAAATGTACTATGTACCACTTTATCATGAGCACTCATGATAACTCAATGCTACTATTCCAGTGCTCCCCAAATAATATTATGAAAGCAAGCAGAAAGAAGGAAGGAAGGAAGGAGGAGAAGGAGAAGGAAGGAAAAGGAAAGAAAAGGAAGGGAAGGGAAGGGAGGGAAGAAAGGGAGGGAGGGAGGGAAGGAAGGAAGGGAGGGAGGGAGGGCAGGCAGGTGGGCCAGAGAGAGGAAAAATATAATGAATCAGTGAAACTGATTTAGTTGGAAGTGAAGCAGCTTTGTGATCAAAATGCTCATAAAAGTTGATTGCTATTCTGCATTAATTGAGTATCTATTAAATGGAAAGAAGGTTGGGTTTGCTTTTTACTTTTTAATTATTAGAATGTATTCGGGGGCATTGACATTCTAATTACTGATCTCCCCTATTTTTACTGTATATATATATATTACAAGTCCCCATAATAATATAAATATTGGGAATTTTTAGTAGTTTAAAAGAATAAAATTTTGGAATTATTTGTTTCACATAGACCTAGACATAAGTTTAAAATATATTAGGGTTGTTATGGCAAAGAAAAATTGTATGTGGTATAAGATGATACAAATGAGCAATGAAGGCACGTTTAATATTACACACTGGACAAGATCTCAGAAAAGGCTTCACAAATCATGACTTTGTCTTGAGAGAGGACTTCATCAAAACTGCTCCACAAAAGAAGCACGACTAATACACTCTTCAGTAAAATTGTTATTATTGCACCGACCTATTGATAAATTATTGTTTTTCAAATGTGACATCTAAAAAGAGAAAAACAACCAGTACATGAATTTTACTTAAAATAATTTTTACACTCACATATAAATGCTCATTTAAAAAATAACAGGTGACTGAATTACAGCCGTTATAATCTGAACGTAAAGTATGTTCAGGTGTTGAATTTTTAGAATTTTATTTTTTTTATTTCCATTGATGTCCAAGCTCAGTAAAAGACTGAACAAGACAATTCCCATAGAATATCAGAAATACAATATGAATTGGCTCTTAAACTAAAAGGGAGACACTTATGCTTTCAACAGGCCAGAATTTAAGTTCCCACCAGAAACAATGAAAAAAAAAAAACAGATAAAATGTAAGCGTTTTTAAAAACTATTTTAACGAAATTGGACATCAGGCAACAAAAGACAATGATTCATGAGAGACACAAAACTTCATGAGAGGAGTCTTCAGTCTCCACAGCTGATGGCCAAGTGACAGTTTTTGTTATGACATAAGAAGGGGAAGCACTGTAGAGCCCAGAGCTCTCTGAGATAAAGCAAAAACTCTGGTTATGAAAATATCCATAATTCACAAGAAAGAATGGTAATGCTGCACACACAGAGATGTGAAGATCTGCAGTTGATCTCCCTCATGCCTTCAGCTGAATACTGATCAGTGCATACATTTGGGCACATGTACTGAGGCTGCAAAAAGTATCATTAAAAAGAGAAGAAGGAACAATCCCTGGGGCTCAGTCATGGCTGGTAATCGTTCCTTTTCCCACTAGTTAACGTGAGAAACTTCATAATTTAGAGTATTGCACAGAACACTTGGAAGAGCTTTGCCTGGGTGGCGGGGAAATTAACTTCAGACTAAACACTGCTCTGGTCCCACTTAACAAACATGAAAAAGCAAGTCTGCAAAGGATCAATTTCCCAGTAAAACTGAATCACTCTAAAATGCTGAAGAATACTTATTTTGAGACGGAGTCATGCTCTGTCACCCGGGCTGGAGTGGAGTGGCACTATCTCAGCTAACTGCAACCTCTGCCTCCTGGGTTGAAGTGATTCTCCTGCCTCAAGCTGAGTAGCTGGGACTACAGGCACATGCCACCATGCCTGGCTAATTTTTGTGTTTTTAGTAGAGACAGAGTTTCACCATGTTGGCCAGGCTGGCCTCGAACTCCTGACCTCAAGTGATCCGCCCACCTCAGCCTCCCAAAGTGCTGGGATTACAGGCATGAGCCACGACGCCCAGCCAAAAATGCCTAAGAAAACTTATAAGAATACAAAAATATCTAGCACACAATCAGTAAAATTCAATGCTAGACATGCAACTAAGCAGAAAAATATAATTAACAGAAATACTAGCCCATCAAAACCAACTCAGGAAGGACAGGGTGAGGCTGGGCATGGTGGTTCATTCCTGTAATCCCAGTGCTTTCCTGTAATCCCAGTGCTTTGGTAGGCTGAGGTGGGAGGATCACTTGAGCTCAGGATTTTGAGACCAGCCTGGGCAACATAGTGAGACCCTATCTGTACAAAAAATTAAAAATTAACCAGGCATGGTGGCAGGTGCCTGTAGTTCCAGATACTCTGAAGGCTGAGGTAGAGAATTGAGCCCAGGAGCTCCAGGTTGTAGTGAGCTGTGATTGCTCCACCGGCACTTCAGCCTAGGTGACAGAGTGACTCTGTCTCAAAAAAAAAAAAAAAAACCAAAAAGACACAGGTTTTAAGTAGGTAATGACATTAAAATAGTTATTATTACTATTGGGGCAATTAATAGTATAGCATGCATTGTAGTGGATAAGATTTGTAATTTGAAGATATAGCTATCATAACTGTATAAAATAAAATACAGAAAGAAAAAAAGACTAAAAAATAAACAGAACATCGTGGTCTGTGAGACAACTTCAAGCAGTTTAACTACAATGTATCAGGAAAAAGGAAAGAGGGCTGACCCAGGAAAAATATTTGAAGAAATGGTGCACCAAATTTCCAAAGTTAATAAAAACAATCATCTCCTAGATTGAAAATTTGAATGATTTACCTAACAAAGATCAGAATGACAGCAGACTTTTTTTTTTCAGAAACAATGCCAGAAAGTACAACCACAAAACTAAATTACTGAAATGACTAAAACAAGCAAAAAAAGATGTCAGCCTAGATTTCCATAACTAATAAATATATCATTTGGAGATAAAGATAAAATAAGTACTTGTTACACATAGAAGAACTAAAAGAAAATAATTTGAGAGGAAAATAATAGATCTTTACAAAGAAATGCGTAGAACCAGAATTGGTCATCACATTGGTAAATATAAATAACTATCTTTATGATTATTATATTCTGTTTTACAAATTGGCATCTTTATTTCTCAGTTTGTAGAAATATTCTTAATTTGTTGATGTAGCAAATAAATTTCAACTTTGCTATGCAAAAAACAAGATAATCTGCTTTGCAATGAACTTTATATAGTTCAACTGCATACAGGCAACATGATATATGTGAAAAAATTACTAACTGAACTACAGGTATTAAATACTGAAAAGAGTTAACAGTTTATTATAATTTATTTTATTTCAGAATCTAGGAAGTTCACATCCATTAACAGTTCTAGTGCAATTTCAGGTGCAATTGGGAGCTCAGGAACCTCGGGGGAGCTGTTAGGGTAGCGAAACTTACACGTAAAATACATGTGCATACTTTTGATAGCACACGTGAAGGTATCTCTCTAAATTTGACCTCATTGGTTTCATTCACAGCAAATTGACCTGGGCCACTCAATGTGGCTTTTATTGTGCCTGATGTTAATGCATGTTCTTTTTTTTACAATAAATTCATGGCCATGAGATGATATCAATTTCACATACATCGCATCAGGGCCTTCACAGCCACCACAGGTTTTCTCCTCTCCATCCATTTTGTTCTTATGAAATTCTACTTTGCTTCCCCAGGAACTTCAGTGGTTTCTCATCAGCCCCACAACCACTGCAGCCCAAATATATGGGCAAATATATTTGGGCAAAAATATTTGGGCAAAAGAATTGAACAGACATCTCATCAAAGAATATATACTGATGGCAGATAAGCATATGAGAAGATGTTCAACATCATATATCATTAGGGATTTGCAGATTAAAATGACAGTGAGATACAATTACAAAAGATCAGAATGGCAAAAATCGGAAACTCTGACAACACCAAATGCTGGTGAGGATGTGGAGCAACAGGAACTCTCACTCACTGCTGGTGGGAATGCAAACTGTGATAGCCACTTCAGAAGACAGTTTTCAGCTTCTCACAAACCTAAACACACTCTTGTCACACGATCCAGTCATTGTGCTCCTTGGTATTTACCCACATGAGTTGAAAACTTATGTCCACACAAAAAACTACATATAAATGTTTACAGCAGGTTTATTCATAATTGCTAAAACTTGGAAGCAAACAAGATCTCCTTCAGTAGGCGGATTAACAAACCATGGTACATCCAGACAATGTAATATTGTTCAGTGGTAAAAATAAATGAGCTATCAAGTCATGAAAAGACATGGAGGAATGTCTTGAATGCATATCACTAAGTAAAATCAGATAATCTGAAGAGGATATATATTGTATGATTCCAAGTATATGACATTCTGGAAAATGCAGAACTATGGAGATTATATAAACATCTGTGGTTGTAAGGGGGTAGTGTGGAAGGATGAAGAGACAGAGCACAGAGGATTTTTTAGGGCAGTGGAACTATCCTGTATGATGCTAGTTTGGGGGATCTATGTCATTACATATTTGTCAAATCCATAGAATGTACAGTGAATCCTAATGTAAGCTATGGATATTGGGTAACGACAATGTGTCAATGTAGGCTCATCAATAATAAATGTGTTACCATGTAGGGGATGTTAATAATGAAGCAAGTTATGCACATATGTGGGAGCTCTGCATTTTCTGCTAATATTGCTGTGAACTAAAACTTCTTTAAAAATAAGTCTACTTTTTAAAAAGAGAGAGAATGAACTCTTTAAGTAAAAAAAAGATAATTATTTCCACTTGTGTTTGTGTATTCAGAAAAAATTAAAAATAAAGATACTTATTTGATTAATAACATATGTATAAGTATATTGACGGTAAGACTAGTTCAAAGAATAGGAAGATAAAAATGGAAGTATGTTGTCCTGGGATTCTTACATGTAAAGTGATGTGATATAACATGAATGTAGAATGTGAGGAATGAATTACATATTATACAAATTCAAAAGTAACCACTAACATAACACAGCAAAGAGTTGTAGCTAATGTGGCAACAAGGGAAATGAAATGCAATTACAAAAAATATTCAATTGATTCAAAGGAAGGCCAACAGAAAAGAAAAAAAAGAGACGACAAATTAAAACCAACAGAAAAAAGTAATTCCAACTTTATCAATAATTATATGATGCACTCTCTATACCCCAACTAAAGGGCAGAAATTGTCATATAGCATAAAAAGCAAGTCCTCATTAAAAACTGACTTTACATATAAAGGCATGAATAGGTTGAAAGTAAAAGGGTAAGAAAAAATATACCAAAAAATTACCTATGAAGAGAAAGCAGGGATGGTTCTATTAATATCAGAGAAATAAATTTCAGAGTAATTCAAGGATAAATTTCAAAATGATGAAAGTGTCAATTCATTTAAAGGACAAAATAATTCTAAATGGTTATGCACCTAATAACAGAGTTTTACAAGTCATTTGGTAAAAACTGATAAAACTACAAGGAGAAATAGAAAAATACACAATTAAAGTCAGGGATTTTAATATCCCACTCTCAATATTTGATAGAATTAAGTATGCAGGATATAGGTGAGAATAATGGAGGCTCAAACAACATTCAACCAAGTTGACCCAGTTGACACTTTCAGAATATTCCACCCCAAAATAACAGAATACAGGAATCAGTATCTTCTTCCAAATATTAGCAGAACAATTACTAAAAACAAAATAGTCTAGGCCAGAAGACAAGTCTCAGTAAACATAAGGTACTCAAGTCAGACAAAACGTATTATCGGACCACAGTGAAATTAAACAAGAAATTAAAAAAAAAAAAAAAACTTGAAAACCCCAAATGTTTGGAAGCTAAATATCATACTTCTAAATAATTTAAATGTAAATTAAAAAACAAAAATAGAGATTAGAAAGTATTTTGAAGTCAATACAAATGGAAACAAAACATGTAGGAAAAAAAAGTTTCAAAGCAATTTTCTCAGTTTCTACCTAAGGACAAATTGGAACTAAAAGCTAATGTAAATTATATCCAAAATAAGGAGAAGGAAATAGTCAATATAGAGCAGAAGTTAATTAAATAGAAAACAGCAAAACAATAAAGAAAATATATGAAACCAAAAGGTAGCTCTTTGATAACAGCAATAAAAATGATTAACTTCTCTGCAGGAACACAGAGAGAATAGACAAATTAACAGTATCAGGAATAAGAGTAGTGCCATCACCACAGAGCTGATAGATATATTTTTAAAAAAGATAATTATTAAATATTATGAACAACTTCATGTTAGAGTTGTTCTTTCATAACATAGATGAGAAAATTTCTTGAAAGTCTTAAACTACAAAAGCTTTATCAAGAGATAGAGATCCACAACAGCCCCCATGTGTATTAAAGAAGTTAAATTTGTACTTCAAAACCTTTCCAACAACAAAAACAAAATTCGAGACTCAGATGGTTGCACTTTTGAATGCTACTGAACTTTTAGGTAAAAGACCAATTCTGCACAAACCCTCCCAGAAAACTGAGACACAGTATTTCTGAATTTATTCGATAAAGCCAGCATTACTCTGAGACACAAAGCATATCAACAGAAAAAAAAGTGCAGACAAGTATCTCTCATGAACACAGATGCAAAAATTCTAAACAAAATCATAGTGTATCAAATCAAACAATAAGTCAAAATGATAACACATCATGACCAGGTAGGATGTATAAATAATACAAATACACTAAAAAAATCTATTAATGTATTCACCATGTTAACAGATTAAGAAGGAACATCCATGTAAATATTTCAAGAGATGAGAGAAATCATTTGACAAAATCCAATGTCTGCTTTTCATAAAAGCTCTCAGCAAACTAAGAGTAGTAGAATTTTTTAATCTAATAAAGACAATCTATAAAAAATATACTCCTATCAATACACTTAATGGTGAAAGACTAAATGCTTATTTTCTAACATCAGGAACAAGGAACTCTCACCAATTCTCATTCCAGCCAGTACAATCAGACAAGAAGAAAAATTGAAGATATCCAGTTTGAGAGGGGAAAAGCTACAAGACTTAAGTGTATTTATCACGGTCACAATATAGAACATGGATATACATAATTAATGGTATTTATATATACTAGCAACAAACACTTGGAAATCAAAGTAAAAAATACTATCCCAACTAGAATTTTAAAATAGGAAGCTTTGGAATAAATATGATGAAGATGTATAAGGCCTGTGTACTAAAATCTAAAAGCCTTCCTGAAAGAAAATAATGATTTAAACAAATGGAGAGAAAGATTGTGTTCACAGGTTAGAAAACTCAATCTGTTATCAGCTCTCTCCAAAGCTATATATCAATTCAATGTGATAATAATCATAATTCCAGCAAGTTTCTCTTTTAAGAATTTGACAAGGAAATTCTAAGGTTTATATGGTAATGCAAATAGCATAGAATAGCCAACACAAATTTGAAAAAGAAGAATGAAGTAGGAAGAAATACACACTACCTGACTTTAAGACATATTATGAAGCTGCAGTAATCAGGAGAATGTGTTATTGGTATAAAGAGTAATACACAGATCAATGGAACAGCATAGAGAGTTTAGAAATAGACTCACACATATATGGTAAATTGACTTTTGACAAAGATACAAATTCATCTCAGTAGAAAAATGGATAGTATTTTCAAAAAACGGTGCCAGAAATTTTGGATATCCTTACATAAAAAAAAATTGACTTTGATCTATACCTAGCACCATATACAGAAGTTGATTCTGAATGGACCCTAGATCCAAAAAGAAAATCTAAATGTATAAAACTTGTAAAAGAAGCCGGGCGCAGTGGCTCACGCTTGTAATCCCAGCACTTTGGGAGGCTGAGGCGGGCGGATCACGAGGTCAGGAGATCGAGACCACGGTGAAACCTCATCTCTACTAAAAATACAAAAAATTAGCCGGGCGTAGTGGCGGGCACCTGTAGTCCCAGCTACTCGGAGAGGCTGAGGCAGGAGAATGAAGTGAACCCGGGAGGTGGAGCTTGCAGTGAGCCGAGATTGCGCCACTGCACTCCAACCTGGGTGACACAGCGAGACTCCACCTCAAAAAAAAAAAAAAAAAAAAAAACTTGTAAAAGAAAAACATAGAAGAAAAGAATCTACATTACTTTGGGTAAGGCTAAATTTCTAAGTACAATGCCCAAAGTATGTTCTATAAAAGAAAAGAATGGCAAATTGTACTTTATCAAAATTAGAGTATCTGTGTTTTCAATGGTACTCTAAGGGAATAAAAAAGTCAAGGTAAATAGTAGAACAAAGTTTTGCAAATCACATTCACATGTGATCAAAAAGATCTTATGTCCAAAATATATATACAAAACTCCCAAAACTCAGTAATAAAAACACCAACAATTCAATTAAGAAATGTAAAAGTCCTATACAGACAGAGACTAAAAAAGACGAGTTGAAACGAATGCTTGTAAAGATGTTCAGCTCATTGGTGATCAAAGAAGTGCAAATTAAAACCACAATGCAATAACACTACATACACATCAATTGGAATGGCTAAAATGAAAACTGTGGCCCAACGAAATGTTGATGAGAATTTAGAAGAACCAGAACATTTATATTTTGCTGGTGGGAATGAAAATGACACAACCACTTTGGAAAATAATTTGTTGATTCCTTAAAAAGTTTAACATATATCTACTATGTGATTCAGCCAAACAATTCTAGTTGTTTGACTGAGAGAAATGAAATCATATGTTCATAAAAAGCCTTTCCCAAGAATGTTCATAGCAGCCTTATTTAAAATAGCTCAACACAGGAAATAATACAAGTGTCTATCAGCAAATGAATGGTAAAACTTCTATATTTATAAATATCTACTTAGCAGTATAAAGAAATGAACTACAGATACATGCAACAATAAGGATAAAATTCAAAATAATTATGCTGAGTGAAAGAAGTTAGCCCTTCCTTCTCAAAAGTGCATGCTCTTTGATTTCATTTATATTAAATTCTAGAAAATGCAAACCAATCTATAGTTATACAAAAGAAATCAATGGCTGCATGAGGATGAGGAGAAGAAGTAGAAATAGATTGCAAAGGGGCATGAGGAAACTTTCAGTGTGGTGGAAATGTTCATTGTGTTTATTAAGGTAATAGATTATGATGGTTTCAAGATGTATGAATATACCTAAAGTTATCGCATTGTTCACTTTAAATTCATTTAGTTTACTGCATGTAACAGCTAAAAAAGTTCATTAGAATGTCTGAAAAGATACATAAATAATACGCTTTGAAGTTACATCGTTCTGTATAATTCATGGATTTGATAACATTGACTTGCATGACAAGTAGGTCAGAGACCATCACTAGCTCTGGAGGTCAATCTCGAGCTATATCCTCTATGTATGGCTGCCACCAAGAGTTCCACCAGAGAAAACTGGAAGATACTGAAGGTGTGAGCAGGCAAAGGTCAAAAAGTCAATTGCTAGTTTGTCATAGGAAATTAAAAAGCAATATATAGCCTAATTCATGCCTGCAAGCAATCAGTCAGGAGAAATAGAAGTAAAATGTCCAAGGCAGTTAGAAGTTAAGGGCCAACTGTGTGGCAACAATGATTTGTACACCAGACTTTCAAAACAGTAGAGAATTCAGACCACAGAAAAGGTAAACAGATAAAACAAGGGATGATTTATTAGTTGAAATGTGAATTGAACAATGTTTAAAATTTGAGTAATATTTATACAAATAGGGATTGAGAGCAAATTGTGTAGAAACACCAGAAAATGAGGGGGAGGAAGACAGAGAGAGAAAATTGAATTGGCCCTTCTGGTTAAAATTGAGTTTGACTATTGGGAATGATAGACAGTAAATCTGAAAAGGGAACTTGGGATATATTTCAGGTCAGACAGTAGAAACTGGATTTTATCTGGTGGTTAATGTCCTCCCAATTTATTGTGCAAGATGTCTAGCTAGGGTGTGCAGAATACCCTAAAGAGATGAAAGGCTGCAGATAGGGGGTTAGCTAAGTGGCTACAACAGCAATCCAGGATAGGAAGGCACTGACAAAAGCCTGGTCTTTAGTGGTATCAACTGCTGACTCCTTCAAAAGACCATCAAAACAATCCATTGATAAAGCAAAAGTAAGTTTATTGCTGACTGCTTTAAGAGAGGCCACTACCTTGATAAGATTCTTAGTAGCATCTGAGAGGAAGGAGAGAAATAGATATTTAAGAGGTTGTCTTGGGCAGGGTGCTGGTAAAGCAGGTCTGTAAGTGGTGTTGGGGGCTGATAGGGCTTGAGTATAGATTATGAACATAATAGCCTGGAATTAATGGATGAAGCCAGTGAGGGTTTTAAAACACTCCTGTAAAGTACAAAGTTTTTTGATGATCTTCGTTAAGAAATCCATTGGCCTGAGAGCTTCTTAAAGTTGTCTGTTGTTTAGGTAAATGAATTTTGCAGAGATCCTGGAAACGCCCGAAGTTATTTACAACTTCGTCTACTTAAGAACGTCTTAAAATAATAAAGGCACATTAATGTACGCAGTTGGATAGTATAACACATTCACATTTACAGTAAACATTATAGTTGCTGGTGGTTTTTGGTATTCAACAATGGTAATATTAATAGTTAAGTAGAAGAAAGGATTATCTATGAAACAATAGGATTTGGCAGCCAATTCTATAGAGATAAAATGAAAAGGGCAAATTTGGATGATCGGGGAGTTGACATTTTGAAAACACTCAGCAAAATTTAATTTTAGAATTTAGGTAAAAAGAATTCACAAAGAAAAACATTGAGGACAAATGCTGTTGATTTAAATGGTATTGTTTAGGTATTTATTAACTCTTCACAATTTTATGCATCCTCACTACTATAATTGTAAATGCATCATAGTCATGTTAAATCATATTAAGAAAAAATAGGTATATTTAACAAAATAAAAATAAATGAATTTGGATGCATTACATTTCAAGTCATTTGTATAGTTTAGATGTTTATTGTGAAGTCTTTGTGATTACAGAGTGAAATCTCTCTTTTGTGACTGCCTGAGTGATTT
Source organism: Nomascus leucogenys (assembly GCF_006542625.1). Taxonomy (NCBI): domain Eukaryota; kingdom Metazoa; phylum Chordata; class Mammalia; order Primates; family Hylobatidae; genus Nomascus; species Nomascus leucogenys. Next base: position 105,122,256 of record NC_044389.1, read on the forward strand.
TTCCTGTATTAACTAACTGAAGGCTCTTGTGTTAACTGTGACTTTTACTTTTCTAGATTTTATATTCCTTGAGGATGAAAAATAAACAAACAAAAACCTGTACCAGACAGATTTAAACAGGCAAGGAAGACTGTATGCAAAACTATGGCAATAGGGGATAGAGATTGAACTAATCTCTGCCAAGCAAACCAAAGCCTGGACTGGAGGATTTTTAAGCACTGGGATGAGCTAGTGCAAAGGTCCAAGAGGATGTTAGGGGAGAAGTTAGTCAATGTACTTAGGACATCTCTTTGCTAATGATCACGTATTAAAGTTAGGCTCCTACTCTCCCACAAAGAGACAGAGGCACTATCTCCTTCAGTGATTACCTTTCAAAAAATGGCTCCCAGGTCCTTGAGAAAGACATTCCTGGGTTATAAAACTTCAAGAGTCTTAGAGAAGATTTACATCTCAAAGAGGCAGAGAAAGAAGTTACAATTATGAGTTTTCTAAAGTCAATCTTCTACAAAAAAGTAGGTCATGGGAATGTAGTCATGAACACACCTGTCTCAAGTTTAGCCAATCTAAGGGAAATGTTTAAGTCTCTTCATCAAGGGCTGAAACATTTGTAGCTATCATTCACTTATTCCTCTCTGCAAAGATCAATGCCTTCTGCATATCTAGTGTTCAGTAAACACACAAACACGTGCACACACACATATGTACACATATATGTATATACACACAGACATATATATGGATAAATTGCTATAAATATGTTACTACATATATTCTACAAAAGCTAGATATAATTAATAAACAATGCCTTTGTGCTACTTTAGATATTTAAAGTTATTTTAAAACGTTGGAACACAGGCTTTAATCCTACTGGTTTTTCCTTAGATCTTCAAAGACTCGCTAGTTGTTAAATGTTTAAATCAGCTTGAAAGGTAAACATCTTCAAGGGTCTGGGTCATCCTGTGCTATCCCCAAGCCCATTGCACTTCATAACACAGAAACTCTGTCTTCTTTCTAAACCATAAATGACATTTTCAGTTGATTACATATAACAAAATTCAATCTATTCTTTTTCAGTTTGAGGGTGTTGGAACAAGTTCTTTGGAAAAAAAAACAAAAAACAAAAACAGAATATATAATTTCCCTGGTTCCTTTTTCTAAATGCATCATTTCCCTTCCCCCAATCAGTGAATTCCAGCTATTAAAAAGTCTTGCTATGTGAACCTAACAACTGTATGTTAAAAATTGTTTCCAAATCTATACAAACCCTTAACACTTGTGCTTAGCAAGTATGTGTTTGTGTGTGTGAGAAAGACAAATCAATACTATTTTAAAGACCAAATTTATTGAAGTTTTAAAAGAAAAACTCCACCCTTAAGATTTACATAAAAAATGAATCATGCAAATGAACTCAAGTTTGCAATATTTGTAACACAAAGATTTCTGTCAAAAAACAGTTGGAAATAACATGCTGTTTGCAATGTAATTGTTACTATTCACTAAAGCAGAAAAGGCAAATGCAGAAAACTTAAAGGCTGACAACCTAGTCATTTAAAACTACAGGTTGTCTTAGGAATGACAATGGTTTTGAAATTCAGCTCAACCCATGCAGAGAAGTTGCTAGCTCCAGATATTGGAGGATATTTAACACTTTCATTGAATATGTTTTTTCCTTTCTTTTTTCTTCAGAACCTTTCCACCAGCCAAGGAAATCTGAGACAGTTTATTATAGTCTATGAAATATTCAAATAGGCACTGGTCCTCTTTGCAAAGAGCTTCTGGAATTTGTGTTTTTAATGAGGGTATTTGTTTAAATGTGTATAATCCACAGAGCTTTAAAACCCAGAAACGTGTTGCTTCTGCTAGAAAAAAAAATATAACTGAAATATACAGCTATATATTTGTTGTGTATAATTGTTAATAGACGCATATTTGCATAAGGCTTTTCTTTTTAACGTTCTTATAACAAAGTCTCTATTTTGAAGTTGGAATTGCCCTCATTGGAGAGGCTGACTGACATAAATGATTCTTGTGCCCCTATGTCCTCTTTTGTTTGCACTACTTGTCAGCAACAAATCGTCTCTCCTTGACTAGACTTTAGTCTGACTTCTCTGAGCCCTGTTCTCCACTAGGCCTTCACTTGGGCTTTGTGCTTGCTGAGCTTCCCTAGCCCACTTGAAGCAAGAATCCTGTTATCTCAGCTTGAGAGAACTCCCCACCTTTGACATCTTATCACCTTTAATATCTGACCCAATTCCTTATCCCTCACCATGCCCCAGGTGACATGTGATCACCCTGGCCTGCCTTCAACGAGAATCCTGCTAGGTTAATTTAACAAGGTTCTTCCTACTCTGTTGTAATAGTAATTTTCTGTCTACCAACCGTTCCTCAACCTGCTCCTTGGCTGTAAATTCCTACTTCTTTTCTTTTTTTTTTTTAATTTTTGAGATGGAGTCTCTCTCTGTTGCCCAGGCTGAAATGCAGTGGCATTTTTATGCTTCAGAATAGCCTCAAGCCTCAACCTCTGGGGTTCAAGCCATCCTTGCACCTCAGCCTCCTGAGTAGCTGAGTCCACAGGCATGTGCCCAGCTAATAATAAATGTAAATAAATAAAAAAACAAATGTAGAGACAGGGTCTTACTATCTTGCCCAGGCTGGTCTTGAACTCTTGAACTCAAGCAATCCTCCTGCTTTGGCTCCCAAAGCGTTGGGATTACAGGCACAAGCCACTGCACCCAGCCCCCACTTGTTCTTGATATATTTGGAACTGATCCCAGTTCTATGTGTCAATCAAGAAAAATGATGAGACAAGTCTCAATTATTTTAGGAGGTTTATTTGCTAAAGTTAAAGATGCACTCCCGGGACACAAGTATAGGCCTTTCTCTGAGTATAATTTTGAGGGCTCCCAATTTAAAGGGGAAAGGGTGGGATATTGAGAAGTATGCAATGTTCGTGTAAGGGCGGCAGGGAAAAATAGTCATTCATGCCTTTGTCTGGCCCAGTAAATGCATTTTTTTTTTACACATAAGATGACATAGGCAAATGGAACAGAGGAAAAACGCAGAGAATCTACATTTTTATATAAGACAAGACAGACAAAATGGGGCAGGGGAACGATCAGATATGCATTTGTGTCAGGTGGGCAGGGGTGACTGCATCTGTAGAGATAAGCTATCAACTCACATTGTCACGGTGAAATTTTAACAGAAATACCTTAGGGTAAAGATCTTGGAGCTCACTAGCAATTTCCTTGTAGGCAAAATATTTCGGGGAGGTGTGTAGCTTTTCATCTTGTAGCCATCTTATTTATTAACGAAAAGGGGGAGGCAAGTTTGCATTTGCATGACCCAGTTCCCAGCTTAAATTTTCCCCTTGGCTTTATGAGTTTGGGGTACCCAAGATTTATTTTCCTTTCTCATATGCTACTGAAGTGTTTTCCCCAACTGTAATTGTTCCTGAATGAAATCTGTTTTCACCACTTGAATAACTATCTGGTTCTGGGTTTCTTTAAAGTCCTTGCAGGCCATCGTACCCTTGAGTGAATTTGGCTTCTTTATGCCTTTGTTTGTTTGTGTTGTAGCCTCTGCAGGGATCTTCACGAAGGTCTGTGTGGCTGGCCAGTCAGGCTTCAGCTCCTCTTTTTTGGATTTTGTGGCCCAATTGCCCACAAGGAAAAGATCAAGGTACAATAGTTCACTCTCTTATTAATTCCTCTTTTCACGGCTTTTTCTTACCTAATGTAAGATACAATGAATTTCTCTGAGTTTCTCTTCAAAGATTTAGCCTGCTAACTTCCTTGTCTTTTGTTCTCAAACTCAACTTTCTTGTTCCTCCTTGCCCCTAGTTACTGTTAAACAGACTACCCCCTTCCCATCAGCTCTAATAACTCACATCTGTTCCCTTGGTTACCTGCACCCACTGTTCCCCTAAAACTGCACGTCTCACGTGCTTCACCACTGTACCTCACATCTCCCTTCTCTTCCATATTTAGAAAAATATTTGCAAGTAGCCAGTTGGGTCAGCTCAGATTGTGCGGTCCGACCCCAGTCCATGGGGGAGTGACACAGAGGTAGGGACCACCACCAGAGATAAAAGCTCACTGCTCTCCTTTGTTCTTTGTGCTCTTGCCATCTTGACTGATGCAAGTGGCACCCTTCTGCAGAAGTAAATTGCCTTGCTGAGAGAACTTTTGGCTAAGTACTGGTTTCACTTTGCAGCACTGAGCATTTATTCCTAGAGTATTTTTACATTCAACACTAACGTTTGAGAAACAGGTACTCAAAGACCAGAGACAGAGTACTTACTGGCTACTTTCTCCCCCTCACCCCCATAATCTGTGTTAGCCTGAACTTAAAGGTAATTCTAATAACACCTAACTCAACACCATTTCCCAAAAGAATAAACTGAGACCCGAGATTTTGTAGTTCCACTCAATGACAGTTTGATGATTAGAAATCAACTCCTTTTTTTTTTTTTTTTTTTACTTTTTTTTTTTTTTTTTTTATTATACTTTAGGGTTTTAGGGTACATGTGCACAATGTGCAGGTTTGTTACATATGTGTCCATGTGCCATGTTGATTTCCTGCACCCATTAACTCGTCATTTAGCATTAGGTGTATCTCCTAATGCTGTCCCTCCCCCCTCCCCCCACCCCACAACAGTCCCCGGAGTGTGATGTTCCCCTTCCTGTGTCCATGAGTTCTCATTGTTCAATTCCCACCTATGAGAGAGAACATGCGGTGTTTGGTTTTTTGTCCTTGCGATAGTTTACTGAGAATGATGTTTTCCAGTTTCATCCATGTCCCTACAAAGGACACGAACTCATCATTTTTTATGGCTGCATAGTATTCCATGGTGTATATGTGCCACATTTTCTTAATCCAGTCTATCGTTGTTGGACATTTGGGTTGGTTCCAACTCTTTGCTATTGTGAATAGTGCCGCAATAAACATACGTGTGCATGTGTCTTTATAGCAGCATGATTTATAGTCCTTTGGGTATATACCCAGTAATGGGATGGCTGGGTCAAATGGTATTTCTAGTTCGAGATCCCTGAGGAATTGCCACACTGACTTCCACAATGGTTGAACTAGTTTACAGTCCCACCAACAGTGTAAAAGTGTTCCTATTTCTCCACATCCTCTCCAGCACCTGTTGTTTCCTGATTTTTTAATGATGGCCATTCTAACTGGTGTGAGATGGTATCTCACTGTGGTTTTGATTTGCATTTCTCTGATGGCCAGTTATGGTGAGCATTTCTTCATGTGTTTTCTGGCTGCATAAATGTCTTCTTTTGAGAAGTGTCTGTTCATGTCCTCTGCCCACTTTTTGATGGGGTTGTTTGTTTTTTTCTTGTAAATTTGTTTGAGTTCATTATAGATTCTGGATATTAGCCCTTTGTCAGATGAGTAGGTTGCAAAAATTTTCTCCCATTCTGTAGGTTGCCTGTTCATTCTGATGATAGTTTCTTTTGCTGTGCAGAAGCTCTTTAGTTTAATGAGATCCCATTTGTCGATTTTGGCTTTTGTTGCCATTGCTTTTGGTGTTTTAGACATGAAGTCCTTGCCCACGCCTATGTCCTGAATGGTATTGCCTAGGTTTTCTTGTAGGATTTTAATGGTTTTAGGTCTAACATATAAGTCTTTAATCCATCTTGAATTAATTTTTGTATAAGGTGTAAGGAAGGGATCCAGTTGCAGCTTTCTACATATGGCTAGCCAGTTTTCCCAGCACCATTTATTAAATAGGGAATCCTTTCCCCATTTCTTGCTTTTGTCAGGTTTGTCAAAGATCAGATAGTTGTAGCTATGCGGCATCATTTCTGAGGGCTCTGTTCTGTTCCATTGATCTATGTCTCTGTTGTGGTACCAGTACCATGCTGTTTTGGTTACTGTAGCCTTGTAGTATAGTTTAAAGTCAGGTAGCGTGATGCCTCCAGCTTTGTTCTTTTGGCTTAGGATTGACTTGGCGATGCGGGCTCTTTTTTGGTTCCATATGAACTTTAAAGTAGTTTTTTCCAATTCTGTGAAGAAAGTCATTGGTAGCTTGATGGGGATGGCATTGAATCTATAAATTACCTTGGGCAGTATGGCCATTTTCACGATATTGATTCTTCCAACCCACGAGCATGGAATGTTCTTCCATTTGTTTGTATCCTCTTTTATTTCATTGAGCAGTGGTTTGTAGTTCTCCTTGAAGAGGTCCTTCACATCCCTTGTAAGTTGGATTCCTAGGTATTTTATTCTCTTTGAAGCAATTGTGAATGGGAGTTCACTCATGATTTGGCTCTCTGTTTGTCTGTTATTGGTGTACAAGAATGCTTGTGATTTTTGTACATTAATTTTGTATCCTGAGACTTCGCTGAAGTTGCTAATCAGCTTAAGGAGATTTTGGGCTGAGACTATGGGGTTTTCTAGATATACAATCATGTCATCTGCAAACAGGGACAATTTGACTTCCTCTTTTCCTAATTGAATACCTTTTATTTCCTTCTCCTGCCTGATTGCTCTGGCCAGAACTTCCAGCACTATGTTGAACAGGAGCGGTGAGAGAGGGCATCCCTGTCTTGTGCCAGTTTTCAGAGGGAATGCTTCCAGTTTTTGTCCATTCAGTATGATATTGGCTGTGGGTTTGTCGTAGATAGCTCTTATTATTTTGAGATACGTCCCATCAATACCTAATTTATTGAGAGTTTTTAGCATGAAGGGTTGTTGAATTTTGTCAAAGGCCTTTTATGCATCTATTGAGATAATCATGTGGTTTTTGTCTTTGGTTCTGTTTATATGTTGGATTACATTTATTGATTTGCGTATGTTGAACCAGCCTTGCATCCCAGGGATGAAGCCCACTTGATCATGGTGGATAAGCTTTTGGATGTGCTGCTGGATTCAGTTTGCCAGTATTTTATTGAGGATTTTTGCATCAATGTTCATCAAGGATATTGGTCTGAAATTCTCTTTTTTGGTTATGTCTCTGCCAGGTTTTGGTATCAGGACGATGCTGGCTTCCTAAAATGTGTTAGGGAGGATTCCCTCTTTTTCTATCGATTGGAATAGTTTCAGAAGGAATGGTACCAGTTCCTCCTTGTACCTCTGGTAGAATTCGGCTGTGAATCCATCAGGTCCTGGACTCTTTTTGGTTGGTAAGCTATTGATTATTGCCACTATTTCAGAACCTGTTATTGGTCTATTCAGAGATTCAACTTCTTCCTGGTTTAGTCTTGGGAGGGTGTATTTGTCGAGGAATTTATCCATTTCTTCTAGATTTTCTAGTTTATTTGCATAGAGGTGTTTGTAGTATTCTCTGATGGTAGATTTTATTTCTGTGGGATCGGTGGTGATATCCCCTTTTTCGTTTTTTATTGCATCTATTTGATTCTTCTCTCTTTTCTTCTTTATTAGTCTTGCTAGCGGTCCATCAATTTTGTTGATCTTTTCAAAAAACCAGCTCCTGGATTCATTAATTTTTTGAAGGGTTTTTTGTGTCTCTATTTCCTTCAGTTCTGCTCTGATTTTAGTTATTTCTAGCCTTCTGCTAGCTTTTGAATGTGTTTGCTCTTGCTTTTCTAGTTCTTTTAATTGTGATGTTAGGGAGTCAATTTTGGATCTTTCCTGCTTTCTCTTGTGGGCATTTAGTGCTATAAATTTCCCTCTACACACTGCTTTGAATGTGTCCCAGAGATTCTGGTATGTTGTGTCTTTGTTCTCGTTGGTTTCAAAGAACATCTTTATTTCTGCCTTCATTTCATTATGTACCCAATAGTCATTCAGGAGCAGGTTGTTCAGTTTCCATGTAGTAGATCGGTTTTGAGTGAGTTTCTTAATCCTGAGTTCTAGTTTGATTGCACTGTGGTCTGAGAGACAGTTTGTTATAATTTCTGTTCTTTTACATTTGCTGAGGAGAGCTTTACTTCCAACTATGTGGTCAATTTTGGAATACGTGTGGTGTGGTGCTGAAAAAAATGTATATTCTGTTGACTTGGGGTGGAGAGTTCTGTAGATGTCTATTAGGTCCACTTTATGTAGAGCTGAGTTCAATTCCTGGATATCCTTGTTAACTTTCTGTCTCGTTGATCTGTCTAATGCTGACAGTGGGGTGTTAAAATCTCCCATTATTATTGTGTGGGAGTTTAAGTCCCTTAGTAGGTCACTCAGGACTTGCTTTATGAATCTGGGTGCTCCTGTGTTGGGTGCATATATATTTAGGATAGTTAGCTCTTCTTGATGAATTGATCCCTTTACCATTATGTAATGGCCTTCTTTGTCTCTTTTGATCTTTGTTGGTTTAAAGTCTATTTTATCAGAGACTAGGATTGCAACCCCTGCCTTTTTTTGTTTTCCAGTTGCTTGATAGATCTTCCTCCATCCCTTTATTTTGAGTGTATGTGTGTCTCTGCACGTGAGATGGGTTTCCTGAATACAGCACACTGATGGGTCCTGACTCCTTATCCAGTTTGCCAGTCTGTGTCTTTTGATTGGAGCATTTAGCCCATTTACATTTAACGTTAATATTGTTATGTGTGAATCTGATCCTGTCATTATGATGTTAGTTGGTTATTTTGCTCGTTAGTTGCTATAGTTTCTTCCTAGTCTCGATGGTCTTTACAATTTGGCATGTTTTTGCAGTGGCTGGTACCGGTTGTTCCTTTCCATGTTTAGTGCTTCCTTCAGGAGCTCTTTTAGGGCAGGCCTGGTGGTGACAAAATCACTCAGCGTTTGCTTGTCTGTAAAGTGTTTTATTTCTCCTTCACTTATGAAGCTTAGTTTGGGGGATAGGAGATTCTGGGTTGAAAATTCTTTTCTTTAAGAATGTTGAATATCGGCCCCCACTCTCTTCTGGCTTGTAGAGTTTCTGCTGAGAGATCAGCTGTTAGTCTGATGGGCTTCCCTTTGTGGGTAACCCGACCTTTCTCTCTGGCTGCCCTTAACATTTTTTCTTTCATTTCAACTTTGGTGAATCTGACAATAATGTGTCTTGGAGTTGCCCTTCTCGAGGAGTATCTTTGTGGCTTCTCTGTATTTCCTGAATCTGAATGCTGGCCTGCCTTGCTAGATTGGGGAAGTTCTCCTGGATAATATCTTGCAGAGTGTTTTCCAACTTGGTTCCATTCTCCCCATCATTTTCAGGTACACCAATCAGACGTAGGTTTGGTCTTTTCACATAGTCCCAAATTTCTTGGAGGCTTTGTTCATTTCTTTTTATCCTTTTTTCTCTAAACTTCCCTTCTCTCTTCATTTCATTCATTTCATCTTCCATCAGCGATACCCTTTCTTCCAGTTGATCGCATCTGCTACTGAGGCTTCTGCAATCTTCGCGTAGTTCTCGAAACTTGGCTTTCAGCTCCATCGGCTCCTTGAAGCCCTTCTCTCCATTGGTTATTCTAGTTATCCATTCTTCTAATTTTTTTTCAAAGTTTTTAACTTCTTTGCTGTTGTTTTGAATTTCCTCTCGTAGCTCAGAGTAGTTTGATCGTCTGAAGCCTTCTTCTCTCAACTCATCAAAGTCATCCTCCATCCAGCTTTGTTCCGTTGCTGGTGAGGAACTGCGTTCCTTTGGAGGAGGAGAGGTGCTCTGTTTTTTAGAGTTTCCAGTTTTTTTGGTCTGTTTTTTCCCCATCTTTGTGGTTTTATCTACTTTTTGTCTTTGATGATGGTGATGTACAGATGGGTTTTTGGTGTGGATGTCCTTTCTGTTTGTTAGTTTTCCTTCTACCAGACAGGACCCTCAGCTGCAGGTCTGTTGGAGTTTACTAGAGGTGCACTCCAGACCCTGTTTGGCTGGTGTCAGCAGCGGTGGCTGCAGAACAGCGGATTTTCGTGAGACCACAAATTCAGCTGTCTGATAGTTCCTCTGAAAGTTTTGTCTCAGAGAAGTACCGGGTTGAATGAGGTGTCAGTCTGTCCCTACTGGGGGGTGCCTCCCAGTTAGGCTGCTCAGGGGTGAGGGACCCACTTTAGGAGGCAGTCTGACCGTTCTCAGATCTCCAGCTGCGTGCTGGGAGAACCACTACTCTCTTCAAAGCTGTCAGTCAGACAGGGACATTTAAGTCTGTGGAAGTTCTTGCAGAGTTTTTGTTTGTCTGTGCCCTGCCCCCAGAGGTGGAGCCTACAGAGGCAGGCAGGCCTCCTTGAGCTGTGGTGGGCTCCACCCAGTTCGAGCTTCCTGGCTGCTTTGTTTACCTAAGCAAGCCTGGGCAATGGTGGGCGCCCCTCCCCCAGCCTCACTGCCGCCTCGCAGCTTGATCTCAGACTGCTGTGCTAGCATTTAGCGAGACTCCGTGGGCATAGGACCCTCCGAGCCAGGTGCGGGACACAATCTCCTAGTGTGCCGTTTTCCAGGCCCGTTGGAAAAGCGCAGTATTAGGATGGGACTGACCCGATATCCCAGGTGCCGTCTGCTTCCCCTTTCTTTGACTAGGAAAGGGAACTCCCTGACCCCTTGCGCTTCCCGAGTGAGTCAATGCCTCGCCCTGCTTCGGCTCGCGCACAGTGCGCTTCACCGACTGTCCTGCACCCACTGTTAGGCACTCCCTAGTGAGATGAAACCAGTACCTCAAGCAGAAATGCAGAAATCACCCGTCTTCTGTGTCGCTGGGGCTGGGAGCTGGAGACCGGAGCTGTTCCTATTCGCAGAAATCAACTCCTTTTAATTTCAATTCAAGGTTTCTTCCCCTAGAGCACGTTGAAGGAGTGCAGCCAATTTCACCTTAAAATTTGGCTCCCTGGTATAACGAATATTTTGATATGTCAGAGGCATGTGAACCAGAGCAACTCCATCTTGAGTAGGAGATGGGTAAAATGAGGCTGACAACTACTGGGCTGCATTCCCAGATGCTTAAGGCATTCCAAGTCACAGGATGAGATATGAAGTCAGCACAAGACACAGGTTATAAAGACCTTCCTGATAAAGTAGTTTGCAGTAAAGAAGCTGGCCAAAACCCACCAAAACCAAGGCGGCGACCAGACACTGCTATACTCCCATTAGTGCCGTTGTGTCTGGAATTGGTGGGTTCTTGGTCTCACTGACTTCAAAAATGAAGCTGCGGACCCTCGTGGTGTTACAGTTCTTAAAGATGGTGTGTCTGGAGTTTGTTCCTTCAGATGTTTCCAGAGTTTCTTCCTTCTGTTGGGTTCGTGGTCTTGCTGGCCTCAAGAGTGAAGCTGCAGACCTTCGCAGTGAGTGTTACAGCTCTTAAAGGTAGCACGTCTGGAATTCTTTGTTCCTCCCTTCTTAAGTTGTTTGTCCCTCCTGGTGGGTTTGTGGTCTCCCTGGCTTCAGGAATGAAGCTACAGACCTTTGTGGTGAGTGTTACAGCTCATAAAGTCAGTGCAGATCCAAAGAGTGAGTAGCAGCAAGATTTATTGCAAAGAACAAAAGAACAAAGCTTCTACACCACGGAAGGGGACCCAAGCGAGTTGCTGCTGCTGGCTATGGCAGCCTGCTTTTATTCACTTATCTGACCCCACCCACATCCTGCTGATTGGCCCATTTTACAGAGAGCTGATTGGTCCATTTTACAGAGAGCTGATTGGTCCATTTTACAGAGAGCTGATTGGTCCATTTTACAGAGAGCTGATTGGTCCATTTTGACAGGGTGCTCACTGGTGCATTTACCATCCCTGAGCTAGACACTGAGTGCTGATTGGTGTATTTACAATCATCTAGCTAGATGTAAAAATTCTCCAAGACCCCACTAGATTAACTAGACATAGAGAACTGATTGGTGCATTTACAAACCTTGAGCTAGACACACGGTGCTGATTGGTGCATTTACAAACCTTGAGCTAGACACAGAGTGCTGACTGGTGTGTTTACAAACCTTGAGCTAGACAGAGAGTGCTGATTGGTGTATTTACAATCCTTTCACTAGACATAAAAGTTCTCCAAGTCCCCACCAGATTAGCTAGATAAAGAGTGCTGACTGGTGCATCCACAAACCCCAAGCTAGACACAGGGTGCTGTTTGGTGCATATACAATAATCCGGCTAGACATAAAAGTTCTCCAAGTCCCCACCGGACTCAGGAGCCCAGCTGGCTTTGCCTAGTGGATCCCGGTGCCAGGGCCGTGGGCGGAGCTGCCCACCAGTCCCGTGGCACATGCCTGCACTCCTCAATCCTTGGGTGGTTGATGCGACCAGGCGCTGCAGAGCAGGGGACGGTGCCTGTTGGTGAGGCTTAGGCCGTGTGGGAACCCAACACGGGGGAGGGGGGCTCAGGCATGGTGGGCTGCAGGTCCCAAGCCCCGCCCTGCAGGGAGGCCACCGAGGCTCGACGAGAATTTGAGCATGGCACAGGCAGGCCAGCCATGCTGGGGGACCTGGCGCCCCCTTCACAGCTGCTGGCCTGGGTGCTAAGCCCCTCACTGCCCAGGGCTGGCAGCATCAGCTGGCTGCTCCGAGTGGGGGGCCTGCCGAGCCCGCACCCACCCGGAACTTGCGCTGGCCCATGAGCACTGCAAGCAGTGCGTGCAGCCCCAGTTCCTGCCTACACTTCTCCCTCCACACCTCCCCACAAGCAGAGGGAGCCGGCTTTGGCCTCAGCAAGCCCAGAGAGGGGCTCCCACGTGCAGTGGTGGGCTGAAGGGCTCCTCAAGCATGGCCAGAGCAGAGGCCGAGGACGAGGAGGTGCTGAGAGCGAGGGAGGGCTGCTAGCACGTTGTCACCTCTCACCGTGACAGTTTACAAATGCCATGGCAACATCAGGAAGTTACCCTATGTGGTCTAAAAATGGGAGGCATGAATAATCCATCCCTTCTTTAGCATATCATCAAAATATAACCATAAAAATGGGCAACCAGCAGCCCTCAGGGCTGCTCTGCCTATGGAGTAGCCTTTCTTTTATCCCTTTACTTTCCTAATAAATTCACTTTCACTTTATGGACTTGCCCTGAATTCTTTCTTGCATGAGATCCAAGAACCCTTTCTTGGGGTCTGGATCCAGACCACTTTCTGGTAACACTTAGACAAAATCAGCAAGTGCTGGAAGAGACCCTACCACTATCTACATAAAGATAGGACTTCCCATCTAGAATGATTGTTCTTGTTCCTCTCCCTATTATCTTATAATCCATGACAGGAAAGAAGACCTAGAATGCAACCACGCCTGAACAGACCTGTTTACAAGATAATGACTGTCTACACGGATCATTTAAGTTCCAAAGATAACTATTTACAAATTAATTTCTGCTGCCTGATCCAATCATCAAATTCCTCTTCTTCTATTTGTCCAGGATCCAAGTCCCCATTCTTTCTGCAACTTCACAATGACATACAAGCTTCTGGCCTCCACTGGGATATTGGGCAATAACTATCTAATTCTCTCCAAGTGCTTGTTAAAGAAATTCGTATGCCTTTTCTCTTTTTAACACCTTATTTTCAGTTGCTTTTTCAGCAAAATTTCAGAGTGCCAAGAACCTTGCCCTCCCACAACATCACCTCATAAAATTTACATTTTCTAATGATCTCTACTCTTTTTTGTTCCATTGATATTACATAGTCAATGGTACTGAATTACCTTTAAGAAAGTCTAAACCAAAAATAAAATTCTAAGCCTCTCAACTGATTGAAGGACCCTCCCCTCAGCCAAGGGCATTCCAAAATTAACCTGAAAAACTAGTCCTGGCCATGATGGGAAGTGGGGGTCAGACATGCCTCACAATACCTTCCTCCCTTTGGAATTCAGACCTAGCTGACCAGCATGAACCTCCAAACAGAGACCTTAAGACCAACAGAACAGATTCTTTTAATCTGATATGGAACATTTAGAATCTATTCTCTCTGAAGCATCTTACCTGGAGGCTTCATCTGCTTAAGAACATTGGTCTCCACAACCCCTTATCTTAACCCAGACACTCCTTTCTATTTATTCCAGGTTTTTAGATAATAACTCTTGCAACCAATTGCCAAGCAGAAAACCTTTGAGTCTGCCTATAACCTGAAAGACTCTGCTACCAATTGTCCCACCTTTCCAGACTGAACCAAAGTACATCTTACATGTATTGGCTGATGTCATGAATCTCCCTAAAATGTATAAACCAAAGCTTTATACATTTATACATTCATAGCTGTGAACATGTGCCTGACCATCTGGGGCACATGTTCACAGCATCCTGCATCTGTATCATGGGCTATTGGTTACTCATAATTGGGTCTGAAAAAATCTTTTCAAATATTGTAAAGAGGTTGACTCTTTTTGTCTACAAATGTAACATTTCCTCTCCTTGACATATCTTTTTCAGAAATGCTAGAATAGGCCCTATGATGTCCAACACATGTGACTTCAGGACTTGCTCTCCCATTTACTTGCCAACGCACCTACCAAGTCTTAAACATTTAAAAGAGAGATTGAGAATATTTACAGAATAGAATTTAATTATCACAGGTTATAAATGTGATATTGTAATGAGAAACCATAGAAATCTTTGATTTAATTGCTTTGTATTTTAAACATCAGATATCATCAAAATACTTAAACAAAATTGAAAGACAAGTCATCAATATGTACTCTGGAGAAGAAAGAGAGCAACAAAATATATGTTGGCCAATTGCATCTGGGAAAATCTCCCTCAAGTGAGAGTGGATTTACAGGTGTCAGTGTTCAGAGATAACAGAACATAATGATGCTTTCTGTAATACACACACAAACTCAGCATACTATCAGCCAGATCTAAGACAATGCAAGCTGCACTTCATCCTTGTTTTTCTAGGTATTCCATAGTTGTACAGAGAGTTGAATTTTGGTCCATTATGGGTTATATGTGCACTTGCAGTGGCAAATCATGTTATAAGATAGTACTCTTGTTACCATTCTTTTTTTTTTTTTTGAGGGAAAATCCATCTTTAAATGACATGAAAAATGATTAGCACTGATTTAAAGATTATAAATAACTACTAACCTATGGAATTTATTTGAAAAGTAAAGTTTCTGTCTTATTGCAAGGGCTGTTATTTCCCTACTTTTTTTTTTTTTTTTTTGTATACATCTTCTTGGCTTCAGCCAGTAATCCTCCTTTGAAATACCATGGAAACAAGCAAATATGGCTCATTAAACTTCCCTTGCAGGAGAAAAATTGAAGGAATTTTTAAATTGTAGAGCAGATAAAAATAAAACACATTTCCTCTCAGGGTGATTAGATTGGCCTTTTAAATTCTTTAAAGAAAGCTACCAGAGCTAGCAAAAAATATACAAACCAACAATAGAAATTCCCAAAACTATGTGTTTTCATATTTATGAAACTTGTGACAATAAAAAAATACAACTGATGATCTATTGTATTTCTTGAATACAGAAACATTCTTAATTCACAATATTTCAGATATATTGTGAAGGTAAAATAACTTTCTGATAATGTAGAAACATAATTACGAGTGACACTATAGAACTTCTTTACTAACAAGTTGTATTTTCATAATGCCTTTCATTAAGAAGGGCTTTGTAGAAAATGCATCCGTAGCATCAATCCCATGACAAGTGATGAGCGTCTCACTTCGACCCATGAGAACAGAACCAGGTAGGTGGTGAGCTGTTTCATAATATGATTGGGGTTCCCAGTAAGCCAGAGTTATTGAATTCTTTAGTTTCTTACTGGCCTAATAATAAAGAATACTCTTTTGTCTTAGGGATATTTTAGCTTCCCCACACTAAAATATTGAAGCTAAAATTGACAAACTTGTTTTTTATTGAGGGTTGACACTTTCATATGGCTTGGAGCTTGGGGGTAAAAGACAATGTTAGCTTCAGTAGTCTTCATTTATTAGTTCACTGTCAGGAGAAGCTTAATGAATAGAATTCAGAATGCACAAACATCACAGTTAGTTAGAATCTCCGCTCTTTATTCTGCCAACTTGTATTGTGTACTCTTAACTAAGGCAGTAACCATTAGGAACGTGTCCTGAATTCAATGGCCAGTCTTGGAAAAACTGAATGATGTTTTTAAAGGCACACTGTGAAGTAAAAGGAGACACTGATTTTTGTTGTTATCATTGTGTACATTGAAATCCACTTTAACAACCAGCAATCAATTTATAATTCTTTCAAGTCACTGTTTTGGAATTGTTGCTGTTGCTTTCTTGCTAAACCATGGATGTCATTCATTAACAACATGTTAATTTCCCATCCATCTGGATTGAAAGGTGTCTCTACCAGTGGCATATTCACTGAGGCACCTAAAGGGGACCCTGAGACCGCCAACAAATTAGACAAACACAACTGCTTTGTTATATGACAGGCCCCAAATATGTCTTGCATGCAGCAATCATTGTCTAAATCTAGATAACGTTGTTATGCTTCAGCAGTTGGTGGCTATTTCCTGGCAGTTGGGAATCTGAGTTTCATCCCATTCCTTGTAAACAGGGCATGAGGGAATAGGGCATTATTATTAGATTTGCAGAGTTTAGATATCAGATACTAACCCATAAATGATAGCAATGGCCCCAGTCTGCATAGATTGACTTTGTGTTTCAGTAAGTTAAACTCAACCTAGATTAAATTAAATAAGGTGATTGAAAGTAGCTGATAATGCCTGGAATATATAAGCCATTCAAATATATTCATGTTTTCTTTTTCTCTTATACAGTTTCCTTGTTTGCCTTGTCTATTCATAGTCCCTATTCACATGGGCTCTGCAATTCCTTTGCTTGGATAAACTGTTCCTCACTAAGTTGCAATACAATGCAATAATAACATACTAGATATATTACATGTATTATTAACTAGGATGAACATTTTTTCCTAACTGATGATCAGTTATCTTGATTTCTTTTTTTTCAATTCAGCAACAGATTTCTTTTCAAGTCTCAATAACAGAAGAAAAAATATATTGACTCTGCTTGTCATTTATTTGAAACTTGTGGGACGTTTTCAGCCTCAATTTTGTAGTCAAACGTCCAAAGGGAAACAGCAGCATGTTTTAAATGGTCGTGCTTGACATTGAAAATATTCTAAGTTTTACAAAATAAATTTACTTACTTTTTTGACATTTGTAAATGTAACCAAGGGGAAGAGATATTAGCAGTTTCTCAGGATTTCCGAAAGAAGAAAAAAAGTCTTTACATTTTGATGCATGTACATCAAGGAAATTTACCACATCTGTGGAGTTACTTCATCTGCAAGTGAAAAGTTAGGTGGTAAATAACTTTTCTGTACTAATTCTGACATGTTACTATTTGCATAATGAACATATATATTACAGAATTGCACAGATTCTTTCATTGGTAATTTACTTTCCGTTCTTGTGCATTGAAACTCATGCACCATGTGGGGAGTTTAATTTTTTATTATCAATATTTTGCAGACTTCAGTTTAGAAATCGTTTTTTGTTGTTCAATTTTGATTCTGGATCAAACAGTAGCATAGATTATTTGAGAAAAGAAGCATGAGGAAGAATGCTCAGAGAGAAGATGTGGATTGGAAAAGACTTTACAAAGAAGGCAGTGGCCTAGCTAAGGCTAAAAGAAGGAATTAGCCGGGCAAGCCCGGGCGCGGTGGTTCACTCCTGTAATCCCAGCACTTTGGGAGGCCGAGGTGGATAACGAGGTCAGGAGTTCGAGACCAGCCTGGCCAATATGGTAAAACCCCACGTCTACTAAAAATACAAAAATTAGCTGGGTCTGGTGGGTGTGTGCCTGTAGTCCCAGCTGCTTGGGAGGCTGAGGCAGGGGAATCGCTTGAACCCGGGAGGAGGAGGTTGCAGTGAGCCTAGATTGTGCCACTGCACTCCAGCCTGGGTGATAGAGCAAGAATCTGTCTCAAAAAAAAAAAAAAAAAAAAAAAAAAAGAAGGAATTAGCTGGGCAAACAGGAAGGGAGAGACTGAGGGGAGAATGACAGAGGAGATGTTAGTAGAGAAGAACAGATTGGTACAAGGCAAGATGGCATCAAACAGCTCCACCCAGGTGAAGTGGGTGATTGGGGATTGATCTCAGATAAACTGGTGGGGTTGACAAAGAAGACTAGAATGCAATTGTGAGAAGTTTGGAACAGACTATAGCCTCTTCTGAAAAGATCTATTCACCACTTTTCTTACTATCAAATATTCAGTCATATTTTAGGGATTGGCTACAGGGTCACATCTGTCATCCTCTCTGAGGAAGATAAAATCCTTCCTCAGAGCTCCAGCATTTTTTGGTTCATGTTTCTAGTGTAATATGTAGTAGAAAAAAATTTCACACAGAATATATGGGATCTGATCTGTTAGAGAATAAATTATTTGCTCTTGAGATCTTTTCATGTCTGAATGTGGAGATGTACTTCACTCTTTAAAGCTATGAAGCACAGTATTTCATAATGTAGATTCATTTCTGTAAAACTTCATTTATTCTCCGTTTTTGCAAATGTTTGTTAGTCTATAATTTTATTGTTCTTGCATGTCTTTGATGGTCTGTTTAGTTGAGGATGGTTTTTGTCTTTGTTTGAGACAGTGTCTCATTCTGTCATGCAGACTGGAGTGCAGTGGCACAATTATGGCTCATTGCAGTCTCTGCCTCCTTCGGTTCAAGCAGTCCTCCTACCTTGGCCTCCTACATAGCTGGACTATAGGATTGTGCCACCATACCTGGGCTTTTTAAAAATTTTTTGTAGCGATGGGGTCTCACTATATTGTTCAGGCTGGTCTTGAACTTGTGGAATCAAATAATCCTCCCACCTTGGCCTCCCAAAGTGCTGGGATTATAGGCATGGACCACCACAACTGGCTGGTTTTTGACACTTTTTAAAAAATCTCTTCTACTATTTGCTTTTCTATATAGCTACTCTGTTTGCTAATATACTGTTTCACAGGTTCATTAATTTACATATCTTTCATATATAATTAACTGACATACATTTATTAACTTACAAATTCTCAATATTATCTGCTTTATATGTTATAAAATATTTTCTCCCACTTTATTCCTTATATTTTAATTATACTTATGGCATATTTTGTTACAAAGATGTTTATATTTTGATACCATTAAATGTACCAAATTGATTAGGGATGACAAGCAATAAAAAAAATGTATCAGTCTTTTCCTTATCCTTTTCATGTTGTGGATATCCCATATTTTCTTCTCATAATCTCATAGCTGCCTTATTTTTCTTATTTTCAAATTTAGTTCTAGCTGAAGTTTACTTTGTCTTTGGAAAAACAACATAAAATTATGTATTTTCCTCATCTTAAATAATCAATTGTCTTAATGCATTTTATTGACTAGGCCATTGTCACTTAGTAATTTGAAATGCCGTCATTTTTATATTTCAGATTCCCATACATGCTGCAGCTACCTGTGAAATACCTATTTTGGTCCAATGATGTACTTGTCTACTGCACAAATACTACACTTTATCATAGCTACAAATACTATAGCCTTATCATGCTTTTTTACATCTGGCAGAACCATCACGGCCTTATTATTTTTCTTTTTTTTTTAATTTCCTTTTTTTTTTGAGATGAGTCTTGCTCTGCCACCTAGGCTGGAGTGTGGTAGCACAATCTCAGCTCACTGTAACCTCCTCCTCCCGGGTTCCAGCGATTCTCCTGCCTCAGCCTCCCAAGTAGCTGAGACTACAGGCATGCACCACCACACCTGGCTAATTTTTGTATTTTTAGTACAGACGGGTTTCACCATGTTGGCCAGGCTGATTTTGAACTCCTGACCTCAAGTGATCTGCCCATCTTGGTCTCCCAAAGTGCTAGTTTGTAAAGTTTTCTTGATTAGCTTTTCACATTTAATAATCCATATAAAATTTAACTTATCTTTTCAATATCATGAACAATCTTTAGAATTTTTGAATTCAATGGCATTGCATTCCTAGTATAATTTGAAAATATTAAAACTTTATAAACATCATATTTTCCAAACCATGGTCATTTTCTCTTTCTATGTAATCAAGTATTATTTTATACTCTCAGGTCATATTATGTGGGTGTTTATAAAGGTCTTGCACATTTCTTGACATCATGATTATGCTCATGTATTTTATAATTTTTTACTGTTATGTTTCTTCTTATATTTTAATTGATTTGCTGTAATACAGAAAGCTATTGGTTTTTTTAAATTGATCTTGCATCCAGTCACTTTACTGAATACTCTTTGAAAATCATTTGTCCAGTAGTGAATTGCCTATATGTATGCAATCATAGAAATATCAGTATTATCTCTAAAGTTATAACTTAAAATATCATTTTATAATGTTTTGTATTATTGTAAGTAAAATATATAGTATTTATGGTGAAAATAGGCATCCTTTTCTTGTACCTGACTGTAATGTGAAAGTTATGGCTCCTATATTAAGTGTATTTTTCCGTAAGTTTCTGGTAGTTTCATTTTGCTGTTGAGTTTTTACTCTTCTCATTCCGTGGCATAGTTGAGAAGTGTTTACATCCTTTCATCATTCTTCCTTAAATGAATGGGTAGTTACTAGATGCAGGGATTAAAAAGGCCTGTCACAGAGATTGAGGGTAATCTCTTTTACTGCTATTGTAGAAAGTTCAGAATGATTTATAGGTACATTAAAAGGAAAGACTTTTCCTGACTATTTTTCCGCCCCGATATCACCTGTAGAACCCTCTTTGTGATTTTAAGCCTATTTAAGACAGATAGGTGTTAATGGTTTAAGGGAGAATAAAGGCCGAGTGCAGTGGCTCACGCCTGTAATCTCAGCACTTTGGGAGGCTGAGGTGGGCAGGTGGCATGAGCCCAGGAATTTGAGACCAGCATCGGCAACATGGCAAAACCGTATCTCTACAAAAAAATACAAAAAAAATTAGCAGGGCTTGGTGGTATGCACCTGTAGTCCCAGCTGTTTGGTGGCTGAGGTGGGAGGATTGCTTGAGCCCATGAGTTCGAGGCTGCAGTGAGCCATGATCATACCACTGCACTCCAGCTTGGGCAACAGAGTGAGACCCTGTCTTAAAAAAAAAAAAAAGAAAGAAAGAAAAAAGAAAAGAAAAGAAAAAAAGAGGATGGACTGATGGGCTGCCAGTGTAGTTTAAAAAGATATTGTAACAGAAACTATACCTAATGAGTTTTATTATAGAATGTAAAGGGAAATAAGAAGGCCTCTATACTTGAAGGAAGAATTGTTGAAGTATTTTTACTAGATACATATTTATATAGCTCAATAAATGTAGTATGACCACAATTTTGAATTTATTTATATCATTCAAGCAATCATTTGAATTTTAATCATTTTATGCACAAACATATTGTCTGATATTCCCCAGTTGGATTGATTTTTGACAGTAAGGGAAATACTTGTGTACTTTATATGAATGAGAGAGAGAACGTTCAGGCACCAATGCAAGGCATGCACAGATTCAGCTTTGCACAAACAAACCTCTTTCCTTTGTTGCAATGATGGTAGGAAGAGTGCCCTGAAATGGATAATGTCAGAAATTGACAAGACTAACAAGAGCAAAGACTTGTGTAAGAAAAAGGAAGAAAAAGAAAGACTTTCAGAATTTTATCTAAAGGATCATGTTGCTGAGAATGAAATATCCAATTTTTGCGCCACATAGCATGGTAGAAACCTGGTCTCAAGAGAAACTGGGGCAGGTGTGTTAGCTTCCAGATATCAGGAATTTGAGTAGGTGACCACCTTTGGTCAGGAACAGTGCTCTGTCGTGGGAACATGCTCTGAGTCAAAATGCTTAAAAACTTATTTCTCAGAACCAACTGGCAAGTTAATAATATTTTAGATGGAATCTGACTTTAGAATTCTCCCAGGAAAATGAATGGCTTGACCAGAAATAAAAAAATAGAAGTTGAATACCTCATTTCTTAACTCCAAGGAATTGTATGAATATTGTGTCTTCTACTCCAATTATAGGTCTAACTGCCAAGCAAATATTTGAAAAAGAAACTTTTTTTTTGTCCTTGGTATAACAAAAAACAAGCAAGACAAAGTACCTTAGTGGAAAGAGGACAGAATTTTAATCTCATTCTCACATAAATTGATGTGGTGACTTGGATATTTTGTAACTCCATTTCTGTGCACTTAATTTTATTAGCTACAAAGTAAATTTATAAGAAATATAAAAATAAAAGAATTTCAGGCCAGGTGCGGTGATTCACCTGTAATCCCAGAAATTTGGGGCTCTGAGGCAGGAGGGTCACCTGAGGTCAGGAGTTCGAGACCAGGCTGGCCAACATGGTAAAACCCTGTCTCTATTAAAAATACAAAAATTAGCTGGGTGTGGTGGTGCACACCTGTAATCCCAGCTACTTGAGAGGCTGAGGCAGGAGAATCACTTGAACCCAGGAGGCGGAGGTTGCAGTGAGCTGAGGTTGCACCACTGCACTCCAGCCTGGTCAACAGAGGGAGACTCTGTTTCAAAAAAATAAAAAAAGAATTTTATATTGCAAACATGCCAACAAACAAACTGAGTATGCAATATGTATATTTGCCTCAGTGGTCTTCAGAGAGCTCAGGTGAAAGACCCACCTACAATCCTTCTTAATATTCCCCCAACTGCATGGCATTTCTAAATAAACCATCAGTCCCTTTTGGTTCTCACATTCTGTGATTTTGAGTTACGTGTCCTGTTGAGAGCTGTCTCTTACCTCCAGTGTTCTCTTCAATAGTTGTGCTTTGTAAGCACAACTGAACTACTGAACTACAATTCAGTACCAGGCTCTCACTGATGCTGTTCTCTTAGACCCGGCACTCCTGGAGTTATCTTTCCCATGAGGCTTACCATTCCACTTGCTTCAGGTTTCAGGATGCTGGATACGGGTTAGGCATTTTTTCAGTTAGGACTCTGAAATCTAGTCTACTTTTAAAAGGGTTTAGGGGAAAAAATAT
Source organism: Nomascus leucogenys (assembly GCF_006542625.1). NCBI lineage: Eukaryota > Metazoa > Chordata > Mammalia > Primates > Hylobatidae > Nomascus > Nomascus leucogenys. Next base: position 105,145,035 of record NC_044389.1, read on the forward strand.
ATCCACCAAATAATAGAAATTCTTACTGAGCCAGAAGCAATTCAGGGGTCTCTGGCCCTTCCTCACTCTCTGGAAGAATCCTTGCTCCTAATAAGTGGGCAATAGATAACAAAACGTACAACTAGACTATCTACTACTTGAGGGCAGGTCACATATGTATTTCCTTATCATTTTAATCTCATTACTTACCTTTTGCTTTTGCTGAAGGACCCATCATCCCAAAGGTCATAAAATGGGTCACATGAGATGTAACCCCATTATTCTTTTAGTTGCAAGAAACTACAATATGTAGTGTATGTATATACTATTTTAAAGGAACAAATGTAAGACTCATTCTCTTTGCCATCTCAAACACAGCTTACTGGGTCAAGCATAATAGCTAGCTGGCTAGAGGTATCAAATGCAGAACTTTGAAGTTGAATCATGCCAATGGAATTTTCCTCTTTAGGAATGGAAACTCAGAACAGACTATGAGCTGTGGGCTGCCTGGCTCCATTCAGTCATTGTATAACTAGTGGCATAAAATCAGTCATTAAAGAGATCATTAAAGAGGTTATTGGAAGGTAAGCAAGAGAGTTTATTCACATTGGGAAAAAATTCCACAAAAGCATGTTTCCTGCTTGCATAGGGTTCACAGTCTGACCCAGAAGAAGGAAAATAACATAAAAATTACTCCGCAGTGTGACTAAGGCTAAGATCAAGGGACAGGTTGTCTGGGAGTATAAAGGTGGGACATCTTAATGAAGAGGGAGGAGTGGGATGGGGCTTATCTATAGCTTTAGAGAATTCCAGAGTGAGGAGCTGCTGTCCTGCACCCCAATGTAGGCTATGTCTAAGAGGGTTTGCCTTTGTTGTATTTCTACACAATGCCACATCAAAATCATTGTTGGAGACTGCAGGAGAATTTTCAACTGCAGGAGAAGAGAAGAATATCCTTCTAATTCTTATTTCATTCATCGGAAATGAATGCAACTGCAGTGAAAAATGAGGTTGCATCACATGTGACCTGCTTCATGGCCCCTGGAATGGGGGATCCTTTAAGGAATGGAACAGTTGGAAGAAACTTTATAGATCACTTGTTTCTATTCCCTCTTCATATGGAGAAATAAATGAGTTCAGGAAAATTAAATCATTTAGTTAAGGTCACATTATTAATTGACAGCTGGATGTGTAAGGCCAACCTGAAGTCCTAGGAAATGTTTCATAGTTGCGGCAGATACTACACATGGACAGGCAGCAGGATGTTGCTTTTAGACACAAGCAATCCTTGCAGATTATATGAGAGAGCAAATCTTCATGACGCATGTGCCTCTGCCATTGATTTATCTGGGAATTATCAAACTAATGGGTCAAGTCTGACAAAAGTAAAGTGTTGGTCTTGGTAGGGTCACGTTAAATAAGTGTGGAAGTCAAGTTTGCATGATGAAAAATAGGGGATCTCTGAACAGTGACTTGGGACATCAGTGGTGCACATTAAATGACGTAACCAATTTATCTATTCACTAGGCCATAGGTAGCCTCCCCATCTATCATGGGATGATGGGTTCTGCTCTCTGATTTCATCTACTGCTCAGAATGATACTGACATCAAAGTAAGCCTCTAACTTTTCACAAGAGACCTCTCCAAAAACTATTCAGCATTACTCATATATGAGCAAATACCCTATTCTTCTGGAAGAGACATGTCATTTAAAAATCTTAAACAGATTTTGCTGTAAAAATCAGAATTGCTGCTTCAGGTTATATCTGAGTCTTTGATATTATTACTTGTGTAGGAATGCATTTTTCATAAAGTATCATAGAGATGGTTTTCTTCTGCACCTAGAATAGCAGACAGCATGTGAGTTATAACTAATATAATAATCATACATGTATTTATATATGAGTATACGATACACTATAATATGCTTAGTCAAAATTTAACAAGGTATCTACCAAGAACATTGTTTCTGGATGATTGTGTCAGTTATTAAATATGGAAGAATTGACATTATTTCCCTTCACATCGATTTCATCTTTTCCTTGCTTCTCCATGTGATTTCTTGTTTGTTTTCTGTTTGTTTGTTTGTTTTTGAGACAGAGTCTTGCTCTGTCACCCAGGCTGGAGTACAGTGGCACCATCTCGGCTCACTGCAACCTCCGCCTCCTGGGTTCAAGCAATTCTTCTGCCTCAGCCTCCTGAGTAGCTGGGATTATAGGCACTCACCACCATGCCTGGCTAATTTTTTATCTTTAGTAGAGATGGGGTTTCATCAGGTTGGTCAAGCTGGTCTTGAACCCTTGACCTTGTGATCCGCCCGCCTCGGCCTCCCAAAGTGCTGGGATTACAGGAGTGAGCCACCGTGTCCAGCCTCCATGTGATTTCTATATGCTGTATAGCCTGTCAGTGCTCTCTTCGAGGATAGAGGGTACTTGACCAAACCAGGCTTGAGGAATAAATTAAGATAGGGTAATAATCCTAGGGAAGGTTTACACAGAACATACAAATAGGATAAATAGAAGGGGATCCGCAGGGGTGGAGAGAATAAAGGGGAGGGAGAGAGAAGACAGGAGAAAAAGAGAGAGAAGAAGAGAGAGTTGGGAGGGGGGAAGAGAGAGAATCTGTGTGTGTGAGAGAGAGAGAGAGGAGTGTGTGTGTGAGAGAGAGAGGAGTGTGTGTGTGTTTGTGTGTGAGAGAGAGAGAGAGATAAAAGGAGGGAGTGAGGGAGAGTGGAAGATAGAAAATAAACAAATTGGTAATATTTATCTTCTGCCACCCAATCCCCCATTGTAAGTCTTAGAAGTTATAAGAATTTTAATTTCCCGATACTGAGTTCCGTAGAGAAGGTTAAAAACATTTTCCTCTAGGGACACTGACATTACTTTAACTTATTTTATTTGGGACCACTTTTAAGTTAAATAATAACTGTTTGAATGTAGAAGCCGAACAAAGATTCGAATTAAAGTGAGGGATACTAGTGTATAACAATGAGTTTACAGTCATTTTGTACCTAAAAAAAAACATTCATCATTTCTGTGACTCTATAAGAGAAATAACTGCTATCAGCTTTTGAGAAATGCCAAAAATACACTCAACATATATTTATGTTTCATGTTTATGCAATATCTTTCACAGATTTAATAAAAATATTCTGCATTACAAAATCTGAGCATTTTAAGTATTAAATGTCAATCCAAACTTCCTGCCATTGCAACATGGGTACATTTCGTAGTCTTTTAGCTTCTAGTCCATGATTTTTAATTGTCATTAATTCATTTGTTCAACAACAATATATTTACCTCTTATTTTTCTACTGTCTCCCATGTAATTTTCCAAGTACTGGCTGACTTCAAGGCAGACATTGTCCTTACTCTCAAAAAGTTTACAGTGTGAAAAGAAGCAGGCTACCCAAGTGTCTACTGTGTAGAATATATTCTACAATGTATAAGAAATAAAATGAGATCATAAAATCACATAGTGGAGAGTTTAATGGTCATCTCGTTGAACCTCCCAATGGGGAAAAATAGTATTGATCTTAGATTTTTGCTTTGCAAATGATAATTATGTTTCTGCTTAAATATATTCAGTAATAGATAGCTTGCCAATTCACTGCTGACCCATTTGTTTCTAATTCAGTTCTTCTGGTTAGAAGGTGGTTTGTTATAGATGGTTATGGCACACAGTTGTTTGCCCAAATAGCCATTCTCTTGCAATCTTGCAGGAATACAGATTTAACTGATGCATCACCACAAGGCTGAAGATATATTTTGTAGTGCGCAAGGCTGACCATGTGACTAAGTTGGCCATGTGACCACTAAGGCAAGTGGATGGAGAATAAGTGATGTGCACCACGTTTGTGACTTGCCATTAAAACAATTGAGTGTGCGTTGTCTCGTACAATTTTTCCTTACTGCTGGCTACAGATGTCTGGGACTAAAGGAGCTATTTGAGATTAAAGCCACATATTCAAAGGGGCAGGGCTATTCCATCAGTCCTGGAGTCTTTACTTTGGGATGGTAGAGAAATAAGCTTCAATCTTGTTCAGTCTACTCTATTTTAGGATGCCTTTTTTATAGCCATTTAGCTTGTACCACAACCAATCTTACAATCACCTTATAATAGCCAGAAAGAGACTTATTTCCTTTCATTGGACAGTCTTTTAAAGTTTTGTAACAGTTATAAAATCTCCTATTTATTTAAAGCCTGTAACAAGTATTTATTGGATGCCCAGTACTGCAAGGCTCCATGCGTACAACAGTAAAGAATTCTATCCCTGCCTCCCAAGGGCATAAACCCTTTAGAATAGATGAGTCCATATCGAGGATGAGGTTTGTGCAGTAGGAGGGCAGGGAGGCAGTTATATAAACAAAATGTTCCAATTCAATATAATAAGCCATAAAGATAGAGTAATCTAAGAGTGGTATTGAAAATCAAATATAGTTCCCTTATTCTAAGCAGTGCATACAACCTAAGAAGAATTTTTCCAAATGAAACATTTCTGGGTCTATATATCGTAGCTGATATGCAACTGTTTCTGATCTTACACTATTCACATCTTCCTTTGGATCCATGGTATCGGCCTTTATCAAAAGAATCATGAATGCTATCACGTGAAGAACTTTTATGTTCCATCTGGGTTCCTTGTGATTGTCTGAAGCAAAAGCTACCCTTTTGATTTCTCACAAATCAGAGAATATAGAGATTAAATATTTGCCTCCTGACCAACACTTGTGTATTCAGCCTTTCTGAACAGGAAATACTGCAAGTGGGTCCCTGCAGGAGGAATATGATTTCATTGTGATCCTTAAACATTTTCAGATGGCAAGACATTGATTTCCATGAAACATTATTTTTACTTTCTCCCAGGTAGTGGTAAAATATGTGGGCTTTGTAGTCAGACAAAATTGGCTTCAAATTTGGACTGTTTGACTGAATAACTGTGTAAACTTGACATGTCTCTTAATCTTTTAAAGCCCTGCTTCCCTCATTTGAAAAAGAGGTTGAAGCAATGGCCTAGTTTGGATCCTCTGGGAAGCAGATGCCAGGTGTAATTGGATATGAAAGGGAGGTATTAATGGGAACACCTGTAAAGGTTACAGATATGGGGCCCTTATACTAAGCAGTGGGGATGGCTTAAGAAAGATTATCCAAATGAACTATTTCTAGATTATCTATCATAGCTCATTATGCAAGTGTTTCTGATCTTACAGTCTTCATATCTTCCTTTGGATCCATGATATTGGTCTTGATCAACAGAACTATAAATGCTATCAAGTAAAGGATTTTTAAGGGATAGAGACCGCAGAAGTGAGTGAAGAAGGATTTCAGACTATGATGCAGACATGGGGAGCAGTAGGAAAGAGGAGGGATCAGATAAGAAGAGCCTCAGACTGCAGTGCAACTCAGAGAAAGGCTCAGCTAGGCTGGTGAGAACCCCAGAGTACATATGGCCCAGCAAGGGAGCCCAGTGGTGGGCAGGAATGGCCAGGATCTTGTATCCCTGCTATGGTCTTTGGCGGGGAGCTGCTTGGGGGGACCTGACTTCAATGTGAAGGTCAAGGCTATCAGCCAATGCATTCCTTGCAATGGGCTTTCTCCTGAAGGAATATCTGAACAGCATCCTACATGGCTTCTACATGTGAGGGTTCAATTAATGCCGTCATATAGTTAAAGTTCTAGGATATTCTCTGACATGTAAAAAGTTTGAGTATTTCTTTTCTAGGATTCTTGTTTTTATTATATTTGAGGATCAGATATGAATTAAAGAATTACTATGGGAAGAGAGAAAGCTATAGAAGCATGATACACAGTCCCTGGCTTCAGGAAATTATGTATTTTTAGAAAATGAAAAGTGATGTGAACAATTAAAAGCTATAAGATTAGCACTTACTGGCAGAAATATGTATGTTGGATATGATGATGACAGAAACATTCACAAACAATAGAGAGTTAAGATGCAGTGGAAACACAGTAGGCTCATATGTGGAAATCCAGAATTATGAGACAAGTTGGGCAGTAACAGCTAGACTAGGACTTTTGGCAACAGTGGAGTTGTTCTTTCCCCTCTTTAAATACATTTATTATGGGTAAACTATGACCACATTGATTTTAAATATGTAGCCAAGAAATAAGAAAAGGCAAAGACGATTGAAGAAAGAACTCAAATACAATGTAATAAGCTTCAATTGATGCTGTGTTGGTCTAATATTATGCAGGATTTAGATGCAAGATGAAGGGGCTGGTGGCTGGGGTGTTGCTACAAAATCCTTAAGGTCTTAGAAGATAGAGAGCTATAACTAAACACTTCACAAAACCTCAAACATTTTACTTGGCCATGAAAAACAAGCTAGAAACATCTCCCATTAACCCAGAGAAGCAGTAACAAGGATTGCTATGTGCCTTGGGATTTACACAAAAAATAAAAATGAATAAATCATTTTACAGATTGACTCCATGCCAGTTGCAACCCCAAGCCAATACCATCATCAAATATGCAAACAGTATTTATAATGCCCTCTTGATATTCACATTGGCATGAAAATCCCAGGTCAAAGAGTTAACATACTACCAAGTTTAAAAGAGCCATATGTAAAGCCACATCAGGAAGAAACCAAAATAATTCTGAAGAGATACATAAATAACCTAGAGCATGTGGAACACACAAACAAAAAATTAATGCCTATGGAAGATAAGCTTATAAGAAAATTACAAACCAAGTTAGAAAAACATCGACCGGGAAGGGTAGTGAGTAGACATAATACATGAGAGATTTTTAACCCTAAGATCTAGCAATAACAAAATATCTGAAAGAGTATAAAAATGTTTATATTTGCCAGAGAGCTCTAATAAACCATAATGAGGCCATCATGAAAGAATGAGAAATAGTCATATATGAAAAAGCATCAAAGAGAGCTTCAAGAAATGGAAAGCAGTCATTGAAGTTTTAAAATGAATGCATTACTTAAAAATCAGATTGACATAGCTGAAGAAAATGTTAATGAGCTTGGAGACAGACATAAATCACTGAGATTAGGCATAGAAATATAAAGGGATAGAAAACATATGAATGTGGTTAAGAAATTAAGAAACAGGCAGTGGTTATAAAGAACTTACTCATGTTACCAAATACCACCTGTTCCCCAAAAACCCATGGAAATAAAAAAATATTTTAAAAAACCCAGGCAGGATAAGCTAACAAAGCTAAGTGCTTGTTCTGAGGGATTGAACAGAAACAATATAATTAACATTAGAAGGGATGAGATTTTTTCCAGAACCAAATCCAGCTAAAATGTTAAGACAAAAATATAGACTTCTTACCGATATGCATTCAAATATTAGAAAACCATATAATGTAATTCATCACATGAACAGGCCAAATGGAAAATATTTGACCATATTAACAGATACAGAAAAATCATTTGATAAAATAGTAAATTCATGAGAATAAGAATCTTCATATAATAGAATAAAATGGAACTGCCTTACCCTGATAGAATATATCAAAATAATCCTGAACTGTGAAACATCACAAGTCATCAGATCAAATGAATGTAGAAATAAGGTAAAGATGATTCCTATCAGTACACTGATTCAACATTGCGCTGAAGGTTTTCAGATAGATCAATTAAAGAAAATAGTAAAGGATCTAAAAAGGTGAAGGATGAACAATCTAAATTGTTATTCACATAGAATTGTCTAGAAAGAAAATCCAAAAGAATATATGTAAAATACAGAAGATGTAATAAGGGTTTAGCAGGCTTACTGGGTAAAGATCAGCCTATGCTGATCAGTAGTGTTCTAATATATCAACACAACCAATTTAACAATTGAGTTTAGGGAATATCCTTCCCAATTACAACAAAACCCAGAGAGCATATATCTAACCTAGATATTCCAGATGTTTAAAAATAAGACTCAAAACATTATGTTTAAGGCTATAAAGATTCTGTATCATAAATATGTTGATTCTCTCAGAATATAAACTAATATTAAATAGCTTTACTTATCTGGAACTTAAAAAAAAAAACTGATTCTAAAATGTATGTGACCCATAATAAAGCAAGGCTTCTGATGACTTGCCCGACATTTGATTTACTGTAAATCTGTGATTATTAGAATAGTTTGGGCCGGGCGCGGTGGCTCACGCCTGTAATCCCAGCACCTTGGGAGGCCGAGGCGGGCGGATCACGAGGTCAGGAGATCGAGACCATCCTGGCTAACACGGTGAAACCCCGTCTCTATTAAAAATACAAAAAATTAGCCAGGCGAGGTGGCGGGCGCCTGTAGTCCCAGCTACGCGGGAGGTTGAGGCAGGAGAATGGCGTGAACCCCGGGGGGCGGAGCTTGCAGTGAGCCGAGATCGTGCCACTGCACTCCAGCCTGGGTGAGAGAGCGAGACTCCTTCCCCTCAAAAATAAAAATAAAATAAAATTAAAAAAGAATAGTTTGGCATTGCCCCAGAGATAGGTTAATAGACTACTGAAATAGAAGAGCTGAAAAACAGATCCAAACCTACAAGGTAACTTGACGTGACATGTGACTGCATTGGACATTAATCTCGTTTGCCTTCTCAGAATTCCTGGACCTTTTCCTCTTTTCTATCTTGATGGGCCAACTGACACCCTCACCCCACCTGTTTGCCCTTTTTTGAATGCGGATGAAGCCTACCACAGAGCATGGAATCTGGCTTCCTGAGACGTTGCTAACAGGCTGGTGATGTAACCCAGATGTTTAAGGGAAGTTAGCCCTGTGTGGTGTGGACATTGACCCATGGCCCAACAGGAGAAAGGAAGTAGACAGGCATGTACTCTTCCTCTCCGTGTCTCCTGCAGACAAGTCTAAAGGGTCTATTTTCAGTCTTGCCAGGGAAGTCAGAGTGAACTGTCTCTTAGAGTTTACTGGGAAGCAGCATTAGCCTGAATGACAATGCATTCTATGGCTTGCTTCCCACTTTTCTTACCCCGCTACCCTTTCTTTCTCACTCTATCTTGGCTTGCACTTTGCAAATAAAGTGTTAGTTCCTTAATCGTGGCCCAGTCTTTGCTTTCTAGAGAGTCTAAACTAAGGAGTTACAGTTAGTATCACAACAGAGCCTTTAAGAGAAAAATAATCAATAAATGTGCTTTCAGGAAAAGTAAATCCTTATTTTATACCAGACCAAAACAAGTTCTAAATGGTTTAGGATTATTTAAAATCAACATGTAGGCTGAAGAGGAAAATGTATTTTATTAAATCAGGTTAAGCGGTATTTCTTAAATGTGTCACAAAAGGCAAAAAAAAAAAAAAAAAGAGACAAGTTTGCAACCGTTAATTATATAGGTGGACATAGATACACAGATAGAGACAGAAAATTTTTGATCAAGAAAGGACTAGACAAAGGACTGTTAAAATATGGGATTTATAAAGAACTTCTCTAACTCAAATGAAGCAAATAAGTGACAGCTTGGAGTGTCAGCCTTGGCAATATTGAGAAGAGGCCAGATTCTGCTTGTGCTCTGAAGAAGAGTCAACAGGGTGTCCTAAAGGATGGATATGGGGTGCAAAACAGAGAAGTCAAAGATGACTGTGAGATTTTTTTTTTTTTTTTTTTGGCCTGAGTAATTGAAAACTTGAGTTCCTGTCAACTGATTCAGAAGGCTCTCGGTGGAGCAAATGTATTGACGATCAAGACTACAGGTTTGGACATGTCAATTTGCAGATGTCCATTAACAGTCTAAGAGGAGATGTCAAGCAGACAACTGGAAATATGTGTCGGAACTACTCTCTGGTGAGGTCTTGGTTGCACCTGTCCATCTGATGGTGATTAAATGCTTGGTATTTAAAAGCATGCAGTGAGATGAACTCCCCAAAGACATGAGTGTACGCACAGCAGACAAGAGATAAAGTCAAGGACTGGGCACTATGATACTCCAACTCTCAGAAGCAGGGAACTAGAGGAAAAAACGGAGTATGGCATCTCAGAAGCTAGGTTACAAAAGCATGTCAGAAGGAAGTGATCGATTATGTCAAATACTGGCGACTTATTAAGAAAAACAAAGAGTGATATATGACTCCTGGATTTAGCAGCATGGAAATTGTCAGTCATGTTGAGAACAACACTTTTAAGACTGTAAATCTTGAAATTAGATAATATCCTCATCTTTTTAAAAAGTTGTTTGGGTTATTTAAGACTTTTGTGTTCTCCTATGAGTATTAGCAAAAGCTTGCCAATTTGGATTTTTATTGGCATTCCAATTAATTTATACGTCAATGCAGAGGGAATTGACATCTAAACAACAATGAGGTTTTCAATCAATAAGCATGATATATTTATCAGTTTATTTATATCTTCAGTTTTCTTTAGTAATGCTGTGTGATTTTAAATATACAGGTCTTACTCATATTTTGACATATGTTTCTCAAAATACTTAATATTTTCGATGTTATAAGTGGTAACATTTTATGCAATATGAATTTTATTTTCAAAATAAATTACCACTTAAAAATAATTCATGGATTTTTTTCATACAAAGGGAGGAATATATCCCTTTAAAATAAATTTCTAATAGTACATTATTTTAATATTTTGGTAAAAATACTTGAGATCTACTCTTATATGTGATAATGTTTTCCATTACTGGTATACAAAATGCAATTGGATTTTGTATATTGACCTTGAATCCTATAATCATTTAAACCCACTAATTAGTTCCAGTTTTATTTTCCTAGGTTCATAGGATTTTCTACATAAACAACCAAATGTCTATTGGAAAAGACAAGTTTACTTGCTCCTTTACAATCTGAATGTCTCTTCTTTCTTCTTCTTGCCTTATAGAACATACTAGAAACTGACTGCAATGTTGAATAGAAGTGGCGAGAGTAGGCATCTCTTCCTTGTTCCTGATTCTAGGAGGAAAGCATTGACTCTTTAGCCATTAAGGGTGTTGTTAGCCATGGGTTTCTTGTGGATGTCTTTTATCAGGTTAAGAAAGTTTCCTTCTATTCCTGGTTTGCTCAGAGGTTTTACTAGGAATTAATGTTGTATTTTATCCAATGCTTTTACTGTTTCATTCGAGATACTCAGGTGCTTTTTTAGTCTCTGATTACAAATCATTATGTTGATTTTTAAATGTTAAATAAACCAGTACTTCTGGAATAAACCATACTCATTAATAATGTACTACTCTTTATATACTGTTGAGTTTTATTTGCACAAATTTATTTACTTATTTTTTCTACATATGTTCACAAGGAATATTGTGTGCAGTTTTTCCTTTTTTTCAGGATGTCTTATCTCATTTTGGTCTCAGAGACATGCAGACATCACAGAATGAGTTGGGAAGTATTACTTTCTCTTCAATTTTCTAGAAGAATTTTTGCAAAGTTGATATTATTTCTTTTTGAAAAGTTTGTTGGCATTTACCTTGTTGGAACTGATGCCCTCCAGGCCTGAAGTTTTTGCTGTGGGAAGGTTTTTAAAAACAAATTCAATTTCTTTACAAAAGGAAAGCTAATCAGATTAGCTATTTTTTTCCCTTCAGTGAGTAATTCACATATTTCAAGGAAATTGTTTATTTCAACTAAGTTGGGAAATTTATTGGCATAAAAGTATTCACCACATTTCTTATCAGCCTGTTAATATCTATGGAAGCCTTTGTCTTGTTCTCTAATTCTTACTATTTGTAATTTGTGTTTCCTCCTTTATTCCCTTGATTCATCTGGCAAAAGGATCGTTGATTTTGAATTTTCCAAATAACCAGGTTTTCATTGATTGTTTTTATTTTCTGTTTTCCCATTTGGTTTTCTGTGATTTTTATTGTTTCCATTCTCCCGATCATTTTGAAGTTTATTTTTTTCTTTATTTTTTTAAATGTATTAAGGTAGAGACTGAAGTCATTGATTTGAGACCCCTATATTCCCCCTAATGTAGGCCTTTAAGGTTATAAATTTCCATCTAAGCACTTTTTTGGCTGCATCCCACAGATTTGGTTTCATTTTCATTTTGTAATCATTCAGTTCAAGATACATACTTTTTCATTTTCTTTTCCATTGCCTCTTTGACCTAGGTGATATGTGGAAGTATGTTATTTATTTGTGCTATTCAAGGATTTTCTAAATATCTTTTAGTTATTTATTTCTAATGTAACCATACTATAATCACAGGACATACTTTTCATAATTTGAATCCTTTAAGTTGGAGATTTACGTTATGGTCCAGAAAATGGCTGATCATTACAAACATTCCTTGCACTGCTAGGCGGAAAAAAACAAAAAAAGTGGAGTCCAACTTTGTGAGAGTCTTCTATGAACATCAGTTAGGTTAAGCTGGTGGATACAATGTTGTTCAAGTCTCCTATGCCCTTATTGATTTGATATTTACTTGTTCTAACAATTATTAAAAGAGAAGTATGGATTTATCTATTTCTCCCTGGTGTTCTATCATTTCTTGCTTCATATGCTTTGACCTGTTATTATCTAGTTCATATAAGTTTAGAGTTACTATTTCTTCTTGGCAAATTGATACTTCTGTCATTACTACAAAACCCTCTTTTTTCCTAGTAAAAGAGGATCATTACCTTTTGCTCTGAAATCTACTTTTTCTGATATTAATACAGCCAGGTCAACTTCTTTTGAGAAGTTGGTACTGTAGTATTTGTTTTCTATTTTTACTTTTATTCTATGCATGCTTTTATATTTAAAGTGAGTTTCCAATTAGCAAAATATAGTTGGGTCTTCATTTTTAAAAGATCCAAGTTGTAAATTTCCGACTTTTAATTGAGATCTTGAGACTTTTACCTTTAATGTGATTGTTGCTCTCATTGGACTAAATCGTCTCTGTTGTTCTTAGATTTCCATTTGTTCCATATGTCCTTTGTTTCCTTTTGTCTTTTTTTGCCTTATTTTATGTAATTTGATTTTTTTTATAAGGCCTTTTTATCTCCTTTGTTTTCTTGTTACCTCTAACTCATTTTTTGTATCCTTTTAATCATTGCTTTACGGTATATAGTGTGCACCTTTGACTTACGAAAGTCTATCTAAAAAGATATTATACCATGTCACATACAGTATAAAAACTTCTCAACCACATACTTTTATTTCTCTGTACCTAACTTTTGCGCCATTGCCGTCCTACACTTGACTTATACAGAGGCTTCTTGACTTACAACAGGGTCACATCCCAATAAAATCATAAGTCAAAAATGTTGTAAGTTGAAGATGCATTTAACACTGGCAACACAGCAGATGTTCCCTGACTTACCATGGTCCACTTTATTTTTTATTTACTTATTTATTTTTTTGAGAGACAGTCTCACTCTGTCATCCAGGCTGGAGTGCAGTGGTGCGATCTCAGCTCACTGCAACCTCTGCCTCCTGGGTTCAAGTGATTCTCCTGCCTCACTACAGTCCACTTTAAAATTTGTAAACTTCGTGATGATGCAAAAGCGATACACGTTCAGTAGAAACCATAACCCCATGGTAAGTCATAAGGAGCTCCTCAAATTACGATGGGTTTACCTCTTTATAAGCCCATCTTAAAGTAAAAAATTCTCAAGTCAAACCATGCTCAGTCAGAAATCATCTGCACATATTGTCTAAACCTCAGAGTACATTGTTATTATTTTTGCTTTAAATGGTCAATTTTCTCTTTAAGGCATTTATTTAATAAGAAAAACATCTTTCATATTTACCATTTCTGGTTCTTCATATTCTTTATGTAAATTTGTATTTCCCTTTGGTATCATTTTCCCTCTGCCTAAAGGAATTCCTTTAATATTTCTTACAATGTGGTCTGCTGGTGATTCAGTCTTTCAACTTTTCTATGTCTGAAAAAGCTTATGTTTCATCTTCATTTCTGAAAAAACTTTTTGCTGGATATAGAATTCTAGGCTATTTCTTTTAGTACTTTAATGATGTTTTCTACTTTTTTCTTATTTATATTCTTTCCAGGGAAAACCTTCTCTCACCTTTTTCTTTGTTTTTATGAATGTCATGTATCTGTTGTCTCTTGCTGCTTTTAAGTTTGCCTTTCACCACTAGCTTTTTACCACTGATTCATAATAATTTGGTTATGAAATGCCTTGCGGTAGTTTCTAAAGCTTGAAGTTTGTTGCACTTTTGTATCAGTGACATCATATATATATACACACAAATACGTATATATATACACACACACGCATACTGTTGTGTCCCTCCTACTCTGCATTTTTATAACCTTATGATTTCAAATACAGAGTCAGCACTAAAATATAGCAAAACAATTTTTGTATCTTCTTCCATGAGGTCTCCAAAACCTCTAAGAGCCTGATGTGTATTCATCATCTTTTATAAAAGTGGCCTATCGGCCAGGCGTGGTGGCTCATGCCTGTAATCCCAGCACTTTGGGAGGCCAAGGCGGGCAAATCACGAGATCAGGAGTTCGAGACTAGCCTGGCCAACACGGTGAAATCCTGTCTCTACTAAAAATACAAAAAATTAACCGGGTGTAGTGGCAGGCACCTGTAATCCCAGCTACTCGGGAAGCTGAGGCAGGAGAATCGCTTGAACCCGGGAGGCGGAAGTTGCAGTGAGCTGAGATTGCGCCACTGCACTCTAGCCTGGGGGACAGAGTGAGACTCCCTCTCAAAAACAAACAAACAAAAAAAAGTGGCCTCTCTGAATAACAATTAATCCTTCAGTTCCATCATTTTTACCTCTCCCCATATCAAAATTTGGAATATTCCAAAGGGATATTTTACAGGACAGATACAATGACTATCTTGCTAATAAAAACTATTTCATGTAAACTTTTGTCGTTAGCTGAAAATGGTTTCATACTTTACACTTTGGTGCAACATTTGTAAATGAGAATGGGACTCCTAGAGACACCATTGTAGGAAGTTTTATTTCCATAAACTATCTTAAATAAGATCATCCTAAGAATAGGATTATCAGGCACAAAGTGTAGCTGAAGGAGAATATATCCGTACATAGAAATTCTTTTATAATATAAGCAAATATCTAGGTCCTTGTATAAGGTCAGCTCTGTACAGCATAATTGAATTATTTAAAAGTCTTCACGACAGACTACTAAAGAAGTGAAATCTCATTGAATGCCACTAGTTTAAGTCTTTGTTTTTATTTGTGAATGGACATTGGGGTAGGGCAGGGTAAGAATGCCTGGCAAAAGTTTATGGAAAATGCTCAATGATTCTCCATGTTTACCTTTAATGCAATTACCTTGAGCAGCTCAATAATCATCATTTTAGGTTCCCAATCCCCTGAAAAAGTATGCATTCCATTCCCCTGTGTTGTATCATCTTCTTCTCTTATGACCCTATTAACAATGACAGCTAATTAAACCCATCATCTCTTAAAATGGTAAGTACCCTCAAGTCTACTACATTATCTCTAGGAATCGATAGACCAAAAGGTTTAGTGGAATGCACTGTTTTTCTAGGTGAACAAACACAAAGTTTCAGGAATATTTTCTCCTACTGAAAATAAACAGGCTATCACCACTCACTCATATTTTAAAAATGTCATCCCAGATTCTTAGATGATAATTCCACGCTTTTTTCCCCTTGAGCTTGTAATAATGAGTCTATAAAATGTAGCCTATTGCCTCACATATGTACTTTGAGGCTAAATTATATCATAATCACACCATAATAAAGCTTTATAAGCAGCTCTCTTGGGAAGTTAGATTGAACTCTTAGGTCAGATTTCTCAAGTTGCAGAATAATTATCTTGTGTAGTTAAATGATATAACCAGTATTCACAGACCACATTCATAGAAAAATGACATTAAGTGTCCCTTTCCTATGCGTTTGTCTCATGAAATTCTTTCATCCTTTTCTCTTAATTTGGGTATTTTTTCCCTCCAGATGTCTGGTGATCTCTGTGTTATGATAGTCCCTATAATAACTTGAGGTTTCAGAATTTAGATGTTTTCTGCATCTAAAGTTTTTCTGTTTCTAAAATTTCCTGTATGTTTTCCAGTTAATTCATCTTATAATTGTTCAGTTTGGGCTTTGCTTAAATATACATTTAAGGGTTATATGTTTTGGCCATTCAACCCATCATATAATTGCCCAGTTTGGGCCTCACTTAAATATGTACGTAATCTCAAAAGAGTGGACGGCACCAGGCTCAGCAAACTGTTTTTACAGTGTTCTGGACTAACTGAGAATGACTGTGTTTCTAGTTATTATTATGATTATTACCATTTACTCAGTAATAACTATGTCATGGTGATACATACTTTATTATAATACCTCATTTGATTTTCAAAAGAACGTGGGTTAGGCGCTATTATTCTGCACTAATATAAGCAAATTAAAGTGTTTACAACTACAGAAACTCCTTAGGATTGTTAGATTCCTGGGGTAATGGACCATATTACTTCTGGCCAGACCTGCTTCCACAAATCTACTTAACAATAATTCGTGAAGTAGAATCAGGAAGAAGCTGCTCCAGTATAGTTTAATAGTTTCCACCAACTTCTGGAGTCATGCTGTCAGAGACAGATGCTGTCTTCCAAATCTGTGGTAAGGCTTCAGAAATTTTCCAGAGTGATACATTGTGAAATTTTTATCTTTTAAGAGTCATAAGCAGAACAATGGGTCCATGTATCTATAAAATTACAATGATTCATTATTCAGTCGGCGGGGTGGGGGCGGGGGCGGGGAAGACTTAGAGGACATTTTGTAATCGATTAGTATATGATTCATTTTAAGCTAACTTGGCCCCCAAACACTTGCAAACTGCTCTGGAAGATTGCAAAGAGATTTGATTTCAAAGGGTGGACTAAACAGGCATGGGGAAGATAAATAGAAAAAGAATTAATCATGAAATTCTGAGCATGAGTAACAGCAACATATTAGGCCCAAATATTCTTTATAGTGTTGAAAGACCTAAAAAAATGCATTGAGACAGACTGAAACAGTGACTTTATGTAGAGTTTATAAGATGAAGTCACATCTTTGTCACTATCTTTGCCTGCTTGTTTCAAATGATGGATCACACACACACACACACACACACACAAACACATACACACACATATCCTCCAGGCAAGTAATTCTCACCTGACAGTGATTAGAACACTATGTAGGAACAATTTGTTTTTTATAGGTGCTCTTAGAGTTAAATATTTTTGAGAGAAAGTGGAGGAAAATAAGAACAAATGAAAGAAATTGTTAGCTGATGGAGAAGAGAGTGCAAAGAAATTTAAATGTGAGTAGCATCATTGCTCCCCACCCCCAAAAAAGAAAGAAAGTAGCTGTCACCCTACATGGTATGCAGAAATCCTCTAACAACTTGCAGAGAATGAAGAATAGTTGCTTCTGGATCAATGCACAGTCATTTAATGGGTCTATCAAGCTGACAGTGGGAGTACCAAACCTGATACACATGAATGCCCAAGAAGAGTGTCTCTGGATGTCAGCCTTCTGTATGTCAATGAAACAAGACTACAGGGGTATCAAAGCATGCTCACAAACCACTAGTAAGCTTGTTTCTGCTACAATAAGAGACCCAAGGCTAACGACAGTCTACTCTTTAAAATTTGGACTGTGGTAGTAGTGACCTTTAAGGCACTGACCCACGCCTGCTGGGCATAGCAGGCAAAATAATTGAGCTGAAACTCAAGAGGGGCTTGCATTGCATTCGACAAGAAGGTAGCATTTGTTCAAGTGGTCACAATTATTTAACTTTGGGCTTGTTTTTGTGTACCTGCTCTCTGCCAGCTGGCATGAATGTGTTACGATGGCCATTAGGCATCTGTGGAATGGTCAGTCATCTTCATAATGAAGTCCTGCAAAGGGCCAGGATGGCCATGGTGCTAATTTTTATAGGTATCAGCTAAATGCTTTAAGTTCTATTGTTTACAACAAACATAGAATATTTACTTTATAGAATTCTTTAAATGGTTTCAATTTAAACAATTCCATAAAGTATTCTATGAATACTATGAATCATATACTAATCAATTTATATAAATATCTTTATATAAACAGTTCTTTATATTGTTTATATAAAACAATCTTTTTGTATAGTAGTTAAAAAGAAACACATTACCTGATAATAACAGCCCGTGATGTTAGGAAAATACTTTGTATGTTAAAGGCATGGAATGAACGGACCTTCATCTTTATATCCTTCTTAGTTACTCAATAACTAATATATTGCACTTTAAATCACAGACCAAACATCGCATTCAGTTGTCCTATAGCACTGAAAAATATCTATAGATCAAACTACTTCCTCTGAATTATAACAGGTTCCCATATAAAAAACATGTTGTAGCACAATCCATCAACAAAATGATTCTTTTACATTCCCAACTTACAGTGGGATTACATCCCAATAAACCCATCATAAGTCAAAAATATTGTAAATTTAAGATGCATTTAATGCTGACAACACAGCAGATTCCCTGATTTACCACATTCACATTGTAAGAGGTTAATTATTCTCTGGAAGAGTTTGATTACCAATGCTAAAATACTATTTATATATCTGAACTTTGGATCAACAAATATTCACACAGTTTGGCAATGATCTTGCCAGTGTCAGTAATATACTGTCAGTGACAAAAAAAAAAAAAAAAAAAAAGCTGAAATAAATTCTCAGGCTGTAGAGGGCTTGGGAAATGTGTCTGGTTCTTCCTGCATTATAGTCACATGTGTTCCTGCATAGTGTTTAAACTCTCTGGAAAGCATCACTGAAATACTGAATTACATCATCCGTGCTAGTGATTTGAGTGGAAATACCTCGCTCTTTAGCAGATGGCATTGTCTTTGTTTCCCACCCACTATGTGAACCACTTGATCTTTCTTTGCCTGTCTCTTTCTTTGACAAATATATAAGAGATGACAGGATTCATAAAAATAGCCACACTTGTACGCACATAATCCCACTTCTGAGAATTTTAGGAAAACAGATCAGCCTAAGCAAAACCTAATTTGTATGAACATACTTATGTACTTATATAATGAAAATATACACACACACACACATACACACACAAACACACTCATGCACCCTTGTTCTAGGCACATATATATATAAATATATACACACATATATATATACACACACATATATAAATGTAATATCCAATAATAGGGAAATGTATTTAATCAGTTAAGATATATAAACCAGGTACACTATTAAATATCTATTAAAATTATTCTCATGCAGACTATAGAAATTGGAAGATTGATTACATTTTAAGTAAAAGCAGAAGGTGAAGTTTTATGCATGATACTTATGAAAAACATGGGCCTCATTTTTAAATTTACAACTGTTACATAGGCTCTGAATCCAGGCTACTTAGATGTCCATTCTGGGTCTAAAATTTCCTCTCTGCAGGTTATTAGATAAATTACCTATCCTTCTGGGGCTTCATTGTTCTCAGCTGTAAGCAAGGAGCTAGTACTACACAGTATTATACCTTGTTACAAGAGTTAAAGATGATGCTACCTGTGAAGCACTTCATGGAATAATGGTCATAAAGCCAACTCACAATCAACCTGTACTTACGACCTTTTTCATTAATCAGTAGAAGAGTTGCTCTCCCATACCTCACTGACATGTCATAAGAGTACATCAAAAGGAAAGAATGAGCTTGAATTCTGAGTAGGAAAGTTGCTGGATGCATGACGACTATCATTCTCAGAGTGAGATTCATGGCTTTGACGAAGGAGATTTCTTTTCACAGGTCCATATTACTTAACATAAACAAGATTAAACAATCCAATGCAATAGTATATCTGAGTGAAAGAAATAATCAATTCATATCATTAAGAAAAGAATATGTCCCCCATATACTCAGTTGACTTGTATAATGCTAGCATCAATAAGAGAATTTAGGTGGGAAACACTATGAGCATTAACTCAAATATAAAAGTCTTATCTGACTTTTGCTGAGTGTCCACAATAAACAGATATGAATGGTCTCTCTCCTCTTGAAAAGCCACATGGTTTTAAAGGTTAGTTAAGCATGACAAAGAGAAAATGTCTAAGTTTGGGAGGCTTCCAAGAGATGCCAATAAATCTCCACATCTGCTCTATTATCTCAATTGCACCAAGAAACATTCTCTCGATTAGTTAATTAACTTTAAGAACAAACCAAATTAGTTTAAAATGCCATTTAAATGCAAGCCTATAAATTGTAAGTAAAACTGCATGCTGTTAGTATAAAGTTTTCAAAATATTTAGGGAGAGTGGACTAGATTTCAAAAGACACATGTTTCATGGGAGACTGGTAAATAGATGCAGATTTATTCCAATGGTGAAATTTAAAATATTTTAATTAGCCCTATAGTCACAGTGATTTAGAAATCTAAATAAGAAAATAGTATGTACTCATTGTAGATCATTAATATGAGATTTCCTCTTTTATGTCTCAAAAGTCAATAAAGTTTGCTTTCTTAATAGCAAGCTGATTCATTGACAGATTAATAAACATTAAATGTAAATGAGGAATTCAAGAGTCTCAAAAACTGCTTACAGCACTGGTTTATAAACTCCTACAAAGCTACTGATACTGTGTTACTCTAGCATCATTATCAATATCAATATTTAGCATTCATCAACAGCACTTTTAATGTTAAAATTTCTTTAGTCTTGAACTTATTATGTATTGGTATGGAACAGGGGCTTATTTAAATGTATTTCCTTTTTCTTTTTTTTTTTTTTTTTTTTTGAGATGGAGTCTTGCTCTGTCGCCCAGCCTGGAGTGCGGTCATGCGCGATCTCGGCTCACTGCAACTCCACCTCCTGGGTTCAAGTGATTCTCCTCTCTCAGCCTCTCGAGTAGCTGGGATTACAGGCGTGCACCACCACGTCCAGCTAATTTTTGTATTTTTAGTAAAGACAGGGTTTCACCATCTTGGCCAGGCTGGTCTTGAACTGCTGACCTCAAGTGATCCGCCTACCTTGGCCTCCCAAAGTGCTAGGATTACGAGAGTGAGCCACCACGCTCAGCCTAGTGAATTTCTTAATCATAAATCAAATTAATGGCTTTATTCTCATTAGTCATCTGTCATTATCAAGCAAATGCCTCATTAATCAAAAGAAACCTAGAAAAGTAGGCTTAAAATTTATTTTTTCTTAGTTGGGGATATAATTTCAAAAGATGGGAATGCTTTTTCAAAGTGCCTAGATGCAATGCTTATAATTTTAGGCAAGGCATGAACTACCTTGGATTCTTTCAACAATACAATACTCTAGTAGACCAAGCTTTTTGATTGACCTTGTCTTGCTGGAGAGCGGAAGGGGCATCTAAGGGATTTGGGGTATGGATGGCATTTGATATTTAAAAATGATTTATTTTAACAAAATGTTCTTTCTGATATCTTTGTTCAATCCCTTTCTTTTGCTACATAAATCTGTTTTTTTCCCCTACTTCTGTCATCAACATCATTAGAGAACAGATGGAGATCAATGTATTCAACTTAGACTTGAAGGCATGTATTAAGCTATCACTCAGATTTCCTTCCTTCAGATAAAATTTCTCTACTTTTAATAGATAAGTGATAAGCTTTCTAAGAGGCTGAAAGTGATGAAATTCAGTTTAGATCTCTGAAACTTCTGGTTAACTCCCTTTTCAAATTTTCTTCGAATGCTTTTCCATTATAAGGGATATAGATTTCTTTAGTATAGTGTTAATAGTTTTTATTTGAATTACTAGTATTGATGTGACCCTAAATAATTAATATTTAATTTTATATATGGTACAGTCTACATATTGCCTCTAAAGACATTAAAGAACGAATGGAAAGTGCATTTTAGAAAAGTAGGAAAAAAAAGCAAAATAATCAACATTTGGGGATAGATAAGGTATGAATATTACATCTTGCCTGGGATTTGTTGTGAGGTTCTTATTATTTAAGTATAAAGTATCAGGTACTATATATTGAATAGATGGGTGCTGGGGAAGAAATCAAAATGAAGCAAAGAAAGTAATGACTGTATCTTAAAAGAAACAAAAATTAATATGTTTATATTTATTTTTATTTTTTGAGAGACGGGGTCTCACTTTGTCACCCAGGCTAGAGTGCAGTGGCACAATCACTGCAAACATAGCTCACTGTAGACTTGAACTCCTGGGCTTAAGCGATCTTCCTGCCTTGGCCTCTCCAAGTTCTGGAATTACAGGCATGAGCCATGACATCTGGACCCAAAACAAGAATTATTTTAAAAGAATTATTGATTTTAAAAGATAGTCTTCTCCATATGATAAACACCCATTGTAGATCTCTTTCTCAAGAAGCTATCACAGATATCCTGCAGTATTAGTCAGCAATCGGTTGCATCACTATATTCTCACAGCTTTTTGCTTATTTCCTGAGAAGTTAAACTGAATTAGGCGTTGAGTAGGAAGCATCCCTCCCCCTCCTTACCAGGCACTGGCTGACTCTGAGGTGTATACCACTGGCCATTCTTGCCCTGCAGTATGACAAACCCCAGGTCACTGCTTACTGGGCCCAGCTTTATGAGTCCTTGTATTTGTCAACACATCATACCAGACACCAAGGACTACTTTAGAAAGTTATAAAGAATCTCCCTTTAATCGGTGCCTCCAAAACATCCCTTATAATTACTGAATCTCTCCCTACCTGTCACCGCCACTAAGTCTCCATTAGGTATTCCAGCTGTAAGGTTTGCCTTTAGAATTATTTAGCGCTTAATATTACTTTTTTTTTTTTTTTTTTTTTTTTTTTTTAAGAGAGTCTCGCTCTGTCACCCAGCCTGGAGTGCAGTGGCACGATCTCGGCTCACTGCAACCTCTACCTCCCGGGTTCAAGCAATTCTCCTGCTTCAGCCTCCCAAGTAGCTGGGACTACAGGCACATGCCACCATGCCTGGCTAATTTTTGTATATTTAGTAGAGACATGGTTTTGCCATGTTGGCCAGGCTGGTCTTGAACTCCTGACCTCAAGTGATCCACCCGCGTCAGCCTCCCAAAGTGCTGGGATTACAGACGTGAGCCACCATGCCTGGCCTAATAATACTTTTTAAGAAGATGCTGGATCAAGAGATGCAGTGAACTGCTTCCTGCCTGACATACGGAATGAATGTCAGGAGATCATAGTCCCTGTTTTAGAAAAACAAAACAAAACAAAAGACCTGGAACAGCTGTGCCATATATTTCGACAAACAATCCAGAAGTGTAACCAGGCACACAACCGTGACTTTGTAACTGAGCACGCACACATTACACGTTACATTGGGCAGATGGATGATATACAATGTTGAATGAAGCCGTGACACATTTTTTTTTTTTCCCTTGGAGAAGATAAATCCTCCCTGCATCTCAAAGTAACTCATTTTGACTAGAGTGTGAATTATGGGGTAAAGAGTTAGGCAAATGCCAACCCAAAAATGACTGTCTATGGCAAAACTGCTCTCTAAAAGACTGTCACTCACACAAGCTGCATAGAAGAGAAGCCATTTTCCTGTCTATTCCATGTTCAGGACAACATCTCCCCTATTTATACAACTAACTAATTTATCTATACAACTAAATAATAGGTGTTTCTCAAAATCTAGAGGTTTTGTGTTTCCAAGAAAATCATCCTTTGGGATCTTACTCCAAACTCATTCTTAATGTTTAATGGACTATTTATTTTGAAATGTATCAATACTGCTTCAGTTTGTTTGATTTTGTTACTTATTCTTTTATACCTACTCTACATATACACACATTGATTAAATTTTTAGTTTTTTTTTTTTTTTTTTTTTGAGACAGCATCTTGTTCCGTCACCCAGGCTAAAGTGCAGTGTTGCAATCACAGCTCATTGTAGTCTCAGCCTCCTAGGCTGAAGAGATTCTCCTGCCTTAGCTTCCTGACTAGCTACGACTACTCAGGTGCACCACCACCATACCCAGCAGATTTTTATTTTGTAGAGATGGGTTCTTGCTATGTTGCTCAGGCTGGTCTCAAACTCACGGCCTCAAGCAATCCTCCCACCTTGGCCTCCCAAAGTGTTGGGATTACAGGTCTGAGCCACCACATGCAGACATAGGGATTTAAAACATAAAAGGAGGCCGAAAAATAAGAGTCGGAGGGACAGAACATGAAAAAGACTAGAGTGGCCATTGCTGGCTTTGAAGATGGGAGGCAGCAACAAGCCAAGGAATGAGGATACCCTCTAGAAGCTGGAAAAGGCAAGAAAATAGATTGCTCTTTACAAAGAAATGCAGATTGGGAGCAGTGGCTCATGCTTGTAATCCCAGAACTTTGGGAGGCCAAGGTGGGTGGATCACTTTGAGCTCAGGAGTTCAAGACCAGCCTGGCCAACATAGCAAAACCCAGTCTCTAATAAAAAAAAAAAAATACAAAAATTAGCTGGGTGTGGTTGTGGGCACCTATAATCCCAGCTACTCAGGAGGCTCAGGTAAGAGAGTCACAGGAACCCAGGAGGCGGAGCTTGCAGTGATCCGAGATCGTGCCACTGCACTCCAGTCTGGGTGACAGAGCAAGACTCCATCTCAAAAAAAAAAAAAAAAAAAAGAAATGCAGAAATGCATTCCTGCCCACGCATCCACTTTAGCCCATTTCAGATGCATTTCAGATGACTAAACACCAGAACTATAAGGTAATAAATTTGAGTTGTTTAAATCTATTAAGTATATGAGAATTTGTTGAAACAACAATAAAAAACTAATATAACCACAATTTATTATTTTGGTGATGTATACTTTGGGTTATACTTAATTTGTGACTATCATGAAAAAGGCTTCTAATCAACATGTTTGAAATCTTTTTCTGGTGGAAATGTGTACACTTCTCTTCAGTATACACAGCATTTATAAGACAGAAATGTTTAACAATATGACATGTAAATCTTCAGCTTTAGGACAGATAGTATCAAAGTTTTCCAAATTGGTTTGACAAATTTATCTGGCATCACTGATCCCATTTATCTGGCATCATTTATTGCTAAACCATCTGATATAATTTGGCTATGTTCTCACTCAAATTGCAACTTGAATTGTATCTCCCAGAGTTCCCATGTGTTGCGGGAGGGACCCAGGAGGGAGGCAATTGAATCATGGGGACTGGTCTTTCCCATGCTATTTTTGTGATAGTGAGTACATCTCATGAGATTTGATGGGTTTATCAGGGGTTTCTGCTTTTGCTTCCTCTTCCTTTTTTCTCTTACCACCGCCACGTAAAAAGTGCCTTTCGCCTCCCACCATGATCCTGAGGCCTCCCAAGCCATGTGGAACTATAAGTCCAATTAAACCTCTTTTTCTTCCCAGTCTCAGTTATGTCTTTATCAACAGCATGAAAACAGACTAATACATCATTCTTACCCCATATTTTTAATATAGCTGATCTCTGTTTGCAGCAAGGCTATGCTTCCCATGGGCTGCTCCTAGTTAATGACTAAGGGTGACAGAATACTGAGGTAGACACAGGACTCCTCTGGCAGCAGCTGTGGCTTGAATACTCCCCTTCATCTTTGCCCACCATTCCTGAGATGTTTGAGTCTAAGTCACTTCCATCCAAACTTTGTCCCTCTGTCTTTCACTAACTAGGGGTCAGAAGAAGAGATGTATTCTTGGTCTGTCTGCTCTCCCAAGTTTCTTTGCCTCTGTATCTGTGTCCCTCACACAGGCATTTTCTGTGCAGACTACTCACAAATTTAATCTCATCCTGAAATCTTCTCAGAGGATGTAGACTAGCCCAAGTGGTGCCAAGAGTGGTCTGAGATAACAGGAGGTAAGATGGGTATTTGGGACAGGTGCAAATGTGAGATGGAACATTTGAGGTAGCATACAATAGCAACCTGATCGTTAAAGATTACACCAGTGGGCTGGGTGTGGTGGCTCACGACTGTAATCCCAGCACTTTGGGAAGCCGAGGTCAGCAGATCACGAGGTCAGGAGATCGAGACCACCCTGGCTAACACGGTGAAACCCCATCTCTACTAAAAATACAAAAAATTCGCCATGCATGGTGGTGGGAGCCTGTAATCCCAGCTACTTGGGAGGCGGAGGCAGGAGAATCGCTTGAACCCAGGAGGCAGAGGTTGCAGTGAGCTGAGATCGCACCACTGCATTCCAGCCTGGGTGACATAGTGAGACTCCATCAAATGAATGAATGAATGAATGAATGAAGAAAGATTATACCAGTAGTGACCTGGTAAATTATCCCAGTGGAGCACGGATGCTGTTGTAGGCTCAATGATACAGGCATTTGAAATCTATAGGGTAGCAAAGGCTATCAATACAGCAGAGGTGGCTGGGTACTGCCAAGATGAGTTGACTCCAGTGAAGGATAATGCGAGACTGGGGGCTGAACAAGTAGATGTTGATGGCTAAGTGCGAGAGCCAGAGAGCCCCAGTGGGAGGTATAAAAGGCCCTTATCCCGTCCTAGAAGGGCAGACACAGATGAAAAGCAGGCTGAAGACAGTTGCAACAGCAGAGCTCCACAGTTGCTTGAATTCTCAGCCAAGGCAGGATCTGCTATGTGAAAAATCAGGACCCAGAAAGAAAAACCTGGGACTCTGAAAACTGAGCTCAGGACATCTAGATGACATTCATGGAATGGGTTGCTTCTGCCTCACCCTAGACCTTCTGGATATGCAGAGGTGGCCCACCCTTCACTCGTAATGGCTGACACTTACACTGTCCTAGAAGAAACTGCAGAAGTCTCTGTCCCATGAGGGACAGGTGGCCCTCTCAGAAGCTGCCCTAAAGCTATCCTAGGTGCCAGACTGATATCTAGGTTTAAATCCCAGTATAGACTGAACTTCCAAGCTGGGCCTATAAACAGATGATATAAATAAAGAAATATAAGAATCAGGTGGCATGCACCAGCAGGAGCTAGGTGAGTATTTCATGGATGGATTGTAGGGAGCTTCATCCAGGGGCTGGAATTTAAGGTGGGATAAGAAAAAAAGGTATTGACTTAGGCATGCTTCCTCATGACACATAATTTAACATGGATACGAGGGCGTAAGGCAAATTTGCTGCTGGGGTGGCTCTTAGAAGCCTGAAACAAACAATGGCCAACTTTGACAAAGTACAAGTGCCTGAATTACCCCAGAATATGGTTAAAGGAGGGACAGAAGAGTGTAAAGGAAGTGGATGTGATGGCTCACTTTACTTGTCCATTTAACTGGGTCATAGGATGCCCAGCTATTTGGTGAAATATTATTTCTGGGTATATCTCTGAGGGTGTTTCTGGATGGGATCAATGTTTGATTTGGTAGATTGAGTACAGCAGCTGCCCTTCCCAGTGTGGGTGGGTGTCATCCCATCTGCTGAAGCCCTGAACAGAATAAAAGGCTGAATAAGAAAGAATTTTCTGTGACTACCTTTGAGCTGGAACATCAGTCTTCTGCCTTTGGATTTGGACTGGAACTTAAACCATCAGCTCTCCTGCTTCTCAGGCACTTGGACTCAGACTGGAACTATATCATTGGTTCTCCTGTGTCTGAACTTCTCAGCCTCCATCATTACATGAGATAATTCCTGATTATAAATCTGTGTATATATATATATATATATACACATACAGTGCACGTGCTGGAGTGTGTAGATTATATAAGGAAAAAGCACATAAAGGTTGTAGGTGGGGTGATTCCTACAATGCCCATTTACTTCACCAACCAGTCTAACCTCTTCAAAAACTAGGTGGATCCAGGAGAATAACTGTTAACTACTTCTAACTCAATCAAATAGTAGCCCTTATTGCACTGCATTGCCAGAAGTGGTATAATTACTACAGCATATTCAAAAGTCCTCAGTTACATGATAGGCAGCCATTGATTTGATGAACACATTTTTCCCATTCTGATTAGAACAAAGGATCATATACATTTTTAATTCACATGGTATAGATACTATTATAGTTTTGCCTCTCTTTTTATAGCTTGCCTCTTTTTATCATGTCAAATCTCCTTCCCTCTGATATAATATAGTTTTAAGAACATGAACTCCCACAGAACATCACATTTTTCATTTATTAATGAAACCCATCTAGTTGATTAGGACAAGCAACCAGTGGCTAGGGTGTTGGAGACCTCCCAGTTATTGTCTGGAGGCTACCTGAAGGAAGTGAGGCCTCAGCACAAACCCAGGGATGGACTTCAAAGCACGGTAGTTGGGCCTTTGCATAGTTAGATTCCCTATAGCTGGAGGCCTTCCAGACCTTTAGGACCTATTCAAGCCCAGATTTATATATAAGACTTTGATTTCATTATGGAGTTATTCAGTGCATGCCCCAAATTACAGCTTAGTGGGTCAGATAACTTCCAGCTCATGGTAGCCAACTTTAATTGCATGGTAAATGGATAGCTCATGGGTAATCTTTACTAAGGCCCTGGAGCAAGCCAAAAACTGATTTTCAAATAGTTATCTGTAGAAGACAGAGTGCTCCTTTTTGAAAGCCTGAACTTTTTTTGTGATTCTTCTATGAGGGCCCTACTCAAGGGTTGCTATAATAACCTTATCTTCTGCAGACACCTCAAGCACCATCAGACATGCTTAGTATCATGGCTTACGCAACAGGGTAGCTTTTGTGGCAGTCCACAACTATTTCAAAGCCTTCTTTTGCTTTGAGTTCATCTAAAACTTGGAAGTTTTATAAAACACTCTGTATATGGGTTGAACAGTGTACCAAAATAAAGTATATAACCCATAAGAAAAGCAGGCTTCCACTAGGCATTGTGCTCCTTAGTGATAGGATATGCCAGATGCACTAGCTTATCCTTTACCTTGGAGAGAATATCTTGACATGTCCTAGGTCGCTGGACCTCTAGAAATTTCACTATTGTGGTAGGATCCCAAATATTTGTAGGTTTATTTCATCCATTAGAATGCTTATTTCTTAAAAAAAATGTCTAGAATATTTTCTAGGCTCTGATCAACAGATATAATCATCATGAAACCAACAATGCAATGGACCAGAATAAGCTCTCATGGAATGGTAATCAAATTTTCTGCAGATTAAATTATGACAGAGTGATGAAGTATTGGTGAGTTAAGGCTGCGAAGGTATATTGTTGTCCCTTCAGGTGAAACCAAATTGTTTCTGAAATATAGATGGCAGTGGCGGGTGGGCAGAATTTGACAGATGAAGACCTGCATAGTAGACACCTGTATTGTTTTGCTCCCATAAAGAGACCATATCTGCAATTCCTTTAAAAATGTGGTATTGCGTTTGATTTACTATTTTGGTGGATGGAAGCAGTCCTAGGTTTTTTACTTGGTCTTTCCCACCATAATGTTTCCCATTACACATATGAGGGAGCCAACAGGGAGATCTTATCAATTTCATAAATATTTCTAATACAAGTATATATTTCAGAAGTAGGTAAGTAATCATGGAGTTTGTTTTGGGATCCACTATTAATTACTTGAGTTCCAAAAGCCATCACTCTCACTAGTAGATCACAATAGCTTCCCCTGAAAAGCCTGTGTATTTTCCTTTTTATAATACTCATTTATGCAGGTAAATGGCTACAAGTTCCACTGGGGGAAATCTGGAAGGAAGATTTACACACAGATTTGGGCATTGTTGTAGGGTTCTTATTCAAAGGGACCTTATTTTTTGCCTAGGACTCCTTTCATTCAAGGGATTCTGGAACTGCAAACAAACTCAAGTTTAAGACAAACTTAACCAATTGTCAACCATAAAATGTTTAAGTTTACCTATAGCCTGGAAGCCCCTACTTCAAATTGTCCTGCCTTTCTGGACCAAACCAATGTGTTTCTCAAATGTATTTGATTGATGTCTCATGCCTCCCTAAAATACATAAAACCAAGCTGCACCCTGACCACCTTGGGCACATGTTCTCAGGACCTCCTGAGGGCTGTGTCATGGGCCACGGCCACTAATATTTGGCTCAGAATCTCTTCAAATATTAAAAAGAAAAGAATTAGAGAAAGGACCATGACTCCAAATAGTGACAATTCAGGTCAGATCTTAGTTTATTAAACCAAGATATTTTTGCTTATACAAATTCTGTAAGACTTTAGGAGGAAAGATTATCCACTGCCAGAGATCTTCAAGGATTAAATTATTTCGATAATCCGATCAAAGGAACAGTGTGACCTCCCTGAAAGCTCAGGCTTGGGATTCTGTGAGGAGGGTAATCACAAGATGAATGTTTTCCCCATTTAAAACTAATTTCAAACTAAAAATAGCTGCAAAAGCCTCTACTTATCTTAGCGAGGAATGCAGGCTGGCAAGGGACAGGGATTACACTGCTAGAAAATATACACAATAAATCCTCCAGTGTTTTATCATTGGATATATTACTTAGAGACAACGAAGTAGCATTTGTCACATATGCAATGTGTCTTTTATCAGTAACATGTGTGATTAATTATTTTTGGAACATACACACAAATTAAAAGTAAATATTCTGTTAATCTGTTATAATACTCGTTCTCATTACAGTAACAATGCCCATTCTATCTCTGTTGATTAGAAGCTGCCATTGGGATTCTGCCCCTCTAAAATTCCATCATTGTCACTGAATTCAAGAGTCACATTTTGATGGCAGTATCTCTCATTCTAGTTTCTATCCTGTGCAGAATAGCCATTTACTGAGTAGGTTTTCAATAAATTATGCTCTCTTCACCAATGTATTTTTCAAAGACTTGATTGAAGAGATATCCTGTAAAGCTTTTCTATGAAGAATAGTTAGGTGAAGGGGAAGTTTGCTTATGAAAAGTCCATTCCCTTGTACTTATCTAAGCCTTCAGATACTTTAACCTACAATTTACCAATGAAATTCTGGCATTACAGTTTCATTTAATGCAGGCCACTGTTGGTCTGGTTTCATTCAACCTATTAAGCCAAATGCTAGAACCATGCCAGATGCCCACACTAACAAATCTCAGCTATGCTACCTAGTTAGTGCATTTTTATCAGTAAATTTGTTTGTCCAATATCGGGGAACCTGCCCCCAATAGTCACACAGGTTCTTTTCTATTTTCCTTAAGCATCAGCTGGGTTGAGCAATAAAGGGACAGAGTACAAAAGAGAGAAATTTTAAAGCTGGGCATCCAGGGGAGACATCACATGTCGGTAGGTGATGCCCTACAAGCCGTAAAACTGGCAAGTTTTTTTTAGTGATTTTCAAAAGGGGAGGGAGTGTACAAATAGGGTGTGGGTCACAGAGATCACGTGCTTTACAAGGTAATAGCATATCACAAGGCAAATGGAGGCATGGTGAGATCACAGGGCCATAGGCCCGGGGCGAAATTAAAATTGCTAATGAAGTTTTGGGCACCATTGTCATTGATAACATCTTATCAGGAGACAGGGTTTGAGAGCAACTGGTCTGACCAACATTTATTAGGTGAGAATTTCCTCATCCTAATAAGCCTGGGAGCACTATGGGAAACTGAGGCTTATTTCATCCTTACAGTTTTGACCATAGAAGACGGTCACACCCAAGGGGGCCATTTTAGAGGCCTACCCTCAGGGGCTCATTCTCTTTCTCAGGGATGTTCCTTGCTGAGAAAAAGAATTCAGCAATATTTCTCCCATTTGCTTTCGAAAGAAGAGAAATATGGCTCTGTTCTGCCCAGCTCACTAGTGGTCAGAGTTTAAGGCTATCTCTCTTGTTCCCTGAACATTGCTGTTATCCTGTTCTTTTTTCAAGGTGCCCAGATTTCATATTGTTCAAACATACATGCTCTACAAACAATTTGTGCAGTTAATGCAATCATCACAGGGTCCTGAGGTGACATACATCCTCCTCAGCTTACGAGGTGACAGGATTAAGAGATTAAAATAAAGACAGGCATAGGAAATCACAAGGGTATTGATTGGGGAAGTGATAAGTGTCCATGAAATCTTCACAATTTATGTTTAGAGACTGCAGTAAAGACAGGCATAAGAAATTATAAAAGTATTAATTTGGGGAACTAATAAATGTCCATGAAATCTTCACAATCCACATTCTTCTGCCATGGCTTCAGCCGGTCCCTCCGTTCAGGGTCCCTGACTTCCCACAACAGTCCAAACATTCTTTTCACCCTGACAGTCCATTCTCATGCATATTCTTAAGATATCTGCGTATATCAATTGGCAAAATCTTGCAATCTGTATGTGCCTATCACATGTTTCCAGGTCACCCTTGGCATCCACACCTGTAGACTCTGCTGAGATTTGAGTCAAGTTAAAATTCTGGAAGCAATGAGTGGTGATTGATGATGGAGGGGAAGCTTAAGGAGGATTAGTGTTTTTTAGTGAGCTATACCCAACCTCAGAAAGTGAAAATGTGCCATCTTTACTAACAATGGAAGATGGATGGATCTGAGGGGTTCACAGAATCTGCCCAGATTTTGATCACACTTTTTCAATCATTGTTTATATTTGAAGAGTTCAGCATGTATTGACATTCAGCCACTTGCGAGATCAAATTTGGGGTTGGTTTTCAGAGATCTTGTCCCTGAAGCTGCAGGGATAAGAGTTTCCTTCAGGACAATCACAGAAACTTTCTCGTTCTTTACTCAGGCATTGTGTTGGGAGCTTCAAGCCCTGAACTCGTCATCTTTTGTCTAAAAGTTTTTGAGTACCGTCAGAAGAAACCAAGCAACTTCTCCAACAGTCTTTATAATCTTTATCCCCATCATAACATTTCATTGCAGCAGCTACTTGATCAGCCAAAGCTTTGCATAGCCAGTTGACTTTTGGGTGAACACAGATGACAACTTAAATAGGTGTTTTACCCTGTACGGCATCACTCCCAGTGTTCCATTTACCATGTGAAATAGAGTCATTGGTGCCTTTGAGGCAAAACAGATCTGAGGATCAGCCCTAAATCCCCAACCTTAAAGTTATGTTACTCTGGAAGCACCTTAATACCAAATCCATTATCTGTTTTGGTTTGATTAGAAAAGCAGAACTACTACAGGTATGTTTTAGATTGAGTTTCATAGAGCAAGAGTCTGAGACAAGAATTCTCATCTAAGTGATTGAGGATATTCTCAGGAGAAACTGGTAGGAAAGAGAAGGAAGCAGGATAGAACCTGGGGGTAGGGGACAAAAACAGATGTTATTTTAATTGTTAATTTAGTATCTAACCTCAGTTCAGTACCAGGGTAAAGTCTTGGGCATGAATGGCATCATAAACTTGCCCCATCTTAAGGCAAGGCAGCCAGGTTTTGCATCTGTGTATCAGTCAGTCATTGGATAAAAGCCACCTCTAGAATTTTTGGGTGAGATAGCATGCATCTACAGGTAATGGAAGTTCTTTGGAGACGGGAGACTATGTGCCATTAGTCACAGCAGCTGGAGATGAGTGCATTGACCCAGTAAAGGAGATGTAGGCAGGTCACCAACGGTAGCTACTAGTGAGGGGGAAAGGGTTTACACAAATGTGGGAAGAGCTGGCAGAATGAAGATCTGCAAAGCTCCAGCCAGAAGCTAGGAAAAGCAGCCATAAGATCTCATCCTCCTGCCCTGGAGTGGAAAAGAACACTGCTGCTACCAGGAAAGCCTATGATGTGCTGTGGAGTGCAGTATGCACTTGTGTTCAGGTCTGGAAGCTGCACCTGGCTGCCATGGCCTTCTGAAACCTGCCTTCTGTTCCACTTCTGACTTCCAAATCTTCCAAAGTTCTCCTCTTTGGAAAATAGTAACCAGGGAATTGTGTTCTGGAAAATGGGATTGTTGGTAATAGCGCCCAGGTGACAACCATCAATCCAACGGGTATGTCAATTAAGTTAAATTCGCTGACCATATTTTTAGATTTTGTACATCATCATTAATATTTTGTCATTTTGCTTTATCAGTCATTATGAGAGATGTGTTAAATGTCCCCCACTGCTATTGTGGTCTGGAGTATTTATTCTTTTGGTTACATCAACTGTCTTTTATATATTTTGAGGTTATATTATTAGGTGAATGCAGATTCAGAATTGTATGTCTTCTTGGTTGTTTGATCCAATTTATTATCCCTTTTTATATCTCCATATTATCTCTATTAATTTTCTTTGCTTTAAAATCTGCTGTGATTGTTATTATTATAGTGACACCAGTGATCTTTGGCTAGTGTTTGTGTGGTATAACTTTTTCCAAACTTTTATTTCAGTCTTTCTGTGTTTTTGTATTCGAGGTGTGTTTTTAAAAGGGGCATTAAAGAAATCCATTCTGGGCTGGGAGTGGTGGCTCATGCCTGTAATCCCAGCACTTTGGGAGGCTGAGGTGGGAGAATCACAAGGTCAGGAGTTTAAAACCAGCCTGGTCAACATGGTGAAACCCCATCTCTACTAAAAATACAAAAATTAGCCTGGCGTGGTGGCAGGCGCCTGTAATCCCAGCTACTCAGGAGACTGAGGCAGAAGAATCGCTTGATCCCAGGAGGCAGAAGTTGCAGTGAGCTGAGATTGTGCCACTGCACTCCAGGCTGGGTGACAGAGCAAGACTTCGCCTCAAAAAATAAAAAGAAATCCATTCTGGTAATCTCTATTCATTGGAATCTTTGTCCCATTTAACATAAAATGCTATTACTGATATATTTGTGGTTAGTCTCATCTCCTATTTTCTTTTTATTCATCTCACTTGTTTTATTTTCCTTTCTCCTTTTTTTCTTTCACAATAATTTTTATTATTCTTCTTGTTAGTACCTTATTGATTAGATATTATTTTACTATTTTATGTCATACCTCAGACTTATTCTATGTATTTGAAATGTATTACAGTACGACATAAATATTACCATCATTTTCCAGAAAATGTGAGAATCTTAGAACTCTAACTGCACTGTCCTCTCACAATGCAATATATTGAAAATAAAAACTAAATATATTGCTTTAAAGCAGTTATCACTGAGGAGAGGACTAATGTAGTGAAGACAGTTCAATAAAAATATTATACAAAAGCACAGAGAGCACAAAAGAAGAAGGAAAGTATCCAAAATAAAACTATTCACATTTTAGCCAACCTTATGAAAACCAAACTGTAAGAGTAACGGTAATCTTATAAGCAGCAAAAGTTAAAAAGGACATGTCACTTTCAAAGGAACAACTTGTAGATTGACATCTGACTATTTAACCAAAATAATAAAAACCAGATGATAGTAGATTATCTTTAAAGTGCTAAAAGCCAATGATTGCCATCTCCTAATTATACCCAGCCAAAATATCCCTTGAAAACAAACACAAAAATATAAAATGGGGGAAAAACCCCATATTTTCGGGCAAGTTAAACCTGAAAATATGTCACTTGTATATGCATTGAACAAAACATTAAAAGCAGTTTTCAGCAGAAGGAAAATATTCTAAACAGAAAAATTGAAATGTAAGAAAAATGCAGTACAATGGAAATGGCCTATATATGGCTCAATATAAATATTGACAGTGTAAGCAATAGCAATAATGTTTTGTGGATTTTGAAACTATGGTGACAGGGAATATATCACTGATTTTCAGAGGCTGGAATTCAGGGAAGGAGTGACAAATGGGTAGCTTGGGGAAGTTTTTTGTCTTATGGAAATGTTCTATAGCCTGAGTATGGTAGTGCTTATGCATGTATTAAAACCTGTAGGTTTATACACCAAACAATGAAATTAGGACAATTGCATGAGTATTTTTCTGGTAAAATCTACTTAAGTTTTAGAAGTTGAAAAATATCATAATTAGAAATATTCAAACTGTCCATTGCCTACAATGATGATTTGGTTACTGTTAATCAAAATAGCCAACTCATTCTTGTGAGTTCTAAGAACTTGTGATTGTGGCTTATTTTCTTAATTTATAATTAAAGTTTTCCCAGAATTGTAACATATATACTCATGTGACTCTGAGTCAGTTTCTACTGCTGACATTCAAGGAACCTAGTCAATTCACTCACACTTATTACATGTATGTGTGTATTATCCATCACCACAAAATTATGAGGATTTAAGTAAAATATTTTTATTTCTCTGTCTATAAGACATTTCTGAAACAAACACTGTTACTACTAAATATGTGTTGAACTAAATTTTACATTTTGTTTCAGATTCTAAAGTTAAAACAATAAGTATTAATAGAATATAATATCAAAGGAAAACACAACTAAAATTTAGAAATCCTGATAATGTAAAAAATACAAAAATATTATGATATCACTCAATGTAAATCAAAGCCAAAATACATTACTGTAGCTGCAAAATATGAAATACCTGGGAACTCATCTAACCAAGGAGGTGAATGATCTCTATGAGGAGAACCACAAAATAGAGCTAAAAGAAACCATAGATGACACAAACAAATGAAAAACATTCCGTGCTCATGGATTGGAAGAGCCAATACTGTTAAAATGACCATACTGCCCAAAGCATTTACAGATTCAATGCTATGCCTATCAAAGTACCAATGTCATTTTTCACATAATTGGAAAAATCTATTCTAAAATTTATGTGGAAACCAAAAGGACCCTTAATAGTCACAGCAATCCTAAGCAGAAAGAACAAAGCTGGAGGCATCACATTACCTGACTTCAAACTATACTACAAGGCTATAGTAACCACATGGTACAAAACAGACACATAGACCAATGGAACAGAATAGAGAACCCAGAAATAAACTGACATACCGACAAACATCTGATCTTCAAAAAAAATCAACAAAAATAAGCAATGGAGAAAGGACTCCATATTCGATAAATTTTGCTGGGATAGCTGTCTAGCCATATTCAGAAGAATGAAACTGGACCCTGACCTCTCATCAAATATAAAAATTAACTCAACATGAATTAAAGATTTAAAGGTAAAACCTCAAACTATGAAAATCCTAGAAGAAAACTTAGAAAATGCCCTTCTCAACATTGGTTTTGGCAAAGAATTTTTGGTCAAGTCCTCAAAAGCAATTGCAACAAAAACAAAAATTGTCAAGTGGGACCTAATTACACTGAAGAGCTTCT
This sequence comes from Nomascus leucogenys, assembly GCF_006542625.1. Classification (NCBI taxonomy): domain Eukaryota; kingdom Metazoa; phylum Chordata; class Mammalia; order Primates; family Hylobatidae; genus Nomascus; species Nomascus leucogenys. Next base: position 105,181,864 of record NC_044389.1, read on the forward strand.
GCACAGCAAAAGAAATTACAAACAGAGTAAACAAACAGCCTATAGAATGGGGGGAAATATTCACAAACTATGCATCTGACAAAGGCTTAATATCTAGAATCTACAAGGAAATTAAACAAATCAACAAGCAAAAAACAAATAATCTCATTAAAAAATAGGCAAAGGACATGGACAGATACTTTGTAAATGAAAATGTACAAGTGGCCAATAAACAAGAAAAAAGGTTCAACATCACTAATCAGCAGAGGAATGGAAATCAAAACCGTGATGAGATACAATGTCATACCAGCCAGAATGGCTATTACTAAAACGTCAAAAACCAACATGTACTGGCAAGGATTCAGAGAAAGTGGAACACTTATACACTGTTTGTTGGAATGCAAACTAGTTCAGACACTGTGGAAAGCAGTTTGCAATTCCTCAAGAAACCTAAAACAAGACTACCATTTGACGCAGTAATCCCACCCCTGGGTGTATACCCAAAGGAAAATAATTCATTCTACCAAAAAGAAACATGCACTTGTATGTTCATTGCAATGCTATTCATAAGAGCAAAGACATGAAATCAACCTAGGTGCCCGTCAACAGTGGACTGGATAAAGAGAATGTGGTACATATACACCATGGAATACTATGCAGCCATAAAAAATGAAATCATATCTTTTGGAGCAACATGGATGGAGCTGGAGGGCATTAACCAAAGCGAATTAATGCAGGCACATAAAATCAGTTATTGCATTTTCTCACTTGTAAGTGGGAGCTAAATATTGAATGCACATAGATATAAATGTGAGAGCAATAGACACTGGAGATTCCTAGATGAGGGAGGGAGGGAGGCATGGCCTGAAAAACCACCTATTATATATTCATGCATATACCTGTGCTCAGTACCTTGGGAGATGGGATAATTTGGACCCCAAAACTTAACATTTTGCAATATACCCATTAACCTGTGCACGTACCCTTTAATCTATAATGAAAGTTGAAATTATTTTTAAAAAGCTAAAATACAGAAAATACAATAATGCAAATCATGAAAACAAAAGAACGAATGACAGAAATTGATTTACTGTGCTCATTTATAAACATTCTTATGATTCATTCTGAAATATTGCCTTTATGACACTCATAGTCATATCTAGCCCTTGTATAAAGGACATGCTAAAAAGCCAATATGTATTCAAAATTATATTTTTACAAGACATCATGAATAAAACAGCAAAAGCAGAATGATCATTTTTACCCTAAGAATTAGTAACTTGGAATTTAAAAATTGTTTCTAATGCTGTGTGTATTTCATGCACACAGAAATCGAATAGACTGCTGAAATAAAAGTAGAGATTTCTATAAACATAATAGGTTGTATTAAGCCAGCCATTATGCTGGATACGATTTCCATTTAATGTCAGAAATTGGCTTTTGAAGATGGCACTCTAAAAAATCAAAGCTTTCAATTTTTGCAGCTTCTAAATTGATTAAAGTAGAAAAAGAAATAAGTGTTAAAAAACATTTTGAGAATATAGACATTCAAATCTCATTTTTGGCGGTTTGGGGGGAGGTAGTGCTTTGTTTTTATTATATAAAGAAAGGAAAAGAAATGATGGAGAACAGCAATAAAAAGATAACTGTCAGAGAGGGAAAAGTATTCACATCAGAGCTCTCTAGCCCTTCAGTGTTAGAATATAAATGCTACATCTTAAAATAAACTAGAAAATGAAGGAATATCTCTTTCTCTTTAAAGTGCCAGATCAGAAGAGGTGAGCTTTTCTCCGGGAATCAGGAGAGCTGCCTTCTGAGGTTTCTGTGATCAAAAATGGGAAAAGCAGTGATGTGGAAAGACCGATATTTGAATCTCACAAAACTGGTTTTCAATACCAGTAGTGTTCCTAGAAAGGATGTGAGGAGGCTGGGCACTGTCTAAGCTATTCACACAATGAAACAGTGCCTGGGCAGCTGGGAAACCTCATCCCAAAAATGACACAGGAGCTCCACTCAGTAATATTTCTTGTACATGCATATGCCTTATTCATGTAAATTTTTGTTTTATTAAAGCAATAAAGGAGCATTGTTATTTGTTGCAAAATTGATGGGGGGGAAGTATCACTATAACACTCTGTGTCTTGAGACTAGGACAGCTTATTCACTGGGAGTTTTGCTTATGTGGGCATTGCCATTATCTCCTAAAGGAACATCTCAGTGGTGTGAGCTCAGCTTTCTCTCAGCTGTGTCACTGATGGAAAATAAATAGGAATATAGACCTTGGGCAGAAAGTTAGCCAAGTCCGCTCCTTCTAACCCTCTTCCAGATTTGACACATCTCTGATATCATTTCATAAACCATTTCATCTGATTGTGGTCACCCCAATTACTTCCGGGATTTCATTGAAACTGCTTTAGTCTATGCATCATGCTTTTCTTTCAGTGGCTAGTACTTAGCATACATTTCATGCTCAATAAATATTAAATTAAGTAATCATTCTAGTCCACATCTATCTGAATGCCAATAAATCGGCATAAATTAGGACTAAGACTACAATTATATAAATCAGTAAGGAACATCATTTATCAGGCATGTGTCTTCCACATTGGACACTTTATGTAGCCTTTTTAAATTTCTGTTTTATCATCCATAAAATCCTATGTTATTGTACTACAAATTACAACACAGCACCTACAAAAGGTCTTTCACAGAGCCTAGCATGTCATACATGCTATTGCTATTATTTTTATTGTTAATATTAACATTTGCAAATGACAAATGAGCCTTCCTTTCTCAGATTTGTGAAGCTGCTTTTCCTCTTTATCCACTATCTTAATAAATGATCATTCACAAGAAGTAAAATTTCAAAGCACCAAATCAGCATGGGTGAATGACAAATGGCACTTTGTTTCTTTGGTCAGTTTTATTTTTTCCAGGACACACATGAAACTTCATTTGTCCATTAATGGCAGTTTGTATTAGATTTTCCTTTTTTTTTTTTTTTTTTTTTTTTTTAAGACAGAGTCTCACTCTGTTGCTCAGGCTGGAGTGCAATGGCACGATCTCAGCTCATTGCAACCTCTGCCTCCTGGGTTCCAGCAATTCTCCTGCCTCAGCCTCCTGAGTAGCTGGGATTACAGGCATGCGCCACCACCCCTGGCTAATTTTATTTATTTTTGTATTTTTGTATTTTTGGTAGAGATGGGGTTTCACCATGTTGGTCAGGCTGGTCTCGAACTCCTGACCTCGTGATCAGCCCGCCTTGGCCTCCCAAAGTGCTGGGATTACAGACATGAGCAACTGTGCCTGGCCAGATTTTCCATAATTTGTATTTGTGATGCTACTCTTTCTCCTCTCTGTTCATTTAGTAAAATGTTGAGGGTGGGCACCTTATTTTCAAACATTTTTTTTTTTTAATTCCATAAGGCTTTCATTCACTCTCCTTAAATGGAAGGCTCAAGAAAAGGCACTGAATGGCGTTGTGGTGGTAGTGGTTTTAACACCTCCAGAAACTGATGAGACAAGATATTTTCGAGAGGGGCTATTCAAGACTACATTTGTTTATTTTTACTTGAATCATTTTTCTGCAACATTAAATATAAAGAATAGACAATTGAGACTCATAGAACACTACTAAAAGGCAAGGCATTCAGTTTGGAGGAAGAGCATGAGGACAGAGCTGTGCTCAGTTGTGAACGATAAGCTATTTGCTCAACAGAAAATACCAGTGCTGGAAGATGACCCAGTTTCAATGAGAAAATCACTGCCCACATGCGGCGCATGTGTAAGTAGAACAATGGTTTATTTAATCACAATGAACAGGTAGTTGCCCTCTAAATTTTACAGGGGAATTTAAACCTGCTGGTCATAAAGTAAGGGAAGCACTACTCATGGCTGGAAAAAAAGTGAGGATGAGACACAATGACAGCATTGTCATCAAATAATAGCTGCCACCAGCCTTTTAAACCTTTGCCATTATGATCACCTATGTGAATTCAGTTATATTTATAGGAGATTCATGTTACAAAGGGAACAACATTAAGTCTTTCCTCTCTCTCACTCCTATTTTTAACCACCTGCCATGTCCTATTATATCTGCCTACTAAAGCTCTGGGGCGAGTAGGGGACAAAGTATTCACATCAGAGCTCTCCAGCCCTTCACTATTAGAATACAAATGTGACATCTTGAAATAAACTAGAGGATGAAGGAATATCTCTTTCTCTTTAAAGTGCCAGATCAGAAGCTCTGCAACTCTAAAAACAAAGAACAGGGCCGGGCGTGGTGGCTCATGCCTGTAATCCCAGCACTTTGAGAGGTCGAGGCAGGTGGATCACGAGGTCAGGAGTTCAAGACCAGCCTGGCCAAGATGGTGAAACCCCATCTCTACTAAAAATATAAAATTAGCCAGGCGCGGTGGCAGGTGCCTGTAATCCCAGCCACTCGGGAGGCTGAGGCAGAACAATTGCTTGAACCCAGGCGGCCAGAGGTTGCAGTGAGCCTAGATCGCACCACTGCACTCCAGCCTGGGCGACAGACTGAGACTGTCTCAAAAACAAACAAACAAAAAACCAAAAAACAAAAAACAGACAATTTAGACTCAGGGAGCACTGCTAAGGGCATCATGTCTGCACTAGCAGTGCCTCAGGACTCACTTGCTGCCTCGACTTTGTTTCTGGTTTTGCTCCATTTTAACCCATTCTTCTGATTGCAGAGTAATACTTCTAAGCTAAAAATAATTTACTTTCATGTACTTATTAAATTTCAACCTTTCTTGATTGCTTTCAGAAAGATATTCACATTTCTTACCATGGCCTCTTATAATTTTCTAATAAGGCCATATACTAACTTTTTCCTTTTTCAGAGAACAAATGAAATCAGTAGATTATAGCTGTTACTTTGAAGGCAAGATAAGCCCAAGGGTTTGCATATTGGTAGTGAAGAGAAGGAATTTTCAGTATCTGAAGGTCTCTTTGTCAGTGTCTCTCTTTATTTATAAATTATGCGTGCTTGCTTTTTTAGATGAGATGTGTATTTCATGAGATATGTGTATTATATGTTTGTATATATAAATATATATATTATATTAATATTTTCTATTTTGCTCACAGCTAGGACTTGATGTTCTCTTGTTGAACATCAACAATCTCACAAAACAACAACATTGGAGAAGGCCAATGTGTGACCATGAAATAGAGTGAAATCAAGGCCACTTCATATTTTTGTCTAATCACAGACTAAAGCAAGGTCACTGTACACCATACAGCACCTAGCAGCCCCAACTTCTTGGCTAATATGAGTGATTGATGCTTATTTACTAATTATGGCTCCAACCTCACTCTAGTCTGCCTTTTTCTAGAAAAGATTTATTAACATACCCAACCATAGAATTGTCTCATGACTTCTGGTATCCTCCAATCTAGAGAAAATCTCTGCTTCCTTGTATCTTCACCAAAACCACCTAAACCAAGGCCGTCTTAAAGAAGTCCTATCTCACAGCTTTTCATTGAAATGCTTCAACAGTTCTCATATTGTGTGGTCTCCCTAGTGGCAACAAGAATGAAACTCAACGTATTCACAACCATAGGTGTGTTCCTGGTGGTCTCTGAACAGTGAGCACATATATACATACACGTGTATGTGTGTGTGTGTGTGTGTGCATGTAGGTGGTGTTTTCACCACCAAAATTCCTTTGCTCTTTAACACAAATATCTTCTTTGTTTACTTTTTAAAGCACACACATCTTGTGTATTTGTCCATTTATCTGTTTTTTCTCTACTTTCCCTAATAAAATAAAACCCCATTAAAGGAAGGGGCTATGACAGTCTCTTCTACTTTTGATTCTGAATGCCTAACATATTGCTTGGCATATAGCATGTGGTCAATACATTTTGTCTGAATGATTGAATAAAGGATATACCGGCAATTGTTTTAAATAAAGCATCCTATTGCAAATGATTACAAAATATAAAACATCCAGTTATAAGTCAACAAGCTAATGTCTAATAGCTAAAAGGAGAAAATTATAAGTTACATTGAGGAACAAAAGAAAAAATAATAGAAAAACTAAATGTTTCTGGAATCAGAAAAGAAAATTTAAATATATGAGTTCATAAAAATTCTTGATTTGTATTTAAATCTTGATTTTCAGACTTTCCCTGCTTTAAATGAACTTGACAGTTTTAAGGAGTATTGGTCTATCATTTTGTGGAACACTCTTCTGTTGCAATTTGTATGATGTTATCTTCATGGGTAGACTGGGGTTATGGATTTTATTATATCTTTAATATCTTTTATTTATACAGGCAAAGTGCCATTTTCATCACATCACAGCAAGATTACATTCCATCAAAATCATTTGTCATTATTGATACTGACTTTGATCACTTGGTTGGGCTAATGTTTGCCTTCTTTCTCCAAAATACAGTTCCTTTATTATCCCTTTTTAAAATTTTACTGTATTCTCTGGAAGAAAGTGACTATGCACAGGCTGCACGTAAGATAGATTTGTAAAATTTTATCTTATGCTTCCAGTAATAATTCAATGCTATGTAATTTATCTTGTTGCTCAAATTGTTTTAGCTGCAGCCAAACTGGAAGCTCTTTCAGTTGGCTCCTGTGTTTTGCTTTGTTTTTGGCATAGCCCATCAAGGTGGCTTTTCTTTTTTCTTGGAGCAATTCCTTACTTCCTGGCACTACAAGATGCTCCAGGCTCATCCTATATATTTCTTTCCCCCATGCCTAGAATCAACCAAATTCCAAGGATCCCTGGTTCCACTTATTAGAGAATAGTAGATTAAACCAAGACATGGGCACTAGGTATGCTTATTATTTCTTAGGTATCATGGCTTCTAGGCTCTCTCGGGAGATAGAGCATGGAAATATATGTGCATATGCTAACCTGTATACACACATGTTTATGAATATTTCTGTATGAACCATCTATACCTATATTAAAGTAAACATGAGTTAATACTTATGTCTCCAAACTTAATCCATTACCACATGGGTCATTTTATGTCCTTATCTGCAAATTTCCACTCCAAAAGTGAGAAATCTGCCTTCTATTATCTGCCGTTCATTTACTTAATTGTTTAATTCTGGTATACATATATAGCAGTATCAGAAGTATTAACCTATGCCACCATGAGAAATAACTTTATCAAATAGAGTACATTGCTTATATCAAGTTCTTTTTGCCTTAATTTTGCAGACTCTAATCATTTCTAAAGTTACTCAGGACAGCAACTTTTACCTGCATCCCCTTTACTGAGGTTGTTTTACACATTTGTAATACAGTGAAATATTTATTTTGTGACACAATGCATACCTTCTTGGTAGCCATTAAGGACAATATGCATTCCTTCCAGGTAGCCATTAATACCCTAAATGGTTTTTAAAGATGTGTACACATTAAGGCTTTAAAGTTCTTTGTGTTTGAACAAATGTGTAATGTCATGCATTTACCTTTCAGAGTCACACAGAGTACTTTCATTCACTTAAAAATCCCCTGTGCTTCATCTATTGAACACCTCCCATCTCCTCCTGACAATCACTGATGTTTTACTTCTCTATAGGTTTTTAATTTCCAAAATGCCATATCCAACTGGCCCTGCATATCTGTGGGTTCTGTATCCCCAGGCTCTGTATCTTTGGAATCAGTCAACTTTGTATTGAAGATACATTTTAAAAAATCAATAAAAAGTAACAATACAAATAACAATTTATTTGTATCAAAATTATATAAATAAAAACCAATACAACTACTTATACAGCATTTCCATTGTGTTAGGTATTATAAGTAATCTAGAGATAATTTAAAATAGATGGGAGAATATGCTTAGGTTACAGGCAAATATTACACCATTTTATACAAGGGGCTTGAACACCTGTAGATTTTGGTATCTCTGAGGGGTGGAGAGTATCCCGGAACCAACCCTATGTAGATACAGAGGAAAAAACTGTAATTGAAATTATATCATAGGCAGCCTTTTCAGACTGCCTCATTCTGCTTAGACTTATGCATGTAAGGTCTCTTTACGTCTTTTTGTGGCTTCAAAGAACAGTTTTTAATATTATTGGATAGTATTCCATGGTATGGATGTACTTCGGTTTGCTTATCCATTAACCTATTGAAAAACAATTTTGTTGCTTCCAGTGTTTGGTGATTATGAATGGAGCGGCTATAAATATTCATGTGCAGGTTTTTATGTAAACATAGTCTTCAAATCAGTTAGGTAAATACTGAGAGCATGATGATTGCTTGATCGCATGGTAAGACTATGTTTAGCTTTGCAATAAACTGTCCAACTCTCTTCTACAGTGCCTGTATCATGTTGTGTTCTAAGTACATTTGGTTCTAAGTACATTTGTGTTCTTGATACATTTGGATACAAGTCCTTAATCAAATATGTGCTTCCCAAATATTTTTACCCACTGTGTAGTGTGTCTTTTCATTCTTTTAACTTCTCTTCCACAGAGCAGAAGTTTTTAATTTTAATAAAGTACATCATCAATTTTTTTCTTTCATGGACCATACTTTTATTGTTGTATCTAAAATTCATCATCAACCCAAAGTCACCTAGATTTTCTGCTGTCTTCTTCTAGAAGTTTTATAGTTTTACATTTTATATTCATGTCTGTTATAGTTTCATTCTGTTATTTGATATTTGACTTTTGACAGCTTTTAAGTCTTACCCCTCTTTCTTCCCCTCCTGTTACATATCTTGGCAAGCTGATAAGAAAGCTCAGTGATCCCTACTTTGACACTGGCAAGACAGTCAAATACACAACCCCTTGCCTGCATGCAGGATGCAGGAACCCTCAAACCAGCACCAGACTCTTCCACCATAAACACCCTAAGCTTCTCTCTTTTTCCTGCTTTCTCAAGCTATTTCAACCCAAGGGTAGCCTGTTATGCTCTGCCCTGAAAGCCTCATAATGTAAGTAATAAAATTTCTCGTACCCTAATGGTGTGTGTGTGGTGTCACCAGTCTTGACATCCAGGTCAAATTTGAGGTGAAGTCCATCTTCACTTTAGAATAATTGTCTCTTTGAGTGAGATGTCCTGAAGTTGACCACTACCCTGGGTGTCTTTCTTCTCTTGCTCTGGCTAGCTACCTAGTTCTGCTGCCTGCTGGATAACTTGCTCATTGAGCTGTGCTGCTTTGTGTTGTATTTACTGAGTTCTACCAAGTTTCTGTTATAGATTTAATGGAACTAGGTCAGAAGTTTGTTTAATGGGCATTTCAGAACAGGAGTATGGGATTGAGGTCTTTCTTAGAGTGACTTTGGGGCCTATGTCTCAGCCCAGACCTGTTTGGGTATCTTAGATTTAATTGCATTTCTCAATTTTAGCATAAGCTGCAACTAATGCTGGGCTCAGGCAAAATGTCTTACCTTGGGACTATTGGTGCTGTGTCCCTACCAGATGTTGGCTCCTATTTAATACAGTTCTCAATGGAATGCCGCTGTGTGTCATATGGGACCATTGGGTAGTCACTTTTGTGGAGGAAAAGCAGTCACTATTTGAAGACCAGTCATTATTTGAAGAATTGACTTACTGAAAGCCACACTCCTAAAGGCAGATTGCTCTTTATATGGTCCTACATATGCCTTTGCTGCTGCTGTCTGTGCCTCTGTTGCAAACAAAACAAACCTCTATTAACATGGCTATGAGGAATAAGACTCCTAGCAGTCTTATGGCACAGAATAGGGGTTAATCCAAACGTGGTCTAAACTGGGGTCCTTAGGTCCTCTAAAGAAACAATTGCCCTAAGGGAGATACTTAACCCTGATGCTACTGATTTGAAGCTCTTTGAATAAGGAAATTTATAAATATAAACAAGATAGAGAGAACTCTCTCCCCAAAGTATATCCAAAAACCACACACATGAGGCAGAAAGAGAGAGAATCTGGAAACATGGAGACATGGGAAGGAAAGACCACCAACAACAATAAAATGAAACAGAGGTCCACAATTTGAGCCAACTGTAATCCAAAATTTACTAAAATATAAATGGTTGCTCATTGGCTTCTATACCTTACTGACATAGGTTGTGAATTAATCTTAACATCTGCTGAAAGGTACCAATGGCAAAACATCATGGCCTTTATCAACACTGGGGCTCAAATGACAGTAATACCTGGTCATCCCACTAAATCTAACAAGGTACACTCTATAAGACTAGGGGAGTTACTGGACATAAAATAGAAAGCAAGGAAATTTGTCTCGTCTTGACTACTGGAACTACTACCTTGTCTCAATTTCCACGGTCTTGGCAAACATTGCTCAAAAATATCTCGTAGCATGCTTGGACACTCTGGGCAATATATTAAAATTAAATTAATTCTTTGACACTTACAAATTGACTTGGCAAAATGAGACTGCAAAAATCACTCCTCTCTCAGCTACAAGAGTTACTGATTCCATGTAAATTAAAATAGGGCCTTCAACAATGAAATGCATTATACAAGACCAGCTAGACAATTCTTTCTCTATTTAACAGCCCAATTGTGCCTGTTTATAAACATGGAAAACAGGAATGATTCCTCACGGCACCACAGGAACCCTAATGCCATAGTCTCACCCAATAAGGTTCCCATGGCCTATGTTATTGATAAGTATTTTGCTATGGGGAAGCGTTTTGCTATTGTAGATTTGGTTAATGTGTCCTGCTTAGTGCCTATTTCAATAGCCTGCCAGCTAGTTTACCTTCCCCTCCAAAGAGGTATGGTATGGTATGCCTTTCTCCAGCTATCCATGGGTACCTGAATAGCCTTGCTTGCCATCACACACAACCTTTCCAGGCAAGATCTGAACTGAACCCAATTTTCTCCAGGAGTGCAGGTATGATGTGAAACTGATGACATCCTACTGTGAGGAGATGCCTCTGATAAGCTCATTAGGGAAATAAAAATACTTACAAAGATGCTCACAAAAAGTGAATGGGACATTACCCCTCACACAGTGCAAGGCCCTTCCACCTTGGCTAGATGCTGGAAGCTTATTTGGTAAACTGAGAGCTGCTCCATCCTGCTACTGTCAAGAAACAGCTATTGAACTTTTAAGCACCCACAATGTTAAAACAAGCCTCATCTTTTAGGCCTTTTGGAAACATGAAGGCAAAAACTGTGTTCATCATTTATAAATTTTACTTACGTGCATTTATGCTGTTACTTTAAGACTGGTCTAACTTGATGGGGGCTCCCCTGAACAAAGCACTGTAGAATCTGTCCAAATTGCAATACGATTGTGTCTCCAGAGAGTCCTTCAATATAGAAACTTCATCAACCTCCTTTCATACCTCCTGCAGTTTCTGGACCACCCATCAAGTCCAACAAGTATCCATGGGATCCTATGCCAAGAAACTAGCCTCCTTTACCCCGTGCCATATACCAATAAAGCAGCCATCGCTGGTCATGTGTTGTGCTCCCTGGGAAGTCAAGGCTTTCACATGCTCTGAGCTTTGACCCTCTGTTCTCAGCTTGCCATTACAATTTGGGTCGTGGAAGTTCAACACAGATGCTACCAAAGAATCCTTGCTATAGAATAAAGCCAGACCTGGGCCCTTTGGCAAATTTCTATGCATGAGGGAGTGGTCTCCCTTGCCCTCAGTCTATTGACAGATGTCATGGTGCTGGAGGAGGTGACCCCTCTCCCAAACAACTTAGCTACCCGGGCAGCCCCTTGTAATCAACTGAGTGGACAAGAGTGGGCACTCATATAATTTACAGATGGTATCCCCACCACTACATGCGATGGAGTGTGTGAAGAGCTACTGCTTTTCATCCCTTAACCAAGATGTCCCTAACAAAGGATGGGACCCAAGGATCAGCAAAATTATGCTAGCTTCAGGTGGTTATCTTAGTACTGGATTCCCTGGTCAACAATTAGTGCCATCTGCACATTTTTACACGTTCTTGGGTCACTGCCAGTGCTCTGGTTATCTGATCTGGCCAATGGTAGCCACAATAATATCTTGTGTACAATTGCCCCCTTTGAAGAAAATAACTTTGGGAATCTTTTGCCTCAAAGATATCCAAAACATAAAAGTTGCATGTGTCTTTATACATACTAAAGCCAAACACAAGGCTTCATCAAGACACTCTTCCTCTTAATAAAGTTCCAGACATTATTGATCGTGATGTAGGCATTCATTTAACTTCTCAGAATGTACAAAGCTGAGCCCTTTAATAAAATATTCAAAAGGACCCTTCCTTAATGGCTGCAGGCTGCAGGCCTCATAGAGTACCATAAAGGCTTACATAAGTGACTTCAAATTCCATTCAATTTTTTAAAAGCACATTGGAGGCAGCCACTAGTTAAACGTCTGGGGTAAATTGTAATAAAAAGCTCAACTCCAGTTTTTAATGTTTGACTGCTGACAGCCTTCAGACATCACTTGTCCCTTTCGGATCCACATGTGTGCAAGCTGATAGGAAGACCAGCTGTGCAATCCTTTGGTACCAGCAGAAAGTGCAAACCACCCAGCCCCCTGCCCAGGTTGGAGACCCATCACACAGGCCCATACCTACCAGCATAAAAACCCCAAGATGGTCTCCCTTCTTTTTTCTTAAGCCTTTTTTGGTCTAGCAGGACAGTCTGCCTTGTTCTTCCCCAAATGCCTCATATGGAAATAATATGTTTGTTCATAACTTCAGTGTTAACATCTGAACCAAATTTTGGGTAGGAGCCCATCCTGTTTCATCAGAGCATCTGTAATATGGTCTACAATTCATTTTAATTTTTCTGAAAGATAAAAGGTCTGTGCCTAATTTTTTTTAACAGAAGGACATTCCAGCACCATTTCTTGAAAAGATTGTCTTGTTTTGTTTTTTAAAATTGGATTTAAATTGGATTGCCTTTGCCCCTTTGTCAAAGATCAGGTGACTTTTTTTTTTTTTTGTCTGCGTCTATTTCTAGACCCTGTATTCTATTCCATTGGTCTATGTGTCTGTTCTTTTGCCACACACTGTAGCTTTATAGTAAGTCTTAAACTCAGTTATGTGAGTCCTTGAACTTGGTTCTCCATAAATGAGCTATTCTTGGTCTTTCACCTTTCCATATAGACTGTACAATAAGTTTGTTAATATCTACTTGACATCTTTATTTTATTAAGTCTTCCAATATGTAAGTAGAGAATAGCCTTCCATTTATTTAGATCTTACTTGATTACTTTCAGGGTTTTGTAGTTTTGTACATACTTTGTTAGATTTACGCCCAAATATTTTATTTTACTCATGCCAATGTAAATTACATTTTGGTTTTAATTTTAAACTTTAACTGAGCATTATGGACATATAGGAAATCAATTGACTTTTGTAATATTAATCTTGTATCCTGAAACCTTGCCATAAACACTTACTAGTTTCAAGAGATTTCCTCTACTCTCATCTCACCCCTATTTTATTTATTTTTTTATTTTCTACATAGACAATGAGGTCATGTGTAAAAAAACTATTTTTTTCATCTTCCCCAATCTGTACATACTTTATATCCTTTTCTTATCTTATTGCATTAGCTAGGACTTCCATTATGATGTTGACAGGAGTGAAGGAAGGAAACAACCTTGCCTTTTCCTCAATCTTAGAAGAGTATCTAATTTTTTACCATTAAGTATGATACTAGCTGTAGGTCTTAAAAATATGTTATTCATCAAGTTGAGGAAGTTCCCCTCTATTTCTATTTTGCTGAGAGTAATTATAATGAACAGTTATACAGATTTTCTAAAATACTATGACGTTATTTTTCTGCTTCAGCCTGTTGATGCGGTATGTTACCCTAATTGAATTTCCAGTGTTGAACCGGCCTCCTGTATCTGGAATAAATTCTATGGTGTTGTGGGTACAATAATTTTTACACAATGTTGGATTAATTTGCTACTATTTAGTTGAGGATTTTTGCATATATGTTCGTGAGGGAAATTGGTCTGTATTTCTTCATTCTTTTAATGTCTTTGTCTGACTTTAATATTAGGGTAATGCTAGCCTCACAGAGAGAGTGAAAAAATGCTCCCTGTGCTTCTATCTTCTAAAAGAGATTATTGATATCATTTATTTTAAAACGTTTGATAGAATTCACCAGTGACATCTGAGCCTCGTGCTGTATTTTTGAAAGATCATTAATTATTCATTCAATTTTTAATAGATTAATGGCATGCAATCCACATGCCTCAGCCTCCCCAGTATTTGGGACTACAGGTGCATGCCACTATGCCCAGATAATTTTTCTATCTTTTTTGGTAAATATGAGGTTTTGCCATGTTGCCCAGGCTGGTATCTCTTCTCTATGAGTGAGTTTTGAAAGACTGTGTCTTTGAAAGAACTGGTCTATTTTATACAGTTTTAAATTTGTGGCCATAAAGTTTTTTATTGTATTCCTTTATTACCCTTTTACTTTTCACGGTGTCAGTTGTAAAGGTCCTTTTACACTTCTGATATTAGCAATTTGTTTCCTTTTTTATTCTTAGCTGGGATGGAGGCTTAGCAGTTTTTATGTTTTCAAAGAACCAGCTGTATTGTCTGTTTTATCTAATTTTTGTTTTCCATTTAATTGATTTCTGATTTCATTCAACATATAAATTATAAAATATGTTCCAAGTTGTGTTGTAGAGGTCTATTTATATTTGAAACTGAATTCTAATATTAATAGCAAAGTCAAATGTCATATCTTGTTCATATTACTAACATTGTTAAGGTGATTAGATATAGGTAGGAATCCACACAATCTCATAATCATTGACTTCACTCAATTTTGGGAGTGGCAATAATGATGCTGCAGAACGCATTTAGATTTGAAACTTCAAGGAAAAAGCCAAAGACAATTAACAGGATTTGGGAAAATGTCACTTGAAGCTAAATTTTGGTGCATTGCTAGTTCCATCTTATTTTCCATTGTGTCTTCAACCTCAGAACATTATGGATGCGACGAATAAGACAAATAAAATAAATGAGTGGTGGAGAAGTAATTTGTTGTAATATTTTCTCAAGAGCAAATTGGCAATATATTTCATGACCCTTAGATTTTTCAAGTTCATTGATTACACTTTTCAGAATCTTATCTCTGATTTTCCTAATATCTTCAAAGAAAAATCTACAAGAATATTAACTATTGGGTTATTCATAAACATGAAACAATATAGACTAAGAAAATGAAAACAAATGTATAAATAATTATAGTATGTATAAATGAAATATTGCATATCCTTCAAAATTATGATTTCAAATAATTAAATCCATAAATTTGTCTTCAAATTAAATGTTGTAAAGTATAAATTTATGGAGAAAATAAGGTCAATCTTATGGAAAATAGGACTGAAGGGAAATGTTAATTGTGTTTTCCTGAATGATGTGATTACAGGTTATTTTATGAGCATTAATTTTCCAGTTTGTGTTGGCTATCATTTTATTAATATTTTAAACTTTCTTTTAATTAATTTCCTTTAATTTCTAAATTTTCTAAATTAAGAACACTTTATTTTTATGAGAAAAATATTAAATAATATAAAGGGGACATTTCATGACGTTACTTTCTTCCAAATTTACTCCTTTAAAAAATTATAAAAAAGAGCAATTTTGAATTCTTAAGGTTTCAAAAGCTTGTGACTAGAAATGAAGACTTTGAACTATTTATCCAGATGGTAGAAAACCTTAGTCATAGAGAAAAAAAGAGACAAGGATTAGAAATTTTTCCATCTCATATAAAATCTGTCACTTTCAGCATTGTCAAAGAAGGCATCCTTAATAATGATATAAATTAGTCTTTGCTGTAATAAACCCTGGAGCAGGCTTCATATAATTACCTGCATAAGAAATAGCTTAATGGTACAGCTAACCTTGGACTATGGCACCTGCAAATTGGTGCGTCTGTTCTTCTGACTTTTCACATGCAGCTCTGATTTGCAATTTCTATTTATATTTTTGGTCAATGGTATTTTAATATGTCTTGGCAATAGGAAGCGCCACTCATTGTACCTTATTTCAGCTGTTCAAGAGGGAACTGGCTATATCATTGAGATCCTAATGAGAGCAGAAAAATGAGAATCTTAAATTTATCATGTAGTTTATAGCTTCAGACAGAATATTCCAAACAAGACTTCCCAATAGGGTAAAAAAAAAAAAAAAACTACTGTTTTAATCTGATATGGCAAACAAATATACAGAAGCTTCTCTTTACTTATGAAAATATTATTTGTAAGTTGGAAATGAAATGGGACTTTGAATATTTGGAGAAACTCACTCTAAAATCTCAAGGATGTGATGGAAGCTTTATTTAACTATCATGATGTAAAAAAATAGATTGTAATTGAAAAATAGCTTTCATCTGTTAGTTTTCTGAGACACTCATTATTTGTACTTCTCTTTTGATAATGGGATTATGAGGTTTGACCTTCCACTTAAGAGATGAGAAAATCTAATCATAAGTTTATATTCCTTCATATTTCTACTAGTCAGAGGACCGCCTGAAGAGGAAAGCTATGTAAGTGATCTCAAAATTGTACAACTTGACCTTTTTTTTTCTGATTGCAATTCCTGAACATTGAGGCTGTGCCTGCCTACTCAAAGTGCTACTTTTGGGACAAATGGATCAGCCTGTTTCATGTCCATATTCATTAGTGAGTATAGGCTGGGTTATCCTGCACTAAGAACAAATTCCCAAATCTAGACCTTGAAACCCTGTTAGTTAATTATGATACATGCTGTTTGCTACAGGCCAAGGATGCCTGTCAGGGCAGTAGTCTTCTATGTGATGACTCCGCGTAACTTCTCCATGCCATCAATTGCATTCATGATAGCCACAGCAGAAGAGAAGACTGACAGACGTGTACAAGGAAATGCTTCTGCCCAAAGTGACACACATCATTTCCACTCACACTTTTCGAACAAAACTAGTCACGTAGCCACACTTAATTTCAAGGTCAGGGCAAAGAAGGGCACGTGGACATACAAACCCACAGTACGTCAGGTCTTCCTGGTGTAAACCAGAGATACACAGTTGTAACATCTGCCACGTCTTGCACTTGAGATTTGCCAAAACCCAGAAGTATTTATCATTAGTAAATAAAAAATATGCTGCCTTGATTCCATGTTTGCGTTTGACAGAGGTGAGGAATGTAGGGTCTGCGTGCATATTTTTATAGGTTAACATATATAACTAGTTGGAGACAAACAATATTCAAGCATGTGCTATATGATCCTCCGAATTGTGAATGTCACCTAGACTTATTCTCCAAGAAAAAAAAAATCTGTCAAAAGCATTTGAAAAAGTGATGATTCCCTTTAGTTGCCTAGTACAGGTGAAAGATCATTGATTATAGAGAAAAATCTCAATTTTAATTCTAGGTTTTCAGAGTGTCAGGTAGCTTTCATATACTGACTATACATGTATATATAAAATATATTTTTTATATATATATAGTTTCTATTTTATTGATAGGACTAAATGGGACACACACACATGAAAAGAAGCCACAACATTGTTTGGCAGATACAGTGGCTGAGATTAGAGCCATATCAGCCTGACTGTTCCTCACTTAAGTACATCACTGCTTCTTAAATGGTTAAATATCTTAGATCTCATCCTAAGATATAAAATAATTCATGTAAATAACATAAAAACAAATGCTTAGGATAAAACACATATAAAAGCAGGAAACATGGGCAATTCATTTTTTTAGAAAATAAAATATCTTATGGAATAAAATATTCCATATATTTGAAAATGTATGTTACTGTTGTTACACTATCATGGTAAAAGTTACATGGTAGCAACTTCTACCATGACATTATAAGATATGGTTTATTCTCATGAATATCTAAGAACATAATATATAAGAAGTGATACCATTTATT
The DNA here is from genome assembly GCF_006542625.1 of Nomascus leucogenys. Taxonomy (NCBI): domain Eukaryota; kingdom Metazoa; phylum Chordata; class Mammalia; order Primates; family Hylobatidae; genus Nomascus; species Nomascus leucogenys. The sequence goes on from NC_044389.1 coordinate 105,199,694, forward strand.
CTTATACATGTATATATTCTTATCATGTATCACTCAGAAAACATGAAGTTATAATTATATACTGGTAGCAACCTCTACCATGACAGTATTAGTTCTAATAACATCCTAATACTACTTTTATCACAGCATATAAATGACACATCAAAATTATAAAGTATACCAGACACAACTGAATACAAGTTGCCATCATCTAATGAGTCATTAAAGCCTTCCCTTTCCCAGACCCAGCATGATCCACCTCTGGGATTCTGAACAAAACAACTGTTCTCTGCCAGCTGCTCCTCACCAGTAGTTCAATGTTTTGTCTTGTGAAGTGATGATATAGGGTCAAAAGCTGTTCTCCAACCCAAGGAGTTACAGACTGGAAAAACACGTTTCACATTCTGTTGATGGTTTTTAGACCTGAAACTTTGAGTTTACCCTCTGTTGCAATAACAATGTACGTGTATTTACTTGTCTTTTGCTTCTTATGACGATGACATTGTTTAATCTGTTAACCGTTTAAACTTTAGGTCATGGCTTACTTTGCAGACTCACAGATTTGTTCTGTCACATTCTCTAAGAAAAAAATTATTTTGTGAGTGAACCACAACTAAATTTAAAATACTGGCTCAGTGACATGGCCCATTGGTTTACAGAATAAATGAAGTTTAAAATTTTTCTCTCATGCTAGAATTGTCAATGGATATTTACAAAATAACTTTTCATAAAGCTTTTATAAATATGCTCAAAGAATAGCCCCTCTTTGGATACACATAAGCTGTAATGAAGTAGGATAAGGGAAAGGAAATTCACATTTATCGAGCCTTTCTGTATTATTCAGTTCTAAATACTTCTTGATGTTTTATAAGTATTTCCAAACAAAATGTTTACAAACACCCAAACATGCACACAGCTGTATTCAAGAGAACTAGAATTGAGGATCGTGTCCCTCTGAAATCCACGGTCCTTCCATTGCACCCAGCAGTGGGAGGAAATGGCACTATTAACACTACCATTAATGCAACTGCAGCTACCACCATGTCAACTTCGACAACAATGTAAACACTAGCATTCACTCTGTTGAGTTCTTCCTGTATTTCAGGCAATAATTTTTAACTCATTTCATTTCAGTTAATCCTCATGAGCCTCTGAGTTGGGCACCATCATCCTTGGACCCATTTTACAGATGAGGAAATTGTGATTTATTTATTTTATTTATTTTTTTGAGATGGAGTCCTACTCTTTTGCCCAGGCTGGAGTGCAGTGGTGCAATCTCAGCTCACTGCAACCTCCACCTCCCGGGTTCAAGCAATTCTCCTGCCTCAGCCTCCTGGGTAGCTGGGATTACAGGTGTGTGCCACCACACCCAGCTAATTTTTTGTATTTTTAGTAGAGATGAGGTTTCGCCATGTTGGCCAGGCTGGTCTCGAACGCCTAACTTCAGGTGATCCGCCAGCCTTGGCCTCCCAAAGTGCTGGGATTATAGACGTGAGCCATTTGCCTGGACAAGCAAATTGTGATTTGGAGAGTTCAAGAGATACTTGCCCAACATTACACAGCAAGTAAGTTAGTTAATGGTGGATAAGGAATTAAAACCTGTGTCCATTTGACATCAGAGTTAAGATTTTAAACCACTGCTTAGCAAAACTCAGAATCATCACTGAAAAGTGGATTTCCTTCCCCACTTTAATAGTCACCTGTGACTGAAAAAATATTTGTCCAGTTGAACCAAGGTGGCTACCATGGAGGCTTCTGTCAGTAGAAAGAAGGTGCAGGTCTACATTTTTAAGAATCTGAGTGATAATCAGAAATTCCTGATCATTGCAAATCATGATTATTTAAAGGAAAGAGGAGCATCAGACTCATTTGCAGGTTACTTCAGGATCTGTTACGGCTCATTAGCTTTCTCTTCCCTTTCATTTTGCTTTGACGTATCTGTGAACATTTGTTCACAATTAATCAAGCCCGCCCAATACAAGGTCACGGAGAGTGCCTGGGTTGACACAAACCTACCAGCTCAACGGCTAAAGACAACCCAATGCTTTTTGTCCTGCTGATGATTGGGTTCAGAGAATCTCTTCTATACAAAAAGGCTAGCAGTTCATGGTTCCATATGCTGCTTGGGGCTCTCAGCTGGAGCATGACACCTCAGCAGGGACATGGAACTCACTACCTGTTTTCTGCCAGAGGACAGGTGGCCCGATTCCACTCTCTCAATTCCGCAATCTCTTGGGCCTTTCACAGCTGGCTGTTTACTAATAACAACCAGCAGTATTGATTGCAAAGGATCACGGATGTTGCCAGTGTCTCACCCATATCTGTCAGCCCCTGCCAAGCCAGTGTATCCCGGCTGATGTCTAACTGCTGCCTCTGCATGTTTGCATCTAAGGAATTTTCTCTAGTACTGCAAGTCCTCCTGTCAGCATGCATGAGGCCAGAGATGCCAGGGAGCCAGGACCACGGGAGCAGCCCTCTGTCAATGACTCATGAGAAATGCTGTATAAGACTCCAGGCCACACACCCTCCCTAAAAAAGGAGGATTCTGAGGGCTGCTTTTTACAGTATTTCCTGAAGTTTCCATGGGATTAGATGCCTCTTGCTGAGACTTAACAGTCTTTCCTGGCTGCCTCTTTGTTCCTATGTTAATTCCCTGCTTCCCCAGTAGGGTTTTTTATACCCTATACAGAAAGTAATTTTCCTTAAATCTCTGTTTTAGTATCTTCATTGGGGAAATACCACAGTTTTTTTTTTTCTTTTTTTTTTAAGTTTAGGAAGAGAAAGTTAAATCTAAAAAACGTGATGAAAGCCATATTTGATGAATAAGTGTGTTTAGTGAATTCAGGGAAAAGAAATTCCAGGCAGAAGGAATGGCATTACCAAAGGCGTGGCTGCTGCTCAGGGCAGGCTGTTTCCCTGCCTCTTAGCACAGCATGCAACCCCAATTCATGCCCCCACACTGCCGAGGAATTAGTTTTCTTTTTCTTTTCTTTTTTTTTTTTTTTTTGGGAGGGAGCCTCGCCTCACTTCGATGCCCAGGCTGGACTGCAATGGTGCAACCTCAGCTCACTGCAACCTCCACCTCCCCGGTTCAAGCGATTCTCTTGCCTCAGCCTTCGGAGTAGCTGGGATTACAGGTACCCACCACCATGCCTGGCTAATGTTTTTGTTTGTTTGTTCTTTGTTTTTTGTTTTTTTGTCTTTTTAGTAGAGACGAGGTTTCACCATGTTGGCCAGGCTGGTCTGAAACTCCTGACCTCAGGTGATCCAGCTATCTCAGCCTCCCAAAGTGCTGGGATTACAGGTATAAGCCACAGTGCCCGGCCCAGAATTAGTTTTCTTAAGGGACAAAGGGTCAAAGAAGGAGAAATCCTGAACTAAGTAGTGAGGTCTGAAAACTTAATAATGCTTTTTTTTAAATTGACCAGAGATTTAATTCAAGATCATCTTTGCTACCCAGATTCACACATTTTACTACAGAAGATATTGTTCTGAGCTACTAAATAGAAACTGTAAGACCTATCTTCCAGAATTGTTACAAAAACTACATGAGACCATGAAGCTTTGTTGAGATGAAGGTACCGGGGGATTAGTTCTACCTATTTGCTGAGAGATCAGTTCCTCTACCAGCACCTACTCACTTGTGGTTAAGAAGACATTGAGGGCTGCTCCTGAAAATTTTAAATTTAGAACTGTACATCCTCACAATGTAATGTCTTTTTGCTGTTACCATGGGCAATCTTGGTAACGTTAATGAATCTCTCATTGTCAGATTATCAAATGTGATATATATTGTAGACTAGGTATCAGTCAAGTCTCTGCCAACATTAAAGATTTTTGTATCTTTGCTAAACTTTGGCAATCCTCCAGTGCCCCTATAGGGCTCCAAAAATCTAAGTCTAAATGTCTTAGCCTGGCCTTCAAGGCCCTGCCTCATATTCTCCAATCTACTGACTTGCCACTGTTTTTCAGGCTATCACCAAACACTGCAGCCAGTAACTTCCTCCTTGCTAAGCACAACTGGGCCTTCATGCCTCTGCTTTAAGGTCATTGCCTTCACCTGCCAGTGAATTCCACCTACCAGATCATTTCCACCCACCAGTGGCTCCGTCTCAAAGTTTGGCCTCATGTCAGCCTTCTTCCTAGTTCCTAATCAGGCGCATTGCTCCCTCCTCTCATTTCTCCTGTGCTCCTTGCCACGTTTTATCCTGGATTATAGATATTTAAGCTCATATCTAGTCTCCCCTACTAGAATATAAAACCCTTAGTTAATATCATGCTAAGCTTACACTTCTCTAATTCCCCAGAGCGCTGTATCAGTGCACAATGGATGCAGTAAATGCTCTATAAACATTAGTAAGAAAAAATGTAATAGTACCTGCATCTACTTCCCTGGAATTCCCATAAGGTATCAGCAGTTAGGGAGCATTTTAATTCCGTCTTCATGAGAGTCTCTCAGGAATGTATTTAAGTCTTCTGGTTTCTAAGGGGAGAAAAAAAAAGAAATCTCAGTTTCCTCATCAGATAATAATAGTGCATGCATTTTCTGCTTTATAACCTTTAAACAAACCATCATCTAATTAATTCAGCCTGGAGATTGGCACAGGAAAAGTGCTCAGTGCACCTTAGAAGATTTAACTAAAATTAGCCTTATTTTTATGTTCCAACTGATTATTAAACAATATTTGATATTGGCATTAAATGGTCTTTTTAAACACCATATAATAGGAATTACATGTAATTATACATATTATGTAATCCTACATATTAAGTCTATTCTATAAAGTGATTGCCAGGATCTTCTTGATGGGATGTCAGGAATGAAAGTCTAGAGTTTCCAAAGTATTTAAAGATCCACCTACAAGAGCCTATTCTGACTTCCACTTTCCAGGCTGGCCTGTAAGAGGGTCAGAAGTGTCCCCTTCATCCTAGCAAGAACAAAACTGAAAAAACTGAAAATTCTCATCGTTCAGCTCCCACTTATAAGTGAAAACATGCGGTGTTTGGTTTTCTGTTCCTGACTTAGTTTGCTGAGGATAATGGCTTCCAGCTTCATCCATGTTCCTGCAAAGGACATAATCTCAATCCTTTTTATGGTTGCATTTTCTTTATCCAGTCTATTGCTGATGGACATTTGGGTTGATTCCATGTCTTTGCTGTTGTGAATAGTGCTGCAATGAACATACACGTACATGTATCTTTGTAATAGAATGACTTAGATTCCTTTGGGTATATATACTCAGTAATGGGATTGCTGGGTCAAATGGTATTCCTGGTTTTGGCCCTGTCGTAGAGTGGGTGGCATGCGGGGAGGGAGAATATTAGGAAAAATAGCTAATGCATGCCGGGCTTAATACCTAGGTGATGAGTTGACAGGTGCAGCAAACTACCATGGCATACATTTACCTATGTAACAAACCTGCACATGTACCCCAGAACTAAAAATAAAAATTAAATTTTTAAAAAACTGAAAAATTGTCAACTCTTCCTAGAGCTGTCAGAGAAGTGAGGGCACAGGGTACACTGCGACCCCCAAAATCGGAGAAACAGACAGGACCCAGAGAATCACAACTTACCCACGCCAAAATCTACCAGCAGAAGCCTCTGGAGGAACGGAGCCAGGATGGGAAAACCTGAGCTGTGACTGACGAATGGCTGGAGGCTTGGCGTGGACGAGTCAGGATAAAAACTCCAGGGAGACAGAGTCACAGGCAGGCTCCCACATTTTGTGAGATTTACCTCCAGGAGCTCGACCAGGTCCTCACAGTGAATATCAGAGAAAATCCCCCAATGCTTCCGGCAGGGAGAAGGGAAAAGGAACCATTTTGAAATACACCAGAGCCTTCTGCTCTTCTTAATGAGGTCTGCTCTCAGGAGAAACTCATTAACAGAGGCTAACCTGCTGGGGTTTTATGAGAGTCTGGCTCTCCTGGGCAAATGGATGTACCCAACTCCAGGCCACTTCAGCCATCCTGTATCATCTCAGGGAGGGAACCCGAGAGCTTATGAAGCTCAGAGTCTGGGGAAGAGGCCCACCAGACACTAAAACCTCATCATGGGGCTGTAGGACAGTTCCTCCAGCTGCACACCTTGTGAGCAGATCGCTAAAGGCCTACTTATGTTTTTTGTTGTTGTTGTTTGTTTTTGTTTTTTACAGTGCATCATGTTCACCTTGCTTCTTTTTTAAAATTTAGTTTTAATTGACCAATAAAAATGATTTCTATTTATCATGTATTAATACAACATGATGGTATTTTATCCTATTTTTTTAATTTATTATTATTATTATTTTGAGAAGGAGTCTCGCTCTGTTGCCTAGGGTGGAGTGCAGTGACACGGTCTCTGCTCACTGCTACCTCCACCACCCAGGTTCAAGCAATTCTCCTGCCTCAGCCTCCCAAGTAGCTGGGATTATAGGCGCCTGCACAGCTAATTTTTTGTATTTTTAGTAGAGACAGGGTTTCACCATGTTGGCCAGGCTGGTCTCAAACTCCTGTCCTTGTGATCCACCTGCCTCAGCCTCCCAAAGTGCTGGGATTACAGGTATGAGTCACTGCACCTGGCCAGTTGCTGTTATTTTTGAGATGGGGTCTCACTCTGTCACCCAGGCTAGAGTTCAGTAGTGTGATCTTGGCTCACTGCAGCCTCAACCTCCCTGGCACCACTGGGGTGGACCTGTTGATTGGGTCCACAGGAGTGGGTCTGGAGCCTAGAGCCTGGCACTGTGGCAGACTTGCAGTCTGAATCCATGGTGGCAGGCAGGCCTGGGTCCTGAGTCCACGGAGGCTGGCTTGGTGCCCATGTCTGCAGGAGTGGTCCTGGAATCTTGGTTTGTCAGGGCTGGCTTATTACTACAGTTTATAGAAGTAGGACTAGACCCTGGGTCTGCCAGAATACACCTGGATCCTGGGTCCTCTAGAGCCTGAGGCCCCAAGGACTGGCCTGGAGCTAGACAGTGGAATATTATGTAGCACTGAAAAGTAATGAGCTATCATGCCATAAAAAGACATGAAGGAAACAAAAATATATACTACCAAGTAAAACAAGTCAATATAAAAAGGCCACATAAACATAATTTAATTATATAACATTTTGGAAATGTGGAAATGGTGGTAGAGCAGGGGTCCCCAAGCCCTGGGCCAGGGACCAGTACTGGCCCGTGGCCTATGAGGAACTGGGCCGCACAGCTGGAGGTGATCCCAGGGTGAGTGAATGAAGTGTCATCTGTATTTACAGCCACTCTCCATGGCTCACGTTACTGCCTGAGCTCTGCCTATTGTCAGTTCAGCTATGGTATTAGATTCTCATAGGGGTGTGAACCCTATTGTGAACTACACATGCGAGGGATCAAGGTTGTACATGCCTTATGAGAATCTAATGGCTGATGATCTGTCACTGTCTCCCATCATCCCCAAATGGGGCTGTCTAGTTGCAGGAAAACAAGCTCAGGGATCCCACTGATTCTACATTATGGTAAATTGTAGAATTGTCTTCTGTATTTTAATGTAATAATAATAGAAATAAAGTACACAATAAATATAATGGGTTTGAATCATCCTGAAACTACACCCCCCTCTCAGTCCATGGAAAAATTGTCTTCCACAAAACCAATTCTTGGTGCCAAAAAGGTTGGGGACTGCTGTGGCAGAACACCAAAAATTTTTATGGCAATAAAGCTACTCTGTATGACACTATAATGTTAGATTTATGTCATACTACATTTATCAAAACACACAGAATATACAACATCAAGAATGAACTCTAATGTAAATTCTGAGCTTTAGATGATAATGATGTGTCAATGTAGTTTCATTGATTGTAACAAATGTACCACTCAGTGTGGCATATTGATAGGGAGGGAGGTTGTGCATGTGTGGCAGCAGGAGGTATATGGAAATTCTCTGTACATTCTGTTCAATTTTGCTGTGAACTTAAAACTGCTCTAGAGAAATAAAATGATTTCTTTAAAGCATGTTCTATTACCTAAAATTATTGCCATTCATTGTAGAAGTAATTTCTTTGAAATCTTTGTATCATCACAATCTTTTATTAAAATTAAAATTAAAATGTTACTTGTAAAAAAGCCACTCATTATAAAATTAAACTTCAACCCATAAAGAGATTGACTTTGTTAGGGATATCATATGATGTAATTGTCACTTATGCAGATTTGAAGAATTGTGAATAATAAGGGAATAATGAACCATAATAAAATGGGCTCCAATATCTCCAACTAGCCAAAAGAAGATGAGAAAGTGATTATAAGATTGCAACAAAAGACCATCCACATATAAATTAATGCTATTACTCAGCATTCTAAATGCTCTTTAGCAGGTTTGTGAAAATCCATAAATTCTCCTTATTTAGAATTTTATGTATATTTCTTTTAGAGAATGAATGCTTTTAGTCTGATAATACATCTTTAAGTGAGATGACAGCTTTTTAATGTTATACTAAATAAAAGCCATTGGATAAAGGTTTTATGAATCCACACTTTATATTTTTCAAGTTTTAAACACTAGTTATTCACTTTTACACTGTTAATGGGAATGTAAACTAGTGCAACTACTGTGGAAAACAGTGTGGAGGTTCCTTGAAGAACTAAAAGTAGAACTACCATTTGATCCAGCAATCCCACTCCTGGGTATCTACCCAGAGGAAAAGAAGTCATTATATGAAAAAGATACTTGCACATGCATGTTTATAGCAGCACAATTCACAAATGCAAAAATATGGAACCAGCCCAAATGTCTGTCAATCAACCAGTAAATAAAGAAAAGGTGATTAGATAGATAGATAGATAGATAGATAGATAGATAGATAGATAGAGAGACAGACAGATAGATAGATAGATAGACAGACAGACAGACACACCCGCACACCCTGGAATACTACTCAACCATAAAAAGGAACAAAATAATGGCATTTGCAACAACTTGGTTGGAATTGGAGACCATTATTCTAAGGAAACTAACTCAGGAATGGAAAGTCAAACATTGTATGCTCTCATTCATAAATGGGAGCTAAGCTATGAGGATGCAAAGACATAAGAATGATATGATGGACTTTGGAGACTCGGGGAAAAGGGCAGGAGGGAGGTGAGGGATAAAAGACTACACATTGGATACAGCATACACTGCTCAGGTGATGGGTGCACCAAAATCTCAGAAATCATCACTAAAGAACCTATTCATGTAACCAAACACCACCAACTCCCCCAAAACCTATTGAAATACAAAAAAAAATTAAAAATAAGCACTAGGCCAGGCATGGTGGCTCATGCCTGTAAGCCCAGAACTTTGGGAGGCTGAGGTGAGCAGATCATGAGGTCAAGAGATCGAGACCCTCCTGGCCAACATGGTGAAACTCCCGTCTCTACTAAAAATACAAAAATTAGCTGGGCGTGGCAGCGCACACTTGTAGTCCCAGCTACTCGGGAGGCTGAGGCAGGAGAATCACTTGAACCTGGGAAGCAGAGGTTGCAGTGAGCCGAGATCGTGTTACTGCACTCCAGCCTGGCGACAGGGTGAGACTCTGTCCCAAAGAAAATAATAATAAAATAAAAACAAACACTAGTTATTGCTGTAGTTGTTCCAGCAATTCTATTTGGGTTACTTTTTTTTTTTTAATTATACTTTAAGTTTTAGGGTACATGTGCACAATGTGCAGGTTTGTTACATATGTATCCATGTGCCATGTTGTTTCGCTGCACCCATTAACTCGTCATTTAGCATTAGGTATATCTCCTAATGCTGTCCCTCCCCCCTCCCCTCGCCCCACAACAGTCCCCGCAGTGTGATGTTCCCCTTCCTGTGTCCATGTGTTCTCATATTTGGGTTACTTTTATATGAAATGAGAGGAATTAGTTAAAATCATCACAAATAATTCCGAAGAACAAGTAGTTCTTTTTCTAGATCTTAAACAGAATTGGACAACATAGAGCTTCAATGCAAAGTTATAAAACAAATGCTTTCACTTTAGAATTTCCGTATGAAGTCTTGGAGCAGTTACAGTATATTCTAGAATGTGGTAGATTCACAATTTCTTTGAAGAATGTACACTCAGGTGACTTTGCTTATAGTTGCTTACCAGTTATAATTTAATAGGTATACATTAAAATAGTGGGATTTTAAAAACGTGTTCAAATATTCAGGGAAGAGTTGTTTGTCCTGCTTTTTAAATAATGTTTGTTTTTTAAATTATTCAAATATTGTAAAAATAATTAATCGTGTATATAAAGTTTGAAAAGTATGCCAATAAGAAACTAGAACTTTAAGAGAGTAATATTTAAAAGGTTACTGCAGGAGCAACCACATGATATGTATATGATTTTATACTGAAAATAAATATTTCATTTCATTTCTCATCCAGAGAAAATTGTAGCTATGTTATTGGCAAGAAAAGGCAGAAGTGTTTCAGAATAACTTGACACATCAAAATATCTTCTTTATTGATAGCGGCTGAAAGGGTGAAACTGTTTGCTTAATTAGTGGGAGAAGGAAGAGTGTTAGGTATAAGTCCAAAAGAGTTGAAAGTGTGAGAAAATACATAATTTTGAGATAAAAATTAAAGTATAAAAAATCTGTACCTGAAAGAGTTGAAAGAAAGTGGAAAAATACTAGATCTTGATGAAAATGGTAAAGAAAGCAAAAAATAAAATCTAAAATGCTGCAAAGAACCTGACCCCAATTTCCTCTCAAATTACTGACTTGCATCATTCCTGTAGCTCTGGATGACATACTCACTAGGATGTTAAGGGATTAGCTAATGAAGTTACTGGAACACTGGCAATTATTTTTGAAAAGTCTTCTAGAAATGGGAAGGTGAGATGTTGAAGGACTATAGAAAAAACTGAAGCAACTGTATTTCTGGTATTCAGAAAGTAGAAGAGCAGTAATCCATAAACTCATTGGACAGTTAGTTCAACTTTAATCTTTGATTAAAAAAAAAAGAAAGAAAAACCTTTCACCACCTGTATCATTCAGCAATTTAAAAAAAAATTAAAGGAATTTATGACAGTCAGCAACCTGTGTCCAGGCAGGGAACTGAGGCATGGGGAATTTGTGTTTCTCAATAGATAGACAAGAATCTAATGGTGTCGAGGCCAAGACATAGGAGGGATATTGTGGTGACATCATTTTATTATAACACAAAAAGGACCTGATGCTTTGAAATTACTGAGGTATTTAGAGTTCACATTTGTTTAGATATGAGCATTCTTTCACGAGTGTAGAGTTGACAAGGTATTCAGGACAAAGAAAATGAGAAATGACATGACATCATTTCAAGTGGGGAACATAAGTCCAGAGAAACTCTATGGATTGATTGACTGAGGGCTCTTTGAATGTGATGTCTTCTCAAACGATCTGAGACTGAGTAGAAACCAAATATTAATAACATTTGCAGATGATATGTGAGGGTGAGTGTTATAAACACCAGTCATGACTAAGGCAAAATTAATACTTTTTTAAGGCCTACAGGGAATTGAAAAATGTGGAAGACATAACAAATGAGGTCCAACTTGGAAAGTATGAGCTGACATATCAGGAGAAGAATATTCTGAAGCAGAGACCAACAGAAGGAAGCTAAAGTTGAAGATGGAAAAGGATTCTGCTAAAGAATGTTTTAAAGTCTACATAGCTTCCAAGGTGGTTTCTAGGTAGCCCAATGGGAAAACTCCACTGTGTGTTTATTCCATCCCATTCAAAACTCGGTGTGTTAGTTCATTCTTGCATTCCTGTAAAGAAATACCTGAGACTGTGTAATTTATAAGAAAAGGGGTTTCATGGACTCCTGGTTCTGCAGGCTGTACAGGAAGCATGGAGGCATCTGCTTCTGGGGAAGCCTCAGGAAGCTTCCAAACATGGTGGAAGGCAAAAGGGGAACAGTCATGTCACATAGCGAAAGCAGGAGCAAGAGAGCAAGGGGGAAGGTGCTACACACTTTTTTTTTTTTTTGAGATGGAGTCTCGCTCTGTCTGCCAAGCTGGAGTGCAGTGGCGCGATCTCGGCTCACTGCAAGCACTGCCTCCCAGGTTCTGGCCATTCTCCTGCCTCAGCCTCCCGAGTAGCTGGGGCTACAGGTGCCCGCCACCACAGCTGGCTAATTTTTTTGCATTTTTAGTAGAGACGGGGTTTCACCGGGTTAGCCAGGATGGTCTCCATCTCCTGACCTCGTGATCCGCCTACCTCGGCCTCCTAAAGTATTGGGTTTACAGGCGTGAGCCACTGCGCCCGGCTGGTGCTACACACTTAAACGACCAGATCTCTCACAAGAAGTCACTCACTATCAAGAGGATGGTAGCAAGGGGGATGCTGCTAAACCATATTTGAGAGATCCACACCCACAGTCCAATTACCCCCTACCATGCCCCATTATCGACATTGGGAATCACATTTCAATATGAGATTTGGGCAGGGACACACATCCAAACTATATCACTTGGTAATATTTCAATAGTTATCTCCAGAAAATGATTAAGAGGAGAGTTTATATTAACGATGAAAATGTGCACAAATATTTGAATTGGTGGGTTTAGTGTTTGACATGTTTTTCTATTTTTTTGAAAGATGCCCTGTGCTTTTAAAATTAATACATAACTAAATGACTGATGTAACCCATTAATCCTGAATTAACTGAATACATCTTAATGTGATATACACCATTCTAGTTGCTTAGAATAATAGATTATTATGACATAGTCCCTACCCTCAAGAAGCTCAAAATCTAAGATATGGTGGAAATAGGGGGTGGGGATGGGGGCATATCTTAGAGACATTCATTAACCTATAAGATCTCTTTTGCTGATTTGTGGCTGACTCCGCCATATATATGCATAGGTATAAAGGCTATGTACTCTATAGATTCACGGGTGAATTTATGCAATCTGTGAGCATGACATTAATCAACCTCAGAGTTAAATTACAAAGCACACTATATAGTTCCATGAGACTATTTTGTTTTTATTTTTATTTTTCATTTTATTAAATAAGTTAGGGTGTATTTGTGTAGCTAAGTTAGGGTGAGAAAACAATCATACTGTATTTTCAACTCCAAGAACCTTTGATGTTTCTACAGTTTCTAACTATGATCAAGAGTGACTTGGAAATAATCCTTATATTTAATTTTCTTAATATGGGGTAAATGAAAAAGAACTATCCAAAGTACCCACTCCTCAATGAGATGCTGGTTGGGTGACAAGGCATGTATGCACCATAAGAGCTGTATATTTGAAGTTTAGAAGTCTTCTATGCAGAAAGGGAAGCATCTGTGTTGACCTTTCCAGGGTTCTCATTCTTCCTCTGCAAATAAGTCTAGGGATTTCCTAGAGATGAAACCACTGGCTCTGGAAATCTGGCATAACACAGACTATAGATATCAAAAGTGTATCCTCCATTTTGTCAGAAAACTCCCCTTCTTTCTTAGGTCCCTGGAAACATTCATTTACCTGGTGAATTTCTGCTTTTATTAAGTGTCTCCCAAACATTTGGAAGTCAGGGTCCGATGACTCCATGGGGCAATCAAACATTTCTCAGTGTTTAATTGGCAGAAGAGGAAATTATTGGTTAATCATGTAGCTAGAAACCAAACTCAGGTTTGGCTTCAAAGACCATGCTCTGAAGCTGCCCCCAAATTTGTCTCTCACATCCACTTTGAACCTTACGTACTTTCTATGAATCCATTTGCTCATGTCCTTAAACCCTGGACAACTTTCCTGAGAGTCTCCAGCAAAAGGCAGAACATAGCTGATTCCTTCCAATGGAGATTTTTCTCCATAATCAGAAACCTGAACTTCTGCAGAGGTCAGACATACCCAGGAAGCCTATCTGTATCCTGTAAGACTTCAGGGCTAATTCCACAGCCCCGGTCTCCCCATGGGCTTAACGACATTGAGTAGTTTATAACTTTAAGAAAAGTTGGGCCAGGAGCGGTGGCTCATGACTGTAATCCCAGCACTTTGGGAGGCCAAGGCGGTCAGATGACCAGAGGTCAGGAGTTCAAGACCAGCCTGACCAACATGGAGAAACCCCATCTCTACTGAAAATACATAAGTAGCCGGGTGTGGTGGCACATGCCTGTAATCCCAGCTACTCAGGAGGCGGAGGCAGGGGAATCGCTTGAATCCAGGAGGCAGAGGTTGCGGTGAGTTGGGATCGCACCATTGTGCTCCAGCCTGGGCAAAAAGAGCAAAACTCTGTCTCAAAAAAAAAAAAAAGAAAGAAAAGAAAAGTTAAATCCAGTATGCCAGTGTCTTTGTTCTGCAGACTCAGCACCCAAGAAAGAAACTCAAAAGCATCTGTCCAATCTCCCATTATAATCCCCATTGTGTTCTGTGTGTCTCTTCTCCTAACTCAAAGTCACTGTTCTCTTTCCAAGTTTTCTCTCCCGTTCTGTGAAATTGTCCCTGATACACTCCTGTCCATCCTTTCTCTCTTCAGTAAAGAGTACATTCCTCTCTTGGTGTTGTAAAAAACTTGGCTTGCTGAACAGAATATCATTATTTTTTGCCTCTAAGAGTCTGACTTGAGAGCTTCTCACCTGGCTCCATTTCCAGACTATCTCTCCTTGATCCTTATGTACAACCCCTTGGTATTTTGTGGCTCATCCTCTAGGTTTTCTTTCTCTCACCCCTTTCACTGCTGCAATTAGCAGACTTTCATCAGTAGTCCTCATTTCCTAAAGATGTTGATACCAGACTTCTGATTTTCCTTCTATCCTGAAGGTTTTCATCATCCCAAGACAGTCCCTTGTCTATCCAACACTTAGGATCTTCTTCAGTGACCTGCTCTTCCATTTACTGAAACGACCCTCTGCCTTGGCTACACCTTAACTCAGCCATTACTTGGTAGAGCCAAATTTCATAAGACTATGATTATGTGTACTGTGAAAAACTCAGCATCAAACACACACACACACACACACACACACACACACTACACACACTGGCTTTGGCAGAATGGAACAAGAGATGTTTTCTTCTTTGAAAGAAGGACAATAAGGGTTACTAGACTATAGAAATATTTTCCTTACCACTGAGTAGCTTATGAGACATATAAGAAATGGGTAGTGTAATTATACCCCTATATTTTCCTTAATCAGAAAATTAAAAACAATAATAACAACAAAAACAACTTCTTATATGCAGGTTGAGCCTGCATATGAACTTAGGGTCTCCCTAATAAGAACTCTAAAATAATGGGGGATAAATTAAGATTCAAGGTTTCTGGGGACTATGCCCAGTGACCATGTCATTTCCATTTAATCTAGGACCATTTGGAAAAAAGGAGAATGCCGTATGAACAATTATGCTATGACTATAGATGCAAATTGGGTCTGTTCTGAAAAAAAGATGGGATATACGGCTTAGGTGACAATTTTTAAGGATAATAGGACATATTATGGCCCTGAAATGTTCCAAAGTATATACCCCATCCTACTTAGGCATTATGGGGACTGTGAACTTCAGCACCTAAAACATCCTCAGATTATCCCCCTACTACAAATCTCATCATATTGCTGCTTTGCTCGAAATCCCTCAATAGTTTCTCACTTCCTGTAGTTAACATGACATAGAAGGCCATCCGTAATCTGCCCTTCTTCCAAATTTTCAGCTACAGTATTATTACTATTACTATTACTATTACAACTTATAGCCTGACATACTACACTAAAGCCATACTGAACAGTCTTTATTTCTAAACCTTTGTTCACTCCTTTACCTTTTAGGTTTTTTTTCACATGTTATTCTATCTTCTTGCAACTATTTTAACTTAATCGTTTTCACTTGGTCAATTCATCCTCCATCAAATCTCACCTTCAAAGTCACTTCTGCCAGAAACTGTCCTTATTCCCACTTGACCTAAATTAGCTGGCTTATTCATGCTCCCTCGACACTGTATATCTCCTCTCATAGTTTGGCACATTTTACAGAGACTGCATATTTAGTTTTTGTCTTTTTCATTATGAAGGAAACTCCCTAAAATCAAAGGCATTTTTCAACATTGTTTCTCTAGTACCGGATTTAAGGAGAAGTCTATTTAAAGATTAAGCACAGTTTTGAGTGAGTTTCTTAATCCTGAGTTCTAGTTTGATTGCACTGTGGTCTGAGAGACAGTTTGTTATAATTTCTGTTCTTTTACATTTGCTGAGGAGAGCTTTACTTCCAACTATGTGGTCAATTTTGGAATAGGTGTGGTGTGGTGCTGAAAAAAATGTATATTCTGTTGATTTGGGGTGGAGAGTTCTGTAGATGTCTATTAGGTCCACTTTGTGCAGAGCTGAGTTCAATTCCTGGATATCCTTGTTAACTTTCTGTCTCATTGATCTGTCTAGTGTTGACAGTGGGGTGTTAAAATCTCCCATTATTATTGTGTGGGAGTTTAAGTCCCTTTGTAGGTCACTCAGGACGTGCCTTATGAATCTGGGTGCTCCTGTGTTGGGTGCATATATATTTAGGATAGTTAGTTCTTCTTGTTGAATTGATCCCTTTACCATTATGTAATGGCCTTCTTTGTCTCTTTTGATCTTTGTTGGTTTAAAGTCTATTTTATCAGAGACCAGGAGTGCAACCCCTGCCTTTTTTTGTTTTCCATTTGCTTGATGGATCTTCCTATTTTGAAAGGATTCCCTATTTAATAAATGGTGCTGGGAAAACTGGCTAGCCATAGGTAGAAAGCTGAAACTGGATCCCTTCCTTACACCTTATACAAAAATTAATTCCAGATGGATTAAAGACTTAAATGTTAGACCTAAAACCATTAAAATCCTACAAGAAAACCTAGGCAATACCATTCAGGACATAGGCGTGGGCAAGGACTTCATGTCTAAAACACCAAAAGCAATGGCAACAAAGGCCAAAATTGACAAATGGGATCTCATTAAACTAAAGAGCTTCTGCATAGCAAAAGAAACTACCATCAGAGTGAACAGGCAACCTACAAAATGGGAGAAAATTTTCACAACCTACTCATCTGACGAAGGGCTAATATCCAGAATCTACAATGAACTCCAACAAATTTACAAGAAAAAAAGAAACAACCCCATCAAAAAGTGGGCAAAGGACATGAACAGACACTTCTCAAAAGAAGACATTTATGCAGCCAAAAAACACATGAAGAAATGCTCATCATCACTGGCCATCAGAGAAATGCAAATCAAAACCACAGTGAGATACCATCTCACACCAGTTAGAATGGCCATCATTAAAAAAGCAGGAAACAACAGGTGCTGGAGAGGATGTGGAGAAATAGGAACACTTTTACACTGTTGGTGGGACTGTAAACTAGTTCAACCATTGTGGAAGTCAGTGTGGCGATTCCTCAGGGATCTAGAACTAGAAATACCATTTGACCCAGCCATCCCATTACTGGGTATATACCCAAAGGACTATAAATCATGCTGCTATAAAGACACATGCACACGTATGTTTCTTGTGGCACTATTCACAATAGCAAAGAGTTGGAACCAACCCAAATGTCCAACAACGATAGACTGGATTAAGAAAATGTGGCACATATACACCATGGAATACTATGCAGCCATAAAAAAGGATGAGTTCATATCCTTTGTAGGGACATGGACGAAACTGGAAAACATCATTCTCAGTAAACTATCGCAAGGACAAAAAACCAAACACCACATGTTCTCACTCATAGGTGGGAATTGAACAATGAGAACACATGGACACAGGAAGGGGAACATCACACTCTGGGGACTGTTGTGGGGTTGGGGGAGGGGGGAGGGACAGCATTAGGAGATGTACCTAATGCTGAATGACGAGTTAATGGGTGCAGGAAATCAACGTGGCACATGGATACATATGTAACAAACCTGCACATTGTGCACATGTACCCTAAAACCTAAAGTATAATTAAAAAAAAAAAAAAAAAAGATTAAGCACACACTTAGTTGAACACTTACTGTGTGTCTGGCACTTCATCTTCTAACTGTCCCTATAAAATACATATTACTAATTCTATTGTACAGATGAGGACATTTGGACAGAGAAATTTAAAAAATTACCGGAGTTTACACAGCTAGTAAGCAGAACAGCCAAAATGCAAATATTCATGTTTTCAAAGGTTTGGAGGCTTCCTGTGTGGAGGATCTAATCCCTTAGTTTGTGTGTGACGGGGATTAATTAGAACTCTAAGTTATAACCACTTCAGTATAAGACATATGTAGAACAAGTTCAATATGAAGTAGAACTTAAAGAAAACAGATTTAAAAAATTATTAGCTTTGTGACGCAGTGAGATCTCCATCATTGGAAGAGTTTAAACTAAGGCTGGTTAGCCTTGTTGTCAGGGATATTTAGAGGACTTTCCCGAATTGGTTAGAAAGATAGTGAGCTGACCAGGTAGGACTCTAAGAGTCCATGAAAATAATTGTGTGACACTTAAAGGGCAATTGAATGGCTGCTCAGCTCAAAGACGAAGCAGTCTTAGAGATGGCCTGCAATTTTAGTACTTATCAAGCAATCTTTAGCTGCTGTAAGTCCTACCCAGTAGGCTGGCATCATAGACCTTCTTTCCACTTACTTTGCCGACATCCAAACTTAATTGGACCCTAAATGTTTTCCCCGTAGAGCTCTTATCTCCCAAACCAACTGCTTAATCTATTTTGGCAGATCAAGGATTCATCATTCTTCAGGGAGCTGTAAAAATGCCTTTAAAAAAAAAGTCAGCCCACTCCAATGAGACAGCCTAGTGACAGGCTTCATGTTCTATTCTGAAAATTTTCTCTTGCATGGTTGTTATATTAAGGTGCAATAATTTCTAAAGTGTCTTAGAGTTTTAATGTCATTTTATGATGTTTGAACACTAAGGCTATATCTATAATTGTCAAGCTAATCCGATCAATAAAGAAATCACTAATGTCTCTTTAAAACTGTGCAAAACAATGTTACAGCAGTTTTTCAAATGAGATTAAATAGGCTGAGTCTTCAGTGATGAGGACAAATGGTAGCATTCCAGAGTCAGAAAAAGACTTCCCTTAAATCTCGCTTCCTGCCCCAGATTCATTTGCTGGGAAGAAATTATCTGCAGGCCAAGTGCTCTATACTCTTCAATGTGCCAGTATTGATTTTACTGGGAATAATTTATTTCTTATCTGATAATATCTCTATTTATACACTTAGTAATTTTGTGAAGTGTGAGAGTTATTTTTGTTATTCTTTGTCATGACTTTTGATTCCTATGCTTCTCTCTAAGTACTTATATCAGTAGGGAGATTATCACTCAGAGTTGAGTAGATTTCTCTTCCGAAAAGAAACCACAAAACGTGAAAAAATATATGGGTAGAAAGAAATGAGAATTTGACATGAAGCAAACTAATGTAAGGGACTTTTTGAAACAGATTATATATTGTACACATTTTTAAAAGCACTTGACTTATATAAGTACTTCGTAACATGAGTATATGCATAGTATGGATAAAAATATAAGTTGCCTCTAAAACGCTATTACATATGTAATAGAAATGGTATGTATTAGAAATAGTACGTATTAGAAAATGATGATATAATCTAGATTAGATGGTTCTACTTAATCCTAGGTTGGATCATACTCTAGTTATGGTTTGCTAATACTCTGGAGATAATTGTTGAAAGAACAAATGAGTGTTCTATGTGGTGAGCATCAATCTCTTTATTTTAATCAGCTTTACACATTTTGAATAAAGGCCGTCATGCTTATGCATTATGTATATATGTATTCCATGAAACAAAACATAGGCAACATTTGTAAAATGTAGTGTTCACATACAGTTTCCAAATTAATACATTTGTTCTTGCTATTAGCATTGCTTATTAGACATTTAAAAAATTGTTGAAAAAGGAAAAATATGAAGAAAATGTATAAAAGTTGAACCTTAAGCATGTTCTTACCAGCATTATGGTTTTGACAGAACAGGAGAAATAATTATTTTGGAATCAGAGGGTTTAATTTTTCTCAGGATCTCCTCTCTATCTCACCCCCAAAATTATATTATTTGAATGCCAGGAGAGACATTCATATGTTCATTTTTGCTTGGTCTCCCAGAAGCTGACATCCACTAAATAATCACTCTGTTGGAGAACAACAGACTTGGTATTTAGGGAAGGGTCATAGAATCAGATTAAAATGACACTAAATGGAAAATATGATTATCAGAAAGATGAGTGTTGAAAATTCCAAACAGGACAAACCATTTTAAAATCTAGAAACCACTGAAAAGTAATAATAAAACAATAACTAGGATTTATAGAATTCCATATCCCATATCTACTTCTTCCTTATCAATGTTATAGACTGTCTTTTCTGGACTATTATCCAAGCCAAAGTAATACACATGAGCACTGGAAAAAATTCCCTTATTGCAGAGTCATTTTTAAGCAATAGTAAGTTCATCTGTCTGAACAGGCAGCCAATATCAGGAACTCTTTAGGCTCCCAACTTAAGTGAGCCTTTATTATATAATCTATTTCTGCATAAAGAAAATGGAAGATATTCTTATAAAATTTAAGGAAAATATCTTTCCTAATAAATATGAAAAAGATGAACCAAGCTCTTTTGTACATTTAATTTTGGAATTTATTATAATTAATACTTATTGTAAATATCTCCAAGTCTTAAAATAGTTCAGTATTGAAGTCTTTTCACATAGGTATTCTTTGATCATTATGCACTTCATGTTTTCATCTGTTGTAAACTTTTATGTTGTCCTCAAAAGAGGAAAGTCACAGAATTTAAGAGAGAAATATTTATCTAATTATGAGAACAGTCTCTAAAAGTAGGAATGCATGCTCCCAATATTATTTATTACTTTTGTGCATTTGCTGGGCTCAATATGGATGTAAAGGATTATAAGAGCAGTGCCAGCCTTCTTATCGGAACTTCTGGGTAAAACTGTTAGTTTTATTTTATAACCTACAAAATGAATGTGCATGATTCTTAAATAAACAAGGTGATCATAATTATCGAAGCTATGACTCTAGATGTCTACATCCTTATTGTGATGTATTTTTACTTAGTCCCTGTATTTGCTATAAATTGTTTATGCTTGTGTATGTACACATATATGAATAGCAAATATGTTATATATATATATATATATATAAAACATATAAGAAAAATAGAAGAATGAAAGGGTGTATTAGTCCATTCTCGCGCTGCTACTAAAGACATACCAAAGAGGGTAATTTATAAAAGAAAGAGGCTTAACTGACTCACAGTTGAGCATAGCTGGGGAGGCCTCAGGAAACTTGCAATCATCACAGAAGGGGAAGCAAACACATCCTTCTTCACATGGTGGCAGGAAGAAGAAGTGCCAAGCAAAAGTGGGGAAAGCCCCTTATAAAACCACCAGACCTTGTGAGAATTAAATCGCTATCACCAGCAGCATGGCAGTAACCACCCCCATGATTGAATTACCTCCCACAGGGCCCCTCCCATGACACATGGGGTTTACAGGAACTACAATTCAAGATGAGATTTGGGTGGGGACACACCCAAACCATATCAAAGCGAGATAGGGCAGGAGCAAACAAGAGCTCACATACTTAATAGGGATCTACTTTTTATGGATTGATTATCTGAGATGTTAAAGTGCTTGAAAACATTACGTGCTGTCTTTGGTAAGGCGGTCATTAACTCAGATGTTGTTGACCCTCGCTAGACTCGTGGATTAGATTAAATATGCCTGATTTGCATAAGGTTTATGCAGGTGCCTTGGGTCACTCTCTACCTGTGACCTTATCAGGTACTAGGACTGTTGTGTCTACACTAATTGCCACCTCCCTTCCTATGGTTTAATGTATGTATTATTTTTTTAGAGATGGGGTCTCACTATGTTGTCCAGGCTGGTCTCAAAATCCTGGCCTCAAGAGATCTTCCTTCCTAGGCTTCCCAAACTGCCGAGTTTACAGGTGTGAGGCACCATGCCCAGCCCCTATGGTTATAACATGTAAACTGCAGCTCTATTTTATTATTTTATGGAACATAACTTCTAGGAGCTTCATTTCCTCCCAGTTTGGTAAAAAACAGCATGGGTTTGAGGAATAAAATGTTGCAAGAAAGGAGACCTGTGGTTTTTCCAGTCGTCAGTGGAAGAATTCCTGTGGGATCAGTTTTTCCCTTCATTGTCAGAGACCCATGACACCAGGAGAGAATTGAGAAGCCTCCATTCCACTTTCCAGCACTTTTAAAAGATCTCTAGATGTGAGAGTTTTTCCAGATATTACTGCCGAGGGCCACACTGAACATAGTTGGCTGCTCTGAAGAGCCAAAAACACAAGACTCTAGGGAATAACAGTGCATCTGATTCGCCATCCACAAGGAGCTTTAAAGGCAGATGAAGGTGGGGTGGGTGAAATGAATAAAAACACTGTTATTTTGGAAAGCAACTTGGAAGATGCTTCGGGGGAGTGAAGATGGATTTCATATAAATATATGCAAAAATCCCTATACAAGTCATGAATCTCCTACCCAGGGTATTCATAAAACAATAAAACAGAAACAAATGAAAACATTCACTGCTTCATATGTTGCTTGCCTGACCTAACTATTCATAGTGCTTGAAGATTGGGCCAGGTGCAGTGGCTCACACCTGTAATCCCAGCACCTTGGGAAGCCGAGGCGAGAGAGGACTGCTTGAATCTGGGAGTTCAAGACCACCTTGGGCAACACAGTGAGACTCTGTCTACACACAAAAAAGTTTTTAATGATAGTGCTTGAAGATCTACTGATGCAGAGTTATGCCCTGGATTTTGAAAGACAAACAAAAGGCAGGGGTCATGTATAAATAGCAGCTGTTTGCGTTCCTACCTGTTTTGTAGAACTGTGATTAGTAAGCTGTAATTCAATGAGACTGGATGATAGATTTGTCTTCTAATGAATAGGAAGACACTTCTAAGGTAGAATTGCTAGGAGTAGTTGCTGAAGTTGTGTGAGCAGAAGAACGAGCTGTCAAAGTCAAATGTGTCTTCCCGAAGTTGCACATTTGAGTGAATGGTGATTGCACGTAAGAGAGATAGTGATGTACTGACTTCAAAAGTATAGCAACGCAAAGAAATGACCAATGTTTGAGCCAATGGATATGCTATCCTGATCTGATCTGTTCACTATACATTCTACATATTGAAACATCCTTATCCACATCATAAATATTACAATTATTATACATCAATTTAAAAAACAAAATTAAATAATATATAGCAAGAGCTTCAAGCCTCCTTGAAGCTAGTCGAATTTTATCTAGCTCTTCTGTCACAAAAGTTAGGCAGAGTTGAGTCACTTTATTACCTAATAACAAGCAACTTTCCAAAATATTCAGGAGCAATATCTCAGTATTTCCATTCCAGGGACTAGAAATCATTCCTCCTTACTAATTACCTTTCACCCTATGGTGAATGACCTTTCATCTTATGGCCAGTTAGATATAAACTGCCAACCTGTCTCCCTGCTTACCACCTGAGCAGTCATTGTTTCTTTTTACTATGCACAAGATCTATGTAGCAAAAGAATACCATTAATTAAAAATAAACCAAAACTACCACCACTACCAAGACCCTACCATCTATTGAGTTAGCCAAGAAATTCCACCAGAGTCTTTGTGGCCATGCTTTAATAACGTGTAACTAACAACACTAAAATATGTTAGGCTTAACCTATAATTATGTCACAATAGATTCAGCTTTGACATCTTGTTTAATGGTTGCTCAAAATTGTCCAAACATGCCTTAAGAAGATTAATTCTGGCATCTTGCCCAAAGCCTGCCATGTTGACCTCCAGTTTATATTTATTTGGTTTAGTCTGAGTTTGCCATTGTATTGTATTCAATTTTGTGAACCTCCACAAATCATTTGTGGAAAAGAGAAAGTGTACAAATAAATCAAAATAAATTAGCCCTCAGTTTTGCCTAAAGACCAAACCCAGAGCTAGAAACACAGTATACATATGTATATATACTGTAAAAAGTGAAATATATATCTTCACTATATATATATAACATTACACAAATTTTTTTCATTTTCATTTCTTTTTGTTTCACAATTGAGTCCTTATGGAAAAACTTTATGCTCAAACAACAATCATCTGTGAAAATATACAAAGTCACTAGCTCTATATGGAAATTTTGATATCAGAAAGCCTCCTCACCTATTACTTTAGGTGATTTTATTTCAACATTGGCATTATTCTGAAGACTAGACTGTCTAAACTCACAAAGTGAATGTGAAAGATATTTCCAGTCAAGATTGGCTGACACGATTCATTTTACAATCTGTCAACTTGACTCATTAGTTCATAAAGGATACCACTTAGTAGTATCACACTGGTCTTTAAGGGGAAAAATGGATACTACTGAAGGAAAATTGTATTGTTATATAAGACAATCATCAAGTTGCTTTGCAATATCAGTATAATTAAATATTGTTAATGGGATAAAGGTTGTTTGAAATGAATATAAAACATGCCTGGAAATTGCCTAATGGAAACATTGGTTATATGCTATTACATAGAAACATTTGGAAAACATTATATAAACATACACAAACACACAGAGGAGTATAACACTAGCCAGTTTATTCAGCATACATTTCTGAAGTTACCTAATTTTCAATAAGAAGACTTAAAAAACAAAATATTTCAGGCTAATTTCTTAAGAAAATATTTATTTTTAGTGGTTTCTTCTAAAATACTCAAGTGATCGTCCATTAACTCAGTTCATTCAACAATTATACTCCTGTGGAAGTTATATAAAATAAAATGCCAGCCATTTTCATAATGAATCTGTGTTTATCTAAGTAAGTTTAAGAAATCTGTATTTAAAAAATCACCTTATTTAAGCATCTTGGTTTTAAATGAAGATAAAGAGATTATCAATAATACTACCTCACTAGCTTCTTTAAGGAAATTAGTCAAAATCTACCCATATTTCTTGCTACCACCTACCTTTGTTGGCTAAACATAGGAGCCAGGACTCCTGTGTTACATAATTTCAAGAGGCATCATTTACACCGCAGTCTAAGTCAATGGCACTCCTGGAGGTTTTGCAGTTCACAACCTGCACAACCAAACTTGGCAGTTCTGGAAAGAATCACTGCTGCAGAATGAGATCTCAGGACTTTTCCTAAACATGCTTATTCAAATGTCCATGAGGACTAAAAGATGAAAACTTATATTTTTTATTATAACAAAACTAAAAAATATAAAACCGGTTGTATAGTTTTTGTCAATTGTATCTTAGGAGTCTGCTAAAACCAAGAAAATAATTATCATGGGTTCTTGGGGTCTGGGGAGCAGAAAATAGATAGGGCAGTAAGGTTTTGTCTAATTGACTAAGTGTCTTCCTCTCAGGGGAGGTGAAATCAATAGAAATATTAAAAACATACCATCTTTACAATGGTCTAGCATAGAGTCCTTTGATAATACTGCCTGAGGCCACACTGGAGCTGTACAGTAAAAAAAAAGCAGTGATTCTGCTCTGGTAGTTGTCAGAGTATGTGGTTCTCAAACTCTGCACATTTCAACTAAACTTCCAGGTCATACTGATGCCGTTCATCAGGAGGCCACAGTTTGAGAATTATAGCACTAGTGGAGATTCTATAACCAATGAGAGTTCACATAGACTAAAATTTCCAGAACAACACTCATGTTAATGTGTGTTAAGATGAAAAGACAGGATACAAGTCTTATGCATGATATGTTCCCAAACTTGTAATACATCAAATATTGTTGATGGACTAAAGACTATTTGAAATGCATAAAGTTGTCAACTGTGGTTATTTTTTGATATTAAGATGAGACAAGTCCTAGAGTGATGCTTGTGTCTGTTATCTCAGCACTTTGGGAAGCCATGGCAGGAGGATAACTTGAGATCAGAAGTTTGAGACCAGCCTGGGCAACATAGCAAGACTCCATCTACACGCGCGCACACACACACACACACACACACAGATTAGCTGGGCATGGTGTCACATACCTATAGTCCCAGCTGCTCAGGAGGCTGAAGCTGAAGCAGGAGGATGGCTTGAGCCCAGGAGTTCTAGGCTGCAGTGAGCCATGATCATGCCACTGCACCCCAGCATAGGTAACAGAGTGAGATGCCACCTCTTAAAAAAATTGATCATGGAAAACTATTTTATGTTTTCCACTCCATCTTCCAAAGTTTAATGTATTTTAATCAAGCAGTAAAACAACAATGCAGCTTTGCTTTAAAAGGTGAGGAAATCAAATGAGTAATTTTGTATTCTGGGGAACATCAGAAGAAAGGAGAGGAAGAGAGACATTAGGTATGAGAGAAGGTTAGGAGAACCCTGGAACTAGTGACAATTTGTACAGTAAAGAGAGGAAGCAGCCAGACATCCCTAAAGCAAATAGCAAGCCACAAACAGAAACATTAATATGCATGTATATTAGTTAAAAGCGAAGGCACTAGGCTGCTGCAACTCAGTAACATGTTTGCCCTTTACATTCCTTTGAGTTTTAAACCACAAGGGTTTTAGTGGGTGATATTGTTCAGGTCTGTGTCCCTGCCCGAATCTCATGTGGAAATGTAATCCCCAAGGCTGGAGGTGGGGCTCAGTGAGAGGTTATTTGATCCCAGGGGCAGTTTCTCATGAATGGTTTAGCACCATCCCCCTTGGCACTGTCCTCGAGATGCTGAGTGAGTTCTCAGGAGATCTGGGTGCTTGAAAGGGTGTAGCATCCGCCACCCTCTGTTCTCCTGCTCCCACCATGTAAGACGCCTCACACTCCCTTTGCCTTCCACCATGATTAGAAGCTCCCTGAGGCCTCCCCAGAAGCAGATGCTGCCATGCTTCCTGTACAGCCTATAGAACTGTGAGCCAATTAAACCTCATTTCTTATAAATTACCCAGTCTCAGGTATTTCTGTATAGCAATGTGAGAACACACTAATACAGTGAGATTATGACAGAATGATTAAAAGTCATTGTGTACTTTCTGTTAGCATAAACACTTCCCATTGCCAGAAAATCTTCCAAAATCGTAGATCTAGCCATGCTATATTCCTACTAAAAGGCCTCCAGTGATTTCTATTCTTCACCAAACAATTCCCAACTTTTTAGCCAACTGCAAGTGGATTCTGTCCTGTTACTTTTTTTTCCCATTCATGAGGTAATTTGGTTCATCAGGTGTTTGCCTAGGCGTGTGGCCTTTGTAACTTCACTTCAGTCTCCGATTGGTTGTTTTTCCAGTCATTTGCTCCTTTGAGAAATCTTGAGATTTCTTATTTTTTATAAAACGGATTTAGCACCAATCAGAATTCCTTGATACTTACACTTACTTTGATTACAAGGTAATTACTATGCATTGGAATGTTCTTTAATTCATCCCCACCGAGATGTCAAAGCAAGAGGAACTCGTATTTCCCTTTTTACGCTGAGAGACCCTGGGAAAAATGGTTTGAGGTGGGAGACTCCTTTAACAATTCCACAATTTTCTAAAACAATTCCTATGTACATATGTTTACAAAGTTAGAAATATTATATATTTATTATAATACATGTTTAGGCTGGGCACAGTGGCTCACGCCTGTAATCCCAGCACTTTGGGAGGCCAAGGTAGGTGGATCACCTGAAGTCGGGAGTTCAAGACCAGCCTGACCAACATGGAGAAACCCCGACTCTACTAAAAATACAAACAAAAATTAGCTGGGCGTGGTGGCGCATGCCTGTAATCCCAGCTACTTGGGAGGCTGAGGCAGGAGAATCACTTGAACCCGGGAGGTGGAGGTTGCAGTGAGCCAAGATCATGCCATTGCACTCCAGCCTGGGCAACAAGAGTAAAACTCCGTCTCAAAAAACAACAGCAATAAAAAAATTATAAAACTAAACTATGAGTTCTGGAGATCTGGGGACAGGAGCACAGGAGGAACAGTAAGAAGTTGTCCAGTGGACCACATTCCTTTCAAAGAAATTGAAATCAGCAAATCTATGAGAAGCACCTTCTTTGCAGCTCCCTGGGGCCATCAACTGGACTCTTGATGGTTCTTCCACTCAGTGTATCATCAATCCCCTGGAAATCTAACTCAGGTCAGGGTCTTTAGAAAATTGTAAGTAGCACCCCTTGCTCAAAAACCCCAAGCTGAGAAATGCTGAAACTCAAAATACTGAAGCAGCCTTCTTCATGGATGGACTGGGGCACTCTAAAAGGAAAATTCTCAGTACTCTGCTAGGATGTCCTTCTGCTAGTGATTGAGTCCATTCAGTGCCCCTTAAATTAGGAAAGATTTTTCACTACTTTGCAGGGCCTTCACATCATGTTAAGGTGAAGAAAACCTATCACTCTTTGTTCCTATATGTCAACTAGCATTTATCATGAGTGATAGCAACAAGATCCTGTGCTCACATTTCTTCTTATAATTGTGTGTCTGTGTGTGTGTGTGTGGTGTTGTGGAGGTAACAAAAACCAAAAAAGCCCACTTTCTCACCGTGTCCTCACTCTGCCAGTCCCTAGTTGTATGACTTCACTCTCTGGCCTGTATTTCTAAAATTAATGAGTTACCATGAGCAGTTGTTCTCAAATCTAGCTGATGACTACAGATATTTAAGAATTGAGAGAATCACTGCTCCCTATTAAAATCTAAAAATTTACTTTATTTTGTTTCTATGATTTCCTTCTCTTACCACGAATGAAAAATACATTATATAAGACAATAGTTATGGATAAGTAGCCATTGACCTTTCACAGTATTTTTTAGGAAAATATAAAATTGATGCTGTAAGAAAAAAATCTTCATTTTGATTTTTTCCATCATCAATGCCAGTTATGTCACTTCCTTAAGTTAGAGAAAACAAGAAGTGAGTTAAGGCAGTTAATCACGTATCCTCTTTAAGGTAATGAAATCACCCTTACTATTTAAAAATAATCAGTGCATGCTTTAGAGTAAGCTTTCCATAGTTTAGGCAGTAAGAGAGCGAGAGAGGAAGAATCGAGCCTACTTTTCTTGACTCAGTTGGTTTGTCACTGTAAAACTTAGCTGACGAATGTTCACCAAGTACTCCTACACGCTCAATAGCACACATATTATTCTTACTCAATATGTGGAGAGAAAACATACCCTTCCAACTATGATTTTTAAATTGTTGTTTTCTTAAAATAATGCTTTTTCAGTCACCTTGGAAATATATGCAAATGCAAATCTAAATCCCATATGCAGTAATGATTTGGTTGAAACAAATACTATTCCCTCGAGCTATGTTGGTTTGAGGGGGAAAAAATGACTCTTGTAGTGGGAAGATTGCAATGGCTCTGCTCCTAAGGGGGAAAAAAGCCATACAGATAAGATGTTCTTATTTATAACATGTAACAAGATATGTTGCTAGACACAAGCATCTTTCTGATGACTTATCCTGCTGATCAGAGTACCAATGAGTTTATTTTCATAATTACAACAGATGGAAAACAATAAAATTATACTTTAGGCTAATGTACTCTCACCCTTATTATCCTTTTTTTTTTTTTTTTTTGGTATGTGTGTCTCCCCTGAAGCTATTTTATAACAATATAAAACTTGCAGAAATATGGCACCGCAAAAGCCTGACCAGATTTCCTAATTATCTGTCATGACTCAAGAGTGCAGTAAGAAATTAGCTCTCCGGGGAGAGAAAAACCTTGATGGAACTCAAAATAATAGAAAGAATCCTATGATGTCTCTCCTCAACAAGTTGAGAAAGAAATCTGTCCATTTTTGGTGGGTTTACTAACTTGCTTTCCTTTTTAAAAAAAAAAAAATGTAGTTTTATGTCAGCTACAAAGAGTTGTGTTAATCAGATCCCTTAACACATGACATGCTGTCACACAAAGATTTACTCTTGTTTAATTAATTAAATTTTATTTATTTCATCCTCAATTCTATTCCATTCCTGTCTTCTCATCACAAGCTATTAATTCTGGAATAGAATGAATGAGATGTATGTATTTGGAATACATAGGTATAATGTATATATCATATATATTTAACACATCTACTTCCTTAATCTCCATATTTCCCACCCTCCTATGTACTTTTGTGTGTTCATGTGAACAAATAATTCTGGCCAATGGGGTATAGACAGAAGTGATATACACCTGGAACAAGAAACTTTCCATGGGCTTTTTTTTTTTTTTCTCTCTCTCTCTCTTTCATCATCCTTTGGATGGATAACAACACATAGTGTCGCTATAGAAACCACCCATTGAAAATGTCAAAACCTTCATCAGCCTGGGTCCTGGAATGACTGTGTAGATCCATTCTCTCAACACATACCAATGACTATACTCTCACATGAATAAAGGACTTTTCGTTTATTAACTCA
This sequence comes from Nomascus leucogenys, assembly GCF_006542625.1. NCBI lineage: Eukaryota > Metazoa > Chordata > Mammalia > Primates > Hylobatidae > Nomascus > Nomascus leucogenys. The sequence goes on from NC_044389.1 coordinate 105,229,970, forward strand.
CTGAAATGTTAAAGTTTATCTGTACTTACCTCACTGTTTATTTCACTATAGGGAATCATGAGGTTTACATGGTCTACATTGCTGACTTTGTCAACTAATTTTTGTCTATTGTAATTCAGTTAGAATGCCTGGAAAGCCAGTCTGTAAGAGAGACAACAGAAAGCCAACTGAAGTTTTCTCTTAACCTGGGTCATTGTCACAGTGTTGGAAGCTGGATTTTATGAGAATCTCAGGTGTTCTATTGATCACTCAACCATCAATTGCACAGAGCACTGAGTCTGCGTTAGTAGCTTAAGGCAAACTGCTTTAACCAAAATAAATTGTATTAATATGGCAACATCATTTGCCTGAATACTTTGTCAGTAGGTAAGAACATTTGAAAAGAACCCATTCAAAAGATCAAGTGACACCTTATTTCTTGAAAAAAAAAAAAACAAAGACAAGCTCTTCACCAAACTAAATTACAGAAATGTATGTTAGGGAACATGTCACTACCCTACATCTACTTATTGTGCAGGAGGACCCCAGATATTTAGATGGCTTTGGAATTCTCAGAAATATTGGACATGGTAATACTAGAGTTTTCCATGTGTTGGAGCTGATAGTGTGTTTTCTATTTGTTTTTAATGGATTTTAATTTTTAGGACAGTTTAAGGCTTACAGAAATATTGAGGGTAAAGTACAAAGAATTTCCGTAGACCCCATCTCCCCCATACCCTCACTTTTCCCTATTATTCCCATCTTGCATTAGTGTGGTATATTTGTTACAACTGAGGAAATTATATCGACATATTATTATTAACTAAAGTCCATGCTGGCATTGGGGTTTATTCTTTGTGTAGTGGTACAATTCCGTGGGTTTTGCCAAACGCAAAATATCCTGTATCCACCATTATAGCATCATACAGAACAGTTTCATTGCCCTAAAAACAGCCTGTGCCCCAAGTATTTCCCTCTTCTCCCCCATAACCCTGGCAAACACCGATCTTTTTACTATCTGTACAGCTTTGTCTTTTCTGGAATGTTATATGCCTGGAATCATACAGCATTTAGCCTTTCCGCATTGGCTTCTTAAACTTAGTAACATGCAATTAAGGTTCCTCTGTATCTTTTTGTGGTTTGATAGCTCATTTCTTCTTATCTCTGAATGATATTCCATTGTATGGATGTACCAGAGTTTGTTTATCCATTCACCTATTCACCTGTTGAAGGATATCTTGATTGCTTTCAAATTTTGGCAATTATAAATAAAGCTGCTATAAACATTTATGTGTAGGCATTTCTATGGACATAACATTTTCAATTCATTTAGGTAAATACCTATGAGCACAATTGCTGGGTTGTATAGTAAAACTATGTTTAGCTTTGTAAGCAGCTGTCAGATTGTTTTTGATAGTGGCTTCACTATTTGGCTTTCCCACTAGCTGCGAATGACAGTTCCTGTGGCTCCACATCCTCACCCACATTTGATGTTGTCAGTGTTTTGATTTTTTTGCCATTCTAATAAGTGTAGTGGTATCTCATTGTGGTTTTAATTTGCAATCTCTAACGAATGTAGTGTTGAGCACCTTTTCATGTATGTATTTAACATTTGTCTATCTTCTTTGGTGAGTTGTCTGTTTAGATTTTTTGCCCATGTCTAATTGGGTTGTTTTCCTATTGCTCAGTTATAAGAGCTGGTTGTATATTTTGGAAACAAGTCCTTTATCAGATACATGTTATTCAAGTATTGTCTTTCTCTCCCAGCCTGTGGCTTTTCTTTTCTTTCTCTTAACAATGTCTTTCAGAAACAGATGTTTTTAATTTCAATAAAGTCCAACTTCATTTTCTCTTTCATGAAGCATGCTTTTGCTATTGCATCTAAAAAGTCATTTGCAAATCTGAGGTCCCCTAGATATTCTCCTACGTTATCTTTTGGTACTTATTTTTAATCTAAAAATATTTTATAATCATTATACCATTGGGGAAAGCAGAGTCATGAGTTTATGATTTACATCACTGATTTTATGTAATTTTGATTGGTGCACCACATTTCTGATATGTACAGTATTTCCCTGCTCTGAGAAGTCGTGATGTATTTGTTGGAACTGGGTGCATACTTTTTTATACAGATTAAATCTGTCCATTTTTTCTGAGTCCTTCAGGGAATCTCCTGAGAGTAGGCAGCACACTTTTATTCTTGGGAAGAGAGGAAAGCGTACCTGCTATGGAGCCATGACATTGGTCACTTTATACCTCCAAAGTCATGCCCATCATCATATCTGATTTACTGAAAGCTTCCCGTTATAAGAGGGGAACATACTCTACCTGATTCAGTGATTGGCAACTGCAGTGAATGAACTGCTGACGTCTTCCCCAAAGAAGAGCTCAAACATCATCGATTAGCAGAGATGGCGGAAAGAAGGTCCACCTTCTCTACGATACATCTGAGAGAGGACGGAGCCCAAGCTACACAGGTGCTCACCCTTGCTAGTTGTAATGCGCATCTTTGAAGAGAAGGAGGCAGGTACTAGCAATGGAAAAACTATCCCTGGGAAGTCTATGTTTATCTTTGAAAATGTGGCTGTATAATAAAGCACAGTAAGCTTAGTTTTTTCAATGTAACACTCTAAAAAGCTACTCATTCATTTTGAAGTTGCTGTCATTACTCAAGATATTTTTAGAACTATTGTTTGGAATTAGACTTTTTAAGGTGTTTACAAGAGGTACAAGAAAAATAATTCAACTTGCTTTTAAATCATGCCTCCAAATAACAACTATTGAAAGAATAAATTAATAAACTTAATTTTAAAAACTAAATCAATAAGCTATTGACTTTTTCAGCAGTAAAATAAAATAAAAAATCCAGGTATAATTATATGATAGAATTAATGTTTAGAAAATTAAGGTACTGCAAAGATCTACAAGAAACTACATGTTTTTTGAACACTTATTTTCCATTAAATGGAGTAATAATGCAGTTTTCTTCCTTGTTTACCATATCTCATACTGTATTCACTTATTTTTGTTTCCTTTTCCACCCATACTGACACTTTTTCACCTCACCAGTAACTACAGTATTGGCTAAACTTCCAGGACCTTATTCCTCCCTTAAATAATTACAAAGAATCTAACATTCTGTGAGGTTACTTACTCCCATTACAACACTAAACTACTCTCCCAATGGAGTCAGTGCTATTAGAACTCATTTCCTTGAAGTCTATTTCGCTTTTACTTTTTCAGCCAACTCACTCTCCCTCCCTAATTTGGATTATAAACTCAGGGGAAGGGACTGTGTCTTACCCTATATCAACTAGGTGTTCAATGAATATTATTAATTATTATTAAAATTCATAATGATGCCAGGCTTGGCCTAATCAATTTTAATTCAGCTTAATCTCTTTCAATTAAGTTTAATTTAGGAGGTGCTGCCCTGATATTTTTCTTTTACCTAGATTTCTAATTTACTTCTGCAATAGGCTCCTCCTTTCATCTTTTTTTTCTTGCCTCATAAATTTCTTCTACAGGAAAGATGTTTTCTTTATGCCATTGCTAAGGTGCATTTTATCTGACAGATGCTTTTAAAAGAGACTGCTTTCCTTGCTTATTCTAAAGCGTTATGCACAGCTTTTTGTATTAAACCTAATTTTTCTCCCACTGAATTGAAAAAAGCTGACTGAAACAAACTCACCTCTAGGCAGTTACGGTTCATATTAGCAAGTGGGAAGGGTACCTGATGAGCAGTTTCTGTGCTTTGGAGAAAGTGCTCCTGTAGCCGTGTGGAAGACGGATTAAGCTGAGTAAGAGTAGAGACAAGATCTATTTGGAGGCTACTGAAATTATCCAAAGCTCTGACAGTAATGATAGAGAGCTTTCAGTATATACTTTGAGAAAGGTGACCAAAGAGAACTTGCTGATGACAGGGAGTTGTGAGAAGCGGATCTGAGCAGCGGGTGATACAGGAGGAGAAGCAGGGACAATGGCATGTGTTCTGGGTACTGCTAGTTTAATAAATAAAGACTTGGAAGTGTCTGGGCCTGGTGGCTCATGCCTGTAATCCCAGCACTTTGGGAGGCCAAGGTGAGAGGATCACTTGAGGCTAGGAGTTCGAGACCAGCCTGGCCAACATGGCAAAACCTCGTCTCTACTAAAAATACAAAAATTAGCAGGGTGTGGTGGCCCATGCCTGTAATCCCAGCTACTGGGGAGGCTGAGGCAGAGGAGTCGCTTGAAGCCAGAAGGCGGAGGTGGCAGTGAGCTGAGATCGCGTCTCTGCACTCTAGCCTGGGCAGCAGAGTGAGGCCCTATTTCAAAGACTTGGAAGAGGTGAGGATCACCTTTCCTTAGGAAAGAATAGTACCCTCTAAAGGGAATGGCTGGGTAAAATACTGAAGATGGCTGAGGCTGGAAGTATAGAAAATGCCAATATTTATGGAGATAAAGAAATACAAATTCAAGAAGTATACCGAGTAGCAGTGAACAGAAAAATAAGACAATGAGGAAAACATCTGCTTATGTAAGCCATCTGGTATTTATCATCAGGGGCTCTGGAAAGGGAGAATTGCACATGATTCTGAGCCTCTAGGGTGTGCTCTCTGTCAAGAGAGGGAATTCACTTAAAAGGCACTATTAACAGGGCTGATGTGTGGCTAGGGGGCTGCAGCTAGCGGGTAGGCTCTGGTACCTCTCTACAGTAGTTTGAGGTTAGCATCCGTTCTGATATGTCAGCCTGTGCAGTGTTACATATTTATAATATCACTGGACTGTAACAGTAGCTATCTCTTTTTCCTTGCAACTGTACTTCCCATCTAACTTGTTGCTCTAAGAAGATAGTTCCCTGCCTCTCATTCTTATATAAGACCATCTCTAAAATGTTTTTGATGGTGGCATGATGCAGCTGAATGAGGAATCATGCACACACTTGGAGCTCAGTCCTAAGTATGACACTCATTAGCTTTCTGAACTTGGGTAAGTTATTAAAACTTTCTGAATTTCAATTATTTGCATAAAAATGGAGAAAAAAACAAGAAAAATCCAATGAGATGCCACATATGACACTACATATCATATAACCAATAAGATAGAGGCGCTGAGTAAATGTTGATTTTTCTTTTGCTCTGGCAAGTCAGTTCCATCTCTCCTTTCCAGGAAGTTTTTGTACCCTGGTATTCCTGAAATCCTAAAATTAGGTCCTCTTTACTGCTAGTCCCTCTTAGGATGATGATCAATGCCACCTTTTCAGAGAAGTCTTTGAAAGAATCAACTCTTCAAAGAGGAACACAGAGTTAACACCTATATGAAAAGATGGCAATATTCATCATTCTTTTACCCATTCTTATAAAGTTTTTTGCCTATATTTTCTTAAGCAATCTGAGTAACACTGTGTCTTTCATTGTTCACTCTTTCATCCATTTCAGCTGTTATCTTTTTACTCTTTAGCCAAATATACAGTGATGGCTCAACTGATGAAGTGGTGAAATAAACATCTGCTCACACACATCCTGTTGAAATGCAGACTAGAGCCTTAAGCATTTTTAGCTGACAAGTTATCTGTACATATGCAGCATTTTACACTTACCAAGAAGAATTCTATGTGCTAAACACATGCAAAAACGTAATTGCCAGCCCCATAAAAGTAAAAGATTTCCCTTTACCTTCTGTAATTTCCATGATGGTTATAAAGGTTTTCAGTCTTCATGTGAGTGGTCAAAATTAAGTCACTTTGATTTATTTTGAATCAAACAAACAACAAAAGTTCGTGATTTCCAGAGCGAGGCATTTTCAATTAGAGATGAAGTGGATGAGAGATTTCACAAGGAAAAGTTTTGAAATATGAAACCCAACTAGGCTTTTCTTCAAAAGAGATAACATGAAGCAGAATACAGTAGTGAACCGGGCGCTTAGGCTTGCATCTGGAGTCCTGGAGTTTCACGCCTGACTCATGAGTAAAAAGCATGAATTAATGCAATTTATTCCACTATCAGTGTCTCTAAAATGAGAATATTGGACAGAAGAGCTCAGAAAAGAGGCAACCTACAAACACATGGAATATAAAAGGTCATCAACAAATGCTAGCTGCCTTCCCCTAATTCTAATCATAACATGCCATGATTGTAGTGCTGTTATTCACATACGGACATTCTGTTTTGCTTGACTCTACCACAATGTGTTTGAAGTAACAACTCCATAGTAAATATAACAATTAACTCAATCACTCTCCTTCCTTACCTAAAGTCTTTCATAGTAAATGTGAAAGCCATGTTTTGGCAGTAAGAAAATAAATTATATGAAGCCAGGCCGTAGTATGAGAAAGCTTTATATATATTGCATGGTCAGAATTAACACTGTAGATAGTCTAGTCAATAGTTTCCATAATAGTGCAACCATTAAACACTTCAGCTCAACTAATTATGTTAAACTAGAAAGCAAATGTGTGCAAAAACAGGCTTATACATTCATTTACATTTACATTATGAGGACATATAATATACGGGCTTTTGACCAAGAAATACTCTGAACATGGCTGGCATGGGGCTTTGTGTATCACATAAACATCTATTGCATTAAAATGATTGATGTGAGTTGAAATCACAGAACCAGGTCCTAGCCCAACAGGCAATAGAAGGCTTGGGTTGATTAGCCTATTTCACATTTAAAGTTCAAAGAGAGATCGTGGGTGACCCAATCAAGGTTGATTGGTGGAGAAACCTGCAAGGCAGTCAACACAGAAAAAAAAAGAGAGAAAATTTAATAACAACTGAAAAGTAAAATCAAAGATAATGACTTGACCTGAGCTTACAGAGGCTGGGAGACTCAGAAATGATGTTTTTCACTTCATCCATAACACACACTGCTCTTCTCTGGTCCTGAAAATAGCATGTAACCTATGAAGCATCCTATTAGCTGTTTCAGAAAAGCACATTTTCTTCTGAAAAGAAATCGGTTTAAGAATCAAGGAAGCAAGTACACACACAAAGCCAAACACACTGGGTTCAGCACTCATTCAAAATGTCATGTCATTCGAATACGTCTCTGGTTTTTAATGGTGCTTCACTTGGGTCTAATCACATTCAAACCCTGCTGGGTTGCATGCTATTATATGCTCTAAAAATGTATAGGCGAGACATAACAAAAATAAAAAGCTCATATAAGCCAGTAGCTGAAGCACAGGAAGAAGACGCCTTTGGGATTCCATATCGTTTGGTGCAACTGGCTTACAAGGTCATCTATGACTCGTTGCCCACCTGTGTCTCCGTTCCCTCATTGTGAAAATAAGAGTGATCATTAGAAATGATTTATGACCTAGACTTGTCATATTTATTTTCTTTAAATTACATTTAGGAGGCCGTTTTAGCGAAACAGAGAAACAGCTCTGATTGTCTCCTTTTCTTTCCTACTACAACATGAACGACCCTGGGAAGACATTTCCAAATGTCTGTTTCTACCAACATGGGAGCAGCGTTATTTCTACATTTTCCAGGAATATCGTGGTTATGAAAAGTTTCAAGTGAAAGGATAATATAAAACTTTCTTCCCAAATATTTCAAGTGGTGAATTTTCTTGTTCTGATCATTTTAGCTTTGTAAAAGCTTATATTAAATTGTATGTGCACATCAAACAGTATTATGTATCTTTAGGCAAGCACATAGGAATAACTGGTCCTTTGATTATTTTCCCCCTGAAGTTTGAACATTTGCTCATGAAGGCTTTGCTATTTTTTTTTTTATTGTTGACATTCAAATGGAATTGAACCAAGAATTTTCTGGTCAGAAGAAGAAAAAAGATAAAATTGATAGAAGCCAAATAAACTTGTGATCGTTTTTGACAATTTCCCAACATGGTTTCTTCCTCATACCAGCTGCCAGAGTGATGTAATCAGAAACAAAATGCACTTTATGATAAATGCCTTGGGGTAAATGTAGCTCACAAAAGATATTACAGTTTTCTCTCTTTGGCTTCCTCAAAAATACATCTTCATCTTGAATTGCCTTAACATTAGCTGGTTATCCAAAGACAAAAGGAAACACATACACATATATACACAGGTATACTCATCGAGTTCGGCTCATAGAGCCAAGAGATGACCATATTATGTTTTATTTTCCTAATCCCAGGACAACTAAACATTAACATGTTTTGCCCAGAGTAACTGAATATGACAAGAAATATGAAAGAACATATTGTAGGTGCAGACAGCTCTTCCCAAAGTAAATTTAAATGGCATAGGTATAAAAAACACTCCTGTAGGAGGCTTCATTCCATTTGCAGAACTCAATCTGTGCCACTGACAAAATAATCAGACACCAAGGAAAGAAGCGTGACCCATTAAGTGAGCTGGGGTTTGAAGTTCAGAGGCGTTTGGTGGAACATGTGGATGGGCTAGTAAGGCGCTGTGGATCCATGGGAACAGGATGGGCATGAGAAGATCCTGTAAGACCTGCTAAAATCCCCAACAGGGGAACAGGACGTCAGCAGATGCGAGGGCCACTGTGGCCACAGCAGTGCTGTTGGAGTGTTACCAGGGCTTGGCATGGGCCATGTTGACTCACAACAGGCATAGTATATGTACATTACCTCTGGCCTTGATCACAGAGTGGGAAGCCCACTAAGTGGAACCAATACTCCTCAATCAGATCAACAGTCACTGAAAAATAGCCTTCTAATATCATAAGAAACAATACTTTAAAATAATAAAGTAATCTGCTGTATGTAGTAGCAGGAATGCCTAACCATCTCCTTGCAGCCAAGTCCTCCTTTTCCCAGGTTAGGTTCAGGTAGCAAACCAGGAAGACTGATCTGCTACTCATAAAACTATATGAACAAACTCTTAATGCCTAGACATAAGAGTGTTAGGACGTCTGCCCAGGGACCAGTCTAGAAGATTACAAGAGGTGCTCAGACTGCACTTTGAAAGCTAGTCTTTTAGTGCTGCAGTAAAACAATTTATTTTTTCAATACCAGGGAACACTGTAAGCCATGAAGCAATCATAAGCCTCTTGCTAAATGATCTCTAACCTTTACTCAGCCCAGCCCTGTTGTCCAGAGCTCTCATGTCCCAGGGGCTCCCCAGTGGCTCATCTCCCTCCCACCTATGCCTGCTGTTCCTTTCTTGCCCTAGAGAAAATACAAATCTCATTTAATTCACACCATTGTGGTATGAGCAGTGTGAGTGCTGAAGATTGAAGGAGGTTCCTCCCATCAGAAGTTCTCAATCTGCTGTGCACTGGACCCCCAGGAGGTCTTGTTAGCTCAGATTACTGGGCCTTACCCAGAGTCTCTGAGTCTGTATCTCTAGGATGGGGCCAGGGATCAAGCATTTCTTTCTTTCTTTTTTTTTTTTGTTTGAGACAGGATCTCACTCTGTCACCCCAGCTGGAGTGCAGTGATGTAATCATTTCTCACTGTAGCCTCAACCACCTAGACTCAAGCAATCCTCTTGCCTCAGCCTCCCGACTAGCTGGTACTATAGGTGCATGCCACCATGCCTGGCTAATTAAAAAAAAAATGTAGAGATGGAGTCTCACTATGTTGTCAAGCTTGGTCTCAAACTCCTGAGTTTAAGCAGTCCTCCCACCTTGGCCTCCCAAAATGCTGGGATTACAGGCATGAGCCACCCTATCCAGCTGGAACAAGCATTTCTAACAACTCCTGTCTTAGATGATCATTACTCATGTTATAATTGTTTTCCACACTACCCTCTTCATTGTGTGAAGAGAACATTTCTAGAGCTGAGAAGACTGTGGGAAATACCTGGTTCAAATACCTCCTTTTAGAGAAAAATGAGTCCCAGAAAGGTGAAAGAGTATGACAATGCTATATCTCAGGTTGCCAGATTTTCAATTCAAAAGTTCTCTCATGATGTATCTTCCATCCTACCTTATAGCTGGCTACTTCCAGTAGCTTTTGATGAGCTTTACCTCTGCAAAGCTCAACCTAATTTATATTGGCTACCCAAAAACATTATGCAAACCTTTCAAAAAAATATGACTTCCCCATGTTAAGCCCTAAATTAATAATCAAACTCAAGTTTACCATAATTATCAATATTTAATGGTAATTTTTTCATTTTTATATGAATGGCATTATCCTTAGATATTTAGTAGAGACCAAAACACTTGAAATTTTTGAGTTTTTTGAAATGAGCTTTGTCTTCTTACAAAATTTTTTGTCAATAGCTTGTTTGTTCAATTTTGCTGAGAAAGAAAGCTAATACCTCTCTGAATAAATGTGAGACGACACATTTCTTTCTACTAGTGTTGAATTTCAAAGTATTTTTGTGACACCTCTCAGCATTCAGTGTGTGTGTGAGATTGTGTGTGCGTACGTGTTGTAAGGAAATTGGGTGATGAAAGAATGCTTTGTTTTGTAGCTTCATTTTCCTTTTGTATTGGACTGTTCCTGACAAATATCACTGTAAAACTATTCCCACTTTTCCAAGACAGAGCTCGTTCTTTGGTTGCATTTATAAATAAGGTTTAAGCTGTGCTTATGCTATGGTGAAGAATGGATCACCATAAAATACAAATTCATATTGCGTAGGAAAAAGTCTCATGCCTTGTGACTTACCTGGAACTATTTTGTAGATATGGACAACTTCCCACATGGCTTCTTCCAGATTCCTGGGGACGATTTTCATGTCTTGGTTTTTGGGAAGATGTGGATTTTGAAGGGAAAAACTAGAAACCAAGACTTTTCCTTTGGTTTTGTTGTTTTCGTTTTTGCTATTCTCACTGCCAAATCCCTTAAAAATGGAACTTTCCCCATTTTAAGAGGTGTGAGATAGTCTGCAAGTATCTTGCTGTCAAGGCCAAGGCCTGGTACAGAGTAGTTAGAATGGGGGAACCAGGCATGATGATCACACCTGTGGTCCCAACTACACAGGAGGTTGAGGGGAGGATTGCTTGAGCCCACGAGTTTGAGACTGCAGTGAGCAGTGATTGCACCATTGCACTACAGCCTGGGTGACAGAGCAAGCTCCTGAATTTTCAAAAAAAAATGAGGGAGCAACAGAAATTCTTTGGAAATGTTGCTGCTTCCAGAATGTTGATAGGTGTTTCCTCCAGTATCTTTACTTCCATAGGAGGTGTCAATTATTTTCAGCCCATCTAAACTACTGGCATCCTTAGTTACCTGGCAACTGTGAACAATATTCCTTTGAGGTTATCCATAGTCACAGTGATTCAGACGCTAATTCCTAAAGCTACCTCTCTAATAAAAATGAAAAAAAAAAAAAAAAGCATGAGGATTTCAAACAGTTTGGTATGTTATGGATTTTTAAATTTCAGCTTCTAAGAGACAAGGGGCTATGAATACACTTCTTCTTGGTGACAGCGGAACCTTAGGGACTCCCAGTATGCAATTCAGTGTGAATCACCTTGAACACCAAAGCCAACAAGTCTGTTGTATTTCACATATCTGAAACCGTCTGTGGGAATGCAGCATTGGCATAATAAAAAGAAACCTGAGATATCATCTGGTTATAGACACTTTTGCTTATGGAAATAAATATTTAAGTAATCTGCAACAAATGTTGTCTATTTTCTTTTTGGGAAATTACAAGAGTAATTGGTTCCGAGTTAGCTTTTGTTTTGCTTTGTGTGCGTGTTGTTTGTTTGTTTGTTTTAGAGACAGGGTCTCACTCTGTCACCCAGGCTCGAGTGCACTGGGGCAATCACAGCTCACTGAAGCCTCGGACACCTGGGCTCAAGCAAACCTCCCATCTCAGCCTCCCAAGTAGCTGGGACTACAGGAGTGTGCCACCATGCCCAGGTAGTTTTTTTTGTTTTGTTTTGTTTTGTTTCATTTTTTGTAGAGACAGTCTCACTTTGTTGCCAGGCTGATCTCAAATTCCTAGCCTCAAGCAAGTCTCCTGCCTGAGCCTCCCACAGTGCTGGGATTATAGGTGTGAGCCACTGCACTCAGCCAGTTCTTTTTTACTTGTCAAAAAAATGAACATAGTAGAGGCATAATGGGCACTGGCTACAGGAATCTTAAGATTCAGCAGGAGAAACAGCCATGTAACTATTTGTTTAAAGGTTAGGTAATAATTAAATACATGTTACAATTTAGATAAAATCAAAATGCTATGGAAGAGTAGAGGTGGTAGGGGTTAAATTTACCCAGGGCCATTGAAGAAAAGCATCTAGCAGAGGGTTGCATTTGAGCTGAACCTTTAGGATGAAGCCAGCTTTGGTAGGTAAAGAGAGCTATGAGAAAGTTACAGAGTTAGGATTTGTCTGGGAAGATGGTAAATGTAACCAGAGTGGAGAATTTAGCAAGGTGAAGAAGTGACACTAAACATTTTGCAAAGTCCAGTTTGAGCAAGACTTTAAATGTCATGTTAATGAATTTTAAATTTATTCTTCAACCAATTGCAATATATTGAAGGTTTGAACAGAGAGACACCACCATTCACTATACTTTGGGGAAATTAGGTTAGCGGTAATTTCCTCTCTGAACCCATCCTTTCTTACTACTTACTCTCACCCTACTCCACATCCATGGCCTCTCTGCTGTTCCATGAATACACCAAGCACGTTTCTATCTCAGGGCCTTTGAATTTGTTATTCCTCCTTCCTAGAAAGCATGTTCCCAGGTATTCACATGACTTCCTCCTTATTCCTTCACTTGTTTCATTTCGCTGTACAAAAGTCACTGTCAGTAAAACTTTTCTTTTTTGCCTGCACTAAAATGACAACCCCTCCCCTGAATTTCCATCTCTCTACTTTATTTTGTCTATGGTGCATGCAACCATCTAATGTCACATAGCACCCTCCTATAATTTGCTCTCCGTGAGGGCAAGGATTTTTGTTTTGTTTCCTGCTTTGTTCATTCCCTAGAATGGAGTCAAAGGCATACTTGAGGCTTAGCAAATAGCGTTAAGAGGCTAAGAAAGAGACGGAGAAGCTGTGTGTTAGACTGCTCACGCAGCCATAACAACAGGCAGCGGCTCATGCCTGTAATTCCAACAGTTTGGGAGGCCGAGGCAGGCGGATCACAAGGTCAGGAGTTTGAGATCAGCCAGGCCAACATGGTGGAATCCCGTCTCTACTAAAAATACAAAAATCAGCCAAGCATGATGGTGGGTGCCTGTAATTCCAGCTACTCGGGAGGCTGAGGCAGGAGAATCACTTGAACCTGGGGGGCGGAGGTTGCGGTAAGCCAAGATCGTGATATTGCACTCCAGCCTGGGCAACAAGAGGGAAACTCTGGCTTAAAAAATTAATTAATTAATTAATTGAGTGGTAAAAGCAATAGAAATTTAATTTCATACAGCTCTGGAGACTGGAAGTTCAAAATTCTGGGTACCCACATAACTGAGTTACAAGAGGGCTCTCCTCCTGACTTACAGACAGCAGCCTTCCTGTTATGTTTTCACATAGCAAAGAGGGAGCTCTCTCTCATGTCTCTTCTTATTCTCATCATAGAGGCCTCACCCTCATAACCTCATCTGAATCATATTACCTTCCAAAGGACCTATCTCCAAACACCATCACCTTGGGGATTAGGGCTTCAACATATGCATTCTAGGGGTACAAAAACATTCAGTCCACAACCGAGCAATTAAAGAAGAAGGAGGGGGAAATAGGCATGGGGTGCTCTCTGATTCCAAGAGAGTAGGTGCTTCTGGGCAGCACTTAGGCAACACCTCCTCGGCCCCCAATCCTCCTTGCAACTGACAGTCCCAGAGGAAAACTGGGAATTAAGAAAGATGATGACTACAGCATGTCAGAAATTTAACATGCCTCTTAGATAAAGATGGGAAAGTAATAAAAGAGGCAGAAAGGGCCAAAGGGAAATACAAAGAGGTGACATTGATGAACTCTCCACCTTCCTCAAATGTGTCCTTTCTGGGAAGGATGAGGGATGGTGAGCTATGGCAGAGGAGACCATCTCTTCTCCACAGGCTGAGCTGCTGCAAGGCCTGGCCACACTTCCCTCCCCTCCATGTGATAGACTTGCGGCCTCCCTGTTGGATTGATTCCTGGTGTGGGTGACGACAACGTGGAGGAAATTATTGGGATTTTACTGGGAACCAAGTGGCAACACTCAGAAGAAAGGTCAGAAATGAGTAAAGAGTAGAGAGGAGGATTTTTTTTTTTTTTGTGGGAAGTGTGTATATTGAACAGAAAACGAGTCCAGCTGTGCTTACCAGTGGCTGGGAAGACAATAAAAACTGTTACGCCTATAAAAGCATAAGTAGGTCAAAAACGAGGGGCCAGCCTGCTAACAGGAGGAGAGCAGCTCTCTGAAAGGAACATTTGGGATGAAGCAGAAAACCTAAATTAATTCTGAGACACGTTCTAAAGAAAGTCGAGAAAACATATCCATTAAACTCCTTCAAGTCATCTTCTAGAAGAAAAATGCCTTGGAGATTTAGGAGACAGGGAGAGAGCTGCCAAATTAAAAATTGGAAGAGATACCACCAACAACGAAAGGTGGAGGACATGACTATGGGGGTAAATGAGAGACTTTAAAAACTCACCAAGAACTCAAGGGAAAGAAGGAGAAAACATAAGCAACATGGGAAAGAAACCCTAGAGATCCAATCTATATGTAAAATAATTTCCAGAAATTTCAAACATTATTATTCTTGGAAAAAAAGGAATAGATAAAATATTAAAGAAATACGAGTTCATAAATAGGAGAGAGACTAGTTATGTATGAATCATGGTAGACTGTGGTACGTACATCTCCCATTACCCTACCCTCATCCCAGCAGACCAACCGCCACTCTCTTGGTCTCTGACCACGTCTTGCTTCGAGACTTTTCCCCATCCATTCACTTATAGTCCCTGGCTTCTCACAACTTCTCCTGGAATTGGACTAAATTTCAATGGGATGTTTAAATAAACATGGCATCACTGATTAGAATTAGATGATGCGTAATGTTTTATTTTCCTACATTTATCACTCATATATTTGTTAAACTAAGAAGAGTTCTGGATATGCAACCTATCATAAAGACGCATGCACATGAATGTTCCCTGAAGCACTATTCACAATAGCAAAGACATGGAATCAACCTAATTGCCCATCAATGACAGATTGTATAAAGAACATGTGGTACAGATACATGATGGAATACTATGCAGCCATAAGAAAGAATAAGATCATGTCTTTTGCAGGAATATGGGTGGAGCTGGAGGCCATTAACCTTAGCAAACTAACGCAGGAACAGAAAACAAAACAAAAAAAATACCATGTGTTCTCAATTATAAATGAGAGCCAAATAATAAGAACTTATGAACACAAAGAAGGAAACAACACACACTGGGGTCTACTTCGGAGGCAGGTGGGGGAGGAGCAGAAAACATAACTTTTGGGTAATGGGCCTCATACCTGGGCAATGAAATAATATGTACAACAAACCCCCATGACACGTGCTTAGTTGTGTAACAACACTTCATATATACCGCTGAACCTAAAATTTAAAAAAAATAAAGATTTTTTTTTTTGAGATGGAGTTTTGCTCTTCACTCTTCTTACCGAGGCTGGAGTGCAATGGCACGATCTCGGCTCACTGCAACCTCCGCCTCCCGGGTTCAAGTGATTCTCCTACCTCAGCCTCCCGAGTAGCTAAGATTACAGGCATGTGCCACCACACCTGGCTAATTTTGTATTTTTAGTAGAGATGGGGTTTCTCCATGTTGGCCAGGCTGGTCTTGAACTCCTGACCTCAGGTGATCTGCCGGTCTCAGCCTCCCAAAGTGCTGGAATTACAGGCATGAGTCACCCCGCCTGGCCCAAAAAGATTTTTAAAAAGAATTCTGGGTGTGCTTACTTTAAAAAAAATAAACAGCAAATGATCCCTTTTTTCATTGCTTTGGAAAGCAGTCTTGACTCTAGACAAAACAAAACTAGAAACAGCTCTTTGATGAAAGTGACTCAGACACTAATAAAACTGATGATTTCTTCAGTTTGCAGAACAGGGAGTTGGGAGCTTTGATGACTTTGTTCAAACTATTTCTGGATTTGGTCACTTTCAGTTTTCATATACTGTCAGATGTAAGTAACTTATAGACCCTAAAATTATATCACACTTTTGCATTAGAAAGCATACCAAAAACAAGAACAACTGGCAATACTCAAATTAACGAAGAAGATGATATTTTAGGGCCACACTGAACTGTGAGCACAGATGTCTACCTGACCTCTGACAGTTGGAGATGGGCCCTTGCCCAGCTCTCTGGGAAGAAGATCTGCAGAAGCCAGCTGCTGCCTGTCCCTGTGATGGATGCCGGCATGGTGGGGGCACCTACACCGTCACATCACTTGCAGGCCTTGTTCCTCTAATGACTTACATCAAGAGCTTGCAGATACTTTATATCTGTGGATCCTGTTATAATCTGTACACAATGGTATTGTGCACAATGCCAATTACCTGATAAAACAAAACCATTATGGGCAAACAGAAAACATGCAGATGCCAACCTAAGTGCAGGATGCAAGGAAGCATCACTCACTTTCACTCTCCCAGGAACAGCTCAGCCCAGCCTGGTCCAGCTCAGCACAGCACAGCACAGCACAACTGAGCCCAGCACAGCTGTCTTCTGTCTAACTAAAAGGCAACATTTTGCTGTATCTTGAGCATGAGCAGTCTTCTGTAACATGCAAAGAGAGTCCCAGGGGCACCCAACCAGTCACATTTTAAAGAGAGACTCTTGTGGAAGTAAAATCAATTTGTTTAACTCCAGTGTTCATTGGAACAGATATTTATGGAGGTTTAGGGCAATATTCTTTGACGTAGTTAGTCTCATTTTTTCTCACTTCCAAAAGAGAAAAGAAACAATATGGTAGAATTTAAAACAAACAAACACATGAATAACAACATTCAGCTGTATCTGTCAAATGAGACGGGACATGAAAGTGAAAGTCTTCATCCAGCATATGGCAAAGCCTAGACAAAGTATGTAGGAAGTGTGTGTGCGCACGTGCGTGTGTGTGTGTGTGTGTGCGTGTGCGTGTGCGTGTGTGTGTAGGGCCATGGGATATAAGAAATGCAAAGGAAAAGAAAAATCATACTGATCCAGTTTCCTCCTATTATGATCTGCTGGGTTTACTAAAAAAGGGTTAAATTTGGTTGTTTGCTTTTGTGCTAGGATTTCATTTTAGGATGATCATTGACAAGTAATACACATGATTTTCCATCTGTAACCTCTTTAGGTCCCTGTAATAATAACGGGTAAGTATTGTCCTTTAAACTTCTCCAAGAATGCACCCTACAGTGATATTTTTAAATTAATGAAACACAAATTTGAAATACCATGTAGCCAAAGAAAATAAAAATAACAAGAATCTACTCCCCTCCCCCGAAATGAAGACGAAGATGATGGAGAAGAGAATAAAAGAAACACAACAAAGGAACTGTTTCCTGTTTTTACCTGGGGTCCTGTACCTTTTGACTTATTATTTCACGGAAAATAGAAGTGGAATCAAAGAGTGATTTTCCATGAATCCTTTTTCATATTTTCTAAACTTTGTTCTGTAGAACTAAAAATGCACCTTGAAACACTAATGGGTGTATTTTTGGGAAAAAAAGGTTCCATGGTCCAAATCCATGTTGGTAATGCTTTATGCTGTACCTGGTCTTGGAGAGAGAGTATATGAAAAGCTCTGAGAAGTCCACAGAAACCTATTTTTGTGAACTGTGTTTTTAACCCAGAATTCCGCACAATTATTTTACCATGGACACCCACCATCCCTTTAATAATGGAGGTCTGGCTTACATAATTAGATGGGAAGAACAAGTTACAGTGTTGTATAACACTGTAGGATGGCTCTAGCTAACAAAAGCATATAGTTTTGAATAACTAGAAGGAAGATATTGAATGTTTCCCAAACAAAAATATATAAATAAATGTTAGAGATGATGGTGGTAATTACCTTGATCTGATCACTGTATATTCTATGTATAAACATATTATGTACCCCATAAATATATACAATTATTATTTGTGAAATAAAATTTTAAAAAAAGAAAAAGGAAACTTGGTGGCTCACGCCTGTAATCCCACCACTTTGGGAGGCCAAGGTGGGTGGATCACCTGAGGTCAGGAGTTTGAGACCAGCCTGGCCAACATGGTGAAACCCCATCTCCGCTAAAAATACAAAAATTAACCGGGCGTGGCGGCACACGCCTGTAATCCCAGGTACTCGGGAGGCTGAGGCAGGAGAATTGCTTGAGCCTGGGAGACGGGGGTTGCAGTGAGCCAAGACTGTGCCACTGCACTCCAGCCTGGCCAACAGAGCGAGACTCTGTCTCAAAAAAAAAAAAACCATTATTTTAATATGTATTAAAATTTCCACCTGGATAACAATAACACAAACACATATAACCAATTCCCTTAAAGTAGGAACTCTCCTTATCTCCTCACTGATGTCTAACTCAGTTCTGGAGCAATGATTTCACAATCATAAACTTTTCTGTGCTACAGTGCTGATAAAGTTTAAGACAGGCCTTTTTTTCCTAATAACATCTCTAGTGGTATTTTTATTTTCCCTGTGCTTTCCTGGTTCTCAGAATGTGACCTTTGTCTATTTGTGCCTTTTGATCATTATGGGCATGAAGAGACTTAGATATGGAGAGAAAAAGATAATTGCCCTGGGCCACAGGAATAAGTATGACTAAGTGTATACGGAAGATTATACATCTTGAAATCCGGTTTCCCCTGGCACCATCATTACTGCTGCCGCTACCACTTCATGAAGTCAGGGAGCTTACTGAAACTAGTTAATAACAAAACAAAGATCAAAAAAAGTAAACAAACAAACAAAACTCTATTCTGTCCACCTCATTCTATTTCTGGCTAAATACATTTGACACTACCAATTTGCATTCGTTATATTTGATATGTACACCTATGCCCAATCATTCAATTGTAGCCTACTTACAAATTTAGCCTACAGCAAAACAGTTAGAATTCATGCCCGTAGCATAGCTAGCCGGGGGTGAATTGGGTTCCGATAATGTCAACATACTTAAAAATGCATTGACTATACTATAGATAAGTCCAAATACTACACAGGCAAAATACCAGAAGAGAGAAACAACTTGAGAATGGTTGATATGTTTTGCTTATTTCTTTGTTCATTTGTGATAATGGTTGCTTTTTGATGGCAGGGGTGTGTTGGTGCAAGAAATCTGTATGTTTTTGGAGATCAGCAGTTAAGGAGACTTAATATTAGGGAATGCTTTTTTGCTTTCTTATGAAGGAAAATTGAATACATCTAGTCTCCTTTACTTAATCGATGTTTACTGGGGGCAAAGATTTTTGTCTGAGTGGAAGGAAGCTGGCAAACACTCCCATGAAATGCTACCCGTGCCAAAGTCAGAGGCATTTCCTGCTAAACATCCTGGAAGGAAGGAAGTGGAATTAGTCAGGTTGGCCAAATTAAGCAGTGAGCATTGGGGAAATAGGGTTTTCTTTTTTTAATTTCAACTTTTTATTTTAGATTCAGGGGGTATTTGTGCAGATTTGTTACAAGGGGATATTGCAGGATGCTGGAGTTTGGGTTACAAATGATCTCATGTCCCAGGTAGTGAGCACAGTACCCGACAGGTAGTTTTTCAACCTTTGCCCCCTTCCCTTCCACCCAACTCTTGGAGTCCCCAGTGTCTATTATTTCCATCTTTATGTCCATATGTACCCAGTGTTTAGTTGCTGCTTATAAGTGAGAGCATGCAGTATTTGGTTTTCTGTTTCCATGTCAGTTAGGATAAAGGCCTCAAGCTGCACCCATGTTGCCGTAAAAGACGTGATTTTTTCTTTTTTATGGCTGCATAGTATTCCACAGTGTATATGTACCAGATTTTCTTTATCCAGTCCACTGTTGATGAACACCTAGGGTGATTCCATGTCTTTGCTATGGTGAATAGTGCTGTGATGACCATATGAGTGCATGTTTCTTTTTGGTAGAATGACTTATTTTTCTTTGGGCATATACCCAGTAATGGGATTGCTGGGTTAAATGGCAGTTCTATTTTTAGTTCTTTGAGCAATCTCTAAACTGCTTTCTCCAAAATGAAGCAACATACATTTCAAGGCGCTGGCATCTAATATTTGCCTTGTGGCTTTCCAATCTGTCCTCTTATGTCTGATCTAAGTTAGAAGTGGGTCCTGTTCTCAGGAAACTCACAATTTCACATTTCCTAATTTTTGCCCCAATCCAAAATAAGGGCAGTGCTAGTTGGATTTATTAATGGTCATTTGCTTATAAGGACTAGTAACATTTAGCTCATGCCTCTCAGGCAAGTTTTGTTTATTTATTTTTTGTTGGGGTTTGCTTCTGTGGTGCTGCATTTTCAGAAGTTACTAACTAGATTTTGAGACCTTAAAACCTTTAGGTAGAAAGACAGAAATGCCTCTATTCAGCCACAGCAGCAGTAAGTCCACACATCCCCTCTAACTTTAAGAATCTACTCCACTTAGAATAATAGTCTCCAATCTCATCCATGTCACTGTGAACATCATTCATTCATTCCTTTTTATGGCTGAGTAGTATTCCATCATATATATATGATGGAATCCACTCATTGATTGATGGGCATTTGGGTTGGTTCCACGTTTTGCTCACTCATAAGTGGGAGCTAAGCTATAAGAATGCAAAAGCATAAGAATGACACAGTGGAATTTGGGGACTCAAGGGGAAAGAGTGGAAAGGGGGTGAGGGATAAAAGAAGACAAATTGGGGGCAGTGTATACTGCTCAGGTGATGGCTGCACCAAAATTTCACAAATCACCACTAAAGAGCTTACTCATGTAACCAAACACCACCTGTTCCCCAGTAACCTATAGAAATAAAAAAATTAATCAAAAAAAAAGAATCTACTCCCACTTCCTAATCCATGAAAGTTGAGACAACCCCAAATATTTGAATGTACCAACATATTGTCTGGCATTCAATAAGAATTTCTGAATGAAAGGCGGGAAGGATTGACTAATTTTAGAGCATTTTTCAATCTTTCAGTTTCTTTACAAAATTGGATGTGGTACTCCCATGAACACATGCACACACACTTTAAAATAATTGAGTCAATTTGAGTCTCCCTAATGAAGTTAAAAGGCCCTTCTGGACTATTTCCAGTAAAGAAAATCCCATTTATTTTGATGAGGTTTTTAAGATATACCTTTCCTCTTTAAATAAATAACCCTATTCAGTTACAAACTAAAGGACATTAATTACTCCTTAGGTAGAAATTCTACTTGCTTATAGAAATTCCAAAGTGATCTATATCTTAGATCTGTGCTCTCTGTGTATGCCATGGTCATACAATTGAATCACACTGCATTTTTATATCATTTAGGGGAAAGAGAATAAGAAAATGTCTGAAAAGTGAAATTCTAAATTACACAATTGTTTGAGGAGAAAGAAAAGAAGTAGTTCCAAAAATCAGTGAAATTAGAGTGATATTTAGGAATGCTTGAATAAAGTCCCAAATTTGTTTTCAAGATCTTCTGCCTGGAATCTTTAAAAGTGGCAAAGGCGGAATTGAAATGCAATTGATTAGAAAGGAGGAGCCAGAGCTCAATCCCCCACACGACTGGGTCAGTAAGTATGTAGGATCAACAAATTGAAGTAAATGCTCATGGCTTTTGTAGTTAGTCAATTGTGATTCCCCAGTGCCTAAAACTTGAAAATGAGGGAGCAAACAAACAGCAGAGAACTGCCGCGGTCCACCTGAGATGCTGCAGCCATCCTTGGGTTTCCCGTGAGTCCTTCTGAGCAGATAAGGCCTTCCTTTCAAAAGAGCATTGCTATATAATGGAGTCTATTCAATTCTCCACAGCAGGGTAAAGAACACAATATTAGTGCCATATCATTTTTCTCCATTGTCTATGAAATATTTGAAGTGGAAATGGCTTATTTCAACACCAGAGACCATGCGGGAAGTGACCTATGGAGTGGATAAGTTGACAGGCACGGTGGGGAATTTCATTACACCTTAGACTTTGACTGGCACGAACAGCTCACTCTGGGCTCTCCCTAACCTCTGGCAAGTGCTTGGAATTGAATCTGTAAATGTTAATCAATATTTTAGGCCTATTAAATAAAGAAAGGCATTGTGAAAAATCAAAGTACTAATGGCCAGTCTGGCTCTGTGAAGGTCTGTTCAGCTGTCAGAAGCATGATATCTAGCAAGGGAGAATATATTTTCATAAAATTCTTTCGAATTTATATAAAATACAATGTCTTTGTTCTACCACAGTACATATAGTATCAGTGCCCCAGAATATTTAAAATTGTTAAACAAGACTGTTCTTATTCCTTTCTGAAAGCACTCAGAATTAATATCCTTTAAACATACTGTGGAAAAAGATCATTTTGAGAAAATCTTCAGTCATTTAAAATTTTTGCAAAGAAGCCATATCGTACCATTCCTATACTTATTCTCCAAGGTAACAATAACAAAATTTAGGTGTATGTAGGAGCTAAATTTAAAACATAAATGTATAGAAGCATTAAAATGTATATATTAGGAGCTGGGGACACTTTCTTATAAAAGATACAAAATTAAAACCATGAGGGAAAAAACCAATTTGAATAAATTAAAATTAAAATTTCTTCATGAAAAAATAAACAATAAATTTAAAATGATCTATCCTCATGAGAGAAAATATTTTAAAACTACACATCAACCAAAGGAATTAGTCCCTGAAATATGTAAACAGTTAAACATAGAAAAATTAGGTAAAGAAATAGCAATTAATGGAATATTCAGAAATGAGTAAAATATATAAGATAATGCTCATTCTTATAAGTAATTAAAAATTTTAACAATGGATATCATTTATGTTGATTAAACAGATAAACATTAAGTAATAATAATTGATAATATTCATTATTGACAAGGATATGAACAAATGGACATACTTACTAGTATTGGTGTAAGTGAAATTGACATTGCACTGGAGGACAATCAGAATTTAAAATGACCATACTTATTCATAAATCTTCAAGACACTTTGTTGAGTGAAAAAAACAAAGTATTCATATGATCTCATTTATATTTTTTAAAAAGCAAAACATACAAAAACAGACATGTTTATCCACACAAACAAATAATAACTTTCAAGTTACATATGCAACCAAGAAGAGACAGGGCTGAAACACAATGGCCTTTACATTCCAATCTATACACATTTGTAATTCTTGGATCTTACACAAGAATCTATTTGTTATTATTGTGTAATTTTACATACCATTCCTTTAAAGAGGAAACTATAGAAAATTGTGAATGTAACATGTCTGTCCAAGTAGGACTGCTAAAATATGTCGTTTGCCTTGTTATGTTTAAAAAACTAAAACATGTTTATTTGACCTATAATGGAGAAAATATTCTAAAAAATATGTCCTGTTTTTATGTTATTATTTAGCTACCAAAAAGGGATTCAAAAGGAGGAAAAAAAAGATAATCTCTAAAACTACCAAGACTCCACATATGAGTTTTATATACCCTTGTATACATTTTGAATGCTAATGGATAATGAAACCAGAAAAATAGAATATTCCATGCAGCTCATTTCTTTAAACAGATGGGTACCTAAAATTTAGGTCAACTTTCTATGTGGCTTTTTTTAAAGAGAGGTAATTTTAGACTTCAGTTGAGCTAAGAGAAAAAAATGTGTAAGAATATGCAGGCTATGAATTAATAGTCAACTTTTCTTGCATGGGATTTTCCAAAAGCATGGATATAGCCACTTGAACATCGAAAAATCCGAAGTGATAAAGTCAATTCAGCATCACAAAGTCAGCAAAGTCAATTCTGACTTCACATTTTAGACATTCCAAATAGAAGTCTGAAAATACACAGAACTTGAAAACTGGTGAAGAATTTAGAGAAAAAACATATAGTTTTTATAATACTTTTTAGATAAATGAGTATCAGCTGGATTTAGAAAATAAAAATACAGGCCGGGCACAGCGGCTCACACCTGTAATCTCAGCACTTTGGGAGGCTGAGGCAGGCGGATCACAAGGTCAGGAGATCGAGACCATCCTGGTTAACATGGTGAAACCCCATCTCTACCAAAAATACAAAAAAGTTAGCCGGGCGTGGTGTTGGGTGCCTGTAGTCCCAGCTACTCGGGAGGCTGAGGCAAGAGAATGGCATGAACCCAGGAGGCTGAGCTTGCAGTGAGCCGAGATCGTGCCACTGCACTGAAGCCTGGGCAACAGAGCAAGACTCTGTCTCAAAAAAAAAAAAAAATACAAAAAATAGCCAAGCGCGGTGGTGCACGCCTGTAATCCCAGCTACTTGGGAGGCTGAGGCAGGAGAATCACTTGAGCCTGGGAGGTGGAGGTTGCGGTGAGCCAAGATCATGCCAGTGCACTCCAGCCTGGGCAACAAGAGTGAAACTCCATCTCGAAAAAAAAAAATACAATATTACAAATATTTTAAAATATATGTAAATATTTATATAATTTTGATGTAGTAAAAGTGTTTTTTAGCTAGGTACAAAAGTCAGAGAATAAAAAAGAGGATGAATTGTTTTGATTAAATATGATTTTAGGACTCATTGTACAATAAAAATAATAAAGGACAAATTAAAAACTAAAAAGTCATGTGTAATATAAATAAACAAGTAGTTTTAATATATAATGTGCTCTCACAAAACAGGAAGAGAGAAAGGAGTGCTAATAGAAAAAATCTGCTGAGGACATTAGCAGGCAATTCACAAAAACCCAAAAAGTGAGTGTATTAACAGGATGCAACCTCACCAGTACAACAATGAAATTTCAAATAACAAGGTACCCTTTTATATTAGCAAAAGTAAAGTGTGCATGTGTGTGTGTATATGTGTGTGTATATGACAGAGAGAGAGAATGTGGTATTTCAGAGATCCATTGCCTTTTACTTTTCTTCTGAATGTAATTATTACATTCAGAATTATGTAAGGAATTATTAGCCTTCAAACATGCTTAATTCTCTTATAAAAAGAAATATTGATTAGTCTTTAAAAAACCCATAAAACTCCCTTGTTCCTAATTTCCTCTCTTGTTACTATTCTATCAGATTTTCTTCATCATTTGATAACCTTCTTGAAAAGTCTTCATCTTACTGGACTTTTCTTTTCTCTCGACTTTTGAAACACTACACACACCTGGTTTTCTTCCCCCATCTCTGGCCATGCTTTCCTTCTCCTTTTAGGGCTTATCAACTTCACTTGGCTGTTAAAACTGGGGAAATTTCTCCTGACTCAGTCCTGAGTCTTTTTCTCATCTTCCTTTATATTTTTTGTCTATGGTAACTCAACCAAATTGCAGGTGACTCCTAAAATGTACATGCGCAGTCAATGTTTTTCTACTCAGAGCTCTGGATTTGTAAATCAAAACTGCAGTTTAATATCTTCAATGATCTTTGATCTTCCAATATTACCAATTTCAGTGCCTACTGCCAACCGCTCAGTTTTGAGGTTAGAAACCTAAAAGCTGTCCTTGTTCTCTCTCTTTTCTTTACCACCCCATCCAAACCATCACAAAATAATGTCCTAGAAACCTAATATGTGCATCTCTCTCTCTCATTGTCCCCGTTCCTGTAGTTCAAGCCACCATCAGCCCTTACCTAGAGTGTTAGAATAGCTTCCTGATTTCCAGTGCTTTCATTCATGTGCCAATATCAGCATGATGTTTTCAAAACATATTGCATTATGTCAACCCCAGCTTTAGTGTCTTCCATTGTTTTCAGAATGACGATCAAATTTCCTAATATGTTATCTTAGTCCGTTTTGTGCTGCTTTAACAGAATACCAGAGATATGGCAACTTATCAGAAAGAAATATATTTCCTATTATTCTAGAGGCTGGGAAGTCTAATAACAAGGTGCTGGCATCTGCCCAGGGCCTTCTTGCAGTGTCATTCGATGGCAGAAGTCAAGAGGATAAGAAGTGGTGAGGAGAGCAGTGCAGAACTCATCCTTTCATATGGAACCCACTTCCAAGATGAGGAACTCACTCCTACAATAACATCATTAATCCATTCATGAGACCAGAGCCCTCATAACCTAATCACCTCTTGAAGATCCCATTTCTCAACACTGTTGCATTGAGGACTGAGTTTTCAACACATTAACTTTCGAGGACACTTTCAAACCATAGTGCTCTAAAAGCTGTGACTGGTCTGGCTCCCACAGAGCCTCTTGCCATTCCAACTTGTCTGTAAATCAGTGATTTCCTAAATATAATTTCTGAACCAGCAGCATCAACATCACCTGGCAATTTCCTAGAAATGCAAATCCTCCAGACCTACGGCAAACCTACTAAATCAGAAACTCTTCATGGTAAGGACCAGCAGTGTGTGCTTTAGCCGGCCCTCCTAACAATTATGTAATATGATAAAGTTTGACAACCAGAGCTTTAGATCTTTGTGCTCCAGACACCTTGGCCTTTCCTTCTGGATTTTCTCCCTTCTACCTCCAGGCTTTTGCACCTTCTGTTCCCTCTACCTGACATTCTTTTTCTCTACCCTTTGAAATAGTTACCTCCTA
Organism: Nomascus leucogenys; assembly: GCF_006542625.1. Lineage (NCBI taxonomy): Eukaryota > Metazoa > Chordata > Mammalia > Primates > Hylobatidae > Nomascus > Nomascus leucogenys. Next base: position 105,256,437 of record NC_044389.1, read on the forward strand.
TTCTTCTTTCAGATCATAGCACATTTATCCTCCAGTGAAATCTCCCTTTTGGAATCCGTCAAAGCAGTATCCCACTTTTTAATAAGATTCACCACAAATCTTTAGTATTTTTTTTTTTTTTTTTTTTTTTTGAGACAGAGTCTCACTCAGTCGCCAGGCTGGAGTGCAGTGGCGCGATCTCGGCTCACTGCAACCTCTGCCTCCCGAGTTCAAGCGATTCTCCTGCCTCAGCCTGCCGAGCAGCTGGGATTACAGGCATGCACCACCACGCCCAGCTAATTTTTGTATTTTTGGTAGAGATGGGGTTTCACCATGTTGGCCAGGATGGTCTCCATCTCCTGACCTCCTGATCCACCCGCCTCGGCCTCCCAAAGTGCTGGGATTACAGGCATCTTTCGGTATTTTTTAAATGACTGTGTGATTATTTTCTGCCTCCCCCAAGAGGATGTAAGTAAGTGATGGCCATTCTTGTTGGTTATTGCTCACTTTTCTACTTGAAGCCCTTGACACATGGCTTGGCACCAAACAAGTACCTAGTAAATATTTTAAGTGAATGAACAGTGTGGTACATAGATTGGTATAACTATGGACCTAAATGTTCTTAGTATGTTCTCCAGGTTGGTTGAATTATTTTCTCCTTTATAGTTTTCTGTATTTGCTGTGATCCTAAGTGCACCTAAGTATGCTTCATAAACAAGAAACAAATATATTTAAAGGTGAAAAAAAAGTCTTAATACTACATATTAAATGCTGATAAAATTAGACCTGAAATTAATTTCTAGTTATAATCAGAATGCTAATTTTTAACAGGAAATTTGGCTTACCCCTTGCTATTGAATTTGCTTCTCATGAAATGATTATCCATTAACATCATTTCTAATTCTAGCTATTGTCTTCCCAGTGGACATTAAAACTTAACTGATTTAGGCTGGGCATGGTGGCTCATGCCTATAATCCTAGCACTTTGGGAGGCCGAGGCTGGTGGATCACCTGAGGTCAGGAGTTCAAGACCAGCCTGGCCAACATGGTGAAACCCCATCTCTACTAAAAATGCAAAAATTAGCTGGGAGTAGAGGTGGGCACTTGTAATCTCAGCTACTTGGGATGCTGAAGCAAGAGAATCGCTTGAACCTGGGAGGCAGAGGCTGCAGTGAGCCAAGATCATTCCACTGCACTCCAGCCTGGGCAACAAGAGCGAAATTCCATCTCAAAAAAAAAAAAACAAACCTTAACTGACTTATAGTAACTTTATTTAAATATTTATGTATATACAATTAAGAATATATAATTAGTATTACATATTAATTATGTCTGTAAAATTATGTATATATACACACACATATATATATAAGAACACAGATTATTGTAACAGCACCCAGATACAGAAGCAAACAGTTATTAGCAGCCCGGAAGGCGCCTTGTTGCCACTTCTAGTTAGAACCTTCTAAGAGTAACAACTACCTTAATGTTTAACAGTATAGCTTGTTCTTTTTTCTATTTTCCTATACTTTACATAAATGGAGCCAAATATTATATACTGTCTAGTGTCTTGCTTGAACAGTATGTTTGTTATTGGGCTGGTACAAAAGTAATCACAGTGTTTGCAATTACTTTTTTTAAAAAAGATAAAAACTGCAATTACTTTTACACTATCCTAATAGATTCACCCATATTACTGCACATAGTCATAAACCAGCCAATCTCAATGTCACATAATATTTCATCATGTGAATAAATAAAGTTTGTTTATTCATTCCACTATCATCGGGAATTTTGGTAGCTTCACGTCGGGGCATATTAAAATTATCCTGGCTGTTCTACATCTTTACCAACATTTATATTTCCTATTTTGACCACTTGTAGTGGTGAATGCTAATATAGTTTTTATTAGAATTTGTCTGATGAATGATAAAGCCAAACGTCTTCTGAACATTGAATGGGATTTTAAGCACTGAATTCATCTATCCAGGGTTTAATTTTACAAGGTAAAATAATGAGTTTAATATAAATAATATTATATCCTTAAATCAATAAAATAATATTACTAACTACTTACATTATCTATCATCTATCTATCTATCCATCTATCTATCCACTTACCTGCCCATCTATCTATAGATACAGACAGACAGAATATATTTGTATCTAGATGTGTGTGTATACACATATATATGTATACACATATACATATATACACATATACATATATATATACACACACACACAAATACATCTCCTGGTATTTTGAAAAATATGTTAAAATAGTCTATTTTTCAGACCAAGACGCTTTTGGTTCATCATTTCATTACTTCCAATAGTGTCAGGACTGTATAATTATTTCTAACATTGGAATCCTCAACAACGTTGGCAATGACACCATCAGAAAAGACAGCACCTATTCAGTTGAAAAACTGTCATGGAAAAGGAAAATCATTGCTGTCTTCTCTCCCACAATTCCAGGAAGTCAGGGCAAAGATTCTCATTCATTTAGCTCTTATTTAGACACATCATGTTTTATGGGCCCTAGGCAAACTCAAAGATTTCTTTTTGTATTAGGCTACTGGGATTAAATAAATATTGTGGGCTAAAATCATTTGCAAAATTACAATGGAAGGTAAGCCAAGGAGTCCCTCCTATAGAGAAAAATAGGGCATAAATATGTTTATAAGACACTGGCTACATCAGATTGGAGCTTACATTCATTCAGACTGATTTCTTGGTTGTCACTGAAATCTGTGCATGGGGAATTACAATAGTTTGGAATGGTTTTATTAACCTTCCCATGAGAAAATCAAAGCTTTTACTAACCTACTTATTAATATCAGAGCTGCAAATCTGCCTAGAAATATTATTTCCAACCACACAATCTTAAAGAATTCAGTCTCCATTACCACCTCTTCAGTTGGAGCCCTTACTCTTACCTGGAAAAATGCAATCTCTATGTTTCTGGTCACTTACAAGTCACATTCCCTCCACGCATCTCAGCCAGATTAATTTTCTAGATCCACAACCCCAATTTACCCTCTCCCAGAAACTTGCAATGTAATGCAAAATTAATGTCTGTGCTATTGCCTGCATCTATTCTCTAAATATAACATCAATTGACTCTCCATTGTACTCTCAATTTTCCTCTTTCTATTGAAAGATAATCTCAACCTCTCTCTAATGGGCAAGTTGAACCTGCCTTTAAGGCCAATCTCCACTGCCGTATTTTTCAATAAAACTTCCTAGGTCCTTCTAGCTGATCATAATCTCTCACAGTTTAAATTTAGTGTCGCCTATATTCCTCATGAAATTCAACATATTTTACTTAACTTTATAGTTATTTTTTAGAATCTTAAAGTTTCCTTAAATCTCATGTATTCTAGTCTCTTGTATATTGATTCAATACATTCTATTAGCCTGCAAAATCCTCTTCAAGAGTCTAATACATTTCTAGACAGGCTTTCTATTCAGTCTCACTATAAATACCTTAGTTCGTATTTTAATTAAATATTAAAATATTGATATTAATATATCTGGTATAGACAAAGAATTTATGGAGTCATGAAAATATAGTAATAAACTGAGCGTCCATGACCTTAGCACACAGCTTAAGGACTAAAATATTATCAAGATCTTACTTCTTTCTATGTGTTTCTCCCTGCCTTTCTCCCAGAGGTAAACATTACCCTGAATTTCTTTTTTTTTTTTTTTTTTTTTTTTTTTGAGACACAGTCTCACTCTGTCGCCCAGGCTGGAATGCAGTGGCATGGTCTTGGCTCACTGCAGCCTCCATCTACCAGGTTCAAATGATTTTCATGCCTCAGCCTCCTAAGTAGCTGGGACTACAGGCGCATGCCACCGTGCCTGGCTAATTTCTGTATTTTTAGTAGAGATGGGGTTTCACCATGCTGGCTAGGCTGGTCTTGAACTCCCGACCTCAGGCGATCCACCCACCTCAGCCTCCCAAAGTGCTGGGATTACAAGCGTGAGCCACTGTGCCCAGCCTATCCTGACTTTTGCAAAAATCACGACTTTGTTCTTATCTTCGATTTATTAACCATGGTTATATCCACAAATAATATAATATTTTGTCTTGGCATTTTTAGAGCCTAACAAATAGAATCAAACTACATATTCTTCTGGAACTTACATCTTGCACTCAACGTTATGAGCCACTTCTCTCCCTGTTTGCTTGTTCTACTGTTGTTTGGTCCTCGGGATGGTTTCTAGTTTTCTGAAATTATGATGGATGCTGGCATGAACATTCCTGTATGTATCTCCTGAGGCATACACCTGATTATCTCTAGCAGACATATATGTATGGAGATATGTATCTCATAGCCTGTGTATATAAATCAGGGTGTCAGCTCTCACCCATCCACATCCTAACTGGGGTGTTTCATCTGCTCTACAGTCTTTGAGTGCAGAGGGGTGCCTACAGGCATCCTTTATCCTGTGTACCCCATCCCACGACACTCACAGAAGTCACCCCCTCCTCCTTGGGCTCTGCCCCACGAGCCAGGCAGTCCTCGGGGGATGGCTGTGCCTTCATTTCTTAGGGCTTCAAGATCAACATTCCACCACATCAACAGGCCCCCTGCTCACTTTCCTCTCTTATCTCTGATGCTTTGGGTGACACTGTGCTTTCTTGGGTCTTTGTTTAAGCCACGCTGCATGAGGAATGCATGTTCCCTGTGTGGATGAAGTGGCTTTCCTTGGTCTTCAGGAATGCATGTCCATTCTGTGAATGAGGTGACTCTTCCTGCCTTCCCCATGGGCCTCTATCCATCTTCCTCACTAAGACAGTGTGTGTAAGGCAGGGGTGAGATCCACATGAGAAGTGATCACATTTAGAAGTTTATTTTTTCTTATTTTAATTTGAATAGCTTTAGGGGTGCAAATGGTTTTTGGTTACATGGATGCGTTATATAGTGGATGCATCTGGCCTTTCACTGTAGCTCTCACCTGAATAGTGTACATGGTACCAATAGGTGATTTTCCATCCCTCAGCCCCCTCCTACCCTCCCTGCTTCTGAGTCTTCAGTGTCCACTATACCATTCTGTAGGCCTCTGTGTACCCATAGCTTAGTTCCCACTGGTGAGTGAGAGCATGTGGTGTTTGGTTTTCCATTCCTGAGTTACTTCACAAAGGATAATGACCTCCAGTTTCATTCAAGTTTCTTCAAAATACATTATTTTGTTCTTTTTTTAGGGCTGAGTAGTATTCCATGGTGTATACATACTATGTTTTTTAAATCCACTCCTCGGTTGATGGACACTTAGATTGGTTCCATATCTTTGCAATTGTGAATTCTTCTTTGATAAACATATACATGCAAGTGTCTTTTTTATATAGTAACTTCTTTACCTTTTGGTAGCTATCCAGTAGCAGGATTGCTGGATCGAATGGTAGATCTACTTTTAGTTCTTTGAGAAAGCTCCAAAATGCTTCCCATAAAAGTTGTACTAATTTACATTCCCACCAGTAGTGTATTAGCATTCCCTTTTCACCACATTCATGACAACATCTATTGTTTCTTGACTTATAATAATGGCCATTTTTGGCTGGGGTAAGGTAGTATATCCCTGTTATTTTAATTTGTATTTCCCTGATGATTAATGATGTTGAACATTTTTTCATATGTTTTTTGGCCATTTGTATACTTCTTTTCAGAAGTATCTGTTCATCTCATTTGCCCACCTTTTTTTTTTTTTTGAGATGGAGGCTCGATCTGTTGTCCAAACTGGAGTGCAGTGGTGTGATCTTGGCTCACTGCAACCTCCACCTCCCTGGCTCAAGCAATTCTCCTGCCTCAGCCTCCCGAGTAGCTGGGATTACAGGCGCATGCCACCATGCCCAGCTAATTCTTTTGTATTTTTAGTAGAGATGGGTTTCACCATGTTGGCCAGACTGGTCTTGAACTCCTGACCTCAGGGCAATCTGCCTGCCTCTGCCTGCCAAAGTGCTGAGATTACAGGTGTGAGCCACCTTGCCTGGCCTGTTTGCCCACTTTTAATGGGATTATTATTTTTTTCTCAGGGATTTGTTTGAATTCCTTGCACATTCTGGATATTAGTTCTTTTACATTTAGGAATTTCTTGATTATGATCCAAGGAGTTCAAGAAAATACAAGGTGAGATATGCTGGTCTAGCTTTATACTACAAAATTTTGAACAGCAAATTAAAACATAAAACATAAGCATGAATCAAATGATTGCTAACACTTTCCTTCACATTCTGGGTCATCATCAATGCAGCACAATAAAAAACCTTGAGAAAATCACTGGAAAAAATATTTTTGGGAGGTGTAAAAGATGAGGCAGCATCCTGAGTAATGATGCCACCAGCCTTTAACAAAGGGTCTTCGAGAACTTCAGAGGCAACACTGTTTGTTTTAATACAAACAGTTTCCAAAGAGCTGAGCATTATAAGCAAAAGAGTTAGTGGTGGATACAAGGTGGGCCAGGAATCACACATTCGTCAAAGCAAACTTTAGCAATGGTTCTCAGAGCTGACTATGAGGAGAGATGCCTGAATGCTGTAAAAAGAACTTCACGTACCCTGACTGGATAATAAGTAAGTCTGTAAGAATCTCTTCTTTATTCATCACTGTGAATATTTATCAGTAACTCACAATACCGCATGAGGACCAATCAATTTTTTATTACAGTTTCAATCACATTGGTCTTCACAAAAAATATTTGCTGGGGAAAGCCCCGTTTATAGGCTTTTGCTATGTGTTTATGTTTCTCTCTCTCCTTTTTTTTTTTTTTTTTTTTTGAGAAAGGATATCACTCTGTCACCCAGGCTGGAGTATAGTGGCACAATCTCAGCTCACTGTAACCTCCACCTCCTGGGTTCAAGCGATTCTCCTGTTTCAGCCGCCCAAATAGCTGAGTCTACAGATGTGCACCATCACGACCAGCTAACTTTTGGTATTTTTTGATAGAGTGGGGGTTTTGCCATGTTAGCAAAGGCTGATCTCAAACTCCTGACCTCAAGTAATCTACCCGCCTCATCTTCCCAAAGTGTTGGGATTATAGGCGTGAGCCACCATGCCTGGCCGTGTTTATGTCTCTTATTCCCTCTTCTTTAATTTTCATTGTTTCTCTCGTTTCATTGTGGTTATTTTCTTCTGACTTCATTTCCAGATCATTACTTCAGTGTTCTGTGTTTTTAATCTGCTGTTAAAACCTTTTTTGATATCCTAAGTTGGTTTATTTCATTTTATAGTTTAATAATATCTATTTGGGACTTCTCAAAATTTTCCATGTCTTTTTGCATGTCGACTTTTTCTGAGATTTTCAACTTGACTTTTTTCTCCTCGAGCACAGTTGTCACACTACTTCTTGCATTATTGTGTCCCTGATAACTCCAATACATGGGCCCATTTGTGCAATTTCTATTTTGTGGTTCATTTGGCTCATTTTTTCATGTACCCGGTTGTTTTTTCTTACTTTGGCAGAGCTATTTGTTTGAAACATTCTTTTTAGATATTATCTGAGGGTGAGATTGGTAGATTTTTATTTATTTCCGTAAGACACACAGGGGGCACTGACAATCAGGAATCACCTTCTCCACTTTGAGCTTCAGAAGTTTTTGAAATTGAGCTGCAATCCCTTGCTTGGGCCCCTCTATTTCTGGAGCATGTGTGTTTTTTTTCTTTTGTTTTGTTTTTGTTTCTGTTTTTGTTTTTTCAGTGATTCAACCTTCAGAGACTTAACACAAAGCATGAGGGATCTCTCAGCATTGACACTTGGGCCAACTCTACATTCAAACTTTTCCTTTCGTAACACTGGGAATGTATCAAAAATCTCAGGTGCTCAGCTATTCACTGATCTTTTCAGATTGGAAAACAATCATCCCCAGTGGTCAGACCCACTTCTCCGGGTGTCATCCATCTTCTCCTAGATCTAAGCTTGGAAAACAGTTTCCAGATTTTCTTGGTAGGAGGACTGGTCCGAATTACCGACCCACCATTATAAGAAACAGAAATCCTTATTTACTTTCACGAAAAAGCCTGGGAAGTAGGTTTTATTCTCTGCAGCATTATCCATCAAAAACTGAGATTCAGAATTTTTAAGTGACTTGCCTGAAGTCACACAGTGGTAAGTGACAGGGCTATGACTCAAATGATGTTTTCCTGTACTTATTTCCTTGCACTTTTCTCCATACCAGACATATTCCCATAATACTCTAGCTGGATCTTTCTTTAGTTGCCCATGTATATGTACAATCTTACTACTAGGCTTTTCTCAGTTTTAAAAATCATAATTACTCTATGCCATGTCTTTACTCTGTGTCTTGTCTTTTTTGCTTATTTGTTTACATAATTTTTATTCAGTGCCTATTGCAAGGTGGGCAATGTGCAAGTACAATGCCTGGGAAAGTGCTAAATCTACAATGACACCAACAAATATTTGCTGAATTAATATGCTCATGAATATAAGGGATACAACATGACAATGGAGTCATTATCTTGGAGAAGTATTCTGACTTTCTGGATGGTTTTCCCCGACCTATTGATTAATATTTGGCTAGGGGGGACAGTTACGAAATCACTTAATCTCTCCATTTAGGAAAAGATAGAATATAATGGAAGATTTCATTCTATAGCTGTTACAACTAATGTGAAAATTAATACACTAGTAGACCAGATTAAATATTCTGAAATTGCGCCAAATGATGTCAAAGCTGTGGGTTGATTTCTTTCTTTTTTTTTTTTTAAAGACTCTGTCGCCTAGGCTGGAGTGCAGTGGTGAAATCTCAGCTCACCTCAACTCCACCACCCAGGTTCAAGTGATTCTCCTGCCTCAGTCTCCTGAGTTGCTGGGACTACAGGCTTGTGCCACCAGGCCCAGATAATTTTTGTATTTTTAGTGGAGACAAGGTTTCACCATGTTGGCCAGGCTGGTCTCGAACTCCTGAGCTCAAGTGATCCGCCTGCCTCAGCCTCCCAAAGTGCCGGGATTACAAGCACGAGCTACCAAGCCTGGCCTTATTAGTTGTTTTCATCTCCTCAGTGAAGCACTCTATCAACCCAACGTACACCCCATAATAGATGAATTTACTTATTTTCTTTTGTTTCACTTTCAGCACCTGCTTTGACTTTGTGTGTTCCGAGGTGGAAGCTCTTAAGCATTATACTTATAATAGTGTATCCAATTTAAAAAATATAGAGTATGAATTTGAAAAAAATCAATTCTCACTAATTTTTACCTTTTGTGAGATGATATGTTTGTGGGAAAAAAATCTGAGCCAAATTTTTTGTCATGTCTCTTCCCTAGCTTTCTCTTCCTAGTGAATTTTAATTCCTTTCTTCTAGGCATTTCAGAGCAGTATGCACTGCTTTAAAAATAAGACTTTGCCTAACTGCAGATTTTCTTTACGTTACTTCAGTTTGGTGTTATTTTTGGGTTTATTCTTATCTCTTACTTTAAAAAAAAATCACATTCCATGATTTACTTACCAACATATCACTACTTAATTTTGTACATGATCTTTGTTGCTTTATTGAATGTTTACACTAGCAGTTTCTTTATAAAAACAAAACTCAAAAATCTAGAAAGCTGTAAGAAGAAAAAATATAAACTTTAGTATATGAGAGTTATTATCTCATATATAGTAGTGATGAATTTCACAATTAAGAAATGCTATATTTTCGGTGAAGGCTAAAAACAAGAATAATTCATTTGAAAAACATATATTGATTTTATACTAAATTTAGGCAAAGTTTTGGATGACTGGCCCTGGACTTATCTGGATTCTTAGTTATCCATCTTTTTCACATTCCTTGCAGCAATGATATTCAAAGTGGGAGGGGAGCGTACAAGATGAATCACTGATGTGCAGAATACAAACATGAGAATTTTTTTTCCTATTTTTTAATATTTTATCTTTTATCTCATCCTTTAATTTTTTGTATTTTCCTTATATTGAATACCGGCTAGTACTGTATCTTTGTTCAATAGGTTTAAAAAACCCAAATCTCATGAAAATCATTTCACTTGGGTAACCTTCAGAATAAAGGGACATTTGTGGAATATTAATATATTTGGTGAAATTGTTTAAACACTGTAAGAGGTTTTGTATCTATGTAGGAAGAATACATTTTTTCTTTTTACTTCAAAAAGCTGTCAGTGAACTCTGATAATGACACTTACTGTCAAACTTATCATGCCTCAATTATGTTAACACCTTCTTTTGAAGTTTTCTTTTTAACATGAAAAACACAGTTTATTATAAAAGGTCTCCACACAAGCTGAAAGCATTCAAAGGCCCCCAACAGGCTGCTCTTAAGAGAACTGTAGGCAGGAAAAACTTTATATTCATACTGTGATCAACTTCGTTTTCACTTTGCTGTAAGAATAAATCACAAGAAAATGTGCAACTTGGAGGATCTGAAGCCGTCATGTAAGAGTTTTATAGTATCTGAATCAATCTCCTCAGGACTCCCTGAAAATCATTTCAAAATCTGCAATCAGAAGATCCCTGGGATGCTCAGGCATGGTGTTGTCATTTTTTTGTTCGGTTGGTTTGTTTGAGATGGAGTCTCACTCCTTCGCCTAGGCTGGAGTGCAGTGGCCCAGTTGATTACAGGTGTGCACCACCATGCCCAGATTATATTTTTGTGTTTTTAGTAGAGATGGGGTTTCACCATGTTGGCCAGGCTGGTCTCAAACTCCTGGCCTCAAGTGATCTGCCTTCCTCGGCCTCCCGAAGTGCTGGGATTATATCATGTTTTACTAATTCCATTATAGAGAGGTCACTTGTACCATCTGTTTTATGCATTATCCCTGGTCCTTGTTTTTCTAAATTTCTATTGTTGCTTACCATTTTATTTATTTACATTTTTTGTCCTTTTACTGTGATTGGACAAGAAGAGTATGTTGCACACCATTTTCTCTGCTCTTATGCTCCAAGACATCTTCTAGAGGTTGGTAAAAGGCAAACTCTTTTATCATTGCTGTATTTTGAAAGGTTTTTTTCTCCTCTAAATCTTAACATCCAGGAGACTGAGACTATTGGTTATATTTAGATATATTTTCTATGCATTGTAATCATCTGTATCTATTAATACCTCTGAGCTATGCTATGCTCACTAATCAATGCTGCCTACCCTATGTACTTATCTGCTACATAGTGAACTTGTGGGTGTGTGTGTCTTAACCTTTCTCAGAGTATCCATGTTGCACAACAAGATTTTATGCACTCCTGTATTAGTCCATTTTCATGCTGCTAATATAGACATACCCAAGACTGGGCAATTTATAAAAGGAAAAGGTTTAATTGGACTTACAGTTCCAAGTGACTGGGGCAGCCTCACAATCATGGCAGAAGGCAAGGAGTAGCAAGTCATGTCTTACATGGATGGCAGCAGGCAAAGAGAGAATGAGGAAGACGCAAAAGCAGAAACCCTTGATAAAACCATCAGATCTTGTGAGACTTATTCACTACCACAAGAACAGTATGGGGGAAACCACCCCCATGATTCAATTATCTCCCACTGGGTCCTTCCCACAACACGTCGGAATGATGGGAGTACAATTCAAGATGAGATTATGGTGGGGACACAGCCAAAACATCAACTCCCTTCTATTCCTTTGCCTTTTCTTCATCCCCAGTTATGTTTTTTTCCCTCATCTTTGGATCACATTTATCATCGAAGTTTCTTCCTTATAAATCCTGTTTTCAATTTCTCTGACAATCTTAAATTGTCCCTTGTCATCTGATTTAAAAAGAATATAAACATATTAAATATAAGGAGATATTCCTTAAGCAAAGAATGCTATTCTCCTTCAAGGTCCCAGTTTAGATAGCAAATGTTGACATAGAACATAGTGTCATTATATATATCTGTGTTTGTGGTAGAGATCATACAAATATCATTTGAGCCTGCTGGTTCAACACATTGCAACGTTCTCAATTTGAGTTTGGCATGTGTGAATTTATGTTACTCTTCAAATTCCCAAATCTATTTCCTTGCCAGGTTTTGTGTCATATCTGCCATTTAGTAAAAGTGGTTGTGCATTTTTAAAAGAATTTAGTTTACTAACACTCCAGAAAGCGAGTATTCATAAACCATTTCTCTCTTAGAATACCCATTTTTCCTGTAGGCTAACCCCATTAGCATCTTGCAATTGATGACTTCTCTCCTCTGTAAGTCTACTTTAGATATTACTCTCCCGGGACAGAAATAGCCAGTTCCTAGCACACTCACTCCTCTTATGTCTATTGTAGATGTAATTAATCATGATACTTTTTCATACTAGCAAAAATAAGCCTGCAACATAACCTTGCTATAGCTACGATCCACTTGTCAGAGTGGCATGTCAATTAAACTATATTTTCCATCTTTGCCATGACACTATATTTCCCAAAAATGCATTTCCTAAAATATGTATTTATTAAATACCAAAGTAGTAGTTCCAATTTCTGGGTAAGAATAACTTACAATGTATACCATATTAAGAATTTTATTTGTCGTGTATTTTTAAAAGTATATTTTATATACCAGGTTGGCAATTAAATGGAACAAAAGAGCACAGCATTAGCTTTCTCTATTTCTCATCCTCTTTCCTACTCTTTATAGACCAGTCTGAGGACATGCAAATTTTTAATTTAAAAAAAAATTCCAACAGCAATTAGATCAGGAAGTAGTCCACCAGACCCAAACTGTATGTAAATTTATGCAAACACAAACAGAAAAAGAGTAAGAAATTAAGAAGAGTATTTGGATCTTTTCCTCTGAGTGGTTTCTTTTGCTACTCAGCCTATTACTTTTTTCACTCACCCTCTTACTTTTTCCATGTATTCTTCAAAAAAAGAACTTCTAAAAATAATTCAACAATCAGAAGTGAGTTTATGGTGACAAAGGCTAATTCTAAGTCAATTCTTTTCCCCTGAGTAGGTGTATTTGCTTTAGGTCATACGGCTAAGACACTTCAAACACTGGAGCATCAGATGGAAAAGGGTTACCACGGTGTCATCCAGGACGTGCTTTTATTTCAGCTTTCAGGAAAAATTATAAGTTAGAGGAGACTACAAAAATCATTTAACTTCTGGTTTTCCCTTTTAGTGAAAGCAATCACGGAGAAAATGATCATCATTATCTAGGACACTCGTTTAGATACCCCAGGCAGGCAGACAGCAGTTCCTGGGCCCATATTTTGCCAGAGAAAGAAAAATGTAGTACTGCCTACTATGCAACACTTTATTTTCTTCTCAAAGAAAAACATAGACAATCTAAAAGATGTTCACAGGAATTAAAGAAACAAGGTCAGACTGCCCCAAAGGCCTTCAGAATGTTATTCAGGCTTAATGGTTCTTTCTTCCAGGTCTTTGAGATAGAGAAAGGGGAGACCTTTGTTCAGAATAAGTTACCTCACAACCATAATTATGGGTATAAACAATCCAAAAGTACAGTTCATTTCCACCTAGGGAAGGCCTTGTTGTTGATGTTGCTTGTTGTTGTTTTTTGCAATCAGTTAGTACTTGGTTGCTTTGTAATCTGGAAGCTGTGCATGTATGCTCCCATCTGTCTTTGGAAGACTGCTCTCGGGAACCAGCCTCCTGAAAACATTATATTCCTCCAGTTGGGATTCGTTGGTGATCTGTATCAGTTATCTGTTGCTGCGTAACAAATAACCTCAAAACAATGTGGCTTTAAACAATAATTTATTTTTTCTCATGACTCTGTGGGTTAGGAATTTGGGTCAGGTTTGGCTTGACCCAACTAATCTCCATCTTGTGTTAGCTGTGATCATTTACTCAGATACATTCAAATAGAAGTGGGGCACAGCTAATAACTCCAATAAGTCAATTGGTGCTTTCTAAATTCTTCCTAGAAATCTCTTTCACCAAATTTGCATGTTCATTAGGTATATTTTCTGTATTTTTCTATCTTCTGTTACCACAGGACTATAACCTTTCTCTAACCCCCCAAATCAATTTTCTTACTGAATTTTAGGCCCCCATTAACAATGTTTTTACTTCTCCTCGGGCTTCCACCTACCTCCCACAATGCCATTAAGTACCTATTTTGGGATTTTGTTATGGTGGCACCCTATATCTGGTACCAATTTTTCTTTCAGTTACCTAATTCTGAGTAACAAACAACCCCAAATCTTAGTGGCTTAATGTAACACAACAATCATTTCTCATTTCTTATAAATATTTGTGTTAGGATTCAAGCAGGGCTCTGTTGGGTGGCTCTTCAGTTCCACTTGGCATCAGCTGGGGTCACTCCATCAGTGACATCAGCATTCAGATGGTAACTGTACTAGGCTGGAGAACCAAGGAAGTTTTATTCCCATGCCTGCTGCTCCAGTCCTTCTCCAGGTGGGCTCTCTTTCTCTCTATGTTCTATCTCATCCTTGAATAGCCTAGCTCAAGTTTCTTTACGTCATGGCAGTCCACTTCACTAAATGGCAAAAAGCCAAAGCTGTCAAGCCGCTTAAAAGCTAAGCACACACCCAGACAATGTTCAAAGAGAGGGAAACAGACTCTACTTCTCAATGAGAGGAAAGGCAGACATGTGCATACAGGGAAGAAAGGAATTGTTAATAGGTATATTCATTATCTACCAACCACAAGATCTAACCTGTATTATAAATTTCACAAGAAAGGCTCTAATTTTTATCACTTTAGTTTTTTTTTTCTTTCTTTCTTTTGAGACAGGGTCTTGCACTGTCACCCAGGCTGGAGTACAGTGATATGACCTCAGCTCACTCTAGCCTCTGCCTCCCAGGTTCAAGCAATTCTGCCACCTCAGTCTCCTGAGAAGCTGGGACTATAGGCACACACCACCATATCTGGCTAATTTTTTTATTTTTTGGTAGAAATGGGGTTTCACCATGTTGGCGAGGCTGGTCTCGTGCTCCTGATCTCAGTGATATGCCTGCCTCAGTGACATGCCTGTAATTCCCAGCATTTTGGGAGGCCATGCTACCTGGCCTAATTTTATCACTTTCCAATGAAGGGACTTAATATCCATCAATATACTTTATCAAAGAAAGTGAGTTTTTTTGAGAACCGAGAGGGTGGCTCAACATACCACATTTTCTACACCTAAGTGTTGCCATAAGTTTGAGTTTTCTGAAAATATACTATTCTGTGTGTGTATGTTTCCATCAATATGTATTACTTAGAAGAATATCATCTTATTTTAGAATCCCATTTATTATGCAACAGTTTGGTTCATACTGGCTTCTAATTCTGTCCAATTTAAAGCCATACTTCTCTGGTTTCAAAGATAAATTCAACTGTAGTTCAAGAATCCTTTTACTTAACTACTGGTCAGCAACTCAAAATCTGGAAATACTGCCATTCTTCCCTCAGTATTCCAAAATGCCATTAATACTAGACTTCTACTGGAGGTTTAAGAGTAAAATAATTGACAAAGGATTGTTGCAGTTAAATTCCAATCTTACTGATGCTATATATAAACTTGATATTTGCTGCCTCAAGAAATTCTTCACTAACCACGTCTTGCTCTTAAATCCTAGCCTCTGGACACATTGTCAATTCATTATCAATGAATACACATTGTCTTCACAGAAACCCGGTTCTTTCTTTTTCTCAGATTTCCCACCTCTGGTGACTTCGCAAACTCAAAGCCCTGCTACTCTTTTAATAGATCAATGTATTCCTCTTATCCCATCTTTTTGCATCTATGTTTTTAAAGGGTATCTTACCTTTGCAAAGGAAAAATTCCACCAAATGATTTTTTGAAATAAGATTCACTTATCACAGAGAAAAATTTTGACTCTTTAGTGACTGCTTTTAATGTTTGTTTTAAATGGCAAAACTTCCTCCCCCTTAAAGATACAAATGAATGAGTGAGATATGGATTGGAAGATACAAACTTTTAGAAGAATTAGAAGTGATTCTTGACACTGAGTGGAGTACAGAGGAGCACATTAAAATAACTCTGGAAATTTTCAAAATAGAAACATGAGCCTTACTGTCAACATTGGAGGTTTGGAGGAGGCATAGGGTGTGGATCCATATTAGCCACAACCTAATGAGTATTGTGGTAATGAACTTGTTAGTGTTGGTTTTTTGTTGGATGTTTTCTTTTATAATTCAGGTTTGTTTCGGTGGAAAAGTTTGAGCTCAGGGTGCATTATATATGAATTAGAATATAATTCAAAGCCAAAAGAGTGATTGCATATTTTAGCAATTATTATTTTTGTTAATCATAAGCCTCACTGTATTCCTTTTATATAAAAAAAGAAATATATAGTTTAATTTAGGCTATAGGAATTGGCCAGTGTATATATCTATCAAAGGATGAGCAAAGATTAGAACCCAGGTCTTTTTAATTTCAAAGTGTGTACTCTTCCTGTAATAAGTAGCTGTCTGAAAACATGTGCTCCTATAAACCACTGCCAGCGATTAGGGAGGAGAGAGAGTTAAGGTGCTGTCTTTTCCGATTCTAGGATCAGGGAGCCAGTGTGTGGGGGGAGGTTAGCGAAGACTAAAGTCAGAAGTAGAGAAAGTATAAGGGCAAATCCATCGTGACACTTTTTCTTTGCTTCAGAAGCAATGTTGAAGTGGCCACAGGGAGCAGAATGATCCAAAAAACAGATCTGCACATTTCTCTGAAGTCTAAGATGGGGACTATAACTCAAGCTTTGCAATACTATGTATTCCAGTGACTAGCTGTCATCTAGCTAATTGACAGTGTTCCTTCTCGCTACCCCTCCTTTCTAAAAATAGTTTTGTTGAGATGTAATTCTCGTACCATATAATTTATTCACTTAAAGTGTACAATTTAGTGCCTTTCAGTGTATTAACTTAGTTGTAAAATTATCACAATTTAATTATAAAATATTTTCTATTTGGCAGAGAAATGTAATTTAGTTTTTTAATATTTAAATTTGTTTAATTGTGGTAAAAAGCATATAACATAAAATTTGCCATTTTAGCCTTAGTTAAGTTTATTAGTGTTAAGTGTATTCACATTGAAGCAAAATACATGAATAGACATTTTTCAAAAAAAGACATACATGTGGCCAACAAACACATGAAAAAATGCTCAACAGCACTAATCATTAGAAAAATGCAAATGAAAACCACAGTAAGAGACCAACTCACAACAGTCAAAATGGCTGTTATTAAAAAGTCAAAAAATAACAGATGCTGATGAGGTTAGGGAAGAAAGAGAACATTTATGCACTGCTCGTAAGAGTATAAATTAGTTCACCCATTGCAGAAAGCAATGTTTTAAGTCCTCATATAACTTAAAACAGAATTACCATTTGACCCAGCAATCCCATTATTGGGTATATACCCAAAGGAATACAAATAATTATACCATAAAGACACATTCACTCGTATATTCACTGCAGTATTATTCACAATAGCAAAGACATGGAATCAACCTAAATGCCCATCAATGGTACCTGGATAAAGAACATGTGGTGCATATACACCATGGAATATGGTGTATGTGCCATGCAGCCATAAAAAGAACAAGATTATGTCCTTTACAGCAACATGGATGGAGCTCCAGGTCATTATCCTAAGTGAATTGACAGAGAAACAGAAAACCAAATACCACATGTTCTCATTTATAAGTGGCAGCTAAACAGTGAGGAACGTGGGCGCAAAGAGAGGAATAACAGACACTGGGGCCTACTTGAAGGTGGAGGTGGGAGGAGGAAGAGGATCAGAAAAAAAAACCCATCAGGTAGTATGCTTACAACCTCGGTGATGAAATATTAATAATCTGTACACCAAACCACCATGACACTGTTTACATATATAAAAAACCCGAACCTAAAATAAAAGTTAAAAAAATGAGTTTACCCATATGTACTTTATCATAAAACATGTAAAGAGGCATTCGTTTGGAATTATATATTAGTCTACATTATTTAATCTTTTGTGTCATATATGTTTTTATTTAAAAACAGCACAAGTTAACAGTGTCAATCACTAGTAACTACTAAATAATAGTTTGAATAAGTAAATAAGCAGGTGTTGGGGAAAAAAGAATATTCAAATTGTTAGGCAATACATCTCCAGAATTTATCTTTTAAATCTGAAACTCTATACCCATTAAATGAGAACCCTCTGTGTTCCTGTCTCCCTATGCCCTGAAAACTGTCATTCTACTTTATGTTTTTATGAATTTGACTACTCTAGGTACCTCACATCCAGAAATATATACATATATATATAGAGAGAGATCAAGTCAAGTTTATCCCAGGAACATAAGTTTGGTTTCATATTAGAACATAAAGTTGTATAGTTAATGTTTAACCAACTTATTTTTTTTAACTTTTATTTTAGGTTCAGGTTTGTTATATAAGTAAATAGTATCATATTTAAATTTGGTTTAATATGGGAACATAAAGTTGCATAGTTAATTTCATTAACAAATCATAGAAGAAAAAGTAAATAATCATCAATATATGCAGAAAGAGCATTCAAAAAAATTGAAAATTATTTTATAATTTTAAAATAAGACTGAGAATACTAAGAATAAAGGGAACTTATTTATTTCTGATTTCTGATCAAAGATTTCTTTCTTTAAAAAGTACAGAAAAAAAGCTTCCACACGGTAAAAGAAACTGTGGACAAAGTGAAGAGACAACCCAAAGAATGGGAGAAATTATTTGCAAACTATCCATCTGACAGGGATTAATAACCAGAATATATAAGGAGCTCAAAAAACTATCTAGGGAAAAAAATCTAATAGTCTGGTTAAAAAATGGCAAGAGATCTGAATAGACATTCCTCAAAAGAAAGCATACCAATGGCAAACAGTATATGAAAAGGTGTTCAACATCATTGATCATCAGAGAAATGCAAATCAAAACTAAGGTGAGATCTCTCACCCCAGTTAAAATGGCTTTTATTCAAAGGACAGGCAATACAAATCCTGGCAAGGATATGGAGAAAAGAAAACCCTTCTATACTGTTGATAGGAATGTAAATTAATACAGCCACTAGGCAGGACAGTTTGGAGGTTCCTCAAAACCCAAAAATAGAACTACCATAATATGATCCAGCAATCCCACTACTAGGTATACACCCAAAAGAAATCAAATCAGTACATCAAAGAGATATCTGCACTCCTATGTTTATTACAGCACTATTCACAATAGCCAAAATTTGGAAGCAACCTAAGTGTCCATCAAGAGAAGAATGGATAAAGAAAATGTGGTACATATACACTGTGGAGTACTATTCAGCCATAAAAAATAATGAGATCTTGTCATTTGCAATAACATGACTGGAACAGGAGGATACTATGTTAAGTGAAATAAGCCAGGCATGGAAAAACAAAATTTATGTGTTCTCACTGATTTGTGTGAGCCAAAAAATTAAAACAATTGAACTCGTGGAGATAGAGAGTAGAATGATGGTTACCAGAGGCTGAGAAAGGTAGCATTGGTGGGGAATTTGGGATGGTTACTAGGTACAAAAATACAGTTAGGCAGAATGAATAAGATCTACTATTTGATAGTACAACAGGGTGACTACTAGTTAACAATAATTTATTGTACATTTAAAGATAACTTAGAGAGTATAATTGGGTTGTTTGTAACACAAAGAAGATATAAATTCCTGAGGTGATGAATTCCCCATTTATCCTGATGTGCTTATTACACATGGTATGCCTGTATCAATGTATCTCATGTACTCCATAAATATATACAGCTACTTTGCATCCACAAAGATAAAGATAAATTGAAAAAATTAAAAAGTACATTAAATACCATATTTAATGGTGAAGTATTGAAAGTATTTCTTTTAAGATCAGAAAGAAGACAGGAATACCCACTATCACTTCTACATAACAAGTTACTAAAGGTCCTTACCAGTGCAATATGCAAGACAAGTAAAAGGCACACAGATTAAAAAGAAAAAGCATAACTTTGGTTATTTGCAGATTTATGTAACTGGCTCTGAAGAAAAGCCAAGAGAATCTAAAGATCAATTATTAGAAAATAATTAGGTTAGTGCAAAAATAATTGCAAAAAGGAATTGCAGTTTTTGTATTAAAAGTAATGGCGCCTGGTGGAGCCAACATGGCTGAATAGGAACAGCTCTAGTCTACAGCTCCCGGCGTGAGCGATGCAGAAGATGGGTGATTTCTGCATTTCCATCTGAGCTACCAGGTTCATCTCACTAGGGAGTGCCAAACAGTGGGTGCAGGACAGTCAGTGCAGCGCACCGTGCACGAGCTGAAGCACAGGCAAGGCATGGCCTCACTTGGGAAGCTCAAGGGGTCAGGGAGCTCCCTTTCCTAGTCAAAGAAAGGGGTAACAGACGGCACCTGGAAAATCGGGTCACTCCCACCCTAATACTGCACTTTTCCAATGGGCTTGGAAAATGGCACACCAGGAGATTGTGTCCTGCACCTGGCTCAGAGGGTCCTATGCCCACGGAGTCTTGCTGATTGCTAGCACAGCAGTCTGAGATCAAACTGCAAGGCGGCAGCGAGGCTGGGGGAGGGGCGCCCGCCATTGCCAAGACTTGCTTAGGTAAACAAAGCAGCCAGGAAGCTCGAACTGGGTGGAGCCCACCACAGCTCAAGGAGGCCTGCCTGCCTCTGTAGGCTCCACCAATGGGGGCAGGACACAGACAAACAAAAAGACAGCAGGAACCTCTGCAGACTTAAATGTCCCTGTCTGACAGCTTTGAAGAGAAAAGTGGTTCTCCCGGCACGCAGCTGGAGATCTGAGAACGGGTAGGCTGCCTCCTAAAGTGGTTCCCTGAGCCCCGAGCAGCCTAATTGGGAGGCACCCCCCAGTAGGGACAGACTGACACCTCACTCGGCCAGGTACTCCTCTGAGACAAAACTTCCAGAGGAACGATCAGACAGCTGAATTTGTGGTCTCATGAAAATCCGCTGTTCTGCAGTCATCGCTGCTGACACCCAGGCAAACAGGGTCTGGAGTGGACCTCTAGCAGACTCCACAGACCTGCAGCTGAGGGTCCTGTCTGTTAGAGGGAAAACTAACAAACAGAAAGGACATCCACACCAAAAACCCATCTGTATAACACCACGATTAAAGACCAAAAGTAGAAAAACCTACAAAGATGGGGAGAAAACAGAGCAGAAAAACTGGAAATTCTAAAAAGCAGAGCACCTCTCCTCCTCCAAAGGAACACAGTTCCTCACCAGCAACGGAACAAAGCTGGACGGAGAATGACTTTGACGAGTTGAGAGAAGAAGGCTTCAGACGATCAAACTACTCTGAGCTATGGGAGGAAATTCAAACCAATGGCAAAGAAGTTAAAAACTTTGAAAAAAAAATAGATGAATGTTTAACTAAGATAACCAATGAAGAGAAGGGCTTAAAGGAGCTGATGGAGCTGAAAGCCAAGTTTCGAGAACTACGTGAAGATTGCAGAAGCCTCAGTAGCCGATGCAATCAACTGGAAGGAAGGGTATCAGCGATGGAAGATGAAATGAATGAAATGAAGTGAGAAGGAAAGTTTGGAGAAAAAAGAATAAAAAGAAATGAACAAAGCCTCCAAGAAATATGGGACTATGTGAAAACACCAAACCTACGTCTGATTGGTGTACCTGAAAGTGACAGGGAGAACAGAACCAAGTTGGAAAACACTCTGCAGGGTATTATCCAGGAGAACTTCCCCAATCTAGCAAGGCAGGCCAACATTCAGATTCAGGAAATACAGAGAACGCCACAAAGGTACTCTTCGAGAAGAGCAACTCCAAGACACATAATTGTCAGATTCACCAAAGTTGAAATTAAGGAAAAAATGTTAAGGGCGGCCAGAGAGAAAGGTCGGGTTACCCACAAAGGGAAGCCCATCAGACTAACAGCTGATCTCTCGGCAGAAACTCTACAAGCCAGAAGAGAGTGGGGGCCGATATTCAACATTCTTGAAGAAAAGAATTTTCAACCCAGAATCTCATATCCAGCCAAACAAAGCTTCGTAAGTGAAGGAGAAATAAAATACTTTACAGACAAGCAAATGTTGAGTGATTTTGTCACCACCAGGCCTGCCCTAAAAGAGCTCCTGAAGGAAGCACTAAACATGGAAAGGAACAACCGGTACCAGCCACTGCATAAACATGCCAAATTGTAAAGACCATCAAGGCTAGGAAGAAATTGCATCAACTAACAAGCAAAATAACCAACTAACATCATAATGACAGGATCAGATTCACACATAACAATATTAACTTTAAATGTAAATGGGCTAAATGCTCCAATTAAAAGACACAGACTGGCAAATTGGATAAAGAGTCAAGACCCATCAGTGTGCTGTATTCAGGAAACCCATCTCACGTGCAGAGACACACATAGACTCAAAATAAAGGGATGGAGGAAGATCTACCAAGCAAATGGAAAACAAAAAAAGGCAGGGGTTGCAATCCTAGTCTCTGATAAAATAGACCTTAAACCAACAAAGATCAAAAGAGACAAGGCCATTACATAATGGTAAAGGTATCAATTCAACAAGAAGAGCTAACTATCCTAAATATATATGCACCCAACACAGGAGCACCCAGATTCATAAAGCAAGTCCTGAGTGACCTACAAAGAGACTTAGACTCCCACACAATAATAATTGGAGATTTTAACACCCTACTGTCAACATTAGACAGATCAATGAGACAGAAAGTTAACAAGGATACCCAGGAATTGAACTCAGCTCTGCACCAAGCAGACCTAATAGACATCTACAGAACTCTTCACCCCAAATCAACAGAATGTACATTTTTTTCAGCACCACACCACACCTATTCCAAAATTGACCACATAGTTGGAAGTAAAGCTCTCCTCAGCAAATGTAAAGGAACAGAAATTATAACAAACTGTCTCTCAGACCACAGTGCAATCAAACTAGAACTCAGGATTAAGAAACTCACTCAAAACCACTCAACTACATGGAAACTGAACAACCTGCTCCTGAATGACTACTGGGTACATAACGAAATGAAGGCAGAAATAAAGTTGTTCTTTGAAACCAATGAGAACAAAGACACAACATACCAGAATCTCTGGGACACATTCAAAGCAGTGTGTAGAGGGAAATTTGTAGCACTAAATGCCCATAAGAGAAAGCAGGAAAGATCCAAAGTTGACACCCTAACATTACAATTAAAAGAACTAGAAAAGCAAGAGCAAACACATTCAAAAGCTAGCAGAAGGCAAGAAATAACTAAAATCAGAGCAGAACTGAAGGAAATAGAGACACAGAAAACCCTTCAAAAAATTAATGAATCCAGGAGCTGGTTTTTTGAAAAGATCAACAAAATTGATAGACCGCTAGCAAGACTAATAAAGAAGAAAAGAGAGAAGAATCAAATAGACACAATGAAAAATGATAAAGGGGATATTACCACCAATCCCACAGAAATAAAATCTACCATCAGAGAATACTACAAACATCTCTACGCAAATAAACTAGAAAATCTGGAAGAAATGGATAAATTCCTCGACAAATACACCCTCCCAAGACTAAACCAGGAAGAAGTTGAATCTCTGAATAGACCAATAACAGGTTCTGAAATTGTGGCAATAATCAATAGCTTACCGACCAAAAAGAGTCCAGGACCTGATGGATTCACAGCTGAATTCTACCAGAGGTACAAGGAGGAACTGGTACTATTCCTTCTGAAACTATTCCAATCGATAGAAAAAGAGGGAATCCTCCCTAACACATTTTATGAGGCCAGCATCATCCTGATACCAAAGCCTGGCAGACACACAACCAAAAAAGAGAATTTCAGACCAATATCCTTGATGAACATTGATGCAAAAATCCTCAATAAAATACTGGCAAACCGAATCCAGCAGCGCATCAAAAAGCTTATCCACCATGACCAAGTGGGCTTCATCCCTGGGATGCAAGGCCGGTTCAACATATGCAAATCAATAAACGTAGTCCAGCATATAAACAGAACCAAAGACAAAAACCACATGATTATCTCAATAGATGCAGAAAAGGCCTTTGACAAAATTCAACAACACTTCATGCTAAAAACTCTCAATAAATTAGGTATCGATGGGATGTATCTCAAAATAATAAGAGCTATCTATGACAAACCCACAGCCAATATCATACTGAATGGGCAAAAACTGGAAGCCTTCCCTTTGAAAACGGGCACAAGACAGGGATGCCCTCCCTCACCACTCCTATTCAACATAGTGCTGGAAGTTCTGGCCAGGGCAATCAGGCAGGAGAAGGAAATAAAGGGCATTCAATTGGGAAAAGAGCAAGTCAAATTGTCCCTGTTTGCAGATGACATGATCGTATATCTAGAAACCCCCATTGTCTCAGCCCAAAATCTCCTTAAGCTGATAAGCAACTTCAGCAAAGTCTCAGGATGCAAAATCAATGTACAAAAATCACAAGCATTCTTATACACCAATCACAGACAAACAGAGAGTGAAATCATGAGTGAACTCCCATTCACAATTGCTTCAAAGATAATCAAATACCTAGGAGTCCAACTTACAAGGGACATGAAAGACCTCTTCAAGGAGAACTACAAACCACTGCTCAATGAAATAAAAGAGGATACAAACAAATGGAAGAACATTCCATGCTCATGGGTTGGAAGAATCAATATCGTGAAAATGGCCATACTGCCCAAGGTAATTTATAGATTCAATGCCATCCCCATTAAGCTACCAATGACTTTCTTCACAGAATTGGAAAAAACTACTTTAAAGTTCATATAGAACCAAAAGAGAGCTCGCATCGCCAAGTCAATCCTAAGCCAAAAGAACAAAGCTGGAGGCATCACGCTACCTGACTTCAAACTATACTACAAGGCTACAGTAACCAAAACAGCATGGTACTGGTACCAAAACAGAGACATAGATCAATGGATCAGAACAGAGCCCTCAGAAATAATGCCACATATCTACAACTATCTGATCTTTGACAAACCTGACAAAAACAAGCAATGGGAAAAGGATTCCCTATTTAAGAAATGGTGCTGGGAAAACTGGCTAGCCATATGTAGAAAGCTGAAACTGGATCCCTTCTTTACACCTTATACAAAAAATAATTCAAGATGGATTAAAGACTTACATGTTAGACCTAAAACCATAAAAACCCTAGAAGAAAGCCTAGGCAATACCATTCAGGACATAGGCATGGGCAAGGACTTCATGTCTAAAACACCAAAAGCAATGGTAACAAAAGCCAAAATTGACAAATGGGATCTAATTAAACTAAAGAGCTTCTGCATAGCAAAAGAAACTACCATCAGAGTGAACAGGCAACCTACAAAATGGGAGAAAATTTTCGCAACCTACTCATCTGACGAAAGGCTAATATCCAGAATCTACAATGAACCCAAACAAATTTACAAGAAAAAAATAAACAACCCCATCAAAAAGTGGGCGAAGGACATGAATGGACACTTCTCCAAAGAAGACATTTATGCAGCCAAAAAACACGTGAAAAAATGCTCATCATCACTGGCCGTCAGAGAAATGCAAATCAAAACCACAATGAGATACCATCTCACACCAGTTAGAATGGCAATCATTAAAAAGTCAGGAAACAACAGGTGCTGGAGAGGATGTGGAGAAATAGGAACACTTTTACACTGTTGGTGGGACTGTAAACTAGTTCAACCATTGTGGAAGTCAGTGTGGCGATTCCTCAGGGATCTAGAACTAGAAATACCATTTGACCCAGCCATCCCATTACTGGGTATATACCCAAAGGATTATAAATCATGCTGCTATAAAGACACATGCACACGTATGTTTATTGCGGCACTATTCACAATAGCAAAGACTTGGAACCAACCCAAATGTCCAATAACGATAGACTGGATTAAGAAAATGTGGCACATATACACCATGGAACACTATGCAGCCATAAAAAACGATGAGTTCATGTCCTTCGTAGGGACATGGATGAAACTGGAAACCATCATTCTCAGTAAACTATCGCAAGGACAGAAAACCAAGCACCACATGTTCTCACTCATAGGTGGGAATTGAACAAGGAGAACACATGGACACAGGAAGGGGAACGTCACACTCCAGGAACTGTTGTCGGTTGGGGGGAAGGGGGAGGAACAGCATTAGGAGATATACCTAATGCTGAATGATGAGTTAATGGGTGCAGCACACCAACATGGCACATGGATACATATGTAACAAACCTGCACATTGTGCACATGTACCCTAAAACTTAAAGTATAATAATAATAATTAAAAAAAAAGTAATGGCAATTACTTTTGCACCAACGTAATTGTAAGAGAGTTTAGCAAATCTTCTGGGTATAAAATCAATGCAACACTCATTTAAAAAAGAAGAAAACCATGTAATATGCTGCAATGTGGATGCAATTTGAGGATGTTACGCTAAGTGAAATAAGCCCACCACACGTGCACATGCACACACATATAGATAAATATTTTCTTTCCAACACCTGAGTTGTTTCCACTTGTTGGCTATTATGAATAATGCTGTTATAAAGATGCATGCATAAGTATTTGTACCAGCATGTTTTCTTTTCTTTGGGGTATATACCTAGCAGTATGATTATAGTATCATATGGCAATTCAGTGTTGAACTTTTTGAAGAGCTGCCAAGCTGGTTTTCAATGTGGTGGCCCAGTTTCCATTCTCAGGAGCAATGCATGAGGATTCCAATTTCTCATCTTTGCCAGGACAGTTATGTATTGTTTAACAATGAGGATATGTTCTAAGGAATGCGTCATTAGGCAATTTCATCATGGTGTGAACATTACAGAGTGCACTTACACAAATTTAGATGGTGGAGTCTACTACACACTTAAGCTATGTGGTATAGTCTGTTGCTCCTAGGCTAAAGACCTGTACAGCATATGACTGCACTGGATAATGCAGGCAATTATAACACAATTGTAAGTATTTGTGTATCTAAATATGTCTAAACATAGAAAAGGTACATTAAAGGTATGATAGAGAAAATAAATGATATACCCCTATCTGGCATTCACCACGAATGGAGCTTGCAGAACTGGAAGTTGCCCTGGATGAGTCAGTGAGTGAGTGGTGAGTGAATGGGAAGGCCTAGAGTATTATATATACTACCATAGACTTTATAAACACTGTTAACTTAGGCTACACTCAATTGCTAACATTTTTTTAAAATTTGGTAATAATCTGTTAATCTTTACTGTAAATTTTTTACTTTATAAACTTTTTAAAACAATTTTTGATTCTTCTGTAATAACAGCTTAAAACAAATACACAACTGCACAAAACCATTTTCTTTCTTTATATTCTTATTCTATAAGCTTTTTCCTATGTTCATTTTTTTTCTTACTTTTTAAACTTTTTGGTTAAAAACTACACAAACACACACGTTAGCTCAGGCCTACACAAGGAGAGGATCATCAATATCACCATCTTCCACATCCACAACTTGTCCCACTAGAAGGTCTTCAAAGGCAAAAACATGGATGGAGCTGTCCTCACCTATGATAACAATGGCTTCTTCCGGAATATCCCGAAGGACCTGCCTGAGGCTATGTTACAGTTAACTTATTTTTTTTTTAAGTTGAAAAAGTACACTCTAAAATAAGGATTAAAAAGTATAGTAAAGAAGCCAGTAACACAGTCGTTTGTTGTCATTATCAAGCATATATCCTACATCATTTTATGTGATAGACTTTTATATGACTGGCAGCACAGGAGTTTGGTCTGCAGCAACAGTCCCACAAACACGTGACTCATGCTTTGCACTACTGTAGTAAGATGGCTGCCACATCACTAGGCAATAGAAATTGTTCAACTCCCTTGTAATCTTACGGGGCCACCATACAATATGCGGTTCATGTTAATTATATGGTGCTGACTATACCTGTTATAATTTGTCTTTTTGCTTATAGACATCCTAGTGGGTGTCAGTGTGATGCATGTTATATTAAAATGTTTTAAGTATTTTTTGTTAAAAAATAAATGAGATGGTTACAAGTGAAGCTAATAGGATAACAAATAATTGCCCAACTACCAAAAAAAAAAAAAAACAAGAAAAAGGTTTATTGCTTGTTCATATCAGCGTAAATATGTGTACCGGAATGGCAGGTGGAGGGAAACAGAGCTGCAGTTATCCAGGAAACCTATTTCCCATTGCGGGTTCAGCCACCCCATCTGCAGAGAGAGGCACATGGTTGGCATGGAGAGATGTTTGGGAAGTGCTAGGGAACTGCTTATCAATGGCTTGCATCACCTACCCACATTTCATTTCTCAGAATTCAGTCATCTGTCTCACCTCATCACAGGGAAAGTTGGAAAATACAATCTTGCCAAGTGCCCAAAAGATAAATAAAATAAAGCTGAAGAATACATGCATTTTCTCTGCCACCACAGATGCTATAAAAAAGAACTGAGCAATTCTACTTAAACAATGTTCTTGATAACAAGAATTTTGCTGTTTAATTCTGATAGAAACTCGTTGTGCAATCTTAGTATAAGCATTAAATGTTTCTAGTGGCAGTTCTTCATTCTTAAATTAGTTCTTGATATCTATATGACTTATATGCCCAATATTTTACTGCCTTGTGGTGTAAAAAGTCTTCAAAATTTATATTATTGTAATGAAATTTAATGGCATCTAGAATTATCAATCCGTTGAACACAATTTAAAAAATAAAATCCTCCTTGATATGTTTTTAAAAACCTCCCTAAATCTGGTGTTTAACCTATTATTATAATGGAAAGTAAAATTATGTTCCCACATTTAAAGTTTATTAGGTTATTTCACATGGAACTGCTGTTTGCAATACAGATTGTAACCTGATTGTGTCTATAAATATATTTACCAAGCTTTTAAACTGAAATTATTGGCTTCATAAATACTGAAATCCTCTTTGGCATTGTAATCTTCTGTGGTGTAAATCCTGTATATTCAAATTTTATATGCATATATATTGTATGTATCATAATAATATTACCAGAACCCTAGGCAATAAATGTTGAATATAAATTTAGCTCTTCATGTAAATATTCAGATTTTAATTCTTTGAACTTAAGAAGCTTTTTATTTGTAGAAAGACAAATTAAATCCTGTATTTTATATATTTATATGCCACACATAATCTTGGAAATGTTGTGCTTTTGTTTTTTAAGGGTAAATATTTATATTTCTTCTGGATTGGCCAGCACGTGCCAACCCATCTTTCAAAATTTTGGCTTTTATTTCTGTATTTAAACTAGTAGATTTATTTACATTTTTTAACCTTTCCTTTTTACCTTGTCTTCTCAATTTCACTCTTTCATGTTAGGTTATATTCTCAAGTCATTATCAAGATAGCAACGTAGTGATTCATTTAAATGCTGATATGTATGTAGAAAATATAGTGATGTGGCCAGACCAAAAAAGCAAAGAAAAATATTTGCTCCTGAATTATATATGACCTGATCTAAAAGATACAGGAAATAGTACTGAAGGCAAGAGGCCTATTTTGATGCTCACAGAGTACCAAGGGTGATTGTACACAAATCTGTGGATACTACAATAGGTCTCACCTTCACCCACTACATAAAAAAGAAAAGCAATACAAAAATTCAGCTTTGACTTCATTTTCCATCTATGCCTGCTGATAATATAATTTACAACATTTTAACTGCTCCAGAGAATTAAAGAAGACAAAGCATTATCACTTCAGGATATCTGAATCCCCAGTGTCATTTTCAGATAACTCTGTTTATCTTTTTGTAATCTGACTCTCTGATGGTTTACAATAATCTAACAGAGCTTGCTTTTTTAAAAAAAAAAATTATTATGGTGAGTACTCAATATATCTGGGAATCTGTAAGAGTTTAAGTTTTAGAACCTTTAAGTTCAGGGAATTTTTTGGTGTTATTTTATCAATGATTCCTTCCCAGCTGTTTTTCATGCCCTATGTTTCTATAATTCCTACTAAATGGGATGTTTATTTCTGAGATAGATCCATAATTTTTTATCCTTTTCTTCCCACTTTTCATTTTTCTGTCCCTTCTTTTCAAGAGTCATCCTTAGTTTTATGTTACAACTCTTAAAAATGAAAGTGAGGACACAATTCTATTTTTCTTAATACTTATTTTGAAATATGTATAGAGTCACAGAAGTTACAAAGATAGTACACAGGTATCTGAGCACCATTTATCCTAATTTTTCCAATGTTTCTATCTTACCTAACTAAAGTACAAGATCTAAACTAGGAGTTTAGCATCTGTACAATGTGTGTAGGTAGGTCTATGTGATTTTATTACATGTGTAGCTTTGTAAAATTGCCACCACAATCAAGATACACAATTATTTGATTATCATAAAGATTTCTCTTGTGTTACCCTTTAGACTTCTTCCTTGACCTATAGATTATTTAGAAGTGTGGTGTTTAGTTTGGATATGTTCGTTATGTTTTGCTTATTGATGTTTAGTTTGATCTCCCTATAGTCATAGCACATACTCTGTATGCTTTAAATTTTTAAATAATTGGTTAATGCTTGTTTTATGGCCCAGGGCATGATCTGGTGTATGTTACCAGATGTATAGATATACCTTGGTGTATGTTAGTGAGCACTTGACAAAAATGTATTTGTTGTCGTTAGATGGAGTGTTCTATAATGTGAATTAAATTCTACTGGCTGATAGAATTGTTAAATTATTCTATAACTGTACTGTCTTTCTAATTGTTCTGCCAATTGTTGAAGGAGGGCTGGTGAAATCTCTAACTATAATAGTGAATTTAAAAAATTTATTTATATATTTGCCTCAGTTTTTGTTTTACATATATTGTAACTCTGTCATTGGGTGCATCCACAGTGAAAATTGCTATATCTTCCTGGTAGATGAACCCTTTTATCATTATGTAATCTTCCTCTCTATCCCTGGTAATTTTATTTGATCTAAATTCTATTTTATTAGATATTCATTTTTTTTCACAGTCCAGAGTTCTTTTATTTTTGTTAACACCTTTTATGCCATGAATTCATAGGGAATAGGTTCCAGCAGCTCAGGCTCCTTCCTATTGGTTCTCACAAAGTGCGCTTCTCTGGGTGGAGCAGGCTGGTGCTTCAGTTGAACCCAGTTACCTTTCTCTTCGGCTTCTTTCTTTTTCTGATCATTTTCCTTCAAGCATTTCAGGAAGCTATCTTGGCTCTTAGAGCTTATTCATATACCTACCATTGCTTTTTTTGATTGCTATTTGAATATTGAGAAGGTACACCTTCTCAATCTTCTTACCTTTAAACCTAAATATTAAATTCAAAGTATTGACAACATATAGTTGAGTCATATTTTACCATTCTGCAAAATTTTTTCCATTGGTATATTTACACCATTTATATTTATTGCTATTGTTGAAATATTAAGGCTTAAGTCGCTTGTTTCACTCTGATTTTTCTTTGTTTTACTTTTGTTATTTTCTGGTTCATTACTTGAACATTCTAAAAATTTCATGTTGATGTATCTATAGTGTTTTTTAGTATCTCTCTTTTTGTACCTTTATAATAATTGGTCTGGATATTTTATTATGTATTCATAACTTATCAAAGCCTTCTGGTATCGACTTTTTTTTTTTTGGAGATGGAGTTTTGCTCTGTCGCCCAGGCTGGAGTGCAGTGGTGCAATCTCGGCTTACTGCAAACTCCGTCTCCCGGGTTCAAGCAATTCTCCTGCCTTAGCCTCCTGAGTAGCTGGGATTACAGGCACGCACCACCACACCCGGCTAATTTTGTATTTTTAGTAGAGACAGGGTTTCATCATGTTGGTCAGGCTGGTCTCGAACTCCTGACCTCAGATGATATGTCTGCCTCGGCCTCCCAAAGTGCTGGGATTACAGGAGTGAGCCACTGTGCCTGGGCTGATGTTGACATTTTGTACATTCAAGTGAAGCATGGAAAGTTTACCTCTATTTATGTATCTTTACTTTTCTCTGTGTGTAATGTAGTTGTCTTAGATATTACCTCTGCATAATTTCATGATTTTCATTTAAATTATGTATCTTTAATAATTTTTGTTTCAACCCTTAAACATAACTTAGAAAACTCAAGAGCAGAAAAAATCTATTGCAATTACCCAAACTTTTGCTCTTTCTGTATATTTTTTCTAGATATTTCAAGTTTTGTTTGTTTGTTTGTTTGTTTTTGAGACAGAGTCTCACTCTGTCACCCAGGCTGGAGTGCAGTGGCGGGATCTCGGCTCACTGCAAGCTCCACCTCCCGGGTTCACGCCATTTTCCTGCCTCAGCCTTCCCAGTAGCTTGGACTACAGACGCCCGCCACCACTGGGCCCGGCTAATTTTTTTTGTATTTTTAGTAGAGATGGGGTTTCACCATGTTAGCCAGGATGGTCTCGACCTCCTGACCTCGTGATCCGCCCACCTCGGCCTCCCAAAGTGCTGGGATCACAGGCGTGAGCCACCATGCCTGGCCTCAAGATTTTTTTTTTTAAATCATTTTCTTTATGTTTGGAGAACCTCTGTTACCATTACTTTAGGGTAGATCTGCTGGCAAAAATTCTCTTAGTTTTCCTCCATCTGAGAATGCCTTGATTTCCCTTTATTTCTAAAAAATGTTTTCATCAGGTATAGAATCATCAGTTGATGTTTCTTATTCTGCAGCTGCAAAATATTGTTTCACTTCCTTCTTTCAATCACGGTTTCTGATGAGCAAACCTCTGTCATTTGGATTATTTTTCCTTTATAGGTGAAACATGATTTCTCTGGCTGTTTTCTCTGTCTTTCTCTGTAGTTTTCAAAAGTTTTACTATAAATTGCTTTGGCATGGATTTCTTTTATGATTTATTCTGTCTGTGGATTACTCAGCTTCTTGAATCTATACAATTTATACTTGTTACCACATTTGGGAAATTTTAAGTCATTATTTTTAAAAATATTTTCAGCCTCATTCATTTTACTCTTTCCTTCTAGAACTCTAATGACACTAATGTTAGATTTTTTGTTATAGTGTCACAGGTTCCTGAGATACTGTTGATTTAACTCTAATTTATTTTTGTTGTTTAGATTGATCATTTCTGTTGTTCTCTTTCAAGGTCATAGATTCTTTTCTTTCTCCTCTCCATTCTGCTCTTGAGCCCATCCATTGAGATTGTTTTAAATTTTGATGATTAAATTTTTTAGTTCTAAAATTTCCATCATTGCCTTTTTTATTTTTATAATTTTTTTTTCCTGGCACTTTCTGCTTCTTTGCTGAGACTTCCTATTTTTTGTCTCATTTATGTTTGTAAATGGCCAGTGGGAAACATGTTTATTGTCTACTTTAATCTTTGTCAGATAACTTTAACATCGATTTCATCTTAGTGTTGAAGTTTGTTAAATGGTCTTTTCTCATTCTATTTTAAATATGTCTTATTCATTGTGTGGTTCTGCTAAGAGATGGTAAATTCTTTCACTCTCCACCAGCCTTCCAATGACACTTCCCCAGCAGAGAGGGGAAGGGGTACCTCATAACCACTGGACGGGGGCGGAAGTCCAGTCTTCCAGGCATGGTCACCACTGACACCATGGGGGTTGGAAATACTCTGTTATATTCTGATGAAGGGGAAGGGCTGAGCACCATGTGGCCTTTGCTGGCAAGACTGCAGTTTCTCTGTGGTGTTTGTCTGGAGCAGAGCAGTTATTGTCTAAAAATCCTCTGTTTTCTTAAGCTCCCTCTTTCCCACCCTTTGGCTAGAAAGATTTTGGGGGGCTTTTTATTTTTCTGCACCTGTTGACATTTGCTGCTTGCTAGCTTCTTCAACACCCAGTCTGAGATACATGAGACAAAACAAATGTAGGAAGTTCACCACTGTGTTCTTCCTTGAGTCTTCAGCTCCCTAACCAGCCAGCCTTCTCTCCACATTTCAGAGTCCTCTTTCATTTATTAAATATATAACATCCAGCACATTTAGTTGTAGTTAGAAGGGGGATGTAGGGAAAAAAATACATCTAATTCACCTTCCTGGAAGCAGAAGACTCAAGTATTCTATTTTTAATTACCAGAAGTTCATTCTTGTTTCTTTTCTTCAGAGTAACTTATACTTGTTTTGTATCTTGTCTCTTTAATGACAGTAATTGCATTTGGCTTTTTTAATACTTTCCTCTCCCCATTATTGTCTCTATTTCTTCTACTTTGTTTAGATCCTTATGCTGCTTCTATTTTTCTATACTCAAAAACCTGAAAATCTTTTTTCAGAGTGAGACACTAAAAATCGAATTGGAATTTACTTGTAAGTGGTCAAGGATTATTGATTCCTGGGCTTATAATAGTGTGAATGTGTGATACGTTAGTGTCTAGCTTTTTTACTGAGAATAAAATGTAATTGTTAATATGCATAAGTCCCTTTTACTGGGGTAGTTTAGTTTCCCTAGTACTCAGATGCTGTGCTGTGCTCACCTGGTTAAGGTGAGCTATAATCCCAGCCACTTGCATTCTAGAAGTGGGTGGAGGAAAGTAGCTGGGAGCCCAGTTGTCTGCTATGTAGATTTTCACTTAGTTTTTATTTTCAACACCTGTCTCTTCTTCTCCCACATCTCCTTGTAAACCCTGTCTAGTATCACCGAACTCCCAAACCCTTTTCCCCAATTTTTCTCTCTCCTGCCAACGGAATGAGTAGCCATCTGGTCTAATCATTACATATCCCTATTTTCAACCATCTCTATGTTTTTATTTAGCACCTGGCTTACTTCTTCTGAGGTAAATCAGGTTTCCAGTTCCTAAGCATCTGGGCGTTCCATGAGAAAAAAGGGAGTTGCCTCTTACTGGTTTCACCTCTGTAGTCACACAGGTTATAACTTCTTTTCTAAACCAACCAGTTATTCTTCCATCTTGCAAATTGTTAAAATCACTTATCACTGTTGTGATTTCTTCCCCCTATTTCTTTGCCTTTCTGCATTTATGCCCTTATTATTATATTACTGTCATTTTAGTTGAATTTAGCAAAGTAGAGGGAAATAAACCATGTACAGCCACTATGCCATATTAAGAAGCCTCACATCACCACCATTTGCATTTATAGTATTTGCACTCTTTGTTAATTATTCCTATTAAGCACTTAAATAGTTGGTAGTATGTGCTAAGCGAGGTTGATTAGCTGTGATTTTCCTAACTTATTTGAACACTTTAATATATTTTCTTAACATGTCATGTTTGAGCCCATTGTATTTTAATTACATATTAAGCTACATATGCCACATCTCATGAATAACTAATTACCGATAAATAACTACATTTATGTATGCAAGTGAATTTCAAATAGATACTAATAGAATA
Source organism: Nomascus leucogenys (assembly GCF_006542625.1). Lineage (NCBI taxonomy): Eukaryota > Metazoa > Chordata > Mammalia > Primates > Hylobatidae > Nomascus > Nomascus leucogenys. The sequence continues at coordinate 105,291,633 of NC_044389.1, forward strand.
GGGCCATAAGTCCATTTAAGAATTGCCTTATTAAAATGAGGAAAGATATAAAACCATGGGTTATTAATCAATTTGGATTTTTTTTTTTTTGGTAAGCATGAAATGAACTGAAAAGTCACTAAAATTTTTTCTAGGACTTTTGTATTAATAGTACTAACTACTATATTCATTTATTTGTAGCACTTACAGTGCCTAAAAATACACATTTTAAATAATGGTTCATTGATTTGCTCATAACCCTACCTTTTCCGAGTTCTCATTAGCCTAAGGATTCAAATGAGCCCATTTTAATTTTAATGCACAAATCTTGCTTTTTAAATTCTCTTTTCTTATTTAGGATGAAAACTCTCCTTAAAGTAACTCCTTCCATCCCTTCAAATATTTCTCAGCTACTTGAGGCACTGATCACCCATCCTTAGCATTGATGTGAATTGCTGTCCTGACCCTTTGCCCCCGTTTCTCCTCCAAGCCAGCTCTTCTGCTGGTCTAAGTTCAATTTGGAACCGCAGCTCACTTGGGCCATTCTAAGATTCTACTAGCCACACATTTCTATATGCCTTAGAAACTTACCTTTAGGCAAGCTCTGTCTCTGTGTTAGAACCTTCACCGTACCATCACTGGTAATGCTTGCTTCCGCAGCTCTGACTCACTACTGGTGATTACCACAGCTGCAGCTGGTCTGGGCTCTGCCCTGAGCCACCTGGCACTTCTGTGATTTGAAAACCTGCTGGTGCACATCTTTGCTGATCACTGCGCTCGCTAGAGCTACCGGTTCTCAGCCAGTCTCTGGTGAAGTAGGAAAGGAAATGGATCTCCCGCCCCCCATGCATGAAGCTCTGCAAGGTTCCAAGGGGAACCTTGTCTGGGTTCCAATGTGTTACAGAGTTTAATTAACAACGTTCTCATTTCACTCAGAGGCATTTTCTCTCCGTGGCTAACACATACCTTCAAGTGGCAGTGTCAGAATGGAATCAAGACCCATCAAAACCGTCATTTCCTTTTGATCCTCATTTTCAGACAGCGGCAGTTTTCAACTGGGGATAATTTTGCCTCCAGCGGACACCGTCAATATCTAGAGACATTTTCTGTTGTTACAATTTGGTGGTGGGGGTGGGTGCTCCTAGCATCTTGTGTGAAAAGGCCAGGGATGCTGCTAAACTTTCCACAATGCAGAGGACAGCTCCCCATGACAAGGAATTATCCATTTCTGTCAAAATGTCAATTGTGCCGAGATTGAGAAAGCCTGTTATAGAGAAATGGAATGGAATGGGCAGGTGCACTTCATCATGACAAATCCTACGAATTCCAATCTGTGGCTGATACACAGATTTTTTTTTCCTTCAGAAATGAAAGCTTTTGGAAGTCATCCAAAACAAACTCACTGTATACCTAGTTCTGCTTTAAGTGCAGAAATGTAATAACAAGTTTCCAATGTAATAATAGCTCCAGAATTTACAGAATGATGGGAGTGAACACAATTGTGCGAATCCTAAGTTTTTAGCAGGATTATTTCATACAAATTTCTGTCATGCACAAAAATGCTTCCCTTGGCTTTAAAAATAAATTCAAATAAAGGGAGGTAACTGTGGGTTAGGATGATATAATAGTGACTGATATGTCTCCTTTCACCTTTCCATGAGGGTATTTTTTATAAAGAAAAAAATGTGAAAGAGCACCGGGAACAAAGGCTAACAAAAAGACCTTAGAGTAGCATCCGAAAGAATCTCTACAGGCCGGGCATGGTGGCTCATGCCTGTAATCCCAGCACTCTGGGAGGCCAAGGCGGATGGATTACTTGAGGTCAGGAGTTCGAGACCAGCCTGGTCAACATGGTGAAACCCGGTCTCTACTAAAAATATAAAAATTAGCCTGGCATGGTGGTGCGTGCCTGTAATCCCAGCTACTCAGGAGGCTGAGGCAGGAGAATCGCTTGAACCCGGGAGGTGGAGGTTGCAGTGAGCTGAGATCACACCACTGCACTCCAGTTGAGCAACAGAGTGAGGCTCCATCTCAAGAAAAAAAAAAAATCTCTACTAAAGGTGAATGAATTGACACTGAAAACACCAGCACCTGAGATAGAAAACCATGGCTGATGTTGATGGGAATTAATTAAACAAGGCTCTGGCCTGCTTTACTGTTTGATGTAGTTTTGGGGCTACAATAAGCAGAAATCCAGGAATTGCCATGACTTTCCTATCATCTCCATGGTGTGAGAACTAAACTATGAAGCAGCCAGAAATGCTGTCTTTCTATGCTTTCATCTCTGCCTATTTTACCCTTTCTAACTCCATTTCTTTTCACATCTTTCAGCATGCAGTCTTGGAAGAGGGAGGAGGTAATAGTATTTTGTCTCCTGAAATGAGTATACAGCCATGCACAATACTAGAGTCGGGGCTACAGGGTGTGTTCTGGAAGCAGTGCATGCATCCAAATCTGCAATGTTTTTCCTCTGGACAAAGCAGTACATAAGACCACCTATTTAGCAGTACATAAGACCACCTGTTTGGCAAAGAATTTGGCAGTCTGGACCTCAGCAGACTAATTTTGTTCAAAAGTGTCACACTCAATGGCCTCCTGCTTAGTAATACAAATTGCATTTGGAGTTGTAAAGGGCAATCTTCCATCTCTCTCAGATGTTAGAAGGGGGATCAGGAGGCATCTAAGTGAATATTGAAGAAGGTTGGGGACATGATGTCTGTTGACATGTCCTGGGAAAGTATATAGATGGCTTGTATTCATTTCTTATTGCTGTTGTCCACAAACTTGGTAGCTCAAAGTAACACCCATTTATTATCTTATAATATGGAGATCAGAAGTTTAAAATGGTAAAAATCAGGGAGTTAGAAGGGCTATGTTACTTCTGGAGTCTCTAGAAGACAAGTGCCTTCCTTGCCTTTTTCAGCTTCTACAAGCCACCTGCAGTCCGTGGCTCACGGCCCTTCCCCTGCCTCCAGAGCCAAAAGTGACTGGTTAAGTCGTTTTCATGTTGCCTCTTGTTCTCATTCTCAACTCTTGTCTTTACATATTTCCTGGCTCCCCCTTTCTTTTATAAGAAACTTGTGACTTCATGGGCACCACCTGTCAATCCAGAACAATCCTTCCGACTCAAGATCCTTAACTCAATCACATCTGCAAGGTCCCTTTTACCATTTGAGGTCACATATTCACAGGTTCTGAGGATTAGGAATAGGATTATTATATATATATTATATATATAAAACATGTTATATATATAAAGTATATGGAGGAATTCTTGGCACAAGATAGGATGTATACATATACATTTTATATATATATATACACTATATTACTCTCTATATGTATATATATACATGCATATATATACATATATACATATATTACTCTATATATGTATATATGTGTGTATATATATATACACATATATAGAGAGAGTAATATATATATTACTATATATATAGAGAGAGTAATATATATATATATATATATATATATCCTGATTTAACCCTCCCAAAGGAGGCTGGGTGTGGTGGCTCACACTTGTAATCCCAGCACCTTGGGAGGCCAAGGTGGGAGGATTACTTGAGTCCAGGAGTTTGAAGCAAGCCTAGGCAACATAGTAAGACCTCAACTTTATAACAAAACAAAACTCCCAGAGGTATTATAAGGTAGATGTAGTTATCAGACACAGGTAAGAGATGCTCACCTTCCCACTCCATCATTCCTTTTGGATTGGCCCAATGGAAATGAACTTCTCTAGGCTTGCGCCCAACAGGGAAGGGCAGGGTCAGATACCAGGGACAGTACAAATATTCAGTATGTGCTAAATAAATTTATTTAAGAGCTAATATTTTATTTTTTTCCTGATGAGATATTGATGGTGGGGCAGAATTGGGTATTTCTATTTCAGTTAAAAATTTTTATTAGTCTAAAACCCTATCAGTAGATGTCATTTGATCAGAGGTAAAAAAAAAAAATCGTAACTCTGTGAAGTCCTCAACAGGAAGCTGATGTCTTTATCTATTATTTTAATTGGAATTTGTCAATATATACAAACGCATACCTGCGAGAGTTTGGAAGCTCATGCAGAAGCTCATGCAGGGGGTGGAAGATAACAGCAAGTTGGAAAGGATCCTTATTCTAAAAAAAGAAATCGCAATACTTTTCCCTCTTGCCATCCTTTTTGTCACTTTGTTCTACTTTTATTGACTTCCTGAACTGTGTATTCTGCTTGTATGTCTATACCCATGGTGTGCATCTGAAAAAATATGAAGCAAATCTATTTTAGTATCAGACAAACTTGGGTTCAAAGACGGGGTTTTGCCACTTCCTGAGTATATTTCTAATATTGTGCAAATACCTTCACTGGGCATCAATTTCCCATCAGTAAAATGGAGAGAAATAAGTTGCCGGTTTTGAGAATTATTAAGCTTTGGTTATATTGCAGAGTAGGGGGTTGTGATATGAAACATATATTTAGTCTTGACCCTGTTTCCTGGCAGACAACTTCTAAAATCCTCAAAGTAGTGACTTTGTGTATGTTAATAAGTTGGCTTGTGGCTGGAAGCCCCTGCAGAGCTGCAGGATGTGGCTGCTTACCAGAAAGACCAAGGCACTATTAGAAGGTTGGGAATTTCAGCAGGACCTCTGGGAAGAGGGAAGACATCAAAGGTTTCACCAATAGCCAATGGTTTAAATACTCACACCTATGCAATGAAAACCTCCATAGACACTCAACAGGACAGGGTTGAGAGAGCTTCTGGATAGCTGAACATGTGGAGGTTCCTGGAGGGGGTTGCACCCTGGGAGGGCATGGAAGTTCCACACCCCTTCCCCCATACTTCATCCTACGCATCCTTCATCTGTATCCATTGTAATATCCCTTCTAATAAACCTAAATGTAAGTGTTTCCCTGAGTTCTGTGAGTTGCTCTAGCAAATTCACCCAACCCCGATTTACAGCCAGCTGGTCAGAAGCACAGGTAAAGCCACTTAGAGCTCGTGATTGGCATCAGAAGGAGAGGGCAATCTTGGAGATTGAGCCCTCAATCTGTGGGATCTGACGCTACCTCCAGGTAGATTGTGTCAGAATCGCATTGACTTAGAGGACACCCAGCTGGTGTCCACTGCAGAACTGATTGCTTGCTTGGTGTGTGGAAAATAAAACCCACATAAACCAGTCACAGAGGTCTTTTGTGTTGACTATTGGGTGAGATGAGTGAAAACAAGTTTTGTTTTGTTTTGCTTGGCCTCAGAGTGGTCAAAAAATGCTGAATCCTTTTTCTGTTATTGCTAATATTGTTATGATTGTAATAATATTCAGCTCCTTGTGTTTGAGAATTTAATAGTAAGTGTGTGGAAAGATCTTAGAACATTGCCTAGCCTCCCCCTCCAAAAAAATTATTTCATATAAATGCTACCAATTAATACTATTGTCTTTTTGCCAATTATGGCTTTATTAACATCAGCTTATCTTTGCTTCATGGTTTCTGCCTGTTTTTTAACCAAAGGTTTCCCTTTTCCTATCTTAGCAAAATACCCAGACTTTACATTCAATTTTCTTACATTGTGATATTTCTTGCTTCTCTTGATATTAAAACCCTTGATCCTGATCAAATCCAAATAAGCTCATAATGTCTAAAAACACCCTTCAACCTAAATAGCCTTCTGGAATCAGCTTGGCCTCTGCTGAATTTCCTTTGTTCCACAGTAATGAACACCTGGTATGACAATACCCTAGGCCCTATGAATATTATGAAATCATAATGCCAAGATATTGTGTGATAAGTTGTCAGTGTGTGAGCTGAAGAACTTTTCCACATCCATTTCTCAGTCCTGATATAGAGCAAAGTATGACGAACTTTTTTTCTGTAAGAGGCCAAATGGTAAATATTTCAGGCTTGGTGAGCCAGACAGTCTTTGTGGCAACTACTCAGCCCTGTAGATATGGTCCAGAAGCAGCCATAAACTATATGTAAATAAATGACATGGGACTGTGCAAATAAGACAATTTACAAAAGTAAGTGGCAGGCCAGATTTGACCTACAGCCCCACTGTGCCTACCTCTGTCTTCAATGGGGACAATATTTTCCTTGCGGGAGCATAAACTGGATTTTGGTACAAACAAATTATACTACTTTTCTACAAAGCACAGGGAATATATATATATTATACATATATAGTATAATATGGTATACACACACACACACACACACACACACAATCAGCAGTCCCCAAATTTTTTGGCACCAGGGACTGTTTTCATTTCATGGAGGACAATTTTTCCACGGATTGGGGGTTGGGGGATGGTTTCGGGGTGAGATTGTTCCACCTCAAACCATCAGGCATTATATTTTCATAAAGAGCACACAACCCAGATCCCTCGTATGCGCAGCTGACAACAGGATTCATGCTCCTATGAGAATCTAATGCTACCACTGACCTGACAGGAGGTGGAGCTCAGGTGGCCATTTGAGCCTTGGGGAGCAGCTGTAAATACAGATTAAGCTTTGTTCACTCACCTGCTGCTCACCTCCTGCTGTGCGGTCTCATCCCTAAAGGGTCACAGACTAGTACTAGTCCATGGCCTGGGGGTTGAGGACCCCTGAATATAGTATAAGAACAGATTATTCTGAGTTGAACTGTCTTCCAAATGTCCATACCTACCTTGATCCTTGAAATGGGGTTGTATTTGGCAATAGAGTGTTTGTAGATATAATCAAGGTAAGGTAAAGTAGGGCAGGCCCTAATCCAATAACTAGTATCTTTATAAGAAGAGGGAAGTTCAGTGGCATAAACAGAGGGAAGGTGATGTGAAGATGCACAGGCTGAATGCCCTGTGATTGGAATGGTGCATCCACGAGCCATGGAATGTCAAGATTGCTGGTAACAACTGGAAGCTAGGAAGAAGCAGGGATGGATCCTAGAAACTTTAGAGAGACTGTGGTCCTGTCAACATCATGATTTTGAACTTCTGTCCTCTAGAACTGTGACAGAGTGTGTAAGCCCCCTAGTTGTTGGTGATTTGTTACAGCATTCCTAGGAAATGAATACATAGATACACAGTATATCTGCAGTATTTACATCACATAGGAATACAGAGGTGATTGGTGGAAAATGCTGAGAAACTTTTCTGGGATGACAATAATAAGTTAAGGAACACTGTTCCAGAACTGTCATTTTCTATACCAGCTTGGCAGGGTTTCAGGCAGGAACCAAAATGTATTTTTAAAATATTAACACTTTCTGCTTCTCTAGCCCTGGCTCTATGTCCACCCCTGGAAATGCTGTTGATTGGGGCTCCTCTTCTACCTTTCTCTAAGGTTGCTCACACTCTTAGTGGGGGATGACCTTGTACTTCATCAGATGGACTTGACTGTTGCCCTCTTCACCTCACTCTTCAGGAATGAAGACACAGAGCAGCCATGGTAAAACTGTTGCCTCAACATCAGGGAAGTTTCTCACCATCTCATAATGCTGACAAGTCGGGCTGTTCCAACTGTCATTCCCAACAGGAGGTGGAATGAGATATAACAGAGCTCTAATTCCAGGACACAACTGAACTTGTATTTCTACTGTGGACCAGATTATCAACTGAGTACTGTGAGCTCAGTGTTATTAAGACTGATTTAGAAAGGATAACACTGAAACTCAGAGATGCTGAAAACTTCCCCAAGGTCACATATGTTTGTGTTGTAACATAAGCTGTCAAACTCTCAATTCTGTGTTACTTTGAATCTAACATCCATGAGAGAAGGATCTATGGGAACTCCATTGAAATCTACCATCAAAAGGGTTATGATTCTTTTAATTAGATGCTCCTGCCAGAATGAATAATGCTCAAAAAAAGCACAACAGAGCTTTGTCACCCAGGAATTCTGTTGTCTGGGCACCCAAGAAATACTGGTGGCCAGCCATATGCACAGCAGGAAACACCTCTCTCCAGGCGTCCCAGGTTGACTTACATTGGACCTAACTCCTGAGAATCCCCAGCTCTAATATCAGCTCCCTGTGTCCCCAAATAAGCAGCATGATTTATTCAATAAGTGTTGATTAAGAATCTTAAATATTTGAAGAAGGGGTGACGGAGGAATTGGGGAGAAGTCAAAGTGTACAAATTTACAGAATGTAGGATGAATTGTAGAGTTATGATGTAAAGCGTGAAGACTATTGTTAAGGATATTGTATAATGAACATTTGCTCAGAGAGTAGATTTCAGATGCACTTATCAAGCACACACACACACACACATACACACACACACACACTCACGAAGTAACTATGGAAGGTGATGGATAGGTTAATTTGCTTACCTGTGGTAATCATTTCACCATATATATGCATACCAAAACATAATGCTGTACACCTTAAACATATGCAAAAAAGAATCTTCAATATGTTAGGTACTCTTCTATGCCCTGGAGAAGGGGTAGTGGATTAAAAACAAATCTTGGTTCTCACAGAGCTTACATTATTATACATTATGTATGGTCATACCTCCATACATTATAGTGGGAATGGAGTAAACAGACAATAAATAAGTAAAAAGTAAAGGATGCCATACAGTGCTACTGGTATAAATGGTTAAGAGCATGGAACTAGACTATGACTCCACTAACTGAGTAACTGAAGCCAAGGTACCTTTCTGTACCTTAGCTACTGTATCTGTAAAATGAGGCTAATAGCAGAACCTACCATGAAGGATTGTTGAAAGGACTGATTGCTGGAAAACACTTAGATCTCAGCCTGGCACATATATATGGACTCAATATTATAAAGTGAAATAAAGCCAGAACGGGACCTAGGGAGTGTGGAGATGAACGATCAAGGAGAATGAGGTTTAGATTTAGAAAAAAGCTGGTTTTGAATCCTGGCTCTGCTCCTTGCTCTGTTGTCTTGAAGAAGATATGTAATCTCTCTGAGTCTCAGCTTGTGGCGTTGTTTGTTAGGCTCTAAAATAGAAAGAACACTATGGACCCTGTGGGTTTGAGATAGAATGAGAGGGACAGAACGCAATGGATAGAATGAAATAACATTGGTAAAGCTCGCAGTGGGCCTGAACATAGAAAAAATAAAAGATTCATGACTCTATTTTCTTCTTAACCCCTCAGCCATGGTTGGCAGCAAGCCCTTCTCCAGCATCCTGGATGGGGATGTCGAGCAGGCTTCTGGCATTCCCATGCGGCCCTAGTCCCTCCAAAGAAAGCTTGGAAGAGCCATGATCAGAATCTGTCTTTTACTTGTGTCATTTAATAGAGCTCACCTCTCCAAATAACACCCTTTCAGAGTATCAGGGAATATCTCTATTTGTGGATAATTTGGATCTTGTGATATTCCCAGGAACCCTGGCTCCAAAGTCACAATCACATCAACACTCATTACATGAGCCTTGATGCTTCTCTGTGGCCTTAAAACCAAATAACATGACTACCTGACATGAGCACATGACCCAGAGATCAGTCTTGATGTCTGGAGAAAACCTGCACACTCTCTGTTACTTCAGGGTGGAGTCAGTGGGTTCACTTACAAGGATTTGCTAACGTGCCATTTTTTTTTAAGCAAGTCAACATATTTTCTTGAAAAGTGTCTATTTGCTGAACCAGTCATTTTCTTTCCCAACATACAGGCATCCTTTGGTATACTCATTTCTTGTTAGGTCTGAAATCAGAAAATCTGCAAATTATCTTTTCTGATATCTAAGTGGAGTGAAGTTATAAGCTTAAATAAATAATAATGACAAAACTATATAATTTAAGGGTCCCAAAGTAAGTTCTGTATAGAAAAAAAGTTACATATTCTTCGTCTTAAAATTATTTAAACATGTTCATTAAATTTGTCCTCAAGCAAGGTTATAAGAAGATAAATGGAACAGAACCATACAGAAAAGGCATGGATGCTTTTGAATTATGTAGCACTTAATAAATCTTCAAACACCTATATAAAATCTTTAGGATTTTTCTAAACCATTTAACAATATAACTCGTGGACTTAACCATATGTATACTAGACATCATGCTATACCTCTGCAAAAAACAATTTTACTTTCAGATAAAAATACAGGTACACAATTGACCAAGGTAATAACTGAAATCTGAAAGATAAAGTAATAGAAAATCTTTTCTAACTGACAGAAAGCTACCTAGTAATATTGTTAGAGCTCACAAGTTTATCAAATTCATTGATATTTATTCCTTTCATATTATGATTGTATTAGTCCATTCTCACACTGCTATAAAGAACTACTTGAGACTAGGTGGTTTATATAGAAAACTGGTCTAATTGACTCACACTTCCACATGACTAAAGAGGCCTCAGGAAACTTATAATCATGGTGGAAGGGAAGCAAGGCACATCTTACATGGCAGCAAGAGAGAAGAAGAGTGAGGGGTGAACTGCCAAACACTTTTAAATTGTCATATCTTGTGAGAAATCACTCATCATCATCAGAACAGCATGGTGGGAACTTTCCCCCATCAACCAATCACCTCTCACCAGGTCCCTTCCTCAACACGTGGGGATTATAATTCAAGATGAGATTTGGGAGGGGACATAGAGCCAAACCATATCAATGCTTTACTCAAATTTTAGTAAGTTTTATGACTTTATGTTCAAAAAGATTGGCCATCCAATTCCAGTGAGTTTCCATTTCCTACAACTTCTTCAACTAAGTCAACAGAATCTCTTCTTCAGCTGCCATTTTGATTCTACATTGATTGCACTCAACTATTTGTGATGTGGGTAACCATGGCCTAGTCATTATGGGCACCTATCAGTTATAAATGCTTTGGGTTATCACTAGAAGACATTTTTACAAATAGTAATTCAAGTAAGAGGCAGTTATTTTTCTTGATATAAAAAATTGTGGGGTCAGTTGGCTGCCAGCCTTGATGTAGCATTTCAACAATGCCATTAAGGTTGGAAGTCTTTGAAACCTTGTGTTTTGGCTTTTTGTTTGCATGTTGGTTGCCTTGTGGCTGCAAGATGGCTGCTGCAGCTCCAGGAATCACATTAGCATTCAAGGTCAGAATAGGGAATAGGGACAACATGATTACATTTCTCTTGTATCTGTCAGAAAAGCAAAAAGCTTTTCCAGAAACCCTCTATCACATTGACTAGAACATTTAAGATGACACACCTTAAATCAGTGTGGACATATACCAAATACAGTGTAATAGATCATTCTTTTAGAATGCCTTTTCTTGTTTTATGTTTACATTTACCATAACAGGTTTTTTGCATAGGCATTTTTCCATGAATACTGTCACAAAGGCAATATGTTCCCCAATAAATGGAATATGCTCATGGTTTTCTTTTGTAAAATGCCTAGCAGGGTAACAGCAGCCATGAGGTGCTACATGAAGGCTTATTACAAAATGCTGATATCTACTAATAAAGAGCAATTGGATTTGTTTAATATAGTCAAAAGTCATGTCATTAAATCTATTAGGCATAACTAAATATTGCAGTTGCTAAAGACAGCCAGAAATCACAGTATGCAGGAGAGTAGCTGGAATCAGAAGTCTCTCCTAGATGATTCATTTATTCATTCATTCATTTGAAAAATATTTTTAAGCATTTAGGTGACAGAAAATGTGACACTTCCTGGGGATAAAATTGAATAATATGTGGACTCCAATTTTACGTTTCTTATGTTTTTGGAATCTCCATAAGGGCAGCAATTTTATAAGCTTACTTTGTATTCTTAATGTCTAGAATGGTGGCTCATCATAGGTACCATTTAGCATTAACTTTGGCATATAATTTTATATTAAAATTATGTAGAATATATACTTATATATTATCTATCTAGAATATATATATTTTTAAAATTACATATTTTTTCTCAATCTGAAATATGCTGACTTCTTCTTTTTTATTATTTCAGGCTGCAATTGGAAGTTTACATATTCCTTGGGTATAAAAATAGACTGGGGCTGGGTGCAGTGGCTCACGCCTGTAATCCCAGCACTTTGGGAGGCCGAGGCGGGTGGATCACGAGGTCAGGAGATCGAGACCATCTTGGCTAACATGGTGAAACCCCATCTCTACTAAATATACAAAAAATTCCTCAGGCGTGGTGGCGGGCACCTGTAGTCCCAGCTACTCGGGAGGCTGAGGCAGGAGAATGGCCTGAACCCGGGAGGCGGAGTTTGCAGTGAGCCCAGATCGCGCCACTGCACTCCAGCCTGGGCGACACAGTGAGACTCCATCTCAAAAAAAAAAAAAAAAAAAAAAGATTGGAAGATGGTTCTTGTAAGTACTTACTATACCATCATTGTGAAGTTCTATTCCACAAATGTATTTAAGTTTTCTAAAACTATTTATTTACCTTTTTTTTTTTTTTTGAGATGGAGTCTTGCTCTGTAGCCCCGGCTGGAATGCAATGGTGTGGTGTGATCTTGGGTCACTGCAACCTCCGCCTGCCAGGTTCAAGCGATTCTCCCTCCTCAGCCTCCTGATTAGCTGGGATTACAGACACCCACCACCATGCCTGGCTAATTTTTGTATTTTTGTAGAGATGGCGTTTCACCATGTTGGCCAGGCTGGTCTTGTACTCCTGACCTCAAGTGATCTGCCCACCTTGGCCTCCCAAAGTGCTGGGATTACAGGCTTGGGCTACCATGCCCAGCCTGCAAAGAACTATTTAGTAAGCTAAAAATAAAATAAACATATATACACATACATTTTATACTATAAGTATTTATATTTTTAAAGGGAACTTTTAAAATATAACAATGCCCAAGCCCTAACTCAGACCATTTAAGTCAGGATGTCTCCGTGTTGGACTTGGACATTGGTATTTTATAAAAAGTTCCTCTTATGGTTTGAGAACCACTGTTCTAGAAACAAACAAACAAAGCAGACCTTGGTGGAGAGCCTGCTACTTACCCAAACAGTGTAGATTCCTTCTAATTCCCTTTGTTCATCACAAAACCCACTGACACAGGTGTCCTTATTATTTCCATTTAAAGATGAAAACACTGAGAAACAAAGAGATTTAGTAAAGGCATACAGATGACTTATAAAGTCATATAGATGGCGCAAAGTCATATAGGCAGAATGTGTTGGAAATAGAATTTGAACTGGACAGTCTGACTCATGTTCAATATTTTATGCTGCCTATTACATGCCTGGCACGTCATAGTCACTCAGTAAGTATTTGTCTAAGGAATGCATCCAGGTACAGACAACATGTAATTAAGTCCAAGCTATTATGAGAATGTAAAAGTGAGACCTACCACAATACAGCTGGCTATACAATGCTATGCCACATCCATTTGAAATACAAACTAGGGGCCCAGTGCGGTGGCTCACGCCTGTAATCCCGGCACTTTTGGAGGCCAAGGTAGGTGGATCACCTGAGGTCAGCAGTTCAGGAACAGCATGGCCAACATGGTGAAACCTCGTCTCTACTAAAAAAAAAAAATACAAAAATTAGCCAGGCATGGTGGCAGGTGCCTGTAATCCCAGCTACTCCGGAGGCCGATGAGGAGAATTGCCTGAACTGGGAGGCAGAGGTGGCAGCGAGCCGAGATCCCGCCATTGCCCTCCAGCTGGGCAACAAGAGCAAAACTCCATCTCAAAAAAAAAAAAAGAAATACAAACTAGGGGTCAAGGACTAAGAAGAATTTTCAGTAGCCAGAATAGTCTTTTTATTACTTTTCTTGATAAGTTACAATTCTGACTGTTGGGATTGTTGGCATGTGGAAATAACAGAGTTCACTGTTTTACATAGTAAAAATTAATATTGATGAATTTATGATATGGAGATGCTCAAGAAGTTTATTTGTTCCTGGGATCATAGTAGGTATTAATTCAGGACATACAGTACTTCAAATATTGTTTTAGGAAGAGGAATAACATAGCAAAGGTGTTATTCCATTAGATAAATGGAAAGAAGGGAGTTCTAAGCCATTAGGTAGAGCTAATGGCTTTTCTCTACTGAAAATACAAAAAAATTAGTAGGGTGTGGTGGCAGGCACCTGTATTCCCAGCTTCTTGGGAGGCTGCGGCAGAAGAATCGTTTGAACCCAGGAGGCGGAGGTTGCAGTGAGCCAAGATCATGCCATTGCACTCCAGCCAGGGTGACAGAGTGAGACTCTGTCTCAAAAAAAAAAAAAAAAAAAAAAGTACATAAACAGTACTCTCAGAAAAATGCAAGAAACATGTAAAAATTTGAAATGACCAAAAACTGAATCACTTATGTTACTCTTTCGGAGTCTAGCACAGTACCTGGGGATTGGCTTCCTTGGACCTGGTCTTGGGTGGAACCGCCTTCCAGTCCTTCAGTTCTCTCCTCCACTTTGCTTTCAATGAGTATGGCTACTGAATGAGAGGATATGTAGAAAGCCCAGAGCACCTTATATTTTCTCCAACCCTGAAAGTAAACATGGGACCTAATGTTCATGTCCGAAATGTATCATATAATGACTATCGGTTCTTGGCTTTCTGCAACATCCATTTAGCCCATTGACAATGCTTGAGGCACACATTTAAATAGAGATTATGCAAATATCTATGATATGAGGATGCCAACATAAATTCTATGGTGTTTCTCACAGCAGGGCAGCACCAGAAAAGACATGGCTTTCAATTTAATTGCATTAAAATTGGTCTCCGTTGGAATACTTTCTTGGAAATAAAAGGGAGATAAAATTGTATTATCTTCTTTTCTGTTTTTTTTTTTTGGCAGAATTGCATGTTATAGAAACAACTCTTCACTTATGAATAGAGACCCAAACTCATATTAAAATATTTCATAGCTATTAAATACTAGAACTTGAATCAAAGTTCCATAAAGCAGGCAATGGAGATATATAGAAGAATATATAAGTATTCTCTCTATTCTTTAGGAAATGAGTTCTTCTATTAATTAAACTCTGTATTCATGGCAGAAGCAATCTGCTTATTTAAAAGGTATAAAATAAAATTAGTATCTATTTGCCCTTTTTACTTGTGTGACTATTGGTAATTTTTCTCTTCGAATATAGCTGTCTTTAGAAATATGTTTCATGGACATAATGGTTTGTACAACTGAACTTGAACACCCTAATACAGTCATGCACACAGACTTGCAATAGCATGCATCAAAATAGCATTTCAGTTCTAATTTCTTCAAGTCCTTTTCTCCTACCAAGCACATTCTTTGTCTGCCTTTAGTAAAGCATTTAGCTATAAAGGTGCAGAATCATCAAGGAGTTTCATGATAGAATGATAGGAGTATCAAAAGATAAGAATCTGCTTTTTTCATAATACCCTCAGAAAGATTTTCTTCATCTACAAAATACCATCTCACAAAGAAAGCAAGCTCAGTGGCTCAACCAATAGGTTATGTTTTTGTATTGCTCTCAAAATACGAGGAACTAGCAGACAAATGTAGTAGCAATCATTTATTTTTGAAGCATGAATAATGTGATCTTCTTTTTTTTCACAAGAAAAAATATAACTGAGATTTCATTGCATAGAATTGAAAGATTTTTCCTTTTGTTAGAAATAGAAAGAGGAAGTTGACACAGACCTGTATCAACTAGGACAAACCCGACCTCGAAGGAACACGGCTTTCTTCCTTTTACAAGCAGATGGTAAAATGCAAACACTCATTTTTTAATATATATACATATGTTGTCAAATGCTACCAAAGATGGCTGTTACACTGTTTCATAAAAGTGTCTGATTTTTCCTCTTTCTGAAGGGTAAGGTGTCCCTTATGGTTGGATGACTCCAATATGTGTTGACTCATTCAGCAAGAGAGTTAAATAAAAGAAAATTTTACCCGCCCCATGCTTTTGACTTCAAAATCCATTTTCTAACCTTCGAAATTTCAGTGAAAAGCATTCTTTCTCTCCTGTGCTGTCAGGGAAACCTCACTGCAGTCACATTTTCAACACCTGGCACCGCGTGCTGACAGGGTCTGGCTGATGGAACCCTTCTAACTAGACTGGAATGCACGGCCCTAAGCCTCTGTGATTGTCTGCTTGGTGACCCCCTCAGCCAAGAACGATGAATTGCTTGTTACTTTTCAAGTTTCTCCGAGACAGATAGACTGTTGTTAACTCTTGGGGAATGGTTGTAAGTGAGGTTATTTTAAAATCATCATAAGTGGTCTATGGAAGATGAGTTTAAATAATTGTATCCACTGATGGCTCACCAGCTTGCATCATTTCTCCAAGTGGGAAGTTTATCTGTATGCACCTGGGAGGTACACATGCCTATAGTTTTGGTTTAAAAATACTTGCTAGTGTTGCTTCAAATAGGGGCAAAAAAATGGAATTGATGATTTTGTGACACGCAGTTCTTTACAGTGGGTAATACAAATGATTTATTTCAAGAACAGTGGATCTTGTTCACTGTGTTGTGCATCAGCACTGGAACAAAAGCCTTAAACAAAAGTGTAACTTATCTTGTTCTGTTTGTTTTTCCCATTGTACCAGAAGCATCTAGAACAGCAAGTGACACAGAGTAGGTGCTCAGTATATGTATTTTGAATCAATAATAGCACAATTTCCTTAACGATTTGCAAAATCCTCTATTAAACCATTTAGGCATACTATTGGTATTACTTTATTTGCCTTATTATTTTTTCTATGATTTTATCGTCAACATTGCGAATTTCTAATGGTCAATTATGGTCTCAAAAAATATCCTCTTTCTGTCTTTTGGTTTTCTGATTATCATCAAAATTCTTGTTCAAGTACACACTAATTTCTAACAACAATAACAGGAAAGTAAGACAATAAAATAAAATATATTGCCTAACTTCTAGCATATTCCACAGACCAATATTGTTTTTATTACAGAGCTATAGCTGATAGTCTAGCTTTAAGATTATTCCTATGCATGAAGTATGTGGTTCATGTGGAATCCCAGCATAATTATTTGGCAGACAATACATTTCTATATTTTGATGCATTTGCATTCACTTATTTTCTAAATATTTGCTTTCACTGCCTATTAATGTGCTAGCACCACTCTAAGCACAAGGAATATAGCTGTGAAGAAATCAGTCAAACTCCCTACCCACATGGAGCTTTCATTATAATGAAGGGGAGACAGAAAGTTAAAAACAGATTCAAAATTATACCATATATTAAAAGGAGATTGTTATCATGAAGGAAAATAAAGCAGAAAGGGGTGGAATGTAAGGTATCCTGGGAGTTTTACGGTTTTTAATAAAGCAGCCAAGAAAGTGACTTTTGAGCAGAGAATTGCAAGGATGTGAGGGGAGTGAAACACTGAGCCATGTAGATACCAGAGCGAGAGCATTCCAGATAGAAAGAAAATCAATCATGAGGCCCTAAAGCAAAATGTGCTGGGCAAGTTTTTTGGAAAGGTAAGGAGAGCAGGATGTTCAGAGAAAAATGGAAGATGATAGGATGGAAGTTTGAAAGAGGGCCCAGAGAGGCAATAAAGGATACACTTTCAGGGCTTTGCAGGAGACTGGAGAATTTTGGCTTTTGTTCTGAATGTGATGGATTGCCATTGGAGGCTTCTAAGAGGAGCAGTGTCCATCTGAATTACCCTTTAAAAGAATTAACTCTGGGTGCTGGGTTGAGAATAAGCTATGGGTGATGAGGCAGTGGTAGCAGCAGGAAGAATAAATAGGCTCCTTATTACAATAGGCTCTTGTAGTACTTGAGGCAAGAGATTTTGATGTCTTGGATCACAGCAGTAACCATAGAGGTGGTAAAGATGATTAGATTCTAGACATTTTTTGAGGGTATAACTGATGTGCTTGAAAGAGAGAAGTCCAAGGCTTTTGACCTATACACTGCAAAGGTAGTCTTGAAGTTAACTGATACGGAGAAAACAACTCTTGGGGTAAGTTTGAGGTGAGGATCTTCTGGTAGATTGAATATGTGGGGTGTGGGGTGTAAGGTGAACAAGGAAAGAATGTAAAACTCGGTGGATGCATGAAAAAAGCCCCGGGAGGGTCCACATCTACATTTGTGCATAGCATTCACCCCACTGGCTGTAAGAAGATAATATAAAAATAACCAAAGATAGCTTCTTAAATTATTTATATTATTGATCTGTTCAACAAAGCAGAACATGATGAAAGATAAAATTATCCATTTTATGAAAAAAAAATCTTCTTATTATAAGTAATATACATGCCAAAATACCCACACATTTCTCTGCAGTAGGCATAGAAAGCCACATTATCTTAATCTCAAATGAAACGGATGTCTATGTTAATTCATTAGTCACTTTGTGTAAAGATGCTATCTCTGTTTCTAGAATCTGTAGATTGGATTATTGAATAATTAGAATGTAAGCTGCAGACATCACGATCCTTTGCTCTTCAGTAGTTTGGTCTGCATTTCCTAAGAATTAGGATAGGTTCTACATAACCACAATACAATGATCACAACC
This sequence comes from Nomascus leucogenys, assembly GCF_006542625.1. Taxonomy (NCBI): domain Eukaryota; kingdom Metazoa; phylum Chordata; class Mammalia; order Primates; family Hylobatidae; genus Nomascus; species Nomascus leucogenys. Next base: position 105,309,983 of record NC_044389.1, read on the forward strand.
AAGAAACATGACAATGATCCAATATTTTCTAATTATGCCATCTATATTCAAATTGCTTCAGCTGCCCAGAAGTTTTTGTTTATTGTTTCAATCTGGGATACGGAAAGGATGACACTTTACATTGTGGGGGTTTTTTCTCTTAAACCTAGAAAACCTCTACTGCTTTTTCATGACACTGACATTTATGTAGAGTTCAAAGACTGTGTCTTAAGAATGCCTTTGAATTTATTGGATTGTTTTCTCTGAACTCTTCTCAGATTTACGTACTGGCAATACTACTACACAGGTGTCATACACTTCCTGGTGTACCATATAAGGAGGCACGTATTGCCAATTTTTCCCATTATTGACGATAGTAAATACCACAAATAAACGGCAAAATAATTATTTTCAGATTTTATAATTGTAAAAATACCTCTTCCTTTTCTAGTTAATGAGCTATTATTTATGGATGGACACCTTGTGAATGTTGAGTAATGTCCTCTTACCCAACAAATTCTCACCCAATGCTATTAGCATCCACTAATTATCTGAATCAAATATTATATTGGTGATTGCACAATGATATTTTCTAAGTCTATCATTCAGTCTATGTTTATTAACTGGCATTTCTCTTCATTTTCTTTTAAGCCTATCACTATGAACTCCTGTGTTACCATTCATTAATGCCAAACTATTATGATTCCTTTTTCAGGCTTTTGATCAAAGTAGTTTTTTACACTATTATTTTGAGTTAATGTTTTATATATTTTTGAATATGTAAACATTTACATGGTTCAAAATTTAAAGCTATATGAAAAATGTAAATTTATAGAAGTATCACTTACATTCCTATTCCTCCACTCCTTTTTCAACTATCTGCTGTAGGTAACCATTTTTACTAATTAATGATTTCTCAGTAGTTCCTGATTTTGTCTATCTGTTTGATTTTACAAATATAAGTAATCATGCATTTTTAAATATTTTCCTGTTTTATACACAACAATGGGCATTCCTTATATAATGTGTGTACTAGTTCTTCTTCAGTTATCAATTCATGGACGTATTTTATTGTCTCACTCTCTCTCTCTTTTTACATTTGTAATATTTCGTTGTTAGTATATGCCATCATGGATATTCAACCATTGTGTCTCTCTGATATTTTGCTTTTATAAATAATGTTGAATACATTGTTTTGTATTTGTAAAGATGTATCTTTAGGTAAACTTATAGACGTGGGTTTTCTGGGTAAAACGGTAAACGCCAAACGAATTTCTTACAGTTTACCGAATTCTCTCCATAGACATTGTTCCATTTTGTTACACTCCCACAGGTAAGTACGTCAGTGCCTATATACTGATAGTCATTTAAGAAGGTTTCCTAATATTTTATGGGAGAAATCGCTTATTATAAAGTTAATTATGTAGGTCTTTGAGAGAAAAAGCAAGTACTAGTAGCCAGGAAATCACTGAAAGAGAAGAGAAATAATGAGGTATAATACAAATAGGGTATTAAAACATATACATTCTCTGTAATACAAAAAGCTTAGTTTTGCCACATGAATAGACAGATCTCTATGTAAGCAATGACCCATCAAGACCAGCATGCATATATCATACTTTAAAAAACACCACTTCTCAAAGTACACTTTAGCTAAATTGTTTCACATGTGTACAAGAAGATGCATACAAGAATATACATAGCAATTCTATTCAAAACAGCCAAAACCTAGGAAGAGTCAAAATGTACATTGCAATAAAAAATATTTAAAAAGTGATACAATTTTATATGGCAGACAGAATCAATGAGGATACATTTATATATGGAATAACATGGGTGAATCTTAGAAACAATAATGTTGAATGGAAAAAGCTAAACTCAGAAGACTGAAATGGCAAGATACTAGTTTTATAAAACAAAAGAAGAAAAATCAAATTATACATATTTTAAGCTGTGTAATGTTTAGTAACTTTTTCTTTTTCTTTTGAGACAGAGTTTCATGCTCGTTTTGCCCAGGCTAGAGTGCAATGGTGCAATCTTGGCTCACTGCAACCTCTGCCTCTTGGGTTCAAGCAATTATCCTGCCTCAGCCTCCTGAGTAGCTGGGATTACAGCCATGTGCCACCATGCCCAGCTAATTTTTTATTTTTAGTAGAGATGGGGTTTCTCCATGTTGGTCAGGCTGGTCTCAGACTCCTGACCTCAGGTGATCTGCTGCCTTGGCCTCCCAGAGTGCTAGGATTACGGGCATGAGCTATTGCAACCGTCCTGTTTTTTCAAATAGCTAAACAATGATAAATAAAATACTTAGAAAAGTGGCTGCCTTAAGGAGCGATAAGGAACTAGAAGAACGTACACCAGTAGTTTCTGTAAAAATGGACCAGTAGTTTCAGCAAGAATAATGACTTAGTTTTAAAATTATATGGTGGGTTTATGAGTAACTTTTATTTTTATGGTTTGTAATTTTTACATATATTATGTAATGGGCATGACTAGTTCTTTGCTCTTCGAGATCCCATTCATTGTTTCACTATGCTGCTTCTCAGGCTTTTGTGTCCTGTTAATTTTAAGAGCCCTTAACTCTGACTGCCTTTGATAATTGCCATTATCCTAATGGAATCACATTAGTTACGTGCACACAATCAGAGGTACCTGAGATTCATTTCCCCATGTGGTGGCCTTTAACTAATAGAGAAAAATCAGTGAAAAGATAAACTGGTTCTACAGGACATCGCTATCTCCTTTCCTAATTCCCCTTCCTATTCCTGACCTCCAATACTGGTATAGATTGTGATCTAGTCTTTGATCTTCTTCCCTTTGTTATCTATATTCAGTCTTTCAGTGAATAAATGGACTGATGGTTATATGATCATCATCTCAAAATTATATCTTTTGTTTAACACTCTACACCAACTTCAGACTTGTACTTCTGACTGCATGATTAACACCTCCTTTTGGATGTTTCATAGACCCTTCAAATTCAATGCATCTCACCATGAGTACTGAATGTTCATTCTAAACGTACCTTTTCACAATGTTCCTATTTTAGTATATTGCTCCGAGCTCCTCAGGCCAAACCAACAGAAAATTTTGGCAACTTCCCCTGTGCCAGAAAGGGTTAGCTCCTTACAGCAGGGTTGTTCAAACCCTGCACATTCCAAAGAAATACTTGTCTTCAGGACTAGTCCTTGCTCTTGGGATATAACCTCTGAGCCCTTGGAATATTCTGCCTGCTAAGATTGTTTTTGGATGCTTGAGAATTCAGGCCATGCTGTACCAGCATGACCAAATAAGTTTGTCCTAAGAATGTGATTTATGGCGAATACCTATTTTTGTTCTGAAGAGCTGAAGTCAGGCATGCAGGTGCAGTGCACCTATGTGGGTGGCCCCCAGTTAAAAACCCTGGCAGTGAGACTCAAGTGAGTTTCCCTGGTTGGCAACACATCACATGTGTTGTCACATTTTGTTGCTGAGAGAATTAAACATGTGACAGCCATAGGGGCAAATACTTGGGAGCTTGGCCTGGCTTCTTCTGGACTTGGCTACATGTGCCTTTTTCTTGGTGATTTTGCCACAGATTCTTTAGCTACAATAAACTATAACTATGACCATAACTGATTCTGAATCCTGTCAATTCTTCTAGTCAACCATTTGAATCTGAGGGTGGTCTTGGGGACCCCAAAGGACATCTCCATTTAAAATATATTCAAAGGTTGAACCACTTCTCCCCAAGTACTTTGCTACTAAATATGTCCATGTCACCATCATCTCTCATCTTGATTACTAAAATAGCTTCCTGGTAGGGGCCTCAGCTTGTACTGTTGATCCTATTTTGTTCTCAACACAGTAGTCACTGTGATTCTTGTAAAACATAAGCCAGAGCCGGGTGTGGTGGCTCACGCCTGCAATCCCAGCACTTTGGGAGGCCAAGGTGGGCGGATCACAAGGTCAGGAGATTGAGACCACCCTGGCTAACACTGTGAAACCCCGTCTCTACTAAAAATACAAAAAAAAAAAAAAAATTAGCCGGGTGTGGTGGCGGGCACCTGTAGTCCCAGCTACTCAGGAGGCTGAGGCAGAGAATGGTGTGAACCCAGGAGGCGGAGCTTGCAGTGAGCCAAGATCGCACCACTGCACTCCAGCCTGGGTGACAGAGCAAGACTCTGTCTCAAAAAAAAAAAAAAACCAAAAAAAAAAACATAAGCCACAAACATTTCCAGCTATAGGGATTACTCTTTATCAGACTAAGCTTTCCACCAAGAAAACCTAAAATCTGGATATAATATTAGTAAAATAAGTTTAAGGCATTAAATAATTAAAAGGCAGTGAGAATTGAAGGGCCATGATCTTAAAGATAAATAAAGTATACAAATGATATATATACAAATATATATATATATATCATTTGCCATTGCAAATGCCATTGGTATTCGGCATGGCTCTCCACCTCAAGGCATTTGCTGATTCAGATGCAGCATAGAAGAGGCTGAAAAGTTAAATAGAGAAGCTGAGTTTTGGAGAAGTGAGCAACAGAGAGGTGAAGTGAACGAATGGAAAGCCAAAGCCAAGAAGCCATGAAGCTGAGCCAAATTTTAAGCCAGATCTTGAGTATTGTGAACTAAAAAAAAAAAAAAAATGGAGTTCAAAACATACCGAGGATATCAGACAAAGTAAAAGCAAAAGACATACAAAAGAAAATGGTATATGTAAACTAAAATATATCTACATTACATTAAAAATAAACAGTACCCTAAATACTGATTGAAAGGATACACTTTAAAGTAATTAAAAGAAAAATATTGTCAATCTCTATAAAAAAGAAATTATATGTTGCTTAGAAGACACAAACACTTAAAAGTACTACAGAAAAATTGAAAGTAAAAGGGTAAAAATAAGTGACATGGAATACTGACCAAGGGAAAGTTGATATTACTGTGCTAATATCAGACAAAGTAGACATTTAAACAAAATGCATTGCTAGAGATAAGAGGCTATTTCATAATGACAAGAGTCACTCCAATGCAATGTAACAATTCTAAATTTCTATACATAGCTTAAAAATACATTTCTATGTATAGCTTAAAATACATAAATTTGTTATGAACTAAATTGTGTCCCTCCAAAATTCATATATTGAACTGCTAACCCCCAATATGACTATATGTGGAGATGGGGTCTTTAAGGAAGTAACTAAATATAATGAAGACATTAGGGTGGCCCTAATCTAATAGAACTGGTGTCCTTACAAGCACAGGAAGAGATGTCAGGGATACACACACAGAAAATTTCATGTAAGGACACAGCAGCCTGAAAGACAAGAAAAAGGGCCTCAGGAGAAAGCAAGCCTGCAGACAACTTCATCTGTGACTTATAGCCTCTTAAACTTTGAGAAAACAAATTTCTGTTGTTCAAGCCACGCAGTTAGTGGTATTTTGACATAGCAGCCCTAGTAAAGTAATATGAATATATAAAATGTTTTAAATGACAGAACTAAATAAAATAGAGACAGTGGGGACTGCCTCTCCCATTCTATTAAACTGGAAGTTCTATCTGGTTAAACAGAGCAAAAATTATAAATAAAAGTCAAAAAATAATATGAAGGAAAAAGAAAACATTCAAATGTAGTTTTTCATTATTTGTACATTATACTATACAGTACACAGAGAAAATCCAGAAGATTTTTTACATACAACCTTAATAAGTGAATTCAGCAATAATGTAACAAACAAAAAGTTTTTTTCTATGTATTAGCAACAAAGAGAAGATAATTTAAAAATGGTGCCATTTAGAATGGCATCAAAATATCAAATGTCTATATATACGCACCAAATATCTATAAATGCATCTAATCCAAAATTATGTAAAATCTTCCCACAAAAAAACGACCAAGCTCTATTAAGAATAATTTTGACATTTCTAAATAAATTGAAGGATTTATCATGGATTGAATGACTTAATATTATTAAACCCTCAATTCTCAGGTTGATCTGTACAGTACACATAATCCCAACCAAACTCAAAGACTAAGAATGGCCAAGATAGTCTTGAAGAAGATGAAAGGTGGAAGATAAAAAGCTTTATTTTACAGTAGCAAAATAACTTATTATAAAGGTACAGAAAAGTAAACACAAATAAATAGACCAATAAAACAGATAGTCCATAAAGAGACTAATGTATATAGTGTATTAGTCCATTTTCACACTGCTGATAAAGACATACCTGAGACTGGGAAGAAAAAGAGGTTTAATGGACTTGCAGTTCCACATGGCTGGGGAGGCCTCACAATCATAGCAGAAGGCCAGCAGGAGCAAGTCACATCTTATATGGATGGCAGCAGGCAAAGAGAGAGCTTGTGCAGGGAAACTCCTGTTTTTAAAACCATAAGATTTTGTGAGAGTTATTCACTATGATGAGAATGGCATAGGAAAGACCTGCCCCCATGATTCAATTATCTCCCACCAGTTCCCCCCGACAACACATGGGAATTATGGGAGCTACAAGATGAGATTTGGGTGGGGACACAGAGTCAAACCATATAATATAGATACAGCTGTGGAGAAACGAAGGCCCACTCAACATTTGTTCATTGAATATCCACATGGAAAATTGAATCTTGGCCTATACCTCATGTTATACACAAAAATTGATTCCAAGTGGATTGCCATCTAAATGTGAGAGATAGAACAATGGATCTTTTACAAGGTACTATAGAAAAAAAATCGTCATGATCTTAGGTTATGCTAAGTTGTCTTAAAATAATAATTCAAAAGGAATTTTTGAGAGTTTAATTAACAAGTTAAAAAGTAGCTTGTTCTACCATAAAGACACATGCATGTGTATGTTCATAACAGAGCTATTCACAATAGCAAAGCCATGACATCAACAAAAATGGCCATCAAAGGTAGACTGGATAAGAAAATGTACTACATATATACCATAGAATACTACACAGCCGTGAAAAAGAATGAGATCATGTCCTTTGAAGCAACATGGATGGAACTGGAGGCTATTATTCTCAGTGAATTAACAGGAACAGAAGAGCAAATACTTCATGTTCTCACTTTTTATATAATGGGAGCCAAACTTTGAGTACACATGGACACAAAGAAGGCAACAACACCAGGGCCTACTTAAGGGTAGAGGCTGGGAGGGGAGTTAGGATTTAAAATGTACCCATTGAGTACTAGTTCATAACCTGGGTAATAAAATAATCTATACACAAAACCTCCGTGACGCACAACTTACCTATATAACAAACTTGCACTTGTACTACTGAACCTAAAATAAATGTTTTTTAAAAAGAAGCTGGTGTATCTATTTTTTTTCTCACCTTCCATTATAATGCAACTGACAAAGAGATATCTGACCTGTCTTGTTCACTGTTGTGTTCCTAGCTATCATGCTTGTATCTGGCATATAGTAAGAAAGCTCAGTGAGTGTCTATAGAATGAATGAAGGGATGAATACATGAGAGAGATACAGCCATTTTCCTGGCTTTTCATTAGTAAGTCTCTGTTCTTTTATCCATGGAATAAATACTTGATCCCATGATCATATATGGAAACCCTGCTTGCCATGTCTCCCACTTGGAAAATCTCATGGTACATTAGTATATTAAACTATAAAATTTGCTTAGGATATCTGCAATTTAAAAATACTCCTGTTACAACTTTTCAAATATTTCCAGAATTGCTTTGACACTGGAATCATTTTCACTTCGTGCCTATTAACATTCTGAGAAAGACAGTACTCCATCATAAGGGCTTGGGGAATTAAAACAACAATGATAAATAAACAAGGCCTGTTGTCTAGAGTTCTGCTGAGGGCAATACAGAGTGAAGGTCCAAGGCTCAGTTAAGAAGGGGAATGCAATTGTCCCTTTCCTTTGGCAAAGTCTTACCTAAGAGCCACATGGAATAAAAAGGAAAAAATGGGTTAATGCAGTACAGAATAAAATAAAGAAACAATAAAACATAGTGGCAAGGTTTCCACAGAAGCATTACTAAAACTCCTGTTGCTTTCAGTTACCGTAAAAAAAGTGTAAATCCAAAACGAAAGCATCAGAATCCACTGAGGCAGAAGCAAGTTCTTAGTATCATCCCCTGCAGTTCTTGCCTAACACACAGAGATTTTTTCATAGTTGTAAGGCAGGATTTTTTTATAGTTGTAATAAAACATAAAGGTAAGGACAGAAAAGTTGGGGAAAATCACTAGCGATTGGCCCCATCTCGGAGTATTTGTTGTGTAGCTGGAAGAGCATTTGGTGGTCTAATAGAATACTCCTATATTTCCTCTTTTCTCATTGTGTGACTTTGAAATTGGTCCCACATTTCACTAGTGTTCCCCATATATTTCCGAACCCAATATTGCTTTTTCTGGGATGTGACTTCTGTTACAGTCAAGATCCATGCCTTCCTATAATAGCAAGTTTCTCTACCAGAAAAAAAAAAATTCTTTTTTACTCAGCATTACATAAACAAGTCATATCTAATTTTCTGAAGTGAAAATGCCATAAAAGATAGATCCATATACATTCTTTCAGCTAAATTGGTGCCATAAAGCTGTATTACAAAGATGAATAATGCTATTCTTCAGTGATGTTTAGGGCTACACAAATACAGTTTAGACACATTTTGGTTTCTTCTACCTTTGCAGGATAAGATGTTAAAAGAAATCATTACTATATATTATTGAAGATGAAACGGTTGGGTTATAACATTTTTAATATGGTGAACCTAGGCCAAATATTGAAGCTGGCATTTGTTTTATTGCTTTTGACATCTCTTGTTTAAAGGCTCTCAGAAATGAAAAATTCCAATGAAAGTCATATGGAACGTTATTGATATAATCTCTATAAAGTAAAATCTCAATAAAAATTTATGTCACCTTATTTAATGAGAAGATAGGAAATGAAATCATTCTTGGAGACATGTTTAAATGGCCAATCAGCTGTAATTTAACTATTGCCTGAATATTTTATGCTCTTGCAGATTCCAGGATGCATTTTCTTTCAGAAATGTTCTGGTGATGCCTTTTATTCTACAGAGGACTTGATGTCAGTTATTACACCATGCCACATTATACTGCTGGTACTAAAATAATTCAGTAATTTAGTGTTAAATATTATCCAGCATCTATAAAGAAGATTTTTATTCTCCTATTTCCCTATAGTTCAATAGTTTCCAAAGACCTCTGTCTGTTGGAATACACATGTGATCAGAAATATTGACATGTTATTAAAATGTCTGTAGAGAGCTATTTCCTTCATCTTGTTGGATGTTAAATGTTTATTATGTTGAATTGCATCAAGAGCTAAGTTTAAAACCATAAACAATTAACTTTTGCTTTGAATATTCTCATAATTAGTGCTACTGTATGTGTGAATAAAAAAACTGAAGTTTTTATCAGTAAATGAGTTATTTATGTTCTAATCTAAGGATACTATAATACAACTTTTCACAAATAATTTATACCTATAATGATAATATCAATAGTGTCTGTCCACTAAATTTTAGAAAACCAAATTCCTGTGCAGTTTTCCTTCAGTTAAGCTTGTTGTACATCTGTCTATCAAACAGGTAATGTCTTATTGGCAAATTACTGGCTACCATTGTCCAGTAAGGAGAACTTCTCCTATGGGCTTAACCAATGATATTGGTGTTTCCTGGGGATTTTGGTTCTCTCCTCTCTATGTATGTTTTTTCTGAAGAATCTTATCCACTATTTAGACACAGTTGTTACCACAGCTTCTTGAGCTCTCATGAAATAGAAATTAACACAAGGCTGAGAAAGTTTCCCGGACGAGACTTTGTTGGAACTTCTGCTGGAGAACAAGGGAGACAGCAGAGCAGCAGGAATTCTGTGGCTGGCCTTCCAGGGCAGGCCTTCATGGTGTTTGAAGAAGGGTAACATGAATAAACATGAAGTACACAAGCATCATTGCACATTCAGGGTGGATTGCAGGGTGCACAAGTGCAGTAAGCAATCACGTTAGTACATACATTGCATTATCAAAAAATGGTGCATAAGCCCGTCTTGGGGTGGGAATTTAGTATTATAATGAAGCAAGGGGTCAGGATGCATCATTCTGCTGGTCTTGTGCATATGTGGATGATAGGGTTAACGCACTTGTGGAGATTTATGGTGGATTGCTGCTGGTCTTAGTTTCATAACACAGCTTGCAAAGTCTCATGGTCAGCTGGTACAGTGCCAGTGTGGGGGTTGGTGCAACGTCTGGTGGTTAGTAGGTATGTATGGAAAAATACATTCCTAGGGGTGGGACTGAAATATGTTAGTGGGAGTGGGGCTGGATCCCATCCCTACTCTGTCTCAGAATCATAAAGACTGCAACATTTTCTAACTAGACCTTTATTATGAAATTCAAACACCACTTGCCTAAATTTACTGGACTTCTCACCTTAGGTGTCCTGTAAACTCATCGAATTTAGTTTTTTCAACCAGAACTATGAAGGCAATCAGTGCCTAGCCTAAATGTCAGAGTTTACTCATTTGTCAGACAGTTGAGGAGCTAGGGAGAGTTGCCTTGCCCTGTCTTCCAAGATGAAGGTGGACCTTTTTGTGCCCACAATTGGATCACTGGAAACTTCATATTAGAAATGTTTACCCCTACAATCAGCTTACCAAATTTAGCATATAAAATGCAGGACTTGCAGTTAATTTTGGATTTTAGAAAACATCTATCATCTATCTATTTATCTCTCTACCAAATCTATATTTAGTATGTATCATGCAATATCTGGAACATACCTTTTAAAAATTAAATGGGCATCATTTTTTATTTGGCAATCTTAACTCCAGAGCCAACTTGCACATATGGTTTCGGGTTGGCCTGTAGGTAAACCAGAAATTAAGACATTTGTTTGGGTTATAGAGTGCTGTCTACATTTCAAATAATGTTACTGTACTTTGTATGACTATATCTTCCGTAAGTTTTACTGACCAGTTCTTGATAATTGTTTGCATGATGACTACGAAATATTTTCCATGTTAAGATTTTGATTATTTGGGGGGTCCCCTTATTTTTCTTTCCCAAATGTATTTCTCTTTCTGCTTCATCTGGAAAATGAGAAGAGAAGCATCTCCAGCATGTTTAAAAATCCATTTAACTCCAACCCATTAGACATGGTTATTTCGCAAATAGAAACCAAAACATGTTGAAAGAAAAATCTTAATCCTGACACTCAATTCTCCGTCCCTGTAGTTCAGCCTATTCCAGAACGTCATTCCAGAATGTCAATTTCAATTTTATGACATTCCAGAATGTCATATAATTGAAACTGAATAGTAAGTAACCCTTTCAGATGGGATTATTTCATTTAACAATATGCACTTAAGGTTCTTTGATGTTTTTCATGGCTTAACAACCCACTTTCTCTTGATGCCGAATGATATACCATTGCATCAATGTGCCACCTTTTGTTTCTCCACTTATGTATTCAACGATATTTTATTTGCTTCCAGGTTTGATGATTATGAATAAAACTGCTGGAAATACTCATGTGCAGGTTTTTGTGTGCACACACATTTTCAGTTTACTTGGGTACATATATGTGCATGATTGCGGAATGTTAAAAAACAGTCAACCAATCATCCAAAGGGGCTGTATCATTGTTCATTACAACAAGCAGTGAAAGAGTTTCTGCCTCTCCACATGATCATCAGCATATGGTATTGTCAATTTATTTCTGGACAATCTAACAGTTATGTAAAAGTACCTCATTATTGTTTTAACATGGAATTCCCTAAAAACAAATGATATTGAGCATCTTTTTCTATGCTTTCTTGCCATCTGTTTTATCTTGTTTGGTAAGGTGCCTATTCAGTTCTTTCTTAATTGGGTCCAACTTTAAAAGCCCTTCTTTTAACTGGGTTGGTTTGTTATTGTTGAGTTTTAAGATGTCTTTGTTCAACGTGGATAAAGGGTCTTCATCATGTATGTCCTTTGCAAATATTTTCTCCTAGGTCCTTCATCATATATGTCCTTTACAAATATTTTCTCCTAATCTGTGGCTTGTGTGTTCATTTTCTTAAGAGTATCTTTTACTAGATTTTAATAAAGTGCTATTTACCAAGCTTGTCTTTCATTGACTAAGCCTTTGGTGTTGTGTCTAAAAACGCATCATCAAATTCAATGTTGTCTAGATTTTCTCCTAAATTGTCCTCTCAAAATTTTATAGTGTTACGATTTGCATTTGGGTCTATGTTCCATTTTAGTTAATTTTGGGGAAATGTGTAAGTTGTGTGTTTAGATTCATTTATTTACATGAATGTCTGATTGTTCCAGCACACATTTTTTAAAGGGCATGCTTCTCCATTGTATAGCCTTTGCTCCTTTGTCAGGGACCAGTTGACTATATTTTTGTGGGTTTATTTCTGGGCTGTTTACTCAGTTCATTGAACTCTATGTCTACTCTTTCATCAATATTAGGCTGTCTTGATTTTATTATGTCTTGATTATGTAGCTTTATATTATGTCTTGAAGCTGAATAGCATCATTTTTTCTAACTGCTGTTCTTCTTAAGTACTGTGTTGGCTATTCTGGGTATCTGCCTTTGCATATAAACTTCAGAATTAATTTATAAATATCTACAAATTAGCCTATTGAAATTTTGTTTTGGATTGCACTGAATCTATAGATTAAGTTGGAAAAAAATGGAATCGAAATAGTATAAAATTGTCCTATTGAAACACAAGATATCTCTTGAAATATTTATTTATATCTTCTTTGATTTCTTTAATAAGAGTTTAATGGTTTTCTGAATATAGATCTTCTACATATGATTAGATTTACACCTATGTATTTTTGGTGCAAATACAAATGGTATTTTGTTTTAAATTTTTTTTTTTTTTGAGACAGAGCCTTGCTCTGTCACCAGGCTGGAGTGCAGTGGCAGGATCTTGGCTCAGTGCGACCTCCGCCTGGGTTCAAGCAATTCTCCTGCCTCAGCCTCCCGAGTAGCTAGGACTACAGGTGTGCACCACCACATCCATCTAATTTTTGTATTTTTAGTAGATACGGGGTTTCACCATGTTTACCAGGATGGTCTCGATCTCTTGACCTCGTGATCCAACTGCCTTGGCCTCCAAAGTGTTGGGATTACAGGCATGAGCCACCACGCCTGGCCTTAAATTTTATATTCTAATTATTAATTGCTGGTTGGATTGGGAATCCCCAGGACCACATTCAAGATTAATTGTTAGAAGGACTCGTGGGACTCAGAAAAACCATTATAATGATGATCATAATTTATTACAGCAAAAAGAGATTATAATCAGCAAAGGAACCAGGCATAGAAGACACAATTTATGATAAACTAGGCACAAGGTTCCAGGATTGTTCTCCTAATGACATCTCACAGGTACACTTAATTTTCCCGGTAACAATATGTGATATGTTCAAAGTGTTGCCAACCAAAGAAGGTTACCTGAAGTTTGGTGTCCAGTGTTTCACTGGGGATGAGTCATGCAGGCATGCAGTACCTGCATGAGGAACCTCAACTACTCCAGCTCCCTTGAGCAAAAACATGCTTCACCATAAATCACATCCGTTAGCATAAACTATCTGATCAGTTTGCTACTATGTGGTTCAAGGCCTCAACCATGCAAAAATTGGCATTTACAATTTTAGCATATGTTCTCTGATCAAACGGGCATATCATGGCCCCAGGCCTCAGGCACAGAAAAACACTCTTATCAAGCAGACTATTTCAAGGGCTCAGAGCTCATCTTTCATGATACAGCCAATTGCCAGTCATAAAGACAGTCCTTTAATCAGAAAGTGCCCGATTTGAGAAACCCAGGCCTGCTGAGTTAACCCTTTTCTGCACGTTGGTACATAGGAAAACAATTAGACTTTGTATATTACCATTGTATCCTGCCACTTTGCAGTAATTGTTTATTAGGTCCAAGATTAATTTTATTGATCCTTTTGGATTTTCTACAGACAGCTGTGAACAAAGGAAGAAGTTATTTATTCCTTCCAAATCCGTATACTTTTATTTCCTCATCTTATCTTGTTGCACTATCTAGGATTTTAAGTTAATATATTAAATAGGAACAGGGAGAGTAGACATCCTTGCTTTGTTCTGAATCTTGTGGGAAACCATCTAGTTAAGGTTGATTTTAGCTGTAGGTTTTTTGTAGTGGTTCTTTATCAGGTTGAGGAAATTTCTAATCGTAGTTTACTGAGAGTTTTAACATGAATTGATGTTGGATTTTGTGAAATACTTTTTCTGTATCTAGCGATAGGATCCTGTGATTTTTTTATAATTTCAACTTTTATTTTAGATACAAGGGTACATGTGCAGGTTTGTTACATGGTTATATTGCACGTTGCTGAGGTTTGGGGTAGACATCCCATTACCCAGGTAGTGAGCATAGTACCCAATAAATAGTTTTCAACCCAGACCCCTCTCTCTCCCTTCCTCCTTCTCCAGTGTCTATTGTTCCCATTTTTATGTCCATGTGTACCTAAAGCTTAGCTTCTACTTATAAGAAAGGACATGCAGTATTTGGTTTTCTGTTCCTGTGTTAAATCATTTAGGATTATGGTCTCCAGTTGCATCCATGTTGCTGCAAATAACATGATTTTGTTCTTTTTTCTTGATGATGATTTTCTTTATCCAATTCACTGTTGATGACATCTAAGTTGATCCCATGTCTTTGCTCTTGTGAATAGTGCTGCAATGAATATATGAGCACAGTGTCTTTTCGGTAGAATGATTTGTTTGCTTTTGGATATATGTCCAGTAATGAGATTGCTGGGTTGATTGGTAGGTTGTTTTAGATTCTTTGAGAAATCTTTAAACTGCTATCCACAGTGGACAAACTAATTTACATTTCCACTAAGAGTGTGTAAGTGTTGCCTTTTCTCCGCAGCCTTGCCAGCATCTGCTTTTTAATAATAGTCATTCTGACTGGTATGAGACGGTATTTCATTGTGGCTTTGATTTGCATTTCTCTGGTGATTAGTGATGATGTGCATTTTTTCATGTGTTTGTTGGCCACATGTATCTCTTCTTTCCAGAAGTGTCTGTTCATGTCCTTTGCCCATTTTTTAATGGGGTTGTTTTTTGCTTGTTGATTAGCTTAGGTTCCTATAGATTCTGGATATTAGACCTTCATCAGATGCGTTGTTTGCAAATATTTTCTTCCATTCTGTAGGTTATCTGTTTACTCTGTTGATAGATTCTTTTGCTGTGCAGAATCTCTTTAGTTAAATTCAGCCTCATCGGTCAATTTTTGTTTTTGTTGCAATTGCTTATGGGGGCCAAAAACTATTTGCCAAGGCAGATGTCAAGAAGGCAGATGTCAAGAAGTGTACTTCCTAGGTTTTCTTCTATGATTTTTATAGTTAGAGGTCTTACATTTAAATATTTAATCTATCTTTAGTTAAGTTTTGTATATGGTGAAATGTAGGGGTTCAGTTTCATTCTTCTGTATGTGGCTAGCCAATTATCCCAGCACCATTTATTGAATAGGGATCCCTTTCCCCATTGCTTGTTTTTGTCAGCTTTATAGAAGATCAGATGGTTATAGGTGTGCAGTTTTATTTCTGGTTTGTTCCATTGGTCTATGCGTCTGTTTTTGTACCAGTAACATGCTGCTTTGTTACTGTACCCTTATAGTATAGTTTGAAGTGGGGTAGTGTTACCCTCTGGCCTTGTTCTTTTTATTTGTTATTGCTTTGGCTATTTGGGCACTTTTTTGAGTCTGTATGAACTTTAGAAGAGTTTTCTTTTAATTCTGTGAAAAATGACATTTGTAGTCTGATAGAAACAGTCTTGAATCTGTAAATTGCTTTGGGCAGAATGGCCATTTTAACGATATTGATTCTTCCAACTCATGAGCATGGAATGTTTTTCCATTTATTTGTGTCATCTCTAATTTCCTTTTGCAGTGTTTTGTAGTTCTACTTGTAGAAATCCTTCACCTCCTTGCTTAGCTATATTCTTAGATAGTTTGTTTTTTGGTGATTGTGAATGGGATTATGTTCTTGATTTGACTTAGCTCGAGGGTTATTGGTGTATAGAAATGCTGCTGATTTTTGTACATTTATTTTGTAACCTGGAACTTTACTGAAATAGTTTATCAATTCTAACTGCCTTTTGGTGGAATCTTTAAGGTTTTCTGAGTATAGAATTATATCAGCAAAGAAGAGAGATAATTTGATTCCTTCTTTTTCTATTTGGATGCATTTTATTTCTTTCTCTTGCACTATTTTTCTGGCTAGGACTTCCAATACTATGTTGAATAGGAGTAATGAGAGTAGGTATCCTTGTTTTGCTGCATTTCACAAGGGGAACAATTCCAGCTTTTGCTTAAACAGTGTGATATTGGCTATGGCTTTGTCTTAGATGGCTATTATTATTTTAAAGTATATTGCTTTGATGCTTAGTCTGCTGAGGGTTTTTATTACGAAGGGATGTTAGATTTTTTTCAAAAGCATTTACTGCATCTATTGAGATGATCATATGGGTTTTGCATTTAATTCTGTTTACGTGGTGAATTACATTTATTGATTTGTGTATGTAGAACCAGCCTTGCATCCCAGGAATAAAGCCTACTTAATTTTAATGTGTTACCTTTTTGGTATGTTGCTAGATTCAGTTTGCTAGAATTTTGTTGAGGGTTTTTGCATCTATGTTCAACAGGGATATTGGCCTGAAGTTTTCTTTTTTCTTTATGTCTCTGTCAGATTTTGCTATTAGACTAATACTGACTTTGTAGAATTAGTTCTGGAGAAGCCCCTCCTCCTCGATTTCTTGGAATAATTTCAGTAGGATTGGTACCAGTTCTTCTTTGTATGTCTGATATAATTCAGCTGTGAATCCATCTGGTCCTGGGCTTCTTTGTTGTTGTTGTTTGGTAGGTTATTTATTACTGATTCAATTTCAAAACCAGTTATTGGTCTGTTCAAGTTTTCACTTTCTTCCTGGTTCAATCTTGGGAGGTTGTGTGTTTTCAAGAATTTATCAATTTCACCTAGATTTTCTAATTTGTATGCATAGAGTTGTTCATAATTGCCTCTGGGTGTGTTTGTGTTTTTGTAGGATCAATTGCAATGTCATCTTCGTTACTTCTGATTGTACTTATTTGGATCTTCTCATTTTTTTCTTTGTTAATCTAGCTAGCAGTATATCAATCTTATTTATTATTTTGAATAATCTCTCTTGCCTTCATTGATCTTTTGTATGGATTTTTGCATCTCAATTTCATTCAGTTCTTCTCTAATTTTAGTTATTTCTTCTCTTCTGCTAAATTTTCTTTTTTTTAAAGTTCCTCTAGGTGTGAGGTGAAATGGTTTATTTGAGATCTTTTAAAGTTGTTTATGAAGGCTATAATTTGGTGCTATAAAGTTTCCTCTCTACACTGCTTTGGCTGCATCCAAATATTGTGGTAAGTTGTTTCTCTGTTTTTATTAATACAAATTTTTTTATACCTGCCCATATTTTGTTGTCCACCCAGGAGTTATTAAGGAGCAATTTATTTAATTTCCATGTATTTTTGCAGTTTTGAGATATCTTCTTGATGTTGATTTCTATTTTTAATGCACTGTGGTCTGAAAGTATACTTGGAATTTTAATTTTTTTGAATTCATTAAGATTTGCTGTATGAGTGAGCATGTGGTCAATCTTAGAATATGTTCCATGTGCAGATGAGAAGAATGTATATTCTGCAGTTATTGGGTGGAGTATTCTATTAGGTCCAACCGGTTGAGTTTCAAGTTTAAGTCCAGAATTTTTGTTTTTTGCCTTGATGTTTTGTCTAACATTGTTAGTGGGGTGTTAAAATCTCCCATTATTATTGTATGGCTGTTTAAGTCTTTTTGTACATCAAGAAGGACTTGTTTTATGAATCTAGGTGCTCCAATGTTGTGTGTGTATATATTATGAATAGCTTAGTCATCTTATTTAATTAAACCCTTCATCACTGTGTAAGTCCCTTCTTTCTCCTTTCTGATCATTGTTGGTTTAAAGTTTGTTTTATCTGATATGAAAAAATAGTGGCTCCTGCTCTTTTTCATTTTATGATTGCATTTTATGTTTGCACATGTTTGAATTTTGTGCTTTTAGTGTGTGAATTGCGGCAATAGTGAATATTGTACATAATAGGTAATTTTTCAACAAACACCCCTTTCTCACCTTCCTACTTTTAGGATTCTCCAATGCCTATTAGTCCCCTCCGTATGCTCCTGCATGCCAATTGTTTAGCTCCCACTTATAAGTGAGAACATTTGGTACATGACTTTCTGTGTCTGAATTATTTCACTTAGAATAATGGCCGTCAGCACCATCCATGTTGCTGGAAAATCATTATTTCATTCTTTTTAAAGACTGTGTGGTATTTCATGGTATTATATAACCACATTTTCTTTATCCAATCATCTGTTGATGAACACTTAAGTTAGTTGATTCCATGACTTTGCTAATTGTGAATAGTGCAGTGATAAATATACAAGTGCAGAGTTTTGTTTTTGTTTTTGTTTATTTGACATAATGATTTATTTTTTGGTAGGAGTAGATATCCAGTAGTGAGATTGCTAGATGGAATGGTAGTTCTATTGTTAGTTCTCTGAGAAGTCTCCAAACTCTTTTCCATAGAGGTTGTACTAATTTACATTCCCATTAGCAGTGTGTAAGTATTCCTTTTATGTGCATATTTTTTGAGTTTTTCATAAAAGCCATTCCAACTGTTGAAAGATGGTATCCCATTGTGTTTTTAGTATTCATTTATCAGATGATTCCCTGATGTGGAGCATTTTTTCATATGTTTGTAGGCTCAGTGTATGTCTATTTTTGAAAAATGTGTGTTCATGTCTTTGCCCACTTTTTAAAGTAGTTTGTGTTTTTCTTGTTGAGTTGTTTGAGTTCCTTATAGATTCTCGATACTAGCCCTTTCTTAGATGCATATTTTGCAAATATTTTTTCCCATTCTACAGGCTGTCTGTTTATTCTGTGGATAGTTTTGCTGTGCAAAAGCTTTTTAGTTTAAGTCCCATTTATCTATTTTTGCTTTTGTTGTGTTTGTTTTTGAGGACTTAGTCATAAATTATTTGCCTAGGCCAAAATTCAGAAGAGTTTTTCCTAGGTTTTCTTCCAGAATTTTTATATTTTCACATCTTATATTTAGATCTTTAATCCATGTTTAGTTCATTTTTTATATAGTGAGAGATATCGGTGCAGTTTCATTCTTCTGCGTATAGCTGTGCAATTTTCCTGGCATCATTTATTGAATAGAGTTTTCTTTTTCCAGTGTATGCTTTTGTCAAACTTGCTAAAAGTCAGTTGTTTGTAGGTATATATTTTGTGATTATCCCATCATTATTGATTAGTCCATTTCATTTTTTCTTATTTATTTTTCTCTTTGCATTTCGTTTGTGAAATTTCTAATGCTGTATCTTCAAGTTTTCTAATTGTTGCCTCAGCTGTGTCCCGTCTACTGACGTATATACCAAAGGCACTCTTCATTTCTATTACAGTGTTTTTTATTTATAGTATTTCTTTCTGTTCCTTTGCAAATTTACATTTTTACTTATATTACCCATCTATTCTAGCATGTTGTACTTTTTTTATTAGAGCCCTTAAAATATTGAGCATAGTTATTTAAACTTTCCTACCTTATAGTTCCACAAACTGCATCATATATTAGTCTAATTCTAATGCTTATTTTTTCTTTTAAGACTGTTTTTCTTATGTGTTAGCATGCCTTGTGATTTTTTTTTGTCGTAAGCCAAACGTAACGTATCAGGTAATAGAAACTGAGGTAAATGGGCCTTTAGTGTGAGGTTTATTTTAGTGTGTATAGGAACTGAGTTCTGTTTAAATGTTTTCTGTAGCCATAGATGCCAGAGACATCAGTTTCCTCTTGTGTCCTTGTATTTTACCCCTCTGCCTTGGGGTTTTCATAAGAAATTTTTTTAAAATTGAATTTGTTTCTTGCAGCTCTTTTAGTTGTAATCTGTAGTTATTATACTGTAGCCCTTCCCTTCTCAGAGAAAGGAACTAATCTATAATTTTTTTTTTTAGTGGGCCTGTGTCCCTGGGCTATGACACTCAGATCTGTTTCTCAGCCTCTGTCACTTTCCCTTAGGTGAGGTAGAAAGGCTAGAACAACTGGAGTTGGCCAATTGCCATTTGCCCATGGAGATAAGGCTTTGGTGAAGTCCTTCCCCCAAAAGAACAGACTGTGATGTGGAGAATGATCTGGGGTATTGGGAAATTGTTACTTTTCCTTCCCACTGCTAGGAGCACAAGGGGATTTTTCTTAGATCTTTACTGTGAAATTAGGACAAGTATATTTATTATTTCTTTATGGGATTTTGATTCCCTATCTTTGTGAGAAATATCACTTGCTCCTAGGCGGTACTTATAGTTCTGTAAACTGTAAACATTTTTTTTTAATATTTGTGTTTAGGAATTTAATGTATTTGGAAATTACATCTTATGGATATCCAGATATCCCTGCACTATTTATTATTCATCTTATTCCAACTGCATTATTCTATCACCTGTACCTTACGTTAAAATCATATTGTTATTGAGTATATTTCTGACATTTCTACTATTTTTCATTATTTAAGTTACTATTTAAACATTATTTTACTTTATTAGCAGTTTTTTTCTTGTATCTAATAAGGTTAATTTTCCCCAACATATACTCACTGCTGTTTTTTAAAATCTTTTTCTTTGTTCTTCCTGATTAGATTTATTTGGATTGGGTTGGATTGGGCAAATAAATATATTTCATAAAATATTAAATATACTCTCAATTACATAAAAAAATCCCACCAAGGGCTTGGCATGGTGGGTCACACCTGTAATCCCAACACTCTGGGAGGCTGAGGTGGGTGGATCGCCTGAGTTCAGGAGTTCTAGACCAGCCTGGCCAACACGGTGAAACCCCGTCTGTACTAAAAATACAAAAAAATTACCTGGTGTAGTGGTGGACGCCTGTAATCCCAGCTACTCAGGAGGCTGAGGCAGGAGAATCGCCTGAACTTGGGAGGCGGAGTTTGCGGTGAGCCGAGATCCTGCCATTGCACTGCAGCCTGGGCAACAAGAGCAAAGCTCTGTCTCAAAAAAAAAAAAAAAAAAAACAAGCCCATCAAAGACATGTATTAGAATTATATAAAATTTCAATAATAATTTGGAAAATGTTATTGTTGTATTGCCTTTTCATCCAACCCTTCAAAAATATGATGTGCCTTTCATTTGTTTAGATATCATTTCATATATTCCAGTAAGATATTTTATATTATTATGTCACTTAAAAATTGTTTCTAGGCCCGGTGCAGTGGCTTATGCCTGTAATCCCAGCACTTTGGGAGGCTGAGACGGGTGGATCACTTGAGGTCAGGAGTTCCAGACTAGCCTGGCCAACATGGTGAAATCTCATCTCTACTAAAATACAAAAATTAGCCGGGCTTAGTAGCACACGCCTGTAATCCCAGCTACTCTGGTGGCTGAGGCAGGAGAATTGCTTGAACCCAGGAGGCGGAGGTTGCAGTGAGCTGCGATCACGCCACTGCACTCCAGCCTGGGCAACAGAGCGAGACTCCGTCTCTCCAAAAGAAAAAAAAAATTGTTTTGAAATAATTCAAAATTTTTGTAAACATTTTATTGTGATTTTTGTGTCAATATTTGGAAACTTATTCTATGAATAGGAGAAGCTGTAATATTTATTAACTACCAAGTTACCTAAATTTCTTATTATTTCTAGTTTTTTTCTGAAATCATTTGTTTTCTATGTATATAATGTAATGTACAAAATACAGTTTTATATATTTTTCTAGTATTTAGTTCAGATTCCAATTTTATTAGAATAATACTTGCTTTTCCAAAAAATTAGCACTCTAATAATTTTGAGTTTACCTTTATATGAGAGGAGGTTTTTTCCATGCTGTCAAAAGTATGTACTTAATAATTTAATTTTTCTACCATTAGAATGCCATCTCCTATAAAAATTAATTTTAAAATTTGCTACCTGTTTGAAAGGGAAAATTGTTTTTCAAGTTTGCACTTCTTTTTTAATTATTTAAACTTGTTTTCATTTTTACTGAACATTTGTGGATAAATTTTGAGCTGTGTGTTCACGTCTTGCATCAAGTTTCTATTGCAGACTTACTTTTTCTTAACGTGTACAAGGTATATTTTTATATTTGGAAAATTGAACAATTCTTTTATGTATATTTTGAATATTTCTCCTTTTGTCTCTTTGT
The DNA here is from genome assembly GCF_006542625.1 of Nomascus leucogenys. Classification (NCBI taxonomy): domain Eukaryota; kingdom Metazoa; phylum Chordata; class Mammalia; order Primates; family Hylobatidae; genus Nomascus; species Nomascus leucogenys. The sequence continues at coordinate 105,332,202 of NC_044389.1, forward strand.
AGTTGTTTAATATGTTTTTATTTGTACTTTCAAAATTGTGTATTAGGTTTTTTATTGTAAACATTTTATTTGTTTTATAAGAAAGACTAAAATCAAATTATGTATCAGATAATTTATAGCATATATATCTACACTTTATCATTTTTAAAATTCAATTTTAAAATTAATCTTGAATGATTTTATGTTGGTTTATAAGAATGTAAATTTATTTCTACTTTTACTTAGCATTTTTGTCCAAAAGATTTGGTAGTAAAGTGAAGGTTATTATATACAGATTCCTTAAGTTTTTACCACAATTTATTATTCTTTAAATCCGTGAATTTTTCTTATTTTTTCCTATTCGTGCTTTCCTTGCTTCTATGAGTTATATTTTTTCTCCACTATATTTTATAATAAGTTATTGCTTTTAAGTAATGAGCTGCTGACTTTGTACAGATATATTTGTCTTGAATCAAAATACTTTTAAATATTTTTCACCTGATCTAAAAATGTTTTCAATATGTAATCACCTCATTTACAAATGATGATTATGCAAGTACCTAGTTTCTTCAATTGAATAAAATATAAATATACGTCTCATCTTTAACTGCATAAAAATAGATAAATGGATACAGGAAACTTTGAGTAAATGACTATTTCTTAACAATATATACTGTACTAAAATCTAGACAGACTGATTATCACTAAAAATAACTGAATAGAAATATGTTTTCAAATTGTATAACAAACTAATAGATTTTTTAACTAAAATAAAAATGAATGGAGGTGCTTGCACAATGCAGATACCCAGAATCCTGAAATGGGAATGACAGTGGCTTTCATAATAAACAATGATTAAGCATAAGGTAAATGGTAAAGTAAGGTGGAGTGTCTATTGACCAGCCTTATAGCTGTGGATAAAGGAGATTATCAGGAAAAAATTGGGAACATCGAAGAAGGAGAAAAAAGGAAAGGATAGTAGGAAAGATAATGTACTGTGCCTTTGAATCTGTCAGAATATGGCTTGGTTATTATTCCTTAAATATCTATAAAAATAAATATATCTGTATGTATTTATATTAAACATATGTGTGTATGTGTGTATAATTATTCTTTTCCTACAAATGTCTATATAGGGTGTGCAGATTTGAGTGTACCTTTTGCTGTGTAATAACAGAAGAAGAATGAGCATCATTCAAAAATTAGGTGACATTCTTAGAGAAAATATAATAGAGCTATGATCCCAGTTAACCAAAATGATAACCAATTTGTTCTATAGTAACTAAAAAAATTGAATCCACCATTAAATATTTGCCATAAAGGAGTCCTACCAAAACATTAAAATGATAACAACAATAACAACAAAATAAAGTAATAGAAATTCTGATAATTCAAATGTTAATTTTTTAAAAAAGGAAGTCCTCCTTAACCCTATTTATGATGTTAGAACGTTTGATAACAAATTGGTTTGATACCAAAATAAAATTACATGCTAAACTCAGCAATACAAAAATAGAAAAAAATAAGCAAACAATCCAAAAATTCAATTTAAAAGTTCCATCTGAGCAAGTTGGATTTATTCTGTCAACGAAAGGTGACTCAATGTTGAAACATTTATCAATGTAATTCACCACATTAAAAGATTAAAGCTAAATAACACATGAGCCTTTCAAAAAACAAACAAATCTGTACTAGCAAAATCAATAAAACCTATCAATTCAAGGGAAAAACACAAGTCTTAGCTAAGAATAGTTGGCAATTTCCTTAACTCAATAAAAGGTATTCAAAAAAAGATCCACATGAAATAGTAAATAGTGTAGTGTTTCGAACTCATTCAAAATAAGAAATAATATCAGGATAACTGCCACCACTATTGACTACTCAGAATTGTATTGGAGCTCCTCCTAGTCAGCCACCACAGTCAAGGCCAAGAGAGACAAAGTGTGTAATGATTAGAAAAAATGTACAATTGACCCTTGAATAACATGGGTTTGAATTGTGTGGGTCCATTATACAAAGACTTTTTTTCCACTTCTGTCACCCCTGAGATAGCAAGTCTAACCCCTCCTTTTCCTCCTCCTCCTCAGCCTACTAAACATGACGATAAAGACGAAGATAATATGATGATCCACTTCAACTTAATGAATACTAAATGTATTTTCTATTTCTTATGATTTTCTTGATGACTTTTTTTTTTCTCTAGCTTACTTTATTGTAAGAATATAGTATGGAATTCATAGACAAAATGTGTACCAATCAACTATTTACGTTATCAATAGGCTTCTGGCTAACAGTAGGCTATTAGTAGTTAGGTTTTGGGGGAGTCAAAAGTTACATGTAGGCCAAACATAGTGGCTCATGCCTGCAATCCAAGCACTTTGGGAGGCCGAGGCGGGCAGATCACTTGAGGTCAGGAGTTCAAGGCCAGCCTGGCCAACATGGTGAAACCTCATCTCTAATAAAAATACAAAAATCAGCGGGCACGGTGGTGGCACCTGTAGTTCCAGCTACTTGGGAGGCTGAGGCAGGAGAATCACTTGAACCTGGGAGACGGAGATTGCAGGGAGCCGAGACTGTGCCACTGCACTCCAGCCTGGGCGACAGAGCAGACTCTGTCTCAAAAAAAAAAAAAAAAAAGTTACATGTAGATGTCCAACTACACAGAAGGTTGTCTCCCCTAAACCCCATGATGTTCAAAGGTCAACTGTATTTTAGATGATGCGAATGTTTACATAAAATTCTGTATGTAATCTATATCTTATGGAATTCGAAGATTCTGTAAGACAATTAGAATCAAGAAGAAAGTTTGGCAATGCTAGTGGATATTAGATCATTACCTGGAAAGTAATTTGCATTTAAGCGATCTACTTATAAATGAGTTTATAAAACAAAGCCAAACAACTTTTAGAAATGTTAAAATTCCCTGAATTGAGAAACATAACATCTTGATAAATAGTAAGGTTCAGTATTTACTCCCTGTCAGTCTGCCCAAAATGACATAGAGATTCAATACAATTTCAATGTAAATATCATCAAAGTTTTTTTATGGAACTTACTAAGTTGATTCTAAAATTTATATGGAAATGCAAAGTCCTAATAATAGCTAAGACCATCTGAAAAAAGAACAAGCTGAGAGATGTTGTTTCAAATATTATGAGTAATAATAAAGTTCAAGTTATTGAGATAGTCTTATATGTAATATGGTTAAACAAGACTAATGAAACTAAATAGAGAGCTCTGAAACAGACCCACAAATTTATCATACATAATATTTGGCAAAATCTACATTTTATATAAAAGAGGAAATCACACATTTTTTTCATAAATATTGAAACATTGGTTTTCTATATGGAAAAGCAATATTGAATCTCTACCTAAAATCACTTACTAATGGATTAAGGGCTTAAATAAAAAAGAAAAAACTTCTCTTTGAAGAAAATTTAAGGCTGTGTCTTTATATTAAGTATCATTCGTCACTATAATAGAGGTGAAAAGTACTAATTATACACTTGGAAGAGAGCATTATTAAGAAAATTAAAAGAACTACAGCAATGAATAATTACAAAAAGAACAATCAAGTACAAAAATCAGTGAAAAAAATGTTAACTTGATTAATAATCATGGGTGTTCAAATTGCACACCAGATTAGCAAAAATAAAAATTTCATAATAATAAGTGTTGGATAGAATGTGAATCAGTGGGAACACATAGACCCTACTGTTAGGAGTGTTAATTATGCAACCTCTTTCAAAAGACATCTGTTACTAAGTAAGTTTGAACAGTTATCTATTCTTTAACAAGTAATTCAACTATTAGGTGATGAACCTAGAGAGGCCTTTGTTCATTTTCATCAAGAGACATATTCGACATAGGACATTATCACATTATCTATAAGACCGAAATGCTGAAAACAACCCAGATGCCACTAGTAGCATAATTAAAAATCATGCAAAGGAAAACTACACAGCAATAGAAATAAATTATGATTATATACTTTATATTAAAAGTAAAAAAGACAAAAGTCACAGAAGAATCTATATTGTGTGATTTCATTATTGTCTAGGTCACAAATGAGCAAAACTAAACAAAAAAGTGATCCAATTAATTTTTATAGAGAATTATTAGCACAAAATTACGATGGTAATTACTTCCGGAGAGGCAAGACTGGGATGAAAGCCAAGAGATGCCCTCTGGGAATTTCCAACAATATTGACAACGTTCTATTTACTCAGCTAGACACAATGCATGTGCAAGTATTCCTTGACTGGTATTCTTTATACTGCATCTATATGCCACATCTAGAGGCCAGAATAAAAAAAAATTGTAATAATATTTAAATAAAGTATGCCTTTTTCTTTACAAAGAAAATTCAAATTACATTCCCAAAATTCCAGTAATGTACTAAATTTTTTGTGTGTGTTTGGAAAGAATTATCTTGGGGAGTTAGTTGAGACTATCATAAGAAAGACTTCTTGAGTAACTCAAAATAAAGTCTTGAAGGAGGGTGAGTAAATTTTATGGTAGATGACCTTTAAACTTTTTGTCATTTGGGGGCTACTGCCCTAATTGTACTTCAAGAATCTGTCAATCTGTCTAACTATAGCTCCCTTATAAAATCCTTATGTATTTATTTGTTTAACTCTCCTGACAACATCTTAATTTCATGAAGACTCTTGCCTCAAACATAGTGGTGCCCTGAAGGTACATAGCCCTCACGGGAGAAATCCCTACCCGGAATTATGAAGTTGCTTTGCTTGAAGAAGGCAAATCAAGCCAGCAGAGAAATGGCATATATCTCCAGTCCAGAGACAAAACTGAGCTAATCATTTTAGACAGATACTCCATTGCCTGTACAGCTGGGTGTAGTGTGCTCATTTTGTAAATATCCTTTGCTATTTTCATAGTATTTGTCAGTTTGCTTGAATGAATTAAGAATTTGAAGGCTGCTTTGTCTAATGTCATCGTCATTTATATCCTGATAGGAAAATGCATGTATCCTAGTAAGCAATGATTCTCCCCAGTTCTTCTCTCCTGGTGACAGAAGCTAAGGGATGAAACACAACACAAAGTCCTACCCTCAAGATTCTTAAACTCTTATAGTAGCTTGGCATTGTCATAATAGACATTTAATCCACTGAACTAAGTACAATATTCAAGGTGTTGGTATATTTTGGGACTATAAGAGAAGAGAGATTCAGGAGAAATACATTTTTTCTTCTCTTTACAAAGCATGCGCCTACAGTTAACTTCCCCCATCCCCTTGAGCAGAAGCAACAGCATGGGGTCCTGACCCAGAATGTCTTTAGAATATAGGATAAATTCAGGCAAACACTGTAAATACCACATCTCTGATTAAGTGAGTAAAAGGTGTTTAAAAGCCATTTTAGTTAGCCAGAGGTGAAGAAAGGAAGGCCCAGAGCTGTTCAGAGAGTGAGAGTTAGAGGCAACTTCCATAAAACAACTGAATTGCTCTAATGGATAACAATTACCTTAATGATAACAGAGAAAGTGTGGCAGATTGCTTTCTATTTCCAAAAAAAAAAAAGTTATACCAGTATCTGCTATCCTACAAGCTCTTCCAGACGCTCGCCCCTCCTCCATCAAGAGTGGATTCTAAGCCTCTTTCTCTTTAACCTGGATAGATGTTTGTACCTCCACTAACACATGCAGAGACTATGCCACAGTGTGACTTTGTAGACTACATCAGAAAAGGAAACACACATTTCTGCCTGGCTCTCTCTGTCTTAGGACACTCATCCTTCAAACCCAAGCAAGAGGAGAAGCCCAGGCCACATGGAGAGTCTCATGTCTAGTAGAACAGAAGCCCCCAGCCCTCAGCCCCAGTGAGTTCAGTGCCCTCTCACCGGCTATATGAGTGAATCAAGCTGGCAACAGACCCTCCAGCCTTGGCTGAAGCTGCCTTGAGTAGAATCACATTGTTTCTACAGTAAATAATGATTATTTTAAACTACTCAATATTGGAGTGATTTGTTCTGCTAGTAATATATAGCTGGAACAGAAATCCACAAATTATGGCTGAGTAGACATAAAAGTACAAAGACATAAAAAATAAATAAATAATAAGACACCTCCACCAAAAAAAAATAAAAAGAAAACAATACAACCCCAAAACATTTCACGGGCTTTAATGGAACCTTACAATCAAAGTTTATGAAACTTCTTCAAAGAAAAATTCTGTGGGACCATTGGAAGAAGTTTTTAAAAGTAAGCTTTGAATGAAAGAGGCAATTGAGCAAATAATTAGAGTACTTATGTTTTTGTAGAATTTCTTTGGATGAATCAGTCTCCTTAGTTCTCCATTGACATAGGGTTGAACTATACAAATAAGGCCTTCTAGGCCTTCCCGGTGAGGAAAGTATCAACAATTATTGAGTCATAATAAAATCCACCTAACTTCTGGAGGGCTGAAATTGTGGAAGTGCCGAATATAATGTATAAACTTAGTTTTGCAAAGGTCTTATCCTATATGCATTAGTAATGTTGAGGTTTTATCTCTTTATATGAATGGAAATCAAAGAAGACCCTCTACTTGAGTAAAATTTAGTTCCTTAAGACAATCAATCACTTACATGCACATAATTTACTTGGGGAAGGCAAAATGGATTTTGTAGGGGACATGATCTCTGACTATTAAGTAAGATACATTATTCCTTAGGCATTAAAAAAATGTAATATTTGACATCATTTGCTTATTTGTTTATTTATTTAGTTAGTTAAAGGCTTTAAGCAACATTCTTTGATTCTATGAACTTGAAGCCACCTCTGGTAAGTATACTTTCCTAAAACTCTCTTTGCTTATGTTGATGTAACTCTAAGGATAGAAATTGCTTCATGGAGCTCACAGGAGTCCACAAGTGTGAACGAGATACTCAGAGAGGAATTATAAGGATGGTGCGGGAAAGTTATGAGATGTCTGGAGCTCCTTCTATTCTCCCTTATTCAACTGGATATAATACATACAAAATAGAATGGAGTTGCTCTAATTACAAGTCGTTTCAAATGTATAACACGTGGGAAATAAAGAAATGTCAGGACAGGATATGAAGTAGACCAATTACACAGGCACAAAACCAATGTCACACCACCCACAGTTTTGAGGGTTTTTTGTTTGTTTTTAGTTTAGTGCGATATTGGTTATCTAGGCTTTCTGCTGGTCTATCCTTGTTTACCCAGCCATGTAATGTTAAGATACCCAAGGGATTCTGGTGGCACAGGTTAGTCCCATAGAACAGTGTGTTAAATTAATTGGTCTTCATGGGAGCCAGCTCTTAATCTCAAAATCATTAATATAAAATTGTAACTAACTGTACATACAAAAGATTTTGGAAAAATCATCAGTACAGTCAAATCCATGGACATTCTTTTATTACGTTATTTTATACATATAGATATACATATATATAAATCTATATCTACATCTACCTGCCTTTCTATTCATCTACACATCTGTCTATCCATATTTTCTCATGCTAATGAACATAAACTCTTTTTTTTTCTTTTTGAGACCAAGTCTCACTCTTGCTGCCCAGGCTGGAGTGCAGTGGCCCGATCTCGGCTCACTGCAACCTCTGCCTCCTAGGTTCAAGCAATTCTCCTGCCTCAGCCTCCCAAGTTGCGGGGATTACAGGCACGTGCCACAACACCTGACTGAGTTGTGGTTTCACCACAAGAGACGGGGTTTCACCATGTTTGCCAGGCTGGTCTCAAACTCCTGACCTTAGGCGCTCTGCCAGCCTTGGCCTCCCAAAGTGCTGGGATTACAGATGTGAGCCACCCCACCTGGCTGGACATAAACTCTAACAAAAGATTACATTTCTTGAAAAAGCAATCTCTTATCCTTAAACCAGGAAGAGAAACTCTAACACATCTACCAATCAACATAATTTGATTGAATTAGTGGAAGATTGTAAAGGCCTTTCGAAAACAGACATCCTCATACAATTAGGGAACCGTGTAGCATCTAGATGTGGAGCATATAATTTAATTCACAAAGTAGGAAGCTTTAAAATGGGTGGATTATTTTATTTTTCAACTGAAGATGCTATTTTGAAAAGCATCCATTGATTTAGTGTAAAAGAGGTAATGTGAAATATTTTAAATTTTAAGTTGGGTTAGACACATAGTCACACTGAACAATATCTCTAAAGAAAATATAGAACAAAACACCAGACATACAGCCTGTTCACAACTGCATTTCATTTTCTTTTTAAATTTTGGCTAACTGAAGTCAACAAAAGTTCAATTATTCATTACTCTTTATTTTCAAATTAAATGTGCTAAAGGATATTTTATATATTTATGCATTTTTCAAAGAGCTTAAGGTAGCTGATTTATTCATGAACTGTTAAGGGGACACAAACAAATCCCTAAAGTGATGCTAATTTTTAAATTAAATATACATAAATTAATCCACATAACTCTGGGAACAAAATAATTCTTAGAAAAATGCATGGAATTCATTATAAGCCATTAAAGAAGCATTCAGTAATTACTAGCAGTGAGAACAATTTATAATATAAACTTAGACTTTTTTCTGTTTTGTAATGATGAAGCTTACCTAGATTTAGAGAATCCAATGGCTGTTTGTCGTATTTTCTTGAAAGAATAATTTCAAATTTTCTGCTCTTCTTATAGAAAAAAATACTACTACTGAAGCTTCAAGATATAGAGCTTTGAATAGAAAACTTTCGACATGAATATCATTAAGGCTAGAGCTCCTTCATAACCTCAGTCTTTTGTTAGTTAAATAATTTGCTCTCCTTCATGCTCTTGCCTAACATTGCATTTTGCTCCACAGAGAATATTGTGTGAATGAGTTTACACATTAATTCACTTGCCTTCATCATAATGATAGCTGCATGTAATGTCTATAACAGGCTACATACTCTCATAAGTATGTTACATTACCTTGGTTAGTCTGAGTTACTTCAAACCTATGAAATGAACTCTCTCACCTCCATTTTATAAGTGAGGAGGTACAGTAATTTTCTTTCTGTCAGGGGTCAGCAAAAAATGCTCTAGGGTCCAAATTTGCCCACCTTATTAGTAAATAAAGTGGTATTGGAAAACAGAGAAGTCAGTTCATTTCCATATCGTTTATGACTGCTTTCTCTCTACCACAGCGGAACTCAGTGTTGGCAACAGAGAATATACACTTGGCAAAGCAAAAATACGTACTTTTGGCTCTTTATGAAATGTTTGCTGATCCCTGCTCTGCCCTAGGCCACTGAATTTCAAATCTAGGGTTTTCTCTGGCTAAAACCTGTTCTTTTTACTGTACCATGACACAAGTCAAAGGGAAAAAGATGTTAAGAAGAGAAGTACATTATGAACTTACTCATTTTTAAAACAAGGCTTTTTTGCCTTGATAATCTGCAATAATAGAATGAGGGTTTTAGGTTTAAATTCTGTCCTAGAAAGGTATTATCACTGTGAACCTAGACCAGGTGTGTAAATATTCATGGACTCAGACATATCACTTAAAACTGAAAATAATAATACCTGATTTTTGTGCACCCAAAGGTTTGGGACAGATAGGTGCTTTATAACTCGATTTTCTATTCTTCTGTAATTCCAATTCCCAGGCCAGACCTGTGGCAAGTCTAATTTACTTCGTTGAAAATTATCTAAAATAATTTGCAATATAGTTTTTAATTACATTGTAAGTGAAATATGCTTAAATGAACAAAATAATAGACCACATATTTATGACCCATAGTAGTTCATTTTGAGTCATTAGGAAACATAACCAGTGGAATTCAATTAAATACAAAGAAATTCTTTTTTTATTTTTTCAAGCATTTTTTCACATCCTCTAGAAGATTATGATTGATATTCGTATAGCTATTAATTTAATGTTAGAATCACTTTTACATATATTGCTTCTTTTGAATTACCCACATACACAAACACACATAATATACAAACAAATATGGCCTACTTAATCTAAGTAAAATTTAATAAACAGCTACAATGTATAAATTATTATCCTAGGTGTTAGGCATCAAATGCTTATGTGCTCAAGGGGAAGAAAGATCATGAAACACTTTTTTTTATGATATTAAGCAAAAAGTTTTATAAGGAAGGTAAATAGGGCACCATGACAGACAGTTTGGAAAAACTGGTATCGCAGATTCGGGCAGGGTCAGGTGATGGAAGAACCTTAGTGTGGCGTGAAGACTTCACCCCAGAACCATGGCACTGCTGACACTTTAGGCAAGAGGGTTCTTTGTGGTGCTGTCCCGGGCATTGTAGGAAATGTAGCAGCATCCCTGACTTCCACTGACTAAATGCCAGTAGTAGCTGTGTGTTCCTTAATTGTGACAACCAAACCCATATGCAGATGTTGTCAGATATCATTTGGGGGCAAAATGACCCTTCGTTAAGAACCACAATTTAATGAATGGACCAGAAAGGCCAAAAGTGAATCTAGGACATGAAAATAGATTAAATGCCTATTTGAGTTATCCCGATGAGAAAGAGTAGAAGAGGAGGGAATTAGATGAGGGCATAATTTGGAGGTAGAAAGTAGAGAACCTGATGGATTGAAAGTGGGCTGTACAATAGCTATCCAGCTTTAACAGGAAGAAACATCCCTAGGAGAGCTTGTTATGAAGTCAAAATTAGGGCAGTTTTGAATCATTTGATATAAAGAAGGGGCACAGGAATTCAGTTTTTAACATACATCACATTTTGAGAAAAAGTGATGTAGGCAGTAGAAAACAATTAGAAGAAGGGCTGGGAATAATGAGAGAGTAACACAGTTTCTAGGATAGCTAGAAGAGTTGACCAAGAAATCATAATAAAGTGGGATGTAGCACTTTGCGGGCTGGGAATGTATGAATAAACTTTGGTGTCTTGGTAAGTAAAACAAGAGATAGTTTTGCTCAGGAGCTTACTGGGCAAGAAAACACAAGAATATGTCTGTTTCCTTGTAAATGAAGGCATTTGCTTATTTTTCAGAAGTAAACTTCTATAAGCAATGGCTTATAAGACTATTTTCCAGAAATCTGTAAACTTATACCATCTTTAATATTGAGAGAAGGATTCTCTAGGCCTGGGTTACTCTCCTGCTTTTAACAATTCCAGGAAATAAAAACTATTACTTAACAATTGTCAAAAATATGTATGACTCCTAAGAACATTTTAATAGATATAAAGTGAGATTATCTGGGCAAACATTTCATGCTCATGATTTGTAGGCTTAAAGTTCCTGTTTCCAAATGGCAAGAGGAGAAGAGCGTTTTTTATATATTTATAACGTTTCTGTGGCATGAAATTTTCCTCCAAGGAGCTAAAGCCTCCAGCAGCTTCTAACTGGATAAGCACAGATAGCAAAGGACCTAATAGAGCACATATTATATATTGGAGGGACAGAGTGGTTCTCTATTAGGTCTTTTGCTATCTGTGCTTATCCAGTTAGAAGCTTTTGGAGGTTTTAGCTCCTTGGAGGAAAGTTTCATGACACAGACCACTGCCTCTCAGTACTTCCTGTGGTTTATCGTGCATGGCTCACATTCAAGAGTCCTGTGGTTGATGTTACTAAAATGAAATGACCCTGCAGGATTACAAAAATTATAAATATGATCTTATAAGTCAAACATTTTACCTCCATAACTTCAATTTTTTGATTTTAGATCTTCCTAAGCCATCCATAATATTAGGCTTCGTATGCAGTATTTATCATTGCTAGAAATAACTCTTTTGTCCAAAGGAAAGAGGAACAATTTATTCTTCTAAAATATTCACTGCAGTTTTAAGGAGTCAGAGGGAAGCATTTTTAAACATTTTGCTCAACATTTGCTAGTAGCTAGTAAAATAGAAAACAAGGTTCTTGAAACTGGCATTTCCACTAGTCATGCATCTCCATTTTGCTAAAGGAAACACACTGATCCAATTATAAATATTTCGTAGTTTCTGTAATTTTCTTTAAAAATTCTCCTACATGGTATGCAATTTCTGCTTAAATTATGAGCTAATGGAATTTAATTAACATGTATACTCTAATTGGATATACACATTCCAGGGCAGCAATGGTATTTTAATTAGCATGATGGCAGTTAAAAATAGTTTTTTTTTATTATTGTTGAAATGTTAAAGATATGTGGATTGGATGGAAATGTTGCAGGCATTACCATCCTGGTCTGAACAGTGTATAATGATGGAAGTGATTCATTTTCTTTTCCCTTTGAAATGGAGGTCTAGGTTGGTATTCTTATCTCCAGGGTGCCTCATAGGGATTTCATTTCACTTGCATTTCCTTGCCATGCCATGTTAATAAATATATGTTCTTGTGGGAGAATTAGTCTGAAACTTCTTTCTTGGAACCACATATCTTATAGCACAGATACCAGGAAGGAGAGCTAACAACATCTTTCATTGACTCTAAAATGTACCTTTTAAAAAAATGTAATATTTCCTTAGGAACACTTTTACACTGTTGGTGGGAATGTAAATTACTTCAACCATTGTAGAAGACACTGTGGTGATTCCCCAAAGATCTAGAACCAGAAATACCATTTGGCCCAGCATTTCATTACTGGGTATCTACCCAAAGGAATGTAAATCATTCTGTTACAAAGATACATGCACACATATGTTCACTGCAACACTATTCACAATAGCAAAGACATGGAATCAACCCAAATGCCCATCAATAATAGAATGGATAAAGAAAATGTGGCACATATATACCGTAGAATACTATGCAGCCATAAAAAGGAATGAGATCATGTCTTTTGGAGGCACATGGATGGAGCTGGAAGCCATTATCTTCAGCAAACTAACGCAGGAACAGAAAACCAAACACTGCATTTTCTCATTTATAAGTGGGAGCTGAACAATCAGAACACATGAACACAGGGAGGGGAACAATACACACTGGGGCCTGTTGGTGGGTGGGGTTTGGGGAGGGAGAGAATTAGGAAAAATAGCTAATGCATGCTGGGCTTAATACTTAGGTGATGGGTTGACAGGTGCAACAAACCACCATGGCACACATTTACCTGTGTAACAAACCTGCGCACCCTGCATATGTACCCCAGAACTTAAAATAAAAATTAAACAAAAATACATTGGGTGGTAAGTCATGCAGTTCTAAAGGGTAAGCATGATTCATTCTGTATATATGAGTTATAGCATTTGTAAATTCCTGGGTTATCTGTAATTCTTAACAATAAGCCTGGGTATTCCTTAATGTTAAGTGAGAAAGTAAGTTTGACATATCAGAAACTCACTGGCAAAACCACTGGGATCTGAAGAGCATTCTTTAAAGGAAATTAAACTCTGAATTCTAAAACAGAGTCCAGTAGAGGAAGTCAAAACAAGGCATTCCAAGTTCTTAGCAGAATGGCCAAGTTCAGGGATTATTTCACTCTCTTCCATAGAGAAACAAAGAATTTGGAAATCAAAGTGCATAAAGCGAAACTACATACCTGAAGTTTTTGGTCAACCAAAACATACTACCTGTAGATAAAACTAATGGTGAGAAAGCTTATGAAAATTAAAGTAGTAAATAATTTAGTTCTCACCAGAGATAGTCTTGAACTGACTTGTTTAAGATGTTTCTTAAGAAGTTATTTCATTCTCCTAACTCCTCAAGATGAAAAAATAAAGAGGAAAATAATGAATTAAAAAATATATAACATTTATTAAATCAGGACTTATACAATCTCTGTTCTCTAGATAGTAGTCAGGAAATATGTGTTATCGTTAATACATTCTGGCAAGATAAAAAAGTGCCAGCATTTTAACTAGTCTTGAAATAAGAGATAACAGTGTGAACTCATTGCAGAAATATCGCAGCAAGAACCTTGATGGAACAGGGGATTATTTTTCAAGGGCAAAGGGGGAGAACCCCTGATATTGATGCCTTTGGGTCCCAACTTGAATTAAAAGAGAGAAATTTTGAATGTGAAGATATTTTAAGAACACATTAACTAATGTACTTTCCATATATTTTTCATTTAATATATACAAAAGAATAATAGACAATAATTTTTAAAAACTTATGTCTACATCAAATAGCTCTTTAAGCATAAAAAGATTATAAGTGGTAATAAAGATGTGTTCCACAGTTTAGCAGCCAATTATTTTCTTAGTTTTGAATAAAACAACAGTTTGTTTTAAAATGGATGGCATTTTAGTCTGGGCACGGTGGCTCACACCTGTAATCCCAACACTTTGGGAGGCTAAGGTAGGTGAATCACTTGAGGTCAAGAGTTCGAGACCGGCCTGGCCAACAAGGTGAAATACAGTTTCTACTAAAAATACAAAAAACTTAGCCGGGTGTAGTGGTACATGCTTGTAATCCCAGCTACTTGGGAGGCTGAGGCAGGATAATCGCTTGAAGCTGGGAGGCGGAAGTTGCAGTGAGCTGAGATCATGCCACTGCACTCCAGTCTGGGTGACAGAGTGAGACTCTGTATCAAAAAAAAAAAAAAAAATCACAAAAGGATGGCATTTTAGAATTTATGAAATATGGTAATTTTGAATGATGGACAAGTCTCAGTTTACTTCTTACAACACCCTGGCCAAATTGAACACTTCCTCTCAGACCCAGACAACTAGACTGAAGGGTGTTACTCACTCTTGGGAGCTCACAAACTCCAATTCCAAAGCCACTTGGAAATAGTCTCAATTTTCTTCTCATATCCTCCCCTCATTCCCATACCGGTGCATCTGTGCAAATTCAGCCCGAGAAACAGCAATAGTTCCTCAAGGTAAATATCCAAATGACCCTGGGTTATACTTCAGATTACTTTATTACTTTACAATTCTTCAAATGACTTCAGGGTGTGCTTTCAAACATAAACTATACCCGGCAGGTGGTTATAACATTAAATTGCACAATAACAGAATTATTCTGTGATTTAACAGATTACAAAAATAGTCAAGTTTAAGACAATATGAAATGAATGAATCCAAGCTACTAGCCCAACAATTAATACTTTGCTATCTCTTGTCTGAATAGACAACATGGGATCATTTTGTACCTATCAACATATTAAAGTTTTAAATTTAGGATCCCTCTTCCCCAACACAAGGAAACCAAATCCTGTTGCCATGTGGTTTTGTTTTAGTATAAGGTTTTTCTTTTTCTTTTCTTTACCCCTTCCCTCAGATGTTTAGATTTTGCATAGTTTGTAATGATTAAAACATCAAAATACAAGCTCATAGGAGAAAAAGACCTAAAAAATTCCAACATTTAATGCACATTTTATTCATACTAAAAATAACACAAAGTCATAAGATATTGTATTGAGTCATAAAATATTGTAAAGAACACAGGTGTATATTTCAAGAAATTCTGTGGGAATTGAAAAAACAAAAACTTCTCCAACAGAAAGTATGCTGAAACTAGAAGAAACCCCAAACATCGATAAGGATGAACTTATATCAATTAAAGTTGGCTGCATTTTAAGTTAAAATAACGTGGAAAAATTATAAATGAAAAAAGAAATTACAGAAGGGGCTTTTAAAATAAAGTCTTCAATATATAATTCTGTGTATAATTTTTCACGTGCTACCCCTGTAAAGCTTAATGTCGCTGTAGCAGAAGAACATTACCACCAGAGCGTCACTCTGGGAACCTCAACCAGGTGGAGGGCCTTTGCAGAAAAACCGTGATATCAAAGTCTCCAGTGGGAATTTAGAGTAACTCTTTGGGTTTCACAGAATGAATGAATAAATAAATAAATACATAAATACATAAAGGAAGTAAAGGGGTATGAAGCTGGTACAGGAGAGATTAAAAAGACAATAACTAAAATAAAACTCCCTCCCATTTATCCAGCTGGAGGTGCCTTGCATAGAATGTGTGAGTTTCTGAAACAGGACAAAGCAAATTGCTAGTGGCAACAACTTCACGGTTGGTGGATTCCTGCCTAAGTTCCTGCATTCCTCCTTTCCCATTTCTTCACCGGCAGGCAGAATCGCTTCCACCAAGAAAGGTCAGGAGTAAAAGAAGGGGTGCCTACCATCAATGAGGGAGTAACTAGGGCATAGACTATCAATATTCACTAAAGTGTGCATAAATTTGGGCTTTAAGAAGTAAGCACTGGCCGGGCGCGGTGGCTCACGCCTGTAATCCCAGCACTTTGGGAGGTCGAGGCGGGCGGATCACGAGGTCAGGAGATCCAGACCATCCTGGCTAACACAGTGAAACCCCATCTCTACTAAAAATACAAAAACATTAGCCAAGCATGGGGGCGGGCGCCTGTAGTCCCAGCTACTCGGGAGACTGAGGCAGGAGAATGGCGTGAACCAAGATCGCGCCACTGCACTCCGGCCTGGGCGACAGAGGGAGACTCCATCTAATAAATAAATAAATAAATAAATAAGCACCTTACTCACTCAAGGAGATCTGGAATTTACCATGAAGAAAACAAGGACTCCATATGTAAACATATAGACATCAGGCTCAAAGGAATAAGTGTTACGTATGTCTTGGTCGTATTGAAGCCCATCAACCGAAGAGCACTAGGAACATACTTGTAGCCACGTAAACTTAAAAGTTACTCTTCTTTGGCTGCTGCAGTGTGGAGAATATGCTTCAGTGGAGTTTTGGGAAATCTCAGGAAGAGAAAGGTGGGAAGGGCAATCCCTACGGGAAGGGCAATCCTTATGGGAAGGGAGGGTTTAGATTTGTGCTAGATGATTCTGATGAAGGTCTAGGGAAAGGGGCCTTATGAAGGTTTAGATGCTGTCAAGAAGCAAGTAGAATTCAGAAATTTGATATTGCAATAATGTTTGTTCTCGGAGTGTAAAGATTACAGTGGAGCTAGGATTGAAATTGGTGAAGAAGTAGCGATATTTCAAAATAAGGTAAATTAGTCATTTGGAGGATTGCAGTTTGATCTGATCTAATTCCACCAGTCTTGTTGAAACCATTGTTATATTGAGAACATTGCAGCTTGATTAGCAGCTGGGCATGTGTTTCATTTCTTCAGTAGGGTTGACCAGAAAACATGAGTCAAAAGGTTTACCAAAAAGCTCTATACATTGCTTTCTTATTGACTCTTGACATCTACTAAACATAATCAAAATTAATGAAAGTGGATTGATTGATTATCCTGATAATGCTATGAAATAGCAATAAGTAAATACATATATGGCCCAGGTTGGACCTCATTGTATCACAGGCACCGTGTACTTTGGCCACCATGAGCTAGGTAGAAGATCCCCCTCACTGAGTCACCCAAGTAAGGCAGCCAACATCACGAAGGATTTGAAACAAAAAAAGAAGAGAAGGGGGAAGTTTGGCAGCTTCAGAATGTTGCCAGCCACGGATTTAATGTGAAATACCTAGAGTTCTGTGTTCTATAATCCTGTGAACATAAATGGTGTGATCACCACTTGCTTTGAATGACAAGCACCTCCATGTGTTATATATATGAAATTAAGAAGAATGTTCATAAAATCTTTGTTCTGGTTCCATTGAGCCCTTCAGGGGAATTGCAGGATAATTAAGTGGAAAAAGTCTAGGTACTAGGAATTTTTTTTTTCTTTTTTTGTAATAAGCCCATTTTTTGGAAGACACTAGGATTTGAATCACATATATCATGGATGTGACCTTCAAAAGGAATTCAATCTCTTTGAGCTTTGGTTTCCTCGTTGTAAAATACAGATAGTAATATAGACCTTTTAAGTGTTGCTAATACTGTTAATCAAAATTTGCAATAATGATCCATACAAAGCAGATCCATGAAATTAGTGTGAGTAAAATATAAATATGAATCTGATTCCTCTCATTCCAAAATTTACTTGCAAATGTTCAAATATCTCTTGGTTAATCAAGAAATACCTATCATAAGTTATTTGTGGCTGGAAGTTTTCAAGTAATGCAAAGGGACATAAATTAGCCTTGGCCAAAAAAAAAAAAAAAAAAAATTATAAGGAAGAAGAAAGAGGAGGAGGAGGAGGGCTGTGGGTGAGGTAGGAGTGTTTATATAAAGCATAGTACTTAGTTTCTGGGCATCCAGGAGGCATGAAGAGGTCCAGAAATAGGGATCAGCAAAGCCATTTGTAACACAGACTACAGAAATATTCTCTGCATTTCTTGTTTTCGCTTCCCCCTCATTTTCTACCTTATTGATCTCTCTTTGCGACTCAGATTTGTCAATGCTTCACATACATGTCTACCCAACAATTAAGAGACTTCATATTCACCATTCAAGGGACCACAGAGACTAAGTGGTGATCACTCATTTCAGCTCCTCGGGGAAGAAAATCTGATGTCACAGAGGGTGATGCAGATCTTGAGATTTAAACATAGCTGTCAGAGGCTCGGTTGCTTTTGAATAAAGGCCGTCAATAAGTCATTGGCAGTTGGGAAGATATAGTAAAAGATGTTTGCCACAAATATCTAATAACGAATATTCAATATTTTTCTAGGTCATGGTGGCAAGAGTAGTATTCAAATTTTGTTTGCATTTAAAGATTAATGTGACTGAAATAATACTAATTCTCATGGGGGAAGCATTTTCACTACCATTGTTTCACTAATCCCCCCAAATCCATGGGTAAGTCATGTTATTATCTTCAATTACTAATGAGGACCTTAGACCTAGAGAGGGTATTCAAATGTGCATGCTTTTAAGGTCTATAATTGAGAAGAGAATGACTTTATGCCTATTGAATAGTCCAAAATAGATTTGGGATCTAAAAAGCAGAAATGTGCCAGTACTCCACTTAAACAAGGAAGACATTTCTAATGAATGTTAGGCACATTTTGAGACAAATAAGGTGAGAGAAAATTACCTGACTTTAGAATAACAAACGTTTTGAAAGTAATCACAAACACAAAAAATGTTTTACTTCAATGACTATGATCGACCTAAAAATTAAAAAAAAATCAAAAAAACATTTCAACCTGTGATTTCAAGAATCTCTTTATTTTATAGAGTTTAAATTTTTAAGTTCTGAGACACACAATTTGAACTGTATCTTTAAATAATACAAAGACTTAAAGAAGCTGATGTGCAGTGGTGCTAATCCTTAACTTTATAAATTACAGCAGTTTAGCTAATGCACCTGGTCAGGAAATTGGTCAGGCATGTGTCAGCCATACTTAGACAATCACTTGATTTAGAATTAAAGCCAATTCTGTACTTAAGAAAAGGTAGAATGAAAACTAGCCTTCCAGAGGGAAAAGAACTACGTGAGAGAAGAGATGAAGAATAAAGGTGACAGGGCAAAGTCAAAAATAGTAATTATAACCTCTTGTGGGAGGGCTAACTTTGAGGGTTAAAACTTGTCTTACAATTTTGTGAACATGGAATATTAACCTGATAAAAAGGGAAGCAGTATGTCAACTTCCACCTTACAATTCAAACACATACAGATTTTCAGCAAACACATCTTCATACAGGAAATAAAAGAGCCCAGTTTTATACAGGTTGCAGCTCCTAAGCCAATTTTCTATAAATAACCCATGGCTGTCAAGCGAATTGCAGTCTTCTCCAGCTAAGAAAGCTGTAGGCAAACCCAGAAGCCTATTAAGAAGGAAATGACAGGCTTTGGGCATCTAATTGTGTTAGCTCGTCACCAAGAAGACACCAGAAGTCTATGATGAACCTGACTGGAGACTGAGTGGAGTAGAATCTATTCATGAATGTTTTTCCATCTTAAAAACCTTTTGAGTTTAAAGAGAATTTACTGGTTTGGTCAAAAGCAATTTTATTTTCTCTTGTAGTCAATGAGATAAATGTATATGTTATGGTTAATTTTACTAAAAGTTATAAGAATAAGAGTATACAATATTAGCCAAGCATGGTAGTGAGCACCTGTAGTCCCAGCTGCTTGGGAGGCTGAGGTGGGGAGATTGCTTGAGCCCAGGAGTTCAAGGCTGCAGTAAGCTATGAGCATGACACGGTACTCCAGCCTGGGTGACAGAGTGAGACCCTATCTCCAGACATATATATATACATGTTGCATATTACATTATATATATTTCATATTGCCTACCTATATGGCATATTTAAAAAAATAACAAAGTCCATATTTACTATATACTGATGAGTCTTTGGTTACTGTTACCAAGTGTATAACTGGTATATCAGTGTACACTAATTCTTCACAAAGACCTTTCTTTCCCTGCCTTCACTCTGTCAAAACACCTCCCTGTCCTGTCTATTGTCCACACTGGGCTACCTACAGTATCTAATCTGTTTCTTTTTTTGTTATCAAGTAGCTATTGCCACCTGTAGTAGATACAATCCACATTCTGCTCAGATCTTTCAGAATCACTTACTTATTCAATAGGCTTCTTTCTGGTATCCTTGTGTCTTAGTTTCAAATTGCCTACACCTGAAACTGTTAGGTGGCCTTCCCTTGAGCTACAGAAAGCACCTAGCCTCCACCCAAAGATCTGGCCACACTGGAGTTTACATTCCCAGTCCCTACCCCTTGGAGTGCACAGGTACAGGAGTTAGAGTCTGAAAGCCTAGTACCCTTGCCTCCAGTCAGAAAAAAAATCCCACAGCATGATTTATGCTCCAGGTCTCCCTGCGGTCAGGCTGAGACTGGGACTTTGCTGAAATCTCACCCTGGCTGGACTCTTTTCTTCTCCTGACTTGTTTCTCCCGCTCTCTTATGAGTTGCCCTAAGAGCACTTGCAGATACATCCACCTCTCAGGGTCTGCTTTGGGGAAATGGGAAACTTGACCTCAGATACCATTCTTTTCTCCTTTCTTCGTTTCCCTTTTTTTTTTTTTTTTTTTTTTTTTTGAGACAGAGTTTTGCTCTTATTGCCCAGGCTGGAGTGCAATGGCACGATCTCAGCTCACCACAACCTCAAGCGATTCTCCTGCCTCAGCCTCCCGAGTAGCTGGGATTACAGCCATGTGCCACCATGCTCAGCTAATTTTTTGTATTTTTAGTAGAGATGGGGTTTCTCCATGTTTGTCAGGCTGGTCTCGAACTCCTGACCTCAGGTGACCTGCCGGCCTCAGCCTCCCAAAGTGCTGGGATTACAGGCGTGAGCCACCGTGCCTGGCCTCTTGGGTTCTTTATTAATAATCTCACTGATAAATGTATCCATTCAATTAACATTCATTCTAGACTTCTAGACATTCCTTAAATACCTATGGTGGCCCAGGTTCTAAGTTCCTAGGCCCTAGAAACTTACAGTTTATCGAGATCGAAAGGAAAAAAAAGATGCTGTCTTGTTTTTACCCAGCCACCAAACAATCTTTACCTACATTCCCATACCCCAGGTCCTCTTCTTAGGATGTGTTACATTTGATTTATAAATGTGCTAAGCAAGGAGGAGGATGGGGTTGGAAAATCTTGACCTCTGCAGAGGTTGTAAGCTGATCAATTCTAAAAATATTTTTTCATACATTAAGTCTGAAAAATCTAATACAATACCGAGTGCCTTTCAGTGTATTGATTAACTAAATAAATAGAAATGACACTGGGTGCATCAAGTGGTTAAATGATATTAAATTATATATTTATAATTGGGTTATATTCTAAGTTTTTGTTAACAGCAGATCACAATAAGTACCATTGCTATATTGGTAAATTAGAGAACTGATTTCTTAACCAATAGAAAGAGGGAAGTTAAATAGATATAATATGAATAACAAGAATCTTCATTTATGATATGAAATACAATCATACATATATAAGATAAAAAAGCTAGCAATAAGGTAGTGGACTGGAAGTTATATCATCAGCTTCCCTGGTTCTGAGGGCTTTGAACTCAGACAGAATGACCACACCAGCTTTATTGGTACTCCAGCTTACAGATGGCCAACGATGCAGATGAGTTTCCTTGGCCTCCAAAAATTGCATGAGCCAATCTCATAATAAATCTCTTTTTTATCCTTATATTTTCTATTGGTTTTGTTTCTCTGGTGAACCCAAACACAGACATGATGGTTCTTAAACCCACACACATGATCAAGTAAATATGTTGGACAAAGGGGATGAAGAATTTAAAACATTTCTCTCTGTCTATATATTTATCTTTAAATCTGTTAAAAAGGCTACTGACTAAAGTAAAAAAAAATATGTCGTGTAAATTATTCTTAGAGAAAGTATATATGCTCATAAGAGTACAATGTTTGGGAGACTGGTAATTAGAAGCAAACTGTTGTAAGATTTTTATATTTTTAATTAAGAAGCAGAATATTGTTTGAAGATAGAATGTGATAAGTTAAAGATCATATTATACTCTCTAGAGCAACCGCTACAAAATAACAAGAAAGGCTTAAGGGGAAAGTGGATAGAGGGATTTCTAGTTCTGTCTAAGTAGGGGTAGACTCATTGCAAGCTATTTCTCTCTGTTATAACTGAAAAACCCTGGCCATACTACAAGAAAAAAACACAAGAACATTGAAATGTGGATGGAAAAAAATCAGCCAGGCTAGGAACTTCAGGAAGTTAGAAATGACACAATATGTACCACATGGTGCACTGGGAAAACCTGTAATCTAGAACCCCCAGCAGGTGACTGGAAATAAGTGTCAAAGCCCCAGGAAAATCTTAATTACTGGAGTGAAGGGACTGGTACAAGGTTGGTGTAGGAGAAATAGAACACCAATTTGGTCATATCATCTCCTGCATTGTGACGTTGTCAATGGAATCGAAGGAGGAACTGAACTTCTCCTCTCTCCCAGGAGCAATGAGGTGCTACAAGTAACTCCTCCCTTGACCCTTCTTTGGTGTTGACTCAGCCCAGTGGAGAGCTGAGCTTTGGTCCCCACCTGGCAGCAGCAATAGGGTAGAATAAAGCCATGCAAGGTGGAATAAAGCCATGAAAGGTGGTACAAGGTAAAGCTGGTGGCTCTCTGCTTCCCCTCACCGCCGGGTGTCACCGGGGGGACCAATAGGGGCTGAACTTTTACCTTAATGCAACAATAATAAAGTAAAATGAGCAGAGTGAGGCTGTGAGAGTCAGCACTTTGCTTCCATCCACCTCCACTGGTGTTGGCGAAGAAAGAGGGAAATGGAGCTTTTCCCCACACTTGGCAGCAAAGGAGCAGAATGAGACAATGAGAGGAGGTCGTGCTACTCACAGCTCACCCAGAAGGAGTGGAAGTCGCACTGGCACACAGCAACAGCAAGGCTGAATGAGCAGGTAGAGGTGGTGCCAGTGGACACGTTACTTCCCCCCGCCTCCTGTGCAGATGCCACCCTTTGGAGAGCTGGGTTTCTGCCCCCAACTGGCCCAATGAGGCAGTGGGAAGCTGTTGTCAACACTGATGTCAACAGAGGTAAACATCTACCCCAATCTGCCTCTGCACACTTCACTTAAACAGGAAAGAGAAAGAAAGAAGGAAGGAAAGAAGGAAAGAAAGAAAGAAAGAATTAAATATCATCCAAAGTCTCACAACATACTATGTAAAATATCCTGTATACATTTGAAAATTACTCATTATACCAAGAACCAGGACAACCTCAACTTGAATGAGAAAAGATTAACAACAGATGCCAACACAGAGAAAACACGTATGTTGGAATTATCTGTCAAAAACTTTAAAGCAGCCATCTAAAAAATGCCTCAAGGAGCAATGAGGATCAGACTTAAAATAAAGGAAAGAAAAAGAAAAACTCTCAGCAAAGAAAGTGAAGATATAAATAAGAACCAAATGGAATTTTTGGAACTGAAAAATACAATATCCGAACAGAATGGGTTCAATAGCAAATGAATATAGCAAAAGAATCAGTGGGTTTTTTTAATTAAAAAAATAAAATTAACAAGTGTGAACAATATAAAATAGACTGAAAAGATATGAATGGAACCACAAAGATCTGTTGGACAATAATAAAAAATCTAATATGAATATTGTCAAAGTTACAGGAGAGGAAAAGGGGTGTATAGGACTGGAAAAGCATTTAAAGATATAATAGCTAAAAATTTTCAAAATTTGGCAACATATATAAAACCACAGATTCAAGAAGTTTGTGAAAGGCGTAAAGTTTGTGTATAGACTCATTTTTATTTGCATGTGGATGTAGATTAATGTTTATAGTATCTTTATTCTTAATAGCTATAAACTAGAAACTAATTCATAGGTCAAAAAGAAGTCTCGAAGGAAATGACACAGAACTAAATAAAAATAAAAATATAACAAAAATTTGTGGGATGCAGCTAATACAGTAATGAAAGGGAAATTTATTGCATTAAATTCTTATATTACAGAAATGTTCTAAAAAATGAATCTAAGCTTCCATCTTTAGAAACTAGAAAATAAGAGCAAAATAAACCCAAAGCATGAAGAAACAAAGAAATGACAAGTATTAGAGTATAAACCAGTGACATAGAAAACAGAAAAACAGAGAAAATTAATAAAACACAAAACTTTTCTTTGAAAATATTAAAAAATGTCTGTTTAAGTATAAATCTAGCAAAACATGTACAAAATTTGTATGCTGAATACTACAAAACATAGAGGGAGAAATAAAAGAACATACAAAAAATGGAGCTGGGTACAGTAGCTCATGCCCGTAATCCCAACACTTTGGAAGCTCAAGATTGGATAATTGCTTGAAAGTAGGTGTTTGAGACCAGCCTGGCCAACATAGTGAGACCCTGTCTCTATTTTTAAAATTGAAGAGGTATAACACATCCATGGATTAAAAAACTCAACATAATATGTCAACTCTATTCCAAACTTATGTACCGGTTTAATACAATTCCTATCATATTTCCAGTAAAACTGTTTTTTAGATATAGGCAAGCTTATTTGAAAAAAAATTAGAACTAATTAGAATTAGTTATTAGAATAATTAGATTAGTAATTAGAATAACTAATTAAACAATTTTGGAAAAAGAAGAAAGTGAGAGGAATTAATTGACCAGATATCAAAACTTAGTATACAGTTACATTAATCAAAACAATGTAGTACTGGGGAACTGATAGACCCGTAAAGCAATGAAATAGATAGAGAATCCATGAATAGACTGACACAGATATGATCAATCAACTGACTTTGTCAAATGTGCAAAAGCAATTATGTGGAAGGAGGACAATGTTTTCCAAAAATGGTACTGGAACAACTGGACATCCAGGGGGGCCAGAGGAAGGAAGCCTGGATCTAAGCTTCCCACCTTGTACAAAAATTAACTCAAAATAGATTATAGATTTAAATGTAAAGCATTAAAAATATCAAACCTTTAGAAGAAAACACAGGAGAAAATATTTGGGACCTAAGGTTTGGTAAAGAGTTCTTAAATATGACACCAAAACCATGAGGCATAAATTAAATCAATTAACTACATGTAATCAAAAATAAAACTTTAGTTCTAGAACATATTGCGTTATGAGAATAAAAAGACTACAAACTACAGAATAAAATATTTGCTAACCGCATATCTGACAAATAACTTATACTTAAAATATATAAAGAAGTCTCAAAATGCAACAGTAAGGTATTATTTAAAAGGTCCAATTAGAAAATAGGTGAAATGAGCAGACATTTTACCAAAGAGGATATTTAAATGGAAATTCAGCACATGAAAATATTTTCAACATAATTAGCCATTAGATAAATGCAAATTAAGACCACAATGAGGTATCACAACTATTAGAGCAGCTAAAAAAAAATTTTTAAGTTACATTACCAAATGCTAGTAAAGCTATGAAAAATCTAATTTCTTATACATTGCTGGTAGGAATGTAAAATGGCTCAGCTCCTTTGGAAAATAGTTTAGCAGTTTTTTAAAAAAATTAACTAAACATATGCTTTCCATGAAACCCAACAATTTTATTCCTAGGCACTTATTGTAGAGAAATAAAACTTATGTCCATATACAAGTTGTATATTAGCCAAAAGCTAAAAACTGTCCAAAGACCTTCAAAGAGTGAATAGTTTAAACAATTGTGGTACATCCATACAATAGAATATCACTCAAAAATTAAAAAAAAATTGGCTAGTAATAACATAAAAATTTGAATGAATAGTAAGGAAATCGTTCTGAATTTAAAAAGCTAATCCCAAAAGGTTACCTACTGAACGACTTAATTTATATAACATTCTTGAAAGGGCAAAATTATTGAGATGTAGGACACAGTAGTGATGGCCAGGGCTTGGGGATCTAGGGAAAAGGAGACACGTCTAATTGTAATCAGGTATCATGGAGGATCTTTATGGTAATGGAGCAGTTTCTCTATTGAATGTGATGGGTTACATGAACGTACACATGTGATAAAGTTGCACAAGACTACACACACACACGTGTGCACACACAAAGTGCATATAAAACTGGTAAGATGCAGATAAGATCTATGGATTGTACCAATGGTGACCTTGTGGATTTGATATCATACTCTAGTTACATAAAGATGTTCTCATTGGGAGGGGCGAGGTTACTGTTACAGGGTATCCATTTACTACTTTTGCAACTTCCCATGAATCTATAATTATTTCAAAATTTTTAAAAAGTCGAAAGGGGACATAAAGTAAATATTAAAACAAACAAACAATAAAACTTCAATTCATCTATGACAAGTGAGAAGAGAGATAACACGGGAACAAATAGCAGATAGAACAAACTGAAACCAAACAAAATGGTAGACTTAAACACAAGTATGGCAATAACAGATGTATTATCAAGTTGTGACGTACTGTGGAATACTATTCAGCAACAGGAGGAGCGACATTTGGTATCTCCGACAACAGTGACGGATGGATCTCAAAAGATTTGTGCTGTGTGAAAAAAATTAACTGCAAGATACACAGAGCACTGAGGCTATGATACCCCTTATTTGAGGTTTGAATCCAGACCAAACAAATCTAGGGCAATACAAGTTAGAAAGTGGCTGCCTGGGGAAGGGTTTATTTGGCTGGAAATGGGCAAAAAGGAGCTCTCTAGAATGACGGAAATCATCAGTGCTTTGGGAGGTGTGTGGGTAACACAAGTGTACACTTTTGTCAAAACTTATCAAACTGTACACTAAATATGAGTGCATTTCTATAAATACAAAATTATTCCTTAATTTTAAAATGTCTTTTTTTTTTCTTTTTTGAGATGGAGTTTTGCTCTGTTGCCCAGGCTAGAGTGCTATGGTGCGATCTCGGTTCACTGCAACTTCGGCCTCCCGAGTTCAAGCAATTCTCCTGTCTCAGCCTCCCGAGTAGCTGGGACTACAGGCGCCTGCCACCATGCTAATTTTTTGTATTTTTAGTTGAGATGGTTTCACCGTGTTGGCCAGGATGGTCTGGACCAAAGTGCTGGGATTACAGGTGTGAGCCACCGCACCCAGCTAAAATGTTCTTTAAAAAGAACTTTTTATTTTCCCACATCCAAATGAATTACTTAGTGTACTTCTTGGGAAGCTCACACTCCCTGTGGAGATAACTGGGCAGAGCAATAATATGATACAAGGCTTGCAGGTGCTTGGGAATGGTAGATCCAGAGGGCTGGACATCCATTCGCACATGACTATGAATTGGCTAGATGTCATTCAAATAGTCTGCCTTGTTTTAACCTCCACATTTTACTTTATATTATTATTATTATTATTATTATTATTATTTTGGGACAGAGTCTCTCTGCTCAGCCTCCCGAGTAGATGGGGATTACAGGCACGTTCCACCATGCCTGGCTAATTTTTTGTATTTTTAGTAGAGATGGGGTTTCACCGTGTTAGCCAGGATGGTCTCGAACTCCTGACCTTGTGATCTGCCCACCTCAGCCTCCCAAAATGCTGGGATTACAGGTGTAAGCCACTGTGCCTGGCCTCAATTTACTATTTTTTTGAGACAGAGTCTCCCTCTGTCTGCCAGGCTGGAGTGCAGTGGTTATCATGGCTCACTGTGGCTTCCAACTCCTGGGCTTAAAGGATCTTCCCACCTGTGCCTCCCAAGTAGCTAGGAGTACAGGTGTGCACCCCCATGCCTGGCTAATTTTTTTTTATTTTTTTTAGAGAGATGGGGTCTTGCTATGTTGCCTAGGCTGGACTCAAACTCCTGGCCTTAAGTCATGCTCCCGCTTTGGTCTCTCAACGCACTGGGATTACAGGCATGAGCCACCATGCTCCGCCCCAACATTTTAAAGAAAAGATATAAAATGGAATCCCTAAACTGTATTTGACCAAAGGAGTGGAGATTTCACATTCATTTTGGGGGGCAGTATATGGAGAATGCTGACAAATTCTACTCCATCTTCTTACAAGGAAAAATAACATAAAAGAGCCTCAGATCACTACGCTGAAAGCTTCAGTTCGATTTTAGGAAACATTTGACTAATCTACAAGGATAAAAATCTAGTTAAAAACACTTATCTATAAAAATAAGCAAATATACTTTACACAAAACTTATAAAGTTACACATATCTGGTGAAAGACATCCTCTCAGCTGCCACCTTTCATGCCTTGAGATTTGTTTTCCATCATTTTAACAGTCGGGGCTGCACAATGTTTTGTCTTACATTTACCTAGAGTGAGCTGTTCTTTGAAAGTGATCTGGATGGTAAACATTGGTTGGGATATTCCGTTTCTCTCCTCCAATATGTTTTTATTGGACCTGATTTGGAAGGCTAGAAATAAGTTCAACCAAACACTGAAGTGGACACAGCGTAATGTAACCAGCAGCATTTATAGAGATATTTCAAAACAGTCTTGTTTTCTGAGAATGTTTAAAAATCAATTAAATGTGGCCGGGCGCAGTGGCTTATGCCTGTAATCCCAGCACTTTGGGAAGCCGAGGTTGGCAGATCACCTGAGATCAGGAGTTCGAGACCAGCCTGGCCAACATGGTGAAACCCTGTCTCTACTAAAAATACAAAATTAGCTAGGTGTGGTGGCACATGCCTGTAATCCCAGCTACTCAGGAGGCTGAGGCAGGAGAATTGCTTGAAACTGGGAGGTGGAGATTGCAATGAGCTGAGACTGCACCATTGCACTCCAGCCTGGGTGACAGAGTGAGACTCTGTCTCAGAAAAAAATTGAAATTAAAATTAAAAAAAAAAAATCAATTCTGGAGGCTGAGGCAGGAGACTTGCTAGAACCTGGGAAGCAGAGGTTGCAGTGAGTCGAGATCACGCCACTGCCCTCCAGCCTGGGCGACAGAGCAAGACTCAGTCTCTAACAAAAAAAAAAAAAATCAATTAAATGTGGAAAACAAAGTAGTCCCAGAAATGTCATTCTGCCTGACTCATATTACATCATAGAAGTAGTAACTCTGTCAAGAAGCAGTTTAAATCAAGCTCAAAAAAAAATATGTCCAAGATTTCAAAAAACACAAATATGGCAATTTAGGTGTGTGTCACCATACTTCCACAGGTTTTGTCAAACCCTGGGCATTTTTCGGGTGTCAGCTTTCCATTTGTTGCTATCTTCTTTGTCTTAGAAATAAGAATCAGTGTTATACTCTTTTGTTAAATGTGTTTTTTCACATCATGGTCAGTCGTGGTAATTGCCCCTGGTCTATTAAAGCAAATAAATAACCAAGCATGCAAGTACATTTATTGAACAGATGTGCATAATCCAGCAACAACTCCCTGCTGATGAATCTAAAATGAAAACACAGAACTTGCCTTCATGGAAATTAATGTCTTGCAGGAGTTTAGTACATGTTGACTGCAAGTGAGTAAAGAAGAACTAGGTTGGTCGGGCGCGGTGGCTCATGCCTGTAATCCCAGCACTTTGGGAGGCCAAGGTGGGTGGATCACCTGAGGTCAGGAGTTTGAGACCAGCCTGGCCAACACAGCGAAAACCCATCTCTACTAAAAATATGAAAATTAGCTGGGCATAGTGGCAGGTGCCTGTAATCCCACTACTCAGGAGGCTGAGGCAGGAGAATCGCTTGAACCCAGGAGGTGGAGGTTTCAGTGAGCAGAGATCACACCACTGCACTCTGGCCTGGGCGACAGTGAGAATCAGTCTCAAAAAAAAAAAAAAAAAAAAAAACAACTAGGTTTACAAAGTGGGGGAGGATGAAAGAGAACTACCACTTACTGTGTATCTATAATCCCTGTGCCCTGTGCTAAAAACCTTTCTATATCATCCCATTTAATCTTCTAACTTCACCTTCATCTCCACCCTCCACCTCTAAGTAAAGGAACTCAGGAAATTTAAACCAGCTGTTCAAAGGCACATGCCCTACTAATAAAGCCACAATTCTACTTAATTAGACTGCCACCTGATGATATTATAATTATTTGAATTATTTAGGGGTGACTACAAAAGTGGAGTAAACGTCAAGTTCCTTTAAATCCCATTGTTTTCCTTGTTCATATTTGTGTGTCAATAGCTCTTTATCGTCAAGATGTCCACTAGCAAAATACATGTCACTTCCTCCAGGAAGCCCTCCTGACATCTCACACAGGCACAAATCCTTTGATTACATGCTCTACTCATGCCAAGTATCTTTCCCGTATGCCACTCACTATGTGAATATTTTCTACCTCTTTCTCTAAATTGTAAGAATGGGGGTGGTTCAGGAAGTACACTGCCTAACCCAATAATTTTAATTATGAACATCTGATTTAATAATTTTGAATGGCTGATTTAAATTCCCGAGTTTCTTTAATCACAGGTGAAGGCTGGAGATGAGGGTGGTGTTGAAGATTAAATGTGAGGATATATAAAGGCTTTAGCACAGGATGCAGGGATTATAGACAGTATCCCAATACATTCAAGCTTACTATTGAGTGGGTAGTCAATAGTAAGCTTGGAATTATTGAATGAATAAATATTTTAAGGGGCCCTCAGTGGGAAAATAAAGTGTCATAGGCCCAAAGCTGATGGCGAATTGTGAGTAAAATCCCCTAAAGGGTATTATTTAACAGAGAAAGGGGTTCAGGAGATGAAAGATGCTTTCTTTTCATATTCAACAGAGCTGAATATTTTGGATATTAATCTAGGTTTACTTTTGCCATTTAGGAGACAAAAGCGACTTCATCTTGGATGCTAATCTACCATGTTAACCTCTGATGAGCGCCAGTCCCACGAATGCCTCCTGATTCCTACTTTATTTACTGTCCCTAGGGTAAGAACATGGATCAGAGTAACACTGATGTTATTGCGTAAATTATAGACAATGATGCATATAGCATTCTTACCTGTTCTGGAAGGTTGCCTTTCATTGTCTTGCTGGAGCATGTAAACCCTCTCCCTAGAGTAGATAAGCCCTGAGTGTAGGAAGGAACAGTGCAGAAATCTACCTGTCTTACAGCTACCCAAGACCGTGCTTCTGTCTGTAAGTTCCCTTTATAAATCACCCAATACCAAGGCACTAGATTAGTCTGCCTCCTTCTTTGGTTTCTCAGCTCCTTTAGCATTTGTGGGTTGCTATGCATATATGGGCCTTTCAAAAATAAGTCATGTTTCTTATTTCCTTTCTCCCAAGTCAAGAGGTAACAGTGGTGTCAAACAGTTTCTCCGTAGCTAGGAGGAGATAAGAAGCAGGGCCCAATGCAGAAATTTACTCTAATACTTCCTGGATTTTGTTTTGCAAAAATCCCTTTGAGCCATGTAAGGTAGAGGAAGGAGACAGAAACAATTCAGCAAAGTATGAAGAAGAAAGAAGCTGCCTCCTGTTCACATAGGGAGAGGTGTGTGGGTCTTAACCTGTGAGGTCTAGCAAACCTGACCTTACTCCTTGACAAGGCTGAAATGAAGAACCACTACGAGATCCTCTAAAGAGAGGGAATCCCAGGACCCCCAGGCTCTCCAGAGTTCTAGTTCTCAGAAGAGCACACCAAGCTCCAAGGTTACATTGTGGGTATAGACAATGAAGATGCTTTGTCAATGGAACACTTGTTTTCTTAACAGCTCCCTGTCCTCCAAAAGAAATGTTTCCCCTGGTATTCCCAATGTTGCCACCTGCTCAGTAACAATGATGAAAATCTAGGAGTCATTCTGGATTCCCCCCCTCAGGCCAACACTGGCCACTCTCCAATCACCTGGAAAGTGGCCCTATCTTGTTGCCCTGTCCAATGCATTTCCGTTCACTTTTGTCATCTTCACTGCTTCTGCCCTGGACAAACCACTCTCTATCTTGTGTACTGTAGCTTCTTATCTTCTTCCATGCTGGCCTTCCTTCAATCTTTTCTATGTAATACACATGACTGGTTTTTTGTTTGTTTTTAAGAGACAGGATCTTGCTCTGTCACCCAGGCTGGAGTATAGTAGCGCAATCATAGCTCACTGTAGCCTCGAACATCTGGACTCAAACCATCCTCCTGACTCAGCCTCCTGAGTAGCTGGGACCACAGGCACACACTCCCACGTCCACTAATGTATTTTTATTTTTTATGGTGATGGGATCTCACTGTGTTGCCTTGGGTGGTCTTGAACTCTTGGCCTCAAGTGATCCTCCCACCTCAGCCTCCTGAAGTACTGGGATTACAGGTGTGAGCCACTATGTCTGGCGTATGTTATTGCTTAATTTAAATCAGGTCAAAATCACCCCCATTTTAAAACTTCTTCTCACTTCTATCCCCTGCCTGCTTCCCCACACTCGCCCTGGTGCCCTTTCACTCTCATCCTATTTGCATCCCTGTTTTTCATTCAGGCTGTGTCATGTTCTCTCCTCTCTGTCTGAGATGGTTTGCCTTTCATCTCTCTCCTTATGCAGTGTCCATCTCTAACTTAGCATCTTCAGGGAGCTTTTTTCTAGCTGTCCCAGGAAATCCAGTCCGCGTTCCACTTGACAAGACACGAGTGTACCACAACTGCTGTTTATAGAGTTTCATGATGTCCCCTTTGGGACATCCAAACTAGAACTGAGAAAAGAGAAATTGAGTGACTCTCCTGAAGTTAACCAGTTATTTGGTGCCAGAAGTTAGATTCACTGTCTAGGAAAATTTGCAGTCTAAACTTCTATGGTATATGCTAATGGATTCTAAAATGATTTGTTGAAAAAATAAAAAATATGAATGTCAGCAGAAAGCATGGTGAACTGGAAATTTCATCCATTTCCCCATATATGGGCTCCATATTGGCTTCCTGGAGCCTGACCTTTCATAGAGTAAGCCACAACAGTATCTAAGAAAAGATGTCCTTGGAAAATGGTATATGTTGTCAGAGTCATATTAACTTTATTTAAAGTAAATAACAAAAGTAATGTATTTTTTTAAAAAATACTTGAGTTTGTGGACTGAGATTTCAATCATTTCCTCGTGCATTTTCTGGCAATATCTTATTCGTTATTAGCATTGGGATTCCCAAGTTACACCCATGCTATTATTCTTCATTTACCTCCCAAGTTTGTCCACGTTTTTGTCATTTTTCAGATGCATGATGTTAGACGGTTTAAATATGTGCATAAATAGAAAAGTACGTTTCTGACAAAGTTGAACAGAAATCGGATTGAAAAATCCTCTTATCCCAAAGCTGCAGAATCTTGTGCAGTTTGGTAAAGAAGTCCCGCATGGTCTGGTAAGTGGTGTGCAAGTGCTTTTTCGATGTTTTTTATTTCTCTAGAATCTTCTTTGAAGTGGTGCTTTAGGGATCGTAAATAACTTCCACTGTCCCTGCAAAGGGCAGGATTAAGGCCCCATTATTAGGAGGAAATGAAGGCTTAGGCAGTTGCAGCAAATTATATGAGGCTTTGGCCAAGTGGCAGTGAAAATTACCTTGTCTGGTTTATAGTGGCTTTTCTTGGGCATGAAAATAATTGGGTGGCTAAAAGCGCCCTAATAGTTTGACAAAGTTTCTTTCTAGGAAACTAATTCAACTCTCAAGCCACATCATATTCTTAAAGAGCCTTTTTTTCTGGTTACAATCCAATTCCTGCCTCAAGAGTCGACACAATGTTCCAGAAATTAATTTCATTATCATAATTCCTGCTCATTGTATAGTTGCAATGGTAGATAAATGGCATATATTGGCAGTCTGGATACTTTCTGGTGTCATGTACACATCCTCGCTGAGTTCCACATGTCAACACAACTTTTATTGTACAAAGCATTCATGATTTTTTCCCTTTATTTTTGTCTCCCTCTACTCCACTTGAGAAATAATCGGGGTAGCTGGGAGCATGTCCAGGCAAATTGGCTAATGTTGCAGTTAATTTCCAATCATAAAGTCGATAATTTTCCTTTTCATTCCAGTTGAAGTAATTCATGATGAACATGAATTCTCTCATGAGTCTTTTCTAAAAGCCATGTTGCTGGGTGGTCCCTGTGTGAAGGGGGATGGTGGTGGTAGTGACGTCAGTGTTCTAATGGTTGTAGAAAGTTACCTTTATGCTTACTTAGAGCTCCAACAAATGTATGTTATTTGCCCATTGGATTTTGTCACTTTGTCTACTTCTGATTATTCTTTGATTAGGCAAGCACATTTTGGGACTTATTCCATGAATCACCAACATTTCCGCCCATTTTGCAGTTAACCTTATGATACATATGAACCGAGGAATTCAATTGCTGTTCAAGAAATTGCATCCAATTAATCATTCAGAGAAGGCCTTCCTATATAATCACTATGATTTTCCAGGTGGAAGATAGCACTCTTTTGTGGAGCTCTTCTGCCCTATACAGACTCCTTTCTCTCCCGTTATTGATTTTATAAGTTTACGTAGCTATAATTCACTATTGTCTTTGGTCAAAGGAAAAATAATATACCATTACAATAACTGTTGAAAGGCACTGTTAAAATTCAGAAGTCATTCTTACTTATTTTTTTAAGAAACAGTTTCTTGCTCCATCACCCAAGCTAGACTGCAGTGGCCCAATCATAACTCACTGCAGCCTCAAACTCCCAGGCTCAAGTGCTTCTCCTACCCCAGCCTTCTGAGTAGCTAGGACTATAGGTGTAGGCCACCTTGCCCAGTTAATTGTTTAATGTTTTTGTAAAGATGGGGTCTTGCTATGTTGCCCAGGTTGGTCTGTGAACTCCTAGCCTCAAGTGATCCTCCCACCTTGGCCTCCCAAACATTGTGATTACAAGTGTGAGCCACTGCGCCCAGGCTCATTCTTAATTTTAAGAAGATTTACATATTAAAATAGGGATAGTTTATCTTAAGGTGATTCCTTAAAAAGTTATCAAGTGCAATAAGTATCGAGTATATTTACTGATATCATTTTATTTACACTTCGGAGCTAGAACCAAAGATTGGTATTTTACACTATAATTTCTGGTGATTTGGGGCATTGAATTTTAAAAGATTGGAAGAAAAATAGACAAATTTGCCATCATGTTCAAAGGATGTCTTAATACTAAAACATGCAAGACAATCTCCTAAAAAAGGAATTAGAAAGTATAAAAGTTTTGTAAGATGATGAAATTGCTTCAAAATAATAAAGCCAAATTAATAATTTATCTACATTAATAAAATAACCAGTAGGAAAATATAATGCAAAAATAACAAATCTGCAATAGAAAAACTAATTCCAGAATTAAGTGGAGCTAATTCTCCTTTTTCTTTCTGGAAGTTTGTTGATGGACAACTTTTCAAAGTTTGATACACAGTTTGAGGTGATTTCGTTGATTATACTTCAAGTTTGAGGATCTTCATATTTATATCAACCATACCACACCAAGAAAAGTATTTTGACATTTTATTTGCTTGCAAGAGCTCTTACTGATTTGGGGCAAAACGGATGGCTTACAGTAGGCAGATACAGGCAACTGAAAATGATAGAGTCTACAAAACTGAGTCTTAAACATATGTTCATGCAT
Source organism: Nomascus leucogenys (assembly GCF_006542625.1). Taxonomy (NCBI): domain Eukaryota; kingdom Metazoa; phylum Chordata; class Mammalia; order Primates; family Hylobatidae; genus Nomascus; species Nomascus leucogenys. The sequence goes on from NC_044389.1 coordinate 105,367,782, forward strand.
ATATTCAAAGCCAGTTTATTCTTGCAATTTCTTCTTTGTCCTGAGTGAATATATGATTTTTGTGCTGTTCTTTAGTTTTTTTTTTCTTGTAAGTCAACTTCTGATGCACAATTCTTTGAAATATAAGACATATTAGAACAAATTTCAAAAGAGCCCTATGTGACATGCCAGAGCCATGGAGCCTGATTAGAACTGGAGTTGGAATCATTTGTGGCACTGGATATAATTTAAGACACCATGTTGTTCCTTAGGAGGAAGCCTTATTTATAACAGCAGTACCATGCTGCACAACAGATGCTAGTGGAAAGTGAAACGATGATGAAATTAATTTGACCTTTCTCAAGCCTGCAGAACATAAATCAGATATATTTAATAAAGATCAAGTTTGCAAGAAATAACTTCAACTGCAGACGTGTAAATGCTTCAATGAAAGAAATGATGGCAACATTTTGTACAGTTCTGAATATAGTTTAAATTAGACAAAAATGATGAAAAATGTAGTTCAGAGATGTGCAACTTTTCTTCATTAAATATATGTGGCATACTAAGAAATTTGGTCATTCCACTGCACTTTTCAGACCATTAAGCACAGTACAGGTATCAATCTGTTGTGTATCTAACAAAAACTTAATTTTTGATGCCTAACTAGGATAACTGCATTAAGTAGTATTTTGATATTTATTAGGGAATGATTTTGTTATCAAATCCCCTTTAAATCTATGATCTAATTTTTAATATGTTCCTGGGGGTTTCGAAATCTTTCTATATAAAAAATGATTGAGCAATTCTTCTCAAAATAAAAGCACGATGATTGAAGTTTTTCTGGCTAGGACAGAGGGCAAGAGTTTATTCCAAAGACAGAGATTTTTAAGATTAAAGTCAGGTTTGGCAGAAAGCCTGCTTTATTTTAATAAAAGAATGGACAGGGGCCAAATTCATTACTATTGGAATACCTAGCAGCCCCTGAGCATATAAGTAAAAGTAGAAAGAGAACACATGCAATTTAGTTTGCCAAGACTGGGATAGAAAGGAACTGATTCATTCATTCATTCCTCCATTCATTCAAATACCAATCCCTACTATGTGACAGGTTCTGGGAAAGTAAAATGAGTCAGAAGCAAATATTGCTTTCAGAGTGCTCTCATCAGATTGATTGCAACGATTCGTTTGCATCCAATCTCTTTCAAATGGCTGAATGCTGTGATCATGGCATGTACAAAATTCCAGGGAGCACAATACTACCTCAGGAGTATCAAGAATAGCTGTTTCAAGGACCTGAGTGGAGTCTCTGAATACAGACAGGAATTCAAAAGGCTGAGCAGGGGAGAATGCATGTTTCAGGGCAAGGAAAAAGAATGAGCTAAAGGTGCAGAACAGAGAGTGAGTGTGAAGGAAACTCGATGCCATGCAGTGGAGATCAAATTCTATCCCAAGTAATGAAGATTTTTTTTTTTAAATGAATTAAGCCAGAAGAGTAATAGGGCTATGCTTGCCTTACAGAAAGATAAGTCTGATTGGAATGGGATTCTCAAGTTGGCATGGGGTGGGCCAGCATCTGAGTCTTCGAATCAGGGAGGCCTTTTAGAAGGCTGTTGTAGGGAATCAGAAGGGCTGAGGCATCTGGATTAGGACAGTGGCAATGGCAGTCAAGAAGGAAATACGGATTCAAGTGACATTCAGGAGGTGTGATTAACAAGATTTGTCTCTTTATATGGGAAATCAAGACAGAATTAAACACCATTTATATTAAAATATTTGGGTTGGGGATGCCTGAAGGAAATCTAGTACAATGTCCAGGAGGCTTCAGAGAAATGAAGGACTCGAAACCAGCCTGAGCAATATAGCAAGACCCCGTCTCTACAAAAAATACAAAAATTAGCCTGGCATGGTGGCACATGCCTATAGTCCCAGCTACTAGGGAAGCCGAAGTGGGAGGGTCACCTGAGCTTGGGGAGGTCAAGGCTGCACTAAGCCATGATCGCACCACTGCTTTCCAGCCTAGAAGACAGAGTGAGACCCAGACTCAAAAATAAAATAAAATAAAATAAAATAAGAAGAGAAAAAAGAGAAGACAAGACTGAATGGAAAATATGTGGTCCAGAGATACAATTTATAACTCATTGGCTGTATTAGTCTGTTCTCACACTGCTAATAAAGACATATCCAAGACTGGGTAATTTATGAAGGAAAGAGGTTTAATGGACTCACGGTTCCACATGGCTGGAGAGGCCTCACAATCATGGTGGAAGGCAAAGGAGAAGCAAAAGCACATCTTACACAACAGCCAGCAAGAGAACTTGTGAGGAGAACTCTCATTTATACAACCATCAGCTCTCGTGAGACTTATTCTCTACCAGGAGAACAGTATGGAGGAAACAGCGCCCATGATTCAATTATCTCCACCTGACCCCACCCTTGACACCTGGGGATTATTACAATTCCAGGTGAGATTTCTGTGGGGCCACAAAGCCAAACCATATTATTGGCATAATAGCCTTGTTGAAGCCCACAGAGTAGATAAGGTGGCAAAAAAATGGACACAGTATAGTAAAAGAGGAGTATAAAGAAGCCATAAGGAGCAACCTAAAGATTTGGTTAGAGGGGCTGAGAATTGTGGCTGGAAGGAAAGGTCAGTGTGGCAGTGAAAGAAAGAACACACAGGACAGAACAAACTCACAGGGCACCTCCCTTGCATCAGGCAGCGGCTAGGCATTTTCAGAGTCTCTCATTATTATTCCCAACCTTTGATATAATCTTCACAACATTATGCCCGCTTTACAGATAATGAGAGTGAAACCCAAAGGGACTAAGTAACTGCTCCAGCTCATGAAACTATTAAGTGGCAGAAACTAGATTTGAATCCAGATCATTCTGGTTTGAAAAGACTGTTGTCCTCTGGGAGTAAAATTAAACGCAGTATGCATGTTTGTGGGATGGGTGAAAAATGGTCCATCTTCTCTAATGGACCTGTTGCCTGTGTTAAATACATTTTGTGATGCTCAAGTATGATTGTTATAGATGGAGATGCTCCTAAAATACTCTAGCTGTTTTCCCCTCTGCCACATTCACATTTAGTCTTCAAAATTGGTCTTGAATTTAGTGTTTTGGTATGACCTAAATTACTTCTACTGTAACTGTATGGTGGTAAAATCCACAGGGCTATGAACGTATTGCTGGGAAATAAGAACGTGACTTTAAAGGATAGAGGAAGTTCCAACCATGAAGGACATTCCTAGGAGAGGAGGGAAGCAGCAAGTGATTTTGTTGACAAGGGAAAATGAGGGAATGTCAGAGTGTAGCCCACCTGAACACTGCCCAAAGTGTCACCCACCCTCATGCACAGGGCCTGGCCTTCCACTCCTCATTGAGTCAGTGGGTCCTCCAGGAAACTCCAAGGAGCAGAAAGTAGCCCACACAAACCTCTCTGCAGTCTCTTGCACAGCTCTTAGATCAGTCTCTAGTGAAGCAGCCATTCTCTCTAAATTTGTTTCTACCACTGGAAACTGGGGAGATAGAGAGGACTTGCTCCCCACTAGAGTAATCCCCAGAATGCTGGGGAAACTAGAACAACTAACTAGTAATCCAAATTAACTTGAATCCAGATTTCAAAACCTGTCAGCAGTGAACACCTTTTGGATATAGGGAACAACTCAGATAATTTTGGGTACATATGTTATATTAACTGTGACCCGAGAACTGCTTATTATGTGGTTCAGATGTCACCACAATATCTGCAGAGCCAAGCCACCACTTGGCTGGACCTTGGCTTAATAGCAGCTGAATCCTCCTCTGAAGCTGAGCAGTTTTGCTTCTAATACCATGTCCTCTTAACACTGTTGTATATATCTTAGGTCCTTCAGATTATAACAACAAGAAACTGGATAGTTTACAAATCTAGATGAGACCATTAATGTGATGGGGAAAGAGACTTCTCCATGCAGTTTACGACTAACGCTTATATGCTTCTGATTTTTAAATGTCCAAGTCCACATTCTAGTTTGTGGGATAGGAGGTTACTATAAATCTTCCTCCTGAAGAGTTTGAATTTGGTACTTTATTTTATAAAGCATCATCTGAAAATGCCTGTGCTACTTACTTGAGCTACTTCAAAAACAAACAAAATAAAAGTTAATTATTATTGTGATTTAACCTGATATTTTTCATAAACGATGGTCTTTGACAGTTTGTTCTGTTATATAAGTGCCACAAATAGCAGAGAAGCTAAAATATTTGTCAACAATAATATGATCAATTTCTCAAACATTGTATACTAAAACTCCATTATTCCAGGCATTATTAGCTGGAACTGTTGATGACAATGTCAAATATTGCACTTTTTAAAAATCGTAAAGTGTATAGTAACGCTCCTATCCCCGTTCGTTTTTCTTTCAATATCTTCATCATTTTGGAAGGATCACGCTTTGAACAAGCAGCAGATGTTAATATGGAAATATAGAACATCTCAATTTTCTCACTGCTAACTCAGCTTACTGAGCCAATTTCACAATTCTCACATTCTTGAGTCCTGGGAGAAAATGCTAATTTAGATTGTTAAAATTGACATGGGTTAGGGTATAAAGGGTAATTAGCATAAAATCCCACACAAAGTGTTCTTAGCACCATTAATCAACACCCACCTAGGCATACACTTTTTTAGTCAGTGCTGATGTTTAACGGAGCTGAAGAATAGCTAAAATATTCTCTTCCAGTTAAGTAATAAGAAATGCAGAGTTTGTCCTCAAATTGAGTCTCAGGGTGTTTGGGGAAAAAATACCTAACTAACATGCAGCTCAAGCATAACTTGCATTTCACACTTAAGAATTATTTAAAGCATATAAAAGGATTCTCTTGAGGAATACGCCTCTTAAACACTTGTGTTTCTGACATACTCGTCTCGGCGCTGTGCTATACATGTGTTGTTATTGCTAAAGACACTGATCTGTTTTCTTTTTCCTCCCTCGCCACTTGCAAAGGCTGTTGCCTTTGGCAACATCGTTCCCACTCTCAGTACAGGACCCTGTGGGTGTCAATGCTGTTTTCTTTCACCCCCCCTAAACTCAAATAAGCCACGCAGGTCTAAATCTGCTCAAGACAGAGGTGTTCTTAGTACCTACTGTATTAAAGCTTCTTTTTGTTTTTCCTCTCCTCACTAATGAACTAGAGGCAAGGCATCTGTCTTGTACTTAGATGAATGATTCAAGGCATCTGTCTTCTACTTAGATGAATGTCTTCTACTTAGATTAGTTTCCTCATTGGCAAAAGAGAAAAATGGCATAAATAACAAAGATGATAAGTATAACAAAAATAATGTTTAAATCACAGGGGCATAAGGGTCATACATTCCTAGAAGCCTGTCCATATATGTCTCTGGGGAGACCATCTTCGGAAAATCGATCTTGGAACCCTCATGGAGGGAACAAGGCTGAAAACATGTTACATTACCCCTGGAGGCCATTTATTCTGCATAAGAGAATGCTGCTTCGTATAAGACATTGGTTAGTCACAGGAGATAGAAGCTGAACAGAACAGTCTCAAGAGAGAGATTGTTTTAAAAAAAAATCCATAACCACAAGATAAGTGCTGTAATAAATGCTGGTACTATGAGAACATGCAGCAGGACACCTAATTAAAATAGGGAAAAGGAACTAAGGGGAAGGACGTGTAGGATTTGCCTGGGTAAGTAGGAAAGAAAAGAGAATGTTCCTGACACAGCATGTTTGGGAAGAAAAAGCACGGCAAATTCTAGAAGCAGAAATTTCAGTACAGTGGAGGCAGGCAGAATAAAGTGGAGGTGACCTGAGTTGAACCTGGAATGGTAGGCAAGAGCCAGGAGCTGAAGGGTCTCGTGCACCGTGATAAGGAGCTGCATGGATCTGAAAACCAATAAGAAGTCACTGAAGGGTAGGAAGCTTGGAAGAACACAGTATCTTTCCATTTTTGAAAGGACCACTTTGACCGCAGTGAGAGGACAGGTTGGATCTCGGAGGAGACTCAAGGCAGGAAATCAATGGGAAGCCTGTTACAGTGACTCCATGAGAAAAGCCTGCAGATGGAGGGAAGGACTGGGGTAGGATGGAGAACAGGAATTAGTCATAAGAATAGCTCACATGTATGTGCTACGCTCAATGCTTTCCGTGTAGGGTCTTGTTACACATACAAAATTCTATAAATATAAGTACTATTTTATTATGTAAAAAATGAGGAAATGCAAGTTTAAAGAGAAGATCAGCTCAAACTCAGGAGTTCCAAAAAGGCAAAAAGCTGGGATTTAAAGCCAGGAAGTTCTAAGAACTCCAGAGCTCTGTCTTTGATCTGCTTTACAGATAAACTTAGGAGGAAGAGTTGACAGTGGTCTGTGATCTACTGGTAGAATTGGTAAGAGGTAAAGGAGAAAGAGGGCACCTGTGTTGTGAGGCGGTAAGGGAGGCTGTTCACTTGGATACTGAATGCAAGAATAAATTCATGATTGATGAAGGGCAGGAGAGAGGAGCAATTTGGCCAGATTAATGGACACCTTGAGTTTGAGGTGGCTGCAGGATATCAGAGTGGATGGGCAGCTGGTAGGGTGGATCTAAGTCTGGAGAAATGGAGTGGACTGGCCACCTAGACTTTGGGGTTAGCAGCATATCAGTATATTCCTTGGGTGTGAGGTTGTAGAGAAAGAATCCATGGAGAAAGAGGATACAAGGCCTGAGAAGGAGCAGTCATAGAGTTAGGAGCAAAATCAAGAGACTGTGTTGTCAGAAAAGCCAAGGAAATTGTCGCTTCATGACCAGGGGACAAAAAAAAACCATCAAGCACTCCTGAGAAGTTAATAGGATATAGACAGAAAAATAAGCCATTTCATTTTGTAACAAAAGGGCTTTTTCCTGAAGGTGCAGGACTTGGTGAAAACACAGTACAGTGCCCACACACAGGCCTTCAATTCTGCTATTCTTCTAGAGATGACACGATGACACCATTCTACAGATTACACATGCAGACAAGGGGACTGTTACTGTGTGTACTAGTCTGTTCTCACCTCAAAACTGAGTAATTTATAAAGGAAAGAGGTTTAATGGACTCACAGTTCCACATGGCTGGGGAGGCCTCACAATCATGGCAGAAGGCAAAGGAAGACCAAAGGCATGTCTTACATGGTGGCAGGCAAGAGAGCTTGTGCAGGGAAACTCCCAATTAAAACCATCAGATCTTGTAAAACTTATTGACTGCCATGAGAACAGTATGGGGGAAACAGCCCCCCATGATTCAGTTATCTCCCATTGGGTCCCACCCACAATACATGGGAATTATGGGAGGTACAACTCAAGATGAGATTTGGGTGGGGACACAGCCAAACCATATCACTGGGATATCTACTGCCTCTGTGGCCTCTAATGTTCTCCTTATTTGTGCATCTGACTTGACTTGGAAAAACAAATTCCAGTGCCCTTGAATTTGAGCTTAAATTGTTGGCGAAGCCACGTCTTAAACCCTTTGTGATTTACCAAAGTTGAACACTTAAGGCTAGAAATTTATTGTAAAAGTGATGCCTCCCGTTCTCTCCAACAGCATGCTTTTTCTAAAGGAGAAATTGTGACTAGAAGCTTTCTTTGACGGAGAACCCCTCCCAAGATTACTAATTTCATTTCTAGAAACCATGATAAGCTTTTGTTTTATAATTATACCATATTTAGAAATGGATAATATTAAGGTTTTTTACTTATTGTGTACCTTATATTTTTCACAACATTTTCACACTGCTAATGTCTTGCTGTAAGATGGTCCATAGGGCAGAATCTTGAGGTGGCAGGAAAGAAACAGTAAGGAAAAACCATGGTCATACAAAACAGTACTGTGAAATAGTCTGTTTCTAATTCCTGATTTTTTAAAAACTGGTTATAAGACAAATAAAATTCTATAACAGCCTTCATGTACTTGGCTCTCAACAATTAACAACTTATACAAAGTTCTGTGAGGTTCAGTAGTAATATTCACTTACTAAAGGGAAATTATGCATTTGTATGACTTACTTCAGGTCACTTAAAATGTCAGTAGCATAGCCAGGAAGGAAATCAGAATGAATGTATTTCCAGCCAATGGAATTACAGTTTCTCCCAGTCTGAATCTTTCCATTTAACTCCGTCGCACAGAGGATTAACAATTTTACTTCTCTCAGAATAGGGAAGATAAGATTCATCTTATTTCTGCTGTATTTGAAATTATGCAACCAAATTCAGTTTCACAGAATATTATTAGGAAGAAAACCAACCCTATTCGCTATATAAGGAAGTCTCTCTGCTTGCAAATGTTCACAAGATGAATGTACAGATGAAAGACAAGCAATTTATTTTTATTTGATACTGAGAATGGCAATTTAAACCTCAGTGAATTTGTCCTTTGAAGGAAATGCAAAATATAGGTCAAATATCTTTAGAACTGTATCAACATAAATAAGTAATGTAAATTGTGATTAGGCCAATTTTGAGTTATGGGACAAGTGTAGTAATCACACATTTCATTGTAATGTTAGTATTAGCGTGTGAAGTATATACATGCATATATACATATAAGATTCAGAAACTGCCTTTCAATTTCTGTTATTGATTGAATGAGTTATACCTGGAATACCATTACATTGCAAATCAGTCAGGCCTTAATACCTCTAAATGGAGCCTGAACAAGCTGAAACTCTAGATTGGGAACTATACACCACACTGTTTTATATCATAAGTGAATAAAAGCAATAGTTTTTTTAAAGGGTAGAAAGAAAAAGAAATAAGTATCGTATTATTTTCAAGCTGGAAGGGAACTTAGATAAAATATAATCAAATTCCTCCATTTTACAGACAAGTCAAAGAGGTCCCCAAGTAGTGGTTTCCTGTATTTACCATTTACTGTTTACTACACATTGGTTTCAGCGTACGCTGCTTAGGTGATGGGTGCACCAAAATTGCAGAAATCACCACTAAGGCACTTTTCCATGCAATCAAACATCAGTGTTCCCCCAAAACTATTAAAACAAAAATTTAAAAAATAAACAAATAGAAAAAAGAAGACTTCCCAAGTAGCATTTTCCTGTATTTACCACTTACTATTTACTACACATTGGATACAGTGTACGCTGCTCAGGTGATGGGTGCGCCAAAATCTCAGAAATCACCATTAAAGCACTTTTCCATGCAATCAAACATCACCCGTTCCCCTTCAAACTCTGGAAATAAAAAAAATTTAAAGAGAAATTAAAGCAAAGAAACAGACATCCCCAAGTAGTGGTTTCCTGTAAATACGATGATTCCTAAGTGTCGCAGAAATTCCAATAAAGGAAAACAACTATGGAAAGCAAACTGAACCCAAACAAATAATCAATAAAGAAATACAGGGCAAATAAAGTAACGTGTTCTTGCATGATGCTAAAAAAACAAATTATGCAGTTTTTCAAAATTCAGGACCCCATTTCCGACTTGGAAACCTGAGAAGAAGAGAGATGCGAATGTGTGGTTGAGACAGTTTTGATAATACCACAGTGAGATGCATGTCCTGAAGCACTGCTCCTTACTACTAATCAGCTAGCTATATCTTGTAGCAACTAACCTCAGAAGCTTTTTGCTATAATTATCATAAAGACTTTACAGTCTAATTTATTATGGTGGTATTTAAAACAAAAAAACAATTTTTTGATTTCCATTTTAGATAGGATATATTTAAAACATCTTCTGTTTTTCAAGTGCTTGGCAAAAAACTATTAGTCTGCATCTCCATGCCATCCAAGTATCTCATTTACTCTATTCACTAAAGACCTTCTCCCTAAATACTGTAACTACCAATGTGGAGAGGTGTGGATCCTGTGTAGAATTGAAAGCCATCTGCTTGCTTTTCAACTCTGGCCTCCATCAAGGATAATAAACACATTCTTTAGAAGAAATTATCGTACTCTAAACTATCTTTCCTTGTTGGAAAAAAATGTTGCTGTATCCCTTACCCATTTTATTTTATTTTTCTTTATAATTAATGTACTTAGAGTAAAACAAGTCCTGTTCCTCAATGTCTTTGTCTCCTCCTCCTTCTCTTCTTTCTCCTCTTTGCCTTCTCTTTCTCCTCTTCTCTTCCTCATTCATAGTGGAAATTGCAATCTCCATTTTCCAATAATTTTGAACAGCAGAAATAATTTTATATGGAAAAACACATGGCAAAAATTTTTATATGAACTTTCCCCTGATATTTGGATATTACCATGACCTGGTGATATATGTACATTTATCTTATGATTTTAGGATCCATAGAACAAACACACTCCCTTCTACTCCTTAATTTCATAGTCCATTCCCATAGGATGCCCCCATCACTTGAGCTTATATCCACTAGAACCTTTGCTTGAAGTTGAACATGAGAATTTACCCAACCTACTAAGCAAAAATAGTCTAACTCTATCTTTATTTAATATCAAAAGAAAAATAATGAAAGGAAAAGAGAGGATTCTTAACAGAATTAAATTATTACCTATTTTTTTATTTTTATTTATTTTTTTAGGTGGAGTCTTGCTCTTGTCACCCAGGCTGGAGGGCAATGGCGCAATCTTGGCTCACTGCAACCTCCGCCTCCCGGGTTCAGGCGATTCTCCTGTCTCAGCCTCCTGAGTAGCTGGGATTACAGGTGCCTGCCACCACGCCTGGCTAATTTTTTGTATTTTTAGTAGAGACAAGGTTTCACAGGCTGGTCTTGAACTCCTGACCTCAGGTGATCACCTCGGCCTCCCAAAGTGTAGGGATTACAGGTGTGAGCAACAGCACCAGGCCTCATGTACTTTCTTAAAAGAATGTATGATGCATAGTAAGTAATAACTAAATATTAGCCATTTATCATTTTCAGAGATTAAAGATTTATACAATGGTTCAACTAAAACCAATCTCAGAGGTGTATATGGGCTAACCTATAATAAACGTGGGTAATCACTTAGGCTTACTTAGTTCCTCAGGGAAGAAACATTAGTAGACTGTGCAAACTTAGCCATGCACTGATTTGGCAATAACATTCCAATGATTATATAACCCTATATTTAGAAAAAAAGTAGAAAAACTTTTAACCTAGCAATTACACTTCTAGAAATGTGCCTCAGGGACATAATGATATTCATAAAGACATAGCTGCAGGGGTGGTCAGTATAAAGATTGTTTATAGTAGCAAAAAAGTTGGAATGGCCAGCAATATGAAATGCATTTAATAAACTATGATAGAACTCTGCTAGAAAAGTATTTAACAACATGGAAATATCTTCACAAGTTTATTGTAAAATGGAAAAGCAAATTATAGAAGTTTGTGAATATAAGATATCAGGTTATTCTTCAGATGTCTCAGTCTTTCTTCTACCTGATTTATACCACCTTATTCAACAGGTAGGTCACCTTCAGTCCTCATCTTACCTGATTTCATAGTAGCAAACGACACTATGAACTGTCTCTTGAAAATCACTTACTTATGTTGGTTATCTAAACCAACATGTTCCTGTCCTTGTCTCCTACTATTTTGAGCACTCTTTCTCTACACCTCTGTCAAGCTTTGCCTTCACCACCCACATAAAATGCTTGCATGCTTCCAGCCACAGTACTGGGCTCTCTCATTTTCTGATTTCATTTCCCATCTTGCGGTGTTACCTTTTACATCATTGGTTTTAATTTCTATCTATATACAGATGATATTTATAGACATAAACTTCATTTCAGAACTTCTGTTTAAGCTTAGATCATAGGTCCAACAATGCAGCTGTGGTACTTTGATTATTTAAAAAGCAAATCAAACTCAAACTCAACACATCTAAAATGAGACACATTATTACTCCTGGAATCACCCACTTCAACCTGGTTGTGACCTGGTCCCCTTTCAAATATTCCTATCTCTAAATGGAACTGCTATCTATTAACTTATGCAAGACACAATACTTGATGCTATTTTTAATATCATCCTTACCTCCAATAATAATGTAGCACAAGTCCTGTCTATTTTCTCTTCTGACAGTCTGTCAAATGAGTCCATCTCTCTCCAGCATTGTCCTCTCCCTTGTCTAGGTAACCACAAGTCTCACCTGAACTGCAGTCATAGATTCTTAAATGTCCTCACTATTTCCGCTCCGCCTTATCTCCAACTTGTTTGTACAGATGTCATTAAATCAGCCCCTCCTTAATTACTGCAGTGATTTTTTATTGCACTTAGCTAAAGACAAATTACTGATTGGTAGCCTACTAACTGCAGTCCCAGTCCCACGCTCTCCCTCTTTCATTTCCAGCTACTCTGGCCTTCTTTTACCCTCCCATATTCACCAATTCTATAGAACTTTTGAACAGGAGACAATTATAATCCCCAAAGATGCAATACTAGAGCCATAATCTCAAAGGTTGAAATCCTGAAAGATCAAAATCCTGAAAATATAATTGTGGGAAGAATAATACAAAATTCTTTAAAATATACATATTTGCACTTTTACAGGGAGATTTATTTGAGAAACATATAAAAACACGGGCCACTTTGCACAATAGAATAGATGATAATAACATACATAGTTTTGCATGTATAAACATCCAGATCTAATGACAGTCACATGAGTATATCAGTTATGAACAGATTAACCATATCCATAAAGAAATAGGCCAAAAAGGAAAATGTATAAATACATGTCACTATGGCTGGTAGTTGGGTGCACCCAACTTTATAACTGCAGTCATCTAAAATACCATGAGGAACAACCTGTTTTTTGATGAGATCAATCAAAAAGTGTGATAGATCACCATCACATATGCAGTCATCCAAAAAGCTGAGATCTTGAGAAATCTTATTTTTCACAAATGCTGATGTACAAAAAGGACATCTCTGTATTTATTGAGGAAGTTTCAACATTTTTAGATACATGCACAATGCTTACACCCAAAGTAAACGTTGTAATAATGCACTTTTATGGAGTCAGACTTGCAAAAAAATGCATAAAACGAATTAGAACTCCCTAAAAGTCTCTACACAATTGGTGTCTCCAGTAATAGAAATGATGCAGACATGAAATACACAGGATAGGAAGATAAAATGCACAGTAAAAATTAATGCTGACAATTAAAAATACTGTTAAAAAAACTGAAAAAGGAAAATGTTACATATGAATAAGTATATTACAGGGATTAAAATAGACTATGACTAATTGCACAGAGGTACTGACTGACTTGGATGATCATTAATAAGATTTGAATTCTTGCATCATGATGAATATCTCCTTTTTTCTAATTTTAGGGCATGGCTCTTCTCAGAGGATATGTTCACATCATTTTCTATATGGCACAGCTCATTCTGAAATTCTGTAATTTGAGATACACTGACGTGAGCATTCCCTATTACATGTTACCATTTTTTCTGCCATGTTTTCATGCTATTTGGGCACATGGAAGTCTACTTTTCATGCACTCACATAGAGGCCACAAATTTGGCAGAAACAATCATGTCTTCTTATCCTGCCATGCACATAGTTATTTCTGAACCAGTCAGTAACTTTTCTAGCTTCTTCAGGTAAACTTGTTTCTAATTTACTAAAACTTCTGGAATTTCATCAGCTGAGAGCAATGCCAAAGCAGGCAAATGACACATTTTTAAACTGAAGTTTTCATTGTTACTGTATAGTGTGGCCAATCCACTCATCTGAATTTTCCACTAAATGCATTGGGTTGAATAGAAAAAGCAAACTTTATTGGTAACAGCTTGAAATTCACTTTGTGAAGCCCTGATCTCACTTGATTCCAAATCTATCACTATGGTTTAGAGGTTCAATTAAAATCCATTTTCCTTCTGCAAAGTCCACCAAACCTTCAAATAAGCTTTTAAAAAGTGCTTCACTTTTTCCAGTCATTAATACATGAAAGAGGGGAGATTTATAAGATTTTTTGATCCATTAGGGTCATGAATTGTACATAGTTGAGAAGAAACAGTGGGAAAGTGCCAATCCATTAGGCAAAGTGGAGCATATGCTAGTTTTGTTTTTGTTTTGTTGTTGTCATTGTTTTTGAGATGGAGTCTTCCTCTGTCACCCAGACTGGAATGCAATGGCATGATCTCTACTCACTGCAGCCTTCGCCTCCCAGGTTCAAGTGATTCTCCTGCCTCAGCCTCCTGAGTAGCTGGGATTACAGGCACTCGCCACCATGCCCAGCTAAGTTTTTTGTATTTTTAGTAGAGACAGAGTTGCACTATATTGTCCAGGCTGGTCTCGAACTCCTAACCTCAGGTAATCTGCCCACCTTGGACCCCACAAGTGCTGTGATTATAGGCATGAGTCACCGTGCCTGGCCAGCATGTGCTAGTTTTTTAACATTAGCTTTAGTGGTAAATACAAGAAGTTTAACTTCTTTGATAGTCAAATTCCTAATCAAGAAGAGTTCACCCTTTAATGTGTTTTGCAATCCTGAAGAAACCTCAGTATCAGCAAGTGTCTTTGGTTCAGAGGATCACTGAGTTTGTCTAATTATTTTTATTCTCTGGGGGAGGCGTTTTTTGAAGGTAAACATGGTGCTGTGTGTGGAGGTCAGAAGTTGTATGTGATGAAATAATTTGGCAGGAGAGATTTCTTATGTTTTTCACCTGTATTTTCTCCTCTTTCCATGATCTTCAAAACACCCAAGCCACTTGTGTTTGGAGAGTGGTTGCAATCTACAAATTTTGTAAGCCTATGCTGTCCATTTCAAGGTATGATTATTGCTAGGCCATCACAATGAAGAGATTTTCTGTTTTCACAGCACCAGGTATAACTAACTTTTAAACTTTGATTTCTCACCATTAACTAGACTTGTACACTTAACTTATCACAGCCTTCTTACAGGAGAATAATTTCACAGATCTCTTCCATTGTGCTGTAACAAATACAGTAAGAAAGAATGCTATTACATTTCCCCAATACCAAGTCTGTATAGTCAAGTGTCTCTAGGAAGGTAGAACCAATAAGCTATTGAAGTGGTGTCACTGTCTGGGGTAAATAACTGAGGTTTGATGTCTCACACCAAGGAAATCGAGGACACAGACACACAAGAAGTGAGTTTAAGAGTGGAGGTTTGGCCAGGCGCGGTGGCTGACGCCTGTAATCCCAGCACTTTGGGAGGCTGAGGTGGGTGGATCATGAGGTCAGGAGTTTGAGACCAGCCTGGCCAATATAGTGAAACTCTGTCTCTACTAAAAATACAAAAAAGTAGCTGGGCGTGGTGGCAGGAGCCTGTAATCCTAGGTACTCAGGAGGCTGAGGCAGGAGAGTCACTTGAACCCAGGAGGCGGAGGTTGCAGTGAGCCGAGATCATGCCGCCGCACACCAGCCCGGGAGCCAGTGCAAGACTACATCTCAAAAAAAAAAAAAAAAAAAAAAAAAAGAGTGGAGGTTTAATAGGCAAGAGAAAAGAGACAGGCTCTCTCTCCTGCAGAGACAGAGGGACTCTCTAGTGGCTCTTCCAGTTCCCTGGTGAATTGCAGGGGGTTTTACAGAAGAGCTTGAGGTGGTCGTGCCTGATTTACAGGGCCCAAAAGATTGGTCGAACCAAGTGTTCCATTTACATAGTGTTTGAAGAAGCTGGCCACTCCACCCTAATCTTTTATTATGCAAATAGACTCTCTACCTGCCCTGCACCATGTTGCCTGTTTCTTTGTGGTTGACAAAGAAAAGGGAAGATAAAGCCTCCTTGAACATGCCTGGCCCCCAGGTAGCCTCTTCCTATTGGCTTAGCTGCTGGCATTCACCCATGCAAGCTGCCAGCTTGCTTTTCTACGTCTGCAGCTTGACTTTACAGGCTGCTGTTTGTTAGAAAAGAAATTATTTGGGGGCTGCTTTTGATAGTAGGGAAACCTTACCAAGGACTCTCTTACCCTGATGAGCTACCCAAATAATTTCTTTCTAGCTGCTGTATCACTATGTGTACAAAAATATGAGAGAGGATTTATTAAAGGAGTTGGCTCATGAAATTACAGTGGCTGAGAAGTCCCACGACAGGCCATCCACAAGCTGGAGACCCTGGGATGCCAAAAGCTGCAGGACCCTGTGGGCCCCTGGTGCAAGTCCTAGAGTTCAAAGGGTGGTGAGCCTGGAGTTCTGATTTCTAAGTTAGCAGAAGAAATGTCTGTCCCACCTCTCAGAGAGAGACCAGTTCACCTTCTGTATTTGTTCTCTCCCAGCCACTAGCCAGTAGGATGGTACCCAACAACATTGAGGGGATACTTTCCCACTTAATCCACTTGGACTTATGCACTGATCTCCCTTGGAAACACCCTGTGATGGTTAATATTGAGTGTCAACTTGATTGGATTGAAGTACGCAAAGTATCCTTCCTTGGTGTGTCTGTAAGGGTGCTGTCAAATGAGATTAACATTTGAGTCAGTGGACTGGGAGAGGCAGACCCACCCTCAATCTAGGGGGGCACCATCTAATCAGCTGCCAGTGAGGCTAGAATAAAGCAGGCAGGAGAATATGGAAGAGCAGACTTCTGGCCTTTATTTTTCTCCCGTGCTGGATGCTTCCTCCCTCGAACATCAGACTCCAAGTTCTTCAGCTTTTGGATTCTTGGCCTTACACCAGTAGTTTGTCAGGGGCTCTCAGGCTTTTGGCCACAAACTGAAGGCTGCACTGTTGGCTTCCCTACTTTTGAGGATTTGGGACTTGGACTGATCCACCACTGGCTTCCTTTTTCCTCAACTTGCAGACAGCCTATGGTGGGACATTACCTTGTGATTGTGTGAGTCAATCCTCCTTAATAAAGTCCCTTTCATATATACAGATACCCTATTAGTTCTGTCTCTCTAGAGAACTCTGACTAATACACACCCTCACAGATACCCTAAACGATGTTTTATGAGGTTTCTAGGAATTTCTTAATCCAGTCAAGTTGACACCTCAAATTAAGTCCATAAGTCTACACCTTGTCAACTTGGCACCCAGAGTCATCTTTTTAAACCATACTTAATTTATATAAATAAAGGCAATACCGAAGGAATAGTTCCACATAACATGATGCAACTATTCTGTGCTTGTGATTTTTGAGATTTTAGATGTTAGGGATTTTAGACTTTAGGGATTTTGATCTTTTGGGATTTCAACATTTAGGATTATGGAGTTTGAGATTGTGTATTTTAGTATTATTATCCAAACCTCATGTCCTGAACCCCATCCATCATGAAGATTAAATAAAACATTTACAAAAAAGTTTAAAGTGTCTATCAGATAATAACTACTTAATAGCTATTTTTAATAATTGAATATTACTTTGAAATTATTTTTATGCATTCTACCAATTTAGATGTTTGTAGTCATTTGACATATATTTATTAGAAATCTAATAAAATTAACATAATATTATATTTTTTAAAATTTTAAAGACAGATTATGTGTAATCATATTAAATAACAGAATCTGGTCATTTCCAATATTAATAATTAATTTTTTACACGGGCCAAAGATGTGATTTGGTTGTCAGAGGTCTTAGTGGGAGTATCGTGAGGAAAATGGGACCGAGAAAAAGAGGAGTAAATCAGCTCAATTTCAAATGTTCCCCGGGCACAAAATTGATCATTAGATCGTAAATTCAAAGTGAAAGAAAATAATGACAAGATCAATCATATTGGACATATTGCCAGGCGGCTCAAAAACAGAAGACATTCAAAATCCCAGTACATAAGGTTGAATGAGTAATTGTGCCAAGTGTCATATGAGTGAGATTCCCAGAGGTACAAATAAATAAATCCAAAAAATCAATATGCCATGAGTTTGACATTTCACATACTGATTCCCTTGCTCCCTTTTCCCATCTTTGCTACGTAGAAAGGGATAGAAATGTCCTCCAACAGATGTCCACATAAGTAGAGATGGACTCTCTGCCAGTCGAATTGGAGACACCAGATACTGTCAGTGCGACTGGACTAACTAGATGCCAACTGTATGCATACAATTGGAAAGAGGGGGCATGGGAAAACGTCTGGTTAATAAGAAACAGAAACCTGGCTAAATAAATGTTAGTATTTTTGAATGAAGAACAGTGGTAATAATATAAAAACATTCTCATTTTTCCAAGACTCTATGTATTCACTTCTGAACATTCAGGTTGTATCAACAGTTCTCAATTTGATTGGTCTCGCCCACTTTTATTCTCTACAAAAAATGCCCTCCTCTCCTAAAATAGCCACAATGATTCTCAGTGGCTCCATGACTATAAAAATTCTCTTTTCATGTCTCATAACTCCTCTGGATGTTTTCTTCTGCATTTTGTTTCCACTAACACTACCCTTAGGTAAGATCTTCTCCACTCCTCACCCTGCCCCCTCGAACCTCCCTATCCACTCCATCTCATGATAGAATGACAGTACAACCCAGGGCTGCGGGGCCTCTATGGTGACTTGGGTGGCAAGGGGAAAAATACATAAAGAGATTATTCCCTATTTTATTTTCCCTCTTTACCCTCAGTATAGAGATCACTGATAATAGTAACTAGTAATTTGGATGTGTGTCCCCACCCAAATCTCATATTGAAATGCAATCCTCATTGTTGGAGGTACAGCCTGGTAGAAGGTGACTGGATAGTGGCAAGTGGATTTCTCATGTATAGTTTAGCCCCATGCCCCTTAGTACTGTCTCTGTGATAGTGAATGAGTTCTTTGGAGATCTGGTAGTTTAAAAGTGTGTGGCATCTTCCCCCCTCATTCTCTGTGGCTCCTGCTCCCACCATGTGAGCCAGCTGCTCCCTGCTGGCCTTCTGCCATAATTGGAAGCTTCCTGAAGCCTCTCCAGAAGCCAAGCAGATGTCAGCACCATGCTTCCTGTAAAGCCTCTAGAACCATGAGCCATGTAAATCTCTTTTCTTTCTAAATTCATCAGTTTCAGGTCTTTCTTCATAGCAATGGGAGAACGGACTAATAGAGAAATACCACCCCCTCTACCACCTTCCTCCTCTTTATTTGAAAGCTTTGGCTGACATTCCCTTGCCAGCATTTAGTATTTATGATAAAATGCTAATGAATCTTATCTCAATCCTTTGTGTGGCCTAAGCCCATTTTTAGGGAGAACAAACATTCTTTTTCACCGAGGGTTGTTCTGATTTACTTCCATTGTCCCAGGGCAAGTATTTAGCCCCTCCTTTAACTTTTAAAAGTGGCCTGTTTTGGAAGATAAGTCATATGGACTTTGTGCTTATAGGGCAGAAGTGAAAAAAATTCATGGGGAGGAATGAGCATAGGAAAAAATGATTATTTGTATCCATTGTCTGATTTGCATTGTTAGTGGGAAATAACTCTATCACTTAAAAAAGGCAAGAAGGGCCAGGCGCGGTGGCTGATGCCTGTAATCCTAGCACTTTGGGAGGCTGAGGTGGACGGATTTTTGCCTGAGTTCAGGAGTTCGAGACCAGCCTGGGCAACACAGTGAAACCCAGTCTCTGCTAAAATACAAAAAATTAGCCAGGCATGGTGGCATGCGCCTGTAATCCCAGCTACTCAGGAGGCTGAGACAGGAGAATCACTTGAACCTGGGAGGTGAAGGTTGCAGTGAGCCAAGATCACACCATTGCAATCCAGCCTGGGTGACAGAGCAAGACTCTGTCTCAAAAAAAAAAAAAAAAAAAATGGCAAGAAGGAAGATAAGAGTAGAAAACAAACAAACAACTCCCCCACCACCCATCCCCCAAACACATCAAGGGAATTAGGTGCTATGTCTGCATCCAGAGAAGGAAGGGACTCCTGTCCAGTAGTAATAGTTGCAGCAGTGGAATGAAAGCTGGCAGGTTAATTTTTACCTGGTGAGGGAAAAGCAGAGGCACTAGGAGCACACTATTTGGGACCCTCAAACCCCCTAGATGACTACAAGGAGAGTCAGGTGTGTGTGGTGGTGGGAGGGGGACAATAGAGGGAACAGGAGAGCAGCTTTTTGGCTGGGCTGTAGGCAGTGATACTTTTTCTATTCTTCCCCCTCCCCATTAGAATTCTGAGTCTGCTTTTGCAGAAACATTGTTCTACATGGTGATTAAGTTCTATAATTCCATTAGCAGAGTACTAAGCTTCAGATACATTGAGCTTAATTAAGCTTTTATGGAAAGGCCTGGGGAATTAAACACCATGTATAACATTGTTCATTTGAAAAAATGTATTCCCAAATGTAAACAACTGCTCAACAAACAAACTTCTGGAATACTATTTCTTTGAAAGTCATGGATTAGAAACAGCCTGATCAGTTGTTTTCAAACCAAGCTGCACATTAGAACCATCAAGGAGCTTTTTAAAAAATGCTGTGATATGTGCTCCACACCTTAAGATTCTAATTTAATTTGCCTGGGGTGAGGTCTGCAGATAAGTAATTTTAAAGAGCTCCATGCAGCAGGGTTGAGAACCACTAGACTAATAAATGGGTCTTGGATTTAAATTTAAATAAGTAGATCAGGAGGATTTGTTTTCATTACAAAGGGGCATTTTTTTTTTCCTAATATAATTCACTTCCGCTTTCTTAAATATTATTCAACCTAAGCAACCATTTTAGTTGAGCCTTTTCAAAAAAGACACACATAGTGTAAAAATAAATACACCTCCAAAAGAACAAACAAATAAATACACCTTCTTACCAAACATACAGTTACCATTGACTCTTTTAGACTTACTGTACATTGTTAAAAAGGAAGAATTCTCAACATATTGACAACAGAAAATTTCATAAGAAATTAATTCCATATATTTGAAAGATTTCATGCTTTTTCAGTCCCATCCTGCTGGATCCTGGCAAAATTTTAGTGTAGAATTGAGTCATAAAACCCTCCCTGAAGGTCCCCTAAGCAAGATTTTGCTGCTCCAGTGGAGACCAGTGTTGTGGAGATGAAGTTTATTAAGCATATGAACTCCTCCAAGTTCAGAATGAAGGGCTAATTATAAAAGCCAGATTTTTGCATAGACAGGGTTAATAGTATTATCTCCATTGGTAAAATTCAAGCAATTCAGGAAATCCTGTGGTCTCCCCAAGTCCTCTACTTGTCATAAATGAGGGGCCACTAGAGCAGTCTCACAACCCTGCAGGGAGGTCCTCCAGCCCACTGCTCTTGTTCCACTGACATGCAGTCTTCTTCTGTCTTCCTTGTTAGCTCACTTTCTCATTCTTCACCGAACAAGTGTATCTGAATATCTTCTGAAAATTTTTTTAAGAATGTAAAATTTCATGTAATGAAGACTATGTTCCTTCCCAATCTCCACTGACTTCCATTCAGTGAATGCAAAAGTATGTATATACATTTTTGAGGGCTCTAAAATAACAGGAATGTGTCAATGCTATGAATATTAAAGAAGAGATTGTTTCCCTGGTCAAATTTCTTTATCCTCCACATTCAGCCCTAGGCAAAGTAGGAAATAAGTGAACACACTCACTTTCCTTGTGTGTAAACAACCATGGTATGTATGCACATTTTACATATCAAGTTATGAAATTTATTACATTTACATACATAAATTATAATTTAACCAAACTCCAAGAAAAAGTGCTATGTGCTCAGTGTTCCTTACTTGCAGTTCATTATTAATATGACTATAAATTATATATAGAAAATAGATAATACACAGAAAATAACTAGTTTAATTTCTTTTACCCCTAAAATAAAGCAGTAGTTACTTAGAGGTATTTTGAAAGACATAATAAACTGAAACTGATGTGTGCAATATTTTGGTTTCAGTTAGGCAGGTGATTAAGAAAAATGATTCATTCATTTACAAATTTCTGGCCAGGCACAGTGGCCCATGCCTGTAATCCCAGCACTTTGGGATGCGGAGGTGGGTGGATCAATTGAAGCCAGGAGTTCAAGAGCAGCCTGGCCACATGGTGAAATCCCATCTCTACTAAAAATACAAAAATTAGCCAGGTGTGATGGCACATGCCTGTAATCCCAGCTACTCAGGTGGCTGAGACACAAGAATTGCTTGAACCCGGGAGGCAGAGGTTGCAGTGGGTCGAGATTGCACTACTGCA
This sequence comes from Nomascus leucogenys, assembly GCF_006542625.1. NCBI lineage: Eukaryota > Metazoa > Chordata > Mammalia > Primates > Hylobatidae > Nomascus > Nomascus leucogenys. The sequence goes on from NC_044389.1 coordinate 105,389,746, forward strand.
CTCCAGCCTGGGCAACAGAGAGAGACTCTGTCTCAAAAAAATAAAATAAAATAAAAAATAAATATAAAACTTTCTATTGCACAACTACTATGTGGAAGGCAAGATTCCATGAATTGAGAGTAGAGAGGTGAATAAATCAGACAAAAATCTTTGCCCTCTCAGGGCTTATATTCTAGTGGGAACTTACAATTTTGTGTATGGCATATAATGTACTCTTGAAAAACTATGTCTAAAGTTTTTTCTTGAACATGTTCTTCAACATTCATCCAAGCTAAATTTGTATCCTTTCAACTATAGATACTGAAAAGAATGAGGTGGCAGTAAAGGGTTTGGTCAATGAAAATAGAGGAATTATATGGGATGGAACATTAGAAGGAATAGAAAGTAAATGGATTAAGAAACTATTCTCACTATACAAAATTCTCTGATCCCAAGGGTTGCCAGGATCAAAGTTGTCTGCTCAGAATTAAAACGACTGAAATCCTGCATATTTTTAAAGTGTGTTTGCTCATTTTTTATCCATGTGCATGCTTTTAAGAGTTCTACTGTAAAAGTACCAGTGCTGCACTCTGCCTTGCATGCTAAATTATAATAAGAATAATGGGATGGGGAGAATAAATCTTTCCAAACAGACAAATCTAGTCTGGAACAGTGAATATGAAGAAGCCTTTGAAAGAGAAACAAATGGAAAATTAGATGGGAAGGAGCCTGCAGAGAGTGGCACACAGCAGTCAAAGATGAACTGAAATGACCTTGCCTAAAAGAACAAAGGGTAAGAGCTGACTGCTGCCAAGGGCCAGGCCAAGGTGCAGGTACTGCCAGACAGAACCAAAGACAATGGAGCCATCAGGCCAAGAAGAATAAAATGGCTTTGTGTGATTCTGAAGGAGAGAGGAAGGTGGTGATTATGAAATGCAAACCCTAGTGAGATTTCCAAATGTAATTGCATTTCTGTAACTTTAACTTGCCTCCACCTGCCAATATTGGCCTTGAAGACATCAACCAAGAAGCTAAGAGAGACTATCATCCCCCAGTTTTAAGCCATGTGTGACTTACCACTCATTATGATAATCCTACTCCTAGAAAGGGTCATCTATATAAAATAAAATAGACTTTTTGAGTTTCCTAGCAAAAATGGAAGTGAGATTCGTATATATATTTTTTCATGCTTCTCGGTAGCTTAAAAAGTTTAAATTGTAAAACATATCAAAGTTTGTGAGAGACCTTCAGTAGAGTGAGTAAAACTGCTCCTTTCTCAGAGATAAAACACCTTTCTCCCTAAGACACTTAATACTGATTTCTGAATCAAAAGGGAGAGAAAATACATTTAAGATTCCTCTAGTGTATGCTATTAATACTACTTGTATTTGATTGTTGGGATATCATGGACCTGGATGTTTTAATTATAGTGGGTAATTTGACACCATTGAGGAGAACAAACTGTGATTATGTTCTCTATTTGATCTCAGTATTTCCTGTGGGCCCATATCTCCTACTGAAATAGAATAGTTGGACTTGCAGGCCTGGGGTGGTGGCTCATGCCTGAAATCCCAGCACTTTGGGAGGCCAAGGTGGGTGAATCACCTGAGGTCTGGAGTTCGAGACCAGTCTGGACAACATGATGTAACTCCCTCCCTACTAAAAATAAAAAAAAAATTAGTCAGGCATGGTGGCAGGCACCTGTAATCCCAGCTACTTGGAAGGTGGAGGCAGGAGAATCACTTGAACCCAGGAGGAAGTGGAGGATGCAGTGAGCTGAGATCTTGCCACTGCACTCCAGCCTGGGCAACAAGAGAAAAACTCCACCTCAAAATAAATAAATAAATAAATAAATAAATAAATAAATAAGAAAGGCATTCAATGAGATTTTAGCCAAAGAGTCAACATTCTTCTCAATGACAAAGAGATGGAAGAAACATTTCCATACATCAAATAGAAACTTAGAAAGATCTGTGGGGTTTTCTCAAAGATATGTCAGTAACAGTGTAATGGGAACTTCCTCACAAGGCAATGATTAGCCTTCGATTGTTCAATTTTTTTCTCTATGACTTCCAAGATGTTCCAATTCGAGCTATATATTCCTTTTATAACCCTGATCTCATTAGCTATGGCTCCTTAGGAGCTGGGACTGCCAGCCATTTCAGAGTCAAAGAATCCTGGATTCACTCTCGCACTTACTACTTTCGTAAAATTGAGCCATGTCCTTTAAGCTCTCAAAATCGTACTTTCCCCTTCTGTGAAAAGGAGATAATCATAGTTACTAACTCAAAGTGTTGTTACAAATATTCACTGAATGTGGGCTGCACAGTGCTTGGGATACTCAACAAACTTTAGCAATAATAATTAATAATAATACTACTCATTATTCTTATTGGTTGCCTCAGCACTTGTTATAATATCTTGCACCTAAAGTTAATGTGTAAAATGGTTGTAATTACAGCAGTTCACAGGTTTCCTGCTGCCCATAGAAAACCTAGAATAGATATATTAATAAAATGATAAACCAAATAGTTGGATCCTTGGTTGATTTTCTTCCAGAGGATTTTATCAAGAGTTTCTGTAAAATAGCTCTGTTCTTTCCCAACCCTCTTCTTCATAAATTAGTAACTGGGCTCAAGATTAGTTAACTCAGTGTATTGCATTTGCTACTAAATATATACACAATAAATGCATTTCAAATAAATCTATTCTGTTGAGCACAAGACTAAAATTATATTGCATCAATCTACTAAAATAAAAAAAACGAATCACAAATGACTCCATAATTAAACAAAGCAAAACTACTTTACTGTTAATGGTGCATCAAACATTCATTTTTGTGATAAATAATAGAACCTTGTTTATACTCAGTTAATCTAGACATCTATATTGACTCAAAACTATTTGGACTTTCTTGATTAATTTTGACGTCTCAGAATCTGTGATTCCTAGTTCCTGATGTGGATGTGAATAAAGCCTAACTAAAAAGTCTAAAGAAATATCTTTTGTTTCCCAGCATAGCTGAGTATTAGAGCTATTTGCAACTGAGCTGCTTATTGCAAAATTTTGACACAGTTCATTTTCTTAATCTTTGTAGTTTGGCTGCTCCCCAAAATTAAGCTCCTTATTAACCATCTCTGCACATGTTATAGTTTTTAAAAGCGTATCATGTTTTTATTCCTTGTTTTCCATAGTTTAATGTGGTGTTATATACCCTCTAAAATATAGTTTCCCTTCAGTTAGGGTAGGAATGTTCACTAACGTACTTTGATGGTCAGGAAACTGAAACACAATTTCTTCCAACACATAATGATTTGAGGAACAGAACATGTGAAGATTAGTACCACTATGGAGACATATTTCTTGAAATTAAATGGCAAGGATTATATATTAATTACATTGATGGAAGTAATTTTATGCTCTATGCTGATTTGTTATGACTCTACAGTTTATAAGGAATATATAGTTATCTTATATACTGCCATAATTAAAGTCTCTCAATAGAATATGGAAATACAACAAATATTTAGATTTTAATTTTTACTCTGCTGGTAAGATCATGTCACATTATTAACTTCTTTTCTCCAGTCAAATAAATGCACAGAAATTTCACAAAGTTCTTCCCCACTTACCCTTCCTAATTTTTACACCCAAGACTCATTTCGTGATGATTAACTTCTTGGAAGACAGACTGACTCTTTTATAGAGTAGAGGCAGCTGTGGCAAATATAGGCTGTAGCACTTTAAAGCTTATAGATTTAACAATGAACTGCTCAATCAAGAAGAAGGAATTTCACGTATGAAAGTCTGACTGCATCACAGATCTCTTAATTGGGCCAATTCCTGTTCTGTGGAAAAGACACCTTCATATAAAGATTAGTTCGAAGCTACTAAGGTCATCAAATAATGACGCTTGACTGGATTTTCTTGTGATTAAATACTGCCTTAAACAAATGCAAAATAACCTGAGTCCTTCTCAACTGACGAAGAACAATAGATGGTTTTGAGGGTGTCAGGTTCAAGACTGTGGTGATAGGTTCATTTCTCCAAAGTGTTGATTTGGTTCTTTTCTCTTGTAAGAATGTATAGAATGATAACCCAGCTGTGCCCTAACCATATGTTCAGACTCACACAAAAGTCAAATCAGCTTTCTTTTTCTAAATTACTTCCTCCCTTGATGTATGGACCTTATTTATAACCTCCCTTTGTGTAGTCATAACACTATCACATAGGGCTTAGTTTCTGAAAACCATAGCAATTGCCTGAAAATTGATTTGATGTCTTTTGCCCATCTCTCCCTTAGGTCCCTGAAGACATTTGAATATGAGCCATGACATTATGATGGATGAAATCTGGCATTTTACTGTAGCAATGCTACTCCCATGTGGAAAATAACAGCTTGTTCAAAAGCTGGTCTTTCAGCCAGATTTAGAATATACAGTAAGCCACATTTCCAATCTTTTCCCTCTTCTTTCCCTTCAAAATTTCTTTCCCAAACTTCTTTGTGTTGATTATCAAATTCTCCAAGTATCACAGGTTGAAGCTAATTGAAGTTCACATAATACTAACAATAAACATCACCAAAAGACAAGGTTAATTGTGAATAGGAAACAACCTGAATATTTGAACATAGAGTAAAATAATTATTCAACACAAATGTCCATCTGCAAAATCACCAACCTTCTGTTGATTTGTGAAGCAATTTTATATTTTTAAGAGATATTGTAAGGCTTACAAGAAACTGCCTCTCTAATGCCAGGTAGGACAGATGCAAAAAAAAAAAGAATGATTGTTTATTCTTTAATAAACCCTATGTTCTTATTTGTAAATTATAACATTTTTTCTAAATTTATATTAACTACCATAGTCAACTCTTTAAGGACTAATAAATACAAATGTATTTACTGATTTCCTAATAAAAGAGAGAGAAAATACATTTAAGATTCCTCTAGTGTATGCAATTAATACTACTTATATTTGATTGCTGGGATATCATGGACCTGGATGTTTTAAATATAGTGAGTAGTTTTGACACCATTGAGGGGAACCAACTGTGACTATGTTCTCTATTTGTTCTCAGTATTTCCTATGGGCCCATATCTCCTACCGAAATAGATTAGTTGGACTTGCAGGCCTGGGGTCGTGGCTCACGCCTGTAATCCCAGCACTTGGGGAGGCCAAGGTGGGCAGATTATCTGAGGTCAGGAGTTCGATCCCAGCCTGGTCAACATGGTGAAACCTCACCTCTACTAAAAAATACAAAAATTAGCTGGTTGTGGTGGCATGCACCTGTAATCCCAGCTACTCGGGAGGCTGAGGCAGGAAAATTGCTTGAACCCAGGAGGTGGAGGCTGCAGTGAGCTGAAATTGTGTCACTGATCTCGAGCCCAGGTGACAGAGTGAGACTCCGTCTCTAAAAAAAAAAAAAAAAGAACAGTTGGACTTGCAGAAAAGATGGAAATACATTGTAATAAAAACATAAAAACTACATAAAAAATTAAAAAAACCAATGCAATAGTGATGCACTTCACCCATATAACTCTATTTATTTAATGACCTACTATAAGCAGGTGACTGATTATTAATGTGAAGAAAGTGATACTGGTTAATGAGTATTGAATTCAGAGATCCAAACTTCCAGAGTGCAGCCCTGTTGCAGATCTGTTTCATGTCAGTGGAGGATAGAATAGCATTCACATTCCCCACACTCATTCACTATTAAATGATAAAATGAGGCAATCATTGTCAATAAACATATACCTTATGAATTACTTAGCCACCTGAATTTCAACATTGAGAGGAGACTGAACTGAAGGTAGAATCTGGTTCATGCCATGGGCATTTTGTATTGGTCCAGTTTACTTTGTGTGCATTAATTTGACTTAATTTACTTTTCAGTTTCACTTTTATTTTGTTCACTTTTTGTAGCTACCTCCTTCAAATTCCTTTGACAATCTGAGAATGTCTTACAGTTGAACGTAATATTAATTACATTTCAAAGCAAACCTTTATTCATTTGGGGGCAATCTGTGAAACAAAAATCTGTGACTGAAGCTGTTGCCAAGCCAATTACTGCAAAATAACTCAAATATGTCTCGACAGATTGCATTTTTCCTATTGTAAGATTGTTTATTTTGTAGACCAAAAGGCTACATTCACTTTAATTAAAATGATCTTACTCACATAGTTATATATATCAGCCCTTCCCTGGGACTATATATGGGTTTATGTATAGACAGGGTGTGCTAACGAAAATCTCTGGGATTTTATTCTAACCGCATAATTATATTTTTTTCTCTTTTTTCTTTTTTTTTTTTTTGTTACGTGTTTCTAGGCTTTCTTTATGTCAAGGCATCCTTTGTATGAACAAGTCGAAGTAGAAAGAACTAATCAGCACTGAAGACTAGAGTGCAAAGAAATTATTCAGTGCTCAAAGAAATCCACGCTAGGCACAATCACATTGCATCGCACATGCAGAAGAGAGTGGTGAATTGCAACAAGTTCAGTTGGAATAAGCACTTGATATTCAGATGCTTATCGAAACGATTCAGATTTCTTAGTACCATACAACAAGGCTGGGAATTTTCATTTTTATTTTATTTTTTCTGAAGTTCCTGAAACACGGTTGTACGAGGTTTTATAAATATTCTTTTCTCTTCAGTATGATATAACATCAGTCAATATATTGATTTTCAGAAGAAAGAAGAAATTTTAACAATTGTGAGCTCTATCTTTTGAACTTGTAATGAACTGTCATCACATATTTGTGTTTTTGTAGTTTCGTGATTCAAAATAAAAAAGATGGTCTCGGCCAGGCACGGTGGCTCACGCCTGTAATCCCAGCACTTTGGGAGGCCGAGGTGGGTGGATCACCAGGTCATGAGATCAAGACCATCCTGGCCAACATGGTGAAACCCTGTCTCTACTAAAAATACAAAAATTAGCTGGGTGTGGTGGCACACACCTGTAATCCCAGCTACTCAAGAGGCTGAGGCAGGAGAATCGCTTGAATCCAAGAGGCAAAGGTTGCAGTGAACTGAGCTCATGCCACTGCACTCCAGCCTGGAGACAGAGTGAGACTTTGTCTCAAAAACAAACAAACAAACAAACAAAAAAGATGGTCTCGTAGCTCCAAGTATCATCATCTTTTAATTTTTTTTTCTAAGAATATATTTAGCTTTAAACATATAAAAATATTTAAACCCATAAAGAGTCTGTAAAAAAAATTTCTTTATGCCTAAAGACCCCCTTTGTCTTTAACAATATCTACCGAATGATTATTTAATCTTTCACTTTAGGGGTTTTGATAACATTTAAGGAGAAATTCTGCACAGTTAATTTGGCAGGAAAAGGAATCTCAATGGTGCATGTTCAGGGAAGTTCGAGTTTTAAACAAGTGTGATACCAGCCAGGGGAAGCATGATGGCAAATGTGTGAATAACACAAAGTAGGCAAGAAAAACATGAACTCAGCAAACTTTCCCCACTCCAGTTACACTTGCTGGAAACTTGGCTTACACTCAGGCTCCCCTTTTTTTCAGTAGACTGGGTGAGAAGTCTCAATGCATATTGCCAGGCCTTTCAGCACTGTTGACCAATGCAGTCCCTAAGTTCCCCACCTTGAGTGAATTTCAACAATGCTGTGCCTGCTTGCTACACACTGTGGTTTGAATATTTGTCCCCTCCAAAACTCGTGGTGAAGTTGAATCCCCAATATGGCAGTATGGAGAGCCTTTAAGAGGTTATTGGGTCAGGAGGGCTTTGTCTCATGAATGGATTAATCCATTTGTCAATCAGGGGATTAATGGGTTCTCACGGGAGTGGGACTGTTGGCTTCATATAAAGAAGAGAGACGTGAGCTAGCACACCAGCATGTTCAGCCCCCTTGTCGTGTGATACCCTGTGCTTCCTTGGGATGTCCAGGGAGTCCCTATCAGCAAGAAGGCTCTTAGCACAGATGCCTCTAGACCTTGGACTTGTCAGGCTCCAGAACTGTAAGAAGTAAATTTTGTTTCCTTATAAATTACCCAGTTTCAGATCTTCTGTTATAAGCAACAGAAAACACACTAAGATAGTAAATTGTCTATCCATATTCCATTGCTATAGATTTGGGTGGTGTTACTGGTCTACAAAGCCTTGGGGTTCTATGACATTTTTCTGCTCTGGGCTTTTTCCCACTCCTGGCAGGGTATCAGACTCAGGAAACTTAAGATGATGTGAGTCATTCACAAACAGAAATGACTGATTTATCATTCCCTTCCTCGCTTTTATCATATGGGGCCGGGGTGCGGGGAAGGTATTAGTCAGCTGGGGCTACCTTACAAAAATAACACAGATTGGGTGGCTTAATAACAAATACTGATTTTTTACAGTTCTGGAAGCTGGAAATCCATGATCAAGGTGCCCACTAATTTGGTTTCTGGAGAGGGTTCTCTTCGTAGCTTGCAGAAAGCTGCCGTTTTCAGTGTGTCCTCATCTTGTGGACAGCAGGCCAGCTCCAGTGTCTTTTTTTTTCTTTTCTTTTCTTTTTTTTTTTTTTTTTTTTGGAGACGGAGTCTCACTCTGTCACCCAGGCTGGAGTGCAGTGGCATGATCTCTGCTCACTGCAACCTCCGCCTCCTTGGCTCAAGCAATTTCCTGCCTCAGCTTCCTGAGTAGCTGGGATTACAGGCAGCCACCACCACGCCCGGCTAATTTTTGTATTTTTAGTAGAGACAGGGTTTCACCATGTTGGCCAGGCTGGTTTTGAACTCTTGACCTCAAATGATCCACCAGCCTCAGCGTGCTAAAGTGCTGGGATTACAGGTGTGAGCCCCCGCCAGGCTGTCCAGTGTCTTTCTCTTCATATCAGGACCCTAATCTCATCATGGGGGCCCCACCCTCATGAAATCATTTAGACCTAATTACCTAGCAAAGTCCCACCTTCGAATACCAGTATATTGGGAACTGGGGCTTCAGCATATGAATTCATTGGTGGAGGGGAGTACTAAGATTTAGCCCATAACAAGGACAATTTTTATACTGCTCCCTTCTGCCACTTCATGTAAAGCTATCCCATGGGGGCTGTGCATATCTTAGATCTGACTAGACAAATTTATATGCTGGTTCTGCACCATACCCCCTTTCTCTCTCTTTGGAGCTAGAGAATTAGAGGGAAGCTTTGAATTGCAAATAAGTCATTTGGATTTTTGAAATCTGTAACTGTGATCTAAGCCTTTCTGACCACAGACCCCCAAGAATGCACCTTTGTGTCTCTGGTGGTCAGTGGAATACAAGCAACATTCAGCCATATAAAACAGGATTCCAAAAATAATCCCCCTATTTGGAAAAAGAAATGTTGGAACTATCAGCCAACTTGGAAATAGGTCAATATACTAAATAAAACAACCTCTATTCTATACACATTGCTGAAGAATATGAGGTATTTATAGCTATACCTAGCGTCTCCCTTCAAAATGTATAGCACTCTTTGAAAATCCATGTAATCATTTCAGAATCCCAGGGAAGAAATTAAAAAATTGGGAGGGTCATAAATAATCAATCTTCACTTCAGAAAGACGGAGCAATGACTAATCTAAAATATATCCATTTACATACGCATGTGCATGGCAGCCTTGAGCTTGCAGGACTCAAATGTACTTTCAGGAGAGGACCAGCTGCAAGGGAGTACTTAGCGGACAGCATCCAGCACCTGCACCTGTAGAAACCACTACAGGGTTAGGGCCAAAGCTTCACTCCCCACAGGGACTGGGCATGGAAGGAATAGTAGATTCAGCCACACAGAATTCTTGCCATCTTTACTCTGGGTCTCACCATCAGCCTAGCTGTCAAATCCTCAGAACTGCAACACAGTCTGAGATTATTTTACCCTCTCCACTCTGTCCTTCCCTCTCTTTGTTCTGATGTCACACTAGCATTGCAGAGTGAAGGTTCTCTCTTGCCCAATCCTGCTTTTTCTTCCCTTTATTATTTATAGATGTTTATTTACCCCGAAGAATTTCTTACATTGCCAGTTCCACCTAGGCAAAGGTTTCCCAGAGGACCAGAATTGACAGTCTGTATTACACCCACATATAGATACATATATGTATGTATACATTGATAGCCGTGTGTACATTTACATATGTTTATGTGTGTGTGTTTTTTGTAGACATACATAGGCATGTGCACATATGTTCACAAACGCACACATAAACACACACTTATTCAACCCAGAATCCTTGGAAGGAATGACATTCCGAAAGATGGAACAACTAACCTTCTCACCCAGAAATGTATGCTAAAGAAAATACAATATTTTTTTCACTGTCTTGATAAATACTCTTATTGATAGGCAAGAACACAAGTACTTATGTGTGGGATGGCATACCATGAAATTTATTAATGGCATTGTTATTTAAAGCCATTATTAAAAAGTCAAAGTGACAACTAAACTAAAACCCAATAGGTAAATACTGATAGATCTAGTCTATTCCATTACAGGAAAAAGTCTTATTTGGGGTTTAGTGGGTAGGACTTCTTGGAGTATATGAATTTTTCAGTTTTTAACTGGCATTTGTTGATGTTATTTGGATTCAACTTCTATGAATAATCTCTTCTAACTATGTAACCAAGGACTAAGGCTGACCTGGAATAAGAATGACTATCTTCACTCAAATAGAAGTTCACATTTATCAAATTATTTTAAGACTCTTTTGATATGTTGTCCTTGAACATGGAGAGATTTCAGGCTACTCATGACATTTACAGTAAATTTCATCTGATGGTATGTTGATGACCATCAACCTTTTGATTAAAAATTCATTATTTTGAAATTACATTATGTTGAAAATTTCTGAAACGACACAAAAACATTTTGCCCAAACAGGATATTTGGGGGATGGTCTTGAAATATAATTCCATATAATATTTATCTCTGCATTTTAGAGTGAAGTTTATTCTCATCCTAATTTAAAATAGTCTTATAAATTGAGTATTGATGTGAGAATTAATTTTGATAATATTTTTAAAGGTCCCCTTGTAAAAATGCAATGGATTGATACTTTTCATATTTTATGTCAATTACTTTTTATATAAAATATATTTACTTTTTATCTTATGCAAATATATTTTATATAAACTTAATTAATACCAAATCTTGCAGTTTTTTTCTTTGAAAATGTCCAATTTACCTTTTTCTCTTTAACTGTTTACATGGAAGTCTAGCCAAATTTATACAATTAAAATAATTTCTATGAAGGTTGATTTTGCAATGAATAGGTACATTCGGCAGAAGCCCTTTTAAAATCTGAATTTCTCAGGGTTTTTCTCGAGCATTCTTGATTCAACCTGCATGACTTGAACTGGGAAATTTCTATTACCCTTAATCAGAAAAGATGTAGCCCGTATGTTGATTAGGAAATATACTTTCTGAACAGTGTGCTTTTACAAACAGAAAGAAAAACATATTTCATGCAATTTCAAACTTTTTAAATGCCAAAAGATGGAAAAAAAAAAAGCGCCAGGGACTTTTTCAATGCCCATTGAGCATAAGTTAAAAGTTTTTGTAAAATATTTACATAAAAGCAAATTTGTTATCTTTAGGCCAAACTGATCCTGCTATGAGAGAAAAATATTATGTGTTTTTCCTCATTGTACTCTATTGAAAATTAGTTTATGTCTGCACACTAGCAGATGCTAAGTTATTTTAAAGAGAAAGGAATGTGAGTCAGAGGATAGTATAATGAGAACTGTGCCTTCTTCCCCTGTCTCATCACTGGCCCTCAGGATTCCAACATTCTCTTTATTAGCTTTGGGAGACAGCATGGTTCAGGTTGGTTGTTCAAAGGGTAAAATAGTACATGTATATTAGAAAGCATTTGCAATTTTTTTTTGAGAGAGAAAGAGCATATTTTAAAAGCTGATAAAATCCCCAAACTCTCTCTCATCCTGCACTTCAAACAGTTCTTCAAAAATCCAAATGCAAAGAATGTCTAAATGAAACATATTTGGGGATTTTTGAAGTTATAGGTGCATAATATGTGAGCCAATCATGGAATAAATATTTGAAAAGTTTTGGGAAAAATTATCTCACCAGTTTCCTCTTCCATGATTGAAACTTCTGCCCTGTGAGCTGAGTATACTTAGACAAATACGCTACTGGCAAGATATATTCTCTGAAAGTCTATAGATTGAAGGGCTGCAAACAGCTAAAAACAGTATTTGAAAAAATGGGACTGGGAACCCAGTATCTTGGGCAGTTTCAAAAAACAATTGTTTCACACTGTTAAACATTAGAATCACTCAAATACCTACACTAATTTGGAGAATTATCTCATGATGATCTGGGAGGTCATTATCTGAGTGGGTTAAGCAAACATATCTGTGTATCTCTGCCTCTGCTTCAGCATTAAAAAAAGTCTGGGGTCCTTTATCAAACATTATTTTAATGCTGTTATGGATTGAATGTCTGTGTTTCATTCAAATGTATATGTTGAAGTCCTAACCCCTAATATGGTGGTATTTGAAGATGGGAATATTGAGGTGATTAGGATTAGCTGAAGTCATGAGGATGGGGCACTCATGATGGGATTAGTGCCCTTAAAAGAAGAGACACCAGAGAGCTTTTTATTCTTTGTTTCCACTCACACATACCAAGGAAAGACCATGTGAGGACAGAGCAAGAAGGCCAACATCTGCAAGCCAGAAAGAGAGCCCTCCTCAGGAGCCCAAAGGATTGGCACTTTGATCTTGTGCTTCCCAGCCTCCAGAACTACGAGAAATAACTTTCTGTTTAAACCACTCAGTCTGTGGTATTTTGTTATGGTGGTCCCAGCTAACCAATATAAATATATTTTTTCCCCTTTGGTTCACCAATGTATTATTTTTATTATTTAAATTAAAAAAGAAAATTATATAAGTTCCATATTTATATTAACTTTTGCTGAAGTAAAACCTAAAATAATAACCAATCTGATTTTAGGGGTTTGACAGAACTTTAATTAATGTAAGCCTTCTTCTAAGAAGGAGCAGAGAATAGAGAAAAGACCAGAAAAGGTGATTGTGTATATTAGTGTACAAATAATCTAGATTAGTGTCAATGGGGTGAAGAATATTTTAGCCAGATCTCCCTCACGACCAAGGTATATTTCCTGGAAGGCCTCCTGGCTCTAACAGTCAATATATACGTGCTTGTCCATAAGCCTTCTCCACTGGTTATGCCTCCATTATTTGCTATTCACACACTAATGTTCCTTTGACTTCTGTTCTTGCCAGAGCCTATTGCTATTTGTAGCCCCACATAAAATGCATAAAATGCTTAAGCAGGCCGGGGGATGTGGCACATTCAAGGATAATATATGCTAGAGTAACCTCAAATAAGGGACTTCTACGAAAGGTGGAGGGGCACTTTTCCTTATCATTCTCAATCTGAAAAATATTTGTACTTTTATTCATTTATATGTTTATGTTTTTCTTGTCAAAGCCTAAGCTGAGCATTTTATTTAAGATTCTTCATATAAAAGAGAGCTAATATAATTAGGACTGGCTGAAGAAATAGATGATTGATTGTTTCATGTGCTGAGTACACTTGGGGTAGGGTAGGTTCAAACACAATTGAATTCATGGCTTAAATGAGGCATGCAGAACTCTTTCTTCCATGGTAGTTTCAAATTCAGGCTCCATGATCTAGCAAGATGGCAGCAGTAGTCCTTAGTTTTCACTTGTTAGCTTCCCATCCATACAGAGATGCAATTTGCCACTGTTTCAGAGAGTTCAGCAAAATTCTCATGATGCCTTTTAATCTCTGAAATGATAATGTATGCAGCTGTGAACCAATTACTGTGGCCTGGGGGCTAGGGGAATCTAATTCACCAAGCTTGAGTGACTTGCTTACCTTAGGTTCACTGCAATCATATTGACTGAGGGTGGGGTCAGGGGGCTTTCTAAATGAAAACCACCTATTAGCAAAGCCCGGCAAGTGGATTCCTGTTGACTCATACACAAACATCTCCCATAGCCCAATGATCCTGTCTCCCTTTTAACACATATATTTCTTCCTACATATTCTATAGAAACAAATACTTTTATCTTTCTAAGATTCACCCATTTCCTCCAAAAAGGAGATGAGGTGGTTTTCCAGTTCTAAGTTTAGAATCTTTGAGTAATGTGCAATTCTTTCCATCAAGTATAGATGTAGCCTGAGACACTTCATGAAAGAGAGAGAGAAGGGAGAAAATGCACCATTTCCTATGTGAGATGGAGAGAAGGAGTTTTGGACTGTCGTGCCTCTTGAATCCTCTGGACACATAGTGAGAACCCACTGGCAGTGGAGGGTGTTTTTTAGGTTAGGTTAGCCCAAGGCTTGGCCTAGGTGCTGTCTTTCAGGGGGCAGCTTCCTGATTTATTACCTTTCCTTCTCATATCTAAGATAAAATGTGGTGATAAGGTATTTTGACATACAATAGAAAACCTAAAAATTACCTTGGTGGCATTAAAAAACTCATTGATATGGTGGACAAACAAATCTGTGACAGGAAAACAAACTTGAGGATAGAATACTGAAGATGGTAAATAAATACTACAGGGATATAATACTGTGAGAGAAAAAGGAGAGAGGAAACATTCAGTCTGGGAATTGCACAGTTTCTATGAAACTCTTGGAATGAAAAATATTAAAAATCAATTGATAAAATCAATTTTCAATTAAATAATTAAAGAAAACATTTTTAGGTTGAAAAAAATTAATATGTAAAGACAACCTTTTGTGAATTTGGCAAAAAAAGATGAAAAAATAAAAGATACATCTATCCATGCATACTGGTAAAATGTTGAATAACAGGGATAAATAATTGTATACCTAGGGATTAAATAAATATATATATATGTGTATACAAATTATTTAAACACTAAAAACAGATAATCTGTTCTTCCTAAAAAATTGAAAACTATAAATGAAGCTGCCTCAAACATCACCTCTGAAATATAAAGTAAAGTATGAAGGTATACTATGGAGCAGGTTCACTTTCTTTCTCTCTTTTTTTTTTTTTTTTTTTTTTTTGAGATGGAATCTCACTTTGTTACCCATGCTGGAGTGCAATGGCATGATCTTAGCTCACTGCAACCTCCGCCTCCCATGTTCCAGTGATTCTCCCACCTCAGCCTCCCAAGTAGCTGGGACTACAGGCACATGCCACCACGTCCAGCTAGTTTTTGTATTTTTAGTAGAGACAGGGTTTCATTATGGTGACCAGACTGGTCTCGAATGGCTGACCTTGTGATCCGCCCACCTCAGCCTCTCAAGGTGTTGGGATTATAGGCGTGAGCCACCGTGCCCAGCCAGTTCAGTTTCAATGGCAGAGAAATGGGTCATGACCAGAGGCTTTTACACTATGCTAAAGGGTCATGCATGCTTAAAACTAACTGAAAGTAATAAAACGAGAGCTATTATCATCCTAATGCAAAAACGAAAACCAGTACTTAGAGCTCAGTGTACATTAGTCTCTGTTCTAAAACGTTTACATGTAGCACTGACTTGTTTAATACTACATGTGAGTATTATTTTTATACTAATTTAGCCAATGAGTTCAATTCCAAGAAAAGTTAAAGAACCAAGGCCACACTGCTAATGCATGAAGGAACTGGCACTTAATACAGGCTTTCTGGCTCCAGAGTGCTATCTATGCTAAAACACGGAGTTTGAGTGTTGATTTTAGAAAAAACACCTAAAGATGCACTCTACATGAATGAAAGTTGAATTGAATTTAGTAATTTAATATTGTAAATTTTGGAAATACTAAAAGACTTCTATATCTGGCTTGACCATTGACAATGGATTTTGTGGCCCAGGAGTAATGTACATACAATGATAAATAGGAAGAGTGAAAAATCTGGAAAGAATTACAATCAAGTTTTAACATAGATTGCCATTGAGTATAGAAATTATTATCTTCCTCTGTTAATTTTCTGTATTTTTCTTTTTTTATTGGTTAGCCATGAGTGCCTTTATAACAGCAAGAAGAAACTATTTTATAATTTTCATAACGTGACAGTTAAACTCTTCAGATGTGCTTCACTATTTGTGTGATTTGTCTTGTACTGTTGTCTTTTGCACTATAATCACAGGATATGTTTGAACATTAGCTATAAGCCTATGCCAGAGAACCATTGGTTGGTCCCATTGTACCACTGTCATGGGTTGCCTGATGTTAAGGAAATGTAGCCATATTTCCTCTGCTGAACAGATATTAAGGGAATAAAAATCCCAGCATAGGTGGATATGTGTGGAAGAACAAATATCTTGGTTTGTGTTTGCTTCTCTGATGATTCATTTAATTGCTTATTTTATTTTGACTTGCCTTTGATATATCCAATGAGAGCAAAGTCTTCTTGAAGGACAAAATATAGGGTTTTTTTTCACAGAGGTAGATACATTGATCTTTTTGATATTGGCTCTCTCTTCAGAAAATTAATAGACATTTCGAAAATAAGCCTACACTCATTTTTCTTTACAAATATAACAATATAAGGTCACATATGAAAATATATGAAATCACAGCATGGTTTATAGTCTGACCCATTCTAGTGGGAATCTTATCATTAGCCTCAAAAGATTTCTACAGAGATTAGGGCTTGTTTCTTGATACTTTCCTAAAACGAATTGTTGTAGGGTCCCAATATGGTAAAATTCCATTCAAAGACCTATTCATGGGTGAAAAGGGGTTCCTGGGAAATCCACTGTTTCTAAAATTATTTACTGGTGGAGAAGGATAACTTCTACATAACATATTCTATCTTAACAGGATTGTGCTTTTAGTAGAGTCTGTTTAAAATCATAAATATCTAGAGTGCCAAATTTAGTAATTTTATGTGGATTAGTAAGAGAACTAAAAAATATATCAGGTGATAAAAGGTTTAATCTTGCATTAGTACATCAGGTCTGAATTGAACCTTTCTATTATATGTAGAAGCAAGATAAAATGGAAATCTTGCATTTCTTTTTGCATGAATGATTTATTCCCAATCTTAAACTCTGCTTATTTTACTGCTTGAAGTGACTTCCTTTGCTGTTTCCTTTTTGGAAATCCTAGTTCAGCTAGAATAGAACAATGAGGAACATCTTTTCTGATGAGATTGTTTTTCCCAAAATCTAAAATATGGTGATAGTGCATATGTGAATTGGATTATCATTTCACTGTAAATAAATTTGCTTGCAACCTTTTGTCAAAGTCTGGAGAGGAATTTAAATATGTCTTTATATATTTCTATATATAATTTTATGGAGTATTGTGTCATTTTAAACAAAATTTCATGGAGGATATAAAATCTTTAGATAATGTACATAATATAAAATTACATATATATTTTAATATATATATATGATTAATCTCCTCTGAACTATAATACTACATTACAGAAAAAAGACATGTTCTGCAACAGCACAAAAAAAAGGCACCCCACTAACAAGAAACTATCTTGGTACTTAAGAAGCTTACTAATGTCAAGGTGTATTGTGCCAATTAGAGACAGGAGCATGTTATATGGACAGGATAAGAAAATTTCAGGTAGACACCTAATGACATCATATCTAAGTAGAATGTTTGGTTTTGCCTTATGCCTTGCACTGCATAGGTAGGGAATATGATTATGTGGTTTCAATACATGAAAACAAACATCAATGGCCAGGAAACTAACCCTACACAACCTCAGTCTAAGGGGATGGGAGATGGTGGGTAGAAAGCATCCTCCCCAGAGAGGCACATGTAATATGAAAACAAAGCAAAACAAAACATTTTTGAGGAGCAGGTGGAAGACTGGTTGCAACTGGAGCATAAATAAAACACACGCATTATTACATTGCAGAGCTGGGAGGAAGAAGTGGAGCTCTCTAAGGTTCTAAAATGCAAACAAAACAACAGCATCGGAAAGAAAAATAAATAAAATAAAATTAGTGAAATAAAACAAGAACAAAACCCAACGATATGTTGTTTAAAAGAAACAGAACTAAAATATAAGAACATGTAAGGATTCAATTTAAAAGACCAAAACAAACAAAACAAAACTACAGTAATACCAACCTAAAGCAAGCTGACATAATGATATTACTATGAAACAAAAATTAAATTTAACTACAAAATCCATTTTTAGGGACAAAAGCTCATGTTGACCATATGAACTATTGCAAGTTTCATGCATCTAAAATATTTTAAAAATAAATGAAGCAAAACTGATATAAATATAAGAAAAAATGGACAAAACCATCATCATGGTGGGAGGTTTCAACATTCTTTGAATAGTTACTTGTAAGTAAAGCAAACAGAGAGTTAGTGAAGCTGTAGAGGATTTATTTGAACACTGTAACTAACATGAGTGACCACATGCACATATTTATAAGCCTGTATGAAATTATACATACTTGCATACATCAATTTGTTGCATGTCACTTTACTGTGCTTTGGAGATACTACTTTTTTCACAAGTTGAAGGTTTGTGGCAATGCTGCACTGAGCAATTCTATCAGCACCATTTTTCCAACAGTATGTGCTCAGTTTGTGTAAAATTCTGGTGAGTCTCACAATATTCAAACTCTTTCATTATTATTATATCTGCTATGATGATCTGTGATCAGTGGTCTTTCATGTTACTACTATAATTATTTTGGGGCTCCACGAATTGCACCCACATGAGCAGTAATCTTAATTAATAAATGTTATGTGTGTTCTGACTGCCCCCAATGACCTAAAATTCCTCCATCTCTCACCCTCTCCTTGGGCCTCCCTATTTCCTGAAGCATACTAATATTGAAATTAGGCCAATTAGCAGGGTGGGGGGCTAGGGGTGGGGTGGCATTGGGAGAAATACCTAATGTAGACGACGGGTTGATGGGTGCAGCAAATCACCATGGCACGTGTATACCTATGTAACAAACCTGCATGTTCTGCACATGTACCCCAGAACTTAAAGTAAAATTTTAAAAAAAATGAATTTGATCCTTTTTCATATATAAAAAAAGAAATTAGGCCAATTAATAACCCTACAGTGGCTTCTAAGTGTTCAAGTGAAGCAGAGTTATACATTTCTCACTTTAAATAAAAAAGCTAGAAAGAAGTAAGTATACTGAGAAGTAAGCTGATAGGCTGAAAGCTACACCTCTTGCACCAAACATTTAGCCAAGTTATGAATGCAAAGGAAAAGTTGTTGAAGAAAATTGAAAGTGCTGTTCTCCTGAACACATGAATGATAACAAAGTGAAATAGGCTTATTGCTGACACGGAGAAAGTTTGAGTGGTCTGGATAGAAGACCAAACCAGCCACAGCATTTCCTTAAATCAAAGCCTTATCCAGAGCAATGCTCTAACTCTCTTCAATTCAATGAAGGCTGATAGAGATGAGGAAGTTGCAGAATAAAAATGGGAACTTAGAAGAGGTTGATTTATGAGTTTTTTTAAAGCCATCTCTATAACATAAAAGTGCAAGGTGAAGCAGCGAGTGCTGATGGAGAAGCTGCAGCAAGTTATACAGAAGATCTAGCTAAGGTAGTTGAAGGTGGTTACACCAAATGGCAGATTCTACTCAGTTTAGACAAAAGAGCCTTCTATTGTTAGAAGATGTCACCTAGGACTTTTATAGCTAGAGAGGGGAAGCCCAAGCCTGGCTTCAAAGTTTCAAAGAACAAGCTAACTTTTTATTAGGGGTTAATGCAGCTGCTGACTTTAAGTTGAAACCAATGCTCATTTACCATTCTGAAAATCTTATGGCCCTTAAGAATTATGGTAAATTTACTCTACCTGTGCTCTATAAATAGATGACAGCACAACTGTTTAAATCATGGTTTACTGAATATTTTAAGCTGACTGTTGACAAAAATATTCCATTCAAAATATTACCATTTATTGACAATGCACCTGGTCATTCAGAGCTCTGATGGAGATATGCAAAGAGATAAATATTGTTTTCATGTCTGCTAACCATGAAGTCCTTGGATCAAGGGGTCATTTTGACTTTCAAGTCTTATTATGTAAGAAATATATTTTGTAAGGCCATAGCTGCCATAGATAGTGCTTCTCCTGATGTATTTGGACAAAGTAAATTAAAAATCTTCTGGAAAGGATTCATCATTCTAGATGTCGTTAAACACATTTATGATTCACAGGAGGAGGTCAAAATACCAGCATTAACAGGAGTTTGAACAAAATGGATGCCAACCCTCATGTATGATTTTGAGGGGCTCAATACTGCAATGGAGGAAGTAAATAGAGTATCAGAAATAGCAGGGGAACTAGAATTTGAAGTGGAGCCTGAAGATGTGACTGAATTGCTGTAATTCCAGAATAAAACAAAGAAAGTAGATTTCTTAAGATGGAGCCTATGCCGGGTGAAGACGCTGTACACATTGTTGAAATGACAGCAAAGGATTTTGAATTTCCATACACTTAGTTGATAAAGCAGCCCCAGGGTTTGAGAGGATTAACTCTCAATTTTGAAAGAGGTTCTACTGTGGGTAAAAATGCTATGAAGCACCATCTCATGCTACAGAAAATTCTTCAAGAAAAAAAGTCAGTCAATGCAGCAAAATTCATTGCTGTCTTATTTTAAGAAATTGCCACAGCCACCTCAACCTTCAGTAATCACCACCCTGATCAGTCATGACTCCAGCAGCAAAAAGGTTATGACTCACTGAAGGCTCAGGTGACTTTTAGCATTTTTCAGCTATAACGCATTTTTAAATTCAGTTATGTATTTTGTTTTTTGGACATAATGCTATTGCACATTTCATGGACTAGAATATAGTGTAAACATAACTTTGACATGCACTAAGAAATGAAAAAACATTGTATATTTGCTTTATTGAGGTAGTCTGAAACTGAACCCACATCTCTGATGTATGCCTGTGTTCTTCTCAAGCACAGATGGATATTTTTTCAAATGACCATTTACATAGAATAAGTCAATAAATTATTAAAAATGTGTATACATTGACCGTATTGCAATTAAGTAAAAATTAGTACCAAATGTAACATTTAAAAAAATTGTAAGTTGAGAATTTGGAATACACAAATAAATAACTTGTGGTAGGAGAAATTATATGAATTTTAAAATACTTTCATCTTTATTAATAATAAAAATAGTTTAGATTAAATTTGTGAAGTAAAGACAGAAAAGGATTCCTATCACTATGTATAGCAAGTGTTAATGGTAGCTCAAAATGAATTAGCTGCAAAATTAGTATTTTCAACAGAATAAATTCAAAGAAGTAGAAAGGAGGAGAAAATAAACATAAGAACAGAAATTAAAGAATAGAAAAGAAACCCACAATAGCACTGATCACCAGAGTAAACAGTTGGTATTTTATGAAGACTAATATGATAGATAAGCCTCTGTTGAGATTGATAAGGAAAAAGAAGAAAGGGATGAGTAAGTAGTATTAGGTATGGAAAGAGAGGCCATGACTACTTATACACCAGGGTTTGGAAAGATATCCAAGGCAATTCCAGGTTCTTGATAAAGGATTATTATGTAGTAGTACAAGTAAGTCTCTTGCGATAAGAAACAACAACAAACACATTTTATGAAGCCAGCATCGTCCTGATACCAAAACCTGGCAGAGACATAACCAAAAAAGAGAATTTCAGACCAATATCCTTGATGAACATTGATGCAAAAATCCTCAATAAAATACTGGCAAACCGAATCCAGCAGCACATCAAAAAGCTTATCCACCATGATCAAGTGGGCTTCATCCCTGGGATGCAAGGCTGGTTCAACATACGCAAATCAATAAATGTAATCCAGCATATAAACAGAACCAAAGACAAAAACCACATGATTATCTCAATAGATGCAGAAAAGGCCTTTGACAAAATTCAACAACCCTTCATGCTAAAAACTCTCAATAAATTAGGTATTGATGGGACATATCTCAAAATAATAAGAGCTATCTACGACAAACCCACAGCCAATATCATACTGAATGGGCAAAAACTGGAAGCATTCCCTCTGAAAACTGGCACAAGACAGGGATGCCCTCTCTCACCGCTCCTATTCAACATAGTGCTGGAAGTTCTGGCCAGAGCAATCAGGCAGGAGAAGGAAATAAAAGGTATTTAATTAGGAAAAGAGGAAGTCAAATTGTCCCTGTTTGCAGATGACGTGATTGTATATCTAGAAAACCCCATTGTCTCAGCCCAAAATCTGCTTAAGCTGATTAGCAACTTCAGTGAAGTCTCAGGATACAAAATTAATGTACAAAAATCACAAGCATTCTTGTACACCAATAACAGACAAACAGAGAGCCAAATCATGAGTGAACTCCCATTCACAATTGCTTCAAAGAGAATAAAATACCTAGGAATCCATCTTACAAGGGATGTGAAGGACCTCTTCAAGGAGAACTACAAACCACTGCTCAATGAAATAAAAGAGGATACAAACAAATGGAAGAACATTCCATGCTCATGGGTTGGAAGAATCAATATTGTGAAAATGGCCATACTGCCCAAGGTAATTTATAGATTCAATGCCATCCCCATCAAGCTACCAATGACTTTCTTCACAGAATTGGAAAAAACTACTTTAAAGTTCATATGGAACCAAAAAAGAGCCCGCATCGCCAAGTCAATCCTAAGCCAAAAGAACAAAGCTGGAGGCATCACGCTACCTGACTTTAAACTATACTACAAGGCTACAGTAACCAAAACAGCATGGTACTGGTACCACAACAGAGACATAGATCAATGGAACAGAACAGAGCCCTCAGAAATGATGCTGCATAGCTACAACTATCTGATCTTTGACAAACCTGACAAAAACAAGAAATGGGGAAAGGATTCCCTATTTAATAAATGGTGCTGGGAAAACTGGCTAGCCATATGTAGAAAGCTGAAACTGGATCCCTTCCTTACACCTTATACAAAAATTAATTCAAGATGGATTAAAGACTTATATGTTAGACCTAAAACCATTAAAATCCTACAAGAAAACCTAGGCAATACCATTCAGGACATAGGCATGGGCAAGGACTTCATGTCTAAAACACCAAAAGCAATGGCAACAAAAGCCAAAATCGACAAATGGGATCTCACTAAACTAAAGAGCTTCTGCACAGCAAAAGAAACTATCATCAGAATGAACAGGCAACCTACAGAATGGGAGAAAATTTTTGCAACCTACTCATCTGACAAAGGGCTAATATCCAGAATCTACAATGAACTCCAACAAATTTACAAGAAAAAAACAAACAACCCCATCAAAAAGTGGGCAGAGGACATGAACAGACACTTCTCAAAAGAAGACATTTATGCAGCCAGAAAACACATGAAGAAATGCTCATCATCACTGGCCATCAGAGAAATGCAAATCAAAACCACAGTGAGATACCATCTCACACCAGTTAGAATGGCCATCATTAAAAAATCAGGAAACAACAGGTGCTGGAGAGGATGTGGAGAAATAGGAACACTTTTACACTGTTGGTGGGACTGTAAACTAGTTCAACCATTGTGGAAGTCAGTGTGGCGATTCCTCAGGGATCTCGAACTAGAAATACCATTTGACCCAGCCATCCCATTACTGGGTATATACCCAAAGGACTATAAATCATGCTGCTATAAAGACACGTGCACACGTATGTTTATTGCGGCACTATTCACAATAGCAAAGAGTTGGAACCAACCCAAATGTCCAACAACGATAGACTGGATTAAGAAAATGTGGCACATATACACCATGGAATACTATGCAGCCATAAAAAATGATGAGTTTGTGTCCTTTGTAGGGACATGGATGAAACTGGAAAACATCATTCTCAGTAAACTATCACAAGGACAAAAAACCAAACACCGCATGTTCTCTCTCATAGGTGGGAATTGAACAATGAGAACTCATGGACACAGGAAGGGGAACATCACACTCCGGGGACTGTTGTGGGGTGGGGGGAGGGGGGAGGGACAGCATTAGCAGATACACCTAATGCTAAATGACGAGTTAATGGGTGCAGGAAATCAACATGGCACATGGATACATATGTAACAAACCTGCACATTGTGCACATGTACCCTAAAACCCTAAAGTATAATAAAAAAAAAAAAAGAAAAAGAAAAAAAAAGAAACAACAACAAAAACCTGGAGGGAACAGAAAATAAAAACCACTCTATAGTGTTCATGGATGAACAAAATAGTGACAGATTCCTAGGCAGGAATTTATAAAAGAGCCTGAACAGGTGATACTGAGAGGTTTCAGTCCTAGGAGTACATAGTCCAGGAAAAGGAGTTAAGTGTCTCAGCCCTTTCTTGTTAATGACTTGATGCAATGGGGCAGATGTCAGAGTCCAGGGTTGTTAGGAGATAGGAACCTGTATGACCTGAATATGGCTCTTCTCTGAATGGTATGCTTCATTCACCTTACATGCAACCAAGATTTGCAGTTTTTCACAACAGGACATATGTTTATCTCAGGAGATAGCCACAAGGTTAACCTACTTGGTGGATAACATGTGCTGAAAGAGCTTGGTTAGAGTTTTCCACTCTCTCAATGCACTAATTCTAGAATACAATCCCCACTCCATATCAGGACTTAAAGGCTCTCCAGGCTGTACTCAGCATTGTTTTGCCAACATAGAAAAAAATCCAGCCTTGGTCCTGGCAGAAGGAAACAAAAATTCTTTCTGTAGGAGATTAACATTATCTGGCATTTCAAATTATATATAAAAGTAATTTAAGATGTATTTTCCGTTAGCTGCTGTTTTACAGAAAATATCTTATTTATATGTGTGTGTGTGTGTGTGTGTGTGTGTATTAATCTTACATCAACCATTTTCTAAGAACTGCTATTAATTCTAAAATTTTCTGTATATAATTTGGAGTTTTTCAAATATACAATATTATATTCAAATAATAGTTGATTTATTTCTTTTCAAATTCTTACACATGTATTTATTTTTCTCACCTTATTACATTTGCTGAGGCTTCAAGTAAAAGATTGAATAGAAGTACTAGTCTCTTTTTTACATTAAATGAAACCCTTCATGTACCAATTAAAATACATAGGCTGTGGGGTTTTTTTAGGGATATGCTTTACAAGATTAAGAAATGTGCCTTAACTCCCAACTTTTATTATTATTAGTTGCATCTGTTGAGATGAACATACGTACTTTACTCCTTTACTTTGAAAATGAGGTGAGTTATTTTACAAAACCATGTTCTTATCCACCATGCTCCACTGCTTATACATCCTAAAAATGACATATAATAGTTTACAAGGTGGGGTTTTGGCATAACTATTTTTTACTAGATTTCAATCAAGCAGTTAACTCTTCTAGCAAAATACATGATATGTAAAATCTCCCCTCCCATTGTATTAGCAGAATCACAACATTCTCAGATTTTACATGGAGATATAACAGACCACAGAAGGCAGAACACAAATCATTCAGAATAAAGTGCACAGAAAGAGTGGATCTACAGTGCCACTCACACATCCAGAGAAACTATTTATGTGTAATAGTAATTAGAGGAAAACTATTGATGTGCCATAATCAGAGAGAGAGAGAGAGAGAGGAGAGAGCTCCTCCCCTAGCTATAAAATAAAGCAGGATGTAGTGTTACATTTTAAAAATTCTTTACTCATTAAAATAATATATGAATTTATTGCCTTGCAGAGCCTTTCGTAACAACAGTAGTACATTCTAGTCTCCTCTCAGAGGTTATCGATGATGTTAGCTTTGTACATGTCCTTAGATAAATCTTACATATAATGACAAACATATATGAATGTAAAAAGGTATTATATTTGTGGATTTCAAAAATATGGATATAATATTGTATTTGACTTATGTTTTAAACTTAAGAATATGTTTGGAGACCTCCAGGTATTTTTATAGCTGCATAGTAACCTACAATATGTGTATTCTGTAGTTTATTAAATTGCTCTTTCAGTGATGGTCTCATTGAAGTTGTTTTCATGTTTCCACTATTGTAACGGTCAATGAATTTTCTTGGACATACCTCTGTATTCATGAACAATTCTTCTAGGGTAGATACCTCAAAGTAGATTTGTTGGACTATGGAATTAGGACACTTAACATTTAATAGATGATCCCAAATTCACAGTAACATGAGATAATCCACTTATGTACATTCTCACCTATAGTTGATATATTTGATTTTTAAAATTTGATATAACTCCCATCTCATTGTTTTGATTTGTACTTTCTTGATTACTAAAAGGTTGAGCATATGGTATTTATGGTTATTTTTCTTTCATTTTCTCTGAATTGTCTGCTCATGTCAAATATTTGTTATGACTTTTACATTTTGTATTATATCTTATGGGTTTTTCCTATCCCAAGTTTGTAAACATCGGTGGTGAGCATAGCTGCCTTCCAGGTTTGTAAACATAATTTTGCTAACACAATTTTATTAGTTTTTTTTTTTTTTTTTTGAGACGGAGTCTCGCTCTGTCACCCAGGCTGGAGTGCAGTGGCGCAATCTCGGCTCACTGCAAGCTCCGCCTCCCGGGTTCACGCCATTCTCCTGCCTCAGCCTCTCCGAGTAGCTGGGACTACAGGCGCCCGCCACCACCCCCGGCTAATTTTTTGTATTTTTAGTAGAGACGGGGTTTCACCATGGTCTCAATCTCCTGACCTCGTGATCCGCCCGCCTCGGCCTCCCAAAGTGCTGGGATTACAAGCGTGAGCCACCAAACCCAGCCAATTTTAATAGTTTTAAAGATTTTTCTGAAGCATGTTTTTAAAAATATGCTTTAAAATATTAATTAATAGAATATTTTAGAGTATTTTAAAATAATAATTTAACCTTGTTTTATTTTTCCAAAAGAACAGCCACTTAGGCTAACGCCATTAATTCAGTTATCTGTCCTATCACTGGTGACTTGAAAATGCTATTTCTATCACACACCAAATTATCTCACATACACTGAACACACACATAAAAATGTTGGTCTATGTTGTAGGCTCTACTCAGTTCCATTGGTCAATTACTATATTTGTGTCCTAATACCAAATTGTTTTAGTTACAATTGTTTTATAATATGTTTTTCCCACAGAATGTTTATAAAATCTGGTGAATATCCATAATATCATCAAAGAAATCAGATAGATGATAGCCAGATAGACAGATAGATAGGTATGCAGACAGACAGACATGGACAGATAGATAAATGGACAGACGGATAGATAGGTAGAGGGACAGACAGATAGATACATAGATAGATAGACAGACACATAGGCGGATAGACAGACTGACAGATAGATACATAGATACATAGATAGATACGTAGATACATACATATGTAGATAGCTACATTGAGACAGATAGATAGATACATACATACATACATAGATACATAGATGAATAGATAGATAGGCAGACACAGACAGACAGACACAGACAGACAGACAGATTGATAGGCAGACAGACAGATAAACAGAAAGATAGGTAGATAGATAGATAGGCAGGCAGACAGATAAATAGAAAGATAGGTAGATAGCTAACAGACAGATAAACATATAGATAGACAGACAGACAGATGTATAATTAGATAGATGGACAGATAGGTAGATGGACAGACAGACAAATAGAGAGATAGATACATAATCAGACAGACTGATAGGCAGACAGACAGACAGATAAATAGAAAGATAGGTAGACAACAGAAAGATAGATGTATAGATAGACAGACAGATGTAGAATTAGGTAGATAGGTGGACAGATAGGTAGATAGATGGACGAATGGATAGACGGATATACAGATAGACAGATGAATAGTTATGTAGATATATGGACAGATAAATAGAGAGATGGATGGATAGATAGATAGATAGATAGATAGATAGATAGATAGAATGTTCCTCAATTTTAATGGCTTCATGGTTACAGTGTAGCAGGAAAAGTTGCTCATTTGTTATTCTTTTTAAAAATTGTTTTGGGCTGAGGCAGGAGAATCCTTTGAACCTGGGAGGCAGAGGCAGAGGTTGCAGTGAGCGGAGATTGCACCATTTCACTCCAGCCTGGGCAACAGAGTGAGACACTGTCTCAAAAAAAAAACTGTTTTCGATATTCTTATATATTTATATTTCCATATAGTTTTTAAAGTTCTTGATATTTTCTATTTTTTTATAAGATGGCCTGTCAGGTGTGGCCACAAGAAGAGACAGATGAGAGGCTCAGGAAAACAGTTTATTATACTCACAGTTCTCAGAGACAGGAGGCATGTTGCAGCCACATGGAAAAACTCCAGGATTGTCAGGAGGCAGAAGACAGGAGCCCAGTGAAGGTTAAAGCCAAAATCTTCATTGGAGTTTCCACTGGACAGGCAAGGCAGGGCAGTGTAAACCATTTAGGATTTGCCAGTTTGATCAATTGCAGCAGGCTCTAATCAATAGGGGTGATCCCTAGTTGTCCGGTCCCTGGCCCTGGGATGATTAAGGCGAGGAACATTGCCTCCTGGGGTGTAGGGGCCAGATAAAGGACGTATAGATAGCTCTGGATTGGTTAGTTTGTAGACCAAAGGCGTATTCCTCCCTGAGCCCTTCCTATCTCGAAATATTGAATAGCCCTGGGAGGGACATTGTCTCCCCAGCCAGAAAGGTCTTATAAGATGTCACAACATCAATATAGACAAAAAATAAAAGTATATGTATACAGTGTTTATATAATACACTTGAAAAATTCTGTAGCAAATTTATTGGACTTTCACTGAAATTACACAGTACTGTAGATTGAGAATCAACATTATGATTTTCATCTTCTTTAAAAATTATGCATTATTTTATTTAAACTAGTCTTATTTTAATGATGAAATTATATATTGCACATTTATTGCGTTGCGTATTCCTACTGGTTAATTGTATTGTGAAAGAAACCTATTTTCTCCTTAAAATTTGTCTTTAATTATACAGACGTACTACTTAGCAATTGATATTTTCCTCCCGTTTTAATGAGAAATGAATTACATACAATAAAACTCAGTTTGTTTAGATTTGCCATTGTGTACAGTCATGTGACAGATACAGCAGAGTATAAAGACATTAAATACATACCTGTTTTTTAAAATGAAGTATTAGGTAATATGGACTAACTCATACGATGGCCAGCAAAAATAAATACATAAATATAAATTTGAAAGAAATAAAAGAACTAAATGGTATTTGTTATAGATTAATAAGATTTAAAAATACTAGGATTATTCTGGATAAGAACACTGTCAATTATATGTGTTGCAAATACAGCAGGTCCTTGAATTAATGTTGTTTCATTCCATGTCGTTTTGTTATAATGTTGATGCGGCTGGGGCCACAATGTGGAGTTAGAACGTTCTCCCACGCCGCCACGGGTTTTCTCCAGGCACTCTGGTATCCCCCACGTCCCAGAGATGCGCATATTAAGTGAACTGGCGAGACTGAACAGTCCCAGTCTGAGTGTGGGTGTGTCAGCGGTGGCAGAGATCCGAGTTACCCCATTACTGATATGCATCCATAGCAACTTCAGTCCTTGCCTTCTCAGAAGAAAGAATTGGACTGAGGGGCATAAATCAGAGTGAATGAGGCAAGTTTCGGAGTAGGAGTGGAAGTTTACTAAAAAGCCTTTAGAACAGGAAGGGAAGAAAAGACCGCTTGGAAGGGATCCAAGTGGGCGCTTGAAGGTGGAGAGAAAAGAGAGAAAGATGTGGCCTTTAACCTTGCTCCTGAGACTTTATAGGCTCGCCTCTTTCCCAAGACTCTCCCTTTAAGATCGGCTTTTCGCATGCGCTGTGCCCACCTCACCCTTGGGAACTGAGCATGCGCAATGTTTTTAGGGAAATTATGCTGACGCCCATCTGAGGGTTTTTTCCCCTATTCCGGTGGAATGTGTCCCCGGAAGCTGATACTTGGCCATTTTTTTTTTTTGGTCTCTTCACAGGCGGGCTGAGGAAGTTGCCTCTCCCTGGCGCCTGCATTCAATGAACGTTTGTAATGTTAGCAGGTGTGGACCTTCAGGAGATTTTCTCTCCCTGGCTGCCCAATTATCATTTTTAGAGAGGCAATGCTATAATTGCTGAACGATGTCACCTGACATTCCTAGCGGGTGGGAGAGAGCCCTCTCCTGCCCCGCTCATTGCCTAACTACCTGTAACGGGTGTGAGGGTGAGTGCTCCCTGTGATGGAACGGTGTCCTGTTCAGGACTGGGTCCCACCTGGGACCTTGAGCTGCCAGGACCGGCTCGGGCTACTCGCGATCCCAAACTAGAATAAATGGGTAAATATCTTGCTTGATTTTAAACATCTTTCTTTAATATATGAATAGCTCATATTTGTTCCAGTGTTTAATATCGGAAGTGTTTTGGGTCTTTATTTAGAATTTTGGTGATGTTTTTGCGACCAGAAATATGCTGTAGGAACTTAACTCTTGTTGATATCAATTAGCCTGTGGGCAAATGGTTTCTTTATACCTAGTTTCACTTAAAGTTGCAGTTGCCAAGAACCTAGTACATAAGTTAAGTGAGGACTTACTGTATCGTCCTCCATTCTGCAGCTTATTATTATTATTATTATTGAGACGAAGTCTCACTCTGTCGCCCAGGCTGGAGAGCAGTGTCGCGATCTCAGCTCACTGCAACTTCCACCTCCTGGGTTCAAGCCACTCTCCTACCTCAGCCTCCGAAGTAGCTGGAACTACAGGCACCCGCCACCACGCCTGGCTAATTTTTGTATTTTTAGTAGAGACGGGGTTTCGCCATATTGGCCAGGCTGGTCTAGAACTGACCTCAGGTGATCCACTCGCCTCGGCCTCCCATAGTGCTGGGATAACAGGCGTGAGCCACCGCGCCCGGCCTTTGTTTACTTTTTTAGTGGTACCATTTGATAAATGGACATTCTGGCTTTTTGTTGTTCAATTTCTAAATATTTTTATGACTTGCATTTTGTACCTTATTTAGCAATTATTTTCTTACTGGATATAGAGATATTTTCTGTATTCTAATTCTAGAAGTTTTGTTATTTTGCCTCAGGTTTACATCTAGAAATCACTTGTAATTAATTTCTGTATATGGTGTGATGTAAGAATTAAGGTCCATTTTTCCCCCTCGACGGACCAACCTCATTTATTAAAAGACTTGTTCAGCGGCACCCTCTTGATCAAAAGTTAAATGGTTTAGGTATGCTTGGATCTGGTCTTTTATTTTATAGGTGTATTTATATATTTTTTAAAATACACGATTTTAATAAGTTTAACTTTAAAGCAAATCTTGATATTTATGCCTTTCCCCCTACATTTTTGGCTTTTGCATCTTTTTTAGGATTATTTCATAGATTTACACACATATGTCAACATACACACTTGGATTTTGATTGAAATCACATTCAAAATGTGTATTGATTTGGGAAAAATGGGCATGTCTTGCATTATTGAGTTATCCAATATTTAAATATGATTTGTACTATTATTGATTTAGGTCTTCTTTGATTACCCTCAATGTTGTGTAAATTGTAATGTAAATTGTTATGTCTAAGTCTTCTATATATTTTATTGTATTTTATCTTACATATTTGATTTTTTGGATGCAATGATAAATATCTTTAAAATTTTTCATAGCCTATATATTTCTGAAATATGAAATACAAGTGATTTTTGTACTACCTTTGTATTTAGCAAAACTGCTAAACATTATTTTTAATAAGTGTTCTACTGATTATTTTTGATACAATCATATCAATCTGCAGATATGAATATTTTAATATACTTTCAAACCTCCATGACTTTGATTTCTCTTTCTTGACTTATTGCAGTGGCTACAGTGATCACTAAATGTTGAAAAGAATGGTTGCTTATACAACCCCTCTAGGTTTTTTCTAGATCCAAGTGAAGAAATTTAATCTTAATTTTGTTGTTTTTTTAAATCAATAACTGATATTGAATTTTATCAAAGGCCTTTTCAGCAGTTGAGATAATAAAATTATTATTCCTCCTTAACCTGTAAATGTGGTGAATTATGTCGCGATTACAATGAACATGAAACTTCCCATTCTTTGATAAATCTGTTGATTATATGTGTTGTTATACTTATTGCTTTAATTTGGTAATTTTTAAAGGATATTTAAATCCATATTCAATATTAGGATTAAATTTTACCTTCCTTTTCTCATCTGTCTTTATATTTTTATACCACAGACTGATAGTGGTGGTTGACTTGGAGTGTAAACTCGACACTCAGCTAGTAAAGTACTATTTATTGGTGGGTTTCTCTTTTACCGAAAAGGAAACCCAGGTGGTTTGATATTTGATTAGAATGCGTGGGCTGCCCCAGGTGTGTCCGAGAGCCTGTTTCCAGAGTAGATTGGCATTAAGTCTCGGGACAGAATTAGGGAATATCTGCTGTCAATGTGGGCAGGCCCCAACCAATCTGTGCACAGAGTGAGTGGAAAATCCGCCCTTAATATGGGCGGGCACCTTCCAATTGGCTGACAGAGTTAGGGAAAATCCGCTTTCAATGTGGGCAGGTGCCATCCAATCAGCTGTGGTCTAGATGGAAGGACAAGGCAGAGGAGGGTGAATTCGCTCTCTGCTGGTGCCAGGTTATACTTCTCCTGCTCTTGAACCCCAGAGCTCCAGTTGCTTCTGCCTTTGATCTTAGGGACTGGGCAACGCAGCCCTGGGCTCTAGGGTCTGAGGCCTGGAGATGAGAGCCATACCATTGGCTTAGAGGTTGCCTGAGGACTTGGACCTGGCCTGAAACCTCTCCCTTGAGTATCCAGTTAGCAGAGTGGCTATGCTGAGATTTCTCGGCTTATGCTGATATTTCTCGGCATACAGAAGCCAGTGAGCTACTTCTTAACAATCCTGTCTTATCCTTTTCTCTATCCTAGTGGTCCTGTCTCTCTAGAGAACCATCACTAAAACGCTGAAGTTTTCTTTTATGAAATGTTGTGGTTAGGGGTCTAATGTGTTTAATATTAATACTTATAGCAGTGTTTAGGTTTTCTAATTACTTTTGCCAGTTTTAGTAAGTCATGTTTTCTAGAAGTTTTATGATTTGAAATAATTTTCAAGTTTATTGGTATCGTGTGTTCTTCATATCCATTTATAATTGTTTAAATTTCTGTCTCATCCTAGTGACGCCTTTTTTAATTTCCTTTTTTTTGGTAACTTCTCACGATCTTAATCAACTTTTCAGAGAATTATAAATGTTATCAGGCATTTCTGTAAACCATTTTAAACTTTGCTCATCTTTATTGTGTGTGCTTTATATTTTATTCATTTTTGATTTTTGTATTTTATTTCCTCCACAATTTAATTTTAAATTTGTCATTCATCTGTACCTTCCTAATGTAAGAGTGTTGGATAAATAATAACAGCATTCTTTCTGTCTTAATACAGACATTTAAGGTTTTATATTTCCCTCATAGCAAAGCTTTAGTTGCACACAAAAGCTTTTTATTAATATCAATTATATTCATTTGAAAACTTTTTTTGATTTTTATTTCTTCCTGAACCATGGGTAATTCAGAAGTTTGATTTTTGTTTTTCTGTTTCCAAATATGGGGGGGCATTTTAAAGTGATCTTTTGGTGGTTAAATTCTATCTTAATTGTACTATACCTGGAAGATGTACTCTAAATATTTTTAATCATTTGAAATTTGCTGCCCTTAGCTTTGTGATCTAGTAGTCAATTACTTTAAAAATGTTTTATGTACACTGGAATAGAACTTGTATTCTATGGAAGATGGATGTAGTACTCTACATTTTCCAGTGGGTCAAACTTGTTCACTGTGTTGCTTAAGGATTCTATATCACGTCTGATTTATTTTGTCTGTCCTGTCTGTACAGAGAGGAGTGTATTAAAACCCCTCATTATCATATTGAATTAGTCCGAGTCTCCTAGGTATTAATCTTTGCTTTATATTTTATGCCATATTGCTAGGTATATGAATATCTAGACTTATAACTTGTTGACAAAACTTTAATGTTTATGAAATATCTCTTTCTCTGGAGTAATGATTTCTACCTTGAATCTAGTTTGTTTGATATTAATATACTTATACCAATATCTATCTTTTTTTCATGTTTTTACTTGGTCTCTGTTGTTAATTATAACTGTTTTACTTCCAAAACATATATGATGGGTTTTGATTTTTTTTTTAATCCAGCCTAACAATCTCTACCTTTTCATTATTGCAGTCCTTCATTGAGAGCTATGTAAGTTCTGATATATTTGGGTTTAAATCTCCAATAGCACTGTTTTATTTGTATTTGTCCTACCTGTTTTCTCTCCTCTTTTCTTCCTGTTAATCAACTGTGTATTTCTTTTAATATTGATTTTTCCCTCATATTTGGTTGGTAAACATATTATACTATTTATTTAGTGATTACCCTAAAATAAGAACTATTCATCTTTGACTTGTCAAAGTTTAATATAAACATTCTTTCACCTTTTGCCAGGTAATGCAAGAATATTAGAACACTTTAACTCTACTTTTCATAATCTTAGAAATTACTATTTTTGTTTCACATTTCAATTCATATATTTAGCATTTGGAAACCTCATTACTATTATTGCTTGCTATGCTCAATATTCATTTCAGTTCACCCACCTATGCATTTTGTTGTTGCTCTTTATTTTTTCTCACATCTCTGAACATCTATCTGGGATCATTTCTTTCTCTCTGTAGAATCCTCTTCAGTAAAGGTTTACTGGTGGAAAATTCTCTCAGTTTTGGTTCGTCTAAATATTTCTTTATTTTACCCTAGTTTACCTTTGGATATCTTTTTCATGGTATAGACTTATTTGGCAGTTATTTTATTTCAGGGTTATTTTTCTGTTGTCTTTTGACTCCCGTCTTTTCATATGAGAAATTAGTTATCAGTGTTTGTGTTGCTCTTTGAAGGTGATGTGTCTTCATATTCCTGGCTGCTCTGAGATGGTCACTTTGTCTAGTTCTATATGCATATATAGAATTTTTAAAATTTTGCTTGCTATATAAATACACTTCCTGAATCTGTGACTTGATACCTTTTGTCAGTTTTGGAAAAGTTAACAACATAGTTTCTTAATACATTGTTTCTCATCATTCTCCCTCTTTCTTTGGGAATTCAAATTATCAATTGTTAGATATTCTCTGTTGCTCTATCTCTGTTACTTCTTTGTTTTCCCTCCATAAGTTTCTCTGTGCTTTATTTTTAGATATTTTATTTAACTTATCTTTTATTAACTAATTCTTTAGTTATTTCTAAGTCTTACTAAATCTACGCTTAAACTCTTAATATTGGTAATTTTGTTCTTTAAATTCCCTTTTAGTTATTTTTTTTTCTTTTCTAGTTCTCTGCTAGAAGTGTTAATCCTATGCCTTATTTTCTTGAATATATGTTATATATAGTTCTTTCAAATTATAATCTTTTCAGGGAACTGTTTTTAGTGCCCATGAGTTTTTTCTTGCTTTTCTGTCACAATGTCTTTTTTTCACGTGCATTCTTAGTTTTGATTGGGTACTAGATATAGCGTATGAGTAACTGAAGAAAGATTTTTGGTCCTAGAATGATATATTTCTCTGGAGATATAGATGCATATTTATGCTTCTGGCAGGCATTTGGGGACATTGGTTATCCTGTATCAACTTAATTCCATTTTTAGGACTAAAATTATTTGAAGGTTTCAGTGCCTCTCCAGGGTTTATATATTTCTGGATTATTTTTATTTCTATTATATAGCCTTTTGCTATGCCTGTCCAGGTCACTGCAGGCCTACTCACAAATTCCTGTCCTGCTCTTTCAGTTTTGTCTGTGGTGTGTCTGTTTCAGTTGCTGTAGCTGTGGGTTCTTCTTGGCACCCATGTTCATATGATTTGGAAGCTGATCCTAGTTGCATATATACCTCCAAACCCATTCTGTTGCCTTCCCCAAGATAGGTACCACCTGATATCACTAATGAATTATTTTTCCATTTATGTTTGCCAGAGTTGTGTTTCATGGCTTGTAACTACCTGTTTCTTAATGTCAAAACATCTTCCATTTCTAGAAAACTCCATTTGGTCATGATATGTTGTTATATTTGGTAAACTTGATTTGTTCAAATTTTATTTAGAAGTTTCATATTTATATTAATGACATTACTTTTTGTATATATTTGATACGGCTAGAATTTAGGAACATGAAAGTTATGAAAAATGAGTTGGAATGCTGTCGTTTTTTTTTAGCCACAAAACCAAAAATGTATTGTAAAATAAATAGAATTATCTGACACTGTCATTCATTTTGTTCAAATTATTCTGTAAAATTCTCACTTATATTCAAACATGTAAACTTTAAAATCATTCTGTTCAGTTAAATCACAATTTGAGTTTCTGACTGAAATTGTTAATTTGTGTAGGATTGGCATTTTTCATGAAATTTGTTCTTTTCAGAAAGATGATGTTTCTCTGTAATTACTCAGCCTTTTTTCATTCTTTATTAAAGTGTGGTGATTATCTTCATATCAGACCTTATACTTTTATTTCTTTTTTATTTTTGGTTTTGATCTTATTTAGCTAAGTTCTTTTTCATTTACATTTCAAAGTGCTTCTTGTTGCTACAGAGAGTGTATAGACTTTTACATATTTATTATGTATGTAGATACTTTTTCCAAATATCTTAGAATTCTAAAAGGTGACTGCTTGTTAGTTTTTAATTATGTGTCTTGTGATTTCTAGGTCTTCTCTTTCTCATTACTAATTTGAACAGAAATAGTCAAGTATGTGCTATTTTATATGGTAATTTACGCATTTAAAAAAAGTCATTGTCATATAGAGAAATAGCCATTCCCTTCTTATTTTACTTGGAAAACATAAGAGAATGGTAGCTAAGTTTTACATTTTGTGTAACATATTCTTTATATTTTGATATAATAAGTTAATAAACTACAACTGAAAACAATGTAGAAACATCTTTCATTTCTAGAAAACTCTACTTGGTCATGGTATATTGATATATCGTATTACATTTGATTTGTTAAAATCTTATGAGAAATATTTTATTTATAATTTCACTTATAAATATATATATTTAAAATAGTTAGAATTTAGACGTTAAAATTTTTAAAAATGAGTTCGGAAGCTACTATATTTTGATATGTTCCAGTAGTTGAAAAGACATAGATAGATTAATGTTATTTAACTTGAAATAGAAATAACCTGCAAAACTTAATGCTGGACCTCTCTATTTTTGTTACATATTTAAAGAAAATTTTCCAATTTCTACCATCACTGCCTTAGATTTTCTGACGTGTTTTGGGTCAAATTTGCAAATAATATTTTTCAATAAAATTTAGCATTTCTTCTGGATTTTCAAACTTAATGCCATCAAATTGCATGGAATATTCTTTTCTGATACTTGGAACACTTTCTGGATTTACATATGTATATTCCTAAAGCTGTTTATTTGGATTTTTCTTTTTGCTGTATCAGGCTTGTGAAGATATTTTTTTTTCGCTAAAAAGCTAGGATTTGTTTTACTTATTTTGGACGACATCTTTATTCTTTTCTATTTCATCTGAAAACACTTTCCTGATTTTCTGTTTCTTCTTTTGTTTATCTTTACATAATAATGTTGTTCTCATGTTACATACATAATTCCTTATCACTCTTTCTTTTTAAATAAAATAATGTCTGGCTTTAAAGTTCTTTTTTATACATCTTTCTTTCTATACCATATAATTTGATGTGGTTTAGGTTTTTAGTTAATTGTTGAATGATTTATAGTTGTGTTTTTATTTTCCATGTACTTCAAGAATTATTTAGGAAGCAAAGCTAATGTTGGCTTTTGGGATCAAGCCAAAGCCACCAAAATTAATATTACTTCAATCTTTTTCTAGTAACTCAACTGAAAAAAGGTTGTGAGAATTGAAATTTCTCTTTCAGTTTTGGCTCCCAGGTCCCAAGCCTCTCTGGTTAAAGGAGTGGGGGTGTGGGGTTGGCTGTGGTGGGGAGGGCAGACTTCTCTTGTGGAGACTGGCAGGGCACTCTTCCTCTGAGACCACGGGTGCCAGCAAGCTCAAGCTGCCTCCCTTGTTCTCTAACAGGCTTCCAGAATTGGAAGGTTTTTCCTGTTCTCTCCTTTCAGGAATTTAAGGCCTTAGAAATGCTCTCACTTATTTCTTGGTCTAACATTAAGTTTCTGTTCTTCAAGCTGTTCTAGCATGGAGTTGGGAGGAAAAAAGTGTCATGAAAAGCATTCAGCGAGCTGTCCTCAGTAATCCATATTTTTCTCTTGAAATATTTTTGGAAACTCAGCTAATTATCATCTCTTTCACTACCGTTGTCTTAACTGAAGCCCTTATTAGCTCTATCTTGTCCTACTGAAATTATTTTACCACTGGAGTGTCTCCTGCTTATGTCACCTTAAAACCCATCTGTCCCCCATACTGTCAGTGTTATTTTTTAAAACAAAAAAGTTATCTTAAAAACTTTTTTTTACCACAACTTTCCGGGGTTTTTACTGCTTATGCAATCAGAATAAAGTCCAAATTCCTCAGGATGGCATGCAAGCCCCTTCAAGCTTGGGTGGCCTCTCATAAAAATATGATCTGATACTCCCCCATGTCACTTCCTCCTCTAGTGCATGTGTCTGCACCACTTTCTCTAGCTGGTGCACTCACTCCATCACAGCCCACATGTGAAAAGCTCCAGATTAGTTACTCTTTTCTTGGGTTAACATTTCGGATTTTTATAATTGGTTTATTCTAACATGAGGTTCAGCTATGGCCATCAGGTATTTTTGGTAATAATGTGTTTCTGCATCCTTTCTTTTTAAAACTAGCCTAGATGATCTCTCATGTAAAAGACAGTGTCTGCCCTTCACACCAAAAAGTATGGAAGTTTAGAGGAGTACGTTAATTTTGAAGTAAATTAATAACAGATGCCCATTTTGTTATGTTACACATTTTCTCTGCTTTGTATTTAATTCATTACTTCCGAAGCATGGCAAAAATTAAGGGGCGCATATACAATAAATAATAAACTAGAGTATAAAATGGATAAAGCACTAGGATTAGTCAACAAAATAAATCTTTCCAATTAAAATCAATCCACAAGAAGCCCATCATCAAAAATAATCAGAAGTGATAATCAGCCATTTAGCACAAACGTAAGTTTGTGGCTGCCACAAAATACAGCAACTGGGCCTAGTGAGAAGCTTGACGTGTTTGTAGCCAAGAAATTAGGCACTTGTTTCCATATTGCTCTTGTTGGAAAAAAGATAAACGTGAGAGCCCAGCATCTGTGGTTCAGAGTTGCCAAGCACATCCACTGAGTGACCATTCTCTTGGCTTAAATAATTAAACATATTGAAAGGGGGTGCAGAAGTAGACCAACTCCTGCATTGCCAGCAGGAGAGGTGTGGGCCAAGCATGTATCACACTGCAATATAACAGCCAATTAGTTGTGTAATTGCATTTTGCCAATAAAAAGGCAACATTGTGTTTGGAATTCTGCAAATTTCATGTGTCTCTAACAGCATTGATTACAGTGTATAAAAAGGTGAGAATACCAACTTTTTGTTGTTTTGTTAAAAAATAATTGATGACTTTAGAAGATAACAATTTGAACATAAAACAGAACAAACCACTATGATTAGCTTTAGTACAAGGAAATGAAATAGAAGAAAAATTTTTGCTGGTCGACAGGATGTTAGGAAGTTAGGAGAAGGGTGATCTTGTGACTCTTCTAAGTAAAATCTATTGCCTTCATTTATGAGGAGGAGAGGAGTGATCTTTTTGTGTAAAAGAATAATTACACCTGTAAACTACATAAGTATCGAGGATAAGGTAAGGCAGCATATTTATTTTCAAGTGGAATTACCTCCACTTCTCTCGTTTCACTCAGGAATCATTAAGGCCAAAGAGGAATGTGGAAAAAAGGAAGAAACGTGACAAGAAGTGTAGCATGTGGAGACTTACACCAGAAGAGCCTGCTCTCTAAATTTTGAGCGGTTTTGCATTGTCTCTGTAATTGTAACTGAAGTATTAGGCCAGAAATAAAATTGAAGAGTAATTTAGAGAAATATTTTCGTATCATCTAGTGAGAAAATTTGTGACACTAGACACGTTAAAATTTTTCAGATGATCTGCATGGTGGCATATCTGATTTATAGCCCTTTATTCCCTTAGGCCATCGTTTCTAAAGTGTAGCCTTCAGAACACTAATTTACAGGGTGTTAATATACCCTGGGCATAAATGGTTCTTTGCACAAATAGATTTTTTTAATTTCAAGATGGACAAAGGTAGATAAAGTTATTAGTGTAATACAGCTAACATTATGCTCAATGGCGAAAAATTGAAAGCCTTCCCTCTGAGATCCAAAACAAGACAAGGATGCCCATTCCTGCCACTTTTATCCAATATAGTATTAGAAGTCCTTGCCAGAGTAATTAGGCAAGAGAAAGAAATAAAAGGCATTTATGTAGGAGAGGAGGAAGTGCAACTGTCAGGTTGCTAATGGCATGTTATTATTTATAGAAAACCCTAAGAGATAACAAAAAACTATTAGAACTAATAATTAAATACAGTAAAGTTGCAGGCTACAGAATCAACACACACATTTGCAGTTTTTATACAGTATCGAACTATACAAAAGAAATAAAGATATTAATCCCATTTACAATAGCTACAAATACAACTTAGGAATAAATTTACCCAAGGAGGTAAAATACCTGGACACTGAAATTGAAAAACACAGCTAAGTAGAAAGATAATTCATGTTCATGGATTGAAAGAATTAAGATTGTTAAACATTCCTTTCCACCCAAAGAGACCTACAGATTCAGTGCATCCTTATCAAAATTCCAATGTTATATAATAGAACTAGAAAGAAAATCCTAAAATTTATATAGAACTACAAAAGACCCCAAATAGCTAATGTAGTCATGAGCAAAAAAACAAAGCTGGAGGCATCATATTCCCTGATTTCAAAGTATACTACAAAGCTGTAGCAACTAAATGTGGTAGCAGTGGCATAAAAATTGACCAGTGGAATAGAAAACAGAGCTCAGAAGTGAGCCACACATGACAGTCAATTGATTTTTTTAGAAAAATGCCCAAGCACACAGAATAGGCGGACTGTCTCTTCAATTTTTTTCCATCTTCACAGCCACCACTATATCCAAAGCTATAATCAGCTGTCACTAGACTACAACAAAAGTTTCCTTACTGTTTTCTGTTCCTTTTGAAACACAAATGTGACTCATGTTGTGCAATGGCTTCTCTTTGCCCTTAGGATAGAACAAAATTCTCATCTCAGTTACAAGGTCGTGCGTGGCTTTGCTCCTCCTTGTCTTCTTAATCTGTCTATTTCCTCCCATGCTTCCTTGCATACAGCTATGATGGCACCCTTTCAGAACTTTCTCAAATTCACTATGCTCCCTCCTTCACTGGGCTCTTTATACTTGTCATTACCTCTATCTAGAATGTTCTTCCTGTTAGTTCTCTTTTCCTATTTAACAATTGCTCATACCTCAGAGCTCAGGTGGTGTTATTTTATTGGAGAAGCCTTGCGTGGTCCCTAGACTAGGTTAGTGTCTTCTGTAATCTCAAAGAACCAGATTCCTTTCTATTATGATACAAAGCTCACATATTACAAAAAATCTGTTTTTTTTTATATTCATCTCATGCAATAAATTGCAACCTCTATGAAAAGAGTCTTATTGGTCGTTGCATTCTAGGAACCTAGCCCTAGGGCTGAAAAATGATGGGTTTACAACAGATATTTTTAAATAAAACAATATATGAATATATGGATAACTTTAATATGAAAGCAGAGATACCTGATAGATTGAAATCTTTATATAGTTGACATTTGAGCAACACAGGTTTGAGCTGTGGGGGTCCAGTTTTACATTGACCTCTTGGATATGAAAATCCACACATGCTTAAGTCTCTTATTTTAAATGGCGTAGTATTTACATGTAGTCTGTGCTTATCATCTTGTATATGTTAAATCACCTCTGGATTACTAATAGTACTCAATACAATGTAAATGCTATGTCAATAGTTGTTATACTGTATTGTTTAAGGAATAATGACAAGAAAAAGTTTGTACATGTTTAGTGCAGACACAGTTACCTATTTTTTCCAAATATGTTTGATGCTCAGTTGGTGGAGATGATGGATATAGAACCCATGAATATGGAGGCTGACTGTATTGTTGGTGGTGAAGTTATATTAGATGATGAGTTCCTTACAATTGCTATGCAGGTATATATTGACATAAAAATCTGATACTTTTAAGTAGGATTCTAGCCAATAAAAATATGTTAAAATACCTATCTTCATAGCTGACCATCTTGCAAACATTTGACTACAAATTATAATATTTATCATTGCAAGTTTTCTTATTTTCATTATATAAACGGTCATGCCATTTATATTTACAGGCATACACATACGTAATGCACATCGTCCTATTAGCCAGAAGTTTGAGTTCAAATTTAGTGAATAATTTAATTTATATTTTAGTGGTAATCTAAAATGTTAGCAATATTCAGTTCTTTCGTGGCAGAAAAAATAAACACATTTTACGTATAAAAACAGTAAATAAAATTCTTAATTATGTTTATTACTCTTCATAAAGAAATATATAAAAAATTCATCAAATAATTTAAAAGATATTAGATCATTAATTTATATTAGATTCAAAATATGTCTCTCTTATGGTCTGTTTTCCATCTTGAAGGAGAAAGAGAGAGAGAGAAAGAGACAAATATGTCTTTACATAGTAAAAAACTCAGAAGGTTTTATAAATATGGTCCAAAATTACTTGAAAATATAGAATTAGTATGTATAAGAATTAAAGAATTTCAATAATATATAATACCTTTGAGGGAACATAGCTTGGATATATTATATAATACTTTCGGTAAATATTTTTAAGTTATTTTATGATTTAATTGTTATGTGGAATATTAAACCAACTTTGGTAAGCTAAGAGAATGTATATTTTAATGATTTCCCCCATGTAATGTATAGTAAATCAGATTTTGTGCTTTTTTTTCTCTTTTTGCAATATTTTCTTTTTTGCAGGAAATCTTAGATTTTTTCCCCCCTTTATTTATTCACACCCATTATCCTTATGGAATATTTCAGATATTATGGTGAGAGACAACTGCACTGCTGAGACACTGGTATAGTTAACACAGACCAAACAGATTTTGTAATTTCAAAATAAAGGGTAGAAATTATCCACACTTTTGGAGCTACTGTACCAGAATAGCTTTTGAATATCTTTGTGAAGAATGACTTGTTGAAAGATATCATAGCAGAAAAGGAGAAAAATTGAGCTCT
This sequence comes from Nomascus leucogenys, assembly GCF_006542625.1. Lineage (NCBI taxonomy): Eukaryota > Metazoa > Chordata > Mammalia > Primates > Hylobatidae > Nomascus > Nomascus leucogenys. Next base: position 105,432,995 of record NC_044389.1, read on the forward strand.
TGGGGGCACTGCAAGACCTTTGGTTGGATCTGTAAAAGGAAGAGACTTCTCTTTAAAGAGTTTCGCAAAAGGTCTTGAGCATTAGCAATGTCAATTTTGAAGGGAATGCCACGGGGGCTTTCCCTTTGCACTTGAAAAACCCTGTCTCTAGGCCTATTGTCATATCTTATAGCTGTATTTCATAATTTGTAAGGTTATGGGAATAAATGTTATAATTATTTAATGTTTATTAGACGTCTAGATAGAATATACTAAACTACGCTCCTTTTCAAATCTCATACTGTAACTTGAATACAGTGGACACACATGAGAGAAAGAATGAGTTTTCAAATTGGAAAAAGATCTATAGGAAGGCATTATAACAATTTTCAAGTTATCAAGTTTCTGTGTTTCTCCTGCCTGGAATGTGCTTTGCTGGCTACAGCTTCAATAGCTACCTTGAGACCTTGAGATGAAAAGTTCACCTTGAACATGAAAATCAATTAGTAGAGATGGTGAAAGCAGAAAAGATGAAAGAGCTTTGTCTTAAGCCACAAGACTAGCCCCAAACTACTACACTAGCTTCCAGAATGCAAGTTATATGAGTAGGAAATAATGTGTGTGGTGTGTTCCTTTGCTAGGACGGCCAACAAAGTACCACAGACTGGTTGGCTTAAACAACAGAAATTTATTGACTGACAGTTCTGGAGGCTGGGAGTCTAAGACCAAGGGGTCAGCAGGGTTGGGTTCGTCTGAAGCCTCTCTCCTTGGCTTGCAGGCGGCCACCCTCCTGCTGCCTCTTCACATGGTCTTTCCTCTGTGCGTGCCCAGCTCTTGTGTCCCTCTCCATGTCCTAATCTCTTCTCAAAAGGACACCAGTCATACCTCACTTTACCTTCGTCACCTCACTTATCTCCAAGTACAGTCATATTCTCAGGTCCTGGGAATGAGGATTTCAGCATGTAAATTTTGCAGAGACACAAGTCAGCTCCTAACAGTGAGTATAGATGCTACTAGTTTTTTTCGGTTTTGGGGGCTTTTGTTGAGACAGTCTTGTCCTGTTGCCCAGGCTGGAGTGCAGTGGTGCGATCTCAGCTCAATGCATCCTCTGTCTCCTGGGTCGAGCAATTCTTGTGCCTCAGCCTCCCAACAAGCTGGGATTACAGGCATGTGCTACCACACCCGGCTGGTTTTTGAATTTTTAGTAAACACGGGGTTTCACCATGTTGGAAAGGCTAGTCTCAAGCACTTGGCCTCAAGTGATCTGCCTGCCTTGGCCTCCCAAAGTGCTGGGATTACAGGAATAAGCCATTGTGTCTGACTCACATTTCTAGGTTAAGTTACTGTTGTTTTGGTGTTTGGATCTTAGCAGTCACATGTAATTACTCACCAACACAAAGAGTACATACAGACATTTATTTATAGATGGGAAGGTAATCAATCCCAGAGAGTCTTAAAACAGATATAGCAGAGGTTTCTTCTGGGGGATTAAGCTATTTGCTTGCAGTATAAAACTTGATATTTTATTTGTTTAAAACCAGATGTATGTATTATGTTGATTTAAAATGTAAAGCAAATTTAAAAATAACTATGACTAAAAATTATCCATAAAATCGGTGAAACTGTTATGTTCTGTTTCAACAGCTTATTTTTAGGAAACATAGTTGAGAAGCCATGATGTCATGATAAGGGACATGACAGTCATGATACTGTTGTCCTTGCTGATAAGGCCAGCATACCATTTTAGTATCCTGAAGAAAAAACAAATCCATGTCACTTATATCTGATTTTAATACAGTGCCAATGAGTAAATAAACAGCCTGTGAAGGACTGGATTATACAGTTAAACCAAACTGTAAAAAGAGTGCAAGTATCATAATTTATCAGTAGTAATGCTAAAAGCAAACATATAGTATATAATTAATATATACCATTGGTAATTATATATTATTAATTATATACTATTAATAATTATATACTAAAATGTTGGCAAATAGTATATTTTTTCCACTGATGTGATCAATCTATGAATTATCTAGTGATCAAGTTATATTATTTATAGCTTTGTTTTAAATTTTTGCCTTGATTAAATTTGATATATCTTTTTTAGTTTATGATTCAAAAATTGAATGCATTCATATTATTTTTATATTTTTTTATTAAAAAACTTGTTTCTTCTATTTTGCTAGGTTAAAAAGTTAAAAGTCTACAAAAGTACTTAGATTAGATAATGTGTCTTTGATGAAAGACATAGAAATGTTACTACACAGGGTACACCTAACCTTTTCCCTTCACTCTCTCTCCTGCCTCTACACATCAGACATCCATGGGTTAAAAAGCCCATTTGGAAATTACTTTTATTAAAATAAAGAACCCTCGTACTCTCCATGATTGGTCAATTTCCCCTTGTTTTCAAATTTTATCCTCATTTCTCTACCATTTCTACAGATAAGAAAACTGGTTCAGAGAGATTAAGAAGTTTTAGGTCATATAATTTGCAGATAATTGGAACCAAGATTCAGAATCTGAGGTTTTGATTCCAAAACACACAAAACAATAGAAACCCTCAAAGAATGTGCAATCTAATGAAGGAGACAGGAAAGTATAATCAATTGTGATAAACATCAGTATGATAAAGGTAGTAGGAGTAGACAGAGAGCAGATGATCTGAGGTGATTTGGTAGGTGAAAGAAATTGTGAGGAAAAAATTCATGAGGGTGTAGGGGTGGGTGACAGGGAAGTGATTTGAGCTAAGGACAACAGCATGAACAGATTAAAGGTAGGAAAGTAAATGTCATTTTGGACAAAAGCCAATAATTTGGCCTGGCTGAGGCATCCTGTTGAGAGGGAAGAGGAATAGAAGCTGCTGAGGTGAGAGCCATAGGTTGAAGTTCTATCGTGAGGAATCATACATGCTGTGCTAAGGAAATGGAACTTTTATTTAAACAAGAAATAGCATATGAGCGTTCTTTTTAAAAAAATAAGTGTGACTTGATTAGACCTGAATTACAAAGAGATACATATTATAGTATTATGGAATATAGATTCTAGAGGAGAGAAAATAATGCAACCAAGGAGTCCAGGTAGTAGAATGTAATAAGACTCATTATGAGATACTGAAGTCGTAAACCAGGGCACTGATTAGGAGAGATGGAGGAGATTGGAAACATTTTAGGGTTAAATTGGACAGGACTTTCTGATTAATGAAGAGAGAGGAAAAAGCTATATGTGATCCCCAGTGAAGCCATCAGGTCTTTAATGGTAGCAGGCTTGGGATATGTTGAATTTGGATGCCCTCATGATCTTTAGGCTGCAAAGTCCAGTATGAAGGAGAAAGTTGCAGAAGGTAACTCAGCTTTGGGAATAATCATCTTATTTAAAATTGCAAACTCATGAAAGTCCTTGACTGCATTTTTAATCCATTGTAATGTATTTCATTCATTTTAAGCTATACTTTTTCACACGTGAACAGCTCTGAAATTTTATTTTATTCTATAGACTGTGCCTTACAGTCTATAGAATATTGCAGTTTAATTGTTCATAAGATGCATAAAAATGTGACGCATCTAATAGCCAATAAGATCTTATATTTGGTGAAATGCCCCATATCCTTTCATTTCCTTATTTATTTATTTTTAACTTCCTTCACTAGAATGTAACCTCCATGAGGGCAGCCTTTATGTTTTGCTTTCTTTTCTTTTCTTCTTCTCTTTTGTTCTGTTCTCTATCTCCAGTACCTAGAACAGTCCTGATACATAGTAGGTGTTCAAGAAATATCTGTGGAGTGAATGAATGTCTTGGGCTATTTTCCTCAGTTGAAAGTGGGTGATTTCATCAAGGGAGAGATTAAATACATGTAGGAAAATGGAGAGAACCAAATGGAAGTAACTTTTGGCAAATTCAGGAATTAGAAGAACTTGCCTATGTCACAAAGATCTGCACAGGATGGCTGGGTTGGGGAGCCCCACCCCCCCCAGAAAGTAGATGAAGTGTCAGGTGCTTAGCTCAGGAGAGCGGTATATCACACGCCTCAGTCATTTTGAGTTTAAGAATCGCTAAGCAACAGTTTAAGGAGTTTCCTTTTTTATTGTTTGAGAGATTTGTGAGCAAATTTTAGTGTAGACTTAAGCAAGAAGTTATCCTAATCACAGTTTTAGATAAACTGTAACAGACTAGGTAGTAATTTCATTCAACACTGGTTTATATCCAACCTAAAGCTATGAAACACATTCAGAAGATACAGACACACACACACGCACACACACACACACACACACACACACACACACACAGAAGTTAACACATGTGAGAAAGAAGTTCTACTCAAATAATCAAACCTTTCTGAAGGGAAAAGGATGGTGTATTTTGTGCTACTGCAGAGGATGCACTTAAAACCAACAGTCATGCTGGAAACATTTTGGCTCAAAAGAGCTCTGATAGCTAGAGTTGTTTATCATTGGCAAGGGCTCACAAAAATAGTTGTGAAATGTTTAAGCAGAGGCTGAAGAGTACTTGTAAGGGATGCTATAGGGCTCTCTATGTAACCTCATTGCCTATAATATGTTTAATACAAGTTAGGACAGTACATGGTCAATTCCCCCTTAATTTCAGGGGGAAGGTGTCATTACATATAAAAATTGAATGACTCACATGTGATTTTTCCAAGGATGTTAATTGGTGTTGCCTCCAAGCAGTGCAAAGCACACCTGAGACAGTGAACCCATAGGCCACAGAGAAGTGCAGCGCTGTCCAGGTCAACTGTTTCCCCCTGGCCTTTCCTTCATACCATTGGCTTCGTGTTCTTCTGCCTTTGTCTTCCTGATCTTTGTAGATTTTTCCCTGTTTCCATTACTCAGCAGCCTCTGCCTTATTTGGGTTTGAGCAGTCTCCCTAGCCCCTTTGTACCCCAATACTATTTTAATGTGTGCTTTTGCAGAACAGAAGGTTTTGGGGAACGTGTCTGTCACATTTACAGCATTGAGTAGGAGGCTGGAGAGATGGACTCTAAAGTTATCTCCAACTTGGAGTTTCCACGATTATAAAAGTGTCTGCCTAACCAGACTGAATGGACACCAATCATTAATTGTGAAGAATAGAAATCAGGGCTGACTGATATTAATTTTTCATCTGTAAATATCTGAAAGTTAATATTAAGTTAATATTAACTAGTTTGAAGTTTGCTACATTTTATCAATAAGACCATTTATAAATGAAATCTGTCAGCTTTCATTAAAAATAAAGTTTGCCAAATAGGCTAGGGACATCTCTAGGATTTTGGGCTGTCAGACAGACAAGTGGTACATCTGGAAATGAGCTCAAGAATGTGGGTTGTTCTGTAAGATATTGAGCATAATTCTTTTAATTCTCTGAGAAAAACTGCTGTTTTACTGAGAATGTTGGGAAGAGAGCACATACACTTCACTGTAAGAATGTATTCATTTTAAGAACTTCAGTGTTTGCTCCACTATGGGTCCCTTTCATGTCCCTCTAGTAATGCAGGTCTGTACATTGTCTTCACCTATAATATTACTATTATGAGAAAAGAAAAATGACTGAAACCTAACTGCAAATCAAATTCTCTAAATTAGCATTCAGGTATTACTTTATTAGTAGATTGTAACAGTTAATTTGTCCTGTGAGCCACAAGCCAGGAGAATTACTCATCTGGTGAGACTGCAAATGCTGACAGCCTTAGTACTCAATGACTTCTTTATAGACTCAAGAATTACTGCATTTCTTTAGCACATGCTTGTTTTCCTATATTAAAGCAACATGGGGAATTTCTGTCCTGCTCTTTTAATTTACTGATTTCTTCTAACACTGTTTTTGGCAGAATATTTTCCTACTTGTGTGATTTTTGCCAGATGAGAAATAACTACACTATCAAACAAGCAAACACCATGAAAAAGGCTGCATGTGTAGGTCGCCCTCTGAGCTTTAGGGTCAGAGTGTCTAGGGTTGGGGCCTACTCATAAGTATTTTTGTAACGCTCCATGGGTTCTGCTGATAGGCGATGCTTGCTAAGAAACCTAATTATTTTCAAAGGGCTTTTCTAGCATTATCATTGTATGACTCTATATATTGTACATTAACATTAGAATAAAGTGTCAAATGAATTTAATAATTAACTTTTTAACGGTGTAATAGGATTTTAAAATCCAATTGTGTCTGAGTAATGTGATAGCACCAATATGATAGATACCAGTTACCAAAAGGAGCAGATGAAGGTTGAATTCACTGTTTGCATGACTGCTTGAGCTGAGACTTACACCATCATTGGTTTCTGGTTCTCAGGCCTTCAGACTTGAACTGAATTACCTCACTGACTTTCTGGGTTTCCATATGTGATAGCAGACCATGGGACTTCTCAGCCTCCATAATCACATGAACAAATTCCTTACAATAGATTTCATTAGACACACACACACACACACACACACACAAATACATAATTATGTATATATATACACATGCACGTGCATGAACACACACACGTGTGTTCTGCATATAATACAATTACTTTTAAATGGCAAAAACTGCAGTTATATAGGCCAAAATATTTAAAAGTTACTATACATCAAGTTAACTGTGAAATAAAATGTTTTCTTCTTCTACTTTGACAAATTCCATATGATGATTATACTTAACAAATGTGTTTAAATCTGTGATTTTATTTATCTGGAAGATGGTGCAAGATCAAAGAAGATAGAATTAACCACCATTATTCATGATTGGGTGCTCAGAAGCTGGGCTAGCAATGTTAGGATGAATAATTAAAAATAAAAACACTATCTACATATTATATATTTTTATATAATATAATTTGTTTCCTCTATTTTGGTAAAACTGTTAATTTTTTTTTGCCATATTTAAGATTTATCACAGGCTGGGTGCAATGGTTCATGCCTGTAATCCCAGCACTTTGGGAGGTCGACGTGGGCGGATAACTTGAGATCAAGACCAGCCTGGCCAACAGAGTGAAACCCCACCTTTACTAAAAATACAAAAAAAAATTGGCAGGGTGTGGTGGTGGGCACCTGTAGTCCCAGCTACTCAGGAGGCTGAGGCAGGAGAATTGCTTGAACCCAGGAGGTGGAGGTTGCAGTGAGCTGAGATTGTGCCACTGCACTCCAGTCTGAGTGACAGCAAGACTCCATTCCAAAAAAAAAAAAAATGTATTACATAAAACAATGTATTCATAGTAATGTCAAATTAGACAACCTTTCTGGAATTATAATGGACAGATTTTTTGTGTGTTTAAATTATTACTTCAATTCAGGGAAGCTTCACTTGGCTGACTGTAGCAACTTTAAGGTAATAAAATTATTAAAACAATAAATAATGAAATTATGATAATATGTCATATTAAATACTGTAATGGGCCTAATATAATATATTGTCATTATAGTGGAAAATTTATAAAATATTTTAAGATATAATATAAATTGTTTTTATTCTCAAATATCTAGAGGTATACAATATTGTGAAGGGTTGGCATTACATTTCACAAATGCTAGATCCATTTTTATCTGTTCATTTCTTTGTCATCTATCCATCAATCAGTTGAACATTTAAGACTATTCTGAACTGTTTATTACTACAAAACACTCCTCATTCACTATGCATAACTGGCTTTTGTAAATGCCATTTAAATTAATGAATACTTCTACCAGCATTGACTGGAATGTGAAGGAAGGCAAGAAAATAGAAATTTGGCACTACTGGAAAACAATACCTCATTATGTAAAAAAATCAAGTATGTTAATAGTTTCTTGAGAGAAAATATTTGACAAATTAATTGTATTTTCTCTTACTGGAAAAGAAGGGGTTAAGTGGTTGGCCTGAAATTTATTTCTTTCCCATTTTCAAATCTCAGGGTGGCCTTGGAGTAGAAGAGGTAAGTGACCCAAATAATCTCCTATAAATATGTTAATAACAGATTTATGGCCAACAAAAGAATAGTATTTACTAGTAGAAGAAACCTCGTCTATCAAACGCTTCCAGGAAGATGTTTCTAATTTATGGTATTAGTTGACTCAAACTCTTTTCTTTTCTTTTTTTTTTTTCTTTTTTTTTGAGACAGAGTCTCACTCTGTCGCCCAGGCTGAAGTGCAGTGGTGCAATCTTGGCTCACTGCAACCTCCACCTCCCTGGGTCAAGCAATTCCCTTGCCTCAGCCTCCTGAGTAGCTGAGATTACAGGTGCACGCCACCAAGCCTGGCTACTTTTTTTATATTTTTAGTAGAGACGGGGTTTCACCATGTTGGCCAGACTGGTCTCAAATTTCTGACCTCAGATAATACACCCGCCTCAGCCTCCCAAAGTGCTGGGGTTACAGGTGTGAGCCGCCGCGCCTGGTGACTCAAGCATTTCTATTGTGTAAACATTCCCTGCAATCCCAGGTAGTGTTCATCTCTGACATCAGTAATGATACAACTCTTAAATTGTCCTGGCATTTGGAAAAATACTTCACTGTGGCCTGAATGGTATTAATCACAAGAGTGGATGTTTAGGGCTATGGATCAAGCTTTGCCAGCACTGAGTGACAGACTCCATGACAGAGGCACACATGCACTCTTTAATAAATGCATGAGGTCGTATGATTTTGGGTATGTGAGGCCCGGTATCCAGGCAGGGGTCTCTCTTGTCTGCATCTGAATGTGGCACTGGGACAGAGGAAGAAGTATGAATGTTGAATGAAGACTGAAATGTGTGTGAATGCACTAACTGGTCTCATTCTCATTAGTAGATCATGCTACATTTTCTGATATTTTGTGATATAAAATTGCTATATGATATCTATTATTTAATAGTAAAAAGAAAAACTAAGGATTTTACCCAATCTTACATTCAGAGCAAAAGAAATTGTTGACTTAATTTAAATTTTTTACAAAGTAGTGAGAGAAATAAGCAATAAATTTGCATTTATCAAATTTCCTGGGTTATGTGTTCAACATACCAGTTAGGAAAATGTAGGCTTTTCCTATCAAGAGCTATTGTCTAAGAGAAGAGGGTATTCACTGAGGAATATGTGAACAATGCAAAGGCCGATTGCCTCTGAGAGTTCAGTGCTTCACAGGACTTAGCTGCATTCCCACATTCAGGAAGTGCTTATGCTACTGGCAGAATAACTTTGAAGACTGCTTTATGATTTTGTGATATATATAAAATTAAATTTAGGAAACAGCTTCCCGAGCCTGCTCACCATCTTGTGAAGGCCTACTTCCAGTCAATCACTTTTGAGAAATAAATGGAAACACAGAATCACATTTCTGTATGTATTGAGCGTTAACTGTGTGCCCAGCATTCTTCTAGGGATTGGGATACGTCAATGAACAAAACAGAGATCCTATACTTACATGGAGCGTTTATTGTTAAAAAAACAAAAACAAAAACAAAACACCAAAAAACTAAAAACCAAAGATGTTGATAAAATTAATGATTTTTTTTTGCAGTAAAACTTTCCTATGTTTCATCATCTTTTGGATACAAAACAGGTTATATTGCCAGTGAAAACTAAAATTTCTGAGATATGAAATCTGTAACTCAAGAGCTTTAACACTTCTTCTTTTGAGATGTCATATATATTATTTATTTCTGAAAAATCCCTAGAGTTGCCTTTCAAAATTTCATAGAGGATCTCAGGTTTTCTACAACAAAGCAATAATTATAAGAACTTACATGAACTAAAATTTATTACATCAACTTAAATTAATTGTACCTATTTCAATTCTAATATGCAAGCCACAAACTTCTTTTGCCTAAATAGAAGAAAGAAAATGCTGAGAACAATCATGTAAATCTGGAGCCAAAATAAGCTCATCCTATTGTGAAATCTGGACATACTAGCAAAAATTAAATGAGAATTCTATTTTCACCTTCTTACGAATTCATTGTGAAAAGATTCAAGCCATCAGATGGGATTTATTTAAGAGTTGTTTTATGGATTTTTTTTAACCTTTTCAGTGTTTTGAAATTAGATACATTTAAATATTGCAAGGGAGATTAGGGAGGATATTTCCAACACCCCCTTTGCTGTTCTAGAAATGATTAAGGAGTGAGCCTGCTGAAATGGAAAATAGCCAGTGCATTTCTGGCCAGATAAGTGGGAAGCAGTAGCAGCTGGTGAACAGACTGCATTCGGGGACCCAGCTGGACTCCGGGAGATATGGAAAAGGTTTCTGAGGGGTGGCAGTGGCATGCCTTTCCTGGAGGCCTCTAAAAATCAGATGGACACCCTTCTGTGTGAGTTCGGACGTCTGTTCTACTGGCTGATAGATAGAAGACAGTAGGAAGGCATTCCTGCCAGTCATTGAAATTTGTTGAAAATCTGCTATGCAACAGCTGATGGAGACACCCAATGGACAAAATGGACATGATTCTCTGAGTGCTTATAATTCTCTCAAATTGACACTCAGTAAATAAATGGGTCTTTGGTAACAAGGACATCCCTCAGTAAAACACTGCTCTTCATTTTAGCGAGTAGTGCAGTGCTGAGTGCAGCTTATGGTCTACTGTTTACTTCTGTGAGTATCCTAAATCACATTTCTGAAGTAATGAAGCTTGTTAATGTGTGAAGAACCCCTTAAGAAAACCATTTTGATGTAGACCTGGTTCTCAGTTAAGGGTATTGTGAGAAAAGTTTTACTCCATTAAGTTGCAGATCCTAAACTGTTATAAATCATTCTATTGAAGTAATATGCCTAGGGCTGGCATATCTTTTTTTGGACATAAAGAGATTTGCTACACAGTGTTAAATGAACCTCACAGAGAACCAATGGAACAGCAAATATCTTTCCAGCAGGGAGAATGCAATCTTGTACAGTCATCACACTCAACTCCCACAGCGAATGTGAATGTTTTGTGTTTTCTTTTTTCTTTTTTTAACATGTTTTTAAGAGCAACAGAAATTGGAACCAGTGCACAGAACCAAGATGTATAGTCATTAATCCCACTTCCGTTTGGGGATGCGAGTAAAATATTGGATAACCTCAATCACTTCCACTCTCATAGGGGTCTAAGAATATCTGGATTGCTGATTACAAGTTTCATTTAAAATGTAACACACTGAGGTCAGTGCAGTTTTGCTGTGACTCATTTTGTTCTCTAAATGACATCTGAAGTTACCTAAATTTTTTTAGTTACCAGCTACCTGAAAGTAGCCAATGTATTTGCTTACTGGGATAAGATGAAAAACATCATCCCAGTATTCAACTTTTTGCTAAATACAGTTTTTAATATCTGACAGTTTATAAACTATAACCAGGCACCCAAGAAGACCAACAACATGAGCAAAAAATGGCAAAACTAATAGAAAATAGAAATAAATCTTCCAGATTTCTAGGTATAGAGACTCAGACTTTAAATGATTATTCTACTATGGTCAAAATGATACTAAGATCTTTTTCTTTCCATAGGAAAGGTAAAAATTATTTTTAAAATGACAAAATTGTAAATGTGGTACTGAAAATGAGTAATTAAATGAAGTATCATGGTTAGATAGTAACATTAGAAAATGTCAAAGAGAAAATAAGAAATTAAAAGGTAGTTTAGAAAAAATAATCAGAATAGAACATAAAGAGATAGAATGGTAAAAAAATGTAGAATTGGTGATAAAGAGAATATTGTGAGAAGCTCTAATATTTGTATAATTTGAGTTCTACAATAAGATAAAGGAAAATTATAAAAGTACTATTTACTGAAATCAGCACTATCAACTTTCCACAGCTGATGAAATACACTATATTACAAATTAAAGATATTATATGAGTTAAAATACGTTTACAAAAGGAAGAAAAGATGGAAGTAAGATGTTAGGAAGGAAGAGAGGAAGAGAGAACAAAGTTTACAAGGAAGTGTATCATAGAAATTGCCCAGAGATATAGACAAAGAAACTATCTTAAAAGCAGCCTGAGAAAGATAGATTACTTTCAAATGAGCAACAAGTTTGGTTAACAGCTGACTTCTCAACAGAAATAATGAAAGGCATAGACAATGGAAATAAAGCAAATAACTTCCAAAGAATAATTCTCAGTATTAATTTCTGCAAGAATGAAGATGAAATAGAAAATTTTAGAAAAAAAATAAAGAGCTCATAAGCAGCAGACATTCAGTAAACATAATGCAAAAGGTGAGGGTTTAAAGTATAAAAAATAATGTGACATTTCAGAGATACTAGAAGGAATAAAGAGCAACAAAACTGCTACATATCTTCATACGTCTAAGTGAATTTAACTAACCTATTACTATTTTTTGGTATTTAAAATACACAATTAAAACACAGGAATACAGTAGTGTAAAATCAAAGTGGGGAACAGGATGGTAGTAAATGGAGTTAAAGTGTTTTAAATTTTTACATTTTCCAGTGATAGGATAAATGACAGATTAAATTTAGATTCTGATATGTGACAAATGGATATTGTATTTCTTTAGGTAGCCACTAATATGTTTAAAATGTATAATTTCCAAGTAAGTAGAGGAAAGAAAAGGGAAATAAAAGTGCCTAATTATATAGAAGACCAGAAACAAGAGAAAAAATAACATAGAACTTATGAGACAAATCAAGATCAAATAGGAAAAGAGAAAGCACTGTATTCTGGTTACTATATGATAAGTAAAGGGGATAAATGTCCCCTTTATTTATTATATAAGTATGTGATAAGATATGAAAGATAAAGACCATCAGGATGATTGCTTTTAAAGCTAACTTTGTGGTATTTGCAAGTTACACATCTAAACATAAAGAATACATAAATTCGAATGTAAGAAGATAGAAAAGGACATATCATGCAAACAAAAATTAAAAGTAAACTGCAAATATATTCAAATGTATAAGGAAGAAATAATGCTGTTATTACACAAAGTATACATGCTTCTTGACTTTTGATGGGGTTACTTCCTGTTAAACCGATTGTAACATTGAAAAATCATATGTAGAACTATTAGAAGTTGGAGACTGTATTTTAGAAGGCAGAAAACCAGGAACATTCCCCAACTCATAAAGTAATACAAGTTTGTCTCTATCTCATATAAAAATCTCACTCAAAAATTCTAAGCAAATGTTATCAAATTATCTAGCAATATATAAATATAATAATGTGGTGGTTTGCAAAAATGACCACAGTGCTTTGCAGCAGCTCCTGTCAAGGGGTGAAACCCATTTTCCATGTCATGAATCTATGTTGATCATGCAACTTGCAACAATAACAAATACGATATAAGCAGAAGCTTAAAAGCACTCTCAAATGTTGGAGCTTGCTACTCTTGAGGTACTGCTGTTTTGTGGACAAACCTGTATTTGCTACTGTATGATGAGCCACACATAGCCAAGTCACCTCTGTTGCTCCAGTTGTCAGCCTGTCAACTGCCAGATATAGAAGGTTATGCAAGGACCTTGAGACCCCAGCCAAACTGAAAATTGCCTGCAGAGACACAAAATAGCCTAGCTCAGATCAGTCAAACCAATCCCAGATCAGAACTACTCAGAAAATCATGGCCTAATTAAATGACTTTTGTTTTAAGCCACTATTGCTATCTTTCTGAAATTATATCATAACCAAGTTGGTTTCATCTCAGAGATGCAAAGGAGTTTTAGCTGAACCTCTATTAGACTTATTCTGTTGGCAAGAGTCAATTCAAACAAGCATCACAACCACTGATTAGATTAATAAAACACCGAGAACTCATTTCTTAAATTTATAAAAATATCTTAGGAAAAAGAGATTAAAGAGATGCCTACCAAATGGGAATCTGGGTGACTATCTAAAATAGAGTTGAGAGGTGTGTATCTAAAATAGAGAGACACCGAGGGATTAAAACACAAAAACAAAACAAATGATGACAAATCTAAGAAATAAGCCTAAAAAAGGACTATGTAGCTATTAACTTGTGGAGTTGACTGGAATCAAATATAGAAGATTATTGAGACAATCATATTGCTAAAGAAATTCCCAGCTTAAAGCATATGTAGTTATTTAAAACTTGAAGCAACTTTTGGAATTTCCCCTAGTTCATATGAGCAGAAAGTTAGCTAAGAAAGCCACAGAGAAAACAAGGCATTTTCTGCAAAGGTCTACTCAGATAAAGCCAAAGACAATGATAAAAAATTAAGGGCCTCCAGCAGTGAGGATACAAGGCCCAAGTAAGATTATAGAGAAAAAATTCCAAAACCAGAGACCAGAGTCAGTCTATTCAAAGGATATTACCCATTCTGAATATAGGGACAATTTCAATGCCTGCCTAGGAAAATCTAATAATTGTTATGGACTAATGGCTGATACATACGTCCTATTCTTCCCTTATACAAAGGGAGAATTTATTAGTAGTATCTTATTTATATTTATGTTCCACAGAAGTTTTTAGTTCTCTGGATCAAGCAGAATCACATCCTAACCTGACACAGTGATTAACTCACATTAGGAGACACCGTGGACTTTGAATTCAAAATAGGAACTTTTTGGAACTTTTGAATTTTCTCCCTTAGCATGAAGATGATTATGTTCTGGTTATGTGAGCCTGAAAAAACCAAGTATTTGGAGAAATGAAGGACAATCTCTGCTAGACTATATTGCTTTTCTCCAAAATCCAGTTGACATCTTTTCTGGAAGATTTTACTTTCATTGTTCTTTGAAGTCATGCAAGGCCCCGTGGCATTTTTTGGTCAGTGGAATATGATTAGAAATGACATGTCTTTTCCATGTAGCAGCTTTAATAGCTAGCACATTGCTTTGCCAGCTTCATCCCCATTCCTCCCTACCACTGGCCACACCAGTCAACATTCCAGACAGTAGCTGCTCTGCCCAAATAACCTTGGAGCAAGGATGCCATCACGAGGGTGAGTCACTGGCCAACCTGCAGTGGACAAGCATTTATTGGTTTAGCCCATTGAGACTTGGGGAATTTTGTTACTTTGGTGTAACCCAACCAATCATGACTGATACAAATCCAAATGTTTATTATTGTTAAAAGAGTAAATAAGTTGTGCTTCTTGCAGAAAACCAGGAACATTCCCCAACTCATAAAGTAATAGAAGTCTATATCTCTACCTCCTATAAAAACCTATACTCAAAAATCCTAAGCAAATATTATCAAATTAGCAGTATATACATACAATAATGTGGTGGTTTGCAAAAATGACCACAGTACTTTGCAGCAACTCTCATCAAGAGATGAAGCCCATTTTCCATGTCATGAATCTATGTTGATCATGCAACTTGCTTTGGCCATTAAGATAATAACAAATGCGATGTAAGCAGAAGCTTAAAAGCACTCTATAATAGAATACTACACAACTTGTAAAATGAACACATTTTCCAACAGCAAGAATACTTTTCATGGATACAATATTGAGACAAAAATCTAAATTGAATACATTCTATATACTTTAATTTCTGTGAAGTTTGAAACAGGCAAAACTAGAGTATGGTGTTTTAACATGCAAGCCCACTTGGCAAGGCCATAAAATCAAATGATTAACATGGTAGTCATCTTTACATAGGGAATGTTAGGTAATAAGGAAAGGGTGTGAAGGACTTCTGAGATTCTATTTCTTGATGTGGGTGTTGGTTTCAAACATATTTGTTTAGTGATAGTTTGTTGAGCTGTGCATTTAGAAATAATTTCAAAAAGTAATTCCACAAACATAGAAGGTAAAGTCATTACATCAATCGCATTCTTATATTGTAATACCTCATTGTTCTGATAAATTCCATTGATACATGCAAGACCAAAGATGGATTAAGCTCTAGTTTTAGCTTATAGACACATAAAGAAAAAGAATGCCAGGTCCTTGCCTGATTTTAAAATTAGCATTGCTTTTCAAATATGTTTTAACCCTTAAATGATTGCTTTGAAGTTCTAAAACAGATATTATAAATAAGATTAATAGAAAGCCATATTTCCAGTCAGATTCTTTTAATATACAGCCAATTATTTTGAGCTGTTAAATGATGAAAAGGTCACCATTTGTTTTACACTATTGACTAAGAGAAATCAGTGGTGTAATAATTATTGTTATTATTTTGAAAACAACCAGTCATCCCTTAGGAAAACTCTCAGGACATTATTTAAGTTTTAATGTTATTTATGTCTCTTAGTCAATGAAAAAATTTTTCATTGACAATTATGACTGTCAACAGGTTTCTATTAAACTAACCATAAATAAATATTTTCTAGTGAACTAAAATCAAATAAATGAACTATGATAACACCTTGGTCAGGTCTTGTTACACATTGAAAGTCAAGTTAATAAATATATTTCCAAAATGAGTCCTATCATTTTGACACATATTCAAAGCTACCACAATTCTGAATACAACATATTCTCCTCTTTTTAGCTTCTGGCACTAACCTGAACATACTTTGTTTATCCAATAAGACTTATTTCACTATTAACCCATGAATGTACTCTAAATATTCACCCTATATATTCCCATTTCTATGTCTTTGCTTATGTACATAATATAAAACTACTTATCCATTATTTCCTTGTTAAAAATAACAATAGAGGTAATTTTTTTCTCATTCACATTAAAAAATTGGAGTATTTCAGTGCAAATTAAATGATTTTTTATAATGATGCTTATAAAAACCATGAAATGGTTTATTAAAATAGAGTATGGAGTATAAAAGTAAATCCTATGACAAACATTAAAGAACATCATCCATTCCTCGTTCATCCCTGAGTGTCTACTGCATTTCAGGCATGTTTCTAGCTGCTAGCAATAGAGAAGGGTGCAGAGAACACAGAAAGTCCTGTCCTTGTGACATTTACTTTTTAGTGAAAAAGAAAGTAAATAAATGAAGAAACACATGAGTAAAATATAGTTAAATGTTGGGAAATTTAACTATGAAATAAAGCAGAGAAAAGTTTAAGGGGTGTTGAAGGGAAGGTTTCAGATTTAAACTGTAAATTGGGGAAAGCCTCACTGAGAAGCTGATACCGGAGCAAAGTCCTAAAGCGTCAGAGAGATGACTGTGAGCCTTGTGGACATGTCAGGGAAGAATTTTCTAGGAAGAGGTAGCGAACACCAGTATAAAGGCCTTGGGGTGGGAGTGTGGCTGTGGTGTTTATGACAGAGCTGGTGATAGAGGAGCCAGAAAGAAATTATTTAGGCAGATAGTGAGGGTAAAAGAGTCCTTGGCAAGGCTTCCCTTCTACCAAAAAGCAGCCCTCCAAAATCATTTCTTTTCTAATAAAGAGCAGCCTGAAAAATCAAGCTGCATAGATAAGCAAGCTGGAAGCTTGCACAGGGGAATGCTGGCAGCTGTGCCAATAGAAAAGGGCTACCTGGGGGCCAGGCATGTCTAACATGGAGGCTCCATCTTCCCTTTTGCTGTTGTCATGTGCACAGTAAAAGAATGGGGGGTGTGACACCAGCCAGGCAGAGAACCCATCTGCATAAGAAAAAAATAGCAGGAGGAGAGGGGCAGGGGGCACCAGAAATTCACACCCTATGCAAATGGCCCATCTAGTCCTACCAGTTGTTCCTTCCCCCTGCAAATGGCATACCTGGTCCAACCAATATTTTGCTCCCTGTGTAAATCACATACTGTCTTCTCAAGCTCACTGTAAAACCCCCTGCATTTCACTGAGGGACCAGAAGCCCATTCAGGACCCCTCTCTCTGCAGCAGAGAGAGGGCTATTCTCTTTCTTTTGCCTATTAAACTTCCACTCTCAACCTCACTCTTTGTGTTTCCACATCCTAGTTTTCCATGGCCATGAGACAACGAATCTCAGGTGTCACCCCAGACAATGAGCCCACTTCACTGGGGAATAGACTAGCTGAAAAACAAAGTGCAATGCAATGACTGACAGAGGAAGATATCAGAGAGGTTAGTTAATCTGAAGTCTTATACATTTTGGTTAGGACTTTGGCTTTTGCTCTGTGTGATATGATATGGCTACTATGGACTGAATGTTCATATACCTCCCAAATTCATGTTGAAACCCTAATCTCCAATGTGGTATTATTTGGAGGTGAAAACTTTGGGAGATATTTAGGTTTAGATGTGGTCATGAGGGTGGGACTTCATGATGAGCTTAGTGCTCTTAGAAGAAGGGGAAGACACCAGAGACATCTTCCTCCCCACCATGTGAGGATACAGGGAGAAGGCAGCCTCTGCAAGCCTGGAAGAGTCCTCTTCCATCGCGGAATCTGCCAGCACCTTGATCTGAGACTTCCCAGACACAAAAAATTACTGTTGCCTAAGCCACGCAATCTGTGGTGTTTGGTTATAGCTGCCCAAACTTCCTAAGACAGTGGAATTGGAGTATTTTGAGCAGAAAATATTTTTGGAGTATTTTGGAGAAAATATATTTGGAGTATTTTGAGCAGGTGAGTCAGACCTCACCTGACTGAGTTGTAATCACATTGGTTTTGCTCTTTATTGAGAATAGACCTAAGATGCCAAATGCAGGGAGACCATGTGGGAGATTATAGTGATTTGGGGCAGTCTGACAAGAGTGAAGATTGTGAACAGTGAGTGGTTGGATCTTGAACATAACTTTATGATGCTGCTGGCAGGATTTGCTGGAGATATGTTGTAGAGTGTAAGAGAAGGAAAGGAATAAAAAATAAGTCCAAGTTTGTTTGTTTGCCAGAGTCACTGGGAGGATAGAGTTGAAGTGAGGACACACATGGATGTTTGGAGAGTAGAATTCTTGAACGTTGTAAAAAAATAAGCACATTTTTACAATTACAAGGACAACATATAACCATGACAATGAATGGCCTGGTTGAGATGGAAAACAAGATTATTGAAGGTCAGTAGGCTAAAGAGCTGACAAACAGGGTGATTGGAAGGATGATCTACATAACAATAGAAAGTTTCAAAAATTAGAAAGGAATTTCAGAAAGAAGGAAAGTGTAAAAGGAGGTACAGTCTTTAAAGAAGAGGGAATTTTATATGGGCTGGAAAAGCATTGTAACAAAGTGGCATAGTAGGTAGTATAATACAATGACATAAATTTCCAACTGGCATTATTGGGAGAAGGAAGGCAGGAAAGAGACAAAAAGGATAGAGGAAGTCAACTCCTCTCCAGGTCTGACATAACAGGCATGTAGGAGAAAGAATACATTCACTACTAGAAAGTGCTATAGGAAAGTACTGGAGAAAGTGAAGGGGACATTCAAAGAAGAGGTTATGGCATTTTCAGTCTTTCTAATCACTGGCCATCAGTGACAGAAGGTACCATGAGAGGTGTCACTACCTAAGAGGTGGATAATGAGCCAGAAAAGAGATGGAACATAGTTTTATAGAGATTAGAGGCTAAATGATTAGGGTGATCTAGGATACTGTTAGAAATGAAAAATGCTTGTTCCCAGATGTAATAGCAATAGCACTTGAACATAAATTTAATTCTCTCAGCAAGGCAATTTTTACTTTCTGCAGAAAGGGTGCTCATCGCAGATGGAACAATGGCGAGAGCACACCTGGATGCAGAGCAGCAGGAGTTCTTATTCCTGACGCAGGTAGCCCCTACTGCTGTGTCATTCCCCTATTGGCTAGGATTGGACCACACAGTCTAAGCTAATTCCGATTGGCTATTTTAATGAGGGAAGGTTTTGAGCCAGAGTGGCAGGGTGAGTAGTTTGGCAGGAAGGACGGTTAGGAACAGGTAACTAAAGGTGACTTAAGTCAGAGCAGGTGACCAAAGGTGACTCAGGTCAAAGCAGGTGACCAGGATGTGTCAGGATGGAGCAGGTGATCAAGGGGAATACATGTGAACTACTGATTAGGACTAGTGGAAAAGTTGTTTACTGAAACTAGAAGCAAGTGGGAGAAAGAACCAGGAAATTAAACTTTAAAGTGGAGAACCAAAGAATAAGAGAGCTGAACATACTGACATACTGATTCTTTGATGAGAAACTTGCAGTTCAGTATATTTAACAATACTCTGGCCTCATGGAGTGACTGTTATGAGTGAGATCAGTTGGAAAGTTCTCTAAATATATAATTGTCTGAGGCTATGCATTTTGATGCAGGGGAATTAAGTGGCATCCTACCAATTACAAAACTGTGGTTGTCCTATTTGACTTCTGCTGCAATTTATAAATTGACAAAGACTCTCATTCACCAAACTGAGTTTTCTGTTGGTTTCTGGCCATGGAAGATTAACTAGTTAACATATTAATTAATTAATTCATTCATTCATTTCATGAAGACTTTGAGTGTGTGTGTGTGTGTGTGTGTGTGTGTGTGTTCCAGGGGCTGAGAGTAGAGTGGCAAGCAAAAACAAAAAAAAATCCCTGCTATTAATTAAAGATGTTATACTCCAGTTGGAGTGGTAGTAGTGATAGTGTTGGTTCACGTAAATACAACTGACCCTTGAATAATGCAGGGATTAGGGGAGCTCACCCCTGTGTGGTTGAATATCTGCATATAACTTTTGATTCCTCAAAACACAACTACTAATAGCCTACTGTTGATTGAAAGCCTTACCAATGAACAGTTAACACATATTTTATATGTTATATGCATTATGTACTATATTCTTACAATAAAGTAAGCTAAAGAAAAGAAAATGTTGTTAAGGAAATCGTAAGGGGCCAGTCACGGGGGCTCATGCCTATAATCCCAGCACTTTGGGAGGCCAAGGCAGGTGGTTCACCTGAGGTCAGGAGTTCAAGACCAGCCTGGTCAACATGGTGAAACCCTGTCTCTACCAAAAATGCAAAAATTAGCCAGCCATGGTGGCATGTGCCTGTAGTCCCAGCTACTTGGGAGGCTGAGGCAGGAGAATCACTTGAACCCAGGAGGCAGAGGTTACAGTCAGCAGAGATCACGCCAGTGCACTCCAGACTGGGCAACAGAGTGAGACTCCATCTCAAAAAAACAAAACAAAACAAAACAAAAAAACCAAAAAAGAGCCAAACAAAACCAAAAAAAGAAAATAATGAGAGAAAATATATTTCCACTTATTAAGTGGGAGTAAACCATCATAAAGGTCTTCATCCTAGTCATCCTCATGTTGAGTAGGTGAGGAGGAGGAGGAAGAGAAGGGGTTTGTCTTACTGTCTCAGGAATGGCAGAGATAAAAGAAAATCCATGTATAAGTGGACCCATGCAGTTCAAACTCATGTTTGTTCAAGGATCAACTGCCCTTAAAGGAAAATATTGGATAACCATGGATGAAACTAAAGCAGAATAAGTTATAGGCTATCATGTAGGTGCTATTTTAGATGGAGAAGTCAAAGAGGCCTTTTAGAGAGGTGACTTTTAATAGAAATTGAATGAAATGAAGGATGACCTCTGTGAAATCTAAGAGTTGCAGCAGGGGGGCCACTAAGAGCAAAAGACCTGCAGCAGGTCTGTGTATGGCATGTTTGAGCAAGAGTGAATGAAAATACAGCTAGGGAGGACTGAGCCCAAGAGAAGGTGAAGGGCTGTGAGTCAGAGAGGAGCAAGACCATGTAGCACAGGGTTTCCCAACCTCAGAACTATTGACATTTTGGATGTTTTTGTGCCATGTAAGATGTTGATCTATATTCTTGGCCTCTACTCACTAGATGCCCGCTGCTCCCCCATCTCATATCGTGACATCCAAAAGTGTCTCCAGACGGTGTAAAATGTTTCTAGGGGGCTAGGGAAGAAGTGGGATCAAAAATACCCCCAGGTGAAAATCACTGCTTTAGCATATTACAAGCTTTGCTATACAGTTTGATGAAAAAACATTGATGGGTTTTTTGCTGAGAAAGAAAAAAAGTCTTAAATTTTTAAAAGATAACTATGGATTCCACAGAAAAGATTCCACAGAAAAGATTGATTTTCTGTGGAAAATCAATCATAGGGGCAAACAGTGGAAGACAGTATTCTGTCTGTGTTTTCAGTTGTCCAAGTGAAAGAAATGGCATGTGGACTAGAATGGTGTTGAGTTGTAGTGGCAGAGGCCATGACAGTGGTGGAACTGTGAGAAGGGATTGAGGTGAGAATGTTTTTGGGATTTACAGCCAGAAAAGCCTGTGGTTTTGGATATGAACACTCAGGGCAAGCAAGAATCTGAGGGTCCTTACCTTAGCCTAACCTGGGTATCGTTTACTAAGATGCTAATAACCTGGGGAGGGAGGAATCAGGAGATCAATTTTTAATGCTAATTAGGAATCTAAGTGGACGGTTACATATACTAGGCTGCATTTCAGCGGGCAGGTGGTGCTAAATTTATCATCTTGGGGCTGTCATGTCAGGTCAAATCTGTATTTCTTTCCTGAAGCTGCCCCACTAAAGTACAGAAATACCTCAAAGATACTGCAAGTTTGGCTCTAGACCATGATGATAAAGAAGAGTCACACAAATTTTTTGGTTTCCCAGTGCATATAAAAATTATATTTGCACCATACTGTAGTCTATTAAGTGTACAATGACATTATTTCTAAAATCAATATGTATATACCTTAAATATACTTTGTTGATTATAAAATGCTAATGTTTATCTGTACCCTCAGCAAGTCCTAATCTTTTAGCCAGTGGAGAGTGTATGGCCTAGAGGTTGATGGCTGTTGATCAGGTTTGTGGTTGCTAAAGGTTAGAATGGCTGTGGCAGTTTCTTAAAATAAGACAACAATTAAATTTGCCACATTGATCAACTCTTCCTTTCATGAAAGATTTCTCTGTAGCATGATATGCTGCTTGATAGCATTTTACCCACATTAGAACTTCTTTCAATTGGAGTCAATTCTCTCAAACCTTACTACTGCATTATCAGCTATTTTATGGAATATTCAGAATCATTTGTTAACATTTCAGAAATGTACACAACATCGTTACCAGGAGTAGATTCCATCCTGAAAAATGACTTTCTTTGCTTATCCATAAAAAAGCAATTCCTCATTCGTACAAGTTTGATCTTAAGATTGCAGCCGTTCAGTGTCCTCTTCAGGCTCCTTTTCTAATTCTAGTTCTCTTGCCCTTTCTATTATATCTCTAGTTGCTTCCTCCACAGAAATCTTGTACCCCTCAAAGTATTCATGAGGGTTGGAACCCACTTCTTTTATACTCCTTTTTAAAATTTTTAAAAATATATTTATTTTTATATTTTCTTCTTTTTTTTTTAAACTTCAATAGGTTTTGGGGGAACAGATGGTGTTTGGTTACATGAATAAGTTATTTAGTGGTGATTTCTGTGATTTTGGCACACCCATCACCCAAGAAGTATACACTGTACCCAATGTGTAGTCTTTGATCCCTCACCCCACTCTTGCCCTTTCCCCTGAGTCTCCAAAGTCCATTGTATCATTCTTATGCCTTTGTGTCCTCATACCTTAGCTCCCACTCATGGGTGAGAACATGGGATATTTGGTTTCCTGTTCTTGAGTTACTTCACTTAGTATGATGGTCTCCAATTCCATCTAGGTTGCTGTGAATGCCATTATTTCATTCCTTTTCATGGCCGAGTAGTATTCCATGGTGCCTCTGTATGTATATATGTATGTATGTGTGTATATATATCACAATTTCTTTATCCCCTCATTGACTGATGGGCACTTGGGCTGGTTCCATATTTTTGCAATTGCAAATTGTGCTGCTATAAACAACTTTATATCTTTTTATATAAGTGTCTTCTTCATATAATGACTTCTTTTCCTCTGGGTAGATACCCAGTAGTGGGATTGCTGGATCAAATTGTAATTCTACTTTTAGTTCTTTAAGGAATCTCCACACTGTTTTCCATAGTGGTTGTACTAGTTTACATTCCCACCAGCAGTGTAAAAGTGTTCCCTTTTCACCACACCCATGTCAACATCTATTATTTTTTTATTATGGCCATTTTTGCAGGAGTAAGGTGGTATTGCATTGTGGTTTTGATTTGCATTTCCCTGATCATTAGTGATGTTGAGCAGTTTTTCATATGTTTGTTGGCCATTTGTATATGTTGATATTTTGACCTATCATGAATCACAAATGTTCTTAATGGCATCTAGAATAGTGAATCCTTTCCAGAGGTTTTCAAGTTACTTTGCTCAGGACCATGAGTGGGATCACTATCTATGGCAGTTATAACCTTACGAAGTGCATTTGTTAAATAACTTGAACGTCAAAATTACTCCTTAATCCATGGGCTGTAGGATGGATGTTGTGTTAGCAGGCATGAAAACAACATTAATCTTTTTGTGCCTCTTCATCAGAGCTCTTGGGTGACCAGGTGCATTATCAATGAGCAATAGTATTTTGAAAAGAATATATTTTTCTGAGCAGTTGGTCTCAACGGTGGGCTTAAAATATTCACTAAGCCATGCCATAAACAGATGTGCTGTCACTCAGGCCTTGTTGTTCCATTTACAGACCACAGACAGAATAGATTTAGCAAAGTTCTTAAAAGCTCTAGAATTTTCTGAATAATAAATGAGCGTTGGTTTTAATTTAAATTTAGCCACTGTATTCTCTCCTAACAAGAGTGTCAGCCTGTCCTTTGAAGCTCTGAAGCCAGGCATTGACTTCCTCTCTAGCTCTGAAAGTCCCAAACAAACGGCATCTTCTAATATACGGCTGTTTCATCTACATTTAATAAAAATCTGTTGTTTAGTGTAGCCATTTGCATCAGTGATCCTACCTAGATCTTCTGGATAACTTGCTCCAGTTTTTCCATCAGCACATCCTCCTTCACCTTGCACTTTTATGTTATGGAGATTGTTTCTTTCCTTCAAGGTCATGAACCAATCTCAGCTAGCTTTTGACTTCTTTTCTGCAGCTTCCTCACCTCTCTCAGACTTCATAGAATTGAGGAGAGGTAGGGCCTGTTCTAGATCAGGTTTTGACTTAAGAGAATGTTGTGACTGGTTCAATCTTCTTTCCAGACCACTCACATTTTCTCTATATCAGCAATAAGCCTATTTCAATTTTTTTTTGACATTTGTGTATTCACTGGAGTAGCACTTCTAATTTTCTTCAAGAACCTATTCTTCACATTCACAGATTGGCTAACTTTTTGATAAAAGAGGTGTACTTTTCAGCCTCAGCTTTTGACATTCCTTCCTCACTAAGATTAATTATTTCTAGCTTTTGATTTAAAATGAGATACATGAGTTTATTCCTTTAAGTTGAACATTTAGAGGACATTATAGGGTTATTAGTTGGCCTAACTTCAGTATTGCTGTATCTTGAAGAATATACAGGCCTGAGGAGAGGGGGAGAGGTGGCGGAATGGCAGGTCCCTGGAGCATGTGGAAAACATATATTTATTGATTAATTTGTTGTCTAATATGAGATGAGTGTGGTGGCCCTGATTACAATAGTAACGGCAAAGTTCGCTAATCACAGAACACCATTACAGATACAATAATAATGAAAAAGTTTGAAATATTGTGAGAATTATCAAAATATGACACTCAGACATGGTGTAAGCACATGCTATTGGAAAAATGATGCTAGTAGACTTGCTTGATGCAGGATTTCCACAAACTTTTCATTTATACAAAATTGTCTGCAAAGTGCAATAAAGTGAAGCATAATAACACGAGATATGCCAGTACCACAAACTAACTGGCTTAACCAACAGAAATGTATTGTCTCTCAAAATTCTGGAGGCTAGAAGTCTGCAATCAAGGTGTGGCAAGGTTGTTTGTTTCTGAGGGTTAAGAGGAAGACATGCTTTATATCTCTCCCCTGACTTCTGATGATTTTCTGACCATCTTTGGGGTTCCCTAGCTCATAGAAGCATTGCGTCCATCTGCATGTGTCTTCACAAAGTGTTCTCCTGTGTTTGTGTCTTAATTTCAATTTTTTAAGGGCATTAGTCATATTGTATTAGAGGCCCATCCTACCCCAATATGAGCTCATCACAACATAACTAGTTAAATCTGCAGTGACCCACACATTTTAACAAACGCTTGTACAAACGATGTGTGTCTTCATACAATTAGCAACTGGGAAGGAAAAAAAAAAACAAAAAAGATAAAGCAGAGACAGTTTGAGAATTGAGCCCTGAGGCCCACTAAATATGTGTAGATCAGGAAGGTAGTGACCAGAAATAGGCAAATCATACAGAGTTCTTCAGGAGAAATGGCCACAGTATTGAAAAATAAAAGGAGATCGTGTTGGTCCGGAAACAGTGAACAAAGTGTTTCAGATACAAGGGAGTAGTCAATCGTGAGAAACGCAATAAGAATAAAAGAAGGCTTGAGAGTTGCCTATTGCATTTACCAGGATAGAGGACTTGGATGAGGCAGATAAAAGCTTCGAGATGAAAGTCTTATAGAAGAGTTTAGAAGAGAAAAATGACATGAGTTGTCCAAGAAAATAAATGTAAAAAACTTTGGAAGAGATAGTCTAAACTAGAGCACAGAGTTACAGGAATCGGTAGATTATCAAGTTCTCCTAGATAATGTCTCTGTGGATATACCATCATGTGCCACATAATGATGTTTTGGTTGATGACAGATGACATATACAATGGTGGTCCCATAAGATTATAATGCCATATTTTTGTTGTAACTTTTTATGTCTATATATGTTTAGATACACAAATACTTATCATTTTGTTATAATTGCCCAGAGTATAATAGAGTTAAATTCCATACAGGTTTGTAGACTAGGAACAATAGGCTCTACCATATAACCTAGGTGGGCATTAGTCTCTACTATCTAGTTTTATTCGAGTATACTCTGCGATGTTCATATAACAAAAAAATTGCCTAATGATGCATTTCTGAGAATGTATCCCTGTGGTTAAGTGACTCATGGTTATACTAATTATGTTCTAAAAATCAGATTATTGCATTTTTATTTTTGCTTCTAGGTCATTAAATATTTTATATTTCTCTCTATTTATACTAAATTCCTATCTTATCAGAAAGCCAAATATTAAGTGAGTAATGTATTATCTATTGTGATAATTTAATATAATACAGTATAATATATGAAAATATTTATATAATTTTAAGAAATAGCTACAAGTCAAAGCTCTGAAATTTTATATTCAACATATTCTATTTTTTCTTTTTTTGGATACAGAGTTTTGCTCTGTCACCTAGGCTGAAATGCAGTGGCACAATTAGAGCTCACTGCAGCTTTAATCTCCTGGGATCAAACAATTCTCCTGTCTCAGCCTCCCAAGTACCTAGGAGTACAGGTGTGCCCCACCATGCCTGGCTAATTTTTAAAGTCTTTTGTAGAGGCAGGTTCTTGCTATTTTGCCCAGGCTAGTAAACTCCCAGCCTCAAGCGATCTTCCCGCCTCAGCCTCCAAAGAGCTTGGATTATTATCCAAAGCTACTGAACCCAGCCCATATTCTTAATTATTCAGCTCATATATTAATCACCTTGCATGAGGCAGCCAGGTTAAACATGTTGAGAGTTTTCTTCCCATATATAAAATTTTAAGAGTACATAAAAATATGCAGTTATGTTATCACAACTATATAATCAAACATTTAAAAATTATTTTATAATATATATATTTACATTTTTCTTCAGAGATATATGGCAACCTCATTTCATAAAGAGTTGACACTTAATACAAAGAAGATAAACAATGAACATTTCCAGCATAAATGTAGAACTGACACATTGAGTAAAGCCCAAGTACAAAGTCTCACAAACACATTTAAAAACAGTATGTGTCTGTCTCCAAAAAAATAGCATCTGGCTTAAGGGGTGGAAAGAATTAATCTACCTATCATATACTTATAAGCATAAGTAAAAGCTGGTTTATGTCCGTTAATTCCTACATCTATTATCTCAAGTTATTTCTACAATCATTAGAGATTGTTTTGCTTCTCTAGTTTACACCTGTCTTCTTGAACATTAATGGAACTGAAAAAGTTATACTCTGTTATTTTCTTCTTTAATTGAAAAAAGACACACTTGGGACATCTTGATGCCAAGTTAATAAATCCTGAGGAAAATATTTAATATTGGAAACACAGATATAAACTTGGAATGGCCTGAACTGGCTCTACTCTAATGAACTGTGACATTTAATTCATAATAGCAGAAACTGCAGCTTAAATCCTCGTTAATCAGAACAGAACTAAATCACAAATCACAAATCATGACTTTCTCATTCCCGAGAAAGATTTAAAACAATAATACAAAGAAACTCACAGTAGGACACACTGTTTTGACATATCTCACATGCTTTTATTTAGCAGGGAAGGGAAGGAAAGAAGAGAAGAAAAATTAATCCCAAGCGAACTTTAAGTCCCTATTCTTACCTAAGTGGCACTTGACTTTTTATGTGTACTTGTGCATGTATGGGAGTGTGAGTAATCAATGCTTTTTAAAAAGACTCTATCAGAGAAAGCACTTCCTGGCATGAAGTACATGCTGAGGACAATGCACAAACTCCAGGAAACTATTGTCTCCCACCCTTTTCTCCTGGTCCCCACTTATTGACTCAGCATGAAGAGGTTTCTAAGGCTACTGACAGAAGAGAGGAGGACAGCATTTCAAATACACAGGCATTTGTTTGAGCATGCAACATCCCGGCAGTGTGCCCTGAACAGCAGCTAGCTGTCTGCAGCAATTAGACACTATACACACAGGTAAAAAGGACACACTATGAAATCAAGTTCACTGCCCCCACTCAGCGTGAAGAGCAGATAAAGTCATCCTGCTCCTAATTCAAGGCTCTTTCCTGCAGTTAGTGCCTTTCTTGCATGTTCTTGTAAGGGTTGTTAGTGATTTCAAATTTTCTGAATTAACTAACGGAGAATTAGTAAGACAAGAAGATAGAATTCCAAAGCAGTCCGAAAGTTCCGTTTAGATGGACAGCTCTTGAGAGGACAAATGTGTAGAGGCCAGAATCCGTGGTTGTTTAATCTGGGGGAGGTTGAGTGAACTGCCAGTAGGCTGGAAGAAAGTACCTGGGGGGATGGACACGTTTTAAAACTGGATTTTGAAGATGGTTTCACAAGTCTATAAATTTACTACGAAGCATTGTACTATACCCTGACAATGAGTGGGTTTTATGGTATATAAATATAACTCAATAAAGTGGAAAAAATATAGGTATTGCCATAGTTACAGATTTTTTTAGTTTGCTAAATTGTATATGTATTTAAATGCCTATCTTTCTACATTAATTTGTCTTTTTTTTTTTTTTTTTTTTTTTTTTGAGATGGAGTACTTGCTCTGTCTCCCAGACTGTAGTGCAATGGCACTATCTCAGCTCACTGCAACCTCTGCCCCCCAGGTTCAAGCTATTCTCTTGCCTCAGTCTCCCGAGTAGCTGGGAACACAGGTGTGTACTACCACACCTGGCTAATTTTTGTATTTTCAGTAGCGACGATGTTACGCCATGTTGGCCAGACTGGTCTCGAACTCCTGACCTCAAGTGGTCCTTCTGCCTTGGCTTCCCAAAGTGCCAGGATTACAGGCTTGAGCCACGGCAACCAGCTACCCATTAATTTCTTTTGAAACATTTATTGTGTGTTTAATAAGAATAAGATATTATCTTACTGGTAGGAACAAGTACCCCTAATGCATAAACCACTGAATTAAAATTTTTACCAAAATTAATGCTAACTTTGTTCTTCATCTTTGAAGTTCATATATATATGTAGTTTTTGAATGGCTGAGACTCATTGGAAAATGTGGTAATAACATGTCTTAGAACGTGATATAGCCAGCTAAGGAGTAAAATGTAGGTACCTTATGCTTTCCCGAATATTCTAGTCATAAGCTTGCCTCACCTAATATAATACCACTTCATATCAATTTTAGGCAAAATTAAAATTTTCATCTCTGCATTCCAATAGCAATGGGCATGTGGTTTTGCTACAATATTTTTTACTCTCCCTTGTTTGTGTCCACTTCTTCACTAGCCCATATGCTTCTTAGGGCAGGATTTATGTCTAATATTTATGTGTGGTTCCAGAGATTCTTGCACAATATCTGACATCAAGTAGGTAAGGAATAAATGTCCATTCAGTATGTGATTTTATTAATCACATACTGGCTTTATTTTCTCAGTGGTATAGAAAGAAATTATATTGCTACCTCTTTTCCTATTTTCTATAGTTGAGTACCTAATGAAGCTCAGTGGAAAACATCTTTGGGATACTCATTGGTTTCATATGAGATAACATTGAAATAAAGTTTAATCTAGATCTTTGCTGTCTTATAGGAAACCACATGTAACTAAATCTAAATTAATTGAAATTTAAAAATTCATTCACACTAGCCATGTTGAAAAATTATCAATAGTCATATGTTGTTTGTGATGACTTCATTGGAGAATGTAAAGATATAAAATCTTTCTGCTATTACAAAACATTCATCCTATTGGATAGAGTTTGTCTGGATCCTTATCAATATTGTTAAACTAATCTGGATTAAAATTAATTGACTTTAAGCCAGATAGCACTATCATCCTTGGACATACTGGTGTGTACTCCATGGTCCCAGATCAACAGGAAGATATTAAAAGAATGACAGATGCCATATCCCATCTCCTTTCATACTCCTTTCTATCTTCACCATATGTTATCAAAAACCATATATAAAAAGTACAAAACACTTTCAAAACTATTTTTAAAATTTCTATCTACTTATTAGCAAAGTTCTTATCTCAGTAAAGTAAAAGGAAAATCAGGTTAAATACTTTATATATCACTGTTTGTAAAGAAGTA
This sequence comes from Nomascus leucogenys, assembly GCF_006542625.1. Taxonomy (NCBI): domain Eukaryota; kingdom Metazoa; phylum Chordata; class Mammalia; order Primates; family Hylobatidae; genus Nomascus; species Nomascus leucogenys. Next base: position 105,463,540 of record NC_044389.1, read on the forward strand.
CATCATTCTTTTTAAAGAAAATGTAAAGACATAGCCCATATATATATTGTATGGATAGAATAAATATGATTGACACATTAGGAAAGTTTAGGAAAGGCATCTTAAGAATGCTTTTGGCAGGTCAGGCATGGTGGCTCACGCCTGTAATCCCAGCACTTTGGGAGGCCAAGGCTGGTGGATCACCTGAGGTCAGGAGTTCAAGACCAGCCTGACCAACATGAAGAAACCCCATCTCTACTAAAAATACAAAAAAAAAAAAAAAAAAGTCGGGTCTGGTGGTGGGCACCTGTAATCCCAGCTACTTGGGAGGCTGAGGCAGGAGAATCACTTGAACTGGGAGGTGGAGGTTGCGGTGAGCTGAGATCGCGCCATTTCACTCCAGCCTGGGCAACAAGAGTGAAAACTCCATCTCAAAAAGAAAAAAAATAAAAATAAAACAATGCATTTCACCTCATGCTCCCAGATAAGGATAAGCATTATGAAAACAAGAAAGAGAAAACTGGCCAAAAAAAAAAACAAACTTTTTTTTTTTCAACACCTCAATTACTCCTGATTTCATTGAGGTTTTGAGAAGATTTTTAAAAATAAAACTTGATAATTATATGGCCACTTAATTTTTGTAGCTCTTCATGCTAAGGCTATAAAAAAGGGTAATAAAATCCCAGCTGTGTTGTGGCAGGCTGATACCTTCACAGGGGGAATGCATGTTCTCACTTTCTTTGTTCTCATTCTGTCTGACAAGAGTCATTACATATATTTCTGTATCTGAACAGAAACATCAGGTCATGACCGCCATTGACTTCAGGGAACAAAATGTTAAGGCAGACAGGTAGATTTACTCTTTACACACAAGGAGTGTATTTGGCCACAAACCCTCTGTTGCTGGAAAGAGTAAGATCTATGCAACGTGTTCCAATTTAAAGTTGGTAAGGTTTTTGTTCTAACTACTGTAAATCATTTATCTCTAATATTTTTAATAATCTTATAAAGAAGGTTTTATCAGCTCCATTTTGTAGATAAGTAAAACTAAGGAACAGAGAGGATAAATAACTTGCTCACAGTCTTGCTAACAAGTAGTGGTATTAGGACCAGAATTTAGGTCTACCTGATTCGAAAACCAAGGTCTTCTCTCTTTTCCCCTTTGAGAGACAGCCAAGATGTGTTTATATGTTTCCATTTAGAAATAAATATTTTATTCAAAACAATTTGTAACAATTAACATATGATTGTTTGAAACCAGAGACATTCAAACAGACTGATTATAGCACTTAGTATATTATTTAGGATCAGTGCCTCTGTCTCCTTGAAGTGTTTCACAGAGGCCCCCAAAGACTTAGAGCCAACCATGAGGGATGTTGGGAAGGGTGACTACATCCTTGGTAACCACCTCTAAATATTAGTCTCACATGCTACAACTGAAAGTAGTCATTACTGAATTCATCTGTTTATTTCTTTCCTCCTTTACAGATATATATTTAATGTGTGCTTTGTGCCAGACACTATGCTAGGTACTGGGGGTACAATCCTGAAAAACAAAACAACCACCAAAAAAAAAACATCTTTTCTCCCCCAAGACTGTATTTAGGCACCAGCCAAGGTGAGGTACGATGTCCAGCTGCTGAAGAAAGTGGAAGGAAGTCTAAGTAGTGATCTGTATGGGGATTTGTTCCCTTGACAGGAAGATTGGCTTAGAATATTTGTTTTAACAAAAGACCTGCTCAGATTTTAGTATTAGCCTGGCCTCTCGTACATGTCAGAAGAGACCAGAAAAACAACATCCTCACTAAACTATGTTAATCGAACTGTGCCTGTTAGATTTGATTCTCAGAAATGTCAGGAAATTAAACACAGAGTTCCCATAGCAGCTCTCCAATAAAGCATTTTGCTTGTAAGAGGAGTCAGAGTACGATTAAGAAGCATGCCTTTCCATTACCTTCTTTTTTCTACCCCACCCCACTCCTTTCAGATTCTCCACACTCCTGTATGCTTCTTTGAGAGCAGGTTTCTGGCAGTATCTAAAACGGAATTAGGATAAAGAAATTATGGAGAAAGTAAAAGAATAATACTTGTCATAAGAATCAAGTCCAACTGCACGTTTATTTTACTATTAGGCTTTTTCAAGCCCATAGATGTTTTAAAATTATATATTTTAAGAAAAGTTTATTATATAAACCTTTGTTCCTGAGCCTTAAAAATATCTGTCCTATGACATTGAAGATTTCCCATGTTTTCTGTCACCCTCCATCAACTGCCTTTGAGTTTTAAACTTATCTGACAAAGAGTTGGGATATTGGACTACACAGTTTCAGTTAGCATGTTCTATTACCTAAAATCTCTAACACACAAGAACATAAATCTTATCAAAGTGGTTTTTTGCCCTCCAATGACATTTAACCCCACCATATCTTTGTGAGAGTTAGAATAAAAAAAGTCCCCCTTGATTTTAATTTTTGTACGTTTATTGAGGTATTATTTATTGTTATTTATGTTTATTGAGGTATTATTATTATTGAGGTACAGCAAAATATATTATTTTTAGTGCGTATAGTTATATAAATTTTACAAAAACAAAATAATGTGAGCATGACCATCATAAAAATAGAAAAGAGTTGCATCACTCCCGAAAATCCATTTATGGCCCTTGGTAGGATTTTAATAGACACCTTTAATTAATCACAGTTTGCCTTTAAATACTATTATACTGCCTCAGATGCAGTTTAATGTCCTTAGAACCATTTAACCTCAGTTTTTCCTTTACATCTTTTGTGACATTGTTGTCATTCTCACATGCTACTAATCAAAAACACATTGGTATATTGCTACTATTTTTGCTTTAGACAGGTCAGTTATTTATTTTGTTGAAACAGAGTCTCATTCTGTTGCCCAGGTTGGAGTGTAGTGGTGTGATCTCAGCTCACTGCAACCTCTGCCTCCCAGGTTCAAGCAATTCTCCTGCTTCAGCCTCCCGAGTAGCTGGGATTACAGGCGCACACCACCACGCCCAGCTAATTTTTATGTTTTGTGGTAGAGACGGGTTTCGCTATGTTGGCCAAGCTGGTCTTGAACTCCTGACCTCAGGTGGTCCACCCACCTCAGCCTCCCAAAGTGCTAGGATTACAGGCCTGAGCCACTGTACCTGGCCAGGTCAATTATTTTTGAAAAGAATTACAATAAGTAAAAATGTGTCATATTTACCTTCATTTTAACAATTTTCAGATTTAGTTATTTCTTAGTGTAGATGCAAATGTCTATTTCATATACTCTTTCTTCCATAAGAACTTCTTTTAACATCACTTGTACTGTGGTTCTACTGTTAATGAATTCTATCACTTTTCTTTTGCCTAAAAATGTCTCTATTTCTCTATTTTTTGAAAGATATTTTTACTAAATATAAAATTCTAGATTAACAGGTGTTTTTCTTTCAGCATTTAACCTTTGGCTCTCATAGTTTCTGTTAAGTTTGCTATAATTATTTTTTGTTATTTGTTTATTTGTACGTTTCTTTTTTTTTAAACCGCCTTCAAGATTTCCTCTTTAATTTTGGTTTTCAGCAGTTTGAATATCATGTGTCCAGGCGTGTGTGTGTGTGTGTGTGTGTGTGTGTATTTATCCTGCTGTGGTTTTTTGAACTTTTGGGCCTAGGATTTTATGTCATTATTAGTTTCTGAAAATTATTCATTGTAATCTCTTCACATATTTCTTTTGCTTCATTCTCTTTCTTCTTACTGGATCTCAATTACCTGTGTGTTAGACCATTTGATAGTTTCTGCCATTCTTCTGTTCTCCGTGCTATTTATTTTTTTGCGACCTTTTTCAGTGATACTGTAATTCTCCCAACCATTGGAGACTTCTACTGGTCTAAGCAAATGAAGATTGTTTGCATCTCCTCCAGTGATAGTGTGTCTGTTTTCTTTTCACTTCCTGAAGCCACAGTCAACTTTTACCTTTGCTCCATGGGTCAGAGGATTTTCTGCCATTTTTGGAGTGAATGAAGACTCTTGTTTCATAGGAGATACGGAAATGGCTGTGGGCTTAAGCTTTTTCCACCGTGGTCTTTTCTGCCTTTCTTGAAGCCTGCACCACCAGGCAAAGATTTCTTTTGTGTCCAATTTTATACAACCACTTTTTCTCAGCACCACTTGGTGAGTTCTGTGGAGAAAAAGAACCTGTAAATGGATATAAATTACCGTTATGTCTACAGCTTCCAGGTGTTCCATACTTTAATGCCAGACTTTAACAATTCATTCACCACTTCACCTGAATTCTGCTTAGCAGTTTCTACGACAGCTGCACATTTCTCTCCTGCTCTACAAAAGGTGATTTAGTGTCCAAATTCCATTTCCCCTTGCTAATACCTACTTTTCCTGAGATTTCAGGATAGTTGGCTGCCATGTGACCTGGGGTCTTTATTTTCTGGAAAATGTATGATTTTCTAAATTATCTTTGTTTTTTTCTTGTTATATTGGAAGTAATAGTCTTTCTAACTTTCTACATCTTAGGTGAAAGCCAATAAATAGTAGTACCTCTTGACATTGTGTTTAAGTATTAACTTATCAGAGTTAGAGGATTTACCTAGAAATACAACCATGAAAGTTGTTAAGATCCACAAGATCCACAGTTTTGGGATTTTTCAGAATCCTTTAGATAGCACTTAATATCTGTAGTGTGATATTCTGTCAGACATAAAGAATATGGAAAACATGCAGAATTTCACTAACTCCAAGTATTAAATATGTAAATACTTTGAGAGCCAAGGTGCTACAGTCTTGCCAGTGCACCACCATGTCGCAGTTTCTCGTTGCCTGACGTAGTAATCCAGAGTTACTTGTCTCATGACCAAGAAAGTTAAGAAGTGTTAACACAAAGGGTGAGGGTGGAGTGAAAGTTTAATAAGCTAAAGAAGAAAGCTGTCCGCTGTGGAGAGGAGAACTGGAAGAGGGTTGCCATTTTTACAGTTGAATGCAAAAGCTTTTATAGGAAACCAGTGAGGGCTGGGCATCTTATTTGCATAAGGCCCAAGTTTCTGGTAGCTCCACCTTGTCCTTCTAATGCACATGCGGGCCCTTAGCTTGAGTTACTCCATAATAGCTTTGTTCCCTTTACCACTCATGTGTCAGGGAATGGAATTTCCCAATGTGGGCGTATCTGAGCAAGTTGCCTGTGTAGCCTTTCTTATCAGTGCAGCCGTGGGCATGTCTTAGGCAAGCCCCCTTGTGCCAGTTCCCTTATCTGTGCCTGCAGGCTGTTCTTTGTTCTAAAGGTTTCAACCAAGGACCCACCCTAACTGCCCTCCTCATCAGGTTTTTTCCTTTCTCCACTCTCAAAGGTAGTTTCATTAAATGCAAGTGCTATTGTAGCCAAGTAGTTTACAACTTCCATGCTTAGACTAGGAACATGGGCTATGTGAGTTTCAGAATGCCCAAGAGTAATCTTTTTAGCTGTAAAGTTCCTGTTATAAAGAGTAATGATATAGGAGTTAAGAAGAAATCATTTAGGCAGATAGTGAGGGTACAGGAGTCCTCTGCAAGGTTTTCCTTTTAATGAAAAGCAGCCCTCAAATTATTTTCTTTTCTAATAAAAAGCAGCCTGTAAAATTGAGCTGCAAACATAGACAAGAAAGCTGGAAGCTTGCAGGGGGCACTGTTGGCAGTTGTGCCAATAGGAAAAGGCTGCCTGGGACTAGGCATGTTTAAATGGCGACCCCATATTCCCTTCTCTTTGCCAGCCATGTGTGCAGTAAGGAGCAGACAAGAATGGCACTGGCCAAGTGGAAAGTCCATTTGCATAATAAGATTAGGGTGGGGCAGCCAGCCTTCCCTGTGCTAGGTAAATGTCACACCTGTTCCAACCAATCTGTGGGCCCTACATGACTCAGACATTACCTCCTCAAGACTGCCTATAAAATCTGGTGCTCTCCACCACAGGCCGTATTTTGCTTTTGGAAGCTCCTCTTTCTCACAAGGGAGAGAGCTATTCTTTCTCTTTCTTCTGCCAATTAGACTTTGCACTCATTAACCTACCCACGTGTGTCCGTGTCCTTAATCTTGGTGCCAGACGACAAACCTCAGGTATTTCCCCAGACAACGAAACCGCTTCATTAATGGCAGTTTAACATGTTTTAGTAAGTTGGATGAAAGGAATCTAGTCACAGTCAGTATAAAAAAAATTGTTTAATGAGTAATCCCCATTAGGCAGGAGGAAATTGTCCTCATAGAAATTAAACATCCATTAACCCCAAGAAGATTTAAAGTTCAGTCTACAAGTATTCAGGAGAATTAAACATTCTTTAATTCATACTTTAATATAAAACTAAGTGCTCATTTTGTATTTTATTTACTTGTAATGTTTAAGAGAGTTCAGCTTGCTAACATTATGGGGAGCCTTTGATTGCAATTTAGACTTGTTTAGAAAATAATTGATCTAGTTTTATGATTTTAAGTAAAAATCTTATTAAGTTAAAATACACTATTGAACATGTACTAGAACTTGGTTTCTATACTTGTATGTTTAATTTTACAGGGCTAAAAGAATTACTAAGTATTTGGGAAGTTTTATCACTCAGATCATTGGAACACTTCTTTAAAATGAAAGTGACAATATTTAATTGGTAAATGAGATTTAATTTTTAATGGCATGTAATTAATTAAGGTTTTTGATGGAACCGAATTTAATAAATGGCCTCTTTAAAGTGTTAGAATTTTCTAGTAAATAAACAGCAAGATTTGTAACCAGAATTAAAATTTTTAAAGAAGAATAAGACTTCTGAATGTATGACTTAAATAAATTATATATTAATTATTAAAATAAAACTGATCTTTTCTGCACAGGAATAGGTTACGTTATTAAACACCAAAAGTCATACATTTCTCAGTTATAGAAGGAAGGAGAATGTTAATACAATTCTTCAAATATGTCATAAATTTGGGAGAACTATATATGAATGAATATGAGTAAGTACAAGTTTTGTAGTAATTGATGATAAGAGGAAAAAAAGTAACACAACATTGCTATTTTGAATAAGTCTGATGTCATAGTATCTTTTTTTTTTCCCTTAGTCAAGAAATGCTAGCTCCTAAATATTTCACTGAGTAATCCAGTGAATGCAGCTAAACTTATTTTAGGTACAGATGGTTAAAAATACATTGCTTCTATACTTATTGGCATTATTAAATTTGCCATAAAACCTGTTTTTCCACCAGCGACAAATCATGTAAAGGTAAGTGTTTATACAAAACTTAGCATAATATTGTGCAAACTGCATGGGCTTTAGAGTTGAACCTGAGGTTTGAACTTTGACCTGCTCTTTATCACTTGAGTTAGTTCACTTCTCTAAATCTCAGTTTCTTCCCTACAAAGATGATTACCCCTACTTTAGATATGTGTTGGGAGGGGCAAATCATATAATATACAAAACATCATATTCAGCAGATGGCATAGAATTGGTATTTAACTAAATAGTAACATTTGTTCCTATTAATTTTATGGTGTTGAAAATTTTTTTAGGTAGCTTGAGTTACACTTATGGGATGTTCCTCTGGTCAAATTTCTTAATATCTGTAAGTCTAAGATTTCTCAATAACAAAACTGATATTATAATAATTGCTGTATGAATAAAATTATTTACCTACATATAAAAGTTTTAGTACTGTGCCTCAATATTGTAAGTATACAGATATTATTTATTATCATTAATTTTAATATAGAATCTTTTTAGTACTGTGCCTCAATATTGTAAGTATACAAATATTATTTATTATCATTATTAATTTTAATATAGAATATTATAATTTCTTAAAGTCTTCTGTTCTTTGGCCTGGTGCGGTGGCTCACACCTATAATCCCAGCACTTTGGGAGGCTGAGGCAGGCGGATCACCTGAGGTCGGGAGTTCAAGACCATCCTGACCAACATGGAGAAACCCCGTCTCTACTAAAAATACAAAATTAGCCAGGCGTGGTGGCACATGCTTGTAATCCCAGCTACTTGGTACTCGGGAGGCTGAGGCAGGAGAATCTCTTGAACCGGGAGGCAGAGGTTGCAGTGAGCTGAGATGGCATCATTGCACTCCAGCCTGGGCAACAAGAGCAAAACTGAACTCTCTCAAAAAAAAAATAAAAATAAATAAATAAATAAATAAAAAAGAAAAGAAAAAAAGGTCTTCCTTACTTTTAAACACATTGTTTCACCCTTATCATATAAATCTCCAGCAGGAATCTAGTTACATTATATATTTGTCAGTATGAGGTCTTGTAATAATCAACCCTCAAATTTATTAGTGGGTTCTAATAATACAGGTTTAATTTTTGCTCATGCTACATAACCAGTAAAAATCAACAGTAGGCTCTTTGCTCCATTAGGGACCCAGGCTGATAGAAACTGTACTATTTGAAATGTTGTCAGTTTCTCTGTCAAGGGAAAGAAAACCTCTGAATCTAAAAATGGTTCCTTTTCTTCTGCATCTTACAACTTTTATTCTCTGGGCCAAAGAAAACTGCATGTCCATAGCCAACTTTAAATAGGTGGTCTAATACAAACCTTCCATGGACCTAGGGTATGTGTGAACTCACTTAATGACTACGACACCTTGTTTCAGGTATAGCAAATATCTTTTATGCCATATTATAAATTAAAGAGATATATTTATAAAATTTTGTAGCTTCAATAAAGCTGTTCTGACACTAAGCATGTCAGATTTTGTCATTTGAATCTTGGGCCCTTATGCAAAATATCAAAAATAAAGTTTAAAAAGATCATTATTAGTAGTATAATTACAGATGAAAAAAGAGATAATTATGCTGCAGTTCAACCTATGTAATAAAAACCAATTAAATGATTTGTAGCTTATCCTTGCAGATTATAAATAAGTAAATATAGTTGCATCTGTGTGCATGTATGTTTATAGTTTTAAAACAAATGGGATCATAATGTATACAAACTATTTTTATTATTCCATATTAGTAATATTGTAGACAAGATTTTTTTTTTCCTGTAAATAGACACACTTCTTATAAGTACCATGTGCTAACCAATTGCACCACTGGAGCCAAAAGTAAATGGACACACTTCTATTAATATTGTACATACATTTTACATGGGCTGCATATTTTAAACATTTCTAACTCTTATACAGAACTCTACAATAAACATTTTGGTATCTAAATGTTTTTACATAATCAAAATTGTTCATTAAATTTATAGACATATAACTTCTGGATAAAATGAAAATATATATTGAAAAAAAGGAAAATTTTTTATCACTTTCTAATCTTGACTCAATTTTCTCTATTCAGTCCTAAGACTGATCTAGTACATTCTAAACTAGAGATAAAAATGTGATTATTAAATTTTGATTTAAATCATTTCTTATGTTAAAACCAATTTCCTGATATCCTACATCATTATACCTAAACAAGGGGAATTAGAAAAGGGATTGTTGAAAACAGGCAAGAATTTTCCCAGAGATTAATTCAACATTAACCCACTGAAAGAGAAAACATGACACTGGGCTTGTTCTTCATTTACCTTGGCAGCTATTACAACCCCATAAGTCAGGTACAGTTGGGGCAGAGGGTAGCATATGAGGAAAGGCTAAGATTGTGAGAGTTGTTTATTTGAATTGAATGACTTACTACTCAGCTGCATAACTTACCTAGCTCAATGAAAGCTAGTGTGAAGAGATAAAGAATACACAACCCTATAAGTCTTATAATCTCTATATGAGACCATTGCACTTCTTCACATTTCTATAAAGTCATGCCATGCATAAAGAAGGATGCTAGGATTAGAGCCAAGATAGTTGACTATATGTAGCCGGGAAGCTCATCTCCTGTGCGTCAGTTCCTGTATAATTTTATTGTGATTTTTAACTTCTTTGGATTGAGTATCATCATACTCCTGCATCTCAGTCATCTTCATTCCTATCCACATTCAGAATCCAATTTCTATCAGTGCAGCCATCTCAGCCTGGTTCAGAACCATTGCTGGAGAGGAAGGGCAATCATTTGGAGGACACAAAGGCCGGCTTTTGGAATTGTCAGAGTTCTTAAGCTGGCTCTTCTTCATCTTTGTGGGATAATGTTTCTTCAGTCTTTGAAGTTGCTGACCTTTGGATTTTTTTTTTTCTTTTATCCTATTTGATGACCTTGATTGTGGTATAATGTGGATTCAGCCAACTGGCTTTGTTTCTAGAAGATTTTCAGGGGCCAATACTCAGCCCCTAACTCCTGAACTGCATGCTGTAACTCTTGGGGACTCATATTGAGCCCTGACTTTGTTCTCTGGTACCTCAAGGTTAGGAATCCACTGCACTGAGGGGGCTGAGATGCTCCCAGATTGCCAGTCACTACACTTCCATGGGTGGCATCAGCCAAATCTTTCATAGTGAGGTGGCAGGGGGATCCATCCTGGTTTGCATGTGTCAGGAGCAGCAGGAGCTTGGTGGTGTCCATACTTATTGGCTGCAGCAGGGTGCTGGTGGGTGCCACGGTGCCTGCCTCTGTGTGGGTGTTCACCACAGTGGCAGGGGCAGCACTGCTTAGGGTATGAGGGCCCCAACTGGCAACCATGCACATGGTTGCACTGATGGTGGTGTTAGCATGGGGGCAGGGTGCTGGTGGGTACAAGTCTATGTACACTCTCTGCACTGCAGGCAGGGGTTGTCTCTCAGGGCAGGTGAAGGTCTGCAGTTCTCTGTGCCTAACTTCATTCCCATGACAGAGTTGGCACAAGGGTGGGGTGCTGATGGGAGTTGGGCTGCTTGGCTCTGTGCTCACCAAGGCTCTGACTGCATGGCAGTTTGGCGGAGGGAGGAGGGGCAAAGTGCCCTCCCACTGCAGCAGTGTCAGGGCAAGGTGCACCCACACAAGCATGCTGACAGGGCAAGGAAGGCAAAGCCTGCTCGTACACAGATATGCTGCTAACGTGGTGTGCCTAGGGGCAGTTTGTGGAGGGAGTGGGCAATTAGTGTATGGCCATGGGGGCTGCCCCACTGGAGCTCTCCATCAGTCAGGCATGGTCCAATGGTGCAGGAGCTGTGATGCAGTCCCCTAGAGAAGGAGCCCCTAAACCCCAGGCCCTGGACTGGTGCTGATCTGGGGCTGCACAACAGGAGGTGAGCAGCAGGCAAGAGAGCATGATTGCCTGAGCTCCGCCTTCTTTCAGATCACTGGTGGCATTAGATTATCCCAGGAGAGTGAATCCTATTGTGAACTGTGCATGCAGGATCTAGGTCACATGCCCTTTATGAGAATATAATACCTGATGATCCAAGGTGGAACAGTTCCATTGCAGTTCCATCTGAAAACCATTCCCCACCATCCCCAGTTCACAGAAAAATTGTCTTCCCTGAACATGGTCCCTGGTGCTAAAAAGGTTGGGGCACCTGAGGCTGCCCTGCAAGCAGGCATGGCCAGGCTGGGGCTACAGAATTGGCCAGGAGACCAAGGGATGCTCAGGTTGGACTGTCCCCATTTGATGGGCAAGACCACCCTGGAGAGTTCAGTTCCAACAGTTCCCCTAGGGCTACAGCCTCCTATTGGAGTAAGTCAAGCCTAGGGAGATGGGTAACCCTGTCCATGTTCCACTACAGATGCTTCTGCACCAAACCCTCTGGGCTCTGCATCAGCTGATGTGATGTCCCCTACCACTTCTCTAAGCAGCTCTCCCTGCCAAATCGAGTGTTCTTGGTGGTTAAGTGGTCGCCTCCTGCTGGGATTTCTGAGGTCCCTTGGCAAGAGCAGGTTGCTCCATGCCAGTTCAACTCACCCATTACCCTGGAGTCATTGGGGATCAGGAATGAGTTCTAGTACATGGTAGCCTTGTGCAGGGTTCTAGGCTTCCTCCCCCATTAGCCAGCTTCTGTGTCTTTACTCTGAACATCTGTTAGGAAGCACTCCAGTCATTTTGGTTCCTCAGTAGGAGCTGTTCCACTTGGCTGTATCTAGATGGCTATCTTGCCCTCTCCCAGAAATAGCCAAAATTCAATGAAGTTGAGATATGAAAATCCATTAAAAAGATAAATGAAACCAAAAATTGGTTATTTGAAAGAATAAATAAGACTAATAGATGGCTAGCTAGACTAATAGAAAAAAGAAGAGAAGATACAAATACAAACAATCAGAAATGGCAACGGTGACATTACCACTAATGCCACAGAAATACAAAAACCCTCAGAGACTATTATAAATACTTCTATGCACACAAACTAGAAGCCCTAGAAGAAATGATAAATTCCCGGAAACATATGACCTACCAAGATTGAACCAGGAAGAAACTGAATACCCAAATGGACCAATAATGAGTTCTGAAGTTGAATTAGTAATAAGAAACCTACCAACCAGAAAAAGGCCTAGATCAGACAGATTCACAAGTGAATTCTACCAGACATATAGAGAAGAGCTGGAACCAATTCTGCTGAAACTATTCTAAAGAATTTATGAGGAGGGACTCGCCCCTAACTCATTCGATAAGCCCAGCATCTTTCTGATACCAAATCCTGACAAAGAAAGAACAAAAAAAGAAAACTTCAGGCCAGTATCCATGATGAACCTATACACAAAAGTCCTGAACAAAATACTAGCAAATAGAGTTCAGCAGCACATCTAAAAGGTAATCCACCGTGATCAAGTAGGCTTTATTCCTGGCATGCAAAGTTGGTTCAAAGCATATGCAAACCAATAAATATGATTCTTGACATAAACAGAACTAAAAAAATTATATTATCATTTCAATAGATACTGAAGAAATTTTTGATAAAATTTAATATCTCTTCATGTTAAAAGTCCTCAAAAAACTAGCCATCAAAGGAACATACCTCAAAATAATAAGAGTCACCTATGACAAACTCATAGCCAACATTATATTGAATGGGAAAAACTGGAAACATTCCCCTTAAGAACTGGAAAAAGACAAAAATGCTCACCCTCACCACTCCTATTCAACATAGTACTGGAAGTCCTAGCCAGAGTAATCAGGCAAGAGAAAGACAAAAGGCTTCAAAATAGGAAGAGAGAAATTCACATTTTCTGTCCACACAGACATATGCCAAAAGCAATGTACAGAATCAATGCTATTCTTATCAAACTATCAATGCCATTTTTCACAGAATTAGAAAAAAACTAATCTAAAATTCATATGGATCCAAAAAATTGCCTGAATAGCCTGAATTGCCAATGCAATCCTAAGCAAAAAGAATAAAGCTGGAAGCATCATACTGCCTGACTTCAAATTATGCTACAAGGCTAGAGTAACCAAAACAGCATAGTAGTGGTAGAAAAATAGACACACAGAGCAATGGGACAGAGCAGGGAGCTCATAAATAAATCCCCACACCTACAACTTTTTTTCTGATCTTTAACAAATTGACAATAACAAGCAATGGGGAAAGGACTCCCTATTCAATAAATGGTACTGGGATAACAGGCTAGCGATATGCAGGAGATTGAAAATAGACCCTTCTTTACCCCATATACAAAAATCAACTCAAGATGGATTGCAGACTTAAACATAAAACATAAAAATACAAAAACTCTAGAAGAAAACTTAGGAAATACTATTCTGGACCTAGATCTTGGCAAAGATTTCATGATGAAGATTCCAAAAGCAATTGCAACAAAACCAAAAATTGACAAATGGGTCCTTATTAAACTAAAGACCTTCTGCACAGCAAAAGAAAGTATCAACAGAGTAAACAGCCTACAAAATGGGAGAAAATATTTGCAAATTATGCATCTGACAAAGGTGTAATAGCCAGAACTGATAAGCAACTTCAGCAAATCATCAAGCAAACCTCAAACAGCCTCATTAAGAAATTGGGAAAAAGACATGAACAGACACTTCTCAAAAGAAGACAGACACATGGCCAACAAGCATATGAAAAAATGTTCAACATCACTAATCATTAGAGAAATTCGAATCAAAATGACAATGATATACCATGTCACACTAGTCAGAATGGCTATTAAGTCAAAAAATAACAGTTGCTGGTGAGGTTGTGAAGAAAAAGAAACACTTTATACAGTGCTGGTGGGAATGTAAATTAGTTCATCCATTGTGGAAAGCAGTTTGGAGATTCTTCAAATAACTTCAAATGGAACCACCATTCAATCCAGCAATTCCATTACTGGGTATATACCCAGAAGAATATTAATTGTTTTCCTATAAAGACACATGCATGCGTATGATTATCACAACACTATTCACAATAGCAAAGACATGGAATCAACCTAAATGCCCATCAACAGGGGACTGAATAAAGAAAATGTACATATACACCATGGAATACTATGCAGCCATGAAAAGAATGAGATCATGCCTTTGCAGTAACATGGATGTAGCTGGAGGCCATTATCCTAAGCAAATTAATGCAGGAACAGAAAATCAAATACCTCATGTCCTCACAAGTGGGAGCTAACTTTCAAATATATATGGACACAAAGAAGGGAACAATAGACACCATGGCCTACTTGAAGTTGGAGGGTGGAAGAAGGATGAGGATTGACAAACTACCTTTTGGGTAATATGCTTATTACTTGGGTGATGAAATAATAGGTACACCAAACCCCCACGACACATAATTTACACCTGTAACAAAGCTACCCATGTAGTCCCTGAACCTAAAATAAAATTTGGAAAGACAAAGAAAATAGAATGATACCTTCTGCTTTAATGCCAGAATGTAAATATTATACCAAGAAATAACGGTTAAGAATTAAAATGATTCCGGGGGTGTGGTATGATGTTACCACAGAGTTACAGCTTGATAGAACTTTTTGAAATTTTTCGTTTATTCTTATGTTGGTGCTTAAAATAAATGTTCACTTGATTGTGATTTGAGAGTGCAGCAACAGTGGGGAAGTTGGAGTGGATATATGGGAAGGGAATCTAGATGATACTAGCATAAAAATGACCAATTCTCTTTGAAACACTTAACTGTGAATAAATGGTCATTTTCACACAGATGATTGAATTTTTATGATATTCAGTGTTTCTAAGCACACATAGCATAAGTGAGCTATAAGTCAAGAACATGGTTAATTCTTATCACTGAGTTCTTAGCCAAAACTAACATTTTCTTTTCTACCAACTCTAAAATTTTGTATAATTTCTTATGCTCTGTTATGCATACACTGTTTCCCAAAGTTTTCTGAACGAATGGAAAGTATATGGAATAAATGGATATATTAAATTTCAGAAAGTAGATGGTGTTGGGGTGGGTGACATTTTCTGCCAGGGCAAGTGGATTTCTTATTATCAAGCCTGAAATAAGCAGGGTCCTAGTAATTATACCACACACACACACACGTACATATGTACATACATATATATGCAGGAGTATATATGTATGTATGTATGTATGTGTGTGTGTGATATATACGTATTGCATACATCTGTAAGGGGAAATACTTCATTAATTTAATGCATAAATCTGAAGGAGAGAATATCAGAAAAATTACAGAATTTAATTATGTACGTGTGTGTGTATGTGTGTGTGATATGTGTGTGTTTATATGTATTGCATACATCTGTAAGGGGAAATACTTAATTTAATGCATAAATCTGAAAGGGAGAATACCAGAAAAATTACGGAATTAAAATGTGTTTGAAAATGGTCAGTCTGTAAAACTGGGTTCTGGATTTCACATACTTCTATTATGTGTAAAGAAACTTTTGGAATCTGTACCTAGTAAATCTTTCAAGTGCATTAGTTCTTAACATTTCAACCTAATTCTAAATACATAATTTTCAAGTGGTATGGGAAGGCTCCAAACTGCTTTTGCTTCCATATTACAAAAAGGATATATACACATCCAGTTCAAGAAGGTTGACAAGAACGTGCTATTTTTGTCCACAATAAGCAAATTTAGTTACGATGATAGAAACAATGTATATAAAGAAAGTGCATTTAAAATATGGATAAGAATGAATGAAAGTACATCAATGAAACAGCTATTCTGAAAGTTTTCTGGATAACAGAAAATAAATGGAATTGTAGTGTTTAAATATATAAAGAAAGAAAAACCTTAGAAATGAAGCCATGACTCAGAACAGACACAAGAAAAGGTCAGAGTTGTATTGAAGACATTTCTCTATGGAATGGAGCTATGAACATGCTCTAAACTTGGAGTTTCCAGGCAAGATTATTTCCATCATCCATAATCTTGTAAAATGCCTTATTCACCATCATAATACTGCACATAGCATTGACTTTAAAAAAAAAGTTATTTTTAAAGAAAATTAAGTCCTGCAATGAGCTGATGCTTGTGGAATTTACTGGTCTCACTAGGATACTTCATCATCCTGAAATAACTGCCCTGATAGGATGATGCAATGACCTTTTGAGGACACATCTGTAGTGCTATCTTGATGACAACATCTTACAGATCTGGAACAAGTTCATATGTCTGGGAAATCAAGACATGGTAATGGAAGTGTCTCCTCTGTTCCTCCACATAAGTCATTAATACATTTTTGTTGTTTCCTATCTCTACAAATATATGTTCATATGGCCTAAAAGTCTTAATTCACAAAGAAGGAAGGATATTACCAAGGGGCACATTGTTCCATGTAACTGGAATCAGTGGGATATGAAATGAGGAACCTGCCTACATTGGAGTCCTCACGCCAGTAAAACCACAAGGAGAAAGGAGGATTACTTTAATCACTGGGGGGATTAATCCAGACTATAAGGAAGAAATTGGATTGCTAAGACACAACAGAGGTGAGAAACAGTACATCTCAAATGCAAAAGATTCCCTGGGGCACAACTTGACACTTCCATGTGGTATGATAAAAGTTAATGAAAAAGTATAGTAATCTAATGCAAGAAGGACTGCAACTATACAGAGCCTTCAGGAATGAAGATTTTTTTTTTTTTTTTTCCCGAGACGGAGTCTCAGTCTGTTACCCAGGCTGGAGTGCAATGGCGCAATCTCGGCTCACTGCAACCTCTGCCTCCCAGGTTCAAGCGATTCTCCTGCCTCAGCCTCCCAAGTAGCTGAAATTATAGGCGTGTGTCACCACGCCTGGCTAGTTTTTGTATTTATAGTAGAGACAGTTTCACCATGTTGGTCAAGCTGGTCTCGAACTCCTGACCTTGTGATCTGCCTGCCTCGGCCTCCCAAAGTGCTGGGATTACAGGCATGAGCCACCATGCCCGGCCAGGAATGAATATTTTAAACACTTTACCAGGAAAGGCACCTCAGCCTCTTGTTTGCTTCCAAGAGGTAAAGAGAATATGAATGGAAAGTGGAAGTATTAAATACCAGCTATGACTTCATGATCAGTTTCAGAAATGAGGACTATAATAATTAGATCTATTACTTTTCTTATTTTGATATAAAACATGAGTACATTTAATCAAATTATTATTTTTTATTTTTCAATATTCTATTTCCCTACCACCTAATAACCTTATGTCTCAGGATTTATGTTGCAGGAAACCAAAAGGAGAATGTGACTCTTGATACAAGAGAAACCTCTCAAAGGTGGATAAAGTTAGCCTTGGGAGTTTGTAGATCATTTTGGGGAGACGTTAGTGTGTTTGCATTTGTATGAAGGGTTGTTGAACCATATTATGCAAAATCACGATTTTACTACCATCTTACGAAGTTAGGGATTGTTAAATGAAGAGTGAATAGATACTTGACATTTTGACAGGGATATACTACTGTATCTTTGTACCAGGTCAGTTTAACTAGGCTAAAGTTATATTTTCCAGGTTTCTTTTTACTGTGTGGTTCTGATTTAGGGTGGCCGCAAGAAAAATTTGTGTGAGAATTACAAGGGGGAAATGAAGCAGCAGCCATTTTGCTTTGAAGGCATTATGAAATCCACATATGTTGGGATTTGTCTGTTGCTCACCTTAGCCTGGGGCCACAGCCAGGTCTGCAGCTCCTCTAACTCCTGCATTTCATTCCCCTTATACTCCCTGAGTCCTGGGACAGGTGCGCCTGTAGCTTTGTGGCTAAGGAAACAGCTTCTTTTTTTTTTTTTTTTATTATTATACTTTTTAGGTTTTAGGGTACATGTGCACAATGTGCAGGTTTGTTACATATGTATCCATGTGCCATGTTGTTTTGCTGCACCCATTAACTCGTCATTTAGCATTAGGTATATCTCCTAATGCTGTCCCTCCCCCTCCCCCCACCCCACAACAGTCCCCGGAGTGTGATGTTCCCCTTCCTGTGTCCATGAGTTCTCATTGTTCAATTCCCAGCTATGAGTGAGAACATGCAGTGTTTGGTTTTTTGTCCTTGCGATAGTTTACTAAGATTGATGTTTTCCAGTTTCATCCATGTCCCTACAAAGGATATGAACTCATCATTTTTTATGGCTGCATAGTATTCCATGGTGTATATGTGCCACATTTTCTTAATCCAGTCTATCGTTGTTGGACATTTGGGTTGGTTCCAATTCTTTGCTATTGTGAATAGTGCCGCAATAAACATACGTGTGCATGTGTCTTTATAGCAGCATGATTTATAGTCCTTTGGGTATATACCCAGTAATGGGATGGCTGGGTCAAATGGTATTTCTAGTTCTAGATCCCTGAGGAATCGCCACACTGTCTTCCACAATAGTTGAACTAGTTTACAGTCCCACCAACAGCGTAAAAGTGTTCCTATTTCTCCACACCCTCTCCAGCACCTGTTGTTTCCTGACTTTTTGATGATGGCCATTCTAACTGGTGTGAGATGGTATCTCACTGTGATTTTGATTTGCATTTCTCTGATGGCCAGTGATGATGAGTATTTTTTCATGTGTTTTTTGGCTGCATAAATGTCTTCTTTTGAGAAGTGTCTGTTCATGTCCTTCGCCCACTTTTTGATGGGGTTGTTTGTTTTTTTCTTGTAAATTTGTTTGAGTTCATTGTAGATTCAGGATATTAGCCCTTTGTCAGATGAGTAGGTTGCAAAAATTTTCTCCCATTCTGTAGGTTGCCTGTTCACTCTGATGGTAGTTTCTTTTGCTGTGCAGAAGCTCTTTAGTTTAATGAGATCCCATTTGTCAATTTTGGCTTTTGTTGCCATTGCTTTTGGTGTTTTAGACATGAAGTCCTTGCCCACGCGTATGTCCTGAATGGTATTGCCTAGGTTTTCTTCTAGGGTTTTTATGGTTTTAGGTCTAACATTTAAGTCTTTAATCCATCTTGAATTAATTTTTGTATAAGGTGTAAGGAAGGGATCCAGTTTCAGCTTTCTACATATGGCTAGCCAGTTTTCCCAGCACCATTTATTAAATAGGGAATCCTTTCCCCATTTCTTGTTTTTGTCAGGTTTGTCAAAGATCAGATAGTTGTAGATATGCGGCATCATTTCTGAGGACTCTGTTCTGTTCCATTGATCTATGTCTCTGTTGTGGTACCAGCACCATGCTATTTTGGTTACTGTAGCCTTGTAGTATAATTTGAAGTCAGGTAGCGTGATGCCTCCAGCTTTGTTCTTTTGGCTTAGGATTGACTTGGCAATGTGGGCTCTTTTTTGGTTCCATATGAACTTTAAAGTAGTTTTTTCCACTTCTGTGAAGAAAGTCATTGGTAGCTTGATGGGGATGGCATTGAATCTATAAATTACCTTGGGCAGTATGGCCATTTTCACGATCTTGATTCTTCCAACCCATGAGCATGGAATGTTCTTCCATTTGTTTGTATCCTCTTTTATTTCATTGAGCAGTGGTTTGTATTTCTCCTTGAAGAGGTCCTTCACATCCCTCGTAAGTTGGATTCCTAGGTATTTTATTCTCTTTGAAGCAATTGTGAGTGGGAGTTCACTCATGATTTGGCTCTCTGTTTGTCTGTGATTGGTGTACAAGAATGCTTGTGATTTTTGTACACTGATTTTGTATCCTGAGACTTTGCTGAAGTTGCTAATCAGCTTAAGGGGATTTGGGGCTGAGATGATTGGCTTTTCTAGATATACAATCATGTCATCTGCAAACAGGGACAATTTGACTTCCTCTTTTCCTAATTGAATACCCTTTATTTCCTTCTCCTTCCTGATTGCTCTGGCCAGAACTTCCAGCACTATGTTGAATAGGAGTGGTGAGAGAGGGCATCCCTGTCTTGTGCCAGTTTTCAGAGGGAATGCTTCCAGTTTTTGCCCATTCAGTATGATATTGGCTGTGGGTTTGTCATAGATAGCTCTTATTATTTTGAGATACGTCCCATCAATACCTAATTTATTGAGAGTTTTTAGCATGAAGCGTTGTTGAATTTTGTCAAAGGCCTTTTCTGCATCTATTGAGATAATCATGTGGTTTTTGTCTTTGGTTCTGTTTATATGCTGGATTACGTTTATTGATTTGCATATGTTGAACCAGCCTTGCATCCCAGGGATGAAGCCCACTTGGTCATGGTGGATAAGCTTTTTGATGTGCTGCTGGATTCGGTTTGCCAGTACTTTATTGAGGATTTTTGCATCAATGTTCATCAAGGATATTGGTCTGACATTCTCTTTTTTGGTTGTGTCTCTGCCAGGCTTTGGTATCAGGACGATGCTGGCTTCATAAAATGTGTTAGGGAGGATTCCCTCTTTTTCTATCGATTGGAATAGTTTCAGAAGGAATGGTACCAGTTCCTCCTTGTACCCCTGGTAGAATTCGGCTGTGAATCCACAAAAAAAGGCAGGGATTGCAATCCTAGTCTCTGATAAAATAGACTTTAAACCAACAAAGATCAAAAGAGACAAAGAAGGCCATTACGTAATGGTAAAGGGATCAATTCAACAAGAAGAGCTAACTATCCTAAATATATATGCACCCAACACAGGAGCACCCAGATTCATAAAGCAAGTCCTGAGTGACCTACAAAGGGACTTAAACTCCCACACAATAATAATGGGAGATTTTAACACCCCACTGTCAGCATTAGACAGATCAATGAAACAGAAAGTTAACAAGGATATCCAGGAATTGAACTCAGCTCTGCACAAAGTGGACCTAATAGACATCTACAGAACTCTCCACCCCAAATCAACAGAATATACATTTTTTTCAGCACCACACCACACCTATTCCAAAATTGACCACATAGATGGAAGTAAAGCTCTCCTCGGCAAATGTAAAAGAACAGAAATTATAACAAACTGTCTCTCAGACCACAGTGCAATCAAACTAGAACTCAGGATTAAGAAACTCACTCAAAACCGCTCAACTACATGGAAACTGAACAACCTGCTCCTGAATGACTATTGGGCACATAATGAAATGAAGGCAGAAATAAAGATGTTCTTTGAAACCAACGAGAACAAAGACACAACATACCAGAATCTCTGGGACACATTCAAAGCAGTGTGTAGAGGGAAATTTATAGCACTAAATGCCCACAAGAGAAAGCAGGAAAGATCCAAAATTGACACCCTAACATCACAATTAAAAGAACTAGAAAAGCAAGAGCAAACACATTCAAAAGCTAGCAGAAGGCTAGAAATAACTAAAATCAGAGCAGAACTGAAGGAAATAGAGACACAAAAAACCCTTCAAAAAATTAATGAATCCAGGAGCTGGTTTTTTGAAAAGATCAACAAAATTGATAGACCGCTAGCAAGACTAATAAAGAAGAAAAGAGAGAAGAATCAAATAGATGCAATAAAAAATGAAAAAGGGGATATCACCACTGATCCCACAGAAATACACTCTACCATCAGGGAATACTACAAACACCTCTATGCAAATAAACTAGAAAATCTAGAAGAAATGGATAAATTCCTCGACAAATACACCCTCCCAAGACTAAACCAGGAAGAAGTTGAATCTCTGAATAGACCAATAACAGGTTCTGAAATTGTGGAAACAGCTTCTTTTGCTGGGTACCTGCATCTCTTGAATTTGGAGGTGGTAGGAAACAGATGAGGGTTTCATTTGTCCTTGGGGGTTCTGACTAGGTTTCATGAGTTCCACGTACACTTATGTTTGTTACTGTTCACAAATGCATCTCTACTTTTCCTCCCTACCACCAGCACTGCTATCTTAGAGCAATATTATGATTCCTACAGATGGTGAACAATCAGCTTTCTATTGATCCCGACCTGTTCCCAGGAATTCGTAAGTCGTGATTCCCTAAGCTAGATGTAATATTCCCCATCATTCTCAGTGAATTTGCTTTTCTATCAAACTGTAATTGATATAAACAGAATCGATAAAAATTTGCCTAACTTACAAAAGGAGTGATAAAAATTTACAAACCAGGAAAACTGGGACCTAAACATTTAAAGAAGAAATATTGAAAGACATCAAGAGAAGACTCGGAAAAATTCAATGCAAAAAATTTAAAAATCTGGATGACATGGATAATTTTCTAGAAAAATACAGTTTATTCACTCAAATAGCTTTCTTAAAACAGTTTCCATAAAATAAATGATAAAGTTCACAGAAAGTTACCTGGATCTTCTTGAAAAAGCACCAGAATAAAATAGTTTTTCAGGAAAAATATATCAAACCTTTAAAAGGAACATAATTGTAATGATATTTAGCTTTTGAGAGCAAGAGTTTGCAAGTTTTTCGCTGTGATAAGTGAAATAATAAATAATATAGGCATTGCAGCCCACATAGTGGTGTCTATCACAGATTTTTCTCTTATTTATTTTTTTACTTACAATTTTTTAACAATGTAAAAATAATTCTCATCCTGAGGCTCTTAGAAAAACAGCCCACACTCTGGATCCAGCCCAATGGCCACAGTTTTCAAATCTTTGTTTTAGAGCATATAGAAAGAAAAATGACATGTACATAGACCACATTTTCTTTACTCCGTCGTTGACAGACATTTGGATTGGTTCCCTGTTTTGGCTGTTGTGAATAATGCTGCAGTGAACAAGGGAGTGCCGGTGAATCTTCCAAATCCTGATTTCAATTCTTTTGGACATTTTTCCATACGTGGAATTGCAGATCATGTGGTAGTTCTATTTTAAATGTTTTGCGGAACCTTGAGACTGCTTTCCACAGTGGCTACACTGTTTTACATCCCCACCAGTAGCGTAAAGGGTTCCAATTTATCTATATTCTCTCCAACGCTTGTCGCCATTAAAAAAAAAAAAACTATATGTATATGTATATATGTGTGTGTATGTGTATATATACATATATATATATATATGATAGCCATTCATTAAAAAAGAAGGAAATCCTTCCATTTGCAATAATATGAATGAACCTGGAGGCCAGTATGCAAGTGAAATAAGCAAGTCACAGAAGGACTAATACTAATACTACACGATCCCACTCACAGGAGTAGTGTACAATAGTCAAGCTCATAGATGGAAAGAAAATTCAATCAAACCTTTAAAGAGAAGATAATTTCAATGAAATTTATCTCCCCTATGAATAATAATTTTAAAATCCCAAATAGAAGATTAGAATCCTAAAACTTGAAGCACATTTAAAGATTAATATAGCAATTTAGCTAGACACAGTGGCTCAAAGGCACAGCACTTTGGCAGGCTGAGGCAGGAGGATCACTGGAGGCCAGGAGTTGGAGACCAACTTAAGCAACATAACAAGATGTCATCTCTACAAAAAATTAAAAAATCAACCAGGTGTGGTTGCGCATGCCTGTAGTCCCAGCTATTCAGAAGGCTGAGGCAGGAAGACTACTTGAGCCAGGAGTTCAAGGCTGCAGTGAGCTATGATCACTCCATTGCATTCCAGCTTGGGTGATAGAGCAAGACCCTGTCTCTTAAAACCAGCAAATAAAAAACAAAGATGAATGTAACATGAAATCAGAAGTATTTTCCTCCCAAGAATGTTGAGATGGTTTGGTTTTAGGAAATATATAATAAAATTTGTTATAATTATTGACTAAAAAAAGTTCATCTTCAAAAAAGTTAAAATCATTTGATAAAATTGAACTCTCATTCTTGATTTAAAACCATATGACCATGCTGAAAATCCAAGAAAAATTACTGAAAAAAACCTTCAAACAATAGAAGTTTTCAGTAGATAATAGAATATAAAATTAATATAACACTTTATAATGCAAATATTAATAGATTTTACTGCATAATTAAAAATAAAGTTATAAAATTAAAAAATCACCCTGAACAGGCTTAAAAAATTAGTAAAATTTGGGCACCTGTAGTCCCAGCTACTCGGGAGGCTGAGGCAGGAGAATGGTGTGAACCCAGGAGGCGGAGCTTGCAGTGAGCCGAGATCTCGCCACTGCACTCCAGCCTGGGTGACAGAGTGAGACTCCATCTCAAAAAAAAAAAAAAAAAAAAAAAATAGTAAAATTCTGCAATTTATAGAGTAAAAAAAGGGCTAATTGCACTAATATGTAAAGAGGTTCTATAATTTGGTAGGTAAAAGACTAATCATCCAATGGAAATAAGGACAAAAGACACAACAAACAGTTAATAATAGTAAAACAGAAATAGCCTTTAAATATAGAAAACATACTCAATTTCAATCCTAATTGGAGAAATGCACAATAAAACTTCGCTAAGTGGTATTTTTTACTTGTCTGATTGGCATAATTCTTAAAAGTTTGACCATCTAATGGTAGTGGGGCTCTGAGAATACACATCCCTTATTATATAACTGCTGGGAACATAAAACTGTACAACACCTACAGAAATCAATTTGACAGAATATATGATTTTCTCATTGCCCTTTGACCCTGTGATCCCAGTTATGGAAATTTATTCTATGTGTATACATGCACCCAGATGAAATAACATATATTCAGGATATTATTTAGAGATGACTCAACAAATGGTAGTCTCAATCTTAGCTATTGTGTTGAATTTTGAATCTTTGTTGGAACAGATAAATGCAGCTTGTGGAACCCTGCATGGGGTATTCTTTTCAATACCTTTCATGCAAAAGGATCAAGTCTTTGAACAGACAGGAGCATTCATTCATAGTAGTGCCTCAAGGTGATTGAATTTCAGAGAAATTACTGTGTTTCTTTCTGACACAATACAATGTGAAGGGAGTTTGATTATTTGGATATTCTGAGAACATTGCACTCATCTGCCATGTTGATGCTATGATGTTAATTATACCTATGAGAAGGAAGTAATGGATTCTTTAAGTAACCTGATTAGGTCCATTAGTGCCAAGGACCCAGTAAATGGCCTAGTAAAATATCTGCCTTATTGATAAATGTTTTAAGGGCCAGCTGTTCTGGGACATACTGAGATATTGCCTCCCAGGTGAAGGAAATTCTATTTCATCATTAAAATCCTACCACTACAAAAAGACACAGTGCTTATTAGGCTCTTTCAGGATAGGAGAACATCACATACTCAGAAAGCTACTGGAGGAAAAATAGTTAAGGGAATTCAGTCCACAGTAGAAATGGCCTTGCTGTTTAGGATCTAGAAAGTGATATATCCAATATTGCTAGAGGAGATAAGGGAACTGTGTGGAATTTTTGAGAAATACCAATAGGACAGTGACAGAGTAGATATCTGAGATTCTAGAGCAAAGTTATGACTTCTGCATAAGATGGTTCTTCAGCTTTAGAAAACCACTGTGAAATATGCTACTGTACGGCCTTGCAGAGACAGCCTATGAAAGGCCATCAAATGACTAAGCAACCAGAGACGCCTATCATGAATTGGGTTTGTCAGTTCCACAAACTGAGCATGCCCAGCAGTATTGCATCCTACGGTCACAATGCTGCTTTTTAGATTGTCTCAGATGATTTGGAGGACACAAGAAAATTATGCATATGAGTGGCCCAGAAGAGATGGAGGATGGAAAAACCTGAACCTGATTCACGAATGAGTGGATCTTTGTCTCTTATATTAATACCTATCAGAGAGATTCACTGCAGGGAAAGTATTGAGTGGTATCTGTTCCCAGCTGTCATAGTACTTGCACACAGGCCTAGGAATAGAATATGCAAGGGGTCAAAGATGGAGGGTATGCAGACATCTAAACACATGAGTCCTCATTATGGCTGATCCAGCTATTGAATTTACTGAATATCTAACTTGTCTGCAGCACAGACTGAAACTATTCTTTTTCATAGTCCCTTTAGGAGAGCAATCACCCACTTTGCCAAAAGGTACATTGGACTTTATCTCCCCTGAAGACAAAGGGATTATTGCTTAAAGTAACACATATTCTGAGATTATAGATTTCCTTCTTTGCCCACAGTACCTGGACTGGCATCTTTCAAAGAGGGCTAAAAGTGTCTGATTTGTTATGGGGTCAGCACACATTTGTTATCATGGGATCATCACCTTACATGAAGAAGATGTAACAAGGGACATTTGACCATGGGACTTACTGGTCCTAATATATACAGCATCATATGGAAACTGATTCCTGAGAAAATATTAGACTTTAAAGGCACAAATAAAACTCTGGCTTAAGGAGATTCCTTGTGGAATTTGGATTCTGACCTTCAAAATGCAATGTATACGTTAAACAACAGCTGCTTTGTGTTTTATACCCAATAGATAGAATACATAGGCCTAGAAACTAAGAAATATAGGTAGAATTGTCCCCATTTACCATCATATCCATTGACCTACTTTCATGCATGCAACTAGTTTCTGCTTCTCAAGAGGTTGTTTTTCTTTCAGAAGACACAAGGGTTCCACTATAGCAAAATTCATGCCTATCAACCAGTCACTGTGCATTTCTTGGGCCAGAAGATTAGTCTGCAAGCAAAGGAGTTTACTGTATTGGAAGGGGCGATTGACCCTGATTATTGTTAGGAGATAAGGATACTGCTACATTATCGGACTGAAAGGAGGATGTCTGGAACCCAGAGGATTCACTGGAGGGTTCCCATGCCTGCTGATAACTAGAAATCAGCAACTGCAGAAACCACAGTCTTTGAGTGAGTAGACCAGGTTATTAGAAATGCTGTTCTGTGATGAAGAGTTTAGAATACGTCACAGAGTAGAGAGATGATGAATATAGTCATCTCTCAGTATCTTCAGGAAAATTCTTCCAGGACTCTTTGCAGATGCCCAGATTTGCAGATGCCCAAATTTACAGATGCACAACTCTCGTAAAATGACATATATTGGCATATAACCTATGCAATCGTCCCATGTACTTTACATAATCTCTAGGTTACTTACATTATTTAATCCAGTGTAAATGCTAAGTTAATAGTTGTTATGCTGTATGGGCTTTTTATTTGTATTTTGAAATTACATTCTTATTTGTTTTCTTTTTTCAAAAAAATAACACATTCCCACTTGGTTGAATCCTTGGATGCAGCACCTGTGGATACTGAGGCCCAACTGTACTCATTCCAGCAATATGAGACTCTAACTTATCCCAATGGCTCCCCTGTTTTTATGACCCTCGTTGTTTTAATTTTTAAAATTAAATTATATCCAACCACCACCTTGAAAAATTAATGACTGTGGAGTGCTTTTGGTGCATGAGTGAATCTAAGCAGTGCAAGGTGTAGACTGTAGTGGACACTGTCAACCCATCACTCATATGTGTTCCAGGAGCAGCCCTCAACCAATGACTAACAAGTTCATATACAAATATCTAGACCCTTTGCTTGTGTTTGTTACTTATAAGGCACATATGTAACACTGGCTTCCAGAGTTCCTTCTTTAAGATGAAGTTCCTGTAGCCTGCAATGGTAACTCACTTGAAAATACACACTTTATTGGTAACTTTTCCTTTTTTGGCTCACTTCTCCACTCTCCTGTCTGTGTGTTCTTGCACCTTCCAAACAGACTCCTTGTCCTTGAATGTCTATCAGGATCTACTTCTAAGGGAACCCCAATGAAAGTAGATCTTAGTTCTTATTTTTGATGGGCAGGTATCTTTTTCATGTCTGTGTTCCCCTAGTTTAGGTGAAGTTGTCGTTTGGTTGTTTGCAGATCTACAGTGGAAACCACACTAAGGCTTATTTTAATGAAACTTTTTCTTCCCTCCAAATTAGAATTATTGAATAGTAGATTCGATTACATTGAGATTTACAAGATGGCCAAAGTGTCATCAAGCAAAGGTCATTTGGGTTAAAAGTGAGAATGAACTGAGAGAAATTCAGGAGCACCAGGAGCTTACAGCTATTCCTCATCCCAAAATGCACTTTACCCTCCTCTTCGATGAAATAGTGCATCTGTTTTTTCAAGGTCAGTTCAGCTTTTCCCTCTCCAATGAAACCATCCGTTAAATTCCAGTTTTGGTGTACTGTAACTATAAATCCCTATATATTAATATTTTCTATGCCACTGATTCACCATTTAAGAACAGAAATACAAGAGAAAACTATTAAGAATGTAGATGAGTTCCATTTCCCCCAGTTGTATATAATGTATTAATATATTATGCTGTTTCTGAGAGCAGGGCAAGTTGAAATGTATCTCTGTGTCTTTCCCATGTTGATTGGACTTTTAAAGTTTTTTAATTTGTTTATTATTGATTAAAGGAAGATATTTTGATGAAGACTGAATCCTAACAAATTTTACAATGAAAACTGTCTATCTTTCTGAGCCAGATTTTACTTTTGGAGCTTCTAGGGCAAAAGATAAATAATACCAGGTCTTCATAACTGGCATCACCCTTTGTTTTATGGCCTTCCTCTGGATGTCCACAGCTGCCTTCCTTGCAGGGTCACTCCGAGGCTAACTGCAAAAATGTGCTTTAGAATTCCATGAACACCTTGGGTGAGGGCAAAGGAGATGATGGTGATTACTTCACTTCAAAGTGTTACTGATATTAAAACCTATGTGTCTTGTGCCATGCTAGAGGATAGTACCTAAAAATACAATTGATAGCATCATCTTAGCAGCAATTAAACCCTAAAAAGCACAAAGTGAGCATTTCTATTTTAAACCTAAGTGTATTTTCTACCGTTTATCTCCCTCAATTCCACACATGAATGACCTGTTCTCGGTTATTATACACCATAGGGATGCTCTGGTCCCAGAGTTCAGAGTCTGCTGGTGTACTGGAGAAAACAGATCAAGCATTAATGTGTGACTATGGCTTAGCTTTGCAGGGATATTGAGTTCCACAAATGGAAGAACATTTTTAAAAAGACATCCAAGAAATTATCAATGGCCACGTTGCTTCTCAGCCTTTTGGTTAAGATCAAGTGAAGAAATTATCAGTGACTTAAGCCAACAACCAATAATAAAGTCAATAGTTTTCCTATACCTCATGTGTTTTTCTTTATGTATGTTAGTTTTTGTAAGATGTTATGTGACATAGATAATGTACATTATAGACATTTTTAATTTAGAGAGATACACCAAAGCTGCTCAAAATAAAGGAGGGCTAACATCTTTTCTTTCGAGTTCCCTGTGCTGTAGCCAACTTCTGTGTGGAACAGAATTCTGTTTCCTCATGTGCTTGTTAACGTAGATATGGGGTTATCTTTGGCAATGCAGCATTTGTTTAGCATGTGGAGGATCCCCTAATGTTTAGGACAGTCATTAATACTTCAGAAATTTGTATCTGCTTTAACAGGTTTCCATTTTTAAAAACTGCACCCATGTTCATCAAAGAAAAACTGGCCAGAATTGCTCAGTTCTTGACCTTCTGATTTCCTTTAGTAAAATATTGTATTTTTGTGCTAATAAAAGAGGGTACAAAGTCTGTTATTTTTAGATAAGGATTTTAGGATAGAGTTTAGCTTACTCTACTTTTCATATCATCTTTTTTCCAAGTAATTAAAAGTAGGGACATAAAGTAATATTTCTTAAAAGTGATGATATATTTCCCTTTCTGTCAACTAAATAACAAAGCTATTATTATTAACCTTAATCATCATTTACAGTGTTAGCTTTTACTTTTTGACAGACCGTACCACAGAATTCTTTTAAATAGCAAATATTCATCATACAGAATTTTGCAAGATGACTTACTTTACAGAAAGTTATCGTGAATTAAGTCAGAATGTGCACTGTGTTTTTTTATGTTTGTTTTTGTTTTTTTCCGGAAGCCATCTTCATCTGTCCTGGCCATACTGATCTTATCTTTCTAGACTGACATCACTCATCTGTGTAGCATCCAGTGAGAATTGGATCAGCATTCATGCTAATAAAAAAAAAAAGTAAGAAAATCCCTCTCAGTCTGATGCAGGCAAATGGCCCCAGTCTTGATTCCTTAGGCAACAGACATAGACTAGAATTCCAGGATGTTTTCCCTAATCTTCCTATGGTCTTTATTCTGCTCTGGGTCAGTCAGATTTTCTTGTCATTTGACTAAAACCCTTATCTCCTTCCTTCTGATGGTTTTCCACAATAAGTGCATTTTCTCATGGGACATTCGTTTATTGTTATACTTTATAAAAATGTGGATATTAATGTTTTCTCAAAAATATTATAAGCTCTTTTATGATACAGGCTATTTTAAATTCTTCTATTGTATTTTTCAAAATTTTAATGTACAGAAGTATTCAAAGCACACAACTGATGCTTTTATATTAAATTGTATGAAGTGTATGTAAAGGAAAGAATACACCTGTGTTGATTTGTAACGTATTGCTCTTAGCGAGATGTTTATTTTGTCAAATATAGTTTTCATTTAGAAACGCAGACTATTGTCATAAAAATCTGTACAGAAAAAGAAATTAATAATAATTGCGCATTTCTGGTCACAAATCTGTTGGCTGTGAGTGTTCTTTAGAATTATTTTTACCATTTTTTAATGTGTTCACTATTTTTGTGTTTATGTCCCTGAAAATTCTGTATTTTTTTCCTATAAGCTTTTTATGTGACTTAACTACTTTTAAATTTTAATGTATCATTGATTTTAGCCTTCATGACTTATGTTTTGTATTTGATTTAATAATTAGCAATATTCATGTCGTTATCCTTTTTAGGTTTGAGACAAAATGAGAGTAGTATTTGCTTGTATTTAACTCCCACTTAGAAGTCCTTAAGAGTTTTACATTTTTACATATGTATAAGGTTTGAGGAAAGAAGTCTGTGTCTACCCAGGTGTCCTTTTTTAGTTGTAAATATATTAGTTTAAAATTATGTTTCTATGTTTTTTATCCCTTAACTATAAAAAATGTGAACAGCTCAAATGTTTCATCCCATAATCAGTTTGCACATCAGTCTTTTCTATTCCAATTGAGTCTCTCTTAAAACCATTTCTTGTTATCTATAAGCCACAAAATCAACAGCTTTTACTCTGTGGATTCCAGATAACCAACTTAACTCTACAACCTTGTTCAGCTAAGAGTTCCAGTCTGCATATTACTATGTGCTTGGGGAATTCTCCTTGACAGGTCAGTTTCTTGACAACATATGCTAAAACTTTAGATCTTTTTCTTCTACAACATAGCAGTATCGCAAAGCCCTTACCTATCTCTCCTGAGAATCTAATGCTGCTTCTTAACTTGCCCTGTACATGCTGTCAAACCAAACTGCTATAATACTATGTTTTTTTTTTTTTAATGTAATGTTTGGATAATCCTACATTCTCATTAAGAAGTGTGCTTTAACAGACATCGAATCTCGAGCACCTACATCCTTTTCATCAAATACTTTTCTACTTGCCATTTATAATATAACTTACATACAACCTTATCTCTGGGCTCCTGTAACACCATTTGCTTACCTCTCTCATAGGAGAAAATATATTACACTGACTATCTGCTTCTGTACCTGTCTCAACTTTTTGAAAGTAGGTTCTTCAGTAATAGAGACTGGAGTTATTAATTTCTATATTCCAAGCACTAAGCAAATAGTTGTTCAATATACATTTGCTGAACTGAATTATACATTTGAATCTTGGCTTCAGATGGAGTAAAACTTGAAATAAATCATCACTTAGACGGGTAGGAGACACTGCAGACTGTACAGCAATTCAAGGTGATAATATGACCCAATAGTTCTCAAGATTATTTGAAAGAAAATATACTTGAAACTCATAATGCTTTTTGAGAAGCCCTATAAAAATGACTACACCTGCCTTCTAATTTATTGCTAAGTTCCACATTGTTTAAATGAAGCAATGAGGACATCAATACATTCAAGAATATAGATGTATGGATTTGGGGATAAAATGACTTGAACTTGTCACCAGAATATTTTTAGATCTTATGCAGGCAACATGTTTCAGGAAAGTTGTTGGCTGCCCAAATATATTCAGTGTGCCAGTACTTAATGGCATAATGCTTGGAAGTAGGCAGTAGGTACTCCTTTTTTTTTTCTTTTTAGTTTTCCTTAAGATATTCTTTCGTGATGCTCTGTGAATTAATGTGGTCTGTAAGCTTTGTTTTAAACCCTTAAATGAAATTGTGATAGATATTATGACATTGAATATGGCGAAGGATAGATTATTTGACCAAGTAGACAAAGTTATTATACACTGAATTAAAAGAAACCAAATCAGTTCACTTCAGTAAAGCCCAGATATAATACTGAGGAAAAGTCAAAGTAATGAAAGTCTTATGTCTGGAGCATTACTACCTAACATTTAGATATTTTATGCAAGATTTTCTGTATTAATGAAGATAAATAAGTTAGATGGATTTTTAGTATTCATTCTCCTGTTCTTAATTTGTGCAAACAACTTTAATATTTATATCAATGTAAGTCATAAAAAGTATATAACCAACAACTTCACAAAAACCCTGATTTTAACCTGTTATTCTTAGAAATTTGATTTTGATTGGATGGATTTTAAGTAAGATCCCAGTTTGGGGGATCAAGCAATGATAAAAAGATCAAAATTTTTTAATGTATTAGAAATAGATAGGTTTGCATATGTTAATAGTAAAACTTAGAAACAGCAATAAAGATGACTTCCACTTCTGGCCAAGTTAGAGAAAGAGGGTCTAGATAATTTATCATCTGACATGAAACAGCTAAAATACCAGACAAAATATATTAAATGGTGATTTTCAGACATTGGACATCAGAAGATGCTGGGTGGTGATCATTAAGAAAGGGGAACTAAATAGGGTGAGCTTAATGATTGCCCTAACTTACTACCCAAAGAGAAGCTCCAGGCTTCTACTAGATATACAAAAGATAAAGGGAAAGAAATCAAAGAATACTACTACAAAAGTAAAAATCATCAAATCACTAAGAAAGACATGAAGAGAAGAAGAAAGGAACAAAGGACCAAACAACATCAAGAAACAATCAAGAAAATGGCTATAGTACATTTCACCTATTGACAATCTCTTTAAATTTAAGTGGACTGAATTCTTCTATCAAAAGGCATAGAGTGGCCAAATGGGTAAACAAAACAAAACAAGATCCAACAATATGATGCCCATCTATAGGAGATTCCCTTTAGTTTAAGGATATTCATAGGCTGAAGGTGAAGGAATGGATAAAGATATTCCATGGCAATAGAATACAAAAGAGAACAGTAGTGGCTCTACTAACACAAAATAGACTTTAAGTTAACAACTGTCACAAGCGACAAGCAAGGTCCGACAAGGAAGGTCGTTATAGAATGATAAATGAGCCAATTCTTTAAGACGATATAACAATTGTAAATATATGTGCACCCATCATCAGATCACCTAAATATAAAAAGCAAATATTAACAGATCTGAAGGAGGAAATTGACAGCAATATAGTAACAGTTGGGGATTTCACTACCCCACTTTCAACAGTGGATAGATCACCCAGACAGAAAATCAATAAGAAAACCACAGACTTGAATAACACTATATACCAAATAGATCTAACAGACATATATGGGACATTCCATCAAACAGCAGCAGAATACAGATTCTTCTCAAATGCATAAGGAGCATTCTGCAGGATAGATCATACGTTGGACCACAAAGCAAGTGTTAATTAACTTAAAATGATGGAAATGATAACAAGTATCTTTTCTGATCATAATTTTATGAAACTAGAAATCAGTTACAGAAAGAAAATTGGAAAATTCACAAATAAGTGGAAATTCAACAACGCACGATGGAACAACCAATCAGTCAAAGAAATAAAAAAGATTTTAACCCTCAAAACAAATAAAAATAGAGACACAACACGTAAAGACTTATGAAGTGCTGCAAACAAGTTCTAAGAGGGAAGTTTATAGTGGTAAATACATACATCAGAAAAGAAGACAGAACTCAAATGAGGAACCTAATTTTAAACCACAAGGAACAAGAAAAATAAGAACAAACTAAACCCAAAGTTAGCACAAGGAAGGAAATAATAAAAATTGGAGCAGAAATAAATAGGGAATAAAAATAAGAAAAATTAAGAAAACCTGAGAGTTGGTTTTTTGTAAAGATAAATATCCACACTCAACAAACTTTTTTAAGAAAAAAAATAAGAAAAGACTTAAGTAAATGAAATGAAAGAGGAGATGCCTCAGAGATTTTTTTAGATAAAAAGTTAACAAGAGACTATTACGAACAATTATATGCCAACAAATTGGATAGCTTAGAAGAAATTGATAAATTCCTGGAAACATACAACCTACCAAGACTGAATCATGAAGAAACAGAAGATCTAAACAGACCAATAGCAAATGAGATTGAATCAGTAAACAAAAACCTCCCAGCAAAGAAAAGCCGTAAGACAAGTTATTAGTACACCTAAAAACAGATTGATGTGACACTCACTTACAACCCAAAAGAAAGGAGAAATGGTTTTATTAAATTCAGGTGCAGAGCATGAATGAATTTGAGGAAGTAATAGATGTGTTACTCAAACAGGCAAAGGGTAAAGTTAAGAAATAACAAATCTGTTCATGCTTAATAACCTTTTCATCCCTCCTAGAAAAAAGACCAAATTCATTCATGGACTCAATGTCCTACTTGCTCTAACTCCTGCCTAACTTTTAAGCATCAACTTTTTCCCTGATATTTCCTATCTGGTCTCCAGCTTCACTGGCTTTCTTTATTTCCTGAAAGCAACATACTGCCCCTAAAGTTTGAGCCTCAGCAAAAATGTTCTCTTTACCCATAATGTTTTCTCCTCCTCATTTTCTAGTCAACTCTAAATGATTAAATCTCAACTTAAAAGTTACTTGTGGCCAGGCTTGGTGGCTCAGGCCTGTCCTCCCAGCACTTTGGGAGGCCGAGGCGGGTGGATCACTTGAGGTCAGGAGTTTGAGAGCAGCCTGGCCAACATGGTGAGACCCCGTCTTTACTAAAAAGACAAAAATTATCTGGGCATGGTAGCTCACACCTGTAAGCGCAGCTACTCGGGAGGCCAAGGCATGAGAATCGCTTGAGCCTGGGAGGTGAAGGTTGCAGTGAGCCAAGATCGCGCCGCTGCACTCTAGCCTAGGTGACAGAGCAAGACTCGTTCTCAAAAAAAAAAAAAAAAGAAAAAAGAAAAAGAAAAAAAATTACTTGCTTCAGCTAGAATGAGTTACTTCTGATATTTAATCTTGTTGCTTTGTGACTTTTCCTCATAGGACTTATA
Organism: Nomascus leucogenys; assembly: GCF_006542625.1. NCBI lineage: Eukaryota > Metazoa > Chordata > Mammalia > Primates > Hylobatidae > Nomascus > Nomascus leucogenys. The sequence goes on from NC_044389.1 coordinate 105,498,821, forward strand.
GTAGTTTATAATTATAAGTTTTTATAAGTATAGTTGACCCTTGAACAATACAGGTTTGAACTGCATGGGTCCACTTACACATGGATATTTTTCAATAAAAGTCACTCCAAGTGTGCCTAATCCTTGTGTCTCTTCTGCCTTCTCCACCTCTTCTGTCTCTGTCACCACTGAGACAGCAAAGCCAACCCCTCCTCTTCCTCTTCCTCAGCCTACTCAATATAAAGATGATGAGGATGAAGACCTTTATGATGATCCACCTCCATTTAATATTAAATGTATTTATTTTCCTTATGATTTTATTAACATTTTCTTTTCCCTAGCTTTCTTGTAAGAATACAGTATGTAATACATATAACATACAACATATGTGTGAATTAACTGTTTATGTTTTCTTTAAGACTTTCAGGCCAGGTGTGGTGGCTCATGCCTGTAATCTCAGCACTTTGGGAAGCCGAAGTGGGCGGATCACCTATGGTCAGGAGTTTGAGACCAGCCTGGTCAACATGATGAAACCCTGTCTCTACTAAAAATACAAAAAATTAGCTGGGCATGGTGGTGTGCACCTGTAATCACAGCTACTCTGGAGGATGAGGCAGGAGAATCGCTTGAACCTGGGAGGTGGAAGTTGCAGTGAGCTGAGATTGCACCATTGCACTCCAGCCTGGGTGACAGAGCGAGACTCCGTCTCAAAAAAAAAAAAAAAAGTCTTTCAGTCAAGTAGATCATTAGTAGCTAACCTCTGGGGAGTCAAAATTTATATGCAGATTTTTAACTGCATTGGAGTCAGCACCCTGAATCCCTGCTTTATTCAAGAGGCAACTGTATGGGATTCATACCTGCCTCCTCTATTAAACAGGAAATAACTTGTATGTGGGGACTGTCTTTCTGCATTGTGTCTCTACCATTGACACAAAGTAGGATCCAAAAAAATTTGTATGTTAATCAATAATAAAAAGAAGGGGGAGACCAGCTCAAAATAGAACAATGAAACCAGAATGAATAAAATGAACACAAAAATGCAACATTAAAGTCCAAGATAGACTGAAACGGTAAAAAAAATCTAGAATTCTGGTCCTCTTGCTTGAAAAACATCCTAAGATATTGAAGAAGTTGTCTGAGAGGCAATATAGTGTGATAAAAAGATTTGCTCTTCCCTCCACATAACTTGTGCATCATGGCCTGGCTTTCTTTTGTCTGCTGTATGCTGCTATTATTATTCTTTACTTTTGCAATGTCCTTTTCCTTCACTTTGACTTAGCTAGGACATGGCTTGCAGACACTGGATGAAAAATAACATCATGAGGGAATAAATCGATGAATGACAATGGTAGAAGTTCTCATCATGGTCATGAATGATCCTCAATCTAAGAAAGAGAGTTTTTAGTGAAATAATGATGCCGTCAAGGTACCCAGTACTCTATGAATCTAAAGCGCAACTCAAGACTTTTGTTGACATCATTTACTTTCTTCAATGGCATGGTGTGTGTCCTGCTGGCAATAGGGAAGCTACTGGCTTAGGAAAAAATCACAGCCCCTGTAACCACAATCATTTTCTGAGTTACAGGGAACACAGATAATGTAAACCTTGCCACTTCAAGAATCATTAAAAACCTTTTTATAGTTTGTTTAGATCCAAAACTTAAAGAAAAAAATTAAGCTCTTTAGTCTTTTTTATTAAGTTTCTGATTTAATTTTATTGGCTAAAAACCATTGTGACCCAAGAAGTCAAATTTATAATAGTTTAAATAATTGACTATATCTTTATATATAATTTAAAATGCTTTTCATCTTCCTTATATAAATTTGTTAGAAAAGAAGTGAACTTCATTTTCTGTTTCTATTCTAGAGTCAGTATTGCTTTGGGGGAAAAAAAATCTATAGGCTCACAGAAACAATAACATACTAAGAAATATGCATGTGTGTGTATATATGTGTATATATGTTATATATATTTTTACACGTGTGTGAATATATCTGTATATATGATCTATATATTTTATATGTGTGTGAATATTTGTGTGTGAATATAGGTATATATGTATACATGTTATACGTATTTTTATATGTGTGTGAATATGTGTGTATATATGTCTATATGTCATATATTTTATATGTGTGTGAATATATGTGTGTGTATATGTGTATATATGTTATATATATTTTATATGTGTGTGAATATGAATGTGTATATATGTATATATGTTATATATATTTTATATGTGTGTGATTATGTGTGTATGCCTGATTGTGCTATTCCAGAAAGTGTATTGGCTTCTTTTACACATGTCTACTTTTATGTAACCATTTCTTCCTTTCTAGTAGAAAGCCCACATTTTCAGATTCTACTCTTTATTTTCCTTGACCAAACAATGGATCATCTTAAACACAATAGATAGAAAGACTGCATGAGAGATTCGTATGTCACAGGTGAATAAAATTCCCTTCCTTCTGGTTTTTATTTTGGCTGGCGAAAGCACCTAGGATGATAGGTGCTATGTAGAGGTAAGATAGAGCAGCACAGAGATACTTTTTATTACCCGCTTTTTCATCCTATGTAATAGGGATGCAAAGTAAATACTTTTTGGAAACACCAACAACTCAAGCTGACATATGCCACAGTGACTTACATAAAAGCAACTCGTGCAGAGACGAACTGCTCTTGAATACAGAAGACGGATTTCAGTTCTGGACAGTCAGGGTGGGAATTGTATCTGTGATAATAATGGCACAAGGCAGACAGAAGCTGTTTTTAAAGGAACTGCCTGGAGGCCAGAGGGTTACTCCCAAGGGGAGAAAAAAATCAGCATTACTGTCTTCACTTCTAAGTGTGGAGCTTTGACTTTCCCAGCCCTGCAAACAGTAAAAGCTAAACAAATGTAGATAAGTAAAATATGCCACAGAGAATAACAGGGAAAACATGGCCATACTATTCTGCGTAGTCCATTACCTATAAATCTGTGGCTAGTATCTCTGCTACTTCATGTGGCAAAAAGAAATCTCAATGGATAGAAAGAGAAAATGTAACTAGTTACCTTCAGTCTATTACGTTGTTGTCAGTTAGTGCCTTTGAATAACATATGCCCCTAACAACTATTGAAGTCATAAACAATGCATAATAGATTGGAAAACATATTCACAAACTAATGATAGTAAGTCCTCAGCTCAAAATACAAACCTTTGGCTTATTCATATTTCTCTACAGTTGATATTTGAATTCTAATTTTGTTCATTTGAAAATATGGGCTTATCTTTTGGTTTATATTCTACAACAGCTTTGTCTCCCAGTAACCGGATTAAAACAAAAAAAGAAAACAAAAAATTCAGCCCAAACTAGATTACTCTTCTTCCAAATAAGTTTATTTTTATGTGGTCTAATTATTTAACTACTTTTTCTTCTGAATGCTCACATCATATATCAAGAAACACCTGTGGGCAGGGAAGAGGGTAATCAGGGATCTAGAGAGAATTTCATAAACACAATATACTTCTCAACATATTTATCTCAGAGGATTCCAGGAACTGTTCATTCAATAGAGTAACATCTTTTACACTAGGCCATCCTTCCCACTCTTCATGGGGAAATCATTGCTGTTGAAATGTTTAATCTCAGAAAAGGAAGTTGAGATAGCGACATTTTAACTACTATAAGAATTAAAAGCAGTCAGGTGCGGTGGCTCACACCTGTAATCCCAGCACTTTGGGAGTCCGAGGTGGGTGGATCATGAGGTCAGGAGTTCGAGATCAGCCTGACCAACATGGTGACACCCCGTCTCTACTAAAAATACAAAAATTAGCCGGGTGTGGTGGCATGCACCTGTAATCCCAGCTACTGAGGAGGTTGAGGCAGGAGAATCACTTGAACCTGGGAGGTGGGGGTTGCAATGTTGCAGTGAGCCAAAATCACGCCACTGCACTCCAGCCTGGGTGACAGAGACTCCATTAAAAAAAATTAAAAGCGAAGGTTGATAATGCCTGTCAGAAAAACATGAGACATTTAAAAGTCAGGCATTAACGTTACTTTGTGTAGAAATCTGTTGTTCTGGGGAGCTGGATGCAGTGGAATGAGAAAGGACACCACCCCCTCATGTCACTTCTGCAGTTCTATTTTCCGATGCTTGGTTTTCATTTGTTTTAATAAGAATTTTTGCATTGTTTAAGTCACAGTATGTAATAATAAACATTTATTGAATACTTACATTTTCAGCTTAAAACCCAAGCTAAACAAACACATCAAACTTATGATGATTTCCTTTAAAAAAGCAATGCTATCTACTAATTGCTGTCCTTGTTGGTCACTATTGCCTTTAGAGATCAACTTCTTGAGAGAGTGTCTCCATTCGTTTTCTCCAATTAGTTGCTTCTGCATTCTTCAAACTACCATAAGTTAGCTTCTCAGAACGAAACTAAAATCCAATGATCAGTTTGCCAAATATAATTGATGTTTTTATATGCTGATATGTAAAAAATGACATAAATGCTACATAATTCAGGTTATTTTCCTTTCATTTTCTTGCCACCTCCCAGTTAAAAACTGCCAGTCGCTGACTGTGTATCTTCCTATTCCTTTTGCTATGCATTTATATGTGTATATACGTGATATAGGTGGATTAAACTGCTTTTCATTCCTTGCTCTTTAATTAGTTAATATATCCCACAGGTCTCTCCCTGGTGGCACATCAGTGTGGGTGGGCCTACTTCATTCTATTTAATGGCTATGCTGTGGATGCCCCATGATGTATATATGTAGCCTCTTTGCTGATGATGAACATTTATGGTATTAACACTTTTGTTTTTAAACAGTATTTCAATGAATATTTTTAATAGGGGTGATGAGTCATAGGCAAACGCACTTAAAAATTTTTAAATATTTCCAAGTCATTACCAAAATCATTCATCTTTTCTCATCAACAGTAAATGAGAGGCTGGGTACAGAGGCTCAAACCTGTAATCCCAGAACTTTGGGAGGCCGAGGCAGGCGGCTCACAAGTTCAGGAGATCGAGACCATCCTGGCTAACATGGTGAAACCCCGTCTCTACTAAAAAAAATACAAAAATTAGCTGGGCATGGTGGTGGGTGCCTGTAGTCCCAGCTATTCGGAGGCTGAGGCAGGAGAATGGCGTGAACCCAGGAGGCGGAGCTTGCAGTGAGCCGAGATCCTGCCACTGCACTCCAGCCTGGGTGACAGAGCGAGGCTCCGTCTCAAAAAAACACACACAAAAAAACAGTAACAATAAATGAGAATTCACATCTAGAATCTTACATCTGGGCTATACTTCTTTGATATTGACTATCTCGTTGTGAAAAATATCTTATTTCACTGATTATCAGTGAAGTCAATCACTTTTCCGTGTATTCACTGGCCATGTGATACTGTTGCTTTCTCCTTTATAATCTTTGTTAATGTATTATAGCATGGTTTGCCTATCATATTGGTTTTTGGCTTAAAGGAATTTAATACTTTATGTATTTCAAATCTCTCTGCCATTATGTTGATTTTAAATAATTTTAATGGTATATTGTGTTGAACATATTTTTAAAAATTTTATATAATGTCAATGCTTTTATGATATTAAGACTATGTAACTTGCTTCTGAAGGTCATAAAATATTATAGTTTGTTCCGCTATAGGGACATTACTTTTCATTATATATAAGTATATGCATATATATACATGAATATGTGTGTGTGCATGTGTGCATGTATTGCTAATCAGGGTTCTATTATTTTTCTCCTAATGGAAAGACAATGTCCTAAGCCCTTTATTGAATTGTTTATAATTGCTTAATGATTTTAGTACTATCTTTGTTATAAAAATGAACATATTTCATAGGTCTGTTTTTAGAGTCTCCATTCTTTTGTTCTAATGACTTGTCTATGTCTGTATTCATACTGCATTAATTTTATATCTTAATAATTTATCTTGGTAATTTTGATAACTGGTAGGTCCTGTTTGTCTATACTACTATTATTTTCCAGTATTTCTTGGTTACTTTAATTTCTGTCTTCAATTTAATCTTTGAATTAGCTTATCAAAGTCTCATGAAAATCTCCAATTGGACATTGTGGTATACGTGGGATGTGATTACTTTTAATCATTTATTGATATGATTCCACTTACTTATATCATCAAAAATTTCTCAAAACTTTGTGATCTGTGGTCACATTTTCCTTTTAATTATATACTTCCTATTGTTTTTTGGCAATTTGTTTTACGAAATGAGAGTTGAAGAGTATGACCAGCCCTCCTCTTTCATCTGACTAATTCTCTTGCTTCAATTATGCATTAGTTATAGCTGACCACATCTTCCAAGGACCCCAAAACCTCCCTGATTTCCTCTTATGTCTCTGACACTGTTCTCAGTTTCTTCTTCTAATCACTTAATTTAATCAAAATCCTACTTTGATATCTCCACTGAGAATAGGATTTTTTTAATCTACTGGAAACCTCTACTAAAGTAGCATCTCCAGTTTAACATGTCTGATGCAGAAATTACAATCTTCTCAAGAGATTCACTGTCTTAAACCTGTCTTACTTCCTCTCTTCCTTAAGTATCTTAGTGAAAGATACCAGGAAATGTTCCCTCAATTCTTTCTCACATATGATTGTCCTCTCTGCTAAACTTACACAGTAACTTCTTTAGCTCATCAACTCCCCATTGTCCTCAAAATTGTCTTGTCCATCAAGATTCTTTCGCCCACTGCCATAGCTTGAGTCACTTAAAATGCACATCTGTCAATATAATTTCACTGTCTTTATAAAAAATATTCTTAGTTCCCCATCACCTACACTAAACTATGAGTTTCTTGACCTTGAAGTCATCTGACCATCATCTGATCCTTGCCCATTTCTCCAGGATTATTTGCTGCTCCATCCATGCCTCCATTCCATATTGTTTAATTATATAAATACACTTGCAGATTCCCAATATACAAAACTCTACACGTGTTTCCACCTTTTTCTTGTTGATCTCTGTGATTGGAATGCTTATATTCCTTCTTCTCAAGACTACTTCCTGTGCATGCTCCAAGGGTTAGTCATGGCTAAGTCTTTCATTAATCCTCCTCCTCAGTATGGGGTAGGTGTGCCTCTGTTAAGCACCCTGTAGTAACTTCACTACAGCACTTGTCATCTTCTAATCGTTAGGTTATTTTCCTTTCTCCTCTAGATTCTGAGGTTTTTGAATACAGAACTGAACCTTTTATCTCAGCTTCTCAGACACCTATCACAGTTCCTATCCCATTTGTGATATTTAGTAAATGTCTAGCCAATAGCTACATAAAATTGCATGGAAGTGACCAGCATAGTTGAATGTAAGTGAAATAAAATAACCACTCAAGGAGGCCTCCCCATATTAAAGCTGTAATATGGTATGGAAGTGTTCCTGGAAAGTCAGTGCTGCTACCATCATTATTGTGGGGTAGGTCTGCCCTGCTTAGATTCCTTGGGTTTTGCCTCTGATTATCAAAAGACTGTCTCAAACATTTAAGACCACAGGGAATCATGGAAAAATGTTACTTGACTTCAGAAATAGTGAATTCTGCATCTAAAGTGCTAAGGGTGAAAAACCAGGTTGTCCTTTCCCTGTTTAATGTCTGAGTGTTTTCAGAAGTTATTGTAACCAGTGTGGATTCAAAAGAGAATATGCACTCTCATTGCTATCCTACCAAAATTCAGAGCCATAAACCCAGTTTGCTGTGTATTTCTTTTTCCAACTTGGGGGAAAGAATATTGACTAACAGGAATGAAGACCTTGCTTAAGATACAAACTGGTGCTGGGCATGGTGGCTCATGCCTGTAATCCCAGTATTTTGGGAGGATGAGGTGGTGGGCGGATCACTTGAGGTCAGGAGTTCGAGACCAGCCTGGCCAATGTGATGAAACTCCATCTGTACTAAAAATACAAAAAGTAACTGGGCATGGTGGCATACACCTGTAATCGCAGCTACTTGGGAAGCTGGGGCACAAGAATCATTCGAGCCTGGGAGGCAGAGGTTGCAGTGAGCCATGATTGTACCATTGCAATCCAGTCTGGATGACAGAGTGAGCCCCTGTCTCAAAAAAAAAAAAAAAAGGAGACACAAGGTGGGCTTTTTATTTTCAAACTACCTTTATCATTTTTGTGTGTCAGTAAGGGATATCAATAAGATACTAAAAAGTGGCTGGGCCCAGAGAGTACATTTGATCTATATAATAAACTGAAGAAAAAGCCAATACAAGAAATACAGATAAATTCACTGCAGAATAAAAACATGTTAGTTATAGTTACATTTATCTATAAAGATAAATTTAGTGCAGAATAAAAATATGTTATAGTTAGTTACATGGAATATTCTTTTATACCATTTTTAAGGAATAACAGTAATTTACCTCATTGTATTAGTCATTTGATTGATTGATTTTTACTTAGTTAATCCACCTATTTGCCAAAGGAATAGTACAGCTACCTACTTATTCAGAGAAGGCTCTGGAAAGCGGGAGCTTTCCTGTCTGTTTACTTTTTGCCCACGAATTCCCAACCTGCTTCTCCTGGTGATATGGTTTCTATACACAGTGACTTTAGTATAACTTTGACTTCCATTTCAGCAGTGCTTGTGAGAGTTTCATTCAAAGATATTAATATACTACTCTCTTCTTTATTTTTTGTAGAAATTTCAGTTGTCTAGCTCACAGGGATATCCACAAGCCAGACCCAGAAAGCCTTTGCTACCATTGATGAAGATGCCAAGTCCACAGCCCTCCAGCCAGAAGACCCTTAGTCTAGTAAGTGTCACCCTGTAATTCTGTGATCTGAGAGCTCCCAGGGGATGAGACTGGTGAAGAAGCAAGGCTTCTTTGGGTCCCTAGTGTAATCTTGGCTGAGGCAGAAGGGTCCAATAATTTCTGGAATAAATTTAAAGGAAGCTGTAAAATTTCCTGCCAGAAAAGTTGGTCTGTCAGCTTCCATTCTCATAATATCACTGGCTGCTCAATTAGAGCTTAAATGCTTATACAGTCCTTCAGTTTTGTCAGTTTTCCCTAAATACTTCTTAGCTTATGTCACATATCTACATGTGATGGGAATATATAGTTCGTCACCTACTACTTCAGTTTCCTGCATAATCTGCATCCACACCGAATAACCACGAGCAGAACTCACTAAATGGATACGGACGACTTCTGGAAGGATTTTTCAAGGCACCAGGTGAAATTATTTAAAAGCCAACAGATTCTGTGGACAAGCATGTCAGCTCCTCTGACACCCCTGGGGATTCACACCCTGAAGAAATTTGTAAATGTGGAACAGAAGCCCAACAATTGTACTGTGCAGTGACAAAAACGTTGCTTTCCCCAAAAAACCCGAGTAGGTGAAGGAAGTTTACTTTGCATCCTCTGATACAAGCATACATCAAGTTGTCTTGCCAAGTAAAGAATGAGAGCAAAAAGTACTACTTAGTTTCATTATCTTTTTTTGCCTTTGATCACAGGATTCCATGCACTGGATTTTTACAGACGAAGAATAGGAATGTGTTGAGAAGGGATGGGATGGTGATAAAATTAGAAACTGAATGGTGGTTGTATTGGTTCCTGAACTTTATTATTCCTCCTACCCCTAAGTTCCATTTAAGAAGCGGTCCCAGGGTGACTCTGGCAGTCAGAAAACATAATTAGGCTTGACTTCTTACCTCTCACCACTGTGCCCTAATTCTGAAGAATTAGGTAACAAAACAACCTCTGCACTGAGAGTCTATAGGCAAGCTGAACTGTTCAAGTTGAAGACCCAACAGACAAGTCCCAAAAGAGATTGCTTTACCTTTCATCAGCAGGATGGGAAAGATTTATTGCAATGTTAAAATAAAATGTTGAAAATGTATTTTTTAGGAAGTCTACAGTGATGTTTGTCAATCTGACTTCTATCTGTTCGAAGAATGCAAAATTTCCATAAGGAACTTACTATTAATAGAACAAACAAAACTTGTTTTTTAAATTCTCCTTTAGTTTAACCTTTTTTAAAACAAATTTGGCTATTCGTCTCCAAGGACTGAGAAAATAAGCCACAGTCTTTCTTTCACGCAAGTCTTAGAAAGGTTTTCAATAGTGCTTAACTTTCTAGTATGCCACTAATTAAAATTAACTCTTCAGGGAGACTTTAGAAAAAGTATTCTTAAATTATAGAGGTGCTACCACATGTTAGGTCTTGTTTGTTTATTTAGGTCTTAAATCTCTATGAAATATCACTGTTGGAAAATGTCAGTGTATTGATTATGTTCCAAAAATGATACCATACCCTTTTATTAGACCATATCCAGGAGGCAATGAAAATTTATCTTATCTGATGTGACATTCAAAACAACAGTCTAGAAAACTAGGAGAAAAAAAAATCCAAGAGCTATTTAAAGTAATGGTGTGTGACCTTAGTAATCACTTATATCAATTCTGTGACTATACACTTATTTATTGGTCCTAAGCCTTTGCTTTAGTTAGTAAAATCATTGCAATTAGATAAAGATTAAATATTATATCATATTTTTGTACTATTTGGTGCAGCACCTTTTAAATACTGGACCATCAGTAAATGTTAGCTTATATTAGTTGTGGAAAGCTCAAATGGAAAGCAAAATAATAATAAAAATAATAATTACATTGCAAAATCAAAGAATGTTAAAGTTGTCAGCATAATATAAGTGATCCAAGTAACAAGATCTTTGCCTTTGGGAGCCTAATTTAACAATGAGGACCTATTTGATAGCATTGACCATAACAATGGAGAGGGACACAATAATGAACAGGAGTGAAGTGCACCTGCTAAGTTGTAAGAAAGCAGAACTAAAACCAGCAAATGTAAGACAGAGCACAGCCCTCCTACCCATATCCTAATACTGATATGCTACAGCTTGGAAGCAGAGGCCAAGTACAATCAAGGAAATCCTTTTCTCCACAGTTCCCTCTTCCTCAGCTTACCTACTTAGGTTTTTTCCCCTGTTTCTTTCTTTTATTTTTTTTAAAGATCAAATTGGACAATAATTGTACATTATAAACTCCTGAAATAGGTTGAATTGTGTCTCCCCAAAATTCATATGTTGAATCCTAACCTACAATACCTTAGAATGTAATCTCATTTGGAAACAGGGTGGTTGCAGATGTAATTAGTTAAGATGAAAGTATACTTCATGGAATAGAGGGAGCCTCTAATAAAATATAATCACTATCCTTATAAAAAGGGGAAATTTGGACCCAGACATACATGCAGACCACCAGAGGCCAGGGAAAAGGCATGGAACCGATCCTTCCTCACAGCCCTCAAGGACAACCAACCATGCTAACACGTTGATCTAGGACTTCAGCCTTCAGAACTGTGAGGCACTAAATTTCTGTTGTTTCAGCCACCCCATTTATGATACTTTTTTATGGCAGCCTGAGCAGACTAATACTACTCCCTTTGTATAGACTCCCTAAGTCACGTTTTCCAAAGTGATCTGATCATCAGAATTGTTTGTGCAGCTTTTAAAAATATAGATTTTAATGGAAGTTCCCACGAAAGATTCTGATTTAGAAAGTTTGGGGTGGGTCTGGGAATCTTTATTAAAACAAAACCATAACAACAAAACTAAACAAAAAGTCTGGTCTATGATTCTGAGGCAGAGTTGGATTTAAGAACCGCTACTCAAGGGAAAAAGTACAGAGATAATTTTTCCAATGCCAAATAAACTGGTTCTTTGGTTCTAGTTTTTTTCTCTGATTTAGCTGGTGAGCTTAAAAAGTGTTTTCCTCTTCTGGGTTTCCGTTTTCTCTTAGGCCAAATGAGGAGGTTGGACCTTACTGTAAATCACCAAAATTTGTAGTGAAAGTTGCTCTTGCCAATATTACTTGCCTGTTTTTGCAGTGATGAGAACATACAGAATGCTTCCTTCATCGTTGTGCATGTGGCAGTCAGTAACAACTCTACTTCCCTGTGTAGGTCAAGCTCCCCATCCCCAGGAAATGGAATCCAAGTTAAAGATGTGTGTGCAGGTGGCTTATTGGAAGGTGAAGCAAACAGGGAGAGCAGAGGGAGAACTTGTACTTCCACAGAGTCTCAACAGGGGCTCAAACAGTTCTCCCACTGACACATGAGCTGAACTAAGCCTTCAAATATTTCCCAAATTGAGGTTAGGGGGCTGGACTTTGGATCACCACATTGATTAGCCACTCACTAAATGTGGGTTGCTTTCAGAGAAGGTGAGGAACCTGTGTGAGAAAGCATCCTTCAGTTGAGGACAGCTCCTAACGAGAAGTCAGGCTGAGATAGGTGACAGGAGTGCCTCAGTTCTAAAGATGGCTGGTCTCCCGGAGGCCACCAAAGCACCTCCTGCAGTTCACCTCCTGCACATTGGATTCTACTTGTTTGGGATATTCACCCCATCTGAGAACAGCTCCCCCAAGATTATGACTGGCCTCTCTTCCTGGGCAACTTAAAAAGAGGAATGTTAGTTGGATAAACTATAGTTCTTGTTGCTTGCAGCTTACAAGCCAACACTTACCTCCTCCCTTACTCTCCTGCCTATTTTAAATTCTCATCACCCTCAGCTGCCCGCTCTGTTGGTCTATGTGGCTTGCCTGGTGGAATGAGCCACTATCATCACCAAACCTTTCTCTGGCCATGGCTGCTGCTATAGTCAATTTACCATCATAACTGGACAAAGGAGTATTAAGGAGTCTCCTCTGTGAGTCACCTCAATTCCTGAATGATTCACCATAATACTCGCTATTCATTGTTATAAAATTATGTTCCTTTCAGTATTCCTGAAAGAGGTGTGCAAATTTTACCTATAACTTTTATACTCTTTACTGTTTTTTGTAATGGACATGGGAAAGACACCAAAGTTACTTTATATGGAGCCTTCATAGCTGTGATGGTTAATTTTATGTGTCAATGTGACTAGATCATGGACTGCTCAGATATTTGACTAAACATCATTTCAGGATATGCCTGTGAGGGTGTTTGTGGATGACATTGGCATTTGAATTGGTGCACTCAGTAACACCAATAACATTATCCATCAGTTGAGGGCCTGAATAGAACAAGAAGTAGAAGAAGGAGGAACTCACCCTTTTTGCTTCCTGTCTGACTGCTTGAGCTGGAATTAATCATTTCTTGCCTTTGGACTCAGACTCACACCATTGGCTTCTCTGCTTTTCAGGCCCTTGGATTCAGACTGAATTGATATCGCCAGGTTTCCTGTATTTTCAGCTTGCAGGCAGCTGATTGTGGGACTTCTCAGCCTCCTTAATCATGTGAGCAAATTTCACTAAATAATGTAAAGATTGCTTTAGTCAGCTAGCTAGGTTCTTAAATTCTTGAAAGTAAAAGTGATGGCAGGAGTTGACACTGAAGTACTATAACCTGTGACATGGGAGAAGGACTTTTTTTCTTTCTTCTATATAATCTTCACCCAGAATTCTACAAACTGTGACATGGGAGAAGGACTTTCTCTTTTTTCTATATAATCTTAGTCCAGAATTACTTTTGGAACTGGCTAGAAGAATTTCAAGCACTGTCTTTTATTGTGAGAAATACAATAATATTAATTTAAAAATCATATATTTTGTATGCTAGATTGTTGTCTAAAGATTTCCCAAGACCCCAAAAGGACATAGTTACTGAAAATCGTGTGCAAATACTGGTTATAATTATCAACATTAAGGTCCTTTAATTCCATATTCTGTGTATTTTAAATAGAATCCTCTATTAGGGAACCAGTATCACTCATGATAAGGGAAACAAAATGTATTTCAAAATGCATATATTTATTTATGTTTTATATGCTTCAGATTCGAGAAGTGTATTCTGTCTTATAAACCAACAAAGCCTTAGAGGATAGCTCCGTGATTGGTTCATCAATCTATCATGTTAGGCAAAGCTTATTTCCAAATGTAACAAGAAAACACATGATTAAGTGTTACAATAAATAGGAAATATGGTTTCTAGTGAAAATGAAACATCCTTGTGTGTACTATCCTAATAATTTATCTCAAGGCTCTTTACAGCATCTTACCAATCTCAAATTTCCAATCAATGATGAATCCAGATCTTGGGCCTTGCGTGTCATCATACAGTTTCCTTTTTATAAGGAAGGGCTGCTTTCATGTGTTACATTTCTTCATGCAAATTTCACATCAGGTATGCACTAAACAAAGTGGTAAAGTAAATTTTGTTGTGATCTAATTCCCATTTGGGGCTAACATAATAGTGTTTCCTAGGGAAAATATATTTCAGTTTCAAGTGCCATAGTTATAAAGGAAATACTTCCCCTGCCTTCCTTACCTCCCTTCCTTGATTTTCCCCACTCCTTTCCTTGTTCTTCTTCCTTCTCTTTCATCCTTTCTTAAATATTTATTGAACATAAATTATGTGCCAGGACCTGTGATGGGCTCTAGCGGTACAGAAATGAGATACACTACCATTCCTTTAAAGAGTTCACAATCGGCAAGGCAGGAAAAGAAAAACATAAGCACATACTTACACACATAGATAAATGGGTAACTGCAATACAGTGCAATAAGTAAAATAGCAAAGAAAGATGCAGAAAAAAAGAGGGAAATCTTAGTCCTGAGAAACTTTGCAAAAAAGATAATGTCCTAACCCAACGAGGATGAGGATTTTTTTCCATTTGAGGAAATAGGAACCTAGTATTACAGACAGAAGAAAAGGCAGCTCAAAGATCATAATGTCAGTAAAGCATGACATATTTGGGAATTGAAAATTCCTCATTATCAATAGAACTTAGCTCACAGTAGGAGAGAGGTAAGAGATCAAGTTTCAGAGACAAATGAGGAAGATCAAACATGTTGGACTACAATACTAGTGTTCCCAAATTCGATTATATTGGGAAAAAGCATCAGCAGAGTCATTTTGTGGGCATCAGGAATGGTGTGTGTTAAATCAAGTTTAGCCTAAAGCTGCCTCCTCACATATTTTAAGTTTGGTGTAAAAGTTTCTGTGTACATTGTGACTATAACCTAAATGGACTTGTAAACAGACTGTGGCCTATTCTTGTGCCAGTCACTGAGATTTTGCCAATCAAAGGTTGGCAGCTTTTCAAACCATGTTCAAATAAGGCAAACAGCCAATCTGGTTGTTTCTGTACCTCACTACTGTTTTCTGTATATCACTTTCCTTTTTCTGTCCATAAATTTTCCTCCACCATGTGGCTGCACTGGAGTCTCTGAGCCTACTCTGGTTCTGGAGGCTGTCTGATTCATGAATCGTTCTTTCCTCAATTAACCTCTTTTAAATTTAGTTTGGCTAAAGTTTTTCTTTTAACAGTGTGCAAATGCACACATGTGTGGGCCAGTACAATTCTGGTAACAGTTACTAGGCTGAGTTGTAGAGTTGGTGAGTGTGATAGTTAATGGTGTGTCAATGGTGAGTGGGACACAGGGAACCCAGATTAAACCTTGCCTGTTAGTGCATCTGTGAGAGTGTTTCTGGACAAGAATAACATTTATGTTGGTAAACTCCATGAGACAGACGGCCCTCCCTTGCATACTCAGGCATCATCTCGTCTGTTAAAAATCTAAAGAAAACAAAAGATGGCATAAAGGAAAATGTGTGTGTGTGTGTGTTTTTTTTTCCTGCATCACTGCTTGAGCTGGGACATCTCATCTTTTTATTTTAACTTTTATTTCAGGTTGAAGGGTACATGTGCAGGTTTGTTATATAGGTAAACTCAAGTCCATGGGGATTTGCTGTACAGATTACTTTGTCACCCAGAACAAATCCACACATATCAATACTAACCTTTAATGTAAATGAACTAAATGCCCCCATCTAAAAGGTACAGAGTAGTACTCTCGATAAAAAATTAAGGCCCAATAGTATGCTGTCTTCAAGAGACCTGCCACACACACATTGACACCCACAGTACATCTTATCTTTTCTTCTCTGGTTCTTCAGCTGGGGTTTACATCATGGGCTCCCCTGGTTCTCAGGCTCTCACACTCAGACTGAATGACACTTCTGGCTTTTCTGGTCCTCCTGATAGCAGACTTTTCAGCCTCCATGACCACGTGAGCCAGCTCCTCATAATATACCTTTTATGTGTGTTTATATTCTATTAGTTCTCTTTCTCTGGAGAACCTTGACTAATACAGAGGATTAAATAGGGTTAAAGGCAAAGATGTCAGTTAGAAAATAATTATAGAGTTGTTAGAAATTGTAAAAGAGTATAGCAGTATCTCTTATGAAGACTTAGAGGGAAACAGGTCAGGATTTAGTGGCTGATAGATCAAAGCAAGAAAAACGAGTCATGGCTTAGTCTTTCCTTCTAACTTGGAAGACTGAATGGTTGAGTGCAGTAATTACTGAAGATAGGAACCCTAGAGAACAAGCAAAAACTGCATTAGACCCATTAAATTTGCAGTATATGTAGGAAAGTTTAACTTGTGTTTTTCTTTGTTGCTTTTGTAATGGGAAGTTTATTTTACCCTGCATATTTTTTTTCTCTCAGTTGTCTTAGATATATCAACATAGCAGCTTAGCCTTGTGTATGTTCCTCCCTGAGACTGTTGCCATTTTGAAAGAGTGACTTAAAAGGTGTTTAGTGTGCTTTGTACAATACTCAGCATGCTACTTTGTGCAAATAGATTCACATACCTTTGGGTGAAGATTTTACCATGAGCCACCCTGAAGTTATCCATAAATGGACAATGACAGATTTTTCAACAAGTTGTCACCTATTTTCTTTCCACTTTCTCACTATCTTTAAGTGTAGCACCTCTGACATGAAAGTGTTTTACAAATGGTAACTCACTTATCTTCACACCATTCCTGTGAAATACAATTGTGATGAGAAAACCTGTGATATTTTGAGAGGCAGGTGAGGAGAAAGAAAAACACAGACTATTGATTATCTCTTTCCTGAGTATCAGAGGGGAAAATTATTGCAGGACTATTCATTTCAGTTTTAAGTATTTCAGAAGCTTGTTTCTCCACAATTTTAATGTCTTGCAATTATCCCTTCACTGCCAATATCCCTAAATCTCATCAAATTATCAATTAAAAAATTAACCCGAATAGTTCTTCACATCTGAAGATAGATCATTTCTAAATGTCATATCCTGGTGTTTCTTTCTATTCTACCTCAAACAAAGCCAAAGAAACTATACTTCTTCTAAATGCATCTCAAGTCCTATTCTAACACAAGTTTGTGAAACAGGGTTTTGAGGAAAACCATAGTCAGGTAAGATTTCTAAAATAATGCATTTGCAAATTACTTGTGACATATACATAGCAGCATGAACTTTTTCAATTTTTCTCATTTGTGAATAGTTGGAACTCTGATGGGCTCATCTAACTTTGGATCTAAGACTGCATTGTTCTTAATGTTCTCATTCCAATAATTGCTGCTGCTTAATGTGTTTATTGACTCAGATACAGTACAATTTTCTCAATTCATATATACCTGGGGAAACACACATTAATTAAGCAGACTTCTGATTTTTAGATGCTCATAGAACTTATTGTGCTGGTGAACATTGGTTATTATTTCATGAATGACTTTCAAAACAAACACTGTGCTCCACGTTAATGCACTAAACGTCAGATATTCAGAGTGACTCACTTAGCAACAGGAATGCAGCTGGGAACCTG
This sequence comes from Nomascus leucogenys, assembly GCF_006542625.1. NCBI lineage: Eukaryota > Metazoa > Chordata > Mammalia > Primates > Hylobatidae > Nomascus > Nomascus leucogenys. The sequence continues at coordinate 105,516,431 of NC_044389.1, forward strand.
CTGGAACTGAAGAAAATAAAAGATTTGAAAATTTGTGATCACAAGCAATAGTCCCTATCACTGCACATTTTGAGCCTAGGTTGGCTTGTATAGCCACTCACATGACCTGTATAGCCACTGCATAGCCAGTGTCTCAAAGACACTGTCAATTCTAATCCCAGTTCTCTCTCTTTCTAACTGTAGCTTTAGATATCAATGAACCTCTCTGATATTGTTTCCTCCTTTGCAAATATTGAGTTTTTAGTTCAGCAAATTCTTGCAACAAAATTATTCATTTATCAGGCTGTCTCTTAGCTGTGCACTTTGAGAGTTCTGAATGTTTATAACAGCTTCATGTATGTTTACCAAAAATTGGAAACAATCACGATAGTCTTCACCCAGTGAATGGATAGACAAACTATGCATGCATGCATGCGATGGAATCCTAGTGAGCAATGAAAGAGAACAAATTATTGATTTATGTAAAGTATCATGAGTAATAAATGCATATTTCTAAGTGAAAGAAGACATAAACAAGGTTTACATTCTTTATGATTCAATTTATATGACATTTTGGAAAAGGCAAAACTATAGGATGGAAAATGATAAGAAGCATCAGGGATATTCACAAATTGGAGTGAATGGGGGATTGAGTATAAAGGGACAGCTCAAGAGAATTTACTGGGTTGATCCAGCTGTTCTGTATCATGACTGTGATAGTAGATACACCACTCTGTGCATTTGTTGAAACCAGTAGAATTATATATCCCAAAGAGTGATTTTACTATATTCAGAAAATGGAACACAAACCAAACCAGGTGAACTAACTGTATTAATGAGAATAATACAATGAAGAGGTATGTAGGGAAATAAAAGAACCTACTTAACACTGGAAAATAGGATTTTGATTGGGTGATTTAAGAATAAAGCCAAATGTACAATACATAAATTTTCTATTCAAGTTAGAAAATAGTTCACACGTGTATGAGTTAGCAGTTCTAAAACTAGCAGGCCCTAGGGTAGAACAACTAAGTAAATATATTGCAGCAATTACAGCCAAAATTCTTGCTGTTGGAGAAAGCTCCAACATCCTTGAAAAGGCTAGAATTGAGGCTTGATGTTTGATTTGAATTGGAGGCATCAGAATTATCTTGATTTATTTTTAATAAGTAGATTCATAGATTAGATAGATAGATAGATAGATGATGGATGGAAAATAGAAGATAGATGGGTAGATAAATAGACAGATAGGAAGTACATATGGGTGTATATGTAAGCCCGAATTACTATACAGACATCTATTTCCTAAGCTTTATCAACTAAGAGAGCCTAGAAATAATGACATTCTGCAGCATTGAGCATAGCATATTCCAAGATCTCTGTTTCTAAGCCTCAAATACCAATAAAAGCAATCTTGAAGATGTGGTATATTCCAGAGGTGGGGCAGAAAAAAATAGCAGATGGGCCTGGAGCATCTTGTGGTACCAGAAAGTAAGAATATGCTCCAAAAAAAGATGGGTGGCATGTCAAAAGGTCAAGGAAAAAAACCTGACAGAGTTGTCAGTTTTAAAAATTGGAACATTTTGTGTGGCACATATACACCATGGAATACTATGCAGCCATAAAAAATGATGAGTTCGTGTCCTTTGTAAGGACATGGATGAAACTGGAAAACATCATTCTCAGTAAACTATCGCAAGGACAAAAAACCAAACACCGCATGTTCTCACTCATAGGTGGGAATTGAACAATGAGAACTCATGGACACAGGAAGGGGAACATCACATTCCAGGGACTGTTGTGGGGTGGGGGGAGGGGGGAGGGACAGCATTAGGAGATATATCTAATGCTAAATGACGAGTTAATGGGTGCAGGAAATCAACATGGCACATGGATACATATGTAACAAACCTGCACATTGTGCACATGTACCCTAAAACCTAAAGTATAATAATAAAAAAATAAATAAATAAAAATTGGAACATTTTGGACCATAAACTATAGTAGTAGTAGTAATAATGGGCCATAACCTCCAAAGAAAATAAATATCTAAAATTCTATACTGAAATAAATTGAATGAATAAATAACTGGTGAATAATACACAGCTCTTTCTTATGAAGAATTTCAACAAATAAGAAGGAAGAGAAAGAAAATCACCACTAGAACACTGGGGTAGTAATTGTTTTGGGTAGGAGCCTCCAAGGGATGCAAATTAGTAAGCAAAAATTTGAAGAGAAACAGGATACTTGTGTAGTCTCAAATCACTCACTACAAATGAAAAAGTAATATATTTTCAATCAAGAAACTAAGGCAAAGTCACCTTCATTTGATCATCACAGTTCTCCAGTAATAAGACATATTGACATGTACAGTCTAATATGATGCACTGAGACAGGTACATTGCTTCTGTGGTACTCTTGTTGATAATGAATATTCAACCTTCATAATAAAACATCAAACAAACCCTAATTAAGGACGTATGTCAAATTAACTGGCCAGTACCCTTCAAAAGTGTTGAGTTCATAAAAGAAAACTAAAGACTGGATTCTTTTACAGATTGGAAGAGATTAAAGAGACTAGCAAAGAAGGGCAATTCCAGATCTTGGATTGGAACCTAGAACAACAGCAGTAAATCTATTAGTGGAAAAATTTATGAAATATTAATAAAGTCCATAGTTTAGTTAATCGTATCATACCAATCAACATTCATTTATTTATGTTGCTATTTGTACTATGGGATACAAGATTTTATAATTATGGGACACTGGGTGAAGGGGTATATGGGAACCCCCAGTGTATTTTTTCAATGTTTTTGTCAATCTAAACTTATTTCAAAAATAAAATTCAAAAAAGTAGACATTGTTATGATATCATTTGATGAGAAAGCAGGGTGTTAGCTAATGTTGCTCATTATGTATATACCAATGCAATACTCTTTCTGTGAGATTAATGGATTTGTTACAAGGAGCTAAAAGACAGTTGTAGGCTACTTTGGTTCTCTTTTGGTAGAGAACACCGCAGTGAATTGTGGGATGGTGTAAGCCTGTGGATCCTCAAGGGTAGAGTATGACTGGCTCTTCTTGGCATCCTTAGGCTCCTTTAGCTTCATCAGGGGTGGTCATGTAGTTGGCCACCCAAACATAGAAAGGATACAAGGAATGGTATTTATGGACATGAGCTTGGGGTGAGACTGCTTGTGCCTGAATTCAGCTTCATCACTTGATTTGTGGTCTTGGGGAAATTAATCACTCCATGCCTCAGTTTCCTCATCTGTTAATCAGGAAAAGAAAATAATAGTACACATCTCTTAAGATTATTATAAAAATTAAGTGAGAAAACATTTGCCAAGTACTTAGAACAGTGCCTGGCATTAAGTAAGCCCAGTATAAATTTTAAGCAAAATTAATTTGAAGAAAAGTAAGAAAAATAGAAAATAGCGTCTTCGAAACTCCAAATTATCTTTGGGTAGATGGCATACATACAGGCATGGTTTTAAAACATTTTACCAAGCAATATGAAAACAAGCACAAATTAGCTTTGGTATAAAGAATGAGTACTTTACAAGCCTAGTGAGGGAGTGAGCCCAGTCAAGTGATGGTAATCAGGGAATGTTAAAGATAAATCATTTTTTTCATAAATATTATGTATCTGATGAAGCTATCCTCAAGGATACTTCATCATTTTTAATAGAGATGAATTACGTTTTATTTTTGAATAGTTAACACATTTTAGTACCAATAGTGAGAACAAGCATCTGCTTCACTTAACAATGTATTTAAGCCGGCAGCTTTTGTAAGTTCTGTAACTTTGGCAGTTGTACACACCCATCATCATTGCAATTATCACCTCTTTTGGTAATTTAACCTCAATTCCTGATCTCTCTCCTAACATATACTGCACTATTTCTATCCAGTTAGCCTTCCAGTGCCTCAATTCTACAGATTTAAAATGAAGATTCCTCATATTTTCTTTAAAAATAAATTCTTTTGTCCACACCATTTTTTCAATTACATAAACGTGTAATGTAACTTCACTGTCATTTTGGAAACTTTTTTGTGCTAAACTCAATAGGTAAAGAATTCTTAAAATTCTTCATTTGTTAGTCAATGGGAACATATACTGAATACTGGCTAATGCCAGACATTTCACTAAGTACTAGGGATACAACAGGGAATTAGACATTGTTCCTAGACACAAGGAAGTGAAGGGTAAACAGAGGCTTACTGAACATTTCATTTCTTTCTCACATTCCCTATCTTACCTGCTGTTAGTCAGAGCTGGGAGACTAGTCCTGTGGGCTCTGAACAGAAGTGATACACATCATCTTGAGCTGAGGCAGTGAAGTGCGCACCATTAATTCTTGATGCATGGTGGCTGAGAGCCATGTTTCCAACAGAGCCTGAGATATATTTGCATGTGAGAGATTTATTTGGGAAAATCCTCTTAGAAACAAAATATGAAGGACAGAAGAAAGGATTGGGCGGATGGAGAATAACAGGCATTCACAACCTAGGCTTCAGCCGCTTTTGTGGGAAGTCCTGGAGTTTAAGGGGCTGTCAGGGTTGTCCGAAGTTGAGGCGAAGGTGCTGACCCTTTGCCCTCTTTTATCAGCCAGTTTTTAAATGTAGGCTGATGCCAGGACTAGGCAGCTACCTTTAGCCTAAGCCTAGGGAAGTTACTGGGTGTGGATTCAGCTGTGAGTCTTCAGCAGGCCATAGCTTAGGGAACTGAAAGGAATGTCCTGGTACTGAAGGGGGATGAGGGATGGCCCAACACACCAACTGCTGTGTTACAGAAACTGTATTAGCCTGTTGTTGAGGCTTTTACTAGGACTTGAGGATTACAAATAAAGCTACTGTGAACATTCATGTACCAGTCTATATAAAGGAATATGCTTTTACTTATTTTAGGTAAATACCTAAAAGTAGCATGAATTACTATTGTAACTTTGTAATTTTGACAAAAATCAAGGGAAATTATAAGTACATATCTCTTTCTTCATTCCCTATTCTGTCCTATTCGTGTATTTCTCTATATTTATGCCAATACCACTTTTTTTCAAAATTACTGTAGCTTTACAAATCTCTAGTTAGAGTCCTCAAACAGTTCATCTTTTTCAAAATTATTTTGACTCTTTGCTTTTTGAATTTCCATATAAATTTTAAGATCACTTTCTCAATTTCTACAAAGTACTGTATAGGAAGATGAATTTATGGAGAAATAACATCTTAACATTATTGAGCTATTCAGTCAATGAACGTGTTACATTTTTCATTTATTTATATATGCTATAGTTTCTCTTGGAAATATTGTCTAGTTTTCAATATAAAGGTCCTGTGCATCAGAATTATCCATAAGTATTTCATATTTTGATGCTATTGGAAATGTTATCTAAGTTTCAGTTTCCAATTTTTCATTGTCACTATATAGAAATACAATTGATTCTTGTGTGTTACTGTTGTTTCTATTTTACAAACTTGTGAAACTCACTCTTTTTAGTTGTAGTAGTGTTATTGGTGAATTCTCTAGCATTTTCTATAGAAACAATTTTGTTGTCTGTGAATAAAAATAAAATATAGTTCCTTTCTGGGTATTTATTTATATTGCCTTGTTGCAGTAGCTAAAGCTTCCAGGACATTATTTAATAGAAATGGTGAGCATGGACATCATTACTTAATAAAGTATTATTTTAGGGGCTTTTTAAAATTAAGTATGATGTTAGCTAAACAGTTTTTCATTGTAGTCCTGTACCAATTTAAGGAAATTCTACCTGATCTTTGTTTACTAAGAGATGTTGTTTGTTTGTTTGTTTTAAATATTAGAAATAGATGTTAGATATTGTCAACTGCTTTTCTGCATGTATTGATATGATCTGGCTATTTTTTCTTTTTATTCTGCTCCTATGATACATTATTTATTTTCTAATGTTAAACAAACCATAAATTCCTGGGATATTTAAATCGCCTTATTCATATATTTTTTTCAATTTCCCAAAATTTTGTTAAGACGCGTGTGTGTGTGTGTGTTCATGAGGAGTATTGATCTGTACTTTTCTTTTTTTGTAATGTTCTCAATTGATTTCAATATGATAATGATGATTTGTTTTTGTTTTTTTTTTTTGAGACAGGGTCTCATTCTGTCCCCCAGGCTGGAGTGCAGTGGTATGATTGCGGCTCACTGCAACCTCTGCCTCCTGGGTTCTGGCGATTCTCTCACCTCAGCCTCCTGAGTAGCTGAGAGTACAGCCATGTGCCACCATACTTGGCTAATTTTTTGTATAGAGGCTGGGTTTCATCATGTTGCCAGGCTGGTCTCAAACTTCTGGCCTCAAGTAATCTGCCTGCCTCATCCTCCCAAAGTGCTGGAATTACAGACATGATCCACTGTACCCATCTAATACGATAATTATTTAAATATTATTGAATGTGCTGAGAAATATTCCTTTGTCTTAAATGCTATGGAATAGTTTGAATATAACTGGTGTTAATCCTTCAAGGTTGGTTAAATTTACCTTGAAGATAATATTCTGGTGGTCCCAGAATATTGTTACCACCAGAAAATTATAAATTACATATTCAATTTTTTAATAGATATGAAGCTATTCAGGTTATATTTACATACACACATGAATATATATGATCATATATGCATAGATGTATAAATACGTGTATGTGTATTATATATACATATATACTTTATATATACATGCATTGGTAGTTGACATCTTTCAAGGACTTTGTTCATACCATCTAAATTGAAGAAACTTAATAGCATAAATCTGTTCAGTATATTTCTCCAGCCTTTGAGATCTGTAGGATCTATAGTAATGTCACATTTTCACTCAGTAAATTGAAAATTGTGTCTATTCTTTTTTTTGATGCATTAGCATGTCTAGAGATTTTTTAGTTTATTTAACTTATACCACTTAACCTATTTTTGTTTCATTGATTTTTCATAATTTTTGCTGTGCTCATTATTATTTCCTTTTTTCTGCTTTGCTGTTTTTAATGATTTATTTTTGTCTGTTTACTTGTTTGTTTCTTATGGGAGAAGATTAGGCTATTAATTTGAACTCTACTGTATAGGCATTTTGTGATATAAATGTTCTAAGTACTGTTTCGTTGCATACAACAAGGTTTGGTATATTGTGTTTACAGTTTTGTACTGATTCAAATAATTTATAATTTCCTTATTTATATCTTTTTTTTGGCTCACAGTTTATTTAGACATTTACTATTCATTTTATGAATATTTAGATATTAGATATTTAGAATATTAGATATTTAGAATATTAGATATTTTTCTTTTATAGTTCCACTGTGGTCAGAAAGTATTCTTTTATAAATTCAATCTTTTTAAACTTTTGAGACTTGTTTTACTATTCAGAGTAAGATTTGTCTAGGTAAATGTCTTGTACATACCTGAAAAGTAATCAGTTATACTGCTGCTGGGTGGGGTATTTTGTAAACATCAATTAGGTCATAGTATGGTTCCAGTCATTTATTTTCTTATTGATTTTCTGTATACTCAATCAATCAATTATTAAGGGGGTGGTGTCAAGGTATTATGTTTTAATTGTGGGTTTTAGTTATTTTTTCAGTTCTGTCACTGTTTGTTTCAAGTGATTTATGCCTCTTTCATTAGGTGTAGAACGATTTAGAATTATTATATCATCTTAATGAATTAATCCCTTTATCATTTTGATATGGCCCCTTTATTTCTGGCAATATTCTTTACTCTGAAATCTACCTTGTCCCATATTAATGAAGTTATTCCAGCTTATTTTTTAAAATTAATGTCAACATTATAATTTTCTTTTTAAATTCTTTTTACTTTTATTCTATTCATGTCTTTACATTTAAGTTGGTTTTCTATAGGCAAAATTTTATTGGGTCTTGCTGTTTTAGCCAATTTGACAATGATTGCCATTTAATTGAGGTATTCAGACAATTTTTGTTTAATATGATTATTGATATGGTTAGATTTGAATCTGGAATTTTGCTATTTTTTATCTTACAATCTGTTCTTGTTCAATTTTCCCTTTTTTCTTCTACATTTTGGATTAGCTAATTTTTAAAAATGATTTTCTTAGCTTCTTTGTTGGCCAATTAGCTACAATTTTTTGTTAAGTGCACACCCACACCCTACCATGGTTGCTGCAGGGCTTTAGTATACAACTTAAATTTATCACATTTAACATTTAAGTGCTTTTACTATTTTACATATGAGAATATTACAGCAAATGTATTAATACATCCAACTCTAACTTGCTGACCTTTGTACTACTCTTGTTAAGAATTTTATTTCTATGTGTGTTATAAATCTTGTAATACATTGTTGTTATTTTTGCTTTATATAGTCAGTTATCTATTGATTTCTAGCTTTATACCATGGGTCAGAAAATATATTTGCTGTAAATCCAAGTTTCCTATTTTTTTTAAGACTTGTTTTGTAGCCTAACATATGATCTATGCTGGAGAATGTTCTGTGTGTGCTTCTGAAGAATTTGTAGTCTACTGCTGTTGGATGAAATGTTCAGTCCATTTAGTCTGTAGCATTGTTCAAGTCCACTGTTTTCTTATGGATTTTCTGTCTCATTGATTTATCTATTATTGAAACTAGAATTTTAAAGTTTCCTAATGTTATTATATTGCTCTCTGTTTGTCCCTTCAGATCTGTTAATATTTGCTTTACATGTTTAGGTGCTACAATATTGGCTACATATATATTTATAATTGCTATATCCTTTTGTTTGACATTTTTATCAATATATAGTAACATTTTTGCCTTTTATAACAGTTTTTGACTTATCTATTTTCTCTGATATAAGAATAGCCACTTTGGCTCTCTCTTCGTTATAATTTGCATGGAACAGTTTTTCATCCCTTTGCTTTCAGTAGATGTGTTCTTAAAACTAAAGTGAGTCTTGTAGGCAGCATATAGTTGGTTTTTTAAAATCCACTCAGCTACTCTCTATGTATTTTAATTAGGAAATTTAATTCATTAACATTTAAAGTAAATTTCATTTTGTTAATTATTTTCTGACTTTCTTGTAGTTCCTTTGTTGGCTTTATTCCTCTCTTGCTGTCTTGTTTTGTGAGTATATGATTATTTTTTGGAGGGATATACTTTGATTTCTCTTTCCTCGTATGCTGTCTCTCTACTACAGGTTTTTTATTTGTATTTACCAGAGAGCTGACATAAAATATCATCTAGTTATAAGTCTATTTTAAGCTGATAGCAACTTTAATCATATACAAAATCTCTACACTTTTATTTCTCCCCTATACTTTGTTATTGTTGTTGCCTTTTACATTGTGTGTCCATTTATAAACCATTATAGTTTTTAAAATGTTTGTCTTTTAACTTTTATACTAGAATTGAAAATATTTTATGCACCATTACTACAATATTAAACTATTCTGGTTTTGAGATTGAACACTGTGACTCACACCAGCAATCCCAGCACTTTGAGAGGCCAAGGTGGAAAGATTGCTTGAGACCAGGAGTTGGAGACCAGCCTGGGCAACACGCAGAGACTCTATCACTACAAAAGTGAAAATAAAAAAATACCCGAGCATGATGATGATGTTGCAGCCTATAGTTCCAGCTACTGAGGAGGCTGAAACAGTAGGGTTGCTTGAGCCCAGAAGTTCAAGGCTGCAGTGAGCTATGGTCACATCACTACACTCTAGCCTGGGCAACAGAGTGAGACCCTGGGTCTACAAAAATAAAATAAAAAAAATTAATTAAATAAAGTATTCTGCGTTTAATCATATATAATACTTAGCTTTTGCCAGTGAGTTTTATCATTTCATAGGTTTTCATGTTGCTAATTAGTGTCCTTTTACTTCAAGTTGAAAAACTCCCTGTAGCTTTTCCTTTAACATAGGTCTAGTGGTGATGAACTTCTTTAATTATTGTTTGTCCGGGGAAGAGTGTTCATCCCACTCTTTCTCAGCCTGCAGGGTTTCTTCTGAGAAATCCACTGACAGTCTTATGCAGGGCTCATATGTGAGGAGTTGCTTTTATTTTTTTCCACTTTCCAACTTTCCTCTTTGTTTTTGACTTTTGACAATTTGACTGTACTATGTCCCTATGCAGATCTCTTTACGGTTAACTATTTGGAGACATTCGTGCTTCATGAAATTACATGTCAGTTGTCCTCTCTAGATTTGGGAAGTTTGGGGCCGTTATTTTTTTAAATGGGCTATCTGTTCTTTTCTCTCTCTGTTCTCCTTGTGGGAACTTTATAATGCACATATTGGTTACCTTGATTGCATCCTATAAGACTCTTAGGTTTTCTTCACTCTTTCTTTTTTCTTTTTTGTTGACTGGATTGTTTCTCATGATCTGCATTCCAGCCTCTCAATTCTCTCTTCTTGATTAAATCTGCTTGTGAATCCCTCTAGTAATTTTTTATATTAGTTATGTATTCTCCAGTCCCGCGTTTTTTTTTTTTTTTTTTACTGTTTTTACCTCTTTGTTGAACTTCTAATTTTGTTAATGTATTGTTTTCCTAATTTTGTTTGGCTGTATGTCTGTTAACATTTCTTATAGTGCAGGCAGGATATTATTAAAACTTTTAGCTTAGGCATATCTGAAAACATCTTTATTTCATCCTTTTTTGAAAGATGTTCCATTTGCTATATACTACAGTTCTAGGTTCACAATAATTTCCTTTAAAAACTTAAAGATTTTGCTTCACTCTCCTCTGTCATACGTTGTTTCCAATGGAAAATCTTTTGCTTAAAATATACTATTAATTTTTCTTTCATAGATGCTTTTTTTCTTCTTTATTTCCAGTTTTAAGAAACTTGATTTGGAAGTGCCTTGATATAATTTTCTTAATATTTCTTGTTTTTGGGATTTGCCAAACTTTGGATCTTTGGCTTATCAAGTAGTTTTCTATATCCCCATCTATCTTTTTGTTTTGAGATTCAAATTACATACATATTATGGTGCTTGAAATTTCTGCACAGCTCTGAGATGCTCTGTTCATTTTCTTTTATTTTTTGCTGTGTTTCATTTTAATAGTTTTTATCACTCTCACTTTAAATTCAGTATTTTTTTTCCTGTGATGTCTAATTTGTCTTTAATCTCATCCAATATATTTTTCATATTAGGCATTACAGTTTTCACATCTTTAGAAACTTTATTTTTTTATATCCCAATCTTTTCTCTAACATCTTTAACATAGAAATACATTTATAACAATCCTTTAACAATACTTTATTTCAATGTTAAATTTTGATTTATTGATTTTTATCCTCATTATAGTCATATTTTTGCTTGCCTGAACATTTTGAATTTGATGACAGATAAAGACTTTTCTTATTGAGTATTGGATATTTTTGTATTTCTGTAAATATTCTTAAGATTTGTCTTGACCTGTGGTTATCTGGAAAATTTTCCCGACTTGCTGAGTAATCCACCTATGCCCCATTAATTATGAGGCTTTCTATCTCAGCTGGTGGGAACAGAAACTAGTTCTGGCCCTCAATGAGCACTGTGATTATTCCTTAAATCGTTTCAATTGCATCTTTTCCTGAACTCAAGGTTTCAGTACACAGCTGAAGACGTGAGGGTTACCTCTGTGACTATCCAGAATTCTTTCTTGACAACTCTTTCTTCCACAGAATCCTGCCCTTCAATCTTGTGCTACCCTGAAATCTTTGGACTCCCATTTTTGTCTGCTCCACTCTGGGAGAGCATCATGTCTGACTGGGTTTCCTCTTCCAGAGCTGAGGCCAAGAAACTGTCTCTATGTGTAAATAAGGGGAAGCATAGGGCTTAAATCACTCATTTCCATTATCTCAGTAATACTATCTTCATTGCCTGGTGGCCAAAGTATTAAAAAGTGTCTGAATTTTTTCTTTTTTTTTTTGAGACAGAGTCTCGCTCTCTTGCCAGGCTGGAGTGCAGTGGTACAATCTCGGCTCACTGCAGCCTCCGCCCCCTGGATTCAAGGGATTCTCCTGCCTCAGCCTTCTGAGTAGCTAGGACTACAGGTGTGCATCACCACGTCCAGCTAATTTTTGTATTTTTAGTAGAGATGGGGTTTCACTGTGTTGGCCAGGATGGTGTTGATCTCTTGACCTTGTGATCCACCCATCTCAGCCTCCAAAAGTGCTGGGATTACAGCCGTGAGCCACTGTGCCTGGCCATGTCTGAGGTTTTAATTGTTTCAGGTGAAGATGTAAATTCAATTCCTTTTACTCCACCTTGGTGAGAAAATGAAGTTGTTATTATGTTTTTGAGAGAGTTGTACTGTTATATTTACATATATATATATATATATAATCAGATATTATCGTGTATATATATCATTTCTTAGTTTATATAGTATATTTATATTTGTGTGTGTGTATGTGTGTGTGTGCATATATATGAGGATCTATACACACAGAACAAATAGAACAAGACATACACCAAAATGCAATACTCCAGTTTAAAAGTATATATGGGCTGCCAGTCTTTCTCATATTGTAATTAGGCACAGTCCAGAGGGAAGGAAATCCCCCATGAATATCTCAGTTGTTATCAAGGAGCCAGAGGCCAAAAAAGACTCACCCTATGAATGCTGCAAGAACCACGAAGATAATGGAAAATGGAAAGTCCCTTCAGAAACCAGAATTGGAGCCTAATCAAGGAACATGCCCCATTTCCTTTAAGATAGCTTCAAAATATCTACCCGGCATTCTTTCAGAATTTGCTACAATTCAGTGACTTCTGTGCATCTCTTCTTTTTACACTGGAGTATTACCCCTGTTCCACCATTATCTGTATATGGTGGAGAGTGCAGATATTCCTTTTATTTTTCTTTTGTTTAAAAATTTAGTGATCCTCAGCAAAATAAGTGAAACTTAGACTTTATCCCAGAGATCCCAAACTTTCCTTTCAGGGTGAACATATGACTGGCTTGTCATCCCTGGGAGAAGTTGAGGATCTCCAACGTGTTTTACTTAAAAGGGAGAGGAGCCAAAATTGATGATCACAAGGGCACCCTGAGGCAAAAACAGTGCTGTTCACCAAATATTCTACCTGCTTCATAGAATTTCTTAGCCCCCTAACAATTAAGTGGAACAGTGTGACTGAATACTACTACTGCACATTCAGAAGTAATATGTGTCACTTTAGGGCTGAAGTAGTTAACAGACCATTTGCTATTCTACTACGTCTTTCCTTGCTCCTGCCTTTGAGAAAGCCAAGTGTCCCAAGGGGTATAGCCAAAAGATGGAAGGACAATGTCACCATGGGTTTTTGAATGACTGTGCAGAGCAAAGTTCCTCATCTGACGGGCATTAGACATGTAGCACAGATAGAAAATTAACGTTGTTGTGTACAGCCATTGAGATTTAGGAATCTTATTAATTATAGCAAAGTATAACCTACTTCATGTGTGTGTGTGTGTGTGATGATATGTGTGTGTTTTCTCATTTAACCTTTATAACACCCCATATAAAGTTGGTTTTATCAAATAAATTTATTAATGGAGTCCTAAAGTTCATGCTGTGAGCTCAAGATTACATTGTGAAGAAGTGAGCCGAGCTTTCAACCCAGGCCTGGCTGACTTCAAATCCTGTCATCCAAATAATGACACTGCTGTGATTGTCATGAACCCCATCCATGAGAAGTCAAAGGGAGAGATGGTCAACATACGAGCCTCAACCAAAATAAAGATTGAGAAGAGACCACTTATTGTGGTTATCAAAGGTTGTGGTTGATCTTAGCAAGGGTAATTTAAGACAAAAATTAAAAGTTTGGGCTGGGCGTGGTGGCTCCAGCCTGTGATCCCAGCACTTTGGGAGGCCGAGGCGGGCGGATCACGAGGTCAGGAGATGGAGACCATCCTGGCTAACACGGTGAAACCCCGTCTCTACTAAAAATACAAAAAAATTAGCCAGGCGTAGTGGCTGGAGCCTGTAGTCCCAGCTACTCGGGAAGCTGAGGCAGGAGAATGGTGTGAACCCAGGAGGCAGAGCTTGCAGTGAGCCAAGATGGCACCACTGCACCATCCAGCCTGGGTGACAGAGCAAGATTCTGTCTCAAAAAAAAAAAAAAAAAAAAAAAAAAAGATGGTTTGGCTGTGATGGGCTGAAGAATAAATGGATTTGAAGTGGTGGTAGAAATGACTGATCTTTTCAACCTAGATCAAATCCCTGACCTGATACAAGTTACTTGAATGCACACCTAAATGTGCAAAGACACCAACATTTGCGTGCGTGCACACACACACACACTCTATCTTTTTTGGCCCCTCAATATGGGGGTATATTTGAAAAGAAAAAAAATACCTGCTCAGTTGATTGTGATTCTCCCCATTCTTTCCCTTTCTTTTTGGAGACTGACTGGTAGAGGCAATTCTTATAGAAATTGGGGGAGCGGAAAAGAAACTACAGCTCCTTTTTAAAAATTATTGTTTTTTAATAATTTTTAATTGAATAGAAGTGCAATTGTTCACATGTAAAATAAAAAGAAATGAAAATATATGGTTTTTTTTTTGTTGTTGTTGTTTGTTTTTTGTTTTTTTGATGCAGTCTTACTCTGTTGCCCAGGCTGGAGTGCAGTGGCGCGATCTCGGCTCACTGCAACCTCTGCCTCCTGGGTCAAGCGATTCTCCTACCTCCGCCTCCCAGGTAGCTGGGATTACAGGCCCCCGCCACCACGCCTGGCTAATTTTTGTATTTTTAGTAGAGACGGGGTTTTGTCAGGTTTGCCAGGCTGGTCTCGAACTCCTGACCTGTGATCCACTGCCTTGGCCTCTCAATATATGGTGGTTTTTATGAAGTAATGAAGTACAGTGAGGACACTGGCAAGAGGTGAGGTGGCCTGGACTGTGGGGAAAGGTGTCCCTTATGTGAGGAATAAAAGCTTGAGTGCAGACATAGAGGCCCACTCCCTGCCCCTGTCTTACCTTCTGCTAGGGAAGAGTAAACATTTGGAACTTATTATTTCTTCTAAACTTTCACTACTGTAGCCCCTTCCATCTCCCCCCAAGTATTCCCACCTCCATCAGGTCACATTGCTCACCTTATTGCTGTTCGTAGCCTGAAATTCCCACCTTGATAGGATGGAGCCCCTGCCAAGAAGCGAACCAAGAGGCAAATGTGAGACAAGCAGCCTTTGCACTGATTCTTCACATCTGCACCACAAAAGGCTGTATGAAAATACAACATTTGTTGGATAAATTACAGCATGGGAAAAGGAAAACAGATTCTTGAAGCTATCATTAACATGACTTTTCTTGTCTTCAGAAGCCATGCACTGGAAATTCAGTGTCTTTACAGAGAGCCCTCTGGTAGGCATACCCTAGTCCCTAACACATCCTCCATCTGCATCTCTCCTCTCAGAAATACTTGTTCACTCATCATTACTAGGTGGGACACCATCCATAGAGTCATCTTTTAACAAACTTCCCCCCATCATCATAGGGATTAATATCATCCTCAAAAAAGACCCTTCTCTGTGTCTCTGGTATTCAAGCTAAGTGACCTTACATGTGGGTCATTCACACGGTGAGTATACAAGTTGTTACTTTTGACACTCCAAATCTGGAAGAATCATTTATGGAAAAATAGATGTGAAGGGAAGGTGGTATGTGGACACTGTGCATCTCAATATCAATTGTGTGTGGGTGTGAGCTTGATATGGTCCCTTCTCATGGCATATGTTATAGAAATTTCTCTCTTCCTTTCTGATTGTTGGGACCTGTGAATCTCACACACACACACACACACACACACACACACAAACACACACAAACACACACACGCGCACACATACGTGCCACAGAGTTTTCTTCATTGTGGATAAACTTTCTCAGTGATAATAATGCCCGAACTCATTAGAAGAGACAGCCTTTTCTAACTCCTCAATGTTTTGATATTTTACAAGGCAACTACTTTCCAATGGAGTACAGTATTTTGCATCAAAGTGTTTGTTCTTTTCTCACTTCCTCTCTGCCCCTGCAGCTTTTATAATTGGGCCACTTGGGTGCCCAGCAGAAGAATGACTCCCTGTACTGAGCCATATTTCTCTTAATAAAAAGTTTTGCCTGTGCATTCTGGACCACATGAAAGAACTTACTCAAATCCTTAGCCAAAGGCTAGTCCTATTCGAAATATTTGCTTGGAAGGAGGAAAGAGAATTGTTTTATTTTTTAGTTACAGGAAGAAAGAGACCACTGTGGTAAGAATTCATTTGTAGTCAGGATACAAAAATGAATGAAGCTTTGACAGATGGTAGCTACTTCCTCTGTCAAGTAAATCTAGGGTCATTGGCTAATGGTAATGTGGGAGATAATGGGAAAATGGTATAGAAGAGAATGGTCGCAGAAGAAACGGTCAGTGTGGAGTTTGAGAAAGGGAGCTCATAACACTGAACATAAGTTCATCTGTAAGTGGGTCCAGTTGAAGGTAAAGAGTGTATATTTGTCGTGATAGTGATCTACATGTCTGTAGCTTGGTACAGAAATGAAAAACACAAATGGTCATACCAAGCTAATGTTAAGAGTTTGCAGGGGAGTGAGTTGCAGACCAAAAATAGTAGGTGGATAGATTTGCTGCTCAGGGAGTGAGTGAAATACTGGGCATAGCATAGGGGGGTCTTACTCCATAAAAGGGGAAGGGAAAGGAAAGGGAAAGCTAGGTGCATAGCATCATGTGCTTCTTCCTGCCCCACTGTGACTAACCTAAATCCTGTTGGCAGTCTTTCCCAGGGGTATTCATACTGCTGTGCAACCCACCACCTCCTGATCCTCTGTGTTACAAGGATAATTAAACTGTGGTGCCAGGTTAATCTTCCTATTGCAACATTTTAATTAGGAAGTCCCCTGGCTCAAAAACTTTTCATGTCTTCCCATTGCCTTTCCCATGTTCTCTATTTCTCTTACTTGTGACTTACAACTCTCACATGGACTGCGTTTCTCAATAGAGTATTCCAGCTTGAAATATGATCAGCTCTATTAAATATGGCACTTCAGATAAGGTATGGTAGTCGATTCTAAGTCTTCATGGAAATTAATCCAATTAATGTTAACCCCACACTTCTGATCTATTGGAAGAGAGGAACAGTGAGAGACTGATTCAGTTCTTACTGACAAAAGGAGACGTGTACCTGGAGCACAATAAAAAGTCAGAGCCCTGATCCTAAATTGGGGCTTTGTGATTGCTGCAAATCTATCACACTATGATGAAAATCTGAGATGTAACCTAATTCTTTAGCCCCTTCCCTACACATACTCAGATGGGAAAACAAGGGGTACGTGAAGATAGCTGTGATCCAAAAACTTGTTAAAAGTGTTTCAGATGTTAGATCACACCCATCCTAGAGAGAAAGCATATGTTCTCTATAATTTTCTCCAGCGTTGGAAATGTTGCCTTGGGGGTTGTTGTCATTTCTGTCTTTTCTACATACATAATAAATTGGAATTCTTTTCTTTGTTAAGATTTTTAATAAGCAGCAGTGTTAAAGAGCACTTATTTAGATGAAACATGCTAGAGGGCAAAGGGGAATTGAAATAGCCTATAAATTATTGAAATTAGCCAATGGGAAACATAACTAATTAATTTCCCTTGCTTTCTGGAAAGTCTGTATATGCTCTGTATACATGCCTTTTGAAATTTTATCTACTCAAAACCCACCTCCAAGGTTACTTCACACATAATTTTCCCCAATCATATATATTTCCTTCCTTCTTTCAACTCAGGTGACACGTTGTGTTTTGTAAAGCTAATATGTTTTATGTTATAAAATATTATTTTCTACATATCTTATCTCTACAATTGCAAAATTATTAAGAAGCTTATAGTGACATTCATAAATATTCACATAAAATGAATACTATTATTTTATTTTGAATAAATTTTTATATGCCTTTTCTATTTTAATCCTTGCTGTAACCCTCTGTGCAGACATTATTTTGAAGACTATTATTGTGCTCCAATTTATCTTGAAGCTTTAGAGTAAAACAGTCATGGGCTGTATTCCTGGATTCGAAATTTATTGGATTTGTGTCTCTAGGCAAGTTATTTAATTTATCTGAGCTTAATTTTCTTCATTTTTAGAAATAGCATGTTATTTATATCTTATATAACTTATATACATTCATATATTTACATAATTTATCATTGCTGTAAGAAATGAATGTTTGCCTATATATAACATATAAAATGCCTACACGTGAGGCATTCATATAATTACTATTTGGAATATTTTTCACTATACATATTCCATGTGTATTGGAAGCCCACTAATGTTCAAAGCAGTTTGAAAGTTGCAACTTTCAAGTACTTGCACTTGACTGTTAGTGGTTAGGGAATAAACCAAAATAAAGATGGAATCCTGAAGTTATACCTTTCTCTTTGTGGGGAAGAGCAAATCCCACAGGCCTAGACATCATCAAACACATAACATAGGAAATCAAACAGATTAATGAGTGCATATGCATATGATAAACCCAAATATTATATTAATAGGCACAAATGTTATGAATCATAAATCATAAAATAATCAATAAAAATATACATTTAATAAGTTCACTAGCATAACAAGTTGCTACTATTAGGCAAGTGTAAAGACCATGCAGACATAGTGATCTTTCCAGATTCTTCTGAGCTCCAAATAGAATGAGAAAAACTTGCAGATGTCACACAATACTCACTAGTAAGGTGTAGTGTGTCTCTCATTGTGCACGTTTTAACCTCTTGAATCATGTCTGTTGCAAGAAAAACAGTATGTCAAGGTAGAGGGTCCGGAGATTCTAGTTAAATACCATGAGTATGACTGATGAGAAATGCTTTGGCATTGTTTGAATATCAGAGTCATTTAAACTATTTTACAGGAAGAAAAAAATATAGTTTAACTTAGAGTGATGAAAACATCTGCTACTGGCAGTTCGACAGAGAGTGATAAGAGAGATTTCACAGAGGTTGGCTTATTTTGGAAAGCAGCAGCCCATAGCTGATATTGATTGAGATGGACATCCGTATCAATATAACCTATATAATGTCTTGAGATAAAAATATTCTATTTGATGGCTTGGCGTTCTTCTGGCCCGAAAAGACTGTAGTAACTTTAGGAAGAAGGGCAAAAGCTGATGTCATCATGATAATGATATTATTGCAAAATGGGGCAATCTATGGGGAATTAAGAAATGCCATAACATATTTTAAGGTCAGCAGAGACAATAATACATAGTTAGAAACATTTAGTCATGTTGTTAAGCAAAATGATGTATTTGCCCACAAATGCCCTCATTTATGAAGGCATTCATAAATGCCTTCATAAATGCATATGCACTCATAAATGCATAAAATATGGAAGCAATAGGAGTGGATTAAAAATAAAGGACAGAAGTTTTGACCCAGATATAATTGGACCCCTGGGTCTTTCACTTTCCTGCTGTATCACATTGGGAAGAAGAGTAGGGAAAGACATTACTTATACTTCCAGTTTCTCTTTTACACAATAGGTGCCAGATTAATTATCTCATGGTATTGTTGAGAAAGAGATACCGTGTGTGGCCAACACAGTTCCTGCTACATAGTAGGCATACAGTCAATGGCAGGTCTCTGTTCATGATTTTATCATGGCTTTGGTTGAAAAATTCACTGTGAGTTTAACTTCTGGCTTTCAGTGCTAAATAAATAGTGCCTCAGTGATACCACGAGAATCAAGGTCAGAAGGAATGATTTTCTAGGGTACTGGATAATAATCTTCATTTGGAATAAAGAGAGATGTGTTTCTCCAGTAACTTATTTTTATACACTTACTTAATGATTTGAAACCACTTTTAAATGAGCTAAGTATCCTTCTCTGTCCCCTTAGAAAACAGAATCAATCCAGGCACTCACTTGTACAGTAGTTAGATGATATGGTTTTATTATCAGAATTTAGGGGTAGCTTGAAGAGATCACTGGCACTTCTATATAATTACTGTTAGAAATAATTATTTAAAAAGAAGTATTCCAAGGTCAAAATAATTTTTTGGTAAGTGTCCTTCATCATAGAGTTAACTCCACAGGACGAATCAGTCCATTCAATTACCTGGGAGTTCTTTTTATGACCTGTTTATTTTAAAGGATTAAACCTGGACAGTGCATTATGGGAAGTTACGTGTTCTCTAGGCACTTCATTCGAGTACGAGTTTAGTAGCACTTGAACACAGTTTGAGTTAAAAATCATTGCAATCTTGCCCCAAGGGGAGAAAACATGGAGGCCTCAATTGCCCGTTGGTCAGTTTGTTGGTGTGAACTTCACATTCCTTTCTGAACAAGTTTTGGTTCTGCTTGCCCAAACTAATTCAACAACTCCTCCAAGGTTGGAGGAGTAGCTCAGGCATGTTTTTGACCTTTAGTTTGCTGTTGGTAAAGTCAGGCATATATTCTGTTAATTGACAGCGTGGACTACTGTACTTTAGCTGTAATGAAAACTGCAAGAGGAGAATCGCTTGAACTCAGGAGGCAGAAGTTGCAGTGAGCAGAGACTGTGCTACTGCACTCCAGCCTGGGCAGCAGAGCGAGACTCCTTCTCAAAAACAAAACAAAACAAAAACACAAAACAAATGAACAAAAAAACACAAAAAGCTGCACAGTATTTCTCAATAATGTTCATGGAAGACAATTTGTAGGATAATCCATTTCTTTAGATAGTTTAAGTCCCATCATTTGGTGAAATCATACTATAAAAACTATGCTACCTGTAGGCTACTACTCAACAGTAGTGTGACTTCCTGGTATCTGGCAAGTGTAACTTGTCACTCCATAGCCAGCTCTTTTGAAAATATGGTTATAGCACATGTTGTTCATTTTGGATAATATCCCTCAGTTTTAGGAATAGATTAATTCCTTTGAACCCCTTACATTTATTTTTTGTTGGTCAAACTAATTATTTATAAACGATATTTTCTTCTTTTTATCAAATATTCAAGTATCAAAGCAATGTTTTTGATCCACAGGATTTTATGACATATATTTGCCTACTGATCTTATGTTCAGTTTCATCTTATGATCCTCACCCCAATTTCCCTTTGTGCCAATTTGTTTAAATCTTTGCTTTTTTAAATATCTTGTATCATATGAATCATCTGTAAGCGATATCATAGTAGCCATGAAAATGCATGGTTCTAATCTCTTTCAAGAGACCAAGGTGGGGTGCCTACATCACTGACAGACCTAGAGATCTACCACCATTTAGAAGGACATGTTTTCCCTGTGTAGGCTTCTCAGGGATGAGGGCTAAGCGTGGTGTATGTCCTGGTGCTGGCCCATTTCTACTGGATACAGGATGCCTTAAGAGAACATCCTTTGGCTTGGGGATCCCTAATCACCCTGACCCCAACTTTTCTTGAGCTCTGCTGCAGTGTGAGGCTCTTCCTGCTCAGTCTTCCACAGCATTACATGCTGGAGGTGCTTCCTGCTGACTCAGGCCCTGTCTCCTTTGCCTTTAAGTGAGTTTCTCCCATTAAATCTTCTGTACATCTAATGTTGATATGGTTTGGATGTGTTTCCTCTCCAAACCTCATGTTGAAATGTGATCCCCAGTATTGGAGATGGGGCCTAGTGGAAAGTGTTTGGCTTATGGGGGTGGATTTTTCATAAATGGCTTGGTTCCCTCCTCGTGGTAATGAGTGAGTTGTTGCTGTGAGTTCATGCAAGGTGTGATTGTTTAAAAGAGTGTGGCACCCCCTGTCCCTTACTCCCACTATAACTATGTGAATTGCTGGGTCCCCCTTCATCTTACATTACGATTTGAAGTTTGCTGAGGCCCTCATCAGAAGCTAAGCAGATGCTGGTGCCTTGATTGTACAGCTTGCCGAACTGTAGTCCCAATAAACCTCTTTTCTTTATAAATTACCCAACCTCAGGTATTCTTTTATAACAGTGAAAATGTACTAATATTGGACAAATGTACTATAACAGATGTTCTTCTTGGTGTATACTTCTTGAAGGATGTGAATTAACAGAGGTGATCTAAAGAATAGTCTAAACAAGGCAGACATTGAGATGGTCCTTGGGAATTAGTTCACTTGCTGCTAAGGTATCAAAGATAACATCATTTTACATATTCTAATTGCCACAGATAGTTTCTTAAATAAGATGGGAGTGTGGTTGCTAAAGATTTCATGGCCGACTGCAGTGGCTCAAGCCAGTAATCCCAGCACTTTGGGAGGCTGAGGAGGGCGGATCACAAGGTCAGGAGTTCGAGACCAGCCTGGCCAATATAGTGAAACTTCATCTCTACTGAAAATAAAAAACTTAGCCAGGTGTGGTGGTGTGTGCCTGTAATCCCAGCCAGTGGGGAGACTGAGGCAGGATAATTGCTTGAACCTGGGAGGCAGAGGTTGCAGTGGGCCGAGATCGTGCCACTGCACTCCACCCTGGATGACAGAGCAAGACTCCATTTCAAAAAAAAAAGAAAAAAAAAGATTTCATGAAGAATAACCTGAGAAAACAGGGAAGTGCCCTTGCAGGTGAAATGATTCAGGCTGAATGATGCAGGCACTTGGAAGATATGGGGGAAAGTCATGTTCATAATAAGAGCAAAACTGTGAGTTTACAGCCAAATAATATTGGCCCTGCAGAGGAATAAAGAGAAACTGAAAAGCTTTTACCAAATGGAGGCTAATGTGAAAGTAAATGGGCTTATTAAGTTTAGAATGAGGCCTGTAGATCCTTATGTGGAAGCAGACAGGGTTTTAAAGAGGAGGAGCAGTAGCCCTATGGAGTCATTAGGTAAGGCAGATCTGTTATGCTAAAGTCAGGCACTGACTCAAAAAATACCAAGCCCCGAAAATGAAACAGGCCCATCTAAATGGATGTTCCTGGGGATTTTGATTCCGCAGACGTGGCCCACGTCTTCATAATAGGAGCTAGCACTTCGCCCTGTGGATTGATAAAGCAGATGTCTTCCTCAGAAGGCCATTGGCCCTCCCTAGACCTGTTACAGACTGAATTGTTTCTCCCTAGAATTCAGTGTTGAAGCCCCACCCCCCAGTGTGACTGTAATAGGAGATAGGATAGGGTCATAATGGGGGGTCCCTAATCCAACAGGACTAGTGGCCTTGTGAGAAGAGAGAGCAACACCAGCAACGCACATGCAAAGAGGAGAGGCCCTGCGAGGATGCTAAGAAAGAGGACAGCCATCCGCCCACCAAGGAGAGAGGCATCAGGGGGAACAAACCGGCCAACACCTTAATCTTGGACTTCCAGCCTCCAGAACTGTGAGAAAGTGAATTTTTTTTTTTTTTTTTTTTTTTAAGCCACCCAATCTTCAGTATTTTGTTATGGTAGCCCTAGTGCTAATACAATCCACCACTGTCCTGGCTTCCAGGCCCACAACTTGGGCTACCTTCCAGCATAAAGTCACTAAGGATGTGCTGGGCATGATGAAGGAAGAAAGTGACTACATGCTGAAGGAAATGGTGCGGGGACTCGCTAGTACCTATTGGCAGGACCTGGGGAACTTTGGTGGGTGCTTGATAATGGGGACTAGAATAAAAACTGGCTAAGCAAAAATTTATGGACTTGGATTCACTTTCTCAGAACACAGTTTAACACCTTGGCAAGGATTGCAGCATACGGGGCAAACTCCTTGCTAGGGTGACCCCTAGAAACCTGGAGAAAATGTAAAAGCCTTTTCTTGAGGAATTGTCATTTCCTAAATTGTCATGAAGAAGGGTAGAGAAAGGTAGAAAGAGGATGAGGAAAGTGGGTACTCTGGAATGGACACATTAGGTGAGGGCAGAAGATCTGCCAGAGGTTAAGTATTATGACACGCTATTCACTAAAATCATCAGAAACACCATTCACCAGCTGGTGAAAAAGGCTACCAGAATCACTAAAATTTCAGAGTGGCTGTTCTATGCAGTCCAGGGCTGAAGGTAGCAGAGGCCGTCACAGGCTGGATCCACTGACAGCCATAGGCAAGTTCTCTCCTCTACATATCCATTGGGCTCACAGTCCCATTTATCGGCCATTTCCCCATTGGCCAAGAGGATAACAAGGACTAATATACTAGACAGTTGGAGTAACCCCCACATTGGGTCCTACCCTAGTAGGAAGGGCCAAGTCAAACCTCTGGGACTGACCCTCCTTCCTAGTCCAAGGTAGTAAGTTGTTAATAATATTGCATCCCAGTAGCATAACTATTACTACCACCATTAAAGATCTAAATGGGCCAGGCATGGTGGCTCACATCTGTAATCCCAGCAGCTTGAGATGCTGAGGCAGGTGGATCGCTTGATCCCAGGAGTTTGAGACCACCCTGGGCAACATGGCAAAACCCTGTTTCTACTAAAAATACAAAAAATTAGCTGGGTGTGGTGGCATGTGTCTGTAATCTCAGCTACCTCAAGGGGCTGAAGCACGAGAATCACTTGAACCTGGGAGGTGGAGGTTGCAGTAAGCCAAAATTGTACCACTGTGCTCCAATCTGGGCGACAGAGCAAGATTTGGTCAAAAAAACAAAACAAAAACAAAAACAAAAACAAACCTAAATGACACAGCGCTGATGGTTCTTAAATTTACTCCATTTAAATACTCTGGTATGGCTCCTGCAGAAGCCGGATGGATCTTAGGGAATGCCAGTAGACTACTGCAACCTGAATTGAGCAGTAGCTTTCATTACAGTTTCTGTGGGTGTCTAGAGCAAATTAATAAGACCTTCAATAACATGGCATGAGGCCATTGATTTGGTGAACATATTCTTCTCTCTTCTATTTAAAAAGGGGAGAAGAAACTATTTTCATCCATGTGGAATTGTCAACAATGTTTATTTACGGTTTTCCCTAGGGCTAAGTTAGCTCTCCTTTTCAGCGTCCTCACCAGCTGATTAGGGGGCCTGTGGGAAGGGGAGTAGGATATTAAACAAGAAGGACTTGGATAAAGGTGTGGAAATGTGTCTCATGCTAATGTCCACCCGGGAGCGTTCACCATGAAAGAGGCACTGAACACCAAGTAGAGAAAATGCCTGACTGGTTAACGTTACATAGTCCTCATCATTGGCCACCCTGGAATTGAAACTCTGGACACCTGAAAGTGTGGCCACAATGGCAGAGAAGAAAGCTATTCACGGGACCATCAGCATGGATTCTCACTTACCAAGAGCTGTCTAACTACCGCTGCCCTTGGACATCCTACCTGTTTTGGGCAGCAGACAGAAAAGCTGAGCCCTTGATATAGCACTGCTCCTTGAGAAAACCAACCAGCCATGTGGAGGCAAGCCAACTCTATTGTGAGGTTCATCCTCACGGTGTGGGATAACTATTCTATCTATTCAGCTATGGATTTGCATTTCCTGCCAGCAGAGCCTCAGCCAGTTTCACTCTCTAGGGAAGTGAGGAAGGATTGACCCACAATCATGGGATCCCACACAACATAGAACAGACCAGGGGACCCACTTCACCCTGAAGCAGGGACATGAGGGGATATGACCATGGGGTTCCATGGTCTCATTACACACCACATGAGTGACATCTTTTTCCATCCCTCCACACTCTCTGCCTGAACATGGCTGAGCAGCATTTCTCAGCTCTGGAGAAAGAAAAGCAGAGGGAATGTGGCAGTGTGTGCAGAAGTGTCCATCATAGGTGTGCCACAATCAAGTGAGTTGGAGAAATGTGGCCTCATGCATACAGGTGACAAACCAGACGGCATATTCATCTGCAGGTTCTAGGCGCATGTCCAAAGAGAGATGGGCATAGATTAATTATCCTTGGTCAGAAAGGACAGGCTTCGTCTAACTCCTGAAGACAACACTCCCCAGGGTTGAGAGGATTCCTATGCCTCTCCACCGTTACTTCCACGCTGAGTGCTTTGTACCTAATTATGTTACTCAAGTTACCAAGCAAAAAGGGTTAGACAATGTAATCTAAATCTAGAGTTCTATGAAAAAAATAAAAGATTCATTTAAGTACATAATAGATTCTTATTTTTCTTAAACACAGTGCTGTAATCTCTGGAGATCTGCCTTACTCTGATAAATACATCACATTAATAATGCAGTGATGAGGCTATTAATAGAGTTTCTATCACATTTCATTTCTACATTCTGTTTCCTCAAAGCTATTCTGGAATTTGATGATAGCATTCTCCATGGGGGTTTGGTACTGGTATTGCCATGTTGATGAAAATGTCTCATTAAGGTATAATTTCTTTGTTATTCTTTGACTGAATAAGGGACAGGATACCCTTATGTTGTGAGGATCCATTCTAAATACATAATTGTCCACATCATTAATAGTAGTAGACATATTAAAAAATATGAGTATTTATTATAGCACATAAGAAAATTACTGCCTATTGTCTGAAAATGTAAATAAGTATTATTTACATTATCAGATAATGAAGGAAAGGCAATAAAATGTGTTGAATACTTGCCATATACTAGGTGTTAAACAAGGTGCTATTATATTTTATCACATTTGATTTTTACAGCTATTCTGTAAGAAAAGCATTCTTGCATTCGGTCTAAGTCTTAAACATACATGCACACACACACACACACGCACACACACACAGAGAATGAGAATGAGAATTTGAGAAATTTTCTTGCCCTTGATCTCCTAGCTCGATAGTAAGATAAGCTTTAACTCACATTTGAGTTCATTATTGTCTGACTCTAGCTGCTGTATTATCTTTTGCATCATGTTAACTAAAATATTTTTCAATATGACACAAATGAAAAACTGAAACACAAAAGTGTCTTTCATAGTCCCACATCAGAATGAAGGCATTAGATTATGGTGGGAAAGCCAGGATCCAACTTATTCTTACAAACTGACACGTGAAGAAGTTTGAAGATTAAATACACCTGTGGAGAGGCATTCAATGGGATTACAATGTCTGATTTTGGGCCATGGCCTCCAAAAACTCGGAAAAGCATTTTGTCTTGGTAGTTTATAGATGCTGTCATCAAACAAGGCAGTTTTAAATTATTTTTAATATTTTATTAATACAATTTCTAAAAATACTGACAAAACTTGACAATATATTAATATGAACACTCATATATATGACAGCTATGTTTTACCATTAACATTTTACTGTACACATTTTATCACATATCAAAACACTAATTCATTATTTTATCCACCCATCATTTCATCTTGAATTTTTAAGTCATTTCAATGTAAATTTCAGACATCTGTATACATCTCCCTAAATATGGAAGTATGAATATAATTAACTAGAAGACATTTTAGAGCTCTTCTTTTAATATGCAACTTACATATAATGAAAGACACAAATCTTAGGTGTATAGTCACTGCATTTTAAAAAATGCATATACCTGAATACACAAATCTTTATCAAGGAATAGAACATTATTATAATCTCAGTTTCCTCATACCTCTTCCTAATCTATCTCAGATATCAACCTCCAAAAGCAACTGTTCTGATATTTTTAAATTTGTTTTGCCAGTTTTAGAATTTCATATCAGTTGAATCATACAGTATATAGCTTTGAAGCTTGTTAATGTTGCTAGGTGTATCAACAGTTGGTTAATTTTTATGACTGAGTAGAGATCCATTGTATGACTATAATACTGTATAGAATCTACTACTGTTTACAAATTTTGGGAGTTATGAATAAAGCTGATGTAAATATTATTTAAAAACTCCTTTTATGGACATAGGTTTTTACCATTCCTGGGTAAAGCCCTAGGATTGGAATTACTGGGTCACAGTGAAGGTTATGTTTTGATTCACAAAAAACTGTCAGAACTAATTTCAAAGTGGTTGTATCATTCTACATTCCCCTCGACAATGTATGAAAATTCTTCTTGCTTTATATCCTTCCCAATATTTGGCATTATACATCTTTTTAAAAATTTTTTGGCCATTTGGTAGATGCATATTGGAATCATTTTGTGGTTTTAAATTTGTATTTCCCTGAAAACTAATGATGTTGACTACTTTATATCCATGCTTATTTGTATTAATATATCTTTTTCTTATGAAGCACCTATTCAGTGTTTTGTTCTCTTTTATAATTGTTTGTCATTTTTTATTATTTGATTATAGGATAACTTTATATATCATCTATGTGAGTTTCTTGTCAAATGTATTTTTGCCAGTATTTTCTTTTAGCCTATGACTTGCCTATTAATTTTAATACTGTCCTTTGATGAGAAGTATTTTTAATTTGGTAGTGCATAATTTACTGTTTCTAAAGTTGTTGCTTTCTGTGGCATACAAAATGTTTTTTTTGTCTAAAAATTTATGATTTTATCTTTTTTGTTTGGGTCAATGATTGCTTCCTTAATCTGTAGAGTATGTAAATGTATGTCATTTAATTTCTCATTTAAAAGTTTGGTAATATTTTGTTATGATTCTGTTTGTTATGTTTTCTAATTTTCCTGTATTCATCTTTGAACAATAGATTATATAAAAATGTGTGGCTTAACTTATTAATAGTTTGTATAGGTTCAGTATTTTTAAATGTATTGACTTGTTTTATAAACTGTCTTCCTGAAAGTAGCATGTAGGCTTGAACATATTGTATTCTGAAGGTATTGGGTGTAGTGTTCTAAAAGTGTCAGTCAAAGGTGGCTGACAGTATCATTCAGAGCATTTATGTTTATACTGATGATTTTTGTTTTATTAGTTACTGAGAGAGTGGTGATACAATATCCATTATAATTGTGAAATTATGTTTCTTTCTCAGTTTTTATTCATGTATTTTTGTTAGGCTCACACATATTTATGATTATCATATATTCATGATAAATTGACCCTTTTATCAGTATGAAATACTCCTCTGTATCCATGCTAATGTACTTTCTTTTAAAGTCTGTTTTATATAATATTAATATAACCACCCATCTTATTACACTTCCTCTTTGCATGATGTTACTTTGTTCATTCGTTACCTTTCTGTGTATGTTTAAGTCAACATTTAGAGGTTATCTTTGAAAATAGTAGATTATGGGTTCTTGTTTATTCTGTCAGACAATTTCTAAATTTTAATTGGCGTTCTTAATACATTAACGTTTAATGTAATTGCTTATATAGTTAATTGAGCTCTACCATCTTCTGCGTCTCCCTCTGTTTTTTTTGTCTTGCTGTTGCTTTTGTTCCATTTTTGTTCTATCCAAAACTTCTTTTAGATTATGTAAACATTTTCTGAATTGTATTTTTAAATTTCTCTCTCTTGAGTTATTTAAAATATTTAAATAGTTGTTTTAGTGATTAACTATATATTCTTAAACTTTCAGGGTTTTTTTTAGAGCTACCAAATAACTTTAAAATATAAAAAATATTTATATAGTCCATTTGTGCTATCGTTGTTTATAGCTGGCTATATCTTGACACATATCTATATATAATTAAATGTAAAATTACATTATTTTAATTTTTGCTTGAAGCAGTAATTTGTATATTATAGAATCTAATTGAAAAATATCCTTTTATATATACTCGGCTTTTACTATTTCTGAGTTTCTTCATTTCTTCCCAGATAACATTTTTAACTGGATGATGTTCCTTCAGACTGAACAATTTCTTTTACTAATTATTTTAGTTCAAGTCTTCATTTGAAGCATATGCTTAGTGTTCCTTCATTGGAAAATAGATTTAGTTTTCCTTAATCCTTAAGTATTTTTGCTGAACACAGAATTTTAGGTTACTATCAGTTTTCATTCATTCAGGACTTTTAAGGTGTTATCTCACTATCGTCTGGAATTAATGATTAAAAAGTCTACAGATATTCAAATCATTGTTTTCCTGTATATAAAGTATTTTTCTCTGGTACTAGTTTTAGATTTCTAGCAGTTTGATTATGATGTGCTGAGGCAGAGTTTTCTTTGTATTTATTCTACCTGGGATTTGCTGACCTTTCTGAATATGAAAATTTAAATCTTTCCCTAGGTTGGGGACATTTCTGATTATTAGTCCTTCAAATATGTTTTCTATCTCATTTCCTTCTCTCTTTCTGAGGCTGCAATTATTTCTGTTATTGTATTTTTAGTTTTAAAATTTATATTTTATTATTTTTATAATTCTTTTTTTATTAAAATAACTATGTTTAAATATTTAACTTCTAATTCCAACACCTGTGTCATTTCAGTGTCATTTTCTATTGAGCATATTTTCCATTTCAAATGGGTCACATTATCCTGTGTTTCCATGTGTCAAGATACTTTGAATAGTATCCTAAACATTGGGTATATAATGTTATAAAGACTCTAGATTCTGTTTATATTTCTCTGAAGAGTGTTGATTGATTTCTTTTAGCATGCAATTAACTTAAATAACCTCAAAAAAGTATTTTTGTAAATATTGAATCATTTCAGAGATTTGCAGTCCTGGGGTGACGTTAAGCCCTCTTATTTGTTTCATTCCACCACTCCCCCACTGCCCCCCCAACGCATTTCCTCTCTTGTGATAATTTAATCTTGACATATTACTGAAGCTTAAAGCAACTCTATTTATAGGTTATTATCATTTTCTATAGAGGTAGGATGATAGCATGAGTAACTTCATGAATATAATGCTCCAACATTAAGCTTTTAGGAAAGTCATGCTGGCCTTAGCAAACTAGAAGCCAATAGTACTTGATATGTGAGAATCCTGGATTTTCCAATGTTTGTTTTTCATAAAATTTGAAAATTATTTAGCTATTATTTCTTCAAATTTATTTTCTTTGATGTTAAGTGGCAATTTGTAAAACCCAATATCTGGGTTCATTCAAAGTCAATTTCTATTGACTACTGTTTAGCTGAGTGTGGGCCATACTCTCATTTCTTTGCATGTCTTGTAGTTTCTAGATAACTGAATATTTAAAATCATATCTTGTAGGAACTCTGAATTTTGTGTTTTCCTTTCTCTGAGATTTTTGGGTTTTGTTTTTGTTTTGTTTAGTAACATGAGCTTTACTTTAAATTCTGTCTTCTTCATGATATGCATTCACTGATATCTCTGATGAATTTTTATGATGATTTTTATTTCTAACTCTGTATACCTAAGTATCTTACCTGTGTCTGAATTTTTATAGTCACCCAATAGTTTGGGCAGAAATAATGCTCAAATATCTTAATCCTGTAATCCTTTCAACTTCTGCCACCCAAACTATTTGGGATGAGTAATGAATTCAAAGTTCAAGTCAGTTCTCAAGTCTTCTTTGTTAGTGTCCCTTGCATCTTCTTGACATGTGCATAATTCAGCCATTCTAGGATCTGCCCATTAAATGTCTTACTGGTTCCCTCTGCTCTCTTGAACCAGGACAGCAACCTAAGTCTAGCTAAGCTGTGGGTATTTTTTTTTTTTTTTTACCCATTAAAATAAAACAGCTTTGATGATAAAATAGAAGACTTTTAATAATTAAGTTTCAAACAACAAACAAAAACTAACACTGTATCGGGTAAAGAAGATAAATGAATACCTATCTAGAGGTGGCGTTTCATGGTAGAGGAGCACAGAACAAAGAAAATAACTCTTAGTTTTATTGGGATGCGTAAGTCAAACACAAGAAAATTGATAGTCTTGATACAACATTTTTTCAACCAAACTAAAAATAAAACTGTTTTATAGACCTTTCTGAGATCTATTTTTGAGTATCCTTGTCTTAGAAATCTCTGTCTTCTCTGTTATCACTTTTTTAACCCAGTATTTTTATGGTGTCAATGAGCTAAACTAATTTAAGTGAGTAAAACCCACACTTGTTTGGAGTATATGTCATTTGAGGACTCTTTATCTACATATGTAATAAATCACTTCATATATAATGCAAAATTTTCTTTTAGTATTTTTCTTTTCTTACCAATTTAATTTAAGTTTAAGAATGTTGCCGATGGTCTCTAGTTCTGTAGCTTCTTTAGAGAAACTGTGGAATTATTCCCTGGGAACTCTTCTTGGTGGGAATCTGTGTTTGGAATTGTCCTTTATAAACTGTTATCTTTGTAGCTTCATTAATCCTCTCTGAGGTCTCACAATTTAGAATTATTACAGGTATTAATTTACCAATTTAGGATGGAGGCAAAAGAGTTGTGGCTAATCTACTTTGTAGAAATATCCTCGCTCCGCATTTGCCACTTGGATTTTTATATTAGTAAAGTTCCTCTGAATGTAAAAGGAGGAAAAGATAATGTATTCATTTTTTTTCCTATAACAATTTTCTTATGTTTTTGTCAGAGAGATACAGTGATTACTATAACCTATCAATTCAGTAATTTATTTATCCTACCATAGAGTTTTATTTATGGGAAATAAGAGAATGTCTTCTCTACTCTACAACATGATCCCTACAAGTAGAATTTATTTAAAGACTGAAAACCACCTTTGGAAAATTGGATACAACTATCTTTTTTTCAATCAATGATTTCACTAACTTCAGTTCAACTGTGACACTGTTTTTATTGGTTTAAAATGTCATTTTTGCTATTTTAATGAGTATATAAAATGATACTAAAATGAGAGGAGAAACACTTCAGCCTCTGGTAATGCCTATAGAAATGAAAATTAAATGAAACTATTCTACTTCATTATCATCTTGGTATTTAGGACTATTTTAACAACTGATATAGATCAATACTCAGCCAGTTCAATCATTTGCTGTACAACTATTAACACAGTTAAAAATTCTGCCATCATTTTAATGATTGCTTAACAACAGCAATCATAAATTATATGAGTAATTATTTAAAGTAAAACATAGCACAGTATCATAAATCTAGTCTCACTTTGTCCTTAAAACCTCCAAATGAAAATCAGTTACCAAAAGGTATCTCTGGGGAAATATCATGTCAAGCCCATGTATGTTAGAAATCCAGCCCTCATCCACCATTCATATAGACATCTTCCACATTGTAATGACATGGGTTTGATAGAAAAATAATAGTTTACCAAAATTAACCATTCAGTTCAATGAACTGCTATATTGATTCCTGAAATTGTTAAACTAATGTATATCTCTTACAGAGTATGATGGTAGTTTTAAAATTTTAGATTGCAAGAGTAACTTAGGAGTAAAAATACAAGTATGAAAGAAACACATGGTATTTCATATCATTTCATCTGTAATAAAAAAGATGTGAAAACCTGTTTTCCATGTGAAACAACTTGCATTTAATTCTGATTTATATGTTTATGACCCATTGTATTCAAAATCTGTAAACACCGCCCCATACCATTACTATTCCATATCTTTTTTCCTTTTTTGTATTTTTTATTTTATTGTATTTAATTGACATATAATCATTTTACATGTTTATGGGGTGCATACTGATGTTTTGATACATATAATGATAGTGTTCAGATAAGGATAATTAATATATTCATTATCTCAAATATTTATCCTTTCTTTGTGTTGGGAACATGCAATATCCTCCTTTTCTTAGCACATAGTTAAATATGAACTCTGTTCTACTTAGCTATTTATATTCATATCTTTTTTGTTCATTTGGATTCAAATTTTGCTTTCCATGCACTATCTGCAGATTTAAAGTTTGCCCTATATTCAGTAACCCTTAACACTACAAGATAACCTGCAGAGCTTCATTGAGTTAGTAAATCAGTATTCACATCCTAAATTTATTTTCCTGAGTTAAGCAATTACTCAGTTTTCCCCTCAAAGGATCTCTACAGACGTCTCAAATGTCTCTGTATGTGGGAAAATTTTATTAAGATATCACATAACATTTCTTGAGAATTTAATCAGTTATTTATAGTATTTCCTTTTTTTTCTTTGCAAATATGTTTCTATCATCACATTTTGTAATTTTTCTATATCTTAACACACACAGAGGTATCTAACTCAATCTTTGGACTTTTATTTTCTGAATTCAGGAGCTCTGGTCTGGAGGTAATGCTTCATTTCTAAACAAGATTTCTACTTTTCCAATAATATTCCACTTTAAATTCATAATATTGTGAGCTTCTTATTTATAAAAATATAAAATATATTAGTGGAAATTAAAGGTACTCTTATTTTATAATTAGTGGACAAGAAAACTACTATTTTTACTTTTTTTATTTTTATTTTTGTTATTTTTGAGACTGAGTCTTGCTGTTACCCATGCTGGAGTGTGGTGGCAAAACCTTGGCTCACTGCAACATCTGCCTCCCAGGCTCAAGGGATTCTCATGCCCCAGCTTCTCAAGTTGCTAGAATTACAAACATATGCCACTATGCTGGGTAATTTTTGTGTTTTTGGTAGAGACAGGGTTTCACCCTGTTGACCAGGTTGGTCTCAAACTCCTGGCTCAAGTGATCCATCCGCGTTGGTCTCCCAATGTGCTGGGATTTTAGTTGTGAGCCACCATGCCTGGCCTACATTTACTTGTTCTGAGATATTTTGATATTGTGAGATTTTATTTAAAGATACCTTCATTTTGGATAAACAGTTAAAAATCAAACAGTAATTTCTAGACAATAAATAAAGTTTTATCAGAGAAAGAGTTACCATGAAATAGTTTATACTTGATAACCCTTCAATAGATGTCACAGAATTAAGAACATTATACAAATGTGTGTCACTAAGAAATAAATTGACTAGTGGGACTTAATTAAAATTAAAAACTTCTATGTAAGAGTCACCATTAAGATAACCAAAAGATAAGCCACAGACTGGAAGAAAATCTTTACAAAATACGTGTGATATAGGATTTGTGTTGAAAGTGTATAAAAACTATTAGAACTAAACAATTAAAAATGAACAATCTAATTAAAAAACAAGCAAAAGATGTGAACAGATATCCCAACAAATAAGATAGATCACTAATAACCATATGAAAGGATGCACCATATCCTATGTCATTAGTGAATTGCAAATTTAAAAACTAAAACATCACTACACACCTGTTAGAATGGCTAAAATCCAAAACATTAACAACACTAAATGGTGGGGAGTGATGAGAAGAGGGAAACCTTACTCATTGCTGGTGGAAATGCAAAGTGACACAGTCACTGTGAATGAGTTTAGCATTTTCTTCCAAAACAAACATAGCCCATAGCCTTACCATATGATATGGTTTTCCTCTGTGTCCTCATCCACATCTCACTTTGAATTGTAATAATCCCTGTATGTCAAGGGTGGGACCAGATGGCATTAATTGGATTATGGGGGCAGTTTCCCCAATGCTGTTCTTGTGATAATGAGTGTGTCTCACAAGATCTGATGGTTTTATTAGCATCTGGCATTTCCCCTGTTTGCACTCACTTTGTCCTGCCCTCCCATGAAGAAGGTGCCTGCTTCTGCTTTGCCTTCTGCCATGATTGTAAGTTTGCTGAGGCCTCCCCAGCCATGTGGAACTGTGAGTCAATGAAACCTCTTTCCTTTATAAATTACCCAGTCTTGGGTATTTCTTCAGAGTGGTGTGAGAACAGACTAATAGAGTAAATTGGTACTGAGGTAGTGGGGTCCTTCTATAAGGATACTCAAAAATGTGGAAGTTACTCTGGAACTAGGTAACAGCAGAGGTTGGAACAGTAGATACTTGGAGGGCTCAGAAAGACAGGAAGATGTGGGAAAGCTTGGAACTTCCTAGAGACTTGTTGAATGGCTTTGACCAAAATGCTGATAGTGATATGGAAAATGATGCCCAGGATGAGGTGGTCTTAGATGGAGATGAGGAACTTGTTGGTGACTGGAGTAAAGGCCACTCTTGCTATGCTTTAGCAAACAGACTGGTGGCATTTTGCCCATGGCCTTGAGATCTGTGGAACTTTTAACTTGGGTAAGATTTAGGGTATCTGGTGGAAGAAATTTCTAAGCAGCAAAGCATTCAAGAGGAAGCAGAGCATAAATGTTTGGAAAATTTGCAGCCTGATGATGCAACATAAAAGAAAAATCCATTTTCTGGAGAGAAATTCAAGCATGCTGCAGAAATTTGCATAAGCAACAAGGAGCCAAATGTTAATCACCAAGACAGTAGGGAAAATGTCTCCAGGGCTTGTCAGAGACCTTCACGGAAGTCCTTCCCATTACAGGCCCAGAGACCTAGGAGGAATAAATGGTTTCATGGGCTGGGCCCAGGGCCTCCCTGCTCTGTGCAGCTGTGAGACATGGTGCCCTGTGTCCCAACTGTTTCAGCTCCTGCCACGGTGAAAAGGGGCCAAGGTACAGCTCTGGCCACTGCTTCAGAGGGTGCAAGCCCGAACCCTTGGCAGCTTCCATGTGGTGTTGAGCCTGTGGGTGCACAGAAGTTAAGAACTGAGGGTAGTGAATCTGCCTAGATTTCAGAGGATGTGTGGAAATACCTGGATGTCCAGGCAGAAGTTTGCTTCAGAGGTGGAGACCTCATGAAGAATCTCTGCTATGGCAATGCAGAAGGGAAATGTAGGACTGGAGCCCCCACACAGAGTCCCCACTGAGGCACTGCCTAGTGGAGCTATGAGAAGAGGGCCACTGTCCTCCAGATCCCAGAATGGTAGATCCACTGACAGCTTGCACTATGCACCTAGAAAAGCGACAGACACTAAATGCTAGCCCATGAAAGCAGCCAGGAGGGTCTGTACCCTGCAAAGCCACAAGGGTGGAGCTGCCCAAGGCCATGGGATCCCACCTCTTGCACCAGCATTACCTGGATGTGAGACATAGAGTCAAAGGAGATCATTTTGGAACTTTAAGGCTTATTGACTTCCCTATCGGATTTTAGACTTGCATGGGGTCTGTAGCATCTTTGTTTTGGCCAATTTCTTCCATTTGGAATGAGTATATTTACCCAATGCCTGTATCCCCATTGTATTGGGGAAGTAACTAACTTGCTTTAGATTTTTCAGGCTCATAGGCAGAAGGAACTTGCCTTGTCTCAGATGAGACTTTGGACTTGGACTTTTGGATTAATGCTGGAATGAGTCAAGACTGTGGGGGGACTGTTGGAAGGGCATAATTGTGTTTTGAAATGTGAGGACATGAGATTTGGGAGAAGACAGGGATGGAATGATATGTTTTGGCTCTGTGTCCACACCCAAATCTCACCTTGAATTGTAAATAATCCCCATGTGTCAAGGCTGGAACCAGGTAGAGGTAATTGGATCATGGGATTAGATTTCCCCCATGCTCTACTCATGATAATGAGTGAGTCTCATGTGATCTGATGGTTTTATGAGCATCTGGCATTTCCCCTGCTTGCACTCACTCCATCCTGCCACCCTGTGAAGAAGGTGCCTGCTTCTCCTTTGCCTTCTGTCATGATTGTAAATTTCCTAAGGCCTCCCCAGCCAGGTGTGACTGTGAGTCAATTAAGCGTCTTTCCTTTATAAATTACCCAGTCTCAGGTATTTCTTCATAGCAGCATGAGAATAAACTAATATACCACATGATTCCATAGTTGGAGTCAACTGAGTTGATAAATTATGTCCACCCAAGAATCTCACCTGATGGTTTATTACCATAAATAATAGTTTTATTTATAATAACTCAACCTACAAACAACGAGGATGTCTTTCAGAAGGTGAATAGGTAAACTGTAGTATATTTAAACAAGGGAATATTATTCAGTGATCAAAAGAAGTGAGCTATCAAGCTGGGAAAAAACATGACTGTACCTTAAATGCAAATTGCTTGGGTTAAAGAAGACAGTGTTAAAAGTCTACATACTGTAAGATTTCATTTGTATGACATTGTAAAACAGGTAAAACTATACAGACAGTAAAAAGTTCAGCATCTTCCACAGGTTTTGGGGGATGAGTGGGAGAGAGTTGTATGGGTGAATTATAGGAAACTTTCAGGAAAATGACACTATTCCTTATGATATGACAATGGTGGATAAATGACACTGCAATTGTCTCAACCCATAGAATATTACAGAACAAATGTGTACATTATTGTATGTAAACCATAAAATTAAAAAAAAAATTACAAGGTCAGGTATCCCTGAAAAGAGCACAGGCTCTGGTAAGAGAATCTAACTTTATTACTAATGTATGAAGCCATCTCACTGAAGGGGTTGGGGGAAAAAGTGCTGACCTTATGTTACTAAGAAATTATTACACTTATTACCTGGATAACTTATTAATCTATACACCAAATCCCCATGACACACAATTTACCTAGATAACAAACCTGTACATGGACCCCTGAACCTAAAATAAAAGTTATAGTAAAAATAATTAATTGAGCTTATAAAACTAATGGCAAAATAAACTGTATATAAAGACTGCATTCTAGTCAGTAAAGTTTTCCGTGAGAATACAGGTTAATAGTTCTGATACTGCTCTACTCTTATACTTGAATTGAACAACTAAGTAACTGGAAGTGTTCACAACAAACGAATAAAAACTCCACATTGACAAGGCTATGTGAAAGAGACATAGGGACCAACTGAAGAGCTCCCATTAGCCAAAGCCAAAATAGTTTCAGCAAAACATAAAATAGTATTAGATTATAACACAAACTATAAAATAAATATCCGTTAGTCCATACTCATATAAATAAGCTTAGAAACAAATGAAGAAGACACAAGTCTCACAACATCAGAATTCCAACTAATTTATGTAGGCATATACAGTCAAGGAGGGGCAACCTGCTTCCCCATTCCTTTAGTGAGAGCTGTACTACATAGTGACTTCCTGACAAAGAGAGTAGCTGGGAAGCAGGAAACCAAAACTTAATAAAAAGGACCTCCGTCAGGTTGCTACAGTCAATTTCAACAGTAATAAATTATGTTTAAAGAGTGTAACTCTATGATGTGATTAAAAATAGCCCTTTACCTCTTCATTCCTCTTTCTCAAAACTAAGAAACATGTGAGAGAAAACACTAGACAAATTTCAACAGGGGGCATCCTACAACTGATCAATACTCCTTAAAATTGTCTATTATTAAAAACAAAATTCTGAGAAAGTGTCACAGCCAAGAAAATAGTGTCTAAGGAGACATGGCAACTAAATATAATCTGGTATCCTTGATTTGCTCTTGGTGGGTAAATACTTTAAAAATCTGGGTAATGTGTGGACTTTAGTAATAATGTATCAATATTGCATCATTAGTTGTATTATATGTACTGTAGTATATTTTATATGGACCATAATATATAAAATGTTAATAACAGGGACAACTAGGTGACAGGGTATGTGGGAACTCTGTACCATCTTATCCATTTTGTATTAAAATTATTCTTGGACACAGGAAGGGGAACATCACACACTGGGGCCTGTCATGGGGTGGGGGTAGGGGGGAAGGATAGCATTAGGAGATATACCTAATGTAAATGATGAGTTAATGGGTGCAGCACACCAATATGGCACATGCATACATATGTAACAAACCTGCATGTTGTGCACATGTACCCTAGAACTTAAAGTATAATAATTAAAATAAAATAATTCTAAAAAATAATTTTAGAAAATTTTAAAAAATTTAAAAAAATTTTTTAAAATTATTTTTAAAAATTTAATTACATTTCCACTTGTAAAATGTGTCTTTTATTATTTCCTGGATAAATTTCTTGGATGGCAGTTGTAATTTTTTTCTTCAATACTTTGAGATTTTACCTATTGTTGTATGGCATCCAATGTCTGTAAGGAAAAGGAAGCTTTAATTCGTACCATTATTTCTCTCTCTATAAAATTTATTTTTCCTACCCTAACATTCTGGTTGCTTTAAAGGTTTTTCTTGAACTTTATTTTAAGCTATATAAGTATGTGTGATTTTAATGATATTACATGTGATTTTAATGATATTATTTATCTTTTGTTGGTTTCCTGAACTTTTGAGATCTGCAAGTTGATGTTGCACAAATACATTAAGCCATTATTGCTTCAAATACTATTTTATGTTCCCTTGTTTCTTTATTCTTCTTCTGAAACTCAAATTAAATTGATGTTAGAGCATTTGATATTCTATTATTGTATTAGAGTTTGTTAAGTTTCTGTTCCACTTCTGTTATTCAGATTGTAAAACTTCTGTTTATTTATCTTAGATTTTTTTCTTCTCCATCTGCTGTTAATACTGTCATATCAAATACTGTATTTTTCACATCTATAATTTTTATTTTTTAAATATTTGCATCTCTGCTGAGAAAGTTAACTCATTTTGATTATCTTTTCATGTTTTAGTTTTCCTTTCTTATTTTCAACATTACTATCATCTGGTGGTCTGTTTCTATTGATTACTTGTTCTCTTTATCTTGTGTTGTATTTTCTATTATTTGCATCTTTATTTAGCTATTTCTGATTGATATACTTGACCTTGTATATGATACGTGGTTAAATATTGCATTAGTCTGTCCTCACACTGCTAATAAAGACATACCCACGACTGAGAAACTTATAAAGGAAAGAGGTTTAATTTACTCACAGTTCAGCTTGGCTGGGAGACCTCAGGAAACTTACAGTAATGGTGGAAGGGGAGGCAGGAAGGAGAAGATTGAGAGCTGAGTGAAGGGGGAAGCCACTTTTAAAACCATCAGCTCTTGTGAGAACTTATTCATTATTACGATTATAGTATGGGGGAAATCACCCCCATGATTCAATTACCTCCCACTTGGTTCCTCCCACTACATGTGGGGATTATGGGAACTACACTTCATGATGAGATTTGGGTGGGATTCCATTTTTATCTTCTCAAGGCTACCATTTTTCTTCTTGCAGACATTTAAATTACAGGTTGATCATTTCTCGAAGTTTGGATTTACATTCCATTATGTCAGATCACTTTTACCTTATTCCAAAGACATAGACTTACTCCTAAAACAAGGCCTTTTAGGAATTCTATCTGAAAGTTCAAGGTGTTTACTTACCCCTCTAACTAACTCAAATTTCTGTCTTTTGTGGTAAACAGCAGTTTTATAGGTGCTGAGCTTTATCTTTTTTTTTGGTTATTGCTCTCCTACTTGGATTACCTCAATACTTGTAAAGTTTAGGAAACACCCAAGGATTTGAGGATCGTTTTTTTGCCAGGTTTAGAGGTTTCCCTATGGGGATTCTTCTTAAGATTTTCTCCCTCAATTTCAGATGTCTCTAGTAATTCTGATCTCTGTTCTTTTGATATTTAAATTTAGAAAAAGGACTCCAACTCTTTGCTGGAGGTAACACCTTGAGAAGTGCAGACCAGAAGTGGCCTCAGTGGAAAAACTATAGAACAATGCCATTCTTCTTTAAGAGGCCAATTTTCCTTTCACTTTTACATAGTTATGGTCACCTTTCAGGTTTCGTGTGTGTGTGTGTGTGTATGTGTGTGTCTGTGTGTGTGTGAAATCAAGTTCAATACGAAAGAAAAGGAATAAAAGAATGGCTACTCAATAGGCAGAGCAGCCTCAGGTTATTTTTATAATTTTTTTGTAATTTTCTATTTCTACTATATTTTATAATTGTTATATAAGGGATGTTTATTTTGATACAAGCCTGTCATCTCTGAAACTATAACTAAGTTTGATAGCCAAAATTTCCATCTTTTTCTATTTTTTTTCTCTCTCTTGCCTTCTCTAATTTTCTCAGTCCTATATTTTAGCCTACCTATTACTTCTCCCAGTGGGGGTTCATCTGGTTAATTAATCCATTGATTTGTTTTTAAATTTCAGTA
The DNA here is from genome assembly GCF_006542625.1 of Nomascus leucogenys. Classification (NCBI taxonomy): domain Eukaryota; kingdom Metazoa; phylum Chordata; class Mammalia; order Primates; family Hylobatidae; genus Nomascus; species Nomascus leucogenys. The sequence continues at coordinate 105,557,872 of NC_044389.1, forward strand.
ATAATATTTCAATTTCTAATAGTTTTAGTTGTTTTTTTCAAATATGATTCCTAACTTTATATTATCTTCTCCTGTAGTACATCCATGTTTTTATTTATTTAAGGAAATATGCTAAAATATGCTGATTTTATATATTGTATGTATTACTTCTAATAACTTTGGTTGTTGCACACCAGACACTATGGTATTTAGTTTCAGCTCATTCCTGTTCATGATGAATTGTTTCCTTATTTGCTACATACAGATTTTTAAAAATCCGAACTTACACTCTTTGGAATTGTGTGTTTGTGCTCTAGATGCAAATGATATTTCCCAGGAAATTTGTATTTGCCAATTCCATGGTCCATATATTTGTCAAGTTCATGGATTACTACCAATTCAGACAAAGTCAAATGAAATTTTTGTAATAGAGATTTTTAGCACATGTAGTAGTATAAATATTAGCCATAGCCCTGATAGAAATCCGAATGTTTTTTCTTCTTTCTGAAGAAAAGTCAGTTACACATTCCCCAAATTTCTGCATCTAGAGACAGCTTTTTCCTAGTTCTCCTATTAAAATTGTTGCTTTTCAGTTATTTTGGGTCTGTGTGTGATTCTCTGGTTTATTCCCACCTTGCATGAGGTTCCAGGGATTTTCTCTATCTCATGTACATGTGAAGATTATTTGTCACCTCCCTGAAAACAAAACTTCAGTGCTTGTGTTCTTCCATGGATATATACATTTTTATAATATCTGACCTCCAAGGATCTCCCTCATTTTCTTACCAGACTAATATTATATTCAGTTAATTTACACACACACACACACACACATACACACACAGATATGTTAACAAATACCTAATGTTCTGTATACTAGGAAAATTCCTGCAATAATTTTCCTTTCTAATTTTTGCCCAAAATGGAAAACCTAAAAAATGTAGATTTATAAAATGTTTTAATTTCTTTGAGACACTGTCAGTATAGAAATGATACTAACTTATTTTGAAAATGTTAATTTACATTTAAATTAATGTATTTTTTTCAATAAATGCTTATTAAGACCCTCTTATTGCAAGGCACTATCTTGTGGCTGAGGTAAACATGCTTACTGTCTGATAGGTAAACAGGGCTTACTGCCTGATAGGTAATAGCTATTAAAGCAATTACACAAAAACGTATTTGAATATAATTGATAAATATGCAAAAGGTAAGGTATAGGGAAATAAAGGTACTGAATTGAGTTAAGAACGTAAAGGGCCATTTAAACTGAGATGCGAAAATGATTAGGGGTTAGCCAGTCAAATAAGGAGGAAGTTATAATTTATTTAGAAGAAACAATGCTTGTAAAGCCATTGAGTTTGATAGAAAGTGAACAAGTTTAAGACACTGAAATATAGGAAAATTGGTGGGAGATGAGAATAAAATGATAGCTAAAAGCGAGATTATTGATTTGTTGATACTGTTGATTTTGATTGTATTAAACTTTAACCTTCCTCCATATAATCATTTATTTATTCATTCAGCCAGCCATTGATTTAGTCATTCATTATTTACTTGGCCTTACTAAGTATCGGGTACCACTATAGGAAATGAAATTACAGTGCTTAACAAGACTGAGGGAGTCTCTGCCATATGTGAAATGAGTATTGGGGGGAACATAGACTATACACGTTAATAAATAAGTATGATAGATTTCAATTGTAATTCTTCTTCTGGTCCCAGTCATTTTGCCTATCAGAATAATAATTCTGAGAAAATGCTTACACCAAAAATTTTCTGTAACTATGGACTTATTCCGTAAACACAAGATTATATAGAGACTTGAATGATATGATCATAGCCAGTGTTGGTATATTCTAGTACAGTTGTACCAGCAATTTATGGCTGGCCTTATTTCTGATTGGTATATATCTATGCTATACTATATTTTAAATATTCTGGATATGTTTAGTGTTCTTGCTGCAAGATTAATGTTATATTTTAGTAGATTTAGTAAAAGTCTATTGTAGTGGTCCACAGGAGAAATTATGGAGTTTGGATTTGGAGCTGGTCATATATGCATGGAAGGTGAGCAGATTAAGCCCTATTTAAGAGAGAATCAATAGAACTTGATGACATTAAACAGAAATAGATGTGAACTATAGACCTCTTTTAAGATACCACCTGGTTTCTGGCTTATACAACTTTATATATGTTTAAAATAAGGTAAAAATTAGGCCATAAGAAGAAGACAATAAGAAGATACTCCACATGTAAGTTTTTTTTTCACAATACATATTAAATAGAATTGTCTTTTACTAACCTAAAGGTATTACCACACAAGGTTTTCCACTGCTCCATGCTGTGAGTGTTGTAGATTAAAAGTAAAAAAAAAATAGGAGGTTTGAATAAGTCTTCAAAATTTCATGTGTTAGAATCTTAAGCCCAAAATGAATATGTTGATAGTATTTGGAGGTGGGGACTTGGGGAGGTAATTATGATTAGATAAAGTCATCAGGTTATGGCCTCATGATGGGACTGGTGGCTTTATAAGAAAAAGGAGAGAGACCTGAGCTGGCATGCTCTTTCCCTCTTACCATGTGAGGCTCTCCACCATATATGTTATATTGCATCAAGAAAGCCCTCACCAGATGCAGGCCCTTGATGTTGGACTTCTCAGCCTCCAGAACTATAAGAAATAAATTTCTTTTCTTTGTACATTATCCAGTCTGTGGTACTCTGTTATAGTAACAGAAAACAGGCTAAATTATATTAAGGACACAGGAGCACAGTTGTTTTGGTGAGAAAAGTATATTGTTTTGAATGTGTTTGTTTGCTTTCAAAGCACTTGAGTATAGCCAATGAAGCTACTAATTAAATAGTTAGATTAATAGAGTGGTCTGAATTTGGGATCATCAAACAATACAGTCAAAAATTTCCTGTGAGAGAGAATTTAATTTCCCAAGGAGAGATAGTAAAGAGTATCTGGAAGAAGTCTTAAATCATATTTAAAAGTTGGGAAGGACAGAAGTGCTACCCAAGGCAAATGACAAAGAAATTAGGAAATTGTGTTATCATTAAGCCAAGGAAATAGTTGCTTTTAAGAGTGGATGGTCAACTATCAAAGTTGAAGAGAGGTCAAATGAAATAAAAATTTATTTTTTAATTTTTCTACAAAAATGTATTAGTATCTGAAACATTGCCAGCACTTCTCTAGGTTATGATAATATGTAAGTTTTTTTGTTTTTGTCCTCAATCTTCTAAGAGAGAATGATAAGTAAGCAAGCATTTTGTATATAGTGTAAGAAATTACTATTAATATACCAAAGAATTTCTAGCATTAAGAAGAACTAAGGTTATTTAGCATCGTTGTCCAGCACGAGCATATGACTTAATTTTACTTTTTTTGTGTGTGTATTAGATTATAAGGAACAAAATAATTCAGAATACTTTTTATTTTATTTTCATAATCTGATTTTGTGTAATTGTTTAACATAACATTTCATAGATTTTAGACACAAACTTAGCCATCAAATACCTTGATATGGTCCACAGGGAAAATGTATACTTAGAATCAGCTGATTTTAAAGAAAGGTAGAATTTAGTGTTTTTATTATCTGTGCTTGACAAGAGAAGAAATATGGTTTTAACTGAGATCAGGAGTGTGTCAAAATATCCAGGATTATTTGTTGCTTGAAAGCTGGGACTGTGCCTTGTTCAGTAAATTGGCATTAATTGCTAGGCTTGATGCATGGTTGGAATGCAAATGGAATATTCATTGAAGAAAGTATCTATTGCTATATAAAGCAGGAGAAAATATAGCCATCTTCTAATACAGTTATTGTCTGTGTTCATGATAAAAACACTACATTGATACACAGCCATCAATCTCAAACTAAACTATCGTATTATATACTAATTGTCATATTATTTTTACAACACAAGGATTTAAATAAATAGGCTGGGCATGGTGGCTCACACCTGTAATCCCAGCACTTTGGGAGGCCGAGGTGGGCAGATCTCTTGAGGTCAGGAGTTTGAGACCAGTCTGGCCAAGATGGTGAAACCCCGTCTCTACTGAAAAAAAAAGTACAAAAATTAGCTGGATGTGGTGGCATGTGCTTATAGTCCCAATTACTCAGGAGGCTGAGGCAGGAGAATCACTTGAACCTGGGAGGTGGAGGGAGCAGGTTGCTGAGGTCGTGCCACTGCACTCCAGCGTGGGTGACAGAGTGAGACTCCATCTCAGAAAAGAAAAAAATACATGAATAAATAAATATATAAATAAAAACATAAAATAAATAAATAAATGTGATGTACTAATTGTTATGATAAATGCGCTGTTACAACCACATCATATGTTACTGATTGTGATAATATTAAATATGTTTTTCCTAAGATGGTAATCTGTTGTAGGTACATTTGTTACATGGTAGGCCTTTGATGTTAATATATTTAACATTACAGTGAGTATCATCAGTGATCCATGGAGAATCCATTGTTCAACAGTTTGTGACTTTGGGGAAGCATACATGTGAATAGAATATGCTGTAGGATGGAGCAGGGAGCAAGTCACTTAGGTGGCAAGTGTCTTCCATCACTTTTTGGAATAACTTAGCTACTTTCCCACTATCAATGAATATCAGATGAATGAAAGAGCTACACTGCTAGATTTTATAACCTTATAGAAATTATAACTTAGGAAGGCTTGCATGAATATGGGGTTTGTAAAGCTCTTCAGATGTGTCTTTCACACATGTCAAATATGAACAGTTATGGGAACTGTTATATTTAAGAGATGTGCAAGAGAAATAAAGTAGAAAATAAAAATAAAAATTGTGCCTTCAGAAGGAAAGTAATAATATGATAACTGGATGTGTTCTCAGCCTCTGTTAAAGAAGACACCTGTATTTTTAGGCCAGACTCTCACTAGTAAAAATCATCAGCTTCTCTAAATCAACAGAAGTGATAACACTGAGGTTAATTAACACTTTTTTTTTAAAACATTAAACCTATAACACTCACAGCATGAAGCAGTGGAAAACCTTGTGTGGTGGTAACTTGTGGTTAGTAAGAAAAGACAATTCTATACAATATGTATTATAAAAAAAATCTTGTATTTGGAGTACCTTTTTACTGCCTTCTTGTTATGGCCTGATTTTTAGACAATAAGCATTCAATAATTATTAGTCTTAACACATATTTTATTAAATCAACACTTTTTGCAATATTGGTGAACATCAAGAAATCTCAAATTTGCTGGGCTCAGTGGCTTACGCCTGTAATCCCAGCACTTTGGGAGGCAGAGGTGTGCGGGTCACAAGGTCAAGAGATCAAGACAATCCTGGCCAACATAGTGAAACCCCATCTTTACTAAAAATACAAAAATTAGCTGGGCATGGTGGCACGCATCTGTAATCCCAGCTACTCAGGAAGCTGAAGCAGGAGAATAGCTTGAACCCCGGAGGCGGAGGTTGCAGTGAGCTGAGATGGCGGCACTGCACTCCAGCCTGGTGACAGAGCTGGACTCCATCTCAAAAAAAAAAAAAAAAAAAAAAAAAGACATCTCAATTTTATCTGTATTTCTCTCATTCATTTCTTTTCAAATCTCACTTATTTCATCTTTTCCCAAGTGCCTCAGTTTCCTTCTACAGAATGAGAATGCTAATCGGCACCCTAGCCTAGAGCACTAGAGTGACATAAGTGGGACAACATGTTTAATCGAGTTATAACAAATAAACATAAGGCAATTGTCTTTATAAAATCGGGTTACATCAGATGCTTAGAGCAAAATTAACTGAAGAGATGCTTCAGCCAAAACAGATGGCCTGAACAATAAGTAATGAATTATTGAGCATTAATTAATTATTTTCACTGTGAATAGATATTTACCAATGACTGACCATCGTTTAAAACCCCATTTGAGTCAGACTGTCAGAATGGCTAGAATAAACTGTAACTCTAGTCCACATCTTTAGAAGAGTGGAGATTATGATGAAAAAAAAACTTCCCACTGAGTGTTATGTTACTAAGAAGAAACAAGGGAATGGCATTCTAATCAGCATTATTTTTATTCTGGATATTTTGTTGCTGAGTATGCACACATAGTGTGTTGTGAATTATTAGAATTTCATATTGTTACTAGTACAGTACTTGGAAAGAAAGAGGGAATGGGAACTTTCATCATAAAGGGAATAATAGATGATTTAAATGCCAATAGGTTTGCCTGTAATCCCAGTAATCTGGGAGGCCAAGGCAGGAGGATCGCTTGAGCTGAAGCGTTTGAGACCAACCTGGGCAACATAGTGAGACTCTGTTTCTACAAAAAAAATTTTTTAAAAAATAGCCAGGAGTGGCAGCATGAACGTGGAGTCTCAGCTAGTCGAGAGGCTGTGAGGTGAGAGGATCACTTGAGGTTGAGGGTGCAGTGAGCTATCATTACATCACTGTTCTCAAGCCTGGGAAACAGCGAGACCTGGCAAAGAAAGAGAGAGAGAGAAAGAAATGGAACAGAGTTTTGTAATGCCTCCATTTGACTAATTTCAGTCAGATCGTAGGATAACGGATGGGTCACCTGAGCAGAGTGAGAGGTGTTACTGCTGTTTCTTGCTTTTTCTCTGTTAGAGATTAGGGTTTCATTTCTGTTTGAGCTATTAGGATCACCCACACTTAGAACATCTTATTTGTAGCAGCCTTGGACCATAATATTTTAGATGAATGTGAGAAGTTCAGAGCAAGTCAGATAGGACCCAAGAAGAGTTATCTCCAGTGCTTTACTTAATTTCTCTCTGCTGAAAGGTGAGCAGCAGAGCAGAGGTTAACAAACCCAGAAGACATGATTAAGACTATGTCTTTACTGTTGACCTGCATAACAGCAATAACAATGTGAATGCCTGGCATTCTTTGCACAGTTCCAGTGTAGGCAAGGTAAGCAGGATAGTTAATGTACAGGTGAGAAACCTGTTTCAAGGAATTCAGGTGGCTTACCTAAGGTCATGAAGCTAGTAAAAGGACAAAAATAAAGAGTCAGATTGACATAGTATCTAGAACACACTATTTGTCTATTTGTTATGAATTTGATGGAGCAAATTTCATGTATCCTTAAGGAAAAAGAACCATACAAAAAACACACTCACTGTTGTTAAGGAAGCAAGAATAATAAAAAAATAAAAAAAAAAAAAAAAAAAAATAAAAAAAAAATAAAAAAAAAAAAAAAAAAAAAAAAAAAAAAAAAAAAAAAAAAAAAAAAAAAAAAAAAAAAAAAAAGCATTAAACACATATTTCTTAAAGAGAATAGTATATGCCCTCACATGGTTATTGTATGCTAGATTGTTGACTTTATAAATCATTTTTTACTTTTGTACTAACCTAATAATATTGCATAGTTTACTATTATTTACAAGTAATATCTGTTAAAGTCTACAATGTATCAGCAACTGGGCTAATTGTTTTGTACACATCATTGCACTTAATCCTACAACAACACTGTGAGCTACATGTTATTATTACAACCACTTTATTGATGAGGAAACTGAATTTAGGTAAGTTATTTAATGTGCTAAGATCACATAGTATTATTTGAGCTGGAATCTGGAGCCAGGTCTGTCTGACTTCATCATATAATACTAGAAAAGTACAGATGTCATAGATATTCACGAATATTATGAACATATTGTCTGATTTCTTGCTGAAGATCTAGTCCTCCCACTCTCTGATTTTTATTACAATCTTAGAATGGGTTAAAAAAATAAATAGCTGCCTTTAAATATAAGGAGGGTTTGCTTAAAAGCAGGCAGATGGTTATTCTGCCACTCTTCTTCCTCTAAAGGGGAAAAGGCACAGAAACTATTATACATTATATATATTACCCATCACATATATTCATAATTCCTTCCTTCTCTCTCCATCCTCTCTTCTCTACCCTACAAATAAATGCTGGTTTCCTGACTGTATCCAGTTGTCGTCAGGTAACAAAATGTTACATTTTAAAAGAAGTTTCAGAATTGGAAGTAATTTGGCAGCTCTTAACCATTCCTGACTCATCACATAAGGATTGTCTTTAATGACTCTTCTTATTAATGGCAGAAATGTTGAGATTTCAAGAAGCAGTCAGAAATATTTTATTCCAGCCACACTGTTCTGTATAAATAGCAGATCCATTGCTATTGGCTAAAGAAAGGCAAAGGAAGACAGCAGAATGGCTCAGGGTGTCACATCAGTCTTGGCCCAGGCACTGCACAATCTGATGGTAATTTCTGAAACTGGAAAAGTTAGGTTTGCCACTGTCATTTTTGAAGAGCTTCTGGGCTCATTTTTTTTGACAGATAAAGATCGTCAAGTGAGGCAGTTTATGCTTGCTTCTTCCTGGATCCTCTTTGCCCTGCTTCTGAACTTCTCAGTCACCCAAAATATTATATTTCAAGACCGCTACAAAGAGGATGCTGTAAGTGTTGGTGAACTCGACTACTGTCCCCTGAGCCATGGCTGCATGGTCAAGAGCGGTCAGAAACTGAACTAGATAAGGAATGTTACTTTTATAATGAAACCTGCATTGCCAACAAAGAAAAAGCAAAGGACAGCACAGTGTCCTCTCACTCTGCTCAGTGACCTTTCTGGGCTCTTAGGATCTGACAATGGAAGGAGAATACCACAGAAAGAGGCATCAAACGTGGAAACACTTGTTTCTTCCATTTTTACCTCCATGATGAAACCTCCTGTTTTCTTTCTTTTTCCAAGTGCTAGTCATGATACGAAATCCTAGTAATTCACAACATTCAGTTTGCACATTCATCAACAAAATATCCAAAACATAAATAGTGCAGGGTAGTTTGATTTTCTGTTAGTAATAGAACATTCAATAGGAAGTCTTCCAAAATGTATTTGAGCATTTTGAGATTTTTGTGAACCCTGTTCTCCAGCTGCCTGCTCCCCACACCCCCCAGTTGGAAAGAACAGGAGAAGTATTGCTGTTTGCCAGCAGTGGGAGTGGGAACTTCCTACTTAGCGTCCAGTGACACCAACACCACACCCATGAGGACAATGGGGTTAGTGGTGGCTGCCTGGGTTTCTTTCCCCCATGGTAATCTTTGACTGAAGTAGAAAAAAGATTGTCAAAAGGTTTTTGTCCACTCAGCCACCTGTTTTCCAGCTCATTGGCTAGAGAAAACAAGCATCTCTTGAGAGTTTTTTTCTCTATGACCATTGGTGACTCCACACTGAGGGTCTCTTACATTTCTACATAGATAGACACAATGCAAAAGAAAAAGAAGGTCCAGAGAACTAGCCGTCAAATTGTTTCTTGAGTCCCAAGGCCCCTAACTAGTTTGTCTTCTTTTTTCCAGCCTTCGGAATCTGCCTGTGCTTGTTTTCTGAATTATGTCTAGAGTTTCTCCCTGTACTTAGTGGGACAAATAGAGAGAAATATGTCTACCTCTTTTTGACCAGAATAGGAAGTCCAATAAATGCATTTTTAACAAGCTTACTAGTAACAAGAGAAAAGAAAATTAAATAAGATACTGTTTTACTCCTCTGGTGTGTTAGAGATGGCATGAGAAATGGTAGCTCTTAAGTATAATAGGAAATGTATAGATTGTTTCATATATTAGCAAAATCAATTTAATGCTATATCTGAAAAGCTTTAATAATTTTCATAATTTTTGATTTAGGATTTTTTACTTCTTAAAATTTGTCCCAAATTGCAAGTCACAAAGATTGGTGTATAGTAATTTTTGCATGTGTATTAGCTAATAACTACTAACTTGAGAAAGGCTAAATAAAATGTGCTGTATTTGTATGATATTAAAATATATTAATTTTCATAGCTTTTGTAATTGAAGATCATAGTATGTGTTTACATATTTTTTGTCCTAGATCTTGAGTTTTGTGGAAGTTATCTAAAATAATATTTATAGGTAAATATTTTTTACAAAATTCTTATACTTTTAAAATAAATTATTTTAAAAAATTGCATTGAACTTTATCAATATTACCACTATTGTGAGCTAGTAATTTATATTTTTAATAGTTTGTTTATTTTTTCTCATCATTATACCTTTGGATTCTTTTTGTTGTTTTTCTGTGCATTACAATATTATCTAAATTTCTTGAGAAAATATGTATGAATGGTAATCTTTCTAAATCCTTTAATATTAGAGCAAGACTTTATTTTCCTTCAAATTTAAATTATAATTTTGTTGGGTATATAATTATTGTTACAGAAAAACTTGCCATGAAAAAAATCATTCCATATTACAAAGTGAAAAACCTGATTACTACATGATTCTCATTCCTTCTGTTGTAAACTTTATTTTTATATCTGAGCATTTGGAATTTATTCATTCTTGAAAGATAGATGATAGGTAGATAGATAGATAGATGATAGATAGATAGATAGATGATAGATAGATAGATAGATAGATAGATAGATAGATAGATAGATAGACTGTATATATAGTTTTATTCTATCTTGGAGAACTTGATCCACAGAATAAAAGCATCTGTATACGCCTTTTCATAAAGAGCATCGAGTAATCTGTCCTTAGTTTCCTTATTTCTGAAATTATCTTACTTAACACTTAATGTGTCTTAAGTTATCCTTTTATTCTAAAGACAAAAATTTTTAACTAGGCAAATATTCTTATATTTCATGTTTTACTATTTGTTCTCTTCAGTAGTTTCTGCCTTCTCCTTCTGGATTTTATTCAGATGTTTTTAGAACAATCTTTATTTTAACTTTGACATATACGTTTATCTATATTTTTAGAGGAAAAATTTAAATTTTTACATAAGAAAACTGTAAATGTTCAAGTTTTCATTATATACATTTTCTCAGGTTCAGCTGGTTTTTCTGTTTGTCTTTTCCTTCATGGCATTAATTTTTCTCAACTTTAAAACAATTCTGTACATATTTGTCAATATTTATAATGTACATTAATTAACTTTGTATCAAGTTAGCAGTGTGTAGGTCTCCTTCAGCAGCAGGTCTTTAAATGAGTTGAACATAGATTTTCTTTTAGTTTGTAAACAACAATCAGATACGAGGGTAGGCAACATCTACAACTGGTAAAAAAAAAAACAAAAAACATTGCTTTTGTTCTGTGTATCAAGTTCCCCAGGATGGAATAAAACACACTAATTTTCTTTTATTTTCTATATTCTTTAGGAAGGCTGGAGTTACTTGGGAATCTGCTTTGCTTTTTCCCTGGCTTGTGAAATACTTTCCAATTGGAAAAATATTTATGCTTTAAGTAACATATGACCATCTGAAGTAAAATAAGCTTTAATTGTATCAGAAATATTTACTAAAGTTACAAGTAATTTATTACCTTTTTTGGCATAAAGTGTATCTGATACTAATATTCTAGTCACTGATATCTACTATTGTTCTATTTAATAGATTTTGTTCTGAATCACACACATACCCTTTTTCTGTATTAAAACTGTCTGTCTTAAGGTGCGTAGTTTCCAAAGAACAAAGACAGCTTTATTACATTTTTTCCAGGAGTCAACTGGTCTATCAAAAAATCTCTTAGTATTTTCTAAAAATATATGTTTCCATGCATTTTTGGTGGTTATTATGTTTTGAGATAATAGAAATGGAAAGATAATTAACAACGATATTAATTTTTGCCATTTTCAAAAATATTATTACCTTTCAAAATTTTAGAATTATGATACCAGATTTATTTCATTTACTATATTAAAGATTCGAGTCTGACCCATGCACAGCTATGTGTTTAATGAATAAGGACCTGCTAGATTGTCAAAACCAGTGTGCATATAAGCAACAATAATAGTAATCTTTGAAAGATCTGAAAACTAGTTATTTGCTATAGTTCTTCTATTCCTTAAAAAGAGAGTTAGGCCTGCAGTCTTGCTGCAGTGTCAGAATCTTGTCTTTTATTTCCCCTTATTGGCCTTGTAATATGACACTTGTCACTGGGATTATTTGCCATGACCTTTGGGTTTACTGTTCTCACCAAATTTAAAAATGCCCAAGCCATAAGGTTCTTTTTTTTTCTGTTGTCCCTCTCCTCTTTTTCAGGAACTTAAATTACACTGATGTTAAAGCCCCTTGTAACTACACAGTGCTCACTGATGCTCTGTTCATTTTTCTTACCCTCTTTTCTTTTTATTTCAGGTAGTTTATATTGCTAGGTGTACAAGCTCACTAATGTTTTCTTCTTCAATATATAATCTATAATTAATACCATACAATGTATTTTTTCATCTCTGTAATTGTAGCATTCAACTATAGACGTTTTGGACTGCAGTCTTTCTCATATCTCCCATGTTCCTACTGAAATTTTGAACACAATGATATAGTTGTTAACTACTTAATGCCTGAATGTCTGCTAAGTGTAACATCTATATTAGTTCCGAGTTAGTTCTGATTGATTGATCTCTTTGTCATTGGTCATGTTTTCCAGCTTCTGCAAATGCCAGCGAATTTTAATTGGATAGCAGCCTAACAGTCATTATGAGTTTTACCTTGTTACTTTAAAATGTGGTGCTGGATATTATTGTATTTCTGGAATTACCCTTTGTCTTTTTTCTGATATGTAGTTAAGACACTTGGAAATGTTTGATTTTTTTAGTCTTTGCTTAAACTGTCTTATAGATAGTATCAGAGCAATGTTAATTGAAGGTCTAATTACACTCACCTACTGAAGCAAAAAACCTTCCAACATTCTCTCCAGTGGCCAGTGAATCATAAAATTTTTGTCTGGTGGGAACAGACACTGTTTCTGGTTCTTTGCGAACTCTGTACATCTTTGTCTTTAATTCTGCCCTTGATTTGGGCCGTTGCTTTACATATATATGACGATCCATACTCAGCTGAATACTCTTCACAGTTGTCTCTCTGGGAACCGTCTTCTGTTTTAGTAGCCTGCCCTGCAAACCCTAGCTATGCTGGTATCTCTATTAGTTTTCTACTGCTGACATAAAAAAAAATGACAAAATTTATTATTTTACATGCCTTTAAACAAGACAATGTATTATCTTACATTTCCGTGGGTCAGACGTGTAACATGGGCTTCACTGCTCTAAAATCACGACGCCAACAGGGCTGCATTCCTTTCTGAAGACTCTGGAGAAAACTAATTTCCTTGCCTTTTTCAGCCCACATTCTTTGCTTCATGGCCCTCTTCTTCCATCTTCACAGTAATGGCAGATCATGACCTTCTCATGCTCCCATCTCTCCCATTCTCTTTCTTGATCCCCAGAAGAAAAAGGTTCTTCATTTTTAAGGACTGATGGGATTAAATGGGGCTCACCCACCTAATCCAGGTAATCTCCACATCTGAAGGTTCTTGACTTTAATCAGACTTATAAAGTTCCTTTTGTCATGTACGGTAAAATATTCACAGGTTCCAAGGATTAGGACAGGAACTTCTTTGGCAGGACATCATTTTAATTACGAGAGTACACCTGGATTTCCAGATGTATTTCCTCTACTCATGGTGTCTGCTGGGTTCTGCCTAAATTGCTCTTCATTGTCCTATAGCCTGGAAACTCTCTCAAGGCATCAAGCTAGGGAAATTATAGATCTTATGTCATTTATATCTTTCAGAGATTTCTGTTCTTCATTGTTTGATGTCTTGTGTCTTGAAAAACGTTGTATTTTATATTTTTCATTTGTTCATTATTTCAAGTGGAATAAGCCTGGCCCAGATTACCCCCATTTATTTGGAAGAGAAATTCTATGCTAAAAATATTTTGAAGGTCTGTATTATGACAGCATTTCCTTGGTAGATTGATCTCTTATCAAAAAAATGATTACTTCTTTTTCTCAAGAAATTTTTCTTGCCTTGATATCAGCTATGCCTAGTATTTTACCACTACAGCAGCTTTTTATGTATTTATTTACTGCCTACCTATTTTAGTTAGAATTTGCCAGTTATATCTTTGTTACTTTTCTTTACTCTAATCTTTCTCTGATTTTATGCCTTGTAAACATATAGTGATTATTGATGATGTCATTACTGCTGTTTTCAATCCAATCCAAAATTGTTAGCCCTTTAAGTGGACCATTTAGCTCATTTATACTTAATATGTGTTCTGATGTATTTGGTTGTAACACTGTCTTTCTATTTGAGCCACATTTTTACATTCCTTTTTCCATTTCCTCTTGACTTCTTTGGGAATAAGCAGTTTTTATAGTCAATTTAGGTGCTTATATATTCCCCCGTAGAGTGGCATGTTGTCAGTTGTCTGGAAAGTTCAATATTATGCAAACTAAATTTTATTTGAATGCAATTAGGAAATTAATGTACTGTACTTCTAATAAAATTACAAGTTTTTTCTTTTACTTTGAACAAAATGTAAATGCAGAAAAGTACAAAAAACAATACATAAACAACCTTGTACTTGCTTTTCAGAATTGACGGTAGTTAATGTTTAGTTGTATAGGAATTATGTCATTTTTTACTTATAAAAGAGAAAATATAAGTAAGGTAGAAATTCAGCTTTCATCTATTTTAAGCATGATGCCCTCCACATTACCTCAAAAACCTTATGTGCTTTTTAAATTTACATACTTTTTTATTAATAAGTCTAGTCATAACTCTATAGCTTGATTTTTTTCATAGAGTATTTTGTTTTCCAAATCTGTCTTTGTTAAGATAGATCTATATCTATATATAGTTAGTGAACTCTATTTTTTGTAATGCAAATAAATTTTATCTTCATATCAAATTTTATATTTTATTTATCCTTTCATAGTTGAAACATAGACTGTTACCTAAATTTTGCCATTGTAAATATGTGAACTGAGCCTCCTTAAAAGTACTCTGTCTGCACATTTGCAAAAGTGCCATTACCATATACACCTAGAAGTGAAATTGCTGGCTCTTATTGTGTGCATATCTTTAACTTTACTGCATAAAGAAATTTTAATTTTGCTAACCGAATGGGTGTGAAATAGTATGTTTTATTTTATATTTTTTTCTAATAGCCATAGTAATTAAATCTCAGTTGCATGCTGGTTAATAGCATTTCTTCTTCATAAAATATCCCTTCATGAAGTATTTGTCCTTTATTTTTCTACTAATTTGTTTTGTTTTTTGCTCATTGATTTGTAGCAATCATTTAATTCTGGTGAATGATTCTTTATCTGTTATATGTGTTACAAATACTTTCTTGTGCATTTATGAATGATATTAAATGATGTGTGTTCTCTTAGCATTTTGTGTTTTCATCATTGTCATGATATATATCAGTAGTTCATTATTTTAATACCATATAGCTTTTTAAAAATTGTTTGAATATTCAAATTCTGTCTTTGTCTATTACATTGTCTATTACATACAAATATGGGTCACCTCATTTTGTAGCTATTCTAAATAAAGACGTGTGTACATCTTAAAATGCATACACTCAATTTTTTAGACATATATCTGAGATTCATATTGGTAGCTAATAGGATTTGCTTGGTTAACGATATTAGAATAAGCTAAAGAGTTATCAAAGCTGGCTCTATCATTTACTCACATTCTAGTCATGTATGAAATTTCCATTAAACCTCATCTTTGCCAACACTTGGCATTTTCTTTCTTTTTAATTTAAATTCTGGTGAGTGTGTAGTCATATTTTATTCTTGTTTTAATGACAACAGCAATATTTTTATATATTAAATATTTGAATATATAATTTTGTGAAATAATTGTTTAATTCTTTAGTCCAGCCATACTGATTTATCTGTTCTTTCCAATTGATTTCTTAATAGAACTTTAAATAGTCTAGACAGAAATCCTTTGCTGCACATAGATGCATTGAAAATACCTTTCCCAATCTGTTGTTTGCCTTTTTACTTTCATCATATTGGCAATAGATAAGCAGAACATTTTAATTTTGATGAAATATATTTTAATATTTTTCCTTTTATGCTTATTATGTGTTAAGTCTTTCCCTTAAAATATTTGCTTTTTCCACGGTCACAAAGAAACTATCCTGCATTTTCTTCAAAAACCTTCATAGTTTTAGCTTCATATTTAGGTCTACGATTCATTTCTAATTAATATTTGTGGATAGTAAAATAAGATTCAAAGATTTTAAAAAAATGCATATGTATAGACTTTCCAGCACTTTTTATGGAAAAGTCCTTCCATTTACTTATTAAATTGTGGTACCTTTGGCAATAATCTAAGACCATATCCATGGTCTATTTGTGATTTATCTATTAATATTTCTGTTCTGTTGATCTGTTTGTCTACAATTTTAGCAATATCACACTGTGTTTCTTAGTGTAGCCTTGGGGTAAATCGTGAACTTAAATAGATCTGATCTTGAAAATTCCACCCCTTTTTATAAGTTGTTTCGTTTAGATTTCTTTATAACCACATTTCTACAGTGCCCTTACAAACATAATTTTTAGTTAATCTACGTTAAAATGGCATGAGCACACATCTTAACCAGAAATGGAATCTCAGGAGAAATCCTTAAACAAAGTACAAAATGCAAACTGCAAATACAAGTTTGTTAAAAATTCAACTACATGGAAGATTTTTTCATAAAAAGTCCCTAAAAAGAGAGTGAAATGAGAAGCTCATCTAATGAGAAACTCTCGTACGAAGCAGTAGGAGATATGGAATTGAAAATTCATGGTAGAATTATTTAACATAGGAGACACTGGAATACATCTACACATCATTGATAATCGAACTAATAAATGAATATTGGGGTGTGTGTGTGTGTGAGAGAGAGTTTGTGTGTGTATATATATAATTCATAATAGAAATGGGTGACATCCAACTAAATCAGTATAGAAAAATCTTAAAACATAATGCTGTGTAAAATAGGGAATTCACAGAAATACTATATCTATATTTAGATATTATTATGATTCCACTTGGAAATGTTAAAACCAAGCAAACCTATGCAAAGAGTATGAACACATGAACATATATTTAACATTTATATAACATATTAAATAACATTATTAACAAAAAGGAATTTAACATTTCAACCACAGATCATCTTTGTTGATGAAAGTAGAAGTGTTTAACAAGTCTATTTAATAGTCAGAATATTATTGGGGTGGAAGAGATATAATGTAGATATACTACTGGTTTGGGAATAATTTGATGAAGGCTTTCCAAGAATAGGTAATATTTACTAATGTATTTTCAATAAAACATCCCTTTATCTTTTCATATAAATTCTGCATTTATGGATTTATCTTAAAATAATTCAGAAATATAGAAAAATATTTATGAACAAGAAACTGTATTGTAGTGTTATTAAACATAGAAATAAAAGAACCATATTATAGCTCCATTGATTTGGTAAGACAAACCATGATTATATGAAAGATTGTGCCAATGTTAAGACAAATTGAAAGTGCTACACTGTAATAAAGGTGATCAATATTACTTTGGAAAATCTGAAGTGAAGATTCAGGAGAATTCAGAAAGTTCTGAAATAAAATACAGCAAATTATTATTTTATAATACATTGTTTAATCTTGTTTTTTATTTTATTTAAATTAGTTTTAACTTTCATTTTGACTTCATGGGTACATGTGCAGGTTTGTTGCAGAGGTAAACGTGTCATGGGGGTTTGTTGTATAGACTATTTCATCACCCAGGTATTAAGTCCAGTACCCAATTATTATTTTTCTTGATCCTCTCCCACCTCCCACCCTCCACTCTCCAGTAGGCCTCAGTGTGTGTTGTTCCCCTCTATGAGATACCATCACACAGCCATCAGAATGGCTATTATTAAGAGGCTATATTTAAAAACTTAAATATAACATATGCTGGTGAGGTTGTCAAGAAAAAAAAAACACTTATACATGGTTGGTGGGAGTGTAAATTAATTCAACCATTGTGGAAGACAGTGTGTCAATTCCTCAGAGGCCTAAAGACAGAAGTACCATTCAACCCACCAATCCCATTACTGGGTATATACCCAAAGGACTATAAATCGTTCTGTTATAACGACACATGCATGTGTATGTTCATTGCAGCACTATGCACAATAGTGAAGACATGGGATCAACCTAAATACCCATCAATGATAGACTGGATAAACAAAATGTGGTACATAGACATCATAGAATATTATGCAGCCACAAAAAAGAAGTAAGATCATGTCCTTTGCAGGGACATGGATGGAGCTGGAGGCCGTTATCCTTAGGAAACTAATGCAGGAACAGAAAACCAAATACTGCATGTTCTCACTTATAAGTGGGATCTAAATGAAAATCTTGTTTTTTTAAAAAGGTAATTTCACCCAGGAATCAGTAATTAATTTTGATACATTATAAATGAAGCTGCTGTCAACATCCCTATGCAGTTATTGTATGGACACATATTTTAATTCCTCTTAGATGAATGTATCGAAGTGCAATTCCATGGTCATGGGGTAGATATATGTTTAATTTTATCATAAACTGCTAAGCAACTGACTATCAGCACAAGAATATGTATCCAAATTGTGGTATAATCATTTAATAGAGCACCATTTAAAAAAGGAAAAAGAAACTACTACCCATCTTGGATTCCTGGGGTCAATATTAAAATTAAAATTCATCCTATGTTACATACGTATTATTTTTCACATTGTTAAATTAATCTCAAGTTTTAAAAATGTATTGTGTGTATATTCAAATGTCACGCTTTTTTGTAACATAATTTCAAGTGAGAAAGGTATATATATATATATATACATCTATATGCATACATATGAGTTTATGTGTGTGTGTATGTGTATGTGTGTGTATAGTTTGATTTAAGTTACATCTAGACAAAAGATGATATTAACAGTGCATTTCTAGGTTTCAGTAACTTGGATGATTTTTGTTTCTTAGAGATTTTGTATATTTTGCAAATTGACCTTAGAATAAACGCTTTAGTTTAAAATTGTTGGAGGTAGTAAACTCATAATAAATATTTAATTCAATTATAAGGAGTGAGTTGTCCTCACTATTCAACATACAACTCTTCTGGCATTACAGCTGAGAAGGGATGAGTGTGTCTTTATTCTCTTCTGTGATATTTGATTAAAATATTCGACAAAATATTCCAGAGTGGTGAATGATATCTCTGCTGTCCTGTGACAGAATCTAAAATTCTAATCATTAGGGAGTCATTCTTCTAGTATACAAATAGACATGAGAATATGTTAAATAATTTTACTACTAGTCTTTAAAAAAATTGAGATATTTTCATATACTGTGACACAAAGACACTAGAGGATGTTTGTTTACAGTACTGTTTGCCTGGCACCCACTTGACCTGCCCTAGCCATTTTGGGGGTAGTCTATCAACATATTGGATTGGGAAAAATTCCACTTTCTATTATTTTCTCTTGGCACACAGTTGAAAACCAGATTGGTTTTTAGTTTCTATCCCAAATTTTCAATTTTTAAACAGTGTCTGGTTTACCCACAAAAATCTGGGGAAGAGCAATAGGAAAGAACACTTTAGATTATGGTAAATAAAGAGCTAAGCATCTTCAGAAATATATATATATTCAGTAATACTGTGGGATCTATCTAGGATGTAATTTACATTGTGACATCTAACATTGACTATTAAACAAAACTATGAAGTGATGTCAGCAAGATGGTAGAATAAGAAAAACCCCACTTATATCCCCCACAACAATTTGGCAGCCATCTGGAAAGAAAAGTGCCTTTGTGGGAACTTTGAGTTCTAGGCAGGAGGCAGTGAAACCCAGGTGGGGCCTATGACCAAGGAGGGCTATTTTGAGAAGGTAGGCTCCCATGCAGGTGGCACACTCACTACATGTAGTCACAGCTACAGACCCAGAAACAGCCCTATCTCCCTATGGATTTGGCTACAGTCTCCTTTGGCTTTTGTCCTTCCATTAGCACCATTCACTCAGGAACCTGGGAAAAGACATCCCTCACCAACCTCATTCTGATTGCAGATCTTGATGCAGCCTTGTCACTGGTTCCCTCAACCCCTGTCAGCAATGGTCCAGTGATAGTTCTGTCCTTCCAACGGTCTGCAGAGAGACCTG
The DNA here is from genome assembly GCF_006542625.1 of Nomascus leucogenys. Lineage (NCBI taxonomy): Eukaryota > Metazoa > Chordata > Mammalia > Primates > Hylobatidae > Nomascus > Nomascus leucogenys. Next base: position 105,577,822 of record NC_044389.1, read on the forward strand.
GCAGAAGCCCTCCCAGGACACGGTGGGAGCTATACTTGCCCTTACAGCTGGTAACAGACCCACTGTTTGAGCATCCTGGAGTGGACCCTTGTCCCAGTGCCACTACTACTGACCAGAGTACTGGAGGCAGTCCCATTATGTCCAGATATGAGGCAGGATCCACACTTGCCCAAGCCTCTAGTAACTGAAGACATACTGTGAACCCAGAAGCAACCACGTGACCCAGCTCCAACATCACTTCACTGCAATTCCAGAGAAATTCCTGTTGTCTAGGGGGACTGAGTGTCGATCTTTGCCTGTCTATATATAGAGACTGGAAGACATGTCTGCTCTTTCAAATATATAGACACAAATGGAAGGATATTCAAATCATGGGGAATCAAGCAAATATAACACCACCAAAGAAACTAATAAAGCTCCAATAACCTACCCCAAAAGAATGGAGATCTTTGAGCTGCCTGATAAAAAATATAAAATAATCATCTTAAGGAAGCTCAATGAGATGTAGGAGAACATAGACGGCTAAGCAAAATCAGAAAAACAATTCATGAACAAAATGAGAAGTTTAATTCAAAATAGAAACCATAAAAATGAACCAAACTAAAATCCTGGAACTGGAGAATACCAGGACAGGACTAAAAATTCAATAGAGAGCTTCAATAGCAGACTCAGTTATGCAGAAGAAAAAGTAAGCAAACCTGAAGACATGTCAATTGAAATCAGCCAATTAAGGAAACTGAAAGAAATAATAATGAAAAAGAGTGAAGAAAGCATTTGAGACCTCTGAGAACCATCAAACAAACAAGTATATGTTATGGAAGTTCCAAGAGAAGAGAGAAAGGAACAGAAAGAAATAGTGTCTAAAAACTTTCCAAATAGTGGGAGGAGTATGGATATCCGGATCCATGAAGCTCAAAGAACCTAAACACAGCGACCTGAAGAAGATTACCTTGAAACATATTATAATCAAATTGTCAAAAGTCAAAAACAAAGAGAGAATTTTGAAAACAGCAAGAGAAAGTGACTCATAGGAGGAATGTTCATAGGGCTATCAGCAAATTTCTTAGCATGCAAAACAGTCACTTTGATTTATAAATTTCTATTTAGTCATTAGGTAATATATTTCTGGCAGAATAAAAAGTAACAGCAGCAATCCCTTTTCACCTTCTCAAACAAATACAGAGTTGTTTCTAGTATGTCTCAGAAAAGTTCGGGAAATAATCAAAATGATCTGGAATGCAATAAAACTAATATATAGCATGTATCTAAATGAACAAGAACTGTGAGATAGTTATTTTTAATGCTTATTGGTGATAAGGGAAATGTATTATGTATATTGTAGTCTACTTTGCAGTTTACAGCATGAACTGTAGTAATTAGAATTGGAATTAGTAAGATGCCATTGTTGGTTATAAAACCAGTTGCAGCAGGTTTTCACGGGAAGGATCCTATACTGAGGGAATAGGCTAAGTTGTCTACAAGCTCAGTAAATGCTTTTAGTTCATTATGGTGCTATCAAGTAAGGTAGCCTTAAAACGTTAATGTAGCATCTAAAAGCTCTCTCCTTAGACACTAGAAGTGAAACTGGCTCAGTAAAATTTAAGAGCAGCAATATCAGAAGCAGAGTTCAATGCCTCAGAGTTTTATAAAAATGTTGTTATCATCATCATTGAGGCTTAAATTAAAATTAAATCCTAGTGGTTTATTTAGAAGATCTTGTAACCTGGTATGAGAGTATTTGAAAAGTTCAGGAATAAGTATTGAAAAACATAAGCTTATAGTGATGATTAACGAAAAGAAATGTGATTCTTAAAGAAGTGCTGATAAATGGAATAAGAGTTTTAGAAATAAATGTCATAATGTTTTCACAAAGATAATTATTTATTTGATAAAAAGATTCATTTTTTAATAGGTTGCCCACATAGCAAATGTTCCACTTTTTAAAAAAATACTATTATATTGCCTTTTAAATCCACTCCCATCCCCCTTTTCCCTGTCCATGAGTATTTGGTAAATTTTCTCTAATCCCCTTCATTATTTCCAAGAATGACTATTTGAGCAATATCTAAGCATGAATCACTAAAAGTAGTCTGAACTCTATTAGAATAAAACTTCAAAAGAATTGAAGTATGTATTCTAAGTCATGAACTATGGACCATCAGAATTCTAACAGTAAGAGATAATCTACCCCCATTTTATACCTGATTATGTTTAAAATTCTGGAGGACCAGTGTGCATGCCTGAGTGGCTACAGCCTGTGATTTGCCATAGGAATTATAAGAAAAATCATTGGAATAAAAACTGCATTCTGACTGCAAAATGACTGAAATATTTGACATCTTATTCTATGGGTAGTGGAGAACCATTACGAACAATTTTTAAGCAGGGTAATATAACTTCCAAATTTATGTTATTTTTAGAAAATAAACAACTGTGAACAGACACTATACACTTAGAAAGATGAAAGAAGGGGAAAAAACTATATTGCAATAATCCAAGAGTTAAATATAAATTATAACAAGTAGGAGTAGGAGTAAGAGAATGAGACTATTTGTGTTTGTATGGAAACAGACAAATTGAAGATTGCTATTCTGTTTGATAGAGGGCTAAAGGAGAAGGAGTGATTGATGCTGTTCTTGTAATGTTTTGCTTGAGTGAATAGACAGATGATAGTAGCATTACCTTATATAGAGAATACGGGATGATAGGTTTTGAGGGAAAGATCACAAACAATTTTATACATGGTCTTTGAAGTCATTTACAGTAATTTTAATATTTGTATTAAATGTTGAATTATAAAATATTTATTATTAAGAACTATCCAATGTGCATTTCATTTAGTTTTATAAGTTGTCAATATTGAAGATACAAATTTTACTGTTATTGGAATAGAGATTACATTGAAGATATTTGTGGATGGGATTGTAAAAGTAAGAGCAGAAATAATTAGGAAGCAAGTGGGCTGAGTATTGAGCCCTGAGACTATCCACATCGAAGGGGTGAGTATAGGAAAGAGACAAACAATTAAAAAGCGATCAGTGAGGAGGGAGATAAAGTTAACAGTGTCCTGAAAGTAAAGCATGCAATTTTAAAAAGAGCACAGGTCGACAGTATAGAAGGCTTTCAAGAGGTCATATAGGAGAAGGCTTGATAATAGATCTGTGGAATCGGAAGTTCATAAATCACTCATAACGCAGAAATTTAGGCTTCAGATAAGTAATACTGTAGCAATCAGTTTGTATTAGAAAAAGCTGAAAAGTGAAAGCAAAGAAGAGATGGCTCTTATTTTGAAACTGGCAGTAAAGAGAAAGCAAGAAAACCTGAAGTAGACTTCGGAGCAACAGGTTCTGAGGACTGATTTGAAAGCTAAGGGAAAGTAATCATAAAAAGGTAATGGTTAGAGATGTAAGTGAGAGAGGCCATCAGTGATGAAGTTAACAGAAGATCTAGTTGAAACCACAGAGATGAGTGTAGTGTTGGAAATAAAGTTATTAAGAAAGTCAGGAGTTGAAGTCAGTTTACAATATGGTAGTTGCAAACAGAGGATTAGGCCTGGGGGTTAGAACAGTGTAATGTCACCTATGCATTCCAATTTCACTCTTTAGAACCTAAACCTAGCTTGAGAGGTGACTCCTCTATTTTCTTTAATTCACATATTTAACCCATGTGAATGGTATTAAACTTGCAGACAGGATGAGAAATATTCACTCTTTGCTTCAGGGATTTGGTGATTCTGTCAAATACTGAAAATTTTGAATGTTCAACATCTGCATGTAGTGCTTCCTTTGGTCCTTCCTTTAGGTTCGCTATGACAGTGGTTCTCAGGCTTTTGATACATAGCGCTTAATGTACAAGTTTATTGATAGGACAACCATGCATATTCTATGTTATGAAAGATTTAAGAGATTTTCAAGGGTAATCACTAGTATGCATGAGTCTCACATTTGCTGACTGTCAAATCTAGTGCAGGGAGCATGCAGTTCCACTGTAAATCACCAAACAAACTAAGCCAGGTTGTCTGAGCCCAGAAAATTAAGGGAAACCACACAGATCATCTTCACAGACTAAAGACTAGTAGAAAAAAAATCAACACAGAAAGCTTTGCTATTTGGAGTTCCTCTACTCTTTCGTTCAACTCAACAACTAAATTCCGTTTTCCAGGCTTAACCACTTCCTAATATGATTTCAACAACAAGGCTTCTATTTTTTGGCTGTTGCCTATTCGTCTGTCCTCATTTCTTTTCATCCTTTCCGTTATTTGCTAACTTCAGCCACTCTGCTCTTCTAGTGTCTTGAACATGATAAAATCATTCCTACCTTTAGAATTTTAACACCAGCTGTTCCCTCAGATATGTTCATAATTTGCATATTTAATATTTATTTAAAATACAAGTCTAAATATTAATTCCTTAAAACTAAGGTGACTCTACAGACTTCTTTATTATATTACCAAGTTTTATATTTTTGATTGAATCATTACTAATTGGTATATTCTTTTAAGTTAATCTGCCTATTTTTTTTTTTGTCTGATTCTAGGGAAGGCAAAGGCTTGCATGTCCTCTTTATCATGTCCTCAGTCTCTAAACCACTTAAACATAAGTAGGTGGATATATTATTTGTCATAGTATATCATATAGTATGCTGTACATATATACAAAATACATAATGCATAGAATATACCACCATACTAATAATGTGCAGTTTTAGATGGGTTCTGAGAATTAAGAACGTGAATAAAAAGCAGATCGATCCACTCATTGTCAGCAAATTCAGTGACTGAGGATGAACTAGGAAGTGATAGATGAAATAAGAGGCATAGAACCAATTAAGAACATCACCTCTTGCCATCAGGCACGGTGGCTCATGCCTATAATCCTAGCACTTTGGGAGGTCGAGGCAGGCAGATCACCTGAGGTCAGGAGTTCGAGACCAGCCTGACCAACATGGTGAAACCTGACCAACATAGAGAAAACCCCATTTTCTCTACTGAAAATACAAAAATTAGCCAGGCATGATGGCGTGCACCTGTAATCCCAGCTACTCCAGAGGCTGAGGCAGGAGAATCGCTTGAACCCAGGAGGCGGATGTTGTAGTGAATGGAAATGCGCCACTGCACTCCAGTCTGGGTGACAGAGTGAGACTCTGTCAAATAAAAAAAAAAAAAGAAAGAAAAGAAAAAGAAAAAGAAAGAGAGAAAAAAATGAACAGCACGTCTAAATTGTGAGTGCTTAGAAAAAGTAAAAAAAAGAGCCCGGTGCAGTGGCTCACGCCTGTAATCCCAGCACTTTGGGAGGCCGAGGCGGGTGGATCACGAGGTCAGGAGATCGAGACCATCCTGGCTAACACGGTGAAACCCCGTCTCTACTAGAAATACAAAAAACTAGCCAGGTGTGGTGGCGGGCTCCTGTGATCTCAGCTACTCTGGAGGCTGAGGCAGGAGAATGGCCCGAACCCGGGAGGCAGAGCTTGCAGTGAGCAGAGATCGAGCCACTGCACTCCAGCCTGGGTGACAGAGCGAGGCTCCATCTCAAAAAACAAAACAAAACAAAATAAACAAACAAACAAAAAAGTAGAAAAAGTAGAAAAATGAAATGTAAAGGATTTATGTGAGGAGGATTGAGATGATTTTAATTATAGTTAACTGTCTTCAATCTTATTAGTGGGTCCCACCTGTCTCTATATAATATTGATGGACTCTTCTGAGAATAACACAGCCTTCTATCCACTATTTTTTTCAAGCAGGAACATTAAACACACCCCCGATAAAGCAATCCGAGACTGAGAAAATGTGAGTTTTATATACCCAGAACTTTCAGGTTTATCACCCTCCAACACTTGTTTAATGTTCACACCAAATAATCATTTTGCTAAAAAGAGGAAATGAAATAGAGCTCATAGAGATGTTTGTTTCCTGTGTGTGTCACACAGCCCATCTTACTCTGTTGTATTTAATCACAGGCTTCATATCTAAAGGGATAGAAAAAGGGGTTAAAAAGAGAGCAAGGTCAGCTACTGCACAAATTTATCATCATCGTTTCTGCATTTAAATTTCATAAGGTGTTTTCAGAATAACACTTTGTAAAGCATAATGCAAAGGTACCTCAGTTATAAAACTTGATGATATATATGTATGCTATTAGCTACCTCATGTTGAGAGTTTTTCACTGTAATATGTATCATATATATCGTATATTCAGACACATATATAGTTTAAATAAGACTTATAAAGCAGATACTCATGTAACCGCCAGTCAGAGCAAGCAGTGGAACAACCCAAGACCCCAAATACCGTCTCCTGTGGCCCTCTTAGTCTACATTTCTTGTCTGTCTACTAGAGGCAAATACTATATTGATTTTTGGGGACCCTTTCCTTTATTTTTCGAGAGTTTTTAAACCTCTGCATATATCCTTAAATAATATAATTCAATATTGCCTATTTTCAAACTCTATCTGTATAAATGGAGAAATTATTTTTGTAACTTACTTCTTTGGACTCAGTAATATATTTTTAAAACTTATTTCTTTTGCTACTTTTAGATATATTTAATTCATTTTCATAGACGAATAGGATTCCATGTATACATATAATACATTTAGCTACTTTATCACTATTGTATATTAGGGTTGTTTCCAGCAATTGTTGCATTGAATGTATTGTACATGTGTTCACATGTCCAAGTACTTCTTATGATACATACCCAGAAGTAAAATTGTTGGATCATAGCAAATGTACATTTATAATTTTATTATTATTATTCTAAATATATAAGCAGATATACCATTTGCATTACCATTCAAACATAAATTACTTAGGCACAAATCTAACAAAAGTTGTGTAAGACATTAAATAGAAAATTTAACAACTTAATTGAGAAAAGCAAAAGAAGGTTAAAGTGAAGGAGATAGACCATAGTCAGTACTGGATATTTCTAAGCATTTCAGAGTCTTCACAAAGCTTGGTACTGTGATTGTGTGTATGTGTGTATTTGTGTTTAATTTAATTTATATCATTCTTTCATTTATTTAATTGACTCTTATTGAGGTTTTTATGTTTATTTATTTTTACACTTAGCCCACTCTTCTGCATAAGGGGGTTTCTAAAATTTGCATTTTAGTGATAACTAAAAACTCTTTGCAATGCTAATGGTAATTTGAATTTTCTTTTTGTCACAGGCTTGTTCAAATGTCTTCTCACTTTACAAATTATGTTTCCTGTTTCCCATGTAATGGTCTAGGACTTTTATATATTGTTAACACTAGTCATTTGTTAGTTATATGCATTACAAATATATTTATCTACTTTTATGTTTTCTTTCACTCTTAGGTATCTTTTTAAATATGATTATTTAATTTCAGTGTAATTAAATTGAATTACATTTACTTTTCCCATGCTTTTGTGACTTTTTAGAAAACCTTTCTCTAGATTGAGATTGTGAATATCTTCTATATTTTATTTTGAATGTTTAACTTATTTTGAAATATTTTAAATCTTTGACAGAGGATTCAATTTCATTTCCATTTTTTTTTTCTGTATGGACACTTAATTGTCCCAGCATCAATTATTGAAAAATCCATCATTTCCTCACTAATCTGCTCTGTCATATGTCAAGTGTTTATATAGGTCTGTTTCTGAGCTTCCCATTAATTTCTTTTTGTCTATCCCTGGAACAATACAAAGTTTTGTTTATGATGATAGCTTTAAAGAGATTTAGAAAAGCAAGTTTTCTTACCATATTCTTCATAAAAAATGGCCACTCTTAGGCCTTTGCAAATTTTCATAAAGTTTAAATCAATCTGCAGATACCACAAATAAAAGTAGGCATTTTTACTAAGATAACATTGCACCTATTGAACAATTTAGGAGGAATTACCACTTTTACAGTATCAACTTTTTAACCCATGAATACAATATATAACTTTTTATTTTGTTCTTATTTTTCTCAATTGTTACAATTTTTAAAAGTTATTAGATTCTTTTGTTAGATTTATGCCTAAGTTCTTCATTTTTATATGCTAATGTCAATGGTATATTTCTTAAATTCAAAGTTTAAGAACTTCCATATAAATTGTTTAAGGGTATTAATATATAATGTTCTTTACTCATTTGTGTTTTTTGTCAGGTTTTATTATCTAGATTATAAAACTTTCCTTCTCCTCCTCTCCTTTTCCTGTTCCCCTTCCTTCTCCTCTTCCTTCTTCTTCCATTTGATTTGGTAGAAATCAATTTGGGCTTGTAGTTTTCTTTATTAAAAAAATTGTGGCTGCTGATTTAATTATTTAATGATTAGGTAACTATTAAGATATTCTGTATTTCTTAGTTTTGATAACCTATGATTTTCCTAACATTTTCCATTTTGTTTAAATTCTTAGATATATGGTCATAAAGCTTTTTATAATATTGTGTTACTATGTTTTTAATGTCAGTAATTTCGAATGATTTATTTTTTCCTGATATTTACTGATTTGTGAAAAACCTTTTTTTTAAGAACTTATTTGCCTTCAATGTTAGATTATAATTTCACTGAGTTTAGAACATTAAATTGGCAATTATTATTCTTCAGCAAATGAATACAAGTGGTCTTGTATCATCCAGTGGTCTTGTACCACTGAGAAGTCAACTGTCTTTCCAGTTAATATTCTATTGAAGTAACCAGTCTTTTCATCTGACTACTTTTAAAATAATCACTTGTTTTTACAGATCCTTAGTATCACTAAAATATATCCACGTTTGAATTTTGTTTCATTCACATTGTTGGCAATATTTTTACAGATCCTTAATATCACTAACATATGTCTATATTTGAATTTTGTTTCATTCACATTGTTGGCAATAGTTTGAGATAAGTTCCAATCTTCTGTTTAGAGGACACAGGACTTCAAGAGCTATTGTTAAAATCTACCTCTTTAGCATTATGCATTGCTAGGAACTGACTCACCTTATATCTAATAATAACAAACAAATTTCTCAAAATATACTATGCATATCATATCTTCATAGATGTGATTGTATGATTCTCTCTGCCTAAAAATGCTTTTCTTCTAAACACAGTTCAAAATCAAATATGATCACACATATCTCATAATCCAGCTGCATCTTTCAGTGATGCAATTTCAGTTTTTCTTCTGTCACTTGACACTAACCTTATAAATCACTTATCTGCCTATAGTACCTGGAGCAGTTTGTAACTGAACATTTTTATTTATTCTAAAATATTTATTCAGTCCCTCTAATGTGCCGGAGTCTATTCTAGCCATTGATGATATGCTGCCTGAAGAAAAATATAAACAAACATCCTTATTCTGAGGAGATTTACATTCTAGTAAAGGCGGTTCAGGGTGAAGACAGTCAATAAGCAACAAAAATAAATATGCTATATGAAATAATAGAAGAAATAAGGGTTATAGAGAAAATTAAAACAGTGAAATGTATTGGTGAAAAACAAACATGGGCCCAGCCATGGCACTGAAATTTTAAATGGCATGGTCAGCAGTGAGCCTCATCGAGAGGGAGAAATTAGAGCAATATCTTGAAGGAAGGGAGCCCATAGCAATGCAAATTATATTGCAGGCAGAGACAATAGCGAGAGCAAAATTCTTGAAGCAAAATCTTTCCTGGCATATTAAAGGAACATCAAGAAGGATAGAGCTAAGTGAGACAGAAGAAAAATAATTGTTGAGTTGATAAAGGAATATATGTCTTGCATTTTGTTAGCTCTTCCATTGATTTTGGGCTTTAATGAATGAGATGGAGCTAGAAGACTCGAAAACATTGTAACTTAATTTATATGGAATGCTAGGAAACATTTTAAACTAAATAATAACAAACTTATCAAACTTATCAAAAGTCGTATTATGCAGCCAAAATAGTGCATAGAAATAAATGTATGGCTTTAAATGTGTATATTATAAAAGAATAATGATTTTAAATCAAAGATATAAGTTTCCACTTTTAGGAGCTAGAAAAAGAAAAGCATGTTGAACTAAATAAATCATTAAAGAGAAACAAGGAAATACACTATAGAGAAAATTAAGGAAGCCACCATTCCTAAAAAAAGGTTAATGAAAGTGATAAATATGCAGCAAATCTGATGAAGACAGTAAGTGGCAATCATAAATTATTAAAACCAGGAATGATAGAGGATGGACAAAACAGATTATGAAGAACTGAAAAGATAATAAATATTATTAACAACTCTATACAAATAAATTTGAAAACTTTGATGAACTGCATCAGATCCTTTGAAACAAACAACTTTCCAAAACTGACACAAGAAAAAGTAGAAAATTAAAAACCCTATGTCTATTAAAATAATTGAATTTTAATTAAATGCCTCTTTGCAAAGAAAGCTTTAGGTCCAGATAAGTTTGCAAATGGTATTCAATATTTAAGAAATAAATAAACACAGCATTACTGTACTCTTAAACTATTTCAGAAAATAAAGGAAGAGGGAACACTTTTCAGTACATTTTAAGAGGGCAATGTTATTCTGGTGACAAATCTGACACACATATTTTAAGAAAGGAAAATTAAAGACAAATAACCTTCAAGAAATGATCTGCAAAAATTCCAAATGAAATAACAATAATAAAATCCAGCAGTAGAAACAATAGATCATATATATGCTCATACGTGATTTATTTTAGAAATAGAAGAAAGTTTAATATCCAAAATTTAATCACTGTCATTAATAGTAAAAAGGATAAAAACATGCGATGGTCTTAATGGATGCAGAAAGTGTATTTGATAAAATTTAACATCTATTTAACATGTATCATAAAAATATGAAGGAAACTAGTAATAGAAGGAACGTTTTCCACTGATAAAGTGCATGTATGAAAAAATGTGCAGCTGACATCACACGTGGTGAAATACTGAACACTTTTACACTAAGACTGGGAACAAAATATAGAAGAATCATTTCTAAACCCGTCTGTTCAAGATAGTCCCTTGCTAGTGTAATAAACAAGGAAAAAAAAGCACATAAAAATTTTACAGGAAAAGTCAAACTGTTTTTATTCACACACAGCATGCTTGATTCATGGAACATGTTAAGGAAATAACATACTAGTTCCAAACTGGAACCAAAATAATTGTTGAGTTGATAAAAGAATATATGTCTTGTGTTTTGTTAGCTCTTCCATTGATTTTGGACTTTAATGAATGAGATGGAGCTAGAAGACTAGAAAACATTGTAACTTAATTTATATGGAATGCTAGGAAACGTCCATCACCAGGTGTTAAGAGAGAGCTCCCCATGGAGTTCTGTATGTTTTGAGTTGGCTTTTGTTCTGCACTGTCGTTTCAAGGATGTTTATATAGCCAATATCCTCGGCAGAGAATAGTGAGTGTTTCACCTGGCAGGCAGAGGGCAGATTTATTACCTGACTGAAGTTTTGAATATAACATGTCTATAAGGCAAAAGTTGAGCAGGTTTGCTAGCAACCCCTGTTAAAGATCAGGGATTCCTAAACTTGGGGTTCTTCATTTGAGACACAAATTCTTTGTGTGTGCAGAATACACCTGACATCGTACCCACGGGACTTGGAGATGGGACAAGAGAAACTCATGCAAATGTGATGCTCATGCTGCCTGTTCTGCCATGAGTAATAAAGGTCCTTTATGTGTCTTCTGTCAGCATTTTAAAAACTGTGGCAGCCTAATTTGTCAGCTGACATGAAGGGTAGGTTCTCAGATCGTTCCAGTTCTTGATACCAAAGAAATAGATAAGGAATGGAATATTTAAATAATAAAATGTTATTTGGCAGTAAAAAAGAAACAAATACTGATACACCAACAACAAGGATGGCTCTAAAAAAAAAACAGTACTCTGCAGAAGAAGTCAGACACAAACTCTATACATAGTAAGACATTTATATTAATTGTACAGCTGATAAAACTATGATGATAGAAATCAGAACTTTCTTTTTTTAAAGTGTTGACACCTTTCTAATTGAAGCCACATGAAGAAAAACTTTCTGTAGTAATGACAATGTTTTCTATCTTGATTGATATGATAGCACATGTATATATTTGCTAAAACTCATTGAATTTTACATTTAGGATTTATGAATTTTATCTCAATGAAAATAAATATGAAAATATCTGGGGACTATCTTCAATGTGAGGTGGAGAGCGCACCTCAGTTTTTTCACAGCTATGCCCCACTGTGGTGATGGGTTTTTGTTTTTACTTATCCTCTGACCTATAGAACTACAGAGCTTCTCTTCATTTATTTCACTGAGTTTATCAATCTTTTCTTTATTAGACCTTCAATTCCCCATTTCATGGAATTGTACATTCCCAAAGTTCAAGATCCTCAAAGCATTTGTCTGTTCTAGGTGATAGCTGGCTAAACACATACTGCTTTGTGCCTAAGAATAGTTTATCTCAGATATTAATACTTGGGGTTTATAAGAGGGACTATGATGGTGTCATTTTATGAGGTCTACAAAGAAACGGGGATAGATTTGGATTCCCCAGGATTTGTTGTGTATTCAGGATACATTTTGAACTTAGCTGCTAAGGTACTTCATGTAACTCTTGCAACTTTCTAACATGCTCTGAAGAAGAGGAAAAGCTGAGGTACTGATAATGGAGGTATTTTTTAGAGGTCAGTCTAAACTTGAGTCCATTTATTAGAGTAGAAGTAGATATACTATATCAGATTATTATAACACAAAGTGGATGTTAGCATATCTTGAAGCACATTAACACAAAATATATTAGATCCCACTTCATCCGTGCTTTGATTTGAGACTACAGAGTAGAAGGGCCAAAAGGCACCTCACTTGGTTTTTGCCTCCTTGAATTCACGCAGAAAATAGCAATAACAGCAATTTTATTTCCCAAAATAGCTGCATTCAATCGGAATGCTCAAGGATATTGATTCTAAGAACCTATTTTAAAAGGCTTCAGAGAATTAAATTATGTTTAAATGGAATGAGTGTCATTTTCTCTGCCCTGGGCTTGCCCTTCTAACCCTGGTTAAGCTGCTTGCAAGAACCTGTGGGAGCTGCGGTCAAAAGTGGAGTGAGGCACTAATGATGTTGGGTCAGAACTTTCATTTTTATCCCAGATAAACTCAAACCTCTGGTATGTTCTGGCTTCAAAAGCTCTTAGCACAACAGGAGTTCTTAACCTTACATGATGTAGGTTTTATTTTTAATCCTTGTCTTTCCTTGTTTGACAGGCAAAGGGACTGTGCCTGGGTCATTTTCTGTGACTTTCTTCTTCTTTCCTAAATGCCCAGCAATTGCCAGTAACATTTACCGGGTCACTCTGACCTCTGCGTGCAAAATAGTTTTTCTCTAGTGTAGGTGGGAGGATGGAGCCAAGGGTGTTTGCTAACTATTGCCATGTTTTAAGCCACTTAGGTGGAGGATATGTTTTAAAGGTGAACTGAAGTTCAACTTCAAATTCTGTGGCTTAGGTGCATTCAGATTTGACATATCCTCTTGATGTAATATACTATGCCCCAGAGATGAAGAAAAATGCTATTTGAGATATCCTCTTATGTTTTGAGTTAAAATAAATTTTCATAATGCATTACCTTGGCACCAACTGTTAAAAATAATGGGAATACTAATAGACATAGCAAGTATAATTAGTAGTGTGTGGAAAATTGCCAGTCTGGGCCAGTAGCAGCTCTGTATATAAATAACTGGTATTTTTTACTTCCATGTGTTTTCTCATCACTAGTCCTTTTTTTTTTTTTTTTTTACAATGTATTCATATTAAGGGGAAACTTATCTACCATTTCAATTTCTATTAACTTTTGAAAGAATTACTTGTGGTGAGGTCAGAGTATTCCCCATAGAGAGATTGCTGGCTGACCCTCAAGTGGCCACCCCAAAATATGAATTTACCTGGGTCTAGGATCCATCCATCAGTGTTTAAGCCTCAAAATTCTCCTCTTGACAGCCCAAAGAGGTGATATTTATGTCATATAACTGGCTATATTAGCCATAATCACTGTATTAATGAATAGTATTAAGTGTGATTAAGAAATACAAGCAATGATGTATTTCTTTGCATGACAAGTCACTTTCTTGACATAGTTGTGCATTCGTGGAAACAACAATAAAAAATATAAAGTTGATTGGAAATGAACCAAAACAATCAGAGCTATTTAGATAACTAAAATGAGTAAAGTGCTTACATGTATAACATGGATAGACTTGATATACAATATATAACACTTGAAGGTTATGAGTCAATTCTCTATTGTTTGTGTAGTGGTTGGATAGATACCTGGAGTGTTTACCTGCAGCTTTCTCATTCTTTTCTAAATTCTCTTACCAATTATTTTCTTACAAGCACTTACCAATTATTTTTCTGTTTGATAATTATTTTTTCTAATATATATAATAATTATTGAAGGATTCAAATGAATAGTAAGGCTTAATAGTCAAAGAGGTTTTTGAGACTGTGTATCTATACTATGGGATATTAATTCATATTATAGTTTAATTTTTAGAAAACATCTATATTTATCTTATGGTATAATTTATGAGTCTATTTGGGGACTCATATCCATGAGTCCATTTATTTTTCCATTTCTGACTTCCTTTCAGTTTCCATTCTACGTTTTTCTTGGATATGTATTTGGATGTGTTATCATCTCTTCTTTCCCCAAGGGTAATCTGCTTTCCATATCCCTGACTACTTGATCTAGAAATCTGAACTCCTCTCATACACAAACTTCTTAACCCAGAAACTTGTTCATTATTTGCAATATATTTCCTTCTCCACATGCCTCCCTCTTATAAGGTACCGTCTCTTAGATTTCAAAAATGATTTACTTCATCTCTTCACTGCCAGTACCCTAGTATAGGACAGTGTCCTCTCTTATCTAGAGCACTGAAACTAACTCTGCATTAAATATCCTCATTGAAATACTACCTGTGCTTTTGTTTCCTGACTTTATATATTCATTTCTGTGAGATGAAGTCCTAGAAGACAGATCTTCAGACATGGGACTCTGGATTATTTTGATCTAATAATGACACTTTTGCTGGTGGGAAAAATGGGATAACTGTATTAGCGCTGTCCATTAGTACCACAGATATATACATTATCATATATGTTTTCTTGGGATGAAGAACAGGTAGAGTTTTGAAAAGCCAATTAGCCACTTGATTTGACCATCATGATAGAAGTAATGACTACAAAAAGTCAGGAGTGGGATAGCTACATCTTCCTGCACTTTAATCTCCAAATCTCCCTAAGCATCCCTTGTCAGCCAAAGTAACCTCTCCTTTTCTGGCTGAGGAGAAAGGCTTCCATGAATATTTTATAGTCATCCTGAGTTAGCTGCATTTCAAGGGAAGACCTGGTCACCTCAGGAACCACCTCCATCACTTCCATTGCCTCTAGATCCACTTCAAGTAAGATCCAAACATTCTCCAAGAGTTTTAGCGCAGCGTGCAACCCAGGAAGAGACGGCTTATTTGCCAAAATAATTGCAGTATTTGCTAATTTATATTATCTTAAAACTGAGAAATATGTATGATAATCAATTCAAGTGTTAGGCAAAAATAGATGGATTTTAATACTAGATTATGCAAAAGTTGTCAAGGCATTTACCATGAATCTAATGTGTTGACTCAAGGAGCCAGGACTTACCTGAAGAGTTTCCATAGTTGATTGCCTGAAACCTAGATTCAACTGCATGTAATTTATTTTTAATTTTTAATACTTTAAATGTTTTGTACTTACTGATGTTTAGAAGCAAACATCTTCCCTGATGTAAAAGATAGAATCCGTAGTTTTAGGAGGGGATACAAATCTTGTAGTGGACTAATCTTGTTTGCCCTGTATCCCTTGTTGAGGGTCCAGAGGACACTCTTGACTAAAGTACCAATAAATTGATACATAACTTAGTGAAGAGATCACTAGCATCCTTGAGAAACTCTTTGGTGGTTTTCCTCTACATGATGTGGATAATGTTAGAGTTGATGGAATTGACACAGGCTTCCTGTTTTCAGTAGAACTAGTAGCATCCTAGAGTGGCAAAGACCAGATGTGATTCACCAGAAACAACATGGGTTTAATTCCTGTCATAATCAGCAGGGTTCAAATGCCAGACAAAATGTTTTTGTCTCCAGAAAGCTGATCTAATAATAAAATAGATGAGTAAACTAGTAAAGTGTTACTTTATCTATAAAAGCAGAAATGTGTAGGTCTGATGGACAGCTTCCTGATTCATCTGAATGTAATTATTTTCATTTTAAGAAACAGCTTCTGGCTTAGAACCAGGACCTGGTAGATGATGCTCGATCATAGAATATGAAGTCTATTAGTTATCCATTTCTGCTGTAATGAATCACCACAAAGTTGGTGGCTTAAAACAACACAGATTTATTATTCTACAGTTCTGAAGGTCAGACATCTGAGAAGGGTCTCATGGACCTAAAATCAAGGTGTTAGCAGGGCTGCGTTCATTTCTGGAGGCTAGAGGGGAGAATCTCTTTCCTGCCTTTTCCATCATCCAGAGTTCCCTCAGTATTCCTTGGCTTGTGGTCTTGCATCTCTCTGAACATTTTTCCTTAATCACTTCTCCCCCGTCTACTTTTAAGGACCCTTTTGATGACATTTAGTCCATTTGAATAATCCAGGATAACCATCCTGTATCAAGGTTAATTGATAACCTTAATTCCATCTGCAAATGTAATTCCCGTTTGCTATAAACCACATATTCATGGGATCTTTGGATTAGGAAGTGGGTATATTGGAGGGGTAGGGTCCATTATTCTGCTACATCTAATGACTATGAGACCTGAGCTGCCCATCATGAACTGTGTCTTCCCTAATCCTCCAAGCCATAAGTTTGGGTGTGTGCAGCAGCAAAACAGTATGGAGTTGAGGTGGCATCTGCCAGCGTAGGTCCCTGACCTAGTGGGTCCCTGACAAAAAATCATTTGCATGAGCAATTGGCTTAGATTTCTATGGCACCTAGTCTTGTATCATTGCCTTTTCCCCTAAGCACACACCTGTGACCACACAAAATTCCCTGTGAGTATGTGATGAATGAGGGGAAATCTCAGGCATGGTTTATAAATGATATTAGCTCCACTGAGGATACTCTCTGCTTGTCTTCTGAGTAGGTAGTATTTTAAGCAATGCATTTGGTTTTTCACTGTCTGGACAGAGAGATGGCCAGTGGTATGGATGCATGGTAATTCATGGGCAGTACAACTGGTGAGCCAGATGATGAGGGACTGGTAAGGAAGAGATTTAACAAGCAGGGCTGGATAAGACTCACGTGGATAGACCTCATGGATTGAGCCTATAGTTTGAAGATATTTGTGTCCTATGAGAGTGCTCATCAATGTGTCCTCATTAGAGTAAATTCGTATTTTGGATAAGGCTTATTTTTCTTGTTCACGATGCTCTGTCAGCACCTCCTGTATCTGGATATTTTGGGTGCTTCAGTTATCATGTTAGCTCATGCAACATCATTTTAGATTGAGTCACTTATTTCACAGTATTCACACCCATGGAATTCATTCATATTATACCCATCACCCAGAAGTAGCTGGCATGGTAGCATGTTTAAATGACATAATGAAGATCCAGTTATGGATACCGTTTGGAAAACAATTCCCTTCAAGTTTGGTACATTAGTCTACAAGATGTAGATATGCTCTGAACTAAAGAGCAAAAAGTGATGCTGATTCTCCCACCGCCAGTATACTCAGATGCAGAAACCAACAGGTGAGTGTGAGAGTAACTTCTCTCACAATGGCAATAGCTGAACCATGGAATTCTTGTTTTTATCTCTAAAATTTAGGCACAAGTTTAAGGTTGTTTTTGCTCAAGGGAGAAATTCTTCCATCACAGGGACATAGGAATGTTTCTAATGAATTACAAGTTGAGAATGTGACTTGCTATTTGGGCTCATCATGCAATGGAAATAACAAAGAAGGGGTTTACGGTGCTTGGAGACTTGATTGGTCCCAGTATCCAAAGAGATATTGAGGTTCTGGTCTACCATTTACGCAACAAAGATTGTGTTCAAAACTGAAGGATTTTTCTTTGTGTCTCTTAACTTTTCCATGTACAAAAGTAAAAATTAATGTAAAGAAAACCCCAACAGAGTAACCCAATAAAGGTGGAACACCTGAGGACTCAGACCTTTCAGGAATAAAGTTAGGTTCTCTCCATGTAAAGAGCTTCTTCTGCCAGCAGATGTGTGACCAAAGGTCTAAGAGTAAAGTTAAAATGAATGGGGTCTGTAAGAAGTAAATTAAAATCAACTATACCCTTGTGACCAGTTATAGAATTGCAGTGTCTGGCAGACATACACATTGCCTTCTTATGTTTACACTAATATTTGTCTTTCTCTTTTTTATTAAACTCCTCTTTTCTCCTTTCAGTTTGTGTGAAGTATTGATTGTAATAACTTTATCATTTGGTCTTTAGTCTTCAGCTTATAGATTATTCAAGTGGAAATGTGACTTGTGGATTCCAGAGAAGTGTGAATGGGGGTGTTATGATATTGTGTTTGTTGTATCTGAGAGTTGGAAGCAGAATGTTATTTTAATTGTTCAGAATTCAAATATAGGTAGAAGAATGTATGCAGATGCTGGGTAGCTGAAGATAGACTGTGCTTGTTTTTCTTATTCTAAGCCTCAAGTCTACTTTTCTACCCTCTGTTCTGCGATGTTTGTACTAAGAGTTTGAAAAGTGCATTTCCGAGACCATCATGTCAGCTGCTTTTTTATTAGGTTCTTCCTGATAAAAGATGGATTTTCAGAAGAAAGTGGGGATGGATTTTTTCTATTCGTAGTTGTTGTCAGTGTATTAGTTATCTATTGCTGCAAAACAAAATATCACAAACTTTGCAGCCTAAAACATTGTACTTGTTATCTCATAGTTTCTTCAAGGTCATAAATCCAAGGAAATCTAACTGGTTTCTCTTTAAGGCTGCAGTCAAGATGCCAGCTAGACCTGAGGCTCAATCGGGGAAAATTCTATTTCCAAGCTTACTCCAGCTATTAGCAGAATTCGTTTCCTTATATAGGTAGGATTCAAGCTAGGTTGCCTCTTCAAAGACAATAACAAATAAAGAGACAGTAAAGTAAGCCTGCTAATAAGGTGGAGGCTTATATAACATAACTTAATCATGAGAGTGGTATCACATCATCTATGCCATTTTCTTTTTTCTTTTCTTTTTTTTTTTGAGACCAAGTCTCGCTCTGTCACCCAGGCTGGAGTGCAGTGGCGTGATCTCGGCTCACTGCAACCTCCGCCTCCCAGTTCAAGAGATTCTCCTGCCTCAGCCTCCTGAGTAGCTGGGATTACAGGCATCTGCCAGCACACCCAGCTAATTTTTGTATTTTTAGTAGAGACAGGGTTTCACCTTGTTGGCCAGGCTGGTCTTGAACTCCTGACTTCAGGAGATCCTCCCGCATTGGCCTCCCAAAATACTGGAATTCCAGGCATGAGCCACCACACCCGGCTGCCATTTTCTATTGGCTAGAATGAATTCACACTTCCCACCTGTATTCAAGAGAAGATGTTTTCATTTATACCTTTAACCTCCAGGCATCAGTGCCCACCACAGGTTTGGACACATATATTTTCAACAGATAATTTTGGATAACTCCTTGAACAAATTTAATTTACAATTATAAAAGAACCAAAGGGTGGCGGTGGCGGGGCGGGGAACAAGTCTGTGAAAAACAAAACCTTAAAAAAATTCGATACTGGGAAGGTAGTGGAAGATAGAGTTTATCATGTTTTGAGTGGGCAGTCTAAACTGAGTTCTGCAAAGATGTTGGGAAAATTGAAAAAGAAACAGTGAACAGAGGGGAGTTTGAGGAGTAAAGAAGAGAAGGCAGTTGTTATGCCCAAGTCAGGAAGCTGCTGCTGTCCCTGGAACCCGTGAGCCTGTGATAGTACTGCCACTATTCACATTATGGCCCTGCTGTTGGACTGACACTGGTGGCCCTATACTAGAAAATTAGAAGTCTGGGCCGGGTGCGGTGGCTCACGCCTGTAATCTCAGCACTTTGGGAGGCCAAGGCGAGTGGATCACCTGAGGCCAGGAGTTCGAGACCAGCCTGACATGGTGAAACCCCATCTCTACTAAAAAACAAAAATTAGCTGGGTGTGGCTTTGTGCTCCTGTAGTCTCAGCTACTCGGGAGGCTGAGGCAGGAGAATCGCTTGAACCTGGGAGGTGGAGGTTGCAGTGAGCTGAGATCACACCACTGCACTCCAGCCTGTGCGACAAAGCGAGACTCCGCCTCAAAAAAAAAAAACAAAAGGAAGTTTCTACTCGCATTGTGCTGCCATACCTGCCGTTAATGCTTCTGGGCTCTACACCACTTACAGGCATCCTCAGTTGCTACGACTGCCGCTACTTCTAGAAACTACTTTCACGGAAAACTTAGCCTTCCCCTTCTTTCTGACTCCCAATATCATTATTATATCTCACTGAAAGTCAGAAAATCGGCTTTCAGGATTGAATCCTAGTGATACTCTGGAGAATATAAACTGGCGTGTTTGGTGCCGAGGGATATGAGACACACTTGATTACAAGTTCTCAACTGATACTCATCCTGGGGTGCGTAGATATTGAGAACTAGTTGAATCTTACCATGGATTGAGTAGGACCCTTGAAAGATTTAATTCTTCCTCGCTAGGGCTTGTAGAAGTAATTGTTCTGTCAAGAAGAGAGAAGGCATTCACTGTATTTTGAGTGTAAAAGAGTAAACACAGAATTAGAGACTGACATGATTTGGGAAGTGTTGAAGGAGCAGAAGTCAAGGAAGCTGCCTCTGCAGGTTGTGGAAGCCAGAGCATCAGGGCAGGGGATCCACCAACCAGGAATTCAGCTGCAAACAGTTCGCAAAAGCATGCTGGGAAGTTTTTACAATTCTCAAAAAACAACATCAACAACAACAACAAAACACAAACAAACCCTAGAAGCTCTCAGTAACTACCTCAGTCTGCAGCAGTTAGCAAGTGGCTTCCAGGAGTGCATGGTCACGCTGTCGGGAATCTCACTCTGCGCACATCTGTCTGCAACAGCCTCCTGAGAAGGATAGTTTCTGCTTCTTTTCCATCTTCCTAATGTATACATTTTCCTCTCATTGACAAACTATCCCAGGAAAAGAATTCAAGAAAATGTAGCTGCTGGCTTTTCCTCTGCCACACAGAAGAGACCTTATAAGGGAGGTGGTAGTGTGGCCTTGGCCAAAGACCCCCCTGCACAGGGCTGGAGGAGGGTCATACATACACATATGGATGTCTGTACTTAGGACTGGGTGTATAAGAGGTTACTTGCTTTGTGAATTTTCACCCTGGCCTTGACTACAGTGAATTTTTTTTATCTAAATCTGGTTCTTCTCGTTGAAGAATTCCCAAGCTGCTTCCATTTCCCACCTGAAATGACTTGTTCTCAGGGATTAGGCATTACAATTATTATTGGACTTTGAGGAGAAGATTAATCTACCAAGAAATAACTGAAGAAAGGTTTTCCAGCCAGTATTTTATTCTTTCTTAGAAAAGCCTGTGTAAAAGGCAAAAGTTATACACTAGGTATTTTATATACATATAGTCTTTTTTGAAAGTACTGTAAAGCTAAAGCCTAATTAAATCATAGTCAGCGACACCCCACAACTTTTGACAGAAATATTTAGTGTCTTGCTATGAAAGTGGTAATTTTTGTACATCTGATTCGTGTTTACTTGGCCAACTTGTAGTTGTCTTTATGTGGAAGTGATGTTTTTCAAGTTTTGTTCCCCTGCCCACCCCCCCGCCGCCCCAGGAGACACACATTAGTGACTAAAGATTTTCACACTAAGATACATTTCAAAAGGCAAACATTATTATAGAGGGGAAACCTCTATCAAAACCCATGAACCTGTGACAGTAAGAAGAAGATAGTATCTTTCTTCATGGCTATTTTATTGCTCACCTATAGCTACGAAATTTTTCTTCTCTTTTTCTTTTCCTCAGGTTAATAAAAAAGAAATAAAACAAGACTTGGAGATGTCTTCTTTTGAGTAGCCTTTTTTTTTAGCCTAGTTTTTATATCTACAATAAAGGAATCTGTCCTAGTTTACATGTAAACAGAAGAAATATCTTTATTTTCTAAAGAGGATGGATTCTATTTTTTAACACAAACCCCATTGAAACCAATTAATACTGATATATGACCTACATAATAGATTCTGAACTCATTTTCCCCCATTTCTAAAGCAACGCAGTTGTTCATGTTACTTTGTATAGATTCCATGGGCACTTTTCTAACTGTGTATATATGACTTGAAATAGGCTTCCAAAAAGCTCTGTATCACGTATTTCCACACTACTAAATATTTTTAAGAAATAGCATCTCCCATGCTGCTAAACTCAATTTAGATATTTGGGCTGGCCATGTTTAAATATCTGTAGCCATATATGTTGTCCCTGTGATAAGATTGCTAAGCACATGTTCCCTTTAGAAAAATTGTAAAAGAAAAAATGCCTTGATCTTTATCTGTTCTTCTGTCAGAAATCGGTACCCTTTGGTTTTGTTCTGGTCTTTGTATTCTCAGTTTTTTCCTGTTGAAGACTATTTCTCTGTGACCTTACTCTTGGGTGCCTACCATTGTGACACTGATGTGGATAAAGAATCGCCCCATTTAAGTGTTGTTCCACCTCTGCATCTTCAAAGAAAGACTTTTAAAAGTGAATTTCAGGAGCCGTATCCAATGGAAATAATCTCTGGAGGTGAAATTTCCAGCAACATGCTTAGTGCTGGAAAAGATATTTTTGTCAGGGGAAATCTGTTTACAAATCAGACAGATACACATAAATAACTAGCCATGTTATCAATATAAACACTTTTGAAGCAATGATCAGCCCTTTCTATTTCTTCGAACACTCATCAGAGCAGAAATTTTGCAGGTTCACCTTGATGATCACATGATATTATTGAACTACAAGCATTTTAAATCTCAGGATAATTTCTAGAAATTTGGTGATTTCTTTGTAGAATCGTATTGCCTGTAAAGAAGACTGATCCAAGGGATTTAGTTGATGAACTATGCCGATGTCTGTATCTGTATATGTCTATCTGTTCTTCTATCTTTGTCTACCTTGATATTTGCTATGGGCATTTTTCTCTTCTTCCAATTGAATATCTTTATCTTTTTTGTGTGCAGGACATTACTACGTAATTACCTCTCTAAGTGCTACACCTAGAATGCATCCTTGGCATTTCCCTTTCCATAATACCTCATAGCTAATTAAATTCAAATTCCTTTGGAGTTTATCCCACACATAGAATAATATACTATAATGAATGCCCATGAAACCTATCTTAATAACTGAAATATTTGCATACTATTATGGGTTTCTTGTATATTCCTTCGCAGTTGCATATTTCTCCCTCCCACATTACCAAAGATAATATCTTCTTTGATTTCTTGTTGATCATTTTTATTGCATTCCTTTTTTCCTTTAAATATATGTGGGCATGTTTAAATATATGCATACATATGTATATATGCTATATTTAAACCCTCTACATAAGTGGAATTATACTGTGCTGTAAATTACTTTTTCTACTCAAAATTGTTTTTGTGCCAATTAAGATGTTTGGCAGATTTTGTTTTCCTAAATGGCTGTGACAGTCTTTTCCATCTTATGTGCTCTTCTTACCATGTGACTTTGATACTCCTCTTGAGAGATGTCTGGGGGTCCCCTCCTCCTGAATCTGGGTGGGGAACTTTAGATTGCTCTTGCTAAAAGAATACAGCAGAAATGATGCCTTGTGATTTCTGAAGTAAATCATTCTGCCCTCAATATTGGGATAATTGCTTGAGGGAAACCAGCCACTGCGAAATGAGGAAACCAAAGTAGGTGATGTGACAAGACTACATGAAGAGGCCTAATGGAGAGTAACCGAGGTATCAGCTGACAGCCAGCCTCGGTGGCCTTGTAAGTGAGCATGCCTGTGGATGATAATGGTCCCCAGCCCCCTAGTCTTCCAACTAAGGCATCAGATGAAGTAGAGAAGAGATCAACCATATCCCCCATGCTTTGTTTAAATTCTGACACATTAAAACCAAGAGCATGATAAATGGTTGTTTTACATCACTAAGTATTATAGAAATATGTTCTGAAACCATAGTAACTGGAAAAACATTTTCTAGTTTGTGATTGCTGTATGTTATAATGATTACTGTACATTATTAAACTATTTCAATGTATCACAGTTTATTAATTTATTCCTCTAGTTGGTGAACACCTAGTTTGTTTCACTCTTTTGCTATTATAGTTGAAGCTACTAATAACGTCCCTTAAACACATCTCTAGTATTGGTCTGCAGGAGTTTCTCTGGTAACATAGATTTAGGGGAAAAATTGCTTGGGCCACAAAATATGCATATCTTTAAACCATATTTAAGTAAAAGATTATTGAGGTTGTACTAATTTGTACTTCCACTGTAAGTATATGGGTTCTCATTTTTTCATAACTTAAATTTGTTAGTTTTCAGTCTTACTAACTCTTGCTTATGAAGGTATATCACTGGCTTAAAATTCTCTAATTAATCTTGAGGTTAAACATTATTTTATGTGTTTATATGGTGGTGAATAACATGTAAATATTTTCCAGTGGAAACCAATTAATAAATCACTTTGATAGACCAGATTTAATTACATGTTTTCTCTCTATTAACTGCTTTGGATTGGCTAATTTTCAGTTTTGCTACAATTGATATTAATGTTTAAACTCATAATTGAAATTGACTTAAAATTTTCCTTTCTGTTTATGGAATAAAACCTATATTAGTGTCACAACATGTTTGATAGAAGAGTCCCTTTTTTATTTTTCATGAAATTGGCCTTATATTTTTCTAATGTTGAGAAGTTTAACTGAACTCACCTTTAAAATTTCTAGACCATTTTTTGTTGGAATATGTTCAGTTATAGATGCAAATAGTTTAACGATTACAGATCTATTTTCTTGTGTCAATTCAGTATATTGTATTCAGTATACCATATAAAATAATTCATTTTATTTATATTCAGATTTGTCTAGATGTCATTAATTTCTTTCAGTAGTGTTTCATAGTTTTCAGAGTACAAGTTTCTGCTTCTTTATTACATCTTTTCCTAAATATTTAAGTTTTTGATGTTATTGTAAATGAAATTATTTTCTTGCTATCATTTTCAGATTATTCATTGCTAGTATATGGAAATACTTTTGATTATTTTGTATATTGGCCTTGTGCCCTGCAACCTTGCTAAATTATTGCCATATAATATTATATAATATTAGTGTATAGTAGTAAATTCCTTAAGATTTTCTGTATAAAAGGTCATGTTCTCTGCAAATGGAGATACTTTTAGTTTTAATTTTTCCAACATTGGTGAATTTTATTTATTTTTCTTTTCCAATAGTCCTGGCTAATACCTCCAGTAAAATATTGAAAATAAATGACAAGGGCATACATCCTTGTCTCATGCCTGATTTAGAGGCAAAGGCTTAAGTCTTTCACCACCAAGTATGAAGTTCCATGTGGATTTGTTGTAGATGGAGTTTACAGTTTAAAAAATCCATTTTATATTTAATTTGTTGAGATTATTTTTAATCATAAGGATATTGGATTTTTCAAGTTGCTTTTTCTGCATATATCAGGATGGATGATCATGTAGTTTTTGTCTCTAATTCTATTGATGTGTTTTATTATGTTAATTGATTTTGGTTATTAAACCAACCTTGTGATTGTGGAAGAAATCTCAGTTGCTCATCATGTGTAATTCATCTTATATATATTTTTGCATTTAGTTTACTAGACTCTTGTTGAGGATTTTCCTACCTATATTCAAATGAAATACTGCTTTGCAGTTTCCTTTTCTTGTAAGGAGAAGGAAAAACAAGGGGATACTGGTTTTGGTGCCAGGAAGTACTGGCCTCATAGAATAAATTGGGAAGTATTTCCTCTTCTAGTTTTTAGAAGAGTTTTTGAAGAATTGGTATCAATTATTCCTTAAATATTTCATAAAATTGTGAACATTCAGAGAAAAATAATAGAACTGGGGACTCCAAAAAGAGAGAGAGTAGAAGAGGGGTAAGGGTTGAAAAATTACCTATTGGTTACAACGTGGATGTGATGTTCACTATTTAGGTTGGAGCCCAAACCCCACCATTATGCAGTATGTCCAAGTAAAAAACCTGCACAGTACCCCTGAATCTATTTTTTAAGAGTTTTCTGTTTGTTTGTTTGTTTTTTTAAATACAGTGTGTTGCTCTGTTGCTCAGGCTGGAGTGCACTGGTGCAGTGTCTGCTCACTGCAGCCTCCACCTCCTGGGTTCAAGCAATTTTCATGCCTCAGCCTCCCAAGTAGCTGGGATTACAGGCATGTGTCATCACACCCAGCTAATTTTTGTATTTTCAGTAGAGATGGGGTTTCACCGTATTGGCCAAGCTGGTCTTGAACTCCAGACCTCAAGCGATCTGCCCTCCTCAGCCTCCCATAGTGCGAGGATTACTGGCGTGAGCCACCACACCCAGTCACCTCCAAATCTATTTTTTAAATATGTTGTATAATTTACCAGTGAGGTGATCTGGGCCTGAATTTTTCATTGTGAAAGTTTTAAAAATTACTGTTCAATCTTTCTTTGTGTTCAGATTTTCTATTTCATTTTGAGTTGCTGTTAGTAGTTTTTATTTCTATAATTTTCATCTTTTATTTCATTTCATGTCCATTGTATTCTCTTATGATCATTTTTATTTTTGCATGGTCAGCAGTTATATTTTCTCTGTCATCTCTGATTCTAGTAGCTGAGCCTTTTGTCCATCTTTATTGGACAATCTAGCTAAAGTTTTATTAAATTTATTGACATTTTCACAGAATTATCTATTGTAGAGATAATTGTAATCTAATCTACATAATCTAGAATCTTATTATAATCTAATATAGTGTTATTATTGATAGATTTGGATTTATATCTGTTGTTTTATTCTGTTTTTTTTACATATCACATGTCTTTTTATGTTCCTCTGAGTGCATTACTGGGTTTTTTGCATTAAGTGTAAATAACATTTTAACTTATAAATAATTTGTTCACTATATTTTTTTAAAGTTTTCTTTTTCTAAGGTTCCTTCTCTTAGGACTTATTCTAGTTTCTTATCAATATCTACTTCAGAGTTACACCAACTTAATTCCAGTGAGGCCTATGAGCGTTATTTCTATTTTCTTTTAACCTTTTCTGTGCTATTTTTATGCATACTACATCTATATATTATGAATAGAGTACATTGTTGTTATTTTACTTTAGATAATTATAGGTCTTTTAAAGAGGTTGAGAGAAGAAAGAAGAGAAAGTATATATTTATAGAGTTTATATTAGAAAAAGGTTACCCGTTCTATGTATTTGTTCCTGTGAGTTCTAGTTATGATATCATGTCATTTCCTTACTCAAATACAACTTTGCTTGTACCCACCTCCTTTGTTCAGTTATTGGCAAATCTATTAAATAGCTATAGATTATAGGTCCAACAATATAACATGTTATATAATTGCTTTTTAAATCAGCTAAGAGACGAAAGGGTAAGAAATATGTAGCTAACAGTGTTTTAAATTACCTACACAATTACAGTTGCCAGCACTCTGTGTATGTGTGTGTATGTCTGTGTATGTGTGCATGTATGTGTGTATAAACATATATATTTATTTAACATTAAATATTTAACATATTTATAATAGCTGCTCAAAGGCAAATTACTTCCTAGGGTCACTTGTTCAGCCTGAAGAACTTCATTTAGTATTTATGGTAAAGTTAGTCTGTTAGCAAAGAAATCTGTTTATTTTTTCACTTTTTAAAGAGAATTTGCCGCATATGAGATTCTGGGCTGAGGTGACAATTCTTCCCCATTCTACTCCTTCTTCCTAAAGCCCTTTGAAGATATCATCCCACTGCATTTTGTCCTTCATTGTTTCTTATAAGAAATTGACTAATTTTACTGGGATTGACTTTTTCATAAGTCATTTTTCTCTTGCTCTTTTTCAGATTTTCTTATCATTGACCTTCAACATTTTTATCAGGATGTATCTGTGTGTGAGTATCTTTGGATTCATTCTGCTTACAGTTAATTAGTTGAGTTTCTTAACTCAATAAATAAATAAATAATGCATAATTAATATGCAAATTTATTTTAATAACTAATTTTAAAATTAATGAATATTTAACGATTATTTTAATAAATAATTTGTATATTAATTTTCTTATCCATTATGTATTTGAATAATTTTGTTCTACTTTCTCTCACTTCTCTACTTCTGGTATTCCCATTACATGTATATACACGTAATGGTGTCTCATGTTTCTCTGAGGTTCTATATATTTCCCTTTTAAAAAAAATAACTATCTCTTTATTAATATTCTTTATTTGAGGAGACATTGTCATAATATCTTCTTTACTTCTTTCAACATGGCTTATTTAGTTCTTTTAACATATTTATAATAGTTGCTCAAAGGCAGTTCCTATTGCTTATTGTTCTTTATTTCACTGTGTAAGTTACACTTTTTCATTTCATTGCATGTTTCATAATTTTTGTTGAAAATTGGATATTTAAGATAATATCTTCTCTCAGAATGGCATCTGTGCCTTACAAGCAGGGTGCTGTAGCCTCTGGGCTTCATGGCTCACCACTCATGACATGCGGCCTCCATTCTTTAAATAAGCTGAGGCAAGGGTAATTGTGGTCCAGCGTTCTCTGCCTTCCACTCCTGGGGTAGAGCTTCACCTTATGAGTGTAGGCTGAGAGAAGAAAGGGAGCCATTCTTTCCTGGAATACAGTTTCTGTAAGATGGAGCTGGAGTTAGTGTGAGGAGGTAAGAAATGCTGCCTCATAAAGGCTGCTTAGCTGCTCCCTAGGCACTGCTTAAGAATCACCAAATGCCATCAGGGAAGAATCAGTCTGGGATGTTGGGCATCCATCAAAGAGTCTCCTTTCTTTTCAGAACCTTGGACACTCACAATGTGAATCCTTGGTAAATTTCTAAGGAAAATATATTTGTGTGTGTGTGTGTGTGTGAGTGAATGTGAGTGTGTGTGTGTGTTTATTTTATATAACTTAACCATTTGATTTTAGTAGGAGGTTAGCTAAAAGATAAAAAATCTGAAGTTTAGAACAATTTGATAAGGAGCATTTTGTTATTTCTTTACATATTTTCTAGTTACTTTTAATTTTCTTATTTGAATCATGCCAAGACATGAGAATTACTCTCCTATCTCTCTCTCCTGATAAAATTAAAATTCAACCTATAGGTTACACAGAACAGTAAATCTTTCTAGGAAGGTGTATCATCAGTGTGAGCTTCTTACACTGATTTTCAGTTCCCCTTGTCACTTTTTTAAAACCAGGAGTTTGTATTTCTTACTGTAAATTTAGCTATGTTTTAATGTTATGCATACTTTAGAGGATATTTACAATATCTAGTCCACCATGTTGCCATATAGGGAAGTATTAACTCACTCTACAGGGAGCAGCCAATGCATCTTTCCATGAGGGAAACCACAAGCTTAAAATCCCTTTAACATCCTTCCAGTGATTGTAGGATTAAGATAAAGTTTCTAAACAGGGACAGCCAGGCCCTACATGCATATTTCTATTTCTGCTGTGGCTTTATTTAGTACTGTGTTTTATGTGACAGTTTATTCTCCAGGAATTACTGCCTTCCATTGCAATTTTCAGTGATGTCAAAGGGCTTTTCTACATGTTACTGTCTTTGAATGCTCTTCTGTCTTTCCTTCATGTATTAGGCTGTTCTCATGCTGCTGATAAAGACATACCCAAGACTGTAATTTATAAAGAAAAGAGGTTTAATGGACTCACAGTTCCACATGGCTGGGGAGGCCTCACAATCATGGCAGAAGGCAAGGGGGAGCAAGTCATATCTTACATGGATGGTGGCAGGCAAAGAGAGAGAACTTGTGCAGGGGAACACCTCTTTATGAAAACATCAGATCTTGTGAGACTTATTCACTCTCATGAGAAGAGCATGGGAAAGTCCCACCTCCGTGATTCAATTACCTCCCACTGGGTCCCTCCCTTGACATGTGGGAATTGTGGGAGCTACAATTCAAGATGAAATTTGGGTAGGGACACAGTCAAACAATATCATTTTGCCCCTGGTCCCTCCCAAATCTGATGTCATCATATTTCAAAATCAGTCATGCCTTCCCAACAGTCCCCTAAAGTCTTAACTCATTTCAACATTAACTCAGAAGTCCACAGTCCATAGTTTCATCTGAGACAAGGCAAGTCATGTCCACCTATGAGCCTGTAAAATCAAAATCAAGTTAGTTACTACCTAGATACAATGGAAGTACAGGCATTGGATAAATATACCCATTTCAAATAGGGGAAATTGGCCAAAATGAAGGGGCTCAAGGTCCTATGAAAGTCTGAAATCTAGTGGGACAGTCAAATCTCAAAGCTCCAAAGTGATGTTCTTGACTCCATGTTTCATATCCAGGTCACACCGATGCAAGAGATGGGCTCCTATGGCCTTGGGCATCTCTACCCCTGTGGTTTTGAAGGGTATAGCCTCCCTCCCAGCTGCTTTCACAAGCTGGCATTGAATGTCTGCATCTTTTTGAGGTGCACAGTGGAAGCAGTTGGTGGATCTACCATTCTGGGGTCTGGAAGATGGAGGCCCTCTTCTCATAGCTCCACTAGGTGGTGCCCCAGTAGGGACTCTGTGCCGGGGCTCCAACTCCACATTTCCTTTCAGTACTTCCCTAGCAGAGGTTCTCCATGAGGACCCCACCCCTCCAGCAAACTTCTGCCTGAGCATCTAGGCGTTTCCATACATTCTCTGAAATCTAGGCAGAGGTTCCCAAACCTCAGTTATTGACTTCTGTGCACCCACAGTCTCAACACTATGTGGAAGTTGCCCAGGCTTGGGGCTCACACACTCTGAAGCAACAGCCTGAGCTATACCTTAGCACTTTTTAGCCATGGCTGAAGTGGCTGGGATGCAGGGCACCAAGTCCCCAGGCTGTACAGAGCAGGGGGGCCCTAGGCCCAGCCTGTGAAACCATTTATTTCTCCTAGGCCTCCTGGCCTGTGAAGCCCTGTGACATGCCCTGGAGACATTTTCTCCTTTGTCTTGGTGATTAACAGTTGGCTCCTCCTTATGCAAATTTCTTCAGCCAGCTTGAATTCTTCTCAGAAAATGGGTGCGTTTTTTTTTTTCTATCACATCATCAGGCTGCAAATTTTCTGAACTTTTATTTTCTGTTTCCCTTTTAAAACTGAATGCTTTTAACAGCACCCAAATCATTTTTGAATGCTTTGTTGCTTAGAAATTTCTTCTACCAGATACCCTAAATCATTTCCCTCAAGTTCAAAGTTCCACAAGTTTCTAGGGCAGGGGAAAATGCCACCAGTCTCTTTGCTAAAACATAGCAAGAGTCACCTTTACTCCAGTTACCAACAAGTTCCTCATCTCTATCTGAGACCACCTCAGCCTGGATTTCAATGATACTTCCACATCATTATCAGCATTTTGGTCAAAGCCATTCAACAAGTCTCTAGGAAGTTCCCCCACATTTTTTTATATTCTCCTGAGCTGTCCAAACTGTTCCAACCTTTGCCTGTTACCCAGTTCCAAAGTTGCCTCCACATTTTTGGGTATATTTACAGCAGCAGTAAATTGGTATCCACTCTACCAGTACCAATTTACTATATTAGTCTGTTCTCATGCTTCTAATAAAGACATACCCAAGACCAGGTAATTTATAAAGGAAAGAGGATTAATGGACTCACACTTCCACATGGCTGGGCAGGCCTCACAATCATGATGGAAGGCAAGGAGGAGCAAGTCATGTCTTACATGGATGGCAGCAGGCAAAGAGAGAGAACTTGTGCAGGGGAACTCCTCTTTATAAAACCATCAGAGATCTTGAGACTTATTCACTATCACAAGACTAGCGTGGGAAAGACCCATAATTCAATTACCTCCCACCAGATCCCTTCCATTACACATGGGAATTGTGGGAGCTACAATTCAAGATGAGAATTGGGTGGTGACACTGCAAAACATATCTCGTCACTTAGTTAATTTTCATATTCCTTCAGATCTCAGTTCCAGCTTCCTTTTCTCAAGACTTACTTTCTCTCTTCCTGAGTTAATCATTGTCTCTTCTCTCACCAAGCTACTGTTTATACACAGTCATAATTGCGTATTGAAATTTCATATGTGTATGCAATTATTTGATTTATATCTCCTTATCTAGATTGTAAATTCTCTAAAGTCAGATAATATATCATTTTATACATGTGTGTTAACCCCGACACTCTAAACACTTAATACATGTGTATATATTGAATATACTGAAGTAAAAATAAATATTAATATAATCACAATAAATATAAAGGGGCCACTTTTGAATAGTAAATATTGGATTTTTAGTTTTTCTTGTTGTGAAGAATTTCCATTGTAAAAGAGGTCCATAAATGAATCTTGGGCTAGCCTGGTCTCTGAAGTTAGGAATTTAAGTTTTTCTAGTCAAAGAAACGTGCTGACCTGTTCTTCCTTCTACCTCTTTTATTCTTTATCTGTGGGATTATATTTCCACATAAGTGTGCCATTTTAGCAGAACCTCCATCCTCCCAAAACTCCAGGAGTGGATGTGAATGTATGGTGCCCTGCAGTCTTTGGTGATGGTTATCGTGTATGGCGTCTGCTCAAAGGCAATGGTAGCTTATTCTTAGCAAGAGGACAGAAAAACCAAGGTGTTCCTGCAAACTCTAGTCTTACCCATGGAGGAAGAATATGTGTTCAGGATCCACAGCCTATCGAATAACCCAAGCCCCACCAGACAGGCAAGGCAAAGCCTTCACAAAAAGAAATTTCTGAATTTTGTTCAAGCAGTAAAATTGTTCACCAGGAAATGCAGAAAACAGTTTAGTGAAGAAACCAGTAATCAGAGAAGAGTGATGGAATATCACTTGTATCAGTTGTATGACTGAAAATGGGAAAATATATAGAAGTAGGTACCTAGTTATATCTGTAGTTCTTCCTGCAAATAACAGAATCTATCACAGGAAACTACCATCGAGATGAAGAAAATGGTTAAACCAAAAGGGAATCAAGTTGAGATTGCTGAAGAAACTTTGATGGAACAGGACTTCATGATAGTAACACAGAGACAAGTGTGGTGTTGCAGCGGGGCTTTTCAAGGGCAGAAGAAAGAACCCTATCTGTATCAGAAATTGAGTATACAAAAGTGATGTTGTAAGAAGAGAGACCCAGTACTCATGAACGGAGGGCTGAAAGTCAGCAGCCTCAGCCACAGGTTAGCATGGAGGCACCATGACCCAGTTCATTCTACTATGATGAATGGCTCTATCTTAAACCCTATGAGGTTGTCAATAGGATTTTGGTTTCTTAATTTAATGGACAGGAAAAATCTTTTGTTTTTTTCCCCATTTTCCTTCACCCAGTTAAATCCTACTTTCTTTCAGATCTTAGTTCAAGCTTCACTCTCTCAAAAATGTCTTTCCCAACTTCCTGAATTAGTCTCATTTCCTCCTCTTCCATGTCTTCATTAACTTATTCAATGCATTATTAGTTTTGGGTTTTTGTTTTCTTCTGTTGAGTATGTATGTGTTGGGGGATGGGGAGGATACCTACTGCAACACAGATCCTAATCAAGAAGCTAGTGACATAGAAGTGAGTGACATGTCTTTTTCTTGGAGACTTCTAAGTCTAGAGTATCTGTCTGCTACTGATTGCACAGACAGAAGAGTTCTGCGCGCTATGATATGTGTACGGCAGTTGGGGCTCTGTTTGGGGAGACAAAAGGCAGCAAAAATGAGCTTGAGAAATGTTACTAGAAGCAGCATTGCACAATTTTGAAACTTGGTGAAATAACCTACAGTCTTCGAGGTTTTGTCATATGGGAAAAGCAAAGGGTAATAGGAAACCCACTGGGTCTGCAGATCTGTTGAGTTGCACTTACTATTGAATTGTGTTTAGTCTATAACCAGGCACTAAAAAGCAGAATTCTGCTTAACAAAGTGAAAAATTATCTACGTGTCAGTAACAGTTTCATTTGGGACATTTTTAACCCACAATATCTGAAGAAATGAAATGAATAAATTAGAAGCAACAAGAATCTGTATGCGTAGTGCTTTTTCAAAAGCACAATTGGAAAGATTGTTCCAATATAACCGTAGAATTCTTGCTAATTCTTGGGCTACCCTGGTGAATTTGCATTAGGCAGAACACTCTCTATCACATAGCAGCAAGAGAGGAAAGCCCTGATTCAAATACAAGGAGCCCTTCCTGTTCTGGAACAGGTCTCTCATCAGGACGAACCAGGTTGGATCCTAACAGAGGCCTTTTTGCCAGAGCCTGGGTTTTCATAATGTGAGTGATTCTTTCTCCTTGTAATTACTGATAATGTTGCTGGGTGAAATGAAGACACTTTGAATAGGGAATTAGATGTGACATCTCTCTGCTGCAGAACATGTAAAGACAGCAGCCTTGCTATTTACATCACACAGACTTCAAATGCAATTTTTGGATCAGTGCTCCCTGTTCTCATTTTCACTTTTATCCATTCTCTCCTCATTTGCCCTGTGTGATATACTTTGCACATTTTCATGTCATCTGCACTCTTTGGAATTATTATTCAAAATCAATACTATATATACAATGACTCCAACTAAACTTTCCTTATATACAATGACTCCAACTAAACTTTCCTTTGATGTATTCATCATTTGCCAATTGTGAATAATGAAATAACTACTTTTTTTACGCATAGCTTACCATAACCTCAGGAATGACTTAATCCATTAAAAATGCACAGTTGCTTGATGTTTAACCTAAATGTATGGATGCTAGGATAGAAAAACATCACTGCTTTGCCACAGATCTGTCCACAAGTTCAGAGTTTTGTGGCTACAGGAACTGGCAGGTCAATCATGGGGACCAATTCAGTGACACGTATACCCTGGGAACTATTCCCTGTGGCAGGCCATTTGTGAGTTTTCAAATATTTTTTTCAGAACCTTTCCTTGGAATCAGAAACAAATTTGATATATACTTTATTTTTATTTTTTTATTTTTTTGAGACGGAGTCTCGCTCTGTCTCCCAGGCTGAAGTGCAGTGATGCTATCTCGGCTCACTGCAAGCTCTGCCTCCCGGGTTCACACCATTCTCCTGCCCCAGCCTCCCAAGTATCTGGGACTACAGGCGCCTGCCACCATGCCCGGCTAATTTTTTGTATTTTTAGTAGAGACTGGGTTTCACTGTGTTAGCCAGGATGGTCTCGATCTCCTGACCTCATGATCCGCCCACCTTGGCCTCCCAAAGTGCAGGGATTACAGGTGTGAGCCACCGTGCTTGGCCTGATATATACTTTTTAAATTATTTAAAATATTTTTAAAAGCTTTTATTCTGCAAAGTTCTAAGTATGCCTTATAAAGGTAGCCATTTCACATCTTCTGTAGTGAACTTTTTTCTTACTTTGTCATCAGTTGTCTACTCCTTGAGACCAGTAGGCTCTTTTCTTGACTTCTTTTGGTCTATTATTTCTATATTTAAGGACTCGGCCCAGTTTTTGCAGTCTAGCTAAACTGAAGAGTTCAAGAGTTACTTTGGATTAACCATTTGAGTTTTAAAAGCTTACCTGACCCTTGCTTTTAAAGTTTCTTGAAGATTTCTTTTAGTTAATTGGAAAAGTAAATTGCTGTTCTCTCATTACCCAGAGCTTTGTGCTGAACAGAATTGTACTTAATTCTAACCTTGGATTACCTGAAGTTTGAGTGGGTTCAAATATCAGTATATATTCCCTTTCAAACCAAATTGCTACCAAGAACACTGACACCTCCAGATGCTGTTAGGTTTTCTAAAATCACCCTGAAACTCTTTAGCATGTGCCCTAGAGAAAGAAAAGCAACAGAATGTCCTACTGAGCTGAGATTGAGGTAAAGAAGGGGAACAGCTGTTAGAGCCTTTTTCCTGTTTCCTTAGAATTAATGTAGGGATGTGTCCTATAGTAAAATATCAAGAGCTCTGTTCAAAATAGTTTTAATAAATTTCAACAGGAAAATGAAGGGAGAATAATCCTTGCACATAGGGGCCACTTTAAAAAATCCTTTTAAAAGTAAGGAGAATTATGTTTTACTTTCTCTGATTGGTTTGTGCAGAAGAAATCTAGAAGTCCTCATATCTCTGTCTGAGTTTTAATTCCCATTTCTTAGATTTGAATGAAAATAATATCAAACAAAAAAATTAGGCTGTAAGGCTGTAAAGCAAATCCTGAAAATTGTACTCTTGAAGAGATAACTGAGTTATATAATATTTTTTTATTTAAACAAAACACAATAAAAACTCCTTTGCAAGGGCAACTATAATGTAGTGAAATGAGATATCAAAATTACCACAAGAGAAAAATAATGGAAAAAGTTATTTCCTTTTCTTACTGTTATATAAAAAAGTCACCCTTAGCTATAATCCTGTTGAAATATTTCATATAAAATATCAGGTTGCCTTGAAGAGTAGGCTGAGAAATTTTACTGGGTTTATGCAATATAAGATTCCCTATTTTGAGGTGCATTTCAAGCAGAGATAAAGAGAAATGTTCAGGTTAAAATGGCCAACTGAAGCTGTGTCATAGAACCTCTTTTCCACAATGACGAATGAAAAAACATGATAAATCACAATAACAACAATAACAAACAAGAAAAATACAAAAAGCCAACTAAATCAACCAACCAATTAAGAAACAAACAAAACAAGGAAAGAAATGGAATATTCTGGTAAGAATTGATTGTTAACCATTTTTATATTTCCTGGGAAAATTTTTGAAGAAATATAAGTATTTCCAAATTTGGAACAACTTAAACTGTCTGGGCATCCTTTCTTTTTCTTTTTTCAGCTGATTAGTAAGGGAATGAGTATTGGGAATAAGGTTGGGATAAATGAAGAAAAGAAAAATAAAGCAGGAATTCTGTCACACAGTGGATTTCAGGGCTGCCCAACACATTTCAAATGAAACAGAAACTTGGAAGGTATACTTCCATGGAATCATATATGCCCTCCAATTATGTAAAGTGAATCTTGGTAAAGAATATATAACTATTTAGGAAGTAAGAACAGAAGCAAATATTCCAACAACAGCAACAAAAATTATACCACTTTAGCAGTTATATGGGCCTTCTCCTAACAAAGAAGAGCTGTGTAGATAGAACACAAATAATCACCATTAAGCTGTCGCTCAGAGAGGAAAACAAGCAAGTCTCAGATAGAGTTGTAAATATTAACATTTAAAATGTCACAGTATTGTATCAGAGCAAATAGAAGTTTTGGAAAGAAATCCCCAAGCATGAGCAAGATGAAAATAAATGATGTTTTTGTATAAATAAAGTACAGGGAAGAATTCAGTAAGAAATAAAAACAGAAAGAGAAGGAGAAAAGGAAGGAAGAAGAGAAAGAAAGAAAAGGGGAGGGAGGGAAGGAGGAGATGTATAATAGACAAAGGGCTATACCTAAGGGAAAACGTGACTCAATGAACAGGAAGAAATTTTCTGTATTTGTTTTATTCCCTACTTTAGCATCTTACTAAAAATTCAATAACAAAATTTCAAAAAATAAAATGGATATATGATATAAAAAGAGAAATTACTGATCTAATGACATAGATAAAGAACCAAAATAATTTCTCTGGAGAACAACGTTAAATTGTTCTCATTAATAGTTTTTGTTTAAAATGATAGGAAAAATTTGGAGAAAATGTAAAGGGAAAGGATAAATATATTAATGAAATCTAAAGCTATTAGATATTGAAAATAATTAGGGATTATTGGTATCTTTCAGGTAGAGAAGCCAATAAATGATGATAAATGCTGTTCAAAGTAGAATATGAGAACATAATTTTTCTGAAGTAAAGATTCTACATTTGCTGCTTAAAATGACATATTACAGAAAAAAAATCAGGCATTAAGCTATTTACAAGAGGGCAAATGTCCCTCAGACCTCAGACCTCTTCACAGCAACTTTTGCAGCTAGAAGACAATATAGCAAAGTTTTCAGGGATCCAAAAATATTTTTAAATATATATTCAAAGTGTATTATACCAATGCACGCCAGTCACAATATTGTATCAGAGAAAATAGAGGTTTTGGAAAGAAATTCCATTTATAAAGGAACCCATTTTGAGCTCAATTTATTCTGTTTTGATTTCACAATCATTTCATTATTTTCTTTACAATATATTTTTTCTGTATCAGACCTGCAACATTAAACTATGCCTGATATACCTGAGAATACAAAGCATTGCTCAAGTTTGGTAGACATTTGAGGAGGATGAGATTGCATTCAGTCAATAAACTAACAAGCAAAAAAAGACAAATATTTAGGCCAAATAAGAATGCCAGTGAGTGGACTTGCTTCCTATGCCTCTTTAGGCCCTTAAAGATCTTAACAGACTTGTTAATCCGTGTAGCCTCCATGGAGCAAGGATCCCACTGGGTTAGACGAACTAGAAGCTTGATCTAGTTACCTTACATACCATTAGACTGGAGGTGGGTTGAGGTGGAGAAGCTACATCACCACTTGACATACAGCGTGATAAGGACATTTTTATCCTACAGACTAAGTTTTCTTCCTATTTTGTACTGTCTCATCACACTTGCATTTGAACTGACTATGGCTTGTTCCAATATGTATTAACCACATTACATGGTCAAATTGCTAAAATATCCTTTTCATTTTTGAGACACACTGTTAGTATATGGATGATAAATTAATTATCTTTTATACTTTCTTTTTATTGTTTTCTCTAGTTTGGGTAACAGCTACAGAAAGAGATACTGGCTGTTAGATTCCATAAATGATAGAATAAATTTGAATGTTATTTATTTATTCTTAGTGTTCATCTGTGACTTAAGATTTACTCCTAAGTACATCTGACCTTACATCTGTCCTGACTCTAGAGAATTTTTGTAGCAAAACAAAATTAAGAGTCCATCAACTGAGCTTCTGAGAAGGGAGATACTGATACTTATGTCTCAGTAGTGCACACAAGTAGAGAAGGTGAGATGAAAAAATCCAGGATGGGACGAGTTCTTGTACCGTTGGTGCATGTTAATGATATTTCAAAGTCAGATGCACCACACAAGGATTTTTAGCATCATTCAGCGATGTACAATTTTAACTTATGATGCACTTTTCTGTTAATTAGGTGTACAGCAACATTTTCATCCAGTCATCCATCCATCCACCTGCCCATTCATCCATTTATTCAACCAATATCTATTCAAATTCTCCTATATGTCATGTCCAGTGTTTGATGAGTAACTGTCAGAAAAGACAATAAACAAAATCACTGGCATCATTTAGCAACATTTTGAATATTTAGCTACACTCTGTGTAAGCATATTCCATGCTTCAGTAAAGTGTATCAGGTTTTAATCTAGATCTTATGTCATACCATTTACCGCGATCCCTCCATATTCTCAGATCCGTGTGTCTTACTCTGTGATTTTCTATGTTTCCAGCTCATTCTCTCTGGTCCCAAAATTGTAAAATTTTCTTCACTGGGACCTTTGTTCTATTGATCCTTCCAGCTTTCACTGTCCTTCACTTTGTAGAAGGAAAAGATGAGTTTT
This sequence comes from Nomascus leucogenys, assembly GCF_006542625.1. Lineage (NCBI taxonomy): Eukaryota > Metazoa > Chordata > Mammalia > Primates > Hylobatidae > Nomascus > Nomascus leucogenys. The sequence continues at coordinate 105,617,465 of NC_044389.1, forward strand.
CTCTCACTTTAAACAGCTTAGATTCCATAGTTAACCATTATAATTACTTCCTGCATTTGAATGACTTCTGCACCCTTCTCTAACTTCATTGCACTAACCTAGAAAAATCAGAGCCTTTGTTAAATCTAACTTTGCCTACTCCACACCTGCTACCATTTAGCTGAAAATGACTGGAGCAAAATGCACACACACACACACACACACGCACACAAAACCATGTGTGTTTGAAATTCACAACACATACCTTGAGTTCTTAAGGCTACCTGGAAATAATTTTAAATTTCCTTAATAGTTTCACATCTTGCTCTATTCCAGACCTCCATTGCATCTTCCCGACAGCTCACTTTTAGATAGTAACTTAATTTCTTATTTCAAGGAGAAAATACAACAAATGGAGAAAAACTTCCATAGACCCATAGACTTCCACCAGCACATACACTCACTTCCAGCATTCATTTTCTCTGCCTTTTGGCATTTCATCACAAACGAATTTTTCATCATCTCTCTGAAACTAGTCACTCAGTTTGTTAACTACACCCCATCCCGTCAATCATTCCCTATAGCATAAAAATATGCTTTTATGTCTCTCAATTTTTAAAAGCCCTCTCTTGAATCCACCAACTCTTCCATTTTTTATCCCTTTTGCAGAAAAGCTTGAAAACGTCTACACAATTGCTCTCCAACTTTTTTTTCCCTCTCATTCTCTCTTAAACTAATGACTACAGTCAGGATTTTGCCCTCGTCAGTCACTGGGGCTGTTGACATCTCTCTTGCTGATGTCAATGGACAACGCTCAGTCCTTTCAGCAGAACTGGACACAGTGAACCACTCACCTTTTGAAGAACAGTCTTTACTTGGACTCCAAAAGCCTGCTATTCATTTTGTCTTTCTCCCATCTCCCTGGTTGTTCCTACTGCCTCTTCTTGGCTGGCATCTTTGCTTATCTGTGACCACCTTAATATTGAAGGTTCCCATTCCGTGGGAATGGAATCTTCTTCTCATCTCTTCTCCAACAATCTCTTCTGATATTTTCTATTATTGCCATAATATTTTGAAAAATATTCCTGGAGCAATGGAAGTCAACACAAGAATTTATAAATGATTTTGATTCAATTTTGAATTATTGATATCCTTCTATCAAGTCAAATTGAAAACTATTTTCTTGAGGAAGGTTTTGATAAATGAGACACTTAGCTAATAACGAGATGCCCAAAGGTCATAACATAAAAGCATTTAGAAAGAAAATAAATAAGTATTCAAGGCAGAATTAAATGTCACATAATTTGAAGACTTTCAATTAAATCAGCCAGTCATCTGTTGAAGAATATGGGCCAAAGTTTGATTACTTTATTAAGAAACAGTTATCTCTCCACTCTTCTCTGACATAAGCATAAATAACATCTAGTAAATTATTGCATTTCATGAGAGGTCACATAATGATGGGTATGACAATTAAAAAAGTTTGGATTATTTTGCATGTAATAATACAATATTTCTGAATTTTTTTGTTGGTCCCCTTATAATTTTAAATGTATGTATCTGTTAAAATTCAATTTTTTTCCCCTTGAGGGAGCAGTTTAAAACTTTAGTAACTTTATCAGGGAGAATTTTGTTTGTGTGACAGTTGCTTTAACAATGGGCTTTCTTCTCAGGAAGGAAAATATCAATGTCATGTGATATGTCAGTTGCTATGGTAACTATACCTCATTCCTTTTTTAATAACAGTTTGAACTGGCTCTTAAACCTGAGCAAAATCCTGCCTTGCTGAGAAATAAACTGCTGCCTCACCAGAGCTCAGCTCTCAAACCCTACTCCTGCGCCCAGCCTCCCCCACCTCTAGATGCTTATTTGACGCTTATTCACAGATACTCTTATTCACTCCACTTGATTAGCTGTGGAATGCAATAAGAATTAGATTCATAAGAGATTACTAATTAAATATGAAGAAAAGGCCAAATTTTCCAGTTTACCTCTGTTAATGCAGAAAATGGGTAGACTTTATTTCTCATTAACCTATCAGATCTCTTGACTTAATGTATTAACTCCACCTCTACTCTTCCTACAGAACTCTGGTTTGAAATGTCTTGACCACAGTTCTCTACCTCAGTCTTTGTAATGGCCATTTGAATACAAATGAAGATCAAAATAGATTTGAGTGCATTGTAATTTCTTTGTAATTGAAATGAAGTTTGGACTACCAAATCTCTAATGTGAAAGCAATTAAAGTACACTTTGACCCATGTCATACAATAGCGTAGAGAAATCTGATACCCTCTCCACTGTTCCTTTTATAGCTGCTTGTAAAAAAAGTCATAAAGTACTTAACAACAGTTTATCCTACAATCATGATCTTTGTTTTTTTAAATTTATTATTATTATTATTATTATTATTATTATTATTATTTGAGACCATGTTTCACTCTGTCGCCCAGGCTGGAGTGCAGTGGCATGATCTCAGCTCACTGCAACTTCTGCCTCCCAAGTTTCAAGGATTCTCCTGCTTCAACCTCCCGAGTAGCTGAGATTACAGGTGTGCACCACCACACCCATCTAATTTTTGTATTTTTAGTAGAGATGGAGTTTTACCATGTTGTCCAGGCTAGTCTTGAACTCCTGACCTCAAGTGATCTGCCCACTTTGGCCTCCCAAAATGCTGGAATTATAGGCGTGAGCCACTGCACCCAGCCTATAATCATTATCTTTAATTAGTAAAGTTTATTTTATTGCGATGAATGAACTTGTCAGTATTATAATAGTTTTTATTTTAAAATTACTGTTGGCCAGGCACGGTGGCCCATGCCTGTAATCCCAGCACTCTGGGAGGCCAAGGAGGGTGGATCACCTGAGGTCAGGAGTTCAAGACGAGCCCATGCAACATGGTGAAACCTGGTCACTACTAAAAATACAAAAATTAGCCAGGCATGGTGACATATGCCTGTAATCCCAGGAGGCTGAGGCAGGAGAATCTCTTGAGCCTGGGAGGTGGAGGTTGTAGTGAGCCAAGAGTGTGCCATTGCACTCCAGCCTGGGCAATGGAGCGAGACTCCGTCTCAAAAAAAATAAAAAAAAAAATGACTATCAAGGGCACAGAAAGATCTAAATGCAACATGGCTTATTAATATAAATATCTGAATTTGTGTTCATATGTCCTTCAAAACATAGACCTCAAAATATATGCAAAATTAAATTTTTAATCAGTCATAAGTGTTAAGTACTATTTTTATAAGAGGATAAAATGGATGATATTGATATTATATTCTTACATGTATACTATCATTTTACTTGTATTATATTAAACACTATTATTGTATTCTCACATAGGTCTCGAAAATATTATCTTCAAATATATGTAGGGAATCAGTAAAATATAGCCTTCCAAAATCTTTATTACACATATATATTTTATATATTTTTATATATAAGTATAAATATATAGCTGTGTGTGTGTTTTATAAGGTATATTATATATGTGTGTATATATTATGCACAGTATGAAACATGCCCAGAAATATAGAATTCAAATATTGTGATTAATGTTTATAAAGGCAAACCAAGGTCTATTTTATTGAGAATAACATCCTCGTCACATTCTCCTATCCCCAGAATGAATCAGAGAATACGAACTAACACAATGACTAGAGTCCTGACAGGCAGCCTGAAGATTTAGGATGCAGTTGAGAGCTTAGTTTGCTAAAGAAAGACCCTGCATTTTCTTTCAGGCCAATCATAGAGGTAAAATGAATCTTACTCCCTGTAGCATACTACCTCACCTCTTCCCATTCCTGCTATAGGACCCCTAGGGCACATGGCCTACAAGACTTGTGGATTCTTGAGTATATACACAGTGTGACTCTTCTCACATAGCCAATACTAAATTTTAAAGAGTAACACAGAGTGGAAAAGGAGAAATAGTCCCTTCTGTAATGTAATACCTAGTATATTAGTCAAGGATAGCCAGAGAAACAGCAGCAATAGGATAATATAAGGAGATTGATTCTAAGAGATTGGCTTGTGTGATTATGGAAGTTGATAAGACCTAAGATCTTCAGGGTAAGTCATCAAGCTGGAGACCTAGAGGAACCAGTGGTATAGTTCCAATCCAAAGCCTGCAGGCTCGAGACCCAGGAAGATCCAACGTCTCATTCTAAAGGCCATCAGAAAAGAAGAATCACCTCTTTGGGGATGTCAGCCTTTATGTTTTACTCAGACATTCTGCTTAATGGGTGAGGCTCACCTACATTAGAGGGAGCAATCTGCTTTACTCAGCCTGCCAATTTAAACATTACTGTCATCCAGACAACCTCATAAAAGCACCCAGAATAATGTGTGCCCAAATATCTGGGCAACTTATGGCCCAGTCATGTTGACTCATAAAATTAATCATCACACCTAGGTTATCTTCTGGTTCTGCCACTACCTAGCAATTAAACCTTGCTAATCACTTAACCTTTATGGACCTAATTTTATTACCTAAAAATGAAGAGATTGAGTAACATAAATTATAAGATCCTTATTCATTCTAAAATATATTCTTATGCAGGTACAGCCATTTTAGCAATATTCATTTAACATCCCATGGTCAAATACACAAGAGAATCCGTAGTAGAAAATCTGCCAAAAATATTTATTATCATTATGTCAGAAGCACCAACTCCTTGTCCTTCTATTAATCTTTAACTTCATTTCAATTTGTGCAATCTGAAGAAGACTTTAAATAAATTATCACAAATATGACCAAGGACACCTTTGGGATATTAGCAGGAAAATGAAGAAAAAAGTTCAGTAAAAATGAAACAATGCATTTATACTCAAATAAATCCATACAGTTTTTGAGCTGTTACTTACCTCCTTCCCCTATCTTGCATACAATCTCGTTATCCAGTGAAACTCTTAGGAATTGACACCTTTCTAAGATATTGAGACACAGAAGAACTTGTAAATAAGAGGTATCAATGTAGTGAGAATAACCACGAAAAAAAGTCCTTGAGGTAGTATGTGAGATAATGGACAGGATGCACTCAATTCACATCTGAACAAGTACTGTGTCTGTAGATGTATGTATTTAAATGAGACAGCAATCACATGAATCCCTGGGGATGTGTTGATAATTACACATTCAGATGCTATTTGCTCTTAGCAGTAACTTAAGAATCATTTACAGTGGTTTCCAAATTCTTCGCTTTGCATTTCTCACCAGTAAATATTTCTAAGTATGCCCCCCATGTACATGTTTATTTATTTTCAAGTCATATATAATAAAGTGAACACTCAGAATATAAAGAAAATAAAATTGAAATAAATCAGAATTGAAATTTTAACATTTTTTTCCGCCCTCAAATGGAGCATCTCTCATCAATCTCTCAACTTTACATGGATCTATAATACACTGATATCTCATTGTGCCATTTTGAATAAAATTTATTCCTAAAGATTGGTGGGGAAGATAAAGGAGGAACTGGTACAGCAGCCATTTAGAAATGAGAGAGGATTGATCACATTAAATTATCATAGGAATTTACTAAAGTTAGGATTTGGAATGTTATTTATCTAATCAGCATTCAAGTTTTCTCATTCTTAAAATGAGATTGTTATAATCTATTGTTCCCCTTTAGCTCTAAAATTTCAGTTCTCAACCACCAGTTTCTGGTGCAGCATGTAAAGAGCTTTGAATCATCACTCACATTCTCACAGCACCAAAAAGGCCAATCAAACCCTGAAAATCAACAACTCTTCTTAGATCCATCAGGAAATTAAGATCCCTTGGCAAACTATGGCCACTAAAAGTGGCGAGACAGGGAAATTCAAGAACCACAGCTTAAAAGGAGCAGAAGCTAGCAGCTGAACTGACAGGAGCACTGTGACTGTAACTGACAAATTACCAGAGGCTCAGACTCGATGGGTTTGAGTTAAAACCTCCAAAGAAGAGGACAATCTTAGGAGTGTCTTTATGCTTTCCTGAGTTTTACCACCAAGAGCCCCACCAGATTCTCAGGGCGAAGATCAAATAAAAATCCTCTTTTATTTCAGGCAGTCAGAGGAGAAAAAACTATTTTGAAATATGCCTGGAACATTTTGTTCTCCTTAAGAAAGGACTGCCCTCAAAAGAAGCAATTATGCCAGAGCCTAGCCCATTTGGGTTTTACCAGAACCTGGCTTCTCTGAGGGAAGAAAAATACTATAGTTCCCCTTATTCACTGGTAATAGCTTCCAAGACCTCTACTACATGCCTAAAACCAGGGATAGTATCAAACCCTATATATACTATGTGTTTTCATATACATATATACCTATGATAAAGTGTAATTTATAAATAAAGGACAGTAGGAGATTAATAATAATAAGATAATTATAACAGTATACTCTAGTATAAGTTATGGAAATATGTTCTTTCTCTCTGTGTCTCAAAATATCTTATTGTACTCTACACAGCTGTTTTCTGACCTCAGTTGACCATGGGCAACTGAAACTGCAGAAAGAGAAACTGTAGATAAGGGGGAAACTGAGGTACCCGACTTCTGCTCACACTAGACTTCCTGCTTCACCTAAGAGAAGAAATACCTGAGAAGCACTTGTGAAGGTCACAGCCAGAAGGGCACAGCCACCCTGAATGACAGAGCTCTAACCATAGGATTACAGAGCATTTTCCACTGCCCACACCTTCCCACCACATCAGCGGGGCTCCTGAATAATAACAAGGCTTTAAGGAACTGCAAGCCTCAGACACTACTTAAGAAGGAGCCTCTAAGAAAACCCAGAGATAACAGAGGAGACAAAACCAAGGATATTAGAATAAATTTTAGTCTGTGACATACAACTACAGCAAACAATAAGCAGCATATCAACCCTCGCCAGACAAACATAAAACCTCCAATGAAAGGCCTATTCTTCTCCGATTCTTTTACCTGATACATCATGTCTGGCTTTCAACAAGAAATTTAAAAACATGCAAAGAGGCAAAAACATAGTTTGAAAAATCCAAGTAATATCAGAACCAGACTCAGATATGGCAGTGGTTTCAGAATTATCAGAACGGTCATTTAAAATAGCTACAATTAATATGCTAAGGAGTCTAATGGAAAATCATTCAGGAACAGATGGGCAATTCAGCCAGGAGACAGAAACTCTAAGAATCAAACAGAAATGCTAGACATCAAAAACACTATAACAAAAATAAAACGTGCCTTTAATGGGCTCATCAGTAGATTCGGCAGGACCAAGGAAAGACTTAATGAGCTTATAGTTATGTCAACAGAAACTTCTCAAAGTGAAATGCAAAGCTATAAAAGAATAAAAAGTATGGAACACAATATCCAAGAACTGAGGGGCATCACAAAAGATGTAGCCTGCCTCTAATGGGAATATCAGAAGGAGAAACAAAATATTTAAAATAATAATGGCTGATAATTTACTAAAATTAATGAGACACTGAACCACAGATCCAGGAAACTCAGACACTAAGCAGGATAAATACCAAAAAATCTACACCTAGATTTTTAAATACAGAAATTAAAATTGCTAATATCAGAATGAAAAAGGGACCATAACTACTGATTCCATATACGTCTTAAACTGCAAACTGCAGCAAATCAAAGGCAGAACAATCTTGAAAGACGTCGGAGGGAATAAAAACACGAAGGATAAGAATTGCAACAGACTTCTCTTAAGAAACCCTACAGAACCTTCCAAGAAGAAAATGCCATGAAATACTTAAAACACTCAGAGGAAAAAATCACCCACCTAACACTCTATATACAGCAAAATTATCCTTCTAAAGCAAAGGAGAGAAAAATGTTTTCTCAAACAAGAGTTGAGTACACCTGCCTTGCAAGGAATGTTAGATGTTCTTCAGAAAGAAGGGAAATTATATAGGTCAAAAATTTGGATCTATATAAAGAAAGAGCATTAGAGAAGGAATAAAGGTAAAATAAAATCTCTACTTTTCTATTCTTAATTGATCTAACAGATACAATTTTTTTTCAAAATCATAACAATGTATTGGGTCATTATAGTTTGTGGATCAGTGAAATGAATGACCATAATACAGTGAGGAGTAGGAGGAAAGAATTGGGAATACTCTGTTAGGAGGAACTTGCGCTATTCACGAAACAGTGTAGTGCTATTTGAAAGTGGATTTAGAGTAGTTGTAAATGTACATTGAAGACTTCAGGACAACCTCTAAAAAGTTTTTTAAAAGAAATATAATTGATTTGCTAAGAGAAGAGAAAAAATTGAATAATACGAAATTCTTATTTACAGCCAGAGAAGGCAAAAAAAGACTGGAAGACAAAAAAAGGAACACAGAACAAGGGCAGTGAGTAGAAGATGGTAACACATATGGTAAATATTAATCTAACTATATCAATAATAAATTTAAGTGCAAGCAGATTAGATGCATTAAATTAAAGACAAAGACTGAGTGGATTAACAAAAAAGAAAAAAGATTCAATTCTATGTTGTCTACAAAAAACCTACTTCAAATATGAAGATACAGGGAAATTAAGATACAGAAAGATATACCAGGCTAACACTTCTCAAAACAAAGCTAAAGTGGCTGTAATAATTTTAGACTAAACAAATTCAGAGCAAGAAAAATTATCAGGAACAAAAAGGTGCATTACATAATGACAAAGGTCGGTTTCCCAAGAATACATAGTAAGCATTAATTTGTGTATGCCTAACAACAGAGTGCCAGAAGATGTAAGGCAAAAACTGATGCAATTACAAGATGAAGTAGACAATTCCACAGTTACAGTTGGAAACCTTAACAACTCTCTGTGAATAAATAACGTACCCAGCAGGCAGAAAACCAGTAAGGATATGGTTGAACTGAATAGTACCATCAATCATTTGGATCTAATTGACATTTATAGAACATTTCTTTCAAGAACAGCACAAACCATTTTCTTCTCAATATCACATGGATCATTCACCAAGTTAGTCCACATTCTAAACCATAAAGCATATCTTAACAAATTTCAAAATAATTGAAATCATACCAAGTATTCTCATGGACCACACTGAATTAAAGTATTAACCAGTAACAGAGAGATAGTTGGTAAATTTTAAAATATATGGAGATTAAACAACATACTTCTAATAAGACATGAATCAAAAAATTCAATCAAAATTAAACATATTTTGATTAAATAAATACAAAAATGCAAGTCATTAAAATCTGTACGATGCAGCACAAACAGTGATTAGAGGGAAATTTGTAGCATTGAATGAATATTTTAGAAAATAAAAAAGACCTAAAATCAATAAAATAAGCTTCTAATTTAGGAAACTAGAAGAAGAAAAGCAAATTTAATCCAAAGTAAGCAGAACAAAATGAATAAAAATTAGAGCAGAAATCAATAGCAGCTAAAACAGAAAATTAATAGAGAAATCGACGAAGCCAAAAGCTAATTACTTGAAAAGACCAAACAATTAATAAACTTCTAGTCAGCCTAACAAGATCAAAAGAGAAAATACAACGTGCTAATATCACAATCAAAAAGAGATGGTAGATATTGATTCCATAGATATTAAAAGGATAGTAAGGGAATATTATGAATAACTTTGTACTCATAAATTTGATAGCTTAGAAGAAATTGACCAATTTCCTGAAAGGAAATACCTATTAAAACTCACACAAGTAGAATTAGATAAGTTGAATTGGCCTTTTTCTATCGGAGAAACTGATGAATAATTAATAGTCTTCCAACAAAGAAAACACCAGGGCCAGATGGCTTCCCTACTGAATTTTCCCAAATATGTAAGAAAGAAAGAATGACAGTGCTCAATAATCTCCAAAAAAGAGAAGCCGAAGAAAACTTTCTAACTCATTTGATGATGATAGCATTACCTTAATAGCAAAATCGGAAAATAAATTACAAGGAAAAGAAGCGAAAGACCAGTATCTCTCACAGATATACATGCAAAAATCTTCAACAAAGTATTAGTGATTTTATCTAACAATTTATAAAAGGAATTAATTACCACAACCAAGTGTGATTTATCCAAGGTATGCAAGGCTGGTTCAACATTCAAAATACAATTAAGTAACCCATCACATCAACAGGCTAAAAAAAAAGAAGAAAAATGAAGTGATCATATTGATAGATACAAAAAAAATTCACAAAATGCAATGCTAATTTGTAATAAAACCTTTCAGCAAACTTGGAATACAGAGGAACTTGCTCAACCTGATAAAGAACATCTCCATAAACCTACAGCAAACAGCATACTGAATCGTGAGAAAGTAGATTTCCCCTTAAAATCAGGAGCAAGGAAATGATGTCTCCTGTCACCACTGTAATATAACTTCTTACTAGGCGTCCTAGCTAATGCAATAAGACAAGAAAGGGAAATAAAATGTATGCAGATTTGGAAAGAAAGAATAAAACTTTATTCTCCAGTGACATGACATGATTTTCTGTGTAGAATGTCCCAAAGACTCAACAAATAAAACTCCCGTAACTAATAAGCAATTATAGTGAGGTTGCAGGATACAACGTTAACACACAAAAGTCAACTGATTTTCTATGTGCTAGAGATGAATAGTCGGAATTTTAAATTAAAAATACAATCCACTTACATTATCTCTGGTAAAATATCAAAATACTTAGGTATGTATCTATAACAAAATATATACTAGTTGATGTGAAAAAAACTATAAAATTGTGATAAAAGAAATTTTTAAAGATATACAGACAGAAAATATGCATGAAAAAATGTTCAAGATCGTATGTGATTATGGAATTGCACATTAAAACAATGAGATACCACTACACACCCACAGGAAAGGCTAAAATCCGAAATACTTACAACACAAAATGCCGGCACCCATATGGAGCAACAGGAACTGTCATTTATTGCTGGTGGGAATGCAAAAGGGAACAGCCGCTTTGGAAGCCAGTAGGGCAGCTTCATATAAAGCTCAGTATCATGTTACCATACAAGGCTATAGTCATACTCCCTTGCATTTACCCAAATGAATTGAAAACTTATATCCAAAGAAAACCTTATGAGTTTCTTCATTATTACAAATTTGGAAGCAACCAAGATGTTTTCCAATAGGTGAATTAATAAACCAATTGTAGTGCATATGTAGAATGAAATATTTTTCAGTGACAAAAGGAAATGAGCTACCAAGTCACAACGAAAGACATAAAGGAACCTGAAATGCATACCACTAAATGAAAGAAGCCAGTCTGAAAAGACTACATACTATATGATTCCAACCATAAGACATTCCAGAAAAGGCAAAATTATACTCGAATAGACAGAAAAAAGATTGGAGGCTGTCAGGGCTTCAAGCAAGGGCCAGGGAGGATGAATAAGTGGAATCTGGAAGATTTTTAAGGTTAGAAAGTATTCTGTATGGTATTATAACAGTGAATACATGACATTGGGCACTTGCCAAAGCCCATAGAACGGTACAACTTAAGAGGTAATGCTAATTAGAGCTATGAACTTTAGTTAATAATAATGCCTCAGTATTGGCTTATCAATTGTAACAAACATACCACTCCAATGTAAGATATTAATAAATAGGAGATACTAGGTGTGTAGGAACAGGATGAGAGGGTATATGGGAAACTCTACTTACTTTCTGTTCAGTTTTCTGGTAATCTAAAACTTCTCTTAAAAATAAGGTCTGTTCATATTTTTAAACAAGAGAAAATTGATTCTGTAAATGCATGATTGTTAAAGCCTCATTTGTCTCTGCATACTGTGTAGCCCAAGTTGTACAGAGGCATGGAGCTAAATGAAGTGTTGAGAGGGAGATTATACAAACACACACACACACACACACACACCTGTGTATACGTGTGTGTATATATATATTCATGTATATATGTAGTCATGCATGGCATAATGACACTCTGGTCAACAATGAACCACATATATGACTCCTCCAGGGCAGCTTCTAATCTGACACACTCCATTCATGGTAAGTGCCCTATACAGGTATACAATTTTTATCTTTTATATCATATTTTTACTGTTCCTTTTTATGTTTAGATACACAAATACCATTGTGTTACAGTTGCCTACAGCATTCAGCAGAGTCACATGCTGTACACATTTCTAGTCTAGGTACACAAGGCTCTACCATATAGTCTAGGAGGGTATTAGGCTCTACCATCTAGCTTAGTGTGAGTACACTACATGATGTTTGCCCAATGACAAAATTGCCTCACAAGGCACTTCTCAGAACAAAACCCCATCATTAAATGATCATTAAATGACACATGACTAAATATGTGTGTGTGTGTGTGTGACATCGTCTCATAACTTTTTAATTTAATTTAGTTTTATTTTATTTTATTTTATTTTTGAGATGGAGTTTAGCTCTTGTTGCCCAGGCTGGAGTGCGATGGTGCGATTTCGGCTCACCACAACTTCCGCCTCCCTGGTTCAAGTGATTCTCCTGCCTCAGCCTCCCAAGTAGCTGTGATTACAGGCATGTGCCACCACGCCTGGCTAATTTTGTATTTTTTATAGAGACGGGGTTTCTCCATGTTGGTCAGGCTGGTCTCAAACTCCAGACCTCAGGTGATCCACCCATCTCGGCCTCCCAAAGTGCTGGGATGACAGGCGTGAGCCACCGTGCCTGGCCTATTTTTTTTTTTTTTTTATATAGAGTCTTGCTCTGTTGCCCAGGCTGGGCGTAGTGGTATGATCACAGCTTACTGAAGCTTCGACCTCCCAGGCTCAAGTGATCCTTCATCCTCAGTCTCCTAAGTAGCTGGGACTATAAGTGCATGCCACCAGGCCTGGCTAATTTTTGTATTTTTTTCTTGAGACGAGGTTTCTCCACATTGCTCAGGATGGTCTGGAAATCTCCCTACCTCGGCCTCCCAAAGTGCTGAGATTACAGGCGTGATCCATTGTGTCCTGGCCTTCTCATAACATTTACGAAGAAACTGTTCCCATATTAGGGATGAGGAAATGGAAGCTCAAAAAGGAAAGAATGTTGTCCAGCATTCAACAGCTGCTAAAAAGCTAACTCCTTAAGTTCATCAACTTGCTTTGATGAAGTATTTTGGGGTTCAGATTAAAGTCATTAATGAGAGAGTGCCTGGGCTTGCTCTGGAGATCTGTGTCCAAATTGGCCCACAAGCATGTGGGGTTGAGTGCAGAAACAAAATACCTGAGAACCAGTGAAAATGCAAAGGAGAAGCGGCATTATTGGTTTACAGCCACCCAATTTCACTTCAACGTTATCCACGAATCCTGGCATGTTTATGGAACTTGTTGTCTCCACTGGGTTAGAAAGACTGTATTCTTTCAAACCACTGTGTTCACCTTACTCTTAGCACGTGACATTGACTGACTGTATAGAGTTTGATAAAACTAACCCCTGAAATTTATAACAATATGTCCATGATAATACCTGTCAAAATGACTATTTTTTTCCGGCTTGTTTTGCTATGTTGAAGACATTTTTAGTTCTTCAAATTAAGACTCATGAATATTTGTCTAAAATGAAACCACTGTCTTTAACATTGTGAAGTGAGTTAGAAAGGGTTCCTTCCTCCTATGTACTTGGAGTTTGCATAGAATCGGGATTAATTCTTATTTATAAATTTGGTAGAATTTGTCAGAGAAGCCATCTGGACCTGAATATGTCAGAGGGTTTTTACAAGGAATTCAGTTTTATTAAAAGACATAGGACTATCCAGGTTCTACTTCTTTTCACGTGAGATTTTGTGTCTTTCAAGGGATTTGTTCATTTCATTTAGGTTGTTGAAAACTGTTTCTTCATTGGAACCTTTCTTAGTTTCTATCTCTCTACTGATATCCCTCCCTTTTTGTACACATTTTCCATCTTTTAAAATGGAGCCTTCAACATTTTAATCTATTTACATTCCCTATTTGATAGTTTCAACATCTGGTGATCTGTGAATCTGTTCTCTATATTGCCATGTATTATGATGAATTTCTTTTTTTTTTAATTTTGTGTCTGTGCTGCTGAGTGTCCTGTAATGCTTTACTCAAGCCAAATATCTTATGTAGAGCAAAGGAAACTAAGGTAAAAAGTACTTCCAACTGCAATTGGCAGTTAGTGTTGGGGATCAAGTCCACCTAATCTAGAATTGGTCTATGGCCACATTCTTTGCACTGCTGGTTTCAAATTACTCCAAGAATGATTGAGACTGGGTGAGGGACTGCAGTGCTGTGGGTGTGTCCAGTGTGCTCTGCTCTAAAGTTTGAGCCACCCCTTACATCAGTGCCACAGAAGGGTGCAAGCTCTTGCTCTTCTCCCCACAGTACAGCACGGTTGCTTATTATTCAGTGTTCCAAGGTTGATGTTGCATGGCACAAGGTGGGCTCTCCGCGTCCCTGGTCCAGACTTAGTCTCAGGTCAGCTGTGTGTGCCAAAGACTTTGAGGTGAATTTTTCTCATCGTTTCTCCTCTTTCTCTGTGTGCCAAGTTTCTTCCTGCTTCTCATCCAGAGATAGGAGACCTCTAAGAGTGTTCATAGAAGATCCTAGTACCCACACTTTTTTTCTGCCTTTTTGAACCTTTCCCAGTTTCAGAAGATTCTGTTGCTCCATCTTAACCCCTTCAGAAATGGCTAGGACTTCAAGGCTATGTTTGCTGCTCTTCTCTCAGAGCCTTAAGTTTTTTGAGAGAATAATCCCTGCAGGAGGGTAGATGTTTATGCCTTTCTCCTTTTCCATATTTATACCAACAAGAAAGCCTCTCTCCAATCTTTGTTCCGCCAATCTTTCTCATGAGCACCCGGTGGGGGTTCATGGAAATATGCCTGCAGGTGGGTACATGTTCCCCTTGTGCCTGAGACTTCCAGGGGTTCTATTTTCCCATGTCAACAGATACTCATCATTTTGCTATGAATTCATATGTTATGTTCTGGCCCTCACGCCTATGACATGGTCTTCCCATGTTTTTCTACAGCTAAGACATTCTGCACATGTTATTTATCCATGGGGAATGAGGATCTCCTCTTCCTTGGGCTTCAAGCTACTTAGTTGTCTGAAACTAAGTCACCCTGTGACCTCAGCTGTCTGAAAGTTGTGATTTTATAGTTTATCCTACTTTTTATTTTTGTTAGGATGGGAGCAATATTTTTTTTTCATTTTTCTGCATCTGAGCCAGAAATGGAAAACTCCAATTCTCTTTTATATTTTTAATCTTTTCTTCTATATTGATTCTTCTCCAACAAGATTTAAAGATTTTTTTCTTAACACACACACACTCCTACTCCATATCTCTTTCCAAACTATTTTTAACTGCTTCCACTTGCTCAGCTTCACTCACCCCTTTGTCCAATGCAGTACGGCTGGCTTCTGACTCCAGCACACTAGGAGCAATTGCTTTCTTACAACCTTGTTATGGCTAAATGCAATAGTCTTAGGTCAGCTGTGGACTTAAATTTAGTTTTGGAACAGAGTCAATAAGTCATCAGAGTAAGAGAGTTCTCAGACCAAATAAGGTTCTAGAATTTATAGAATGTTAGCAGAAACTATTTCTTATAGGAAACAGTTTACACAGGATAATACTTGTGTAAGATTTATTGTTCATGGAGGAAATTTAAAAAATAAACAGAAAAAGTGTAGACAGTGGAAAAAGTAATAGAGAAATGAATAGTCGAGTGTGAGCAAGTATTGGTCCCTTTATCTGAAGAAGGACTAAGTAGCTAAAAATAGTAGAGAAAAAAAAAAGAAACTGAGAATCATCCTGTAAATTATAGTATAGAATATTCCAATGAGAAGGACTCAAGAATAGGAGTACTAATAAAATAGAAACAGCAATGTATGCTTAAGCCACTAGGAGTCTACATAGGAAATAACATGAATACTACCAAAAAAGTATTTTTGAGATGACACACATGCACATGTAACATTATATGAGATAACAATGCAGATTTCCACAAACACTGACAGATACTTTTAGAAGCAAGGCAGGAGTGGGTCAGGAAGTGGTTGATATCTTGAATAAGATAAATGAAAATGAGGAAGAGGTATTTTAACACTCTATTTTAAAATAATACCTTAAATTACGTGAGAGAATGTTTATACCTGGAGAGCAAAGAAAGCAATCAGTAAGGATTTTCTCTACAGAAAGAGATTTCACCATAGGAAGAGTATCTATCTATCTATCTATCTATCTATCTATCTATCTATCTATCTATCTATTATCTATCTATCTATCTATCTATCTATCTATCTATCTATCTATCTATATTCCATAAAGGGAAGAGTAAGATTTCACTTTGACAAATTCATACATTAATGGGAAAGGGGGGTGGTGGCAGAAGGAAAAAAAGATGTCTTGCCAAAATTTCCTGTGAAAAGAACTTTGCAAAACTCAGTAGCTTTACACAGCTCTGTCACTTGTTCACAATCAGACTCTTGAAATCACATTTAGGGCCTTAGGCTATTCCTCCCCTTGCTGTGAATCCCACCTCTAAAAATTACACAATAAATGAGAAATGCTTGCTCACAGTAGTCTAATCATCAGATAAGTATTACCTTTCTTAACTCCAGCACATACCCTCTCAGGAGAGCCCATCAGTCATATCACTGCGTGAACACCCCAGACATGGTGGGTGACCCTAAAGAGCAGTGAGGAAAAGGAGAAAGTTTGGTTTCTATGCCTTTCTCTTTGCTCCAGAACTATTGAGTTGGCTGTGAGATCATTGTTTAACAAGATTTAATGAAACATCTTTATTGTTTTAACTTCCCCCCACAAGGTATAACAAGTCCAAGTTTTGTAATTCATATTGTAAGTGATCTAATGGACATTATATTATTCAAAAGCATCCAAAAGGTACCCCAGAGAAGAAAGAGACCAGTGCTACTGCCTACCAGGTCTCTAGAATGAAAAAAAAAATGAGCTGAATTTATTAAATTTCAAACTTCTATAATTTAATATAAACATGATCCTTTGGTTTATATATATTGCAAATAAATGTATCTGAAAGTTTGCTCTAAAGTAGTAAAAGAGGAAAGATGACATCTTTTAGAAGAATAACTAAGCATCAAACAAGGACACCTGCGTGCCATATTAAGCACATTTCTCTGGGGGAAACTTTATGGCACAGGTTATCAGCAACTAAATATTATAGCTCAATATTCTCCTATAATACTCTCCTATAACTTCCTGATGGCCCTAGTATAGGGGATAAAGAAAGGCCAAGGATACTGGTGAAAGTCATGAATCTTTTCTAGCCCAGTTTTCTATTAACTCTTCAAAGAGAAAATGTCCAATGGAAAGCCCATACATACTTATTTTTCTTTATTTTTCAGTCCAATAAAACTGCATCATTTTATCATTGAAAATATTCTGTTACTTCCCAGGAGCCTTGGTTTGGTTTAATTTTACAATTCCTTCAATTTTATGATGATAAAATGGCCTACCGGCCTTTAAGTCTATTGCAAATTCTAGAATATGAACTGATACGTTTCTAGTGGTTTTGCAATTTGGGGTACCTGGCAATTATTGTAGGCTCTGAAAATGTTTAGCAATAGTGAAACCTTTTTTTTTTTTTTTTTTTTTTTTTTTGAGATGGAGTTTCACTCTTGTTGCCCAAGCTGGAGTGCAATGGCTCAATCTCGGCTCACTGCAACCTCCACCTTTCAGGTTCAACCAGTTATCCTGCTTCAGTCTCCTGAGTAGCTAGGATTACAGGCGCCCACCCACACCCAGCTAATTTTTGTATTTTTAGTAGAGATGGGGTTTCACCATGTTGGCCAGTCTGGTCTCAAACTCCTGACCCCAGGTGATCCACCTGCCTCACCCTTCCAAAGTGCTGAGATTATAGGTGTGAGCCACAGTGCCTGGCCTTAACATGCCATTTGTATTGAGTGTGTACTATTTGATATTGTGAATATGCTTTTTTTTGCCTCTTTTATTTTGTACATATGAAATGCATTTGAATCCTTGCTTTGTAAGTAACCTTGGAATTTGCATCTTTGTACATACCAATATTGCTTCTCGGCCTTTTGAACAATCATTTTTGCAAGACAAATTTCTTAAAGAATAACTTATTTACAATTATGGCAAATACTGGTCATGGTGATGGGGGTTCTGTGACCATCCATTGCACTTCTCACCTCTGATAATTCCCACAATCTAAAGAGATTGAATTTGTTTTTGTTTTTGTTTTAAGACAGTGTCTCTCTCTTGTCGCCCAGGCTGGAGTGCTGTGGCGTGATCTAGGCTCACTGCAACCTCCACCTCCCTGGTTCAAGCAATTCTCCTGCCTTAGTCTCCTGAGTAACTGGGATTATAGGCACCTGCCACCATGCTGGACTAATTTTTGTATTTTTACTAGAGACGGGGTTTCACCTTGTTGGCCAGGCTGGTCTGGAACTCCTGACCTCAGGTGATCCGCCTGCCTCCCCCTCCCAAAGTGCTGGGATTACAGGCTACAGGCAGGAGCCACCACACTTGGCCCTAAAGAGATTGAATTTGGTATTACACCCATACCGGGGTCAGGCTCACACCATGCTTTTCTTATTACCCACCCAGGAAAACGTTGAAGGCTATGAGGTGAAAGAATCTCAATGTGAGTTCCAGAAAGCTTTCTGTGAAAAAGAGTTAATCAGGACTGTATCTCAAGAATTCTCAAAAGAGAAAGCAATCAGAACCTGAACATAAGGGGCACAGGATTATTTTTACAATCCTTCTTCTTAAACTTAATTTTTTTTTAAAATCAGTCCATTAGATTTAGAAGAGAACACTTGAGGAGCTGCCACCATTTAACGCACATGAATAAATGCATGTACATATGTTGAATCTATAATGCTTTTTAAAATTGCTAGCTCTCTGATAGTTCAGGAAGAACACACTGGTTGTTAGTTGACCTTTATTAGTTTTTGTCATTGGGAAAAATTGTGTGAGCGTTTTTGCAAGAATTGTGTGAGCTTATGAATGTGTGACTGTGTGTGTCTCTTTGATCATCAAGAATCTTCTATTTGCTATTTGCTTGGCAGGCTAATTCTGTACTGAGGAGGATGAAACTCCAAAAGCTCAGGATCACAAGCTCTTCAGCAGGAACTCATCCCCCTTTTCTTCAACAGCCTTCCATACTGATCTTTACTCCCTCTTAAAACTGAATTTATCAGAGATCCATAGAATGGTGGATCTGTGAGATTACTTCAATTATTTCACTTACTCGTGAAGAGTTAAGTCAAGAGAAATCACATGCAAAAGATCATGCATTAAGTGAATAATTGAATTAAGAATGAAACATGAAGTATTTGGTTCCTGAAACTCTAGTTTGGTCAATAAACTAGCTTAAGGAATATTCTGTCCCACTGATGACAAGATAAAGCAGACCAAGAAACACATCTTGGAACTAGAGCAGTGCTTCCCAAACCCTAACCTAGAAATGAATCACCTGGTGGGCTTTGAAATTCTGCTTTACTAACATACAACCAGGTTATTGCTGGTTTGGGACCAAAGTTTGAGTAGCAAGAATAAGAACAAAATGGCCAGTCCCTTTGCCCGTAATATAACAATTGCTCATACTAGAACCCTTTTTGTGAATGTGGAAATGTGCATGGAAATATAAGTAATATCTCAGGATAAGTAAGCTTAAAGAAAGTATACATAACCTGTTTTATTTTAATGATGGCTAAATTCAGATTTTCACATCTTACAATCAGAAGTACTGTCTGATTTAATTATTGAGTAAGTAGGAACATTGTGAAATATACCATGATGCCCTACAAAAATATAACACTAGGTTCTAATATATCCTTGAAGAAACTCTAATATATTCTTCAAACCATAAAAAGAAGTATGACATTAAAAATGATTTCTGTGTTATCTGACGCAGATTCAAAGGCAAGAAACACAGCTTGCAAAGAAAAATGGCTTTACTTTAAAATGAAAAGACTGACTGCTTATGTTCTTTGTAATCTGGAGCAACTTACGAACAGTAGGGGCCTGAGCAACTTTGAAATAATACCCTCTGCAATGGTCTGAATGTTAGTGCTTCTCCAAAATTCAGGCATTGAAATCCTAACCTCTCAAGGTGATGGTAGGAGGTGGGGTTTTGAGAGGTGATTAGGTCGTGAGGGGTGGAGCCCTCATGAATGAGAGCAGTGTCCTTATAAAAAAGCCTTAGAGAGCTCCCTCGCCCCTTCCACTCTGTGAGCACATGGTGAGAAGGTGGTCATCTGACAACCAGAAAGGGAGTCTTCACAAGCTGTGAAATCTGCTGGTGCCTTGATTTTGGCCTTTGCAGCCTCCGGAACTCTGACAAATAAATGTTGTTTTTTTTCTAAGCTACCAAGCCTATGGTATTTTATTATAGCAGCCAGAACAGACTAAGATATCCTCTAATCTCTTACATTCCCTTGTCCTATCCTGTGCTATTTTTCCATCAGGCCTCGGCCTCCATTCTTCTCATGAAACTCATGAAAAAACCTGATAAGCTCCATCTTACTGAGATCACTTAGGGTCTCCATATTACTTCCTTCCCAGGGATAGTTGCATCTGGCCACAGTTTAGAATCTGTGTGTTGCTTTTAAAAATAGCTAATACTTAGGCTCCCCTGCCCAGCCAGTGCCTCCGGTTGAATTAAATCAGAATTGAATTTCTAGGGTAAGTCCTAGACACTGGTATTTTCAAAAGTTCTCTAGGTGATCTTAATGTTCAGTTAAGCTTTATAACCAGTGTTTAAATAAAGACACATAGAAAGAACACAAATTTGAACTCAGAAGTTAACTAGAAACCCTCCAGGGGCAGAAGTGCTGGTTGTGTATGAGTAGGTGATGTGGGGGCACAGACATTGTGTATTTATCATTTTTGACCCATAAAAGAACATCAAAATATGAAAGACATTTTGGGCAAGGAGATAGTGATGGTTAATACTAAGTATCAACTTGACTGGATTGAAGTATACAAAGTACTGATCCTGGGTGTGTCTGTGAGGGTGTTGCCAAAGGAGATTAACATTTGAGTCAGTGGGCTGGGAAATGCAGACCCACCCTTAATCTGGGTGAGCACCATCTAATCAGCTGCCAGCATAGCCAGGATATAAAGCAGGCAGAAAAATGTGAAAAGACTAGACTGGCTTAGCCTCCCAGCCTACATATTTCTCCCATTCTGGATGCTTCCTGCCCTTGAACATTGGACTCCATGTTCTTTAGCTTTGGGACTCAGACTGGCTTCCTTGCTCTTCAGCTTGCAGATGGCCTACTGTGGGACCTTGTGATTGTGTGAGTTAATACTACTTAATAAACTCCTTTTTGTGCATATATATATATATTTCTATTAACTCTTCAATGAGAAAATGTCCAATGGAAAGCCCATACATACTTATTATTTTTCAGTCCAATAAAACTGCATCATTTTATCATTGAAGATAGTCTGTTACTTCCCAGTAGTCTTGGTTTGGTTTAATTTTACAATTCCTTCAATTTTATGATGATAAAATGGCCTACCAACCTTTAAGTCTATTGCAAATTCTAGAATATGAACTGATATTTTTCTAGTGGTTTTGCAATTTGGGGTACCTGGCAATTATTATAGGCTCTGAAAATGTTTAGCTATAGTGAAACCTGGTAAAAATGGCATTTCTTATGTGGATTACTTTTAATCTTCTGGTTCCATGTGCTAAAATGTATGTGTTTTTAAAAAATATATATTTATATATAAATAAATGTATATTTAATATATATTTATATGTATTATATATTTATATAATAAATATATATATTTATATAATAAATAAATATATATTTATATATTAAATATATATTTATATAAATATATATATCTCCTATTAGTTCTGTCCCTCTAGGCAACCCTAATACAGAGATCTTCTAAACACACTTTCATTTGTAATGTAAAGGCTACCTACAAAAGGAAAGGAGAGGATTAATTCCTGTGATGCTGTAATGTATTCCCTGTATTCTCACCTCTTGTTAGCAGTTTGTTTGCCACACCCCACAGGACAGAAAATTACCCAGCCAGTTCTGCTCATTTATATTATTTTCTTTCCTAGTACCTCTCAGTACTTCCTTCTCAGAACTAATTCTAGTCACGTGGAAGCGGTAGCTAACCAAAGGGAATTCAGCAGCAGCATCTTAGAAGTTTTCCTGACCTGGACACTATGGCCCAAAGTGACATATTGGACCTTCAGTTGGTAGCCAGATCTCCCCCATCTAATCTAGTTTTAACAGCAGGACATTATCCTTGATCCTTACACCCAAGAGCATATTCTTGCAGCTTATGTAGCAACCGAGTCCCTTCAAAGCCAGAAGACCTGTATGGCCCATCCCATCTACAACTGCAACAGAAGCAGATTTCTTAGACTCCTGCCCCACTGATAAGGAGTAAGGTTCATAGTTCAGGGCTCAGATGTGCCTTGTCTTCCTGTTTTATTATAAACAATGGCTTTACCTGGATGATAACCAAGATATAACATTCTGAATACAAATCTGTGCAATCTAAAAATGTCACACAGGACTCCCCTGGAATTTGTTATTCTCCTGCCACTGACACTGAGCTACTGCATTTGAAGCTTTACAACTTTGGTGCTCTGTGTCTATGCTCAGCGGCTCTATTCTTCATCAAATTCTTCTCAGAAGAGATGAGCCAGTAGACCTGTAAGAAGTACTGTATTACTCCATTTTCATACTACTATGAAGAAATACCCGAGACTGGGTAATTTAAAAATAAAAAGAGGTTTAATGGACTCATAGTTCCACATGGCTGGGGAGCCCTCACAATCATGGCAGAAGGCGAAGAAGGAGCAAAGGCACATCTTACATGGAGGCAGGCCAGAGAGTGTGCGCAGGGGAACTCCCCTTTATGAAACCATCAGATCTCATGAGACTTAATCATCTTCATGAGAACACAACAACAGCATGGAAAAAGCCTGCCCCTATGGTTCAGATACATCCCACCAGGTCCCTCCCATGACATGTGGTGATTATGGGAGCTACAAATCAGATGAGATTTGGATGGGGACACAGCCAAACTATATAAAGCACACCCGAGTTCTCAAAGCTCACATAAAATATTATAGTACGAACACACATGCACAAACACTAAAAACATGCAACCCAAGGATTTCAATAGCTGTTCTTGCACACAATTGGATTACATGATCTTTAAAAACCCAAGATCTGGCCAGGCAGGGTGGCTTACACCTGTAATCTGAGCACTTTGGGAGGCCTAGGCAGGCAGATCACTTGAGGCCAGGAGTTTGTGACCAGCCTGGCCAATATGGCAAAACCCTGTCTCTATTAAAAATACAAAATTTAGCCAGGCACAGTGTCACAGGTCTGTAATTCCAGCTACTCAGGAGGCTGAGGCACAAGAATCTCTTGAACCCGGGAGGTGGAAGGTGCAGTGGGGTAAGATTGCATCACTGCACTCCAGGCTGGGTGAAGGAGGGAGACTCTGTCTCAAAAAGCAACAACAGAAAAACCCCCAAGATCCTTTTGTTAATTCATTCTTATTATTTCTTCTAAAAATCACAAACAAAAGCGAATTTACTTACTGTCAATTAGTTGCTGTGTTTTTGTTTCTTATTCTCATGACTGGATCCCACCTGTCTAGATTATATTGATGTTGCTTTAGAAATCCTTACACTTTTTAGTTTACTTTTACCTTTTTTCCACTTGTGGAAACTTTTGTTTTTGTTTGTTCATTTTCTTTACATTATAGAAGTAAATTCCACTTCTGCCATCTTTCATTTTAATACGCATTTAGCTTTTTGCTTTAAGAACATTTAATATTAGGGCCAATCTGTGCTTTCTCTAATTTAAGAGCAATTCCATCTATTCTTACTAGGTGAATGACAAATAACAAAATTTGGAATAACTTTTACATTTGTTTCTTTAAGATGATACATCATTTTATGTTATCGATAAAGAGGCATGTTCCTATCATATAGGTATGTAAGCCATTTTCTGAAATATAAACTAACTTCTCTGAATTTTCTATATTCCCTTTGTTCAGATTATGTTTGGTTTTCTCCTAGATAAACTCAGGAATAATTTCCTGTTGTTTGTTGGTGTCTCATATGCATGTTTAGCAAAAAGGAACTCTCCACATAGAGTACCAAGTACACTTAGCTGCTGAAAGCTAGGGATCTCCTCAAAAGCACACATACTACTATATCAGTAGCACAAATGATCAACAGACCAAGAAGGCAGAGAGTATAATCGAGTAATCAAACAATAGCTCTTGTGGTGTAACTTAAAGTATACTGCCACTCAGATAAGATAAAAGTAGAATTCTAAATGGCCAAATCTTATTGCATTTCAATTTTAGTATCAAGTGTATGTCAGTGATAAGTAAATAATAAAATATATGTCTAATGACTTGAAAAACAGCATGATTTATTTTCCTCTTTTTTTTTTGAGACTGAGTCTTGCTTTGTCGCCCAGGCTGGAGTGCAGTGGTGTGATCTCGGCTCACTGCAACCTCCACCTCCCAGGTTCATGATTCTCCTGCCTCAGCCTCCTGAGTAGCTGAGATTACAGGCACACACCACCACATCTGGCTAAGTTTTGTATTTTTAGTAGAGATGGTGTTTCACCATGATGGTCACGCTGGTCTCGAACTCCTGACCTCGTGATCCACCTGCCTTGGCCTCCCAAAGTGCTGGGATTACAGGCACGAGCCACCACGCCTGGCCTATTTTCTTCTTTTTAATAGCCACTGAATAATTATAAATGGAAAGCTTAGATAATCCAGAATTACTATATATGCTTATGTATTATACCATAAAATTATATCAAATTATTTGTGGTTATATACTATAAAATATATCATAAAATTAATTAGTCTTGGTTTAGTTGAAAGAAGAATTTAATGTAGTGGGAATATCTCCTAGAGTGTTAAAAATGTTATAAAGTGTAGAGAAGTTACTGGTGTAGAAGGTTGAATATTCTTGCCAAGAATATTCAAGTAATTAGAGTAGTATTAGACACTAAGAGATTAGACAATATGCAAAACATCCCTATCTGACTTTGAGTGATGTTTTATGATAATGGTGCTCTCTAAAGTGGTAATCAGTGATTTTAAGGACTGTGGTAGAAACATCTGCACCATAGAGCAGTAAAAACAAGAAAAATCCTGAGAGCTCCTTGTGTATAAAATTTTGAAAGACACTTACACAGAGATAACTTCATACATTGTGTTCATCTTTTGGATTCTGACTTTACAAATTTCTGGCTGCCTGGTGTCTGTCCTTGTATAAAATGCATGAAGTTATTATGCATTTATATGTGTATTTATTTATTTGGGTTTAGCTGGAGCAAATGATGACATATCCTCCTGTCATTGCATTTACATAATCTATCTTGATTCACTTGTATTATTTGTTCCTAGCCATAAAATTCATCTTATACTGGTCTATACTTACTCTATTGACTTCAACATTTTTTAATGTCTGAGTCTCAGCTCCTTGAAAAGTCTCTGTGCAATAATAATGGTATTGTTACATTTTTGTTTCCATATACATGCCTTATCAAACCAATATTACACGTGATTTTAATTTTGTAATGTTCTAGAGTAAATGGGCAGCTTGAGAAAGAGGTGATATAAATAATAAACATAGTATTTGTCGTTATTACCTTTAGTGCTGGGTTACCAGACAGTGCTTAAATTGCTTTGTATACGTTATCCTATTTCTAACTCTCATAACCTTAGGATATAAGTACTAATCTCTTATGAAATTTATTCACAAAGAAAATAATGATTCTCTCTCTCTCTCATATATATACATATATATATGAGAGTCTATATATATATACACACACACATATATGTATATATATACAGAGTATATGTGTGTGTATATATTATACACTGAGAGTGTATAATATATACACTGCATATCGAACATTATATATAGTTTTCATACACTATATATAGTTCGTTGGTGTGTTGTACACTGGCTTTGATGTCTGCTGTATTCTTACTGATTTCTATCTACTTTTCCTGTCACTTTCTGAGAGGGGAATATTAAAATTTCTACTATATATATATTAGAAAGCATGTATGTATGATATATATAGTTATATATATGTATTAGAAATTTTAATATTCCCCTCTCAGCAAGTGACAGGAAAAGTAGGTAGAAATCAGTAATAATACAGCAGACATGAAAGCCAGTACACAACACACCAACTAACTGACATTCACAGAGGATTCCACCTAACCAAAACAGAATATAAATATAAATGATACTTTCACAAAGCTAGACTATAAGTTTTACCATAGAAGAAAGCTCAATATATTGGAAGTTACTGAAATAATATATATTATGCTCTAATATCATAATAGAAATAAATTTAAATGGAATAATAAAGATATTAGAAATGCTCCTAACATACTCCTAAATAACTGATGGATTAAAGAAGGAGTTAAAGGGAAAACTAGAAAATATTTTGAACTGAATGAAAACAAAAGCAAAACCTATCAAATTTATGGGATTTGGTTAAAACACTGATTAGAGAGAAATCTTTAACTTTTAAAGTTCATTTAAAAAACATCAGAAAAGTTTAAATCAATGATTATTGTTAGAAGGTGGAAAAAGAAGAACAATTAAACTACTGTAAAAAGAAAAAATAAATTAAGGTAAGTAGGAATCAAAGAAATAGAAATGAGTAATAAAGGCAACTGAATCAAAAGCTTGCCTTTAAAAAGATCAATGAAATTAAAACTCTAGTCAGACTGATCAGAATAAAATACATAAATTAAGAAGTAATAAAAGTGGGATTCATGACAGCTACTGTAGGAAATTGTATGGTATTAGGGAAAGTAAATTTTATGAACAACTTTATGCCAACCCATTTAAAACATAAGTAAAATGGACAAATATCTTGAAAGACACAAACTCACTGAAGAAACAGATAATCTGAATAGTCAAATATCTAGGAAAGAAATTGTATTCGTAATTGACAATCTGCTCACAAAGGAAATTTCATGACCAGATAGATGGTTTTACTGGTAAATTATATCAAACAGTTAAGAAAAAAACACTATGAACTCAATTTAAACTTAAGGAAAATAGAGGATGAGGGAACACTTATTTTATTAGACCAGCAGTATCCTCAGATCGTACGAGACCAGATATTATAGAAAAATTTTAAAAAGCGCTACAGATCAATATTCCATGTGAACAAAGATGTATATTTCTTTGAATAAATGTGAGAAAATAGTAATCAATCATACGCTAAAAAGATGATATATCATGATTCAGGAAAGATTTCTCACCCACCGCCAGTTTTATGGGTAAGGCACCAACAACAAAGATAAGTTAACAGGAGAAAAGTATATAATTTTATTTAATAGAAGTTTTGCATGACAGAGCAATCTCCATAAGGAAATGAAGACCACAAGAAACAGCGAAACTCGTGTGTTTTTATGCTTAGGTTAGATGAAGGGTAGAAAGTCATGGAGAAAGGTGATGGGAGGACAGAGTTTATTTATGATGATAAACTGAGGGGAACTTGGCAAGGTCTGTTTCTTCAGATTATTCTCTTCAAAGATAAGGAGTTCCTTTCTTCTGCGTATAGAGTGAAAACCACTCCATGAGGGTCTTATGACCTACTTCAAGAGAATGCCAGAAAATTCTTTCTATGTTTTATGACCTGCTTTAAGAAAGAAGGGTGAGGGGAAGGTGAGAGAGACTTTTCTGCTTTGGCTGTTTTCTCAAATGCCAATGTGCCATATTTGGGGGCTGCATGCCTTGAACCACATCACAGACTTAAGTGGAGATTACATGAGCAATGAAAAGTTTGGTTTAACACTTGAAAATCAATCAATATATTAATTCTTCATTTTAACAACATAATAGAGAAAAGGCATGTGATCATCTCTATGGTGGAAATAAACAGACTAAATTCAGCATTTATTTATGATAAAAATTACAGAAAACTGGAAATAGATGGGAATTTTTAAACCTGATTGAAGGAATGCACAATAAGACAACTAACATTTTTAAGGTTGGGCATAAGGCTCAGATGTCCACTCTCATAGCTTTTGTTCACTAGGTACTGGATGCCCTAACAAGAACATTAGAGTAAAAAAGGAAATCATATGAATGCATATTGAATAAAAAGAAGTAAACATGTCTTTGTTCACAGACAAAATGTTTGTGAAGAATGTTTAAAGTTTCTCCCAAAATGTACTCTATACCTAATATTTAACAGGGTGAGAAGATTAATATACAAAATTTACTCTTTTTCTGTACATCAGCAACAAATAACTGGAAATATATTTTAAAATGTAACATTATTTATAGCATTCAATTTCATAAAATACTTCAGTGAACATAAAACAAAATATGATGCAAGACTTGTAGAAAAAATACTTTTGAAGAATTGTTGTAAGATATTACAAAGATTCTAAATACATTTGGAGATATACCATGATCACTCATTTCAGGCTATGATATTTTCACAATATTCTCTCCAAACAGACATATAAATCCAATGTATAAATCCTTGATCAAAACCTCAGCAGCTTTTTTTGTGGAAATTATCATGCTGAATCTAATATGCGTATAAAAATGTGGAGGATACAGATCATCCAAAATAATATTACAAAAGAAAAACAAAGTTGGATTTTAAGATTTGCTATAAAGCTACAATATTCAAGATAGTGTGTAATATTGGTATAAAAATAAACATCTAGATTATTGAAACATAATAAAATCTCAATTGACTGGACAGTGGTGCCAAAATTTTCAATTTTCAGGGTGTGTGTGTGTGTGTCTGTGTGTGTGTGTGTGTGTGTGTGTGTCTGTGTGTCTTTTTACAAATGGCACAGGAAACAACAGAATATTTCTCTGTATCTGTATCTATAGCCACCCTTGTCATTTTCTCATGCTATATACAAAAGTATTATTTAAAAAAAAACTATAATAGCTCTTTTCCTGTTCCAGCCCATTTCTGACAGACCAAGCCTCTGTTAACTTGATTATAATAAATACAGCACACCAAATACTTATACAAAAATGCTTTGCCTGGCCTCCTCTGTTTAACAGACCTAATCAAGAGATTATATGGAAATTGAAAATAATCAAATTGTTCTCAGGTAGCTGTGGAGGAATTTATAAAGGAAATATCAATAAGTATCTGATTTGTGGCAGTAGTTCTTGAAATTTTTGGGTAATCTGCTGAAAACCATATCACCCAATTTTAAACACAATTTCAGGGATTTATGGATTGTCTGAAACCCATTCATGGATCCAATTTCAGTTAAGTACACATGGTATATGGCTTAATTCTATGCTATTTTTTGTCATACTGTCCAATATTAGCAGCAATTATGCTTCACCTCTCTCACTGACATTAGAATTTTAAAATACAGTTAAAATGTATACTGAATTAATCTTTATCCCAAACGTCAATAAGCTAAAATTCATACAAATTAACAAACCAGTCAGTAAGTCCAGCCTCACAAAATAGATCCAAGAATGAGCAGGAAAATGGAGCAACCTGAAATATGAGGGCAGAAACAAGGAAACAATTGATCTTAGACTTCATAAGGTATTACACAAAGGCAAGAAACCTGGAATGATAGAAATTCTTGTTTTATTAGGGAATGCATTTATTTTAATAATGTCTCATTGGAACCACGTGATTTGAATTCCCTGGAGATTTTCTTGGTATATGGATTTTGCTAGTGTTATCAATATGGAGTTTAAATTCATTCACTTTATTGAGCATCTGCCATGCGGTAGATGTTGTGTTTAGGCTGTGAATATGAAGATCGATGAAACACAGAATTAGAGTTTTGGCTCTCAAAAAGCTTGCAGGAACAAGAGCAAAATATACTCTGAGCAGAAAAAGAAATGATTAAATATTAGTGGAAGTTCCCTGTGGAACTTTGGGGAAAGAGTTTCTTGGAGAAATAATCCCTGTGGAACTTTGGGGAAAGACTTTCTTGGAGAAATAATCTCAAAAGTGAATTTTGAGGAAAAGGTTTGCTGAAAACAACCGATGATTTAGTTATCATTTGATAACCCATTCCTTTAACTGGTCACTTGGCACAGGGAAGACACTGAAATATCATTATAAACCTTATTGTCATAAATTAACTAATTTGCGTTATGCAGCCTCTTGTATAATAGAGAAAGCTTGTTGTTCTCAAAGTACATGACAATTAAGCATAGAACTACTGCTATGGAAAAGAAGTGTTACAAAAAGGCTTAAAGGTCTAAATCCTTTTATTGCTCCAATGGGAGTCATTGTATGGAGAAAAGATTGAATTCTTAATGAAAAGCAGACCAGAGTTGCAAACCCTTCAAATCCTTTTTTTCTTTTTTCTTTTTCTTCTTTCTGTAATGCATAATCCCACTGCAAGAAGAGATGAAAATCAAGTTGTGTATATGCAAATATGTTTAAAGCAATTAGGTAACTGACAATAGCTCCATGTGACATTTCACAGCAGGCTGGTCTATTGATAAGAACCATCATTCAAGATGCCAACCTCAATATAAACTAAAGATGCTGTTGTGAATAGTCTAAAGGCAGCAAACAATAGATTGCAACAAATAAAACCTTGATGTTTCTAAGCCATGAATCAAGGGCTTTGTGTCCTAGAGACAGCAATGACCTTCACCTTGTAAATGCTTGGCAAAATAAGTCTGAATAGTATGACTGATGTAGATCACACAGAGCGGTTATAAAATTACAGTATATTATCTGCCAAATCACAAATGAAGAATCACCTTTTATTGGATCTAAGAAAATCAATGCTTCTGTGTCCAAGTTAAGCATTCATAATATTTGTCAGCATCCAAGAGTTATACTTCAGACAATCTTTTCCTTTTATTAAAGAAGAAGAGGGAAATTAATTTGGGGTCAACTAACCACTGGAAGCCTTTATATTTTCCATCGGTGAAATATTTGAAGGTCTTTTAAAATGTTGTTCAAAATAAAAATGAAACCAGTGACAATGTGGAAATGTCTAAAGTAAGGTGAGTAACTACCAGGCAGCCTTCTCCTTCTTATTATAGTTTGTATCTTGTTGTTTTAATGAGGAGTGATGAGACAAAATAGAGCAAAGAGAAACCAAGGCAGAATGTTAGCAACTCTTGCGTAGTAGTGAGATCTGTTAGAATGTGGATGGGTCTCCATGGGGAGCTTCTTCACCTGAGTTACTTAAATCTAAACTGGACAGAGAACATGCCATGTGTACAATCTTGCAATACAGCTGGACGTACTAGATTACCTAGTAGTTATTTTTATTTAATTTTTTATTGTTTAATATATATGAGTTTTTGCTCAACAAAAGTTCATCCCAAAGATGAATTATATCAAGGTAACATAAACCTTCTGCTTAGGGTGTGAAAAGACTTGAGTTAATTTATTGGCCTATTATGGGCCAAACATTATGCTAGGTGATTTTCTAATAAATATGTGAATATATTGTCATGATAGAATTATTACTCCAATTGCATGAAGATGCTTATTGACAGAGATTTTAATGTAACATGCATAGTCTGGTAAAAAATGAAAAAAAAACTGAAGAATGAAGGAATGTCAGCTGGTGTTGGACCAATGTCTCTCTGCCATCAATCTTATGCTATTCCCACTGCAAACCGTTATACCATCAAGAGTCAACCTAAGTGCCTCATTAGAATCTCCAAATATTGAAGATACTATAATTACATAAGTTGATAAGAAATCTCCCTTTGGATGATTACCAGATATCCCAAGCTGGTCAGTGTACTATGATCTATTAATTCCCAAATCCCACTTAACCTCTGATTAATTTGTCTATGAGGACAACTCTGATTACAGGATGAGTGACTGAGGCTGATGTCCTCCACATGGGATGAGGTGATGAGGGTAGAAAAATTAAAAAGGGTTAGAGTAAAACATGCACAGAACAATGAAAAGCTGAAGATAATTGTCATATTCTCTCTCATTGAAATACTGGAGACTAATAAATCACCATTCTTTGCCTATGTAGAGAAGCCTTGGTTGCCTAACTGCAAAAAAGACGTAAGAGTTTCTTATACATGGTTGCAACCAAACCTCGTATTTTCAACATTACTACTCATGTATATTAGAGAAAAAGATGAGATAAAAGTAGAGAACAGTGTATTTTTAATTGATTTTAAATTATGACAATAATTTTGATAATGAGGATAAATTGTGAAAGGATCAGCAGACAGCTCCCTCTGCCATGGATGAGTAAATCAAAGGAAATTAAATCTAGCCAAAAACAAAAAAGAAATTACCCTCCTGCTATAAATAAGTAGAAACCTAGGAAAAAATAAAAAGAAAACAAGCATTTTCAGACATTGGCTTTTAGACTGCACTACTATCTTAGAAAAGGAGACAAATGAAGTTCCAGCTTCATAAATCTTTCTGCCCGGGGTCTATTCTGGAAGTGCAGTGCTGAGAGAACCCAGATAGAACCTAACCATCTTGCTTAGTTGAGAATGGAGAAATCAGATATCAGGGATACTAAAGTGCCTACGATATTCTAGGTAGATTATTGATAAGCAGAAAGTTATGCTGAGACAATGGCTTAAAAATCTTTATGGAGCTTTCTCTATTCTTTGAATGATTATGGATCTGCACATAGAGACTTTAGGGGTGTGTGTGTGTGTGCGCGCATGTGTGTGTGTGTAGGGGGGTGTGGATGTGGATGTGTGTGTGTGCTTTGAAGATACTACTCCATTGTCTTATGACTTGCATAGTTTCTGATAATAAGTCTGCTGAAATCTTCTCTTTGTTCCTATATAAAGTATCTTTTTTTGTCTGGCTAACCTCAAGACTTACTTTTTCTCTAATAATCAGCATTTTTAATATGGTGTGTCAAAAGGGTTTTGGGTGCTTTGTTTTTACTTAGCCTGCCTCATGTCCTCTGAACTTTGTTGACATATGATTTAGTATCTTTCATTAATTTTGACAAACTATTGGACACTATCCTTTCAAATTTTTTTGTCCCATTCTCTCGTCTCCTTTGAGATTTCAGTTACGCACATGTTATACCGTTTGATGTTGTTCACATCTCTTGTTTTTGCTCTATTCTTTAAAAAAGTTTTGGAAATCTTTTATTTTCTGTTTTTTTGTGGGTGGTTTCTATTGACCTAATTTTAGTTTACTAATTCTTCTCTTAAGCTGTCCAGGAGTTTGTCAAACATGTATTTTTTAATCATGTTTTTAATTTTAGCATCTCAATTGAATTTTTTAG
Source organism: Nomascus leucogenys (assembly GCF_006542625.1). Lineage (NCBI taxonomy): Eukaryota > Metazoa > Chordata > Mammalia > Primates > Hylobatidae > Nomascus > Nomascus leucogenys. The sequence continues at coordinate 105,650,616 of NC_044389.1, forward strand.
TTATGTTTCTATCTCTCTGCTGAAATTTTCCATCTGTGCATCTGTATTGTTATCTTCTTAGTCAAGAGACTCTTGCATTTTAGTCATAGCTATTTTAAAAATCCCTGTCAGATAGTTGCAACATCTGAGTCATCTCTAAAACAGGTTTCATTGAATACTTTGTCTCTTGAGCATAAGTTTTTTTTTACTTTTTCTTGCTTTATTGTGGGTCTCATAATTTTTTTTGTTGAAGCTGGATATATTGTATATGACAGTAGAGACTGATTTAAATAATGTATACCTGAGATTGAGCATGCCTCAATTTTGATAGGCCTTTGTTGGGCTATTGAATTAACTTGGTCTGTTTTTGAGCTGGGTTTGGGGATTGTTGTATGTAGTTACCCTCTTGCACCATAGGTAACAATGATTCTCAGTTCCTGTAGCATTATGTTGCATTTAGGGTGAGACTCTTTCAACAAAATATTTTTCTTAATATCTGTTTCACCCTTGTGTTAGGTTTTCCTCTTGTTTCTACACCTCAGAGAAGGTCTCCACCAATCATCTTGCTCCTGTCCCTACAGTATACTCTTGTTAGTTACTACTCAATACTTGCTAACCTCATGGTAGAGGTGGAGGGTTTTCTGTTTTTCTGATTCAGCCTCAGTCTTCATAGGTGCTGTGTCCCTGGGTCTTGGAGGTAAAGTCTTCCCACTGAACTTTTTCTTTGCTCAATGGAAGGGAATCTTTCATGGTCTGGGCTTACGACGTCTTCTTTCTCCTTCCATGTTAGAGCTTTGTTCTGTCTTAAATTGCTATGTCAGATGCAAAGGATGCTACTCTTTTCCTGGTGATGAAGCTATTTTTGTTTTAGGGAGAGAGAGGATCTGGACCCAAGCAGAGCTTTGTACCTTTCATATAGTTGCTGCTGCTCCCCTCCCCTAACCTTGCCAACCTTTCTGCCAGTCTTTCTCGGGAAAGCCTTGTGAGCTCTGTGTAGAATGATTTGTGAATTCACATTCCTCCAGTGTCTTTGACTCCACCAGGTTCCACACTCAAGTGGGTCCTTGGCCTTAGCAATTCATTACAAATATTCAAATTTTACTGATTTCTTCTCACAAGCTTATATGGGGTCCAGTGTCTGCCCCAGGTAAGCAAGTGCATGCATCCAGTGTATCACTGAGGGTGAATCTTTTGTTACATTGGGAATTATTTTGTTGCCTTGGCATTTCATTTCTATGATGGAAAGGTGTTGATTATGAAGATTACCTACCACTTTCTGTTGAACAGGTAGAAACGCTTGCCAGCTAACCTAAGATGAAGCTGAAACACTTCTAAGATACTAAACTGTAGGTGGCTTGTTATGTAGAGATTAATAAATAAAAGAGATAAGTAAAACAATGCTCATTTTTATTTTACAAAAGAAATGCCTTAAAAGCTACACATTTTCCTCTACCTAAACTTCATTTGTATTGCATGATTTTAACACTTGCCATTTTCATTATTGTTTTGTTCAGAATGATTTGTAATTTATTTTGTGATTTAATTTTAATTTATATGCATTAAGAGCATATAATTTTTGTGAATGCTGTTTTACAAAATTTTAATCTTATATGTTACATATGAGTTCTTTTCTTATTAAGTGATTATTTTCCCATGTCACTAAATATTTATCAAAATAACTTTAATTAAAAATATTTTATTTCAAATGTAATTTTATTTCAAAATATTTTATTTCAAATGTAATTTTAAATAAAAATAACCAAAAAAGTATAGCTTTTAAAAACAAGAAAATACTGAAGCTTTTGAGCAAATAGTTTCATTAGCTTTAAGTTTCTTTGAAATGATTACAGTCTTATTGCTTATATAAAATATACAGACTTGGTTCGGAATCAAAAGTTGTGTATATGTTCCACTTAAAACAACACTCAAGCTTGCATAGGCATTTTTTCAAAGAAAATATACATATGTTCAATAAGCACATGATGAGATATTCTGTGTTTTTATTCATGAATGAAATGCTGGAAGGAGGGTAGAATGCATAGTTAATTAATAGGTAGAGACTTTCAGCTTGAGAATATGAAAAAGTTCTGGAAATGGATGGTAGTACTGCACAACAATGTGAGTATAGTTAATGCCACTAAACTGTGTATTTAAAATGGTTAAAGTGGTATAAAAAATTTATAAACAATAGAAAAAGGCACTTGATTCTGGTATAGTTACAAACAAAACTTTGTTATCTCTGATAAATTATCACTGTAATATCATACACAACTATTAGGCATTAAAGAAGAAACTTGACTCCTCATACTCCAGCTGTGTTAATGGTAACTCTAATTTTCTTCTGCATAAGTACCAATAATTCTCCTTTATCACCACGGAGGAAATAGTGACATGTTATTTTATTTATACTTGCCTTAAAGAGAGATTTTGATTAGATATATGGAAAAAAAATGGCATACTAGCATAAAAGCAAATAATTCTTTCTTAAATTTGACATTTAAAATCACTCAGAAGAGAAAATGCATTAAGTGGCCGGTTAGGAAGGAACTTACAATTCTCAGAACTCAAAAATATTCTTAAAGATAATTTGAACATAGCTTTGCAATTATGTAAATCTCCATATACCTTAAATGGTTAGCCTGCAATTTAAATCTAATGTATGAATTGTAGGAGTGCATTATTGCCTGAAGGATGCTAAATACTTTAAGCTGTAAACAATATTACCTTTATTAATTGTATGTTATGCTCTGGTGTGTTATTTTTTTCCTCTTGATGAAATCTCTGGTTTTTCAAAGAACTCAGTTTAAAAAGACAGGCTTTGTTTCCTCTTCAGAATATATTCTAAGTCTGATATCCAAGTTCCACACTTCCCTCACTATTTTTCCAATATAGATGCTATCCCTGAAATACTTGCTTATTTTATATTTGTATTTATATAATTATAGTTTATCACTACTTGATTATAATTTACAATTACATCTTGTAATAATCACTGAGATCTGAAGAATGGAGAGCCTAGACAAATAATGAAGACAAATAATTAATATCAGCTCAACAGTAATTAATATAAGATCACAGAAGTCCTGGACACATGAAATATCACATTCTTTTTCTCAAGCTCTGTTTGCCCATTCTTCTTCTGCCTTCATGTGGCACATTTAGTGACAGTGTTCATTTCCTGAGCATATTCAACTATCACAGAAAATAGCACCCACCAGGCAAATTTTACACTTGGAAAAGTCCCAGAACCTATGTTGGGTGAAACTATTGTTGAAGGAGTGGTGGTGATATGAAGGGACTGGCAGAAGAAGAATAATGATATGCATCTGTGGTTCTATTTCCATATATTGTATCTGCCGCCTTCCTATATTATTCTATTATTAATTCTACTTCATATAATGTACAGTGTTTTTCGCTTTTAATATCATTTATATACATTACGTTGTTAGGAACTTAGTTGATGACTAATAAGTGGAAATTCTCATACAGATGATAAGGAGCAAGGAATAATTGGAAATTATTTCATCAATTACACAGCTAGACCTCACTGTTGGTTGAGGTCATTATCACTCAACATTCAGTGGCAAGATCAGTGATGCAAGAGAAGCTCTGCAGAGCTGTCCATCCTGCCACCCTTCCCACCATGAAGGATGAATGATTTCAATTTACTAACTCAGCCATTCATCTATTTGTCTCCGTTACCCTTTCTCTCTACTTTTGTTACTTATCTTACTGTACCATCTGCTCAAATCTTTCTCTTTGCTTTACATTCAGGATTCTTTGACAGACTAAATGACCATTCAAAGCTTCCAAAATAGATCATCCTTATTGAATATAACTATTTTGTAGCATACTCTATGTAACCTGTGACAAGGGTACTTATTTTTGTACCAATCATTCATTCTGGAAATTAGTAATAACGATAACAGAGCTTTTTGGAGAATATCATGTGCCAGAGCTTTTTAAGGATTTTTACATATACTACTTAATTTAATTTGCACTATAATACTACTGAGTGGTTGCTGTTGATACATTTAGCTCACAGAGGCAGAGGTAGCATAAATAAATGACCCATAATTACACAACCAACAAGTGAGAAACCTGGATGTTGGCTCAATATTCTGCCTTCAGGATTTAACTTTGAACCACCATGGTATACTGCTTCTCTGGACATCTTTTTGTTTCTCTGTAAAATGAAGATTTAAGATTCAGACCTGTATATACATGTTACTCTTCGTATCACACAATGTATTGTAACTGAGGCACTTAAATTAATTACCTGCTGGCTTTCCTCAGAATGGCACTGGGCGCATGACAGGCACAACAGATTTCCAAAAAAAAAGAAAAAAAAAAAAAACCTTTCTGTGACGTAAATTCTTGGATGGTAGTAACTATGTTTTATATTGTTTTCATACCCACCTGCCCAGTACCATGGCTTATGCATGTAGCTAATTAAAGAAAATAATTCCTGGAGGAATGAAGATGGTATGGTGTAAATGTTTGTCCCTACTAAAACTCAAGTTGAAACTTCATCTCCCTTGTAAGTGTATTAGGAGAGTAGGAAATCTGTGTATGGTATTTGAGAGGTGGGAGTCATTGGGAGGTGATTAGGATTAGATGAAGTCTCAAGGGTGGGGCATAGTGGCTTTGTAGAAGGAGAAAGAGAGACCTGAGCTGGCACCTCAAGCCCCTCACCATGTGCTGCCCTGTGCTGCCTCAGGATTCTGCCAGGAGTTTCCAGCAGCAGAACAATCCTCTTCAGAAGTAACCCCTCGACTTTGGACTTCCCAGCCTCCAGAACTGTAAAAAATAAATTTCTTTTCTTTATAAATTACCTAGTCTCAGGTATTCAGTTATAGCAACAGAAAACAGGCTAACTCAGATAGGGAAGATAACTAGCATGTGAAGTGCCTACTATAACCAGTCAAGTCCTAGATACCACCTAAGTCTGAAAATATAAACATGACATGAGCTCCCTGTCAAAAAATAACAATTTCACACTATTCATATGGTATGTTGAGAAAGAAAAAAAAAGCATTTAGAGATGTAAAGTAACTTTAACTAAATAATAGAGTTTGTGACCTAATGGGTATATCATTGAATACATTATTTGAGCCAGTTGTTATTCTGAATCCATCATGTAATTATTTTATTTAGTCTTATTGGCTTTATAAGGTAGATATTATAAGTAATGAATTGTGATTTACCAACATTGCCTTCTGCGTCTAAGGTCTTATTAGCATTATAGAAGAGAAGCCAAGAACTGTATTTCCTGGAATATTTGTCTCTTAAATCGTTCTCAGTTAAGAGTTAGCCAGTGAAAAGTAAGACTTGGAAGGAGGAGAGGAAGACAGTCCATTATTCTTAGCAGAGAGTGTGGACAAATGCAGTCTCGTTTCAGACATTTTTATAAGCTCTGGCATATCAAATTCTACTGAACTTCTGTCTTGCAATTGTGGCAGCCAGACATTGCATTTTCTCAGATTTTGGTGAGCTCCCTCTTCACACTTCTTGGGGCCAGATGCTCCAGAATCTCAGACTTTTGTGTGCTTTGACTTTTTCACCTGCTCTGTTCATAAGGCTGAAGTCCTTTGGGGCTGTTTCTCTGGTTCTCCGGCTACCGCCTTCTTATCTAAATCTTCCCTACCCAACCTTATCTCATTTTTACATTATCTAATCCTTCTATTAAACTGTTTTTTACCAATAAAAATTGTAGTGACTCTTTTTTGAGGACCAAACCCAATTTTCTATCTCCATTTCATAGGTAAAGTAACTGTGGTAAGAGCAGTTAAGACGCTTGTTAACAGTCCCCAGTTAGGAAATGTTGAAATTGAGATTTAAACCCAACAATTCTGACTCCAGAGGCCAAGTCATTATCCAATAAGATTGACCATCACTCTACCCATATAAGAAAATAGGATTCTAAACCAGCTTCAGCTGATTCAAAGATTTTTACCTTTTCCTCTAAACAAGTAAATATTTCATGGAGTTAAACAAGATCTTAATTTTAGGAGAGGAAGTGAAAGCTACTTGTTAAATCAGAAATTGTATGGAAGTTGGGTGCATGCAGTAGTAGTTATTTTAATATTTGGATAATGATATTTTCACCTTTGGTCCTTTTGTAGCTTTCTTTCATTTTTATTTAGTTGAGCACTCATATGTTTTAGACACTACTAATTTCACTCCCTTTATGTGTATCCAGGAAAAACACTGACAAATATTGAACATGGGCTGTTGTACAAGAAAAAAAAATAAATAACCCAAGATCTGTAAAATAGACATTGGACTTATTAACTGTAGTATGTTCACATACACTACAATGAAAACCAGAATGGGCAAATCTTAGTAATATAATATTAAGAAAAAAATAGGATCTAAAAGATTTTATACAAACAAATACAATCTGTGTAAAATTAAAAATAATTAAAAACAAAACCGTGTAGAAAAGCATGCAGATGTATACAACTACATAAAAAAGAAAGCAAAGAAATGTGGCAATAGGGTTCGGAATGATGATGATGACTGATAGAGGGAGTTGAGGAGATATGATGGGGAAACTACAAGATCAGAGATAGATGATTCTTGGCTGCAAGGTCACCTTATTACCATAATAAAAATAATCGGCTTTTAATAATTCACATTCTGTAAATATGCTTAACATGGTTTAAAATGCTGATACTTAGAAATTTTAAAAAATATGTTAATTGGTTAACATATTCAGTTGTTTTTACTTGTTCTCCTTCCCTATGCTATACACCTTTTCACAAAGAAAATTTGAGACATTGCTGCCTGCCAGAATTCCATAGAGTCTTTGAATTGAAGAGTTTATATGGAAACCATAGATGTGAGAGGGAGATGGAACAGCATGTTGGTTCTCCAAAGTAATTTTCACCTCTCTTTAAATGTACATAACTAGTTTCTTCTAAATGCATTTCCTCAGTGCAATAGACATATGTTCTTGAATACCTGTGCAGAGTAAGTGTATTCATTTTGAATTTTGCTTTGTCTTTGGGCACTGACCATTCAGTTATTATTACTAACTGTAAAGGGTGCTGACCAGATGGCTTTTTGGCTATAAGACATCTTGTTATGTAAGCTTAGCTCTTGCAAGTAATGTAAGTTATTTCCTCTGTTCTTGGAAAGAGTACAGAAAAAAACGAGTGGGGAGAAATATGGAGATTTTGAGTCACAAAGGCAAGTCTGAGATTAGATTTTCATTATAATTTAATAGCTCAGACTGCATTTTTACTAGTCCATAACCATTAGCTCTTTTAAAGTGTAATGATGTCACAGTGATGATTTGCCTGTAGATAAACTTTTAATAAACATTAATAAATTTGCAGTATCTTTATAGTGAAGCATGTATTCTCAATTATATTTCTTGCCCATATTTTGATTTATTTTCTTCCAGACCCTAATTCCATTCTAACTATTGCTTCTACAGCACTCAATGGATACACAAAATAAATTTGTGAAAACTTAGAGATCTATTTTAGACTCAGAATCAAGTAGCTAATGAATTCCACATCCATATTATTTAAAGATATCTAAATGGAGGGGTGCCAGGAACTTTTTGCTTTTGCAGGAGCTTAAGTTAAGTCATAGACATGAGTGAGATGGAGAGAAGCAATGAGAAGAAGGAGAAAATGAGTCACGAAGATCGTGGTGTGCACTTTGTAAACTATAGAGTTAAGTGATACTTCTTGTATACTTTATTCATTTACACAATTTATGAAACAGGTACTGTGTAAGTACCTGTTTAAGTGCGTAGGCTTAACAAGGCAATAATAAAATGTCATAATAAATGAGATAAATATTTATATGCAGCTAATCACAACACAAGTTGAAGGAGTAATATGGACAAAGGCTTCGCTTACAGAATATGGGACAATTCACTCTGAGAATAGGGATAAGCACCAAGAAAGCCTTGGTTAGAAGTCATACAAGGAGGTGATGTTTGTGTTTGATCTTAGATAGAAATTCACCAGAGAGAAAATTAGAAATGGAGAGAGTACAAGGCAAAAAGAGAAGAACAAGCAAGCAAAACAATGGAATGCATTAAAAAAACAATCTGGCCAGGCACTCTGGCTCACGCCTATAATCCCAGCACTTTGGGAGGCAGAGGCGGGCGGATCACTGGAGCCCAAGAGTTCAAGACCAGCCTGGCCAACATAGTGAAACCATGTCTCTACTAAAAATACAAAAAAATTAGTGGGACATGGTGGCACATGCCTGTAATTCCAACTACTTGGGAGGCTGAGGCAAGAGAATTGCTTGAACCCGAGAGGCAGAGGTTGCAGTGAGCTGAGATGGCACGACTGCACTCCAGCCTGGGCAGCAGAGTGAGACTCCATATCAAAAAAAAAAAATCTGTGATAAGGGGTACGACAATCACAGCCATGATAGTATTAGGTGGGACAAAGATACCCCAGGATGAGCCAAATAAATTAATACTGTCAGGGACATAAGCAGCCTCTCAGATGCTTTTAGTTGTACAGTGCTCTGAGTGACCATGTGCTTGGTTGCTGGTGAGACAGGCAATGTAAAGCTTTCAATTATTGGATGCTTGGGCTTCCAGGACCTCTGCCATCATTGTATTCATTCTTACTAATCTTGATCAATGGCAGAGTCCAGGTCCCTCAGATAACACATGAAAATTACAATTAATTCCCCTATATTATTTCTGCATATTCTGTAGTTAGATTCCATTTCTTGTCTTTACCTCCATTTCAGGACTTTCCACTGTGTTTTGAAAATCCCTAGTTCTTCATTAGCTCTTCTTTAAACATTTCCCCCCATGTTCACTCCTGCTTGGCCATTGCCCATATTTTCTCAACCATGACACATGGCTCAGGACTTCACTATGAGACATGTTTCCTTTTGGTTTCCCAAAGCCACTTGCAAATGATCCTTTTCTTCTTTAAAACACCCAGCTCCTTTGACTTCCCCAATGCCAGACTTGACTTTTCTTATCATTCATTATTGCTGTCATCTATCAATTTTCCAGGAATACTCCTTCATTAATTGATAGCCTCATTATTTCCAGTATTAGTCCTGTCATAATTCATGAAGTCATCAGCTCTCCAAACTCTGTTTTTCTATTTGCTTGCCCTCCTTGGGTCCAATGTTAGATCTTTCATCCATTCCCCACTCAGCCATTCAATGGTCTCAAATAATCCACTCCCAATCTACCATCTCCTCTGCTTTAGCTCACTGACTCCATTTCCCCCATGCCAGCATTTCTCCATCTTCATGGAGACAAAAATTTATTTCACTCTCCATTACTTTTCTTGCATTCTATTGTATAGACAACAATCTATTATTTAACATTCAAAACACTCCTTCGACAATACTTCAACGTACTGGTGTCACTCTTCTTATTCACTGGCAAAACTCTATCCCAGGTTAAATTCAACTTTGTACCTTATCTTTGCATGAGCAGAAGTCTATGGCAGAAAAATATTATAGAGTATATTGTTTCTATTGTTAATAGCTCTGAACAAAAATTTCAAGTGGACAAGTTTTCTGACACAAGTATCACTTTGGCACACAACACTAAAAAATTATATTACTAGCAAGTTCCCTTCTCCACCCTCTAGGATGCCCATCTCACACTTCTCTCTTTGCAAACACTATATCCCCCATCCTTCACAGCTAATGACTTCTCTACATACTTCTTAGAGAAAACAGAGTCAGCAGAGAAGAATTATCTTACCTGAAAATAACAACAAATACAGCCTAAGTGCAATACTAACTATGCACTTTGTGTTCACTTATGTTATGGTAAAGTAAATGTTTTTGTTTAAATTTCAGCTCTCCACTCGTTTCAATTTTGTGCATGCGTGTATCTTTTCAGACTTTTTCCTTACATTTTCCTCTTTCTCCTGTATTATTACTTTCTCTCTTTCTTACTTGATTAAATCCATTGGTGTACAAATATTTCTTAATATTACCTACTCTAAAAAAATACTAAGCTACCCTTGTCCTTCTCTCTCTTTGATTTACATTCATGTTTTCCCACTCTTCTTAATAATAGAACACTTCAAATGATTCTCTATGCCTCAGTCTGTTTTCTTTCACTTGCCTCTTCAGTTGACTTCAATAGTGTTTTTCACCATACTATTTAATTGAAATGGCTCTTATCAAAATCTACAGTATCCTGAATCATACACACACCCACACAAAAATTTCATTTCAATCTTCGTCCTATTTCTCTTTCAGCAGTATTTGACAAAGGTGACCATACGTGATTGACATATTTTCTTCTCTAGGCTTTAGTGAAATTACACTTCCGTGGATTTCTTTTCTTCTTACTGATTTATCTTGCAAACTTACATGCTGACTACTCCTCCTCCGCTAAAGACTTCTGACTGTAGTAATGCCCCGGCATCTGTTCTTTCCCATTTACATGATCTCCTTAACCCTATCTCATCTAGTACTGTGGCTTTAAGTTATTGCCTATAAAGTGAATTCTGTCAATATCACTTGTAGAGTATGACCTTTAAATGTGAATTAGGTTATGTGAATTCCTTAGCTCCAAATCATCAAATGACCTCCATTTCATTCAGAGGAAAAGAAATGTCCTCAAACTGATGTGCCTGCCCTTCATTACTTCACTAATCTCTCTCCTATTCCCTCCGCTGCCTACTCTGCTGTGCTTACAGGGTACTCTCTGATCCTCGGATCATCTTCAAGAAGGATAGGTGTGCTCCTGCCTTAGGGCATTTGCCCTGGCTGCACCATCCCCCACATAAAGCTTTGTTCCTACAAGTGTCCACCTGACTAATTCTAACTATCTTCAAGTTTTGTTCAAATGTCACTGCGTTAAAATCACATCCTCTTTGGAAGTCCTGTTCTTATTTGCCCTAGTCTTTCTCTTCCATAACATTGATCTGCTCCTATCATATTATATGACAATGAATTTTTTTTTTGTTTTTGTTCATTTAAAAAAAGTTGTCTTTCTCCAGAAGAACGTAATCTTCATGAGCCATGAATTGTTTATATTTTTATGTTTTGTCGATTTACATAATCAAGCACCTACCTGCCTGCATTTAATAAAGCCTCAGGATGAATTGGTTGACTGAAGACACGTCCATCGGAGAGGCTATATTTTGAAAAACAATATATTACATTTTGACGACAATATTGAACAACTGGAAATATCATATTTTCATGGCATTTCAAATTGGTGTAAGCATTTCAGAAATCTGTTTGGCAGTATCTAATAATTCTGAGCATCAACTTGTCTAATAAACATGCAATTCCAGTTCTATATTCTAAGCGTATACCCAAGAAAAATGAGTGCCTGTTTCCTCTAAACACATTCTAAAATAAACATATTCTAAAATATTCATTATAACATTATAATGAAAGAAAACTTTTTAAAAATTCTAAAATATCTACTCACGGTCGAATGGATAAATAGCTTCTTTATAATAATACAATGGAATTTTGTGTACCAGTTAAAAATAGTAAATAGCAATTGCACACAGTGACATGGATAAACTAAAAACAATAGACAAACAAACAAAAACTAATGTTGAGAAAAAGAAAACACACAAAATAATGACTAACATGTGCTTTTACTTAAATGGAATTCAGGAACAGAAACAGACAAAAGTAGTCTATGATAATTGTGGAAAGCATCCTGCAAGATGGTCCCGACTTATGCTTGTGACTTGGAATTCATGCTCTTGCATAATGCCATGCATTTCGGTGTGTGCTTAATGTAGCGACTTGCATTTAGAATAGAGAACATGGTATAAGCAATAGGATGGCACTTCTGATACTGGGTCAAAAAAAAAATGGCAGCTGTGCTGGGTGGCTTACACCTGTAATTCCAGCACTTTGGGAGGCCAAGGCAGGTGGATCACGAGGTCAGGAGATCGAGACCATCGAGGCCCACAAGGGGAAACCCCTTCTCTAATAAAATATAAAAAATTAGCCAGGCATGGTGGCACACGCCTGTAGTCCCAGCTACTCGAGAGGCTGAGGCAGGGGAATTGTTTACACCTGGGAGGCAGAGGTTGCAGTGAGCGGAGATCGCGCTACTGGATTCCAGCCTGGCAACACAGCAAGACTCCATCAACAACAACAGCAACAACAATAACTAAAACAGAAAAAAAAGAAAAGAAAAACATGGTACCGTCCATTTATATTCACTATCTGTTGCTCATTCTAAGAGAAGCCAGCTGCTGTGTGAAGAGGCCAATTGGTAAAGAACTGAGTGAGACTTCCAGCCAATAGCCAAAAAATCAGAGATGCCCTTAGTTCCACAGACCAGGAAGAACATCGTTTCTTTTTCTTAACAACTATGTGAATGAGCCTGGAGGTGGATTCTCCCCAGACAAGACTCCATAGCCCCAGCTAAGAAATAAACAATAGTGTCATTAGAGCATTCAAACTGGAGGTACCCAAGCACACACATCAAGATTCCTAGCCCACAGAAACTGTGAGAAAAATAAATTCTTCTGGGTTTTTTTTGTTTTTGTTTTTTGATATTTGGAAGTGGATGCTGCCGTAATAAGACTCTAAACTACGGAAAGGTCTTTGGATGCAGGCAATTAATTTTGAGGAGCATGTTAGTAAAAGCTTTTAAGTATCTGGAAAAGACTATAGAATATTGGACTTTGGTGAGGTTATTGTTGAGAGTTTAAAGGGAAGAGAGAAAAATCTTATTGAAAATTAGCAGTAAAGGGTTATTTTCCTATAGTGGCAGAAAGCTTGTGAACATTGTCATTGGCCATCATGTGGAAAGTAGAATATGTGCCTAATGAACTGGTGATCTAGCTATGATTTCAGTGTGAAATGTTCAAGATGCTAACTGGGTGTTTGTTTGTTTGTTTGTTTGTTTTGAGACAGAGTTTTTCTCTTTTTGCCCAGGCTGGAGTGCAATGGCGTGATCTTGGCTCACTGCAACCTCCGCCTCCCAGGTTCAAGTGATTCTCCTGCCTCAGCCTCCCGAGTGGCTGGAATTACAGGCACCCACCACCACATCCAGCTAATTTTGTATTTTTAGTAGAGACGGGGTTTCACCATGTTGGCCAGGCTGATCTTGAACTCCTGACCTCAGGTGATCTGCTTGTCTCGGCCTCTCAGAGTGCTGGGATTATAGGCGTGAGCCACTGTGCCTGCCCTAACTGGGTTCTTTTTGTTGTTCATAGTAAAATGTGAGAGGAGAAAGATAAATTGAGAGGACTTTTATACAGAAAGAATCCCAGGTGGACTCATTGGTTTTAAAACTGTTCAGCCTATCCAGATAGTTAAAATTAAGAAATGGCTTCTGACTAAAGATCAAAGCCAGGGCACTGCCAGAAAAATGTAGTCTAATGATAAAGCAAAGAGTGTGATTGTAAACATTTTGTTAAGATCTAAGAATGTGAATTATGTGTTCCAGAGTACTATTCAGTCACACAAAAGCCTCTTTAAAGATATTATGTCTGCTCTCATTCAAACAACAGCGGGATGTAGAGGGATGCTCTCATTCAAACAACAGTGTCTCTAGGAAGATTAAAGCCATTTTCTCTTAGCAATCTTGGTAGAAGCCCAAGGTAGGGAAGTCTTACCTAGAAGAGATCTGTGGATGTGGCATTTGTCCAGTGAAGTGAACCAATGAGATTGTTAGGAGGCCCACAAGGTTTTTGTGAGAAATTTATTATATAAGTTAAATAAAAACAATTACAAACATCCAATACGAAATTTAAAAATATGTGTAAATCATATTATTCAAACACTTTGTTGTACAGAAAAAATGGAAATTAAAGGATGCACCTCTAGAGCTAAAAAAAACCTGCAGCTAGAGCAAGCAAGATCTTTATGCAACCCACACTCTCTATTTCCTAGTTCTGCTAATGGAAACCAACCTTTTTGTGAACAAATACATTTCTGTTTGTATCAACAATAGTCATGGTCATTAAAGACTGGATTGATTCCCATGAAAATATCCTGTACTGAGTTCGCCTCAGAAGGAGAATGAAATGAAAAACTGCATGAACCTCCTTTTTATACTGCACTGACTAGAAAATAGACCTCATCTTTCCATAAGAGTGATCTGTTTTATTTAAAAACAGGACGGCTAAGATAAAAAAAAAAAAGCCTTATCAGGCCCATGGCAAATAAGATATCCCAATATCAGCTGTTATGTTTTAAGAGTTAGGTGTCAATTTATCGTGTTTTTCTGGACTATTACTAATCTCCCATCTCCCATCCCATCCAATATTTCTTTGTCCTTTTTTATCTAAAATCTTATTTTGGCAATAAGTACCATGGCTATGATAAACAAGGAGTTTTATTAGCCACCTTTTGTTCAAAGAAAGAAATATGAATAGAATATATTGTTTTTTACATAATCACTGAAATAAAACTCTTTGGTAGCTTTGTTCAAATTATTTTTTGTTTGACACTGGACAAGTCATTTCAGATAATCCAGTGCATTTTGAAAACAATCTAGAGAAGATTGTAAAAGGTACCTAATGGTTTTTATGTTCAATGAACTATGCTATTCTGGGGTTAAGAAAGTCATATTTGATGGCAACAGAAAGAAATGAGCTCTTTTGAAAAATATTGTAACAACCACCCAGCTTCCCATAACACTAATGGCATCAGTAATAAGTGTAAGGTGGTTACTTTTCCCTGCTTTTAGTATTAAGGATAATGAGACTTTAGCCGCAGTAGAGAAGAGAGCTTCTCCCTGTAGCTGGGAAGATAACATCTCCAAGATGTAGGTAATATGTGAATAGGAGATTCAGATGGACCCATGAGTCACTGGAGATGATTTAGAAAGAACTTTAGTTGATTAAATCTTTGACTTCATTGTAGTTATTTTTCTGATGTCCAGATGACATTTCAGTTCTGAGTATTTTTTATCAATTGGACTTGATAATAATTGTTAGCACAGGTGCACACTAACACAAAAATATCATTCTCTAGGCCGTTAGTGCTTCTGTAGTTTGGGAGTCACATGAACTAGTGCAGGAGTGGGAAAATAAGTCATGCTCATATGTGCTACAATGCTCTTACAGGTAAGGTAGGTATGATTGAAGCATAGAAATGGCCACGATAGTTGAAAACTCAAACATTTATTTTGGCTTCTGGTTTCAACTACTTTGGTCATTGTCATTTACATTATTTCTCAAGTTGCTGTGAAATAACGTAACAGCACCAGACCAATCTGGGTGAGCTTTTATGTAACAAAGTTGTACATTGTTTTTTAGTTGTCATGGACCCCCGGGTCAGATAACCTGAGTATGCTCAAATGAACTGGGTGTATAATCACAAGGGGAGCTTCAGTGCCCTACCAAGGAGCAGGGACTAAATTAAGAAGGGAGATCACATGGTAGAATCCAATATCCAATCAGATTGAGCTCTAGCATCACCGCCATGGCAGAGTCCAGTTGGATACTTCCTCCCAACATCAGGTCATTGCAAGATCCAGTCCGATCACACCTCATTGCCCTATGCTTATAAAGCTTGACCCAGCTCCCAGCAGAGGGAGACAGGGGTTTGGGAACTATCTGTGGTGTTCTCCTTACCTGTCACGATAAAATCCCCTTGTTAAATCCTCCTAAGTTATGGTTATTGGGTTGATACCTGCCAAGCAACAGAACTCATCCATTGTATGGGTAATAATAACAATGATTTTTGTTCATTTGTTTGTTTGGTTGTTGTTTCTTCACTTCCAAGTCAACCTCTGGTAAAGATCCTAACAAACTATTAAATGATTTATGTCAAGAAATGGAAAGAAATTAGAGTCCCAGATAATTCATTCACTGGCTCGTCTTTATAGCCTCCTCTTTCTAGATCAGTGATTGGTAAATCTTGGTTGCATTAAAGGACCTCAGCATATGTATGGTGTGGGGAAGAGTCCACTGATTCATAAATACACTTCCCAGATTTAAAATTCCTTCATTTCAAAGGAACATGTAAAGAGAAAACAAAGAAGTTGAAGTATTGGGGACTACTGGCTTTGCAAAGAATCCAAAACAGATAATCCTATACTATTACATGCTTTTTCTCAAAGTGATACTATAATATTTGAAAGCACAAACATAATTTACTAATGTGTTTTCCCTCTTCTAGGGTCCCTCACAGGGATTAAGACCCAGTAAATTCTTAGATAGTTTTGAATCAATATATCAATAAAAAATCTATAAAACATGCAAATGTAGTAAAAGAAACTAAAACCCCAATGCTGATACAACCCTACATGTATCATTCCCTCACTTTGTCCATCTCCTTAATTGTAAATTTATTCCACAAGTTCTAGGATGTATCCCCTAGGGCCTAAGTGCAAAGTGTTTGGAGGTTTCAAACCAGTCATGCCGGTCTCTAGTTCATTATTTCACAATCCAAAGGAATTAAAACCAAACCAGGTGGAGAGAATTGCTTTAGCATAACACATATATTATTCAAAAACAGTAATGATGCATTCTACTGAAGGAATTCATGAAGTCTGAGCATTCATTTACCTGAGATATGGTTCTACATTATTCTCTATTCCGAATATACTTATGTATAATCCATAGAATGGTGGGTTTAAAAAAAAATTTACTCCGAGACTGCTAAAGGCTAAGGAATTTTAGTACTTTTTCACACCATTTGTAATTTTATTGAATCACCAATAAGCGTGAATCTTAATGGCGGAAAAGTAGTTATTCTCTTTGCTAAAGGTTTGATATTAAATATGTCATTGATTGTATTTTTAACAGCTGCCATTGACTAGAAAGAAATTTAAATTAACCCAATGTTGTCAGCTACATAAGGGAACTTGACCAGGAGGCAGTAGAATGAGGAAAAATGTTTTCCTAAGTTAGGCGATATTTGCCTTCATTTGTGGTTATTCTACATGCTCATATTGGGACTAGATTGCCATAAAATGGGTTGAAATTAAGGAATAGTAAGATTTACTATGCCAAATTATCTGCTTTGATCAGTTCTTAATGCCCTGTAATATCTGGAAAATTGTTGCTTAATATGATGAACCTGTCAAACAAATAATTTTAATCTAAATTTAGAGTTACAAAGTGTTACCTGCTTGAAAAATTTTTCCAAAGCTATTAAAATACTCTAAGGTTGGATAACTGCAATCTTTGTATATACAATCCTTAAAATCCAAAAATCATATTGTCGGGTGGTTCAGAGGAAAAACTTTTAGCTTATTGTAATACTATGTAGTCTCAGAAACTCTACCATAATGTAAATTAACACAAAGCAGATATTATTTTTACATAGGAACACATTTATCATGGGTTAGAGGGGTGCGGTGTTTTTTTTTCTGAAGTATCCACATTTATAAACCATTGAGTCATCAAAGAAAAAATACAGCCATAAACTTTATATTATCCATGATTGCAATATCATTTTCCAAATCTGTAAAAATGTGTGTGCATAAACCCCTGCAGTTGTATTGTACTTTAGTCATGAAAAAAATGAATGCACTAAAGATAACGAATCTGTAAATAATTGTGCTTGTTTTCTAAGAATTTGGAAAGACTTTAAAAGGGTTCTGTTAAAAATGTAAAAAGTGTCCAGGGTGGCTTAATCTGGTTCCTTCTTTTTCTTTCTAATGATTTCCCTTGTGGCATTTCAAAATCCTCCCATTAACATGGAGCAGCACTTTGAAAAATTGCCTGGAGTTTTTCACTTTTGCTTTTAGATGACAGAACTGTGCATCAATAAGCTGTTGAGTGATTGAATAAAGTCTGCAAAAGCTAAAATGGAAGACTAAATGTAGCAATATGGATCTCCTGTAAGGGTGAAATTCAAAGCTGCAAAAGGTAGAAACTGCCTGTCCTTGACAAGTGCTAGGTGAGCTTAAAGAAAGGCACATTTAGAGATATTGCATAATAGGTGCATTCTCTCAGCTCTATATTTTTACTCTATGCTGACTGTGTTGCATGCTTGCCTATGGGAAAAAACTGGGGCAAGTTATGCAGCATCTTAGACTAGGAGGTAATCTAAGAGGTTATTTAGTTTAACCTTCCTTGGAGTGCAGTAATATCATCTGTAGCAGTGATGCTTAAATGTTTATTTTAATAGCAGACACTTCCTTCAAAAAGAATTGTACTTATAAACAGTATGCTAAATAGAAAAAAAGTTGAGTTACTCTGGCTGGGAAAAGCAACCATAAAATTCCCCTTTCCCACAACCTCTTCCATAGAGGTGCAGGGTCCTCAGGTCTCTGCTAAACATAGTGTGAATGCCCCCGTTCTCTAATGTCCTGGAGAGGTGGCACACCACTTAACAAGCCCACCCACTCTGATTAGGGGCAACGTTTAGTCCTAAATTGTGCTACTTACCTTGAGTCAAAAATATGTTTCACATTAATTTCCCACTAGTTCTGCCCACCAATGCTACTTATTATCAATTCTATTGACTCTTCCCCACAAGAACTCTTCAAACATTTAATGCCTGGTATTAAAGCGAATGTAAACTTTTTCTTCTCAACAACTTTCAGAAAATACTGAAGCCCCTCTTATGTAAAGATAATGTTTATTTTCTTAACACATGCCCAGCATATATGCTTTGTATGTGTTAACCTACAACAATCCAATGACTAGATTCTATTATTATTATTTACATCTTCCAGAGTTTACTGAGGGGCCCAGTAGTTCCTCAGGGTTATATGCCTACTAAGTGGTAAAGTCAGAGTTTAAATCTTATGTTATGCCTTTTAAATCAAATTATTATGAGTGAAAAATTCTTTATATCCAGTATTTTGGAAATAGTCTTTTATCATAAATATGTTCTGCAGATATGTTCTTCCATTCTGTAGTCTGCATTTTCATCTTCTGTAGAGCAGATTTTCTTTACTGATACGTGACTCATTTTTCTTTTATGGTTTGTACTTTTTATTTTAGTTTTTAAACTAGAAGTTTTATAGGTTTGGCTCTTGTGTTTAGAGCTCTAAGCCAGTTAAAAATAATTTCTGATATGAGATAAAGATTGAGCTATTTCTTTGTTTTTCCATATAGATATTGATATATTCCACCACCATTTGTTGTGTTGGGGCCAAGGAAAACTTACCCTTTACTCTCTGAAGGTTTGCTGAAAATCACTCATGAGAGGCAGATTAATAGGAGAAAGGCACATACATTTATTTGATTATGGTTTTACTTGACACAGGAGCCTTCAAAATGAAGACAAAAGATACAGAGGAAATTGTCGATTTCTATGCTTAGATTTAAGAAAATATGGGTAGCTGTATAGAGATATGATTGGATAAAGAGGGTATAATCTAATGTTGATAGACTTATTAGGGAAACCCAGCAAGGTTAGTCTGTCTGTATTCTGGGGGGCCTCTTGGAGTATGAATTTGCTTTCATTTTGTAGGAGTAGGACACTCTTTGGAATGGGGATCTTATGACCAATAGTCAAACGAGGTTGATCAGCTAATGTTTTTATGGTCAGTTTTTATACAGAAAGGTGTGGGGAAAGTGTAATATTTTTAGGTTTTATGGCTGACTTTGGGGAAAAAGGGTTTTGGTTTCTTTGACTTGCCTTGGGGAAGAAAGTTTCTAGTTTTTCTGGCTAGACCCTAAGAGGATAATAGGTTTACTTACTGCCCTCAGAGGACAACGTTCAATGATTAGTCTCTGTTTATGGTATTAGTCACAAATTTCACAATGAAATTAATTTATATTTATTGAATGTCTATGAGATGGTTCATATTGAGGGTCAACTTGATTAGATTGAAGGATGTAAAGTATTGTTTCTGGGTGTGTTTGTGAGGGTATTGTCAGAGGAAATTCACATCTGAGTCAGTGGACTGGAAGAGGAAGACCCACCCTCAATGTAGGTGGTACCATCCAATGGGCTGCCAGCACCACTAGAAAAAGCAGGTGGAATAAGGTAGAAGAAGCTGGCTTGCTGAGTTTTCCAGTTTTCATCTTCTCCTATGCTGGATACTTCCTGCTCTTGAACATCAGACTCCAGGTTCTTTGGCCTTCAAACTCTAGGACTTACTCTAGTGGTATGCCAGGGGCCCTCAGGCCTTTGGTCACAGACTGAAGGCTGCACTGTCGGCTTCCCTACTTTTGAGGCTTTTGGACATGGACTAAGCCACTACTGGCTTCGTTTTTCCTCAGCTTGCAGATGGCCTGTTGTGGGACTTCACTATTGATTATGTAATAAATTCTCCTTAATAAACTGCCTTTCATATATACATATATCCTATTATTTCTGTCCCTCTGGAGAACCCTGACTAATACAGTCCACCATTTACATTGAGTAGTTATTTAATCTACGAAGGATCTTACTGACCACCTAACCAAATCTTTCTCTTTAGAAACTATAAACTGGGGCCAGGCATGGTGGTGTACACCTGTAATTGCAACTCTTTGGGAGGCTCAGGTGGGAGGATCACTTCGGGCCAGGAGTTAGAGAACAGCCTGGACAACATTGAAAGACCTCATCTCTACATAAAATGAATAAATCAGCCAGGCGTGGTGGTACAAGACTGTAGTCCCAGCTACTCGGGAGGCTGAGGCAGGAGGATGAATTGAGCCCAGAAGGTTGAGGCTGCAGTGAGCTATGATTGCGCCACTGTACTCCAGTCTGGGTGACAGAGTGAGACCCTGTCTTAAAAGAAACAACAAAAACAACAAAACCCCACTAATTAACTGGATATCTTTTATTCCTAAAATTTATCCTGAAGTAAGTCCTCCTACCTACCAACTCCTGTTGATGAATATAAAGCTTATGGGGAAGGGAAGAGGGAAACTCAGTTGTGATGAGTTCATAGCAGATGGCACACACTGTGTCACCATATTTGCCTTCAAAAACCCTGTGAGCTCTGTGCTAACATTCCTTTCAAACAGAGAAAAGTCTGAGATGAAATTCGAGCCACGCTGTCCTCTTGACAAAGTTGTGTCACCATGACAATTGTAGACACACCTAAAATTTATTATTAGAATATTCCAAGGCTATGCATATTTAATTGGAAAGTGATATAGTAGATTTTTAAAAACACATAGGCATAAAAGTTAGAAGACTGAGTTTTAATTTAGCCCATACCTCTTGATGTCTGTACCATGTGACAATTCACTTAATATTCATGAGTCTCAATTTTCTCCATTTATAAACGGGGTTAATCATAACATGTGTATTATTATTAGAATTAAATATGTCATATTAGGCATTGGAATTATTAAAAGTGTAATAAATATATACTAACCTCCTTGTCTCTTTAACTAATACATAAATATATAAATGACAGGAAAGGAACAAGTAATTTTCCCCACAGCAGGGTTTTCCAATCAGCAAATTTTATGCATATACATAAATTAGGTATAACTTACTTATAATTATTTATTACTTATAATTTACTTACATAATTATAAATTCTGTATGATATACATTATTATATAGAATATATAGTTTATTACATAGGTTATATATCAGTGATATTTATCATCTATATCTTTTTAGTATAAACATTTTCTTATATATTTTCAATATATTCTGAGTTTCAAAGTCAAATAATTTGCAGATATAAAAGACAAAGTTTTATTATCCTTGTTAACTTCAAGATCCATGTTTTTTCCTGCAGACAATCAGAACGAATATTTTGAGGAGGTTATAAAGTTGGCTTTTGCAGGATCACACTTGAGAATTACCTACTATAAAATTTCTATACACACAGGTCACAAAGATCACCCATAAATCATAAAAAAAAATTCTTTTCCAGACTATATAACTAAATCTGGCATTTGCTTGCACACTTTGTCTTTGCTGACAAATAATACACTTAGTCTCTCAATCATAAGAAGCTCAATGTCTTGTAACTGGACTTAAAACTCTCAGACTGTCTTGACATAGATTCTCATTCTATGGTAGAGTAAGCTGGAGGATTAAAAAGAAATATATAAAATTAGTCATCTTTCTCCCCATCATTTATAGCCATGGAAGTTGTTTATTGTCATAGGCAGTCTTTAAATCTGAGCTTCTTTTCTCATAAACTGGTATTTGCTCCTTCTCTTTTCCTGCTATGAATCATAATGCTGTTAGTGAAGTGGTGTTGTTGTCCGGGGTAAATTACCCAAGGTCCATCGTCTCGTGCCAAGAAGATTAAGGACACAGACACACAGGAAGATTGAGTTTAGGAGTGCAGGTTTAATAGGCAAAAGAAAGAGAAAGGAGAACCGCTCTCTGCCTTGCGAGAGAGAGAAAGAGAGAGAGAGAGAGAGGCTTCCAAAAGGAAAATCTGGCCCCTTGTGGATGGCGCTAGACTTTATAGGCAGGCTTGAAGGGGCAGTGTCAGATTTACATAGGGTCCACAGATTGGTTCAAGCAGATGTAACTTTTACCTACCGCCAGGGAAGGCTGGTCACCCCATCCTAATCTTATTGTGCAAATAGGGTATTTGCCTGGCCAGCGCCATATTTTCTTCTTCTTACTCTACACGTGATTTGGCAAAGAGAAGGGAAGATGGAGCAGCCATTTTGAACATGCCTAGTCCCCTGTAGTATATTCCTGCGGGGACAACTGCCGGCATTCACCCCTGCAAGCTCCCAGCTTGCTTGTCTGTGTCTGCAGCTCAATTTTACATACTGCTCTTCGTTAGGAAGGAAAATGATTTGGTGGCTGCTTTTCATTAAACGGCAAACCTTACCAAGGACTCCTATGCCCTTGCTATCTGCCTAAATAAGTGCTTCTAAACTCCTACATCATTAGGTTGGCATAAAAGTAATTGTGGTTTTTGTCATTTTAATGACCCTGTCTCCAAATCTGGTCACATTCAGAGGTACTAGGTATTAGGACTTTAACATATGAATTTGAAGGGTGTGGATGAAATTCAGCCTGTAAGGGTTCCCATGTCTGTAAGGTGTTGCTGTGATTAAATGAAATGCTATTTAAGAAGGAGCTTGCTGCAAAACCACCAAATAAGGGCCAAAATCATTAGCAATAATTGCTACTTCTGACATTTTATTTCAGAAGTAATGTCTCTTGGTAATTTTTATTACAGCTGTATTGAGGTATAATTTTCATAACATAAAATTCACTCTTTTAAAGTGTACAGTTCAACATTTTCTTAGTATATTCAGAGTTGTTCAATCATCTCCACAATCTAATTTTAATATATTTTCATCTCTTCCTAAAGAAACCTCATACCCATTAACAATCACTGTTCATTCCCTTCTCCCCTTAGGTACTAAAAGCCATTGATCTAGTTTTCTATCTCCATGAATTTGTCCATTCTAGACATCTCCTCTAAATAGAATCTTACAATCTGTGGTCTTCTTTCACTTGGCATATCTTCAGTTTTGTTTATGTTGATGTATAAGTACTTGTATTAGTCTGTTCTCAGGCTGCTAATAGACATACCCAAGACTGGGTAATTTGTAAAGGGAAGAGGTTTAGTTGACTCACAGTTCCACGTGGCTGGGGAGGCCTCACAATCATGGCAGAAGGCAAAAGAGGAGCAAAGTCACATCTTACATGGTGGCAGGCAAGAGAGCTTGTGCAGGGGAACTTCACTTTGTAAAATCATCAGATCTCATGAGATTTATTTACTACCATGAGAACACTATGGAGGAAACTGCCATCTTGATTCCGTTTTCTCTACCTGGCCCAACCCTTGACACATGGCAATTGTTACAATTCAAGGTGAGGTTTGGATGGGGACACAGCCAAACCATATCAGTACTTCACTGATTTTTATTGCCAAATAATATGCCATTGTATGGATATACCACATTTTGTTTATCATTTATCAGTTGATAAGCATTTGAATTGTTTCCATATTTTCACTGTTGTGAATGACACTGCTATGAACATTCATAAAATTGTTACATAGACATATGTTTTTATTTCCTTCTCTTGGACATATACCTAGGAAGGGAATAGCTGGTTCATAAGGTAACCCTATGCTTAACGTTTGAAGGAACTGCCACTGTGTTTTCCAAAACTGTTGTACCATTTTACAATCCCATTAACAATATATCAGGGTTCCAATTTCTTTACAACCTTGCCAACATTTGTTATTGTCTATCTTTTGTATTTTAGCCATCTTAAAATAAAATAGGCATGAAGCAGTAGCTTATTGTGATTTTGGCTTACATTTTCCTAATGACCAATGAGGCTGAGCACCTTTCTATGTGTTTATTGACAATTTTTATATCTTATTTGGAAGATCTATTTAGATCAATTAGTCATTTTATAACAGAGTGACCTTTTGTTATTGAATTTAAGACATCTTTACATAATCTGTATGAATCTCTTATGAGACCTATGATTTGCAAATATTTTTACCTACTTGGTGAGTTAACTTTTCGCTTTGTTAATGACATTCTTTGAGTACAAAGTTTTCTAATTTTTATGATTGTAGATCATCTAATTTTGATGATTGTAGATCTTCAATGTAGTGGATATTCATGTATTCATTTGTTGTTGTTGCTTGTGCTTTTGGCATCATATCTAAGAATATATTGCTTGTTCCAAGGACAAAAATATTTACTTTCATATTTTCTTATCCGATTTTTATAGTTTTACTTCTTATGTTTCGATCTATGATCTATTTTGAGTTAATTTTTATATATGGTGTGCAAGAGGGTCCAATTTCATTCTTTTTCATATGATATACATTTGTCACAGCACCATGTGTTCAACAGACAGTACTTTCCCAATGGAGTTGTCTTGGCATTCTTACCAAAAGTCATTTGATGATAAATTAAAAGTTTATTTCTAGAATCTTATTTCTATTCCATTGATTTATATTAGATGTCTATCTTTTTGTAAGTAGCACATCTTTTTTATTACTGTGGAAATGTATGAAGTTTTAAACTTGGGAAGTATAAATCATCTAGCTTTGCTGACTTCCAAGATTGTCTCAGTTACTCTTGATCCCTTGCATTTTCATATTCATTTTAGAATTTGCTTGCCAAATTCTATTTTTTAAAAGCAGCTTGGGTTTTGATAATTATATTGGATCTATAGATCAACTAGTGGAGTACACCCTTTTTTAAAAATATTAAATCTTCTGATCCATAAATATGAGATGTCAGTCCATTTTTAAGTTTTAATTTCCTTCCATAATGTATTATAAGTTTTGTTATAAAACTCTTACACGTGTTTGTTAAATTTCTTCATAAATATTTTATGTTTATAATATTGACAATTAAAATTTTTTAAGTTCATTTTTGGATTGTCCGTTTCTGGTATGTAGAAATATGTCTATTTTTTTAAAATATTGAACACATGCCTAGCTACCTTATTGAACTTGCTTAATAGCTCTAATAGTTTTCTACAGGGTTTCTTATATTTTATTATGTACAAGATCATGTCATCCGAAAGTAGAGGTAGTTTTATTTCTTTCTTTTCAATCTGGACATTTTTCTTTTTTAAAACTTGTATGGTGCCCTGGATAGACTCCAGAAAAATGTTGAATAGAAGTGAAACAGACATCCTGCTTTTGTTTATTATCTTGGAGGAAGAGCACTCAGTTACCCCATTTAGTATGGTGTTACATGTGAATTTTTCCTACATGCCATATATCAGGCTCAAGAAGTTTCCTTCTATTGCCTGTTTGCGCATATTTTTATCATGAAAGGGTGTTAGATTTTTTCAAATGTGTTTTATGCATATGTTGACATAATTATGTGGTTTTTGTTCTTTAGTCCATTTAACATGATGTATTACATGGATTGCTTTTTAGATGTTAAACTGACTTCACATTCCAGGGACAAATTCTATTTGATAATGGTGTATTGACCTTTGTATATATTGCTGGAATTGTTGTTCTATTATTTTGTTGAGGATTCTGCATCTATATTCATAAGGGATATTGGATTATAGTTTCTCTTAATAGAAAGAGTTCAAATTTTATGTAGATCTATATTTCCCTCTGATCACTGAGGAATCAAAAACATTTTATTTTCATTAGGGTGCAACATTGTTTCTACCTAACAAAATCTTATGCTTAATTTTAATACCCACATACCTCATTTTATAGCACTTTGCTTTATTGTACTTTGCAGATATTGCAGATTTTACAAATTGAAGGTTTGTGACAACTCCCTCAAGGAAGTCTGTTGGTGTTATTTTTCCAACAGCAGGTACTCACTTCATGTCTCTGTGTCACATTTTGGTAAGTATCACAATATTTCAAAATTATTATTGTTATATTATTATATGATAATTGTTATATTATTATTTCTATGATCAAGGACCTTTGATATTACTATTGTAATTGTTTTGGAGTGTCATGAACCATATCCATGTAAGACTGCTAATGTACTAAATGTTTGTGCTTTGACTGCTCCACCAGCCAGCCATTCTCCCACTCTGTCTGTCCCCTCAGGCCTCCATATTGCCTGAGACGGTTTTGAAATTAGGTCATTTAATCACCCTATAATGACCCCTAAGTATTTCAGTGAAAGGAAGAGTGGCATATCTCTCATTATAAATCAAAAACTAGAAATGACTAAGCTTCTTGAGAAAGTCATGTCAAAAGCTGAGATAGGCAGAAAGCTAAGCCTTTTATGTCATGTTGTGAATGCAAAGAGACAGTTCTGGATAGATCAAACCAGCCTCAACCTTCCTTTAAGCCAAAACCTAACCCAGAGCAAGACTCTCAACTCTCTTTAATTCTGTGAAGGGTGAGAGAGGTGAGAAAGCTGCAGGAGAAAAGTTTGAAGCTAGCAGATGCTGGTTCATGGGGTTTAAGGAAAGAAGCTGTCTCTGTAACATAAAAGGGCAAGATGAAGCAGCAAGTGCTGATGGAGAAGCTGCAGCAAGCTATCCAGAAGATCAGGCTAAGATCTTTGATGAAGGTGGCTACTCTAAACAACAGATTTTCAATGTAGGTGAAAGGGCCTTTTATTGGAAGAAGATGCCGCTTGGGACTTTTATAACTAGAAAGAAGTCAATGTCTGACTTCAAAGCTACAAGGGACAGGCTGACTCCCCTGTTAGGAACCCCTGCAGCTGGTGACTTTTGATTGAAGCCCATGCTCATTTACCATTCTGAAACTCCTAGAGCTCTTAAGAATTTTGCCAAATCCACTCTGCCTGTGCTCTGTAAATGGAACAACAAAGCCTGCATTACAGCATAACTTTTTTATAGCAAGGGTTACTGAATATTTAAAGCCCACTGTTGAGACTTACTACTCAGAAAAGAAAAATATCCACATGGTGGCTTAAACAACAGAAATCTATTTCACACGATTATGGAAACTGAAAATCAAAGGCCAGCGTGCCAGCTGATTCTTCAAGAATCTCATGAATGAGATTTCTGAGAAAGAAGGCCTTTTCACAAACACTGCATTAATATAGTTATTTGAAACAAAGTGTGGGTTTTCTTCTTTAGTTTACATCCTCTTTCCACTACAGTGTCTTGTCTTATGAGGTAGATTAAATATGCCTCCGGTGTCTTCTCATTCTCCCTTCAACTTCCCTCTCTTTTCTCCTAAGTCTTAGCAACCCATTTATGGGCTCAAGTCCTATTCTTTGTTCCATCCTTATCAGATCTTGCTCTCAATCTCCCAAACTATTGGTGGATTTTCGGAAATTAACCTTAGGTGTAAATCTCCCAGCCATGTCTGCATTTTGTTGGCGAATTCTTTGGAGAGAGGAAATAACTCATCCTGCGAGGAATGAATTATAATGTCGATTTTCTGGCATAATATGCAGTGGTGGGGAAACTGCTTTTGATGAGGAATCCTGTTTATGCCTATAAAACCACACTACCTTGGGCAATGTTAAGGGTAGATCAGGTGGTGAGGTTATGTCTGTGAGTCACTTTAATGCCCTCTAGGGCTCAGGGATGCTAGAGACTGTAGTGTTCTCAGTCGAGGAAAATCTGATGAAGAATTAATTAGTTAGGGGAACAAAATTTGAGACCATGAACTACACAATTCTATACTGGATGGAGCAGTGATGGGGAAAAAAATCCAACATCCTATTATCTAGTCTTACATGAAAATGTTGTCTACTTCCCTTCAATTATATGACAGAATGGGCTGAAAGCAGCAAGTTTGGGTTTTTGATATCTTTAAGTATGTTTGTTTGCCTATTGGTTTATTACCTTCTTAGTAATCAACTCTTTGTCCTGAAGAGTCAAATTAAGAGTATCGTACATCTACAATCTAAATTCAATAATGGTTGACATACTCTAGAGCATATATTTCTTCCTGACAACTTTGCACTGTTGAAATGATTGCAGTTTTACTCTTCGAAGACTCTGCAGAACTCATACTTTATAAATGTGGAAACAACCTTAATTTAGAAAAGATACAAGCCAGAGAATTAAGAGTATTTTACACATATCTTCCACCCCAAGTTGCAGAAAGGTACCAAAGCAATCACAAAAATCAAGATAAACTCACATTATACCTTCCAGTCGGCAAATTCTTATCCCTCTTTTCAGAAAGATAAATCACTAGCTCAAGCAGTTTATTCACTTGTACAAAGTAAAAGGAAGACACATGACTGTGAATTTGACTTATGAAACTGATCAGAAAAAAATTCCAAATGTACTATATTCTCTGTACTATGTTCGCTATATATGTATAAATGTACTATATTCTCTAAGAGAAGGCAATGGTGAGAGCTTTAAAAATATAATATCTCGCTATCCTGCAAGTCCAATGTTGACCACTCTAAATCACCATTTATCTAAATGTTAGATCTGTTCAAGTTTTATGTCCTGAAGGACCTTCTGATTTTGTCCATAATGGTATTTGTGACTTTATACCACTCTTATTTCCAAATGTGATTACATTTATTACCTTAGCTCTTAATATCTCTTCAAAAATAGAATCTGATATCCCAACAAATGTATGTGGTATCGCTGATTTGCTTCCAGTTTTTGGCTGAGGCCATTTCATCACATTTGTTTTTCACATCCCTCTGGCTTTTTCTTGTTTTCTTTCAAAGAGTTTAAATTTTCAGTGTTTGCATGGAGCCATATATCCCACCTTGATCCAGTCATGTAGTTCCCACTGACTTCAGTGGAAAGGCCACAGGAGGACTGAGGGCAGTATTAGCCCTGAGAAAAACTCATAAATGGACCAGCATGTCCATCTGGTCTTGAAAGCACCTTTAGAAACTGTGATAGAGATATTAGGAAAGATAGGACGGAGCATCAGAGGGATTTTCTTCTCTCAGATGCGACTAAAACAAGAACTGAGCCAAACGACCTATTTCTTGCTTTAAGGAACGTTAGCAGCAGAATGGGAAAGACTTGAAAGAATTTCTCAGCTGCAAAATTTCACTCCAGGGACTATTTCTTTGAGTAGGCTCCAGCTACTTAAATTGAAAATGAAATTAAGCATTTTCAGAGATTTTTCTATTCCTCCCCAGCCAGCATCTCCCAAATCGCCTGCACTAGCAAATGAGATGCTTGGTAAAATATGGCCTTGAAAGACCTGCCACCCTCCTTCCTGCAAGTGGAGTGGCTATTTATTACATTTCATTCAAAGCTGTCATATACACTTCCTCCACTGTGATATAATTTGTATTTAAAAAAAATTCTTAAAATTGGACTGACAGTGAAAACAATGACTCAGCTGAAATTTCTAACAGTTTCAGAAACAATGAGTGTAAGTGACAAGATGAGTCAACAAGGAACTCTCAGAAGTTTGAGATCTGTAACAAACAATATATTATATTAAGCACTCATATATTCATGTACCCTACCTTCCATCTAGTTGTATTTCAAGACAATGATCCCATGTAAAAAGTCTCCCAGACCCTTTTATTGTTCTCTAATAATCTCCAATTGCATGAGAGCTGAATAGTTGATTCTTGAGGTAGTTAGAATAAATATACATGAAACAAATATTTTAAGATATATACACGTTATCTTATATTCTCTTCTTAGTAAATACAATTTGAAAAACAGCAAGAAATCGTTTTTATTTATATGATATGAATTTTTTGTGGGCAGGCACATTTCTTTCCATAATGTTCTTTTATACTTAGAATAAAACCCAAATTTTGGAATAAAATCTAAATATCTTACCATGACTTAAATGGATTATTTTACATGAAATGGTTCCTGGCAATTTATTCTCTATGACTTTTCTCCTTTTTGAGTCTTCTGCTAACTGATTTGCTGCTCCTCAAATAAGCCAAACTTGGAACCTATGGCTCCATACACTTCGTTTTGAATTCTACTCAAATATCATTTCACTAGCAAAGTCTTCTCTGACTATATGATTTTAAAAAGTATATTTCTACCAGCCTGCAACCCTGACTAATATTTTAAGTAAAGTGCTAAGTGCTAAGAAGACATGTGCTATTTCTGAAACCTCTACACCTAGACCAGGGTATATAGGGAAAACTTAACACATAACTGTAAAATGAATGCATTTGTGAATCTGTGAAGTCATTATTCCACTATTTCATAATCCACGTTGGTAGATTGTTTTCTTATGATTGGTTAGGTTAAACATTTTAGGGGCGACTACAACATTGGTGATACTGTGTATATTTTCCATTGTTTCACATCAGAAGACATATAAGTTTGTCCTGATAATTATTAAGATGGTGATGGCCAGAACTCTCACGTGAAAAGTTCTCTTTTGTCATTGTTATTACAATAAATTGATGGAGTGATACTTTGAGATGGTATGAATATTCTGTTCCCCAAGAAACATTCACTCAAAATGTTCAACATCTTTGACAGACCTCGCTATAATCAGTTACTATATTTGTGGTTGCAAAAGGTAGTTTATTTAACTTTATATGTTTTAGCTAATAGTTTTTTTGCTCTCTCTCTCCATCTTGCTTTCTCTTTTTACCTTTTCCTTGCTCTTTTCCTTTTCTTTATGGTTTTGAGCATTTCTGGGGACTCATGGAGTCTTTTGTATTTTGTTTATTGTAATCTGTTATTTTTTTTCAGTGCTTTTATTGTCTACATTTGGCCAGTGAGTCTCCTTTTGACATGTCCAATTAATTTATTCTTCCTTTCTCTCCCCTTTCTTTTCCTTCCTCTTCCTCTTCCTCCTCTTCCTCCTCCTCTTCTTCTTCCTCCTCCTCTTTCTCCTCCTCCTCCTCCTCCTCCCTGATAGTACAACAAGATGTTTCAAGCTCAACTTGTACTTTCTCTAACCTAGTCCTAGTATTAGGCATTTGTCCATGGAACTCTAGTTTCTAGAGAATTGTATTTATTTAGAAATCAAGATCTCAAAGATTATTGTGTCTATTGTTACTGAAGTCTTTTCTTTTTCTTTTTTTTTTTTTTTTTTTTTTTTTTTTTGAGACGGAGTCTCACTCTGTCACCCAGGCTGGAGTGCAGTGGCGCGACCTCAGCTCACTGCAAGCTTTGCCTCCCGGGTTCTGGCCATTCTCCTGCCTCAGCCTCCCGAGTAGCTGGGACTACAGGCACCCGCCACCAGGCCTGGCTAATTTTTTTTGTTTTTTTTTTTTTTTTTTTTTTTGAGATGGAGTCTCGCTCTGTCGCCCAGGCTGGAGTTCAGTGGCGTGATCTCTGCTCACTGCAAGCTCTGCCTCCCAGGTTGACACCATTCTCCTGCCTCAGCCTCCCCAGTAGCTGGGACTACAGGAACCCGCCACCATGCCTGGCTAGTTTTTTGTATTTTTAGTAGAGACGGGGTTTCACTGTGTTAGCCAGGATGGTCTTGATCTCCTGACCCTGTGATCCGCCTGCCTTGGCCTCCCAAAGTGCTGGGATTACAGGTGTGAGCCACCGCACCCGGCCTGTTACTGAAGTCTTATGCTTCTAGACAACTTAACTGAATAGAGCTAAGAAATACTGTATAAGATCACAAGATTAAACTGATACCTCCAAATCCAATTCAGTACTAAAGAGTTTTCTCCCCCTCTCCCCAATTATTTCCATACTCCTAATTTAATCACAGCGAAAATCCTGGCTCCAAACAATAAATGTAGTTATACAGGTGCTGAATTCTAAAATTTATACAAAGCATACATAAATACTACAGCAAGTTAATACTGCCATTCATAATAAACCTATTAAGAAACATTCAAAATTTCATTTCAGTTTTGTTTTTCTTTAGACTATGTCTAATTCTAAATTTATACAATTGGAGCACTATATTTGAAAATCACGTATGTTTTCCAAGGATTATATTATCAATTTCATATAAAGCAAGGTTCCTTCATTTTTGTTTATATCCATATTTAGGATTTTCATGTTTATTTTGCATTTACTTTTATTTTTAATGTATACAATTACAACCTAGTTCACAGCCCAGCATTATATAACATAGGCAAGTGTACTGGTTTACTTAGAGAAGACTTTCTCCTATCCATTCAGCTCCACCATTGCCAGCTTCCCCACTCCCCACGTACCCATTTTCAATTGTTTCTGGCTTATATCATAAGTTTCTTTTTGAGAAAAAAAGTCAAGTTCTTATTTTCTCTCTTTTTTAAACCTACGTTTTTCAGGCTGCTTTGCTTTTTGAAACTATATTCTTATCAGTTCAGTTCATCTTCAATCTTTAAGATGCTTATTACTCTATGTATTTATAATATTTATTCAATCCATCTTTTACAGTTGAGCACTGAGGTTATTTTTTATATACTGCTATTCAAAAAACTGCTGCAATAAATAACCTTGTGCATCTATGGTTTCGTATTAGT
Source organism: Nomascus leucogenys (assembly GCF_006542625.1). NCBI lineage: Eukaryota > Metazoa > Chordata > Mammalia > Primates > Hylobatidae > Nomascus > Nomascus leucogenys. Next base: position 105,683,159 of record NC_044389.1, read on the forward strand.
GAATGTGTATTTTCAAAGTAAATTGTATTGCTGAGTGAAAGGGTAAATGTAGATGTAATTGTGTTGCATAGTGCCAATCCCCCCTACTTAATGTTAGAACATTTTGTGTTCCATCAAAAATAAATGAGAGGGATCTTTTATTGACAAATGTATTTCTCATTGTTTTAACTATTTCCTATGATAGCAAGCAGAGTGTCTGCAATTTAGTGGCAATGAAAAACATGGTTCTCATTCTAGATACCTTCACCATTTGCATCTAAGTACTTTCCAACAGGATGAGAAGCAAATTGTATATAATTTTTTATTTAAAGTTTTTTAGAGCCATATTAGAGAGAGAATAAATGAACTTGGAAACATATTTGATAGCATTCTTTCAAATATCAGGCAATATTTTAAAAATTACCTGCCAATAAGTATAAGTATTTTCTCCAACCACATAGGAATTCAATAAAAATCTTGGTATTGTGGTATGTAAATCCCTGCACCTTTGATCATATATGTAAGAATATGGTAATAATCATGTGTTAATTCTAGAACCAGGATTTGAAAATAAACTGGGAAATGAGGACAAGAAATCTCCCAGGAACGCACAACCACCCTCCTACTGTTTTGTTAGATGTGACCAAGGGGACACAGGTTGCAAAATGCTGCTGCTTAAGAGACTCACTTTCTATTAATGAGTGAAGGGGTAAGGCCCACATCAAGGGGCTGTTCCAGTTGAGAAGCTAACAGAGTATGTTATGCTCAGGACTAAATGCCAAAGTAAACTAAACACGCATTAAATAATAGCGCCTTCAAACTTTCGTACTGTCTCAAAACCAGGGCTAAACCTGCTTTTGAATTCCATCTCCTCGAGCAGTTTCATTTATACTTCTTAGTTGTTCTGTTGAATTATAACAGAAAAGACAAGATCATTAATAATGATATCCTAGCTGTTGACAACCTGCCATGATAAACCAATACTCTTAACATGAGTTTGCTGCATTGGTCACAAGTACTGAATAAATATTTATCAGAGTGCCCTGGATAGGTCTTTTATTACAACAGTGGTTTAAAAACTATTTTAAAATGTATTCCATTTGTATTTCTACTACTATGTGAATCTGTTTTTCCATTCACATTCAGATACTAATTGATGGTGTATATTCTTAGGAAATGTTGTCGTTGGTTAATTCTCATCTAACCAAGTGGTGCAAATTCAGATTATATATTCAAATACTTTAGTATATTGTTTGCCTTCAGTACTTGTCATCAACCAAATGTTTTTTTTTGTTTTATATGTGCAATGATTTTTGTGGCAATTATGTTGCCATGAATCACCATGATATCAACCTTCCCAAACGTTTTACCTGTATTATATGACTTAACCCATTAATTTGTAACTTTCAAATATTATAACATTAAATGCCTTAGAACAACTTATATTTTTCTCAGTGAGCAAATAACTTAAATCTAAGGAATAGAGCAAAGTTATGCTACTCTAAATAAATCCCAGTGTCATGTTAGTGGACACAACATAAGGTGAAAATAACAAAATGTAATGCATTAGCCTCCGTCCTCTCCAAGGTACTCTTGTTCTGAATAGTAACAGGCCCATTTTTCATGAAAATCTTCATTTTTTTTAAAGATAATTTCTACCACAATCTTCTTCCAAAAATATTAACTTCAATCAAATTCTGTTATACATTTTAGCTATCAATTCATGCCTTGAAAGTAAGGTTTTAAAAATAATCTATTTTAATAAAAACATTCACTATATATTTTATGATTGTTTTACTATCCCTTTGCCAACAGCTCCCTCTATGTTCCACAACACAGATACTTCATGTTCATCCTCTGGAATACACTCTTAGAAAAGAGCTTAAATAATTCAGTATTATATAGAGAACACCAGGAATATAGATTTTTTGATGCCCCTATTTTCAGAAGTGTGACTTTTTGTTTAAACTAGCCTTTTATTGTTTTTGTTCATTTTTAAAAGATTGATTCACTTAATGCCAATTTTAATTACATTTTACACATATGACTATCTTAAGTAGAAAGAACTGGGATCATGGAGGCAGACATAATATACTAACATATTTGACAAGATTCCTTTCCCTGGAAATTATGTGTGTTCCTTATTTATGTCAATATTTCACTAGTAGGATAAAATTAAGCTGGGTTGACTTTTGAAATGAAATATAGTTAAGGAGGAGGACATTTTGTTAAAACAAAGCATAAGTATCAGTTAGTGGAAAAAGCTGACAACCAACCCCAGAGGCCACCCCTAATCTAACTAAGCAATTATGGAAGGCTTACAATTTTGTGTGGGAAAAAAATACAATTAAAACAATGATCTGTGAAATAAAATTTCACAATTGTTTTCTTTGTGTTCAATAGTATCAAATGCATGAAAAAATAACTGCCAAACCACACTTCTTGCAGCATCATTAATTACTCCCTGCTCTCTTTTCTGTGGACTTCAGAATTCTTCTTAACACAGTATTCCAAAGAGCCACAGGGTTTGTGTATTAGATAAAAGCTACTAAGTTACGTTAATATCTCCCCACTGGAAAATATATTTTAAAATTTTGCTGAAGCAACTGTGCTAAATTTTTGATATAATAATTTGGAAGTGTATGCACCACGATCAAACTAGTTTGTAAAACTATTTTATACTGGATATAAATATTTTTTAATTTATAGCTTAAAGTTAATTTCAAGCTATTCAGCTTAAAGTTAATTTCAAGCTATTCCATCCGGTTTTATCAAGATTCCAATGTGATCTCTGATAAGGAACTTGTTATAGATTACTTGATTACACAGAAATGTATACATTTAAACTTATAAATATACATAAATATATATACATATGTATATTATGTATGTATATATTGGTATATATACACATATAATTATGTATGTATATACATATGTGTATATATGCATGTGTATACATATGTACCTACACATACATACACACACATATGTGTAATGATTTTTGTGGCAGTTTTATATATATATCTGTGTGTATGTGTATCTATCTATCTATCTGAATCTATCTATCTATCTATCTATCTATCTATCTATCTATCTATCTATCTGCATTGTACCTAAGCAGGATAGAAATCATAGAAAGTTGATTATTTAAAACAAATATCTCTACCCACATGGAATGCATATTAGAACACCTCATTTTCTTACTTAAAATATTTTTCACAAAAACTAAATTAAAGAGGTATCATTCTTTCCATTTTAAAAACTGGTAAATTGAACATCAGAAAGTTTAGACAATTTACTGAAGTTACACAGCTAATGTATGTCAAAGTTGAAATATGTCATACATTTGCCTGATTCCTAAGATGGGGTTCTTAACATTCCTGTGATATGATCTCCTTTTCAAGTTGACCCCTAAATGTGGTGCAAATGTTATTGGGAAAGCACACCATACATGTTATTTGTAAATTATATGGTATATGATCTTTGTAAATTACTTTGTTCAAACAAAATTGTACTAGAGGAAAAGATTATTGTCATGGTTAGTCAAAAGGATGCTGTCTCAAATGTAAAAATGAGATTTACAAATAAAAAAATTCACATTCAAAAATCTCAAAAGGCTGGGCATAATGGCTCATGCCTGTAATCCCAGCATTTTAGAAGGCCGAGGCAGGAGGATCACTTGAGGCCAGAAGTTCGAGACCAGCCTGGGCAACATAGCAAGACTCTGTCTCTGAAAAATAAACAAACAAAATCTCAGCAGCGAGGTCAAGAAATATGAACAGAGAATACACAGAATAAGAAATACAAAGATCTTATCAACAGAGCGACACACTAGTAGTCCAAGAACAATAACTAAATCAGATGTTACATATGCTTACCTAGTGGCATAACATTTTTATAGATTTATAAAAGCTTGTGTTTGTAGGGATATAGAGTAAAAGAATCTCAAACAATGATGACAGAATTACATATTATATAAACCATTTGGGAGGACTGTATATACATTTTAACTCAAGTATACTTTTAGTAGTCTATCTCATAAATATGTAAGAAAATATGTACCAAGATGCATATTACAGCTTCATTTGTAAGAACCAGCTCAACTTGTTGAAATTTGAAAAATGTTTAAAGAAGATACTGATCATCCATGTTGTAGAATAAAAGAATTGAATGGGTAGAATGTAGAAACATTGAACAACATTCATAATGTTAAAAAAAGCAGAAATAATCTTAATAAAGTGTATGGAATATGACCTTGTTTCAAATATTATTCACAACGGTTAGTCATAGGCAATGGGAACTGGAAAGGATAAAGGAAATATGAGGAGGTTTCCTTATATTGAACTTTATTCAATTCTGTATTTTAAAAACTTTCAAATATATGTATTTTCTATTTGTTAAAAATAATAATTTTTTAAGTTTTTTTTTCATTAGAGAATCTGTCTCTTCCCCTGAGCTAACAGTAACATAGGTAAAGTAAAAAAGTTCAAAAGAAAGCAACAAAGTTAGGTATACTTTCTACTTATTCTAAGTTATATCTGTTTATCTAAGATTACAATAGAACAGAAGAAAATCCTGTTTAGAAAAAAATCATGGCAGTGTGAATTTGAAAGCATTGCTTCTCCATAATACAAAAAAAGTGACATTGGATAATTAAGGAAGGTAAGTTTAACATATAACAGATAAAGTACCTTTTTGGAAGTGAAAATGCATTATCATCTCAACCACAGGACAGTATGTAATTCAAGTGTTGTAGGGAACTCTAGAAAATTAAGTGATGTTTGAGCTATCACCAACGTAAATAAAAGAATAACTCAGTTACAAAAATAAAACAATCAAGACATACCTAAATGCTAAATTTCTTTACTTCTTTTATTAATCCCATCTCTTCTTCATTCCTTTCATACATAACATTCCAAAGAAATGTATGCCTTCTTAAATCTCAGGATTTCCTCAAGAGGCTCCTCTGTCTAGAGACTCTTATGCTCCCCTGACAACTCTGTTAGTAGTCTAACCTAGAGGAAAATGATTCTCAAATTCTCAGGGGCTTACAATTAACACATGCTTATTTTTTGCTTCTGCTCTATGAGACAGTTGTCCTGGGTCCTGTGGGTTTGCAGGCAGGGATCCACATGTTTTAGCATTTCAGAATATGAGCAGGAGGAATTTCCACTGCATGGAACATGCTCTTCTCATATTTGAGAGCAGAAGTGAATAAGCCTCCAGATTAAATAATAGCATTTAAAACTTTTGGTTTGATGTAGCAAATGTCATGTCCACTCATCCCATTGGCCAGAGTCTGTCCCATGATGCAGGGAAGCCACTGACTGAGAAATCATGAAAGTCAGGGAAGATTAGTATAATTATGAACATATCTTACTATCATTGTTATTGAATGATGATAAAACAAGTTGATTACATTTTTGTTATTTTCTACTTTTTTCAGTCTCTTAAAGGGTATATATAAATCACTCCAGTGGTCAAGGGGGTGGCCTTGGCCGGATGAAGCACACACATGCACACACAAATGCAAACACACACAAAGTCAATACACAGTCATCAGGAGCCCATTTCCACCTTTAGCATGACTAAGATGTCAAATAACAAACATCCAGATACCTAAAGGATGCCTTTTATTCAAAGTGTTGGTAGTAGAGATTAACTAGAGGCAAGTATTAAATGAACTCAGTTTGTGTTCAGTAAATAAGGACTTGGAAGGAGACTCATCTGCAGACGTTCTCTCTTGTGAATCCAGGTTTGTTTTTAGCCTGCCTGTAAATCCTCAGCTACAGTCACCGTTTGCTGTATGTTTCTTGGTAAAGCTATCATTACCCATTTTCAATGTGAAACAACTTGCATATCCCACTGATAACTCAAACACAATTGTCAAAAACAGAAATTTCAAACCTAAATAGTGAATATAAAAATGGCTGAATGGTATCAGTATTTTAAATTACATAATGAATTACAGTTCAATGTCATACATTTGTCTTTCTCATTCTCCTTGACCTAAGACCAATGAATTAAAACTTAATTGTGACTATAAAACATATGAAAGGGTTCAAACTGGAGATTTGAACAAATCCGACACCTTAAGCTTTTAATTTAAATAAGCAAAACAAAATTATACAAATGAAAAGGGCTGCTGAGACCAAAAAACTTCCCCAGTAAAGTAAAACTTTGAAAGTTTAATTTTCCAGAAAACTGTGACAAAAAATGGAAGGCTTTGGGGATATCAGTAAAGCAGGGGGAGTCTCTCTTACCTTTTCTATTTTCCCCTCTGTGGCTTACACTGTGTTAAGAATGATAATCAACTTCAGTAAATATTCAGAAGCCTACTGAAATGAATGTGAAAGACAAATGACGTAGTTAGAACTTGTATTAGTTGCCCTAAAGGAATTAAAGTTTAATATGACATTTATTGATCAATAAATGCTGACTGGGAAATTATCTTGGAAATTGAAAATAATTGTTACCTCTTCCAATTCACTTAACTCATATAGCTTGGACTGGTAGTAGATATGCAAGGTCTGATGCCTGGCGAGAAGCAACAATGTGGAACCTCATCAATAAAAACTGTTGAGGCTCAATTTATGTAGCTGTATCTTCAGCTTTTGTTTACCTGAAAGAGAAATCAATTCTTTCTGAGTTATAGGGAAGGAGAAAAGAAGTTAGCCTCAGATATCTCTTCAGAGAACTTGCTTCTGTGATCTCCTCAAATACTATGAGCTGTGACCCACCCCTACACTTTCCCCCACACAAGTCACATGGCACAGCAAGGGTGAAGCCAAAGTCAGGGTTATAATGAGAGATCTAGCGGGATTTTTTTAGATGCAATTACATGTGCAAGTGAAATCAAGATGTTACACTTAAATGGTAGAAGCACCACATTCAAAGTCCAGAAAATAAGACCAAAACAAACCATAAGAATCAAAAGTTGAAGACAAGAGAAGGAAGTTGAGTGGAGCTTAATGTAATTGTTGAGTATGCAGTTTCCTTCTCTTGGGCTTTTTTGTTTGTTTGTTTGTTTTTTGAGATGGAGTTTAGCTTTTGTTACCCAGGCTGTATGTAGTGCAATGGTGCAATCTCGGCTCACCGCAACCCCTGCCTCCCGGGTTCAAGCGATTCTCCTGCCTCAGCCTCCCAAGTAGCTGTGGTTACAGGCATGCGCCACTACACATGGCTAATTTTGTATTTTTGGTAGAGACGGGGTTTCTCCATGTTGGTCAGGCTGGTCTCGAAATCCTGATCTCGATTGATCCACCTACCTTGGGTGATCTGCCCGCTTCGGCCTTCCAAAGTGCTGGGATTACAGGCATGAGTCACCACTCCCGGCCGGGTTATTTTTAATAAAACCTGTCTAAACTTTGCTACTCAAACTGAAAAGCCTCTTAAAATTTACTGGGACTTCCTCCCAACAATTTAGCTAGGGTGATTCAGCAGTAGTAGAGGTAGAATCAGACATAAGTGGATTGAAGTGTACACTTCAATTTGAAAATTGAAAAACAGACAAACATGGAACACGTGAATGTAGAATACTCTTCTGAGTGGTTTAAATAAAAGGAAAAGGGAAAGTTTTATGTATGTGTGAAATTGAGAACAGTGCCAAGTTTTATAGCAGGCACAGACTTATAAGACTTGTCTTTTAGAATAGAAGGGATATAAAACCTGGGACTAGGCTAAGAGAAAAGATGTTTGAGAAGGAGACTTAGAAGATGTAGGAAAAAGAAGAGATATGCTGATGAACTATGCCCTTGGCTTCTGTCTGCTGCTGGGGTCAAAGATCACAAAGCCATATTTTGTGTCTCTTTGTGATTTACAATCCACCATATCTGGTACATCGCAATTATTAGTGTTACCTTCAAAATAGATCCTGAATCTTACTACTTCTCACCACCTCCACTGCTAACATTTTAGCAATACCAACATCATTTCTCCCTTTGACTAGTGCTGTAGCCTCTTCATTGACTTCTGTATGTCTGTGCTTAGCTTTCGCAGATCTTTTACTCCATATATGGTCTCAGCTAAAGTAGATCCTGTTATTTCTCTTTTCAAAACACACAATGGCTTCGCATCATACTTAGAAAAAAAACAGTTCACTAAGGCAATATAATCCCTGCTCATCTCTCCAGGTTCTTTTTGTTTTAACCCTACCCACCCTCCCTTACTTTACTCAAGCTGTACAACCTTTTTTAATATCCCTTGAACATGTCAACTACATCTGCCTTAGTCTGTTTAGGCTGGTAAGTAGAATAGCATAAACTGGATGGCTTATAAACAACAGAAATTTATTTATTACAGTTCCGGAGGATGGGGATTCCAAGATCAAGGCACCAGCAGATTCTGTGTCTGGTGCAGGCCAGCTTCTTGGTTCATAGATGATGACTTCTTGCTGAGTGCTCACATGGTGGGAAGGGATTAGCTAGCTCTGTGTCCTCTTCATGGAAGGGCACTAGTCCATTAATGAGGATTCCATCCTCATGACCTCATTACCTCTCAAAGGGCCCTCTTCCTAGTACCATGACATTGGTGATTTGATTTCAACATATGAATTTTAGGTGCACACAAACATTCAGACCATAGCAACTTCTTAACACAGACTTTTTGCATTTGCTAGTCCAAGAGCCTATACAGCCATATAACTTATCTCTCCACTCATTCAAGATTTTATACAAATAGGTTTTCAGAGAGGATTTCTCTGATCAGAGAGGCTAATCTCTATCATCTTACACAGTTTTATTTTTTATAGTACTTATCACTACCTGACATTTTAATGTATTTATACTGTAACATGATTGATATTTACTATACTATGTGACTCTAATAAGAGCAATAAACTTTTTTGTTTGGTATTTGACCAAATGCTCTGTGCCTAGATGTTTATGCAATAAGGAGGCTACCTTAAAGAAAAAATAAAAATCCAAATAAAATGTTATAAAAATTAATATTTATTTAAAACAAACATGTAAAGAACAATCTTTTCTATTTTTTTTTTGCTGGGTTCTATCAATGTCTAATTTATGATCTATGAAATTCACTAATTTTAAGTGCATCATATGAATTCTGACAGTTGTAAACTCTCCCAACACCCAGCACAATCACAATATAAAACGTATATATCACCCCCCAAACTCTCTTTTATTGTCAGTCGCCTCCCCCAACTCCCAGACCATAGCAAACACTGATCAATGGTCACTCACTATAGTTTTGCCTTTTCAAGAATTTAATATAAATGGAATCAAATAGTATGTAGACTTTTATGACCATCTTCTTAGCATATTCAAGATTAATCTATATTGTGGCATAGATGAGTTGTTCTTTCCTTTTCATTGATATTCGTATTTTGTTATATGCATATACCATATATATATATATATTTTTTGCCACTCATCAGTTGGTAGGCATTTGAAAACTTTCTAGTTTAAGGCTATTACAAAGTACCATTGAACATTCATGTGTGAGTCTTTGTAAAGATAAACATTTTCATCCGTGGAGTTGTGCTGCTGTGTCATATGTTAAATGCATGTTTAACATTATGATAACATCCAATTGTCTTCCAAAGTGGCTGCATGATTTTGTGTTCATACTAGGAGTGATTGAGTGTTACAGCTCTACTGTGTCCTCACCAGCGCTTGATATGGTTAGCCTTTGTAGTTTTTGTCATTCTAGTAGGTATGTAGAGGTTCACTGTGGCTTAAATTTGCATTTGTTTTATGACCAATGATGTTGAATATTTTCCCTATGATATTTGCCATGCATTTATTTCTTTGGTGATGGGTCTATTGAAGTCTCTTGACAATGCTAGTATTAATATACATAAATATAATAATCTGTTATATATCTAGAAACATGTCTCTTTATCCATATATATTCCATGAATAATTTCTCTCTGTCTATGGCTTGGTCTTCTACTGTCTTAGAAGCTTCTTTTGAAGATAGAAAATAATTTAAATTTGATAAAGTAAATTTTATCACATTTTCTCTAAAAGAAATACATCTAAGTACAATGCCTAATACAATGTTCCAAGTAATTTCTCATATGATTTTTCTAGATGTTTTACAGTTCTAGCTCTCATATTTAGAAATAGGATCTTGAGCGGCCGGGCAGAGGCGCTCCTCACTCCCCAGATGGGGCGGCCGGGCAGAGGCGCTCCTCACTTCCCAGACAGGGTGGCAGGGCAGAGGCGCTCCTCACATCCCAGAGGATGGGCAGCCGGGCAGAGGCGCTCCTCACATCCCAGACGGGGCGGCCGGGCAGAGGCGCTCCTCACTTCCCCGACGGGGCGGCCGGGCAGAGGCGCTCCTCACTTCCTAGATGGGGTGGCGGCCAGGCGGAGGCGCTCCTCACATCCCAGACGATGGGCGGCCAGCCGGGCAGAAGTGCTCCTCACATCCCAGACGGGGTTGCCAGGCAGAGGCGCTCCTTACTTCCCAGACGGGGCGGCCGGGCAGAGACGCTCCTCACTTCCCAGACGGGGCGGCCGGGCAGGGGCGCTCCTCACTGCCCATCGTCTGGGATGTGAGGAGTGCCTCTGCCTGGCCACCCCGTCTGGGAGGGCAACAGCTGTATCCATGGACATCAGCAGCAGTTTACATATGCAAAAGAGACAAGAATGGGATAACGGAGCACTTCAAATTACTACCAGAAAAAAATACTTCTCAAGTGTGTCCTGGCTAATAGAGAAATAATTTGCCCAAACTTATAAACAAGACATTGCTTATAATGATGGTGCCACTGCACTCCAGCCTGGGCGACAGAGAGACCTCATCTCAAAAAACTAACTAAACAATTTTTTTTAAATACTCAATTCATTTTCTTCTCTCATAGTTAATAAAATAATTGCATAATAAAAAAATTATGGCATATTTTCAAATAGCTAGAAGGTCAGATTTTTAATGTTCCCAACACAAATAAATGATAAATGTTTGAGGTAATGGTTATGCTAATTACCCTGATTTGATCATTATACATTGTATCCATGTATCCAAATATCATGTAGTACCCATTCAAATATCATGCAGTACCCCATAAATATGTACAATTATTGTGTGTCAGTTAAAAAAATAATGAAAGCAAAAAATAAAAATTAATTAATTAACACACACACACACACAAAAGACTTTCATTGGAGAGGTACCCTAACCTGGAGGAAAGGAGTATTTTTATCTTCAAAGATACAGAGTCACAGAGAAGAATCTGAACAAACAGGCCTTTCTAAGTCCCGTCCTAGTTTATTACCATTAAATTATACTTCCTTTTTCCAATTAAAAAAAAGAAAAATAGGATATTGAAAATAATTATTGGATGTTTTTAGGTAAGTAATAAGGCTTAATTACTTTTCTGCCTGTGATTATTCAATTTTCCCAGCATTATTTGTTGAAGGATTACTCTTTTCTCATTGAATTGCCTGGGTACTTTTGTTGAAAATCAAATATATGGGTGGGTCTGTTCCTGGACTTCCTATTCTGTTCCATTGATCTATTCATCTATCTTATTCTCATATCACACTGTTGTATTTATTGTTACTTTATAGAAAATCTTGAAATCTCATAGTTTAAGTCCTCCCTCTTCATTCTTTTAAATATTTTTTCTATCTTTTAAATTTCAATATGTGTTTAGAATCAGACTGTCAATTTATTTTTTTAAAAAAGCTCATTGCAATTGATTGGGATGGTTTTGAATCTATGGATTTGGTGCTTTAATATTTGGTCTCCCAATCCATAACATGGCATATCTCTATATTAATTTATCATTTAATTAATATCTCTCAGCAATGTTTTGTTGTCAGTGAAGAGATCACATATATAGCTTGATAATTTATCTCTGTGTTTAACAGTTATGGATGCTATTGTAAATGGTATCTTTAAACATCAGTTTCTGATCTTCCATTACAAGTATACACAAATTCAATTTATTGACATTGTATTCTACTAGTTGACTAGACTGTTTTTCTAGAACCTTTTTTGTAGATTTTGTAGGATTTTATTCATAAATAATAAACATAGTTTTACTCTTTGTATTAGTTTCTGAGGGCTGTCCTAACAAAATACCACAAACTGGGTGGCTTAAGACAACAGAAATTTACTATCTTACAGCTCTGGAGGCTAGAGGCCTAAAATCAACCTTTCAGCAGGGTTGGTTCTGCCTAAGAGCTGTGAGTCCCAGGCATTCCTTGGCTTCTAGAGTCATCATTCCAATGTTTTGTCTTCACATGATCATCTTCTTATAAGGACAGCAAATTGGAATAGAGGTCTACCTCAGTCCAGCATAATCTCACTTCAACTAATTACACCTGCAATTACCCTATTACCAAATAAGATCACATTTCAAAATATGAAGGGGTTTAGATTTCTCATTCTCAAATTTTGTTTTCTTGTCTCATCAGTATCTTAGAGTTTAAGATGTCCAATTGACCCTTCAATAATGCAGGGGTTAGAGGTGCCAATGCCCCCTTGCAGCTGAAAATTCACATATAACTTTTGACTTTTCAAAAACGTAACTACTAACAGCCTGCTATTGACCTTACAGATAACAAACATATGATTAACACATATTTTGTGTGTTACATGTATTATATACTGTACTCTTACAATAATGTAAACTGAAGAAAATGTTATTTAGAAAGTTATAAGGAAGAGAAAATATATTTACTATTCATTAAGTGGAAGCAGATCATTATAAAGGCCTTCATCCTTTTTTAACATTGAGTGGGCCGACGAAGAGGAAGAAGAGGAAGGGTTGGTCTTGCTGTCTCCAGGGTGGCAGAGACGAAAGAAGATCCACACAGAAATGGATCCGTGCAGTTCAACTCTGCTTTGTTCAAGGGTCAACAGTATTTATCACTAGCTATTTTAATGTAAATTTTGTCTTTACTCTTTAAAAAGTTTAGTGAAGGGATCATATTTTTCTTTCTCTCCGTGGGATTTAGTAGCTCACTCATTATATGGTGTGCAGTTGATGTACTTGTTGATGGGGTAATGGAGAAATGGACAGGTGAAGGTAAAGGACCACTGCTTTAGCCCTATATTTTGTCCTAAGTGTCGCTGATTTATATTGAATACTGGAAGAAAAAAAGTTATAATAATGTGATTGTCATCAGAATGATGAAATAAGTTGGAGTCTTGAAGGTATATGAGCATTTTCAGCACAAACGGTCTCTTCCTATTCAACTCAATCATTTAAGGTTTGTTGAACTCTGTTATAGGAAATAGACAACATTGGAAGACCAATTCATACACAAACGCTAACACATTTTACAAAGCAAGTCCTGGTATTTTTAAAGCTTTCTGGGCTTCTAATGTATCCATGCATCATTCTCTCCTAGACATTTTACATCACAATATCCTTTATTCTTTCATTGTGAGACTATTTGTAACACCCCTAATTTGGTGCTGTGTCCTTTAATCTATTGTTCTCAGTATTTTCACATTATAATTTTCTACTCCCTTTTCTTCTTATTATATTAGTCGATCTTCCTACATTGGTGGACTAAAACCATTATGCATGTGAAATTTATAGCAATTACTGCTTTGAGTGTTAATAAGTATTTATTCTGGCTTTATTAGGAATAATGTTATGATGATGAGTTACAGAAATGTGTGAATTGGTAATAGGGCCTTACAAAATAAAGCATTTGAAACTATTGCCAAAAGCAAAAGTAAACATAGCTAGTTTCTTTTAAAATTCCTTGCTAAAATAAACATATAAAAGTTGTTAAATAAAAGCACTAAGGCAAGTTTTCAGTTACAGTGACAGTTAGAAAGATTTTGTAAATGATATTCATGCTATCATTTCTGAGTAAAAATTGTTCTAAAACCCGAAATGCACTTTTATTGTGCTTGCTTTTCTTTAAAAGAATATTCCACAGCCCTAGCTTAGAATAACTATGGTTCTTTTTCTTTCCCCTAGAGATACTAGATAAATGGCTCTAACAGACAGAAGCAGTTTGTTCCATGACCTAAGACCATGCTCAGATACACAGGTTACCAAAAAGGTCATACTTACACCCAGGTACAGGACTTTCAGTCATGTATGTGAATAGCAATTGGTCTCAGAATCAATAAAAAGCAAGGCTGGTGACAAAGGTGATGGAACTGGAGGATAATAACATGATGACCAGCCTTAGAGCAAGACAGCTGTTGTATATGAGAATTTCCCTTCAAATGAAGTGTTTGATTAGGTAGCCTAGTTAGACCCCAGTGGCAACCAGGATGCTAAGATATCTATCAATAAGCATGCACATCTCCAATTTCCAAGAATTCTGTGACAAAAGACACACAATGCTTGTTCAATTACTGAACTAGATAATGGTTTTAAAATTTTGAGCTAAGAAATTAAAATCTGGGAGATTTCTATTTTGTCCTTTGCTACCAACTACTGTGAGGTCTTCATTGAGCATTTGAACCTCATTGTGTGTTGGTTTCTTAATAATATGTATGATGAAAATGATAATGTTGAACAATTCCTGAGGGCCTGGCAATTAATTAGCATTTATAAAATGCTTTAAAGAGAGGTGCCTGTGAGAGCAAACTATTTAATGTAAACCAATAGAAGGCTGATGAGCACACCATCTGAATGAGAGCTCTGTATCCACTGAAATAGCTGAAACTGATAAAAGTGACAGTTGGAACTTAAAAATAAAAGTTTTAAAATCCTGCAATTAATCCAGAATTCTCAGGACTCACAGATAGCTAATTATCATGACTTTGCTCTTCAAAGCACATTGTAACAAGCTCTAAGTTTTATTCTGATCATTCTTTTCAGTGGTTTGGCTTCTATCCATAAAAGAAAGAGCAAAATAAAAGATCATCCAATCACTCAGCTGCAATAATCCTTGTATCCACCAACAGTGATTTAAAAATATGTATTTGAAAGAAGGTTAGGCAGGTGGAAGATGAGAAACTGATTTGAGTGATAAACAGGTGAACCAAAAGAAAAAAAATAGGAAGATGACTTCCTGTTTCAGACAGAAGGGTGGCATATAAAGGGTGGAAGAGCTGGTGCCAAGCTTAGTAATTAACACACACACACAAACATGACACACTGTGAGTCAGCAGGTTGGGTCCAAATAGCCTGAGAAAGAACATTCTGTATGTACCCCGCCTCTCTTCCACATTGTCTTCAGCAAATAATTGCCTGCTGCTTTGCCACCAGGGAGAAGGGAGGCAGCAACACCACCTAAAAATGAAAGCAACCTCAGAGGTGCACCATCCGCAGCCTGCAGAAGGGCAGTGCTTATGGCCACAGGCAGGTGGATTGACTGACCCTGACAGTACCTTCCTACCTTGTTCCGCATTTTGGACTTGCAGGCTTTTTTCAAAAATAGGGCTCACAGCCACATCAAAAAGTCATTTGTGTCTGGGAAGAGTCCCAAAAGCTATTCCTTGATCAAAGAGGATGGGGCAACCTGAAGAGTGGGTGAATAGAAATGAACTCTTTCAGCCTGGAGTCAGACTCCCTTCCACCACTTCCATTCTCGAAAACCAAGAGAAAACATTGATTTCCAGGGCAGCTCGGGGGCCTAAGAGAAGAAAGGTTTATAAAGAAAATGTGCAGTGTAACTGCAGGGTTTATGCACTATAAAGCAAAGATCACAGGTGGGTTTGCCCATGCCAGGGTAACCAGAATACATACAATAAAACAGGAATCTAGCTGGGTGCCATGGCTCATGCCTATAATCTCAACAATTTGGGAGGCCCTAGTGGGAAGATGACTTGAAGCCAGGAGTTCAACACCTGCCTGGGTAATGCAGTGAGACCTCATCTGTAAGTTTCAAAACTAGCCAGGCATAGTGGCCCACACCTGTAGCTCCAGCTACTCAGGAAGCTGAGGTGGGAGGATAGCTTGAACTCAGGAGGTCAAGGCCGCAGTGAGCCATGATTGTGCCACTGCACTCCAGCTTGGGCAACAGAGCAAGACGCTGTCTCAAAAAATTTTTTAAAAAGTAAGAATCTAAAGTAGCATGATAAATCTTATCAAAAAGATCAAAGTTATTACAAATACTAAGCAGAACTGAACTGAAAAAAGAAGTGAAATGGATATAAAAAGTATAAATGTCAAAATATACGAAATAAATAACAGGAGGTGCTGAATAGAAGAGTCCATATACTACAAAAATAAGGTAGTGACCTACATCAAACACACTCTCACAAAAGACATCAGAAATAGATGAAAAGATAAAAAGAATGGGAGACAAGTTAAAAGACATGATAAAGTAAAGTAAAAATAATGTTTCATTCAAGGAGCTTGAAGTAATAAAGAGAGTAAAAGGGAAGATAAGAAATATTTAAAAATAGGAAACTAAAGAAATAAGTAACATCATATTGAAAGGGTTCAGAGTGCTAAGGATAATTGCTAACACAAGACACATTCTAGAGAAATGTAAGCACACAAGTCCAAGATATATATATATATATATATATATTTTTTTTTTTTTTTTTTTTTTTTTTTTGAGACGGAGTCATGCTCTGTCACCAGGCTGGAGTTCGGTAGCACGATCTCGACTCACTGCAACCTCCGCCTTCCAGGTTCAAGTGATTCTCCTGCCTCACCCTTCTGAGCAGCTGGGACTACAGCCGCGTGCCACCACACCCAGCTAATTTTTGTATTTTTAGTAGAGACAGGGTTTCACCATGTTGGCCAGGCTGGTCTAGATCTCCTGACCTCGAGATCCACCCGCCTTGGCCTCCCAAAGTGCTGGGATTACAGGCATTATATTGGTATATTTAAACATTCACATTAAAAGTTCTTATCAATATATTTGGTTTAATACCTATCATGTCTTTAACTGTTTTCTTTTTGTTACATCATTACACTTGTCCTCTGTTTTTCTCTTTTCCTCCTTTTCTGCTTTCCCTGGTTTTAAGTGAATATCTCGTATGCTCTAATTTAACCCGTCTCATAGCATATCAATAGTTCCTTTAAAAAATTTGTTAGTGTTTGCCCACGAGGTTCTAATAGACATTGTTAAGTCATCTAAGTCCACTTTAAAGTAACGATATATGGTTTCACGTTTCCTCCATTTTCATGGAGAATTCCCAGTTATTCCCATCCATTATGACATTGCTGTCTCTAATTTCCCTTTTCCAGATGCAGTAGTCACACAATATACAGTTGTTATTATGACTTTTAAAAAAAAGAGTTCAGATGAATTAAGATTTAGGAAAACAAAATATTTTTTCCTCATTCATTTCTTCTCCTCCAACAGTCTTCTATTCATTTATTTATATAAATCTGTATGGTCTAAATGTTTACGTTCCCTCAAAATTTGTATGTTAAAATCATAACCTCCAAGCTGATAGTATTATGCAGAGGGGACTTTAGGAAGGTAATCGGGTCATGACGGCAGCGCTCTCACAAATGGGGTTTTTACCCTTATAAAATAGGCCAAGGAAGCTCCTTCCCCCTTCCCCCTTGTGAAGATACAGCTAGAAATTGCCATCTATGAAATAGAAAGCAAGCCTTCACCAGACACCAAATCGGTGGGCACCTTGAATTTGGATGTCCCAGACTTCAGAAGTGTGAGAAATGTTTTTTGTAAGCTACACAGCTTATGGTATTTGGTTATAGCAGCTGAAATGGACTAAGAAACTGATTTTCTGACTTATTTTCTGATTATTTTTCAATGCTTGAAGAACTCCATTAAATAATTATTTGAATATTTCCCTCAAGGAAGATCTGATGGTAATAGAGCCCCTGACTTTTTGTTTGTCACAGAATATCTTTATTATTCCTTGACTTCTGAAAAATGATAATTTTCTGGATACAGAAGTCTATGTTGTTGTCTTTTCTTTTTCTTACAATAATTTAATATTTCACTTTGCTCTCTTCTTGACTGCATGGTTTCTGATAATAAGTCCAACATATTCTTTGTCCTCTATAGATAGTTTTCCCCTGGGCTTCTTTTAAGATTTACTCCTTGTCTTTGGTTTTCTGTAGTTTGAATACAACAGGGCGAGGGGGAGGGTTTTTTTATTTATTTTAAATTCTGCTTGGTGCTTAATGTTGTCTGAGTTCCTTGTGTCTGTAATTTTGGGAAATAATTGGCTGTTAATACTTTAAGTCTTCCTTCCTGCCCTCTTCTCACTATTTCTTCTCCTCTGGTATTTCCACTGCACGTATGTTTAAATTCTGAAGTTTTTCAGTTCTTGGATGTGTCCTGGATTTTTAAAATTCTTTCATCCTTTTGCATTTCAATTTGGGAAGTGTTTATTGCCATATATTTTAGGTCATTGATTTCCCCTTTAGTATGTTTGCCGGAGCTATGGTCTACCAGCAGAGGAGCACAGCAAAGGCAGTCTTCATTTCTGCCACTGTGTTTTTATTTCTAGCATTTCCTTTTTATTCTTAAAGTTTCCATCTCGATTCACATTATCTATTGTTCATCCTTGTTGTCTACTTTTTCTATTAGCCTTACTATATTAATCATAATTATTTTAAATTCCTTCTCTGATATTTCCAATATCTGTGTCTTACCTGTGTCTCATTCTGATGTTTGTTTTATTACTTTAGATTGTATTTTTCCTTCTCGTTTCTAGCAAGTGCTGTAATTTCTTCTTACAAACTGGACATGATGTGTCATGTTTTTGTAATGAAGGTAAGCAGTCCTTTAATGTGAAAGTTTATGTTAATTTCTAGGATTTAGACTGTGTATGATGTTTGCTGGAGCTCTAGGTGCCAGAGGCTTCAGTTTCCTCTGTGTCTTTATGTTCCTGTCTTCCAGCTTTTTCACTTGTAATCCATTATGATCATACTGAAGCCTTAGTGATGTGTTGGTCAGGTGTGAGGGAGGGAAAGTATACTATATTCCTATGATTCCATCTGTCTCTTGGTTATGACTTTCACAAATGTTATTTCATTGCTATAGCTTTTGTGGCAGGAATGGGTTAGCCCTTATCCCTTACTTACTGGGATAAGCCTCTCCTGTATCTTTTCCTCTGAAGAATAGGTCTTTGTTATGGAGAATGCCTGGGGCATAACCACAGTGATTATTCTTCTCCTCTCCTGCAAGATCCATGAGATAAACTTTCTTGTATCTTTACCATTAGAACCTGGCTGGGTTTCTCAGAATAAAACCTATGGAAGTGTGGAATCTTCCTATGACCTTGTCCTGCCAGGAGCTTCTCCTTCTTATTAGTTCACAGTCACCCTGCAGTAATTCATCAAAACTATCATCTTAGTGTTCCTACCCATTTGTGGGTGCAATGAAATCTGTCCCAGGTAAGCAGATCTCAGCTGTGACTTTGGATTTGTCGGTTTCTCTGGATATTTAGGTGAGAGCTTCTCTAGAAACTTAGGTGAAAGGATAAAAATATTTGTATAAGCAATAATTGAAAATGTATATAATTCATTATATAGATTATAAGGAGCAGTCATTATTTTGAGGTACCACAAACAATGCCCGTAGCAGACAGTGAACTTAATAAATGTGTGTGTTTTGACAGCTCCACCATCAGCCTTTCCCACATCCTTTCTCTCTCTCTCTCTCTCTGTCTCTCTCTCTCTCCTGGGGCCTCCCTATTCCCTGAGACACAATAATATTACAATTAGGCAAATTAATAATCCTACAACAGTCTCTATGTGTTCAAGGGAAAGGAAGAGTCACATGCCTCTCACTTTAAATCAAAAACTAGAAATGATTAAAGAAAAATGAATAAAAATAAAAATAAAAATGTGTCTCATAAATAAATTTTAGGCCCAGATAATTTTGTAGAGCAGTATAATAGTTAACAAAAGAGTATAATATCTTCATAGTATTTAGATTTTTCAAAATTTAAAATAAAAGAGAACAAATGTTTCCAACTAAGGGAATTAGACTTTTACAGATTAAAAAACCACATAAGGTAAATATTAAAATATAGGTTAAATATAACCTAAATATAGGTTAGCTTCAAATATGACTACTTAAAAATTCTAAAGATGTGTAAATTAACCAAAGCCAACAGTATATTAATATGTGTCATGATAAAATTGGGTTTATCCCAGAAAATTAGACTTGAGGGGATACCTAAGCCTAATTAGGCTAATCAGGGGGACCACCCTTTCCACTGGCTTTGTGTGTCCATGTGAATGACTGTTCACTAGGATGACATTCCTAATCCTCTCTATCTGACCCTCCTGGGTTATTATTTATGGGATATGAAACTTCAAAAAAGTAACTGAGCATGTTCTTCTCAGACAACTTGTGTGACTGTTCATTTGGTGGATTTTTCGGAGCTCCGATTTTCTTTCTGCCATTTGATAAATTCTCTGTAAGAAAGGTATAAACATTTTGACAGTGCCTCTGTGCCAATGATTCTGTGTGTAAATCTGTCCATTTTAGAACTAAAGTAATAGAAATGCATTGTTACTGTGCATGTAAGCCATACCTCATTTTATTGTACTTTGCTGTGTTGTGCTTCATAGATGTTGCATGTTTTACAAACTGAAGATTTGTAGGAACCCTGCATTGAGCACATCTGTGAGCACCATGTTTTCAACAGCATGTTTTCACTTCATATCTCTGGTCCCATTTTGATAATTCTTACCATATTTCAAACTTTTTCGTTATTATTTTATATCCAATATGGTGGTCTGTAATCAGCAACCTTTGATGTTACTATTGTCATTATTTTGGGGTGCCACAAACAATGCCCATAACAGAGTGAACTTAATCAATAAATGTGTGTGTTTTGACAGCTCCACCATCAGCCTTTCCCCCATCTCTCTCTATCTCTCTCTCTCTCTCTCTCTCCTGGGGCCTCCCTGTTCCTTGAGACACAACAATATTAAAATTAGGCAAATTAGTAACCGTACAACAGTCTTGAAGTGTCAAAGGGAAAGGAAAAATCACATGTCTCTCACTTTAAATCAAATACTAGAAATGGTTAAGCTCAGTAAGAAAGGCACGATGAAAGCTGAGATAGGCCGAGAGCTAGGCTTCTTGCAGAAAACAGCCAAATTGTGAATGAAAACAAGTTTTGAAGAAAATTAAAAGTGCTGTTCTTGTGAACACATGAATGATAAGAGAGCAAAACAGACTTATTGCTGACATGGAGAAAGTTTGAGTGGTCTGGATAAAAGAACAAAGTGGCCACAGAATTCCCTTAAACCAAAGCCTAATCCAGAGCGACACCCTGACCCTCTTCAATTCTGTGAAGGCTGAGAGAGGTGAGGAAGCTGCAGAAGATAAGTTAGAAGCTGGCAAAGTTTGATTCATGAGGATGAAGGAAAGGAGCCATCTCCATAACATAAAAGTGCAAGATGAAGGAGCGAGTGTTGTTATAGAAGCTGCAGCAAGCTATCTGGGAGATCTAGCTAAGACAAGGTGGCTGGACTGACAATAGATATTCGATGTAGATGAAACAGCCTTCTATTGGAAAAAGGTGCCACCTAGGACTTTCGTAGCTAGAGAGGAGAAGTCAATACCTGGCTAAAATGCTTCAGAGGACAGGCTGACTGTCTTATTAGGGGTTAATGCAGCTTGTTATCTTAGGTGGAAGCCAGTGTTCATTTACCATTCTGAAAGTCCTAGGGCCCCTAAAAATTATGTTAATCTACTCTGTCTGTACTGTATAAATGGAAACAGAATTACTGACACAGAACCTACCCCTGGTGAAAGTCATGTGAACACAGTTGAAGTGAAAACAAAGGATTTAGAATATCACATATACAGCAGGTGCAGTGCCTCACGCCTGTAATCCCAGCACTTTGGGAGGCTGAGGCAGGTGGATCCCCTGAAGTCAGGAGTTCAAGACCAGCATGGCCAACATGGCTGAACACGGTCTCTACTAAAAATACAAAAAATAACAAAGAGCAGATGTAAATCCACTCATATCAATCATTATATTAATGGAAATGAATTAACTACTAAAAATCTGAGCACTGAGATTATCAGACAGGACTTTAAAATAAGAATTAGAAATCACTGCTCAAGGAAATAAGAGAGGACACAAACAAATGGAAAAACATTCCATGCTCATGGATAGCAAAAATCAATATCATGAAAATGGCCATACTGCCCAAAGTAATTTATAGATTCAATGCTATTCCAATCAAACTACAATTGACTTTCTTCACAAAATTAGAAAAAAAACTACCTTAAATTTCATATGGAACCAAAGAAGAGCCCGTATAGCCAAGACAATCCTAAGCAAAAAGAACAAAGCTGGAGGCATCGCACCACCTGACTTCGAACTACTACAAGGCTGCAGTAACCAAAACAGCATAGTACTGATACCAAAACAGGCATAGAGACCAATGGAACAGAACAGAGGCCTCAGAAATAACACCACACATCTACAACCATCTGATCTTTGACAAACCTGACAAAAACAAGCAATGGGGAAAGGATTCCCTATTTAATAAATGGTGTTGGGAAAACTGGCTAGCCATATGGAGAAAACTGAAACTGGATGCCTTCCTTACACCTTATACAAACATTAAATCAAAGTGGATTAAAGACTTAAACGTGAAACCTAAAACCATTAAAGACCCTAGAAGAAAACCTAGGCAATTCCATTCAGGATATAGGCATGAGCAAAGACTTTATGACTAAAACACCAAAAGTAATTGAACAAAAGCCAAAATTGACAAATGGATCTAATTAAACTAAAGAGCTTCTGCACAGCAAAAGAAACTATCATCATAGTGAACAGGCAACCTACAGAATGGGATAAAATTTTTGCAGTCTATCCATCTGACTAAGGGCTAATATCGAGAATCTACAAAGAACTTAAACAAATTTACAAGAAAAAAACAAACAACCTCATCAAAAATTGGGCAAAGCATATGAACAGACACTTCTCAAAAGAAGACATTTATGCAGCCAACAAACATATGAAAAAAGGCTCATCATCACTGGCCATCAGAGAAATGCAAATCAAAACCACAATGAGATACCATCTCATGCCTGTTAGAATGGTCATCATTAAAAAGTCAGGAAACAACAGATGCTAGAGAGGATGTGGAGAAATAGGAATACTTTTAGGTTATTGGTGGGAGTGTAAATTAGTTCAACCATTGTCAAAGACAGTGTGGCAATTCCTCAAGGATCTAGAACCAGAAATACCATTTGACCCAGCAATCCCATTACTGGGTATATACCCAAAGGATTATAAATCATGCTACTATAAAGACACATGCGCACATATGTTTATTGTGGCACTGTTCACAATATAAAAAAGGATGAGTTCATGTCCTTTGCAGAGACATGGGTCAAGTTGGAAACCATCATTCTCAGCAAACTAACACAAGAACAGAAAACCAAACACCACATATTCTCACTCATAGGTGGGAGTTGAACCATGACAACACTTGGCCATGGGGAGGGGAACATCACACATTGTGGCCTGTCAGGGGTTGGGGGGCTAGGGGAGGGATAACATTAGGAGAAATACCTAGTGTAGATGATGGGTTGATGGGTGCAGCAAACCACCATGGCACATGTATACCTATGTAACAAACCTGCACGTTCTGCCCATGTATCCCAGAACTTAAAGCATAATAAATAAATTAATTAATTAATTAAAAAAGAAAGTAGTAGCCGGGCGTGGTGGCTCATGCTTGTAATCCCAGCACTTTGGGAGGCCGAGGCGGGTGGATCACGAGGTCAGGAGATCGAGACCACTGTGAAACCCCGTGTCTACTAAAAATACAAAAAATTAGCCGGGCGTAATGGCGGGCGCCTGTAGTCCCAGCTACTCGGAGAGGCTGAGGCAGGAGAATGGCGTGAACCCGGGAGGCGGAGCTTGCAGTGAGCCGAGATCGCACCACTGCACTCCAGCCTGGGCGACAGAGCGAGACTCGGTCTCAGAAAAAAAGAAAGTAGTATGTCTGTTTCTCCAAAGACTTTTACAATTTTCTATTTGTCACTGGGTTTTTGGTGTTTTAATATGATTTTCTAGGTGATATCTTTTTCATTCATCATGTTTTAGATATACTGGACCCTGTGCATCTGTAGTTAGGGTCTTTCATCATTTCTGGAAAATTGCTAGCCATCTTCTAGTCAACTATTTCATAAATCTTGTTTTCTTTCTTCTCCTACTAGGATTTCAATTAAACATATGTTAGACCTCCTTGCTGCATTTGGAATATCTCATGATCCTATCTTACTCTTTTTAACCTTTCTTTCTCTTTGAAGTGTTTATATATATTCTGTTTTCTACTTTGCTGAGCGGGAAGTTCAATGTATAGTATTGGCAGATACTCTTGGATTAAAAGTTATTTCTATTTTAACTAAACTATACTAGCTTGATGCTGAAAAATGAATTATATTTATCATTTTTATCACATTCATCCAATGTAAGATTATACTGAGAATACATAATAATAAAATGTAAAATAGATCCCTATTTCAGAAATTTTAAATGAAAAAATAAATATGTGCCTCAGTGTCAATGAACAGTGATAATACTGAGGGAAGTAAATCCATTTCCATTCATAGTTCTTTGTTCCTTGATAATGACACGTAAGGAAAAATAGAAAAATACATTTACAGATATTATCTAAAATAGTGAAAGGAGAGATGTAGGTCTTTTTGTTCTTTGTTCTTCTACACCTCATTTTCAGGCAACTCATATTTTAAGCATCCACCTGCTTCATCCTAATTTCTTCTCCTTTTGGAGTCTCGATATATTTCCTTTACAATCATGATATGAATTCCATGGCGTTTTATCATGTCTTAAACCTTGCAACTAATCCAAAACTAACACCTTCATAAAGAAATTTCTGGCAACAGAAATATGTGGAAACAGCTAATTAGGAAGGGAGGAGGCCTGTTGAAACAAAGCTCTTGCTACAGAAGAGAAAATAGTACTATTTTTTTCATACTATACATCCTATTACAGTAGAGATAAATATTGTCTTATAAATACTGTAATGGTAAGTGATTATACCTCCCATTGAAGAATGAGTGAAATGATCATTTTTATTTTCAAATATACAGATTGGCTGCTCAAAATACTTTCCAACACTCATTTCCCCTACTAATTCTTTTATACTATTCAAGGAAAAACAATATTACTACCTAAACTCATGGGAAAATGATTTCATAAGAACACAACAAAAATAAATGGCTTACATATTATTATATATGTATAATAACGTAAAATAGAATCACAATTTTAAAGAGCTTTCATATCAGCAATATGGCACTATTACAATGAGAAAACCTTTAATTATGTTGTAAAGGTCTGGTATTCCAGGAAAATGTCACTTCAAAATAAACTTCTAACAGTTAATTCTCAGTGATATTTAACTTGTACAAAAATTAAATATCACCATATAATCCTGTGATCATTTTATTGCTTTTGTAGACATTTCAATATTTTAAGGGTTTTCAAGTAGCAATGAAAAAAAGCTTGCCACTAGCCCAATTCTTAGCTTTGTATGAAAAACTATATGAAATTCTTGTGCTTTGTTTTTACAAATAAAGCTTTAAAAAACTTGGGAATATATTGCCTTATCACCAAGGGACAAATGTAAAATTGTGCAGTGTGTCTTAAGTCATTCAATTCCCAAGAATTAGTTTAATTAAATATGAAATATATCACCATGTAAAATAAATGGTATGTCCCAGTTCCTATCAGAGACTCAGTAAGACCATGAATAATTGTAGGAACTGATAATAGCTATTTCAGAAGTGAAATTTAGTGACTAATTTAAAGTTTATTAACGTTTCACATGTTTTTCAGTTGAAGTGATGAGATTTACTTATTAACCATAATATATTATATATTTTATATAGTTTTTATATATATTTTATATATTTTTATATAAAAATTTATATAAAAATTTATATATATTTTATATAAAAATATATATTTTATATAGTATATAAATAAAAATGTTGACTTTATTGAGAAAAAGGTATGCAAGAAGAAGTTATCATTGAATACTTAGTAAGAATTGACTGCTTAAGCTAGCCAAACTGAAAAAAAAAGAACTATTTTATCATTTGCGTATCAGCAAAATACAGTGTCGCTGGAACCTGCAGTTTTCATACTCTCATCTTCATCAACTACTCATTGAAAAAAATCCTGATTCTCATTTACATTCAAGTGTAAATGAAGTAATCAAAATTCTTTGTCCAAAGACGTGAAATATTTTGAATAAAAAATTTAGAGGTATGAAATCTAGATGTCCCTTTTTCAAATATCTCCAGATATGCCAGAAGTGATATTACCAGATAGCCATGTCTATGCCACCCAGCTTTGAGCACCAATGCAGCAGTCAAAAATGAAAAAGTGTAAGTTCTGTTGGTATGCCAAGTATATTGCTGTTATTTTTAAAACGGGGATTCTATAACAGTATGTGAATTGACTAAACCTGTATGTTTGTGCTCACAAATTTCTTTGATTATATCAACCTGTGTTAGGTAATTTTAAATTACCTAACTTTGGAGTAAAATCCATACATTCCAGCCACAGCCCCTAATTACTGACGATAGTTGTAGTGAGCTATTTTGGATTTAGTTGTATTAAGAAAATATATTTATGGGAGTGTATTAGTGTCTGTGAGTACTTAAAGATGACAATTTGTGTTTCCTACGAATATATGAGAAATAATACAAATTGATCTTTAGAACACCTAAGATAGGTAGAGACAATACCAAATAAAAATATTCTAAAGTAAAAATTAAGTTTAAGCCCAAAGATATATCCAGGGAAAATTTTTTTGGAGTTCTAGATAATAACCCTCTATCAAATGACCAGTATTTGGAGAAGTCAGGAAAAATCTTTCAATAAGACAAAAGGGAAATATAGGACCGCATTGATAGCTGTAATCAAAATTCAAAATTCTTACTCTGTGAGTTAGATTATATACAACTGATTGCTGAGCAGCTTTGACAAGCCCTTGCAAGTTGGAGAAATCCTAATGGTAATTAAATTTGACATTTGGGGTTTGAGAATAACTAAAGCCAAGGAGCTAGCACTAAGCAGAAAATACCAAAAAGACCCTTATATATTCCTTTATTTTTCTTTGGTTCTTTTTTTTTTTTTCTTAAGACAAATTCTGGCTTTATCACCCAAGCTGGAGTGCAATGGAGCAATCTCGGTTCACTGCAACCTCCACCTCCCAGGCTCAAGTGATCCTCCCATCTCAGCCTCCTCAGTAGCTGGGACTACAGTCATGCACCTCCATGCCAGGCTAATTTTTGTATTTTTATAGAGATGGGGTTTCGCCATGATGCGTAGGCTGCTCTCAAACTCCTGAACTCAAGCAGTCCACCGACGTCGGCTTCCCAAACTGCTGAGATTATAGGCATGAGACACCGCACTCAGCAAGACCCTTATATATACTCCCAGTTTTCTTCTCATGTCCCTTCTGTGTCCTGGGTCTAAAGGATGGGTAGAGGAGGTGGGCATATTAATGCATAACAAAAAGCCATAAGAGATGCTGGCATTTTTTTACATGTGTTTTCCTATGTAGCATATAGTTAAAAATAAATCACTACAAAGGAATATTAAAGTACATCGATAATTTAACTGAATTGCATTTTAGTAATTGTTCTACCCTCAGTACAAGTAAATTTATGACAGACTTTGAGTTTTACAGAATTTTATTTGTGTTCAAAATTGATAGACATAAACAGATAGATGATGGAGATAGATGATAAATTCATAGATAAATTAGATAGAAGATGGATTCATAAATAGATAAATCAGATAGAAAGATAGCTGATAGATAGATAGATAGATGATAGATAGATAGATACATAGATACATAGATACATAGATAGATAGACACATAGATACATAGATACATAGATAGATAGACAGACAAATACTTTAGTAACTAGCTACTTTGTGCCAGGCTACTCAGATATATATGGTTATAGAGCAAAGGGAAAATATACTAATCAACTTGATTTTATGAGATCGGATTTTAAAGAAATTTTTGTTGTCCATTGTTTCCATTTTTTCATTGTGTGAAATTTTATTACAAACATATACATTATTCTGACATTAGTTTTCCATTTTAATTGCAAAGATAATACATGAAAAGCTGTTTTAATAAATTGTGTGCATATGTTACACACATATAATTTTTTGTTTTATAGACAAATAGAATAAAGTTCTACATAACAATTAGTATTAGTTTTCTCCAGCATAAAATTCAAAGAACTTCATACTTGTATACATAAGTGTACATAATTTTTCTAAATTGTCATATAGTAGACCACAGTATCGATATTTTAGACTTTACCAAAATCAGTGCCATAATAACAAGTAACCACAATAACTGGTTTTAAACTAGTTTAATCAAACAACCATCACTTGCTTCAGTAAACGTAGTTTTGCAATCCAACAGACAGTGACAACTCTTAATGCTGAATGCCAGCCAGCCAGGAATGGCCTTATTCTAATAAACACTCCTAAGCAGTAGCCATTCAGTAACGGTCTCACTTAAGTAACAACGCTTTCACAGATAACAGCAACCTACTTACACCCCTGAAAATCCTTCCATCCCTATAGTTATAGCATGATTGTTACTATAAAATATTAATAATAAATTTTAAAATATGCCATATGAATATGATGTTCAATTGAGCATCAATTTTCTCATATTTACTTGAAGTGGGTTCCTCTTCGGGTTCTCCTGGCATCGTGTTGACATGTCCCTATTACGTTTTAGGCATTTCTTTACTTTCTCATAGTTCAAGTTCACCATGTGATACCTCTGCACCTGCACTAGAATCAGACATCTCTCTAAGGAGCCCTGGTTCCCTTCAGTAGAAAATGGTTCAGGGAACCAAGATCTTGTCTGAAAATAGTCTTCACTATTTTGGGGTTTTTGTATCAGATAGAGCTAGGAATTTTATATATTAACAATATATATTGTGAATGTAATGTTGTGTTTATTTATACATAGATACATACAACACGTACCTGTATGTGTGTGCTATTTATCACGAATCTATACCGATAACATGAATCTATAGTGCTAGTTTAGGTTAGCACTCTAAGTTAAACTGCTCAAGTTAGCAAGTAAGAGTGCTAACCTAAACTAGCACTGTAGATTCATGTTATCACTATAGATTCTGTCACTATAGATTCTTTACGTCTCCCCTTCCCCATGTGAGAACCATGCTGATATCTAACACAATCAATGTATTGACTCATTTCCTCACTTTGATAGTACACATAAAATAGTTTCCAAATTGCCATAGCTACACCATTTCCAGCAATAACCTTCCTAAGTAAAATGTAAGAATATTTTGCAGTTTGTTTTTGTTGTATTTACACTAAGGATATACAGTTCAAGTTGAATTGATAAGGTTTGGTTACTTTTATTCTTCTTTGTGGATATGCTATCTATTAAAACTAATTAGAGTAATAGCATCAAAAGATATTATTTTGAACTGACTAATGTGATATTTAGTGGAAAAGGAGAGCAATTTTTATAAAAGGAGATTAAAGACATTATAAAAAGTAGTAGTGTAAAGGGGTATTGGTATAAAGGCACTCACTAGAACAAATATAAAAGCCTTTCTAAAATCAAAATAAATTATGTAAAGAAATAAGAATACTGAAAAAATGGAGCTAAACATTAAGAACGACTTAATGCAAAACAGTAGTTAAAAAATAATAAAGTTAAGCTAAAAATATTCGACATATTAATAAATGTGATTAGATTTAATGACCATAAAGCAAACATTTTCAAATTGGTTAAGAAAGCAATACCCACTTTAGGTGGTGTATTAAAAAGTGCTTCAGAAAGGCTAAAATAGGCTGGGTGCAGAGGCTCACGCCTATAATCCCAGCACTTTGGGAGGCTGAGGTGGGCGGATCACCTGAGCTCAGGAGTTCAAGACCAGCCTGGACAACCTGGTGAAACCCCATCTCTACTAAAAATACAAAAATTGGCCCGGCACAGTGGCTGATGCCTGTAATCCCAGCATTTTGGGAGGCCGAGGTGGGTGGATCACCTGAGGTCGCGAGTTCAAGACCAGCCTGACCAACATGGGGAAACCCTGTCTCTACTAAAAATACAATATTAGCCGGGCGTGGTGGCACATGTCTGTAATCCCAGCTACTCGGGAGGCTGAGGCAGGAGAATCGCTTGAACCTGGGAGGTGGAGGTTGCAGTGAGCCGAGATCGTGCCATTCCACTCCAGCCTGGGCAACAAGAGTGAAACTCTGTCTAAAAAAAAAAAAAAAAAAAAGTTAGCCAGTTGTGGTAACACACACCTGTAATCCCAGCTACTGGGGAGGCTGAGGCAGGAGAATTGCTTGAACCTGGGAGCCGAAGGTTGCAGTGAGTCGAGATCATGCCACTGCACTCCAGCATGGACGACAGAGTGAGATTTTGTCTCAAAATTAAAAAAAAAAAAAAAAGAAAGACTAAAATAAAGGGAAGAACAAAGATACACTAGGGAGATGACAACCTAAAAGCAGGGTTTACAGTGCTGATAATAGCCAAAGGAAACTTCAAAACCAAAAGAATAAGCTGGAAAAAAAAAGACACTTCACAATACTATTATAATACAATTTTACATAATACAATTTAATGCATGGATTGCATAGCACAATTCACAATACAGTAATTCCCTCCTCCTTATCTGCAGTTCTGCTTTCCAAGGTTTCAGTTCCCCATGGTCAACTGTGGTCTGAAGATATTGAATGGAAAATGCCAGCAATAAACAATTCACGTTTTAAATTGCACACCATTCTGAGTAGTGTGATGGAGTCCCGAGCTTTCCCACTTCATCTTGCTTTGTGCTGCCCAGAAAGTGGATCTTCCCTTTGTCCAGCGACTCTGAGCTGTGTACACCACCCACACTAGTCAGTCAGTAGCCATCTCCATGATCAGGTCAAAGGTTGTAGTATCATAGCTTTTCTGTAAAGTCACCTTTATTTTAATTAATAATGGCCCGTGATTCAAGAGGAGTGATGCCAGCAGTTTGATATGCCAAAGAGAAGTGAGAAAGTGCTGACTACAAGTGAAAAGGTGAAAGTTCTCCACTTAAGGAAACACAAAAATTGTATGCCGAGATTGCTAGGAACTATGGTAAGAACAAATCTATTCATGAATTTGTAAAGAAGGAAAAAGAAATTCATGCTAGTTTTGCTGTCGCACCTCAAACTGTAAATGTTACAGCCACAGTGCATGTTAAGTGCTCAGTCAAGATGGAAAATACATACAAGGTGTGCCTGGGAGACATGGATAGAAACGTTATGATTCAGGGCAATGTGTTGCAACGCAAAGCATTGAGCCTATATGAACAGTTCCGGAGGGATCTCCTGCAGCAAATGACAGCCAGCCATTTACTGCAGTGAG
Source organism: Nomascus leucogenys (assembly GCF_006542625.1). Lineage (NCBI taxonomy): Eukaryota > Metazoa > Chordata > Mammalia > Primates > Hylobatidae > Nomascus > Nomascus leucogenys. The sequence goes on from NC_044389.1 coordinate 105,714,402, forward strand.
AGATAGTGGCACAGATTCAGGAAGAGGTTGGGACTGAAAAATATATAAATTACTGGAGAGGCTGTGTCTGCCAATGAAGAAGCTGCTGCCACTTTTCTCGCTGAGTTGAAGTTGATAAAGGAACAAAGATACCATTACAGCAAGGCTTCAGTTGTGATAAAACTAGGCTCTTATGAAAGTAGATGCCTAATGGAACTTACATTCATTAAAGTGCAAAGGGGGTACCAGGGCGTACAACATGGAAAGACAGGTTAACTCTGGTACAATGTGGCAATGGATACATAGGGTTCTGTACTACCTGCAGTTTCAGGAATCTGCTAGGGGTCTTGGAATATGTGCCCGGCAGATAAGTGGGACTGCTGTAAAAATAAAACATTTAATATTTATGCAACAAATAACATAGCAACCATCATGATAAAATGTAGAAGCTTCACTTAGAGTAATCTGGAAAAGTGTATATATTCTCTGTCTCCTGCTCATGCTAAAGGCATGGTTAACATGGATTTATTTGCTTTTACTGTTGATCTATATGTATTTTTGGAGGAGATATTTAGGTATATTTTTGCCTAACATTTATAGAGAAATTAAACTCTATAACAGACCCACTTATTTCTTTTATTTTTTATGTAAACCCAGTGAAATAGGTACATTTATCTGTTATTGAGTTGAAATAATCTCCCTCAGCTCTCAAGTATATTTGTGATTCTTTCAGAAAAGTCTAAGACCTCAAAAGAAAAAAAATCAAAGGGTCTCAACTTTGTCATAACATTGAAGTTATGATATAATATTGAAGTCAAGATATAAACGAATATAATTTCAAATATTTTATCACAGTACCACTGTGATATAAAAAAAGTAGATAAAAAATATGAAATAATTTGGTGATGAATGGGAACTACAGAATAAACAAGATAGCATTGCATATTTTAGGATTTGTATCTGATAAAACTTTTAAAAATCCAAGAAAATTAACGCTAGCAATTTTAATTTTGTATTGTTTACATAGAGATGATCACTATTTTATAGCTATATATTATTATGTTTTCATTTATCTGAGGTTAAGAGGAAGTATTGCTAGAAAATATAGTGTAGCATAAATGGATTAATACTTTCAAAGAATTTATTCATTATTTGTTATCAATTTATCATGTGCATTATGTCATATATTTTATATTTTTCAAATTCTAAGTCAATTGATTTTCTCAGAGTATATTATACGTCTCACATACACATGAATTCGGAAATAACTTATAATCCACTTCTCATTCCTTATTTTAATTCTGCCCCCTTCTTCTTCATTTCCCATTCCAGGATAATTAAAGGAAGGACATAGCTGGTCTCTGATAAATATATTTGGCTAATATTTTAGGTCTGCTTGGGAACATCTGTCTGATTTCCATCATATGTTTTATCAACTGTAGGATCTAAAAATAAATATTTACCAATATTCTCAGGGAGTTAAAAAGTGGGAATCTTGTTTTTTTTTTCTCATTGAAATACTGTATAAAGCATACATGTACATAACACCTATGAGAAAAAATTAATACAAAGAACTACAAGAAAATCTCTGTAGTTACCATATAGAAAAAAAGCATAAAGAAATAAGTGAGATAGAGAACATCAATGCATTTTTACCCATTGCGACTTTCTACCTCCTTGAGGAAATCAGTCTTCTGACATTTATGTTGCAAGTTTCCTTCCTTTTATTCCTATTTTATCAACTGTGTCACCTTCTTTAAATATTATAGCTTAGTTTTGCCTGTTTTTTAATTTTACATAATTAGAATATATGTCTATGTTATTTTGTACATTGGTTTTAATTTAAATTTTGTTTGTAGGTAATCTATGGTAATATATGTCACTGTACTTTTTATTTTTATTTTGAATAATGTTCAACTATTTGACATTTTTTTTTCCTGAGATGGGATCTTGCTCTGTCGCCCAGGCTGGAGTACAGTGGTGTGATCATAGCTAACTGCAGCCTCCAACTCCTGGGTTCAGGCAATCCAGTCTCTCAGACTCCTGAGAAGCTGGACCACAGGTGCTCACCAATATGACTGGCTAATTTTTTTTTGTAGAGATGGAGTCTAGCTTTGTTGCCCAGGCTGGTCTTGAATTCCTGGGTTCAAGCAGTCAGCCCACTTCGGCCTCCCAAAACACTGAGATTACAGGCATGAGCCACTGTACCTGGCCCACACATATTTATCCAGACATTGCTGTGGACACTTAGGTGTCTCCAATGGGCCAATTGTAGGCAGACTGGATTATGCTATATGCCCTACTGATATGTTAATGCATTGTTCTAAACTATGTACCTGTGACTGGAATTCCTGTGTCACAAATCAGGTACACCTTCATTCATACTTGATGATTCTAAACATTTTTCCAAAGTGCTTTCATCAAGTTAAATTTCCACTGAATTTGCATAAACAATTGCCTTTCTTCCACACATGTATCTCAAACAATCGTTTTTTAGAAATATTTGCTCATCTGTAGAGTACATGACATCTTTAAATACATTTATATGTCTTACCAATGAGTGGAACTCTTTTTTCATATTTTATTTACCATTTCTATTAATCTGTTTCCTATTTTCTGTTGACATTTCTAGTAGCCCCTTTCCCTGCGCTAGAACATATTTCAGTTTTGGATTAACAGATGAGTTTTCAAGAACACAGGTGAAAGATTGTTCGCAAAGGAAGCTCTTTTCCTTTTAAGGCTTCTCAATTTATCTCCCATTAGTTACAAATATACCACTATTTATGTGACTAACACTCATTCTGCAGCACCAATGCCCCATAATTTAAAGTTTATTTATAAAATGAAATTTGGAGAGATTGGCTGAGTGTTTCTAAAAACCATTTTTTAAGAGATAATGCCTCTCTTAAATCTTTCCGCTGGTAAATGTAAGAACATCCTTATGGGGGGACTCGTTGAAGTTAGTCATTCCTTAGGCAATGCTGGAGCATAGAGGGGTTGAGTCACATACCTGTTGTTAATCCTTTCTCTTCTCAGTGAATATTAAACTAAAGTGTAAATGTCAAGGTCAGGAACTGGAAAAGCACTCAGGTCATCAGCACATTCAGTGATCTGATTATTCTTGTATGTTTTTGGTTTCAAGATTTCATGCAAAACAATGGCCAAGGAATTTACTTTTATAAATATTTTGATATTGCTATGGTCTCAATGTTTGTGTTCCTACAAAATTTATATGTTGAAACATAACCGCCAAGTTGATGATATTAAGAGATGGGGCCTTTGGGAGGTGATTCATGCCTGCCTTAGTCCCTTCTAGCTGTTATATATAAATACCTTAGACTGGATATTTATAAACAACAGACATTTATTACAGTTCTAGAGGCTGGGAAGATCAAGATCCAGGTGCCAGCAGATTTCCTATCTGATAAAAGTTCACATTTTGCCTCAAAGATGAAGCCTTCTCCCTGTGTTCTCACGTGGTGGAAAAAGAGAACATATTTACTCAGGGCTCTTTAATAAGGACATTAATCCCATCTGTGAGGATGGATCTCTCATGACCGAATTAACTTCCAAAGGCCTCACCTCCTAATACCATAATTTTGGGGGTTAGGATTTCCAGATATGAATGGCATTCATTGAGACCATACCAGTGCCCTTAGAAAAGAGACCACAGAGAGCTAGCTCGTTCCTTCTACCATGTGAGAACACAGCAAGACGGCAACATCTCCGAGGAAGTAGGACTTTCCTAGGTGCTGACTCAGCCAGCTTACTGATTTTGGACTTCTCAGCCTCCAGAACTTTGAGAAATGAATTTATGTTGCTTATAAGCTATTCAGTTTATGCTATTTTGTCATAGCAGCCTGAACGGACAAGATAAATATTTAGTTAATTCTCAAAAGAGCTTGAACAAAATGTTTTATTGTTTGGAGCTGGAGTCTTAGTCCAAGTGACCTGACATGCCATTAAAAGAAACCACAACCCAGAAGGAGCATGAAGAGTTATGTCTTTGCCCTGTCCGCCTAGAGCTGTTGACCCTTACAATAGCTATCTTTCCAAACCCCATCCTTTATTTAACAGGGTAAAGAATATTTGAAATAAAAATTATTACTATTCCAATTTTCCATGGGTATGCTACAGTTTTATTTATTGTTTCTTTAATTGAATCCCTTTATGATTTATATTCATTTCTGATTAGATGAAATCGACATTTAGGATTAGGAATTTTAGGATGTTGCATCTGAGAACACATTGCTTTCTAAAGCAAAGTACATTTGGATCGTGAACTAAACTCTTATAAAATAGCACCTATGTTTGATTAAAGAAAAATACAGCTAGAAATCTGAATGGAGAAAAACATTTGAGGTATTTGCAAGATCCACATACCTAACAAAGTAGTACTGGTCTTACCACCTGGCAAAGATGTAAACAGGACAGTTAATGAGCATCCAAAGAAATGCCAAAGCCAAAAGAGAAAGATATACTTTTTTCCTCCTGTTCTGCTTACAACTCAGCTTGGAGACTAGGAGCCCCTATGCTGAACTGCCAAACTGTTCTCTCTGGTGTTGTAGAAGTTTGCTCCACCATTTCCTGAACAGCTTCCATACTTCCTGGAATTTCACAGCTGTGCATGCTCCAGACTAAATCTGGCCTCAGGAAGCCAAACCTTCTACATGAGCCTTCCAACTCCTGGTAATGAAGTTTTCCAACAGGAATTAATTATGACAAGGAAATGCAGCTGCAGCATATTCACACTTGCTGAGATGAAATTTGAAAATAGTGTTGGTTCTTCCACTCACTGAAATTCATTCATCCCACAAGACGAAGATGGATAACTTCCAAGCTGCTTCAGGATGAGGTACGGTAGTATATACTGATGGTTAAAAAACAAAACAAAATATAATAAATGGAATAACTTAAAGATTTACAACTTTTATGTCTTTATATATACGGCATTAAAATGTAGCTTTAAATGGTTTTGTTATGCATCTTTTTTTCATTTTACTTTTTTATAGGCCTACATTTTTATTCATTCGTATTTCTTTTTCTTTTTTTAGCTAACTTTTCTTTTCTTTTCTCAAAAGCAATATTGATATTTTAAATTCCCAAATATAAGATACATGACCACATATGATTTAGTTAAATAAGGTAATTATTAGCAAAAGTGCTTGTATGTTGCTTTTTTAGTTAAATTAAGGACATTGCATTTATTTTTTGTGTTCTATGTGTTGGAGTACAATGTATTTTGGTGAGTACCATCTTTGAAAAACTTTAGGAGTAAGCAAGGGAAGAGTGATTCATTAAAAGATAAAGGGTTATATGAAGGAATAATTTATTATTAGAGAATATTATATATTACATCTTGAATTTAATGAATTCAGCTTTTTCCTTTATTTGCCCATCTATGGAGTCCCTTTCCCAAATCCTGGTAATTACTTGTCTAATTGCTACATACTGTGTGTGCCTAAGTGAAATATTTGGAAATGGAAAACCTACTTAGAAGATTTTATCATGTGCAATAACTTGTAATGGCAACAAAATACAATTACTCATTTACCGGGTCTTTTGTAGGCACATTTCAACCCCTTTGAGGAAATTTTCATGGCAGCTAATTGATATTCCCAAGTATTATTTTAGGAAAAACTGTGCTACTATGGAGTGCCTTTGACCTTCAACATAAGCTTGGACTCAATGAGTTAGCTCATCATTTGCAGCTGTAAAACTTCACTTCCTTCCTTAGGAGAGTCTTCTTAGAGTCATAGTAATACAGGAGGTAAAAGCTTTTTTCTTAAATATATACAGGCTAATGTTTGCATAGGATTTAATAGTTGTCAAAGTGATTTCGCATACATTCTTGAATCTCTGCAACAACTCTAGAGGTGGGAAGAGTAAGTATAGTATTTCTTAATTTGTAAATAAAGACACTAAAAATGATTAAAGTGACTTTCATAGGGTGCTACAGCATATATATCAGAACTAGGAAAAACATTCAGTTTTACTGATGCTTGCTATAATTTTTTAATGGAATTTTTCTCATTTTGTTGATTCAGTTTCCACCTCCATTGTATACATACTCAGAGTCTTTATAACATTTATTATTCCTTGGTTTCTATAACATGTGATTGGATAAGTGTTCCTGTTCATAGACATCCTAACATGGTACGGAATTTCTGTCTACTCTATTTTTCAAATATGTGCATTTTTAGATGCAAAGTTTTGCTTACATTTATCATTGCAGAGAGAGATATGTTTTATAAGACAAGGAAAATATCAGGGAGTAGAATCATGAAACAGTGTAAATTTAGTATAGTGGGTATTTGCTCTCTGTGTTTACATTCTCCCCCTTGTATCCATGGGGGATTGGTTTCAGGATCCCTCACAGATACCAAAATACATGGAATTTTGGAATCCAAAATTTTTATACTTTCTTTATGTAAAATGGCATAGTACTTGCATAGAACCTATGCACATCCTTCTGTATACTTTAAATCATACTTAGATTACTTATAGTAATACATTGTAAATTCTACATAGTTGTTATACTGCATTGTTTTGTATTTGCATTATTTTTTATTGTTCTATTGTTATGCATTTATTTATAATATTTTCAGTGGGTTGAATCCATTGATTTGGAACTCGTGAATATGGAGGGCTGACTGTATTACCTTTTAGATGAACCCATGTTGTCAGTACACGCAATTCAGCTGATCCCTACCCAGTTATCCAGGATAATAGGTGCCCTAGTGATGGTCAGTTTGAGACCTCTACTTGTCTGGCTCTAGCACTTGTTTCAGGCTGTGAAACAAGAGAGTTATGATAACTCAGTCATCATCAATATGAAACCATTTGCTCAGACTCTTTGGAAAAAGTTATATTAGTCAGGGAATATATAATATTTTCCTGACTTCCCACAAAAGGATGTGTGTACCTATTTATATATAGAGAAAGAATTGTTATAAGGAATTGGTTCATCAGATTGTGGAGGGGTAGAAACCTAAAACCCGATGGGGAAGGCCCACAGGGTGGAGTTTCAGGGAGGCGTTCCAGTTGGAGTCCAAGGCAGTCTGCTGGAGAATTCCCTCTGGCTCAGGGCAGGACAGTCATTTTTTTATTATTATCATGATTTTTAAATGAATGGATGAGGCCCTCCAACAGTATGGAGGACAATATGCTTTATTCAAAGTTCTCCAATTTGAAAGTTGATTTCACCCATAAAAGCCACCTTCACAGAAACATCTAGAATAATGTTTGCCTAAATATCTGAACATTGTTGTTCAGCCATGTTGACACATAAAATTTACCATTACAAGTGTGTTCTATTTTTTTTTCTGGGATTGATATCTATAACCACCCAATGAAACCAATGGCAATGAAACCATCTTTGCCATCAAATAGGAAAATGTTGCCCCTCTTTAAAAACCAGCATATTGAAAAGCAGAGCTCACAGACTAGGATGTGCATTAAAGAAGAGGAGAAAGAAAGAGAGAGTAAGATGAGGAAAGGGATTCAGTCATTTCTTTTTTTTTTTTTTTTTTTTTTTTTTTGAGACGGAGTCTTGCTCTGTCGCCCAGGCTGGGGTGCAGTGGTGCAATCTCGGCTCACTGCAAGCTCTGCCTCCCGGGTTCACGCCATTCTCCTGCCTCAGCCTCTCTGAGTAGCTGGGACTACAGGCGCCCACCACCACACCCAGCTAATTTTTTTGTATTTTTAGTAGAGACAGGGTTTCACCGTGGTCTCGATTTCCTGACCTCGTGATCCGCCCGCCTCGGCCTCCCAAAGTGCTGGGATTACAAGCGTGAGCCACCGTACCCGGCCGGGATTCAGTCATTTCTAAAGTTGGTTTCCAGTTTATTATTTGCAGTTAAGTGAACATTTTTCTTTATTTCTTCAACTTGTTTGAACTGTGGTTTTCTAAAGGAGTTCTGGGCAGTGTTAGATTTAGCAGACTTCTCAGCTTATTCCTTCAAGTTTATAGATATGAAGGTAAATCCAAAGAGATAAAGTTTTGGGTTTTTTTTTTGTTTGTTTTACCTAAAATAACCCCATAACTTCTTGCAAATTTTAGACTGGAACCCTAATCTTGAACTCTGAAACCACTGTTGTTTTTTGAGCAGTATAAAAAGTATTATAGATACCTAGTGACTGCTTATTCTAGTTGATGTATAATGCTGTTAAATTTGGCAACTTCATTAAAGCAAAAATAAATACCAGGCTCTTTTTCATGCCATTCCTTACCACTTTTGGGTATGGGGAAAGAAATTGTTCTCCAAGAGGTAGGTACTCCAAACAATCTTTCTGCTCTAGAATTAAAGGAAATTGAAGGAATCATAAAATCTTAGAACATAGAATCAATCCTGTTACTTCTCATTCTAGGGAGCTTACTGTGTGGTGCATCTCATCTCAGAATGAATCCTCCCATTAGGGAAGAACAGGTTTGTGAAAAATATATACAGTGTGACAAAGTCCACACTTTGGTAGAAAGTGCAGTAACTACAGATACACCTATCTGCTGAGACAGGCATCATTTCCCAGCAAATCAGCCATAAACCAGTATCACGGACAGACTAACAGAAACCAGGACTCACCTAAAAGACACAAATAAGTTTTAACCAGGATCAGGATTGTTACCAAAAATAGGGGCTAGATTTGAACTTAAATGTAAGAATTAAGAGGATTATGGTTTGGAAAAAGTTGGCCCAGGAAGCAGGGAAACAAGAAGCCTTTGGTTCTGTGAGAGCTTAGGTGGGAAGCCATGGAGTGTGTGAAAGACAAAAAAATATACCTTCCCGGGGAATAGATTCTTCTTGTGGAAACCACTTTTTATTCATGCCAATGTATCAGGAAATAAATGTCATCGTTCTGCTTTGGATAAATACATTTCCAGAAGATCAGAGAGAGAGAGGCAGATAGAAAGTGTCTCATGCTTCAGACTGGTAAGCTCATACCTGACAAGGTGCCATCTCTTCTAGCGTGAGACAGCCTCAAAAAATAAGGAAGATTTCAGATCCTTTGCTAGGAACCAAGATTTTAAAAATAAGAATTAAGAGGAAAACTCAGATTTACTGAGTGTTCACCATATGGCATTAAATAAACACATTTCATCCTCGTAATAACACTTTGGAGTAAGAAATCTAACTGGGGTGGGAGTGGAAAATATGAAACTTGAGATAGCAATGGTGTAATTGGCCTTGGATCATCTGACGCCTACTTATATCTTCTGCTTTTTTATATCCTCCACAAATATTGCTGACCACTCTAGAAATAAATTCGGTCTTCTTATTATATCCTCCCTTAATGTCATAGGTTCCTCCTTCCCTCCAGTTTTCACACTTGTAAATGTTAAACGATTTATTTTCAATCATCCCTGGATATCTATAAGCTACATAAGATCATAAGCCATTCCTGGGTTTTGCGTCTTTTGTCTCTTTATCTCTAATTCTTAGCACAGTACATAAAATACAGCTAGCATTCATAAATAATATTTGACTTATAAACTCTGGCTAACAATGTTCTTGAGAAGTTCCATGGATCTAAAGACCACTGTTTCCAAAACTGATGTAATATGTAGGCCATTTTACTGGTTAGTTGTGTCCACCAACTTGACTGGCTAAGGGATGCCCTGATAGCTAAGAAGGCATTATCTCTGGGTGTGTCTGAGAGGGTGTTTCTTTTATTATTTATTTATTTATGTATTTGAGATGGAGCCTCACTTTGTCACCCAGACTGGAGTTCAGTGACACCATCTCAGCTCACTGCAACCTCCGCCTCCTAGGTTCAAGGGATTCTCCTGCCTCAGCCTCCTGAGCGGCTAGGATTATAGGTGTGTCCCCTCACCCCTGGCTAATTTATTATTATTATTATTATTATTATTATTATTTATTTTTAGTAGATACAGGTTTTGCAATGTTGGCCAGCCTGGTCTCAAACTTTTGACCTCAAGTGGTCTGCCTACCTTGGCCTCCCTAAGTGCTATGATTACAGGTATCAGCCACCATGCAGGACCCTGAGAGGTTGTTTCTGAGTAGAGATTAGCACTTGAATCAGTAGAGTCAGCAAAGAATATCACCCTCCCCAGTGGGAATTGGCATCATGTAATCCACTAGAGGCCCAAATAGAACAAAAGGGCAGAGGAAGGGTGAATCTGCTGTCTGTTCTGGAGCTGGGACATCCATCTCTCCCCGCCCTTGGACATCATTGCTCCTGTTTCCTGGGCCTTCAGACTCAGACTGAAACTACACCATCTGCTTTCTCCTGGGTCTCCAGCTTGCAGGCAGCACACTCACCTCTCAGTTTCCATAACTGCTTGAGCCAATTCTTCATAATAAATCCCTTTCCATATATATCTCTCTCCTCTTGGTTCTGTTTCTCTGGAGAACCGTGGCAAATACATTGATATAATGTAAAATGTGGGACTTCCATCACCAGTCATAGCAGAGTAACTGGTAGCACACTAGCCTGTCCATTGTAAACAAACATAAAATTGGACAAATACAAAGCAATTGTTTTCAGAGACTAGACAATTGACAGTGTAGAAATGTAATTCCTGAAGGAAAGAAAACTCATAAGGTGAGCCTCCAAATTGTCCTGGCTTTTTGCCTAGGACAGTTTCCTGACTTTGTGGCACTGAGCTGGAGTCCAAGCAGTGCACAGTGTTTGAAACATGTTGAGGAGGCAGAGATCAGAATTTAGAGCAATTGAAGTGGTCGGGCTTTGCAGAGTGGGGCACAGGAATAGAGGGACAGACGTAACTGCATGGGGGGGTGCTCAAAAGCTCCTGTAGGGGGTCCCTTAAGCATTGGCCTGACGGACAGGCTGCTCATATGTAGGTGAAATTACCCAAGCCTAACCAGCTGTTACAGGATTGAGACACTAGAAGACAAGGATTTCCAGCCTACCCAGTGTGGAGAGACCACCTTAACCTCTCCTTCACGCTGTAGGCATCCAGCTGAGACATCAGAAAGACTTTCCTTAAGAGTAAGGGTTTTGCTATGAGAAACTGAACTCAAGATTTTCCCTATCAAAGTCTAAATCCAAGCCCTCACAAAGCTCCACAGGGAGACAGAATTCAGAGATTCAGCTGGCTAAAAGCTTAGAAGTGCTTGAGATTTTCACAGATCTCCTAACAAAGCACAAACTCAAATGCATGCAAGTCAAAGCCCTTTAAATACACATAGAGCCACACCTAGACATATGAGGGGTGAGAAAAGACGCAGTGTGGTGTTTATGACCAGTCCTAGTGGAAGAATTTCAGTGCAAAACCCTGCTGAAACCAAAGAGAAAAAGAAAATCTTGAAAGCAGGAAAAGAATAAAGACAGAGTGCATACAAGATAACAAAGTCAAAAATTATATCTGACCTTTCATTGTAGACAATAGCGAAAAGAGGATAACAATGAAATGTTAAAGGCCTAAATAAAATAAAACAAAAGAAAATTATAAGTCCCCAATTCTATAGTCAGTAATTATAACTTTTGGAAACAGGAATGAATAGAATACATTTTGAAATGAGCAAATGCTGAGAAAATTAATAGCTAATAGGAATGCACTATAAGAAATGCGAAAAGATATTCTTCAGGCTGAAAGCAAATAATAACAGATGGAAAGTTGTATTATTAGATAACACAAAGAGCACAAGTAAATATAAAAAGAAAATATGTTATTATTTTTCCTAGTTATGTTTTTCTAAAAACAACAGGCTATTGAAAGCCAAAGTAATAACATTGAAAAGTGGATTTTATAACATACATAGAAATAAAATATATGATAAAAATAACAATGATGCTGAGGTGAGATAAGGCAACGTGGTATAGTTTGTTTATTATATTTGTGATGGAGTGTAAAGTTGGAGGTGGGAAATGCCAAATGTATTGTAAAGCGTGTGAAGTAGGAAGAAGAAGGTATCACGGATGAAATGTGAAGTGGAACAGTACTGACTCTAAATGAACTCTGATAAGTTAAAGGTTTGTATTGTTAAGCCTTGAAGCAAACATACACACATACACACACACACACAAACCAAAAAAAAAAAAAAATGGTCTCAAAACTGCAATTAATAAGTCTATAGAGAATACAAAATAGGCTATTACACATATATTCCTGACTCTGGACAGCTGAAGAAAATGGCTGCTCCCTGTCTGTGTCACCAAACACACCCAAAACAAAACTAACAAAAGGATAGATACTCTACCCCAAACCAGTACCCTTGGCATAAATAGCAGTAAATAGCAGACAGAAAATGAAAAAGGTTCAAAATAACTATTAATGAAAAATGAAAAAAGTTACCAAATCCCAGCAAGCACCTGCTCACACACTTCCTGCCAGTCTTTATGGCAAGGCTCTAGAGGCTGTCCAAGGACAACCACAGGGAAGAGAGGAGCAGGCAGCTAGCATCTGGCCTCAAATTTCTCTAATATTACCAACAGAAAGCGGAAGTCCACCCTGTTAGGAAATATGTCCTTGTAAATCAGAGCACTGACACAGGGGAAGGGCTTTTGATTATGTGTGATTTGATGTGATTGTTTTTGAAAATGCGAAGTTATAAGACAAAAGCCCCTAAGAAGGGGAAGCTCCCTTTGCCAACTGTACGGTGAAGCAGGAGAATGGAGCCAAGGGGGAAAATGTAGGTCCAGACAGACCCAAAACAAAGAACAGCCAGATATCGATGGACATTGAACACCTCCTTCCAGTGCCAAATAATAAAAATACAAGGGAAACTGGACTTTACTCCTAAAAGAAGAAATCAATAAGCAAGGAATCTTATAAATCACCCCAAATCTAGAAAATGAACAAAAGAAAAATAATAATCTGATACGAAGTAAATATAAAATAATTAGCAAACAAGATTTCTCACATCTCTGCTGCTCCATTTCCCTTGAAACCCCACCCCAAAATAATGCAGAAAAAGCTGTAAGACAAAACTCTAAATTAAATGCAATTTAGAAAGTATTTGGATATGTTGCAAACCACCTTGCATCAAATATTTTAACAACTAAGGAAGAAGTACATATTATAGATTAAACAGAGAAAAGAAATGGAAGAATATGACAAAATGATCTCAGAAAACTAAGACTAAATTACAAGATGTGCAAAGAATAGACTTATATGAAAACTTTAAGAAAGATATTGATAAGATAGTGAAATAACTACAAACATGAAAATTAAAGAAATAAGAAAAATAGAAAGTGGTTAAAATGAAAATTAGGTCAAAAAATACTCATGACATACATGTAATAAGATTATTTAAAGAAGAAAATACAGACTTAATTCTATAAATAATACTTTCCAGGTATAAAAGAAGACATAAAGAATGTACATATTGAAAATACCCATTTGGTACCTGAGAAAATTGATTCACAATGATAAAATCCAAGACATAGCCTAGTACACCTCTTAAATTCTAGAAGAATACAGAAAAAAAAAGTAAAGAAAAAAAGGAAAACATACTGGAATCAGACTTTTCAAAAATAATATGCACAGAAAGGCAACAATAGAGTAGCATTTAACAACAACAACAAAAACTCAATGAAAGGACGTGTGAACCGAGAATTTTAATTCTAGCTAACTTGTCAGATAAATATCAAGGTTATAGAAAAGCAGTTTTAACTACAAAAACTTAGGGATTCCTAATCCACATGCCTTTTTTGAGGAATCTCTGAGTGTGGATTTTATCTAAACAAGAGATCATTTGAAATTCTTAAGCAAAAGAATTTATGGTGCACACTTGGACATATGTAATTATAGTCCTAAAGATAAATTAAAGGGTAGATGATGGAGGAAAATTAATGTATAAATAGTACATGGTGAGTCAACGTAAATATGATGCAGCTAAAATGTGGGGGAAAGAAAGAGGGAAGGAGGAACATAGAAAAAGCCCACTGTTGAGTAAGCCATACATAGAAGTTAAAATACGTTATGAAGAACAAACAAGGGAACGCTTCCAGCTTTTGTTCATTCAGCATAATGTTGGCAGTGGGTTTGTCGTAGATGGCTCTTATTACTTTGTGGCATGGTCCTTCGATGCCTCGCTTGTTGAGTCTTTAGGGTTTTCTAGATATAAAATCATATGATCAGCAAAGAGAGATAATTTGACTTCTTCTTTGCTTATTTGGATTCCTTTTATTTCTTTCTCTTGCCTAATTACTCTGGCTAGGACTTCCAGTACTATGTTTAATAAGAGTGGTGAAAGTGGGCATCTTTGTCTTGCTCCAGTTCTCAAGGAAAATGCTTCCAGCTTTTGCCTGTTCAATATGATGATTGAGATATGTTCCTTCAGTGCCTAGTTTGTTGAATGTTTTTATCATGAGGGATGCTGGATTTTATCAAGGGTCCTTCCCATGTCTATTGAGATAGTCATATGGATTTTGCTGTAAATTTTGTTAATGTTGTGAATCATATTTATTGATTTGCATATGTTGAACCAACTTTACCTCCTAGGAATGAAGTCTATTGATTGTGATGAATTAACTTTTTTATATGCTGCTGAATTTGGTTGGGTGGTATTTTATTGAGGATTTGTGTGTGTGCGTTTCTTAGGGATACTGCCCTGCTGTTGTCTCTGTTGTGTCTTTGCCAGGTTTTGGTTTCAGGCCAATGCTGGCTTCATAAAATGAGCTAGGGAGGAACCCATCGTTTCAATTTTTTGTAGTTTCAGTAGAATTGGTACTAGCTCCTCATTGCACTTCTGGTAGAATTTGGTGAATCCAGCAGGTCTGGGGCTTTTCTTTTTATTACTGATTCAGTTTTGGAACTCAAGACTCGTCTGTTCAGGGTCCCAATGTCTTCCTGCTTCAATCTTGGGAGGTTGTGTGTTCCCAGGAATCTATCATCTTGTTTCCTCTACATTTTCTAGTTTGTGTGCATAGATGTGTCCATAATAGTCTCCGAGAATCTTTTGTATTTCTGTGGGATTGGTTGTAATGTCACCTTTGACTTTTCTGATTGTGCTTACTTGTATCTTCTCTCTTTTTTCCTTTATAAACGTAGGGAGTAGTTTAATTGATACTTATTTATCCTTTCAAAGAACCAACTTTTAGTTTTGTTGATTCTTTGTATGAATTTTTTTAGTCTCAGATTTATAGAGTTCCCCTCTAATTTTAGTTATTTATTTTCTTCTGCTAGTTTTGGGGTTAGTTCATCCTTGTTTCACTAGTTCCTCTAGGTGCGATATTAGGTTGTTAATTTGAGATGTTTCTAACTTTTTCAGGTAGGCATTTAGCACTATAAACTTTTACTTAATACTGCTTTTGCTGCATTTGAGAACTGGAACTCAAGACAAGGATGCCCCCTCTTACTGATTCTGTTCAGCATAGTACTGGAGGCCCTTACCAGAGCAATCATGCAAGAGAAATAAATAAAAGGCATCCAAAAAGGAAAAGAAGTCAAACTATCTCTCTTCACTGATTTTATCATTTATCTCTCTTCACTGATTTTATCATTCTGTGCCAAGAAAGATTCCACCAGAAGGCTCCTGGAACTGACAAATGACTTCAGTAAAGTTTCAGGATACAAAATCAATGTACAAAAATCAGTAGAATTTCTGTATGTTAATACCATTAAAGCTGAGAGCCAAATCAAAAATACAGTTCCATTTAAAGTAACCCAAGAAATACCTAGGAATGCATCTAACCAAGGAAGTTGAATACCTCTACAAGGAGAACTACAAAACCCTGCTGAAAGAAATCATAGTTGACACATGGAAAAACAGAAAAACATTACATGCTCATGAATTGGAAGAATCAGTATAATTAAATGGCCCTACTGCCCAAACAAGATACAGATTCGATATCTAATTTCTTATAGATTCTTGACTCTAATATTGAGAATCTATAAGAAACTTAATTCAACAAACAAAAACCAAATACCTACGTTAAAAAGCAGGCAAAAGGCATGAACAGACACTTCTCAAAAGAGAATACACAAACAGCCTACAAACATAAAAAAAAAATGCTCAACATCACTAATCATTAGAGAAATGTAAATCAACACCACAATGAGATACCATCTCACACACCAGTCAGAATGGCTGTTATTAAAAATTCCGAAAACAACAGATGCTGGCGAGACTGCAGGAAAAAGGGAACACTCATACACTACTGGTGAGAATGTAAATTAGTTCATCCACTGTGGAAAGCAGTTTGGAGATTTCTCAAAGAACTTGAAACAGAACTATGATTCAACCCAGTGAATCCATTACTGCATATATATCCAAAAGAAAATAAATTGCTGTACCAAAAAGACACATACATGTGTGTGTTCATTGCAGCACTATTCACAATAGCAAAGACATGTATTCAACCTAGGATGCCATCAACAGTGTGTTGGGTAAAGAAAATGTGGTACATATACACCGTAGAATACTACACAGCCAGAAAAAAGAATAAAATTATGTCCTTGGCAGCAACATGGATGCAGCTAGAGGCCATAATCTTAAGCAAATTAATGCAAGAACAGAAAACCAAATACTATGTGTTCTCACTTATAAGTGGTGGCTCAATATTTGGTGTTTATAGACATAAATATGGCATCAATAAACATTGGCAACTAACTGGGGAGACAGCCAAAGTTTGAAAAACTAACTGTTGGGTACTGCACTCACTAAGTTGGTCATAGGATCATTTGCATCCCAAACCTCAGCATCACGCAACATACTTATATATCAAACCTGCACGTGTACCCCCAAATCTAAAATAAAAGTTCAAATTATAATAAAAAATAAACTTTTCAAACCTCTATACAATTGCATTTTAAAATGTAGATTGACCTAACTACAGATAGAGTATTTGAACCTCATAATTTCCAAGTAACCAAGGAACTACTCTGTCAAAAAGAATCTGTGATGCCTAATTTTGTGTATCAACTTGGGTAGACCATGGTATCCAGATATTTAGTCATACATTATGGTATATATTTCTGTGAATGTGTTTTTTTTAGATAAGATTAACATTTAAAACAGCAGACTTTAGGTAAAGCAGATGACCCATTTCTAAATTGAGGAGATCTCATCCAATCAGTTGAACACCTTAGCAGAAAAGAAACTGAGCTCCCTTGGGAAGAGAGAACTCTGCTGGCAGATGTCATTCAGATGAACTGCAACATCAACTCTTCCCTGGGTATTCAGACTGCTAGTCTACCCTGCAGATGTTTAGGCTTGATAATCTCCATGCTAGTGTAAGCCAATTATTTAAAGTAATAAATTTTTCTCTTTTTATTTTTCTATTTTTCTGTACATATAAAAATATATAAAAATTATGTATGTGAAATATACATATACTCTGTATGTATATTATATGCATTATAAACATATAAATACATATATTTATTTATATATTTATACTCATATATAAAAACACACACACACATCTTGTTGGTTTGTTATCTTTGGAGAAACCTAACATGAAATGAATCTCAGATGTTTCACAGAGACATTTTTCCAATCTTCTATGTCCCAATAAGCCTGAAATTACTTCAGAGCTTTGAAAATAAAGAAAATTTTCTTATTTTATTTTTTGAAGCAAGTATAACCTTATTATCTAAATCTGAAAAGGCTCATATTAAAAAGAAAACAATAGATTTATCTCATTTTTGAATAGCGATGCAAATGTACTAAATAAAATATTAACAAAATCCACCACTGTATTAAACTAATAATACACTATGAGAAAGTGGGATTTATTCTAAAGGTTTAAAGTTGGTATACTATCAGGAAATGCATTATTATGATACATTGTTTCAGTAGATTTTTTTAAAGGAACAAGTTGTAACTATCTACATAGATGCTGAAAATACTTTTAGCAAAATATAACCCTCATTCTGGAAAAAAGCACTCAAGAATATAGGAATTCATGGCTGCTTTCTTAACACAATGCAATATACATGCTTAGTGCTAAAGCCAGCATTATACTTCATCAGAAACAAAAGTAAAAGAAACTAGAGGTACTTCTAAAACAAGGAATGAGAAAGGGATGCCCAATAATTCCATAGTTATTAGAGGTATGACTCAGTGGAACTAAATAAGAGACCACAATTACGGTCATGATTGTTAATGAAGAAGAAAAAAGATACTTGCAGATGGTATACAAGTACACCTGAAAAACCATAGGGAAACGATACTAGAACTAACTCAACCAACAAAATAAGTAATGAATATAGCATGATACAAAATTAATGTATAGAAATCAATACCCTTTTTGTAATGAACAATAACTAGTTTTTTGGACATAATGGTAGAGAAAACCCCATTTATAATAACAAAGACAATCAAATACTTAAGGGTAAAGTTAATAGGAAATGTCCAAAGCCTTTATAAGGAAAAATTTAAAGTACTCCTGATCAACACAATGTTAGATTTGAACAAATAAATAGACATCCCTTGATCCTAACAAGCATGACTCAACACCTTCAAAATGTTAGTTCCTCCTAACTTAATATAGTGCTTTTTTTCATAATAAAAATGTCAACAAACCTTTTACTTTGGAACTAAACATGCTGATACTAAAGTTTATATGGAAAAAAAATATGCAAAAAGAACAAGGAAATCACTGAGGAAGAGAAATAATCCAAAGGACAACAGCCCTTTATCAGCCTTCAAACCATTCAGTAAAGTCTCATAATTAAAACTAGAGCATGAGTGGCAAGGTTACGAGTGAATAGAATAGAAACCCTAGAAACAGATGTACATAGAGTACATAATCTATGTGGCATATCATATCAAAAAAGTAAACATAATATTTTTAGTACATGGTCGGAAAGCAACTGGATGGTCATTAAAGAAACAATAAATTAGATTTTTACTTAACACCATACGCAGCAATAAACTCCAAATTCTCTCTTTTGGTATAAGCTCAAATTTTCGTTAAGTTGTTTGGTCTTTTCCTGTGCTGCCTTGAATTCATTCAGTGCACATTCTGAAATCATGCCCAGCCATAGATTTGAGCACACTTCTATGCAGAATTTGGAGTTCCCTATCTCTAGCCTTTCCCTGCCATTACTTCCTCCTACTCTCCAGTGGCTATTGTGTCTTTCAATTCTGTCTCTCCTCTTTTCCTCAAATCAGAAGGATCATAGGTTATCTATTACAGTTTCAGATGTCCTGTGAGCACAGACTTCAAGCTGTGGATATTTTCTCGTAATATTGATGTATTTTTGTTTTAATGCTTTTTAAAATATTACTGTGGTATAAGGGATGACTTAACTGCATTATCATCCATATCTTATCCCCAACTTAAACTCTGTTATCCCCACATGGGAAAGTCAGTTGCCCCAGAAGCGTATATTTGATAATCCTTTGGGAATGACAGTTTGCCATTTAATAGCACTTTATGTCATGCTACTCTAGAAATCTTCAGGGTCTATTTCTCATTATTATAAGAATTTTTAGTTTTGTTTGTGTTCTTTGAAAATGTATTCAATATGTGTCTCCTAAGTCTTCAAAACATAGGTGATTGGTTTTTTATAATATAAAGTTGCAACTGTTATGCAACTATCTAATGAATTACAGAAGTTTTGTAATTTTATTATAGTGTCAATTTCCTTTTTTTTGTTTGAGTGGGAGGTATTTTTATAAACTTTATAAGACCCAGTATACCTTAGTTCTCTTCAGTCTAGAAAGTCCTTTTTCTGTAACTTCACTAGTACAGATGTCACTGTGATGTTACTGTGATTGTATTTTTCCAGCCCATGCTTTAATCCTCAGAATTAACAAATATGGTTGTAACAAATTATGTTAATTATCTGAAATAGTCTATGTTGCTTCCCAAGAACCTCCTTACCTCTTTCCAATAAACACATGGAAAGCTGCTGTACTTTGTTCTAGGAACCAAATAGCTAGTCATAAATAATAATCTCCACAGATGAAATGTAAAATTATGTTTCTCATTTACAGTTTACAAATCAGTTACACATATGTAATTACATTTCGACTTGTATGATTTCAGAGACATACAAGGTTTTAGATCGCTGAGGTTTTATCTTCAGATTAAAGCAATTAGTTTACATGACTCCACATTTCAGGACAAAAATGGGAGGGAGTGAGTAATTTCTTTATATATAGTATCTTAAAATAAAGAGACTGGGAGATAATGAAAATAGATGAAAGGCTTTTAGGGAATCACACCTAATATATTATCTTCTTTATTTTACAACTTTGCCTCCTTATAAGTTCAGAAAACTTTGTACAATAGGTTTAGCAAATAAGTCTTGAAAATAAAGTTGTTCTACTTAATTTTGAAAAGATACTTATCAACTCATAGATGGGTGATAGATGGACAGACAGATAGGTGAGTGTTTCCATCTTTAAAATAGGTAATACTGCACTCACATACATCCACTAGAGTGCTGTAAGTAATAGCCCAAGGAAATAATTATATGTCACTTCATAAGTGTAATGTGTGGCAAAAATACAGCATCTAAAGTGAGAAAAGTATAAAGTATAATTCAAGTACAAAGTGTGATACAAATATTTAATATGTCAGGAACCTGGTCCTGCAGGTGTTTAGAGGTAAACAAAAAATTCGAATAAATGTGCTGTGCTGGGAAGCATGCCTTAATGTCCCACTGGGTTGACTGAAGGCATAAAAAATGCTGGCTCTTGTCTTAACATGGAAAACTACACCTGCTGTGATTCTTTCTTAATGAACGAGCCCTTAAAAAATTCAGCCCAGTGACTCAGTGTTGACTAGAACTGGGTAGAGAATAGCCCCTCTAATTTTCTCTAAATTTAACAGCCACTAATTGCATTGCAAGACCTCCCTCCTTTGCTGATTACCTTTAAATGCTCCATGAGATTAGGTGCTAATGAGATTTTCAGTCTTTCTTTTTTCTTTTTTATTTTATTTAGCAGCACTATTAAGGCTAGTGTATTATGCAAGATTTACCCCACTGACTCCAGTCCTATCTGTTTCTCTTCACATGTATACAGAAGGTGATTTTGTTTTATGGAAGATGAGGATTAATTCTCAAGCGAAGATGCTTTATTTCTATCATTAATGAACAAATTGCTTTTTTACAAGGTTTGACTGTAAGAGATTAGTTATTCCTTTCTGGTTATTTAGAGGCCCTTCAGGCTTTCTTTGGGGATCTCATTACTTTCTACAGTGCTTCAAAAAGAGATTAAAGAATCCTAAAGGATGCTAACATACACATAAACCTGAATATGTTATTCTTTTTGGAAAGAGAATAGGGAAGGAAAGTGGAGCCATGTTGTTTGGGGAGCAAATAAAAACCTAATATATTTTATCCATGTGAGAGTTGTGGCACCTCATTCCACTACTAAACACTCACGGATAATTTGCTTCATTTGTTAGACTTTTAAAAGCTGCTAGAGGTAAATAGTAGATGTTATAAAAATGACTTTCATGTAATTTTCTTGATTATCAGTTCATGAATGGCTATTCACCATGCTTTCAATTATCAGCATCAGAATTCTTACCATCACTATCAGAACGATTAATATTTACTGAGCAACTACTATAGCCCTAGAACTATGCTAAGTGGATTTAGTCTTATTTAATCCCCCAAATAATCCCATGACATTATTTACACTGGAAACTGAAGGTCATACAGTGAGTAAGCATGGAAGCATAAATGGAAACCAGTTCTGTCTGACTTGACAACATTCCAACCTAATGTGTTTTCAAACACATAGATAAAACTCAAAGTTACCCTACTAGTCACGCTGATTAAGACTAAGCTTTGCTACTGAACCGTCCATTTTTGTATCAATTAGTCACAGTCCATTTGGAGGCAAATTTCATGGCAGCCAATTACTAGGTTGGTTGAGCAAACTATTTGATTAAGCAGGAAGTAACCATCAACGGCTTGATTTTACTAAAATTTAGTGATCTTTAACCTATGGATTGTGACATCTTCTCTGACAGTAGCACCGCCTCCTTGTTTACAAGGGGATCTTGTGCAGGGTCTTTGTTCTCAGGCTAGTTTCAGGAGAATAATAGAGAATATCGTTTATTGAGTGCTTACTATGAACCAGTCACTGTTCTAAATCCTTTACATAAATTCTCTCATGTATGGATTAAACAACTTTATACAGTAATAATATAATCAACTCCTTTTCACAGAGAAGGGAAACAAGATACACAAAAATTAACTAACTTGTCCAAAATCCCAGTCAATTTCAGAGCCAAGATTCTAACGCAGACAATCAGATCTTGTCAAGCACTCTTGTTCTAGGCTGCCCCTCAGTTGATGATAACACCATCCCTTCCAGGTGCTCAGGCCATAATTTGAAGCTACATTAAACTCCTCTTTCTTTTCACATGCCACATTCACTCCAACAAAACTCTACTGTGACCAAAGTCTCGTGAATCTGACCATTTCTTACTATTTCTGTTGCCTTTGCCCTGATCTCTACCTTCATTTTCAACTAGGTTTTTACAGTATCCTCCTGTTTGCATCTTTCTGCTTGGTTCTTATCTTGCTGCAGTCTCTTTTCAAAATTTTGCTATATTAAATAAAAAATAAAAATTCAGAATACTTCTGAAAGATCAGTGGACATTCATTTACTAACTAAATGCTGCCCAAATGACCTGCCAATATCACAGGTAACTAGTGGAGAAATGAGAATCCAGAGAGCCTAATTCCTAATGATAGGTGTTTTTATTATTAATTCTACTGGACATTCCTGTTTCCCATTCAGGATACTTTTGGGGTAGCATTCTGGCTATCCTTTTAGTTTACTGTCAGTCAAAGTGAATCCTTGATTCCAAACAAAACAAAACAACAAACAGACAAACCAGTCAATGATCTGTGTAGTTTATGCAATTGTGATGTAGTTTTTCTTGCCTTAAAGATATACTCAGATTAATATTTTATTTAGATAGCTAATTCTACCAAACTGAAGTCATACCAGTTCTGCACTGTCTGCTTTTAAAGATCTGAATCCACTATGTGTCATGTTTTCCCTTTTCCCTGCCTCACCTCATATCAAATTCAGTTTCACCTGTGTGGGCTTTAGTCTTCAGAATACTCACCTCCCCGGGAGGCATCCACAGAAGATCAGCAACTTGTCTTGATTGTCTTGATGTTATGTTCATGCGATCAGAATCTAAGCAAAATTACTTTGTTAGAGGTGTGTAATGCCTGAAACTGGCTTCTGGGCAAGGCTTCTATTAAATAGCAAGATTTTGGAGATCTGTAACAGAAGATATATTATATTGGTGCATCCTAAAATACGTGATGGAGATTTCCAAAATACTTACCATCAAATTTGATATTGCAGTAGGTGGATAATAGCATCTCAAAACAATGAACAATATTTTGTAAGAGAAAATAGAGGGAATAGAATATATAAATTTATTTATATATTAAGATTATATATGTTATATTATATTCTTCACTATTGCATACTTTATAGATACAAATTATTTATCACTTACATGTTAAGTAGATATCTTCAGGTGAATTTTTAAAAATTCTTTATCATTTATTGTGCTTAATAGGTATCTTCAATTTTAATGGAATCAAATTTATCATTTATTTCTTTTAGCATGTGGACTTTTTTGTTCTGTTTAAGAAATCCTTTCCTACTGACACATAATAGATATTCACCTGTGTTTTCTCCAGATGTTTTTAAATTTGGTTTTGATACTTCAATTTTTCATCCATTTGGAAACATTTTGTAATGTAAGAATTCAATTACATATTCTTCCCTTAATAGAAACTGGTTGCTGCAGTCCCATTTATTAAATTATCAATTATTTTTATTTGCTTACATATGTGTGTAGATCTAAGTGTGAGCTCTCCATTCTATTGCATTAGTCTTTTTTTTTTTTTTTAATTCCTGTGCTAAAATAACTCAATGTCTACTGCCTTCAAAGGTGCCTGGCTTCTTCATGGTTGTTCTTCTATATACATTTATACATCAGTTTACAAGTTCAACAATGACTCCACTCAAATTTGAGAGCTGGGTGAATGTTGCATAGACTCTTCTTTCAATTTGTAAAGAATTAATATATTAAAAATATACTTGTGAATATGGCATATTTCTTCATTATTTAGGTTGATATACTTAATCTTAATAAGATATTTATTAAAATTTTACCAAAATAAATCTTGTCCATCTTTTCGTAGATATATATGACACCTGTATATAATATGACATGTGAAATGACATATCTGATACACAATACATCATATATAGCATATGTTTGACTACATATAATGTACATTTTGAAAGACTACATATTTTAACAAACATACATTTGCTACTGCAAATTACACACAAATATATGCTTTATGAAATAAACTTCTAAAATATTTTCTTCTAATACTTTGTTACACTGTATGGAATGCAGTTAATATTTATGTTAATCATATTTCTAGCAACCTTCTTAAGCTCTTTTCTTAATTCTAAAATTTTACCAAATGATTCTGCTATATATTCACATAGGCAATAATATCATATGTGAATGATAATTTTGTTTCTTCCTTTACATTGTATTCACTTTTTTCAGATTTATTGCACAATATAATCAAAATGGTAATATTAGCTCTTTTCTTTTAAGTAGCATAACATTACCTCTTTGTTGAAATGGAACTATCTACAACCTACTTATAAGGTTAAGTTAGTTTCGCTCCAAATGTTCCAGTTTACCTGATATTCAGTTAAATACTGTCTTCTGAAAACCTGTCTTCTGAAGCTCCTTTCTTCATCTCTCCATCTGAAATACTGCATTGCTTGATGTGATATATATATATATATATATATATATATATATGTTCTGCTTCCCTTGTCATTCTTTTCCTTTAATTACTCACCTTATTTTATTGAAAAATTCTGTTAAAGGTTAAATATTTTCCTTGTATTTCTAAAAATATCTTTACCTCTCAGCCACTGGCTTAATGATTTAACAGGATATAAATTCACATTCTTTAGACTTTATGCCTTTGCAAAAATCTGAGGTTATTATAATCCTTTCTCTTTATAAAAAATCTTTGTAGTTTTCTTTAAAGTCACTCAGGATTTTTTTCTAACAGCTTCTAATGTAAAATGTAGTTTAGAAGTAACTTCCCAAAAGTTATTTTTGGTTTTCTTCTTCAATTTATATGCAATTTATGTGTAGAAATTTATTTTGTGTGGTATGAATGTTACTTCTTTTCTGAAGCTTTTTAATCTGTAAGTACATAGGTAGGAACTCATTTTTATTTGTTGTGTTTTTTACTTTGAAAAAAAAAATCTCACGCAAGAAACCACAGATGAGAAATGAATAAAATAATGAGATGCTAAAAGATTAGCATCTTAACCATCTTGCATAAATTCCTTCCACAACATGTATTATTTTCTTAAGTGGTGTTTTACAATGAGCTTTTTCATACTGAAGGTGTTTTTATGTAGATACAAAGTATTGGTCATTCTTTAATGTAGCAAAATCCCAGTGAAGATTCATATTCCAACCAATTTTCTGGCCTGTAATGCATCCCAAAGAGAATTTTATTTGCAATTAGATGTCAGTAGGAGATGAAACATACTACAGATACAGAAGGAAAAAAAAGTCATTACAGTTCCTCTCTGCCAGAAGTATGACCTTTTTCCAAAAGAAAAAAAAAAAGATAAACTTTCTAATTGTATCTTTGAATCACAAGACTGTTGAAAATACATTTGCTAAAATGAAAGGCAATTAAATGTTCCTACTAAACCTGTTGTTTGTGTTACAGGCTGTTTCTTTAGTTTAGTTTGCAAAAAATAACATCATTATGAGAGATAGAGATGATAAAATAAAATATATTAAGTCTCCCAAATAGCGCAAAATGATTTTTTTCTTTCATTGTTTTTTGTTTGTTTTTTTGAAGTTTTTGCTGTTTCCAAATGGGCAGTTTTTAAGGAATAGAACATTAATATAATTAATTGAAGAATCTTTATAATTTGAGGTTGTATTTAAATAACCCTATAGGGGAGTGAGAACTCTCCACTGAAATGGGACAATTTGCCACCTATAATAAATATGTTACGATCATTTTTCTTTCCAGTTTCTCTTGAATTTGCAGTTTACCCATATCCAACAGCCTCATTGGAAGGACTATAAACAATTTTCCTGGTAAACATATTATGTATGTGTCATTAAAAAAGAATTATGGCCGGGCGCAGTGGCTGATACCTGTAATCCCAGCACTTTGGGAGGCCGAGGCGGGCGGATCACGAGGTCAGGAGTTTGAGACCATCCTGACCAACATGGTGAAACCCGGTCTCTTCTTAAAAATACAAAAATTAGCCAGGCGTGGTGGCGGGCGCCTGCAGTCCCAGCTACTAGGGAGGCTAAGGCAGGAGATTCGCTTGAACCCAGGAGGCAGAGGTTGCAGTGAGCCAAGATCGCGCCACCGCACTCCAGCCTGGGTGACAGAGTGAGAGTCTGTCTCAAAAAATAAAAAAAAATAAAAATAATTTAAAAATCCTGTGTTTTTGTAGGGGTGGAAATGGAATAAGCAGTGAAGAGAATAGGAAGGCACCCTCTGAATTTTATTCTATCGCCCTGCATGTCCCCAAAATACAAATACACATTATTTCAGTCTCCTTCCAGAGTTTGCTTAATTTCATTTTTCTGCGGGATAAGGTAAATAATTTCTTGTAAAACATTCTCTTTGCTGGGAAAAGCCAACCCGATGAACAAGGAAAAATTTCCTAAAGGTTAAATGACTGACTTTGGTTGACTTGATGTTATGTGCTTAAACTCTGTATAAACTTTTGCAAACATTTTTCATTTTCTCCAGCTAACATTCAGTTTATTTGAAGCAAGTATATTTGGAAATCTGGACAAACAGCAGGAAGATAGCCCAAGCAGTCATACATCCATTCACCAACTACCCTATCATTTAACACACCTCTAGTTCACACTGACTTCATGACTAAATTGTGAAAAATATATATACACTCTTATGAGTCCAAATGTAAAAAAAAATTTTTTTTTTACTTCCATTAATAAATATTCTTGGCCAGGTGCAGTGGCTCACACCTGTAATCCCAACATTTTGGGAGGCCGAGATGGGTGGATCACTTGAGGTCAGGAGTTCGAGACCAGCCTGGCCAACATGGTGAAACCCCATCTCTACTAAAAATACAAAATAGTAGCCGGCATCGTGATAGGTGCCTGTAATCCCAGCCACTCAGGAGGCTGAGGCAGGAGAAACAGTTGAACTGAGAGGTGGTGGTTGCAGTGAGCAGAGATTGTGCCACTGCACTCCAGCCTGGGTGACAGAGCAAGACTTATTTCTCAAAATAAATAAATAAACAAAATAAATAAATATTCTTGAAAGCCTACAATTATTTTTCCTAAGTATTTTACTAATTGTTAGGCTATAAAAATTATCTGTCCTCAAAAATCTTACAATGTAGCTGAAGAAGCAATTCTTGTGCGAAAAAAA
Source organism: Nomascus leucogenys (assembly GCF_006542625.1). Classification (NCBI taxonomy): domain Eukaryota; kingdom Metazoa; phylum Chordata; class Mammalia; order Primates; family Hylobatidae; genus Nomascus; species Nomascus leucogenys. Next base: position 105,741,742 of record NC_044389.1, read on the forward strand.
AAAAAGCACACAAAAATCACTGTGAAACCACATGCTCTAAGGGAAAAAGAAGCAGTATCATCAATTAATGCTATAGATTTCAAGTAGGCAAAAACCATTTAGGAAAATTGGGATCAACCCATTGTCAGAACTTAGAGAAAAATAAAGAGGGGAAGTGCCATTTCACTTTTATAAATATAAAAATAAAATTACATATACTTTCAAAATATACATATTACAGCCTTGCAACTCGATATACATGCATATAAGTATATCTACCTGTTTTTCAAAATATAATATAAACTCTAGAAAAAGAAATAGCACTGGGCCATGTATGGTGGCTCAGGCCTGTAATCCCAGCACTTTGGGAGGCCAAGGCAGGTGGATCACTTGAGGTCAGGAGTTCCAGACAAGCCTGGCCAACATGGTGAAACCCTGTCTCTACTAAAAATACAAAAAAAAGAAAAAAAGTCAGCGGACATAGTGGTGCATGCCTGTAATCACAGCTACTCGGGAGGCTGAAGCAGGAGAAGCATTTGAACCGTGGAGGCTGAGATTGTAGTGAGCCAAGATCGCACAATTGCACTCCAGCCTGGGTGACAAAGTGAGACTCCCTCTTAAAAATAAAAGGAAAAGAAAGAAGAAAAGATATATTGCTGTTAATAAGAGCTGCTCTTAGGGAATGAGATACATATTTCTATATTGGAAATATTTTTATATAGTAAATATACAGTGAAGATGTGTATAGATGTATTCAATAAACTTTAGCCTAAAGCTGTCTCCTTACATATTTTAAGTTCAGCGTAAAGATTTCTCTGTACATAGTGAACTGTAACCTAAATGGAGGTGTAAACAGACTGTAGCCTAGTCTTGTGCCAGTCACCCAATTTTGGCCAATCAAAGATGGCCAGCTGTTCAAACTCTTTTCAAATGAGGCAAAAGCCAAGCTGTAAACAATCCAGTTGTTTCTGTGCCTCAGTTTCGTTTTCGGTACATCACTTTCCTTTTTCTGTCCATAAATCTTCTATCACATGCTGTGCTAAAGTCTCTGAGCCTAATCTGGCTCAGGAGGCCACCTGATTCACGAGTTGTACTCTGTTCAATTAAACTCTTTTACATTTAATTCCACCAAAGTTTTCCTTTTAACAGATACTTGGGTGGATGATAGATGGATGAATGGGAAAAGAATGGGTGGATGAATGGGTAGAAATATAGACCCATAAATAGATAGATGCATATACCCACAGATAAATCTATAGACACAGAAATGCATCGATAAATCAATATTTCCTGTGAGAAATCTGGAGGAATATATATCAAAATGTTAAAAGTGATGGGAGGTAGGATGATAGGATAGTTCCATGAATTTTACTTTTACTTATGCTTAGCTGATATGTTTGATTTCCCCAGAGTGGCACCATGTTAGCTACGCATTAAAATAATGACAATTTTTAAACATGAGTGTTTAATTGTTCCAGCAATAGTTGCTGAAGTCTGTATTTTTACCATTGAAATGCTTTTGCAGCTTTGTCAAATATCAGCTGACTGCATTTGTGTGGTCTCTTTCTGGGCTTTCTACTTCATTTCATCAAACTGTGTCTCTGTCCCTTTGCCTGTATCATATTTGCTTGATAACATGAGACCCATTATTTTGTTCTTTTTCAAAACTATGCAGCTATCCAGAATACTATATTATCCAGATTATTATATTATCCAGGTTATATTATCCAAATTATTAATTTTTTAATTTAAAAAATTAAACCTGCTGTCATTTTGGTTGGGATTATGTTGAATCTATATATCAGTTGAAGAGAATACACATTAACCACATCGAGTCATCCAAATCATAAACACTAAATTTTGTCTTTAAGGAAATTTGCTCATTTCACCTGTTACAGAAGGTATTGGTTTAAATTTTTTTCTAATATTCCTTTATTAACTGTAAAAATGCCCCCTTTTCCTGATATTTGTAATTTGTGCCCTATTTTTAAAAATTCTAACTGTGTGTTTATCATATTTACTGATTATTTCAATAGACCAGCTTTAGGTATCATTGATATTCCTTTCTTTTTTTCTTTTTTTTTTTTTTTTTTGAGATGGAGTCTGACTCTGTTGCCCAGGCTGGAATGCAGTGGCAGGTTCTCAGCTCACTGCAAGTTCCGCCTCCTGGGTTCACACCATTCTCCTGTGTCAGCCTCCCAAGTAGCTGGGACTACGGGCGACCACCACCACGCCCGGCTAATTTTTTGTATTTTTTAGTAGAGACGGGGTTTCACTGTGTTAGCCAGGATGGTCTCGATCTCCTGACCTCGTAATCCGCCTGCCTTGGCCTCCCAAAGTGCTGGGATTACAGGCGTGAGCCGCTGTGCCTGGACCCTTTCTATTTGTTTTCTATTTCATTGCTTCTGCTTTTAATTTCCTCCTACTTAATTTATGTTTATTATTTCTTTTGTTCTAGTTTATTAAGGTAAAGGCTTTGGGCATTTATTTGAGACTGTCTAGATAAGCATTTAAAGCTATACATTTTTTAGAAGCATAACTGAAACCACATACAACAAATTTTGATGTTTTTCACATTTACTTTTAGTAATTTAGAAATTTTTTCTCACTTTTTATGTTATTTCTTTTTTGACTCTATGCTACTTTAAAAAGTAATGTGTAACTTCCAAATATATGCCATTTCCCAGACATTTTTCTAGTATCGATTTCTAAATGAATTATGTTGTTGGACAGATTTCAATGTGTATGAATTTAATCTTTTATCATATATTAATGTGTGTTTAAATGACAATTATGTTCTGTCTCGGTACATGTTTCATGTGCACTTGAGATAAAAATATCTTTTATACTACTGCTGGGTAAGTATTTCTCTAAATATCAAGGGAGTCCAGTTGTTTGATTGTGTTCTCCAATTCTTCTATAACCTTGTTATTTATTTATTTTTGTCTACTTACTCTATCAGTTACTGGACTGTGTTAAAATTGTACATGTAATTTTGAATTTGCCTATATTTCCTTGCAGGTTTTTCAGTTTTTAATTTATTTTGAAGATCTCTTTTTGGTTGCATATACATTTACAATTGTGGTATGTTCTTGCCAAACTGATTCTTTATGTCTCTCTTTATCCTAGTACCATTCCATTTAAGTCTACTTTTCTGGTATTTCTTTTTCTTTTTTCTTTTTTCTTTTTTTTTTGAAAGAGAGTTTTGCTCTTGTTGCCGAGGCTGGAGTGCAATGGCATGATCTTGGCTCCCTGCAACATCTGCCTCTCAGGTTCAAGTGATTCTCCTGCCTCAGCCTTCCAAGTACCTGGGATTACAGGTGCCTGCCACCACACCTGGCTAATTTTTTTTTTTTTTTGTATTTTTAGTAGAGACAGGGTTTCACCATGTTGGCCAGGCTGGTCTTGAACTCTTGAACTCAGGTGATCCACCCACCTCAACCTCCCAAAGTGCTGGGATTACAGGTGTGAGCCACCACATCCGTCCAGCAATTCTAACTTTCTTAGGCTTAATGTGTATCTTCATTTTCCTCATCCTTTCAGTTTTAGCTTATTTAAATTCTAAGCTAGCTGAGTTTTTTGTTGGAAGCATTTAGTTGGGAATTGATTTTTTAAAATTTATTCAGACCGTTTCTGAATCTTAATGGGACTGTTTTTGCAATTTATGTTTAAACAGTATAATTAGATTTAAATTTACTATTTTTAAAATTGTTTTCCACTTTTCTATCTATTCTTTGCTATTTTTCTACTCTTTTACTGCCTCTTTTTTTACTAAGTAGTTTCATGATCCTGCTATATGTTTAATATTAGTTTTTTAGCTAGACAACTTCAACTTACAGCATTAGACTTTTAAATATTATCTCACTTTATGTATAATAGAAAATACCTGTAACAGAATACTTTCATTACTCCACTCTGACCCTTTCTACTATTTTGGTCATACATTTTACTTCTGTATATATTACATGCCAAAACATATATCATATAATTTGCTTTGAAGTGTCAGTTAGCTTTTAATTTTTATAACAAAAATATATTTTATATTTTATATAACAAAAATATATATTTTTCCTTCTCTTTATCTCTTTGTTTAGGTTCAAGTTTATTTCTGGTATCATTTTCTTTACACTTGAAGAAATTCTATTAATATATCTTGTCATTGTGGTTTACTACTCAAACTTTTCTCAACTTTTGTGTTTTCTATTTTTTTTAACCTTACCATCAGCTTAGAAGTAAATTATTGCTAAATAAAGAATTCTAGCTCAATATATCTATTTTCCTTTTAGTGCTTAAAAATTATGAATTCATTGTCTTTTGGCATGCATAATTTTTGATGAGAAGTCTGCAGTTGTGCTTACAATTTTTCCCACAATTTTCCCTCTGTACATATTGTGACTATTTGCTTTCATTACATTCAAGGCTATCATTTAGTTACTGGCTTTAAGCAAAATAATTATAATGAGCTTTGGTATATGCTGTTTGTGTCTGTACCTGTGTGTGTTGTATGTAACATGTTAGTGTTTGTCGTTCCTGGAAATATGAATTTATCATTTTCATCAGTATTGGAAGATTTATGCATATTTTTCCCTTAGAATTGTTTGTGCCCTCCCCCTTGTCTCTTTCTGAATCTATTTTTACATATGTTAGAGTGTTTGATATTATCCTGAAATTTTTTTCTTCGTCTTTTTATCTGTTTGCTTAATGTTGAAGTCTAAAAATCTTCAAGTTCTCTGATCTTTTTTTTTACTGTATCTGTTTTCTTTCTCTCAGAAATCACAGTCCTGCACTGCTTATTGTTCAATATCTGAAAGCCATTGTATCTATTTTCCTGTTTCTACTTGTGTTTTGTGGGAGGATGATGTGTGGTCCTTGTTATTCCCCCTTGTCTAGACGTATAAATTTGTAAGACTTCTAAGTTATATTTTCTATATGATTGTGATATATTTGGAGTGGGATGGGTATATGTTTTATATAGTGTTTTATCTAATGATAGTTATATTTAGAGTGTTATCTACTTAAGAATTTAATAATATTAGCAGTGCATTCATATGTGAAGTAAACTGTCTTTATTTAGAAACATATATTATGGATATATCTACTCATAAAAATGAGGCCCTCATATTTAGGCAGGGAGCACAGGATAAATAGGAAAAGCACATATTTTAAGGCAGTGAAGCAACTTCATATGCCACTGTAATGGTAGATACATGTCATGATATTTGTCCAGACCCACAGAATGTACAACACTATGAGTGAGCCCTAGTGTAAACTATGGATTTGAGATGATTATATTAATGTGATTTTTTTTTATGTTTATGTTTATTTTTTTCTTTTAGTTTATGTGAATTAATTTTGGATAAATAAGCTGGCTTTAAATTTGTTGATAACATAAAAATAGGAATGTCCTCAGAATTGTCAGCATACATTTTTGCCTGTATTTACTGGTCAGACATGATTATAATTGTCCCTGATTGATGTTTTAAGCTGTCAAAGTTTGACATACAGATTATAAAACTATAAATCCAGCTTTATTAAAAGCAAAATGATATTTGTGTAACACTTGTATAAAAAAATTTATATTGTTGGTTTACTAAAAACAGCTGTGTCTTCTGAGTTATCAGCAAAATTCCCATCTGTTTAACTTTGTTTCTAAAGTGAATACCTGATATTCACAGGCTCTAAAAATGGTTAACCAAAAGGCAGTTTGAAATAATGACTAGCTTTGTTTAATATCTTAGTTTTCATAACTAATCTAGGTATAATTTTTTAAATGCATAAATTAGGTAAATGTTAATAAGATAAACATTTATTAATAAACTTTTAATGCCATTTGAAATCTTAAATTTATGTTAATGATGGATACTCATTAAATGTCTGAGTTATTCACAAATGAAATAAATTAATAAAACATACATTGCTAAAAATAAATATGAATTTTTTCTTGGCTTCTTAATTTTTTATAGAAAGATAATGTGTTTGAGTCCATGAATACACATAAAAATTATATAATGCAGAAATATATGTCTAAAAATTATAAAAGTATTCTCATCTACAGAATACTGATATGTGACAATTTAAAATGTTTAAAGTTTTCAGTAGAAATTAAGGTTTCTAAGAGTCAAAAATTCTAATTTTTATATCTATGTATGTAATTCTGTATACAAAGGTATAACAAAAAAAGAGAATACCTTTGTATGAGAAATAATCTTATTTGCTAGATTTTTTGTTGTCATGTAAAATGACTGGTTATTTAAGAAAAAGGAAGTATACACAGGGCATAGTGGCTCACGCCTGTAATCCCAGCACTTTGGGAGGCTGAGGTGGGTGGATCACGAGGTCAGGAGATCCAGACCATCCTGGCCAACATGGTGAAACCCCATCTCTACTAAAAATACAAAAATTAGCTGAGGGTGGTGGCACATGCCTGTAATCCCAGCTACTCGGGAGGCTGAGGCAGGAGAATCGCTTGAACCTGGGAGGCAGTGATTGCAGTGAGCCGAGATGGCACCACTGCACTCCAGCCTGGTGGCAGTGCAAGACTCCGTCTGAAAAAAAAAAAAAAAAAAAGAAGCAGTATAGGACAAAACTAAAGGTCTAAGTAAGTCATGAAAGGTTTATGAAAAATGAATTTGTGAAAGAAATTTTGTGTGTGATTAAGTTGGCTATAATTAGAAGGGAATTACAAATTTTTCTGAACATTGAGCTTTGATATTAAAAATATACTGACACAAAACTAGTATGTTGTCCCCTTAGCTTATAACAAGAAGATTTCCTTTAAGTATTGATCTGATCTTAGTAAAATTTGCGAGAGGTTTTGATTAATTTTGGAATCTGTTTCTTTAAATTTCCAAACATCTTCTAAACTGCAGCTTTACAGTGTAGAGAATATTTTTTTCTCCAGTACACTTGATTCTGTACTCTTTGCTTTTCTTGACATGTCTGAATTGTTCCATGTAATCATAAAACTTTCTGTACTTTTCCTAAGAGCCATGTATTCCCCATCACAAGTTACTAGTTTTCTTGTTCACATTCCTCTCTTATGTGGTGTATGCTCATAACCTTGGACACACACTTTTCCTATGTCTGATTAAGTTCAAGCAGATTTTCATCAGGTTTAACTTCCAGTTATCTCAATGGGTTTTTCATAAGAAGAAGCAATCACACTGCAGGGGCTTTTCTTTAGCTTTTCTGTAACTGGCTTAAGAAAAAATATGTTCTGTTTTATCAGTATAACTTCATGTGTTTCAAATTGTATTTATTGGTTTTTATTGATTACTTAGAAAAATGAGTTTCAAAAATGTTCTGTGTAACTTTCTGTATTGCTTTTGAAATCTTTTGATTATCACTCTGATTAAGTGATGACAATTATTTCATAATGACATGTGATACTATTTCAATCAGTTGTTTTAAACTGTTGACACCTGTGGCAGACTTCTCTAGTATTAAAGTTCTAGATTAAGTCTTTTTGACCAGCATTAACTTTGATACTTTCTAGTTGGGTCCAGAGAGCTTCAAAGGAAGTACCTCTCATTTTATAGAGATATGAAATAATTAGGCTTGTTTGATGTGTTAAATTGTGTGGGAAGTGTGGTCAAATGACAAGTGTTTCTAGATCTTCTTTCAGTTACATTCTTGGGTATACTATTAATAAGTATTTTAAAAATTATATAACTCCAAAGAAATCTAATAACATTAGTCATAATTCTGGTGGTCATATGAAAATATTGTATGCCATGGAAATAACCAAATTTCCTTGTCAATTGCTAATTATAATGAACGTCCGTCAGAATTTTAACTATGGCTATTCTATTAATAAGTCTTTGTCATCAACACTTTTGATTTCTCACTAAAGAAACCTGTAATCAGATTGATGAGAAAAAGTCTAACAAGTACTCTTGAATACAGGGTTTTAATAACTTTAAGATCAATGAACTAAATAAAAATTTTCCAGAACTCTAATGAAGCTACTGATGAATTTGTGAAACTACTAAAGAAGCTCAAGCAGAACAAAAATGTAATAAATGAGATTAACTATTGAAAATATTGTTTGTATGGTTTTAATTTGAAATATTGTTGGTTCTTTACTTAAAGCTTTTGTTTTTCAGATTTAAGAAAAGTTTCTCTTAAACAATCTAGTATTTCTCTAATGACCAGTGGTGTTTAGCCTTTTTTCATATGTTTGTTGGCCACATAAATGTCTTCTTTTGAGAAGTGTCTGTTCATATCCTTCACCTACTTTTTGATTGGTTATTTTTTTTTCTTGTAAATTTGTTTAAATTCCTTGTAGATTCCGGATATTACACCTTTGTCAGATGGATAGATTGAAAATTTTTCTCCCATTCTGTAGGTTGCCTGTTCACTCTGATGATAGTTTATTTTGCTGTGCAGAAGCTCTTTAGTTTAATTAGATCCCATTTGTCAATTTTGGCTTTTGTTGCTATTGCTTTTGGTGTTTTAGTCGTGAAGTCTTTGCCCACACCTATGTCCTGAATGGTATTGCCTAGGTTTTCTTCTAGGGTTTTTATGGTTTTAGGTTTTACGTTTAAGTCTTTAATCCATCTTGAGTTAATTTTTGTATAAGGTATAAGGAAGGGGTCCAGTTTCTGTTTTCAGCATAAGGCTAGCCAGTTTTCCTAGCACCATTTATTAAATAGGAAATCCTTTCCCCATTGCTTGTTTTTGTTAGGTTTATTGAAGATTAGATGGTTGGAGATGTGTGGTGTTATTTCTGAGGTCTCTGTTCTATTCCATTGGTCATTAGAGAAATGCAGATCAAAACCACAATGAAATACCATCTCACTCCAGTTAGAATGGTGATTATTAAAAAGTCAGGAAACAACAGATGCTGGAGAGGATATAGAGAAATAGGGATGCTTTTACACTGTTGGTGGCAGTGTAAATTAGTTCAACCATTGTGGAAGACAGTGTGGTGATTCCTCAAGGATATAGAACCAGAAATACCATTTGACCCAGCAATCCCATTACTGAGTATATACCCAAAGGATTATAAATCATTCTACTATAAAGACACATGCACACATCTGTTTATTGCAGCACTATTCACAATAGCAAAGACTTGGAACCAACCCACATGTCCATCAATAATAGGCTGGATAAGGAAAATGTAGCATATATACACCATAGATTACTATGCAGCCATAAAAAAGAATGAATTCATGTCTTTTGCAGGAACATGGATGAAACTGGAAACCATCATCCTCAACAAAGTAACACAGGAACAGAAAACCAAACACCACATGTTCTCACTCATAAGTGGAAGCTGAACAGTGAGAACACATGGACATAGGGAGGGGAACAACACACACTGGGGTCTGTCTGGGGTTGGGGGAAGGGGAGGGAGAGCATTAGGACAAATACCTAATACATGCGGGGCTTAAAACCTAGATGACAGGCCGGGCGCGGTGGCTCACGCTTGTAATCCCAGCACTTTGGGAGGCCGAGGCGGGCGGATCACGAGGTCAGGAGATCGAGACCATAGTGAAACCCCGTCTCTACTAAAAATACAAAAAAAAAAAAAAAAAACAACCTAGATGACAGGTTGATAGGTGCAGCAAACCACCATGGCACATGTATATCTAGGTAACAAACCTGCACATTCTGCACATGTATCCCAGGACTTAAATAAGTGAAATTAACAGAAAAATAAAATAAAATAACTGTCTAGTGTTTACAAGAATTTGGGAAATTATACTTTTGTGAACAAACATGAAAACATTTACTTTTTCTCCCAACTTAATCCCTTCAAAATTTTTAAACTATCTATGAGTATCCTTATATTTATGACAATATAGTTTTTGAATAAGTTTGATGAGTCTTTTTTTTTATAATAAGATAAAATTGAAAACATTCCTGTATCACTTAGATTTTGGTGGGAATGCCATATTTAAATTGCTCATAGGCACTGCTGGCAAAATTTAAAGTCTGCCTTGGTTTGGCTTTTTTGCGTCAAGAGGTTTTTAAACTCGAGACTCCTACATAGTCAAATCACTATTCTTTCTGCACTTGTGTAAACGGTCAGGCAAAATTTGATAAAACTTAGCTTATTTTACAAACAAATTTGTCTTACTGTTAACTTTGTTAGAAATTGGGATGACTATGTTGAGAAAGTTATGTGACTAAATAAACACTATGGTACACCTGCTATTGGACTGTAGACTTTTACATTGCTTTTGAGTTATTTTTATCAATCTGTAGACTGGACTGGATCCTAAATTCTTCTAAGTAACTCCATTCCAACTTTCTTCCATGGAACTACTAAAAGGCAGAATTGCTCTGATCCTAAAGCCCTCTAAGGTAAAACTAGATGAATTTTAAGACGCAAGTCTCATGCTTGATATATGAGCCATACAGAAAGTTCACCAAATTGCCTGATGCTATTACCAGAGACATTCAAACTGCAAGCCAGGGTAAGAAGTCGACGTTTTCACGCTGTGGAGAACTTTTCCGAAGATATGAAAAAAAAGACTTGATATTATAATACTCTACCCTTATCCCACTTAATGCCTATATTTTTTACTTGGAAAGATAATGGTGGAATTAAAGTTTCATAGTAACTTCTGAGGATAACTTGACATAATGTTGAATCATGCCACACCTAGATCTTTACGTGACCTCGGGGATCCTTTAATACTTTAATTACATGGTGAACGACTTTGGCAACATCTTTAACGTATCTTTTTCTTCAGAGGTACTATTGGTCCCTTTTTAGAACAATCTTTGCTGTAATCCAACCCAATCATGAGATACTAAGTGATATAATTTCTATATATTATGTATTGGTTAAATAAGAAAGTGTCTATGTTATTGCTAACACTACATCCTGTACCGGGATAAATAAGAAGACAGGCCACATGGTTACAACAGGTCTTACCTAATTCCCCATGATCATTTAATGTATGGAATTAAGCTTAGGTTCATGACTCAAAAACATATTACTATTAATTTAACTTTGTATTTCCTTTTTAAAACTTTTAACCTGTTACTTGTACTTCTGCAGAAGTAGAAGTCCTAACAGAATAAGGCTGGTCCAGCACTTTGATGTGATAGCCAATATCTATGGAACAAACAAAAATTGAACATAACAAGGGACTCCAGGTACACTTAGCCTAAGAGCCACTTCCTGCAGATATTCCTTTTTGCTCAACTGTAATAAATGGGTTTTGACACTCATTGCTAGTCCCCAATTACTTCCTCTCATGTGGAACTGGCCAACAACTCAGAGAGGTCCATCCTGGTACCGAGGGACAATTAAAAGCTAACTAGAAGTTGACTGATCAACAATGCTTTGGAGAAAGAACTTGATCAAAAAGGGGAAATGTAAAAGTTGTCAGAATCAAAATGGAGTCACTTGTGTCAAGCCCTAACAAATGAAGCTGAGGAAGGCCGTGAAGGGTGGGTTCTCACACATGAACTATCACAAAAGACTCTGCAAAAACCACAACCATGCACAACCATGCACAGGGTGTGTGTGTATATATGTACACACACACACACACAATATGTATGTATATATATACATATATATATATATATACATAATTCTATGAGGACATCTGCCCAGGAACTGCCTGTCCAACATTGGACTGATGCCACCTTTGTACTTGACATTTGTAGCCAAGGATAATTGATTTCAAGCAGTTATGTAACCTTTCTTGTTTTTTTGTTAAAAGCCTTTCTCTTCCTTTAACTCCCTCACTATGCATACAGTTTACTATGGCATATTTATTACCATCGAAATACCCACTCCTGAATACATATTATTATTTAGAGAGTCTCCTGCTCTTATTTGCCACTAAGTTTGGCATAATATTTCTCTTTGCATTAAAATGAAAATTAAAATGATATCAAAAGAGCATCTGTCTCTCTCTTCTGCATGATTTATGTCAATTTTAATGCTAGATCACATAGCACCTTTGTGCAAATTATAAAGCAGCACCTCTTACTTTTGGCAAATCCAAGGGTGTGTGGCTTGGAAATGGGCAGCGGCTTGGGTTTGAACTCCCAGTTGCCCCCCTCAGCTGAGTGCCTTTGTTCAGGGCACTTCCTATTTTTCTTTTCTTATGGCCCTACACACTTTTAGTACTTAATTTTTAATAAAGAAGGGTCAAGCAAATTTAGTAGAGAAAGTGGAAAGCATTATTACTGAAGTTAATTTTTAAAATTTATTCTACATGAGACCAAACAGCCTTTAAATCCCACTAGCAACCTCCTGTTTATAAGAAAAAAAAGATTATGAAGTCATTTTTAATTTTTAACAATTGAAGTATAATTCACATAACATTAAGTTGACTCTTTTAAGAAACTCCTAAAACTCATTAGAAAAAAAAAAAAAATACAAAACTAATTCGATTACAAAACAGCAAAGGACCTGAATAGACATTTCTCCAAGGAAGATACACAAATGACCAACAGGCATATGGAAAAGTGCTCAACATCACTGATAATGATGGAAATGTAAATTAAAACAAGAAAGAACAATGAGGTAATACCTCACAGCTGTTAGGATGACTGTTATCACAAAAGAAAAAAAATGAAAGATAACAAGCATTAGCAAGAAATTGGAACTCTTGTGTGTACGCTGTGGGTAAGAATGTAAAATGTTTCAGTCATTATGGGAAACAGTCTGAAAGTTCCTGAAAATTAAAAACAGGACTACCATATGATCCGGGAATCCCACCTCTGGGTATATATTCAAAGAATTAACATTAGGATCTTGAAGAGATGTCTGTACTTCTGTGCTCATTGCAGCATTGTTCACAATAACCAAGATATGGAAACAACCCAAATATCATTAACAGATGAATAAACAAAATATGATGTATACAGACATGTAATGGAATAGTATTCACGCTTTGAAAAGAAGAAAACACTGCCATTTGTTACAACGTGGATCAACCTGGAGGACATTATTGCATGCGTTGATTATATAAAGTATTTAAAATTGTCAAATTCATAGAAGCAGAGAAAAGAATGGTGGTTTACAGGGGCTGGGAGGATAGGTATCCAGGGATGTGTTTCTCAAGAGGTTTAAAATTTCAGTTACGCTATTTTGATGTGTATTTCCTAATAACTCATAGTGTTAATCATCTTTTCTTTTGTGTATTAGCTACTTTTATATTATCTTTGGAGATGTGTCTACTCAAGTCCTTTGGTCATTTTTAAATTTTTATTTTTTAATTGTATTGTCATTTTATCTTTGAGTTGTAGAAGTTCTCAATATGTTCTGGACTCTAGTCCCTTATCTAATAAAGTATTTGTACGTTTCTTCCATTCTGTGTGGCCTTTTCACTTTACTGATTATGTCTTTTGAAGGATAAAAAGTTTAAACTTTGATGAAGTCATGCCTGAATATTTTTCTTTCATTGTTTTTTGTGCTTTTGATGTTCATTACTAAAAAATCATTGCCTAGTTCAAGGTCATGAAAATTTACATTTAGATCTTTGACCAATTTTGAGTTGTTTTAGATATGATGTGAGGTAATGACAGGAATTTTTTTTTTTTTTTTTGAGACGGGATCTCACTCTCTCACTCAGGCTAGAGTGCAGTGGTGGAGTCATAGCTCACCGAAGCCTCTACCTCCAGGGCTCAAGCAATCCTCCCGGTTACATGAACATGATTGAAGGTGGGGTAGGTTGGAGGAAGGATCCAGGCAAAAAGAATAGCATATGCAAACGCCCAAAGGAAGACATGCAGCTGTTTGAACAATACTGAAAACAGGTCACTTTTGCTTTCATGGGCAGGGTTACAAGTGGTGAGGAGTAAAAGCAGGGTAGTTAAAAATAGAAGTGTCAGCAGAGGGACATGGGCAGTAGATGATAAAGATCTCAAGAGTACTAATAAGCAGTTAAAGACTTTCTCTTGAGTAGAGTGAGCGACTATTAGCATATTTTTACTAGGAGAATGGCATGATCTGATTTGCATAACAAGGATCACACCAGCATCAGTGGATTGGTAGGGTTTAAGAATGAAGTCAGCAAACAGGTTAACAGGCTGCTACAAAGATTTGTACTTTCCAATCCTTGATTTTCCTACAAAGTACGCATTTCTTCCTAGGCCCGCACCATGTTTATGTGCAAAAACGAGTGTCCTAAAAATGACTCCCCATTCATGCTATTACTGTATGGCCACCTACTAAACTGCTAAATTATAGTCTGTCATCTTTCAGATAAAGTAGATTCACACTTAACATTTGGAGAGTAAGAAATGTGTTATCCATATTGTTTAATATCTTGGATAATTTTTTTAAAATGTGCTGTTTCTCATGGAGCTTTATAAAAACCAGTACTGGACACTAATCAGACATACATGCCACTGTAATAAAAAGGAAGCAAAAACTGTTTCTGCACTTTTATAGTGAGTGAGTTTCTTACCTGATAATGCATTTCTTTTTAAGTGATGAATATAAGGAACTGGCAGTTTTAAATTAGGGGTTATGCAAAGGGTAGCCAAGAGTAACAGAAATCAAATACCTTTTGTTTAAAAGTAGCATTAAAATGAGGCCAACAACCTGAGAGAGGTGACGTGAGACTGATATAGGAATATTGCGACGGTGTTTGTGTTAGTTAAAATATAGAAGCAATTTTTCCAAAAGTATTTTTATAAGACTTCAGCATGGCTTAAAAAGATTAAAAATTCATTAAATCTATAGTAGTTATAACTGTAACTAAACCACAAGGCAAAGAAAAAAAATTAAGTTACAATTTAAACTAAACTGAGCTGGTTGAAGTGTCTCATGCCTGTAATCCCAGCACTTTGGAAGGTTGAGGCAGATGGATCACTTGAGCTCAGGATTTTGAGAATAGCCTGGCCAACATGGTGAAACACTGTATCTACTAAAAATAGAAAAATTAGCCAGGTATGGTTGTGTGTGCCTGTAATCCCAGCTACCTGGGAGGCTGAGGCATGAGAATCTCTTGAATCTGGGAGGCACAGATTGCATTGAGCCGAGATGGCACCACTGCTGAGGCAGACAGATCACTTGAGCTCAGGAGTTCGAGACCAGCCTGGCCAACACTCCAGCCTGGATGACAGAGCAAGACTCTGTCTCAAAAAAAAAAAAAAAAAGAAAAGAAAGAAAGAAAACAAAGTAACTAAACTGGAAAGCAAAGGCAAAGAGCAATGGTCTGTTCCACAATCAGCTTGCGCAAAGGTACACACATGCAGGATAAATTCCACAGCCATTCTGAGGTATACCTTCTGAACCAGATAACCAATAAAAGGGCCAATATATGTTATGATTCTGGATTCAAGCAAAAGTTAAAAACCGTCTTCAGTCCAATTAGAAATGCAGTGATTACTTAAATCTCTACTATCTAATTTCAATCTTTAAGGATGCCTGACAGTGACACCTGATTAAATAGCCAAGAAAACAAGTGCTGGAGTTCACTGAGGGGCTCAGACACTGGGGTGATGGTCTCAGAGTAATCTTCATTATAGTTCCATGGCAAATTTACTTTCTCTGAAATTTTGAGTGAGACACTGAAACTGTCACCTCTGGTAATGTGGAAAATACTAAATGTACTGAATAGACTTGGAGTCTAGCTAAGGGGACTTGCAGGCAGAATACTGAAAATGCTATCTAGCTTCTGCTCACTGTCAATGACCAGTGCCAATGGAGAGCGTTGAAGAAAAGAACACATTTTGTAGTTTTCTAATAGAATTTGCAGGACATTGTAAAGCGCCCATGGCAGTCTTTCCAGTTAGCGAACTGAACTTAAAGCTTGGAAACAGTCTGGGGCAAAGGTTAAAATTAATCCATGGCTATGACTATACAAGCCTTTATTCAGATTTTACAAAGATCCAAGGCCGTTGCATGAAGATACTTTCAGGAAGCCAGAGGCCTTATAAATGTATGACAGCTGTGCCTGGGCAGGCCCTCTCCGGTAAACAATAGGGATTCTAAAAATCTGAAGGATATTGTCCTAAAAATACATCAGAAATAGTGAAGGTAGAGAAGGACCTACCCAAAATAAATGTGTGGGTATGGCTTTTTCTAATGGAGTAGACTATTGTTTCATAAGAAGTCTATAAAGTTTTAGAAATTTTACCAGGTTAGATTAAAAGGGACAGAGAACAGCCCAATTGAAATGAATATTGGGACCTCTAAATTTTTATGAGCAGGAGGCAGGCTGAAAAAACTGATCTGTGAACATGGGTTATTTCTTATGAGAAAGAAAGCGTGTCTCAGAGGGTGAAACAAAGGATTAGAACACAGACCCTGCAGTCACAGTGTTCTACCCTCGGTGCAATATGGGGCCCTAAATGGAGATAATTGACGAGTGTCCTGCTGGGTTTAATATTGCTACAGGCCAGGGACTGCCATGTATGGCCTGTTTCCTCTCTTTGAATTGAATTAGATATTGCTGTCATACAAAAGCTTGCCTAGCTGTCCATTTTATGTTGAGCATATGGAAAGCAAATACCTTGTCTTTTTGGTTAACAGGCCTTTAAACCAAGAGAAGACATACCTGAGCAATTGAACCAGAAGGGATGAGCCCCACCTGGATCTGATGCAGATTAAAATATCTTGGACCTTGGGCCTGAGCTTGGAATGGAATGAGACCTTTGAGGATCTTAGTGGGGAGTAAGTATGTTTTGCAAAAGGGAGAAATGGAAATAATTTGTTCTCAAAAGTTGGACTATGGCAGCTTGAGGTCAGTGAAGACATCACTACAGAAACTTTGGTACTCCTGCCATTAAGACATAAAGACAGTTTTCTTTCCCTTTAAATCAAAACAGGCTTGGACTGTTTTAACCAATAGAGTATGCCAGAAGTGACCCATAGAATGTGACGGAAGTGACCTCATGTGACTTTTGAGCCTAGATCATAAAAAACCATGAAGCTTATGCCATGTTCCATGGGGTGTACAAATAAGAGCCCCGATCTACTAGATAAGCCTCCTGGGGATGCCATGTACTTTTTTCTTATATGTTACAATTGTCTTAAGGAAAGGGTGATGCCAACTATAACATGACACAGCGATTTTGGAAAACGTTTTGCATAGTACTTTTCTATTTTGAATTAAATTTTAGATTCACTTTGAATTCCTTTTTTTTTTTTTAGAATCTCAGAGTTCTTCAAAGAGAAAAAAAAGAAAATCATATTTGGGCTTAGAGTGTAGTTAGTATCTTAGTTCTGGCTGATATAACAAAGTACTATAAACTGGGTAGCTTCTAAACAACAGAAACTTATTTCTCACAGCTCTAGAGGCGGCAAGTCTGAGATCAGGCTGCCCACATGGTCAGGCTGTGATGAAGGCCTTCTTCTGGGTTGCAGATGGCTGTCTTCTTGTATCCTCACATGATAGAAAGAGGGTGTAAGAGCTCTTGTGGTTCTTTCCATACGGGCACTAATCCCATTCATGGGAATTCTACCCTCCTGGTTTAATGACCTCTTAAAGGCTCCACCTCTTAATACCATCACCTTGGGTATTAGAATTTCAACATATCAATTTGGGAGAACACAAATGTCCAATCCACTGCAGTTAACTTAGAGATTTGCAAGGAAACCTCATTAGAAGGCTTGATCATATAAGTAATAACCTTCCACAGTATGGGTTTTAATGGAAAGAATAATGTGAGAGTCAGCCAGGATACCTGTGTTCCTTCCTTACTCTGCCACTCAATTAACATGTAAAGTTCTCAGTTTTTCTCATCTTTAAAATAAACATATTTCATAACTGATATGGTTTAGTCTTAAGTCCCCACCCAAATCTTATCTTCAATTGTAATCCCCAGGTGTTAAGGGAGGAACCTGGTGGGAAGTGATTGTATTATAGGGGCAGTTTCCCCCATGCTATTCTCATGATAGTGAGTGAGTTCTCATGAGATCCGATGGTTTTATATAATAAATGGCAGTTTTTCCTGTGCTCGCTCACGCTCTCTCTCACCTGCTGCCATTAAGACGTGCCTTTGCTTCTCTCTCACCCTCCACCATGATTGTAAGTTTCCTGAGGTCTCCACAGCCATATGGAACTGTGAGTCAACTAAATCTCTTTCCTTTATAAATTACCAAGTCTCCAGTATGTCTTTATAGCAGTGTGAGAACAGACTAATACAATAACATAGCAACTGTTGTAAAAATTGACTAGTATAAAATTGTATGACTTTGCAAACTGTGTCTCTATATAGAAATGGTAATTGTGAGCATCAGTCATGCCAGCTGATTTTCATTTTGGTAAGCTGACATTCTCCACCTTGCCTCACTTCCCTGACTGTGCCCTCTACTACTTCATCCAAATCACCTGAAGGGCTCTTGTCCAACACAGATTGCTGGGTCCCATCACCAGTGTTTCGAATTCATCAGGTCTGTGGTGGGGCCCTAGAATTTGCATTCCTACCAAGTTTCCATATGACGTTGATGTTGCTGGTAAGACAACTGTTTGAAAACCACAAATTCAGCAGGTGAAATGAGCCAGGGTTTTTTTTTGTTGTTATTGTTTGTTTGTTTGTTTTAAATAAGCAATATGCGTAGTGGGAGTGACCTCTTGTCATGTTTGCATGGGTCCTACCCAAAAGGCAGATGACATTGTTTACCTTTAAAACGTATTTCTTTCATGTTTTTTGTTATTTACTTTGCTCTTGCTAAAATATCATTTTTGAACAAGTAAAATCATTCTTTTTATCCAAAAAAAATGATACTTGTATCATTCAAAATCAAGAATGTAAGCTCCATGAAGCCAGCGATTTTACCTGGCCTTATTTATTCTTTTCTTTTTACCTAGCATCTAGAAAGTAAGTAACTGGTATAAAAGAACCGTTAAATAAATATTTGGAGAAAGAATCAATAAAGCATTATACTTATAAGGTAAAAATAGAGAAAGTATATAATAGTAATGAAAAGACTCATTATTAAACTTATTAATTTATGAACTAGTGTTTTTTTCAATTTAACAAACTTATTATCCTGTTTTATCTTTTCTTCAATTTTATTTTATTTTGGATTCTGAGCGTACAGGTGGATGTTTCTTATGTGGGTATATTGTGTACTGGTTGGATTTGGGCTTCTAGTATACCTATTACCCAAATTGTGAACATTGCATCCCATATGTAATTTTTCAATCCTCACCCACTTCCTAACTCTTTTGGAGTCCCCAGTGTCTATTATTTCCATTTTTATGTCTCTTTGTATCCATTGTTTAGCTCCCACTTATAAGTGAGAACATTGCTTATTTAATTATCTGTTTTAGAGTTAGTTCACTTAGAATAATGGCCTCCAGCTTCATTCTTGATGCTGCGAAGGACATGACTTCATTCTTTTTTATGGCTGAGTAGTATCATTTGGTTTATATAGACCACAGTTTCTTTATCCAGTCAACTGTTTATGGACACTTAGGTTGGTTCCATGACTTTGCTATTGTGAACAGTAATGCAATGAACATATGAGAACAGGCATCTTTTTTATATAGTGATTTATTTTCCTTTGGGTAAATACCCAGTCGTGGAATTGCTGAGTCAAATGGCAATTCTATTTTCTATCCTTTGACAGATCTCCATAGTGTCTTCCATAGAGGTTGAACTAATTTAAATTCCCAACAACAATGTGTAAGCCTTCCTTTTTCTCCGCATCCCCACCAACATCTATTGTCCTTTGACTTTTTAATAATAGTCATTCTAACTGATGTGAGATAGTATCTCATTGTGCTTTTAATTTGCATTTGTCTGATTATTACTGATACTGTGCATTTTTCACGTGTTTGTTGGCCGCTTATATTTCTTCTTTTTGATAAATATCCATTCATGTCCTTTGCCCAGTTTTTAATGGTGTTATTTTCTTTTACTTGTTGAGTTGTTGTATCCCTTAAAGGGGTATTTAATTAAAAAGTAGTAACAATAATAACGTGTAACTAACATTTTAAATGCTTAGAATGTATCAGATAATATTTTAACAATTTTAAATTTATTAACTTTAACCTAAAACAAACTGCCCCATAAAGGAGGAATGCAAAATAATTTCCTATTTGAGATGGTTAGAGCTGAGGCACGGTGGTTAAATAACATGCAAATAGTGCAGATTTAAACAATCAGTTTCTCATTTTGAAAATTATTTGAAGAAAAGTGTAAGAAACATATAGCAAGTTATAAATATAGAAAATTCTGGAACTATGAAATGTAAATTAGAACATAAAGTCAAAATTTCAAATTTTGTTGGGAACAAAGCAGAGAGATGGGTGCAGATGAAACATAGTAATGAAGGATATTTGACTTTCCTTCCCAGTAAGAAAAACAAAAGCTATTCACGTTCACAGGTTAATACATTCTCTTCCAACAGAATGACCTGTGGTTTGCTTTACCTGTTTAGGTTCCAAGATGAAATGGCAGAGAAAGTGTATCTTAACTGAATCTCTAATAATGCAATGAAGAGAACTTGTAGAATTAAATTAGAATAAAAAGAGAATTACTTTGTGAACAGCCACCCACAATAAATATAATAAAAGCAAATATCGAATGCCCAAATATGATGCAAATGTCAAAGAGGTTGGGTAATAAGAACAGATTCGGGAGAAGACCTGGGCACCTTTCTAGGACAGGTGCTGGCCCTAACCCTAGACTTCTCAGGAGTGGTGAGGTGAGTGGAGAGAGGTATGCAGAGAGTAATAGCTATGGCTTGAATGCTTGTTCCTCCTCCAAAATTCATGTTGAAATTTAATCCCCAGTGCAGCAGTTTTATGAGGTGGGGCCTTTAGGAGGTGAGTAGAGGTCGGATTAATGCCCTTTTGAAAGGGCTTGCAGGAGTGAGTTCAGCCCCTTTTGCTGTCTGTCCCTTCCAACTTAGGAGGACACCATTTGCCCTCTGTCCCTTCCAACTTAGGAGGACAGTTTCCAAGGTGGCTTTCTAGGTGCCACCTTGGAAGCAGAGAGCAGTCGCCTGCAAGACACTAAGCCTGCTGGCATCCTCATTCTGGATTTCCAGTTTCTAGAACTGTGAAGAAATAAATTTATATTCTTTATTCATTGCCCAGTTTCAGGCATTTTGTTATAGGAACCCAAATGGACTAAGACAGTAATATTTATATAAAAATAGGTATGTCCATTTATTATTTTTATCCTTTGGCGTTTATCAGTATCTATTTATGCTACGTTTTCAGGGGAATAAACAAAAAATACTCTCCAAAAAATGATTTAAACAGTTACTAAGGGCAGGAGCCATAATTAACCATCTTTATTTTCTGCCATATGTCTAGCACTGTGTATAAAGTTGGCATTATTCAAAAATTATGTGCTGAATGGCTGAATAAGTGAAACTTAATACTTTTAAAAGGCCTCATCAAAATAAGCAGACATTCATAAAAGCTGTAATATAAGATGTACCAAAAATGTCAGAACCTCAAAAATAGAAAGAAATCATTTACACATGGTAATAAACATAATCTTTATGACAGAGGGGAAATTTGAGCTGTCTTTTCCAGATCCGTAAGTCATTAATTTCTAAAGGTGTTTGTGCTTTGACATATCATTTTTTTCTTACTCAAATTGACTCTATTCCATAGAGATAAAATATTTTTTCAAAGATACATAGCTTTTCCTCACTGTCTTTTTTTGCAGCAAACATATGAAATTATTTCTATATTAGGTGCTTTAATTCTTAAGTTGAGTGGTAATGTTAAGTAGTTCCCCTGTGATCCACACTCTTCCCAGTTACAGGGTGGTTAAAAAATGCTATTGTGTCCGGAATTGGTGGGTTCTTGGTCTCACTGACTTCAAGAATGAAGCCGCGGACCCTCGCCATGAGTGTTACAGTTCTTAAAGGTGGCGTGTCCGTAGTTTGTTCCTTTTGATGTTCAGATGTGTTCGGAGTTTCTTCCTTCTGGTGGGTTCGTGGTCTCGCTGGCTCAGGAGTGAAGCTGCAGACCTTCGCAGTGAGTGTTACAGCTCTTAAGGCGGCGCATCTGTAGTTGTTCGTTCCTCCCGGTGGGCTCGTGGTCTCGCTGGCTTCGGGAGTGAAGCTGCAGACCTTTGCGGCGAGTGTTACAGCTCATAAAAGCAGTGTGGACCCAAAGAGTGAGCAGTAGCAAGATTTATTGCAAAGAGCGAAAGAACAAAGCTTCCACAGCGTGGAAGGGGACCCGGGTTGCCACTGCAGGCTCAGGCAGCCTGCTTTTATTCTCTTATCTGGCCCCACCCACGTCCTGCTGATTAGTAGAGCCCAGTGGTCTGTTTTGACAAGGTGCTGATTGGTGTGTTTACAATCCCTGAGCTAGACATAAAGGTTCTCCATGTCCCCATCAGATCAGTTAGATACAGAGTATGGACACAAAGGTTCTCCAAGGCCCCACCAGAGCAGCTAGATACAGAGTGTTGATTGGTGCATTCACAGACCCTGAGCTAGACACACAGTGCTGATTGGTGTATTTACAATCCCTGAGCTAGACATAAAGGTTCTCCAAGGCCCCACCAGACTCAGGAGCCCAGCTGGCTTCACCCAGTGGATCCCGCACTGGGGCTGCAGGTGGAGCTGCCTGCCAGTCCTGTGCCGTGTGCTTGCACTCCTCAGCCCTTGGGTGGTCGATGGGACTGGGCACTGTGGAGCAGGGGGTGGCGCTTGTCGGGGAGGCTCAGGCCGCACAGGAGCCCATGGAGGGGGTGGGAGGCTCAGGCATGGCGGGCTGCAGGTCCCGAGCCCTGCCCTGTGGGAAGGCACGAGTGCAGCGCTGGTGGGCTGGCACTGCTGGGGGACCCAGTACACCCTCCGCAGCCGCTGGCCTGGGTGCTAAGCCCCTCATTGCCCAGGGCCGGCAGGGCCGGCCGGCTGCTCCGAGTGCGGGGCCCGCCGAGCCCACACCCACCCGGAACTCCAGCTGGCGTGCAACCGCCGCACGCAGTCCCGCTTCCGGCTCGCGCCTCTCCGTCCGCTCGCGCCTCTCCTTCCACACCTCCCTGCAAGCTGAGGGAGACGGCTCTGGCCTTGGCCAGCCCAGAAAGGGGCGCCCACAGTGCAGCGGTGGGCTGAAGGGCTCCTCAAGTGCTACCGAAGTGGGAGCCCATGCAGAGGAGGCCCCGAGAGCGCGTGAGGGCTGTGAGGACTGCCAGCATGCTGTCACCTCTCACTATTACTAAAGCTCTCCCATTTGTAAGTTGAGTTTTTTTTTTTTAATAGTACCTGCTAATGTGCTGTTGTTAATATTATTGCCAGAGTTTGATTTTAGTTGGGGAATAAAATGGGGATGTCAGAAATACTGGTACTAAGCTAGTGGTTCCTCTGAATAAGTGAACTGAATTAAGTTGAACTGATCCCGTGCAATTTCCCTACTTCATCACAGATTCAAATGATGGCTAGATAACTATCTATACTAGAACCAAACGCTTCATGAGTCTGAATTCTCCAGAGAATTGTTAATGATGAAGGAACCAAGGAAACTTACACACTAAAGAAACTTCTATGGACAAGACAATTGAGCTTTTTAACAATGATTCGGCTATGTTCAGATAAACTCGTCCGCCTTGTTTTAATAATTTAACAATTGTGTAAGCAGAGCAAGAAGTACATTAAGTTCCCTGTGGAAAGATTTGGTGCAGGGGACACTTGTTTTATGTTCTGTTTTAATTATATTTGGTATACTTGCTTTTCAGTTATATTTGACAGTCTTTTTGAGTACTTATGCTCAGCCCCAAGGGTATTACTGAAGAAGGCAGAAGAAAACCCATATTTGCACAAATATGAAGCTAGTCTTGGTTCCTTGGGGAGATAAACCATATCTTAGGTATCTCTAGACTACTAAAATATGGCATAGAACTTCCTTAGTAACTGATACAGCTTGTATCCTTATGTGAGGGCTGAGCTAAAAAATATATTTTCCTTCGAATGAATAAAGTTGAAAAATCTACAGGGATACAATATGAATCATGAATATGAGAACACATCTAATAGACTGCATTTTCATGCAGTAGTATTCTATTGCTGGGTTACTTGCTTCAAGTAGTCACACTTCTATATGTAATTATAATTTTTGCTCTATACTTATCATGGGAAACAATTTGTTAATGTGCAATTCTTTTTGTTCCTGTATGGATTTTCTAGGCTTTAAATGATCTGTACCATACAGAATAGGCAGTGGGGACTCTATTATGTAACAGTGATCAGTCTGTGCCATTTAATCTTCATGTTTGAGCTCTCAGCAGTATATTGCATATGAAAAGTAAAATAACTCTATAGACTGGACGCGGTGGCTCACGCCTGTAATCCCAGCACTTTGGGAGACCAAGGCGGGTGGATCACAAGGTCAGGAGATCAAGACCATCCTGGCTAACATGGTGAAACCCCATCTCTATTAAAAAATACAAAAAATTAGCTGGGCGTGGTGGCATGCACCTGTAATCCTAGCTACTCGGGAGGCTGAAGCAGGAGAATTGCTTGAACCTGGGAGGCGGAGGTTGCAGTGAGCAGAGATTGCGCCACTGTACTCTAGCCTGGGCGACAGAGCGCGATTCCATCTCAAAAAAATAAATAAATAAATAATAAATAACTCTTTAAACTCCAACTCAACGCAGAAATAAACATCCTGCATTATTGAACCAGAATCATTCAGAATGGTCCAGATCTCCTCTTACACTCAAGCTAGGAAATTAATGATGCTTTCAAAGATATTTTTTCAAAGTTTCAAATTTACATAATTTGATGACACAAGTATATGGGTAAACATTTCGTAACTGCAGCAAAAACATTTTTGCTAAATCTATGGGTATCAGGAAAAAGTAAATCAACTAGCAGAAGAGCTTAGCTAACTATCTGCAAACACCTGGATTTCAGAAAGGTATCATTCACACTGGAATGACTGACTTGACAGTTTTCCTAATACTAACCAGCCTTACTTGTAGACTCTGAATCCAGGTTCATACAAGGGCACTTGATCAGGTAGCTGGCATGGGGCACATGTATGTAAATAAACAGCATGAATGAAAATAAACCACAATTCATTTATATTTAACACACACACAGCAAGAGTAGAAAACAACCTTCTGTCCAAGTGCTTTGAAAAGATTTAACAGCCTTTGTTACATTTCATGCAGTTGCTTGACAGGTCAAGGCATTGCAAATATTTGATGTTTCTAGATAATTATTTTTATGGCTGCTAATGGAAAACAAGGTTCAAAACACATAGCAGAGCACTGCTCAGAGGCTTAGCCTTAATAGAAAGTCCAGAGGAAGAGCATTAATTTGAACAGAACAAGTATTCTTGTCTTCTACTTTATTTGAGAGCTCAAGAGATGATATTGTACAATTACTGTTGCTTTGGATGCTGCCTTTACTGTGTAGATTTCTGCTACCAGCTAGACATCATGGGTCCTCTGGGAGGAACTCATAGGGTAAGTATATTTTTAAGTCAACAGAAATGCTGACACTCAGAATGGGGGCTGAGTATTTACTATGAACTGTGGTTCTTTATTGGGTCAGGTGCTTTTGCAGTAAAAATGGCTTTACAAATATCCTGGTCTCATCAAAGGCAACCTGGTAAATGTTCCTTTCTCAGCAGTAGTGCAGTAGCGTCCTCACTTATAAACCTGTTGTTTAGCACAGTTTCAAAACCTTCTGTTTTCTGTCCATTTATAGATGGTACCAAGCTTCACATAAGGCTTTTTCCCCTTTGGGCTTCAGATGGCCCTCATGCAGCTTTAACAAGACCCTGGAAGAACCTAGCTCAAAGAAAGTGCAGTGTGCATCCACATCTGCTTGATGAGTAGATGAGAGCCAATGCTAATGGTGTTTTTCAGACATTTCAAAGGAGTTTCAACAACAGACATTGTTTCATGCTGAGTCTTTAGGGCAAAATGCAAGCATCTGGAGAAACTTCGTATACAAAAACAATTTGAAATTTTAACTGTAAAGTGTATTAAATCTTTAACCATAAAACAAAACCATAAAATATCCATGAAAGGATCCAAGACACCCTTGAAAAATGCCCTTCACAAATTAATCTCTTATTTTTTTCTGCAAGCCATTAGCTAATAAGAGGAAATGGATATTCTGGATGATTTAATGTGTTCCATCTATCTGTTTTGCCTATGTTTTTAACCACCAAAGACTAAATTAACCACAAAAATATAAAAGGAAAGTAGCATTCGCAACATGTTAATTCACATACTTAATTTAAAACATCAATTATGTTTACATTTCATGAATGGTGGCAAAGAGGTAAGAGACATTTATGGTGATGGGAACCAAGGTTTCTTCCTTTTATGAATAAGATGACTATTAGGAATATTTTATTTCTGACATAGTCATCAAAAGTTTGGAAAGAAAGGATGGCCTTAAGAGATATTGTCAAAGAAGAGAGATACGTGTCATTCTGAGGCCCCCAATATGTATAACCTGGTAGATAAACTGAAGGTTATCTACCAAGACAGACTTTCAGCAATGATAGAACTTGAGATGGGTTGGTGACCAATACCTATGAACAATCACCAAGGAAGAAAATTTAAAGAGGCATTATAGATTGCAAAAATATGGAACCAACAACCTTAGTGCCCATCAACCAATGAATGGTTAAAGAAAATGTGGCATATATATGCCATGGAATACTACTCAGCCATAAAAAGGAATGAAATAATGTCTTTTGCAGCAACTTGGATGGAGCTGGAGGTCATTATTCTAGGTGAAGTAACTCAGGAATGGAAAAGCAAGCATCATATGTTTTGACTTATAAGTGGAAGCTAAGCTATGAGGATGAAAAAGCATAAGAATGATATAATGGACTTTGGAGAGTCTGGGGGGAAGATTCGGAGGGGGATGAGGGATAAAAGACTACATATTGGGCATAATGTACACTGCTTGGGTGACCAGTGCACTAAAATCTCGGACATCACCACTGAAGAATTTATCCCTAAAACCAAAAAAGCACTTGTACTCCAAAAACTATTGAAATAAAAATTAAAATTGAAAACAAAGCAGAGGTGCTTTGTGCTGGAGCTTTTCTTATGTCCCAAATCATTTGGATTATTGAGCAGGAAATGGGAAGCTAAATTTAAAAGGGGTGTGTGTGTGTGTGTGTGTGTGTGTGCGCGCGCACGTGCACACATGCATGTATATAAAACGATGTTAGGGCCTTGAAAAACTATGAAAATATTTCAGTTATAAATTTCCAGATTAAATCTCTAGTGGAGCAGAGGGTAGATCAAGGCTGAGAAAATTTTCCAGAAGCTTGAGAGACAGAATAAATACCCCTGGGATTATCTAGTGTGGAGCCTCCTGCATAGCTGTGGGCAGAGCTGGAGATCATCTACTTAATTTGGGGAATGGCAGAGCTTACATTTTGACACACCCACTGGGTCAGGGCAGTCCACTGAAGGAACAGGTGCATCTATGTGTATGATGAAAATTGTCTGTCCAGAATCTGGAACATGCTACCTGAATGTAAGTAAGAAAATGATCTGTTCATGAGATTTACAGAAGGTGTGCCTGTTATCAATGTATTGCTTCTTGGCTCCTCATCCACCCTTGATTGTCTGCTGGCAATATCAGAACCTTTCTCCCTTGACAGCTGGCAGGATGCCATGGAGGGTGTTGGAAGGACACTGAGGAGAAAGGGGCTTCTGGTTTACCCATGCCTTTCTTCTTGCTTTGTGGTGCTGAGCTGGTGCACAGGATGCCTGTGGAGCTCTCTGCGTTTGGCATCAGTGGAACTGTTAGTGGCTTCAGTGGAACTGTTGTTAGTGACTTCAGTGGAACTGTTGTTAGTGACTTCAGTGGAACTGTTGTTAGTGGCTTCATTGGAATTGTTGTGACTTCAGTGGAACTGTTGTTAGTGGCTTCAGTGGAACTGTTAGTGGCTTCAGTGGACCTGTTGTTAGTGACTTCAGTGGAACTGTTGTTAGTGGCTTCAGTGGAAATGTTAGTGGCTTCAGTGGAACTGTTACTGGCTTCACACGTTCCACAGATGCCCCTACTGGTGGTTTCCCAGGGGATGCTCATGGTGCCTTCCCAGTGTTATACAGATGACCCAGCCAATTTCCCAAGAATTGCAACAGTAATTTGCCCTTCCCAGTGGCCCCTGGTGAATGTCACTGGCTGTTCTCTGACCACCAGCAGCCTTGGCCATCAAATATGGACCAGCTGTGGCCCAGAAAAACCCAGCAAACTCCTTCATGTTCAGTGAGCTGCACACCTCCTCTCCTGGGCGTTCCCAGTCATGGGAGTGAGGGACGCTCGCTTTTCCTGTTTATTCTTTCCATGGAAAGTCTTAGTTGGCTTGAGCTGCCATAGCAAAATCCCACAGACAAGGTGGCTTCAACAACATACATTTATTTTCTCATGGTTCTGGAGGCCAAAAGCCCATGAACAAGGTGCCAGTAAACTTAGTTTCTGAGAACAGCTTTCTCCCTGACTTGCAGATGACTTCCTTCTCTCTGTGTTCTCCCAGGGCCTTCCTCCTGTGCATGTGTTCTGTGTCCTAAGCTCCTCTTCCTATAAGGATAGCACACCAGTCATACTGGATTAGGGCCCCACCGTTATGAATCTATTGAAACTTACTGGCCTCGGCTAGGCACAGTGGCTTACGCCTGTAATCCCAGCACTTTGGGAGGCTGAGGTGGGTGGATCACCTGAGGTCAGAAGTTCGAGACCAGCCTGGCCAACATGGTGAAACCCTGTCCCTACTAAAAATAAAAAAAAAATTTAGCCAGGCATGGTGGCGGGCACCTGTCATCCCAGCTACTTGGGAGACTGAGGCAGGAGAATCACTTGAACCCAGGAGGCGGAGGTTGCAGTGAGCTGAGTTCGGGGCTGGGGCTTCAATATATGCACATTGGGAAGACACAATTCAGTCCATAACAGGCATTCTCCCTCAGCTGTAGGCTAGTCTTAGGCATTCTCTGTATTTCCATTTGGTAATTCTCTAAATAGTTAACAGTTCTTCATATCAAACCTTTCCTGTACAAATGACTTTGTGGTCACTGCCTCCTTGCAGGACTTGACTGATATAGCAGGTAAGGCAATGTCTCAACAGACCCCGTCTCCCTTCTTATAACAGCTTCATGTATAGAAATGGGCATTGGCTTTGCCCCCTTCTGATATCTCATGTAGTTACTCCAAGGGTGCTGGCTTTAACCTAGGCCTGTAGGCCTGATTTCATATTTAATCTATATCTATCCTGAGACAGGATTCAATCACACATGAGCAGCTACCTAAACTTGCTAATGAAACCATTGCCACGGCCTACTTGGCCTTCTCCTCTGGAATCCTTTGATACTTTGGTTGAGCCAAAGTAAATTCAGCTTGATGTCCTGCCGTCACACAGTGACAGCAAATAGGATGACTGTTTAGAAATGTGTAATCCTATGTCCTATTTGCCTTGCTGAACACTCCAAAAATCATTTAAGGAATTAGGACCACTGTGCCTCTCTCAGAAATGAGCTAGTTATGCTAGGATTTCCTTCCCTGGTCAAGTCACTGCAAAATGACTAAGCTCCAACGTGAGTCTGTCTGACCCTGCTCTGCATTTGCAAGTGGCTTCTTGGCCGAGCCAATTAAGGAAGAACCCTGTGAGCTCACAGAGGCCTGCTGGTGTGTCAGGGAAATTTCTTCCTTCAGCACTTTTTTAAAGGGGTTTATATCTGCCTTTCCAATGGCATTCACTTTGACAATGCAGAAAATATGCCTTGTGTTCCTTTCTTTACAACCACCTCCCCAGCCCCCAAATTTATATGAAATAATTTAGGGCCTTTATGCATTGTTCGATCTGGCATAAGTAGTACTTACTAGTATCAGAAAAAAAAAAAAACTCTCATTCTCTTTCTTTCTCTCTTTCCTTTCTTTCTCTTTCTCCTTCCTTTCTTCCTTGCTTCCTTTCTTCCTTTCCTCCTTCTCCTTCCTTTCCTCCTCCCTTCCTTCCTTCTTTTCCTCCCCTTTCCCCTCCCCTCCCTTTCCTTCCTTCCTTCCTTCCTTCCTTCCTTCCTTCCTTCCTTCCTTCCTTCCTTCCTTCCCTCTTTCCTCCCTCCCTCCCTCTCTTCTTTCCTTCTTTCTTCTTTAAAATAATATATTACCATCCTTAGAGGACAGTGGCTTCCAGTAACTAAAGGCCCATTTTGAGGGCCCAAGCAAGTTTGGAGGAGTTGGGATAGAGTGCAATCCCGCCTATATGAGAAAATGGTAAATTGGGAGAGCTTGGAGCAGGATTGGATCTGGGAGCTGCACTTGTCAGTGTCGTGAGGCAGGAACTCAAAAGGGAAAGGGAAAACCATGACTCAGGTTTTGCCCCAATCAGTTCAGCAACGTGGCCAGATCCTTGGATGAAGAAAGGCATCCAAGGAGGGTTGCAAGGTAATTTGCTGTGAGGGAAAAAATAAAAATAAAAAAACAAAGCCTCTCGTCCACCTTGCCTTCTAAATCTTCAGCAAATTCTATATGGTTCGTTAGTGTTTCTAGAGCCAGAAGCCATTTTGGAGGTCTGCATCCTGGCACTTGAATTGGCTTCTGTTCGGCTCTGGGTGGAAACAGACTCCAGACAGGGACAGCCCACATCTGCAGCATCACAGAGGGGAGGAGACGCGGGAACTGGAACTCTAACCTGCTCCTGCCACGTGCTAATTGGTAAGGCAAGTGGCCTCACTGCTCTGTGTCACCATTTTAATTTCCTCATCCATAACATGAAATTAATATCATAACAATGACTTCAAGGTTGTGAGATATAAGTGTTAACACACATATTCAGGCATAAACTGACACACAGTGGGCACCTAATAGGTGTTGCATCTATTTTAGTTTTGTGTGCTTTTGAATGATGGAATGGTTTGACTCTAGTCATTAATTTATTTCAATATATTTATTCTCTTCTTCAGCACATTTGTTGATTCAACTGACTTACAAATAAAAGCAAGAGCTATGTAGCACATAAATGCTGTATCTGCCTAATGAAGCCAAATCTCTGACTACCATTTAAGTCACTTAAAACCTGATATAGTCACAAGTTCATTTGTTTATTCAATGAGCCTGTTTTCTGTGCCTAATATCTAGATACTTTGCTAACTATTATAATATCATTAAGTCAGATTATGCTTCTTGGAAATTGCTCTGATGGTTGTATTAAAAGAAAATGTAAGTGAAATCTGAACTAGAAGTTTCTTGGTTTTGCTAAGTTTAGAAAACTTAATTCAGTAAAACAAATAGTGAGAAAGTCATGTTATTAGGAAGGAGAAAAGAAAGACACTAATTCATGACTACCTTTTCATGCTTACCTGAAATCTAATCACAAGGCAAAAATATTGTCACATTTACATTATAAATGTGAGAAAACTGGCTTCCCTGGCTTTAAAATTAGGCATGCAAGCACCAAGCAAGTTTCCCCCATGAAAGGGAATCTCTGAGAATGTTAGACACTCTTACTTCATTCTTGTTTCTGTTTCTTGCTTCTTGCTCTGGTCACTATTAACCCAGTTTCTCATCTTTTGATATCAGATTCTGTTGTCAGGAGCTCTTCTTCTGGACCTAATAACAGATTTGATTTCTTTGATTCTGACCTTCTTCTCTCATCTTTCTCTTCCGGATGCTCTGAGGAGTCACTTCCTTGAAGAAACCACATCTTTCCCCATTTTCTGGTATCAGTCCATTTGAATGACCCTATGCCCCAGTCTCTCTGTGCTCCTTTCAAAAAAAGGATAGAAAAGACATCAAATATCATTTTTGAAATATGCATCATACACGAATCTGCACTCATATTTTTAAGACACTCAAAATAATTAGATTATTTTAGTCATGACAAAATCAATTTCAAATGCTGGAAGGTATCTAAATATGAGTATCATGGGGCCTCTTCTGTTTCACATAGCAACATATAAACTACTTGATGGGAAGTTGCCAATGTGTGTGACCGAAGAATCAAATAACTTTAGATAAATCATTTTATTCCCAGAGGCACATCTAAGAAGGGAGGTTTGTGGAGCTGAAAATGTTGAAAGTTTTATTTTCAATGAACATTCAAACCAAAGGGAAAACTAAAAAGAAAAACACAAGATCCAACAAAACAAAATCCCAGCAGCATAGGATGCCATAACCTTGGAGAAGAAAACATGATAAAAATGTCAGAAGCATTTATTTTATCCTGATGAAGGTGTTATAATCTGTTTGGTGTCATACTGCTGCATTCCTCTTACCTTTGAAAATTAGACCTACTGTATCCGCCCTTCTAATTTCCAGAATCTAGGACTAGTTTTGTCTTGAGGCAGGAAATATATAGGTAGCACTGGTTTTCTTACCAGTGACCTCATATCAAAGCCCCGATGAAGATCAAGCATCTGTGAGAATGACATGGCAGGCAGGATGAGGGCTCCTCACTTAACCCAGCAACTAAGTGCTTTCAGGATATGGATCAGAAGAAAGATCCAAGCCAGTGGACATGCCCCACACCACTGTTTTCTTTTTTTGTTTTGTTTTGTTCTGTTTTTTGAGATGGAGTCTTGCTATGTCGCCCAGGCTGGAGTACAGTGGCACAATCTCATCTCACTGCAACCTCCTCCTCCTGGGTTCAAGTGACTCTCATGCCTCAGCCTCCTGAGTAGGTGGGACTACAGGCACGCACCACCATGCTGGCTAATTTTTCTATTTTTAGTAGAGATGGGGTTTCACCAAGTTGGCCAGGGTGATCTCGAACTCCTGACCTCAGGTGATCCGCCTGCCTTGGCCTCCCAGTGTGCTGGGATTACAGGCATGAGCCACCACGCCTGGCCCTGCTTTCTTAGTCCTATATGAAGCCAGTCCCGAATTTCAGTCATCAACTGATTCTACACAGAGTTAGGGATCTACCAACTAAAAGGAACCTCAGAACACTTGGCTCACTGCTATCTCTACCACCGAGGAGGCTTGAGTGGAAGCCAGTTCTCCCAGTAGCCAGAAAAAAGAAACATATATGGTATTCTGAAGTATCTTGCTAGCACATACTGTTAGCAGGCATTCCTGGACTTAGAGCCAGCTTATACAGAGCCTTACACACCTGGAATCTGGCATCTTGCTAAGACCATACTTGTTGTTCATAAGACCTTAATTTTCACCCATTACCTCAAGCCACTTAACTATATTCCTATTCTGTTATCTGAAGCCTGAATTCCTATCTCAGAAACTGGCTTACTATGCCAATACTGCTAGGGATGGCCTTCTAATAACCCAGTCTTGTTGTCCTTAGCTCTTTCCCTGTTTTGCCTCTGAGAACAGGTATGCCATCCATAAAACCCAAACTCATGCTATGGCCCCTCTGCTTGTTGACTGATACAAATCAGCTGCTTGCCTTTCATACCTGCAAATGGTGGCTGCAATAGAGGACCCCTTTCCAGGCTCTCGTGCAGGAAACGTTCCTGGATTCCCCCATCTGTCTTCTTCTAGACTCCATGCAATGGCTGTCTGATGTCTGAACCTTGCAGTCTTCCTGTATCTTAATCCACCACTTCAGATTCAAGATTAAACCAAGTGGGCTTTTATAAATGTTCCTCTAAGTGTCCAAGTTCTGAAAATCATATTGAAACTCCCTGTATGCCCTGGAAACTAGAATCTCTCTTCCCCAAGGCAGATCATATTAGTAGTAACTGGAACTCCTCCTTCCCGAAGCCAGCCACAAAACCCAGAAATATTACTTGAATATTTCCCTACTTTTCTACCTAAGAGCTAGCCATAAAGAAATTCTTTGACTTATTCCAGAGGGGTCCTGCCCCATTCCCAGGAGGAAGGAATGCTGCTCAGAGAGGCCAAGAAGAATCTAGACAGGCAGTCCCCGCTTGGTTACTCTCCTCCATCTACTGCATTAGATCATCCATACCCCTTTAGTTCAATCACATTTCTACATGGATATGGATGTCCTTTCTTCACTGAACCTAAACATACAAATTGACAGTTTTGTCTGTATCTTTGGTTCTCTTCATTCCAAAGGCTCTCATGTCAAATAAAATTATGATCAAATACATTTGTTATGCTTTTCTCTTGTTAACCTGTTTTTGTTATAGGGGTATCATCTATGACTCTTATGATGAGGAGGAAAGGGCTCACCTCCTTTCTGCCCCTATGGTTCCAAAATAGCCATGATTACAGGATGGTACAGAAGCTAGGGGACCACTTCCTTTGCCACAGTGTTACTAGAACATTGAATGAAAGTGGGTTCAAAGGGACAGTGCATTGCAGGACCTATGTATAATGAATCGGTTAACTTGGTCAAGGTTAAAACCACAAACAAAAACACATTTTTTTTTAAGCCCTGAGCTTATCAAATATCCTGTCAATAAAGAGAGAGGTCTTTGTCTCACGGCCTTTCTGTATATTTCTTACCTGACAGCATCAGAAAGAGAGGGCCTCTTGCCTGAGAGTGCCATCAGGGTGGGACTGCTGTTCTTATCCCTTTCCCACTGATTTCTCCTCATTCATTGGCCTTCCTTTGTGTCTAAAGCTCTGATGTTTAGGGCATTGGCTTTGTTGATACAGGAGCTAAAAAAGAAATTATTTAGGTTGATAGTGAGGGTAAGAGAGTCCTTGATAAGGTTTCTTTTTAATAAAAAGCAGCCCCCAAATCATTTCCTTTCTAACAAATAGCAGCCTGTAAAATTGAGCTGCAGACAAAGATAAGCAAGCTGGAAGCTTGCATAGGCAAATGCCAGAGCTGTGCCAATAGCAAAGGGATACCTGGAAGCCAGGTATATTCAACATGGAGGTTCCCTCTTCCCTTCTTTTTTGTCACCATGTGTGCAATAAAAAGGCAGGCAACAGGACAATGGCCAGATAGAGACTCTATCTGCATGATAAAAGATTAGGGTGAGAAGGCCAGCCTCTTTGTGTGCTATGTAAATGGCACCTGGTCCGACCAATCTTTCGGGCTCTATGTAAATCAGATACTGCCTCCTCAAGCTGATCTATAAAACCCTGTGCATTTCACCACGGAACCAGGAGACCCACTGTTGATCCCCTCCCTCTCTGTAGTAGAGAGAGCTTTTCACTTTTCGCTCACCTATTAAACCTCCACACTTAAACTCACTTCTTTTGTGTCTGCATCCTCGATTTCCTTGGCATGAGACAACGAGCCTCAAGTATTTGTCCCAGACAATGACACTGCTTCATTGGGATGATCGTTTGGAGAGCATTCATTTTGAAGACAGGTAGACATGCCTGTCTCTGCCCCTTGCAAAGTTTTAACAATTGTAAACCCTGTCTCTGCCCCTTGCGAAGTCTGAACAATTTCCCTAACCATTTAAACCTCAGCTTCCTAAAAGTCAAATGAAGCTAAAAATGATGCTGTTGAGATTACACGTTGTTATTGTTAAAGGGTTTAGCATTGTTCTGATACATGCAGGATACATAATAATTATTAGTTTCTTTTTCAAATTAGAATTGCTGAACAGATGTGCAACCAATTCCTGGAAATTTCTTCAGATCAAAACCCCTTTCAGATTTTCAGACTATAGGGCATCCTTTGACATTAATGGAGGTTTAGGACAACCCCAAAGACACAATCTGCAATTTCTCACATTTAACATGTTTTATGCCACTGTCACTTTGCAACCGCTGCACAACCAAAGGGCTGTTACTCTTGCTTCAGGTGTAGTTTCAACGTCAATACCTCTAAAGTGTGTCTCCTCATCTGCCCTTTCCTTCACAGGGGAAGCTGCTCATTTCCTTCCCTATAATTCACAAAATATGTATTCTCAAAATATGGTCCATCTGCATTATATACTTTGCATAATATATTTTGTAACACCTATCAAACTCTATTCAATTATTTTTACATATCTACATATAGAACTTGTATTTTATGGCAGGCCCATATCTGCAGTATCTAGCTGCACACATAATAACTGCTCAATAACTATTTGAGTAGGTAGATGAGCAAATGAAACATAAAAGAATGATTGAATGATTAGAGAAAATGAGTTTTTACTTGGTGCACAGCTCTTGCCAGAGTGAGATGTCTTGGATATAGTCCTTTTGATAACGATAAATAAAACTAATAATAAATGCCACATAAATCAAAAGCAATAGATATTCAAAACTCCAAATACTGAATTTATGAACTCTATAGATTTTCTGTACTAAAGTGGTTCCTGATGTAAATGGATCTTTCACACTGAATTTGAGAGTTAAAGAGGAATGCTACTATACAGAGAGATTCGATAGATAGGTAGATAGATAGATAGATAGATAGATAGATAGATAGATAGATATAGATAGATAATAGATAGACAGATAGATAGATATAGCACTATTTAACCTGTTACTTTGACATAAAGAACAATAGGTACAGTTAGTGAATTATTATAATATGAGACCAGACAGCTGATTTCAGTATCTTCATGTCCAACTACCTGTTTTATCAATGTGATTTTCTCTTGTTACTGCTGCCTAGTTAGATCTTAATCACTATTCAACTTACGCCATGTCATCTGTTATACATTATGGTGTTTTATTTGTGAGTGATTTTTAATGAACTAATTCAAAGTGCTGGTTGGATATTTTTTGCCTGCATGTCTTATAGTAAAATTCTTCTGTTGCTTGTTTTCCATGAATCTTAGGGCTTCAGATAAATTGTGCTTGTATGTTGAAACCTGATGCACTATTAATTAAATGAATAAAGCAAGACACAATTTAAATTTAGCTTTCTAAGCAAACCAAAGTGAAGGCAGCTGTGTCCCATTAGCTTCTGATTTTCTGCAAAATGGAGGGGGAATGGGATATAAAAAACAGTGTTGAAAATTGAGCAGCTTGTGGTTATGTTGCCATAGCTACCAGAGGCCTTTTTGATGCTTTATTGGGTTGGCAAAGAAATAGGCTGTTTAGAATAGTTTCACTAAACAGTCTTATTCACTGAAACAGTGCTGACATTTGGCCACGAGCCTTCAGTTCCTCCACAGACTTAAAACATGGATGTGAAAGGAAAAAGGAAAAACTCAAATTAGCTCATGAACACTGGATCCATTTTCCATTAACCACGGGAGGGAAACCCGTCAGTTTAGGGACAAACATGAGGGTAGAAACATTCCAAATCACTTACATGCTACCTCTAGAAAGCTGATCGGGTGCCTCTGAATAAAAACAAACCCAACTGGGAGGCTATTTAGGAAGTGGAAATGATAATGCTACGCAGAACAGGGAATTGTCATGTAGGAGCCTTTCTAAAGAAAATCCATCTGCTTGTTTGGCTCTATAGCTATCATGAGAAATATGTCCAAGAGGAAATAATCAAAGATAGGGAGAAGGCATACATTGCTCCACTCCTCAAAAATAAATGCGAAGATTAAATGTTTCTTTTCTGAGAATCTCTATAGCAACATATAGAGTTGTTTTAATGACTACTAATTTTTAAAAAAATTATTTTAAGTTCAGGGGTGCAGGTGAAGGTTTGCTACATAGGCACCTGTGTCATGGGGGTTGTTTTTACAAATTATTTTATCACCTGGGTATTAAGCCTAGTACCCATTAGTTATTTTTTCTGATCCTCTCCCTCCTGTCAGCCTCCAACCTCCAATAGGCCCCAGTGTGTGTTGTTCCCCTCTATGTGTCCATGTGTTCTCATAATTTACCTCCCAGTTATAAGAGTGGAGATTCCTCAAAGACCTAAAGAAAGAAATACCATTTGACCCAGCAATCCCATTACTGGGTATATACCCAAAGGAATATAAATCATTCTATTACAAAGATGCATGCATGTGTATGATCACTGCAGCACTATGCACAATAGCTAAGACAGGGAATCAACCTAAATGCCCACCAATGATAGACTGGATAAAGAAAATGTGGTTACATATACACCATGGAATACTATGCAGCCATAAAAAAGAATGAGAACATGTCCTTTGCAGGGACATGGATGGAGCTGGAGGCCACTATCCTTAGCAAATTAACGCAGGAACAGAAAACCAAATACCACATGATAACTAATTTTCTAGAAGATTACATCATGAACACAGGGAAGTTACACTTATCCCAAGAATACTTGGTAGTATTTTGGGTTCTTGTAAAATAAAATAATTGTGAATTACTCCATTCATGTTTAGGTCACTGTTTGTTGTTGTTGTTGTTGTTGTTGTTTTTGAGATGGAGTCTCACTCTGTCGCCCATCCTGGAGTGTAGTGGCACAATCTCGGCTCACTGTAACCTCCATCTCCTGGGTTCAAGCAATTCTCCTGCCTCAGCCTCCTGAGTAGCTGGGATTACAGGCATGCGCCACCACATCTGGCTAATTTTTTTGTATTTTTAGTAGAGACGGGATTTCACCATGTTGGTCAGGCTGGTCTCGAACTCCTGACCTCATGATCCGCCTGCCTCTGCCTCCCAAAGTGCTGGGATTACAGGCATGAGCCACCGCGCCCGGCCTAGGTCAGTTAAGGGCAATTCCCACACTGCAAGCCACCTCTCCTTTGAGAGGCACACTTCTTTCTAGGATTTTGGTGATTCACCCCATGGATGACTTCACCTTTCCCCTTTGACACAGAAAGTGTGATTTAATTCCACTAAAATAAAGAACATCCTACCATTATTATGGCATCTGTAGAACAAGAATGTTACCCATAGACAACAGCAGGGCTTTATCAGCACGCTCTTCTTGCTTGTTGGCAACGACAGCAGCAGCTACATGCAGTATCAGTAAATGGAGCTGCCTCGTTCCCACAATCCCATTGTCATGACAGAATGATGAATAAAAAGGAGTGGAGTTTTTATTTTTCGATGACAGGATAATGGCAAAGCACAGTCACGTCTGTTTGCCTGTTGGAGTTGTTGCCTTCAATATAACTCTAATGCAAAGTTCAGAAGTTTTAAACCAATTTATTTTCTAACTAAACATACCACGGTAGGAGGGAGACAAGAAAAATAAAATAAGTAAGGTAAAGAATATCATTACTGATATTATCCCATAAAAATAAAGTAAGCTATACTGGTACTCTGTTACAAGTTTTTCAATAGACAAATTATATGTTAGAATTTTTTTTCTTCCTAATTCTCTTTCTCTCTCTGTCTCTCTCTCTCCCCACTCGACTTCTCTAATTAGGAGGAAATAACTTACATAAAAGTTCACACCTAGCCATAGCAGTTGATTAGTGAACACAGATAGACATAGATTATATTTATTGCTAATTTATTTCCCTCCTTTTTTTGCAAGACAATTTTAAATGAATCTGATACCAATGAATTATAGCAGCTTGTACATTAAAAGATTCATGATTCAATTAATGCCAGATTATAAGGAAGCAAACTTTGACAACAACAAATTGTCGAAGGTTTACTTTTGTCCACAAATATGCCACTGGTAAATGTTTATTTGAATATATGCATGTGTGTTATCATAATGTGCATTGCTTACTTAACAAGTAATCGTTAAGAAATGTTGCAAGGGTAATTTAGAAATAAAATGTGGGCCTTTCTTCCATAGAAATGTTGTAATTGTTTTGTTGGTATATAATTTTTCAACAGTAGAGTTTCTGCTCTGGCAACCTGATATTTACATGTGAACTACACTACATTATCAGATCATTAGAGAATTTGACTGACTCTAAAATTACAACACGCAAAAATGTGGACGTGAAGATTGAGGGTAACAATTTCAGTGCTTCTTGAACAATAGCTGAAGTAATCACAGTACCAGAAAGGTCCACATTTTTTGCTTCAGAATAGCAATTAAGCAAGCACTTCTCTTTAACTAAGATGAATAAGTAAGGCCAGACAATGAATTGGTTTTGTTTGTGGTGTGTGTGTGTGTGTGTGTGTGTGCGCGCGTGCGCGCCAGTGTGTTTGTGTTGTTGTTTGCTTAATTCTAGAGGAAGTGCCAGATGATAGAAGCAAAGGATGTTAATGTTTCCCTAAAGAATTTCCTTCCCATACGTTTCAGACTAATACAAAAAAGAACAATTTTACAGGTCTTAGATCCACTGATTGGACATATATGGAGAGTTTGTGTGTATTCTTGATGTCATTCACTTTGCTCTATTAAAAAATATGACCCATGTACTTTAAATTGCCGACCATATGAAACATAAAGTGTAATGGTGATGTACTATTTGTTTTTAAAACAGGTGTGCAAGAGGGTGGGCAGAGTAAGGCAGAAGTCAGATCTCAGTTTTGCCTCCACTGTTGACCAGCTCTGGGATCTTGAATAAGTCATTTTTACTCCCTGAAACTCAGTCAGTGTCCTTAATTATGAATGTAGAAAAACATATATTGCTCTTAACTTCTCTCTCTCTGTCTATATATATATATATACACGCATATACATATATACATATATACATATGTATACACATATATGTAGACATATATATACACATATATATGTGTCAGCAAATATATGTGTGTGTGTGTGTGTATATATATATATATATACGGATATATATATATATACATATCCAGAGTCATAGGAGAGGGCACCATGTTAATAAAATAACCTCTCTCTCTATGTAGATATACACGCATATACACATATACATATATACACATATATGTAGACATATATATACACATATATGTAGACATATATATACACATATATGTGTCACCAAATATATGTGTGTGTGTGTATATATATATATATATACGGATATATATATACGGGTGTGTATATATATACGGATATATATATATATGTACATATCCAGAGTCATAGGAGAGGGCACCATGTTAATAAAATCCTCCCATTCAGCCTCATAATCTACCTTTCCTTGGTCCAAAGGAAAATATGTGAAAATACAAAGAGATCCCCCAGTGAATCCCCGACATTCATGGAAATCCACATTCAGTTGTGTTCTTTATGTTTCTGATATCTATCTATATCTATATCTGTATCTGTATCTATATCTATATCTGTATCTGTATCTATATCTATATCTACATCTATAGCTATATCTATAGCTATATCTATAGCTATATATCCTCCACAGGGAATGCAAACCACTAGACAAAAATAAGTTATTTTTCTCTTTATTCCTTTAGTTAAATCAAAAGTGCTTTTCCACAGCCCTATTCAGGCGGGCTATTGTCTTATTGTAATCAAGGCATGTTTAGATCATTTCACTCGTCTCCATGCATACCAGTCCATCTGCTGAAATGCATCACTTAATTTTTTCATCAATTGTTTCTTGAACACCCACTAATTGTACAGCTCAGTGGAGAATAAAATAGGAGAGCGAAGCCTGGTACCTCTCCTAGGTAATTTATGTGAGCATTCTTCATAAGCCTCCTATAGAGAGGTATCATATTTATTGCTGCTATCATTCTCTTGGGAGACAATACATACTTAGAAAAAAAATAAGCACAGTAAGAGATAATGAAGAAGATTCTGGTAGTTTCGCAGAAGTGTTCTAGAGCCGTGCTGTCCAATAGGGCAGCAATTAGCTACAGTAGCTATGAAGCATCTGACCCACAGCTAATCCAAATTGAGATGCACTATAAGTGAAAAATGAACAGCAGGCTTGAATGACATATAAAAAAATGTAAATATCTTTATTTATATTGTGTGTTAATATGAAAATCTTTGATTATATTAGGTTAAATTAAACATGTTAATATTAATTTTACCTTTTTATTTTTAAAATGCAGCTACTAGAAAATTTTAAATCCCATATGTAGCTCACATTATATTTCTGAATATTGCTATTAGAGATGCTCCTGAAAGCGCAGGCACTTTTGAATAAGCAAAAAATAAAAACGGAAAGGGAAGAAAATTTTTAAAAAATTAAAGAAAAGGTGATAAAATGAGGGGATGAGTGGTGTATTTAAAATCTCATGCTTTTAGTCTTCCCTCTCAAATCTAAGGCTGACAGTGAAAAAATAATCCAAATCTATGCTGTTTAGAAACTAGTATTGACTTGAAAACTCTAACATTCTTCCATCCTGCATTTTTACTATTGATTCCAAAAAAAAAAAAAAAAGGAACACTAAGAAAAAGAATTGTGGAATAAAAGATAGGTTTGCAAAAATAATTTTTGGAGTTCCTATTTGTAATTAGGTGTCCCTGTCGGATATGATGTAACTTGTGGCCCATCTGTGTCAGAGACACATGACACAATAACTAAGACGTTATGTCCGTACACTTAGCCTGAGTTTACAGTTATAGACATTTCTGGATTCCATTAAAAGTAGATGGCAAGACACAATTAAAATAGTTCGTTAGTAAAGTGATCCCAGAAAAAAAAAACAAAACCATTGATAAAGTAGTAAAGTGAGATTGAAAAGGAGGCCAATAAAGTTACCAAGCAGGGCCAGCCACTGTGGCTCACGCCTATAATCAGAGCCCTTTGGGAGGCCGATGTGGGTGAATCACCTGGGGTTGGGAGTTCGAGAGCAGCCTGACCAACATGGTGAAATTCTGTCTCTACTAAAAATACAAAATTAACTGGGCATGGTGGCTCATGCCTGTAATCCCAGCTACTTGGGGGGCTGAGACAGGAGAATTGCTTGAACCTGGGAGGCAGAGGTTGCAGTGAGCAGAGAACCCACCATTGCACTCCAGCCTGGATGACAAGAGTGAAACTCTATCTCCAAAAAACAAAAGTTACCAAGTAGGCCAGGTGTGGTGGCTCATACCTCCTGTAATCCTAGCACTTTGTGAGGCAAAGGTTGGAGAATCACTTGAGGCCAGAAGTTTGAGACCAGCCTGGGCAACATGGCAAAATCCCATCTCTAAATTTTTTTTTTTTAATTGGCCAGGCATGGTGGTGAACATCTGTGGTCCCCAGCTACTGGGGAGGTTCAGGTGGGGAGATTGCTTGAGCCCAGGAGTTTAAGGTTGCAGTGAGCTATAATTTCACTATTGCTCTCCAGCCTAGGTGACAAAGGGAGACCCTGCCTCTAAAAAGATAATAACAATAATAAAAATAAAAAATATATATAAAGTTACCAAGCAATTTACCACTACGGACAACTGGAGTTTATTCCCATTGCAGAATTCTTGGTCATATCTAGTATATTGGCTTCAGATTGACTGACTCATATAAGGCATGAAGGACTGGAGTGCTATCATCTATGAAACCTGTCATCACCCGGAGGGATGATAAGTCCCTGGAACTTCCAGAATGCTCAATGCACACTTAGAGCAGGCTCCCGAAGCCTGAGAGAACTTTTAGGCAAAGAATCACAAGTGTTGGCAGTTGGAAGTTTGGCTGGACTGACCAGACATGGTGTGTCTCCAGGGGATAACTGATAATGTCTGCTATAGTTCCTACTGCCACTGATTCCAGTACATGTAGGTTAATTGCAGAGCTGTTAGTAATTGCAAATACAGTCATATGTCGCTTAACAGTGGGACATAGTCTGAGAAATGTGTTGTTAGATGATTTCATCATTGTGCAAACATCAGTTTCCTTACACAAACCTAGATAGCAGAGCCTATTACACACCTAGGCTACATGATAAAGCCTGTAGTTCCAGACTACAAACCTTTACAGCATGACTGTACTGAATACTGCAGGCATTGTAATGGAATGATAAGTGTTGTTATACCTATACATACCTAAACACAGAAAAAGTGCAGAAAAATATAGTGTTATAATTTGATGCATACTTTGTTGATTGAAGTGTCATTATGTCGTGCATAACTGTATTTTACAATTGCTCATGTGCAACAAAAGCTAAAATATATATATATATATATATATATATATATATATATATATATATGATGGAAGACTATGCAGTTATTAACCTAGTGATATATCTTTACATTTCTTGACATAGAAAAATATTTCATAGTGAATAAGAAAGTTGGATTGCTCTGAATGTCCAAACCATGTATTTGAGAACGATGACCTATTATTTAATATTTCACATATATTTATCTTGACCACTCTACAAGCTTGTAAGCTTATGATAAAAGAAAATTTTCTTGTTTTTATTGCTTTCTATGTATGTTATAACCTTCATTCTAAACTCTTGTTCCATGAAAAAACCATAAAGAGTGAATTCATACAAATGTGTGTGAATATTGCAGCCAAAGCACACACACACCCACTTTCACATACCTTGGTCACATATGGATAGATACATATTCTCTTTAGACAAATCTGAAGGATTTTTTCTTCTCATAGGTTTTGCTGAGGAAAAGCTTTTATTTTTCCTTTCATAGAATTGTTCTTGGGAACTTGATTTTTTTTTTCCAAAATAAAAAAGTGGGAAATTATAACTTGATCCAAAAGAGAGATGTGGCTGAATCAAAACAATAACACAATTCTTACTCAACTCTGCCACAGGTTTGGTGTGCTACCAGAGGGGTGGAGGAAACAAAGATTAAACATTCTTTTGTGTTAAGTTTTAAGAAAAATATAATAATTGAATGAATATAAAAGAAGCTATAAAATCTTTAAACAAGGAGCAAATCTGAATAAGTCCTTGGAGAGAAACAGAAAATAGGCTGTCAAGTGAAGAAAATAGAACGAAGGAAGAAAGAAATCCCAGAACCCAGCATATGGTATTCTGAGTTGGAGAAGTTATAATTTAAGAATAAGTTACAGTTTATAATAACTTCTGAAAAGAGTGACAAGAGGAGCCCAATAAACACACACATGCACACTCCCTAAATATTCTATGAATTCCCTAAATGTCTATGCTATCATGGTTTGAAACTTTACCCTAACAAATCATTGTTCTATACCTACTCTGAAATCAACTGTTTCCATTCTATAAGGCTTGGAGATGGATTCAGATAATCCAGGTTTTGCAATAGTACATGAAGTTCAAGAGAAGTCAGTAGTGTTTTCATGACAATAAATAAGTTTCTACATTTTTAAGGTCTTTAAGAAATCTGGATATTATTGAAGGATAAGTAATATAACATTTTAGAGATA
Source organism: Nomascus leucogenys (assembly GCF_006542625.1). NCBI lineage: Eukaryota > Metazoa > Chordata > Mammalia > Primates > Hylobatidae > Nomascus > Nomascus leucogenys. The sequence continues at coordinate 105,786,463 of NC_044389.1, forward strand.
AAAGATACCTTGAAATCTACCCCTGCTCTCTCATTCATTTCTTTGACTTGGGAGACAAAATAATTTTCTCAAGATCTCATGGACAGCCATGGATAGATGACGTGGAGCAAGAACTTTGTTTTCATGTCTCACAGATCTGGTTTATTTTCACTCTATCCTACACCACAACATCAAGTGGACTAATATTTTGGATGTAATCAAGAAGCTTTTATTATATAACTTATAAGTATCAATGCTAAGAGCTATGGAGGCATATAAGAATATTAACACATGACCCAAATAGCTCTCAACATTGAGATATCAAAAGAATTGATGGTGGAAGAGAATGTAATCATAATAATCAAAGCTGAATAGGATTTTAAACCGTAAAAGTGTTTAGTTCTTCCAAAATTACAATAATATATTTCATTGTATTTTTTTAATAAAAACCATAAGCTTAGATTTTTGGTAAAGTAGGCTATATCTTCAGGGATAGAATGAGAACAATTAATAATGAATATTGAGAAGTATGAACTCTATTTGCTATGAGAAATAAATTTATTCTTCTCTGATTTATACATTTCACCCCACCTTTTTTTTAAGGTTATAAACAGAGAAATTCTGTTATAATTTGTTTTACAATTAAGCAACTTCTTTTTTGTTTACATGTTTGGGTTTTGTTTGTTCGTTTGTCTTGAGACAGGGTCTCGCTGTTTCTCCCTGGCTGGAGTGCAGTGGCATAATCATGGCTCACTGCAACCTTGAACTCTTGGACTCAAGCGATCCTCCTGCCTTGGCTTCCCAAATTGCTAGGATTGCAGGTGTGAGCCACTGCACCCAACCAATAAAGCAACTTCAAATAGAATTGACCATTGGCTGCTGATGTTTCCCACGGACTCTCCTTGGTTATTTCATTGACCTTGTGCTAATGCAAGATCTCATTTTGCACAGTTGATTTTTTCTTTTTTTTGGCTCTTACTTAGAGTGATATGTGCATTTAAAACACAATTTGATTTGTTTTTGTTGTTGATGTGAATATCAACATCACTATTAGTCTCCCTAAGTAGAAAGACAAAAAAGCAGTTTCATACAGGGAATAGCAAACCCCAATCAAATTTTGTGTTTGAAACATCAGAAAATAAGTGTAATCTCCAGAAACTTATAGTCACATCTTCGTCAGTCTAGCGTCATGTACTACATGGATTCCAAAGAGGTCCTCAGTGGTTTATCTATTTTGGTGAAACTTTGTGCCCCAAGCAGATGATTGACTGACAGTAAAATGTCAATTCAATTCAGAAAAATGGTGCCTGGTGTGCTCCTATTGATCTTTTGATTATTTTTTCATAACTTGAAGAATGGGTCTTGTCAAATTTCAGGAAGCCCCATTGTTTTCAGTGGAGACAGAGAATTTCTAGAATGAGAACTCCGCAGACACTTATCATACTCCTTCCTTGCTGACAGGACTGATCATGTTTCTCTTAAATCACAGGCATCAGGCTAATAAAAAAAAATCATAGTAGACTATTGATATCAAAGAAAAACACAAGACTTCCAAAAGTTCCCCAGGTAATTCAATGATTTAAGAAAATAACATGGTAAATGACAGATTATTTTCTGATACCCAGGAATATATATGGATTATAGAGGAGGAGCTCACTCTCAAGGAAAAAAAAAGCTAATAAATATGTTTCTGAAATATCTAGAGCTTTAATTTTGTAACCTAATGTACATTATCTTATTTGATGTTTAATGTAACCATCCTTACCTTAATTCACTTATTGACAGTCTGTAATGAATTGCAGTAAATCACCTTATATCCTAAGAGTCAGTGAACAAAATTAAACAAATATTTAAACTAATATTACATAAAAGACAGGTTTAGCCATCACAGAGGAAAGAAAGAGGAAAGCTGTATTTTTTTATGAGACATGAAATAGAAATGAAAATAATTGTAATGTAAAGCAGAATATGTTACCTGCCACGTAATAGATACAAATAAAGTGCAAACTCAGTGGAGAAAGAGTTTATTTTCATCATTGAATATCAAACAAATATCAGAATAGTCTAAGTACAGTTGGATATTAAGAATGAATGGGATTTCTGGAAGCAGCTGTGTTGGGCTATGACTATTGCAAGGGCTGTCCTTTTCTTTGTCCTGTCTCAGAGAAAAAAGCCCAGCAAGAATGTGTAAGGATAGAGACTGGCACGGGTTTAGAGGGTGTCCCACAGTTCCTTAAACTGTTGCACTTATGTTTGTGGGTGTATATCATTATCATTTGTGCATATGCAAGACAAAGTTAACTCTTTTCCTAGTTGTGTCTAATACCATTCTCTTCCACATGTAGTTTATTCTGCCACATTCCTACTGATTGTTCCTATTTTGGCATGTATCCTATTTTGTCCCTGTGATTCATTTAGATAGACTTGACTTTTCCCTTCTCTACATTCCTGTATATTTTTATATAACTTAATATTCTTTTATTATTACATGTTTGTATATTTATGTGTCTCTTGGTACTCTTAGGACCTAATTAATAGCATGATACTTTGTAAATTTTTAGTGAGTCTTTTCATTTTTTTAACTGCATGAAAAAAATGAATGAATTAGATAGAGATTTTTAACCTCTTCTCATTATTTTGAGTTTTTGCTCATAGTGGTATAATATTCTATAATGGTGGTTTATGAGAGTAAAATAGCTCTCTTTACAAGGAACGTGACCATAGGCATATGTATACATTTTATCTAAGGGTTATATTCTAGGCTATATTCTGCTGAAGCATTTTCAACAACATAGTTTTGTAGGATAAAAATAGGAAGGTTGGGAAGATTGTATAAAACCACATGAATTGATTGAAGTTATTGAAGAATTCACAAAGAGACAACTTGAACATTTCCTTTTGTTGCTAAGTATATAGAAGAGGCTGTTCTCCCTCTAGTATCAGTTTTGTATGGATTGAAGGCAGTACTTTACCTTATAAAGCTATCAGGGTGTTTGATAAAAATATCACTGCAATTATTTTCCACTCCAGAACATAAATGTCTCTTTAAATGCAACAGTTTGTTATAAAACTTTGAAACTCATTCAGCTTCCACAGATTTACATTCCTAATACATAAAACAGAAATAACTCTAAGTAGACACCTTTATCTATGCCATCAGACACTTATGGTAAATGCCTTAAAGATAATGAACTAAAGTACCATTATAAACTTTAATCACAGGTGTTTCTTCAAAAATTCATAATCAATAGAAATGTTTATAGCACCCAGATAGCAATTACTTTGTGAACATTGATATATGCTAAGTAGTACTCTGCTAGGAAACAAAACAATTTGGAAATAAAAGAAGAATGAAACAAGATTTAATGAAAGGTTATCTTAAAAATATACAATAAGTTTTGCATATGGCTAAGATTTTGGGATTTTAGTACTGCAATGATGATACAGTACCATTATAAACTACAGAAATAATTATTGCACTGTGCTTCAGGCATACCTTTCATATTGTAACAATATCAAAATGGTCCTTAAGTTCAACAACAAACAACTTTAATCTAATGAATAATCTACTTCACTTTTTACATTTTATAAGGAATACAGGAATGCTGATATTGTAAATAGCAATGCATATAATACAAAACTTGGAAATTCCTTATTTATAACCATCCAGGCCATTTTTACCCAATCCCAACAGTTATCTCAGGAATTGTGGACCTTCTTTCAGAAAGGTAGTTAAACATATACATACATATATTTGTATATCTAAATATATGTTAGCTATGTATAGTGATTTATATAGTATTATGTATTAATGTGCAGTAATATTTTTACTGTTATATTAATGTACAGTGATATTTTTTACTTAAGAAAATGTGTTGGGTAGAAAAAAATACAAATACATTTATGCCCCATTGTATTCTTTTAAGTGATATCTGTAATTTCACAGGTAGGCTGCACCACAATCATTTAAAACCAGTCCTCTATTCATGAACATTTAATTTGAATCCAGTATTTGCTTATTAAAAATATTACCAGAATTCCTCTTCTAGTCATGATAGAATAATAGAGGCCAATTTTAGCTCCTCACATTATAAAACTAGAAACCCCAAGCAACTATATAAAACAACCTTTTCAGACATTGAAAAATAGACCGGACAGATTATTATCCTTTAAAAAAGGGAACCAAATAAGGTAAGCCATAAAATCACCCTTCTGCTGAAGGCACATTATAAACAACAGTACAAGGATGGACAGTCCCATTTAAGGCCCAGCAGTTTCATTGCATTGAGGACACAGAAATTGGAATTCATGAATGCTGAAGTGGCAGAAGTGTAGAAGGTGAAATTCTGTAGAGGAGAGATCATGCAGAAAAAGAATCTCATAAATCTACTAGGTGTTTCCATAAGTATAAAGAACATTAAAAATGCACAAATACATGATGTTTAAAAAAGAATTCCATGAGGTTTAAGAAAGAACTTCCGAAAGTCCCCTAGAGCTAACTCAAAGCTATGACTCATTAGTTTTCTCACCAGCAAGAGTGAAGTGCTCTTTTTGTTCTCTCAAAGAATTCAGTAGATATCCCACAAAGAACAATTTCTTAATAATAGGGCAGAACTATCCCTAGAGTAAAGACCACAGTAGACCTGCAAAAATAAGCATAGAAGGCAAGTTTCAAATTGATCTAACAGGGCTCCAAGTTATTTAAGAACCTATCAAAACAAAGGAAAACATTCTATAAGGCTGACAGTAATATCCAAAGACCCGGTAGCATAAAATTACAATGTCCAGCATCCAAAAAAAAAAAATTACTAGACATGATAAAAGGTGAGGAAAAATGTTATCTAGAATCATGAGAAAAATCACTAAATGGAAACGCAATCCCTTGAAACAGAAGTGGTAGAATTTGCATAAAAGAATGTTAAAACAGTAATTATATTATGTTCAGTAGTTTGGAGGAAATGAGAAGAAAGAAACGCATGATATGAAAAAATTTAAAAATTCTCAAGATAGAAAACACAATGTCTAAACTGGAAAGGTCACTGGATAAGGTTAATATAAGATGAGATAATTTAGAAGGATGATTAGTGAACCTGAAGAACACCAACAGAAACTATTGAAAATGAAGCATGGCGGGGGAAAACCTGAAAAAAAAAAGAGAGAGAGAACCTCAGTAAAGTGAGTATCAAGTTGTTGTATACATGTGTAATTGAAGTACCAGAAAAGAGAAAAATGATGTGAAAGAGAGGAAAAATAAATTTGAAAAATTAATGGCTACAAATGTATCAAATTTGATAAAAAATATAAGCTCACCAGTTTAAGAAGTTCAACAAACTCCTGGCATAATAAGCACTTATGCACACACAGACACAACACAGATACACCACCACAACAAAAAAACAAACAGAAACACCCACAGAAAAGCAAAGCAAATACATGCACACACACACACACACACATCCCCAAGATAAATTCTAAATAGTGACTAAGAGAATTTCCTAAAAACAGCCTAGAGGAAAACTCTCATTATATTACAGCATATATAAGGTAAATCAAAGATTTTTTGATAGAAACAATGAAAGCCAGCACAATTGTACTAATCTTTAAAGGGCAATAATTCTTTAAAAAGTTAACTTCAAAATGTAAGTGCAGTGAAAATATATTTAAAAATTGAAGACTAAATAAAGGCAACATGTTTATCAACAAAAGTTGACATAATTTGTGTTCAACACTAATGTATTATAAGAAACTAAAATGGAATTTGTTGAAAGTAGAGGAAACTGGTGGTAGGTCGAAACTTAGAACTTCAAAAAGGATGATGAATACCAGAAATGCGATTTAAATTTTTCTTTAAAAATTAATAAGCATTCTAATGCAAAGCACCAAAAATAAATAATGAACTTAAAATAGACATACAAATAAAATAAATGACAAAAATAGCATAGAGGATTGGAGGAAGAAAATGAAGAGTTGTAGATATTTATATTACATGTGAAAATTATAATATCAATTGAAGGCAGGCTGTAATATGTAAAAAATGCATATTGTGTATCTGAGAGCACCCCATAAAAGAATAAACTTAGATGTATAGCTAATAAGCCAATAGTGGTTGTAAAATAGAATAGCAAAATTACTCAATCCCTAAGAAGGCAGGAAAAGGCGAAAAAAATAGAGAACAGATGGGATGAATGGAATATAATTAGCAAGATGGTAGACATAAGCCAAATCATTTTGATAATTGGTTTGAATAGAAATTGTCTAACATCCCAAGTAAAAGACAGAAATTATCCACCAGGATAATAAAACAAGACCAAATTATACATCTCCTAGGGAAAAAAAAACAGATATAAAGATAAAATAGAATAAAGGAGAAAAGGATTGCAACAGATATGTCATGTAAACACTAAGGTATCAAGCACTAATATTTGAAAAGAAAACTGCAGGACAAGGAATAAAGAAAGACATTTCAAAATTATAAGTGTTTTCATGTATCAAGAAGACATACGAGTTCTACTTGTAAGTATACCCAAGATATATATATATATATATACTTCAAAATATATAAAGCAAATCTGATAGGAGAAATTTTTGAAAACCTGCCATTTTATCTGTATGTTTCAACACTTCTTTCTGAGTAACTGGTAGAATAAGGAGAGTACAAACCAGTAATAGCATCCTAGTGGAGACGGAGTGCCACTCAAGAGAACCTGTGTGAAAAGCATTGACTTATGCTCGCCAGCCGCTGCTTCTGCAGGTCCACTGTTGGATTAGCGTCATGGCCACGCTTCTCCCAGGGTGCCAGTAGTAAATGACTGACATGATCAGGGTACTAAAGAAGGTTGTTCTTGCCCAGCAGAGGAATTCTCTAACTGGCAAGCACTTTTCAATAATTATCCATTAACTTGGACTGAGCTTTCTCAGAACAGTGTGGTGATCTGAAGCTCACTCCACCCAGTCTCCCTTCTTTATTTTTTATTCTCTCTCTTTATTCTGAGAGCTGTACTGTCCTCTGAAAGCTCTCCTCATCTTCTCCTGTCCCTTCTTCCCCTTTATCCTTTGTATGTACTTTCCCCAATAAATATTCAATTAATTCTGTCTTCACAAATAATTCTCAGAAGACGCAGAATGACACAGATACAGAAGACTTCAATGTTGTTAGCTATTTTAACCTAATTAACAACTATAAGAAACTAACCAACAACAGAATTTTCAAATGCATATAAATTGTGGTGTTATGCATTATTTTAACTTATCCCAAAGGAGTCTTGCTCTGTTGCCCAGATTGGAGTGCAGTGGTGTGATCTTGGCTCACTGCAGTCCACCTCCCTCGTTCAAGCGATTCTCCTGCCTCAGCCTCCCAAGTAGCTGGGATTACAGGTGTGTGTCACCACACCTGGCTAATTTTTGTATTTTTGTTAGAGACTGCATTTCACCATGTTTGTCAGGCTGGTCTCAAACTCCTGACCTCAAGTGATCCGCCCGCCTTGGCTTCCCAAATTGCTGAGATTACAGGCATGAGCTGCTGCACCTAGTCCCAGAGTATTTTCTAATATTTCCTGTAATTTCTTTCTTGACACCTTGGCTATTTAGAAGTATGTTCTTCAAATTCCATATATTTGGAAATGTCCCCCAAACCCTTTTCTTGCCGATTTCTAGTTTTAATTATTTTAAATATATTATCTGGGATAATATATTTTGTGCAATTTCAGTTTTATGGCCTGGTGGACCTGGGGAATCTTTCATGTGCACTTGAGAAGAATGTGCATTTGATGATGTTGGTTGGAATGTTCTTTAGGTATGTTTTAGGTCTATAGTGTTGTTCAAGTCTTATATATCTTTGTTCATCTTAAGTCTAGTACATCTTTCCATCATTCAGAGTAGGCTATTGAAATCTCCAACAGTTATTTTTGAAAGTGTCCTTTTTAAAAACAACTATCAATTTTGATCTATCTTTTTGGAGACTATGTTGTTTATCACATACATGTTTTCAACGGTTATATTTTTCAGAGGGACTAATCCTTTAATTATACAATGACCCACTTTGTTTCTAGAAACATTTCTGTCTTAAAGCTTATTTTGTCTGATAATAATGTAGCTACTCTCACTGTCTTATGCTTTCTGTTTGCATCAAGCTTACATTCTTCCATCTCATCTTTTCACTTTCAAGTATTTAAATGTTTTTTTTTTGTTTGAGATGGAGTCTTGCTCTGTTGTCCAGCCTGGAGCGCCCTGGTGCAATCTTGGCTCACTGCAACCTCAGCGTCCCGGGTTCAAGTGATTCTCACACCTCAGCCTCCCAGGTAGCTGGGATTACAGGTGCTCGCCGCCATGCCTGGCTAATTGTGTGTGTGGTGTGTGTGTGTGTGTGTGTGTGTGTGTGTTTAGTAGAGACAGAGTTTCACCATGTTGGCCAGGCTGATCTCGAACTCCTGACCTCAAGAGACCTGCCTGCCTTGGCCTCCCAAAGTGCTGGGATTACAGGCATGAGCCATTGCGCCTGGCCTAAATCTTTAAATTTCAAGAGTTTACCTTTTAGACAGCTTATACTTTGGCGTTGTTTTATACTTCGGTATGATTATCTCTAGCTTTTGTTGGATTATTCATCTACTTATACATTTCATGTTATAATTAATATTGGTAGATTTATATCTGCCATTTTGCTCTGTGTTTTCAGTATGTCTTTATTCACATTTTTTCCTCTGTAGTGCCTTTACTTCCCTCATTTGCAATAAGTAGATACTTTCTACCATACTTTATTTTTTGAGTTAGCTTTAGTGACAGCTGTAGAGTTTTCAACGTGCATATGAACTCATAAGAATCTACTTCAGATTTATGGGACCTTTATTCTAGAGAAATGTGACAATTTTACTCCAATATAGTTCTATTCTCTCCACCCATATTTGTGCTATTGTTAGCACATATATCTATATATGTTACAATCCTGATATAGTGTTATAATTATTGCTTTTTATCATCTCATGGCTTTTAAAGAAGCTAAGAGAAGAAAGAAGAAAATATTTGACATAATTTTTATGTTAATATTCTTATTTACCATTTCCTATTCTTCTTATCTTTTTCCATATGGCATTGGCTTTTTACTCCACCATGTTCTCGTTACTCTCCTCCTCCATTTGGCTATCATGTTCAATATATTATATTTCTATATGTTACAGTCCCAATGATATCATCTTAAAGCTATTGCATTATGCTTTTGTTTTAAAAAATTGGTTGATAGTAAAAAAAAATATTTAATTATATCTCATGGAGTCTACAATTCCTCCCTGTGTTTGGCTATGAATGAGTAGCTCACAGGTACCCTCTCTTTTATCCTCTCTTGTTGCTCTTAAGTGACTGCAGTATAGCACATGTGCACAGCCTTCCAGAACACTAGAGGTGAGTGTGAACTTAGTAGGTCCTCTTCAATTGTCTCTTTCCGTGTATCTCTGTGTCAGTGTTGTTGTTACTCTGTCACTTTGTTTGCTTCTGCTAGAATCTTGGAGCTGTTAGAATTCTCTGATTGCTTGCGTTATGACCTCTGTTGTTTGTGACTTTGTGCCTGGACATGGATTCCTCCTCAATGTGTTCCAAAGGCCTTCTGGTCCCACTGGAATACATCATACACAATTCAGACCTGGAGGAAAGTTTGGAGGCCCCGACTCCCTTGACTTCCCTGCATAGAGACTATATTATGGAGCAGACTCTGGAGGAGGGATTGGAACTGTGTCCCTCTGGAATATACTTCTGCAACTCTGAGTTAGAGGAATGGAGGAAGCCTTTGGTTCAAATGCCATAGCCCCCCACTGTCTTTAATAAGGTATAGAGGATTATCCTGAATAAATGTTTCTTGATTTGCTTTATTCCCTTTGGTCAGGTTCCAGATAATTTAAAACATTGTTCAGTGATTTTAACTAGTTCAATAGTTGTTTTCTATGGAGATCCTCATACAGGCATTCTGGCAATTACCTGATTACCCTGAGATCTGTTATTTTCCTGTTTTCTATCTGCCACTTGTGTTCTATAAACCCTTTCTTTCTTTTGAATTAATCAGATGTTATGTATTATTTTCTTTAGTTGGCTTTTAGCTGTATTTTAGTGCTTTGTTATTTTAGTGGTCGCTTTAGGGTTTATAGTACACATCTTTGTCAGTTTTCTGTCATGTAGTATTATATTACTGAATATAAGAATCTTACAATAATATACTTCTAATATTGCCCCTCTTAACCTTTTTGTTACGGATATCACACTTTGTATTTCACTCTACATTGCTAAAATAGGTAGACAGATACCTAGATACATAGATACATACCATATAACTAACACTTAAACGCTTTAACAATTATTTTCTTATGGTTTTGCCTTTTCAAAAGTTCCTTGTATATGGAATTAGATACTATTTACCCATTTCAGTCTACCTTCTTTCACTTAGCAAAACACACTAAAAATTTATCCATATTGTTGCTGCATAAATCCATAGTTCATTTTTATCATGGAATAGAATTCTATTGTATGAATTTACTATAGTTTTTCTATTTTCCAATTGAAGATGACATCTAGGTTATTTGTAATGGTTGCAATTATGAATAAAATGCTAAATATATTTGTGTACAGATTTTCATTTGAACAGGAATTTTCAGTTCTCTAAGGTTAATACTTAGGAACATGATGCTGAGTCGTATGGCAGGTGTTTATAAGAAACTTCCAAATTGTTTGCTAAAGTAGCTATATTATTTCATATCTTCACTAGGGAAGCATGAAAGTTTCAAATATTCTACTACCTAAACAGCATTTGGGAATGCCAGTGTTTTGGAATTTTAGACATTTAAATTTTGATGTAGCAATGTGTCACTGTGGTTATAATTTGCATTTCTCTAATAATAGATGGCATTGAGCATATTTAATGTGTTTATTTGAAATCTGTTTACATTATATCATAAAATATCTATTCAGATATTTTGCCTATAATTAAGGGCTATTTGATTTCTTTTCTTTCTTTTTTTAACAGGCATACCTTATATTATTGTTCTTTGTTTTATTGTGTTTCACTGATTTTGTGTTTTATAAAATTATTATTATTATTATTTTAACTGTTATTTTAGGTTTGGGTACATGAGAAGTTTTGTTACAAAGGTAAACACGTGTCATAGGAGTTTGGTGTGCATATTATTTCATCACCCAGGTATCAAGCCCAGTACACAATAGTTATTATTTTCTTATTGTTGAGCTTTAAGCATTATTTCTATAGTCTGGATTCAAGACCTTTGCAGGAAATGTGACTTGAACATTTATATTCTCCCAGTCTGTGACTTGTCTTTTCATTTCCTTGATGGTGTATTTTAGATCGCAGATGTCTTTGATTTTATAAATTTTCTTTTATCCATTTTTTAAGATATTGTACTTTTAGGTTATATCTAATAAGTCTTAGCCCAAAGTTAGGCAAATTTTCTGTTCTGTTTTATTCTAAAACTTTTGTTATTTACATTTTAGACTTACGACTACGATATGCATTTGATTTAATTTGTAACGATTGTGAAGTATACAACAGTGATATTATTATTTTTTGTTTCTACGTGGATGTCCAATATTTGAGCAATTCTAATATTATTGAAATTTTTTTTTACCTTTGTCAAAAATCAATTGACTATATCTTAGGAGTTTATTTCTGGACTTTCCTTTCTGTTTCACTTTTCGATATGTATCTTTTTTATGATATCACTCTTGCATTATAGCTTTATAGTGAGTCTTAAAAATGATACTTATCCTTCAACTTTGTCCTTACTTTTCAAAAATCCTTTGTTGAATCCTTTGTCCTTACTTTTCAAAAATCCTTTGTTGAATCCTTTGTCCTTACTTTTCAAAAATCCAGTTTCAGTTTTCTGCATATGGCTAGCCAGTTTTCCCAACACCATTTATTAAATAGCAAATCCTTTCCTCATTGCTGGTTTTTGTCAGGTTTGTCAAAGATCAGATGATTGCAGATGTGTGGCATTATTTCTGAGGCCTCTGTTTTGTTCCATTGGTATGTGTATCTGTTTTGGTATGAATACCATGCTGTTTTGGTTACTGTAGCCTTGTCTCTGATTTTTAGCAGTTAATTCATTTCCATTAAATGTAATAATTGATATGAGTGGATTTACATCTGCTCTTTTGCAGCTTGCTTTCTAAATGTCTCCTGAATTAAAAAAAATTTTTTTTCTGCTTTTGTGTTCCTCCATTACTGCCTTCTTTTAATGTACCATGTTTTTTCTGATTATTTACTAGACAATTTTGAGTTATTTTCATAGTGGTTACTCTAGTAATTATAATAAGCAACTGAATTTATCATCCTGTTATATATAAGTAGTAACTTAGTTCCAGTAAAATATAAAAACTTTGATACAATTTAACCTTATTCTTTTTCTCAATCCTGTTTGTTTCATATATATCCATATATTATAACCTCAACAGTATAGTATTATATAATAATTCTTCTTTTATGCAATTATCTTTTAAACCAGTCAGGATAAAAGAAAAAAATATATATTCATTCTGTCTTTCAAAATTTCTGCATAATTATCCTTTCTGGTACTTCTTATTGAATTAGAATTACTGACTGATGTTATTTTCTTTCATATAGAAGGACTTTTCATACTACTTCTAGTAAGGCAGATTAAGAGCAAATAATATCAGTCTTTGTTCATCTTAGAAAGTCTTTATTTTGCCTTCATTTTTGATAGATGGTTTTGTTGGGTGTAGAATTATTGCTTGAAGTAGTTTTCTTTCAATGCTTTGAATGTAATACTCCACTGCTTTCAAACATCCATTGTGTCTCTGAGAAGCTACGTGGTGTTCACATTGCAGTTTACCTATATGTAATGAGTTGCTTTTCTCTTCAGTTTTAGAGGTTTTCTGTTTTTCTTTGTCTTTTGGCCTGCTTTACATAATTTTTAAATATGTTTGTAATTGCTGCTTTGAAGTCTTTGTCTGATAAGTCTAAAACTACCTGAGAAGGGAAAAGTACCCATTTTAGCAGTTGGAATTAATAGATTAAATGTTTAAATGTGGATTTTATAAATTTTTAATTTATTGAATTAAAAATTGGTAAATGAACTTAAAAATTAACTGATCACTAAATTTAAAGTTATTTAGTTTTTATCAATTTTGTATATTTTAAATATTAATGTACCAAGAAAATACACAGTCTAAAGCCTTTCAGAAGTTTCTGCCCAGAAAACAAATCCTAAGAATTAGAGCTTGTTGAACAAGAGTTTATGAAATATTAGCGAGTAACCCACTGGGCATTTTCCAGTAATGTCTAGTACTAATTCAGGCACACCTCAGGGATAATGTTTCTCTATTTTCAGACCACCACAATAAAATGAACATTGCAATAAAACCAAAAACACGAATTTTTGGTTTCCAATGCATATAAAATATATGTTTATATTACACTGTAGTCTATTAAGTGTGCAATAACATTATGTCTAAAAAACAATATACATACTTCTGAAATACTTTATTGCTAACAACTGCGAATGATCATCTGAGCCTTTAGCGAGCTGTAGTCTTTTTTGGTGGGGAAGGGTCTTGTCTTGATGTTGATGGGGGCTGAGTGATCAAGGTGGTAGCTTCTGGTGGCTGTGGCAATTTCTTTAAGTAAGACAATAATACATTTTCCTGTATCAATTGACTCTTCCTTTTACTAAAGATTTCTTTGTAGTATGTGATGCTCTTTGAGCACTATAAATTGTATATCAAAATTGGAGTCACTCCTCTCAAACCCTAATGCTGCATTATCTACTAAGTTTGTGTTATATTCTAAATTGATTATTTTCATTTCAACAATGTCCACAGCCTCTTCACCAGGAGTAGATGCCATACCAAGAAATCACATTCTTTGCTCATTCATAAGAAGCAACTCCTCATTAATTCTAGTTTGATTATAAGATTGCAGCAATTCAATCACATATTCAGGCTCCACTTCCAATTCTAGTTCTCTTGCTATTTCTACCAAATCTGCAATTACCTTGTCCACTGAAATCTTTTTGTAATTTTATTTTTTTTTGTATTTTAAGTTCTGGGGTACAAATGCAGGATGTGAAGGTTTGTTACATAGATAAAGGTATGCCATGGTGATTTGCAACCTATCAACCCATCGCCTAGATATTAAGCCCAGCACACATTAGCTATTTTTCCTAATGCTCTCCCTCCCACCACCCTAGCCCCCAGCAGGCCCCAGTGTGTGTTGTTCCCCTCCCTGTGTCCATGTGTTCTCATTGTTCAGCTCCCACTTATAAGTGAGAACATTCAGTGTTTGGTTTTCTGCTCCTGCATTAGTTTGCTGAGGATAATGGCTTCCAGCTTCATCCATGTCCTTGCAAAGGACATGATCTCATTCCTTTTTATGGCTGCATAGTATTCCGTGGTATATATGTACCACATTTTCTTTATCCAGTCTATCATTGATGGGCATTTGGGTTGATTCCATGTTTTTGCTATTGTGAATAGTGCTGCAATGAACATATGCATGCATGTATCTTTGTAATAGAATGATTTATATTCCTTTGGGCATATACCCAGTAATGGGATTGCTAAGTCAAATGGTATTTCTGGTTCTAGATCTTTGAGGAATTGCCACACTGTCTTCCACAATGGTTGAACTAATGTACATTCCCATGAACAGTGTAAAAGTGTTTCTGTTTCTCTGCAACCTCACCAGCATCTGTTGTTTCTTGACTTTTTAATAATTGCCATTCTGACTGGCATGAGATGGTATATTATTGTGGTTTTGACTTGCATTTCTCTAATCTGTCTTCCACTGAAATCTTGAACCGCTCGAAATCATACATGAAAGTTGGAATTCATTTCTTCCAAACTCCTGTTAATGTTGATATTTTGACCTCCTCTCACGAATCACTAATGTTTTTAATGGCATCTAGTGTGGTGAATCCTTTCCAGAATTTTTTTTATTTACTTTGCTCACATACATCAGGAGAATCACTATCTATGGCAGCTGTAGTGTAGGCTTACAAAATGTATGTCTTAAATAATAAGACTCGAAAATCAAAATGACCACTTGATACATGGGATGCAGAATGGACATTGTTTTAACAGACATGAAAACGTCATTAATCTTCTTATACATCTCCATCAGAATTCTTAAGTGACAAGGTACATAGCCAATGATCAGTATATTTTGAAAGAAGTCTTTTTTTTTTCTGAGCAGTAGATTTTAGCAGTGGCCTTAAAAATGGTTAGTAAACCATATTATAAACATGTGTTTTAATTTATGCTTTGTTTTTCTGTTTATAGAGCACAGGAAAAGTATATTTAGCATAATTCTTAAGGGCTCTAGCATTTTCAGAATGACAAATGAGCCTTGGTTTCATTTTAAAGTCACCAAATTTATTACCCTTTATTGAGAGAGTCAGCCATTAAAGTTTGAAGACAGGCATCAATTTCTTGCTAGCTGTGAAAGTCCTAGATGGCATCTTCTTCCAATAGAATGCTATTATGTCTACACTGAAAATCTGTTGTATAGTTGTAACCACCCACAATAATTATCTTAGCTAGATCATCTGGATAATTTGCTGCAGCCTCTCCATCAGGGCTTGCTGCTTCTCTTCTACTTTTATGTTATAGAGATGGCTTCTTTCCCTCAACCTCATGAACCAAGCACTGCTTGTTTCAAACTTTTCTTTGTCAGCTTCCTTAGCTCTCTCAGCCTTCAGAGAATTGAGTGAAGTCTTTGCTGTGAATTCTGCTTTGGCTTAAGGGACTATTGCAGCTGGCTTGGTTGTCTATCTAGGCCACTCAAACTTTCTCTATAACTACAATAAGATTGTTTTACTTTTTTTGTTTTTTAACGATTCATATGTTCACTGGAGTAGCACATTTAATTTCCTCCAAGAACTTTTTTTTTTTTTTTTTTTTGAGACGGGGTTTCATTCTGTCACCCAGGCTTAAGTGAAGTGGCAGTCTCAGCTTACTACAACCTCTGCCTCCCGGTTCAAGCAATTCTTGTGCCTCAGCCTCGGAGTAGCTGGGATTACAGGTACATGCCACCATGCCCTGGTAATTTTTGTATTTTTAGTAGAGACGGGCTTTCACCACATTGGCCAGGGTGGTCTTGACCTCCTGACCTCTTTTCAGTAACTGTTTGGGGCTAACTGGAGCAAGAGGCCTAGCCTTCAGTGTGTCTCAGCTTTCAAGATGTCTTCCTCATTGAGTTTAATCATTTCTTGCTTTGGATTTAAAGTCAGTAATGTGCGACTCTTCCTTTCACTTGAACACTTACAGGCTATTGTAGGGTTATGAACTGGCTGAATTTCAAAATTATTGTGTTTCAGAGAATAGGGTCTTCCCAGGAGAGGGAGAGAGATGGAGGGCATCCAGTCATTGGAGCAGTCAGAACCCACACGACATTCACAGATTAAGTTCACAGTCTCATATGGGCACATTCATGAAGCCCCAAAACAATTCCACTAATTACATCAAAGATCACTTGTCAAAAATTACCTGAATAGATATAGTAATAACGAAAAAGTTTGGAATATTTGACACAGATATACAAAATGGTAATACTGTTAAATGCATGGTGCTGACAGACTTTCTTGAGGCATGGTTATCAAAAACCTTCCATTTGTAAAAAATGCCATATCTGTAAAGCTCAACTAAGCAAAGCATAATAAAATGAGGTATTCCTGTGCCATGTCTCATACTAACATTGTTTTGCAAAAGCTTTACCATCTTTACCTGATGCACTGCCGTGATATACTTACCTGCAGCTATGTAAATTGAAACCAAACCAAAATATGACATTATGAGTATTTATCATTTTTCATTCTAATTTGTGATATTAATAATGTAATGTTTTCATTTTTATTTTTTGCAGAAAATAAAATATTATACTTAAACTATTTTATACTTCAATTATGACAAAATTCAAGTCACAGATTTATTTCCAGTTCATATGAAAACAAGACTGTTTTACTTATCCATTGGAGAAATATGTATTTCTTTTTTTTTTTCTAATACCCAACCTTTAATTGTATCAACTTTGGTGTAGAATTCTCTCACAAGCTGCAGTTATTCTAATGACCCCCAATGCTTATTCCCAACCCTCTTGCATACAACAGAGGAGCCATGATTCCTCAGGAAAAAAAAAAAAAAGAACTTTGTAAGTCTATTTTGTGTCCTGAAGAAGATGAATGCCTTGTGTTTTTCTTTAAGAAAAGAAACCTCTGAGTTTTAACTGGGCACGTAGCCACCACAAGTGCAAACCACACTTCTCAGAGTCCCTTTTAGCAAGGTGCTGTCATATGACTAAGTTTGGGCCAATGGAATATGTGTGAATATAATGTGTGCAATTCCAGAGTCATCTTCTTAAAGCTGTTTGCCCTGGATTTTTCTTTTTCTCTTCTGATGGTGGGGAATGACATGAACCACAGCAGACATCTTGGAATTATTAGCAGAGTAGAACCATCCTTCTGCAAAAGACCCTCTTCTACATTTAGAGTTTTACACGATAGAATCATAGACCTCTATCACAAAAGTTATCACTGTAGAAACTGCAAGTTCATAGCATTAATTCACCAACATATTCCAGGCACTGCTGATAGAAAATGATATTATTTTAAATCAATGGGTTTTTAAACACTTTTTTATAAAACAGCCCAGTATACAAAACAAATGTCTGACCTGTTCAAGTAAATCTGCCCTTTCTCACCCACTTTAACCTTAGGTAGTTCTCCAGTTGTTCATGGAAAATCTAGGGACATTCTGATCATAGTATCAAAACCACTGTCTTAATAATATTCATATAATGTTTTATAATATCAAGCCATTTTATCTGCTTTATTTATTATTTATTTATTTAGAGACCGAGTCTCACTCTGCCGCCCAGCCTGGAGTGCAGTGGCACGATCTCAGCTCGCTGTAACCTCTGCCTCCTGGGTTCAAGCAATTCTCCTGCCTCAGCCCCCCGAGTAGCTGGAATTACAGGCACACGCCACCATGCCCAGCTAATTTTTGTATTTTTAGTAGAGGTGGGGTTTCTCCATGTTGGCCAGGCTGGTCTCGAACTCCTTACCTCAGGTGATCCGCCTGCCTCAACCTCCCAAAGTGTAGGGATTAGAGGTGTGAGCCACGGCGCCCAGCATCTGCTTTTTATGTCTCATAATAAGTTTGAAAAATACTTTTCTTTCAACTTTACAGGTTAGAAACTTTGTGTTGAGAGTAGTTATATATCAAAGGCCAAACATATATAACTACCAAAGGAGAGATGACTGACAAAGAAGGAAGAGTGGTTTTTCTACCATTCTTCCCTTGTACCATAAGAATTGTGAACAGTTGTTAGCTAGCATTTAAGGCTACTTAATCAAAAATATGTATACATAAAACTTAGATTTGAGAATAAAGAATAAAGTATTGCTGCTAAAATCAGATTATTTCCAATTATGAAAATATAAAGTACATGAATATTGATAGCATGGAATATGGAAAAATAACATAGATGTCAGTTTCTATTTAGTTTATAACTTTTAATTATCTTCTCTAATTATTTGTTTTAACAAAAATATTTAATATTTAACAAAAATATTTGCACGATCAAATGATACCATTTTATTACAAATACTTTTAATTTGTTTAGAAATTTTAGTAAAGAAGGGAAAATATGAGCTATAATTTTATTTTGCGTTCAAATAGGACAATGTGATAATGAACTGTGACACTCAATTCACATTCTGTAGCTAAACACATAGGCTTTTCGTTCTTGTGTTCTTTCTGTGTACTACTTTCCTACACACAAACCATCAATAAAATCTCTCATCAGTAGTAAAATGCAAATATTCAAAAAGTGTTACAACTCATTATTGTTGGTATTAATATCTTTTGAGTATCTCTTTTGAGTATCTCCTGATTTTGCTATATTCCATTGCTGGCAAACATTTTCAGTGATGAAATGATCCAGGAATACTTTAAAAGAATCAGAAGAAAATAGGAGTATCATTACACATGAAATTTTGTTGAGTACCATCCTGTCTTTGCATGGAAAATAGGCTATTTAATATATATCTACTACTTTTGAAATGTATTTTTTAATTTGGAATTCAGATATATTCCAGAAACAAAAGTAATATTCACTTGAATTTATAAGCTTAATCAGTTGGATATACTCAAAGGAGAAACTGATCTGTCTTTATAGAATTCTCTACTGATCATTTCTTTAGCATTTGATGTCAATGGTAGATGTCATTCTTCATTTGCCCTATTGAGAATACTTTCTCAAATGAATAAAAAATAATTTTCTCACGATTGCCCTGGGAAGAATGGCTTGGTTCAAGATATATTTTAGCTGATAAATACTATGAAATTATTTTAAACTCTGCAGTATATTCATGGGCTCTTTTATATATCCCCATTTGGAAAATGCAAATATCTTTAACCTTTTTTTTTTTGTTGGATCTAGCTTAGTATTGAATGTTCTTGTTCTTAGTCACTAATATAAAAATGTAATATATTAAGTCCCTAGGGTGCTCTAGTTAGCAATGTACAAGGTATTATCAATTAGACAATAAATAAGTAAATAAATGCTGTAGGCCTATGTACTATATATATATAAAAAATATGCAAATATGTATAGGAAATGTACTGTAGATAAAGCATTCATACTTGACTTACAAAATAAATATTTTTCAATGTATATTGGTGCAAGCACCCTTATATACATATGATTTGCATTAGACACTCAAAAAAATAATTTGGATTATGAAACTGTTTCTTTAGTAATGACTACAACTTCCTGAGGGGGGACCCCTTTCTAGAGCTATTGACTCCAGATATTAAAACCAGGTACTTGCCTTGGTACTTTAAGGTTAGCTGTTGCTAATTTTAAACTTACTACATTCCTACTTTATGCATTGCTCACAACTTTATAAACAGTCCTTTTTGGAGTTTTCCTCAGTAACCCTTTGTGAGTGGTCATCTCTTTCCTGCCAGGGTCCTCAGGGAGGCAGCATGCCAGTTGGCTTGATTCATCAAATTCCAAACCCCTTGGGGTTGGGTGAATGATGGTCCCCTAAAGATGCCCAAATCCTAATTCCTGGAACATGTGAATATTGTACCTTATACTTTGCAAATGTGACTAAGGGTCTTGAAATTGGGAGATAATCTTATGTTATCTGAGTGGGCCTGTTGTAATCACAAGGGTCTTCATAAGAGTATGGCAGGAAGGTCAACGTCAAAGAGAGAGAGATGTAAGGACTTCAGCAGAGGTAGGAGAAAAGAGAAGATGCTGCTCCTCGCTTTAAAGATGGAGGACGAGGCCTCCTAAGAAATGCAGTCAGCCTCTAGAAGCTTGAGAAGGCAAGGACCCCCGGAAGTAATGCAGACCTACCACCATCCGGGTTTTAGACTTCCGACTTCCAGATATGTAAGAAAATACATTATTTTTGTTTTAAACCACTGAATTTGCAGTAATGTGTTACAGTAACAGTAGGAAACTAATAACTGTGCTTTTAAAGACTTCCCCTTTTGAGACAATTATTCTTTTTATCACATCTCTATTCTGTTAAAAATAATCTGTGTTTTAATGTAATTTTTTGTACCTCTCATTTGAAGTCTATCCTAAAAATGTAGCTTTTAAACTTGCATTAAAACATTCAGTCGTATTTAGGGAAAGATAGAGATGGAAATGATAGTTACATCAAAGAAGTTAATGCCACAGAAATTCCACTGAGGAGGATTACACATAATCATAAATCTATCCAATTCATGTAAGTTTTGTGTTCTTTGAAATGTATTTAAAGGCCTTTGCCTGAGAAAGGGATGCTGAAGGTTATCACATTCCAGAGAATTATTTCCAGTTTGTACAGTTCTAAATACAGTTTGCTAAACTAAGTATAAAATCATATTTAGTTATTAGGAAATATATATTTATAAAATAGCATGGAAATAACCTCTGGGAGTAAAACGACTCCAAGACCCAGTAAGGGTTAAACTTTCATTCATAACTCAGTAAAGATAATTAATGGTTACTTCTAGGTTTGTGAGGTCTTTTTCTGTATATAACAAAAACTGTTGTATACATTTTGTTATATAATAATTGTCATATACATTTTGTTATATAACAGTAACTTAGAAATGAGAACAATTAGCAAGGTCTAGAGCTACTCAAGTTGCAAAGCAATAGGGATGTTGAAAAGTCTTACTCTTACCTCCTCTGAAGAGTCTTCCCTGCTCACATCCAAAGTTCTAGTAATTTAATATTTCTAAATTGGAAAACATTAACATCCTATTCTCTTCCCCAATAGCCTTTTTTGCATGCCTTAATCATAATACTGCTTATAATATTAATAACATTAATAACGAGGTGGGCATAGAGTTCTATACTGTGACTGATACCGTGTTAAGCATTTTATACCTGTAATCTTCTTAATTACAACAAATATTTGTCGCTTTTTCAAAAAAGTAAATAAACTGAGGTTAGGTGACTAGATAAGTATCAGAACTTCAACTCAAATTCAAGACTGCCAAGGTCAAAACATTACTTTTAACTCCCATGCTCTACTGACTGGTCATATTGTATTTTATCAGTTGTTTACCTGTGTGTTTGATGCCCCAGCCTGAGATCAGAGATTATATTCCATATGTTAGTATTTCTTATTCATGGAACTTTGCAATGATACATAATAGATGCTCAATTGACATATGAAAGAGCTTACAATTTCCAAGTTGTTCTGATGCTTTACAAGAGATTTAGTTAAGATGTACATTACATAAAAATTCTATTTAAACCTGTCCAGGTATTTTAAAAGGAGAAGAACCCCAATCAGCTTTGACTGACATCATTGCAATCTATGCAATCTGCCTTAGACAAAATTAGGACAGAGAATCAATTGAGGTTGATGTAGAAATAAAACCTTTTAAGCCAAAACCCTAAAGTAAGATGATAACATCTTACATGCTAGGTAGAAGTGATTTGACTTAGGCATGCTAGCTAAATTACCTGGGCCTAGGCCTTGAGAATGTCTAGGTGTTTTAGATTTTCATCATAACTTAATTCAAAGGCAAGGGTTTATTTTAAACAGAGGAAACTTTAGAATGTAGAGGACTGACATACTATTTCCTAAAATAGTATATTACTGTGCAGCCTTGTCCAGATGGTGCAATGTGTATTTTATATATTTTGACATCTGTGAATAAAAAAACTTGACTTGTTATCGAAATAAGCACAGAAAAATAATTTCCATGTCATCGTGAGAAAAATAATGTTATAATATAACTGCTTCTTTTGGTGGAATTTAAGGAAAGAAGAGAGAAACCAAGAGAGACAGAAAGAGAAAGAGAGAGAGAGAGAGAAATTGAGAAAGGATAGAGATAGACCAAGAACTAATGCACAAGCTGAAATAGGTGTAAGAATTCATTGTATTTCAATTATCTCTCCTAAACCATTGTACTCAGCCTATTTGGATGTATTCCTTTTTTTTTCTTTTCTCTCTTTATTTATTTTTTACAAGGCGTCATTAAACCTGCAAGCTCAAACTGGAACAAAATATATACTACGAGGTTATAAATATAGAGTATATATTCAAATTCCCATGAGTAAAACAGGCTTTTTTGTTTGTTGTGGTTTTATATTCTAAATTACGTATTCCGAGTGTAAGCACATGCTGAGGTATCTGGAATATACCATCATTTAATTGTCTCCAACATATTGTGATTAAAGGCATTTAACAGTCTCTTGAATGCCCAGAAAAAGTAATTGGCTTAACATATTAAAATACTCTTAGGTGATAAAGTAACCATTTGAGTGAAATTTACATTTAAAGAAATATTAAATCTAAGCCTATTAACTTCTTTTTATGATAGAAAATGTTTTCACTTTGTTCCCTGAAAGACTAAATTTCTCTCCTCCTCTGTTGAGGCACCTTTAGTTACCCACAGGCAATTTAAAACCTTCCCATATCTCAGTCTGCTGGTATTTCTAGGCCTCCCTAGGTTCTGCAAAACAGTATATGTAGTTGCTCCTCAATCATCTTATTGTAGTGTACTGCCTAAACACCCATTGGAGACGTGGAAGATTGATATGGTATGATTCTGCCTTTTAGAAAGTACCATATTGTTGTGACACCTTATATAAAATAAGGCATTTTCATTATTTTTGGGTCAGTCACAGAAAAAAGTTCACAGAAAAAATGGGGCAGAAGGTACAGAGATTTCCCTTATGCTTCTTGCCCTATGTATGCACAACCTGTTCCACTGTCAACATCCTCCAACAGAGTGTCGCATTTGTGCAACTGATAAACCTGCATTGGCACATCATTTTCACCTGGAGTCCATAGTTTACATTAGGGCTCATTATTGGTGGTGTAGATGCCATGAATTTGACCAAATGTATCATGATATGTATCTACCATTATAGTGTCATACAGAGTAGTTTTACGATTCTAAACATCCTGTGTTCCAGCTGTTCATCCTGTCCTTTTCCTACCCCCTGGAAACCACTGATCTTTTTACTCTCTCCATAGTTTTGCCTTTCCAGAGTGTTGGAATCATACAGTATGGAATCATACAGTTGGAATCATACAGTATGCAGTCTTTTCAAACTGGCTTTTTTTCGCTTAGTATCTTACCCATTGAATACATATTACATTATCTTACCCATTGAATACATGTTACTCTGTTAAGTTTTCTCCATGTCTTCTGATGGCTTGATAGCCCATTTCTTTGGTATACTCTCTGAGATTTACATTCCTATCTAGAAGTAATTTTAAAGCTCTCCTATTTATGTTTGAAATTTTAAGATGCATAACTTATACCCTAAAATATATATGTGCATCGTTTTCTCATTTTATTTTCTTACTCATTATATCTCAAATATTGGATTGATGTTATCAGCTGAAGGGAGAGATCCGTCCATTGTCTGGGTGGACCACAGTTTATTTATCCATTCACCAACCAAAGGACATCTGGGTTGCTCCCAAGTTTTGGCAATTGTGAAGAAAGATGCTGTAAATATCTGTCTTCAGGTTTTTGTGTAGATGAAATTTTTCAACTCTTTTTGGGTAAATTACAATGAGCATGGTTGCAGAACTGTATGACAAAATATGTTTAGTTTTATAGGAAAGCACTGACCTGTCTTCCGAAGTGGCAGTATCATTTAGCCTTTCCACCAGCAATGAATGAGATTTTCTGTTGCTCCACATCCACACCAGCAGTTGGTGTTGTCAGTGTTCTGGATTTTGACCATTCTGTTGGGTGTGTACTGGGGTCTCCTTGTTTAAACTTGCGTTTTCCTAATGACTTATGGTATGGAGCATCTTTTTATATGTGTATTTGCCATCTGGATATCATCCAGAAGTAATCATTGTAATGTGTTTATGGCTAGGCTGCTAAAATCACTGTTAATAATTTATGATGCCTTAATTTCAAATAATAGAAATTCTAGATGTAAACTGTTTCAATAATGAAAGGACTTATTTTTATACTTAAAAGGAGCTGAGGCAGCCTACAGGGCTGGTTAATTCAGTTGTTCAATGCCATCACAGGAAGCCACATCTCTTTCATTTTACATTGTCCATGATCGGTGTTGTTGACTGCCTTTTGCTAACTTCCTCCTGTTTGAAAGATAGCTGCCAAAATTCTAGGTGGAAATGCAGATACTTTAATATTGAGCAGAAAAAAAGAGAGGCCTTATCTTCTTTCTTTTAGTTGGTGAGGATACCTTTTCCAACACCAGCCACATTCTTAACATTCATGACTTATTGCCAGATAGGGCCACATTCCATGGTAAATCAATCACCTCCAGAGAGACTGTGATCACCAGGCTACATTAAGATCAATCAGTTAAGCATATGGCATCAGGAAACCTATTGCAAAGGAAGAAAGAGATGGAAAGAAATGTTAGAAAGAAAAACTGTAGGGTACACAATGCTGTTCTACAATGTCATGTAAAATAAGTACCCAGTGAACAGGGTAGTAACTAAATTTCAAGTGATATAAAAAGTATAGTTGTTTATTTTATGTAGTTAGTGCTTTCTCAAAACATTGATTAACATAACTCACTAAGATGAGAAATTTATGTAGAGATAACCACATATTTTAATTTCATGAAGTTAAAATGTGCCTTAAAAGAACATAGACTAAAAGATCCAGTCTATCCTTGCATTTCTCAGCACACCACCCTTCTCCCTCCCAAATAATTGGGAAGTGATCTATCTATATGTATTCTAGATTTAAGCTCTTGGCTTTACACATTGAAAACAATCTGATCTGATACAGTCTAAAACTATATCCCTTATAACTAACCATTGATTTTCTATTGACTCTTTTTTATTGATTGTTCATTATTACAGACATTAAAATGTTTGGTAATCTGGGGTAAATTATTGGTACATATATATTTCCCTAAGATAAAATTAAATGTGAGTAAAATATGTATGATGTACATTTTATGAACAAAGAAAAATATTTATTGAACAGAAATGTATTTGAATAATTTTTTGTCTTAAATGACACAAAGTCAGAAGTTCATCCCTTGACAAATCTAACACTTCGAGAACATGCAACCTAGCTTCATCCATGCTGTGTCTATTAAAAGAGGGGGTTGTGTTCCCTATTCCTGTCATCAGACAATTTGAAAAGCTTTTCCCACAAATGAAAGTTCAGCTAAATCCTAGCTTTAACAGTTAACATGCATTTCATTTTAGTTTTGCCCATGACTGGATCATAACTTTCACATAACCTCTGCTCCAAGGTCTCTCACAGAAGGTATATAGTATGAATGACACTATCATTCTTACATCAAAGTTTCTATTTTCAAAATGGAATAGCCTGCATGTAAAACTAGGTCAACACTGATATAATTCTACAGGGTTTCTTCTTCCTTTTAAGTTTAAAATAGTTCAAAAGAGATTGCATGTGGCCCTGCTGTCTGTAGCTCGGTGGTTGGTGAGTGATAGTACATTCTCTGAGATTTGCATTCAACCAGGAGGTAATTTTTTTGAAAACACTCACACCTATATTTGAAAATTTGAGAAGTGACTCACACCCTAAAATATAGTGCCCCATTTTCTCTTTTAGTTTCCTCATTCATTGTATCTCAAATACTGGATTAAAGTTAAAGCTCTTGCATTGTGTAATGAGAAGACAAAAAGAGGTAGATGCTCTGAAAAGGTCATACTTGGTTTTCTCAATAAAGGAATTTTGCAGTACTTGTGCACTGGAACTAAGCTAGAAATATTTTTTGAAGAAGATTTAAAATTTAAATATCCAAGAAAATTTATTTTTTTTCCTTCTTTAGCATTTTTTTAACCATAAAATATTCCCTCCTTAAATAGCCCCCATTCTGTTGTGGAGAAAGAGAGCAGCTGTTTGCCTGTATTATCCACTTGTGAATTTTCACCCTTATTCAGTTTTACCCATATGGCAACCTAAAAGCTACTATGAACAAATTATCTAGGCCCTTATCCAAGACTCTAATATGAGTCATGCTAATAAAAACAAAGGGATAGATAAGTTTGTGTTAAACAGTCATAGGAGACACCAAACTGCTTTTCTAATGTATACATTTTCAGAAAACTGCAAGAATATTGTGCTAATTCAGAATGTATGTCCTCTATACTTTTCGAATCTTAAAAAAATACATCAGCATTACTCTTATTCTTATTGTACTATCATTATTACTATTATCAGTACCTTATGCAATACAGTGGTGGATTATCTCAGAAAATATGAAAGGAAAAATAAAAATGATGAAGAAGTCTACTCTGAAGGCTTTTTATCCTAGGAATGCTCATTTACCTAGCCATGGTTGAAACTTATATCAAAAGTGGTTGATGGCACGTCCTTCACGACTTTAATTCTTTTGCTTAAGGGGACTTTAGGCAGAGTCATATCGTATCTTTCTTTGGAATTACCACGTGGTCTTAAACTGTCCATGTAACATCCTTAATCCAATGAACTCATCATCGAAACACTGATGGGAGCAAAGAAAGGAAAAATTAGCTCAAAATGAGACACCAAGGAGCTGGAGAATATTGCTTTCCTCATAAGTAGCTCCTTTATAGGGTGTTTACATAGTTGCTTTAAAATTGACATAATATTTGCAATTGTGTCCTAAACAATATTTTACATCTCACCCTGTTTTTCCTGTTTAGCAGAGCCATTTCCATGATTTGTTGGCTCATTTTTATGTTAAATATTTTCACAAGAATGGCTTCTTGACATCAGGGAGTCAGTCAGATATAATGGAGTTCTGCTAACAAGCCCCATAAAAATGTAGGAAGCAGATAATAAAACAGACTTATATACTTCACAGATAATAACTTGAAATTTGGAATAATTAAGTATCTAGCACACTACAGCACTTGTGAAACATTAGGAGCTTGGTGCAAACATAAAAAAATGTCAACCCATATTTAAAGCTGATTTCCTTTATTAAATGAAATCACCAGGTCTCTATGCTGAAACATTGACCATCCTAACTTAGAAATATACTATAGAGTCCTAAGGGTAACTGCTGGAATGATGACTATTTCTTGGTGTTCTTTCGGAAGCTGGCTAGGTAAATAGAAGCGATGTCAAGTAATTTAGCCACAACTGGTCAGGACGTTTCATTAGCAGCATTACTATCAATCCTTGGTTAAAAGAGTAAATGGAAGTCCTATGAATTATTAATAGTCTTAGAGCTGAAAGTGTGGCTCACACTTTGCCTTAGGGAAAGAAGTTTGAGAAAGGCAAAGAATGACTGAGAATACTCATCCTTTTTTTTTTTTTTTTTTTTTTATTTTTCCACAGGAGTTGATTTATCTACTAAAAGCAATACCCACAACATTGAACCCTTGATATAAAACCTGATACTGAATTTTCCACAAAGTCACCTATATTTAAGTAACATGTTCAGGATTATATAATATGAGAGTTAAAGCAGAATAATGAGAGTAAACAAAAGTTGCAGTGCCAATGATTCTTTGATTTGCATGGCATTTTTCATCAGCTAATTCAAAAACAATTGAATCTCTTAAAAACTGAAATATTTTTAAAGAAAATGGCTGACTTTCAGTTAAAATTTTACTTTTTTAAAAAATTAACCCTGAAACTTCTACTTTAGTTCTATATTCAAACATAAAATGCTCCACTTAAAAAACCTTGCACCTGGTATGCCATCAAGGGCCTTCATGTTTTATTTTATGCGTATATATTCAAATAGGAATTCACATATGTTTGTTCAAAATGTATTAGAAAAAATCAATGTGTGGTCAGTACGCACTGCATGTGAATTGTAAACAGATATTTAGTGTGTGAATATAGTCATTGATCCACTCATTTTTACCAAGCGATTTCTAGTTGCTAATACTAAGCTATACTGCATATTGCCAATGTTTTACCTGATTTTAGAGCAAAGCCACATGACCAAAACCAAAAGGGAGAAAGAGGCCTTCTATTTCTATATTTATAGCCATTTACATTCACAGATGTATATACGTAAACAGTCAAGTCTACCATCATACAGATGCTTAGAGTATGTCAAATTAAACCCCATCAGGGTACAAATCAATTTTCCTATTTTAGCTTTTTTCATTTTATTTTTCAACCAGAAGGAGTACAGAATCCTAATCAATTCTAACTCATCAAATTTTAGCAGGGTAGTTAAAAGAACAGACTGAAGTATGAGACAACTTAGATTTAGATCTTGACTGCCACTTAACAGACTCTGTGAACACGGAAAGCTACTTTAAGTTTTAGATCTCATTTCTCTCATGTCTAAAATGGACACAGAAGCTCAGAAAGCTTTGGAAAGAATAATTGCTCAAAAACATTAGCTACTGTTAATGAAATGATTATTATTTCACAAATCTTAGCTTTCAATTATTATTTCTTACAGAGACTCGAGGAAGCAAAACTAAAGCAAAATTAAATAAACAACCTCAACAAGTTTATAGCTTAACCGAATATTAAAAGAAAATTGGAACATATTAAATCAATTTGTAATTCAAATAAATAGGCTAACCACACTGAGAGTTTACTTAGTGGTTGATGAACAGGGGTTCTTACCTTTATTTAGTCCATTTTACTTTTCTTTACCTGTCTGAATAGTGCTTTATATGCATTATTAGTAAACAAACAAAAACCTTCCCTCTGTGAAATCCCGAAGACTTTTATTTTAAAATTGAAATATAATTAACTTAGCATAAAATTTATTTTTTAAAGTGTAAAACTTAGTTGGTTTTAGTATATTTACAAGACTTTAAAACCATTACCACTATCTTATTTTAGAATGTTTCATCACCCCAGAAAGAAATTTCATACATATTAGCAGTTACTCTCCCTTCTTTCCTCCTTCCCACCCCCTGCCCCAACCCCTGGAAACCACTTATCTACTTTGTCTCTATAGATTTGCCTGTTCTGGGAAACTAATATTAATGGAAGGATTCAAGATGTGGATTTCTGTGCTTTGATTTTTTAATTTAGCATAGTATTTCCAAGTTTCATCCATGTTGTAGTATGTATCACTACTTCATTTCTATTAGTGGTTGAATTATATTCTGTTTTATGGATATGCCAAATTGTGTTTATCAATTTATCCATTTATCCATTGACGAGCATCTGAATTGTTTCCACCTTTGGATTTATGAATGATGCTGCTAAGAACATTTGTGTGGCCAATATTATCACTTCTCTCAGGGATATATATAGAAGGTGAAATACTGTGTCATGTGTTACTGCTATGTTTTAAATTTTGAGAAACCACAAAACCATTTACCCAAGGGGCCACACAATTTTTCATTCCCATAGTAATGTATCAGCTCCATTTTCTCCATATATCTGTCAACACTTGTTATTGTCTGTATTTTTCACTAGAGCCATTCTAATGGGTGTGAAGTGGTATCTCATTGTGATTTGGATTTACGTGTTCCTAGTGTTAATCATGTTTAACATTCTTTTTTTATTTATTTGCCATTTACATATCTTCTATAGAGAAATATCAATTCGAATCCTTTGCCAATTTTTATTGGGTTGTCTTTTATTGTTGAGCTATAAGAGTTCTTTATATATTATGGATACAAACTTTTTCAGATATATAACTTACAAATATTTTCTTCTGTAGGTTTTCTTTTCTTATTCTTGGTGGTGGTCTTTGAAACATGAAAGTTTTTAATATCTGTGAAGTACAACTTATTTATTTTTTTATTTTGTTGCATGTCCAAGAAACAATTGCCTAATTCAAGGTCATGAAGACTTAGACCTATATTTCCTTCTATAAACCTTATATTTTTAGCTCTCACATTGTCTTTAATCCATTTTGAATTAATTATTGTATATGGTGTGGATAAGGGCCCAACTTTATTCTTTTGCATATAAATATTCAATTGTCTAATAATCATTTATTGAGAAGGTTTTTATTTTCCTATTGGATTATTTTGGCACACTTGTCAAAAATTAATTAGCAATAAATATAAGAGTTTATTTCTGGAATCTTAATTCTATTTTACTGATTCTTATATTGATTATTATACTAGTACCACACTGTCTTGATTACTGCTTCTTTGTTATAACTTTTGAAATCATGAAGTGTGAAATTTCTGACTATTCTTATACATTGAGTTTCTTTTGATTATTCTAGGTTCCTTGAATCTTCATATAAGTTTTTAGATCAGCTGGTCAATTTGTGAGAAAATGGGTAGCTAAGATTTTTGGTGAGTGTGACGTTGAAAATGATCTGTAGACCAATTTGTGGACTATCTTAACAATATTAAATCTTTCAATTTATGAATATGAGATGTCTTTTCCATCTATCCATGCATCCATTATAGGAGTCCATTCCATCATGGGCTCCTATAATTTCTTTCAATTATCTTTTTTTTAATAACATTTAGATGTTTGGAGTACAAGTCTTGCATTATTTTGTTAAGTTTATTCATAAGTATTTAGTTCTTTTTGATGCTATTGCAAATGAAAGTAATTCATTAACTTCAGTTTATAATTGCTCATTCTAATATAGAGAAATATAATTTACAGTTGCCTTTTAATCATGTATTGTGAAACCTTGCTGAACTTTGTTTTTTAGTTCTAATTTTTTATATGTGGATTCTTTAGGGCTTTCTGAATGTAAAATTGTGTCGTCTGTAAATAGAGATAGGTAAACTTTTTAATTTCTAATCTTGGTACCTTTTATTTCTTTTTCTTGCTGAATTGCCAGTTGCTAGAGCCTCCAGTACAATATTGAATAGAAGTAGTCAGAGCAGCTATGCTTGTCCTCTTTTTCATCTTGTTCTTTCTTAGGGGAAGCGTTTTAGCCTTTAACCTTGAAGTATAATGATAGATTTGGGTTTTTATAGATGTTTCCTTAGCAGCATGAGTTTTCCCATCAAATTTGTCAGTTTTTACTTCATGTATTTTGGGGATATAATGCTACATGCATATATATTTATAATTTTATGACTTCTGAATTGTTTTTTTTTTTTTTTTTATTGACGGACTCTCGCTCTGTTGCCCAGCCTGGAGTGCAGTGGCACAGTCTTGGCTCACTGCAAGCTCTGCCTCCCGGGTTCACGCCATTCTCCTGCCTCAGCCCCCCAAGTAGCTGGGACTACAGGCGCCCACCACCATGCCCGGCTAATTTTTTGTATTTTTAGTAGAGACGGGGTTTCACCGTATTGGTCAGGATGGTCTCAATCTCCTGACCTCGTGATCCGCCCGCCTTGGCCTCCCAAAGGGCTGGGATTACAGGCATGAGCCACCAGGCCCGGCCTCAGTTTTGCTTTTATTAACTTTTCGAAGCTTGATGATTACCTTTCGCACTTTAATCAAAAATTAATCTGAAATTGACTTAGTGTATGGCATGAACAAGAGGAACTTTTTTCTCTCACAATGTTCTTGTATGGATTGCCAAATGGCTACGCAACACTATTTACTGCAATAACCATTATTTCCTCACAAATCTGCTGTGCTTTTCCTTCATAAATCAGTGATCCATTTATATATGCATCTGTAAATAGCCCTTTAAAAATTTGTCTATTTTTCTATCCTTGCATTAAAACCACAATATCTTTATATGGCTTTAGGTAAGCCTTTATATCACATGTGGTCTTCTTTAAGAATGGCTTAGTGATTCTTTATTCATTATATTTTCTACATCACTACTCAAATTTGTTGTACATATACATAAACCAAACGTGATAGAAATACATTGAAATTACATATCAATGTTAGTCTGATTCTTATTTATCAATTCCAGGCCTTCAAAGTCATGAAAAGAGTATATATTTCTCTATTTATTTAGATTTTTTAAAAATTTATAATTAATGTTTTTTAAATTGCTTTGTAGATATTTTACACTTATGTTAATTTTTAATGTTTTCATTTTTAAGAGCAGTTCTAGGTTTACAGAAAAATTGAGAGGGAGGTAAAGAGATTTCCCATATCCTTGCTGCCTAAGCACATGCATAGCCTCTTCCATTATAAATATCCCCCACCAGAATGGCCCGTTTGTTTTAATTGATAAATGTACATTGACACATCATTATCAGCCAGTGTTCATGGTTCAGATTAGGGTTCACTCTAGGTATTGTATATTCTCTGGGTTTTGACAAATATGTCATTACATGTATACCCCATCATAGTGTCACATAGACTAGTTCCACTGCCCTAAAAATCCTTTGTGCTCTGCCTATTGGTCCCTGTCTCCCCCAACCCCTTTTGTTAATGTTTTAATGGTAAATTTCAAATTTCACTTAAATTTTATTAAAAATTAATTTGTATTTGATATAAGTAGTGTTTTTTTTTAAATTGACTTTTTCTGTATCAAACTACCTTGCAAAATTCCCTAAACATTTATTTGTCGATTCAAAGTGTCTTATATTTATAATTATATTATCTGTGAATAATGCCCATTTTAATTTCACTACACTTACTATGTTATTTATTTATTTATTTTCTTATGTTAGTTCTCTTGCTGGGACCATTGTATAATATTGAATTAAAGTGGTGGTCATGAATATCTTTGTTTACTTCTCAATCTTAAAAGGAATGTTTTCAACATTTTGTAAATTGTGTATACTCATCAGATCAAATCATTTTTCCTCTAGTTCTTGTTTGCTAAGGATCATTACCATGAATATATGTGAATATTAAATAATGTTTTGGTCTATATTGAGAAGATCAGATATTTTAAGAATTTGTTACTGTGTTTAAAAATGTTGAGGTCACATAATCTTTGTTATTATATTAACATATTATGTGTATTATAGCAGATAGATAGCAAACAGGTAAGTTATACTTACCAACATTGAGATAAATTATAGCTTGATGGTAATAATTTTTAAATATGTTTTGGATCATTTTAAAAATTCAAAGTGAAACAAGTTTTTGGAAATTTCTTTAGTGTCTTTAATATTAACAATGAAATAAAGATATAAATAGACACTGTAGAAATGTAGAGGACCATAAGAATACATTATGATTAGCTTTGTATCAATCAATTTCTAAATGTGCATGAAATACACTAAGAATCACAAAAATATAAATTGCCAAGATTCACATCCAATCTAAAGAATTCTGTATCTATAACGTAAATTTAATAATTATGGAACTTTCTGCAAAGAAAATTTCAGACCCATTCTCATTAGTGAATCCTAGCTAATATATATTTTTAAAGCAATGCCTATTGTATTAGTTTTCCATTGCTGCCATAACAAATTATCACAAATTCAGTGTCTTTAAACAGCATAAATATATTGTCTTTCTGTTCTGTGGGTCAGAAGTCTGATGCATGCCTCATGAGTTAAAAATCAAGCAGGGCTAAGTTTCTTCCCTGAGGCTCTAGGGAGGAACATGCTTCCTTGCCATTCTCAGCTGCAAGAGCCTCCCCATATTGCCTGGCTGATGTCACTTTCTTCCATCTTTAAAACCAGCAAAGACATGTCTCCTTCCACCCGTGCTCCCATCTCTTATTCTTTGTGGTTAGTATGGGTTCTTTACTTTTGAGTATTTATGTAGTCATATTAAATTCACCTGAATAATCTTGGCTGACTTCTCTCATTTCATGGTCCTCAACCTTGATCACATCTACAAAGTCACCCTTGCCTTATAAAGTAACATTAGTCAGAGGTTCCAAGGATTAGAGAGCATGGACACTATTAGGGAGCCATTATTCTGCCTACTGCACTCATCTCTCCAAATATAGATAGATGGATGGATGGATAAATAAATAGGTAGGTATATATATACACACACAACTCATTTATGAGTTCAACACAATAGGAATACCAAAACCTTAAAAGGACATATGAACTGGAAAATCCCAGGCTAATCTCTTTATGAAAATAAAAGCAAAGCTCCAATACAAAATATTTAAAAATAAATAAATTATTTATTTATAAAAATATCAGTGTATTTAAGCAAAAGAGACTTTATTAGAGGAATTCTTAGATGTTTGATTTAGTATTTTTAAAAAAAATCAGGTGAAGTAACCATTACATCATCAGAAAAAGTGATAAAAATATATGATCCAGTCAACGGAGGCCAAGATAAATTCAAGATCCAATCAAAATAGAAAGTCTTTGCAAACCAAGATTACTGTGGGACTTTATTAATAAATCTTAATAAAAGTTAAATGTAAAAGCTTTCTGCAAGCAGTATAATTGAGGTCAACATATTGAAAACTCATTTTGAGAAAAAAAAAAGACAAAGAAGAACATTGACACTACAGCTACTCAAGACTGAACCAGAGGTCTCAGTCGATGGTGTTAGACA
The DNA here is from genome assembly GCF_006542625.1 of Nomascus leucogenys. NCBI lineage: Eukaryota > Metazoa > Chordata > Mammalia > Primates > Hylobatidae > Nomascus > Nomascus leucogenys. The sequence continues at coordinate 105,821,173 of NC_044389.1, forward strand.
TTGATTCAAATTGTAAGAATTAGGAAGGCAATATTAAAAATCTTTGTATTAACATAAAATTCAGAAATTAATAGATAAGTTATAATTAATAAGTGTAGCAATTACGTTAAATATAAGGTCACTATTTTTACATCTTTACTAGATTAAGTTAAAACAGAGTAAAAATAAAATGAAATAAATTTAAAAATTAAGTCAGAAATGTCAAATATCTATGTATAAATGTAACTGAATATGGGCAAAATATCTATGCAGATAATTACAAAACTTTTTTGAGAAAAATTAAAGATTAAAATAAATAGAGGAATGTTTCATGTGTGTGGATTGGAAGACTCAATATTATAAAATGTCAATTTAGCTGGACACAGTGGTGCACATCTGTAATCCTAGCACTTTGGGAGGCTGAGGTGGGAGGAACTCTTGAGGATATGAGTTCAAGACCAGCCTGAGCAACATGTGAGACCCTGTCTCTATAAAAAATGTACTTGGGTGATCATGCCATTGTACTACAGCGTGGGTGACAGAGCAAGATTCTGTCTCAAAAAAAGTTAAGTATTTCCAAATTACCTATTTATTTAATGTTATCTTAATAAAATCCAATTAGGTTTTTGTGGAAAGCGACATGATCAGTCTAAACTTTATATAGAAGAAGAACATGCCAAAAATGGTCAAGACACTTTTGAATTTAAGACAAAAAATATGAGGATTTTAAAAAAACTGTACTATATTAATTGAGAGTTTGTGATATGGTATAAAGAATAAAATATAAATTAAAAAATGAAAGAATAAAGAGACCAAAACTCATACTCACAAATAATCAAAATTCATCAAGCAGAATAGTCAAAAATGGGTGGTATTTTCAATCAATGATTCTATAGAAAACTGACACCCAAATAGAAATTAACAAAATTATTTCCTATATCACATCATACAGGAACTTTCACTCTAGAGTTATAAATCTGGACATGCAAGCGTAAAAACAAAACTTTAGAAGAGAACATATATAATGTATAGAAATATACATTACATAGAATGCAAGAAGAACTGACCATAGAAGAAAAGATTGAAAATCTGGAGAAATTAAAAATTAGTAAGACACTATTAAAGGAATAAAAGAACATGTTAAGAGCATGTTACAGTTTTGCTGGAATTATTTATATGCCTTATAAATACTTGACAAATACTCATGTCCATAATATGAAGAGATGCTTCCAGTCAATAACATACAGAAAACTAATCTCGTAGGAAGTGTACTGAAATTAAAATGGATACCTTGCAAAAGAGGCGAATACAATGGCCAATAAAGACAAAATGGTGCTTGTGTTCATTAGGCATTATGCAATTACAGACTTACTCCAGAATGATATATGACTATATACACAACAGGATGTCTAAGTGTAAGACAAACAAGCGTTGTGTTTAGCCAGAATGTGCATAAATGAGAATGTGCATACTTAGTGTGCATCAACTTGGGAAAATGATTAGGCATTGTCTACATATGATGAAATCTGCATTAGCTTATAATCATCAATTCTATTCCTGGGTCGTATCTAACAGAAATACATGGGCATGTGCCCCAAGGGCACACATACAACAATGTTTATGATGCATCTCTCGTAACAGCTAACAATGAGAAACAAACCTAGTACCCTGTCAAATATATCATGCTTGATTCAGCAGTATAATAATATACAGATTTGAAGACTGAATGAAATATACTACATCCAAAAATGTGGTTTGTTCCACAAACATAATATTGAGTGGAAGAAGTAATAGAGAATATAATACACGGAATGGTCCCATTTACACAGAGATAAAATAGACATTATTAAATTGTAGCGTGAAGAGACATGTATATTTAGTAAAACTAAAAACCTTGAGAAGAGAGAAAGCAATGCGGTAGCTACCATAAAAGTCAGGTTAGTGGTTACTTTTTTTTCTTTTTTTTTTTGAGACAGGGTCTTACTCCATCACCCAGGTTGGAGGGCAGTTGCACAATCTTGGCTCACTGTAACCTCTGCCTCCCGGGTTCAAGCAATTCTCCTGTCTCAGCCTCTTGAGTAGGTAGGATTACTGGTGCCCGCCACCACGCCCGGCAAATTTTTGTATTTCTAGTAGAGACGGGGTTTCACTGTGTTGCCCAGCTGGTCTCGAACTCCTGACCTCAAGTGATTCACCTGCTTCAGCTTCCCAAAGTGCTGGGATTACAGGCATGAGCCGTGTCACTGCGCTAACCCAGGGTAGTGATTACTTTTATTCACAGCAGGGCATAGAGATGGGAAGGAGACAATAGAAAGAATTCTTTGGAGTAGTGGCAAAAATCTGTATTTTCTTCTTGATCTTGGTGATAGTTGTATGAATGACTACTTTGGGATAATTCATTAAGCTGTAGCTATAGTTTTATTCTATTTATTGTATGTGTATTATACTCTGTTTTGAAAATGAGCGTCATTTGTTTTGCTTTGTTTGTTATTAAAGAATATGAAAAACCACTTAATGGTTAGAACATTTTTCTACTTCTTTCATAAGGAAAATACCATTCTCTTGGACCATTCTGTATCACCTCAGAGTGGAAGAGAAATGCTTATTGGAGGCTGTTCCTTAGGACATATATTTTCATAACTGGCTTTGAGTTGTCTCAGATACAGATGAAACATATGAAAATATAAATGGCTTGGTAACTCTCAGATTTAAAATGTTTGGCATAAATTTAAATAATCATCTCTCAATAACAATTGTAGAGTCTCTGTCTTGTATATTTTACGTGTGCCATTAGGATATCACTTGGGAGAATATGTGTAACCCATGAAAAGAATGGGTATAAGTTGTGTGACAAGGTTTCTGTTCCAATATTAGAATTGAATTTCTTTAATCATGAACAAGTCCCGTGGAATAAATAGCTGAATTGTTCATGAAAGTAGAGTCAGTTGAACATTATTTGTGTTAAAGGTCATTTATGTATTAATTTTTCAACTCTATAGGCAAAGTTATCTTCAGTAGGCTAGATGAGACTGTTTCAAAAGATGTATTATTTTATAATGGTGTTGTAGGTTTAACAGCAAAGCAGAGATTCTGCACACCAATGAATATTATGCAAAACTATTTTACATACAGATTTTTAACTCACGTAGTTTCTTTCATGGCTTAAAAATCCTACAAAATATAATGAATTATGTAAAGAATATACATGCTAAAAAATCTATCTCATTGTCAAAAGCTGTGAGATATGAAGATTATCCTGAGAGTGGTATAATTTAATAAAATATTTACAGGATTTGAAATCAATGAAGAGAACAGAGCTATTGTCCCACCTCCTTTTCCATGGTGAAATTTCTTATCCTGTTTTGACCACAGATCCCCTTGTCATAAAACCAGTGCATAAGATACAACTACATCCAATGTATTCCAGAGAAAGATTCTCTGCAAATGACTCTAGGAAAGCCACAGGAGCAACAGGGAAACTGAAGGAACAAAACGTTGATTCAGAAGGGCAGCCCCACATTTTTAAGGTTGTATATCATGCTTTATGTAAATGCTCATTCAGATAATGAGGTCCAGATGCTAAATTGAAAAAAATAATATTAATGATATTATAAATGTTATTTGATTCAATATGATTTCAGAGTGTCATGAAATGGTTCTTAGTATCTAACATAATGCCTTTCATATTTTAACTACCTATTAAATATCTGGTGAATTTATAAAATAATAAGTTATCTCACAATTATACAAAGGGATTATCACTCTCATATATGAAAATTCATCAAAGACCAGAAAATATAAGGTACTTTGCTCTCGAGTCTTACAGATTTTAAAGCCAAAAGGGATATGAACATACATAGCCCCCATCACCTACTTTGTATGTGAGAAAAACAGAGTTCAAAGAGAATATGCGATCAGAACACAAGTTTTCAGTGCCAAACACCACGTGCCACGTGTGAAAACAAACTGCTACCAATTAATCATTTGATTTTGAGCCCCTTTACCATAATCATTTGTAAAATGAAGAGACTAGACTAAATGAACTCTGGAGTCTCTGTCAGCTTAAAACTTCAGACTCTAAATCTTGAGAATAATCCAAATAAATTTTGCCAAATGCTTTACATAAAAGTAAAGAATATTAAGGAATCCTCAATGGATCCACTATGAAATATTTTTTGATCAAACTAATAACTATTTAAGAACATATACCTATAGAAAGATAATATATTTAAGAACAATACCTCAAAATGATTGTGAACTGTTAGGGGAAATTTCACTAGTATTCCTTTATATCCCTTAGAGTCAGTTTCTTTTTGAAATTACTTTTATGCAAACAAAGAATCATAGAGCTATTATAAAAATGGTGTCTATAATTTCATCACCTAAAGATCACATATTGAGTTCTCTCAAATGAAATGTGTTTATAGATTTAAACTAGGTTGATTTTGAATTCATCATTCTAAAATAAATGCCTTAAATTTTAAAATGTATTTAAAATATGTATTGGAGATTTTGTAGATTCTAAGTCAAAGTAATTTGAAATAAAAATTTTGACAAATTAAGATAATTTTGCACATATTTGTCTTGAATATAGCAGGAGATATTTACAAATATTTTAAATTCCTACAGTTCAACTTAAATTCTAATCACTACTTAAATATTAAAGCCAAAATACAATGATGGTAAAAGCAAAATAATTTTAGTAGCCAGCCTCTAGATTAAGTAGAATACGAAAAAATATTTAGAAAATATCAAATGGTTTTATGATCTCTCTAGCAAATGTATCAATCATATTCATTCCATTTCTTCATATTTACCCAAGAGAAATAAAAGCTTATGTTCACAAAAAGACATACACAAGTGATCAAAAACCGCAATTACTTTTGCACAAAGTTAATACAATGGAATACTCAGCAATTAAAATGAATAAATAGCAGACGTGCTCTACAATGTGGATGAATCTTGAAATAATTGTGCTAAATAAGCCAGACTAAAACATATACATGCTGCATGGTTCCATTTCTATATTTTTTTAAGAAATACAAACTCATCTATAGTAGGAAAAGTGGATCACTGGTTGTCTGGGGATGGGTGGTGGTTTGAGAAGGAAAGGCAGGAGGGCATGACGAAACTGTTCAGGGTGATTGATTTCATTTTTGTGATCATGCTGATGGTTTCACAACAGTATATGGTGGGTCAAACTTATTGAATTGTTCCCTTTAAATATATGTAGTTTGTAGTATGTCAGTTACACACTGATACACTAAAAAAAAAAAGCAAATTAAACAACTAAACATGTATACCAATCTAGGAAAATTAGGAATTGACAGGAACAGCTCATACATTTGTGTAGCCCCAAAGGACATCATGATTTTCAAACTAGTAAAATGTTATCTGTTCATGACTTAAACCCCAACTCACAATACATTATACATTTCATTTGTTTATTCCAGGAATGTTGTAATACTTTAGGAATATTTTATTTAAAATAAAAGTAGATTTAAAATTATTTTTAAAAGAATAAGCCTCAGTTAAATGAAAAAACTCACCTATTGGAAAGGCGGAGCCCTTGAATATAATCGGTAAAAAAGTGGCACTATTCTAGAGTTTAAGTCTATTTTATGTAAAGCATGGAATTTCATATCTAGAACACTAGCATTCTGTGAGCACAAATGAATTATAATTGCTGTTCAGTTTCATGCCTGCAACATAATAGAGAACTCACGGTAAAATATAAAACAAACAAACAAACAAAAAGCAGCATAATAGATAGAAAGGACTCTGTTCTTAATTTGCAGTGATACCCAACCATTGTGAATAAGCTCTGTCAACACCATCTGCTCCACAAAGGAAAGTTGCTGATTATTGCATCTCTAAGTGGAGTCGGTTCTCTCCCACGACAGCAGAAGGTAAGACAGTGACAAGCATTTGAGGGGCTCTTGCTTGTTTTTATGATTGATGATTTTTCTATTGAAAGAACTGGTTTGTGAACTCACTGGTGCTGATGAGCAGAGGCACTGCTAAGGGCAGAAGCAGTCTGGGAGTGAAGCAAAAAAGAGAACAGAACTTTCTTCCCCTTGACTTCTCAGCTTCCTACACACAGCACTTCCAAACAAATGTTTCTACCAAGACCTAATTCATGTGATCACCTGTGTATACAGTGGCAGCTGCAAGCGATATTTTTATGTTGTGTATCCCAGCACAATATACATGAGACCATTTAAGTAAATAGTATCGCATGTTGCCTATTTATTATTTTGGCAGTATCTAAGCTGGAAGAAATTAAAGAGCTCTCCAGGTAAGGTGATGTAACATTTTTACATTCTCAAATATAATTATATTAATGATGGATCACTGAAATTAATAGTTATAAAAAATGACAATAAAATTGTGAAATACAGGTGGGAAAGACATTAGTTATCCAGACTTGATCTAAGGAGTTATTGACATTGGGTGAGACACTCAAATTCATGGAACTGTAGTTTCTGAATCTCTAATATCAGATTGAGGATGCCAAATGTTCTGCAAAGAAAAATGCAGTTAGTTGCCTCTGCTTTAGGAAGGAATTGATTGATTATTACACTGTACAGAAACAAGGGCTTCTGCATATTTCATAGCTCCAATATAAATTCAGAGTTTCTTCCTTTTGTTTTGTACATCTTGGATTGAATCTTGAAATTGAATTAGATCTTGGAATGTCTAAAAAGCCAAGAAAAAAGAGGCCTTCCAAATATTCACAATGGTAGGGCAGGAGAATTTTTAGAGGTGGCAATCAGTTTTCTCCCATTTCCAGGAAAGTTTTACAAAGTACAAATTATAATTATGGGTCACCAGTTAATACTATCTCTCTGCCATAGCCTGATTCTTATACAGAGAGCAAAATTTGTTTTTCAATGTATATTATTTATATTAACCTATTTTGAGATGAGTTGAAGGTAAAATTTTTACCTGTAGACTAAATAGAATATATCAATATTCTACAGACAGCAAATTGCCATCGTAAGTAATCTATTAATTTCGAAAGACTTCATTGTTCAAGGAATACATATGTATACTTATAAGCTATACACATTTATTGCAAAATTAGCTATCTTCACCTTCTTATGCAATTTTTCACAATTTATTTGTCCATTAAAGTATTTATGAAGAACACATTATATCTCATGAACCTTCCACAAAACAGTTTTGAGGTCTTGATCAAATTACTTAATTTTTCCTTCAGTTTCTACATTTCTTTATTTTTTATTTTTGGTACTGTCTCTCTCTGTCACCCAGGCTGGAGTGCAATGGCACTATCTCAGCTCATTACAAACTCCACCTCCCAGGTTCAAGTGATTCTCCTGCCTCAGCCTAGTAGATGGGATTACAGGTGCCTGGCAGCATGCCTGGCTGATTTTTGTATTGTTAGTAGAGATGGAGTTTCACCATGTTGACCAGGCTGGTCTCCAACTCCTGACCTCAGGTGATCCACCCACCTTGGCCTCCCAAAGTGCTAGGATTATAGGGGTGAGCCACTGCGCCAGGCCCACTTTATTCTTTTAAGGTCTTAAAATAAGGATAATAACAGCCTGTCTCAAAATGGTTTTCTAAATATTAACTGAATTAACCGAGGCAAAATACATAGATTGGTTCCCAGAATACAATATTACCAATATTTTTAGCTAACTTGCTTTGTACGTACCAAGAACTGTGGTAAGAATGGGCCAACCATGGTATAATTAGATTGATGTAGTTCGTTGCTTCTCAGAACTTAGAATTGAATATGAAAAATCAACACTAGTTATCGGGGGAATCAGCCCCCAGTATTTCAGTGTAGGTTCTTTCTATTTTCCCTAAGTGTTGGCCAGCCTGAGAAATAAAGAGAAAGAGTACAAAGAGAGGAATTTTACAGCTGGGCCTCCGGGGGTGACATCACATATTGGTAGGACCATGATGATGACCCTGAGCTGCAAAACCAGCAAGTTTTTATTAGGGATTTTAAAAGGGGAGGGGGCATACGAACAGGGAGTAAGTCACAAAGATCACATGCTCCAAAGGGTGATAAAGATCACAAGGCAAAGGCAAAATTAGAATTAGTGATGAGGGTCTATGTCCTGCTGTGCACGTATTGTCTTGGTAAACATCTTAACAGGAAATAGGGTTCAAGAGCAGAGAACCGGTCTGACTAGAATTTACCAGGCTGGAATTTCTCAATCCTAGTAAGCCTGAGGCTACTGCAGGAGACCAGGACATATTTCAGTCCTTATCTCAACCACATAAGGCAGACACTCCCAGAGTGACCATTAGTAAACCTCCCCACAGGAATGCATTATTTCCCTAGGGTATTAATTATTAATACTCCTTGCTGGGAAAAGAATTCAGTGATATCTCTCCTACTCACATGTCCATTTATAGGCTCTCTGCAAGAAGAAAAATATGGCTTTATTCTGCCCGACCCCACAGGCAGTCAGATCTTATGGTTATCTTCCCTTGTTCCCTGAAAATCGCTATTATTCTGTTCTTTTTCAGGGTGCACTGATTTCATACTGTTCAAACACACATGTTTTACAATCAATTTGTACAATAATGGTCCTGAGGTGACATACATTCTTAGCTTATGAAGATAATGGGATTAAGAGATTAAAGTAAGGACAGACATAAGAAATTATAAGAGTATTATTAGGGAAGTGACAATTGTCCATGAAATCTTCACAATTTATGTTCAGAGACTGCAGTAAAGACAGGTGTAAGAAATTATAAAAGTATTAATTTGGGAACTGATAAATGTCCATGAAATCTTCACAGTTTATGTTCTTCTGCCGCTGCTTCAGCTGGTCCCTCCATTTGGGGTCCCTGACTTCCCACAACAAGTAGTTACACATTGTTAGTTATTGATTTAATAATAAATATTATTTGCATACAAACTATGTAAAAATGGAGGAAAGTATGAAAACATATCCACCACCAGTGTTGTTAAGATTAGAAGGGATGATGTTAGCAGGTCAGAGGAGAAAGTTAATGAGAAATTGCATAGGTTTTCAATTTTGTGTAGATGTGTAAGGGGGACAGGTACAAAGATGCTCAGATATAGATCATAGATAATAAGGCATCACCTGCGCATGATACAGGTAGAAAATTCTGTAATTTACAGAAAGGAAAATCTATGTTTCATTTGTATGAAAATGAAACATTTTATAGAGAATACAGAAATTAATAATGATTTAATGTAATATCTAATTATGGCTATTGGAAGTCCTTCTAGTTTTAAGGTCATAGAATTTTAATATTATGAGGTGACCACAAGAAGTTTGAATAAAAATGTTTCAGTTAAAACTACAGTTTCTAAAACTTAATGGTGCAATTCCAGTGGATGACAGTGAGTAAGAGCTGGAGAAAGTTTCAAAAGACCAAAGAACGTATAGAACATTGTAACCAATAAAATCATTATTAATAAATGTTGATATTACCTACTTTTTTGCATGAGGATTAGATGAAATCTACTGTAAGAAGTGGAGGGAGGAAATGGTAAGGTTGACTTAGGCAAATAGTTTGTTCAATCAAATGGTTATATTAAGCTGATACAGTGTACATATACTAAATAAATATGTTTCCTGGCATAGTATAGAATGATTTCCCACATAACCAATGAAACTCCTATTTTCTTTGCTCATTAGTTTGTCCTGAGAGTAGTAATGGCATTTTGCAAGCTGTGCCTGGTTCGTTTTAGTGTGATCTCCTGGCCAGTTTAGAAATATTGAACATATACTACTAAGGAAAAAAAAAACTTTAGTTACCTACATGGACTGAGTGATTGTTTTTAATCACAATTAAGTGCACTTGTATGTATTTAGTTGTGAGATTGGCATGAACCCTGGTACTCAGACGTACTCTCAAAATACAGGGTGATGAGTCTTGGGAGAGCAATGTGAGAGACCACATTTTAAAGTATTAAATCAAATGCACACATGTTCATTTCCTTCTTATCTGGAGGTGGCATTCAGATGCCTAACTGCCGATATATATATATTTTTTCACAGACAAGACATTTGGCTTCTTACTCAAGGGCTTACTTGGAAAGACTGTTGAGTTGGCAGCTATAGCCACTTTTCTGTTGTCAGAAATGAATAAAAATGCAAGGTCTAGGATGATTCTTAAAAACAAAACTTCCTTTTGTTCTTTCATTGCACACATATGGATCCTTGGAAAAAGAAATTATTTTCCTTCTGTCTCTAATTTAGCTTTTATGCATCCCTGGCCTGCATTAAGCTAGAAAAACAGGGATCTCGCATAAATGAGATTACATATGTGAAAGTACTTGGAAACTGCAAAATACCATACAATTCTAAGACATCCACAAGAATGTAAATATCATAGATTATTTCATCTTTTTGATGAAACCATCACTAACTACTTTAAAATATAACATATCCTTCTTATAAATCTCATTATTATAACCTTGCAAGTCATTCCTTAAAACCTCACATAAATTTCACACCACCAAGAATATGCTCAAACTATATCATCACCATGGAAAACTTCCCTCCTTCCTTTGCTTTTGTAAAATATCTTTCACTTACTTAAAAATACTTATTGACAACCTATGTCTACAAGACACTGTCATATGTCCTGAAATATAGAAATGAAAAGAGGAGAAATATTTCTCCCATAGAAAGCCAAGATTATTTTTTCCTCCTCCATTTCTTTAAGACAGAAGAGGAAAGCCAGCAGGCTGGAAGATGGTGGGCTGGGAGACAGTGAGGTCAGATTAATTTACAAGAACCAGCAAGTTTCAACACATGGTTAGCCTGCGTGCCAGGGAAAGGAGTGTGGATTTCATTTTAAATGTAATGGAAATCTACTGGGAGACATTCAGCAACAAAGAACAGTGACCTGATTTATGTTCTTTAAGATGATTCTGATTTTATTGGTACTGCATTTAGACTCAAGCAACAGGAATCTTCTGCCCTGAGCCCCAGCATTATAGAAAACTCTGCATAACACAGACACCCAAACAATAGATGTATTAAAGATGACATGCCCTCCTCTGTCTCTAGGCACACATTGAGCAGTCCTGGCAGAGGACAAAGGTGACCACAAATACCTGCTCTTGAGGCAAACAAAAATGTTTAGACCCCAGAGAAATGCTTCTCCACATCTCTTAGGCTATGTCCTTAAAATTGGAGGGAGCTGAGTTTTAATGCCATAAAAGTTCATGAGTTCTATCCTTGTCAAAGTTAGAAATATTCCTTCACCACTGCAGTATACAAGAACAACTTGAACAGGAGGCATAGTTAGGCAAGAGAGGAGACAAACATGTTTACTTGAGGAACCCATTCTCTCAGATGGCGTGGATACAGTGGATTTTTGCACACTGAAATTATCATTACACAGTAGTGTCCAGCATTCATTTCCTAACATCCATTTATTGTCCAATTCATGATTCTGGGAATACTTAACAAACGAAAACACTTATTATAATTGCACTGTAAGTCAAGGAATATTTTGCAATTTTAAATAAGAACAACAAACTGTAGCTCCTGGATTAAATTCTGCCCATTTCCTGCTTATATAAATAAGCTTTTTTTTTGGACCTAGCCACACAGTCAGTTGTTTATGTATTTTCTGTGCCTGTTTTTGTGCTGTGACAGCAGAGCTTGGTTGTTGCGACTGATACCCTGTGGATTGAAACCCCTAAAATATTTACTATCCAGATCCTTACAGTAAAATGTTTCTTTCCCTCATCTGTGCATGCCTGAAGTGCAAAGCTGATTCTTCTAAATGCTTAGATATTTCTTAAGAGATGGTAAAAATAAATAAATAAATAAGTAGCTGGCTGTGAGGGAGCACAAAGGTATTTTACCAAGAAGAGTAGTAAATAATGACGATGTACAACTCATGCAACATTGGTAAAAACAGCTTTATTCATTACATCCCCAAACTGGAAAGAACTCAATGTTCTTCATCAGCCCAATTGATAAGCACGTTGCAGTATTGTATTAGTCCGTTTTTATGCTGCTGATGAAGACATACCTAAGACTGAGCAATTTACAAAAGAAGGAGGTTTCACAGTTGCATGTGACTGGGGAGGCCTCACAATCATGGTGGAAGGTGTGAAAGGCACTTCTCACATAGCAGCAGACAAGAGAAGGGTGAGAGCCAAATGAAAGGGGTTTCCCTTTATAAAACCATCAGCTCTCATGAGACTTATTCACTACCATGAGAACAGTATGGGGAAAATCACCCCCACGATTCAATTATCTCTCACTAGGTCCCTCCTATAACCTGAGAGATTTATGGGAGCTACAATTCAAGATGAGATTTGGATGGGGACACAGCCAAACCATATCAAGTATATCCCAAAATAGAATCTTCTTCGGCAATAAAAAATAAATAAATTCCACATATACCAAACAGCATGCATGAATCTTTAAAATATTAGGCTGAATGATAACAAGCAAAATAATTATTGAAAGATTCCATTTATTTGAAATTCTGGAATAAGCAAATGACATTACATTGAATAAAGGAGTCCAATAGTTGCCTGCAGCCAAAGGTCTAGGGAAAGGGGCTGACTACAAAGGGCCTAAATTGGGAAACTTCTTAACTTCTTTGGCCCCAATTCAAAGACAAAGGAAGCTGATCTTTGGTGATTGGACTGGTTTTATATACAGTATATCTAAGCCTAAAAGGGAAGCATACATGAATTTTGCAAGCAGCTGTCTCCTTTTCTGGCAAGCATTCAAAACTGTTTGATTTATTGGGGCCTCTTGTACTATCTTCAATGGAAAAAGGGTAAGAATAAACATGCAGATAACAGGGACTGGAGCTATAAACACTGTGATGGATGTCAGCAATGACACCCCAATTTTTCTTGAGGACGATGCACCTATCTCCCACCTGTGGGGACTAGGGTCTATTGACTGCCCTAGCATGCTGCTCGCTGAGAATCTCCCTGAGCCTTAGAGCACTGCCTCATCCAAGGTTGTGTACTCTTCCAGAGGGCCACACTTGGGCAATGGCCAGCTGATGAAGGAACACAAAGTCTGGGATCCCTTGCCTTGCTTTGGAATTCCAGCTCTGGAGGACCAATTTCGTTGCATTTTGAACATCTATACTTTTACCTCCACTCAAAAAGTTCACTTCTATCACAGTGAAACAACGTTCAAAAATGCATTAAACCACAAAGTCAAAGAGAATGAGAAATGACAGCAAGAAATGTGCACAAGATGGTGGGAACTGTGAACTCAATGGATGACTGGAACCTGACTTAGAAAGAGTGAGGAAAGGGAAATCAACAAGAGACTCCAAGAGATTAAGTCAAGAGATCAAGCAAGCTGATGTGTATCCAAGAACCTCAGAGGACCACAAGTTGGAATGCAATTGCCATTGATGGCTAAAATGTGGATTGGGGCTGAAAGTGCCAGGATTAGTTAGAAAACTTTAGGAGAAACAATTAGTGTGTAAGATATCTTTTCCTACCCTGTCAACAAGAATACTATTCTGTTCATCCCAAAAGAGGACTAAATATTTAATCTATGTAGCTGTTTAACAACAGAGGCTCTGGACTTGGACCACTAGCCATGGTTGAAAGTGGAAGTGCTATATTATGAACTGTGAGACCACCCACAACCCCCTTCTGTTCTTGACCATCTGAGCTCTCTATCAGCATTTCAGTGCCTCATTCTTAAAGATGGAAATGTAAATTTGATAAAGTACTTAAAAAATAAAACATACATAAAAAGAGAATGTAGAGAAACCAAAGACAATTCACAGAGGAAATTTTCAAAATAAGTACAATAAATTGTTTTATCACATTAAAATATTAACATCTAAAAAAGTAAACTACACAAACAAATTTAGAGAACAGGGTAAAACCATTAAAAATTAAAATAACACTGCAGAAATTGAAAAATAACTCAGAAATATAGTTAGAAGACAAATTAAAGAAGATCTCACAGAAAGTAGACCAAAAGTCAAGAAGTATTCCAAGAGATACAAAATCTTAATAAGCTCTTTGAAAAGAAGGAACATAAAATGTGAAAGAAAGAATATCCTTCAGAAATAATTCAAACACTTCAGAAGGTCTTTGGCTCCACATAGGATATGAAAAAATACAAGAGAATATTACTCTAACACTAACTACAAGAATAAAACTAGATGATCTACAAAATCATAACTTTTCTTGAACCTAGCTGAGGTCTAAAGTAATTCAGAAAAAATTAATTCCAACAAGGAACAAGTCTCTTCCAGGATAAACAGATCGCTAAAATGGTTTTACCTTTGGTAGAACAAAGAGAGGAAAAGTGGCAACTATGCAAATGATATCTATTGGAAAAGGTGGACAATGCAGGAAATTCCAGCAGAGAAATGAAAACTAAGAAAGTATCAAATGGAATAACAGGTGATTTAAAAAAAATGACAGAAAAGTTGTGAGGCTTTTCTTTAGATTTAGCAATACCACTAGACAAAACCATGAAGAAAAAGGTCAAACAGAAACACAAACCAAAAAATATGGTGGAAAAACCACAGCTACCAAGAATGATGGGACAACAGCCAATGGTCTAATGAGAACATAATTGTAGATGCAGAAGAAGAGGCTGGGGAGTGGGTGGATAATGGAAGTGGAGATAATGGCCAAAATTTTTCCAAAATTAAGCAAATACCTCAACTCCTGGATCTAAAAAAATTCAGAATGCCCAAAGCATGATAAAGACAAAAATATATATTGTCACCAAAGTCCTAAAAAATGAAAGACAAAAAGAAAATCTTGAATAACTGAAAGGAAAAGAAAGACAGGGAGAGAGAGGAAGGGGAAGAGGGAAGGGAGAGGCAGAAAGAAAAAAAAGGAAGAGAGGGGAGGAGAAGGGAAAGAAGAATTATTTACAGAGAGAAAAATATAAGAATTATACCATACTCTTGTTAGAAAATATACAAGCGAGAGAAAAATGAGTAACTAGTTCAAACTGTTGAATAAGAAAAAAAAAAAACAGACAGCTTATAATTCTATATTGGGCAAGGGGGATGAAGTATCTTTCAAGTGTCAAGGCAAAAAATGTTTTTCAAAAAAAAAAGAAAACTTGAGAAAATTTTGGGAGGAGCAGTTTTGCTTCAATAAATAAGATTGCTTACATCTGGCTGTAAAGCAGCCCCTACCTATTTTAACAAATAATGTTTGTTTGGATATAGCCTTACCCAGTCACTTATTAATTATCTGTGCCTGTGTTCACCCATAACATAAGAGTTGAGTAGTGACAGAGACATTATGGCTCAAAAAGCCAAAAATATTTTTCTATCTGGCCTTTTATGGAAAATAAGCAAGCTGACTCTTGACTTGAAGCATAATAGTAACAAGTTATAATAGCACTAAATATTTATCAAAGTAAAATGTGTAAAAATTGTAGTACAAAGAATGGAAAGGCTGAATTGGGAGGATCACGTTGGAAGGTTCCTATATGAGACATTAGGTGGTATACCTATTAATAAGAAGCAGACTGTGATGAAGACATATTGTAAATGCTAAATAAAGTACTAAAATAACTAAGGTTATAGTTATAACTAAGTCAATAAAGATGAATTAAAATACAAAAAATAGGTAATATTGTAAAAATAGGCAGAGAGAAAAAGAACAAAGAACAGATGGAATAAATAGAAAGCAGCAAGATGGTAGATTTAGATCCAATTATATTGCTAATTATATTAACTACAAAGAATTGAAACAGCCGCATTAAAAGACAGGCATACTGGATTTGGGGCAGAAATGCAAGACTAAACTCTATGCTGTCTTTAAGAAACATACATTAAATATCAGATATAGATAACACAAAAAAAATATTTAAAAAGATATATGATGTAAACAATAATGTAAAATACCTGGAGTGGCTAAATTAATATCAGACAAAATACATTAAAACAAGGGATATTAACGGGGTTAAAGAGGGACATCTTTTGATAAATGAAGCATCAATTCACCTAGAAGACATAATCCTAAATGTGTATTCACCAAACTACAAACTTTTAAAATACCTAAATTAAAAACTGATAAAACTGAAAAGAAAAATAGAGAAACTAATTATTATAGTTGGGGATTTCAATACTTTTCTTCTTCTAATCATTAAAAAAATAGAAAAAAGATCAAAAAGGATATAGAATACCTGAAAAACACTAGTAACTATCTTTACTTATTGATATTTAAGGTACAGTCCAGGCAACAACAGCACAATACGTATTTTTTTAAGTATACATAGAACACTTGCCAAGCTACACTCTATTCTTGTAATAAATAATCCTCATGCTAATGTAAAAGAAATAAAGTTATACAGTACATTCTCTGATCACAATGGACTTAAACTAGAAATTAGTTATTGAAGGACCTTGGAAAACTTTTCAAATATCTATAAATCAAACAAGAGACTTCTAAATAACAAATGTGTCAAAGAAGAAGTCACAAAAACATTAGAAAACACTTTGTTTAGAAATGGAATCTCAAATTATCAAAATCTATGGGACAAAAGTAAAGGTGTCCCTAAAGTGCAGTTTATTGAACTAAAGGATTACATTTTAAATAAAAAAGTTTTCAAATCAGTTCTCTAATTTTACCCCTTAAGATAATAGAGAAAGGGGAGGAGCCAAGATGGCTGAATAGGAACAGCTCTGCTCTACAGCTCCCAGCATGAGCGACGCAGAAGACAGGTGATTTCTGCATTTCTAACTGAGGTACTGGGTTCATCTCACTGGGAAGTGCCAGACAGTAGTTGCAGGACAGTGGGTGCAGTGCACCATGTGCGAGCTGAAGCAGGGCGAGGCATCATCTCACCCAGGAAGCGCAAGGGGTCAGGGAATTCCCTTTCCTAGTCAAAGAAAGGGGTGACAGACAGCACCTGGAAAATCGGGTCACTCCCACCCTAATACTGCACTTTTCCAACGGGCTTAAAAAACGGCACACCAGGAGATTATATCCCGCACCTGGCGCCGTGGGTCCTATGCCCATGGAGTCTTGCTCATTGCTAGCACAGCAGTCGGAGATCAAACTGCAATGTGGCAGCAAGGCTGGGGGAAGGGCACCCGCCACTGCAGATTTAGTTATTTGATTAGGTAAACAAAGCAGCCAGGAAGCTCAAACTGGGTGGAGCCCACCACAGCTCAAGGAGGCTTGCCTGCCTCTGTAGGCTCCACCTCTGGGGGCAGGGCACAGACAAACAAAAAGACAGCAGTAACCTCTGCAGACTTAAACGTCCCTCTCTGACAGCTTTGAAGAGAGTAGTGGTTTTCCCAGCACGCAGCTTGAGACCTGAGAACGGGCTGACTGCCTCCTCAAGTGGGTCCCTGACCCCGAGTAGCCTAACTGGGAGGCACCCCCCAGTAGGGGTGGACTGACACCTCACACGGCCGGGTACTCCTCTGAGACAAAACTTCCAGAGGAATGATTAGGTAGCAACATTTGCGGTTCACTAATATCCGCTGTTCTGCAGCCACCGCTGCTGATACCCAGGCAAACAGGGTCTGGAGTGGACCTCTAGCAAACTCCAACACACCTGCAGCTGAGGGTCCTGTCTGTTAGAAGGAAAACTAACAAACAGAAAGGATATCCACACCAAAAACCCATCTGTATGTCACCATCATCAAAGACCAAAGGTAGATAAAACCACAAAGATGGGGAAAAAACAGAGCAGAAAAACTGGAAACTAAAAATCAGAGCACCTCTCCTCCTCCAAACGGATGCAGCTCCTCACCAGCAATGGAACAAAGCTGGATGGAGAATGACTTTGATGAGTTGAGAGAAGAAGGCTTCAGATGATCAAACTACTCCAAACTACAGGAGGAAATTCAAACCAATGGCAAAGAAGTTAAAAGCTTTGAAAAAAAATTAGACGAATGGATAACTAGAATAACCAATGCAGAGAAGTCCTTAAAGGACCTGATGGAGCTGAAAACCAAGGCACGAGAGATATGTGACGAATGCAGAAGCCTCAGTAGCCAATGCGGTCAACTAGAAGAAAGGGTATCAGTGATGGAAGACGAAATGAATGAAATGAAGTGACAGGAGAAGTTTAGAGAAAAAAGAATAAAAAGAAACAAACAAAGCCTCCAAGAAATATGGGACTATGTGAAAAGACCAAATCTACGTCTGATTGGTGTACCTGAAAGTGACAGGGAGAATGGAACCAAGTTGGAAAACACTGCAGGATATTATCCAGGAGAACTTCCCCAATCTAGCAAGGCAGGCCAACATTCAAATTCAGGAAATACAGAGAATGCCACAAAGATACTCCTTGAGAAGAGCAACACCAAGACACATAATTGTCAGATTCACCAAAGTTGAAATGAAGGAAAAAATGTTAAGGGCAGCCAGAGAGAAAGGTCGGGTTACCCACAAAGGGAAGCCGATCAGACTAACAGCTGATCTCTCAGCAGAAATTCTACAAGCCAGAAGAGAGTGGGGACCAATATTCAACATTCTTAAAGAAAAGAATTTTCAACCCAGAATTTCATATCCAGCCAAACTAAGCTTCATAAGTGAAGGAGAAATAAAATACTTTACAGACAAGCAAATGCTGAGAGATTTTGTCACCACCAGGCCTGCCCTAAAAGAGCTCCTGAAGGAAGCACTAAACATGGAAAGGAACAACCGGTACTAGCCACTGCAAAAGCATGCCAAATTGTAAAGACCATCAAGGCAAGGAAGAAACTGCATCAACTAAAGAGCAAAATAACCAGCTAACATCATAATGACAGGATCAAATTCACACATAACAATATTAACCTTAAATGTAAATGCGCTAAATGCTCCAATTAAAAGACACAGACTAGCAAATTGGATAAAGAGTCAAGACCCATCAGTGTGCTGTATTCAGGAAACCCATCTCACATGCAGAGACACACATAGGCTCAAAATAAAGGGATGGAAGAAGAGCTACCAAGCAAATGGAAAACAAAAAAAAAAAGGCAGGGATTGCAATCCTAGTCTCTGATAATACAGACTTTAAACCAACCAAGATCAAAAGAGACAAAGAAGGCCATTACATAATGGTAAAGGGATCAATTCAACAAGAAGAGCTAACTATCCTAAATATATATGCACCCAATACAGGAGCACCCAGATTCATAAAGCAAGTCCTTAGTGACCTACAAAGAGACTTAGACTCCCACACAATAATAATGGGAGACTTTAACACCCCACTGTCAACATTAAACAGATCAGCGAGACAGAAAGTTAACAAGGATACCCAGGAATTGAACTCAGCTCTGCACCAAGTGGACCCAATAGACATCGACAGAACTCTCCACCCGAAAGCAACAGAATATACATTCTTGTCAGCACCCTACAACACCTACACCAAAATTCACCACATAGTTGGAAGTAAAGCACTCCCCAGCAAATGTAAAAGAACAGAAATTACAAGAAACTCTCTCTCAGACCACAGTGCAATCAAACTAGAACTCAGGATTAAGAAACTCACTCAAAACCACTCAACTACATGGAAACTGAACAACCTGCTCCTGAATGACTACTGGGTAAATAATGAAATGAAGGCAGAAATAAAGATGTTCTTTGAAACCAACAAGAACAAAGACACAACATACCAGAATCTCTAGGATACATTCAAAGCAGTATGTAGAGGGAAATTTATAGCACTAAATGCCCACAAAAGAAAGCAGGAAAGATCTAAAATTGACACCCTAACATCACAATTAAAAGAACTAGAAAAGCAAGAGCAAACAGATTCAAAAGCTAGCAGAAGGCAAGAAATAACTAAGATCAGAGCAGAACTGAAGGAAATAGAGACACAAAAAACCCTTCAGAAAATGAATGAATCCAGGAGTTGGTTTTTTGAAAAGATCAACAAAATTGATAGACTGCTAGCAAGACTAATAAAGAAGAGAGAAGAATCAAATAGATGCAATAAAAAATGATAAAGGGGATATCACCACCAATCTCACAGAAATACAAACTACCATCAGAGAACATTATAAACACCTCTACGCAAATGAACTAGAAAATCTAGAAGAAATGGATAAATTCCTCGACACATACATCCTCCCAAGACTAAACCAGGAAGAAGTTGAATCTCTGAATAGACCAATAACAGGCTCTGAAATTGAGGCAATAATCAATAGCTTACCAACCAAAAAAAAGTCCAGGACCAGATGGATTCACAGCCAAATTCTACCAGAGGTACAAGGAGGAGCTGGTACCATTCCTTCTGAAACTATTCCAATCAATAGAAAAAGAGGGAATCCTCCCTAACTCATTTTATGAGGCCAGCATCATCCTGATTCCAAAGCCTGGCAGAGACACAACCAAAAAAGAGAATGTCAGACCAATATCCTTGATGAACATTGATGCAAAAATCCTCAATAAAATACTGGCAAACCGAATCCAGCAGCGCATCAAAAAGCTTATCCACCACGATCAAGTGGGCTTCATCCCTGGGATGCTCGTTTGACATACACAAATCAATAAATGTAATCAAGCATATAAACAGAACCAAAGACAAAAACCACATGATTATCTCAATAGATGCAGAAAAGGCCTTTGACAAAATTCAACAACCCTTCATGCTAAAAACTCTCAATAAATTAGGTATTGATGGGATGTATCTCAAAATAATAAGAACTATCTATGACAAACCCACAGCCAATATCATACTGAATAGGCAAAAACTGGAAGCATTCTCTTTGAAAACAGGCACAAGACAGGGATGCCCTCTCTCACCACTCCTATTCAACATAGTGTTGGAAGTTCTGGCCAGGGCAATCAGGCAGGAGAAGGAAATAAAGGGTATTCAATTAGGAAAAGAGGAAGTCAAATTGTCCCTGTTTGCAGATGACATGATTGTATATCTAGAAAACCCCATTGTCTCAGCCCAAAATCTCCTTAAGCTGATAAGCAACTTCAGAAATGTCTCAGGATAAAAAATCAATGTGCAAAAATCACAAGCATTCTTATACACCAATAACAGACAAACAGAGAGCCAAATCATGAGTGAATTCCCATTCACAATTGCTTCAAAGAGAATAAAATACCCAGGAATCCAACTTACAAGGGACGTGAAGGACCTCTTCAAGGAGAACTGGAAACTTCTGCTCAATGAAATAAAAGAGGATACAAACAAATGGAAGAAACATTCCATGCTCATGGGTAGGAAGAATCAATATCGTGAAAATGGCCATACTGCCCAAGGTAATTTATAGATTCAATGCCATCCCCGTTAAGCTACCAAAGACTTTCTTCACAAAATTGGAAAAAACTACTTTAAAGTTCATATGGAACCAAAAAAGAGCCTGCATCGCCAAGTCAATCCTAAGCCCAAAGAACAAAGCTGGAGGCATCACGCTACCTGACTTCAAATTATACCACAAGGCTACAATAACCAAAATAGCATGGTACTGGTACCAAAACAGAAATATAGACCAATGGAACAGAAAAGAGCCCTCAGAAATAATGCCACATATCTACAACTATCTGATCTTTGACAAACCTGGCAAAAACAAGAAATGGGGAAAGGATTCCCTATTTAAGAAATGGTGCTGGGAAAACTGGCTAGCCATATGTAGAAAGCTGAAACTGGATCCCTTCCTTACACCTTATACAAAAATTAATTCAAGTTGGATTAAAGACTTAAATATTAGACCTAAAACCATAAAAACCCTAGAAGAAAACCTAGGCAATACCATTCAGGACATAGGCATGGGCAAGGACTTCCTGTCTAAAACACCAAAAGCAATGGCAGCATGCCGAAATTGACAAATGGGATCTAATTAAACTAAAGAGCTTCTGCACAGTAAAAGAAACTACCATCAGAGTGAACAGGCAACGTACAGAATGGGAGAAAATTTTTGCAATCTACTCATCTGACAAAGGGCTAATATCCAGAATCCACAACGAACTCCAACAAATTTACAAGAAAAAAACAACCCCATCAAAAAGTGGGCAAAGGATATGAGCAGACACTTCTCAAAAGAAGACATTTATGCAGCCAAAAAACACATGAAGAAATGCTCATCATCACTGGCCATCAGAGAAATGCAAATCAAAACCACAATGAGATACCATCTCACACCAGTTAGAATGGCCATCATTAAAAAGTCAGGAAACAACAGGTGCTGGAGAGGATGTGGAGAAATAGGAAAACTTTTACACTGTTGGTGGGACTGTAAACTAGTTCAACCATTGTAGAAGTCAGTGTGGCGATTCCTCAGGGATCTAGAACTAGAAATACCATTGGACCCAGCCATCCCATTACTGGGTATATACCCAAAGGACTATAAATCATGCTGCTATAAAGACACATGCACATGTATGTTTATTGTGGCACTATTCACAATAGCAAAGACTTGGAACCAACCTAAATGTCCAACAGCGATAGACTGGATTAAGAAAATGTGGCACATATACACCATGGAATACTATGCAGCCATAAAAAATGATGAGTTCATGTCCTTTGCAGGGACATGGATGAAACTGGAAACCATCATTCTCAACAAACTACCGCAAGGACTAAAAACCAAACACCACATGTTCTCACTCATAGGTGGGAATTGAACAATGAGAACACATGGACACAAGAAGGGGAACATCACACACTGGGGACTGTTATGCGGTGGGGGGAGGGGGGAGGGCTAGCATTAGGAGATATACCTAATGCTAAATGACGAGTTAATGCGTGCAGCATACCAACATGGCACATGTATACATATGTAACAAACCTGCACGTTGTGCACATGTACCCTAAAACTTAAAGTATAATATTAATAAAATTTAAAAAATATAATAAAGAAGAGTAAATTAAGCCCAAAGTGAGCAGAAGGAAGAAAATAAAGATAAATGAAAATCAATGACTGTAAACAGAAAAACAATAGAGAAAATTAATAAATCATACCAAAATCTCATTTAAAAAAACAATGAAATTGATAAGTTTATAACCAGACTGATCAATAGAGAAGACAGAAGACAAAAATAACTAATATCAGAAATTAAAGAAGGAACTTCAGTCAGATCCTGTAGACATCAAAAGGATAATAAGAAAATATTATGAACAACTTGATGGATGAATGTAGAAGCCATCCATACCCCAACAAAACTGGGCCATGGTCTCCTTCTATTTTCCCACAGCACCTGTACTTAGACCTTATCCTTCAGATCCTCTTGAATTCCTTGTATATTGTTTTGTCATTTCCTAGGACATGTGGTTGACCTTATAGTCAAAGCTGGTTCACAATCACATGCACATTTCATCTGTTTGAGGAAGTGGCATAGATGGTGAATACATCATTTCTATTCATATTGCATTAACGAGAATTTAACCATGTAGCCACCCTCCAGCTGGGAATCATAGTCTTTATCTGGGTGGCCATGTGCCCTGCTAAAGTTGATGCAATGCCAAGGAGTTCATTACTAAATGTAAAAGAGAAGCTAGAGATTGAATGCAATTAACAATCTCTGTCATAGCCCTTCATGAATATTCCTCTGGTTAACACATTTCAAGGCATCATGCCCTTGAGAAAGTCTTCTTTAACCCAATAGGCTTGGGTTATGTGACTCTTCTCTATATTCCCATAGCATCCTATACTTATAAATGTTGCTAACACCTGCTATAGTATTTATGCGTCAGTATCTTCCTCTACACTCTAGCATCTGGTAGGTTTACAAACATTTACAGTTGAATATATGTATGACTTGATAAATAATTGATGAGCCTCCTTTCATTTCAGCTGAAGTTTAATAGGTGTTTACCATTCTCACTCTTTTTTTTTTTGCTTTTACTTTTTTTTTTCACTCTCCCTCCCTCCTTTCTGTAATATTAACCCTCCCTGCACTTACATAGAACTCAAATGAATGTTAAGACTTATAGGTAAATATTTGTTAATATTAATCATGGTCAAGTGTTAAATAGTGCAATATTGGAGAAAATAAGGTAGAAATAAAGGGAGCTTGAAGTATAAAAACAATTTCACAGAGAATGCATTTAGAATTATTGGAATGATATCAGAGAGCAATTTAGGCAAAGGGAATTCTCAAAATATGAATATGTTAATTAAGCAATTACTACATTTTTTTCTATTTCTCATTAAGCATTTATGGAATAACTATTACATGCAAATATGTAGGCTATACAATGTATTCAGAGACCCTATTTCATTTTTCTATATATGAAGAATCTACCTCTAAGATTTTATTAGAAGTTTAGAGAAATTAACATAAAGAGAAAAACTCTCGAAAGTTGAAATGATTAATCTTCAACTGGAAATTTATGAATATCACGTGATTTCTTATTCAAAAGCATGTCTATATTTTGGCATCAACAACAAATCAGCATTTTCAAATTGTACCAATTGTTTTACGGCTCTTGAAGCAACTGCAAAGGACACCATTGACAGGCTTTCAAATATATCCCAGACCAAAACAATAAAAATAAATAGAAGAAAACAATATAATCTATCTGACATTTCCATGAAAATTGAATGCTCTTCTTCTACAAACAGAGAAGAGCAGTTTTATTATTGAATGCCAAGGATCACATATCCATAAAATACCAAGAGATTTTGCATGTCACTCAATCACACAGCTGACAGCCTTCAAGGAGAACTGCTTCTCAGTGAGATGGAATGCTTTAATGAGCTAATTAGTTAGCTCATGAAGGTGATTCTGTGACATTACTTATAGAATTGCTCCCAAATGTACTTATTCTTGCTGTTATTTTACAATAAATCATCTTACCTTATGACTCTAACTCTAATATTTACTTTAGAAATGGAAATTCTATTAAACAGCATTTTTTCCCTGTTTGGCAGGCTATTGATTTTTATGTTGCAGTGATTTTAATTATTTCACTCTGAATTATTTCCTTCTATTTAGTGGAATATAATTAGCTTTACTATTAGTGCAAAAAGTTCTAGTCTATAGATCATCTCTGATAATAGATCAAAGTAGAAATAAACCCAGTCCTGATCATCATGACTGTAAGCTTCCTCGTCTCTTTTTTAGGCTTTAACATTCACTATACTCTTACGGACATGGAGGATGGGAACCATTGCTTTGTTTTGCTTTGTTACTCTGTAACTTCTTAATTATATCACAAAAGACTCGGCACATAAGCAGTATCCAGAAAAGCAAGTCGACTAAATAAAAATTAATGCATGATTGTCTATAGCCTTTGACATACTAGGACCAGTCAAGATATGTGTGGAGGGTAATGAAGAATGGGCAAATACCAGAGAAAAGACATCTGAGTGTCCATAACAAAGAAGCTGGAGGCAGGGGCCTAGATTCTTTTTATTTTATTTTATTTTATTATTTTATTTTATTATTTTATTTTATTTTATTTTTGAGGTGGAGTCTTGCTCCTTCACCCAGGCTGTAGGACAGTGGTGCGATCTCGGCTCACTGCAACCTCTGCCTCCTGAGTTTAAGCGATTCTCCTGCGTCAGCCTCTCATGTAGCTGGGATTACATGCTTGCACCACCATGCCCAGCTAATTTTTAGTAGAGATGGGGTTTCTCCATGTTGTCTAGGCTGGTCTGGAACCCCTGACCTCAAGTGATGAGAATAGAGTTGAGTAAGAAGGGAATATTGCATGCTAAGGCAATTGCTTTAAATGGAGTTTTCCTGTCTGGTACATTGTATGGTAGAGAGAGTGTGTGCTATTTAGCTGGGCTCCTGGCTTGATGGGCCACTACCTTTAACTCATGACTTGCTTCTCATCCACCTTGAATTTTCTAGCAGAACAATCATTAATTGGTCTTCAAGTCTGTGTTGTCGATCCTGTTTTCCCTGGTTGAGGATGCTACCTTTTCTTACAAGGACTAAGTGCTTCTCCATGGACTTAAAGTCTTAGCTGGTTTTAAGACAAAGCTTTAGCAACTTCTCTTCAGCAACATCACTCCCAATCTCTGTAGATTTCTACACCTTCATACATCATTCTATCCACATATATATATCTATATATATCCATTATTATACTTTTCCAGTCTACATTACATTTATTCACCAATGTATTTGTCACTACTGCTGACTAGTAAGCTCCTTAATGTCTGGGAACACATTTCAAGGCTTGTGCCCTTGAGGAAGTCTTCTCCAAACCATTAAGATTTGGGTTGTGTGACCATGTTCTGGTTCCTGTAGTAGTCAGGGTTCTCCAGAGACACAGAACCAATTTTGTGTGTGTGTGTGTGTGTTTGTGTGTGTGTGTGTGTGTGCATGCGTGCGTGTGCCTATAGATAAAAATAAACAGATTTATTTCAGATTTATTTTAAGGGATTGGCTTACACACTTGTGCAAGTTTACAAGACGAATATCTGATGAGGTTAGGCCATCAGGCTGAAGACATAAGCAAGAAAGAATTGCAGTTTGAGTCCAAAGGCCATCTGCTGTAGAACCAGGAAAGAGGCAATGTTGCAAACGAAGTCTGATGGCCATCTGTAGGAAGGTTCCTTCTTGCTTGGGGAGGCCAGCCTTTTGTTCTAGTCAGGCCTTCAGCTGATTAGAAAAAGCCCATCCATATCATGGAGGGCAAGGTGCTTTACTCCAAGTCTACTGATTTAAATGCATATCTCCTCCAACATCACAGAAACACCCAGAACAATGATATGTAATAATGATACTGAACCAAACCTGGGCCCTGCAGCCCTGTCAGGCTGACATATAAAATTAGCCATTGCTGTGATCACAGTCTCTTCAATTTCTAATAAAGTGCTTGGCTTTATTAGAAAATGTAGGCACTCAATACATGTTGAATGAAGAAAAAAATTGAAGCTATTGAGCTCTACCAAAGAAAAAAATTACCTTTCAGTATCTAGAAAACAGTAAGGCTGCATTTTAGGCAGAACAGGGTTGATAGCATAGGTTGAAATATAAATCTTATTAGCGACAAAGATTGATTAGTAATAGCCAGATTGTTATTTTGCAGACAAGGAGGAGATTCAGAGAAGAATAGAAGTGTTTAGCCATGTACTAGTGTTTTCAATAGAGGTGTGCATGCTGTATAAAGAGACATAATGGCTGTTCTCTAGACTCTGTTACAGGGAAGCCTTCTATTCATGTTTCTTCTAAAGTCATCACAGTTAAAGACTTAAAATGTGTGCATACCAAAAAATTATAATGTTATGTGAGCTCAATACTAACGTTAAAAGCAGAATGAATTCGACACATAGAATATATCCTGGCATCAATTGTTGTTTTATACTTCTGAGAGAGAAAGTGAACATTCACATACTTTAGCCAAAAGTTTTTTTGCTTTTTTTTTTTTTTTTTTTTTTTTTTTTTTTTTTTTTTGTGACAGAGACTCACTCTCTTGCCAGGCTGGAGTGCAGTGGCGTGATCTCAGCTCACTGCAACCTCCACCTCCCAGGTTCAAGCGATTCTCCTTTCTCAGCCTCCTGAGTAGCTGGGACTACAGGCGCCCGCCACCATGCCTAGCTAATTTTTTTATTTTTAGTAGAGATGGGGTTTCACCATGTTGGCCAGGATGGTCTTGATCTCTCAACCTCATGATCTGCCTGCCTCGGCCACCCAAAGTGCTGGGATTACAGGTGTGAGCCACTGCACCCGGCCAAAAGTTTTTTTTTTTTTTTTTTTTTTTTTAACAATTCAATAACTATTACATTGTAAAATGAAAACGTGTTCAATCCATTTCTAAATTTAGTGTTAGAAAAACCAACCTTTTCAGGTGGTATGAAAGATACTTCAAGAAACCCATTCCTAGTGCTTTCATATTTTGTAGTTCTGCATAATTCATGTTTTAATCATATATGGCATCAAATATTTTTACTTAATTTTAGTCTTAATATTGTTTAATATATTAGCTTGGTTACAGACTTCTTATTTAAGCTGATAAAAGAGAAAAAAATAAATTTCATTTTATGGTCATGATACATAAAATAAATATTTGTATGACATTATATTTATATATTAATAGACTAACTTCTCTTTGACACTTTAAATTTATGTATTGTCTTATTAAAAGCAATTTCATTACTTTTAACAACCTGCTTCTGGAAGACCATGTTATCAATTTCTACCTAACAAAATGAATAAATATAAAATATTCCAAGTTAAAGATAAAGTTATGTTTTGACACAGAGAAATGAGTGGAAAATGAAGCATTTATCTAGATCATTCATATAAAGAATGCACTCTGTTTCAGTTACCTGAGTAAATCTCAGTCTCTTCCTTGAATTGTTAAGATAATTTTCCATACTTTATTTAACCAACCAAAATACAGCTCATATTCATGTCATATTATATGTAAACTTTCAGCTCTATTTTCTGATCCTCACAATTATAACCAACATGGTCTGTTGCATATAATTCTTTCTAAAAATTCCCGTAAAATCACACATTCGTAAGTTTTTAAAATAGCTCAGAAAAAAGACTGTATATTTTACTGTATGATTTTTTAATTGTTGCTTCGAGAATTCCACAAGTGAAAGAACAGACGTCTGAAATATCTGTAGAAATGGGAAAGCCAGTTGTTTCGACAAGGTTCACTCTAATCTCAGGTGTTTCCAGATCTTAGGAAGTTGTTCTTAATCAAAACTCTTCCTCCTCCATTACTCTTCTACCTTTAGTTCTAGGTTTGCTTTGAAGGGTTACCACTATTATCTTATCCAAATTTATACCTTGGGGAAAATGGAGTCACACTTTAGAGTTCACTAGGAATGAAATTCCACTTCTCCTGGTTGAGAGGAGGAGCTCCAGAGGACACATCCTGTTAAAGTCTCAGAATGATTAGAACCCAGAAACTAAATGCTGTAAACAAAAAATAATTACGAAAAAGGTGGAATGCCTTTGATTAAGCCAATAGAATTGGGAAGAGGTCAGGAAGAAGCCAGGGATATCTGGGGTTATGGCTTCCAACCCAATTGAGTATTGCAGCTGAGTGCTCTGCTGAGTATGAGAGCATGTGGATGTGGTGAGATTACTAAATGGTACACAGTCAAGATAAATTACTACTTGTATTACTCCTCAGTTCCTAATGCAAGAGTTTCAAATCAACTCGGTCTCATAGTTGTTTTGCTGAACTCTGCCCTAGTTGTACAATGGTCTCCTGAAATTAGCATAGGGATTGACTGACCACTGTAAAGTCGTACTATTATTTTAATTGATCAAGAAACTACATTCCTATAAGTTTTTTTTTGTTAACTTATTAATTGTCTTATACAGAGCCTACGATAAATTACATTCTGAAATATATATTGCTTCTTTTAGGATTCCAAGTTTTAAGACTTACATTTTTTCTATGTTAAATTTAATCCTGCCAGATTTGACCCAATATGCAAAACTATAGAGACTGTTTTAGATTCTGTTACCCAACTTGCTATCTCTCCTAGCTTTATGTCATCTAAAATTTTGAAAAGTACCTGTAATAACTGGCAGAAAACTCATAGTATAATTGCAGTAGTTTCTTTCAGCACAGGACCTTCTCTCAATATCATTTCCCCTATATTACCTAGACTTTTTTCAGGTTTAATGGCTTATCATATCCTTTTAATACAGCCCTTTTAAGAAATAATAATTTCCCAGATATCTAAATAAATAATAAATATTTATATTATAAGAAATAATAATTTCCCAGATATCTAAATAAATAATAAATATTTATTTAAATATCTAATCATTTACTTTCTGTAAATTAGTAGAACATACACTTATGTAATGTCTAGAAATAATAATTCATTTAATCCTTAAAACAACCCTTTGTGGTAGGTGTATACTATTCTTAACCCCATATTACAAATGAGGAAATTGAGGGACAGAGAAGGAATGTGACTTGCCCAAGGTTGTAAGTTGCACAGTTTAATTTCACCCAGGATACCTTTCTTCAGAGGCCAGGCTCATTAAACACTGCTCGTTGCTGACTTGTACATGATCATAATTATTAAATAAGATGAGTTGAGGAAAGAGCCCCAAGATCTGCTTCTAAAATATCTTCATGCTGGGTGAAGCAGATGTACTACTCATCAATTTCTAGCTCTCTTCATTTGACCAATTACAAAGCCATTGGACCCAATTCTCTCTCTGTTTTTCACAACTTGTCCACTTATTAAATGCTTTCTTAAGATATGGAGAAGATACTTCTGAAGATACTTTCTTAAGTATCTTCAGGTCCATAATACTTTTAAAATGGAAACAAGGCCAGATTGCTGCTACATTATGTTTCATTAATGCCAGAATTTATATCTCTTTTCTTTAAGTAGTCAGATACCTGGAACATCAACTAGCACATTGTAAGCACTGAATTAATATTTGATGAATGGATGAATTTGATATAATTTTAATTCAATACACATTTTCTACTTACATGCCTGATACAGTGACAATACAAACACACACACGCACACACACACACACACGCATATACCCTGTGATAGGCATTATGTGTGATACTAAGATGTAAGAGACACAAACTCTGTAGTTGATGAGTACGCAGGTAAAATTTTAAAATGTCAAATGGACGAATATATAAATGACTCATTTAAAGCAGCAACTTATGACACAGCAGTTCCCACATTTTGCTGAAAGGCTTTTTATACTCTTTAAAAATATTGAGACACCCAAGGAGCTTTTGTTTATGTAAGCTTTGTCTATCAATATTTACTCCATTATAAATTAAAACAAAAAAATTAAAACATCTTTATTTATCTTTGTACAATAATGATAATAAATCCATTGTAAATTATCATATTGTGTTTTATAAAATTTAAGTATTTTTTAAGCAGAAAATATTAATACTGTAATTGTTTCAGTTTTTTCAAATATCTTTAATGTATATCATAATAGAGGATAATCTATTCCTGTATCTAATCTGTTGCAATATATTGCTTGAGTTGAAATATAAAATAACACAACCAAACAAAACAAAAACTAAAAAACCCGGCTTTACACAGACATGTTTTTTGGAAAAAAAGAGGAGTATTTTAAGTCTTTTTAGATAATTGTTAATATTATTCTTTAATACTACATTAAAACTTAAACAGCAATGTCTTAAATATTATTTGCAACGTTATGTGGAATATGAAGCAATATCAACAACAAACTGTTCAAATTCAGTTTTATTCCAATCCATGGGTGTACTTTCTGCTTTTACACATGCACGCTTGTGCAACATCATTTGAAAAGTATTGGTTCACTCAATTATGCAGATTTTCTAAATGTTGATATGTTTTATACAACAACAAAAAAATCACATTTGTAAACACTGCTGTCACCACAATAGTCTGTACACATTAGGAAGCCGCCAAGCTCACAGAGACAGACACAAGTTTTCCAAAATTTAAAATTTTGCTTACAATCGCTAATTTTATTTTTGGTAACAAATACTATCAGTTGCTTTCCTTGAAGTGACCAGCTTCCTTCGTTCACTTTTGACAATACATTTCCTAACTAGCTAATTCTACATAGCTATTGTTTGTCTGTCAGTATTTATTTGGCATTAAATTGGTGTTCCAGTAAAAACACAGCTAGTTCAGCTCACAACTCAGATAATTGCACACATGTCCTCCTCATGGCATCCATCAAACTTTGATGTGAAGCAGACTTGTTTTAAGTGGACTTCCCATCTGTCACAGTAAATTTTAAAAAGATGTGTGTTCAAGGCTAATATGTAATAAAATAACTTTAACAGCATTCTCTTTTGTACTGTTTGAGTGTGTAGCAGAGAAGTATGCAGTGACTTGCACGGCCTAAAGCTACTACCTTAATAGGTGCTGATATTGTTTGGATATTTGTCTCCTTCAAATCTCATATTAAAATGTGATCCCTGAGGTTGAAGTTGGGGCCCAGTGGGAAGTGTTTGGAGGCAGATTCCTCATAAGTGGCTTTGTGCCTTCCTGGTGGTAATGAGAGAGTTCTCACTCTATTAGTTCACATGAGAGCTGATTGTTTAAAAGAGCCTGGCCTACTCCTCTCTTGCTCCCTCTCTTACCATGTGACATGCTTGCTCCCCTTTCACCTTCTACCATGAATAACAGCTTCCTGAGGACTCACCAGAAGCCAAGCAGACACTGGTGCCATGCTGGTACAGCCGACGGAAGGGTAAACCAAATAAACCTCTTTTCTTTATAAATGACTCAGTCTCAGGTATTCCTTTATAGCAATGGAAAATGGACTAACACATGTGCTAAACCATCAGCTGTTTAACTCACTACTGTTTTTACACCATTGGTGCAAATGTCAACACAGTTGTTATTGGATATGTCATGAGATTCAATAAAGTTATTCAAAGCTAAGTAATGCAGCACCACTTTTGTTTATTGCCAAGCATTAACACAAAATAAATCTTCTTCAATGACAGTTGGTGCTGATGCTCTGGTTTTAGGCCTAAAATTAAGGCCAAGTGTAATGTGTGCCTTCATATATAGTGGATCTCAGGAAGGCCCCCTATGGCTTGACTGCAAGTTTCTCTCCCTACTCTGCTCCCATGGAGAAAGCCCCTTAGCCAAACAGCTTTCTTTATCCAGGAGGTCAGGTGCAGTTCCTACTTATCCCTGGATAATGAGTTTTAGTTCCCTGTTAGCATGTGAAATTATTCAAACAAGACAATTGCATCCCCACTGTGGGAATCAGGGGTTACCCAAACCCTCGACACTACAAACCTGCCTCCCACAGCCCCTGGCTATTCATTCTGTTCCTGAGTGCAAACCCAGTGGCCCTGCATGGTGTGCAGTGTCCTTTTACCCTGGGCCATGTACCTTTGTGACTGGTAAGCTGCCGTTGATCTTGTCTGTGCAGTATCAGATGTTGATTCCTTCTGTTCAGTAGCAGGTGTCATGAGTGTGGCTGTATTAGTCCATTTTCATGCTGCTAATAAAGACATAGCCAAGACTGGGTAATTTACAAAGGAAAGGGGTTTAATGGACTCACAGTTCCACCTGGCTCAGGAGGCCTCACGATCATGGCAAAAGATGAAGGAGCAAAGGGACATCTTACATGGCGGCAGCCAAGAGAGCACATGCAGGGGACCTCCCACTTATAAAACCATCAGGTCTCATGAGACTTATTCACTATCACGAGAACAGTATGGGGTAAACCACTCCCATAATTCAGTTATCTCCACCTGACCCCACCCTTGACACATGGCGATTATTGCAATTCAAGGTGAGATTTTGGCGGGGACACAGCCAAACTTTATCAGTGGCCATCCCCATAACCCTTGGTTGGGAATCCGTCCCTCACAAATGGTGTGAATCAGAGAAAGTTAATACAGATGCCAGATGAACAGAAGCAAATCCACAAGTTAGCCATATCTATAGATTCATCTATTTGTAAAGAAAGTATTTGCAAACGATTCATCATTGAAGGGATTAGTAATCAGAATATATAAGGAGTTCAAATAACTCAATGACAAAAAACAAATATGTGATTAAAAGGTGGGCAAAATATTTGGATAGATATTTCTCAATAGAAGGCATACAAATGGTGGAAAGATATATAAAAAATGCTCAGCGTTACTAATCATCAGAGAAATGCAAATCAAAACTATAATGAAATGTCCTCTAACTGTGGTTAAAATGGCTTTTATCCAAAAGACAGGCAATAACAAATGCTGACAAGGATGTGGAGAAAGGGGAACCCTTGTACACTGTTGGTGGGAATGTAAATTAGAACAGCCACCATGAGGAACAGTATGAGGCTCCTTAAAAAACTAAAAATAAAACTAACATATTATCCGGTAACCCCCCTGCTGGGTATATATGTAAAAGAAAGGGAATCAGTGTATCAAAGAAATGTCTGCTCTCATATGCTTATTGTGGCACTATTCACAATAGCCAAAATATGGAATCAACCTAAATGCCCATTAATGAATGAGTGGATGAAGAAAATGTGCTATATAAATCCAATGGAATATTATTTAGAGATCCAAAAGAATGCAATCCTGTGATTTGCAACAACATGGATGAAACGGAAAGACCTTAAGTTAAGTGAAATAAGCCAGGCATAGAAAGACAAATTTTCCATGTTTTCACCATACCTGGGAGCAAAAATTTTTAAAAAGCAAATTCATGGAGGTAGAAAATAGAATAGTAGTTACCAGATGCTAAGAAGGGCAACAGAAAGTGTGATATTAAGTGGGGATGGTTAATGAGTACAAAAATACAATTGGATCGAATGATTGAGATCATGTATTTGGTAGCACAATAGGTTGACTATTGTTAACAATCATTTATTGTATATTTTTAAATAATTGAAAGAGTGGAATTGGAATGTTACTAACACAAAGAAATGATAAATGTTTTAGTTGATGGATAGCCCAATTACCCTGACTTGATCACTTGATCACTACACATGTATGCAGGCATCAAAATATCACATCCCCCATAAATACATACAATTATGTATGTACCCATAATAATTTTATGAAACATAAAACGAAATTGAAAGATTCTATTTTGTGTCACTTCTACTATGGTCTCTATCACTTTAGGTACTCATTTAATGTGTCATCTTTGGCCATGAGAGTATGAAGAAATTCTAATTAAAAATGGCAGAAAAAAATTTTTGATGCTAGGTAGAATGCAGTAGGTCACTCCATGCCAATATTTCTATTGCAATATGTATTTCATTTTATTTTATTGCAATATGTATTTTTCCAAAAGAAGAAAAAAGGTATCTTCAGACAGAGGGTAGTGGGAACAATGATAATTTAGATGAATTAAAAGTCCGGAGATGGTGAACCATCCTGAAGGGAAAATGACAAACAGCCACTAGGGTTATTTCCTCTGGGGAGATTTAACCATCTGTCCATCATCTGAAGAGCACCATTGGAGATCACCGATAGAGGAAAGAGAAATGAGCAGAAATAAAAAAAAATGTAAAAAGAAAATATGTTGCTGTCATGGAAGAAACTGTAGAACCATTGGAATCTTGAATGGGTAATGTTCTGTACAATTCTTGGTCTGTGCTGCAGATTAGGAACTAAGCCAAATTTTTCTAAAATAAGAGTAAAATTACTGGCAGTTTTCCAGGCAAAAGATTATTAAAATAATATCATTTTATATGTTCAGAACAATAGAGATAAATCTTCAAAGGAACTAGAGGGAAAAAAGATAAATCACCTTCAAAAATCACAAGACTAAGGGCTAATTTCTTAACAGATATGATGGAAAATAGAAAAACAATGGAAGAATATCTTTAAAGAGCTCAAGGAAAATAAAGGACAACCTGAAATTATTTATCCAGCAATACTATACTATCAAAGTGGTAAATAAATAACATTTTTTCAGATAAGTGTCAAACAAGAACAGAAGTAATTAACTTTTTGGCAGTACTACTCTAAAAAAGAAATTCTAAAGATGGAGAGAGACTCCAGACTGGAATACAATATATATGAAGAATACGGAACACTGGATAGGAAACAATGTGGATAAGTATAAATGAATAAGGATTATATCAAGTAGCAATGCAATATCACATGGAGTTAGATTTATACGTATAACTAAAATGCATGAAAACAGTAGGACCAATGTAGGTGAAGAATAAAGGAAGTAAAAAGATTTTAAGTTTCTAATGGTGTCAGATAAATTGTATAATTAATAACTTATGTAATACTTCCATCAGTGAAGGATGAATTCTGTAATCTCTAGGTTAGAATGTGCAAGGATAGTAAAAGAATGCATAGTAAACACATTAATAGTAGAGAAATGTTTAAATTCCCAAAGGCAAAGAAAAGGGAAAAGAAAAATAAAGCAGATATGTAGATTGAAAAATAGTAAAAGGGTAGATATAAGTAATTTCATTAAAAATATTAAAAGTCATGGCAAAAATGGCAATTACTTTTGCACCATCTAATAAGTACCCTAAAATTACAACCCTTGTGTATTGTTGTTGGGGGTTTAAACGGTACAGCCACTGTGAAAAACAATGTGATCCTGCAATTGTATTTCTGAGTTTCTACCCAAAATTGAAAAGAGAGTCTCAAAGAGATTTGCACACCCATGTTCATAACAACATTATTCACATTTCCCCAAACGTGGAAGCAACCCAGGTGACCACAGAAAGATGAATTGATAAGCAAAATGTGGTAATATATACAACTGAATATCATTCAGCCTTAAAAAGGAAGTAAATTCTGACACATACTACAACACGGATAAACCTTAAAGACATGTTAAGTGAAAGAAGTTAGTCACAAAAAAAGATAAGTACAGTATGATTCCATTTATATGGGGTGCTTAAAGTGATCAAATTTATAGAGACAAAGTAGAAGAGACGTTGTTAGAGGCTAGGGGAAGAATGAAATGCGAGGGTGGGGGTTAGGGTTTCATGAATATAGAGCTTTAGCTCTGCAAGATGAAAGGAGCTCTGGAGGTGAATGGTGGTGATGGCCGCACAGCAATATGATGTATTAGGCTTTGCCATCAGTTTCAATGGCAAGAACTGTGATTATTTTTGCACCAGCCGAATACTTAATACCACTGAACTGCACGCTTAAAATATTTAAGTTGGTCAATTATATGTTACGTG
The DNA here is from genome assembly GCF_006542625.1 of Nomascus leucogenys. Taxonomy (NCBI): domain Eukaryota; kingdom Metazoa; phylum Chordata; class Mammalia; order Primates; family Hylobatidae; genus Nomascus; species Nomascus leucogenys. Next base: position 105,857,591 of record NC_044389.1, read on the forward strand.
TATTTACCACAAATTAAAAATTTGGAAAAAAATATGTATGAAACATTTCAAGTATAGAAGACATTCAAAATTTATTTTTAAAAAGTGATGTACTATAAGCTGATTAGAAAAGGCAAACAATACTTGTAAGAGCTCATAATAATTAAAAGCAAAGGGATAGGAAAAATACACTGCAAGAAGAAAGCTAATATGGACACTCCACAAAAATGCAGGGCTCAGTTCAATGAAAGATATCAAGTTCTAACTTTGTAGGCATAAAATAATATAACTACAATACATATAAAGCATCAATTACCAAAACTAAGATGAGAAATAAACAATTCACCAATGCAGTAGGAAATTTTAAGATAATCCTTTCGATAGCTTATAGAAATAATCGACAAAACATTAATAGTATTAGACCACCTAAAATAATTGATCTCATTGGCAAATACAGAACAATGCACAAAAAAATGGTGGTGGATAAGCGAATTTAGGAATTTAAGCAAAAACTGTAAGAAAATCAAAAAAACAGAATGATAAACATTGCACAGCATCAATTATGGAAATCAAAAATACGTAAACCCACAAAAAAGAACATATTTTCAAATACCAATGTCTGTCTAAAAACATTAAAATGGAGGCTAAGGAGAGAAAGGAAGGGTAGTGTGGATTAAATACGAAGATAGACAAAAACAAATGCAATAAAGCACAATATTAAATATTGTAATCTATCAGGTATCTGTCATCTATCAGGTTGATAGTCTTTGTAACCATGATGGAATTGGTCTCTCCTGTGATTACAGAACAAACAGGCAAACCAAAATCAAAAAAAAGCCAACAAAAGTATTTGAGATCTAATGGAGGATGATTGTAACATCTACATTTTTAATCAAAATTACTTGAGAGCATCTATGAGAAATTTTTTTTTTCTTTTTGAGACAGAGTTTTGCTTTTGTCACACAGGCTAGAGTGCAATGGCGTGATCTCGACACACCGCAACCTCCACCTCCTGGGTTCAAGCGATTCTCCTGCCTCACCCTCCTGAGTAGCTGGGATTACAGGCACGCACGACCATGCCCAGCTAATTTTTGTATTTTTAGTAGAGACGGAGTTTCACCATGTTGGCCAGGCTGGTCTCAAACTCTTGACCTCAGGTGATCCACCCACCTTGGCCTCCCAAAGTGCTGGGATTATGAGCCACTGCACCTGGCCCTATGGGAAATTTTTATATGGTCAATGCAGTGGTCTTAGTTTAATTATCTCTTTTTGAGTATTACAAAACAAAAACATAATAAGATTGCACATTATTTTGTTACTGTGAATTGAGTTTCTCTCCTGAAAGACTCACAGGTGTGTGTGTGTGTGATGTGTGTATGTGTGTGTACATTAGTGCACATGTCTCAAGCATGATGGTGGAATGATTGAAGAAAAGACACCAAAAGATTTAGGAAATAGAGATTCCTTCAATATAAGTACAGAATACTAGAATGTGAGTGCATTAAAAAGGGGACATGGTGACTCTCAAAGCCAAGGAGACAAAATTTTATAAGCCTTCAAATTCCCCAAGAAAATCTAAAGGCCCAGCTACTCAGTTGCCAATACCATCATACCAAATGACCTAGAGGAAGATCCTTTTGGTTATGAAGACATGATCTGTTTCTATGCACATTGCTCTTTCAATCTCTCTCTCTTTCTCTCTTTCCCACTCCATATCCCAACCCAAATTTCCTGAGTTTGAATACTGGCTTACACTACTTGTTAGCTATGTGTTCTGGAAAAAGTAACTTAAACTCATATTTATCATCATCGAAGTAAAAATAATAAAATGTACTTTGTATGTCATTATAAGGATTAAGTGAATTAATATCTACCACACTTTTAAAAATTTGCCTGGCTCATATTAAGGGCTATATAACTGAATGTTGGATATATGTATAAAAGACACTAAGTATATATGATACAGATAAATTGTAAAAATTTTCTACATATCAAATGTGGTGATGTACATGGCAGAACTTTAAATATTTTAAATAACTACAGAAATATACATAATATGGTTAAACACTTAACACTGTAAGTTAATACAGAATTATTTCCTTATATAGGCCTCTTAAAATTATATTAATTGTACAGAGAAAAACACAGAAAGTTATAGGATAATATTGTCCTTGATATTTCATTTTGTCTTTATGATTCTCTTTGCTCATTTTAATACGTCTTCAAATTTGTTCATGTCATGTTGGTAAGTTTGCTAATAATTTTGAAATGCAGTGCCATTTTTCTTAAGACTTGAATTGTTCCTGGGAACAACTCTCCCTGCCTGTTGGATCTCTTTCCTAACTATTCATATTGTTGTAATCGGATATGATTCTAGTGGTTAAATAACTTTAGTGAGCTACACATAAATGAGAGAGATGTACTTTCTGCTCTCTGAGACGATCTAGTCGTCACTCCGCTCATTTTATAGGTAGTCACTAAGTATTAGGGGAAATTAATACAGACAATATAGAATAACTACTATTTTTTCCCAACAACTTTCTCCATATGGTGTAAATATTGATGTAAACACACTATAATTTTTCTAGAATGTTTGTGTGTGTGTGTGTTTTAATTTTCCTAGTGAGGTAAACATAAGAAAGAAGGGTCTAATTTGTCATATGCTATATGTCATATGCTATATGGTAGTTCTATATGCCAATTTCTTCATTTATAAGTTATGTCATCTGAAAAACGCTTATTTTTATTTTTACTGTTAAGATGTTCCATATAAATGCACATAGAGTAAATTACAAGTGTTTACAAAGATGAAAATTAAAGTAGGCCACACCATTACTAAAATTTGGTGGATATGGGAAGTTTCTGCCTGAAACTCTGTGAAAGATACTAAGGATATATCAATAAATTTTAAAGCTTTATGCTGTCAGGTTTATTTTTATCTTTTAATTACTGAGAAAAAGTTTTTGTAATGTGGGGTTCAGAGGCCACATACCTCTCTCTACAAAGGAGAATGATTCATTAAAAATATTAATTCTGTTCTGACATGCAGTACAGTAAATTAGACACCATTCTCTCCTTGGAGGAAGGTTTAACTCAAATTATTATGGGATTCCTATAAAGGAAGTAAAAGGAAAGCTGTTATAAGTACATATCGAGAAGAATGTCATCCTTTTATATATATACATATATATATCCAACTAATAAATACCAATTAGTTAATACCAAATTAATAAATACCAAATTAATATACTTTTAATTTGGTATTTATTAATTAATTTGGTGTATATATTATATATAATTATATGTAAATACATATAAATATTATATATATAATATATATAAAATTTGGTACTCCATAAGAGATCATTTCACTCTGACAGGTGAAAAGTGTACTCTTAAAAAATGTCTGCTTTCCTTGGCTCACCATCAAGACAAGCTTTGAATTCACAGATACTCAAAGCTCAATTTATTTATTTTTGAAAATATCTTATTGTTAAAACTCATGTTGGACTTTAAAAATTAAGTCACTGGCAATAAATGATGTGGTCACTTTAATAGTTTCCCCTATGTATGTCATCGAGATCAAATTATCATTTTTATGTAGAAATATTCTGTTTTGAAAATTATTATTGTTTTATAGTTCCTTATTCTTTTCTACATAAAGTTAGTTTTGAAAGTAATTTGCTTTTAAACTCATAGAGCCACACATTATATTTTGAATATTCTTCTCTACAGCTATAAGATCAGCATTTCCTGTTGGAGAACAAATTTGAGCTCAAATTTTATAATGATCTATGACTGCCTAGTGGATTTCTTGATAATTTATCCAAATCGCCTCCCAGCCCATTTACATTATTTATGTGGAAGGAGTGAGTGGGCAAGACAAGAACAAACTCTTTCATGTGACTAAAGAACAGAGCTATAAGAGTTTGGACTGCAGTCTTCCAAGAGTAGAAAGATTGTCACAGAGGAGACCCCCCTTTCTTTCAAAGATATGCTAGGATATATTGGTCTAGAGTGAGGAACAAAAGTTACTGAGAGGATTGGGAACTTAAGGTAACTAAATAGATACACACTGGTACAAATGCTTCTGTGAAAGTCATCTGTTAGTCTTTAAAGTTGCTGTAAAGAGGATATCTGGAGCAAGAAAATGAAACTACATTGATTGCCTTAGTCCATTTAGGTGTCTAAAGAAAAATATCATGAACTGGGTGGCCTACAGACAGCAGAAATTTGTTTACCACAGTTCTGGAGGTTTCGGTCTTCTAGCTGTGTCCTCACAGGCATATGGTGGACGGGGTAAGAGAGTTCTCTAGAGTCCCTTTAAAAGGGACACTAACCTTATTCATAAGGCCACCACTCTCTGGACCTAATCACTCCCCAGAGACCACACCTTATCATACCCTTACATTGGACATTAGGTTTCAACGTATAAATTTTGGGGGGACAAAAGCATTGAGTTCATAGTAAGAGAGAACACAGTAAGAAGCCAGTCTCAGGAAGGCAGTCGGGATGGATCATTGGTAAAACTCCTTCAAACAAAGAACAGCTTGAAAATCAAACTGCAGGTCCCAGATAAGAAAGAGCCCATGTCCTTAAATGGAAATGCTTATTCTGTGAACCCTGATCAACAAATTCCACCCTTATTTGTACACATTTATCTCTCCTTGGCATGCCTTAGTTCCTTATTTTTCACCTATTGGTCTCTTACTTTTCATCTATTTTACATATATCTACCTTTTTGTAATTGGCTGCAGGCTAAGTCTTCATTTACATGGGGTGAATCATCACTTTAGCCCCTGATTCATCCCTAGTGAAGGTCCCAGCCAAGCTTTTTCTTCAGTCGCTGATTGATCCCAGGCCAAGCCTTCACCTCTGCCTCCAATTGGCTCTTTACACTATCATACCTCTTTCTCATTGGTGCTTTCTCCAAAACAGCCTGCAGACCAGTCAGCACATTCCTCCCCTTCCAGTCCATAAAAACCCCGGACTAAGCCTCATGGTTGGAAACCCTCTTTCAGGTCCCCCTCTCCACTGTGGAGAACTTTCCTCCTTCTCTTATGAAACTTTCACGCCAACCTGACCGTTAGTGTCCACGCTCTTTATTTTTCTTGGTTGTGAGACAAGGAGCTCTGGGTAATACCTCAGACAACGAGGCTGCTTCAATAGCAATGGCTAATCTCTTTTATGTGTAAAATAAAACACTAACAAACACAGAAAATAAAATATATTTTAACTCTTCTGCATAACATTTTATTCCTGGACCCACACTCCAGATATAAAATTGTTATGTCTTCTGCTAAGATCCCTAGGTCTTTAACAGGAATCTGAGGTCACCACACTATCCACCTTCTATGAAGCTGCAGGGATTGGCCAGCCTAGTCCCCTTTACATTAAAATATCATGTAGTTTTGTACATGAAATGAAATATATTCCTACTTCACTACTTTCCAAAATGATCTTAGATGATTTATAAAAATATGTGCAACATATTCAATGGGAATGAATAAAAAGAGAAAAGAAGATAGAGAAAAGTTGTGGAGCATAGCCATAGAAAATAACATGAGGCAGTAGAATTTAGTTTGTTAATTTAGAGAAACTATGCAAAATGATTTTACATATTAACTAAAGATCAGCCAGAAATGCTATATCAACTTTCCTATCAAAGATAGGAAGATGATCAATTCTTAGGAAGATGATCAGTTCTTAGGCAAACACCACCATTACTTTTGCATCAATCTAATACAAAGGTCATTTGTTCCAATAAATGTTACAGAAGTGAATTTTCTTAGAAGTAAAGTTTTGTTTATCTGTTTGTTTTGATTCAGATACATGAGAGAAAGAAATGGCCCTCCATGAATAACCAGGTTTTATTAAAGAGGGCAAACAATAAGTGATATGTCAGACAAAAACTCAATCACAACTTTAAAAGAGGCACAGTAGCAAATTCTGTATTTGTGACTTTTGAGGTTTCATTTTTTTGTAAGGACACATGAGGTGGATGGATGCATGGAGAAGAGCTGATGATTGAGAAACATTCATTTTCTCAGGTCAAATAAGTAAATTCTCTGGGGGTCTCACTTGACCAAGGAATAAAATCAAGCATAGTTTAGGACATGGCTTGAACCTAAACTATGTCCATGAGTGAGTGTCAAACAAATGTGACAATATGAAGGAAGCAAGGTCACCAGAATCTTATTTGCATGAAAAAACAGTTTTAAAAATATACCTTCTTACAATGGAAAATCATAAAAAAAACATAAACTTTTGGTCTACTGACAAAAGTTTAGTTATCTATGGGGAGAGGGAATTCTGAATAGAACATGTTCCATTGTGCACCCCAGCCACCACTATACTCATTTTTGAGGTGTGGAAATATTCGTCTTCTCATAACTTGTGTGTCTTTGTAGCAAACAGGATTAGAAAGAGGATTGGAAAGGTAATAAGGAATAATTCTGTAATGCACTGGAGTAGAGTCCCATTTTGGAACCTCTGTAGCAAAGTGTAACATAAAGAAGAAAAATAATTTTCATTAGTTGCAAAAATTAGGGCACAATGTTAGCACCTGAGAAGTCCCATGACTTTAGCTCAGGGAAGAGATGAAAGATCTGGGAAGGACATGGCAGTGCTATGCTACAGGGGCAGTAATAGTGACTGGGAAGCCCTGGTGTCTGTAAGAGACAGAGGTGCTTTGTGGACACAAGCGAGTCCAAAGAATCTGCCCAGGTGGCCAGAAGGAGAACTATCTACCAAATACCTACCACTTTAGTCTCTCTTCTGCTAGGCATCTTTCTGGATGAATATGTGTGTCAGATGCTACATGGATGTTGATCAGATAGTTGACTATGCTTGATTTTTTTATTTCTGATCCAGCCTTTCCCCCAATCACAAGAGGAAGCTTTCACAAGGGATTCAGGTCTTGGAATTGTGGTGTAGAAAAGAGTCAATGCAACACAGATTACACTAGAGTATATAGAACAAATGGATGGCTGGTTTGCTTTTCAGGGAATAATATTAATTTTTTTTCACATAAAACAAGCATTTAGAGAGATTTGATTAGGAATACAAATGGTAGTTATATTGCCTGTACATATATCAATTGCAGGCCCTCCATGTTCCCAGTAATGGCAAAACTAAAAACTTCAAAAATCAAATTGAAAGAAGGATTGACATACTCATTAAAAATGAAGCATTTAACCCACACTCTCATATACATGGAAGGACAACTTTCTCTAATGGTGACGACAAGAAGAGTCAATATTTTAACCGTTTTGGGTCTTTCCTGTATACAAACACAGAAACTACTGAAGCTTCAAAATGATTATAGCCACGATGATTTTGACCTTAAAAGTATTTGTTCCCTGGGCTAAAGTTTATAAAGAAAAAATAATCCCACTAATTCAGTGGTTAAGCATCTAATTGAACAGGCAATGTGGTACAATGGAAAGTCCTCCAAAATCAGTTGGAAGTAACTGATAGGGTCTGCTTTAGAGAATTAGGACTATATGTCACTTATTTTAAAATATATCTAATCAATATGTGATTTGGGATTTTATCATAGCTTACTTCCCCCCTTCCCTAAGAAGAATTCTGCATCAAGGCCTATTTCAAATTTATTACAATAACACCATATCATCATCTTCACAGAGGCTATTTATCTAGAATGCAGGTGGTGGGGAATGGATGTACTCAGTGAATTCAAAATTATTTCAAATTATAAAGTCACTAATTGAGAAGAGTGTGGAATTGGGGAAGAGCAAAATCCCTAAACCTAAATTACATTATTCAAATGGTCAGATCCACCATGAGATGTTTCCCCCATCTCTAACTCTCACACTCTGACTTCAGGGATCAGGTTGTTTTTAAACATCCAGAGTTGCCTGATGAAGTCACAAAAACTTAGACCTGATCAAAGATGGAAAAGCAGCATAACCACTGCTAACTATAAATAGCAATTTATCATTTATATGGAAAATAAATGTGTCTGATGCCATATCAAATATGAGCTTTCATAATCGCATCAGATTTATACACCAAATTTCTCCCATCTGTCAATTAAAAAGTATAAAGCATTCAGATATTACTTGAGAAATTGAATTCTTATCATTGGTACGGAAAGGAAAATTTCCTGCAATTTCATATGCTTATTAACAACCTCTGTTAATAGTTAATAATATTCAATTTTGAAATAATTGTGCTTAGAGCCTTCTTACTCTCCATGCAGAATATCAGCTGGATAATTACTTACTTTCAATATGTTAATGAGGACCTGGAAACACTGTTTAAATGAAAGGTGAATGAAGGCCTCCCCTCCACTATCTGTCCCGCTGACCCATAGAATTTTAGAATCAATAGTTCCTAAAGGATAGGTCAGTTTGAGCCAGAAAGAATCATATTTGTAAGTTAATTGTAGGTTCAAAAGGAAAGGGGTCATGGCATGGTGTGTCAAATTGGCTGGGCCACAATCCCAGTTACACAATCAAACCAACTTTAGGTGCTGAAATAAAAGGGAATTTGCAAATGTAATTAAAGTTTCTAATTAGTTGGTTTTGTGTAAAGAATATGCTGACAAGTCAAACTGGGCCTGAATTAATCAGCTGGAAGGCCTTGAAAGCAAGGCTGGGAATACCCAAGAGAAAGAAAAAATTGTATCTATGAACAACAGCTTTCTTTGACTTATGTCCCTGGAGTTCCTGCTGCTAGTGATCATTCCTTCCTGGCCGTCTCTATAGAGTTGGTCTTCCTTATCCAGCTCCTAATAACTGTGTAAGACAGTTTCTTGTAATAAATCTCTTAATATGTGCATGTATACAAACACATATATATGTGCATGAGCGTGTGTGTATATTGATCAGGATATGTATATATCCTACCAATTCGACTGCTCTGGTTGAACCTATGGAATCTGGACTAAGTTGTGATGCTAAATTTTCTCTGAACACCTACTCTAAAGCCAACTGAAGCACTCTGATATACAGATCTCAGATTTATGGTTTGCCTTTTTGTTGGGGGAAACAGACGAGTTAGTTTATTAGTTTATTTTAAACTCTGGCCTTTGATAAATTTATGCAGGAATTCTAAAATATTAAAGAGCTTTGAGGCATCCTGAAACAATTCTCCAAACCCAGAAATCAATGTCAGACATCTAATTTTGCTCAATCAGGATGCATTTAAAGACCACTGTAGATAGTCAAGAATCTGATTTCATGAGATAAAAGACTAAACCATTAAGTTATCTAAAATAGTAAAACCATTATTAGAATTTAAAAAAAAATCTGCCTAATTTGTCACAGTCAATGGCAGTTATTTAATTATTATAATTTTTGATGATTCCAAAATAATACATACTCATCATTTTCAAAGTAGGTCATAATTATGAATTATCAAAAGAGAAAAGCAAAATCATTTACCATTTTTTTCACATATCAAATTAGCAAAATTTTAAAGCTTACTAATAATAGTTTGTATTGGTAAGGATAGTAGGGACATGAGAATTTTCATAGACAGCCCGTAAAAAGAAATAATTGTGGTTCTTTTGACTGACAATTTGACAGAATAATGTAAAATTTCAAATGCACATATATTGTGACCTAAAGATTGAATTTAGGATATATATTCTAGAAAAACACTCATACATGTATGCAAGGAGGCACAAAGAAAGATATTTATTGTAGCATTATATGTAATAGATAAAATGAAAACAACATAAATGTCTGCTTATATGGTAGTTTCATCTACATATTTTACAGAGGTTATAACCCAAAAAATCTTACTTGTGTGATGAAATTCTTAATATTTGCAAACATCTGGAGTTCCCTCAGGAAATTCCATGCCCCACTGACAAATAATTAAACAATTTGACCCTTATTTGATTTTTCTAATTTTCATTTTTATATTTGCACTACCATTTAGAAGGGACAGTGTCAGTAGCTGCAGAAGTAACAAGTTTGTTGTAAAATCAGAGTGGATTTATTCTACGTTGTTTTGTAGAACATCTTTCCACCTACTATATCTTGCACATTTTCTCATGCAAAGACACACACTAAAAACACTGTCTTCATGTAGATCAGTGCTTCTTTTGCTGAGAATTTAGCATGTTCCTGAATTCTTAACAAAGCAAACACGTGTCCTTTTCTGTAGATGTATCTTTACATTTTTATCTTTGTTATGTCATTGTTATGTTTTGACCTATTGCAGAGAAAAATGTAACCTCACAGATACTCTTATCCTATCAGAAGAACAAGCATATGTACATCTTGAGGCCTTATAACAAGTTTTAATTGTTCTTTCAATTGTCTAGAGATAAGTGGGAGATTTTAGAAAATAAAGTGTAAGACTGACACTATTTGTTTGTCTGTGTATTTCCAGTATGTTCTTGACAATTTCTGCTTAGTAACAGTCCACCAAGTTTAATGGTTGAGTGAGTTATTTATGTAAAACTAAGTAAGAAGTGCATAGAAGATTGTTTGTTTTTAAATAAAATTCATAGCCCAGTGTCTTTTATTCCTATGACTAAAGGATACGTGGTACTAATTTTCGGAGGCAATTTTGTCAGAGGGATGGTGAGCTTCATTGCTTTTTCATAAGCAAGAATGAGCAATTCTTTGTAATTGTGGCTCTGTGAAGAGAAAGAGAGATTGATTCTCTGTTTAAATAACCAAGCAATGTACTTTTCAGTATGTCTTATTCTTCTTCACCACAATTCCAGGGACATAGAATCCAATAAGGATTGTATAAAATCAATACGTTAATATTGCATGTACACTGAAATATCTATACACGTTTCTAGCAGATCTGAATAGGCTTACTTTAAGTCACATTAATTTGAATAAATTTATTGTTCTACTTTGTGGAGATTAGTAAGTATGTAAGAATTAAATTCCTATAATTAACACAAATTTGAAATAAATTATTGGATAGTGCTAAAATGCATTGTTCACAAACAAAATGAACTTGAACAAAAGATGAATAACAAACATCTAGTTATAAGGACATTAGAGCAATGTAATAATTGTGCTACAAGTTATCAGTACATCAAGACAAAGAGTAATTTCTGTTTCAGTACTAAAGGCTATTAAGGCATGTATGTTTATGCAAATTTCATTTCTTCTGATGAAGGCTTTAATTGTACTCATTTAAAAAGCTAGACTAGAGAATTTAACATTTTTATAAGGAGAATAAATATAAACATTTTTGTGGGAAGGTAAACTTTAAGTAATTTTGAATTAAACATTGAAAATGTTATTTAAAATTAAACAAAAATTGGTTTTGGCATATTAAAGAATTCACAATTAATATTAGATTATTTGCTTTTTGAATGTCAGCTAGCTTAATTTATTATAAATGTACTGTAGAGAGAGAATGCATGAATAAGAGTTATTACATCAATATTGCTTTTCTTTATCAATTTAACAACACATTAACAATAAATTTGCAGCTACTATTAGTAGTTACCTCCTTTGAAAAACATTACCATGGAAAGGTTATTGAAGCATTTAATCAAATGCTAACAAGGTAGCCTTGGCTGTGAATAAAACTATAATCCATTTGCTTAAAAACACCTTCATTAAATAAGTCTTTACAAACCTTATTTTCTACAGATCTTATATAACAAAAACCATATTCGCTGGAGAAATAAAGGCTGACTTTCGGCCTTGAGGACTTTCTTTAGAAGAAAAGTAATTATCCATTGACAACACACATAAAGAAATAATTAACCTTTGAACCATCTTTAACTTAAAAATCCAGAACCCTCATTACCAAAGCAGTTATACCAGTCACGTAAATTAGTTGGACCTACAATCTCAGGGCTTAATAGAAACCAAAATTTTAAATCAAAACCAAAATTTCTGTTTTGGACAGTGTATCCTTTACTCACTTTATTTTAATGACCTTAATGTTACTGAAAGAAATTACATTGATGGTTTATTTTTAAATATTAAAAAGTTGTTTTTCTTATTATAAAGATAAATATGCTTAATGTAGAAAAGCTAAAATATATAGAAAATGTACAAATAAAGTAAAAATAACCCTTAATCCTACTATCCAAAAAGAAAATCAGTTAAAAATTGTGTTTATACACTTTCAGATACACACACACACACTCACACACACACAGAAATAGTTTTCTACCCAATTCTCTCAGGGAGTGTAAAAGGTTAGTACTCCTGACATATGATTAACACTTCATAAATGTTAATTAAGTTGATGGTGGCTACTTGATTTAAGACATGGAACTTCTGGGCTCTTACATCTTGGCTACTGTATCTTCCATTGTGCAAAATGTGTTTGGAAGCAGAGAAAATGTTTACGAGGGGCCTCAGAGATCATATCCTATCATGCCATAATATGACAGTCTCGGGCACCACAAGCGAATGTTTCTAGACCATGCAGTTAATTCAGGGTAGAGCTGTGTCCCCACCCAAATCTCACCTTGAATTGTAATTATCCCCATGTGTCAAGTGTGGGGCCAAGTGGAGATAATTGAATCAAGGGGATGGTTTCCCCCATACTGTTCTCGTGATAGTGAATAAATCACACAAGATCTGATGGTTTTATAAAGGGCAGTTCCCCTGCCCACGATCTAATGCCTGCCACCATGTAAAACGTGACTTTTCTCCTCCTTCGCCCTCTGCCATGATTGTGAGGCCTCCTCAGCCACATGGAACTGTGAGTTCATTAAACCTCTTTCCTTTATAAATTACCCAGCCTTGGGTATGACTTTATTAGCAGCATGAGAACAGACTAATACACCAAACTACACTGCAGGTCTATCTTGAGTCCAATATGTGTGTATTTTCTTAAAATACACATTTTCAGTATAGGTATATGCTGTCATTATTTCCACAAAGACTTTGTGGTTATTTCTGTTCTTTCTAACAATCTGACTGGAAAATCAAGATGATGATGATTATTATTATTATTATGGATACATAATAGTTATGCATATTTATGGGGCATATGTGATATTTTGATAAAAGCATACCGTGTATAGCAATCAAATCAGGGTAGCTGAGATATTCATCACCTCAAGCACTTATCATTTCTTTGTGTTTTGAACATTCAAATTTCACTCTTCTAGTTATTTTAAAATCTTCATTTGTGCTATCAAATATGAGATCATTAAAATTGAGCTGATGGAGATAGAGAGTAGGATGATGGTTGCCAGAGGCTAGGAAGGGTGATGGTAAGGGGGTTATAAAGAGGGGATCACTAATGGGTACAAAAATACAGTTAGAAGGAAAATCGATTTTTCTGAACATAAGAGAAAAAGAACCTTCTGTCATGATCTCTCCGATAGTCTCCCCACTTAATTTTGGAATAGCAACATGACCTGTTGAGGAGACATAATCAAATGATCCCATAAAAGTGCCTACAGAGCAGTAGTTGCATCCAGTATGTGTAAAGGAAGATTCCTATAATTCACATTATTTATTAAGCTGCAAAAATGTAATCTATGCTATTGCCATAGATAAAATTAAACTAAATATGTTCAACAGATTCTCCTCACTAGGCACCAGCAAAAGTTTAAGAATTTACCTAACCGACCAATAAAAGAATGAGGAGTAGAAAGTTAACACTTCTGAAAACAGAAAAACTCAAAAGGGTGGTGGGCAGGGGAAGAAAAACAAAACAAAAAAAACCCTCAATCCATGGAAAGTGCACATCAGAATGCATACGCATGTAAAATACTTGGATATTGAGAATTTTGCCCATTCCTACACAAGAAATACATGATAGATTAGGAAGTGAAATACTTGTCCATAAGTTATTTTTTAAGGTGTATCATGTACAGAATGTCTCTGTGACAGAAATACTGAAATATTCACATTTTTGCTTTTTCTAAAAATGTACTTAATGATCTCCATTGTTTTATAGATTTTTTTTCAATATGCCCATGAATGATTATAGTTACGTGATTTTGGTATGAAGAGATAAAGTAATGATTTGCCTAAATACCTGCAGGAGCTTTCTAGCTTCTAGTTCTACTTAATAATATCACCTTACAGAGTTTTAAAGATTATACTCTTTATCAAAGTATTTAGTCACTAGAGAAAATTATAATGGCTATCATAATACTTTTGTATACTTGTTTTAGTTAATACTCTTAAGCAAGCAAACAAACAAAAAGGCTCTATATGTCTTAAACACTGGAACCAAGAGCTCTTTAATTAACAATTTCTCAGTACCCAGCGTAGTTCTAAGTAAATACATAAATGCTGCCTGACTGAATAAGTAAATCAATACTTTTTAAAGAATATTATGGTGTTTTCTTTACAAGACTATGCTGCATCTGGGCATTCATGTGATCATTTGATGATGTTGTTTCATCAAGGTTTAAACATTCTGATTCTAACTTAAACAATACTGATAATCTAAAATTACATATAAAGTGCCTTTGGCTTTTTCTCCTTCTAGCTTTAGTTTAGTTCCTTCAGCATTTTGATAATCCTAAATTTTATGCTTTCAAATTAAGGCCTCTATTTTTCCCTTTCCTGCTTCTCAACTTCAAAGTTAATGTTACTCATCCCATACACTTTCCTCCTTCCCTCCTTCCCTCTCTTCCTTCTTTCCTTCCTTTCCTAGTTTGATGACAAAAGTTTATAATTTCTAAATCTATTTATATTATGTCATCAAGAATAGCTAAAGATACAGTTTTATGCCATAAAATTTTTGGACTTGGCTATACGTTCAAGTTTGCAATTCCTACAAGGCATTCAATAGTGCCCTCTAATGATGCCATTTTTAAAAACAACTGTACTACATTTCTGTTTTCTTTCAGGATGCTCATTTCTGTCCACGTAGAAACTCTATCTCAAACATTAAAATGTTATAAAAACATTTTAACTTTTAAACATTTTATTGGGTAAAATCTATGAAATGTTCCTGATTATATTGTTGGGTTTTTGTTATTTTTGTTCTTTGAAATTCACCAATGTCTAGCACACTCTGTAAAGACATTTAATGATAAAATTATGAATTGAAATTGGTCTCTCATAATTGTGGAAAACATTTATTTAGGTATTTAAATATTTTACATGTTTTATTGAGATAATTAGGTGGGCTTTCTGAGTTTTCTATATTCCAGATATCATAAACATGGTTTTACTAAGTATATTTTAGGAATGTACCTATTCGCCTCTTTGTTGCATATAAGGTTTTCTTGTTCACAAAAATATATAATTTATCTTAATTCTGTCTTATTTTTACAAAGAAAAGAATAATACCGTACAATTTTAAAATAATCATTTTTCAAATTTTGAGAACATTACAAAATTATCTAATACCGTCATAGAGAAAAGATAGTCTTTTTGTCTAAATATGAAATAATACATTAAAATTGATGCATCTCTGATGTCTCAATAATTAGGGGTTTCTATCTTTTCTTACAAAATTTCCTAAGACAATCTGAAAATGAAATTCTAATGGAAACTGAATATTATATTTGCACTGGGCCAAAGCACAAGGAAGTATAGAGTAAAAATAAAATAGAATTATGAATACATTAGATATTTGAGTCTATTAAATAAATCTATCAAGGATTAAGAACAAAAGAAAGACATTTTGAAGGTAACATAAAAATGTCTTTAATTTGGTTATTGTAGGGATAAATAGTGAGAACTGCAAAACATACTTGCAAGAAAGATAAAAATTTAAGAAAAGAGAACTCACCCTTGATGTGTATGAGCTATAATACATCTTAGAAAGAAAAATTTCAACACTCTGCTCTTAAACTGACAGATTCTGAATTAGTTGTAAACTCTGTGGGAAAAGCTCTGGATGTCATCCCAGACAGATCAATGAAAACATTTCCTCCACATCCTTCACATTTCAAATCTCATCACAAGCCCAAGAAGTTCTTCTATGTGATATTAACCATGTTTCTAGCTCCCGGAAACTTGATGCTTCAACATGTGCCCTATATGTGCTAGACACATTTTGCTCCAGACAATGCCACAGTATACCTGTCTCACTTTGTGTATTAGTCTGTTCTTATGCTGCTAATAAAGATATACCTAAGACTGGGTAATTTATAAAGGAAAGAAGTTTAGTGGACTTACAGTTCCACATGGCTAGGGAGGCCTCACAATCATGGCAGAAAGCAAATGAGGAGCAAAGTCATGTTTTACATGGTGGCAGGCAAGAGAATGCTTGTGCAGAGGGACTCTTACTTATAAAACCATCAGATCTCATGAGACTTAATCATTACCACAAGAACAGTATGGGGGAAACCACCCCCATGATTCAATTATCTCCACCTGGCCCTGCCCTTAACACATGGGGATTATTACAATTCAAGGTGAGATGTAGGTGGGAACACAGAGCCAAACCATACCACTTTGCCTCATCCTACTGCTCCCCTGTCACTCCCCCTGCAACTCCCTCCCTGGACAAGTGGCCTCCTTCTCCCAGGTGTGCTTTACATATCAAGCAACCAGAGCCCATACCCCAACCACTGCCTTTGTTAGATTCTTGCACTCTAGACCACCATCCCTTGCTCTATTTACTCCAGGTCAGACACTAGACAACCAGGGACTGCCCCGATACCCTGGGGGAACAAACTAGCCAATGTGAACCTGCTCCCCTTGCCTCACCTAATTCTTCCCACTGAAAACACAATAAAGGTTCTGTCTGCAGCATCCCTGCTCCCTCTGCCTCCTGACCCACCCTTGTGCTCCCCCTGGTGGCCACCTATGGTGTGGCATGTTCTCTCCTCTTAGGAACTATGAGTAATAAACCCTCTGATGGCAATCGTCTTCTTATCTGTTGGCCTTATCATGACTCGATGTTTCCATGAATGTGCTACGTTCTAAAACACACACCTCTGAATTATTCTTAGCTTTTTGTGTTTTTGTTTCTACTTTGGATTTGGTTTTGATTTAAAATATTAGATGATCTTGGGTGAGAATGCAGAGTGCTTAGATCCATTTCCTACCTGAAATTAATGTCACTGTTATATGCCAAAATCCTATTCATCCAGGGTTTAGTTTTCTGCCAACCCTATCTGTGGTGAGAGCCTGAATCCTAACAGGAGACAAACACACCTGTAAGTATTGAAAAGCACTGCTAATCCCCAGATGCTTTTTAAAAAGCTGGGGAGATTAGACTAAGTTTCCTCCAATGTCTTCTTTCTGTTTTAATCGTTGAAGAATTATTATTGGCCTTCCTCAGTCACAGAAAATTAGAAGCAGCATCTAAGAAAAGATACTATTTATGTCAGCAAAGTAAATTATAGAGAACTCAAAAACTGCTCAAATTACCCAAATACAACTCACAAAGCAATGAAGACTGTTCCTAAAGAGGAATCTATTTCTGAAGAAAAGGTTAGAATATATGTGTACAGTGTTAGTCTGTATTTAAGAAGGCAGTAAAATTTAATTCCCTAGAATTTAAGTTAAATTTCCATGTAAAATACTTTTAAGATTTCACTACTTAAAGATAAAATATACAGTAATATATTTTAAAAAAATAATTAAAAGGGAATCCTGATAATACTGGCTAAACGACCTCAATTTCAGAAAGGACTTAACATCTTTCATACAGCATGTATTATAGTATGCATTGTAATTGAATTCCACAACCCACATGTTATCATTCTCATTAGGTTGCAAACTCTTTCAGGGAGACAGTCTTATAGCTATATTATTTATTAGTTGTTTCATTTATTCAGCAAATATTTAACATTAATAGTGCAATAAACACCAAGCTAAATATTACTGATAACTGAATGTGACACATTCTCCATCAGGCATATCCCTAGCATTTGAGGCATTCAAAACAAGCGTACAAATGGAGGCCCACAAACTGTATGTGTAAGTATTTAAAGTTATACATCAGACTAATGTAAATAAGGATTATCCTCTTATCTTGAAAAATATTCCCTCTGAAGAATTCAGGAAGCCAGGATTCCACATAATACTCAGACTTTCTTATCAGAATTTAATGGCCAATGCAGACCACCTGAATCCTAGCCCCCATTCCATCCTGGAACTCATGGAGTCATTTCCACATTCCTACAAAGACCCTTACTCTTAATATCTCTTGGTCCTTGGAGTGTGTACACTGAGGTATTCTGACCCCAAGCAGACAAATCTAGGGAAGACATCTGTTCAGGTTGTGGAAACAAGTTCAGTGCAGTTCTGACAGGGAATATTGGGTTCTAGGTAGCTGGAAGGCAGAAAGAGTGTCTTCTCCATCATTGTAGTCCTGCAGATCCCTGAACTTTTGAAGAGGCACAGACAGAAGAACACAGTGAAGGAGGTGGATAAACAGTGGGGCACAAAGCTTACAGTCTTTGGAGGGAAATCGAGGTGAAGTCAGCAACTGCAGGTGATTGTAGTGATGCCTTTGCTAAAAAGGAAGTTAAGGAAACTAGGCACAAGGATTTAAATCACAATATAAAGAATCAAAGATGGAATCGCAGAAGAGGTGAGATATTTGTATATATTTTTTGACCTCAATCTTGTCTTAGTACTTACCAATAGGGATTAAGTATATTGCTAATGCTATGGAACAATTGTTTACTAAACAGCTGCAGGAAAAAACTGATTTCATATCTGTTGGGAACAGGCCCCCCAAAATTTGTCCATAAACTGGCCCCAAAACCGGCCATAAACAAAATCTCTGCAGCACTGTGACAGGTTCATGATGGCCATAACGCCCACGCTGGAAAGTTGTGGGTTTACTGAAATAAGGGCAAGGAACACCTGGCCCACCCAGGGCGGAAAACCACTTAAAGGCTTTCTTAAACCACAAACCATAGCATGAGTGATCTGTGCTTTAAGGACATGCTCCTGCTGCAGATAACTAGGCCAACCCATCCCTTTATTTCGGCCCATCCCTTCGTTTCCCATAAGAGGTACTTTTAGTTAATCTAATATCTATAGAAACAATGCTAATGACTGGCTTGCTGTTAATAAATATGTGGGTGAATCTCTGTTTGAGGCTGTCAGCTCTGAAGGCTGTGAGACCCCTGATTTCCCACTTCACACCTCTGTATTTCTGTGTGTGTGTCTTTAATTCCTCTAGTGCCACTGGGTTAGGGTGGCCCCGACCAAGGTGGTCTTGGCACAAATCTATATCTATCTATCTATCTATCTATCTATCTATCTATCTATCTATCTATATATCTATCCATCGATAGATTTATAAATATCTATTTGATAATTTATTTTTATTTGATAATATTTTTATTTTAAAAAAGTGATAGCAGATCTATGAAGCCCATCTTATTAATATGTATGGTAACATTTTTGTCTTTCATTTTTGAAAGATATTCTTACTAAAGAAAACCTAGAGTGACAATTTTTCATAACTCAAGGAGCCATTTCATTATATCCTATCTTGAATAACTTTTCACATGAAATCTGCTGTCATTCTTATTTTAGTTCCTCTCAATATGTGTATTTCTTTTGGCTGCTTTTAAGATTTTTTCTTTATCATTGGTATTTTTGTATTTGATTATGACATGTCATGATTTAGGGGAGTTTCTTAAAATACTGTTATTCCTAAAGAATTATGCAAAAGTTGGTATAATCTACATAAAAAGGTGCAAAGGAGAAATGTGAAGTAGGCTAGTTTGCATTCCTTCGTAGGATTTTTATTGCTTTAGATTTTCATTATTTTTATTTGTTTGTTTTATATCTACTGGATGCCAGTAGGATTTTTACTTTCTCTCTGTAATTGAAAACAATTTGAGTGTGTTTCTCCTGACTGGAATTTTCTGGACATAGGAAGCCCTTTGAATCTGCATAGCTATGCAACTTTTAATTTTTTTAATTAAATATTGTCTCATTATTTGTTCTACCCAATTAAGCTTTATAAAGAATAGTTTTATTTTCTGATCTGCCCTTCTATTGATGATGCAGCTGTTCAAAATTGTCTTCCATATTGTTCCATTTTCTTGCTTTTTTTAGTGCGTATTTTTACATCACTATAATTATTTTTATAGGGTAAGATTACTGCATACATACCTAAAAACTTAAGCACTACAGTAGTGTAAAATGTGAAATCTTTTCAATCTCCTCTCGTGTTAACAATTACTTTTTTAATATTTAAAGTTTGATATTCATTTGTGATTATGAGTAGGCGGTCATGTGCATACACATTTAATTACTGTATCATGTTCATATCTTCCTTAAAGGCCTCAGGATCACCCATATCCAAGGCCATTTGTCCCTCATCAAGTCCTGTTGTCTAACTTCTCCATGGTTTGTTGTGAGTGTTTGGGAAAATATGTAACTATTGCTGCATATTATGGAGGAAAATCTGAAAAAATATGTGAACATTATAAAATGCAATTGCCACTTTACCTGAAAATCTTATTGCTAAGAATTTCAACTAATGCCTCTATCAAAGTATAAAGATATTGATTGTAAACATACCGTAAAAAATAAGAAAACAACTAATATATTCACCAACAGTTCTTTTGCTATATAAATTATGATATAAACTATAATGAAATTATATTGCATTAATATTACCCCTGTATCCACTTAAAAAGAAATATGTAACAAGGTACAGTTGACATAAAAGTACTCTCAAACACACACACACACACGTGTAAATTTTTAAAAGTACCAAATAGTATGTAAAATGATTTACACACACATTTAGATGTAGAAAAAGAGAGACTGAAGGCAAGAGACAGATGCTGTACCTGAGTTTGAAATAGGAGACAGTAGCTTTCACTATTTTGTTAGCTTTCTGCTAGGTTTGCATTTTCTAATTTCATTAATAAATTACACTTATGCATGCTGGTGTGTATGTATTTAATGACAAGAAGACTTATCCAGACACTAATATAATGTGGCATTTTCCTCTTACTACTTCTTCATATTAGAAAATTAATTGCTGTGGTTTCTAAGCTTATATAAATTACAAGTCCCAAATATCCAATAACATTGCATTCTACAGTATATTTAATGTTGTTTGGAAACCAAAACTCAACATTTGTCCACATAAAAATATTACAAATGCTATTATAGTCTTCCAGCGGGCCACACAATATACTTTGTCCACAATTAACCAAATATGATACCTTGCTTTACTTTTCAGTTTACCTATTGTCTTAGCTAGTCTGGGTTGCCACAGCAAAGTACCATAAACTGGGTGGCTTATAAGTAGTAGAAATGTATATCCACAGTTCTGGAGGCTGGTTATCCAAGATCAGGGCTCCCATGTGGTCAGATTCTGGTGAGGGCCCTCTTCAAGTTGCAGGCTCCAGTCCTCTTGTTTTACTCTCACGTGTTGAAAAGAGGGCAGAAAAGCTTTCTATGGCTTCTTTTATAAAGGGCACTAATTCCACTCACAAGCACCCTACCCACATGATCTGATCAAATCACAAAGACCACACCTCCAAGAGCATCACATTGGAGATTCGGATTTCAACATATAAATTTTGAGGGCACACAAACATTTGGTCCATCATATCCATTTATTTTATTTTTATTTATACTTTTTTTGAGACAGGGTCTCGCTTTGTCACCCAGCTGGAGTGCAATGTCGTGATCTCCACTCACTGCAGCCTCCACCTCCTGGGTTCAAGTAATTCTCCTGCCTCAGACTCCCAGGTAGCTGGGATTACAGACATGCACCACCACGCCTGGCTAATTTTTATATTTTTAGTAGAGACGAGGTTTCATTATTTTACCCAGGCTGGTCTTGAACTCCTAACCTCAAGTGAACATGCATGCTCATTTTAAAGTTTTTATATTTTTATGTATGACTTTTAAAAATCCTAATAGGAAAATCTGAATAGGAAACAAAATCTCCCAATTAGAGAAAACTCTTTTATATACTCAAAGAGCATCTTAGCGGCCCTGAGTCCCCAATTTCTCACACTCCAATTCCCCACAGGGTAAAATAATGAGAGTCAGATGTCCCTGTTCCACAGGGGAAGAACCATAAAATTATGAGACCCAGAAGCCATGAAGAGCACCTGGCACTGTAGGGTCCAGCCCCAAAGGGTCGGTGGGTTTTCTCCCCGTGTGTGGAGACGAGAGATTGTAGAAATAAAGACACAAGACAAAGAGATAAAAGAAAAGACAGCTGGGCCCTGGGGACCACTACCACCAAGATGTGGAGACTGGTAGTGGCCCCGAATGCCAGGCTGCACTGT
The DNA here is from genome assembly GCF_006542625.1 of Nomascus leucogenys. NCBI lineage: Eukaryota > Metazoa > Chordata > Mammalia > Primates > Hylobatidae > Nomascus > Nomascus leucogenys. The sequence goes on from NC_044389.1 coordinate 105,879,690, forward strand.
TATTTATTGGATACAAGGCAAAAGGGGCAGGGTAAGGAGTGTGAGTCATCTCCAATGATTGACAAGTTCACGTGAGTCACGTGTCCACTGGACGGGGGCCCTTCCCTGCCTGGCAGCCTAAGCAGAGAGAGAGAGAGGGAGAGAGAGAGGACAGCTTACGCCATTATTTCTGCATATCAGAGACTTTTAATACTTTCACTAATTTTGCTACTGCTATCTAAAAGGCAGAGCCAGGTGTACAGGATGGAACCTGAAAGCGGACTAGGAGCGTGACCACTGAAGCACAGCATCACAGGGAGACGGTTAGGCCTCCCGATAACTGCGGGCGGGCCTGGCTGGTGTCAGGCCCTCCACAAGAGGTGGAGGAGTAGAGTCTTCTCTAAACTCCCCTGGGGAAAGGGAGACTCCCTTTCCCAGTCTGCTAAGTAGTGGCTGTTTTCCCTTGGCACTGATGCTACCGCTAGACGACGGTCCGCTTGGCAACGGGTGTCTTCCCAGACGCTGGCGTTACTGCTAGACCAAGGAGCCCTCTGGTGGCCCTGTCCGGGCATAACAGAAGGCTCGCACTCGTCTTCTGGTCACTTCTCACTATGTCCCCTCATCTCCTGTCTCTGTATGGCCTGGTTTTTCCTAGGTTAAGATTATAGAGGGAGGATTATTATAATATTGGAATAAAGAGTAATTGCTACAAACTAATGATTACTGATATTCATATATAATCATATCTATGATCTAGATCTAGTATAACTCTTGTTGTTTTATATATTTTATTATACTGGAACAACTCATGCCCTCGGTCTCTTGCCTCGGCACCTGGATGGCTTGCCGCCCACATGGCACATCTGTCTCTTCTCCAATGAGAGAGAGAGAGAGAAAGAGAGAGAGTAAGAGAGAGAGAGCGCACTAGCCTCCCAAAGTGCTAGGATTACAGGCATGAGCCACCCACCATGCCCAGCCATTGTGCCCATTTAAATGTAATTTAGGTTATAGCCTTATGAAAGCTTTCTTTTGTTTTTCCTCCATTCCCTTCATAATTCTTTGACATTCCATGTTAGATATGTGGTTTTGAGGGCCTGTCTGAAGGCTTGCATGTTTTAACCCTGGTAGCTTTGAGGATGAGATGCTCTGGACTTCGAGAAATCTATCCTGATGAGACCAGTGCTGGATCCTAGATAAAGAGAGAGGGAACTCAGACCAGACAGTTAAGACGCGAGAGAAATGAAGAAAGCATAGAAACCACGTGCATTTGCATAATGCAAATTATGCAAAGAGAGTAGAAATGATTGACAGGTGATATATAAGTTGGTAGATAAGGAAGGATGTCCAAGACAGTAGGAGAGATGTAATGCTGGCAGTTTGGGGAGTACAGATGCTCCTTGGTGCGCAAAGGGGTTATGTCCTGATAAGCCCATCATAAATTGAAAATATCCTAACTCTAAAAGGAGTGGCTGACTGGAACCTGTGGCTCACTGCCACTGTCCGGCACCACTAGAGAGACAGAGTTTGTTTTGTAATGCCTGTTTCAGTCATGAATATTGGAAACTTTTGAAAGCAAACCGTTATAAATCAGGCACCAGCTGCTCATGCAAGTGAGTTTGACCGTGATGTTGTTGAGTAGGAGATGATCTTCTTTGGCTATTTCCTATCTTGTCTTTTTTTGTCTTCTCTGAATATTTCGTATCTTGTCTTTTTTGAGGAGAAACACCTAAGGTAAGTGACTAGTTGATGGGTGCAACAAATTAACATGGCACTTGTATGCGTATGTAACAAACCTTCACGTTATGCACATGTATCCTAGGACTTAAAGTAAAGTTAAAAAAAAAAGATACAAAACAAAACTTTGGTAAAAGAATAACTGAATGATAAATATGCCTTGGAAGTTAGATGTAATAGATTGCCTCAAAAGAACATAAAAGCCCCAGCACTTTGGGAGGCTGAGGTGGGCAGATCACAGAGACAGGAGTTTGAGACCAGCTTGGCCAATATTGTGAAACACTGTCTGTACTAAAAATACAAAAATTAGGTGGGCGTGGTGGCATGCACCTGTAGTCCCAGCTACTCGGGAGGCTGAGGCAGAAGAATTGCTGAACCCAGGAGGCGGAGGTTGCAGTGAGCTGAGATTGTAGCCACTGCACTCCAGCATGGGTGACAGAGCAAGACTCCGTCTCAAGAAAAATAAAATAACATAAAGGCTTATCTCCTCTAAGGTGTCTGATTACATCCTAGGAGTAATAAAACTTAACAGACCTTCTCCTCTACTTTCCCAGAAAGCATCTGCTTATATTGCAAAGCAAATATCTCTCTGTCTCTCTCTCTCGTTGGAGAAAAGACAGATGTGCCAGGTGCTTTTCATGGCTTCTGGGTCTCATAATTTTATGGTTCGGGTACAGGGACATCTGACCCTCATTATGTTACCCTCTGGGGAACTGGAGTATGAGAAACTGGTGACTCAGGTCCGCTAAGATGTTCTTCGAGTATATAAAAGAGTTTTCTCTAATTGGGAGATTTTGTTTCCTATGAGGACTTTTAAAAATCATAAATAAAGATATAAAAACTTTAAAATGAGCATGCATATTCAGAGTGATTTGTCCAGTTGTTGAGATATTGTTGGTGAAACCACAATTAACAATATACATACTAGCCTTGTTAAGATAACCTTGAATTCAAATGATTCTGATTCTACCCTATCATCGCCGTGACATAAATTATCAGAATGTGTTAAAATTTTAGACAAAGGAAAATTGCGTCTTTCATAATCCCTTTCCTTTGGAAAAGGCCCCCCAACCCCTGCCAAAAAAGGAGGGGGAATAATGGTACAGAGCAAGTTAGGATTCAGAGAAGGCTCAAGGTCTAGGGAGAGACTTTAGCTCTGGGCAGATGAGATAAAGCAGACGCCCAGTGAAATGGGTTCAGCTAAAACACTAAAGGAGTTGAACGGCTGCAAACTAGCAGATGCATTTCGTACACTGCAGGCTGGGTCTTAATGCACACTCACAAAACTGACTGCAAGATCAATTACCTGGGGAAGGTGAAGCAGCTGATTCACATTACTCCCTTGTCAGGACTGACTCAACACTTCGCAGTGGGAGGCTAGAGGAACTCCTGGGCTGCACTTGGGATCAGCTGACAAAGGCAACCACTCTATTTTATTTTACTTAAATTATTTGAATCTTATTTCATTTTTTTTCTTATTCTTTTAATGCTGATGGTACAGATGATTACTTTTAGTACAAAGAAAGAAAATACAGTGGCTTGCACTCTCCTACATCTATTGCTGGTAATGGTTACGTGAATCTAGAAAAAAAAAAAGAACAATAACAATAACAGCAGTTACTGTTTCCCATCTCCTAACCTTCACCGACAGGGAAGAATGTTTTTCTATCTCCTGGGATTCATAAATAAATGCCAAGCACTCCAAGTGCAGTAACATCTGATAATTTATGCAGTAATATTTGCAATGCACTGCTTTCAGTGTATGTGTCTTATTTCCCAGTAAGACTGTGAGATCCTTAAAGATAGGGATAATGTTTAATAGTCACTGTATATGAGTTGCAATCCTAGAAATAGTGCCAAGAACCTGGAAAGCACTCAATAAATAATTATTTATTGATATAAAATCATTTGGAATAGTCCTAAATGAAACACAATATCTTCGTAGAGTTCACAAACAGGAACTCTTAGAGCAATTAATGCAAAGAAAACAATATGTAGGCACTTCATTGGCAAACTCCTGAAACCAATTTGACAATGAAATATTTGTAAATATTTAAATTTAAATATTTAAATGTAGTCAAATGAAATTTTAAAGGCACATTATATGTAGCACAATAATAATACAAATTACCTCCATCTTCCTATCACAAATTCAAGTGAAAAGACAATATAGATTGGCATCTTTAAAATGTCAAAACAAAACAACTCTCTCAACTCAGGATTCAATTTCAAAAATGAAGGGAAAACAGAAACACTTTAAGTTCAATAAACACCAAGAGAATTAATCTTCAGCGGATCTTCCCTAACAGAAATACCAGAGAAAGCATCTCTCAGACTGATACCAGGCTGACATGTGGATCTACATGAAGGGCTAAAGAACACTGACAGCCGGGTGCGGTGGCTCACAACTGTAATCCCAGCACTTTGGGAGGCTGAGGCAGGTTGATCACCTGAGGTCAGGAGTTGGAGACCAGCCTGGCCAACACGGTGAAACTCCATCTCTGCGAAAAATATAAAAATTTAGCCGGGCGCAGTGGCACACGCCTGTAGTCCCAGCTTCTCGGGAGGCTGAGGCAGGAGAATTGCTTGAACCTGGGAGGTGGAGGTTGCAGTGAGCTGAGATTGCAACAGTGCACTCCAGCATAGGTGACAGAGGGAGACTCCATCTCAAAAATGAATAAATAAATACGAAATAAAAAAAAGAACACTGGCAATTTTAAATGTAAAAGGTATTTTTCTCGTTTATTATCTTTAAATGATTGACTCTTTAAAGCAAAAACTAATAACAAATTATAAAGATTGCACATAAATGAAACTAAAATGTATGACAACAATGAGAGGGTAAATGGAAGTATCATATTTAAACTTCTTCAATTACACTTATATTGATATGATATTATTTGAAAGTGGACTGTGATAAGTTAAGGATTCACATAATGATGTCTTAAGAAAACACTAAAACATAAAGATATGGAGTCAAAAAGCCAGAGGAGAGAAAATGAAACATAAAATAGTGAATTAATCCAAAGAACTCCAGAAAGGAGGAAAAAAGAAAGAAAGAAAGAAAAATTGGAAATGTAGGAAAAGAATATTTTGGTTGAACTTACAACATCAATAATTACATTAAATATAAGTAGGCTACGCTCTTGAATTAAAAGGGAGAGTTTGTCACACTGGCTAAATGAGCGAGACTCAAGTCTACTGCTTTTAAGAGATGTGCTTTATGTATAAAACTGTAGAAATTTTATTTAATATGAGTAAAAGAATGAAAAGGTAGATATGCAAGCCATAAGAAAGCCAGAGTGGCTCAGTTATTATGTGAGACAGTGGACTAAGAGATCAGAATTAACATTATAGATAAAAAGGGTTATTTAACAATGACAAAAGAATCAATTTATCAAAAAGTCAAAACAATACTGAATTTGTGTGTACCTAATAGCATACCTTTACAATATATAAATGAAAATTGGGCAGAACTAAAATAAGAAATAGTCAAATCTATTCATATGAATAGAGATTCTAATACTCCTGTTTCTATGATTGAGAAAATAGAGAATATGCCGTTTAGAAATTAAATATTTTAATTGTAGCTACTAGAATTAAAGTAACACTGGGCTTATTTTACTTTGTATCTTCTCTCCCATTGTCATGATTTTGTTACTTCTATCATTTCTACACTCTTGTAGTTTACAACACTTATTTTCATTCTGATGATTTGGCTCCGGTTTCTATTTTTGTATTGACCTACAGTTAAATATACTCAGCTCCCACCCCTGGGTCTTTGCTGTAGTTTTCTCTGTCGGTTCTTGGTTGGTAGGAGTTTCACCTCTGGCATTTTCTCACAATGAGCTCAGTGGAAGAATAGTCACTGAGTTGTTAAAATTCAAATCTGTTAGAGAGTATAGTTAAATTTAACTAAGTTTTGTCTGAAAATAAAACTTTGACTTACCATTCATTTCCTTGATTTTCTTATAGGTATCGTTCCAATGTTTGTCATTCAGTTTTGCTTAAAATTTTACAAACTGGTTTTTAATTTTGCTTAACCTCTTTTTGTAGGTTTTTTTAGTTTAAATACAATTTAAACTACAATTGGGGGAGAATTCTTCATTTGGGTGCTTGTTATCTATACACACTTTCTCTAGTTCTTTTTTTTTTCATTATGTTTCCTTCATTTGTTCCTTTACTCACTATACAAACCTATGATGTCTATTCCATTCTATGCTTGTTATTTCATCTTTATTTGTAAACTGTTATTTTTTAATTCCTTTCCTGAGGTTTTTGTTTTGTTTTGGTTTGGTTTTTGGTTTTTTTGTTTTCTCTTTTTTCTTGTTATCTGGTCTTTAACTTTTGTTCTTTTATGTATATGTTTGATTGCTTTATTAAAGTTTTTTCTTTATTTCATACTGAAATTTTGGTAACAGTATTCATCTCTTGTGTGTCTACTGATAGTAGATTTAGAGTTTTTGAGCTCAATTTAACTTTTCTCTTACAATTTTATTGTACTGTGCTTATTTTTTTCTTGTTTCACTGCTTAATTCTGAATGAACTGGATTCTTAGAAAACTATTAGCAGACACAACCTTTGGAGAAGAAACGGGTCAGGAATTTGTTGCTACAGCAAGGGACTCTCCATTCATAGTTGCACCTGCTTTGTGTAACTTCCTCATCTCTTCTGACTCCCAGAACCTACCAGACTCAGGAAAACTTTGACAGCTGGTACAGCCACATGGCTTCTGTAGCCCTTGCTACCCAGGCACAGTAACTGCTTACCTAGGTAACTTGCATATCCTTATGAAGTGTATTTTCTGCAGGCACAACTCTGGGTTTCTCTGGGCACTTTCTATACCTTTTCTCTCTCCGCAGCCATTGGTTTTGTCAACGTGCCCTCTCATTTAAAGGGAATCTTCATTGTCAGTTTCTGTGATCGCCATTGACTCTCTGTACTTCACCTTTTGTTTACCTGTAATATGTAGATAAGATAGTACCTGATAGGGTTGTTAGGAGGTTTAAATGAGGTCGTATTTGTAAGTCACTTAGAAAAATCCCAGGAACATAATAAGCACTAGTTAAGCATTTGTTCCATAGAAACAAACAAATTTGCACCCTCTATGCCCCCTCATGACTCCCACTCCTTCCTGGCAGGACTATCACTGCTTCCCACATGGGATTTTCTGGCCTCAGAGGTTTTGGCAGTAGTCATATATTATTTGAAATTTGTAGATTTTCTCCAACTCAGAGTCTTTCACTAAAAATATACTTTTGCTTCCCTCATTATTTCTTTTTGTTTGGTTTCTGGGGGAAAAAAACTGTGAGAACATTAGGAACACGCTCCCCTAATCATACAGCAAAATTCACCGGCAACTTACACCTTTGGCATCATTTGTAAGCACTCCCCTCACTTAAGAGAGAACTCTCAAATTAGCCTGACATGGAAATAAAACATCTTCCCTTTGTTTTTTGCCTCATCATTCCATACATCATGAGATATATTTCCAGAAACTGGATCAATCAATCCAACCAATCAGTATTAAAGGGATTAAATATGAGAAAGAACAAAAATGTCCTCAAGTCTCAGACAAAGTAAATAAATCTGTTCTCATATGAAGATGCCTGTCATGGGCTTGACATTTTTATCCACACACCCAGACCCCACTGCCTGGTCCCTGGAGCATCGCTGGACTCATGGGCTTGGTGTTCCTCTGAGCACATCCATGCTAACCCAGTGGTCTAAAGTAAAATAACACAGGACATGTTATTGTTTTGTTAAAACATGACTATTTTTCTTACAAAAGAATGACTAAAATAATAATTTCCTTAATACCCAGGTAACAGCAATGACATTTTCCTAAGCTGGTTTTAGCAGCCTAGCAGGAACACAGCAGCAAACAGTGTGAAAATTAACAGAAGCACATTAAGCTCATTTGCATACACCCACACACTGAAAATGCAAAATTTATAAATTTGTAAAATTATAAAGAATAAAAAAGTGAGAACACATTTTTAAAAATCAAAGCATTTGGTAGAAAAAAATGAATAACAGAGCTTATTCAACAAAACTGAAACTTCTTATGAACCCAACAGGATTTATAATGGGCAGAATTCTGTTCTCTGAAGCAGAGAAGGATGAAGTCATCTCTCTCTCTCTCTTTTTTTTTTAAATGTCAGAAAATAGAACAAAATGAAATAGGGGGACCCGTTGCTGGTGCTTATATGTAACTCAAAATCTTCCCTACATCCAAATGATTAGGCAGATAGAATCCAAAAACACTTCTATACTTGCTTATGAATTCTAGGTTTAAAGACACCCTTACCCTCCAGTTAGCACTCACTGAATGTTTGCACCAAGGAAATTTGGAGTTTGTAGATTGTGATGGACTGAATGTTTGTGTCCTCCTCCCAAATTCCTATGTGGAAATCCTAACCCCTAATGTAATGGTATTAGGAGGTGAGGTCTTTGAGAGATGATCAGGTCATGAGGGTGGAGCCTTCATGAATGGAATTAGTATCTATATGATAGAGACCCCGGAGAACTATCTGGTCCTCTTATCCTGCTTGTGAGAATATAACAAGAACATGTACACCTGCAACCTGGTGACAGCCCTTACCAGAATCTGACCATAACCAGGCTGGCACCCTGATCTTGGACTTCCAGCATCCAGAAGAGTGAGAGATAAATTCATGTTATTTAGTAAGTCACCCGGTCTGTGACACCTTATAGTAGTCTGAGATGATTAAGACACAAGCCTACTAGCCAAGGTCATTACCTTTCTGATTTAGTCTGTAAGAAGAAGAGACATTCTCAAAGCCCCATGCTTATGACTTTTGACAGCTGAAGTCCCCTTAAATAGGAAACTGGCACTAATCTCTATTGTCATCAATCATGTCACATGTTGGTTTTCCACAGGTTGAAGAAAGAAAATGGCAAAATGGAAGAGAAAAGTCCGTACTTACAGAAACCAGGGGAGTAGGAGGAAGTAATTCTATCTTCAGCAAGTTTTTATGTACTTATTTGTTTATTTATTTATTTATTTTTGAGATGGAGTTTTACTCCTCTCACCCAGGCTAGAATGCAATGGCGCAAACTCAGCGCACTGCAACTTCCGCCTCCTGGGTTCAAGCGATTCTCCTGCCTCATCCTCCCAAGTAGCTGAGATTACACACGCCCACCACCATGCCCAGCTAATTTTTGTATTTTTAGTAGAGATGGGGTTTCACCATGTTGGCCAGGCTGGTCTCAAACTCCTGACCTCAGGTGATCCACCCGCCTCGGCCTCCCAAAGTGCTGGGATTACAGGCGTGAGCCACTGCCCCCGGCTTGTTTATGTATTTGTTTTTAAGATAGCCTTAAAGATACATTTGTGGAAGTAAGTGAAGCCCATCCAGTTGAGAATACAATCTTTATTCAGGGCTTGCTAGGACAAGGGAGTTGGCCACCATCACTTTTGTTTGCCCAATGCTTCCAAGCACAGAGGGGTGTGGGAAAGATTTATAGTACGTTGGGGGGAAAGAGAAGGCTTCAGATATGCTGTGGCTGGAGGTTGTTGGTATGGAGAAGCTGAGGTTGGCTCAAGGAGAAACAGGTCGTCTTATGTGATTGGCTGGGGAGCGTATTTGGCTTTTTCTAGCTTGTCTTAAGTGGAAGGTGGTCGTCCTTGATTAAGTCTTGACTGTTTAGGGATGACTGAAGCAGATCTTGGGGTTTGGCATTCTGGGCTTATTACCTAGGTGAGAGATGTATTGTCATATTTAGTTTGGTTGGTGTCTGTATATTCAATCTGTCAGGTTGAAAGATTTTGATCAAAGTGCAAGGCATATTGAGAATGCAATATTTGCTCCTGTTTCCTTTTGAAGAAAAGTCAAATATAGAGTGCTGAGGCCACCTACATATGCTGAAAATTAAATCCACCTAGACTGAATGGGAAGTTGATAGCCCATAAAGAAAGCATGTTTAATGGCAAACCAAGCAATAAAATAGTCATTCCCATATAGATAAAATGAACCACATTTTTCTCGGAAAACAAAATTGTATGATGTTGTCACAAGAATGATTTAGCATAACAGTATCTAAAACCAACAGGTCTTCAATAAATTGTTACATTTGAGCAACTCAGAAAACTTTACATTATATTAATATTAATTTCATTAATAAAATTTCATTAATGAAATTAATATCTTTAATCTTTTATATATTTATATAGTGTTTTATCTGTAGACCTATTTGTCTGGATAGAGGCAATCTATTAATGATTAACAGATACAAATACCTTTTGATTTCCATAACTGTCTCTCAGTCCTGCAAAAATAAACCTGTGCATTTTCTCATTTTTCCTAATTCTTCTTAGAAAAATTTTAAATTCCCTTCTCTTTTATCTCATCGAATCATGAAAGACATATGGATATATTATAGTATGTAGCTAGTCAGGCATGATCAGGGCTGGAGATGGCTCCCCCTTGCCACACCAGGAATGTCAGGAGATCATCAGGTGATGGTCAGGCAGTTGTTAATTGTCTCTCTAAAATAATAATTGGTCACAGCCAGTGCCAGGGAAAGGCAGTCCCCCAACAAATAGAAAACACTTGAAGCTAGTGATAAGCAGCTTCCTGAGAAGATTCAGGAGTTGGGCAGATGGGCTCAACTATGTGCATTAAGAGACAAAATGGTGGAGTTTAACTGGTATATAAGCTGCTAGGAACATTCAGCTGGGAAGGGAAGAAAGCCTTAAGTGAGCATGCGTACAACTCCAGTAAACACACTGGGAATGTTCACCTCCCGAGGGCTAGCAGGCCACTGCGCATGCAGAGAGCCCACCCCAAGGGAAGAATCAGGGAAAAGGGATGCAAGACCCCAGAAGCATTCCTATAAAACCCCAAGTCAAAAGGTCAAACCGGGCACTTACTCTCTCAAGTCACCCTCTTGGTCCACTTCCAAGTGTACTTTACTTCCTTTCATTCCTACTCTAAAGCTTTTTAGTAAACTTTGACTCTTGCTGTAAAACTTGCCTCAATCTCTCTGCCTTATGCCCCTCAGTCAAATTCCTTCTTCTGAGGGAGCAAGAATTGAGGTTGCATGTAGACCCATAGGGATTCACCACCACAAACATACATTGGTGCCACATGACTCGGATATCTTCTGCTGCTAACAGATACTATTTACAATTTGTTATTTGCTTATGCATTGGTGACAATTTTTTTTTTTTTTGAGACAGAGTCTCACTCTGTCATCCAGGCTGGAGTGCAGTGGGGCAATCTCAGCCTCACAGCAGCCTCCGCCTCCTGGGTTCAAGTGATTCTCATGCCTCAGCCTCCAGAGTAGCTGGGACTAGAGGTGTGCTCTACCATGCCTGGCTAATTTTTGTATTTTTGGTAGAAATGGGATTTCACCATGTTGGCCAGGCTGGTCTCGAACCCCTGACCTCAACTGATCCACCTGCCTTGGCCTCCCAAAGTGCTGGGATTACAGGTATGAGCCACCACGCCTGACCTGTCATAATATTTTTTAATTTGTTTGTTTTTTAATGATATTTGTTTGCTTTTGGATGTACAAAATTTTAATAAACTTTCAATTCATTAAATAAGGCTTCTAAACTCACTAAATCTGTTGAAATAATTTGGTAAAGGTTTTCCATTCTTAACCATCTAGATACTGCAGTGGGTATTTTTCTTCTTGACTTACTTGACCTCTGGGCTGTGTTGATTATTTCTTTTCTCATGGAACTCTTTCTTTCCTTAAATTCCATGTGTGAAGATGTAGGCTGGCTTTACTCCAGTCTGCGAAAATGGATATATATACTGACTTTGTAACAAGGTTAGATTCAAGGGACTAAGGTCTTTACAAAATAGCAGAATTAAGATCTGTTTACTGTTCACTCCAAATGAGCCATAACTAGATAGTGACTCCAGTGGGTAAGAAGAAAACGATAATCTGATCAAATAATAGGAAAAATGAATAAATGGAGGAAAATGGTGGACCAGATGAAATATTAAGTCTAACATATTTCTAGATATTTGTGTGCCTTTTCCTTCATCTTTTTCTTACTTTCTGCATTTTCCTTGTTTATTGTCTCCCCCTCCGCCGGTCCCCCAACCCCTGTTCAATGAATCTCTCCTCCCACATCTATTTCTTTCCCCTTAAAATTTCTAAGGAACACTGGGTTCCATCTTAGACAATAAAATTATTTTCTTTTTGTTAAAGTTCAATTGCTTCCCAATCTCATGAATGCCCCTGTGGGAAAACCTTGCAGCCAAAGTTGTCTAAACTCCTACTCTCTTTTGCTTCTGGCTAACACAGGAGATTTAATAAGTAATGAAGAATCTGCAAAAGAATATATACTTCTGCAAAACATTTGGCTAATGTGTCTGATATTTTCTATGAAAAGCACATATCGATTTTTGCATTAAACTATTGGCATGTGTTCAACACTTGCCTGTGAAGTTGCCCTGGGCTAAGACCAAAATTAATGTATAGCTCTTGGGGCATCCTGGACAAACACAAAGAATGATTTATGACAACATGCCATTCAAATGAAAGTCATAATTGCTTTCTAGACATAAAGAAACTTATCACTGCTTTTGGTCAATATCTTTTGTTTAGAAATTTACATTGATTTTACCTGAGAATGCTTTGTTCATGTAGCTGGATGATAGTGACTCTTTTCTCTGGGCTTCTAATATAATTTGTATCTCTCTCCTGAAAATATAAAAGAAATTACAAAATTTCATTCCTGTCAAGTAAAAACCTTAGCATCAGTCTAATATGACTTTATCACTTTAATGGAGGGGTGAAGATGGTCTTCATGCCTGATGGTTGTATTTTACTTTTTAGAAAAGAAACCGTCATGAAAGAAATCCCAGTGCTCCCAATGACACATTTGCCATCAACAGACACACAAATAATTCATAGAGAAATAATCTTTGAAAAACACAAATCTAAATATTGGAGTACATTCCTTTTATTTTCTCTATTCGATTCACCCTATCTTCGTTACTTTCTGTCTAAATATGCCAAAGCTAACTCACTTTTTGTCTAAAAATGTACAATGGATACATTGATATTAGGGAAAGAATTTTCCTAAGATCACTAGAATCTCTAGTTTTAATCAAATTTTTTAATCCCACTTAGAATATATATATTTCATTACAGCATTTAGCAGGCTCTATACAAGCCATGTTATATTCTTAACCTTCTTTCAACAAATGCAAACTAACTAATAAATGCAAGTCGTCGATATTCCCACTCCTGTCTCAGAAACTCCCTAGGAAGCTGCTAACAGTGTTTAAAACCATGCTATTATTCTTTTCTATTTCTACCCACTCTATTTTCAAGTCTGCTTATGCCTTTTGAACTTGTAACCTGGGCGAGACGTGCCCTGCTCCAACTCAGTTTTTTGGTGTCCTCAAAAAACTAACACTGTAGCTTTTACCTCACTAGACTTTCTTAGATTCAGTCTCCAGCACAAGTCCCTCCCCTGCCTCTCCTTTGAGGCCCATCAGAATGAGTGACTCAAGTATCCACCAGTTAAAATGTGGAGAAAGAACAATTTTAACACATGAAGAAAAATGCAACCATACAAATTGAGGGCCCTTCTGCCTTAAGCATTTGTCCAAAATTCTCCAATAATAGTTGTACATAAAAAATGAATTCCCTGTCATAAGAATAATAACACATTATCCACACCTAGTATGATTCAGCTTAAGGAGTTTTGTCTTAATAACTATGTCAGATACTGTATTTGAAGGAAATATAAGGACACAAAACATAGAATAGAGAAAGGTGATTTCCTGCAAGCAAAGCTCTTTAGAGTATCATGCAATTGCATTCTACACTGGGGCTCTACAGAGCTAAAGGGCATTCTCTGGAGGGTCATAAACTAGGAGAAAACTGCATAGTAGTTACCTGGAGAAACACAGGGGACAGACTACATAAGCATGATGTTCTGAAACAAACAAACAAACTTGGGAGCCAAATTACCCACCTCAGTTACTAATTATGTGATCTTTGCAGATGAGCTAAATTAATTTAGTTCCATTTTCTTACCTGTAAAACAAGTGTCGGAGTTAACTTCTCATTGTTATGGAATAAAATTAAACACATAGCCTTGTAATAATAATAATATATATATAATATATGTATACTATATACAGATATAATATATATTATACATTATATTATAAGAATAATATATATAATATAATATATACATACTCTACAATCATGGTTGTACATAAAAAGTGGATTCCTTATAATAAGAATAACACAATAAGACCAACCCACATAAGTAGGTGGGTTAGTCTTATGCATTTATGCCTAGTGTTCCATTATTGGAATGCTAAGCATGTGAGAGTTATTTATATCCTACTGCTCAAGGTCATTGCCAAGGTCTGATTTTTCACTCACACAAAAATTCAACAAATTGCAAGCTCTGGCATAAATATGTATATATTTTATATAAATAGATAAATTATCTATTTATATAAATATATTATTGTATTATACATCATATGCTATATGATGTATAATATAATATATTCTCTATAATATGTATATATTGTATATATGTACATATATATTATGTATATTGTATTATATTTATTATGTATTATGTATATTTATATAAATAAATTATGTATTATATATTATGTATATATTCTGTATACATAATACAATATATTATCTATAATATAATATGTATATGCTATATATTATGTATGCATATATACTATACACATATCACAATACAATACATTATCTGTAATATGTAAAGTTGTATATATGTATATACATATATTGTATATGCATTATATTATATAAAAATAATGTATAATAAATTATACATGATACAAATATATATAATGTATGCAACATATGCAATATGTAATATATAATATATAAATAATATATAAAACATATAGATTGTTTTTAAGCATGTGAGGCACCTGATGTATGACACAACTGGGTCCTGATGCAAAGAAATATATATATATATAATGAATATATATTATATATCATATAGATATATAATATACATGTACATTATATATGTATATATATATTATATAATATATCATATGTTTGTGTATAATATCTAGCTGAGGCTAAACCTATTAGGAATTTTTAATTCTATAAGTATGACAGAGAAAGAAGTGGGAATAGCAGTACAATTTACTTGCCTTTTCCAAAATTTTTTTTCCTGCCACTGCATAGAAAATAGAGTGCACTTTGTTAAGTGTAGAAAAGAAAAAAAGGGAAAATTCAACATGCCCACAACTACTTGGACTTCATATTTTCATTAGTCACATTAATCAAATAACTCCAAAGCCATAATGTAGTAGAGAAAAACCCTAAATCAGGACCCCTAAGTTTGAATGGTGGCTGGATTCCTGATAATCTATTTCCATTTGTACTGTCCAGTCCTCTCTAAAACTCACTTTTCTAATCTGCCAAAGGTGAAGATCAATACTTGTCTATCAGGGTTTTATGATTAACAAATGACAAACGTGGGTAAGAATGCACTGCAAAGTAAAACAAGATGAAATGTCAGGGTGAATAGTAGCTTCCATACTCTATTGATTAATGGTTCTCCTCAACAATTTTAATTGTAAAAATATTTTCACTACAGTCATATAAATCTAATGCAGAAAACTAAGACAAGACTTCTCTTGTGTTGCATCTAAACACCTGGGCCATAAGCGTCTTATATGTTGCTGTAGGAAGAGTCCACTACCAAGGGTCTGGAGTGGGGGCAGTTCCCTCCAACCCCTTATGAGTGGGAGCTCCAGACATTCAGAATCGAAAGAAAAAGGGAGGAGGTGAGAAAAGTTGCCTCCATGAGAATCCAACTGCTATTGGACACAAATCAATGGTTTAGCACATACTGCTCACTACCTTGAAGCATGAGCTCAATTTCACAACTACTTGAAGAGAATCCACTAAAGAAGTTCTATGAATACCGGTAATGTAGTTTCCACAGCACGCCTTTTCCTACAAAGCACCTATTTTTTTTATTTTCTACGTGCACCACCTTTTCAAAGTAAAGAGAAAGAAGTGCTTTTCTTCCAGACTTTCCTCGCATCTTGAATTTCGTATTTTACTATTTGTCTGCATTTAAACAGGTGAATAAGAACTCTTTTCATTGCGTCAGCACTCAGTGGATGTGTCAGGTGTCAGGTGCCTCACATGATTCAGAAAAATCGAATTTTATCAAGACAAGAGAGCAAAGTCCCTGAGACTTTTCTGTTGGCCTTGCATTCAACTTATGTGAACATTACTGTTAATAATAAAATTCTTGAATATTTATAATTATCATTATCTCTTGGCAATTAAGGGAACCGTTTTGCTATGATAAAACATTTCAAAAGTTTGAAAGGAGAAGATCCCCAGAGTGGCTATTAGTCCGGATTATTTTATTCTTGATATTTTAGTATTCACTCAAGATATTTCAAAATTTATATATTGCATTGTTGATCTCTTTATTTTTTCTCCACTCCCATTTTCTCCCTTTCTTTCTGCTGTTCTAATTCATATTTTATTTCTAGAGGGTTCTGCCTCCCTCTCTGCATGTTAATTTATTGTTGAAAAAAATGATACACTAATAAAGTAAATGCTGTTAAAATACAAAGTCTTGATAATTCTTATTTCCTCTAATTAACACAATCTCTTTCAAGTTTCAAGCTATAAAAATGCTATATTCGGTGGGTGATTTCTTTGCAACATTTAGAAAGAAAGAGAGACTATATATAGTCTTCATCAGTCTGAGTAAAGAAGCATAAATGAGTTTTTTATTTTTTTCCTCATGGCAGCAAAATGTATTGCTCCCACTAAATATTCATGTAGTTTAAATATATATGTATGTTTATATAAATATTTACATATAGCTTATATGTGTATATATTTATGTTAAATATGTGTGTATATATTTATATTTAAATATGTGTATATATTTATATTTAAATATATGCATATATTTTATAAATACAGTAAAATATAAATATACACCTATATTTTAAAATATATGCATATATATGTACATATTTGTATGTATGTAACTATATATTGTGCATATATATTTGTGTTTAGGTATATATATGTGCATATATATATACATAAGTTTTAATCAACCAAAAATTTAAAAACCTATGTTATGGAGCAGTTCTGGTATAAGAGTTTGAAAATTCTGATATTTGTATTGATTCTATTCTTGACAAAGTGGTGACCTTCACCATTTCAGCAATTATCGACTGAGTGCCCACTGCATGCGATCTTTTCTCTATATGCCTGTGGGGGAAAGAAAGATGACTAAGGCTAAACTGTTTCCATGAAATTTCATGCCTGTTGGCATAGGAAATAAGATGCCCACGGCCGGGCGTGGTGGCTCACGCCTGTAATCCTAGCACTTTGGGAGGCCGAGGCGGGCGGATCACGAGGTCAGGAGATCGAGACCACGGTGAAACCCCGTCTCTACTAAAAATACAAAAAATTAGCCGGGCATGGTGGCGGGCGCCTGTAGTCCCAGCTACTCGGAGAGGCTGAGGCAGGAGAATGGCGGGAACTTGGGAGGCGGAGCTTGCAGTGAGCCGAGATCGCGCCACTGCACTCCAGCCTGGGCAACAGAGACAGACTCTGTCTCAAAAAAAAAAAAAAAAAAAAGATGCCCACAATATCCTATAAAACAAGTAAAAATTAATCACCTGTTCTGACAAATTCAAATGATATGAAATGGGAGCCCGAAATAGAAGAAGATATTTGCTTCTAGGGATTATCCATGAAGACTTCAAGGGGGAAGTGAGGTTTCCACCAGGTGGACCATAAAGTTTACTTAGCCTTGAATGCTAATGGGCAGACCAATGAAGGAGAGATGAGTGGTCCAGGCAGCGGGAACAAGATGAGCAATCCACGGAGGCTACGGAATGCAGAATATGCTCTAAGCTGGGTAAGTGGTGTAGGTTGGGCAAATAATAGCATGTATGAGGAAAATTAATTAGAGATAATGCTAGACAAGTAGATCTCAAATTTAAGCTACATTCATTCTGGAATGGAGTCTGGCATAAATGTACATAAATGGTGATGCGCCACATAAGGATGTTTCATCAACAATGGACCACACAGGCAATGGCTGTCCTGTAAGATTATATAATAATACAGTATTTTGTACTTTACCTTTTCTATGTTTAAATATGTTTAGATAGACAAATACTCACCATTGTATTACAATGGACTGCAGTATTTAGTACAGTAACATGCCGTACATGTTTGTAGCCCAGGAGCAATAGGCTATGCCATATAGCCTAGATGTGTAGTAGGCTCTGCCATCTAGGTTTGCATTAAAGTGCACTGTATGATGTTCACACAGTGATGCAATCACCTAACAGTGCATTTTTAAGAACGTATACCCATCATGAAGTGATGCATGCATAGTTTAGCGAACATTTTTAGCCCTTAAGTCAACAGATACACTATTTCTAGTCAAGCAAAAATTTTAAATGAAAGGTTTTCCTTTCTCTTGCATTGTTTTTCCTTACAGCTGTGGCAGAATGTGCATTTGAACCCAATTGTAACCATCAAATATATTGGTAATATAGTTCATAAATTTAACTTAAAAATGCAAGCAATCTCCTTTTATATTGCAACAAGTTCCTTGCTGAGTTGACAAGCATATGTCTTTTCCAGAACCCAGTTGTTTCATTTAAAGAGGTTAATGAATTTTAAATGTGATGTATATTATTCCTTGCTTCTAGCTCAGTTTCCTGATATAACCCTAAGGCATTTATTTCTCTAGAATATGGTGCAATTTGTTTGTTTGTTTGAAAGAGAACTATATAGTTAGTGGTATTTTGACCCTGAGATCTATTTTTGGAAGACATATCTGAGATGCAGAATTGGAACAGTAAAGTCTTTTCATCTTTCTTTGATATTAACACAGGAGGACTCACATTACAGAATTCATTCTTGAAGTACAGTATAAAATGTGATAAAAATCAACAAGCCACGTCACTGATTTTTTAAGGAAAATATTAGCTTAGATATATTATACTCTGAAGGTTTTATATGGAATCAGAAGAAATGTTTTGTATCCCAAACAAGCACTGAGCTCTTCCAGTGACTTCCTATAAAATATATCTGTACATAGTAGTAATTTATTCATTAACATGCTTGCATTGGGAAACAAATATTTTTTCTGCATAACACAAAGATACTCAGCTTGACATTCTCCTAAGGTATATGCTAACAACATAAGGAATGGCAGAACACAGTCACTTAATATAACAAAACATGTTATCAGGTTTATTTCCTTTACTTATCTCCCATGTGTTATTCTGCATTTTTTAATTTATTCATCTATCGCACAATTGGTCTCTCTTAAACTCTAAATATTCTATTTATTTAGAGACTTCCTTTTTAATTTTTTCCTGAATTCCTGAATACTTATTCTCATATCCTTCTAAATTTCTCATATTATGTTGCTTCTTCATGAAAAATGTATTGCATTCCAAATTGTCAGATCCTTTGATCACCTCGATTCTTAAAAATCAATTTCCTTTCCTACAAAGCTCAAATCCTTAAGACTGTCCTGTTCTTCAGCCTGTCACCAAAATAACATTCTCTACTGCCAAAACCTTAAGTAACTCTGCAAACTGCATTCTAAATAGAAGCTAATCAGTAATGCAATTACTTCTTTTGATTCTTTATTTATCAAACTGCATTGAGACTTCCCAGGAATCTTTTTACCTTTTAAAAGAATTCTAACAATACGTGGTGTTGTGAAAGACTTCTTTCTTGAAGCCGATAATAGTATTGCCTGAGTAACCCTAGATATAGATGTTTCATTGAGTTTGACTTGTTTCTTGTCAATGTATGGTTTTATATATATGCACATTAAATTGTCTTTCCCATTTTCTGACACAGTCAGCAAACTTTTCTTCAGCTTAAGAAACTGGATTTATCCATGTGGTCCTAAGAGATGAGTTTCTTCTAAAAGTCACTTGATTGAATCAAAGACAATGGTGTCAGCCTCCCTGCAGTTGGATCATTATGTATTATTCTCATGTTCTTTCTTCTTTCCATTCCAGAGGATGAATGAAGGAGGGTCAATTGTGAAAATTGTATGAGATGACATAACAAATAGAAGGATAAAATTGATGCTTTGACCCAATTTGTAACTTCAAAATCAGATGGTTTTATATGAACATAACTTATCTAGCTGTATTAGCTACTTCCTTTCTCTTTTTATTCTTTTCTGTTTTCCACAAAGTGAGTCACATAATCATCACTGCTGTAGCTAAATGAGGTTAGATTTGCAAGAGCAAGATTGAAGGCCGATATCTGTAAGGAGGCAGTGGTAAATATAGGTATTTAGCCACAAATTTGATTGTTTATCAGGCAAGTAAGCTGTCAGAAAAAAGTAAGAGGAAAAAAAATTATCAGTGAAACAATGGAAAAGATATCACTAAAAATTCCAAATTATGCATAAGTGCTGCTGAAAATGAGGCAGAATCTAGCAAGAAATAATGATGGGAAGCAGCCATTGGAGTGCCAGGAAGAGCAGGAATTCTGGAAACCTCCGAGCCATGGTAGTGCTCAAAAGCTATCCCCACACTTCCCCAGGCACTGGGGGTAGGAGGTGAAAAGATAAAGTGCAGAAATCCTGGGTGGGAGCAAGTCCAGGGAATGCAGGTGGCAGGTCTCACAAGGGGGCCAGAAAATTTGAACGCCTTTTAAAAGTGGGCTAAAGAGGTTGTGCCCCTTAATGACTGTGGCCTAGGAGACTAATGGAGCATAGTGGCAGAAAACGCCCTTCAGAGGCAGAAGAGATTCCGAAGGGCAGAAGTAGAGGGGTCTGTGTAGAGGTGCCTGGATCAAATAAATAGGAAAAAGAGCTTTGATCTGAGGGCATGAACAGTAAGTGTGGCTCACCCCACAGACACCTCCTGGAAAAGTCATGTCCAGGAAATGATAGTCACCCTAACAGAAACAGACTCTTGGATTTTGATCTTTCTTATTTTCTTGGGGTCCTAATTCTGTTTAGGACCCTCACCTATGTCTAGAATTGGGTTGCTGCCATATGTGAGGAGGGTATGAACAACTTTCTTTCTGGGATCAAATTGAAACCTGGGCATGTGGTGACAATGCAGTTACTCAAGTCATCTCCACTGTGACAGAGGAATGAGCACAAGAGGAGGGCAAGTTGTCTAGAGATCAAGTGACTCTAGTACTAATTGCAATTCTGACAACAGTGATTGTAAAAATTACAGAATTGGCTGGCAGCTTCAGAGGACATGAGAGCATGTACACAAGGAAAGAGCTAATGGAAGACCATAGATGTCCCATTCAGACCATAGCTCCATGGTGTGTTTGATCTTGCACACCCCAAAAGAAACAGACGCTTGCATTGTGTTCTTTCTTATTTACTTGGGGTCCTAATCCTCCTGTTTTATGTCTCTGCTGATCCTAACTTATTATACATCACCAGCTCTTGTAGTTTGTAATGATTATTCCTGATCGAATCTTTAGTCTATTTTTTTTCCTATGTAGGATCCTCATGCAATTCATATTGTAGAAAGTCCCTAGGGAACAATTTGGCCTTTGTTAGTTTTATGCAGAAAATTACTCAGTCTGGAATCAGTTTTTGCATTAATTTCTCAAGCTGGGATTCCCACACACCCCAGTTAGTATAATGTGGAAGCCATTCTTATGTTCAGCATGCACTCTGGCTCTTATAATGGGAGTTGATTTTTCTCATTCAGAACACTTGGTGGAGAAAGCTTCACTCCAGTTCACTGGGGCAGTGCACAGAGCTGTTCTCATCCACATGGATGAAATGGGCAGTTCTCTCAAAGCCCAGGCTTTATACAGTGGTCCTAGCTCCTTATTATTGTGTCATAGTGGTTTAAGGTCCCTGTTTCTGTTCCTATTCAGCATTAAAAACTCATTCTCTTAAAGGTTAGGATGCATATCTTAGTCTGCTTAAACCACCACAGCTTCAGCACTCACAATTAATGGTCAGGACTTAAGTTTTCTCCTTAGTTCTGACATTTAACACCACCACCCTTACATATGCTTGGCTTCATGCATTTAATCTCAGCAGTATTCAAATGATGGTATTTCACCCACATTTTCATAGAATTATATGAGGAGAATGATTCAGATGAACTTGGTCTAACATGGTTAAATATATCATCAAAAGTTAGAGTCAGAAAAACTAAATTATAGAAACTCTACAAAGTTTTCTTTCTTCAGAGTGGATTTGATGAGGGGAGGAAAGGAGCTTTCATTTTAGAACTTTCCGAATGATCCTTAAAATTGTGTTAGATTTTTACAATAATCAGGTGAATCGTGTGTTTTTGTGTCACAAGCAATACAGAAAGCATCTGCATTGGATAGCAATATTGTCATTTACCTCTCCAGATTCAGTTCCACTCTTCCTTCCTTGATGCGTGGATGCCGACTTATGCAGATGGCATCCATATGCTTCATGCTTCTAGCTTTCAGCTGGACTTAATTAATGGGCCCCTTGCAGGAAAGAAGAAGGTAGGAGGAGAGTGAGTTTGCCATGTTTCCTGCATCCTCTTTGTGTTAGTCAGGGTTCTCCAGAGGGACAGAACCAACAGGATATATGTATATATAAGAGAAAGTTTACTAGGGAGAATTGGCTCACACCATTATAAGGACAGGCCGTCCGCAAGCTGGTAAAAGAGAGAAACTGATAGCATGGCTCAATCCAAGTCTGAAAGCTTCAAAACCAGGGAAGCTGATGGTGCAGCCCTCAGTCTGAGGCCAAAGGTGCAAGTCCCAGAGCCCAGGGGCCAAAGAACCTGGAGTCTGATGTCCAAGGGCAGGAGGGGAGGAAGCAAGCATCCAGCATAGGAAGAAGAAAGAGAGCCACAAGACTTACCAAGCAAACTTATCCACCTTCTGCCCCCTGCCTTGTTCCAGCCACGCTGGCAGCCAATTGAATGGCACCTACCCACATTGTGGATAGGTCTTCCCCTCTCAGTCCACTGACCCACGTGTCAGTCTCCTCTGGCAACACCTTCACAGGCACACCCAGAAACAACGCTTCACAAGCCATCAAGGCATCCCTCAATCCACTCAAGTTGACACCTAATATTAACCATCACACCCCGCAAGCTGGGTAGCATGAGATGATTGTACCTCCTCCAACCAAGGCTATCACTCTGGTCAGGAGGCCTGGGGGTTGCCATCCCGAGGAGTGGTCTATCACTTTTTGGTTTCTTTAAATCCTGCCTATTACTTTGAAAATAGTTCCTTGTTAAACCCACCCACTTAAAAGTTAAAGTGCTGTTTCTTTGCTGGGAATATGACTTGTACAATAATTATTACCAGACATTGCCTCCGGAAATAGAGCCTTCCATGTGTCTAGAATTGGGATGCTGATGTATGTGAGGAGGGCATGAACAACTGTCTCCCTGGGGTCAAATTGAAACCTGGGCATGTGGTGACAACACAATTACTTCAAGTCATCTCCACTGTGACAGAGGAATGAGCACAAGAGAAGGGCGAGACGTCTAGAGATCAAGTGACCCGTATTAATCGCAATGCTAACAACAGCGATTGTAAAGATTGCAGAATTGGCTGGCAGCTTCAGAAGGCCTGAGAGCATGTACACAAGGAAAGAGCTAATGGAAGACCATGAATGTCCCATGCAGACCACACGTGGGCGAGCAGCAGTCTCCATGGCGTATTTGATCTTGCAAAGCAGGTAGGGCCAGTAATCAGTTGTAACAGACCTCAACCGTGAGTGTCATAGGGTGTCAGCATCAATCATCAACTCATCTAGTATCTTAGGTTGTAGGAGTTCTGTCAGGGTGGTGGGAAAAATTGTAGAAAAATGCAAACCTTCTTGGAAGGCCGGGAGGTTTTACAAAAGCTTCAGAAAATGGTTTGGCTGAAGGCAGCCAGATTCTCTTATCTGGTGCCTGAAAGCTTAGGTTAGATAACAAGGGGATATAAAGAAATTGATCTAGATAAGTTAAGTTAGTTTACTTAGGCCTTTAAACATCCGTGCACAAGACTGCTCTCTGGCGTGGAGTAGGGGGCGGGGGTGGAGGGGCCACCATGTTAATTACCCACAAGTGTGTTGACTCAAAGCCTTTGACATTAAATCTGTACTGAATAAATGCCCACAGGGCTGGTCGAGGCTGCGGCTGCTAACTCTTTACAGCACCCTCCTTGGTGTCTGGGAGCAGCCCGGTCCCCTAGCCGCTTGGCCAGGCAAAAAACCTGTGTCTGCGTACCGTTTTTTCATCCGTCGTTTGGCCGGGGTCTGCGGGTCAGAACCGGCATTAGGTTAAATTATGGACACAGATTGGGAGGGATTGAGTCACTGAGTCATGAAATGGGATCATTTTGGAAGACATAGAAGATACTAAAAACTGTGAAATTCCAAAATATCCCTTGTTAGCAGAGGTTATTGTCCACCTTGGGCTCTTTCCCCACTAGGAGAACAAAACTTCTTTTCAAAACTTTACAATGACTATTGCTGAGATACGTAATGATTATCATAGGAACAAAACTCATTAAACCTCATTATCTTCAGGCCCACAAAGAGACTGAGATCTTCACATAGCCACCCCTCCCCCAGAAACAAAAGGATTCATCTGGCAAAAGAGAGAACATTGAAGGAGTTGTAGGATCTCACCATTTTGTTTTGGCAAGAATTTGGAAAAATGCATCGGATTTCACTCAGAAAGTGTTAGAGCAGCAAGAGTGAACTATAAGACTTGGATTAGGACATGTTTCTTAATGTATTTGAGCTACCTTAAAAACAGAAATTTATTGAGTACTTGGCAATGACAATTGTCTGCTGGATGGATTAATTAAAGCCTGCATCTGAATATGCTTTACAATTAAGGAGTGTAAATCCTGATGTTCCCCTGGCATGCTTTCATGGAAGGAATCTGAAGATCCAGGGATTTGGGAATGACAGAAAGGATACATTGTTCGCAACCTGCTCATCCATTCTCTGAACTTACCCCCTTGCAATGAATACTTGAAGGACCATCCCTTAATAGGCATTAAGAAATGCCTCAGTACTGGGGAGCGCCAGCATCCTTATCCAGCTTTGTAGTGGGACCTGTCGTCTGTAGTCCACAGGTGATGGTGGGATTTAAATTCTCATCTCAGTGGAAATAATGAGGGCCTAGATTGGAAGGGGCTAATGTGGGGGTGCTCAAACAACGGACAATTTTCCATTTCTACAATAAGCCATGCTGATATAGTGGTATTCAGACTGTTCCGGCTTTCAAAATCTGTAGTGATTGCTAATTAACCACTGAGCTCCTGGAGGCAAAATTTATATAGGCAGCTCTTGAAGCATACTTTGGGCAAACACACACACACAGACACACACACACACACACGTGCATTGTTTGTTAATATTCATTGTTGTTAGTGTTTGCTTACTTTATTTATTATTTTAGTGGGCAGAAGCACCTTGGCTTCCTGTGTGGGATTCTGATTGTTCTTATTCAGTTTACAGTTCTAATCTAGGTAACAAAACTAGCACTTCCTCCCTTGATAAGGAGACAGGTTCTTTGGCAAAAATTCTATTAAATTGGTGCAAAAGTCATTGCAGCTTTTGCCCTTGAAAGTAATGACAAAACCACAATGACTTTTCCACCAACCTACTACTATATTGCCACAGGGAACTACACCCATTTATCAGGATAACTGCATCCGGAGGAAAGGAAAGTATCCAGATTGCCTGTCTCTCAGTAGAGTGGCCGCTCACTGCAGCTGCTCAGGGGTGGCCCTCCTGTACGCCCATTGTCACAGCATTGGTCCAGTCAGTGTCTTCTTCACTGTAAAAGGCATCCTGGTTTATGCGATGAATTGTGCAGCTATTCTAGCTATTAGATACCATTTCTGAACTGATACTCATTACTCTAGACCATAGATGCCACTGTGGGGTTTATGGAGTTAAAAGGACGAGTGTAGCTTTGGCCTGAGTTCATGTCTAACATTTGTAACATGCCCATCCTACAATCATTTCTCCAGCCCCCAAATATACTGGGAGAATAGATACAATTAATAGCTGGCAAAATCACTGCAGTGAGACATAACCCACAGAGTGAGGATTGCCTTAGAAAGGGCCAAGTGGAAGCTCCTCACATCGCCTTCCCTGCTCACTGCATTATGGAACCATAATACCCTAGACTTGGCGGAGCTGTTGAGATTTATGCGACCATCAGACAATTGAGAGAGGTAGTGACTGTGATTCATAAATCAGCCCCATTGACCGTGTTTGTCCAGTGAAAAGGTCGTTAAGATTTGGGGGAATGATCATGAAAAATCGTTATCAGCTGATGTTTCCCATGGCAGCTATAATTCTATTTGTAGTCTTAATTTAAAGAATTCAACATAGACTGTGGCAATAGATGTAGAGTTACTTGGTTGCTTTATCTCCCACGTCACTGTTAACAAAGATTATCAGAAGCAGTTAACTTTCTAGAGAATGGAACAATATTTCTTTCATTGTCTTTCCTCAAAACTTGGTGAACTCTCTTACCCTGTGTCACAGTTTACTCTGAAGAGGCACTGATTGTCTTGTTGTCCTGCAGGACATCATGCTGATCCCTTACATGGACAGTATTATGCTAACCAAACCTCTTGGGAAGCGCATAGCTGCTGGCCATGCAACCGCACTGATTATATGACTTGAACTATCCATGATTACCTGGATGTTACCTAGTCCGCTAAACCATAAAATTGAATGTTTATAGGAGAATTTAATTGCAGAATAGAAATACACTTACCAGAGATCCAAACAGAGCACAGATGGCTCTGATGGTCTTGGTACTTGCTCCTGCCACCTTTCCGGCTCTCTTTCAACACATGTCTTACCTTGTGGTGAGTTTTCTATGACTTGTTAAGGGATTTGTAGCTCTGTGTTGCATTTAGATCTGCACTGTTTACAGGCACCAGGCAAAAGATGGTGTTAATTAAGAGGGGCCCTGGAAGCAGCAGTGAAAGAAAACCCTACTATGTGCTTATATTAGGTCAGTATATGGTTCTATTTCATGTAAAATAAGAGATGGCTTGACGCATGTATCTGATGCATGAGTAGTGGCAACTTATTAAAGTTGCAAATCTAGCAAAAAACTAGAAAAAAATGAAATAGGATAACAAGGTGGTCTACAGGAGTAGTTTACAGTTAAACCACTAGAAACAGAAGCACAGGACATCTGCTTTGTGAAGACTGTCTATAATGAGGTCAACAGAATAATCCACTCAACGGGCAGCCTCTTATCCTGGACATTCCAAAGCTTGCTCAAGGTGTCCATTTATTTATGAGCCATTGTTTTAAGGATGAAACCTGAAAAACAAAATCAATTTGTTGATTGACAAAATTTGTTGTTAAATTGTTGAAGAGACAAAATAAATTTTGTGGAAATTTATTTATTTATTTCTTCTTATATATGTACATTTCTCCCTTCTTATGTACATACCTAAGAAGGGAGAAATAAATTTCCACAAAATTTTATAGATAATATTCTAATTTTAGTAATAATATTTCAGTACAATTTTTTGCTAATACAGATCCACTAATGTGAAGAATGGAATTATTTTTGAAGGAGATAACATTTTAACTGGAGTTCAGAGTTAATATTCTCTATAATCAAAATCTGTTGGAAATGTTCATCAGTTAATAGTGATCTGTAATGAGATTTTACATATTTTATCTTTGAAAATATCTTCATGCAGATATTTACAGCCAAATACTGATATCATTTTTGAGCATATGATCTTACCTGAGCATATGCATCAATTTCAGGGCATTGGTAAAATTCTGTTAGATTCCTGCTTGATATTGGTGTTTTGGCATGGCTTTACATTGCATATTAATCTGTCCCAATTGAACATTAGGTGAAAGTTTCTCAATTTCACACCTAAGTAGATTGTAAATTATGGAAATTTTCTTTGCACTTTCATTGAGGTCAAAATATGCTGCTGAAACTCTAGTTTGAGCTCAGAAAATATATTCTATGCAAATTTGTGTAGAAATAAAGATCTCACTTCTTGTTTTAACTTTTGATAGCACAAGAAATGTATGAAGCAGGCTGGCATCACGATTCAAACAATGTTTGTTGTTGAAATGACTTTACTGTAGTATAAGTTTCACATATAAGCTCAGTTTTCCATTGTAATTTGGAGTTGAGTTAATCAAGAAACATAATCAAGTGTGCAGCAAAAGCTAATTTCCCAAAACATTTGGTGTTCAGTAATATTCATCAAGGGCAGTTCTTGTTTAGATAAGTTTCACTTTTGGCTTCAAGCTAAAAAAAAATCCACAATAAAACTTTGCCTCTGCTTAAGCCATCAAATTGCCTGTATAGATGGTAGAACAATTTAGTGTATTCAACTTTTTCTGTCAAAAGTTTACAGAATTCACAATGGCTAAGTCCATGAATGTGACTAAATTTCAATATTGACACTACTTTTTAATAATATGTTGATAGATAAATGTCTTCTGCAAAGTATCTGCTAATGAATGCTACCATGAATAATGGCAAGCCTTACACTTGTTACATTTTCACAAGCTTTGTAAATTTTTCCAACTATGACTTTTTCTACACCACGTACATTCACCACCATCAATTGTGATGCATGTTAGATGATTTCACTTCACGTTGTATTGAATGAGTGTTTTATCAACGTCTCTAAATATTCTTGCCTGTAGTTGTTCCATGCAGACTACTCATAGAGGCAAATTCTTCAGCCAATTCAAACTCAGCATTGACTCCTTTAAAACACAATGACAACTGAACAGTATTAGTCACATCTGTCCATTTAGCAAGAACCAAGGACAACCACTCACAATTGTTTGCCTTGTTTTTTAATTGATGATTAACGTTGCTCCCGCTGTTTCAACTTTGGAGCAACTATTCTTGCAGAAAAACTACCAGTTTTTTGAATTGGCAAATAAAAGTTGTATATATTTATGGGGTACAACATGATGGTTTGATATATGTATACATTGTGGAATGGTGCATTACCTCACATACTTAGTATTTTTTGTGATAAAAACACTTAAAATCTACTAAGGCTAGTATAGATGGTCCCTGGCTTAGGATAGTGCAACTTACTATTTTTCTTACTTTATGTTGGTGTAAAAGTGGTATGCATTCATTATGCTTATGGACTTACAAGAGGTTATGTCCTGATAAACTCATCATAAAATATTATCAATTTGCAGTAAGTTTATTGGGGAATAACTCCATTGCAAGTCAAGGAGTATCTGTAGTCTTTTTTGTTTGTTTGTTTATTTGTTTCAAAATGTGGACACATTTCTTCATCTGCTTCAATCAAACATGGTTTAATTGAATTACCACAGGTCAACCACTTTCCTTGCTTGGCTAACAAATGAGCTACTTGCTAACTTTCTTTCCAGAGCTCCAAAAAGGATCAGTTGAGGTCGCAGTAACAATTACATTATAGGTCAGCTTTTCCCTCTGATATCATTTAATATTTTGATTTTTATGTAGAAATTTTACCAGGTTATAATATTCTGTAACACTTTTGGCTTCTGTTAGCATATTGAATACTTGTGGATATTTAGCTATCAATATGACCTAAATTTTCAGTCCAAAAGATCTAACTTGAAATGGTCCTGTCTATATTGGTTAGTCTCTGAAACAGCTACAGAGGTAGAAAATGCAGAGGCTAAGTCTTAGGTGTTTTTTTTCTTTCTTCCTTTTATTCCTGTTACTTTACATAAAGTACACTGAAGGTAGCTAACATTTTTGTTTCATGTATTAAGTCAAAGGAGTCAATCGCAAAAGAATCATATGATTCCATTCATATGAAATGTCCAGAACCGGAAATCTATAGAACCAGAAAGTAGATTAGTAGTTGCTTAGGGCAGAGGGTGGGAAAACTAGGTGGTAGGACATGCTTGCTACAAGGTACAGAGTTTCTTTCCAGGGTGATGAAAGTGCTGTACAACTTACCATGGTGATGGTTGTGTGTATCTGGGAATATAACAAAAACCGTTAAGTTGTACTCTTTAAGTGGGTGATGTTTATGGTACATACATTATATCTCAATAAAGCTGTCAGGGGAAAAAAAGCACAGAATGTAGTAAGAATAAGTATGTCTAATGCATAATCAGAACATGTGAAAATTGTAATAAAAAATGCAGATTGCTATGATATCATTGTTTTATACAAATAGCAAATTATCTTAATCATGTTAAAGGACTTACCTTAAAAAGGAGAGAAAAAAAGAGTATGGAACTGAAAATACATATGAAGAAATAATGGCTGAAAATTTCTCAAAGTGGTCTTGAGATACAAACTTATAGAAGCTTTCAAGAAGCTAAAATAAATCTAAACAGGTTAAACCCAAAGAAATCTGTCTAAATAGATCACAATCAAACTTCTAAAAGACAAACAAGCAACAAAATGAAGTCTAATAAAGAGGATCTAGGCCTAAATGGCTTCAATGATTGAATAGTATCAATCATTTAAGGAAAAAAATATTGGTTGTGTACAAAATCCTTCAGAAAATAGCAAATAGGGGAAAGTATTTCATTTCCTGAGACCATGAAAGCACAGATACCAAAACCAGACGAAGATATTTTAAGAAAAGAGAACTATAGAACAGTATCCTTCATGATCTTAGATCCAAAATTGTCAAGAAAATGTTGGCAAATCATATCAAGCAATATCCATAATTATTGAGTGAGATTTATCCCAGGAATGCAAGACTGGTTTAACATTGAAAGTCAATTAATATACATCATCATACCAACAGACTAATAAGAAAAATCTGTATCATCATCTCAATAGATACAGAAAAATAATTTGATAAAATTTAGCATATTAACAATTAAATGTTAACAACAGAACACGTATAGATATTCTCAGCAAACTAGGCATCAAAAGTAACTCCCTTTACCTAATAAAAGACATCTGCAAAAAACCTACAGTTAACGTCATACTCCCTATGGTTCAGAAAAAGCAAGATGTTCATTCTCACTACTTCTATTCAAGATCATGTTGTGGGTTCCCAGCCAATGATATAAGGCAAGAAAAAGAAATAAAAATATATATAGACTGAAAACTAAGAAATAAACTTTTTCTATTCTTGGGTGTCATTATTGTACACATAGAATATGTCAACGAATCTACAAAAAGCTACTATACTTGATAAGTGACTTTAGCAAAACCCCAGGACACAAGAACAACAGAACATAATCAGTTATATTTCTTTACACTGGAAATGAACAATCAAATTGAAATAATTAAAAATAGTACCAATTGTAATAATATAAAGTATAAAATATTTAGAAATTAATCTAAGCAACCCTGTACAAGACTGATTAATTGGTGTCTTTATAACTATAAAACCAATTGATCTCTTTATAACTATAAAACCAATGAATAAATCAAATATGACATATATATGGGTAGTTTATACATACACACATGCTTGTGCACACACACACACACACACACACACACAGAGATTTTCATGTAAGACTCAATAATTTTCAGATACTAAGTTTCCTTAAATTTCAACAGAGCTTTGAAATAGATTCAACAAAATACTCCTCAAAACCACAACAGAAATTTTGGCAGAAATAGACAATGAATTTTATAGAGATAAACTCTTTAATAGAAATAGACTGTAAATTATATAAAGCTAATAGGATTGACAAAAACGATTTTGAAAAAGAACAAAATTGCAGCACTCACACTGATTTCTAGACTTAAGTAATCAGTAATCATGTTTGATATTGAGATATAGCCAATGCTTTTACATTTATAATAGTGGTAATATAATTAATACTGCCTAAAATTATAATACATGTGGTATTGACTAAGCAGTAGAGATATAAATCAATGAATCAGAGTAGAAATTCTAAAATTAGACCCATATGTATGATCAATTGGCTTTTGACTAAAATGCCAAAGAAATTCAGTGGAGAAAAATAGTCTTCCAAAAAATGATGCTTGAACAATGAGAAATACATATGCAAAAATAGTAATATTTATTCATATTTTCACCTTATCCAAAGATTAATTCAAGAAGTGTTATAGTGTTAAATGTAAATCTTAAAACTACAAAAACTTCTAGGAAACTCTTTGTGTAAATCTGTATGAGCCTGGCTTAGACAAACCTTTCTTAGATTCATATAATAAAATTAATTAACACATTGAACTTCATCCAAATTAAAAACTTTTGTTCTGTGAAAGACAATTTTAAGAAAATGGAGACAAAATTTTCCCCCCAAACTGGGAAAAATTACTCATAAAATACATATCTGACAAAGTACTTAAACCAGCATAGATTTTAAAAACTCTTAAAAATCACCAATAAAATCATGCAGCTCAGTTAAAAATTGAAAATGCATAGCTGTTTCATCAAAGACAATATAACAGACAAGTGCGTGAAAAGATGCTTAGCATCACTAATCATTAGGAAAATGCGAATGAATCAAAACAAAACAAGGTATGATCACATGGCTATTAGAATGGCTACAATAAAAAATGCAAACAATACCAAGTACTGGCAAGAATGCAGAAACAGTGGAACTCTCATCCATTTCTTACACGGATGGATAATGCTACAGCAACTAATACACCCAGATATCTAAGTGAGGCTCCCACCTGTGCTTGAGCCTAATATGAGATAGGATGGGACTGTATTGTGCACTGTTGTAAATTTCCATGAACTTTAATTTAAAAGGACAATGAGATATAGTTTTTGGACTTTAAGTTATTCATGGAGATTTCCTAATTTGAATGTTTTTATATTCATATTTGGGCCATCTCTACTGTTGACAATTTATTATTGTAGCATTTTTCTTCTGTCATTTGCTATCCATGTAGTCTCAGCTGAGCTATATTTAACAATATAACGGATCATATTTTTGTGAAATAAAAAAAGGAATAAATTTTTGTGCCCTTGAATGTAGGCTGCAGGAATATAGCTCACCTCATTGCCTGTATTAGTAAAATGCACTTTGGTTTTATTTGCCCATTTTTTTTGTATTGTTTCAGCTATTGCATCATGTAAAAGTGGGTAGATTTTCCCCAAATTTGAAGGTTATATTTGAAATAGTCCCATTGAAACTATTGGCAACATAGGCTATATGAAATTCATCTTGAGAGTGACTACTAGCAGAGTCAGCTGAAGCTTGAGTATATAATAAAAGACCTGTAGAGATGCCACTTGAACAAAACATGAGAACTTGTTTAAAACACCCTGGATGGAGAAAAAATGGTTTTAAATATGCAGTCAAATCAATTGTGAAATCTACGCATCATTCCAAGATCCATTTCCACTACTACTGCCTCATTATAATCTATGCTGATCTCCTAAACCAGTTGTATTTCTCTCCTTTGAAACTCTGTAGCACTTGATACCATTTTTTGTCATAAATCATAATCTTTCATATTAAAGTGTTGTGTTCTCTGATTAAACTGTGATTTATTTGAATGTGGTAACTATGTCATTTTTATTACTGGATCACTGACAGTGTCTGTAATGGCATCTAGAACAAGACAAGTGCCCAGTAACTTGTGTTGGGTTCTGCCTAGTCCTTCATCATTGTTTCTTGTTAAATATTACATACAAATGAAGAAATTGCAAAAAATGAATACAGATTTATGAATGTTTTAAAACTGCATGCAGGCATATAGCTAGCACTCAAATAAAGATACAAAGCGTTACCAAAGGCCAAGTAGTTTCTCTGGTACCTTATACAGTCTCACCACTTGCTCATCCCAAAGGTAATCATTATCTTGACTTTTAATGGCAGAGATTAGCTTTGTCTACTTTTGAACTTTATATAAGTAGAATGATACCAACTGTGCTCTTTAGTGCCTGGCTGCTCTTTGACTCAACATTACATTTCTGAGATGCATCCATATTGTAGTTCATTCATGCACATTACTATGGATTACTATTTTCGGTATGCTACCCAAAGCATGATCTCTGGGCCTGCTGCAGTGTTATATAAGATCTTGTTAGAAATGCAAATGCTTAGGTCCCACCCCAGACCTGCTGAATCAGAATCTCTTGAAGTGGGGCCCAGGAATCTGTGTTTTATCAAGCTGTTCATGGGATTATTATGCCTGGTTAGAATTTGAGAACTGTGACTATATGGTATTCTGCTGTGTGAACATACCACGATAAAATCATCTAATTAACTGTTGATGGTACCAGCATCATTTTTGTATCCTGTCCATGAAATCCGTATAATCCAGATTATTATAACTATTATTATAACTATTTTCAAATATCCCATTCTTTCTTGCCTCTAGAATTTTGCACATTGCTGTAGACTGAATGTTTTTGTCCCCATGAAATTCAGATATAGAAGCCTTAATCCTCAAGGTGATAGTGTTTGGGGAGGGAGGTGGCCTTTGAGGGTAATTAAGCTTAGATAAGTCAGGAGGGTGGAGTCTCCATGATAAGGTAGGTGCCCTTAAAAGGATGACTAGACCAGACTCTACTCTCTCCACCAAGGCACCCCACTGCCCAACAGGAAGAGGGCTCTCACCATGCACCAAATTGGCTGGAAACTTGATCTTGGACTTCCTAGCCTTCTAGTCTCAAGAGCTATAAGAAATAAATTTTAGCTGTTTAATCCACCCCGTCTGTGGCAATTTGTTATAGCAGCTTGAACTGACTATGGTGCACTTGGTATCTCATTAGGCTTCTATGCACTTAATTACTTACATGGTCTTTTCTGGTCTGAAACAAATTTCTTTTTTTTTGTGATCTAATTTGTCCAGTACCTACCTCACATCTCAGCCATATATTAATATATACTCACTCATCTGTCCCATTCGCTAGACAGTGAGTACCTTCAAAAAAGAAATTATCTTTTAAAAGAAAGTTTGTATCCCCAACACTGAACACAGGGGCTAACACAAAGTACATACTCAACAATAAATTGTAGATTTAAACAATAAAGGAAATGAAAATGCAATATTACCTATAGGAAAAAAAATCATAAATCCCTATGAACTAGAATAATCATCATTTTGTATTGACACTATAAAACAACAGAAATATCTTCAAATTCTTTGAAAAATATTTTTCATCACTTACTATGCAGAGAGCAATTCTAAGTGCTGAGCATTCGGGAAAATAAAAATTTGAATGAATTTTGACAAATGCTTTCAAATAACTCTATTACAATAAGATGCATTATGTAATCAACATTCCCTGTGTTATAAGGACCAAACTGGCCAACTCTACTTGGTTTGTAGCCACTGACTTTTTTTTTTTTTTTTTTTTGAGACAGAGTCTCACTGTCACTCAGGCTGGAGTGCAATGCTGTGATCTCTGCTCACTGCAGCCTCCACCTCCAGGGTTCAATTGATTCTCCTGCCTCAGCTTCTCGAGTATCTGGGACTACAGGCTCATGCCACCACGCCTGGCTAATTTTTGTATTTTTAGTAGAGGCAGGGTTTCTCCATGTTGGCCAGACTGGTCTCGAACTCCTGACCTAAAATGATCCACCCACCTTGGCCTCCCAAAGTGCTGGGATTACAGACATGAGCCACTGCACCCGGCCTGAGACACTGACATTTTTTGTCTCTTAAAGGGACAATAAAATAAGAAAAAGAGGAAGAAGGAGAAGGAGAAGAAGAAGGAACGAAAGAAAAAAAGAATAAAGGAATGGGAAGGTATGGGAAGAGGAGGAGAGGCAAAAAGGAAAAAGAAGTAAGAAAGGAGGAAAGAGAAGTAAGGAAAGAGGGAATGTATTAGTCGGTTCTCACACTGCTAATAAAGACATACTCAAGGCTAGGTAATTTATAAAGAAAGGAGGTTTAATTGACTCCTAGTTCCACATGGCTGGGGAGGCCTCACAATCATGGCAAAAGGCGAATGAGGAGCAAAGGCACGTCTTAAATGGAGGCAGGCAAGAGAGCGTGTGTAGGGGAACTCCCCTTTACAAAACCATCAGATCTTGTGAGACTTATTCACTATCACGAGAACAGCACAAAAAGACCCACGCCCATGATTCAATTACCTCCCACCAGGTCTCTCCCGTGATACCTGGGAATTATGGGAGCTACATTTCAAGATGAGATTTGGGTGGGGACACAGTCAAACCGTAGCAGGGAGAGCAGGAGAGGGAAGAGGGGAGAGGAAAAAAAAACACAGAATCTTCAGATGTGGTTTGCCTCTGCTTATTACTTCAACAGAGCCAGGCTGGCATGCAGTGTCTAGGCATTGGGCTTACAAAAGAAAACTACCTGCCTCCCGAGTCTTCTGTTTAAAATCCTGCTGCGAAGACCTGTTACCTACCACGAGTAGTGTATTATTCTGTTCAGAGTCTTCTCACATCCTTGTGAAGTACCAGAATTCCTAGGAGAGGAAACAATTTAATCTTTATAAAATATTTTCACCATGTCAAGTATTTTCTAGAAAATAGAGCAAGGAAAGCAAGGGATTAATTGGCATTTAGGAGGAGGTGAGCGGGGTCAGTCTACCAAGGAGAAAACAGCTCCTATAAAATTTTAGTTGGCTCATTTACTTTGTCTTTCAGATTTGGCTATTAGTGCCCATCCTACAATCCAAGTCAGTGCTGGTAACTCTTTCACAGGTGTGTGTGTATAGAGATACATATATATCTCTATACACACACATATATATACACACATATATATATGTATATGTATACCCGATATATATGTGTGTGTGTGTATATATATATACACACACATATATACACATATATACATGTATATATATGTGTATATATGTATATATACATATATACATGTATATATATACATATATATGTGTATGAAGATTGTCTACTGCTAATTCAACAGGCTAATTTGAAAGGGTTTTCCACCAGACTCCTTCAGGTTAGTATGGGAGAAAGAAAGCATGATCAATACTTATAGAAGAAAAGTCCCTGAAACGTTTCAGATGGTTTCAAAAAATATGGAAATCTGGGAGGCCAAGGCGGACAGATCATCAGATCAAGAGATCGAGACCATCCTGGCCAACATGGTGAAACCTCATCTCTACTAAAAGCTACAGAAATTAGCTGGGCATGGTGGTGTGCACCTGTAGTCCCAGCTACTCAGGAGGCTGAGGTGAGAGAATCCCTTAAACTAGGGAGGCAGAGGCTGCAGTGAGCTGAGATCACGCCACTGCACTCCAGCCTGGCGACAGGGCGAGACTCCGTCTCAAAAAAAAAAAAAAAAAAATAGGGAAATTGTAAAATATTTTCCTCTTGTAAAATAATTAAATTCAAGTAAGACATTCAGATGCCTGTATGTATAGATCACATGCACTTAATAATTACGGAGGTGGTTGGATGTGGTTTGCTGGTAGAGATACAGATGTAACTCAGTGGGGAAATCACACAAAATAGGCACAATTGTTATACAAGCAAGTTTCCAAGCATTTCTTAAATCAAAAGCATTGTTAGAACTGTTGTGTATATCTTTGGAAATGTATCATGTCATGAATACATTGGATGCTATTTACATGCTAGGTTCATTTGCTATGCATGCTATAACAATCTGAGTCAAAAAAGCCAAATCGTTTCCAAAGTAACTGTGAATATACTATTTAAGAAAAAAAATGCCTTGTAGTATTTGGGGTATTACTTATTTAGGCTGTCAATGCTAATGTTTGCAAGATGCCTTCAGTGGCACACACTTTTAAACAGGGGCATACCATAGCAAGTGCATGGTACACTTCTCATTGATTACCAAGAATACTCCCAAGAGGGTCTTAACAAATGTACGCATTGTTTAAAGTCTCCAATCCAAAATATCCAAATATCCAATATGGTCTCCGTGGATAAATGTGTCTCCTATTTTATTGAGAAACTTTTTTTTTCTTGAGATGGAGTTTTGCCCAAGCTGGAGTGCAATGACTCAATCTCGGTTTACTGCAACCTCCGCCTCCTGGGTTCAAGCGATTCTCCTGCCTCAGCCTCCTGAGTAGCTGGGATTACAGGTGCGCACCACCATGCCTGGCTAATTTTTTGTATTTTGTATTGTACAGTGGCACAGTCTCAGCTCACTGCAAACTACACCTCCTGGGTTCAAGCGATACTTCTGTCTCAGCCTCCCGAGTAGCTGGGATTACAGGTTTGCACCATCCCATCCAGCTAATTTTTGTATTTTTAGTAGAGACAGGGTTTCACCATGCTGGCCAGGCTGGCCCCGAACTCCCGACCTCAGGTGATCCTCCTGCCTCGGCCTCCCAAAGTGCTGGGATTACCAGCGTGAGCCACCGCGCCTGGCCCCTGCTTCGTTCTTATAATTTTATATGTAGCATAAAAAACATTTGCTCGGAAAAGACTTCCTCTGATACATCTTCAGTGAATATCCTGCCCTTATTTTCTGATGCTGTGCTTATTGTTTTAAAGCAATTATCAGAATCATTTAGCCTGTCTCTTCTTCACTAGACTATAAGCTCTATACTGGCAGTGCTCATATCTAACTTACTCAATATAGCCTGGTTTACAGCATATATTCAACAAATATTTGATGGAGAAAGAAATTAGAATAAATACATGCCCACAAATGGCATATAAAATTAAAAATTCAGGCCAGTGTAGTGGCTCACACCTATAATCCCAGCACTTTGGGAGGCTGAGGCGGGTGGCTCGCTTGAGGTCAAGAGTTTGAGACCAGCCTGGCCAGCATGGCAAAACCCTATCTCTACTAAAAATACAAAATTAGCCAGGAGTGGTGGCAGGTGCCTGTAATCCCAGCTACTCAGGAGGCTGAGGCATGAGGATCCTTTGAACCCAGAGGCAGCGGTTGCAGTGAGCTGCAATCCACCACTGCACTCCAGCCTGGGCGACAGAGTGAGACCCTGTCTCAAAAATAATAATAATAATAATAATAATAATAATTAATTAAAACTTCAGATAGCAGCATAGCAGCAGTAGGTTTATGTATTACTCAGGGTTTTAGGGGTTGCAGGTGACAAGACATCAAATCAAAACACCTTAATGAAAAAGAAAGACATCAAATCAAAACAACTTAATGAAAAAGAAAAATAAAAGATTGATTCTCATACCTGGAAAGTCTAGGGATGTATCTGATTATAGACACTGTGAGATTTGAGGATCATACGATGTCACTTGGCTTTGGTCATTCTCAGCTTCCCTTTGTCTAGCCTTATTCTGCAATCAAACTCTCATCATTGTGTGAGCATGAACTTGTCCTCTTGGACACCCATTCTCTCATTTTAGTTGTCCCTAAAGAAGAATGTCTTTGTAAAGAGCTATGTATTTACTTACGTTATTGCAGCAGTTTCTTCAATGGCACTTATTATGGGCAGACATTTTTCAGAGGCTTTACAAATATAAGCTTATTTGGTCATATGATTATTGTCCCTATCTTATAGATGAGAGTTCATTTCTAGGTGCCACACTTGTTGAGTTTACATTCCAGTAGAATGTAAACTTTCATCCACTAAATAATATAGACATAATAATATGTCATATAATAATAATATGTTCTATCATATTAAAAGGTGGCAAATACTATGGAAAAGGGAAAAATAGAGTCAGTAGGATTGTTAGTATTAGGGGAGCAATGCATCCAGTCCAGGAGACATTTAAATAGGTTGGTTAGAAGAGAGTTTTCCTATTTTTAACAGAAAGATCCCCAAATTATTGATCTACTTATGTCTTCTCCAATGTCAAAGGCTAGAATCTAAAAGAAGAAAAAATTGACTGGGTGTCATAAGAAAAATATGTAAGTCAGTCCTACAATTAGGAAGCTAATTGTTGTAAGATGAGCAAAGTCAAAGCAAGTTTATAAAAAACAGTTTCCCAGCCAGGTTATGCAGAATCTGAAATTCTACCATAGATGCATTCAATTAATAAGAACTAGTAGGTCAACCTGCCATGCCTGGCTCTCTTCTCTGTCCTAGATACATATTTTGATAGGTTTCTCCAATCAATGACAAATTGTGTATATGAATCCTTATGCATTGAATAACAAATGAAATTAATCCATTTTAAAGTGTTAATGACTTACAATGTTGTTTCTTTCTTTTTTGTTGGAAGACTGGTTGGGTCCCTTCTCTTCTCTTTTATCTCCCTAAAAGGAACTATTTTCTTCAAAATATTTCTTACTGTGAACTGGCTCTGTAGAGCAGCAGTCCCCAACCTTTTTTGCACCAGGAACTGGTTTCGTAGAAGATAATTTCTCCCCAGATGGGGGTGGGTCGGGGGAGGGTAATGATTTCAGGATGAAACTGTTCCACCTCAGATTATCAGGAATTAGATTCCCAAAAAGTGTGTGCAACCTAGATCCCTCGCGTGTGCAGTTCACAAAAGCGCTCTGCTCCTATCAGAATCTCATGCCACTGCTGATCTGACAGGAGACAGAGCTCAGGCGGTAATGCTCTCTTGCCTGCCACTCACCTCTGGCAGTGTGGCCCATTTCCCAATAGGCCATGGGCCAGGGATTGGGGACCCCTGCTGTAGA
Organism: Nomascus leucogenys; assembly: GCF_006542625.1. Taxonomy (NCBI): domain Eukaryota; kingdom Metazoa; phylum Chordata; class Mammalia; order Primates; family Hylobatidae; genus Nomascus; species Nomascus leucogenys. The sequence goes on from NC_044389.1 coordinate 105,919,856, forward strand.
TTACCAACGAGATTTCCCCAAATAGTGTTCCCCCAAAACTAGCAGACATTGAATCTTCTGAAACAATAAAAGTTCATAGGGATGGGGCAAAATAGTGCATATTTTATAATGAGTCAGTTGTTACAATAATTGTGATACTGGGTAAGATGTTACTTAAATGCAAACTTGATTTATATACATGTCATCTAGTAATGACTGGTGGTAATTACTAATCAATTCAGAATAAGGTATATTTCAGAATTCTGGATTATCAGAATATCTTAAGCCATGACATCCACTATCTCAAAAAGTTAAAACTTTTTCCCTTCCAGAGACGCATTTGTTGCGAGGCTTAAATAGATGTAAAGTAACAGTAGTGATACTGACAGGGGCATGGCCAGCTTCTAAGCCCATTGTCATAACATTTCCAAGACAGCAAAAGTGCTTAAGGTCTAAAACATCAAATATCAAGACTGAGTTTGATGAGAAGCATCTAGTGGTCAGCTTTACTAGTGGAAAATAAAAGTTAGGCTTCTTCTGATCTTCTGTCTCCATTTGAAAATTATTCAAAACTTAAAAAATACCCAAGGAGATTTTCTATGTAAGCCTTCTGAAATTGATCACTCAGCCTCCAAATGGCTTGGAGAACTCCAAAAAAGCACATAGAAGAGTAGGTTTACAGTGTATCTCATTGACTAAATTGCTCACGAGAATAATGCAGATATAAGAGAGGCTTTCATTCTGAATAGTGAGGGAGAAAGAAGGTCATTAAACAGATTTCAGTTTCCAATTAACATTCCATATTGTACCACCATTTTCTCTGCCAGTAAGGCATGACCAGATATTTAATTCATCCTGAAGACTCTACAGGAAGGTCAGTTTTAATATATTTTAAGTGTATATAAGAAACTCCTTCCAATGTATATTACTTCTCCTCACTTCAAATGTTGGTGGATTTGCTCATCACTTTCCAATAAAGAAAATAGTACTCAAAACTCAAAGGTAAAGGAAATACCCGTCCAGGTCATTGGTAATTCTGTGCTGAAAATCTGGGTCAGTTATTTCTCATCTCCTAAGGTCCCTTACGCTTTTGAATTACAGTACATTCCTCTAAATGATACAAATATGAAGTTATGTATTGTCTCGTCTGTCTTAGAACCATTGGGAAAATCACCTAAGTCAGAAAATTACACTTAGAGATGACAGATGTGTGTTTTATATGATTCTTTCCTTATCCTCTAAACAGTATTCGTGATGCCAAGGCCAATGGTAAGGAGGTACTGAATGAGTTGGCCTGAAGTTCTAGGTACTTCTTTCTTTTGTAACATTTCCCCCTGATCTCTGAGCAACTCACTTTCCTCCACTGAATAAAATAAAACCTTCAAGTGTATATTTTCAAAGCAGATGCAGGCAAAAGAGATGATTAAGTGATCCTGCAGGATAGCAATAGAAGAGTGAGAACCAGCGGTGGCTCACACCTGTAATTCCAGCACTTTGAGAGGCTGGTTGGATCACTTGAGGTCAGGAGTTTGAGACCAGCCTGGCCAATATGGTGAAACACTATCTCTACTAAAAATACAGAAATTAGCTGGGCGTGCTGGCGCACGACTGTAATCCCAGTTACTTGGGTGGCTGAGGTAGGAGAATCGCTTGAACCCAGGAGGCAGAGGCTGCAGTGAGCTGAGATCCCGCCACTGCACACCAGCCTGGATAACAGAGTGAGACTATCTCAAAGGAAAAAAAAAAAAAAAAAGACAGAGAGAGAGAGAGAGAGAACCAGCGTGTCTAAGGGGAGAAAAGGGAAAACAACAGAATCATAAACAGACAATTTTTCCACTTAAGTTCTTTAAAGTTATTTGTGATTTTGATTTGTTTCTACCTTCCTAGATCTCACATATCACATACAAAAGCTGTGTTTATAAGCTTATGTGGAGAAATGAATTAAATTCGCTGACATCCCATAGAAACAATTATTGACAACAATTTTTCTATATCATTTTAGTTTGCAGATAAAATGCTTTAGTGAGTTTATAAATAAAAAATTCTAAACAGTGCTTATCTGGAGATAAGTAGAGAGTTTACCAAAAAAAAAAAAAAAAAAAAAAATTCCAAACAGTGCTTATCTGGAGATAAGTTTCTATAGTTTAGAAATTCACTCAAACCTGGAAATTTCTGTGTGTCACCAATTTAATAAATTAATATAGCTCAAGAAGTTTTTCACCTTTGAATTTAAAATATCTAGTAGTTTTAAATATCTCTTTTAATTAGTACTACTCTTAGCCCTCATTATGCAGGTCTTACTTTTGTGTGCGAAATATTTCATATTAACAGTTAGTATTAATTATAAAATTATGAGCCATCTATTGTTATAATTGATGAATCACACACATACATATATAGAGAGAGAAATATATTATTTGGATACATATGTGAATATATGTATATATAGTGATAGTTAAATATCATCTACATGTGAATATATGCATATACAATGATATCTATGTACATATTTATGTATGTACATATTTATGTATGTACATGTTATATCACTTAGAGATATATATTTGTATATATTGTAATAGAGATATGTATTACATATATGTGATAACTATCTCAGATATATACATTATATATAAATGTACATGTATTTATATAAACATATCAAACATATACATGTATCATATAGTTATTCAGAAAATATACTAAATACATATTTAAATATGTATGTGTGTATGTATATATGCACACACATACGTATCTACGTTGTCATTCATACTGGAATTTGAACCTAAGGCAACTAGTTTAGAGCCCACGCTGTCATCAAGCTTCTCCTATTTCTTTTTTTTACTTTTTTTTTTTTTTGAGACAGAGTCTCATCCTGTCGCCCAGGCTGGAGTGCAGTGGTGTGATCTCAGCTCACTGCAACCTCTGCCTCCTGGGCTCAAGCGATTCTCCTGCCTCAGCCTCCTGAGTAGCTGGGATTACAGGTGCACACCACCACGCTGGGCTAATTTTTGTATTTTTAGTAGAGATGGGGTTTTGCCATGTTGGCCAGGCTGGTCTCGAACTCCTGACCTCATGATCTGCCCGCCTCATCCCCCCAAAGTGCTGGGGTTACAGGCATCAGCCACCACGCCTGGCCTCTCCTTATTTCTTTTAATATTCCCAGTGCCCAGGAAAAGTTTATTACAAAGAATGTTTGCGAAGAGGTAGAATAATGGAAAGACACGGGGTGAAAGGCACAGGGGATTCTAGGAATCAGAATTTGAATCGCATCGGTATGACTATAAATCTTCAGTCACTATAAAAGTTTCTACAACCAAATAGAAACTATTAACTTCTACTGACTTTTGCAATGGGTTTAAATGAGCAATCTTCCTGTTACGATTATAGTCATTCATAATGAGAGCTTATTCAGTGGTGCATTTAGAAGGAGCCAAGTTAACAGTTATCTTTGAAACCATAGAATTGTGGAAAAAAGAATTAAGTAGGTAAAGGTCTTGTATTTTTCTGTCATTCTTTCAAATTAAAAATAATACTTAATGATCTCACTCATATGTGGAATCTAAAAAGTTCTTCTTACACAAGTAGAAAGGAGAATATAGAATAGTGGTTAAAAAGAGAATGGGGAGGGTAAAATACTGTAAGATGCAAGGCTGTTGACTGAAAACAAACAATTCATACTTATTTTGTATACTACATGTATTATACACTGTATCTTATAATAAAGTAAGCTAGAGAAGAGAAAATGTCATTAAGGAAATCAATCATAAATAAGAGAAGATATATTTGCTATTTATCCAGTGGAACTGGATCATCATAAAGGTTTTTATCCTCATCATCTTCATATTGAATGGGCCAAGGAGAGGGAGAAAGCCAGGGGTTGGTCTTGTATCAGGGATGGCAGAGGTGAAAGAAAATCCACATATAAGGAGACCCATGCAGTCCAAACCTGTGTTGTTCCAGAGTCAACCATAGTTTATATTTTTTTCTAGTAGCTGTCACCCAAAATTTTTGAAATAATAAAAATTCACAAGACAGATAAGTAGGTTATTTTAGACCATTTTTCTCATTGTGGCAGAATAACAATTGAGTGGATATAATTTTAGTTCGCCAGCTGGCCCTGTCACTTGCATGCTGACAGATACCTGTTTTGAATGAATTGGGCAGATTGCTAAAATGTTTTGTGGTTGTTATCTGTTCATTTAACTTTGAAAATGGATATAAAATTTAGTGACGAAGAGTGAGTTTTAAAAATGGAAAGGTAACCTTTTTGAATGAACTGACAGATGGCTAAAATTTTTTTTTTGGTTGTTATCTGTTCATTTAACTTTGGAAATGGATATAAAATTTAGTGATGAAGAGTAAGTTTCAAAAATGGAAAAGTAACCTTCTCTGGTTACTTAGCTGGTTATTAAGTAGGTAGAGGTTTTGTATTTTTCTAAGTCCCTCTTTCAAATTAAAAATAATACTTAATGATCTCACTCATACGTGGAATCTAAACAGTTGTTCTCATAGAAGTAGAAAGGAGAAGGTAGAATAGTGGTGACTAGAGGAAGGGGAGGATAAAAGACCACAGGGTGCGAGACTGTTGACTGAAAACAATCAATTAATATATACAAGCGAATTAATTGTATTAATTGCCCATATCCTTGCTTACAAAGCAAATGCATGGTGATTGATCCTTTTTCATCACTGGTTTTTAGCCAGGACTGGTAGCTTCTCAAGGGTGAAATTTGTTTCTTACTCATATTTGCTTCATGCATATTTAGCATATACCCTGTAAGTTCTTAATGCAGTTGAATTAAACGGGCACTATCATAGCCACTACTCTTTGGATCATTTCTGTGGTTTGGAACAAATGTTCACATATAAGGATTCTGAAGTTCCACAGTCCTTTAATAACATTGGACAGCATCCAGATGCTTGAGTTGGTAGGGATATTCTTGGTCGGGATATTTAAGTTGGAGACGCTTGAGTTGGTAGGGATATTCTTTTTTTTTTTTCACTTCAGCTGTTCGGAAATGCTTACAAATTTTTAATAGCCAGCAGTATATTTTTCTCCTATGCTTCCTTTAAACATTGCCTCCTGGGAATATACTTAAGACCCACTTAGGCCTGAAATTAGGCTCTTTAACTTGAAAATTAAATATCAGCACAAATTCCAGCACAGCTGGAAATCATCGAACAATCAATATCTCTACTGATCTGAGCTTCCCTATCTGTGTAGAGTTCAGTAGTGATTAAAGAACTTAGAGCCCAGCCAGATGCAGTGGCTCACAGCCGACACTTTGGGAGGCTAAGGCAGGTGGATCACCTGAGGTCAGGAGTTTCAGACCAGTCTGGCCAACCTGGTAAAACCCCGTCTCTCCTAAAAATACAAAAATTAGCTGGGCGTGGTGGCGGGCACCTGTAATCCCAGCTACTCGGAAGGCTGAGGTGGGACAATAGCTTGAACCTGGGAGACGGAGGTTGCAGTGAGATCGCACCACTGCACTCCAGCCTGGGTGACGGAGCAAGACTCAGTCTCAAAAAAATAAAAATAAATAAGTAAATAAAAAAGGGAGCCATCAGAATTTCTGTATTTGAAGTATCTTCCAAACCTCTTAAGGAATCCAAAGATTTGTGGCAGTTCTAATACCCGTTTAATTCCTTTGGGCTGATACTCTGATTGGACATAAACAAATGAGAGTGACATCTATAATTCTTTTCAATTTCTAGTTTCACAGAACATAGTACTCTCACTTGCTTACCTAAAAATCATTTCCACTCTATAACACATATTTTTAATTACAAGCATATTATTTTCATCCTTACATTGAAGTAAAATTTCCCTGGCTCCCAAGAATAAGTTAGTGCCCTTCTTATCTTAATTATAGCCTACCTGATGCAGAAATATCCCAGAGTGTGGGATAAGATAAGGAAGGAGAGGGCAAGAAATCCAGAAAAATAAAGACTAACGTGTGAACTTTACCTAAAAAGTATGCGATATATTCACCTGAAATTTTGTTTTGTGCCAAATAGTGTTCTCTCTCTCTCTCTCTCTTTTTTTTTTTTCTTTTGAGATGGCATCTCACTCTGTCGCACAGGCTGGAGTGCAGTGGTGCAATCTTGGCTCACTGCAACCTCCACCTCCCAGGTTCAAGCAATTCTCCTGCCTCAGCCTCCTGAGTAACTGGGACTACATGCCTGTGCCACCAGGCCCAGCTAATTTTTGTATTTTTGGTAGAGACAGGGTTTCACCATGTTGGCCAGGATGGTCTCCATCTCTTGACCTCGTGATCCACCTGTCTTGGCCTCCCAAAGTGCTGGGATTACAGGCGTGAAGCTCACCATGTCCGGCCAGGGTGTTCTCTTGAATTAGTGGTTAGCTCTAAGAAGTCAGGTAGTCATCTCACAGTCCAGAAAGAGAGGGGAAGTCGGTAACAGCTTCTGACTAGCATTTATTCAGCATTTATTAATATTATGTGTTGGGTTCTATTCCAACTGATTTCTATGCGTTAAATAATTGAATTTTCATTGCAACTCTGTGAGATAAGTGCTAGCATTGGCCCTACTTTACAGATGAAGAAACATAGGCATGGAGGGTTGATGCATTCTGCTAAAGGACACACAATCATGTGGTAAAGAAGCCAGGATACTAGTGAGGTCTGCACACTGAAGCACTGTGCTCTACTACTGTCGAAAGCAGTAAATCTATACTGCAGCACATTTCCCATGGTGTGTCCCATCTACCCAAAATACCCCATTTGTAACCCTTGCCCTTTCTTTTGCTTGAATTCAAATTTGGACTCCTATAAATCATCCTCTGACTCACCCATACAGAGCTGATACGTTGATCTCGGTGTTTCTACTGAGCCAAATATATGTTTCCATTAAGAAATTTAGGGCAGTGTGTTTTGCATTTGTTCATTTAAAGGTGTATCTTCTTTCCCACTGGACTTAAAGAGCATTGAGGGTAGAGTTAATATGTCATCTGTTTCCTAATTAACAGTAGTTACCAGAGTTCTGCTCAAAAATTTGAGTGAATGTCAAGTGACTTCAGGTTGTTCAACCTCTCTTCAAAAACAAATCTGCCAGTGGTCTTAGCCAACTCTTCTAGAAAATATAGCTACTACCTTGAGTTTCACATATTCTGTGGCAACTCAAGAGGCATGTTAAAATTCTGGAAAAGCTTCGGTTAATTGTGGTGCACATTCTATCTGGTTTCTCTGATACTTCCAAAAGTTAGAGTCAATAAATAATTCTTTAGCCAAAGGAATTTATCAGGGATCTTGGGAATTCACATTCTCTATCACATTACTTGTTATTCAGGTGGATGTGTCCCTACCTGATGTACTTAATACAAACATTTTATCAAAGTACATTAATTTTTATCAAGCTAATGTATTTTTTATTAAAGTATGCAGCTTTATTTAAATTCTCATACTATAACATCTATTGTTTAACGTGTACAATATGGTGACTTTTAGTACATTTATGGAGTCATGTAGCTACATTATCTAATTTTAAAAATATTATCCTCATTCTGGCCATCCCAATAACTGGAATTATAAAATATGTGACTTCTGTTACTGGTTTATTTCACTTAGCATATTTTCAAGTTTCGTCCATAATCATGTATGAAGATGTCATCTGTTTCCAGTACCAAATAATATCCCATTGTATCTGTATACTATATTTTATATCTCCATCCATCAGTGATGGACATTTGAGTTGTTTCTAACTTTTGCCTATTATAAGTAATGCTTACACATTATGCTTATAAGCATTCATCCACAAGTTTGTGTGACATATATTTATGAGTTACCAATTAATGGATCAAATGAAAACTCTGATTGTCAAACTGTCTCCCAAAGTGCTTGTAACATTTATAAACACATTAGTAATATGTACAAGTGTTCCACTTTGTCCACCTCCTTGTCAACACTTGTTGTTGTCTAATTTTTTTAAATTTTAGCCATCTTAGTGGTTATGATACAGTATTTCATGGTGGATCTGACTTGCACTTCCCTAATGTCTAGTGAAGCTGAACATCTTTCCATGTGCTTATTGGGCGTTAGTGTATCTTTTTCAAAGAAATAGCCATTCAAATATTTGCCTATTTTTATTTTTAATTTAATTAATTAATTAATTTTGAGACAGGGTCTCACCCTCCCAGGCTGGAGTGCAGTGGCGTGATCTTGGCTTACTGCAACCTCCACCTCCTGGGCTCAAACGATCCTCCCACCTCAGCCCCCTGAGTAGCTGGGACTACAGGCACATGCCACCATGCCCAGCTAGTTTTTGTTTTATTTTGTAGAGATGGGGTCTCACTATCTTGTCCAGGTCTCAAACTCCTGGGCTCAAGTGATCCACCTGCCTTGATTTCCCAAAGTGCTAGAGTTACAGGTATGAGCCACTGCACCCAGCCAATACTGTTATTTTTAATCATCTATTTATTGTTGCGCTGTAAGAACTTTTTGTATATTCCAGATTCAAATCCCTTATTAATCTATTTGCAAAGATTTTCTTCCATTCTGTGAGTTGTCAATCTACCTTTATGATGATGTTCTTTGACCTAGGACACTTTGCCTAATTCAAGTTCATGAAGATTTACTCCAATGTTTTCTTCTGAGTTTTATAGTCTTGTCTCTTACATTAAGGTTTATGGTATACTTTTGACCTAACTTTTGTATATACTATAAATTAGGAGTCCAAATTCATCCATATGAATGTTAATATCTAGTTGTCCCAGGACCATTTGTTGAAAAGATGGTTGTTTTCCCACGGAAGTTTCTTGGCATCATTGTTGAAAATCAGCTGACTGAAAATGAATTGGTTGATTTCTAAAATCTCAATTATTTTCCCTTGATCTATCTACCTATCTTTATGTCAGAACCACACTGTCTCAATTACTGTAGCTTTATAGTAGCTTTTAAAATAATGAGGTAGTAAACCCCCAACTTTCTTCTTTTTAAAGAATATTTAGTCTACCTAAGGTCACTTGCATTTCCATATAAATGTTAGAAAGAGCTAATCAGTTTATGCATAGGAGCTTGCTGAGATTTTGAGAGAGTTTATATTTAATCTGTAGATAGATTTTCAGTATTGCCATCTTTTTTTACAAGGCTGCTTCTCAGTGTGAAAAGTGTTGCCATCTTAATAATAAGTTTTCTGATCCATAAACAAGTGGCATTTTCATTTTCTTTCATCAATATTATGTATTCAGTGTAAATATCTTCAACCCTTTTATCAATTTTATTTCTAAGTTTTTATTCATTTTGATGCCTTTCTAAATATAACTGTTTCCTTAATTATTGATCTTGTATCCTGCAACCTTGCTAGAATCATTTTCCAGTTATAACAGCGTTTTTAGTGGATTCTTTATGGTTTTCTCTATACAAAATCATACTGTCTGCAAACAGAGATAGTCTTATTTCTTCTTTTTAAATCTGGGTTTCTTTTATTTCTTTGTCTTGTCTAATTGCAATGGCTTGATACTCCAATACAATATTGTGGAAATTTTTTCAAATCTTTTTTGAAGAAATGGTCATTCAAATATTTGCCTGTTTTAAATAGCTATTCAAATATGTCTATTCTATTTTTAATTGTCTTTTTATTGTTGATTTGTAAGAACTTTTTAGATATTCCAGATTCAAACCCCTTATTGGATATATGACTTGCAAATATTTTAACATTGAGATGATCATGCAGTTTTCTGTTTCAATATTATTAATATTATGTATTACATTGGATACATTTTGGATATTATACCAAACTTGATTCACTGGGATAAATCCCATTCATTTATGGTGTACAATGCTGACTTTTATGTTCCTGAATAATGTGTTAAAGATTTTGTTGAAGGATTTTTTCTCTACATTTTTAAGTTATGCTAACCTATATGCTCTTAAGATGTCTTTGCTTTTGCAATCAGGGTAACATTGGGTTATTGAATGAGTGGAGAATTCTTTCCCCTACTTATGTTTTTCAGAGTTTGTGAAGAATTGGTGTTAATTCTTCTTTAAACGTTAGTGTAATTCACCATTGAAGCTATCTGGGACTGAGCCTTTCTTCATGGAACGTTTGTTTTCTGTTTGTTTTCTATTACTATTCCAATCTCTTGTAATAGGTCTGTATTTTTTTAATTTCTCCTTGAGTAATTTCAGTGATTTGTATCTATCTAGTAACTTTCTTATTTCATGTAAATCATGTACTTTGTGGAGAGACAATTGTTCACAGTAACCACTTATAACCGTTTCTTATTTCTCTAATATTAGTAGTCATACCCCTTTTTCATTCCTAATTTTAGTAATTTGATTTTTCTTTTCTTGGTCAATGTAGATAAAGTTTTATTTACTTTTTATTTTAACATTTTCCTCTACTGTTTTTCAAAAAAACACCTTTTAGTTTAACTGATTTATTTTACTCTTTTGTTTTCTCTTTATGATTTATTTTTCTGCTCTAATCTTTATTATTTCCTTCCTTCTGCTTACTTTAAGATTAATCTGCTCTCATTTTCTTAATTTCTTAAGATGGAAGGTGAAATATTGATTTGAGATTCTTCTCTTTTAATTTATGCTTTTATAGTGGTAATTATGCCTAAACACTGTTTTTAGCTGCATCTCTTAAGTTTTGGTATGTCATGCTTTAATTTTTATCTACCTCAAAATACTTTCTAATTTCCCCTGTGATTTCTCTTTTGACTGTTTATTTGAAAGTGTGTTGTTTAATTTGCACATATTGGTGAATTTCTCTAAATGCCTTTTCTTATTGGTTTCTAGTATCATTCTGTTGTGATTGAACATACTTTCTCTTATTTTAATCCTTTTAAATGTATGTTTTGTGACCTAACATGCTATCACGGAGAATGTTTCACATGCACTTGAGAAGGATGCTGCACTGCCCGAATTGGGGGATGGAGTGTTCTATATGTTAGTTCTGTTAGTTTATGGTGTTGTTCTAGTCTTTTATTTCCTTTTTTTAAAATTATTTTCTTTTATGAGATGGAGTTTCTCTCTGTCACCCAGGTTGGAGTGCAGTGGCAAGATCTTGGCTCACTGCAACCTCCACCTCCCGGGTTCAAGGGATTTTCCTGCCCCAGCCTCCCAAGTAGCTGGGACTACAGGTGTGCTCCACCACACCCAGCTAATTTTTGTATCTTTTATAGAGATGGGGTTTTGCCATGTTGGCCAGGCTGATCCCCTATTTACTTTTTTTTAAAATAGAGACAGTTTTGTTATGTTGCCTTGGTTGGTCCTGAACTCCTGACCTCAAGCAATTTCCCTGCGTGGCTTCCCAAAGCACTGGGATTACAGGTGTGAGCCACTGCACCTGTCTCAGTCTTCTATTTACTTGTTGACCTACTGCCTAATTGTTCTATTCATCTTTGTAAGTGGGATGTGAAGTCTTCAACTATTATTGTTGAACTTCTATTTCTATTAGTTTTGTCAGTTTTTACTTCATGTATTTTGGGGTTCTTTAGTTAGGTGCATATGCTTATAACCATTATGTCTTCTTTATGGGTTGACTCTTTTATCATTATAAAATGTCCTTCTTTGTCTCTAGTAAAAGAATTCTGTCTTAAAGTCCACTTTGTCTGATAGTAGTCTAGCCACACCATCTTTCTTGTTTGCATAGTATATTTTTTCCATCCTGTTTATTTCAGTGTGTTTGTCTTTGAATCTATAGTGTGTCTCTTGTAAACAGCATATAGTTGGGTCATTTTTTAAAAGAATTCATTCTGTCAATGTCTATATTTTAATCAAAGTGTTTAGTCAATTTCTGTTTAATGTAATTATTGTTAAAGTAAAATTTAACACCTGTTTGTTTTTATATGTCTTATGTCCTTTTTGTTCCTTCATTCCTCCATTACTGCCTTATTTTATGTTAAATGTTTTCTAGTATACTACTTTAATTTCCTTATTAATTCTTCTATAGCAAATCAAAATGTTAATGAAGCACTATTCCATCGCCCTCTTGCATGCTCTCATTGTCACATAAACAATATATTTATACGTTAGAAATTTATCAACACTGTATTATTGCTTTATGCACTTGTCCTACAAATCGGGTAGAGAAGAAATGTATTACAAACAAAAACGTATTTTATATTTGCCCATGTATTTACACTTACTAGGGCTTTTTATTTCTTTGTTTGGTTTTGATTCATTTTGTGGTATCCTTTCATTTCAACCTAAACAAAAACAAACGCTTTATTATTCCCTGTAGAGAAATTCTGATATATATGTATATAGACATATGTCACACATATATATATCAGGATACATATATATATATGTCTCAGTTTATTTGTTTATTTATTTATTTATTTATTTATTTTATTTTTAATTTTTTGACAGAGTCTCACTCTTTCGCCCAGGCCGGACTGCAGTGGCGCTATCTTGGCTCACTGCAAGCTCCGCCTCTCGGGTTCATGCCATTCTCCTGCCTCAGCCTCCTGAGTAGCTGGGACTACAGGCACCCGCCACAACACCCAGCTAATTTTTTGTATTTTTAGTAGAGATGGGGTTTCACCGTGTTAGCCAGGATGGTCTTGATCTCCTGACCTCGTGATCCGCCCACCTCAGCCTCCCAAAGTGCTGGGATTACAGGTGTGAGCCACCACGCCCGGCCATATATGTCAGTTTTTTTCTCTCATTCTTAAATCCCCTTATTGAAAGATTTGCCTTAAACCAAACTTCCAATTCTTAATAAATTCTTACCTTGTCTCCCCTGTACCAATACATGGCCAATGCTCAGTAGAGATAATGTTATCCCTTGCAACACAGGCAGTGAGTTCAACTTGGTGTTACCAATGTGTTGTGTTGGTGATATTTGGGAAGCCAGTGTTCCACACCTCCTTTATAAAAGCAAGCTCAAAGTTCTGTGAATTTTCAACATTTCCTGTAAGTCAAATATAAGCATTTAAATGTAGCTACAGAAGAGATAAATGGTTCCAAAATTGGTTGTAAGTAGAGAGTCGGGTGCTGTGTATTGTTAAATGGAAATGTCAACATCTACATTTTTTTCACGAGACTGTACCAGAGGCAGCAGTGCCCCAGTCATATTATCTCAGCACTTACCCTGATGAATTATTTAATTCTACAAACTTGTATAGACCATGCATTATAACTTTTGCCAACAATAGGTTCCCAAAGATAAATAGGATGGTTTTCCTTTCCTCAAAGAGATTATTATTTAATTGGGGAAAATCAAACAAGCAGATGAATCCAATAAAGTGTGAAAAAATTTACGGTCTATGGGGGCTTGCATCAGGCACATGGAGAGAGTAACTCATCAACAAAGAAAAGATGTTTAAGATAAACCTTGAAAAAAACAGTAGGGTTGATTTCTGCAAAGCGAAATATTATTTTTTAAACATTCTTATTTTTACACTTATGTGTATCTTTCTCACCACTTACTAACATATCTCCATTTCCATCAAAGCATCTTAAATGAATTATCCACTATCCTAGTATTTCCTCCCTTAATCTTTATTCTTCAAACTTCTATAGACAGTTTCCAAAACCTACCACTCATTAAAACTGCTCTCACCCAGGTCACTAGTAAGCTCCTGTATACAAATCTCCACTAAAGTTTTAATTCTTGTCTATCTTTACTTCTTGGACTACTTGATGCTTCTTTCTTGAAAGTTTAATCTCACTTTTAGTATATGACAAGCATCCTCCCCCAGTTTTCTTCCTACATCTTTGGTCACTTCTCATTTTTGTTCATGGAATTCTTTTTATCACCTTACTTTATGTAATTAGTCTGTCAGGACTTCCAGGACAAAATGCCACAGACTGTGTGGCTTAAACAACAGGCTCTTATTTCTTCACAGTTCTGGAGGCTAGAAGTCCCAGATCAAGGTGCTAGCAGATTTGTTTTCTGAAGAGGGCTCTGTTTTTAGCTTGCAGACAGCTGCCTTCTTGCTGTGTCCTCAAATGGCCCTTCTGTGCATGCCTGAAGAGAGAGGGAGAGGTGGTGTCTTCTCTTCTTCTTATACAGACACTGGTCCTTCAGGTTAAACCCCACCCTTGCAAACTCCTTTAGCCTTAATTACCTCTCTAAAGACCCTATCTCCGAGCATAGTCACATTGGGGGTTAGAGTGCCAACATACAGATTTTGGGGAGACACAATTCCATCCATAACACCTTACTTTAGATAAATGGAATAGGAAGATGTTGTGTATACAAGAAAAATAAACTATTATTGTGTGGAAAGAGGTGGAAGAGAAGGGTCCATCAGAAGGAAATGGCTAGAAGCAGAAAGCCATGTTTTTTGTGTGGCTAGAATATAGGATGCAGGGTGAACAAAAATACTGGAAAGAGATGAGTTTGAAAAAATGAGGTTGAGAAGAGATCGTTCAAGGCTTTGTGTGATAAGCTAAAGCGTTTGGGTAACTTAGTACTTTGTAATACCAGTGGCAGGCAAAAAAAATAAGTAAATAAAACAAGGCCAGGTGATGCTTGATAGCGGAATAATTTCTCAATAAGTTGTGATTCAACTAATTCCAGTTAGATCTCTTTGAATGAATAGGACACTAGATAAGCCTACCTCTTCATGTACTAAATAAATAACAATTAGACAGGACAATATCACAGATTTAGTCAAAGCTGCAAGGAGACCAACAACAAAAAAAAAGACACATACATAAAAAATAAATGTCTGTTCAGAATTGCTCAAAAGCAAAGCCTGCCACTAGTGATACTCAATGCATCTCTGTAAGCTTCCTACTTTAATCCTGAAGTTATCATCTGATGCCAGTTAATGGTTACCAGGATTAATTGAACTCTGAAGAAATGCAAAACCATTATTTAACAAACTTACTGTAACATAAGAGTGAACATCACAGGTGTGAATCAACCAGTCGGAGCGAAATTCTGTTTGTTTTGAGATCCTGGGCATCTGAACTCCCTCCTGTATTTGAAAAGCTCTCCAGCTCATAAGACAGAGCCTGCTTCCCACTTTAGAAGTTGAAAATGACAAAGGTGATTTCCCATCTACCCTTGCAGCTGAAGTATGGGCATATGATCTGGCTGAACTTATCAAACCCACTTGCCCACAACTTTGAATCAAGCTAGTGACACACGGAACCAGAAACCGTAAAGAGTCACTTGTGATGGAGGTGAAAGCAGTTTCCAGAGACAGAGGTGTCAGCATCAGTACCAACACCAGTGCTGTTGGGAGGTGCACCCCTCCCAGCAGTGGCATTGTCTTCAGGGGACCAGTTATGCATGTAACCTGGGCATACCCTTGGCTGCAGAGTCTCAAAACCTGGTCTTTAACCATTCTAGAGAGACCATGAGATACTCCGCATTGTTTTTGGTTTCATTTGTTTGTTTTGAGACAGAGTCTCACTCTTGTCACCCAGGCTGAAGTGCAGTGGCACAATAGCTCACTGCAACTTCCGCCTCCCTGGTTCAAGCGATTCTCCTGTCTCAGCCTCCTGAGTAGCGGGGATTACAGGCGCCCGCCACCACGCCCGGCTAATTTTTATACTTTTAGTAGAGACGGGGTTTCACCATGTTGGCCAGGCTGGTCTTGAACTCTTGACCTTAGATGATCTGCCTGCCTCAGCCTGCCAAAGTGCTGGGATTACAGGCGTGAGCCACCGCGCCTGGCCCATACTCAGCATTCTTTTGGCAGGTTTTTCCTCTGTTTAACCACTAAGGCCAGGTGCAGTGGCTCATGCCTGTAACCCCAGCACTTTGGGAGGCCGAGGTGGGTGGAGTGCTTGAGGCCAGGAGTTCAAGACCAGCCTGGCCAACATGGTGAAATCCATCCCTACTAAAATTATAAAAACTAGCCAGGCATGGTGGCGCATACCTGTAATCTCAGCTGCTTGGAAGGCTGACACACAAGAATTGCTTAAACCCAGGAAGCAGAGGTTGCAGTGAGCCGAGTGTGCCACTGCACTCCAGCCTGGGTGACAGAGTGAAACTGTGTCTCCAAAAAAAAGAAAAGAAAGAAAAGTTAAAACAAAGGATCGAGGTTAATTGAGGTTACAGGGTAAAACACTACTTCAAAATCCAAAGGGACAGGTTACAGAGAATAGCAACAAATCAGTTCACCTGGAGCAGAAGCCCTAGAGCCATAAACTGATAGGAAAATTGACATGATTACATGATTTGGATCCGTGTCCCCACCCAAATCTCATGTCGAATTTTAATCCCCAGTGTGGGAGGAGGGGCCTGGTGGGAGGTGATTGGATCATGGGGATGGATGTCCCCCTTGCTGTTCTCGTGATAGTGAGTGAGTTCTCATGGGATCTGGTTGTTGAAAAGTATGTAGCATCTCCCCCTTCTCTCTGTCCTCCTTCTCCACCCATGCAAATGTACTTGCTTTCCTTTCACCTTCCACCACGATTGTAAGTTTCCTGAAGCCTCCCAGCATGCTTCCTGTACAGCCTGTTGAACTCTGAACCAATTAAACCTCTTTTCTTTATAAGTTACCCAATCTCAAGTACTTCTTTATAGCAATGTGAGAAGAGACTAATAGAAAAATGTAATGATAATTTTGACAAATTTCTAGGGGCTGAGTGTACATTCGCTTGGGCATGGATTGGCTCCAGTCTTGGGGGGTTTTACAGTTATGTGGGTTTTAGCTCCAGTAGTTCCACTGGCCTCTCATGTTGAATATCTGAGAAGAACCTCCTCCGCTTTCAGGAGAGAGAGAGAGGAAAGAAACCATGTGGAATTATGCCCAGAGTGTTTGTCTGAAGAAAAGTCTATTTCCCAAAGGAAAACAACTTCATCAGAGCCTTATCTACCTGGAAAAGCAAAGTACTGAACACCAGGCCCCTATAGCTTTTCTGTCTCTGCTAGGAGAATGGAGGAAAAATAATAATAAACACTCCTAAAGATCATAGTCCAGAGACTCCTGGCTACTAAAACCAGATTTAATCATAAATTTATAGAATATGTCTACTCCCCTTCCTGCTAACACCACATCAGTAGGGCCTCAATAAAATGAAAATGGATTAAAGCTGAGGGAGCTACAAGACAATCTATTTAAGAAAGTTCTTAGGAAAACAGACAACTAACAACCACAGAAAGAAAAAAATTGCTAATATAAATGGAAGCTTCTGTTACCTACAGCTATAAGCAAACATTAGACAGAGCTGAGCTTCTGGCTGGATTAATATAAAACCTCCAACTAAGGCTTATATACCTTCTATTACCCAATATAGTATATCCAGTTTTCAAGTAAAATTATAAGGCAATTAAAAAAACACAGTCTGAAGAGACAAAGCATCAGAAACAGACTGAGATATGAATCAGATTTTGAATTATTAAATATATAGTTTTAAATAACAAACATTGGTATGTTAAGAAATACAGTGAAAAAGTAGAAAACATGAAAGAACAGGTGGGTAATGTCAGAAGACAAATGAAAACTCTAAGAAAGAATTAGGAAACAAATTGTACACGTCAGACTATGGTAAACAAAGAAAAAAGGAATGCCTTCCATGGGCTCAGCTGTGAACTGCACAAGGCCAAAGAGAAAATAATTGAGCTTGAAGATATTCTAATAGAAACTTCTAAAACTAAAACACAAATAGAAAAAAGAATGAAAAAAATAAATATCCAAGAGCTATAGAACAATTGCAAATGATGTAAATAAACGTAATGCTAATAACAGAAAGAGAAGACGTAGGGAAAAGAGCAGATGAAATATTTAAAGTAATAATAGCAAAGAATGTACCAAAATCTAATGACAGACATCAAACCACAGATCCAGGAAGTTCAGAGAACACTGTGTTAGTCTGTTCTCATGCTGCTGATAAAGACCTACATGAGGCTGGGTAATTTATAAAGAAAAAGAGGTTTAATGGACTCACAGTTCCACGTGGCTGGGGAGGCCTCACAATCATGGTGGAAGGTGAAGGGGACAACTTACATGGCAGCAGGCAGGATAGAAAATCAGAACCAAGTGAAAGGGGTTTCCCCTTATAAAACCATCAGATCTCATGAGACTTATTCACTACCAGGTGAACAGTATGGGGGAAACTGCCACCATGATTCATTTACCCCACACTGGGTCCCTCTCATAACATGTGGGAATTATGGGAGCTACAATTCAAGATGAAATTTGGGTGGGGATACAGCCAAACCATATCAAACACCAAGAAAGATAAATAACAAAAATCTACACATAGGCATATCCTATTCAAACTGTAGTAAAACAAGCAAAATGTAATGATGTTGAAAGAAGTCAGAGGCAAAAAGCCTTACCTATAGTGGAACAAGAAAAATATTACATTGTACTTCTCATCAGAAATTCTGCAAGCAGGAGGAGAATGGAAGTGAAGTTTTTATGTGTTGAAAGAAAAAAAATCTAGAATTTCATATCCAGTAAAATTATTCTTTAAAAGTGAAGGAGAAATAAAATATTTCTGAGGCATATGAAAATTGAGGCAATTCATGATCAGAAGACTTACCCTGCAAGAAATGTTAAAAAGTTTTTCAGGAAGAAGTAAAATGATATAGAATAGGAATTTACATATATGTATTTTTTAAGTAAAAGATCATCAAAGAAGGAATTACTAATGGTAAAATAAAATCATTTAATTTTTTATTACTTGATATAATAGGCAACTGTTCCAAAGAAATTATAGCAAAAATATATTAGGTAATTTTTACTTATAGATAAACAAAATAAATGAAAGCAATGTTATAAGGAAAAGAGGAAGAGTATTTGGAACCCCTTTGTTTTGTGATGCTGACATTACCCATGAAATAGTATAGTGATATTTGACTTAGATTAGTTATAGATGTATATTGCAAACTCTAGATAACAACTAAAAAATTGTTTCAAAGAGGCATAATTAATATGTTGAGAAAGGAGAAACTATATAGTGATAAAGTCATCAATTTTCCAAGAAGATTCGACCATCTTAAAGCTCTATACACTTAACGACAGAGCAAATACATGAACAAATACATGAGACAATGTAATCATATAAATTGGTCAATTAAAATCAAAGAATGCAGAAAAAGAGAAGACAAAAATATAAACAAAGAACAAGCACATGAACAGAAAATAGTTACAAACATAGTAGATATTGGCCCAAGTATATCAATAATTACTTCAAATGTGAATGTTCTATGTGCACTGATTAAAAGACAGAGTAATTGTTTTTAAAGGCCCCAATTCTTTGTTTTCTACAAGAAGTCTGCTTTATTTTTTTTATTTTTGTTTTATTATACTTTAGGTTTTAGGGTACATGTGCACAATGTGCAGGTTTGTTACATATGTATCCATGTGCCATGTTGTTTTGCTGCACCCATTAACTCGTCATTTAGCATTAGGTATATCTCCTAATGCTGTCCCTCCCCCCTCCCCCAACCCCACAACAGTCCCCAGTGTGTGATATTCCCCTTCCTGTGTCCATGAGTTCTCATTGTTCAATTCCCACCTATGAGTGAGAACATGCGGTGTTTGGTTTTTTGTCCTTGTGATAGTTTACTAAGAATGATGTTTTCCAGTTTCATCCATGTCCCTACAAAGGACATGAACTCATCATTTTTATGGCTGCATAGTATTCCATGGTGTATATGTGCCACATTTTCTTAATCCAGTCTATCGTTGTTGGACATTTGGGTTGGTTCCAATTCTTTGCTATTGTGAACAGTGCTGCAATAAACATACGTGTGCATGTGTCTTTATAGCAGCATGATTTATAGTCCTTTGGGTATATATCCAGTAATGGGATGGCTGGGTCAAATGGTATTTCTAGTTCTAGATCCCTGAGGAATTGCCACACTGACTTCCACAATGGTTGAACTAGTTTACAGTCCCACCAACAGTGTAAAAGTGTTCCTATTTCTCCACATCCTCTCCAGCACCTGTTGTTTCCTGACTTTTTAATGATGGCCATTCTAACTGGTGTGAGATGGTATCTCACTGTGGTTTTGATTTGCATTTCTCTGATGGCCAGTGATGATGAGCATTTCTTCATGTGTTTTTTGGCTGCATAAATGTCTTCTTTTGAGAAGTGTCTGTTCATGTCCTTTGCCCACTTTTTGATGGGGTTGTTTGTTTTTTTCTTGTAAATTTGTTTGAGTTCATTGTAGATTCTGGATATTAGCCCTTTGTCAGATGAGTAGGTTGCAAAAATTTTCTCCCATTCTGTAGGTTGCCTGTTCACTCTGATGGTAGTTTCTTTTGCTGTGCAGAAGCTCTTTAGTTTAATGAGATCCCATTTGTCAATTTTGGCTTTTGTTGCCATTGCTTTTGGTGTTTTAGACATGAAGTCCTTGCCCACGCCTATGTCCTGAATGGTATTGCCTAGGTTTTCTTGTAGGATTTTAATGGTTTTAGGTCTAACATTTAAGTCTTTAATCCATCTTGAATTAATTTTTGTATAAGGTGTAAGGAAGTGATCCAGTTTCAGCTTTCTACATATGGCTAGCCAGTTTTCCCAGCACCATTTATTAAATAGGGAATCCTTTCCCCATTTCTTGTTTTTGTCAGGTTTGTCAAAGATCAGATAGTTGTAGATATGCAGGATTATTTCCGAGGGCTCTGTTCTGTTCCATTGATCTATGTCTCTGTTGTGGTACCAGTACCATGCTGTTTTGGTTACTGTAGCCTTGTAGTATAGTTTGAAGTCAGGTAGCGTGATGCCTCCAGCTTTGTTCTTTTTGCTTAGGATTGTCTTGGCAATGTGGGCTCTTTTTTGGTTCCATATGAACTTTAAAGTATTTTTTTCCAATTCTGTGAAGAAAGTCTTTGGTAGCTTAATGGGGATGGCATTGAATCTATAAATTACCTTGGGCAGTATGGCCATTTTCACGATATTGAAATTATAAACCTTTAGTGACACTAACAAAGAAAAGCCAGAGAGAAGACACACATTACAATATTAGAAATCAAAGAGGAACCATTACCACTGATCTTGTAGACATTAAAAAGCTAATGAAGGGGCAGGGCGCAGTGGCTCAGGCCTGTAAACCCAGCAGTTTGGGAGGCCAAGGCCAGCAGATCACCTGAGGTCAGGAGTTTGAAACCAACCTGGTCAATATGGTGAAACCCTGTCTCTACTAAAAATACAAAAATTAGCTGGGTGAGGTGGCGCATGCCTGTAGTCCCAGCTGAGTCAGAAGAATCTCTTGAGCCAGGGAGATGGAGGTCGCAGTAAGCCGAGATCGCGCCACTGCACTCCAGCCTGGGCTACAGAGTGAGACTCCGTCTAAAAAAAATAAAAAGAAAAGCTAATGAAGGAAAATGATGACCTCTGTGCCTATGGACCAATAACATTACAGAATAGGGAATCTGAATCATGACTGAAATAAAGAGTGGCCAAAACTAGAAATCTTTAACTTGGATTTGTTTATGATATCCTAGGAGACTTTCGAGTTGACCCTGATTAGGGAATGATTTATTTGTATAAGGGATATGTTTGGTTAGATGAAAGCATCTTTCCACCTACCATCCCTTCTCTCTCTCCCCCAACATCTCTCTCTAAATGTACTTTAATCATTATAATTTATTTTTTAACTATCTAACAAAACTCTATAATTTATTAATTTATATGGTCTCTTGTTTTAGTATTTCCTCCCCTGCCTGAATGTAAACTCCACAGTGGCGAGGATCTTGATCTGTACTCTTCATAGTTGTATCCTCAGCAACTACATATTTACTGGAACCCAGTATGAAATGCATAGATCTGTGCTAAATGAATTTCAGCTGCTGAGGAGTATCTGTTGTAGATCTATGCCATTGCTCCTGTCACCTGATGTGAATACCCTTTTCACCTGTGAGGAATTAGCACCTGAGGTAGCAAAGCCTACTAACCACCAGGGCATCACAGTCAGAATGTTCACTCCCCCTCTTCCCCTGTAGGGAAGATATGGGAACATGTTCTAGGCTGTAGTCATCAATAGGCCAACCTCAGTCTTTGAAACAGAAGCTAGAGATGCAAGGAGGCATAAATGTACCAAATCCATTCTGTCAAGGATGGTGGCAGTAGAAGAAGGTAGTGCTGGTTTCTGTAGACAGCAAGGACAGCAGCTCTCTTTCAGCACTACACCCTGGGCGTTGTTGGTGCCTATGATGTCATTCCTAAGGTGTGTTCATGAAACCAGTTTATAGGATACCTGCAGGTGCGGTTCCTAACTCCTTGGGCTCCAAGACCAGCTAGGTCTCCAAACCTCTCAGAGATTTTATGAGCTATGAAGTATTCTTTTGAATAAATATTAGTTGTCCAAATTGGCTAAAGTTGTTTTCTGTTGCTTACATTCAAGTATCTCAAGATGCAATAAAACTTTCAGCAGCACACAACAGTAAGTATCCAGATCAAAGCCACAAGCAATTTTCAAATGTTTTAGCCAGTGTTCTCTCTACCCCTCAATAATACACATAAGAATTGTAGAACTCTGGCCGGGTGCAGTGGCTCACTCTTGTAATTGCAGTACTTTGGGAGGCCAAGATGGGTGGATTACTGGAGGTCAAGAGTTCAAGACCAGCCTGGCCAACATGGTGAAAACCCATCTCTACTAAAAACACAAAATTAGCCGGGCGTGGTGGTATGTGCCTGTAGTCCTAGCTACTCAGGAGACTGAGGCAGGAGAATCACTTGAACCCCAGGAGGTGGAGTTTGTAGTGAGCCGAGATTGCACCATTGCACTCCAGCCGGGGCAAAAAGAGTGCAACTCCATCTCAAAAAAAAAAAAAATTATAGAACCCTGAAAAGTTTGTGACCTAATCAGAACAGCAGCACAATAACTTTAATTTCATTGATTTGATGGGAATTGAATTGAATAGAATTATGAAAGAATAAGATATTATTTTTATTTAATAAATAATTAAAATTTCTTTAGTAATTTCTTACAAGAGTGTTACAGGAGATTCCGTGCAAATAATGTGTATACGAACAAAGGGCAGCATGGTCTTTGAATGACTTGAGGATTTCTAAGACTGACTTTTTCGCGTTTTTCCTCTCCTTACCTAGAACACCACTCTGAAATAGATCATGCAGTCAATGCAAAACTATGTTAAAGGGAAGTCAGTTCTGATGCTTTTCATTTTCTACTTGATTTTATTGGAAGAGGCTTAGTCCAAAATACATACATACAAAATATTAAATGCCAAATCACTAAAGAAGAAAGCTTGGGTTAGCACCACTTGATCATAGCTGAGAACCATCCTATGCTAAAGAATTTCCCATATGAATCACGTAAGCAATTTCAAAGGCCATGTTGCTTTTCTTTGCCTTTTCATATTTTCCATCAAATTAATTTAGAACATGCAAATATCCCTTTCATAACTCAATGTGCTACAGTAAACTGCAGAACAATTTTTGGGAAAAGGAGGTGGTTTGGATTGAACAGATTCCATGAATTTCTGTGCTAATTTAGCCTGACAGCTCAATGATTGTTCTATACACAAAGTTAAAACGGCAGAAACAAAGAGCTGAGCAGCAGGCGCTGGAGAAGTTCTCTACTGCCCTCTGCTGGTTGCCATGTGATAGCCCTTAATTCTGTAGGCTTTTATCCTTAGGTGGGAAAAAAAGCTAATGTTGGGCAAAAGGTTTGCTTTCTATATCATAATTCACGTATGTACTTTAGATAATAGGAAGGTGTCAATAATACATACAGAACACTTTTAATATGCAGGCTATTTTTTTCATATTTCTGCATTGCCAACGATGCCAACTGAAGAGATACTTCTTTTCCAGCATTATGTTTTGGAAGGATAATTAGGATAATATATTCCCTCTTTATAATTTGCAGAAAATTTTCTTTTGCCTTTTCTATGTTTGAAAGTAAGTCAATTTGTTTATTTCTGAGTAATTATTGGCCTACTATGCCTAGCATTCCAATGGACTGTTCTTCATCAAATAAACTAGATTTTTATTACTTGTTATCCTCAAATAACTTAGAAGGCTTTCCCAGCAGGAGAAGGAGAAAAAAGATAAAAGATGAGAAATGAGCTTACAATTTACTAGGATTTCTTGGGGAGGTGAAATAGAAACATAGGCTTTATCGATAAGAGATATATCAAATGAGGTCCATGAGTGTTTTCTGAATTCTATCTAGTAAAGGGCTCTTTTTATAATGGTGACATGCCATCAAAAATGGCATCTAAAAATTAAGGAAATAATTACCTCTTTCTCTTCTCTCTTACCCCTCTCTCTCTTTCTCCTATCTCTTTTTTTTTTCTCTCTCTCGCTCTCCTGTCTCTTTTTCTGTCCTAATTCCTAATAATGGAAAAGAGTAAAACTATAAGCCTAAGGTAAAAAAAAAGTAAAGAAATATCAGAAAAAAACTGTAATTTGAATCATGTGCTTATTAGTTAATGCTTACAAAAATCAAGCACACACATCACAGAAAATAAACTGTGAGAATTCTGCTAAGTAGTGATTTTAAGATCAATATTTTGGGAGAGCCAGGTAATTAACTGTACCATGGAAGGGCTCTGGAGGGGACCTAAACAGACTTTGAGTACTATTCTATGTGTGATAAGGTGATGTCATGAGAAGGGGCTGGAGATAAAGATGGAAGTGAACATATGGGTGGAATTAGCCATCCTGCTTAGCAGAAAAAGAGGAAAAGCAGAGTGGAGGGTGCAGCCTCTCAACTGCCATTTATCAGCACGACACTCATGTCCTATAAAGTTGCTGAGATGGAGAATAGGATAAATGTGAGTCCCTGTCTCTCTTCAGAGAAAATTCATATTAATCAGGATCAGTCAGACCAATAGAAATAATCCTGGTATGTTAAAAAGGAAGGAATTTGATGGAGAAGTCGATGTTTGCAAAACCATTAGAATGACTGGGCAATAGAGACCCCGATGCCAAGAACTAGCCTTCAGGAAACCAGAAAGAACTGGAATCACAGGAGTCTGCCGTGGTGCCTGTTGCTACCTGGACTACCAAAGTGAGTGGTTCTCAGTAGGATGCCACCTCTTTACATATTAAATAGCCAACAAGTCTTCCTACATGTCTTTGGGCCTCAAAACCTATTTATGGAGATGTTTCATATTTATATGTAGTCCTATCTGTCGTTAGTCTTTATGGCTTCTGGATTTAGTGTCTTATTTAGGGAGGAATTTTCTAATGCAATATGGCAAAGATACATTTTGTATTCTAATATTTTCGGTCTAATAAATGGTTTCTTTTTTAAGTTTAATTCATCTGATATTTATTTTACATATTATCATTCCAGATTGAACTGCAGAATCAACCTGTAAAATTTCATTTCAAATATCCCTTGGAGATTTTGATTGTGGTTAGATTGAATATGTGGATTAATTTTAAAGGAAATTTGCTCTTTGTAATATGGAAACTTTTCTCCCTTTTTTTTTCAAAGGTTGATATATCTCTTTTTTAATTTTTGTGGGTATGTAGATGTATATATTTATGAGATACATTGGATGTTTGGATATAGGTATAAAATATGAAATAAACACTTCATGGAGAATGGGGTATCCATCAACGATTTATCCACTGAGTTACGAACAATCCAATTATGCTCTCTATTTTAAAATATACAATTCAGTTATTAATGACTATAGCCACCCTGTTGTGTTCCTAATGAAAAGCTTCAATACTGTTTACAATGTTAAAACTTTCACTCAGAAACAGTGTTTCTCGATCTTAAATTACTTTTTAAATCTATCAGTAAAATGTTATAGCTTTCTTTCTTTAAATTGTATTCTTTTCTTCCTAGGTTTAATCCTAGATATTTTGTGTATTTTGTGAAAGGAATCTTATTTCTTTTATTTTTATAAAATTGTGATCACTAATACATTGAGAATCATTAATTTCTGTATGTTATTCTGGCGTCCAGTCACACTCAAACTCATCTATAATTTTTCATTATTTTTCTATTGATCGTCATGCCTTTTTAAGTCTAAATATAGAGACAATTTTTTCTCTTCCTCTCCTACTATTTTTTATTTCTGATTGTATTGGAAACCTGTCTAACTGTCATTATTTTTGCTGCTGTTTTCTAATATATGTCATTAAGGAAGTATCCATTATCCCAAGTCTAACAGTTTTCAACAGAAATAGTTGTAAATTACAAATTATTTTTGAATCTACTGAAAGGATTTATTAGTGTTTTGTCTTCTTTACTCTAAAGCCAGCAAATCATTTTAGTGGCTTCTCTTGAATAATTTGCACATTCTGTCATGGATCTTCAATAGCAGCTAGTGGTTCTGGTTATTTTTTAGACCCTTCTTTTATGCTGTTGAGTTTCCTTTCATTATTTAGTGCTTAACAATATTGTTATTATTACTGTTAATTATTTTGTTCTATTTATGTCACACAGCAGAATTTCTTTTTTTCTTTCTTTTCTTTTCTTTTTTTTTTTTTTTTTTTTTTTGAGACAGTCTCTCTCTGTCACCCAGGCTGGAGTGCAGTGGCGCAATCTTGGCTTACTGCAACCTCCATCTCCTGGGTTCAAGTGATTCTCATGCTTCAGCCCCCCAAGTAGCTGGGAATGCAGGCGTGCACCACCATGCTCTGCTAATTTTCCTATTTTTAGTAGAGACGGGGTTTCACCATGTTGGCCATGCTAGTCTAGAACTCCTGGCCTCAAGTGATCACCCGTCTCAGCTTCCCAAAGCATTGGGATTACAGGCGTGAGTCACCACAACTGGCCGCAGAATTTCTTACGCAATAATGGTGTGAGAAGTAAGGAATGATGCACACTCGTTCTCTGGGTTAAAGGGTGGGGCATGGAGACCGGTTTCTCTGGACTCTCAATCTTTTCTGTGTGTAAGCAGAGAGTATGTGTCCTCTCCAAGACACATGAAAGGAGAGAAGTTTGGCCTACAGTGCAGTTTCTTTGGCAGAATAACCTTTCTTTGAGATCTGCACACAGAGAGCAAAGCATATCTTCCCCAGGAACTGAAGGGACCCAATCCAACTAACTGCCTGAGATTCCTAATGAACAGCACACATAAACTTTGATCTTCAATTCAACATCTGTTCAACAGGTAGGACTTCAGTCTTTGTGTCCTACATCCTCCCAATACCACAAACAAAGATAGAAAAAAGAAACTCTCCACTCCACACAGGCAATAATACCTAAAGATATGTTTAATTCATTATTATTTGCACGGTAAATTCTCAATGTTTCTGTTTCTTCAGTTGTAAATGAGGGTAATAATCACGATGACCTCACAGACTTGTTGTGAGGATCTGACAAGTAATATATGCAAAGTACCGAGGACAGTTTCTGTCATCCCCAAGTTGTGTACCTTTTGTTACCCAGGCTAGAATGCAGTGGTACAATCTCAGCTCGTTGCAATCTCTGCTTCCCAGGTTCAAGCGATTCTCCTGCCTCAGCCTCCCAAGTAGCTGGGATTATAGGCATGTGCCACCATGCCCAGCTAATTTTTGTGTTTTCAGTAGAGTCAGAATGGCACCACGTTGGCCAGGCTGGTCTCAAACTCCTGACCCCAAGTGATCCGTCTGGCTTGCCCTCCCAGAGTGCTGGGAGTACAGGCATGAGTCCACTCCTGGCCAAGTTGTATATCTAAGTGCAGATGGGAAACAGTTGTACCTATCAACTTGAAGTTGAAGATGGACACTATGAAATCTACTACAAGGTCACCATGTGTGTTTGTTATCTATTGTCACACAGCAAATAACCATAAACTTAACAGCTTAAAACAACACACATTCACCATCTCACAGTTTCTGTGAATCAAGAGTCCAGGCTCAGCTGGGTTGTCAGCTCAGGGTCTCACAAGGCTGCAATCCAGGAGCTGGTTGGGCTGCATTCTCATTGGGAGGCTCAACTTGGGAAGAATCTACTTCCAAACTTACTAATGTTGTTGGCAGAGTTTATTTCCTTGTGGTTGTAGAAACAGAGGCTGCTCTCGACTCTCAGAGACCACCCTCATATCCCCAGAGGTTCTTATATAATGTAATAATGGATGTGACATCCCATCACCATTGCCATATTCTGTTGGTTAGAAGCAAATCACAGGTCTCACCCACCATCAACTGGGGAGCATGATACATCCATATGAATGATAGAAAGTGGAGTCAGAAGGGGCCACCCCACATTCTGCTCCCCAAGCTACAATTTTATGAAACTTTCATACAATAGCAAATGGTTATGATTCTGATAAAAAACTTTGGAGATGATAATGTGAAAATATATGCTCTTTTCATTGCTGTCTGTACAAAACTGATCCTTCATACTCTACTATGTTCTATTCTATTTTTTTATTTAACAAGATGGTTTAAACATGTGCAGTGTCAACAAACATTCTTGCATAATTATATTTAATTTTAATGGTTGTGTTTTATACCAAAGGCAGGATTGCATATTGGTTGAGAGCTTGGGATGGTTCAGAAATGAAACCTCATGATCCTGGATGTCACTTAGCCTGCCTGAGACCTAGTCACCCTTTTATAAATGTGAAGAATGATGATATCTACCAAATAATGTCATGGCAAGATTGAAATACCATAATATACAAAAACATAAGAGCTATTATTTTCACCATCCCATACTTTTCAATACGTATTTTTTTTAACATTTAGACCTTTTTAACTTCTTCATGCAAGAGTACAGCAAACATACGATTTAATTTCCTGAAAATAAACAATGGAAAATAGAATTTCCACATGAAAGAATAGGCAAAACTTTAAGTAACATGCTACAAAAATGGTTAAGAAATAAATACCAATTTACATTCCCACCATCCTTGTGTAAAAATACCTTTTACCCCGCATTTTTACCACCATTGAACATTATCATGTTCAAAAGAAAACCAATCCCATTCCTAAAACATGACACACATTGCTTTAATGTGGGTTTTGTCTTACTTTGCTGGCCTTTTCCCTTTATGAATTATATTTTTGAGTATTTTCCTCTGGGCTATTTGCTTAAAAACTTATTTGCAAGATATTAACTCACTGATTCTAAAATATGTCCCAATTTCCCTCCAGTTTAATTTTTAAATCTTGTCTTTAACTTTTTCTTTTTTTTTTTTTTTTTTTTGTTTTTGTTTTTGGACAGTCTCACTCTGTTGCCAGGCTGGAATGCAGGGGTGCAATCTCAGCTCACTGCAAGCTCTGCCTCCTGGGTTCAAGCCATTTTCCTGTCTCAGCCTCTGGAGACACTGGGATTACAGGTGCGTGCCACCATGCCCAACTAATTTTTGTATTTTTAGTAGAGACAGGGTTTCACCATGTTGGCCAGGATGGTCTCCATTTCCCGACCTCGTGATCCACCTGCCTTTGCCTCCCAAAGTGCTGGGATGACAGGTGTGAGCCACCATGCCTGGCCATCTTTAACATTTTAAAAACATAAAATCTATACATGTGTGGTGTTTTCCTAGCTTTAGTTTCTGTTCTTCTTGAAGTAATATAAATATTCATATTAATGGACTTTTCTTTCATTTAAAAAATGTTTTTTGATTTACTTGAAATTTATTTTGGCATGGGTCTTAGGTTGGATTTTCTAGAAGCAGTGCCTGGGCAGGTTTTTTTTTGGCAAGTGATTGTTGGAGGAAGTGCTTTCAAGGAACCTGCAAGGGGTGAAGGAAGCATGGTAGGAAAGGGGAAGAAGCCAAGTAGGGTGTGTTTCTTGGTGACGTCTAGCCTCAGCCACATTCTTCGCGGTGCTCTGGGATTTAACCATCACTGCAGAGCCTATTCCTTCTTGAAGTGAAAGAGGGGCTTTTTGTAAGCTCCTCCCAACACACACACACACACACACACACACACACACACACACACACACACACCAGTCAGTCACTGAGGACTCCCGTGTGATTCAGGGGTACCTCTGAGTGGAGAGCAGCTGCCATCAGCCAGGAACAATCCTCAGAAGAGCCCATGGCAGCAGGATCCATAGCAGATGAT
Source organism: Nomascus leucogenys (assembly GCF_006542625.1). Lineage (NCBI taxonomy): Eukaryota > Metazoa > Chordata > Mammalia > Primates > Hylobatidae > Nomascus > Nomascus leucogenys. Next base: position 105,949,657 of record NC_044389.1, read on the forward strand.
GATGGTTGCACCAGACCAGGGTAAAGAAGTATCCTATGGTAAAATACTTCTTTTATTCTCCCAAATATTTAAATGGTAACCACAACCTTTCTTACTGGGGTCAGCTTTTCCAGCTTTCATTCAGTTATTTTTTGCAACTCTTCTACCCTAAAGTATAACATGAGCACACATTGGCTGAGTAGAGATAATGTAAGTGACAGATAATATTCTGTATTCTCATTTCCTTGATTTCTCAGACACTGTCCTCATTTCCTGGAAACTCTAATTCCTACTCAATTCTCCCTTTCCTCAATGTGTTCTTTCCAAGTGTCATCTTCCATTGTTCACAGAGTGAGACCTCTGCTAGACCCAGCCACCTGTCCAGTAAATGTGCCCTTGTCCAAAAACAAAAATAATAATAATACAACACAAGCTCAAGCGAAGACCCCTGATATATGTAGTGATATTTTATTTTCTCCTTGATAATAGACATTTTATTTTTACAAATCCAATTGTTATAAATTTTAAAATCACATGATAATATATAGAAACATCAGCTTCCCTCCTATTTTATTTTTCCCATATGCTCTTCTTAATTGGAGGACAGTTTCAGTTTTCAATGAATATTTTCACAAATTAACCTTTTCATATGTGGTAACAGTAAGAAATGAAACCCAGAATTCTAAACAGAAAAAGCAAGAAAATATTAAATCTTATCTACAGAAAGAATAAAGTAGAAATTAGATGTAAATTATATAGAAAGAGGCTTTCTGAGTGCCAAGTTTAGCAAAAGCAAATATTTTGTACTGTGGTTTTTGTGACATGCAGTTGCATCCTGCTCCCCTCATCCCAAGACCTGGATCCAGCCATACTAAGCTGCTTGCAGTTTTTTAGGAGTATGCTGTTTCCAGCCAGGCGTGGTGGCTCACACCTGTAATCCCAGCACTTTGGGAGGCCAAGCGGACAGATCACTTGAGGCCAGAAGTTTGAGAGCAGCTTGGCCAACATAGTGAAACCCCACCTCTACTAAAAATACAAAAATTAGCCAAGCGTGATGGCTTGCACCTGTAGTCCCAGCTACTTGAGAGGGTGAGGCAGGAGAATCGCTTCAACCCGGGAGGTGGAGGTTGCAGTGAGCCAAGATCACACCACTGCACTCCAGCCTGGATGACAAGAGACAGACTCCATCTCAAAAAAAAAAAAAAAGCATGCTTTTTCCTTCACAAACCATGACTTTCTTGGCCTGTCTACTTTAAAAGTACTTTTAAAGTGGTCCCCTCTTTCCTGCAGGGCACACGTTCCAAGACCCCCAGTGAATATCTGAATCCACGAATGGTACCAAACCCTATGTATACTATGTTTTTCCCTATACATATGTACCCAGGATAATGTTTAAGTTATACATTAGGCACAGTTAAGATATTAACAATAATAACTACTAATAAAACCAATTACAATATACTGTAGTAAAAGTTATGTGAATATGACCCCTCTGTCTCTCAAAATATTTCATTGATTGTACCATGAGTAACTGAAACTATTGAAAATGTTATCCTAGAGAAGGGGTGATACAGTTTGAACATATGCCTCCTCCAAATCTCATGTTGAAATGGGATCCCCAAGGTTGGAGGTGGGGCCTAGTGGGAGGTGTTTGGGTCATGGGGTTGGATCCTTCATGAATGGCTTGATGCTGTCCTCATGGTAATGAGGAAATTCATGAAAGAGCTGGTTGTATAAAAAAGCCTGGGACCTCCTCCCTTCTCTCTCTTGCTCCCTCTCTCACCAGGTGATGTGCCTTTCTGTGTTCCACCATGATTGGAAGCTTCCTGAAGGCTTCACCAGAAGCTGAGCAGATGCTGGCCCCAGGCTTCTTATATACTCTATAGAACCATGAGTCAAAATAAGCCTCTGTATAAATTACCCAGTGCCAGTGTTCCTTTTTAGCAACACAAAAGGAACTAAAAGAAGGGGGGAATACTGTATATGGATTCCTCCAAGAAGTGCAGACTCAGGCCAAATCTAGTTACCCGTTCTCAGTGTTTCCATTGCATGCCAGGCTTATCTCTGCCATGACACTCACCACATCCTGCTTTAATTGTTGAGTCCTTTGCTGTATCTGCCTTGGAAGATAAGCTTTTTTGAGGCTGGTGACTGTGTTTAGTTGTCTTGGTCCTCCTCGAAGGAAGCCTTATTTGCAGAACTGATACTTCCCTAAGGAAGAAGGAATTCCATTAATGGATAATAGCTTCATCTCCTCCCTTAGTATCTCTATCTTATCCGTGGTAATTGCCTGCATATAAATTTTGGACTTGTCTAGGCAACTCTCACAATCATGTAAGCCAATTTCTTTCAATAGCTATCAATCTCTGTGTGTGTCTCTCTCTCTCTCTATCTCTCTCTCTCTCTCTCTATCTATCTATCTATCTGTCTATCTATCTATCTGTCTATCCATCTATCTATCCATCGATCGATCGATCTATCATTGTTCTATATCTCTATCTCTATTTCTCTACCCATCTGTCTTAATCTATTTAGGCTACTGTAACAAAATACCATGAACTAGGTATCTTATAAACAACAGAACTTTATTTCTCATAACTCTGGAGGCTGGACTATCTAAGATCAAGGAGTCAACAGATTTGGCATCTGGTGAGGGTTTGCTTCCTAGTTCACAGATGGAACCTTCTCTCTCTGTGACCTCATATGGTAGAAGGGGAAACGGAGCTTCTGCAGTATTTTTTATAAGAATACTAACCCCATTCACGATGATTCTGCCCTCATGACCATATCACTTCCCAATGATGCCACCTCCTAATACCATGACATTGATGCTTATATTTCAACATGTATATTTGTGAGGGACATAAACATTCAGACCCTAGCTCCATTCATCTACCTATCCATCTTCCACATATCTACACATTTACCCATCCATCATCTGTTGTCTATCTGTCTGTTCATCCATCCATCCATCCATCCATCCATCCATCCATTTTACTGGGTCTTTTTTTCTCTGGAGGGACTCTGGCTGACATAATCGTCACTAAATCTTGAAGTGAAATGGATCTTAGCATTCATACATGCCAGTACATACATGTGCTAGCTATTCCCCCACGTGCCTTCCAGATTCCATCTCTGCCATTCTTGTTACACTCTGACTTTGTTAACTGTGTCGGTGAATTCCTTTCTCCTCTGTGTTTAGGTGGATTCAGTCAACAGTGGATCCTGGCAGCAGACCAGAGAATACAAGGGAACAAAGTTGGGGTGATTACTCCCTCAACACCTTTGCTGCTGAGACAGCTTGGCATTCTTTCACCTAAGGCCATAGTTCTTCGAATGAGGCCATTCAAGGAGCCCTTTCCTCCACTTTGTATCTCCATGTCTTGAGGTTATAATGGCTCTCTGATATTATTAACACCTGGGTGATGCAGCAGTTTCTGCAAATTGATTTCCTTAAACTCTGCCCACGCCTTTCCAGATAGATTTTTCCATGTGATATCTTCAGTTATCATATTTGAGTAGTCCACTCTTTCCTACCTGGCCTGAGACTGGCAATCACAGATGCAAACAAGCTTTGTACATTTCCCTCAACACCAGGCTCCACTCCTATTACCACATAGGGAATTATTAAGAACAGATGAGTTGGAATGGTATGAAAGCAAAAGCCAAACTGCAAACTGAAATAATATGCAGAACCTCCATCACCATGCAGATCTGCTGTGTTAACAATACGGAAAAAGGTAGCAAGTGATGTTAGGTTTATTTGATGCTGCTATGAACTATCTATTCTAAGGGGGCAAAGGGAAAAAAAGTAAGTGAAACACAATTTTCTGAGAGAGTTTGAAGGACCATTGCTAAAATAAACACATCATATGGCTCCTCAGATGCAAAATATTCTAACTTTATAACTTGAAAATTCTCATCCAAGAATTTCAAAGCACTTTTTCCACGCAAATGACAAGACCATCAGAAAAATCTAGGACTTCAAACCCTCCGCAGTCTCCTTATGTAACTACAGAGCCTGCCTTGTGTTTTGAGGGTATTTTAAAATCATTCTTCTTATATCTGTTATGTTAAATATAATAGTTGCCAGTTTCATTTATAATCATTAGTCTTTCTTAATACCATGAATAAAATGATCAGATCTCTCTGTTCCTTATTAAAATTGCATCTAGTTTATCCTGCACTCTTGCCAGCAACCAAACTAAGGAACAGCAGTTAATATATCACAAGGTATCTTAAGCGTTGTATTTCTAGGCATGCTGGCAATATTTTAAGAACTTGGTTTATTACAAAGATTTCTCAATGGAAAGATAAAATCATAAGTAATGATCTAAGTCATTATGCTAACAGTGCTTAGAGTTTTTGAAAGCATTGCTTGAGATCCTTTTAATGATCCACAATAAAACAAATGTAAAAGGTCAAGGGAGCAAATCACAATAGTTGTACATAAACATCTTCATTAACCATTTAAAAGCATCTAATTTCCTTTAATGGTTTAGAAATCTAAGGATTTTAAGCACCTACTGACTTTAAAACAAGACCTTTAACATCAGAATATATGGTATCGTAAAGTACATGTGTCAAAGCCTAGAATATAGACTATCTTCCACAGTGTCACATTTTATATTCTAACAATGGTTGGATTTGGGTTAAGAAAGATTAGTTCTAGGCACATTTCTCTTTTTCAGCTTTATTGAAGTATAATTGACATAATATTGAATATATTTAAAGTGTATAACATGATATTTGATTTACATATACCTCATTTGGTGATTACCCTGATCAAATTAATGAACACATCCATCATCTCAGGTAGTTACTTACGTTGTGTGCAAATACATTTAAGACCTACTCTGTTAGGAATTTTCAAAGATACATTATTGTTAGCTGTCATCATCATGCTATACAATAGATCTCCAGAAATTATTTCTCCTGCATAACTGAAACTTTGCTCCCTTTGACCAACATCTCCCCAATTTCTCATCCCTCCTCCACATCCCTGACAACCATCATTCAACTCGCCGTTTCTGTGAGTTCTACTCTTTTAGATTTCACATAGAAGTGAGATCATGCAGTATTTTTCTGTGTCTGGCTTATGTCACTAGCATAATGCCCTGTAGGTTCATACTTGTTGTCATAAATGGTAGAAGTTCCTTCTTTTTAAAGAATGAATAGTGCTCCATTTTATATATATACACACACACGCTACATGTATGATATATATATCTCACGCATGTGTCATATATATCAGGGGTTCCCAACACCCTGGGCCATGGACTGGTACTAGTCCATGACCCGTTAGGAACTGGGCTGCACAGCAAGAGGTGAGCAGCAGATGAGCGAGCGAAGCTTCGTCTGTACTTACAGCCTCTCCCCATTGCTCACATTACTGCCTGAGCTCCGCTTCCTGTCAGATCAGCAGCAGCATTAGATTCTCATAGGAGCGTGAACCCTATTGGAAACTGCACATGCGAAGGATCTAGGTTGCATGGTCCTTATGAGAATCTAATGCTTAATGATCTGTCACCGTCTCCCATCACACCCAGATGGGACCGTCTAGTTGCAGGAAAAGAAGCTCAGGGCTCCCACTGATTCTACATCATGGTGAGTTGCAGAATTATTTCCTTATATGTTACAATGTAATAATAAGAGAAATAAAGTGCACAATAAATGTAATGAGCTTGAATCATCCTGAAACCATCCCCCCACATCACCCCCTGATTAGTGGAAAAATTGTCTTCCATGAAACCAGTCCCAGGTTCCAAAAAGGCTGGGGTCTGCTGACATATCTGATGTAGATGTGATAATCACAGTTTCTTTATCCATTCATCCACTGGTGGTTGATGTGTACTGAGGTTGATTCCATACTTCTATATCTTGGCTATTGAGAATAAGGCTGTGGTAAACGTGAGAGGCAGAACTCTCTTTGACATACTGACTTCATTTTCTTTGGAAATGAACCCAGAAGTAGAATTGTTGGATCATATGGTAGTTCTATTTTTAATTTTTGAGGAACCTCCATAATTTTTTCCATAATAGCTGTGCTAATTGACATTCCCACCAAGAGTGTACAATGTTTTTCTTTTCTCCATATTCTCGCCCACGTTTGTTACTTTTGTCTTTTTGATAATAGCCGTTCTAACAGGTGTGAGGTTAGTGAGTAACATTTATTCTAAATATATTTTCGAACACCTATCATGTGCCAGAAACTCTGCTAGGCTTGAAGAAATTTGGGAATAAAAATATAAAAAGCTATGTTCCCTTTGCTCACAGTTCAGTAGACTCACAGACATGTAAGCAAACAATTTCAGTTCAAGGTGATGACTGCTCTGCTGGACCGTATCAAATGCATGGGTGCCGTGTCTGCTCACAGACCTATGCCTGATTAAAGAGGCAGGAAAGACTTTATAGAAGAAGCACAGCAGAACTGAGACTTATGACAAGGAGTTTGCCAGGAAGATGAATGGGGAAAGGTATTCGAATAGGCCTTATCTACTCTTATTACTTCAGCTATCGTTGATATGCGCATATCTCTGAAAAGCTTATCTTCAGCCAAAATTTATCTCCCACCTTAATGCCTTAATATCAAACTTCTAGCAGCGTATTTCCATTTGGATATTCCAGTGGAAATTCAAATTTATCCCATCCAGTGTCATCTCTACCTAGCCCCTCTAGAACCTGTTTTGTTCTCACATATTCCCTGTATTGGTTAATGGTATAAACTTCTGCCCAGTAGAACAAGCAAAACTCTCGGATGTTAGCTTGGAATCCCCATTTTCTCTCATGTCCCATGTTCAATGAGTCACAAAGTTTAGCCAATTCTACCTGTGTTGTTTGTCCTCAGTCATTCAATTTTTATTCCATAGGTCTATTTTTTTGATTCATGTATGCACACTTTCTCCCTAAAAATATGATAACAATATCTTCATTGGCTACCCTGTCTTCATTGGGTCCCTTCAGTTTTGTTCTCCTAGTGTTCCCTAGAGCTGCCTGTCTTCATCATCTTGAGTGACTATAATAAAATATCATAAACAGCAGCAATTTATTTCTCACAGTTCTGGAGGCTGTAAGTCAGAGAGCAGTGTGCTGGAATGGTTATGTGTTCCAGTCAATTGGGATCTAGCACAAATCTGTGCTTTGGATAATGACACTAATAATGATTAGCATGTATTGAAACAAACTGTGGCATATTTGGCAGTGCTCTAAGAGCTTATAGTATTGTGTTTAGCCTTATTTTGAAAATATATTACATATTAATATCAATCTCAGAAAGCCGCTTGAATCAGATAAAAAAAGAATGAGTTTTGAAAGCTCTGATAAACCATGATACATTATACCATTACTCTAAATAAATTATACATATTCCACCTGTATAACTTTAGAGATGATGAAGCTGAGATGCAGGTTCTGGTGTGAGTACTGCTCCAGGTTGCACACTGCCTGTTCTCCTTGTCTTTGTGTGGTGGAAAGAGAGGGAGCTAGCTCTGGCCTCTTCTTAAAAGAGCAGTAGTCCCATTCATGAGGACTCCACCTTCGTGACGTAATCACTTCCCAAAGGTCCCACCTCCTAATACCATCACTTTGGGGATTTGATTTCAACATTCAAATCAGGATGAGAAGGCACATTTAGTCCATAACTTTGCCTTTCTGAAAAATACATGGGAATCTATCTCACTGCTGTTCGAAGTCTTTCAGTGGTTTCTCTTTGTTTCTAAAAGCATAGTGTAAGAAGCGCTCCATGACCTGGATTCTCCTGCCTTTCCAAACTTACTTCCATCTCTGCACCTCACTCCCCAGCAGGCGTGATGCCTCTCCCACACTTAAATCTTCATGGATGTTCTATTTCTGTTTGAATGAGTCTCAAATCTCCCTCCATCCTTTAACTAACTTCTATTTGCCCATCAAAACTTTGACCAGGGGCCCTGTTTTCCAGGAACACTCTTCCAACTCATATTCCTAATTCACACTCAACCCCACATAGATATTCCCTTTCTATATTCCACAAACAACTTGAGGTTGTCGTACTGTGTTTTAGCTGTCTGTTTACCGGCCTCTTTCTCTCTGTAGACTTTGTGCTTTCATGTACATCCTGAACATTTCAGAAGTAACTACATTGTCAACAGCCACTTGTTAAACAGTCCATTTTTTCAAATTACTAATTTGTCATATTAAAGAGTCTAGTTTTGCTTCCTCAGAGAATTTTAACATGAGATATCTTTTTTGAAATTTTTCATTTAAAGGCCCGGCACAGTGGCTCATGCCAGTAATCCCAGCACTTTGGGAAGCCGAGATGGGCGAATCACCCTTGTGATTGGTGGGTGGGCCGAGAGTTCGAGACCAGCCTGGCCAACACGGCGAAACCCTGTCTCTACTAAAAATACAAAAATTAGCCAGGCGTGGTGGCGCATGCCTGTAGTCCCTGTTACTTGGGAGGCTGAGGCACAAGGAGCACTTGAACTTGGAAGGTGGAAGTTGCAGTGAGCCGAGACCATGCCACTGCACTCCAGTCTGGGTGACAGAGCAAGACTCTGTCAAAAAAAAAAAAAAAAAGAAGAAAGAAAGAAAGAAAGAAAGAGAAAGAGAGAGAAAGAAAGAAAGAGAAAGAGAGAGAAAGAAAGAAAGAGAGAGAAAGAAAGAAAGAAAGAGAAAGAAAGAAAGAAAGAAAGAGAAATAACTTTTTCATTTAGACCACTCCTTTCTTTACCTAGCTGCCAAAGATTCCTTGAAAAAGTGCTGTGAGAAACAAAAGATAAAAACTAGGTAAAAAACAATATTCTTTAAAGTGGAATATGTATAGAACAAAAATATGCAATTATTCTAAAAATAGGTATTTAGTACTTATTACATGTTCATTAGTATAACAGACCTGAAATAACAAGCATAAAACTTACACTCCATACACTGCATGAGTTTTCATGAGTGCATATGGTTATGCTTAGGGCTTAGAGACCCTTAAATTTCTTAGCTGTATAAACCCAAACCTCACTTTCATCATCTCTAAAGTTATAGAGGTTGAACATGTATAATTAATTTAGAGTAATGGTATAATGTGTCATGGTTTATCAGAGCTTTCAAAACTCATTCATTTGTTTTATCTGATTCAAGCAGCTTTCTGAGATTGATATTAATATGTAATGTATTTTTAAATATGGCTAAACACAATACTATAAGCTCTTAGAGCACGGCCAAGGACACCACAGTTTGTTTCAATACATGCTAATCATTATTAGTGTCATTATTCAAAGCACAGACTTGTGCTAGATCCTACCACCTGTCTGGAACACATAACCAGTGAGAATGCAGAATCCAGCCCTTTGGTGTCTTCTCCATACAACTCCAAGGAACCCCATGCTGAGCTTCCAGTAAGGCACAGACTTTACTACTTTGGCAAATAAGCAGCACCGTAGTACATATTACAGGTGCACAAAATGAGTGAGTGAATAAATGAATGATCAGATAAGAACAGATGTACATTAACCACATCGCTCTGTGAGAAATGCTGGCTGTATGTTGATTTGCCCAACAGAAAACTCAAACTCTATAGTCTCTGGTTAAAAATAAGACACCTGCGCCCAGGTGCGGTGGCTCACACCCGTAATCCCAGCTCTTTGGGAGGCTGAGGCAGGCGGATCACAAGGTCACAAGACAGAGACCATCCTGGCTAACATGGCGAAATCCTGTCCCTACTAAAAATACAAAAAAAAAAAAAGAAAAAAGAAAAAAAAAATTAGCCGGGCGAGGTGGTGGGCTCCTGTGAGAAAGGCATGTACCCGGGAGGCGGAGCTTGCGTGCCGAGATGGTACCACTGCACTCCAGCCTGGGCGACAGAGCCAGACTCCGTCTCAAAAAAAAAAAATAAAAATAAAAATAAATAAATAAGACACCTGCCTAGAACTGAAAAATCTCTAGAGAAAGAAAATTGACTGTTGGTGACCTAGGGCTGGGATGGAGGGGTGCCTGGACACAAGGACAAGGATTCTTTTGGGGGTGACAAAAATGTTCTAAAGTTCAGTTGTGGTGATGGTTCCACAACTTTTTATATACGAAACCTATTAAATCGTACATTTGAAATGGGTGAACTTCATGATGTGTAAATTATATATTAATAATACTGTTTTTTATAAAAAGAGTAAACAAGAAAAAAGTGGCCATTTAGCTAGCACACAGGTTTCTTGAACGAGTGAATGAATGAATTTGAGAAAACAATTGAAGCCAAGAAACATCATATTATTTTCCAGGTATGAGCTACTTTTCTTTAAACTGCTTTACATTTCACCTTCTGGCTCATTCAAGGCCACTTAAAAATGGATTTCATTCTAGACTTATTTTTAGGAACTGCGTAGTCAGCATTTTGATAGGCTAATTATACTTGACTGCCATCTAGTGGCAGTAAAGGTGACTGCTCTATTTTAAGTACCTGTAAATATTAGAATAACCATCTCAGCAATACGATGAATTATAGATTTCAAAGCCCCTTCACATAATCTCCCTTCCTAAGCTTTCTCAAAAGTGCTATGAACTTCATATTATAATTAGACCTACAATAAAAAATAATATCTATAATCTATGCATTGCTTTGTCTCCTCTCCCTTCCCCTCTCCCCCTCCGGAGGTTGAAAAACCACAGAATGCTGCCTTTCTGGACACAGGGGTCACCTTAATACCCAAACTGGCCTGATCCACCTGCCTTATATGACCGGCAGGAGCAGGCGCTTGTGGGGCACGTGACCCAAGCTGATCTACTCAGAAGATCCCTGGAGATTTTCAAATATCGTTAATTAAAAAACCTCCCAGGTTCAAGCAATTCTCCCACCTCAGACTCCTGAGTAGCTGGGATCACAGGTGCCCACCGTGACGCCCAGCTAATTTTCGTATTTTCAGTAGAGATCGGGTTTTTTCTTTGCTCAAAAGCTGTACGAGCATCAATCCAGAATGTCTCGTAGTCATGTGTTCCCCAATATGGTGAAGTTAGTGTACGGAATAAAGCCACCCTACAGAGAAAATCACTGAAGAAAGGCAGCGTACAGGCACTCATGGAATCCAGCTTCAGGATCCTAGAGTCACTCTTCAGACAAACACTATCCTTATTCTTCCTGAAGTGTGGTGCCTGGGCCATGCACTACTGTTTTCCCCTTAGGATTCTAACAGTTGGTTTTCATAGCTTGCAATGAAACAATTCCTTCAAATACCACAGGGAAGCAAAACGATGACCTTTCTGCATGGACACGATTGAGGTTGGAAGCAGATGCATACCCACAGCGCTCCAATGACAACTCGTATGCCGTTCCCACCAAACCACACTTCCCTAGAACTATAGTAACACCATTTTTATTTTTTGTACTATTTGGCTTTCTCAAATACATTTCAGGGTTGTTATACTAAGAGGTGATATCTGCCTACAAAACTTTATTTGTATCTTGATATCGATAAACCCACCAAAAAATACTCTTCATATGATCCTGATGGTACGTTCTAACCCTCAATTGCCACCTTGAAGTTTCCTGCATGACCTTTTCTTAGCCTGTATGCATCACTACAAAGGAATACCTGAGACTGGGTAATGTATAAAGACTCATGGTTCTGCAGGCTGTACAGGAAGCATGGTGCTGGCATCTGCTCAGCTCCTGGTGAGGCCTCACGAAGTTTCTAATCATGGCTGAAGGTGAAGGGGGAGAAGGCACATCACATGGTGAAAGGGGGAGCAGAAAAAGCCAGTCTCCTTTAAAGACCAGCTCTAGCATGAACTAAAAGAGAGAACTTGCTAATTACCATGGGGAAGACATGAAGATGTGCATGACAAATCCGCTCCCATGACCCAAACACCTCCCACCAGGCCTCACTTCTAACCTTGAGAATCACTTTTCAACATAGGATTTGGAGGGGACAAATATCCAAACCATATCAATCCTCTACATATGTGAAGCCATTTCTTTTGACCCAAACAAGAGCTGTTTAGCCTAAATGAGGCTAAGTTTAGAGACCCATCCTACCCAATTCAATAGAACAGAGACTTCTCAGATACCCTGCAAGTGCAACATGTCCAGAACTGTGTATCCAATGTAGCTCAGCACCCTCATTTCCAGAAGCTCTGCTAAAATTAATAGCCATTCTGGATATATGTACCATAATGCCTGTGTCCTGTATTCAGACCATGTTTTTTTAGCCACTTATATTTAATGTGCCTAAATAGCAGACACGTTAAAAGTAGCTTATATTTTAACATTTCTCAAATTAAACTTTCCACATCGTTTTTACTCTGCCTGGAATACTTACTGCAGCACTCTGTTACTGTGCATCAAAGCCATCTAGCAACATGCAACACTCCAACTACCACCCAAAGTGGATCTTGACATCAAGGTTCAAGTTCATCACTGTTTTTTTTTTTTCTTGAGATGGAGTTTCACTCTTATCGCCCAGGCTAGAGTGCAATGGTGCGATCTCGGCTCACTGCAACCTCTGCCTCCCAGATTCAAGCGATTCTCCGGCCTCAGACACCTGAGTAGCTGGGATCACAGGTGCCCGCCATGAAGCCCAGCTAATTTTCGTATTTTCAGTAGAGATGGGGTTTCGCCATGTTGGCCAGGCTGGTCTCGAACTCCTGACCTCAGGTGATCCCATCCCAAAGTGCTGGAATTACAGGCATGAGCCACCATGCCCAACAAGCAGTGTTCTTTACATTGTTATTTGGTATATGTCATGTTACAATGTTAACATGTTAACTTTTATGAAAAGCTCCTGTGAAGAAAGTTACCTTCCAATTCTAAGTTCTTTGCAACTAGGAGTATCACCTGGACAACATGATGAGGCAAGAAAGAGCCCAGCTTATAAACAGAAGCAATAAGGTGGCTTCTTCCCCAAGCTCATACTCAAGTTTTACTAAAAAGTCCTGGGTTGCTTGGATTTGAGCAGTGTTTGTATTTAAATGTGTCAAGGAGTTCCAGTTGTCTTAAAGACGTGTGGCATGGTGATATTAATAATTACTTTATATGTTCTTATGCCAATTCCACACTGCCTCAATTGCTGTAGCTTTGTAGTAAATTTTGAAATCAGAAAGCATAAGCCTTTCAACATCATTCTCTCTTTTCAAGATTGTTTTGGCCATTCTGGGTCTTTTGCATTTCCATATGAATTTTAATCAGCCTGTCAATTTCTGCAAAGAAGTTTGAAGGGATTTTGATAGAGATTGTATTGAATCTATAAACCAACCTGGGGAATAGTACTATCTAAATTTTAATTTAACAATATTAAGTCAATAATGTTTTATTGATCATTAATATTTATTCATCAATGGGATCTCTTTCAATGACATATTCTATTATCATGAAATCTGTAAGCACAAATAAACGTAGGTGGTTTAGTAATCCACTCAAGGTTATAGAGTCCCTTTGCCTGTTGTAACTTGCTGTGCTTTGCTGAGAAAGAAATAAGCCTTAGTGAGGTTGCATTAGGCATTTGGTAATTTTTAAAAAAATCTGTCTATGAGTAGCTTTAAAAAATAGTGCCCTCTCTTAAAAAGAAAAAACCTCTGGATAACGTATTTTTCATATCGATTCCACTCTTCATCAACACCATCAGAGGCTGAGAGCATTTCTCTATTTATACTTCACCATCCTTAGAACATTGGTTTAGGTCCTCTGCTGGCTCTCTGAAGGTTACCAGATAAAAAGAGAAAGGAAAAATGCAAAGGAGGCAGGGAGAACAAAAAAGGCAAAAGGCTTCCTTTTTTTTTTTTTTGTGATGGAGTCTCACTCAGTCACCAGGCTGGAGTGCAGTGGGGCGATCTCAGCTCACTGCAACCTCCACCTCCTGGGTTCAAACGATTCTCCTGCCCCAGCCTCCACAGTTGCTGGGAGTACAGGTGCGTGCCACCAACGCCCAGCTAATTTTTGTATTTTTAGTAGAGACAGGGTTTCACCATGTTGGCCAGGATGGTCTCAATCTCTTGAACTCATGATCCTCCTGCCTCAGCCTCCCAAAGTGCTGGGATTACAGGCATGAGCCACTGCGCCCAGCCAAGACTTTCCTTAATATCATGAACAAAAACCCTCCCTTGAGATTTCTGCTTATATGTCTGTGTCCAGAACTGAGTCACATAGCCATTTCTAACTCAACGGAGTTTAAAATTGCAGTTTTTTTAGACTTTAGAACTTCAATAGTAGAAAGAGATGGAGAATGAGGTTGGAACTGAAAGTTGACTCAGCCAATCCAGAAGGCTTGCTAACCTCAGTCCTCAATGCGGGAGACTGAGTGTCACTGTTTAGCTCCCCTTCAAAGATTTTGGTGAAAAAAAAAAAAAAGTAAAACAGAAAATGTCGAAGAAAACATGTGAATCAATAACAGATCTGTAAGAAGAAGAGGAAAAGGTTTATTAGCACATTTGAAAGGACTGATGGCTGACAGGGAGCAGATGAGATTGGCTGAGGCAGAAGCGAGTTGTGAAAACAATAGGCCAACACCAACGAAGAAAAGAACCATTGCAGAGATAGGAGCTGTTCTTCATGAAGCACTCAACAAGCCTTGGAGGAACTCCAAGGAATGGTTAAAAGTGCAAGGAAGGCGTGTTGATCAGAGGGTAGCTACAGGGATGATTATGTAAAGGACTCTTGGCCACACAGCTGGGTCAGCCATGCTCCTCCTTACTGTGCATACAGAATGGTGGGATGTAGAGTTTGTCCTCAGACTAAGGCACTGAAAATATCTCTTTAAGCAAAAGAAAATGCCTGTGGGAAAAAGAGGCATTCTGAAAGTGGGGTCTGGGAGTAGGCGATTAAGAAGGACAACAACATTCTAAAACTCTGAAATTGTATGAAGAGGGGGAAAGGAAGACAACTCTGGTTATCAATGAAACACACCAAAATTCTCCACGACGAATGTAAAGTTCTCTTCTATTGACAGTTACGCACTTTTCTACCTTCCTTTCCCTCTCCTCATCCAAACACCATCAGGGGAATCCTCCCTGTTGAGCCACTCAGACAATGAGCTGCAGTCAGCAGCCAGCTGTCTTTCAAAGGACATGACTAAAGACAGAATTAGCATTGTGCAAGAAAGAGCCAAAGAAATCTCCCAGAATATAGAAAAACGGGGACCCAACAAGTGAGATAAAAGTGAGAAGCCATGGAGAACACATTGAGCAGATCCAGTAACCATTAGCAAAGGTCTTAGTAAAAACAAGGAAAAAAATTATATATGTGTATATATAATTTATATATATATATATAAAATGAGGTTATTGAATTGTGGGATGAGAAGTGATAATTGTGACTAAATTAATAATTTGTTGAAGAATTTCTATGAACTGAGCAATAGAACAAATCTTGAGACTAAAATGGCCCTTTGAGCAACAACAAAAAAAGTAAAGATACTTGCTTAAATGTTTCTTAAGTTTCTGAACTCAAAGGATGTACAAAAAAAATCAGAACTGTTAGCCTCAAATTTATCCATTGAAAATATAGCTGCTAACAAAAGATATTGACTTCTTTTCTAATTCTGTGGAAAAAAAATATTAGGAGTGAGACATTCTGTCCATCAAAATTATCATTTGAGGGCAAATCATTTATCACAAAGCATGAAAGGACTCAAAATTGTTGTCAACAACAAAGCTTTGTTATAAAAAATGCACTAGAGAAAAATGAAACAAAAATATACAAGAGAAGAAGAACTGGGATTTAGGAGACATGAGAGGCAATAAATAGTCAAACCAATTATTAAATCTTAAAAAGTTTTACAATGTAGGTGTGAAGATTACTGAGATTATTCAAATAGGATTGCTTTCTGATGCAAAATATGAATTATCTGTAGCCAGAAACTCATATGTTTAACCAAAACATGATTAATAAAAGTTGCAGTGGAATGGTACTCAAATATCATTGCCTTGTTCAACATAGAGAGTTACATGTACTCATTATTTTATTAAGATCTTGAAAAATCTCAAAGTATGTTTGGTTAAGTTCTGTCAGCATTCTAACAATAAAAACAAGATTTAGCTCCTCCAACCACTGGAAGAAAATAAAGGAAAAAAAACTCACTTTTTTTTTTACCTGACAATTATATGTTTTTATCATATTCCCACTTCTCATTTAGTAAAACATTTACTATTAGTATACCATTCCCTATATGAGGGACTATAAATCATGATAAATAGAAAACAATACAATAAATAGACAAGAATAAATGCAAACATGTAAGTATTCAAAATACTTGTGAATGGCTAAATTTCTACATTAAGAAAAATATAATATTCTCATATTGCATAAAATAAGTCCAGCTATATTCTATTTGTATGATAAAGTATTTAATAGAATATTAAAAGTAAACAAAGGAACAAAGATATACAAAAGTTACAAAAAGAGAGGACCTAGTAATAGGAAAATCTGATGGCATACAGTTCAAGGTAAACTGTTTCATATGACATAAATATGATAACAGTTTAAGTTATAAAAATGTTGTAATACTTAAGTGAAAATCGGGGACATCAATTCACTGTTGACCTTATATTTGTGCAGGGACAGACTACTGGAAAACTGCAGTTGACACCAAGAAATCACATGCTCATTTAGTAAAATATTACGTAAATTTAGTAAAATATAGAGTTTTACTATAGTAAATTTAATAAAACATAGAGAGACAGGGTGCATGATGCCTTACCTGAAACTAGATTTTTCCCTTGACTTTTTAAATGTGTGACTCAATAAACAATAAGTTGCACACACACTCACACACACACAGTTATTTCTTTTTTACATTATTATTATCTGCAGTACCAAAATTATTTTTAGTTTGCTTAAGTCAGTTTGAGTTGGATGGTCACATAACCAAGTCAGGCCAATCAGAGCCAAAGAGACTCCATGCCAGGACTTGGCATTGTTATTTTGTTGAAGTGGCAACTTTATTCAGCATGTTGCTGATAGGATGGGATAGCCTAGAATGACTGAAATCTGCTTGAAAGCATGGAAATCATGGCAACACAGGAGAAAGTAGCTCCATGGAAGAAGAGACAGTAAATTCTGCTGATATTGAATGCTCCATTGTCTAATTGTGCCTTACAAGTGACTCTTCATGTATGGGCATCTAATGATGTTGCTGTGCCTAAAGCCAGTTTCAGTCCTGCTGTGCCAGGACTCCTTTATTTATTTATTTATTTATTTATTTATTTATTTATTTTTATTTATTTATTTTTGAGACAGAGTTTCACTCTTGGTTGCCCAGGCTGGAGTGCAGTGGCGTGATCTTGGCTCACTGCAACCTCCGCCTCCTGGGTTCAAGCGATTCTCCTGCCTCAGCCTCCTGAGTCGCTGGGATTACAGGCATGTGCCATCATGCTCGGGTAATTTTATATTTTTAGTAGAGATGGGTTTTCTCTATATTGGTGAGGCTGATCTCAAACTCCCGACCTCAGGTGCCCGCCTCGGCCTCCCAAAGCGCTGGGATTACAGGCGTGAGCCACCACACCCGGCTGGACTCCTCAATTATTGGAGCTGGCAACCAAAAGCATCGTTTGTATGAGTAATAATAACAAAAATAATTGAATCTAGGATGGTACCAAATAGAAGTGAGAAAGAGAGAGAAAGCAAGTGAAAGAGTAAAAATGAGTTTTTATTCTTCATTGAAAAATGGCATAAAAAAATGAAGTTAGATAATCATCTAACTCTATTTGGGTCTTTTCTGCATGGCTGATAAATCTTAATTGAACAAATTAGTTTGATATGTCTTTGAACAGAATGTGTGCCTTTTTATCTCTAAATTCCAGTTCAGGTGACCCTAAAAGTGGGTCATGACATTAATCAACGTTTTTATGAATGCTCCCATTCTCACTGATCTGCTTCTGTCTTGGGCTCAGGATAGCTGTATCCCCACACAAACGAATTTATTTCCACCTCAAATAAACATTTGGGGGTTATTTCCTTTTATCCCAAATCCAAACACCAATGAATTTTAAAACAATTACGTAAAAAATGGAGAATATGTTAATATCATTATCTCAAATATTATTCCACAAAGTACTTCCTCTCTGGAATAAGTACCAGGTACCAAGTACACAAATACCAGGGGGAAAATACACTTTTACACTGAAATGATGCTGTGAACGGCGCCTTAAGCAAGTCATCACATTTAGCATCACCCACCATGAGACAAACTATCATTATATGCTTCCTGATGTGATGCTACAAAAAGTATGTAATATCACCTATTTAATGTTTTTGCAATAATATTATATTTAGTTTGAATTTAATCACTCAGATGAATCAGGAAAGTTCAGAGTGTAGCCCAGGGGATTTTTCTAGATTAAAAGAAATTAAACAAACTTAAAAACCAAAGGTGTTGTATAAATCTTAATTGAATCTGGATTAAAAACATATATCAAAGACATTTTGATAGTTGGAAAAAAATTGAGTATCAAATGTATTATTAAGTCAGTACTGAATTATTATTCATTTTCTTAAGTAGATTAATGCTGTAGTGGTTATGGAGAAGAATGCTATTATTCTTAAGCACTGAAGAGCTGTATTCTGAGGGAGGCAGCTTAATGCCTGCAGCAAGTTTTTAAATATATTTCAGAAAAAGTATACATCCATATTTGTGTATGCATCTATGTATTTAGGATTTTATATATAATGTACGTGGGTGCTACAGAGAATAAAAATGTGGCAAATTGTTAGTGTTTTATGAGTTAAGTGAAGGATATATGGGCATTCATTGTGTTTACAATAATTTTATATGCTTAAAATTATTCAAAAACTGTGTTTAAAGTCTAAGTGAGAAACAAGTCTTAACAGTTAACAGTAATTAACAGAAGACCAAGAAATGGGAATCCTACAGAAAATAACAGAATGTTAAGAAGCAGAATTTGACCTTTTTCAGTGATATAGAATTACCTGACAATAAGAAAGACACCAGCCCAGCCCGTTGTGTTGGGATATGGCTGTCCTGAGCCCATGACAGGCAGATTGAGAATGGAACATTCATGAAGATGATGATCAATGTCATGACCCACTTCCAGGATCATCTGAACTAGAATTTAGAGATAAAAGGGCCCATGTTCTGTTCAAAGACATTTCAAGCTAATTGGTTAAGTTCAGATTTACCAGCCATGCAGAGAAGACCCAAGCTAAACTTGAGGAATATGTTGAGATTTAAGTTTATCTGGAAAGTGGTTTAGGAGTGGAGAACTTCATGTAACAACTCCTAAGAGACTGGGGCCATGGTCTATCCTCAGCCAGGTGCATATCATGACTAATCCTTGAGAAGTCTCAGCCTCTTCTTCTCTAGCTGCCTAATCTAGGACATTATAAACAATGTTCTTGGAGGTCTGGCTGTTGAATGCATAACCAAGTATTTCCCTATTTGCCTTTGCTTCCATCTGTTGTTTAAAACATTGGATAGTAAATACAACATAGTCTTTAAAATTCAATTATTGATGAATACTTCATTATAGACTTCATTATTAAAAATGTGTATTTATTCTGACGTCTTTTTTCACAGTTTACTTAAAATTTTTGTCTTACATAAATTCTTTTAAAATAGTGGTATGCAAAATGTTCTCTGAGCCGAATGATGAGTTATTGTTCAAGACAAGCCCACACCAAAATCTATGGAAGTCTCATTAAGGAGCTTGTAAATGATGTATTTCTCATTAACTTTGAGACTTAGCTTTTGAACTCACCTTTTCCTTCCTTTAGATAAACAATATTCCAATTCTCCATATTTAATATGTGTTAGTTCTTAAGAGTTTTATCCCTCCCCCATCTCTACTGAAATGCTAAACAGGCATATAAAATCATTTATTTCATTGATTTAGTCTGAAGCTTTCACAACAGGGAAATACCAGTCACAAACAGGAATCCATATCCAGTAATTTAGCAATCAATGCAAGCAGTCAGGGTTTTAAAATAATAAGGTAATAAGAAAAAGAAGGTAAAATCTGAGGTTTGATTATTTTGTTATTTCTTGCTCATTAGAAAGAAGAAAGACAAAAATCATCTCCAATTATTTTCAAGATTTATTGATGTTTTCCTAGTTGATAGATAAAAAGACACCATGGAAAATATTAAAAACAGGGCTAGATTATTTGGGCTCAAAAATTAATTTACAACACCATCTTCTTCATAAACAGCAGGTAATTATATTTTTCCATCTGCACTGCATTTGTGTGCTTACAGCCCATCCAGTGTCTTAGAGCAGTCGTTACACATGTTACATTGTATTGCAAACAGCAGAGGCCCATTGCTTTAATTTGATAAGATAATATCATTTGGACAAATTCTACATAATTACTAAGGAATCAGACCAAGTTCCCATACTGAAAATTAGAGAAATTAAAATAGATTAAATGAATTGTTATTCTAGGTGGCCGCTTCCCAAATAGTGTTTAGTCAGAAACACACACTGAGAAAGAACAAACTTTAAAACATTTAAAGACTACTTAAGTTATTCACATGTGACAGCAGCATGCTGTAGTTACATGAGGGAGATTGCTTGGTGGGAAACCCCTATTACAGGCCTTTAATATACCACCAGTGGTCCAACACCATCAATGCCACTTTAACATTGACTTTTATATTTATTTTATTATATTGGAACAACTGTGACAACACTGTAAACCTAAACATTCATGTCTCTAAGATCCTCTGAAAACTGTTTTCATTGAATATTAGCTACTTTCTTCACTGTACCAGGGGAAGAACTACTCCATGTGTATTCTTTGCAAACATGCACTCAGAACCCAGGCCAACATAATAAAATAAAAGAGTCGCTGCTACTGGGGGCCTCTCTTTGTGAAGATTCACTATTTCCAAGTCTGTGCTCCTAGATCTGTGTGGTTCACACAGAAAATAGAATGCTCAGTCAAGCTCTACTTGTAGAGGCCAGTGTTATTTTTCTTTGTATTTTATTAATAGCTTGCTTTCTAAGTGACCGAAATCATATATTCTCCAAAGTACAAAGGGACTCGATTTACAAAATCTTCTAAGTAACTATTTGCTTTTATACCATGGGTTCCTGAGCTGAATCATCATCACAAACACACTTGCTCACAAAGAAGAAAGAAAAAAAAGGAAGAAAGAAAGAAAGAGAGAGAGAGAAAGAAAGAAAGAAAGAAAGAAAGAAAGAAAGAAAGAAAGAGGGGGAGGGAGGGAGGGAGGAAGGGTCCCTTAGTTGCTCTATTTTCTGAGAAATATAGAGAAATGAGGAAATGTATGGGAAATTTGGTGATATTAAGGAAGTGTCAGATTATTACCTTTGGGGAACGCTGCTTAATAAGCACATATAGCTGCTATCCTATAACAGGCCAACTGTCTTCTTATTTCTTAATAGGATTCTCTCTGACTTGTCAGATGTCTCTGTTAGAATGAAGTGAACAAGGAATACCCAAACACTCCAGTAATACTATTTTTGTTCTCTTGATTATTTTCAAGAAGAGATTATATTCTTCCTAATTGAAAAAAAATTGGTTAAGCTGACTATTGTCTGAATATGTCATGTAAAAAAAGAAGTCAATGGTTATGGGAAGAAAAATATGTCTTCTGTATAAAGCTTTGTTCTTAATGGGAAAAGTCTCTCTCTTTTTATTGAAGAAAGAATAGGACAATAGAACCATCATAGTGTAGATTTCAGATAACTCATCTGTTATACTAACTTTCACTCAAGGGCATTGTCACATATTCTGAAATACATATTCCACTTCCTCTCCGTGACACACACATAGCCTCTCCCCAGAATGCCTCTGTTCTTAGTCTTTGCCTTGGATTCCATAATGTATCCAAGTTTCCAATATTCTACTTTCAGAACTGTAGCCCTGACTTGCCATCTGGTTCTGGGCTATTATCCATCCATCCCACATTCTGGTCGGGAATGTGTTTTTGATGTACTCTCATGGGCGCAGGTCTACTCTGAGCATTGACGGTGCACACAATCTTGTCCCCTGAGGGTCATCCTTCCAGCAAGTTGAGTGGTGTTTCTGACTCCAGACCCCCATTTTCATCCGTCCCCACATGCAAGACATCACCTAGCAACATCATTGTTACTTGTAGTTAGCTGGTTTATGTTATTTACATAACAATTCTTTTTGATTCAAAGCCTATTTTGAAGAATGCATTATTTTACTTAGTATGTTTTTTACATGTATTAAATCTACTTATACACAGATTATTTATGTTTAAACACGTAACGTGCTCACGAATTTTGTCAGCTGTTATGTTTTCCGCCATTTATTACTATGAATTTCTGCATTTCTTCTGGGTTCCAAATTCTCCATTAAAGTTGATCTTAAACTGTATATTTACTAACTCCCTTAGACTAAGCTTTCTGATGTAATTTGTTATTGTTTTATGCTGATGTTCATCCTTCTTAATTAAAAATCCAGTCTTAGCCAGGCCATAAATATTTAGTGCACTATTAAACAGAATACCTCATTTTTAAAAAAAAGCTCTATTGAGTAAAATGTACATGCCATAAACTTTGATCATTATAAGTGTACAATCAATGATTTTTAGTAAACATATAGTGTTGTAGCAATATAATCAAAATCCACTTTTATTATTATTAGAAACCAAGATCTTGCTGACTGATATGCATATTGCTACAGGGTGTCATTGCCTTTAGGCCCTCTAAGCTCACTGAGTAAGTTAACGTATGTGTGTATTTTAATCAGTAGATAGATTAACTATAGATATAGTTATAAATGATTACAGATATAGATAACTAGTTTTCAGCTTATCTGAATCCACTCAAATACCACTATACTGCTTCATGTATAGTACAGTACCTTAGAGTACTCCTAATTTTTCCCTATCATCACTTATGGTATGTATCTCACACACACACACATCCTATGTGTATTATATATGTGATGAATATACACATATATGTGCACATATATATGTGTGTCTATATATGATATATATAGTATATGTGCATGTATGTGTGTATATATACATATTCATTGCTTCCACTCTTTGTTTCAGCTTCATAACTTTGTAGTTTAAAATCTCATATATGATAACCAATTATTGTCATTATATCTTTCTACTGATAAGATGTTTTGTTAAAATTCCCCACTTGTTGGTGATTTTGTCAATTCTTCCTTGAATTTCCGTCAATTTTATGTATAGTTATTTGGAGGGTCTCTTAAGAGGTGCATATATTTAGAATAGTTATTTGGTCCTGGAGAATTGATCTTTATTTCAAATTTAGTGACACTTCGTAGCCCTAATAATTCTTTTTGATACAAAGTCTATTTTGAAGAATGCATTCTTTTTTTTTCTATTTATTTATTTATTTATTTATTTATTAATTATACTGCATTCTTTTACTTAGTATGTTTCTTTGGCTTGGCAGGGTCCTAAAAATAGCGTTTAGTTGAAATTTTAATATCTTTTATTGATATATAACTTACACAACATAGAGTTTGCTTATTTAAGATGTACAGTTTAATGATTTTTTATATATATTAGGAGTTTTGCAACCAACTCGATAATATAATTTTAGAACATTTTTTTCATCTCACAAAGAGGCCTAGTTGTCAACGGCCATTCCTCATTGCCACCACCCTTCTCAAGCTCCTGGTAACAGCAAAGCCACTTTCTTTCTTTATAGATTTCCCTATTCCGGACACTTCATATAAATGAAATCATACAGGCCGGGCACGGTGGCTCACACCTTAATCCCAACACTTTGGGAGGCCAAGGGGGGCGAATTACCTGAGGTCAGGAGTTCGAGACCTGGCCAACATGGTGAAACCCCATCTCTACTAAAAATACAAAAATTAGCTGGGTGTGGTGGCGGGCACTTGTAATCCCAGCTACTCAGGAGGCTGAGGCAGAACAATCGCTTGAACTCGGGAGGCAGAGGTTGCAGTGAGCCAGGATTGCACCACTACACTCCAGCCTGGGTGACAGAGTGAGACTCCATCTCAAAAATAATTTAAAAAAAGAAATCATACAATATGCTACGGGGTTTTGTAGCCAGCTTCTCTCACTTAACACGTTTTTTGTGGTTCATCTTTGTTGTAACAGGTGTCATTATTTCATTCCTTTTTGTTGCTAAATAATATTCTATTGTATTTGAATTTTTAAATCCAACTTAAATATGTATTACTGTAATTAGCTAGTTTATGCTGTTTCCAGGTGTTAAAATTACTTATATATTTATCCTACCATCTTCTTTTTTTCTATTTTTCCTGTTTCCTCAAGCTTCCTGTTTTTTTCTTCTCTTTACTTTCTCATGGATTGGATTTTTTTAGTCCATTTATTCTCTCCACTGTTTTGAAGTTATACATGCTACATCTTTTATATTTGAATTTCCCTTAAGTTGTAGCATGTATATTTTTATTAAATATAATATTACTCATTATCTCTATAATTTTTCAGAAAACTTCAGGAGATTAAACCTTTGTAAAGCCAGTTGCTTCCTTCTAAGTTATATATTATTTAAAAAATTTAGGTTCTACTTTGTGTTAATTCATCCATATTTATTCACTTCAAATTAGAAAACATTATTAATGCATCATTTAATCAGTATTTATTATAGTTTACTTAACTATTTACTATTGTCTTTTTTTTATCATTCCAACTAACATATCAGACTCTTGTTCTGGGATTATTTTCTGCCTTGCCGAATATTCTTTTGAAGTTCCTTTCATGAAGTCCCATTGATCAGAAACTCAATTTTATTTTTTTTAATGTTTTCACCATGACCCTTTTCTTGAATAATAGTTTAGGTAGTTCCCAAATCTATATTGAAAAAATATTTTCTTCAGCAATATAAAAATTACTGTTCCTTTACTTGGTGCAGTTTTATTCAATTCCTACTGAGTAGCATGCCTGTTCTAGATGCTGGGGGTACCAAAGGAGGTAAAATTGCTGAAGTTCATGCCTTCTTTCTAGAGTGTTGGGGAAGACAAATTAGACAAATACATAACTAATACACAGAGGTCATTAATATCAAAAACAAAAACAAGGTAGCTTTAGATATGTTATGGGATTTATTTTATGTGTCACCCTCGATCTACACACTTGCTATGTCTCTGGTCAATGTTATCTTCAAAAGTTTATGTGGTTCTCATGGTCATGGGACCAGGTCAATGACTATACTTGCAGTAGACCAAGGACCCATAGTGTCATCACAGGCAGACTCAACAGCATTTGCCTCACCCATGCCATGTGTCGCTCTCCTCTTACTTTGACACCTACCGGGTGACCATGCCGGTGTAACCCACACATACAGGGAAGTTAAAATCTTACAGTGCAAAATTTGAGCAATGAGAAGTAAAACCTTGGAGATAAACCTCCCCTTCCTCCCTCCACCCCAGACAGGAGATTCAGAGGAGTAGTTTTAGATGGCATTTTTGAAGATGTCCTGCAACTTCAAGCAGTTGGCTTATTACAAAGTGGTGGCTAGCTCGGTAACATATTCCCATCCATTCTCCTCCTCACACTCTTGCTTCTCTGGAATGGCACAACTCATGAAGTCTTGGCATAAGTGACCTCAGATTCTATTTTGTTAGGACACCTGGCAGAATCATATGGGAACTCATTGATGATGATGTGTTCAGCCATGAATTGAGATGAGGGGTTCTGACCAGATAGCTGAGACAGTTCAAAGCTGGCGATGCAATGATGGTTTTTTGAATGTTGAACATAGTGATGGCCTGAAGTAAATAAGGTGACGATGCCACAGCTTCTTCTGCATAGCATTAAGGAAGGGTTCTGAGGGTTCAGAGAAGTGGATTAGTTAGGACGGTTGATTGACTAAGCCCTTTGAACACACTATGCAGCTGTGTTTCCTCAGAAGACCCAGGGGACATTCCTTTAACCATCTTTGAGAGGTGACGAATCTCCGTGACTAGAGTTCTTGGTGGAAAATGCTACGTGAAACTGGGCTCTATGATCTCAATGAGGATGACAGGATACTAGCATGACAAGATACCGAATGGCAACAGTGGACTATCAGAGGCAAAGCAGCTGTAAATACCAGGGTAGCTTGAAGATGTGATTGGCAGCCAAGGCATCTTTACCTGCAGGAGATTTGTGGTGACCACTAATACATCACTGCATTTTTAGGCGTGAGACAAATGGACAATAAGCTAGAATGTTACTTAATTTGTATATTTAAAAAATCAAGATCTGGTGAGTAGATGGCTTATATCAGCTGCCACAATAGAATATTGCCATCTTTCTATCAGAATCCACATCTAATTCCACTCAGAGATCTGAAGCCCTTTAATTAAAAAGTAGGCCAGTTGCTACATTGAAGATCCCTGCAAATACTTTCTTTAAATATCCCTCTGATCTTTCACTAATAGGATCTGAGTTATTTATAGGATAACCAAGGGAAAATGAGAATTGTCAGACTTCTGAGGAATATTAAATATGGGAACTGAGCTGGATTGAAAGCAAGGGAACAAACATATCTTCAAGATTTTGTTTGCAAGAGTGGGGGTAGGTTTATGGAGGTAATAAGGAGAGTTTAAACCGAAGTCTGTCTCAAAATGGTCCTACAGACCCACCTGTGGCTACAGACCCACCTGTGGCTGCTTCCTTCTGATCCAAATGTTGTGGTTCTCTGACCTACAAAAGCAAGAGCCATTATTTTAATAGGGCCAAGTGGAAGTCCATGAAGAAAATCCTCTCCTAGTCAAGTCAAAGTTGTAAATTAGAAGCAACATTACACCTCAGAAAACCTAAGGATGTTTATGTGGTTTGGCTGTTTCTCCACCCAAATCTCATCTTGAATTGTAGCTCCCATAATCATTATGTTTTGTGGAGGGACCCAGTGGGAGGTAATTGAATCATGGGGGCATTTAGTGATAGTGATAGTGATAGTGAGTGAGTTCTCATGAGATCTGATGGTTTAATCAGGGGCTTTTCCCCTTGGCTTGGCACGTCTGTCTCCTGCCACCATGTGAAAAAGGACGTATTTGCTTCCCCTTCCACCATGATTTTAAGTTCCCTAAGACCTCCCCAGCCATGCAGAACTCTGAGTCAATTAAACCTCTTTCCTTTACAAATTACCCAGTTTCAGGCAGTTCTTTATAGCAGCATGAGAATGGACTAATGTAGATGTGAACAGAGATCAGCACTACCACAGAAGTATGGATAGATGCTGGGGTGGTGAGCCTCACCATATCCTCATTTAACATACCCCCATGCAGACCTTAAAAAGAAGCAATTGGAACATGGTAAATGATGGTGAGCTACTGTGAAATAATCCAGATGGTTTCCCTTATTGCACCTCGTTACTATTGCTGATCAATAAGCCTATATCACTTCATGCACTATTGATCTGATGAAAATTACTTTCACATGCAGAAAAGAGCAAACATTGTACTTTACTGAGCAACATGCATTAACTCTCTTCCCTGTAAACAATTTTAACTCTTGGCCTTTCTGTAATACTGAGATACCAGGAACCTGAGGCAGCTTAACATTCCTAAGAATATTACACTTGTCTGCTCTGCCCACAACATCATGCAACTGGACTTGGTGTATAGAGAGTGGTGAGGACCTGAGAAGCCTTGGTGTAGCAGGTGCATACCAGGAGGAGGCCTGTCAATTAATGAGGTTCATAAGAGGCCAATGGTTTGATGTATGCCAGGGTGTCACCTCTAAGGTAAAGGGCAAGTAATAGCAATTCAGATCTGCCACTAAGAAAATTACACAGCACTTTGTGAGTCTCTATATATTTTGGAGGTAGGATATTACCACAAACGGAATGTGGTTCTGACCCATTCATTTGTTAAGGCTGGCAGGTTTGAGTGGGGTCCACAGCAAGAGAAGGCTGTGCATCAGTTTCCAGTTTATTTCTTCTTATTGTGAAAGGGATACAAAAGTACAAATAGCCAGCACAGGATTTTTGATAAAAAGACAGATACTACATTTAAATGAAGAATGTAATATGCAAAGATTTGAGAGCAGGGAAGCCCTGGTGAGAATGTCTGTATAGCTTAGGAGAGATAGGACACAAAATAGTCTACTGTTTAATAAATTAAGGCACAGTAGTTATCTAACCTACTCAGTTTTACAGTATAGCCCATGGAACAATAAGCATTTTAAAACAAGCAGTTTTACTTAGATTTAGATACCCAAGAACAATATTTTAAAAAGAGAGTATTAATATAGTCTGTGTTCTAGAAAATAAAATATACACACTGATTTGAGATTAAATGGCACACATTGAACACATAGATGCACCCATGGCCCAGAACAGGAAGAAGTGTTTATTCTAAGAAAAGAATTATGTTTAAACAATTTATATAAATGTAAGGGGAAAATCCAAAACTCCCTTTTTTGATAAGGCATATTGCAGATTTTAACAAAGATTGGAAGCATTTGAAGGAACCAAGATTTATTGCTAGAAGTTTCTTTCTTTCTTTCTTTCCTAAACTCAGCTATGCCTAACAATTGAAATGCATAGACTCATAGGGAAAGCAAGAAAGGGAATCAGAAAGGACGATTATTAAGTTTGCACTAAAAAGGAGATCTTTTCAGTGGTGAATGGTTGCTTGAAAAATAATTCATTGATTTCCTTGGAATAAGATTTTTATAACTTTCTTTATTCCATAGAAGTCAAGAAAAGATATAGTTATAAAAAATCTTCTGCAGGATTGCATTAGTGCCTCTGAACGATTCACATGCAAATTCTTTTAGTTGAACTCAAAAGGAAGCCAGAGACCTTTTCAATCAAGAATATGCTCTTGGTTACATACCTTCAACTCTGCCAAAGCACGAGAAAGAAAATTAGGGGAAAAAATGACCCAAGAAGGCTTCTTTTTTAT
Organism: Nomascus leucogenys; assembly: GCF_006542625.1. Lineage (NCBI taxonomy): Eukaryota > Metazoa > Chordata > Mammalia > Primates > Hylobatidae > Nomascus > Nomascus leucogenys. Next base: position 105,978,406 of record NC_044389.1, read on the forward strand.
TTTCAAATAAAATTTTTGTCTTATTAGGAACATTAAAGGAAATATTAAGCTGATAGGAAGTTTTTCATTTAGCTTTTTTCATTTGTTATCTAAATCCCTTATTTATTGTGGATTAATCCGTATATTCACAGTTACTATATTTTTACTTCAATTAACACGTTATATTCAAACGGCAAGCTTCGTTGGAATGTTCTCATCATTACTAGGCAGTTGGCTTAAAATTCATCTAACTGATGCTAGGGACGTGGTGTGACTTTAGGAAATTTTAGGAGATGATGAGCCAGATGGTCCTCAAAATATCAATCTATCCATGCTCCCCTTAAAATTATAGAATGACTACTTTATTTGCATGAATTTTAAATAAGCAAGATTTTTATAACATTGTTTAGTCAATACAATATGTTTACTCTAAGGAAATTGAAAGATGAAAATGCTAAATACATTGGGTTGTCCTTCTCTTTAAGCCTCATCTATATTTCTTCTCTGCTTATGTTGAATTTTCTTTGTTACATTAAAAATCTCTTAAGTGTCTCTAATTCATATGTCAGGGATTCAAGATTCCAAACGCATTGCTGAGCTGCAACAGAAACCCATGTCATTGATTGTATTTATCTCACTGCTGCTTGAATAGTGAGTCAATATCATCCTAGCCACCTTCAATGTCTCCCCAGCACCAGCAAGGAGAACCACCTTACCATTTCCAGTGAAGCTATTATACTTTATATATAGTCACCTCCTTTCCTCTTCCTGTGTTTATACCATGGTAGGTCATCTGTCAGGTGAACAGTTGGGCTTCCTAAGGCTTCTCCTGGGAAGAAATGATTGATATGGTGAGTGAGTTGTAGCGTGTCCCCTTTTTCCTTTTCTCTTTGGAATCTGCCCACTCTCAGAAAGCACAGTTGGTGCCACCCTGCTACTCAGCAGTGAGGAGCTGGCAAGTCTTAAGGCTTCTAGCTTGGTTTATGGCTGAATGGGGTAGTCATGGCTTGCTGTGCCACCAGAGCTGGAAGCCCGAATTTGTCATGCAGATAAGCCACATTCTTCTACAGCTTTATTGGTAACAAAGATAACATATTTATGTCCATTTGCCAAACACCCTTGTCCTTCAAAGATGTTTCAAAATGTGAGTGTGAAAAAGACATTTATTATCCTTCTAACATACTAGTAGCTAAGGTATTACTACATCTTTTCTCCATGTTCTGCAAACATGTGTATTACATATGTTTAAACCTATATTTATTTCTTCACATATCCATATAGAGTAAAACAGGTAAGATCACATCAATATTCCAATTCCTGTCCAACCTCACAAAATTGAATTTCCCTCTGTTCCATGTTTGCAGCTCCCTCTACTGACAGTAAGAAACCTAACTTCTGTTACCCTTAATGTGTTTATGTGTTTAATTCATCCCACTCAGCATACTTTCTTGAGCTATCAGGATGAAATTTGTCCTACACTCTATCATTTGAAAAAAAAAAAATCTGCTTATTAGGAAAGTAGAGTAATTATAGAATGTAAAATTAGTGAAAAAATTTATGAAATTTGCCTTTATAATGATATTTAAAATAAATACCATCATGCCTCTTTTGCAGGTAAAGAAAATGAAAAACTAGAATGTTTAGGCTCAGGGTGGGGTAACTTTAAAAAAGAAGGACTGGTCATGTCTATACAATACAATATCCTTCCTCCCCTAATAAACTAACTCCTAAAATACTATAGTATCTGAGATTATTTTAATTAACTAATTTTGAAATATAGTACCATTTCTAAAATTCACTGGCTTTTGAGGAAGTGAAAAAAATTAACAGAAACACAATCCAGATGCTTATGATTATTAAAGAATCATTAACCAGTTTACATTCTTAAGGCAAAGACCATGCTAATTTAAGGAAAGTCTGTGTATTCCATAAATATTTACTAAGCACTTCTGTGCAAAGTATCATGCCATATATTGTAGTAGCTGTATTCCCAAAACAATGACACTAAGAGATTTTGGTAAAGTTCTTATGCCTTTTCTGGGATCCCTTCTAAATTAAAACAAAGGTCACATGCTTTTTAAAGGCATGAGAAAATGCGTACTCCTCTCTTCTGACAGAAGAAACAGAAGCAAATTGACCACACAAAATTATTCAAAATAAGTAGTACATTTTTCTATGTACTTTTTATTTTTGAGACAGAGTCTCACTCTGTTGCCCAGGCTGAAGTGCAGTGGCACGATCTTGGCTCACTGCAACCTCTGCCTCCTGGGTTCAAGTGATTCTCCTGCCTGAGCCCCCTGGGTAGCTGGGATTACAGGTGTGCACCAGCACGCCTAGCTAATTTTTGTATTTTTTATAGAAACAGCGTTCCTCATGTTGGCCAGGCTGGTCTCAAACTCCTGGCCTCAAGTGATCCGCTTGTCTCAGCCTCCCAAAGTGCTGGGATTATAGACATGAGCCACTGCACCTGGCCTGTACTTTGTTTTATATAATTGAAAGCTTATTTATCCAAATCCTGATTTCTTACCTTGATAATACTGAGTGTGTTTTGATGTACATATTTTTGTAGCTAATATACTCATAGTTTCCTCAAATATTTGATTTCAATTTGACAGATTTTAAATACTATCAACTCACAAATACCACTATCAAAAATACTGTATTTTAAAATATAAATGCTAGGATTGTTAATAATTTTACTGGTTCTTCGTCCATGACTTAGAGATTAAAGCATCCATGTGGATCATTTTTCCAGATACATTCACCTGAAGTTAATCAATAGTGGCAACCAAAATTGTATTCAGAACAATTTAATATCACTGCATAAAAGCCAAAGGCCAAGTTCAAGGGTGAATTTAACTTACAACTTTAGTTAATTATCCAATGAATAGAACATTTAATAATCGTCTTTCTCTTGATTATTTCCATCCAGGACATGGATATTTAGATGGGATGAAAAATAAAATCGTTCACCATAATTATTGTTTGCTGAGCTTCAAGAATATTCTTTTGTTTGTCAGCGATACATAATTAGAGAATATGAGGAATCACGGTTTCATATGTGAGTGTATGTACATATGTACATGTGTGTCTACCTTTGTGTTTCATTTTTATAAATAGCATTATTTCACAATTAAAAGTAATACCATTTCCTGTTTTAACTATCGCTTGTGAGAGGTTTACTTTTTAACTTCATACAAATTGAGTGTAGACAAAAAGAATCAATTGTAACTACATTTGATAGGAATATCTGGAAAAGTTATCTATTTTAATATATTCAACAATAATTTTCTTCGTGACTGAGTGCCTACTATATGGCAGACACTGTGCTAAGCTACAGATAATTGGTTCTTGACCTTAGCTGCACACTGGAATAACCTAGAGTGAGTTTCAAAAATTCAGGGCATGGGTTTTGTCCTAGTTTCAGGCTGCTCTGGAGGAATAGCCTCAGCCTTTGAAATGTAAAAACTCTTCTTGTGATTCTGATGTGCAGTCAAGACTGAGAACCACTGAAAAGAGAAAGACAGTATTTTCAATAAGAGGAATCATGGTTGGACAGTGGCTCAACCAAATTCTCTCTTTAGCTGTCTTCTCTTGCACCCTATATACTTGCAGCTCCATGAATTGAGGGGTTTGGTCTCATTTCTGACAGTATCTGAGAGTCCAGTCCAATGCCTGGCTGAGTAAGTGCTTAACCAATATTTGTTGACAATATGAAAATGGTTTCTGAAAGATAACGTAATTTAATCTTGTGTCTTTAACTCTTATAAGTAGATGGCTTTTAAATCTACATCTCTCATATCCTCTTATCAACAATTGGATCTTTAAACTATTCACAATGGTTTTAGTCTTTTATCCTTAAATATAATGTAGGCACATTAAGGAGAGAACTTATAGGGTAAATTGGAAGGCACAGAACTGCCATCAGGAGGTAAAAACCAAGAAAAAGATGTTCTTGTGTTGATGAGAAATATACTCGTTTATAATGACATACACTGGCTCATTCATATAATTAAACGTACTGGCTTATAATGACAGCACTCTATTTCAATTCACACTCACACTAAGGGTCGCAGGTTGTATCTTTAACGAATAGCAAACCAAACTAGATCCCAAAATTTTTGGACTCTAAGTCTATTGCTACTACACTATGGCGATGGGAACAGTTTAATATTGTCTATATAACCAAATAATGCTGGGAACCAAGTGAGATTTCAGTAATCACTAAATATATTGATGAAAAGAAATCAGTTTTGTGTTTCATCATTTTGAGCCATGGTTTTGCCTGAATCAAGGATCCACCAATTAGAAGCCTTTACCATATTCTGCTCTTCTAATTTTCCAAATAATTTTGATCGATTAGGAAGTTGAATAGACTGCCTTTCAGGATGTTCACATTCAACCTTAAAGGGTTGAAACATGTCAAAGATGTGACAGTTCACTCCCTTACCACAAGATTGTGAGGTTTAAACTGTAAATACCTCAAGATTAGAGAACGTTAAGGTCTTCAAGTACTCTTTGAGTTTCCTTTGCAGGTTATGTCTCAACTGCCACGAACGAGACAGTGTGAAGAACAGAAACCAATGCAATGAACAGCCCTGGAAGCCACCAGTGATGGCTTGTCTGAGAACAGAAAGACGCAGGTTTCTCTCCTGAGACTTGCACAGACGATGCTGGCCCAAATCCTTCCTGATAAGCATCAAATTGAGACAACCAGCTACAAGTAATTCCTCCAACAACAGAATAAATATTGGCACACCAAGAAATAATCTACTGATGGGAATAGAGGCCCTGAAAATCATCCCACAGTGAGTCAATCCCAAGTTCAGCAGCAAATTCTTATTTTGACAGAATCAGGAAGATGTTGAAGTGAGTGTATTTCTGGTCAATACAAGAACAATTTTTCTTGGTTTTTACCTCCTCATGTCAGTTCTGTGCCTTCCCATTTACCCTAGAGTTGTTCTTGCTAGACTTTTACTCTGGTATCAGGGTTGATTTAGCCAAGAGACTCACTGGGTGTTAGCTAATTGGCCCAAGGAGGAGCTTCCATAGTTTCCCTGTCCCCACTCAACATCAGCTGCAGAAATTGATTGATAGGGGCCGTGGTCGCCTATTTGTTAGCAATACATGGATGTTTATCTGTTGAAGAAGACGTTGTGGTACAGTGGAAAGGGATTGGAATAGGAGCAAATAAGCCCCAACTCCAGTCAGCAGTTTTATTGTGTTATGTGGATAATCATTTTGCTTTGCCAAACTCACAGACATGTTATGTGACTAGAATATGGTATCTTGTGTGAGAGTACTTTCAAGATTAGACTTATGTGGAAACGGGAACTGATATTAATATGTAATATATTAGTGAAACATTTTATGAGATTTTTCGTGTCATTTCTCTTTGAAACAGACGAGTATCATTAGAATTTTTTTGCAATTTCTGAAAGGCAGACCTCTCAAAAAAGTTACACTGATACTTATTCTCGAGTATCGTAGCTTTTTATCCATTTATCCTTTTGTTTCTTTCGTAACTGTCCCAGGATTTGGGGAATTTATTTTAGCAGTCAATGTAATTTACAAATTTAAATTACAGTATAGGAGTAGCTTAAGTTCTTGCCTTGGGCAACAGTGAAAGAAAACCACTTTGTTTCTATTTGCAGTAATAACCATTGATTAGGTAAATCAATACTTTAATATCTCGGCCAAATCAAAAGTGGCATTTATGCCAACCCCTCTAATACTAAATCCATAAAATTTGAAAATAGTCTGTTTAATATTAATTTTATTAGCCATGAAAAAAGTACTCCTTCAATTTCTATGCTTCACGTAGCTTGTGTCTTTAACAGCCATGTTTCTTACTCTACAGAAGAGGATACTAAAATTCAGTAATTAAGCCATGCAGCAAGTAAGACATGGAGCTAGGATAGATACCCAAGCCCATAATTTTTCCAATATTTTATGTTGCCACTTGATTACCAATGCTTCTTAGAAGCATACTAATGGCAGCGTCTATGATGGCAGTGACTGTCCCTAAAAAATAAGTGTTTTTCCTATCACACGTCGTTATGATCAGGTCCCATTATATAATAAACATCAGTCATGTAAGGTGATGGAGTTTCTACTCAGAATGTTATTTTGCCACTAGTTAGCGAGTGTCACTAGTTAGATAATGACAAAATAGGGTTCAAAATTTTAAGTAATTTATATGCAGATAGACCAAGGAGAAAAATGTATTAGCATTAGACTAAGGTTCAGAAACTGATGTTTTCTAACCCCAGATACCCATATGTATGCCTTTAAAAAAGTTATCAGGCAGAATTGAGGTATGGAAAGTAGAAGGCAGTCTGGGACTGCTCAAGGCTCAGTACGGAGCAGTACATGGAGTATCACATCACAGAGATCATTGACTATATAAAACACATATTCTTTTCCTCAAAAATTTTAAAAGACACACTCACCAACTTTCTTTTTTTTAAACTTGTATTTTAAGTTCAGGGGTACATGTGCAGATTTGTTACACAGGTAAACTTGTGTCATGGGTGTTTGCTGTACAGATTATTTCATCACTCAGGTATTAAACCTAGTACCCGTTTGTTATTTTTCCTGATCGTCTCCCTCCTCCCACCTCCACCTCTGAAAGGCCCCAGTGTGTGTTGTTCCCCTCTGTGTGTCCATACATTCTCATCATTTAGCTCCCAGGTATATGTGAAAACATGTGGTATTTGGTTTTCTGTTCCTGTGTGAGTTTGCTAAGGATAAAGGCCTCAGCTGCATCCATGTCTCTTCAAAGGACACAATCTCATTCTTTTTTATGGCTGCATAGTATCCCATAGTGTATATATACCACATTTTCTTTATCCAGTCTATCATTGATGAACATTTATGTTGATTCCGTGTTGTGAATAGTGCTGCAATAAATATACGTGTATGTGTGTCCTAATAATAGGACAATTTGTATTCCTTTGGGTGTATACCCAATAATGGGATTGCTCGGTCAAATGTTATTTATTTCTTTAGGTCTTTGAGGAATCGCCACACTGTTTTCCAAAATGGTTAAACTAATTTTTACTCTCACCAACAGTGTATAAACATTCCTTTTTCTTCACAACCCCACCAGAATCTGTATTTTTTTGACTTGTTAATAGTAGCCATTATGACTGGTGTGAAATGGTATCTCCTTGCGGTTTTGATTTGCATTTCTCTACTGGTCATTGATGTTGAGCTTTTTCTCATATGATCGTTGTCCGCATGCATGTCTTCTTTTGAAACATACTAATCAACTTCCAACTCACTATATGAACCTTGAAATATTTTGCTTAACATGTTTGAGGTTCTCTTATAGTTTTTGAAGCACTTCTTTCCTTGTGAGAGACTTCCTCCTGCCACCACACAATCTGTGTGAAAGCCAGAAATCTCTATGGATCTGAGGGGGCTTTTTTTTTCTTTTCAAAATATCAGTAGGTAAATCTGAAGTATAAACTCAGCCTACTAGAAAGTCAAGTGGTTCTATTGGCAAAAATATATATTGTTCATGAAACTATATTAACTATGCATAACTACCTGTTGTGCACCTCATCAAATTCACTGATAATAATCTTTGTCAATGATCCAAATTTTGTTGCATCAAAAAACCGGAACATCGGGTAAGCATTCATTGGATTCAGGGTAAATCCACTTTTCCCTTTGATGGCATCTTACACTGGAATCATCTTTCATTCTTGAATTGTCCATATAGAGAAGCACATTGGCTTTGTCTGTATTATCTATAAACTGTCAGTTTATCTACTATGTATGCTTTCTTTTATTAGTTTTCTTTTTCTTTAAAGTGAATACTCGTTTCTGCACCAGGCATTCAGAGTAAAATCCCTTTTTTCCTTAAGACACTACATAAATCCAGGCTTGCATTTACTATGGCGTTGATCAAACTAAATGCCCCTTACTAACCAATACAGAAGAAAGTAAAGTCAACGTGTTATATTACATGAGCATTTAAGGGAATTAACCTGAATTGCCAGTAGAGGTCTCTGCTGCTCTATGTAAATATCTTTTAAAGGCAAAGCAAAGCAAAGCAAACAAAACAAAAACCAAAACATAATACTCCCCGCCAAAAAAAAATTTTTTTTCGAAGAAATTTACTGACTAAATTGTAGTGTGGCCACAAAGGGTGCATTAGAAGAGGAAAATATATTTAGAGCTTATGCCATATTTTGGGGGTAAGTGGCTAGGTCTGTTAAGGAATGCACCTCTATGGAAGAAAATCTGGCTACATTTCATGGGAGGACTTGAAGTTAGACTCATATAGTGAATAGCCTTAGGCAGTCCAGCAGGGATTGAGTACAGCAGGGCAATGGGAGAGCAGAGTGGAAAACGAATATTATTGAATTAGCCAGAGTCAGGTACAGAAATGCCAGGTGCCAGGTTTGTGTTTAGGTTGGTACAAAAGTAAAGTGCTGTCAATGTTGAAAGTAAGGGCAAAAACTGCAATTACTTTTGCACCAATCAAATATATCTCCAATTACCATACTGGGATACCACAATAATAATTCTGTTTCAAGGATTAGCAATGTGAAAAATGCCAGGTGACAGTATTAAACGTATTGGGGTATCAAGATGCATTCATGCACAGATTACTCATGTAAGAAAAAATCAGTGGCTTAAATATTGCTTTTGTTCTATAAAGATTAGAACATTGTTACAGAAAGAAAAGCAGGCATGCAGTTGTTAGAATCAGGTGTGAAGATCAAAGCAGCCCTGGTAAGTAGTAGTAGTGATCAGAAGCTGAACCACCTGAATAACTTCATTTCCTTACATTCTCTCTTATGGGAATAAGATTAAATTTAGAGCATGTGCAAAGTCTGAATCTGCAGAGGTGAACTGATATACAGGATTAGGTACCTAGGCAGATGTATTAGCCCATTTTCACACTGCTGTAAAGAACTACCTGAGAACGGGTAACTTACGAAGAAAAAAGGTTTAATTGACTCACAGTTCAGCATAGCTAGGGAGGCCTCAGAAAACTTCCAATCACTGAGGAAGGCGAAGGGGAAGCAAGGACATTGTTCACATGGTGGCAGGAGAGAGAGGGAGAGAGGAAGGAAGGGAGGGAGGGAGGGAGAGCAGGAAAGAGAGGAAGGGAGGGAGAGAGAGAGAGAGAGAGGAAGTGCCACCTTTTAAAACCATCAGCTGTCCTGAGAACTCATTCACTATCATAAGAACAGCATTCGGGAAATGGCCTCCATGATCCAATTACCTCCCACCATGTCTCTCCCTCAACACATGGGGATTACAGTTTGAGATGAGATTTGAGTGGGGACACAGAGCCAAACCATATCAGCAGACCACTATAGGCCAAGTTTAAATCTGGGTTTAGTGGTTTTTCTATTATTTTTCTTTAATCTTACCTGTTAATTGGAATAATCTACCAAATACTTACTAGCGATTACCACATGTGAAAAGGAGGGAGAGGAGGCAGCATTGAGCAAAGAGAAAAGATGAACTAAGATGCAGACTCAACCAAGCTTTGGATAACTCAGTGGAGAGTTCTGGAAAGAGCAGCGTCCATTGGAGTTGTCCTACCACAGGCCAAGATGGCTAAAAGAGCTAGAGCTTTATCCTTCTCCCCAACTTCCTCTATTCAGTCACCATAAGTAGACTGCCCAAAAAGGCATGACCATAGAGGACTTTAAGATATAAAAACTGAAAGACATTCTTCCAAGAGCATCATTATTGTAAGAGGAAAACAGAGGAGAAGACTGCAGGGTATCAGATCACTGAATTGTACTCATAGGAGGACATTGAAGACTTCAGCGAAAGTAATTATTCTAGATCGATGGAGCCCAAAATCAGAATACAAAAGCTTCTAGAAATAAAATGGAAACTTGGGAAAGAAGAGATAGGTTAACATTAGGATGCAATCCTGTTGCCACCAAGGACTTGTTAGAGTGTGTGGGTATTTTCTGTTTCTCTGTGGGCCAGCCAAGATTTCCAAGTGTTCTAATGGAACAATTAATAATCAATGGATCAATTCTTTTAGAGTTGTTTTGTTTTTACTGGTGGAGTGAGGAAGTGGGTATCTTTGAAGAATGAATGAGCAGGCATCAGAAATGATCTGTGTGGTTTCTAACCGTATGAAGCCTCAGTAACTCAAGGAAAATCCTCGAATCTTATGTCTTTTTTTTTTTTTTTTTTCTATTTCTCTGGTCTCCACTCAGCTTGAGCCACTTTCCTTGGGAGTCAACTCCAATGATTTAGAAATGGAAGTCTTTTCTCAGCCTTAGTAAAAGTGGTGAGAGACTGTTGATCTCTCCATCTGGGATGTAATGCCCAAGCCGACTAAAGAGATATTCTTAGCATTATATTCTGGAGCCTTGATTTCATTTCCTCATATATGCATTATGGGGTTTAGACTGTCCGTAGTATAAAATACTCCAGGGTGTACTATGTATCAGGTAGTAAAATATAATAGAAAGGATTGGTGATGACTCTGAGATATTCATTCTAGCCGTAAATTCATTCTAGCCTTAATTGATCATTATGTAGCCCCAAGACTATTGTGAAGTCACTTAATCTCTTGGTGGGGGATGGTCTTAGTTTCCTCATCCGTAACATGATTGGGTTGAAATAGTTCTGTAATATGACGTTCTACTCTAAAACTAATTAAGCTCTTGAACTTGAACCATATTTCATGTCCTTGGGAGTTAGATAGGATTTTCTGAGCCTTTGAAATTTAACCTCCACATGCAACATTGTTTCTGTGCACACACATTATTTTAAATCTCAAGTAACCAACTTGAAAGTAAACATTGTGAACCTAACACATTTATATTATAAAGTTTACTTGTATTTCCACTTTTAGAAACTTTAATTAAATTAATGATCACTTCATCCACAAGATGTCACTGTCGGCCACAATTTATGTTTAATCAACTTGCTTCCTTTTCCCCCAGGGCTTTATGACAAGCATGTGCTATGTAAATAGAGTTAAGCACACAGAGATCCAAAACCTTTGAGATCATTTCTGTGTTAAGTGAAAGTCAATGTATAATGAGCAGATTTCAAAAGTAAATATGCGTATGTCATGATAGTCCTTAAAAAATGCTTTTAACATTATCCACTCATTTTAACATAAAAAAAGTTTCTAATATGTAATTTTATAAAAGAATCATAAGAATCCTATAAAAGAAAGAAGAATATTTAAGGACTAAATAATTTTTTGTCACAAAAATACTACTTGGAGGCAAATTAGAGTGTTTGGTATGTCTTGTGATTGGTTTGAAAGGACAAGACAAAAAGTTTTAGTTAAATGCGAGTGTACCTTTCTGCAAGACCTGGTATCATCTGGAGTATAGAAATGGCATCAGGCATTTATATTTATTTATATAAGATGGAGGGTGCTGCAGTCTTGGCCCTTGTTGCAGAACTTTATGCAACACCTGTGCCCGTGTTTACAGGGCCCTTCTCATCATTTATGCCTCATTAACCACACCAGAACTAAATTGCACCATTTCTTCGGGTTTAGAAACTTGAATGACAGTGGTGAAAAGTCACTGGAATCATGCATGTCACTGAGTACCGCAAAATGAAAGCTGTGAACATTGAGTTTAGTCACTGATATAATAAAGTGTTTCATTGTGTGACAATTTTATCCCTGAAGCATTTCCTTGACATAGAGTTTGAGAATACTGTCAAAAAAAGGATCTTACAATTGCCTTAGATAAACTCAAATCACAATTATCAATATCATCTGACTGCTAGAATAACGGCTTAACACATTAATCTCTGTGATTTCTAACTACTGTAATCAGATTCTATAAAGTATTTTCTAATACTACGTGGAAAATTGGCAACCCAAGCATGGCAATCAAGGGAAAAATCTATGTTCTCCAATAAAAATGTAGTATTTTGGGAGGCCACTGGATGTCAGACTTCACTCTAAAACTGTTGAATTAGTTCAGTCACATTTATCATCCAATATTACCCTGAATTTGGAGTTCCTGAAGGTAAGGCATTTTCATATTCTTATTATCTTTTCTATGCCTATTAGTTTCATCTGAGCCTAATTATATTTTCAATGAATATATAAATTTAAAAAGAACACAGATTTTGTTTTTTTGTTTGATATGCCCTCATAGTTTCTCACTTTCTTTGAGATGATTCTTCTATTAATGTTAAGATTTTGGGCATGGTGGCTCACATCTGTAATTTCGTCTCACACAGTGGCTCACATCTCCCCAGCACTATAGGAGGCCAAGGTGGGAGGATCACTTGAGGCCAGGAGTTCGAGGCTGCATTGAGTTATGAATGCACCTCTGCACTCCAGCCTGAGCAACAGAGTGAGACCCTGTCTCTAAATTTTTTATATATATATATATATATATATATATATATAATTTCCACATTAGAGAGAAGGAGTAAAATTAAGAAATAACCTCTTCACACTCTGTACAAGTGAAATTTGTTGTTTGGCTTACTGCTGATCTCAACAATAGCGTCACCATAAAGATAAATGAATTTCTCCATTGTTTCAAGTCCTCTCTGCTGTTCACACTCTTTTGGCCTCACAGATTTTGTCCGGTACTTTGTCTTGGCTGAATGCTAGGAAATATGGCAGAAGCGATGAACTAGGTAGGCACAAGAGAACCTAGGTTCAAATACATGCCCTTCCACTTCTTAGCTGAGTAACTTGAGGAATATTGCATAATGTCTCTTGACTTCAACCTTATATGTTATAAAATTAAAATAATATCTATTCATCTCCGAAGTTTCATTAAGACTGTGTTTTATTATCTCTAGTTGATAGCTGGCATGAGAGAGTTGGGTTAAATTTCTAGGAACAACCATTTCAGTCTTCCCAACAATTTCATACTCCCAAATCCAGCCTGGAGAAGCTTTACCCACCAAACCACTGAAAGTGGCTTTTACCAACAGGATGTTTTTGCTCCTCAATAGGGGACAAAGATGGAACTGCATGAGAAGCTGGAAGGAATTCATTTGCTGGACCTAACTCACTCAACAAGATGGAAAGTTGGGCATTAGCACAGTGCCCTGGAGCATGTGTTGGGCATGCAGTTTGTTGCCTCATTGGCCCCAAGTCTTCCTCCTACATGCTTCTGCACGTACTGGCTTTATTGTTTCATTGTTCTACCCCACAGGCAATCAGAACGTCTTTAGTCAATCTGCTGCCAGGCTAACAGAAGGCAGCAATGTTTTGTATCTGGCTTTTACCAAGCGTCCATCTTTAGTACTGAGTAGGACTTGCACGGAGGCAGTGGATGCATGCTTGTGTTTATCTCAGCCTTTAGCATCAGTCTGGATACAGGCAATATCAGTGCAAAATAGTGGCATCTCTTGCTCACATATACTCAAAGAACTTGGACAGCAACAAACACCAACTTCTGCATTTCTTTAAGTTCCCAAAACTCTGTAGCATAGTTTTCACATGGTCTTTCGGTTTTTTTTTGTTTGTTTTTTTGAGACAGAGTTTCACTCTTGTCTCCCAGGCTGGAGTGCAATGGCACGATCTCGGCTCACTGCAACCTCCGCCTCCTGGGCTCAAGCGATTATCCTGCCTCAGCCTCATGAGTAGCTGGGATTACAGGCACCTGCCACCACGCCCAGCTAGTTTTTGTATTTTTAGTAGAGACAGGGTCCTGACCTTAGGTGATCCGCCCTCCTCTGCCTCCCAAAGTGCTGGGATTACAGGCGTGAGCTGCCGCGCCCAGCCTGATCTTTCAGATCTAATGTCATCCTCTCATTATCTGAACTTGCTTCAGACATTAGATCAAAATGAATCTTGTGCTACTGCATGGATGACGTGGACAGATGGAACTTTTAGGAAATCATCAGCTGACCAAATCTCACCAATTGATTGTGGGTAAAAGTAGGCACGGAGGGACATTTTCTATGTTACCAGATTTTCTTGGCTTGAAGCAGTGAAGGCTCCTCTGTACAGTAAACCTGACTTCTCTTTAGTACTATAGCTTCTCTGGTCCTTCTGATCTCTGCTTACCTAATAGATCTCATTCACCTCTATATCTCTGCTCTACTACTGCTTACTCAGGTGTGTCCAGTAGGTAGGACATTGAGACCACTGATGAATTTGCAGGGTACAAAAAGAGCTTAATGGATGGCTTAAAATATGGCTGTAACTCAAGTCATCATGAAAAGGGATGGAGATGTATTTTGTAAACACTGCTGTGCATCAATAATAGTCAACCCAAAAGATATACCACAAAAAATCTACTTAAGAGACCATGAGTGAGCACGTTGTGACCAATAATTAACCCTGCATAGAATCTAAATATAAGTTTGCAATATGAGAATATTATAACTTCTTTAGTATATTGTAGCAAAATATTGAGTTGAAGAAATATATTTTAATTGTTAAAGATCACTGTCAGGGACAGTATTTTCTGTCTTACTTGTATCGAATTATGTTAACATGTAATTTATGGCCAGCCTGGGATTAATGCAGTAATTTGGATTCACAGTACTATTTTTTATTCATCACATTTCACTTCTTCATTTGTCGGGCTAATGATTCACGAACTAAAAAAAAAAAATAATAATAATAATAGAAGAAGAAAAACAATGTGTGAGGCTGCAGTATCAGGTATCAGAGAAAGAATCTTTTTCCCCCATTATAACTGTTCAAGGCAATGTTTACTCATCTGCTGGGAGGATTGGTCTCTAGAAACCCCTTGTTTTATCCTTTTCTATGTCTGTTTACAAGTGACAGATTCTACGTATGGTATTTTTTATTTGTTTGATGAATGAAAGAAAAACCATTGAATTAATTTGCTTGGGTAAAGGAGCCCGGGGGTATAATAGGCAAATGTTTCCTGTTATTCAGAACTCAAAACAAAAGCTTTATTTTCAGAACTATTTGAGTCTTTTTAAAAAGAAAGAATTATATATAGACACAAACACATAAATATATATGTATCTGATTTGCTCAACAGATACATTTAAACTCAGACACAAATAATTACCTAGAAATTATCTGGTATGTATTATTGCTTAAATACAAATCAAATTTCCTTTAAAATAATAACACTACACCTTGGGTTTGTGATAAGTGGTCGTCAACCTGCTTGCTTACCTCTAGTCCCTAACTCGGCGTAGTTTTTATAATGTCACACAGAGTTAATCAAGTTTTTGCTTTTAATTTCCCATGATTATTATTAGTATTATTTTTGGTTGATAGGAGATTTTACTCATATAAGGATTGCAGGAGCCAGTCCTTTAACAGTTAGAGATGAAATGAGACTCAACTTTGGCCAATAAACAGTGAACGGTGACTCAAGGCATCAGGTTAGAGTTAAATTCAGGGTACTGTAAAATAGTAACCTCATTGAGGATCAAAGTCATGCTTTTTTATCCAGCGCTTCTTTGTGACAAACACATTATGTCAGCTCCACTAGCTCATTTGTCTGCGGCAGTTCCACTTTATCAGGCTGGAGTAAAAAGAATTGATGTGTCTGGATAGATAAAGTAAATGGAAACTCAGGACTCATTCCAATATGCTGTACTTTGATATATTTTGCAAACCTGAGAGCAGCTGGTGTAACACTAGTTACTGTTTGTATTTAAATATTGTACATTAGAAGACCTTTGAAAAGGTGTTTTATAATGTTTCTCTTTTTTTATTTGTTAGCACCTATTGGCTTTCAATTGTTCTTTTTTCTTTTATTTTATTATTCATAAATATTTTCAGAGCCTGCTCTTTCAGAAACTTTTGTCTCATTTCCAAGTCAGACAAAGCAAGTTAAGATACTTTACAAAGTGCTAATTGAAATATAATTTTAAATTAGAGTTGTTATTTGTCTTTGCCTTATGTCTTCATTCTTTATAAAATTAAACTGGGGATTTTTTGATTTGGTAAGATTTATTTTCCTGTTTTCAAACTTTTGTCCTTTCTGGTTATTATTCAACATAACAAATGTATCTTCTTGAATGGTAGATCAAGTCAATATGAATGTATTTTTATTTTAAATTATGTTTTGAATAAAATAAATGATCCATATCAAAATAAAAATCTTTAACATGTAACATGTTTTCATATGTAGATTAATAGAACAAAAAAGCTACCAAAATTATAAATAATAGAACCATATTCAAATTATTAGACCAAAACAACTTTTAACATGTAGATACTGACACTAAAATTAGTGGTGTTTTTAGAGGTTTAGGTTGCAGACAGCCTTTAGATAATGGTTCAAGGGGAGTAGAAGAAAAAGAATCACTTTTGAATGATAACAATGAATTCATGAAAATTATACCCATACTTTGTCCTTTCTTTCCTTTAAAACTTCATTACATACTCAAATGAATTATTGAGAACATTAGTTAGATCACCAAAACCCAAAATGTTCCTGTTTATTTGCATACTTGAATTAATGTATTTTTCTTCTGTTTGGATTTATCTCAATAAATGCTCTTTCATTCTGTACTCTTGCACATATTGAAAATTTTGATTTCAAATTTAGGGCAAGAGTATAATCATAAAACCTTTCAATAAAGTTGAACTGGTACCAGATATTGTGTATATTAAATACATGAGTAGAGAGAGGTTGGGGAAGGAAGCCATTGTGATAGGGAGGTGTCAGGGTGGATGACTAAAATGACCCACAGATCTTTCTTTTACCAATACATTTAGGAGGAACTCAATCAGCTACTGATGACTCCGCTGATTATGGGCTTTCTCAAGCTGCCTTTATGAAGAACAGGAAGACAAGATGGTCAGCTCTTATCCCTGAAGAGGAACTTGATCTTGATGGAAACATCCTAATGGAAAATGTGGGTTGGGATGGGAGCCTGTGATGAAGTGGCAGCTTGGACTCACCACAAGTCATTCCAGTGACATGCGTCACAGTGCCTTCCTGCTCCAAATTTTCAGAAATAGTTTTGCATATGGAAAAATATGAAGTGACATAAAATGGTAACAGAGGTTCTACATTTCTACTGACTCTTCAGCCACATGTCAATTAGGGCCAATATTGAGAACACACTGGATCTTCTGAAAGCATAGGTGAGAAAGGAAGGTGCATTCCCTTGCTCTCCTTGCAAAATATACATAGCTACGCATTCGATTTTTATTGGGAATGTAATCAACAGAATATTTTAAAAAATGTGAAAGCAGGGAGAAGATGTTTTCATATACTATATATATATATTTAATATGTAGAAAATGTACTTTATTATCAGCCATTTCAATTACCATGGACTCTAAATGTTATGAGTTTAATTAAATAAAGATGAGTTTTAAAAATAAAGAAATGTACACATTCAGCATTTTAAAAACTATACTTCTAAAAACTCTTATTTATAGAGATGTTCCTTAACATGCAAGATATATAATAAGCACTTAGGATAGGCTGGCAATGGCAAAATATGTATTAGTCCTAAGTAGCTAATACATAATGTATCTATACATACTAACTCTCGAACGAAATGATAAAGCCTCTAGTTGTAGCAACCAAAAGATCTTTCCTTGTTTGAAGATTGATTGAAGAGAATCCTGACTTACATTTCTGTTTATATGAAAGGTAATAATGAAGAAAGAGAAACAGAAGAAAAAGTGCATTCAAAATGCTGTAACGATCATGAGGCTCTCATCTTGCAGTTAAAAAAACTCCAGCAAAGTTGAGCTTATTAAGGGACAAAATGGAAAATTTGGTAAGTAATGGAGGTAAAGACGATTTACAACCAAAAGAAAGGGAAAGGGCAGAACAAGGGAGGGGTGTTATTTAGGATATGTACAGTGTAGACACCACGTAGCTCTGCTTTTAGCAGCTCAAAATGTCATGTCATTGTTCAGCGTGTTCAAAATGCCATATATGCTGTATAGTTTGTGCAGTGACATTTTCTAGGTTATATCAGCAGGGAAGAATAGTGTCATGGGCCCTCCAAGGTGTGATCCTATGGAATGCAGGTGCACAAGTTCAGTAATGTCACTGAAACCCTATCCCAAGCAATGAATGTCAGCCAGTCTGTCCTCCGAATACCTCACTTGATACAGTGGAGGTGCAATGGGAAACCCTCCCTGTTTACTGAAGGTCCTACTCTGTAATTGGCCAGAGCCATTTCCTTTGCAATATAAGCAGGTTAAGTAATTCTGCATTTGCTAATCTGATCATGGATAACCAGATGGCCTAAAGAGTGCAGAACTTGTTTCAAGCTTACTCAGTATGAAAACCACTGAAGTGGGTGACTTCCAGTTTAGTAGGGTGACTTCATGTTATAGTATGAATTTCCTACACTGAGAGTCCTGAGCATGGAGTCCTGGTCTGAACCCTTCCCGAGTTGCTGAGTGACTTTGGGCATGTCATTTAATCTCCAGGAGTCTCAGTTTCCTTACCTGTAAAATGAGAATGATGGTCTCATCTTGACAGTTGGTTTTGGTTCTAAAGTTCTATGAGAATTAAAAAAATGGACACCTAAATATATATTCTCATGGAGCCTGATTTCTACCAAAAACACCATTGAGAATTCCAAAATATGCTACTTTTGATGAGAAATAATGAGTGATTTATCTGCCCCTTTGGGTTTCAAGGTTTCTGACAACACTTTGAAATGGAAATCCCCAGAGATAGTTTGTAACAGCTGATCTTTGGTACATTCTCTGTGGCATCAATTTTGCATATTTTGTCATATTTAAATTTTATATGAGCTCAAAAGGAGATAAAAGTTGGCCTGATTTTTTCAGATGACAGGTCTGAAACTCAGAGAATTGCAAAGCTAATTCGTGCCATAACTTGAACAGTTTTCTGGATGTAAGCACATGTGATTTCTACTAAACCACAGCTGCTGGGAAGGGAAGAAAGACATTTGTTGAGTGCTGACAATGTGTCAGGGATAAAGCTGCATCATTTAATGCTCATTCTGAATGTTAGACAGATTATCTCCTCAATATCAGAGAGGTTAAATCAGAGGTTGGCTAACTACAGCTGAGCAGCGAAATTCAGCCAACCACCTGTTTTTGCAAATAAAGTTTTATTGGCCCTCAGCCATCCTCATTCATTTACATATTGTCTCTGACTGCTTTCACTATGTAGCAGTGGAGTTGAGTATTTGAGACGAGACAGTGCAGCCCCCAAAACCTAAAGTATTTATTTAATCTGGACTTGTACTGAAAAGCTGTTCAATCATGAGTGAAATGAATCCTTTGGAGACAGAAGATGTCTTTTCCATTGGAATAAAAAGCACGAATTTGGTAGCCTTAATTCCAACCCAAAAATGCTCAGAACAGGAATACCAACTGATTAATTTTTAAAAGTACAATGAAATAATGTATAATCATTAAATTATATCACTGATTTTCTTTTATTTTTTATTTTTAATTGAAAGTAAAAATTGTATATATGGTGTACAACATGTTCTAACAGATATATACATTGTGGAATGGCTAAATCAAGCCATGTAACATATGCTTTACCTGGCATGAGTATTATTTGTTTGTGATGAGAATGTTTAAAATCTAATCTCTTAGCAATTTTCAAGTATACAGTATATTTGTATTAGCTATAATCACCATGTTGTACAATAGATCTCTTGAACTTCTTCCTCCTGTCTAACTAAAACATTGTACCCTTTGACTCACATCTCTCCAGTCTCCCTGCCCCTCTCCCCACAGACCCTGGTAACTATCATTTTACTCTCTGCTTCGATGAGTTCAACTTTCTTATTTTTTTTGAGACAGAGTCCTGCTCTGTCACCCAGGCTATCGTGCAGTGGCACAATCTTGGCTCACTGCAACCTCCGCCTGCCAGGTTCAATCGATTCTCCTGCCTCAGCCTCCTGAGTAGCTGGGGATACGGGTGCGTGCCACCACGCCTAGCTAATTTTTTGTATTTTTAGTAGAGACGGGGTTTCACCATATTGGCCAGGCTGGTCTCGAACTCCTGACCTCGTGATCTGCGCACCTCGGCCTCACAAAGTGCTGGGATTACAGGCATGAGCCACTGTGCCCGGTTGAGTTCAACTTTCTAAAATTCCACATATTAAGTGAGATTATACAATATGTGTCCTTGTGTGTCTGGCTTTTTCATTGAACATACTATCTTCCAGGTTCATTCATGTTACAAATGATAGAATTTCCTTTTTTTTAAGGATAAATAGTATTCCATCATATATGTACATACTACATTTTCTTTCTCCATTTATTCATTGATGGTCATTTAGGTCGATTCAACATCTTGTCTGTTCTGAATAATGCTGCAATGAATGTGGAAATGCAGATATCTCTTTGACATACAAAAAACCACTGATTTCCTTGGATAGCTCAAAAACTGACTGAAGACAATTCAAGAAAAGAGTTCTAAAAATATTTTGAGCAGGCCAGGCGAGGTGGTTCACGTCTATAATCCCAGCACTTTGGGAGGCTGAGGCGGGTGGATCACAAGGTCAGTAGTTCGAGACTAGCCTGACTAGCACGGTAAAACTCCATCTCTACTAAAAGTACAAAAAAATTAGCTGAGCATGGTGGTGGGTGCCTGTAATCCCAGCTACTTGGGAGGCTGAGACAAGAGAATCACTTGAAACTGGAAGGCGGAGGTTGTAGTGAGCCGAGATTGTGCCACTGCACTCTAGCCTGGGCGATAAGAGCAAAACTGTCTCAAAAAAAATAAAATTAAAAATAGATATATATATTTTGAGCAATGGCAGCATTATTGAAATAACTGAGTCAGTTACTTTTTTAAAAATATTTATTGTAAGTATATGTTTTTATTATTTAGTTATTGTAATAAAATAGTTTACTTCAAAGGAAAATTTACATTTATTTGTATTATGTTTGGTAGTTTATACTTGCTCCATCCAAGTTTATGAAGTTTGTTTCATCTTCATGTGGGACTCTGAGGCCCAGCTGTTATGAGATCTTCTGCATTTCTAAATGTTCACCTCTCAAAGCCGACTTAATAACAGCTAGCAATTTTGTGGCACATACCATGTCGTGGGCACTGTTCCAAGGGACTTGCATAGAATTCATTCGTTTATCCCTTACAATCACCTTTGTATCGTTAGTTACTATTGTCTTTCCCATTTTAACGATCAGGAGACTGAGCACAGAGAAGTTAACAAGCGGGTCACTCCATCAGCAGTGGCTTGGTAGGACCTGAACCCAGGCATTTCTGGTTCAGAGACTGTTTTCTTGGTCATCATGGAATGTCCATTTCTGCAACTGTCCTGATTTCCTTATTTCATACAACTGCCCTGTTTGTAAGGTGACTAGGACGAACAGATTTACTATTCCCTGACCAACAGAAGGTCCAGGTGACTTTACCTGTACCATAGCCAGAAAGTTGCATCTCTAGGACTGGAGCCAAAGCCATCTTTTGTTTTGTTTTGTTTTTTTCTAAAAACATGTTCTTATTCCATAAAGCCACCACTGGACTTCCTTCTAGGAGATAATAAAACAAGTACCTTCTTCTTGAGATGAGATGATAATGCTTTATAAATTGTTAACACTTTTTCAAATAATTCCATTTTATTGTGTGGTACCTAGGGAATAAACACCTAACTCGTAGAAGTAAATCTCTGTTAGGGTTACAGTGGTAACCATGTTGCACTTGTTGGGGGCAAAGTTTTTGGTAGAAGAGAGTTTGGGACCCCTTAAGTCAACATACGTGGTTCTGTGGATTTCCTAGTGAAAATTAGAAAATAGCTATAGATACATCTGCTAGCATCACCTCAAGCACCTTCAGAATTTGTGGAGTCATCTGTTTAGTATCCTGAGAGGGTACTGACATCCATCAGCTCAAGTGAGTCCCCAGATTGTATGAGCCCGTAATTAACTGAGGGAGTATACAAAGTTACCGAAGAACTCAATTGCTTAAAGGCACCAGTGGTGAATACAGGCTGACATCTACAGAAGCTGTCTGTGACTAATCAAAGGACTTTATCAGTGGCTTGCTATCACAATTTAGCGACATAGGCATTGCATTAAGACCTAAATGATGTAATAATTATGTCCAGCAATGAAATATAAGGCAAGGAGCCGTATTGTGAAAGAGAAGGAGAAATCTCATTTCTTTTACACCTTGAACTAACTTTTAAAATAGACATCATTCATATCAAGCCCCAGATAGATTCAGAACAAATAGAAATATGGTTAAAGCAATTTCTCTTTTTGACCAAAACCAACTAAAAAGTGAAGAACGGAATATAAATGGGAGAGCCTTGTTCGGCCATGCATAGATTTTTGACCTGTGTTTGAAACCCAGTTTGGCAAATTCCAGCCAATTCTAAATGCCCTGAATAATCAGTCATTTATGTGGACAAAGGTGTCTATGATGAGAGGCTAGAAGGGCAACCAATGTAGACAGTGCCATAAGACCTTTTGTGGTAACATATGGGAAAAAAAATAGACCATACCAACATACTGATGCTGTGTGGCCTCCTTTTTCATTGAGGAAAGAAAAGCCAAATTTATGCCCAGTTTCAAGTAAAAAATATGTTTCCGGTTTTGGAAAGAGAGTGTTGGGTCTGGCCACATACGAAAAAAAGTCAAGGAAGAAATCACCTACGGGAGTTATTTTGAATAATGTCAGTTACATCGTGGCTTCCATTACCACTGCACACCGGAAAGAGGTCTTTGCCAAGTCATTGACCTCCATAGACCATAACGCTAGGATCCTGACCTTTTAGAAGGAAAATAATTATTCTCTCAAACTATCATCAATTATCAATGCCTACATGAGGGATCTTTTTCAAATTATTCTGTTTCTAAACATGAAGATTATATCTTGACTCAACATACACATTCACACATAAAAATGTTTTATAAAGCAAGACTTATACCTTTGTTGAGCAGTGTAGTTTGATATTGTTCATTTCATTTCATTTTATTCTAATATATTGTCTTTCATTGCAAAACCTAGTTTTTACCTACACAATTGATTTAACCGCTCTGTTGATTCTCAATCATAGTTTGAAAAACAGCAGACCAAGGCATATCTTCTCAAGCTTGCGAATGCATTTTCAGATACAGAGATTGAATGATGCAAATACTAATGCAAAAGGCCAAGTTTGCCTTTAAAAAATAATCATTTAGTTGAGATTCCTTGAAGTACCAAATTCCATTTTCATCACCTCCCTCTGAAAAGGTATTTTTAAATGAGCTATATGCAATGATTTAGTTATGTAAATAAATAGTGGTCTAGAAAATATTGCACTGTTTCTAGTGGTCTAGAAAATATTGTGTCGTTAAAGAATTACAAATACCAGAGGAAATTCCTGAATGTTTAGATCCTGAAAAACTGTTTTTTCAAAAATATCGGACTTGTCATAGGAGAAGTATAGGATTCAAATCAAAAGAAAGAAAGAGAGACAGACAGAGAGAGAGACTTAAGGGACCTCATATAATATCCTCAAGGTTTTACCCCAAGCACAGTATTATGAGGAGCAGCACAATGATTTGCCCACAGTAAATTTTCAGCCATTAACTCATTAACTCATTCACTCATTCATTCATTCAACAAAGCTTTTTTTTAATGCATAATCCTGTTAGCAATGTTTAAGGCACTGAGACTATCATTGCTAACAAGACAGATAGGGTTTCTCCCCCTCAGCACTTAGACATTTATACATGGGTGTCTAATAAGTAATATGAATAAATGAATTAATAAATCGTGGGCCTCTTTAGAACAGTTTCCTTTGGTTTTGGATTTAGACTAACCTAGATCCAAAGCCTCTCTCACAATGCTATTTGGAAAATCAACATGCATATGATTTACCGACACACATTTGTCACTCATTAAGTGGGAATTCCCCTCCCATTCTAAGATGGCAAGAAATGCTCTCTTAGCTCTTCTGGACGTATAAAATGTAACAATTTGATTGTTAGCTTTGTAAACTAAAAAGATAAGTGTAGTTAGAATACTAATTTCTGTAAATGAGATGATGGGAACTTTACTGAATCAATGAAAAAGAAATTAGGTTTTAAATTTTTTTGTGTAACTTTCTAAATATGTTGTTTCCACATTTGTAATTTTTAATGATTAAAATTAATTTAGGCTAATCATATTTAAAATTAAGTTGCATAATTTATTAACTTGATGATTGATCTCTTGACAATACAAATATATCTGATGTATTTAATGCTTAGTTAAAAATATAGCATATAATTAACTATTGAAATACTTTAAGGAGGCCAATATGCTACTCTTCCATAATTTTGCTTCTGTAATACTTACAAAATATCGATGGATAATGCCTTCAGTTACATTCTAATATTGGCAAAGGAATGTACTTGATTTTTTTTCTCACAAACACCTCTGCCTTGGTTGAAAGAAGCAGTAATACTTTGAAGAAGAGACCTTCCCTTCAGTGATTTGGTTGTGTGGTCAAAGTAGGAGAAACTCTCAATTGTCCATCAAAATACACTCTCCTTTCTTGGATATGTGGTTTTTGCATTTTCTTTCTTTTTTTTTTTTAAGTTGGGGGGGGTTGTTGCTTTCGAGGGGAGCTACACTTGTTTTATTTTTTTTTCCTTTTTGTGGAGAATAGGGTCATGCTATATTGCCCAGGCAAGTCTCAAACTCCTGGACTCAAGCTATTCTCCCACCTTTGCCTGCCTAAGAGCTGGGATTACAGGCGTGAGCCACCATGCTTGGTGGTTTTTGCATTTTCTATCCTCACTTGCAGTTAAGTGTGGTTATGTGATTGAGTTCTTCACAATAAAATTTGAAGGCAAAGGACTTGTACCATTTCCAGCCCAGGGCTTTAGGAAAAGCTATACCTTCCAACCAGCTGGAATCTATATGCTACAGCAAGCCAGATTGACCTGGAGGACAACAGCAGCGAACCACTGAATTATGGAGCAAAACATGTCACGTAACCTAGGTTCAATTCGATAATTTTTTATAGTAGCTACTGTAGGTCAGGGACTGTCTAGAAGCTCAGAATACATCAACACACAAAACAGATGCAGATCCTTCCCTTACTTTTATTCCAATGGGAAAATACAGAGAGTAAATAGGATAATCAGTGAGTGAATTACAACATCTGTTATAAAAATAAAAGTGCTAGGGCCGGGCGCGGTGGCTCACGCTGGTAATCCCAGCACTTTGGGAGGCCGAGGCGGGCGGATCACGAGGTCAGGAGATCGAGACCACGGTGAAACCCCGTCTCTACTAAAAATACAAAAAAAAAATTAGCCGGGCGTGGTGGTGGGCGCCTGTAGTCCCAGCTACTCGGAGAGGCTGAGGCAGGAGAATGGCGGGAACCCGGGAGGCGGAGCTTGCAGTGAGCCGAGATTGTGCCACTGCACTCCAGCCTGGGCGACAGAGCGAGACTCTGTCTCAAAAAATAAATAAATAAATAAAAGTGCTATGAGAAGAATTAAGTAAGTGTTTTGGGTAGGAGAAGCGTTAGTGGGACTGGGGTGCCTCCATAGGAAAGATGCCATTTCAGCAAAGTCTCTTTGAACCAATCAGAATAGACACTAGACACTAAGTAACAAATGTGTGCTCCTGGCTGGAGATGAGCCCTACACGTTTTGTGAACTCCCCATGTTTTTTCTTGCCGATGTCCATGCCTTTCTCTTTGTCTAGGATGACATCCTTCTGACTCTACATATCTAACCCCGACTTTCCCTATTTTGACATTCTTCAAAATAGGTCCGGCAGGTGATTTCTTCCTTGACTTTTTTTTTTTTTTTGTATGTGACCAAACCCAACACTCTCTTTCCAAACCAGAAATATATTTCTTACTTGAAACTGGGCATTAATTTGGCTTTTCTTTCCTCAATGAAAAAAGAGGAGAGGCAGCATTAGTATTTCTAGGTGTGGTCTATTTTTTTCCCATTTGTTACCTCAAAAGGTTTTATGGCACCTTAGCTTAAATGCAAGTTTTGGAGAATTGACCTGTGCACCTTAACTTAAATGCAAGTAGGTCCTTGGAGAATTGGCCTATGGCTTCATAGCACTGCCTCCCAAACCAGGTTGAGTTTCCTTCTACATACAGATGTGACTGCCTAAATTTCTCCTTTGTAATACTTAGAATTACTAGCTCAATGTCATTCTTTTCTGATAGACTGTAAGCTTCTTGAATGTAGGTGCTATTTCTTCCTTGTTCACTGGTTATCTGTTTTATCTTTAATGTAGAGAACTGAATAGACCAGACAAGAAAGCTCAAAAAATACTTCTCAAATGAATGAATGAATGACTAAGCAATGATGTCCCATTATCAGAGAGGAAATATTCCACGATGTTAACATGTGATTTCTAAGAAACTGAGCTTATTTTTGCTTACATAAAGGCAACAAAGATACTTAATTTGAAACAGCACTTAACAACTGTCTGTTATTTATGAACATTGTGTGAGGTGTTGAGAAAAATACAATAATGAATAAGACATAAACCCTTCTTTACAGAAACACTGATTTGTGTATTTTTGAGCTTTCATGGCACTTGGGCTTGACTTAATCAAGAATGTATATACACTAAAAAATGTGTATTACAAAATTTATACCAGTACGCACCTCGTAAACTTAAAAATAAAAATATTTTAATGGGTATTTAGAGTTTATTAGCTTGATTTTTAAGAACCAATGTATCTCAGTCAAACTTCAGTAACTTGGATTGAATTTTCCAGTTGTATTTGGTTTTCAGACATCCATCTTGTTAACGCAAACTGAAAATGGCTTACTTTTAATACTACCTAAGATATGCAGGTAACAGAATAAGGCAGCTTAATGTGACAGAATAAAGCACAGAGCAAAACCTAAATGGCCTCCTAGAAAAATCTTTACTTCTCTGATGGTACTTTTCATATCTGCACAATTATTAGGTGTGATTGGATGTGCTTCAAGCCCTCACAAGAGTCTCCTTTCCAATGAACCTTAGTGCTCAGTGTGCAGAGAACTTGAATGCATAGTAATTCTTGCAGCAGGCCCTAGATTTTTGACCCAAAGCTAGGCTATACATTGGAGAATGCACTGTGTTGTATTTCAGCCGGAAATCCAGGCTCCTGATGTGTTAGAAAGACAAATTTACTAACTAGAATTAGAACATTTCTTGCCTTCTAGAAAGCTAGATGAAACCAAGATTCTATTTGTAATTAAATTCAGCATCTCCTTTAGCTACAGATTTATGTATATACATTGCTGAATTAGTTCATTTCCTAATTTTAGAGAAGCTTTGCTCATGCTTAATACTTAGGCCTCCTCATTTGTAATTACCATTCCCACAATGCTGGTCACAAACCTCAAAAGAAGAATGAATTAAAATTAGATGCCCCAAACAGTGTTTTTATTTTTAGCTTGAAAGACACTTGAACCCCTAACACTGTAAAGCATAAGGAAAATTGCTACTCATTCAGAGTTTTGTTTTGTTGTGAGTAAGGTTTGGGATTTGTGTTTGCTCATTCTCTCCACAGCCTCTCCTCCAGGTGTTTTGTCTTGTTTTGTTTCATCCTGCATCTGTTTTACAGTTTATTGCTCTGGCGATAAATTTTAATTTATATTTATTTTTATTTTGGGGTATTTATTCTATTTGTGCTCACTGACTTACAGGCCAGGATGGTGATTGTTATACAGTAGTTTACTTTTAAAAGAAATAGGGCTGCTCAAGCAGCTAATACGGGAAGATGTATCACCAGCCTGAATAATTGTGACAACCATAGACCGTATCAGGGCCTGTTTGTTTGCACAATACCCTCCTGCATTAAGAAAGCCGTCCCAGCTGTCTTGGGCTCTGGAGTCACCCATTTCATCGCTTGACACTGCGGCAGATGTTATGGATTGATAACAGACTTCACTTCATTCACTCCACATCTAAGATTACCTCTGGAAAAAAAAAAAAAAAAAACTAATACATTATAACCCTCCCAGCCATTTGTTAAAAAAAACCCAGCAATTTATTTCCCTTTTTAGCATTAAATGGTATGTGTGTATTTTTTCCCCTTCTTTGAATGCTCGTAGTATTTAAAAATAGCCATTTAACACATTCATTGCATGGCTTTCTGTAGGCAAGAAAATCAGTGAAAGACAAGAATGTAATGATTTAATTGAATTAGGACCAGATCAGATTTTAGGGTGATGACTCATATTCCCATTATATCTGAAAGATGCTGTTTGCCTTTAATGATAGAGAGATGCACTGTATCCATAAATTTGTTAGAAATAAGGGCTTCTTCATTTCTGAAGAGTTGGAAAAGAAGAGCTCAGTCTGGGACTTAAGAGAAGGTATAAAATCTGTATTAAGTTGAACAGATTTCTTAGCTAAACAGCAGATTCTCCTCTTTACTTTTGGAAATTCAAGGATCCCCATAAATGTAACACAAATAGGATTGACCGTTGCTTAAATATCATGCAATGAAACAGTCTGAAAAGTGGGCATACAAATAGATTTTATGGGAAAATGTGGATAAAATGAAAAAAATGCACAATGGGCCTGTTTCTTATATGTGAAATGCTTTGTTTACAAACAGCATGGTTTTATTGTTCAGGTTGTAGAATAGCATGAGATTTGAAGTGCATTTCAAAATTAAGTGTGGCGAGGGAAGGTATATAGATCAACAGCACCCCATTTAATCTCAAATCAAACTAGATGCAGAAGCTTCAAACTTGCCTTCTACATTCAGGCATTCCCACCATTTTTTAAATCTCTTTCTATCTTAAATCCAGCCCTTCAGGGACAAGTGTTCAGTCTGTGAATACAGCATGTATGCAGGCACCTTCACCCAGAGGCAAGGTCACCAAAGCTGGCAGCTATGTTCAGAGTGTCGGGTCCAGGGTAGAAAGAAAGGAGGTGGAGAATAAACAATATGTGACAAGATCATTTTTATTCAAATGATGAATTACTTTCCTTTACAGGTGTGTAATGTCTTAAAGTTCACAGCATTCTTCTGCATTGATGATGCCATTTTTATTTGCAGCCTTTCTTGTGCTAGAATGGTCCACACAGGAAAGATAGTCTTCCCTAGTTTACAATGGGTTAATTGAGTATCAGAGAAATAAGCAGACCAACTACTAGTTTTAAACTAGGTCTTTTACTGCCTTATCAAGCCTTTCTTCTACGCTGTGTTATGGACTCCAAATAAGAGTGACAGACTTCATTTCGACAAAACTGTTCACCCCATTTTCCATTCTATGAAGTCTGGTTCAAGAAGCAAAAGAATGGTTGCTCTCATAGCTCTGTCTTTCTTTTCCTTTCTCCTCTTTTCTCACAGAGGCCCAGAGAAAAGCATTGTGCCAGCAGTAGTTCATAGGCCAGGGCAGAAGACAGAGAGAAGGGACACCCACAAGTCCAGTCAGGGATTACAATGACATCCACGGACCACCTCAATCTAAGCCAATTAGAGATAATTCGGTGGTGGCAGCTGAGTTTTGAATATAAAACATTACAACATTAACTAGAGGAGACTATGGCCCTGGAGTCTGAAAATGTGTGGAAAAGATGAGTTATTTATTTATTTATATCGAGTTTTGTATGCTAGTTTAGTACCTTGTGTGGATGCATCTGGGAGAGGCATTATTGTGGTTATGCTGATCATTATGGCTCCAGATCATCAAAACAGCCAACTCATTTTAAATCTAGAACTGCAAGCTGGGCATGGGATTACATCTGTAATCCCAGCTACTTGGGATATTGAGGTAGAAGGATGGCTTGAGGCCAGGAGTCCAAGTCCAGCCTGGGCAACATACTAAGACCCCATCTCTTAAAAAAATTCCAGAAATACATAGCCCAGCATTTTGGGGAGTATGGCAAGATTCAAGTACCACTATCAAGAAGAGTTGATCCCTGATGTGGAAATCCAGCAGGTTAAGTATAGGAAATCCAGCAGGCAAGTGTGTCTCCAGAGGAGATAGTGGTCAGAGCCTTGATTACAGTAGGCACTGATATCTGAGGAGGAGGAAAGTAGGAAATAGAGACTGGGGCAACAAATGGTTCTCTTAAGAACAGCATAGGTGAAGTACAAGGGACAGGATTCTTCTCAGCTGCCATACTGAAAGAACTAGAAAGAACCCCACAAAATTTCAGGTCTTCCATCAAGCCAGGTTAGGCTTTGCACAGTTTTCAGGTTCAGTGAGGGGCTATCAGGCCAGGTGGGAAAATAGAGTCATTCAAGAAAGATCCAGTGTTGTGGTCAATATGGGAAAATGGTGACTTGTAAGGACATTGCCAGGATTAGCCCTGGTTCAGGGAACCAGATTTACTAGGACCTACAGGTGGTGGGAATAGGCATTGCTTTGTGCTCCCTGTTGTGATAAGGCTATTCTAGAAATTCAGAAAGGTTGAAAAGGAAAGTGGCAGGGATCAAACTGATCGGTGCTCTGCAAACATAAAAGGAGTTCTTTGGGCTGGGCACGGTGGCTCACGCCTGTAATCTTAGCACTTTGGGAGGCCAAGGGGGGATAGATCACAAGGTCAGGAGTTTAAGACCAGCCTGGCCAAGATGGTTAAACCCCATCTCCACTAAAAATACAAAAAAAAATTAGCCAGGCATGGTAGCGGGGGACTGAAATCCCAGCTACTTGGGAGGCTGAGGCAGAGAATTGCTTGAACCTGGGAGGCAGAGGTTGCAGTGAGCTGAGATCATGCCACTGCACTCCAGCCTGGGTGATAGAGCAAGACACCGTCTCAAAAAAAAAAAAAAAAAAAAAAAAAAAAAAAAAAAAAAAAAAAAAAAAAAAAAAGAGTTCTTTGTTTCTGCATCACAAGCCAGAAAATACTTATTTCCATATTTCGTCACTTGCATACCACCTATACTTTCACATTTTAACATCTTTGAAATCAGGGCCCATCTTAGTGATGTCTCACAGTTTAATTGACAGTAATTTTTCTTGCTTAGTAACACCATATAATGGTGCTTCTTGCAATAAAATATGTCTAACAGTTGATCAAGTGTCAGACATCAGCTATGATGTAAATAATCAAACCAAACCAACTAAAACCAAACAAAAACAAGTTGAATGAGATATCTGCATCCAGTGAAAAAGAATCCAAAATTTCTTATGACAGAGGGACCAAAAGAAGGACTCTAGGAAACCCTGAGATGAAGATAAAACATTTTTTTTTTAAAAAAAGGATTTTGCTGAGGGACTAATACATTATTTGATTAAAATGAATTCTTACAAATTGTTTATCAATTTGTAATTTACACCTATAAGATCAGCAGCAGTAAAGAGCACGTTTTATTTTAATTTCAATTAATAGAGCAAAGAAAGGATGCAAATTGGATCATGAGATTAGACTACAGGCCTAGAGTGCAGGATGTTTGTAGGAGAAGTTTCTCACTCCATTAAATTATAAAGATGGAAGAATACTCAAGAGACCCCATGAGATGCAATCTGTTTGAATATACGCTGGGAGATTTCAATCATAAACGGGAATCTCACAATGAAAACTTTTCTTTTTAAAAATCCAGTTTAGATTGCATTTTCCACTTTACAAAATTATGTGTATTGTTGAAAAGTCCTATGCTACATTGATAAAATGATTTTAAGAATGTGAAATTTAATAAGCCCTGGGCAAACTACTTTTATGAAATGAGCAAATGTTCTCCATTTATCTAGCCTATAAATTTCAATTGTCAGGTTAATATACACCTACACTTAATATAGTAATGATCATGATGATATAAAACCACCAAATAGCTCTAGCTCTGTGATCAGTCTTGTACATAACATAGTCAAAGATAAAACACTCTTGGCCTTAAGGAGCTTGCATTATAAGTCAGAGATAAAATATAAAGAGAGTTTGTATTCATAGGAGGCCAGATCTGGAAAGGCCTAGAGATGGGAGTGAAAATGCCTTCTGAGTTGGCATGAGACGAAGGCCGTAGTATTATTTAGTGATATTTTCCTTTTGTGTCATGAAAACAGACTGTCATTTAGCCTTCCCAACTAAGCTCTCAGGTTTTTCGTGATCTTCCTAGGAACACTGTGATCTTTTCAACTGGCCTCTTGGCGAATCATCTTGGGCAGCAATATGGCTTCCCTCTCTGGGATTTGATGGCTACCTATGGATTCTCTAGTGTCCTTAGGTAAAGGCCTCACGTGTCCAGTAGTTGTGTCGTGTCCTGGAGGTGATTCTAGGATCACCCTAATCTCCATGGAACTACAGAAAAACTAGAGTGGTAAACTGACCTCTACCTTTAAAATTAAAAAAAAAAAAAAGCAGAAGGCACAGGCTTGATCTAGGGGAAACTGGGAACTTCATTCCAACTGCAGAAATGTTTCACCAGGAAGTGCTTCATCGGTCTACAGAGAACAAAACTTAGCTTTCTACCACTCGACAAGGGTCCACTTCCTGGAAACACAAGCAACCTGATGTCTGCGGGTGGTGGAGGAGCAGAAAACAGTGAATAGACAAAGGAAAACAGCAACATACTTAAGGGTCTCTGTCACCTGGGGCAGCTGGTAGATCCAATTGAAGGAGAATGAATTGAAGAGTCAGATACTTTTGACCAAGAAAACCAGAAATGAGACAGCTCGAGTGGATAGACTTAGATCACATGCAAAAACAAAAACAAAACAAAACCTCTTGGAAAGGTAAAAAGAAATTTAAAAATTTAAAAGTGTAGTAGAGGAACTGATACAAGATCATTGTCAAGTTGGTGGCCTACAAGAGAAAGTAAAATAAATCCTCACAACACAAAGCAAAAACATAAAGAGACAAAAGAGATGGAAATCACTGGGGGAAAGAGAAGCAGCGTGAAGGAGAACCATGAAGAATAAGACAGGAGAAAGAGGAGTGTGAGAAAAGGAAAGTGAACTCAGCATTTGGGGGATCATTTGCTGGGTAGTTTTTCAGGTTCTTATTGCTTTAGTACGGCTTTTTGGTTGCTGTTGTTTGTTTTGTTTTGCTTTAGAATGGGTAATGTCGGTGTGTCATGAATCAAGGTTATAATTAAGCCACTTATCTGCAGTTCAAATCCCAGACCCCCAAATTTTTAAGTGAGGATCGGAATAGGTTATATTAGCAAATGTAAATAAAGAGACTCATGAAGTGGCAGAAAATTAAAAGTCCGGTGGCAGAATGTATGCCTGAAAGCATCAAGCAGGACCAAGAAAATCATCACATATAATGATCACTACCACTCACCATGACCACAAAGTCACTAAATGGCACAAACTTTTATGTATCAAACAACATAAAGCAAAATAGATGTGGAAAATCATCTTGAGATTGATGGAGAATTTAACTCTAAAATGATACACTGGATAAATAAAATGTGGGACATCTATACCATAGAATACTATGCAGCCATAAAAAGGAATGGAATCATGTCCTTTGCAGGGACATGGATGGATGTAGGAGTCCTTATCCTCAGCAAACTAACACAGGAACAGAAAACCAAACACCACATGTTCACACTTATAAGTGGGGACTGAATGATGAGAACACATGGACACATGGTGGGGAACAACACACACTGGGCTCTGTCTGGGGTGTGTGGGGGGAGAGAGAGCATCAGAAAGAATAGCTAATGGATGCTGGGCTTAATACCTAGGTGATGGGATGATCTGTGCAGTAAACCACCACGGCACACATTTACCTATGTAACAAACCCGCACATCCTGTGTGTGTATCCTTAAAATAAAAATTTAAGAAAATAATAATAATAATAATAATACTAGAAGAAGCAGCTTCAATGTGTTTCTTTATTAATAAACAGATTAAAAAACATAAGGTTAAATAAGATTTAAATAATATCACCAACAAGCTTGATATAATAAATATGTACATATAAAACTTAAAACCAAAGAAGTTTGTATTTTTGTAGAGCAATGGAAGATTTGCAAGAGTTGCTCATAGGCTTAGGTTCAAAGATAACTTCAATAAATTCTAAAAATGTACAGACATACCACCCACATAATCTGAATGAAATCCCAGATATCAGAAATAAACAACAAAAATAAATTAAAACTTCTTAGCTGCTTAGATATTATTATTATTATTGGTATTATTATCATTTGAGATGGAGTCTTGCTGTCGCCCAGGTTGGAGTGCAGTGGCATGATCTTGGCTCACTGCAACCTCTGCCTCCTAGGTTCAAGTGATTCTCCTGCCTCAGCCTCCCAAGTAGCTGGAATTCAGGCATGTGGCACCATGCCCAGCTAATTTTCATATTTTTAGTAGAGATTGGATTTCACCATGTTGGCCAGGCTGGTCTCGAACTCCTGACCTCAAGTGATCCACCCACCTTGGCTTCCCAAAGTGCTGGGATTATAGGCGTGAGCCAAAATGTCGGCCTTTAACTGCTTAGATTTTAAACAATTGTCCTAAAGAATCCCTGGACAAAGGAACAATGACAAAAATCTCAAAATGTATTTCAGGAAAAAGTACTGGACAAGAGAACATGCCCTACGAACCTTAGCAACAAACAGAAGCATGCAGACACACTGATATCTACTATACGTCCATGTTACAGAAGGAGAATCCACGTCCAAGTTTGAACATCAGTTAAAGAGGCGGTTTTAGTGGAAATACTGTCATTTTGTAAATGTTTAAACAGGATAGTCATAGGAGAAGTTGTCAGACATATTTTAAGGAGAAATAACTTTTTCAGGTCATACTCAGAGGTGTTTAGAAGAGCTCAAATCTAGAAACATGAGACTTGTTTGAGAAGGAGAACCTAGAAGACTTGAGGTCACCTTGAAAATGTGGGTGAGATGACAGCTTGCAATAAAATACAAGATTCCAGAATTCTTGGTATGACAGGAAAATAGTTAATGTGCAACCCTGTCATATCTTGATGCATCTGCTGATGGCTATTTTTTCAAAACCTCTAGAGCATGACCACTAAATAGCATAATGTTCACATTTTTGTCCTCTCATTTTCTTCTTTTTAATGAACAGTTGGGAAAAAAACAAACAAAAAAAAACAAAAAACAAAAACCAGCAAAGAAAAACCAAAAGAAAAAAAAATCATGAATAAACAAAAGAAGCTTCACCATCATTTGGGCCAAAGAAAGGGGTGCTTCATTTTCCCCGAAAAGATATGCCCTTCCTTCATTTGCGGAAAGCTGTTGACGACCGCTTAGAAAAGAAACTCTACTTTGACTCTGAATTGCAGCAGTCTCTTTTTTTTGATCCAGCTGCCGTGGAAGTGCATTGTCGAGCCAGATAAAAGGTTGTTATTGGAACAAAAAAATTGTGTTTTTTCCTTCCTATGTAATATGTAATAAAACTATTCTATGAAGTCTCAATGAACTCTCTCAATTGAGAAAAATACAGACAATTTTCATTATAAGTGAATGTCTCCAATTCATTCCTTTTCTATGGAAGGAAGACATGCAACAGTAACTTACTGTAGGCCACATTTCATAAGATATAATCTATTCCATTATTCTTGTGTATGTTTCATATGAAAAATGTTATGAAGTTTTTTCCCCCTCACAAAAATACATATTCCCTTATCTCATTAAGTCCCTATCTCACACAACACCATTCCTCTGCTGTCGCCCAGACCCCCAGCTCCTTTTTGCTCCCCCGCTGGGGTCTCAGCCTGTATTGCTATTTCAGAAATATAAAAGAAATGCATGCATTTCATTCACACACAGTCAGTCCATTATTCAATTTAAAATCTCTGGCAAATGTAGATGAAATTCTGAGAATGAAATGAACCTGGTTTTGGCTGACTGTGCCTGACGAGATTCAGCATTATCTCCAAAATGCTATGACTTACATTTTTTGTTGTATGTAGAACATAATATTTGTTTCTAGAAATTACATTGTTTTTGCCTAGCGATGACCTTATGCTGGTCACAGGTACCCATGTGAAACCAGTTAGTCTAAGCAAGCATTATAACCCTGAACACTGGATTTATCAAACACATTTAACATAGTGTGTGCCTGAATCTTTATGTTTGATTATAAAATTAATACATGTTTATTTTTGAAAATTCAAATACTGTAAAGCATGTTAACAAAAAATGTAAAGTTTTCTACTTCCCCTCTCTTCTATAGTTAACCCATTTCTGGATAGTCTCTGTATTTAAAGGTTAGGTATGAACCTTCACACAGATGCTTACCCTCCCTCACTCCCCTACATAAATATTCATCTGTATTTTACATACTTTTTATTCTTTTTAAAACTATAAAATAATACTGTACATGTTGTTCTGCAGAAATCATTTTTGCTTAGAATATTATCAGTAAATCTTTGTGTTACTTCCTACAGATCTATTACATTCTTTTGAATAGCTACATAACATTGCCTTTTGCTCTTAAAATCAAAGCTGCAATGAAGATCACTTTGCATAAAGATTTCACTATACTTGATTGCTGGGTCACAGAAAGTTTTTTTTTATTTTGATAAAGTATGTATTTTGAGATTTTAATAAGATAAAATTTTACTTTAAATGATTTTAATAGCCCTATTAAAAATTATACCAAACTTATATTCTCTGTTACGTACTCCAGTAGCATTATTCAATGAGTAAAACACATTCTATTCTTTGTGACATGCTTAATATTACTTTCTTAGAGTCATAGACAAAAGACAGGAACTGGCTAGAAGCATGATCTTATTTTAAAAATTAGACATGAAGGCCAGGGGCAGTGACTCACGCCTGTAATCCTAGCACTTTGGGAGGCCGAGGTGAGTGGATCACCTGAAGTCAGGAGTTCAAGAGCAGCCTATCCAACATGGCAAAACCCCGTCTCTACTAAAAATACAAAAATTAGCCAGGCGTGGTGGCGCATGCCTGTAATCCCAGCTACTCGAGAGGCTGAGGAAGGAGAATTACTTGAACACAGGAGATGGAGGTTGCAGTGAGCCGAGATTATGCCACTGCACTCCAGCCTTTGCTACAAGAGTGAGACTCCATCTCAAAAAATAAAATTATATATATATATATATGTGTGTGTGTGTGTGTGTGTGTGTATGTATTAGACGTGGAGTCCCTCGGAAATAGGTTTTGCCCACAGCCCTATTACCAATGTGGATTTGTGACTATGGACACATTATTAATATCGGTATCCATGTGGTTCTAGTGAAAGTTAGCACATGTCCTAAGTATTTGCAGGGTTGTAATAAACATAAAAAGAAAAATATTCAGGGAAGATATATTCAGGTAAATGCACTCTAGAGAAAAATGCATTTGGTTACATAACACACACACACACACACACACACATACACACACCACAAATAAATGAGAAAATATGCCATAAATGATGAAATGAGACCAAATCTCATCAGTGTCAGTTCACAAATATCTCAAAACTGTCTAATGACAGATGCCTCATCATTTTCAATCAAGACATACTATAAGCCAGTTAGTAATAGCTAGTTGGTCATTAAGTATGTTTTGAATTTCTGGAGTTGACATTCAGAAAAAATATTTTCTTAGCGGCTTGCATTAGATTCCCTTTTAATTCAACTATTTGAGTTTGGAAGACACTTTAATAAGTCTGTTTATGTTAATAGCAGTAATAATAGTAAATATTTTTGTGGCACTTATTGTAAGCCAGATACTATCATATGCATTATATGTATATTAATCCATTTAATCTTCCTGACAACCCCTGAAGTTGTATTACAGGTGAGACACAGAGAGGTTAAGCAGTCTACCCAATGTCACACAGCAAGTAAAGATATGACAGAGTCTGGACTTAAATCCAAACAATGTGGATCCAAGTCTATGCTATTATCCAGAATACTACATAATCTTTCTTCTGTGCCTTGACAGATAGATAGCACTTTAAAATGTAGTTATTAGCTAGTACCAATTTTTCAGACAAGAAAAGTAATAAAATGAGGATAGAAACTTACTTGATCCGGAGTAGGAAAAAGAACGAAGAGAAGAACACCTTTGTAGTTACAAGTGGCTATGGTGGGTGTGCAAAGAAACCCATTTTGTGACTGTCCATATCTTCAGTTAAAGTATGAAAACAGTAAGACGTTTAACTTGAATAACTTCTGGTAGAGACTGGTGAGAAGGCAGGGGTTTGCCCCTATAAGAGCACAGGATAAAAACTGAGAGTGTATCCGTGGCTACAGAAGCCAGGCAGGTGAACCATTCCCCTTATAACAAGAAAAACTCCTGGAGAGCTTTGGTTTAGAGTATATATCCTCCCAGGCCACGTAATGGGAGGTTGAATCTGATTCAAATAGATCTCCACTGGGAAGAACTCACCTAACCTCTAGGTTTCACCTGCTAAATGCCAAGCACTGATTACATTTTAGCAATGCAAAGATATTCATCAAATCAATTAACAAGGACTACCTGAACTACTCTGATTTCAGGACAAGGTGGTGGTGGTGGTGGTGGATGGGTCATGACATATAACATTGTCCTGAAAATTGGCCCTTGACCCTGGACCATAAAAGATAGCTGGAGAACAAGTGTGAAACCCTAAGAGAGAGTGAAAGAAAAAATGATATGGTTAAGATTAAGATGATTCCCTTCATTAGATAGAAACAGTTTAACTGCTTTCCAAGAAAACAGCTCCAGCTAACATTAAGTAGCTTTTCTTCTTAATCTGCCAACTCTTTAGTTAATTAATTGGGATAATTTCCAATAGATAAATGGATTTGGAAACTTGATAGTCAGCTTAAAGATTAATTGTTTTGTTTCCTTTTTCAAACAACTATATTGATGTATGATTGACATACAAAATGCTGTATATATTTAACGAACACAACTTAATGAGCTTGGGGAAAAGTAGACACTCATTAAACTATCACCACAATCTATGCAATAAGCATATCCATTACCTCCCAAAGTTTATTTATTTATTTACTTATTTATTAATTGAGATGGAGTTTCGCTCTTGTCACCCAGCCTGGAGTGCACAATCTCGGCTCACTGCAACCTCTGCCTCCCAGGTTCAAGCAATTCTCCTGCCTCAGCCTCCTGAGTAGCTGGGATTACTGGCATGCACCACCACACCTGGATAATTTTTGTATTATTAGTAGAGACGGGGTTTCACCAGGTTGGTCAGGCTGATCTCAAACTCCTGACCTCAGGTGATCCCCCCGCCTCAGCCTCCCAAAGTGCTGGGATTATAGGCATGAGTCATCGCACCTAAGACTGTCTTTATTTAATATTACTATTTTTGTTGTGATGACACTTAACGTAAGATCTAGCCTCATAATAAATATTTTAGTATACAATACAGTATTGTTAACTATAAACACTGTGCTATAGAGTCGATGTCTAGGTCTCAGGCATCTTGCATAGCTGAAACTTTGTGCCCTTTGACTAATAACTCCACATTCTCCCCAGCCCTGACAACCACCATTTCATGCTCTGCTTCTGTAAGTTTGACTATTTTCGACTCCGCACATAAGTGGTATCATTTAGTGTTTGTTTTCTGGCTCTCAATTATTTCACTTGATGAATGTACTCCAGGTTCATTCATGTTATTGAAAATGGCAGAATTTTCTGCTTTATTAAAGCTGGATAATATTTTATTGCATATAAAAAGCAGACATATAGGCCAATGGAACTGAATAGAGAGTCCAGAAATAAAACCACACATATATGCTCAACTGGTCTTCAACAAGGGCACCGAGAATACCAAGGGGGAAAGCAGTGTCTTTAATGAATGGTATTGAAAAACTGAATATTCACATGCAAAAGAAAGAAATCGGATCCTTATCTCACACCATATACACAGATCAACTCAAAATCAATTGAAGACTTAAACTTGAGACCTGAAATGAAAATATTTAGAAGAAAACATAGAAAAAAGTTTTTTGACACTGATGTTGGCAATGATTTCTTGCACGCGTCCCCAAAAGCATAGTCAACAAAAGCAAACATAGACACATGAGACTCCGTCAAACTAAAATCTTCTGCACAGCAAAGGAAACAATTAGCAGAGTGAAGAAACAAACTATGGAATGAGAGAAAATATTTACAAGCCTTATATTTAATAAGTAATTAATATTTAAAATACATAAGTAACTCCTACAACTCAACAGCATAAAACCAAATAGCCCAATTAAGAAATGCAAAAAGGACCTCAATAGACATTTCTCCAAACATACAAATGGCCAACAGGTATACGAAGAGATCGTCAACATCACTAGTCACCTAGGGAATGCAAACCAAAACCACAATGAGGTATCACCTCATACCCGTTATAATAGCTATTATGAAAAACAAACAATAACAAAAGAAAGCAAGTGTTGATAAGGATTTAGAGAAAAGTGGACTCTTGTACATCATTGGTGGGAAAGTAAATTGGTGCAGCTGCTATAGAAAACATTATAGAAGGTCCTCAAAAAACTGAAAAAAAACCACCCTATGATTCAGCAAACTCACTTCTGGATATATATGTATATACATATATATCTCCAAAGGAATTGAAAGCAGAATATTAAAGTGATATCTGCACTCCCACAGTCATCAGAGCATTATTCACAATAGCAAAGACACTGAGGTAACTTTAAAGTTCATTGATGGAGGAGTGCCTAAAGAAAATATGGTATCTACAAACAATAATTTTGTTTCTGATGAATGTATACATCACATTAGAATTTATATCCATGCTAGAAAAAATAAAAGACACCTGCAAAACTCATCATTTAATTTAGGCAGAAAATACTGCTGTAAGAAGGGCAAGGCTTCATACAAAATATAGAAATAATTATTCATTTGCTCAGAGTCAGGAACTCTTAGTTGGTGTCAAAGCAAATCAAACAATGAAGACTTATTTATAATATCTCAGGAGATAAGGATACCCAGTTTATTATTATCGCTTATCTGGGTAGTTTCTTTAAAATATGTTTTATTAAGATTCATCAAATACTGACTATTGATCCACAATATAGGTGTGCTAGCAATTAACCAAATAAT
Source organism: Nomascus leucogenys (assembly GCF_006542625.1). Taxonomy (NCBI): domain Eukaryota; kingdom Metazoa; phylum Chordata; class Mammalia; order Primates; family Hylobatidae; genus Nomascus; species Nomascus leucogenys. Next base: position 106,019,138 of record NC_044389.1, read on the forward strand.
TTTCTCTAATACATTTGTAAAATAACTAACAATAGAGAATCAATATAGGTAGGCATTATGAGAACTATAGCAGCATCTTATTTATTTGAGGAGCCTCTACCATAATACCAAGTACAAGACATGAGAAGCTGAGAATGTTCAGTAATTGGTTGTGAAACTGAGGAGATGATTCTGAGCTTCAAGTTGCTTATAATCTATTTGAAGAGACAAATTTAAATATATAAAACAATGAAAAAAGAATTCAGTGTCAAAGTAGTCTTCATTGTCTCTAAGGGTAAGTATGAGTTGAGAATATGAGAAGAAAAACCTGCACCAGAATAGTAAAGACCTATGCCGATTTACAAAAGCAATTTTTATTATACATTTAAGAGGATTTAAGAACTTTTGATAGTACTCCTATGGGAAAAAGTGAGAAGCTGATGGAGGCATTTGCACACTAAATCCATTTTATTACTCCTAGTCACATCCAAATCACAGAATAGGAGAGGCCAGTGATTCTCTGCAAGAATCAAGAAGGCCAGTGTTTCAGGATCCTTTTTATCCAGATTATTTCCTGTCTGAAAGGAAGCAGTGATGAGCTGTATGGATTTGAGTTATTGAAGCTTCCTCTTCTTGCAGAAATTAGACAGGGAAGAAAAGCAAGTCACCAGGGACTGTATCCTTGATTAGTGGCTGCGATCCTGCAACACACTTCATCCTGCCCAATCCGCATCGATGTTGGCATTTTCCTACTCAATTGATGTCCTCGTATTTTCCCTGCTCCATCTACACACCATATATTTCTTCAGGTTAGTCCATAACTCTTATTCTTTTCTCCTCTTGCTTGATCTGTAAAATAAATTGTACTCACATGTTCACATATCGTAAGAAACAATTACACTCAAGGTCAAGATCAAGTGAAATTGCTTACATTTCTTCTCTCTCTCTCTCTCTCTCTCTTTTTTTTCTCCAGGGCTTTACAATTGAACCCCATGGATTGTCCTTAATTAGAGATTTTAGAGAAATCACTTTTCTAATTTCTGGTTTCATGTATATAACCATTCGCAAGCACACATATGTGTATGTATATACACGTAGAGAGGCAGTTCACTTATGTATGTATATATGATGTGTGGGTGTGTGGGGGTGTGTGTATGATTTGTGTATGTTTGTGTGTAATATATAACGCTGGCACCAAAAATGGCTGTTGAAGTCTCATATCAGGTAATTCTAAATGAATATCTGAAATGGCTAAAAGGCTTTTGTCAGTTAGATAATTCATTTATTTATCATCTCTTTTTTTCATGCATAAACAAAGCCTAGTGATTAGGGTGGCTTGAGAGTTTTCTTTTCTGAGAGTTGTAAGGACGCGAAAAGAACTCTACCCATCTACCTGAGAAGAAACTGTGCTCCTAAATAAGTGAGTTCTTTTAGAAAAAAAAAGAGAATATATTGCATATAGAGTTTGTTAAACTTTGCATTTCAGTCAACAGCCACCTAGAGATATCAGTTTCACCTGTATATACACGGAATATAATAGAATATAATACTGTGCTCCACAACTGCCTCCCCCAGCTTCTGTGCCCTCTTTGTTCATCCCTCATCCACATTCTTACCCCAGGCTGCACATCTACAGAATAAGCTCCGAGTCTGTCATTTGCGGAGGGTAGAAACAATGTCTCATTCATTCATCTTAGTGTTCCTACAGCTTAAAATACAGTCGGTGTTTATTTATTTTTACTTTTTATTTTTTAACATTTATTTTAGTTTCACGGGGTACATGTGCAGGTTTGTTATATAGGTAAATGCATGTCATAGGAGTTTGTTGTACAGATTATTTCATCACCCACATACTAAGCCTAGTACCCAACAGTTATTTTTTTCTGCTCCTCTCCCTCCTCCCACCCTCCACCTTCAAGTAGACCTCAGTGTCTGTTGTTACCTTCTTTGTGTTCATGAGTTCTTATCATTTAGCTCCCACTTATAAGTGAGAACATGCGGTATTTGGTTTTCTGTTCCTGTGTTTGTTTGCTGAAGATAATAGCTCCCACCTCCATCCATGTCCCTGCAAAGGACATGATCTCATTCCTTTTTATGTCTGCATAGTATTCCATGGTGTATGTGTACCATATTTTCTTTATCCAATCTATTCTTGATGAGCATTAGATTGATTCCATGTCTTTGCTACGGTGAATAGTGCTGCAATGAGCATTCACGTGCATTTGTCTTTATGGTAGATTTTATGATAAAAACACCAAAAGTAATTGCAGCAAAAGCAAAAATTGACAAATGGGATCTAATTCAACTTAAGAGCTTCTGCATGGCAAAATAAACTTTCAACAGAGTAAACAGAAAACCTACAGAATGGGAGAAAATATTTGTAAACAATGTGTCTGAGAAAGGTCTAACATCCAGCATTTATAAGGAACTTAAATTTACAAAAGAAAAACAACCCCATTAAAAAGAGGACAAAGGACATAAACAGAGACTTTTTAAAAGAAGATATACATGTGCCCAACAAGCATAGAGTAGATGTTTAATCACTATGTATTGCTTATGTAGCTGAATAAAGAATTTAATAATCACGCTTTGCAATGGCTCTATGCAAAATTGCATTGTGAGGAGGTTGGGAGCAAGTAAAGGGTTGCAGAGGATGCAGCAGCAGGGAGTCAGGGGATTACATAACCCACCCTGGGCATTGGTCCATTCTCGTCTGGCATCTTCTTCTTCTTCTGGCATCGTGTTGGCTAGTCCTACCTAGTCGGCACACACAATCTCTTTTAACACTAACGACCATATTGCTGGTAAGAATTATTACTCATGTTTTACTGCCAATAAAGCACCCAATGGATACATTTCACTCAATAAAAAGCATCCCTCTTCTCCAACCATTAAACAGTTTCCTACTTATTTCCAACTCAAAATAATCCCTCTGCTCACTTAGGCTATATCCCAGAAGTTAGTATTCTTTGCAATTCCCATCTTGCATTGAAAATATATTTTCCAGGCTGGGTGTGGTGGCTTACGCCTGTAATCCCAGCACTTTGGGAGGCTGAGGCGGGTGGATCACGAGGTCAGGTGTTTTTGAGACCAGCTTGACCATCATGGTGAAACCCCGTCTCTACTAAAATACAAAAAATTAGCCAGGCATGGTGGTGTGCTCCTGTAATCCCAGCTACTCAAGAGGCTGAGGCAGGGGAATCGCTTGAACCGGGGGGGTGGACGTTGCAGTGAGCCGAGATCGCACCACTGCACTCCAGCCTGAACAACAGAGCAAGACTCCGTGTGTGTGTGTGTGTGTGTGTGTGTGTATTTTCCCACAGGTCTGGGAAGTCACCCTGCAAATAGGAGACTTAGCCTGATATCTGATATTCCAGAATTTCAGAGGCCTCTTTCTTCACGGCCTGTGGTTGTAGTAGACACTTGTTGGATACAAGGATTGATGGATGGGTAGATATTTGAGTATGCACAATATGGAAAGGTAAATAATGACATTTTTCATATGCCCAGGTTTCAATATGATTGTGCATCAGAGTCTGATGTATGCCCGTGGTGTTGCTTCACCACCTCACATGTTCTTACACAGATGTCAATACATATTATCAGACTTTCCCAGGCTCTGAGAAGTAAAGGCTGAGGTAATGACCCCATGCTTCAATCCACTCCTTTACTCTCTCTGTTTGAAAGAATGCGATTTTTATTCCAAATACTCGTTAAACTTCAGAGCTCTGAATTCACCCCAGAAACATCAGAGTCTACTTTTCGTTTTATCATGTAAACTAAATACAGCAAATTCAGGACCGTGCAATGTTCCCCAGGCTCTCACGTTTCATTGTCCTACTAAATCTAATTGAGGCAAATAATTTTTATATCTCTTTATGATGTAAAGCGTTTCCTCTTCTTGATTTCATTTTTTCAAAGCATATACGGTCATTCAATATATCAAATGTGAAATTTAAGGGAAAGTATCCCCTACATGTAGATAATATGGAAGATTATTTTAAAAATCACCATATGGATTTTAATTTGGCACAAATACCATGTATTTCTATACAGGGTGAGTTAAGGTGTACACTTCTCAAGTTCACATCATTCTTCATGGTCTTGTGACTTAGAATTAAATCTGAAATATCACCTGCTGAGCTCCTTGTCCCACTTTTCTCCCACCTTCTGTATGAATAAAATCCCATTTTCCTTCTTTCATAATTCAAAGAAACTGACATATTTAATCAGAGATAACAGATTTTATTAGACCAAAGGCAAGAGGAAAAATATCCAGGTGTTATCCCTCAACTGCAATTAATAAAGTTTCATGGTGGTTCAATTCATTAGGACAAATTAAGAGTCTGTAATAAATCCTTTAATTAACTTTCTAACTTTCAGCTTTTTTAAATGATTAATGTTGCTTGTACAAAGGAATCTACTGTGGCAGGAATGACCAGGAACATAATAAGCAAATCCAATTATTATATTGTCAAAGGAACCTGACTTCACACTGGACTCAGAGGACCATTCTTAAAAAAATTACACAAAATAAACTACTTAAATAAGTATCTGATTAGTGTGAGAAAAAACATCCAATAACTTAACGAATTTCATGGATTTTTATACATGATGTATCCTGGCTGCTTATTTATTATATAGTGGTGTTTTCTATGTAATGGTCAATGTTAAACTTATTTTTTGTTGCATATAAATAGATTTATATTTAGTAGAATAGATATAGTAACATCTGTATAGCATTAGATTTGTAGACTTAAAATTGCCTAACCACTTCACATAAATATATTAAATATTTTACCATTACCTTCTGGATAATTAAGAACTAAGTTATTTAGATAAATTCCCAAACTTCATTACTTTAAATAGCCAGTCTTAAGGCTTTACTAAAAAAAAAAAAAAAAAAAAGATACAATTGAGCGTTGTGAAAATAGCATAAAATTGTTATGTGTTTTTAGTATGGTTTTTATAAGACATTTATTTTCTTTCTGATGGCACAAGATAATGTATAATTATTAATAGCATTCATCTTTACTGCTACATTTGAAAATATGTAAACCTTAGTACATAACTGGCATTCCTTTTCTAACCCCTATAATGTCGGTTAAAGAGACTTGGGTTTTCTGTTACTAAAAAATTATTTTTAAGTTGCTGGCATTTCTTGTTTGTTATCTTATAACCGCACTTCCCTTTTAAAAAATTAATATATCTTAGTGATTTGGCAGAAAGCATAGCTATAAAAATGCAATACAACTATTTTACATTTATAATATTTTCTTTTCTAAAAATAACTTTGTTTAGATCTCTAAAATTTGGTTAATCTTAGATCTATAAGCATTTAACATATTATAGTAAAAAAGTTCACTATCACAAAACTGCATAAATGAATGAACTCATACTCACGGAAATATATGTAATGAGAAGGTTGTAATTCTCAGCAGGAGTTGGTCACCAAATACAGTAACAGAAACAAGGAAGGAATTCTGTCTTCAGGAAAACTGATTATTCTAAAAAATTAAATCTGCCAATCAAGTTAGTTCTTTGCATAGTAAAGCTGTTGATAATCTAAAATCTACCTAACACAATTAGTTTAAAAGTTTCTATAACCTCCGATGGTGGTAACTATTCCATATAAGTATAATAAGCAACGCTTGTCTGCTTCAAAAGCCAGCAGAAAACTTACCTTTTCCATATAGCTTTTCTGGGCACCCTTATTCATTCCCAGATGTAAGATGAGTAAACCTCTCCTGATCATTCATTGTCATCTTCATTACATAACTTTTCTATGTTACTGAGATACAGCAACCATTATATATTTGTATCTGGGATCCTAATTATTGTGTTACCTTACAGTTCTATTTCCTATAATTTTTCACCTTCCATCTTAGATTTTAAATGATATTCATTCCATAAATATTTATATTACTTCTATTATATATACACTAATATAAATATATATTTATATACATTTCCTTACATCAACCACATATAAAAAACACCCCACTTTGGGAGGCAATGAGATGATTTAAAAGTAGCTACTACTTGTCTCAAAGAGTTTACTACCTGAACAGGAAGAACTGCTGGGGATTAAATAGGTAGTAACTGTGCGTTGTTGAACACTGTGCATGGGGAACATGTGAAGTAATTAGGGTATTGAGAAGGCATCAAAATTTTTTATACTGAGGCAAGTAGCAAAATAGGAGCATCTGATTTACATTTTACAAAGGAATAGAGTAAGTTGGCCATGTAGAAATATTAAAGAAGAAGGTACCAAGCAGATAAAACAGAAACGACCACAAGGGTGGAAGTTTAAGGGGACAGAGAATAATTTGGCTTGAGAATGTGAGTCTTCGTAAGGGAAAGAATGACTGGATAGCATGCAGTTAGTGGGACTTGGTGAAAACGTTAAGCTTCTTGAGTGTAAAGATAAGAAATTGGGACTTTGTTTGAGTCAAATGCTAGCTTTGTGTTCCACTGCTGACTCTTCGAAACTAATTTTTGAAGGTTGAATTACAATTTTGTATTTTCTGTAAGCTTCTGCACGTTGTACTCACATACTTGGGATCCAGTGACTCCGACCTTCCTCTAGTGATGTAGTTAAAATTTTGGGAATCATAAGTATACCAGATCCAGTGTTTCTACACAGTATTAAGAAATGATAGTCAGGGTAAACCTTCAACAGTTGGTATGCCTGCCAAAAATTTATCTAAATATACCCGGTCACTTTGCCCTGCAAGTTTGCTTAGAAATGTTGATAAAGCAGGCTTTCTACAGAATGGTTACTTCCTTTCTAACTTGCACGAAACAAAATTTACTCTGGCAATCAACTTTTCACCTAGTATTTTGACGTAAGTACCGAAACTAGAAAGTCAATGATGCACAGACAGATTTCTGTTCCCCTTCAATAAAAATCTGGCATTATTTAATATTTGGGACAACAACAACAAAAAACCTCAAGTAACCTTGCTCTGTAGTTCTTATTTTCGCTCTTCTTTCATTCAATGTTAAATGAGCAATTACTGCATACTAGATACTGTGTCAGATGACAGGACTACCAAAAGGAATATGTCCCTGACCTCAAGGACCTCTCCTTGGGTAGAGAGTGTGCACAATGAAATAGTGATAATAAATTGTGATAAGCACTACAGCAGGGATATTAAATATTAAATACTTGCTGAAAGCCCAAAGGAAATAGTTATTGCTGCATGGGTTTGCTATTACTACTGAATGTCCATTTAATAATGTTTTAATAATCATATTAATCAGGATAAAACAATCGATTGATTCATATAAACTTCCTTTATCTCTGTGTTGGTAGGCAGCAGCAATATGTTTCACAACTATGTTGGTTTAAAGCCCTTTCTATTAAATATAAGGTCAAGTAGAGAGTCAAAGGGAAACCTGTGTGCTATGCTTAGCCCCCAACTCCTCCTCTTTGTCAGTGAGATTATGTATCCCACGTGGTCTGTTTCCTTAGATAACTGAATTATGATGGACCTGTCAATCAGACAAGAAAATTATTGGCTTATTAACAGCTTACTTTATAAATTCTGACAGCCAGTCCCTATACTATTGGACACAGTAGTTTATGCAACATTTGCTATGCATTTGCTGAAGATTTAACATAAGTCATTATTTCAGTGTCTAAGTCCTTATAAAGTCTAATTGAGAAATAGAAGTCCCAAAGCAATGAAGATTTATATCATTCACCCTAGGTCAAAAACTGATCTTTATAAAAATGGAATTCAAAATCTTCATTCCTCTATTAGAAAATGAAGTGAAACTCTGAAAACTTCTAATACCTTTCCCCCAAATGTATCACCCTACATTTTTCATCTTTTTATTAAGCTGTACAGAGATATTTAATAGGGCTATTATTGTTTGCTTTGTATACAGAGCATATTCCACTTGAATATGCTTATTCCACTTGAGCAATCCTTAGAGTTGGCAAATTCCTAACGCTATGATTTTTGTTCTCATTGACTGTATTTGTGTGGCTCTAACACACCTTTCCATAGTTAGAAAGATAACAGAACCATAGAAGCTGACACACAGACTTGGAATGATCCTTATCTCTCGTGTGGTAATACGATGCTGCTGTGTGACCAAGGCTCTGGGAACCTTACCTCAAACCCACATATCAACAAGATACTGGATCTTGAATAACAAATTAGGTGCCTGGGAGTGAAAAGCAGAGAAAGCATTCTCTTCAATAATACAAAATCACTCCTAGAGAGAGGCTTGTCCTCTGTGAGCACAAAGGTCTCCCTTTGGGTGCCCCATAGACAATCCCCTTTGAATTTTGTGAAAAGTTTTAGCTATTTCTCCCAGAAGTCAAGTTCATTTCAGGAAGAGAGTTTATAATCTTCTCTTATTTTTCTGGCTACAGCTTTCTACCAGCAAAGCTGTTGGGGAAAATGGTGTCTAGAAATAGATGGGCTGCTATTCCAGGGTCTCCAAGTCTCCATCTGAACTTAGTGAGTCTGTATTCTTTCTTTTCAGTGATTCTGCTCTGTTTCCTGAAGCTGTTCTGTGAACTTCCTTTTCCTTCCTATTTTGAGATGTTATGATTTAGGAGGTTAAAAATATAGAAAAAGTACTTTATGCAAAGGTTAATAATATTTTGTTAAGTTTCCCAGGCTGGTCAATTCATAAGAGGCAGGAATTTGTGTGTGGAAATGTACGCTTAAGTTAAACCAAACCTAAACCCATCCAGCAGGGGGAAAATACTCCTCTATGGTTTCTAGCTTGACAAGATATAACTAATATGGTCAAGTCTCTATGTGAGCAACTTAGTTCTTTAATTAAACACTGATATACATAAGCCCTTTAAAAGAAAAGTGACCACAGTACAGATTAAAGCATTAAGACTTCTTGCATTTTCTTAATTGATGACTTTTTAAGCAGATGCCATGTTTCTGTGGTAATCTAGCAATGTATGATCAATTAGTCTTCATACATGGATGTCCTAATCCAAAATCAATTTATTTAACATATCAGATTCCTGAATATAGCATCACCAATTTAGCTAAAACACAGTTTGCTTTAGACATGAACCTGTATCCTAAAAATAAGTTTGAGGTATGGAGAATATTTCGTTTATGAATCTTGTACCTGTTCATGGTGCTAAATGGACTGAAGTTCTAATGAGATGTAATTTTTTTCATGTTATGTTGCATGTTGCCTAAATTCACAAGGTGTTGTAAAGGACAGCCACAACAAATAACATTTTCTTGATGCAAGATGCTAAGAAAGTATGCACAAGCAACTGATAGGCAAGGTCAAGGCAAATAAAATATCCATGAGGAATATTTATTTGTAGTCACATGTGTAGCCTTTGATTTATGGTATACTAGAACCATTTTCAAGCGTTTTTTCTATAAAAGGACTTCATCCACACACAGAGGACATTTCTACCTACTAGTCCTGGTTGTAGCTGGAATTGTTCCTGTTAAAATGGGTGGCAATTTTTAAAGCTTTTAGGGCATTACTGGAAGAATAGCATTCTATCAGAGATAGGGAGGGGATGGAACAAGTATGGCTGGAAAAATTAAATCGACATCCTCGAGCATTTATCCTTGTGCTCTCTCCCTTTCTCCAATGACATGAATATCACATGGCATCTGTTATTTTTCACTGGGAATGTGAAGGTAAGAGATATGGTTTCAGAAAAATACTATTCCCAAAGGAAATTATTGAGAAGCAATGTAAACCCAGCCATTCAGTGAACTTTACATCCTACATATATAGGGGATTTGGATTAGAAGTTCTATGTGGGCATGAAGTGAGGAGGGTTGCCCATAACATCCAACACATTAGCAAAACATTTCAAGCCAATCATGCCAAAGGAAAATGCAATGGACATTGGCATTTCAACATTTTTTTAATGTATGTAAATAAAATATCAATTTTTCATTTTTACAATTTATTTTTAATGGGGCAGAGGGAGGAGATGAAAGATACAAAATCGAGAAAATAAAGTGATTATTGAAGAAACATCATCTTACTTTGGACAAATAAACATGAAACAGATGGCTTGGGTTAAGAGGTCATAGAAAAACAAATTTAAAGTCTTAAGGCCAAAGTGTTCATGGCAAAATGCTTGTTGAGTTCTGTAAGAATTCATAATCATATTAAGAGCTTTAAAAATCCCAAGGGACATCAGAGGCATACTTCAGTGACAGATCTCTCAGGTCAAAAAACTAAGAAGAAAATGTCCCGACTGATGCATTCTCAAGGAATTTCCAGATGCCTCATCACTGTGTGTACAGACATTGGGGAAAGTGTTTCTGTTGTTACCTCCAGGGCATTTGGAATTTGGAGTCTGCCAGTGCAGGTGGAGGCCATCCTGAAAGTCAACTGATGAGGGTATGGTGATGGAGAGCAAAAGTGGCCTGGAACAGTGGAAGCTTGAGGCCAGGAGCTACTGATTTCATCGTCCTTGGCTAGGGAATTGAGTTTGTCCTATGTGCAATGGAACCACATTCTAGGTTTTCAGCTGGGAGGAGGCATTTTACATTCTCATAAAATTACCCTTCATGCAATGGGGAGAATTAATTGGAATGAGATAGGTTTGGAAGCTAAATGGCCAGTCCACAGATGATGGCTTGCTGGAAAAGGTGTCTGGAAGAAGTAGGGATATAAGACAGAGCAGGAAGAAGTAGGGATATAAGACAGTACTCTGGAATGACTTTTAGATAGAGGAGAGGAGGGAACAAGAGAATATAAAGGGGAATCCCGGATTTTAGATTGACCTCCTTGGTGGATGGTATGAACCACTTGCTAAGAGGAGGGAGATATTGAGTGGTTGCAAATATCCAAAGACTAAAAATCAAGGACTCGGTTTTGGACATGCTAACTGGATATGCCTATGGATAATAAAAAAAATAGCTAATATTCATCATGTTTTTCACTGTGTGCCAGTGAGAGTTTTAATCACTTTGAATTAAAATATTTTTTTACGACAATAACTTTGCTACTATTACTATCCCCATTGTATATATGAGACAACCGAAGCCCAAAAATATTAAGTAAAAACAATCTAATGCCACATAACTAAGAAATGGTGAAGGTATAATTTTACTTGCTTACTGTCTCCTTATCTTTAAATGCTTCGTTTATACCACCTCTCCTTATACTACATTATTTAGATGATAGGTGAGCAACTAGATAATTGAATTTGAAATTCAGAAGAGAAGTCCGTACTGCACATAGACACTTAGGAGTCATTATGAGAACAGTTTCAGTGGAGCTGTGACAGCCATTGCATGCTGAAGTGGGAAGAACGGGGTGTGCAAGATAGATGCATGGAGCCAGCGTGCATTAAGGATTCAACGAGTTTGTCTCCGAAGAGAAAAAAAGAAATAAAATTCCCTGAAGGGATTTTGGAGCTAGGAAGCCTTAGTATTTTAGTTTGGTATTGGTGTTTACTTGCTTTCGAGATGGAGTATTTTTGGCATAGGAATGAGAAAAATTTAGGAGAAAAGAAGAAGCGTGTGATCCAGGAGAGAGAAAGAATAATCGCAGGAGCACACCACCACAAACAGCATGCAAATGGAGACAGAATTGAGGGTTTATTGGTAAAATTCAGGTCATATTGCTTTTAGTTTTTTTTTTTATGATGAAGGAGACAAGTTCATGAATTGAGAAGGTAGGGTATAAAAGAGATGGTATATGCATGTTCTCACTTATAAGTGGGAGCTGAACAATTTGAACACATAGACACAGGGAGGAGAACAACACACACTGCGGCCTTTTGGGGGCGGTGAGCGTAGGTAGAACATCAGGACAAATAGCTAATGCATGCTGGGCTTAATACCTAGGTGATGGGTTGATAGGTGCAGCAAGTCACCATGGCACACGTTTACCTATGTAACACACCTGCACATCCTGCACATGTACCCCAGAATTTAAAATACAATACAATAAAGTAAGAGAGATAGTGTGATATGTAATTGGTATACCAGACCTCTCTCTTGGCCTCAGATTCTCTTCTCAGGGATGTGGCTTCACAGATCTATTATAACAGATCACAGCTCCATAATGTAAATAAAATATCAATGGACGTAATAAAATATATCCATAGTGACTATATCCATAGCGACAATATTGTGCTTGGCACAGTAACCACACACACCCCTACCACCCCACAGTATTACAGACTCTAACAATGGTGAGAAGCCGTTGTCAACTGTATAAAATATAATGTTGTCAACTGTATAAAATACAAAAGTAAAGTCAAGTAAATAATTTTTTAAAAGATCATCAAATAACACTTTAAAAAGGATTGTGATTAGCTGTTTAAACCATGCAACCCTGGGAAAGCAGGCTTTTCTCGAAGTTCTGAGTACAATACTATTAAAGAAAATGCAAAGAGCTCATGCTAAGCACTCAGTCCTTCATTTTACTCTCCTCATCCTAAATATTTTTACCTAATGGATTAGAATCCAGAAAATTGGATCCATTAACTTTCCAGAGGGCTTCCTGGAGAAGTGCCTCTCCCCTCAGCAGTATCCTGTGAGGATAATTGTGTCAATATACACATTTTAATCTACATCCTTCTATTCTCTAAATTTATCTAACTAGCCTGGAATATTATTTGCGAGGAGCTACCTGTACCACCCACCATACATAACTACATTCTAAATCATAAAAAATAGAGATTAACTTTCATAATCTAACCAACACTTAGATGTCAAAGTTAATTATTCTTTATAAAACAGTAAGGTCTCTAGTCTGTTCCTATTAAGTACACCTGTATTCAGAGAAGCATAGCACTGTTGTTTCTTTGGGAAATGGTAATGTCCAGTTTAGTAATTGCCTGATATATGTGTGTTCCATGTAAAAATATGTTTATTATAATTGTTTATCCAAAAATGTCATGATAATCAAACCTGGAAAATACACATAGAATTTATTATCTGGTTTTAAAAGAAAGCAAACAAATAGCAAGTAGTTCTAATTCTAGAAGAACTGAATAGCTTATAAATGATGCGTATGCCAAATATGTCTTCATTCATTTATACCTCTATTTGTTCAAGAATGTCTTGATGGATAATCAACAATATTCAGGAATATTTAATTGAACATATTTCGTGGCTAGCTCTTATTACTTTAATAAATGAATAAGAGTCATTAAATAATTATTTATTTGAAGAATAGTTGTTGAACATTTTTATAAGACATTTATTTTGTGAGCCGTTTTTGTCCAATTTATATTTCCAAAATGAATCAGGCAAAAATCTGCCTTCAGAAATTAATTGCAATGATAAGAGATGCTCACAGGTAACGTTAATAATAGTCAAGTAACTTTAATATTGTCAAAATAAGAAGCATTTCTATTATCATATCTCGGTTTTGTTTGCTTGTTTTCTAATGTAACTAATTCTCTGAACTCTAAGTCAGAGGACCTACCCTGATTCCAGCTTCCTCAGAGTTAAAACGTTACTGAAGAGACAATTTCTGCCTGTATATTTAATTCTGACAGTTTCTAAGAGCTATCCTGTAACATCCAGAGGATATTGTAGTTGTTATTACTTAGCTTCTTAGAAGAGTAATCAATGAATTAACCCTCTTAGACCTATTTTGCTTCTGTGCAAAAACAGTAGAAAATGGACTTTTCCTTGCTCTTATGATCAAGTCCCTAGTATATAGCTCCAATATCTTGATTCCCGCTTTATTTTTAAGTGCTTGATTCCTTTTCTCCTTATCTTTTTATATTTTATGCAATCCTCTAACTATGGGTAAATCAAACTATCTGTGATTTCTATTCCCATCTTTAGACTGCTGACCCTTTCTCAAGGAAATCACTCAGCCTTCCAATTCGTGCCACTGCTAATCGATGAGGCATGGCGTTTGGGGGAAGGTCATGCTGGAGCTCAACAGTTTTGTTTTATGTCCTGGCTCAATATCTGCCATTTTCCCTATCACTGATGACAACCGAGACCTCTCCTCCTCAAAGGACCTAACCATCTACCACCTCTTCCTCTTAACCAGCGATCTTCCCTTGTGTTAGAAAGGCTCCAAACCCCTCCCCATTATTAAGGATGAACAATCTCAAAGAGAAAATAAAAGCTATAATTAAGGAAACTCTCCTAAAATCTGCCCCCTACCCACATACATGCTGTGGCTTCTCCACTTATTCTGAACTCTGTTCATCTTGGTACAATGTGTTCTTACTTCTCTACCAAGTTAATCTATTTGCATGTTTCTTTTCCTTCTGTCTCCTCTGCAACTGTACTCCACCAATTTCCTCTGCTTCCTCCTGCGCCACGCCTCTGTAAGTATCTCTCATCCTTAAATCAAACTCTCTTAAATTTGTGTTGCTTTTAGCCACGTCTCTGACCAATTCCTACATAATCTTTCAACTCTCAAAGTAGGGACATCTCCCCTGGAAGTGTCATCCAATCTCTTCTCTGTGCTGTCTCTAGAATGCCTGCTCTCCTCCCCATCAATTTTCCAATACTACATTGTCTGGCCCTGTTACATTGAAATGATCAGTTTACGTAGCCGTAGCCTCAAAATGACCATGATCTATCAGAGAAGGAGACTTTGTTGTGTTCATTATTGTGTCATGTTTCAGCCCAGGGCACTGTATGTGAGAGGGAGCTAGTTTAATGATCATTGAATTGAAGGACAAAACTCTATGTGTGTGTGTGTGTGTGTGTGTTTTTCGATGGAGTTTCGCTCTTGGTGCCCAGGCTGGAGTTCAGTGGCATGTTCTCGGCTCACTACAACCTCGGCCTCCAGGATTCAAGGGATTCTCCTGCCTCAGCCTCCTGAGTAGCTGGGATTACAGGCATGAGCCACCACGCCTGGCAAATTTTTGTATTTTTTAGTAGAGACAGGGTTTCATCATGTTGGCCAGGCTGGTCTTAAACTCCTGACCTTGTGATCCGCCTGCCTCAGCCTCCCAAAATGCTGGGATTACAGGCATAAGCCACCGTGCTGGGCCTCCATGTGCGTTTGAAATTGTCTCAAATGCCCATGCTAATACAAAACGAAACTTGTTCTCCTCTGTGTTGGTCCCTCTTAGCAACATTATGTCCAACATGGAGGGAAATGTTTATCAAGGGAAGCAGACATAACAACAGGAGATAGTAACTGAATTTTAATTAAGGGGAAAAGTGAAGAAAATGAGAAAAAATGATGCAAAGCCACATATGTGAGAAATGCAGAGGTCACAATCGAGAATTATTTTGTAAGACAAAATGTTGGAGAGACAAGAACTTAATCAAATGAAGACAGTTAATCAGATAGAACCAGTCAAACACCAAGTTGATTGACAATTGGAGTATGTTTGGGGTCCAGTTAAATGAATGACTGAATGTGAAAGGAAACCTTAAGATGGAAATGCTTGTGCTAGATGGGTTATCTCCTTATTTTTCTGTGCGTGAGTGCTGCTACCATTTACCTAGCTCCCCCAATGAGAAGGTCATGCAATATGAATTCTCCATTTTTCCACCTGCCTTCTTATATCCAATCAATTATTACATCCTATGAACTCTATCTTACTTGTGAATATTCTTCTCTAGCCCACTCTGCTGCTTGAGGTCAGACATGTGTCTTATTATGACTACACAGTAAACTCTCTCCCCCTTTAGCTAATTCTTCATATTCCTTCCAGAGCAGTCTTTCTGATACACAAATATAATTGTACAAAAAAAAAGACAAGAAAAAAAGTCCAGAGGCTCCCTGAAACCTATGTCTATTTTTCAGGTCTAGGCCACTCGGATTACCCTCTATCACCATCTAAATCTCCTGTGGCCATCATTTTAGTTGCTATTTTTATTCTGTTGCTTTACAGTTCTCTTGAATGGAAAATGTCCCAAAGAAATAGCATGAGTTGGCACAATATTCCCCAACTGACTCATTATTAACTCAGGGGAAAGATAAGAAATGCTCCAATGTCAGCTGTGCGCAGTGACTCACACCTGCAATCCCACCACTTTGGGAGGCCAAGGTGGGCGGATCATGAGGTCAGGAGATCGAGACCATCCTGGCTAACATGGTAAAACCCCATCCCTACTAAAAATACAAGAAATTAGCCGAGCGTGGTGGTGGGCGCCTGTAATCCCAGCTACTCGGGAGGCTGAGGGAGGAGAATGGCCTGACCTGGGAGGCAGAGCTTGCAGTGAGCCAAGATCCTGCTGCTGCACTCCAGCCTGGGCGACAGAGCAAGACTCTATCTCAAAAAAAAAAAAAAAAAGAAAAAAAGATAAAGAAAAAGAAACACTCGAATGTCTTCGCTGCATCCTCCTTCCCAAAATGTCTAGGTAATGTCTTTGATGCTAAATACTTAAATACTTGCTTAGTCAGTTCTTGTGCTTTTGGTGATGTTTTGTGGAGCGACAGCCTGTAGCACAAGATGATAGTCTTTTCCAAACTGTTCTCAAAAAAAATGCCAAAAAAGGGAGAGGGCAATAGTCTATTAAAATAATATAGTACTGTCCTATTTAGGCAACAGTATTAATATTGTACAGAGAAGCTAACTGGGGGCGAGGATAGATAAACACACTGGACCAAAATCAGAGTAGTATTTGGGAATAGACTTTTTTTTTATATTCATAGAGTTATTTTTACTTCTGAAAGTAGCATGTGGAATTAATCATTTGAATCATCGTGACTAAGAGGAGAATAATCACAAATAGAGAGTAAGTTGTTTCTTAGATGAGTCTCCTTTAACCCTTTTTAGGAAGTTAAGAAAAAGCATTTCATAGCTGCAGTGTAATAGAGTACATCTGGATTTGTAAATGCTAGATAATCAGGATTGAAAATCTGACATACAAAATAGGCTGGTTTAACTCCTCAATTAATGGCTATAGATATCATATGTGACCTACTATCTGAGGCATTAACACTTGACATGGGATCCACTCATATGAAACAAAATCTCTGACCCTTATTTCTGGGGTAACAGAAGCTGTAGGAACTTGTTATGGTGTGTAAATTCTGTATTTTTTAAAAGGAGAAATAATTAAAAGAAATATTCTAGTAGTGCCACATTTCAACTTTGCATATATTTTTTAAATGTAAAAAGTTTCCAACATCATTTCTATGCCTGGTATCTGAAGTGTTTGTGAGTAAAGACTGCCTTTGTCTTTCTCATTCTTTCTTTCTTTTTAAAGGAATGAACTTCCACATTATGAAGTTACCAGTGAGTCCTTAGTGTCCTATGTCTCACGTAGGGACTTCCCCAGTGAAAGATAATCTATTTCAAAGGCTTTTCATTCTGTGGAAATAAATTTTATTATTGATAAGAACAATTGTAAAATAATTCCGAGGAGTATTCTTTGTAAGAAATCTGTTATTTTACCTAAACCACAGCCATGAATTAGATTTAGCTTAGTGAGTTAAAACACAGACCCAGTTGAACTGTTTTACCTACTTGTTAATGACAGAGAGCCATCCAATCTATAGACAATATGAAATATCAACCATTAGATGCACATAGATTTTTTTCTATAACATCAACCATTAAATTTAGCACCATATTTTGATCAATTTATTTAGGATATCATTTCTACAAATGTTGATAAACAATATGCAAATTAATATCTTAGTATTTGATTTAAAAAATTTATGTTGGAAGGTTGATATTAATTTTCTACCCAAAAATTCTGCTTTGCAAACAATTTTGCTTCTTATGAAACAGTAAATTTTGGAGATCCCCTTTATAAGACCAATGGTCTGAAGCAGATTAAAAGATTTAAAAAGCTGGTTTTCAAATTGCGGGGGAAATGTAGGCTTTAAAAACTAGAAAAAAGTATGGTTTTTTTTGCATCTGAACTCTGCTCTAAATTTCTACCATGGAGTTATAATAGGTATTATGACTAAGGGTAAATGTTTATCTCTCTCATAAGCCTTTTTGGCAAAAATCCAGCATCAGATTCCATATTAAAACAGAGAAGGAAATGTGCATATGGAGGGCTGGGGAGATTGTATTTGTTTGATGTAGCTTCAGTTAGAGCCATAGATAAAGATGGTAAAGTTTTGTAATGATTTTGTTGTGATAAACTTCCAATGTGCTATACACACTAAGAAAAAAATAGAGCTTGACTTAATATGAATTTTTTAATGTGGCAGTAGTGTCCAATCTAAACATTTCTGAGTGTTAACTTTGGTTAAACATTGTAACTTTTTTTATGTAAATGAATGAGAAAAACAAAACTTTAATGTTGTGGGTGGATATCCCTATCTGTCTTTCTTTGTTAAAGTTCCAAATGCTAGTATAATAAAAATATTCATTTGCCAAAAGGGACCACTGTGGTTAAGTACAAAAAGAGATTAGTCTTTGGTGAGAAAGGAGCAAGAAGGCACAGACTTGGCTTTGTGTGTGAAAAGGGACAAACCTTCATCTATTTTTTTCTGTGTAAGTGTTCCAATGACAAATTTTACATGATGATTAATTTTCAGAGAGGTCTGGTAATCTTCGTTCCCATGCTTTTTCTCCCTATAGTGTATTTCGCAACATATTTTTAAACCTAAAATTATAGTGGGATTTATTCTAAATTCATTTATTTTTGTATTGAACATAAATTGCCATGCATTTGTTAGACCTATGTTGAGATACATCAAATAAGTTTTGCAAATACTCTTCATTAATAATTAAATTATAATAAAACTGAAGATGTAAACCAGCAGGAATTATAACATTGATCTGCCTTTTACATTTATAAACTAATTAGGTGTTGCAAAACTTCAAAGTCCATAGTAGATTTGTTAATTTAAGTAGTGTATTTTCTTTTTTTCCCCCCTCATCCCCTCAAGCATTTATCTTTTGTGTTACAAACAATCCAATTACACTATTTTAGTTATTTTTAAATGTACAATTAAATTATTAGTAACTAAAATCCCACTGTTTGGCTCTCAGTGGGACTTATTTATTTATTTTTTTGAGACGGAGCCTTCCTCTGTCTCCCAGGCTGGAGTGCGGGGACAGGATCTCGGCTCACTGCAACATCTGCCTCCCGGGTTTAAGCAATTCTCCTGCCTCAGCCTCCTGAGTAGCTGGAATTATAGGCGCCTGGCTAATATTGTATACCAAGCCTGGCTAATTTTTGTGTTTTTAGTAGAGGTGGGGTTTCGCCATGTTGGCCATGCTGGTCTAGACCTCCTGACCTCTTGGTCCTCCTGCCTCGGCCTCCCAAAGTGCTGGGATTACAGGCATGAGCCATGGCCCCGGCCTTATTCATTCTTTCTAACAATTTTTTTGTACTAACAATTCTTTTTGAATTCGGTTTGCTGGTATTTTGTTGAGGATTTTTGCATCAACCCTTATCAGTGATATTGGCCCATGGTTTTCTGTTTCTTCATGTGTCTTTAAGTGGTTTGGGTATCAGGGTAATACTGGTTTTGTAGAATGGGTTTGGAAGTAGTCCCTGTTTCTCTACTTTTCAGAACTGTTTGACTAGGAGAGGTATTAGTTCTTCTTTAAATGTTTGGCAGAATTCGGCAATGAAGCCTTTAAGTCCTGGGCTTTTCTTTAATGGAAGACATTTTATTATACCTCAGTCTTGTTATTTGTTATTAGTCTGTTCAGATTTTGCATTTCTTCGTGGTTCAACCTTAGTAGATAGTATGTGCCTAGGAACTTATTAATTTCTTCTATATTTTCCAACTTACTGAAATACAGTCGTTCATAGTGGTCACTAAGATTCCTTTGAATTTCTTCAGGATCAGTTGCAATGTCTCCTTTTTCATCCCTGATTTTGTTTATTTGGGTCTTCTTTCTTTTTTTCTTAGTTAGCCTGGCTAAAAAATTGTGATTTTTGTTTTATCTTTATGAAAAATCAACCTTTGTTTAATTGATCTCTTCTATTGTTTTTCTTAATTTCAAGTTCATTTATTTCTGCCCTAATCTTTATTTTTTCTTTTCTTCTAGTATTTTTTGGTTTGATTTGCCCTTGCTTTTCTAGTTATTGAAGATGCATCATTATTTATTTCTTTGAAGTTTTTCTTGTTTATTAATGTAGGCACTTATAGCTATAAATTTGTCTCTTATTACTGCTTTTCCTGTATCCCATAGAGTTTTGTATATTGTGTTTCTATTTTCATTGGCTTTAAGATAATTTTCAGTTTCCTTCTTAATTTATTCAGGAGCATATTGTTTAATTTTTACGTGTTTCTATGCTTTCCAAAATTTATCTTGTTTTGACTTCTAGTTTTATTCCTTTGTGGTCTGGGAAGATGCTTGATATTATTTCAATTTTTTGAATATTTTGTGATCTAACATATAGTCTGTCCTTGGAAGTCATCCATGTAATGAGAAAACTGTGTATTCTGCAGTTGTTGGATGAAATGTTCTGTGAATATCTATTAGGTTGCTTTATTCTGCAGTGCAGTTTAAGTCTGATGTTTCTTTGTTGATTTTCTATTTAGGAAATCTGTTGAACATAGAAAATGGGGTGTTGAAGACTTCAGCTATTATTGTATTGGAGTCTGTCTCTCTCTTTAGCTCTAACAATATTTGCTTTATATATCTGGATGCTCCAGTGTTGGGTGCATGTATACTTATAATCCTTGTATCTTCTTCCTTCATTTATCCCTTTATCACTATATGATGACCTTCTTAATCTCTTCTTACAGTTTTTGTCTTGAAATCTATTTCGTCTAATATAAATATAGCCAACCCTACTCTTTTTTGGTTTCCATTGGCATAGACTATGTTTTTCCATCCCTTTATTTTTAGTCTATGTTAATTTTTATAGATAAAGTGTGTTTTTTGTAGGCAACAGATTAATGGGTCTTCTTATTTTTATCCATTCAGCCAGTCAATGTCTTTTGATTGGATAATTTAGTCCATTTACATTCAATGTTGTTATCAATGTTATTGATAAGCAAGGACTTCCTCCTACCATTTTGTTATTTGTTTTCTGGTTGTTTGTGGTCTTTTCTTCCTTCTTTCCTTCCTTCCTTCCCATCTTCCTTTCAGTGAAGGTGATTTTTTTCTGGTTATATGATTTAGTTTCTTGCTTTTTATGTTTTGTGTATTCATTGTATATTTTTTCATTGGAGGCTACCATGAGGTGTGCAAATACTACCTTATAACCCATTATTTTAAACTGAAGACAACTTAACACTGCATAAACAAAGAAACATGCAAAAGGAAAAATAATAAAACCTCTACACTTTAACATTGTCCGCTGCTTTTTAACTTTTTTATTGATTCTCTTTATATCTTATTTTACCATCTATGCCTTGAAAAGTTATTGTAGTTATTACTTTTGATTGGTTCATCATTTAATCTTTCTGTTCAAGTCAAGAGTAGTTTACACACCACAATTACAATGTTATACTATTCTAAGTTTTCCTGTATGTTACTTTTACCAGTGAATTTTATGTCTTCAGATGATTTCTTCTTGCTCATAAACATCCTTTTCTTTCAGATTAAATATTTCTCTTGAGCATTTCTTGTAGGACAGATCTGGTGCCAATGAGATCCCTCAGCTTTTGTTTGTCTGAGGAAGGTCTTTATTTCTCCTCTATACTTAAATGATATTTTTGTGCTCTCACTCCCCAAAGTAAACAGATTTTCTCGTGTGTTGCAAGGCCACTGCCAGAGGATGTGGAAGGGGTGGCATTGGCAGTTCAAGACTGTTTCTCCACCTTTTCCAATGCCTTTTTTGGTGATACAAAGTTAAAACCAGGTTGTGTGATTGCTCACTGATTTTTGGTTCTTGTAATGGTCCTTTTGTGTGCAGATAGTTGTTAAAATGTGGTATTCCATTTCAAGGAGGGGGATGATAGGTGTAGACTTCTCTTCTGCCATCTTCTCTATCATCCCTAGGCAATGTATTTTAATTTAAAATATACCAAAGGATTTGTCAGTTCACATAATCCATGACTTGACTTGTGTGATGGACATAGTTGGGACATAAATGTGTGTGATAACTGTGGGAAGCATTGTTGAAAATTGGGATTGAGCGCTAAATGAAGAGGTTATAATTTATGGAATGCGACCTGCTGAAGCTATGTGGCATTTTTGGTTTATAGCCCCAAACCATGATAACTGTGGTAACTGTGGTTACCATAGTTTGGTAGGATTATAAACAAAGAAAAGTACTAAGTGATCAATAAACTTGGTACTCTCAATGAACAGTTTGACCCAATTTTTTGTTATTTTCAGAACATGCTTAACTAACTTTCTGGTTAATAACTGGTAATGCTTTTGCAGGCACAAAATGTTATAAGATACACTATTAGGAATAATTTGAAATACAAAGAAACAAGGAAGATAAGTAAATGTTGGAGAGAGGATTTTGATTCCATTTTAGAGATATGAAGTTTCAGGCAATGGTGAGATATATAAGTTGAGATGTCAGGTCAGCAGTTGGACATGTAAGTGTGCTTAAATATATATGTATTTAATTTAATATGAATGACTAGTTTCATTCAATTTGTTATAAAATTGAAAGGTTGCCTCTATCTTCCTTTCATCATTTCATCTTGCATATTTGTAAAATTAATAACTCTTCATCATATAACTCTGAAGAGTGGAAATGATTACACCTTCCATTAATATGATGAGAATGATTGAATTGATGAATGATCTATTATGGCTTACAGTAAGAACATGGTAAATTCAAATTATTTAAAATTATTTGGAAATTACAGCATCTTTTTCATGCTATTATAATATGCTTAGTAAATAAATAAATACAATTATAAATGAACTAAATATATTTAATGATTATTGATCAGGTTGGCTCTAATCTTGCTATTTGTTTTCTACTTGCCTCATTTATTCTTTTTTCCCTCTATTCTCTTCTTTATTTTTTTTGGATTAATAGATTATGATTTCATTTTATCTCCTTTATTGGCTTATCAGCTATAGCCTTTTGTATCATTTTTTAGTCATTACAGTATATAGCCTTAGTTTATCACAATTTGACTTTAAGAATATTATATCACCTTTTATATATAGTAACTTTATAAGGGTAAATTATATTTGTTCCTTCCTAGTGCTTATGAAATTGTTGTAATTCATTTGATTCCTACATATGTTATGTATCTCACATATATCTATTTTTGTTTTAAGCACTCAATTATATATTAAAGGGATTAAAAATAAGGAAAAGTGTTAAACTTATTTACATATTTACCATTTTCAGTAAACGTAATTCCTTTGTGCAGATTGAGGTTTGTAGTGTGGGTCAACTAATAATAGATTTTTCAATTCTTATATGTCTGAAAAAATATTCAACCTTTGTGTTTGAGAAACATTTCAATGGGCATATAATTCTAGCTTTACATTTTTTTCTTAAAATACTGAAATATATAATTCCATCTCTTATTGCTTACCTGTCTTCATCAAAAAACTTTTCTCTTCATCACTGATTGTGAGTAATTTTTCATGATGCCCTTCAATCTCATTTTCTTATGCTTCCTGTGTTTGAGGTTCATTGAGCTTCTTGTATCTTTGAGTTTACACTCTTCATTAACCTTTTAAAATATTTGGTCATTAGTTTTTCAAGTATATTTTTATGTTCACATTATCTCTCCTCTGTTTCAGAGACTCTGAATACATGTGCATTCAATCACTTGAAGTTGTCACATAATTTTCTGAGGTTGTGTATTTTAGTATATTTTCTCTGTGTTTTGAGTAGTTTCTATTGCCATGTCTTCAGGTTCACAAATATTTTCTTCTGTGGCATCTAATCAGCTGTTAATCCCATCCACATTAATTCTCTATCACCACCATATCATATGGCTGCAAATTTAGTGACTTAAGACAAATTTATAATCTTACTGTTCTGGACCTTAGCTGTCCAACAGGCATCTTATTGGCCTAACATCAAGGTGTTGGCTCAGCTGCAATACTTTTGGAGGGCTTTAAGAGGGAATTGCTTGCTTGCCTTTTTCATCTTTTAAAGACCACCCACATCCTTTGGCTTGAGACTGCCTGCCTCTTCTTCTTCTTCCTCTTTTTTTTTTTTTTTTTTGAGGCAGAGTCTCACTCTTGTCACCTAGGCTTGAGTGCAATGGTGCGATCATGGCCCACTCCAACCTCTGCCTCCTGGGTTCAAGCGATTCTCCTGCCTCAGCTTCCCGAGTAGCTGGGATTAAGGTGCCCGCCACCATGCCCAGGTAATTTTGTATTTTTAGTAGAGACGAGGTTTCACCATGTTGCCCAGGCTGGTCTCGAACTCCTGACCTCAGGTAATCCACCCATCTGGGCCTCCCAAAGTGCAGGGATTATAGGCGTGAGCCACCGCACCTGGCCGCTGCCTGCTTCTTGAAAGACAGTCATAAAGTTACCCTCTGATCCAACTCTCTGTGTCACACCTAAGAAAGAAAGAGAGAAAGAGAGAGAGAAAAAAGACAAAAGAAAGAGAAGAACAAAAGAAAAGTCCGTTTCTCCACCTGCCTTTTTGACTTTTAAGAAAGAAAGAGAATAGAAAGAAAGAAAGACCTGTTTCTCCACCTCCCTCTTCGACTTTTAAGGACAGTTGTGATCACATTGGACCCACCCAAATAATTGTGGAGAATATTCCTATTTCAAAGGCTTTAACCTAATCACATCTGCAAAGTTTCTTGTACCACGTAAAGTAACATATTCACAATTTCTGGGATTAGAATATGGCCCTCTTTCAGGAGCCATTGTTTTGCGTGCCACACCATTGGATATGTTTCATAATTTGTGAATTTAATCTCTACAGGTTTGATTTGGACTTTATCTTCTGCATCTCTACTGAAATATGCTCAGTCTTTCCTCTGCCTTCTTAAACGTGGAGTACAGTTACAATAACTGTTTTCATGTCCTTGTTTACTATCATCTGTGTCATGTCTAGTTCTCTTTTTATTGACTGATTTTTCTTATCATTTTAAGCAATAATTTTTGTTAATACCTAGTATTTTTGATTGAATGCCAGAAGTTGTGAATTTTACTTTATTCAGTGCTAGATATATTTGTATTTTTTAAATTATTGAGCTTTATTCTGGAAATGGATAAGTCAGTTGGAAACAGTTTGAAACTTTTGAGACTTGCCTTTAACCTTTTTTAGGTTATCAGAGAAGCTTTATTCTAGAGGTAAATTTCCCTCTCTACTGTGGCAAGATTCTACTAAGTACTCTAATTAATGTCCTTTGACTTACAAAATTTGTCATTCTAGATGATGAGAAAAAATTATATGTGTTATTTTTGGTGTGTTTTCTTTTTTCTTTTTTTTTTTCTTCCTAGTCTTGGGTAGACCCCTCCCTGCTACCCATGGCTATAAATCACTTTAATGTGATTAAGTTAAAGCCCTTGCATGCCCTTCTCGGTACTCAGCCGAAGGCTCACAAGAGATCCTCTAGATGTCTGGAGTGCTCTTGCTGTGTGGCCCCTCTTCTCTTCACCACTCAGCCCTGCACACTCTGGTTTCCTTGGCCTCCGTACATTCCTAATTCCATCTCCTCAACTCAGGGAGACCTTTAGGCTCACTTAGACTCCTCCTCTCTGACTCTGGTCTGGAAAATCTCACCAGACAATAAATGGTGGATCATCTTAGTGCTTGACTTATTTGTTTCCCCCTCTCAAAAATCACTGCTTTGTGCTGCCAAATATCCAATGTCTAAAAAAAGTTTTTAATGTATTTTATCTGTTTCTGATTTCCCATTGTTTATTGTTTTAGGCTGAAGGATAAATTCGATCTCTGTTATCCCATCATGATTGAAACTATGAGTCTTTCTATTTTTTCATTCCAATATGAGAGCTGATTTTTAACACATTTGATGCATTACATCCTAGGAACCCTCCAAGAAAAGGGACTGGGGAGGCGTACTATTTGGTGTCTTGGGAGGATTTTATTCTCTACATAGTATATCTTTAATAACTTTGTAATTGGTACAGATTTATTGTAAAGATTCTAAATTCAAACTTTAGAAGGAATGCCTATGAGGAGGATTATATCATGGAGGGTGATGTGTAAAATGGAAGTATTTACACTAGAAGTGTTTGGATGCTGTTGCTTTAAAGGGAAACAGTGCAATTGATCTGGTTGGCACTGGGGAAACAGGAAGAAGGGCTGCTGGGAGACCAGAGCCAGAGAGCTGGGAATTAGGACAGCTGCTCTTTTTGTTTAAGCTGCCACCGGCCTTGCCAACGCATGGGAGCCTCTCACAAATCATGCAAATTTCAGGGTCTTTATGATGCCACCTTTGATTCATGCAGGCGAAGCAAGGGAGAGAAAACACTTATGTGTCAATGCGTGTGTGCTTCCACAAACACGCCCAGAGACACATGTGTGCACACCATTGCAAGATTTGGTCAGGATTGTGTAGCTGCTAAGTCATGTGAAAAGGGGTATGAAAAGAGAGCAGAGCTGCTCTCACACCACTGAGCCCGATGGCCTGAGGGAAGTGGACAGTTTGAATTTCCCCAGGAGAATTAGAGCAATGTATCACCTAGAATGACCAGCTGCTCTGCCCTATTCAGGGATCCTAGAGATCTGCTCTTAAGGCATGTCTTTCTCTGACTTTGCCAACACTCATTGGTTTTTATTTTCTAAATGCCAACAGCGCTCACATTATGTCCCACACGATTTAGCACACAACTGCCTAGTTTATAGTTATTTATTTATTTATTTTCAGCTGTTTCCTGTTGAGAAGTGTTGTCACTTCAATCAAATGGAATGCTTCATGAGGAGAGGATTTCTGTGTCATACCTTTATGACACCATAGCAGCCCGACTGCCCCCAGTCTTTGGTGCTCCCTTTATGAAGCTAGATTATTGGTTATGGTCCAATAGGTAAAGCTTCGATTGGTTTGCTAGGAAAGCCACAGTTGTTTGTTTAAAAAATGATTTATAATGATTTTTTTACAAAAATAATAGACTTAATTATTTGGCAAAATATCAGGGAATGAAATAGAATAAATAGGCTTATGGAATAGTGTTTCGATAAAATAAAAGTTTCATAATTCTACTGCTTATTTGTACATTTTAACCAGTTTGTGCACAAGTATCACACCCACAGATTTGATTGCCTCAGCAATGGGAAGGTGGTATTCTATAAGGTATTTATGTTCAATTCCTTGCTTGCTTTGATATGATTATTATAGACAATAACACTTATATCATTTTGATCTTTAATGTTACAGTTTTCAGACTTTACTGTTTTCATTTGCATATGACAATGCAACATATAATAATGGTGACAATGAAAATATATTTAAGAAATGTAAACAATAACTCAAAAAGGCACTAAAAAACATTAACTGAGGCCAGACGCGGTGGCTCACGCCTGCAATCCCAGCACTTTGGGAGGCCGAGGCAGGCAGATCACGAGGTCAGGAGATTGAGGCCATCCTGGCTAACACGATGAAACCCCATCTCTACTAAAAATACAAATAATTAACCGGGTGTGATGGCGGGCACCTGTAGTCCCAGCTACTTGGGAGGCTGAGGTAGGAGAATGGCGTGAACCCGGGAGGCAGAGCTTGCAGTGAGCCGAGATCGTGCCACTGCACTCCAGCCTGGGACACAGAGCAGGACTCCATCTCAAAAAAACAAAACAAACAAAAACAACAGCAACAACAACCAAAAAAAAAAACATTAACTGAAGTAAACCTCACCTGTTGATAGCCTATTAGCTAGGATTAACTAATCAATTTTCTTGGTTCATGAGTAACATTTCAATATGTGAGTTCTTAAGAGATTTCTTCTTCAAGATGGCAGATAAGACACAGTTGTACATCTTGACTTATTCTGTAAATTCCATTAGATTGATCATGAAGAAATAAAGGAATAAAATAAGTATAGAAGATAACTGGAAAAAAAAAACTTCAGTAGCATTTCTAGTAATATGATTAAACACACACACACACAGACACACACACACACACACACACAAAAGACCAACAGAAAGAGAACAAATGCTGTGAAAAGGGAGTTGATGGAAATTAAAAGTAAACTGCCAAATAAAAGCTTCACTATAGATTGGAAGATAAACACAAGAAAGTTAGGATATGGAGCACAGTCTGAAACT
This sequence comes from Nomascus leucogenys, assembly GCF_006542625.1. Taxonomy (NCBI): domain Eukaryota; kingdom Metazoa; phylum Chordata; class Mammalia; order Primates; family Hylobatidae; genus Nomascus; species Nomascus leucogenys. The sequence continues at coordinate 106,047,082 of NC_044389.1, forward strand.
ACAAGGGGAAACTACAAGGTGAAACGCAAGAGACATAAATGTTCTCTTTGTCTATCACCAGGAAATCCAGCATTAGGTTACTAGGAATTCTAAGAAGAAAACAGAGAAAATGGATGGAAAACATTTATCAAGGAAATAATATATACTATTCAGTATAAATGACACTTGAAAAATTGAATTGCAAAGGGCCGCTGACTACCATGTCCTATGGACTAAATAGCTCCATATCAAGACATTGTACTGAGAACCAACTGGTAGACCACTGAGAAGGTCAATGGTGTGGAGTGATACATCATAATGTATTACATAGTAAGATGAGAAATAAATGTGTAGAGAAATAAAGGTTATACTCCCATATTACATAAGCCAAAAAGTTAATTCTAATAATGAGCATCAAAATGGTAATGTAAATAAATATTTGTGATCCTTTTACTTCAATAGAAAATGTCCACCTTTACGTAAAATCGTGATTGATAGTTTACACAGAACTTTAAACATTTAGAGATGTATACCCAACAAATTAATTTTTCTTATCATTTCTCATTCTGAAACACTAAGGTTTTCCTGCATACATGTCATTAACACACACACACACACACACACACACACATATATATATACATATACAGATATAGATATATATTGCATTGAGAAACTCAGTTTCTCATCTGTAAAACGGGCAGGATAAAAGTACCCATCTTATATGATGACCCTTAGAATTAAATGCACCAATACATACAAAAATGGGGCAAGGCCTGGCACAGAGTGATTGTTTAGTAAGGGTTAGGTATTATTGTTCGAACATTGCAAATAAGCCAGTTTATTTCTATTTCAGAGGATATGGTGGTTGTGAAAAATAGAACTTCAAAGTATAAAAACAAAAACAAGATGTGTGAAAACATCCAGAGGATGGCTGGAGTCATGTAGGATGGTGTGGTTTTACCTTTTCATTTAAGACCTTTTGAACTATTTAATTTTTAACCATATTCATATATAGGTAAAATTACTTCCTTGAAAATCGTTCCCATTGAATGCATTTGTTTATGCTGGATCTCTTAGTGTGCCTGTACATAATAAGCATTGAGTAAATATTTGTAGATTATGAGAAAATAATCTGTAGAATCTTAATTATCTATCTTACTCTCTCACCATTGACTTTGAAAATACATTTCTACTGTGCTTTGAGAGTGTAGATTAGTGAACTTTTTACAGTGCAACAAGAACTTGTTTCTTTCTTTACTTCAACAATCAAAATGCTATATAGAGATAAAATTATCATCCGTCCATTGCAGCCAGCATGTTTTCTTCTGTTTTAGAACTTAAATTTTCTGCCATTTTTTCTATATCTCTTATGAATCTTTCTGAGAAAGAAGTGCATTACATGACCAGAAATTGGGTCATCATCCTGAATTCTGCCCAGTTCTGCCATGAGCTTCATGGTTTATCATCAGGTTGCTCACTTGTTTCTGCACAGAATTTGGGAACGAAGGTGACCCCTCTTCTGATTCCTTACCATGAAGGGATAGAATGAATTTCTGCCACAGATCTTAGTGGAACAAGAACAGAGCTGGGGTCCTGTCTTTATCATTTACTGCATAACTTTCTCTAAGTTACCTAAACAATCTAAAACGTAGAGTTTTTTTTTTTCTTTTTAGTTGAAGGTGGGTATAGACAGTAGTAATTATGTTTACTCTAAAGAGTTGTTGTGGGCTTTAACTGAAATAAATATTTCCAAATGAATTGGAAACTGTTGAGTGATAAAGCAATGTCAGCACCTAGCCCAGACTTAATCGCAGCAATGCCAATTATTGTTCTGCTTAAAGAAGAAAAAACAGCAAAATCTGGAAAAGTCATAAATAATAATCATGCAATATCAGCTCTAGAACATTCCATCATCTTTTTTTTTAGAAGTAAACAATGTAAAATACTAGTGAGACTGCAAATTTAAAAGTTGCACTAAACATGACTAAGTTATCAATGCTCTATATTTTGGTTACCCATAATTATTCTTTTGGAGAAAAGTAGAGGAATTTTGGGAGGAAATATTAAGCATAAAAGAGAAGTGTGCTGAACAACAATTGTTGCTTCTTGAGTTATAAATAAAATTTAGAAAAATTAGCTTACACAAGAACATTGTGTTTAATTGTTATAATGTATTTTCCTGTGTACAGAGCACTTTAATGAAATGCATCTCTAAATATTCCAATTTCCAGATACTACTTTTATAGATAAAATGATCTGATTGTGGCAACATCCTCAATCAGAATATATTTAATAGCCTCATGTGCAAGAATAATGTTAAAAGATAAAATTTTTTAAAATGTGCTTTTAGAAAAACAAATCACAGTTTGCTACCTGTGCTTCCAACCTAAAAATGAAAATACCCTACTGCATTTAACCTGTATCTTATATTATGTTCCTGAATGATACTGTAGCTTTTGCTGCAACATCCATCAAATCAAACTTTAACTATTTCCAGTTTTTCCCCCTTGAAATAGCAATAACAACTCTTTTCCTGGGGGTGGGAGAGAGGGGTTATGCCATAAAAGCTATCTTAAAATGAGCATTTTATTTATGCTGTTTTTCTTAGGGCCTAGGAAAGGTTGGAAGTGTTGAAAACTATTCAGGACTTTATGCCATCTGCCCTTATTTCATATGTTCCCTCATATGAGTTGGAACAAAGGAGTGGGCTGGATGGAATTAAAGAATGTATATAAAAAAAAAAGAAAGTAGTGATCAAACGCGACTGATAAGGGAAGCCAGTGTGCTCCCGGGTGATGTGTGTATTCAACTCCAGGCTGACTCCTCTTATGCTAATACAGCCAATTTCCTCTTTTATTTCATTTCTGGAGCCTGAATCTGTGATCTCTGATAAGGTTCCCAAGGATACCGCCTTCACTCACAAACGGGGAGGTGGAAGGGGGAGTGGATGATGGAGATGTGTAACTCGGAGAGAGCACTAGTGGATGAATAATTTAAAGCTCCGCCCGGAGATTTGAGGCAAAATGCAGAGATAAGAGACACCACAGGGTCCTCTCTGTTTATTCAGAGCTTCATCTTCCAATGACAGGTGACCTCCAAGGTCAAGGGCATGATGGGAAATGGAACCGACAGTGGGAAAAGGTACTGCATCCCAGAAGAAAGTAATGATTTACTTTGTGTCAAATGAAAAATTGATCTTTTTATGTAACTACTTCTTTATTTTGTTCATCAGTGGAAAGCCTGTGATGGAAGACACTTTGCATAAACCACAGAGAGTATCCCCATGATATGGAGATATTCCCGTAGGCTCTTTCTTAGCAACTTCAACTTGATAGTTTTAAATACTGTATTTTTTAAGGAAATTGTCAAGGTCAGAAAGAACTTTGATTGGGTACCAAGTGTATATAACTTCAGCCCTCAAGTGACAAACACAATATCTGGGTTCAGAGTCAGTTTGGTCTTTAGTGTCCATTATGCAAAGGCTGTATTTCCTTAGCTTCCTACCTTTTAAACTTTGTCCTAAAAAGGCTCCGTGTGTTCCCCTCATTACAATTTTCTGGAGGCTTACATAATCCCTTTTGCAGCATAACACAACATCACATACATTTAACCTAATCAAATCTTTGTGTTTTCACTAGTTTGCTGCCTAAATCCCTGAATCTAATAACTCTTTTTAGTTCAGAAAATTTGAAGCCATTTGTCCCGGGTAGAACCGTGTTGTTAGTTTTAGGATCTTACAAATTCTGACAGTGAAACACGCACCTGGGAAAGCTCTGGTCCCCATGATCAAAACCGTCTGCTGGGTGGTTCCTATTCGTTTCAATAGAATACAACCATGACCTCTACCGAGAGAGAGGCAATGTCAAATGTTTCTCAGGGCTGGTTTATATTTCCCTCATAGTCTTAAACTGCTGTTTCTGCTTTCCTCTGTTTGAATGTTACCCATGTTTTCATTCCTGAGCAATCATACCTTTTATCTTTTTTAGATAAACATGAAAACATACTAAGGTCACTGCCAGGTGAGAGGTAAGATGTGCGTGACTGCCACCCAGCCCTATCGAGTCTTTTTTCCTCTCTCTTCTTTGGCAAACACTCCTTGAGGGTTTCAGTGAAGTGAGACAAGTTACAAGTATGATTCACAAGCTTGCCACAAAGAGTGCCCGTACAGGTCAATCTCCAGGGGCCCCATTACTGTGGCACCAGTCTGCTTGGTTTCCAGCACGCACTTTGCCTATGTCCCTCCTTTTTTTTTCTTTCAACATTCTTGTTTTTATATTTATAGTCTATCAAAGCAAATGCAAGGTGCACCACATTTTATGGCTTCCTGGGTGCATTTTATGCATTTTTGCCGAAGCTTAAAAGGAAACCACCCCATTACTTTTGGCCTGGTCTGGCCTGGCCCTTTTATTTTTTCTTCTGAGTCGTAGGAAGAAACATGACAGAGGGAGCACACAAGCTGAAAGAGAAAGTTTCTGATGAAAATGGACCCTGATAACTGCTACAAATAAAACTAAAACACAAACTTTTTGGTAAGGATGGAAAGTGAGTCTTCACATTAGTCCTACCGCAATTTTCTTTTATTGACTTAGAAATCAGACATACAGTTTAACTTTCACATTGAGAGATATTTTTAAAACAAGGGTATAACTTTAATTAACTACTATGCGAATAGCACATTAGTTTCTTAGTATTTTTCTCCTTCATAGAGATTGCAGTCATATTAGTTTGATATTTCACTTTCTTTTCACCATTTTTAATAAGCCAATGAGAAATGCGTCCCTTTTGCTAGATCATGTTTGCCAAATTGTTTATAAAATTCATAGCTCAGTATCACAATAGCTAGATATCAACTATGGCCCTCATGATACATAATATTCATCTTATTCTAAGAGTGAATTTGATTTTTAAAATTATTGTCCTTCTAAAGGTGTGTTTCTACTTCTTTTTATCTCAAACTACTATGCTTTATAATTTCTTTTGTTTTTATCTTGAAAGTATTTAGTGCTCAAATACAGAAGCTCAGTATTTTCAGTTAAAAATGGCATTCAAATCTCAGGATACAGTCAGCTGAAAAGAACAAAAAACTAATTTAGAACAAGAAAGAGACTAAACTATAAGGAAAAAAATAGTCGATCTTCAGCTAAGAGACCCTTCTCAAGTCAGTTTTTAGAAAGTACTATTCCTTTTCAAAAACAGAATTAGGACTTTGTGTTATAGCACATTTTTATAAATGTATATATGATACTCATAACATTTTAGATTTACGGTAGGCATTAAAGATAATCAAGTATAAACTTTTAAGGAGGTATTGATAGCAAAGTCAGGACTGAAACTCCTCTATCCTCCTAGCCCAGTGGTCTTTCCACTCTATCATTCTCAAATTATTTTTGTTCATATGAATAAAAGGAAAACTGCCAATTATCACTCCTGGATATGTGAAAGGACCAGCATTCATTCATGCTCTTTGATGTTAAAATCCCCAAGCTTCTGATTCCTCTATTCGAGAAACAACTCAACTGCTCTAATCAAAACTTAGTTTTAAGAAACACTTAACGCCAAATGATTTAGTACACAGGCATGAAGAGGTTAAATGAAGTATTCAAGTACTAAGCCTTTAAAATTTTCTAACTTTGCTAGTTCACAAAAATTTATTTCCACAACAACAAAAATTAATATTGCTGGTGACTGTGAAAACAATCATATATAAACTGGTAGATAAGAGGAAAATGGGGGAAATCAGCGTGTAGAACTTATTAACAAGCATCTGTGTTTACGATGGGTACCTTTACCTTAAAATGATTAAATAAAAATGAAATAAAGTATTGAAATGGCAATAGATGCTATTATCATAAAAAAAGTCATTGAAATTACTTTTGCATGGAATAAGTGAATTCAAAAACATTAATTAGAATTTTAGACACTTAGAGAATATTTCGTCTGATTTCTTCATTTTTAATTTGAAGGCCCTGAGGCTCTGAGAAATTAAGTTACTTGCCTAAGACACTACAGCTAATTTGTAGTAGAGATGGAAATAGAACTCATGTCTCTTTGCCCTGTTTAATACAAATGTAGAAAAGTGGGAGAATCAGAAACCAAAGTTGTCTACACGGACCTTTTTTTCCATTCCAGGGTTTGTTTGAAAGTGGAAATGGATACCTCTTCCTGCAATGACTTTTCCTGCAGGGACCTTTTCTGAAATGGCTTTTCAACATCCATCTAGTCAGATAATCTATGCATGCTTCCGATTATCATAGTCTCTCTTCTCTAGCCCCAAATCAATGATCCAGAAGTAGGGCAATGTATAACTTTGTTATAGCAAAGATATTCCCCAGTAGCTTAGTATTACAAAGTCTGAATTTAACTTTGGAATAATTTGGGTAAATACTAATTTAAAAATAAAAATTAAAATAAGACAACAAACAGACATGCATCAAGCCTGCATTCTCTTTTGGATCATAATTTGTTTACAGTTATACATCACTATAGCCCCTGAGTTCTGACTGTCCCTGTAACATGCTTTAGATTTGAATTCAAATTTTCTTCGAGCCATCACTTGCTGTATAGAAGATTCTAGGCATCCGAGAAGCATTATTTGCAGGTTTCCTAAAATGGGGTGCTTTTGCTGATCATAACTGTACAAAGCACTTTACCTATGGAAATATTGGGAGGAGGGTGTTCAGTCATTAAATTAAGGAGAAACACATTTCTCTCGGCTCTTTCCCGTGGAAATGAATCTGGATGTCTGTGTCATAGCCTCTTTTGCTTCCCTTGGGTGAATTAATCAATACATAAAACCAAATCTAGTGCTGGTTTCCCTCTTATCTCTACTATTTGGATTTCGTTTCAGATTTGGGAAATTGGTTTGATCTAGCAGTTTAACTTTCAAAGCCACTCTTATTTTCTATAGCACTCATTGCTAAAATAACAATCACAGTATGCATGCAGTAAGTTTAAAATCCCATAGTTCATTAATGATATGAATGTATTTTGATCATTCATTCCATGTTAGAATTCTAAAATATTACTTGCATATAGTTTATGAAATAATACTCTACACACAATTTAGGATTGAATTTATGTTCTAGTTCATTTTTGGCAAATTTGTTAAAAAATACTCTTTACAATTTTATTATTTTTAGCCAATGTCTTTTTGCTAAATTTAGTTTTACTTATATGGTACATGTTAGTTAAAATATTGAATAAAGAGGTCAATGAATCTGGAAAAGAATGTATTACATTCAAAGTTTTGTTTGTCTAGTTTTTTTTTTTTTTTTTTTTTTTTTTGCCATATGCCCACTCAGTTGAATTCCTTCACTTAAAGCCATTTTTCGTTTGCATTGAAGGAAAAAAAATCACATTACCATTTAAAATATTTTTTCTGTCAGATTTGATTAGTTTCTTCAACTGTACTTTTATAATATACATTTATGAAAAAAGAGAGAAACTAGTAGATACCTCATAGTTCTATTACCTAAAACCCTCAAAAGAATTCAATTTCATCCAAATGCAAAATTCACACCATATTTTTCTGAATTAAGTTTTTCTAAGTTAAAGCAAACTATTAACTAAAACAGTAGTTAGATTTCCCTGAGGAGACATTTCCATTCTTATTTTTTTCTCCATATTTTGGAAGGCATGACTTTGGAGAAATGTTTTTAATCAACTTAAAAATAAAAGAGGTATGCTTTAGCCATTTTTCATTAAACACCATGAAAATGTGTTTATTCCATCTAATTGAGGATAAGTTAAAAGAAAAAAGCAGCATTTTAACATGTGTGAACTATGACCTCAGGAGGGCTTAATTCTCTTTGTTATTACAGTTTTTCTAAGATTGTTGCTCACAGGGCTCTCACTATTTTTCCAACAACAACAAAAAACTACATTAGTGCTGGTTTGCTGGTTGACGCTTACAACTTGGGATCTATTCATAAGAGGTCCTGTCAATTCTTAGCTGAACAATAATAACCTCTGTGTCTGTGTGTGTTCCATGAATAGTCCTCCTGTCTCACATTTGCCCAGTACCCAAGAGTTCACCTGTGTTTCATGCTTGTGTTCCCATGACTTGGGTTGTGCATCTTCTCACAACAAAATTCATAAAAATTAAGTGATATAGTAATCACTAGTGCAGCTTGGAAAGCCTTGCAAAATGTCAGTTTGCTTGTTAGTTGTGCAAAAACAAAAGATTTGAAAATCAGATTGTAAAGGTTTCACACAGCATTTATTAATTATGGTATAAATAGTAGAGCACTGCTTTGTAGAGTATTTTAAATGTATTTGTAAAACTATGCATAACAAAAATCATAAGATATTTTGTAGGTCTATATCTTGTTTTGGGACTAAAAGTATTCAGACATTGCTAAACTTACTATATATGTTTCAAGGAGAAATTCCTGTAAAAGGGGTTGTTTCTGAAACAGTAAAGACTACTTTACATGTATATTTAGAAAAGTCACTGTTTTATGTTGAAAATTTATGGGTAGTTTCATGTAACAACTATTATAACAAAATAAAGCCATTTTGATAAAATCTTTTGAAGTTTTGTATTTATCTATATACTTAGGTGTTAAAAAGTTAAACTATTGAGGACCGAAAATATGAAGTTTCCAAGTTAGATATTTAGGAATAAAGAAACTAAGATGAACACAATATAGCAAAAAATTAAAAATTGCTTTCATGTAAAAATTCCGACAGATAATTTTTGCAATCCTAAAATGTAATGTATTGGCAAAACAAATTTTATTATTTGTTAAACAATCACAAATGTGAAATGAAGTGACACATAGGACCCTGCACTCTGCATAAAACTACGGCACAGACTAAGCTAACTCTATCCTTCTGCAACTAAGTTTTCACTACAGCAATACAACTGTATTTAACACGTCTTATTTAGAAAAGCCTTATAGGTTAAACTATATAATTAGGCAAATAATCAAATGAAGAGAACAGAGAAAGTAGATCAGCAAATTAGAAACCAGACATTTAAAATACAGAATGTGAGTTCCTAATTTGAGATTTGTTAATATGTTATTGATCATAAGACTCTGAAGCAATATAAAGTGGCATAAAATGCTAGATATTAAAAAGAACACTAATAACAAGAAAATGTCGGCCAATATTACTTTCATACTTTTTCCCTTTACCAGTGATTTTTTTACACACCCCAATGCCTTATTGAGTCAGTGTCATATCCTGTCTAACTGCATGATACATTTTTTTTATTTGGTTCCACGAGATGCAAGACTGACACTCTGATTTCACAGAGAAGATATGGATTCATAACAAAGGGCTTAAAATTAGGGTGTTTTTCCCCCTATCAGTATTGCAATTACAGATGACACTCAGTTTTCAGAACAAAATTATCTGTAGTTTAATTTGATTCTGTAACATGTTTAGAGGTTGAAATTTAAGTTCACTGATAAAGTAACTTCTTGTGGATGAAACTCCGAAGATGAAGAGACAGATTAAACACCCAGGCCAATATCCATACAGAGCAGGTACAAATGGCAGAGATATCAGGAAGGAACAGTGAAAGGGACAAGCAGCTATCCTCAAATCTCTTACTTGGGATCATACCGTCTTTACTTAACATTACGGTGGCCCCATTTTCTTGCTTATCTATTAATATATTTTTATTTTGTTAAGAAAAAAAAATTGTTGAGAGCACCCCATGGTAGCAGTGAAGCATATTTTTCTTCCCTGCTGATTATGAAAAGATACAAAGCAGAGGAAGGTGGAGAATGTACAGTGGGATTTTAGTGGCTCAACAGTTATGTCCTAATTGAATATACAACCCTTGACCTTCAAATAGGTCAGAAAAGGACAAAGTGGGACATTCAGTGAAGCCTGAAGGCCCTCCTGGTCTCTGAGCATGGAAGCCCTTCTCTCAGTTGTCAGAGGGCTGGGAATGTTGAAAAGGCAAGAGTGAGAAGGCGGAGGAAGAGAGAATCGTAAAATAAGGCACTTCCATTCTTAGTTCTTTGTTTAGATTCTTGCTTTTAGGACTCCAGGAAATTTATACTTAGTTTCTCCCTATGAATATGCCAAATTCAACTGTTAGGGAGAAGAAAAACTATACTCAAAGCCTTAATGAATCTTCTCCCTGGTTTGAATAACTTTTTTTTTCTATCTTCTACATGCACTTAAAATTTGCACAGTGCTGTGGAGAATTTAGGAGAGGTCGTTTTCAGAATGAGCTCATTACCACAATTTTATAAAACCTTTGCAAAGCAAGGGAAGGTGCTTTCATAATTTCCATGTAGTCAATGAAAATGTAGAAAGTCAGGTAGTCTTTCTCATGTTTTTCTGACCCTAATCCTGTGCATTGTAGACCCATGTCTTCTGTTTCTCTAAAAGCAGGCATTTCTCAGTCCTCTTCTTGACTAAATGTTCTTCTCTGTCTCCATTTTCTGCCTTGAAGGCAGGCCTCGCTTCTTCCGAGTTCAGTTTCTGACTTTCTATATTACTGATTTGATAGCCAATAACACGATGCTTCGACAGCGCATTTAATTATTTAACTTGTCCTATATGTGTACTTAGCAGTGCAGCAAGTCTATTCATACAAGAGTGATGTCATGAGGTTACATACTTGATACCTTCTTACTTTGCAAATAAGGGTTACTTAATTTAAGAACTAGTGTGTATTGTTTCTCTACTTGATGGTCACCACAAAATAAATGTGGTTGTTAAGTGGTTTAACTAGAAACACCCACTAAGTGGGATTTGTAAGAGCAGAAGTTAGCACATTTCTCATTCACTTGTGAATGAACAGAGGGAGAATATACTCAGACTCCAAAGAAGATGGAGTTGTATTTCACGTTATAAACCAAACTTACAGTAAAGTTTTCTATTAAAAAAATCTTTAAGACATCAGAAAAGCCATCTTATCAATCTTTAGATAAAAAACTATTCTTAAGAAATAAGACATACGCAAATACATTTGACTCTGAATATATATTTTTTTAAGTTGAGCCTTCAGGCTCTGTAAAAATGCAACTTACCGCATAAAGAGGAAGGAAATAATTATCTGAATGTCTGCACGACCAACTTTCCTACTACCGTTCATATTATACTTGTTTCCAACAATGTTCTTTTACTCATTGGATTCTTCCAAACTTCGACATTTTTCTGGTTTTTTTTTTTCCTTCACTAATTCTTCACTGAAATTCAGCATAAGAGCCATCTCCTCCAAGTGACCTCTCTTTGCTCACACATGGCTCATAGCAAACATTTTCTCACTTTGCATTCCTATAGCACTCATGCATATTATTTATGTAATGGTGTGTTGTACTAGCTTAATTCTGCATCTATGTATATAAAATAAATGTGTTCTGTTTCTCCCCTACACTCCTGTGTGCTTCCCCAGAGATTCTAGTTTTGTTTGTTTTTCTTTCTTTTTTTATTCCCGGGGACTTGGGTCAGTGTTATGACTATCGGAGCCACTTTGCACATGCTTAATGGAATGAACCAATAAGGAACAACTAGATGAAAGAAGATTTGCATGGAGGAAAAAAATGCAAAAACTAAGTTAGAGCAATGAGTGTTGTTAATTATCTCAGCTCTGACTGGATTGCATTAAGATGGGGAGGCTGGTAGTGAAGGATTATTTCCTAATTCAATATGTACATCAGCAAACCAGGAAGGAGACTCTGTTTAATTTGGGATGAAGTATTGAAAGGGACATTACTGGTTGTCTACAGATAGGAAAGCCCTGCTCTATGAACTCACAAACTCTTTGTTTTGCTATAAAGAATTAGTGTTGTGGGGGAAATAAATGCAGGAGGGACGATGCTTCACTTATATCTGGGGAGTTAAGTGTACAAACAAAATACCACTTTCTAGTCAAATTGAGTAGTTTGCACCTCTCCTTATTCATGAATTCATTTTAAATTGAGAGGCAATGGCAAATTACTTTTACTCCAACTACCTACCTGACACAACAAATGTATGCTTCTATGGTCAAAGTATAAAGATTAAAAAGAACAGAGAGTGCTGGATGGAGGAGTCATTTGTGTTTGCCATGAGAAAGAAAATAAAACTAATAGTATCAATCAGCCTCAACAGCATCATCAAGCATTTGTCTGTTAGTGTCCCTGTGTGAGGTCCCATAGAGAGTAAATTATGTAGCTATGACCCTTATTATTAGTTTAAGATGAAAACATGCCACTGAAAGGCTTCGGTTAAATTTTCAGAGTTAAACACTGAACAAATACAAAAGGTAAAGCCCTTAAATGGAGAAGTGCATTCTGAAGAATGAAGTTTGACGCCGGAACAGCGGCAGTGGTAGTTTCAGTTAATGAGGTCAAGGGGAAATCGCTACCTTTCTCCCCATGAGCCAAGGAAAGTTTTATTTGTGGTTTGACACCTACTCCTTCCAGATGTCTAAGTAACTCCATGTAAGCCCGAAAGAGAACTCCCTGAAAGGATATCTGCAGATCTCAGTTTCTCACAGTGCTCGTCAGAAGATTGGTACAAGGAACAAAACAGGAAATCTCTGCACACTCAAGACAGTGGAAGGCTTTCTTCAGTCTGTGTGCCCTGAAAAACCTACAGCTTTGATAATCGGTCATTCCGCGGCCAGTGAAGGAAATTTTTGTAACTCACAAAAGCAATTTCTTAAAATTAAGTGGCTGAATCAATTTCATTTTAGAAGAGCATGATTGAGTCTGTATCTCCGTCCTGTGTCTTCCCCCTGTGCTGTGTCCCTGCTGCTGGAATGTTCTAGAGCAGCTACTATCTCAATATTTCCAGATATGAGCAGAAAATGTGCTGCTAAACAACGGATAAATGCGTGCACATAGGGTTGGTTTGTTTTTAATCAGAACAAATTCATTTACGAGTAAAGCTCACCATCCGCTGTACTTAGACGATCAAGATCACGTTATCTTTTGGGCACAACCATACCGGAAGTATGTTAACTAGTTAACTTTATCAGTTAAAAAAAGTTCCATTTCAATATAGATATATTACAGATTAGGCCAGTGTTAGCTTAATATATAAAAGATTATTCCAGTTTTCCCTTAAAAGAAAAAGAAAATCATGAGAAAATCTATTTGTGAGTGATTAGTCAAGAAAATATCAAAGTCCAAAAATACCACATTAGAACGTCATGGATAAGAGTATTCATTTCTCCGAGAAACACAGCTTCCCCTCTTAGCTCACATGCAACATCCTCTTATTTTGGTCCGGAATATGTGAGGAAATGAAAGCAGCAGACAGGGAAAAGGCTGTATCAGGAGAAATAGATACAATGAATGTCTCCAGATAAAAAACAATTAAGGATATTAAGTTGATTAAAGTAGATCAAAGGAAGTTAAGATAAAAGGGATCAAGAGAAACAGATATTCCCAAGAACAAATAATTTAGGAATGAGTCATGATTGCCCTGGAGGGAAGAGAGTGGGTGGGTCCATGAGAGAAGAATCCACATTGCCAAATCTCAAATAAATTTGCTTCAAACTTCTCCAGAAAAGTTCAAAATCTGATCTTGATGCTACTTGTTTCTCTTGAAAGTCATGCACATACACACGGTGTTTCTGAGACAAAAGGAAGCATGACATTTCCAAGTCATACAGAATGCAAGTGGTAGAAATGGGGCTAGAACTCATCATCTTTTTGAGACCAATCTTTGTCTAAACTGAGGAAAATTGAGTAAACTGTAGCTACGAGTAGTTGATTCAGGTTTTAATATTAGTCCCTTGGCTACATAAAATTATCCCTCACTGGAGTATTTGGAGGTGACTTGTGAACTATGAGCCCAGTCAACTACTGATCAACACTCTCAATTTCTATCTAAAGTTTTTAACTACCATTAGCAGTACATTCATTGCCATTGCTATTAATTATTATTTGTGAGAGGACTACTGTCGGTTAATGACCCAATTACATGAACAAGTGGCTATTGTCCAAGGGAAGTGTTGAAGAAAGGTACACTGAGAAACAAGAATGATCCCTTGGATTGGATCCAAGTAGACATGGCACTACCCAGGAATCTTCTTGTTCTGGCCATTGCTCTTCCTGGTTAGGAGTCCCTTCATGCACCTTGTGTTATGGCCTCAAGGCTTGACATCTGTTCCATGGAGCCTATACTTTATGCAGCTGGGACGTATTGTTCTACAGAGGTTTGTGCTGTACTCTATTGGTGTTAAGGTTGATGGCCTTCGGTGTTTCAATGAGGCTCAGAGGGAATTCTAGATGCTTGAGCATGATGTGGTCACATGTCCTAGAAGAATGGGAGGGGAAATGCTACACTATTTAGCAGAGAATAGCAGAGAACATTTGTGTGGCTGGCCAAAACATGGCAAGATACTTAGCAAATAATTTTATCTCAGATCTGAGCAATATGTTTTAAGAGAAAAGTGATTTATTCTTAATGAATTTAGAAGCTATTTATGTTTTTTATGTACTCACATCTGCTAAAGAAATATTCATTTACAGTGGAAGATGTCGCAGTATTGTAAATGTGCAGACCAGAGGCAGAAATGCCTAGCAATGACTTAAATGGAAATATGTCTTCATCTCACTATATATTTTGTCAACTTTGCTATAAAACATAGTCTTGAATCTGCTAGAACCACATACCTGCAATCATTTAGCAAATAGCGTTTTTTTTTCAACCACTATTTATCTGGCAATTCTTTCCTACCAGTGCTTTAAATTTTATGTAGGTTATAAAATTTAACTAATTTGAGGTGATTACTATATTCTCCAACTCACTTGTGATGAAATTGAAGCTTTAAAACACATAGTTAGTGGTTGGAAAAGCTGGGATTCAAACCCAGCTCCATCTTCTTTCAGGATTAGTGGGAGCAAAGCCCCTATTCTAGAAGGAGTGGCAGTAGGAAGGACCATGTTGGCAGTGCCAGGACTAAATTACTCTTGACTTCTTGCAGATAATTAATGCTCCTTGTGATCATTTGACATGGCAAGGCATGTTTTCTTACCTCTCCACTCTTTACCTGTCCTCTGTCGTACTTTCTGTTTTCTCTGTTCTGCTCAATGTACGTTCCCTAGCTGTCCTGAAAGGTATAGTCACTAGCACTCATTGGCATTTTGACCAATGCTGGAAATAACTGTGAATCTAGAAATGTGATCCCTTTTTGATTAGCACTAGGGATGCAATCTCTGAGAGACAATATTCAGGATATGAAAATAGATGCAAACTTGGGCCCTTCATACCTCATACCAGGGTCTCAAGTACCTGGCTTCTTGTGAATGCCCAAGGGCCAGTAATGATTTGTAATCTCTCTAGGGATCAACTTCAGTTTACACTTTACACCTTTTTGCAGGAGATTGGTTTATCAAATCCATGGGGCTATTTGGCTCCTTTCTTGCAAAAATTAAGTTTCTGATTTAACTGATTGCTTCCCTAATGTTTTCAGAGCTGCAGCCAGAAAGCCTCAAAGAGATGTCTTCATGTCTTTGGATTTTAAACCGCTAAGACAGTATCTGACACCACAACTTGCTTGGTACATTTCGGTGACTAAATAAATCAAGTGGCAGGACATTGACTTTCAGCTCCCAGGACTGCTCTTGAATTCTTAAGACCTTGCACCTGGAGTCCTTCCATTGTCTGTTCTCCTCCAATGTGTTTACAAGTGAAATCAATGGGCTTCTTTATACTTTCCTGCATTGGCCCTCATTTCAAGGTTTTCCAATTAAAAGCATGACACCCCACAACACAACCCTTTCTTGGTTTCATTATGGATAGCCTCACAAACTGACAAGGGGAGTCCCGCTTCTTCTTTAAGAAAGCATCAACTTTTCACAGACATTTTAGCTGGGTACTATTTCTATGAAAACAAAAAGTTGAGTTATTATTTTTTACATTCCATAAAAACGTACTCCTGAAGAGCTGAGGAAACATCAATATATTTATTAATATTAATCGAATATATGAGTCTTTAGGAAGAGAGAGGGAGTTTGAGGATAATGAGTGAAGAGAAAGAAAGTAGGGTCTGAACCAGTAGTCACCAAATGGCAAATATCCAATGGCATATTTAGAATAAAACAATATTAGAAAATAGTAGACAGTGCTGAACATCTCACAGCCATTTGAAAATATCATTTAGTTCTACTGTTATCATTACTATTACTTCCACTGTTGCTTTTACTGCCACTTCTAGGGCTGGTTAGCATAATGGTGTTACCATGCTAAATATTATATTCATTTTCTCATTTAATACTCTTAAGATGCATATATTATTGTCTGCATTTTACAAAAGAGGCTTCTGGAACTCTCCTAATTTCTCAGAAGTAGTAGGATATCAGCCTGGAATTTAAACCTAGGTTTGTCAATCTTAGATGTGTGTGCTCTTTCTACTATGTCAGAAAATTACAAAGGTGAATTATTTTTACCCTAGTTTTTCTTTGACTTCTTTTTTCCTCTCTACTTTGCTGAAATATAGGACCTCTTTTATCTAATTTTTCCTCCCAGTGGTGAATGGTATTTTAATTTTACCTTCCATCTTGTCAAAACTTAAATTCAGAGGATCTGAAATCAATTTTATTCTGTTTGTGTGTTAAAACATTCTACTCCATGTATATATTCAGATAGTAAATTAATAACGGGAAAGAACATGGGATTTAGAATTGTGAAACTTGTGTTACAAGGCCCTAAACCTCATATTATTTCTAGTAAACCTCACCTTAGCCTCAGCTCCCATATTTGCACAATAGGAACAAAAGTATTTTCTCTGCCTGCCACATGGGGCGATTGGGAGGGATACGTGAAATCACACGTGTAAAGTGATTTGTAATAGGGCAGGGATATGAGTCGTAATTTTGCATTTGCTTGCCCAAAACTTCATGGCTACTTTTGGGTTGAAAGGCTTAACTTTACCTGTTGAATTTCAGGCATTAATGAATAAGCGAGAAAAGAATCTTACATCACAAGGAGCCATTTCTGATACTTGGAATCAGAACAAGTAGCTATTTGCTTCCTCTGGGTACACAGAAGCAGAACCATTAATGAGGTAGACCAAGAGTGCTTGGAGCAAGGACCATAGCAGCGATGTCCCAATCCTCATTCCTGCCAGGTGGAAAGGAGGATGGGCTCTCTGTGGTTTAGGCTTGGGTGTCCTGAGGATTAGCGTGTTTGTGTTCCACTTCTTTGAGAAATGCTGTAAGAATACCAGTGAGCAGACAACTCTGTTGAGAGGACAAGAGCAGCTGCAATTCTAAGGCCTTTTGCAAGGGTGGGGTTCAAAACCAATAAATCAGAACTGACTTTCAGAAGTATTTCTATTTCAGGATTCATCATTTTGGGGCTTCTATCCAGGAATGAATCTGGACTTTAAACATAAAAAATGTGGAGCTCATTTTCTTTGAATAAAAAGTATATGGGACGATCCACAAGATATTGTCTGCAGTATTTTGGAAATAGCCCTTAACTCTTTTTTGACAACTAGTACCAGTGCATGTGTTATGCATGCTGGAGACCCCAAGGGAGGGAAGGTGTAATAAGCAGCAATGAGACAAGCAGAAAGACACACACACACAGACACACACACACATATGGAGGCAATGCTGAAGCCACATAAGATAGTAAGTGTGAGCACAGTGTCGCTTTGCCTATTTCACCGAATTGTCACGCCACTTTTGGAATTACAACAGCGTTCATCTCAATCATAATCTGAGAATACCTCCATTTATCAATAGGAAACTTTCTGCAAAGATAATTCCAGAGCTTTCTAGTTCATGTCCTTCACTGAAAATCAAAATAAAGGAAGACATGTCTTTGCAAAAACGATTTGAGTCAAAGAAATGCTAAATGTTGGAAGTCTAATTTTTTAGGCTGGTTTCCTCCCCTGCTCATCGCCCTAAATGCAATTGTCCACTGTCACCTCCTTGACACCAGCAGCATCCATTTCAGACTTATCTTTGTCTCCAGAATCATCTAACACTCCTCACATCACTGGATAAATGAAATAACGCTTTGGAAGTCCTCATAGCATGGTATAGCTCTTTTTGATCACTTTTCACAGTTGCTTTTCAAACTTGTTTGTATGATTTTTTGGGTGTCCGTCTCTCTACTAATGTGCGTGGGCCCTGATTCTAGGGAATGGCATCTGTTCTTTCTCATCTCTGCACCCACAGTGCCTCACACACCTCCTGGTACATAGAGATTTTCAGTTACAACTTGTGGAGTGAGTGATGTGTAAATGAATAGATACGTGAGTGATTTTTAAACATTTAAGAGTTTGGTAACTTGAATTGGAAAAATTTAGTATCGCATCTTTCAGTTTAATAGCTTCATATAAAAATTACCTTGACTTGCCACTTCATAAAACTATGCTTTGCATAAAAGATTGTAAGCCATCCCACTCATTGAAATACTAAATTAACAAAGGTATATTTTTATTTTAAATTTAGATTTATGAATTTTATTAAAAACAAAGTCTAATAGTGTTTTGAGATTTTTATCTAGTTTAAAACATGTTCATATTTGTTATTTTTTTCCTAATTTCTCTTCATACTACTTATTTAAGTGAATTTTGTCAGGCAATGGACAGATTTCCTGCTTTTTGGACTCCTTGACTGCAGGATCCATAAATACATAACTTATATATTAAATATATGAAATGGGCAGACATTGACACCTTTATTAGAAAATAGATGTGTATGTTGGCACTATTTCTAGAGATGTAAGAGTTACAATTGTAAAAGAAATATCTGCATAATTGTAAAACTATCAATCTCTTATGATGACAATGGCTTTCCATGAAAAACTTTTCAAAGGAGAAACTTTTAGACTCTCAAGATAAACACATCTGGATCAGAAATGAAAGGAAAAACATATACACTACTGTTATCAGAAAACAGGATAAGGACAGCTACACACTGCACAATCAGATTAACAGTATTTTCTAGGCAATAAATGGAAATGCTGGTAAAACAGTGGGAACTTAGGAAAATTGCCCTATTGTCCACTCTCATTTCCCAGTCATCTTGACCCAACCACATTCCTTTTTTGTTCTTCACCCTGCTATGTCTCCACATCCCTGCTGACTTTCCCCAAAACTGAAGCTCTCTCTCTCTCTCTCTCTCTCTCTCTCTCTCTATATATATATATATATATATATATATATATATAAATGGCAGCTGAAGTGTTCCTGGTAACACATAGCCTCTCCTTCCCAGGCTTTCAAATGTGTAGAGTTAAGCACACTGCGTATATTAGCAGCAGATGCCGTCTGTGAGAAAGCTGCAGTCAGTGTCAGAAAACTTGGTGATTCATTAAACCAGAATGTACTTGGCTGGATAATCCCTGTGAAGAAGAAAGGGCACCCACAACACTATGAACTTGGTGCTGTGTCTTGTGGGAATACTAGCCCTGGAACCAACTTCTCCCTCTTTCTCCACATTCAATTTTTCCTTCTAGTCTTTCAAAAAACTTTTGCCTCTACTTGTGTCCTGAAACCCCACCAACATCTCTAGTCTCTGGATTACAGGACTCAACTTTCCACTAATGGGAAACAAGGTTACTTACACCACTTGCTTAAGGTCTACTTTGTTCCACACACTTCATATTCGTGGTCTCTAATCTCCATAAATGTTCCCGGTAGACAAATTAGATTTCTACTAACTTGTAATCTTTATGGCAAATTTAACAATTTAGAACAACACACAGTTATTATCCTACAGTTTCCACAGGTCAAGGGTCCAGGCATGCTTTAGCTGACCTCACTCTTCAGGGTATCACAGGACTACAGTTAAGGGGTCTGTTGGGCTGCAGTCTCATTTCACACTCATTGTTGGTAGAACTGGGTTCCTTGCAGTTGCAGGACTGAGACCCTCAGCCCCTACAGGCCACCCTTTCTTGTGGGCAGTTTGCAGTAGGCTGTCTGCTCCCTGAAGGCCAGAAAGAAAGAGCTTCTTCACTCAGGAAGCTCCTGGTGCCTCTGATTGAGGCAGGCCCACCTGGGGAAACCCCCTTTTGGATTAATTCCAAATCAACCAACTTGAGATCTAAAATCCCTTCACTTTTGCCATACAATGTAACCTAATTACAGAGAGATGCCGTCATAGCCACAGCTATGATGTGTCCTTCCCAAACACACTAAAGGGAAAGGGATTATACAGGGCATACACACCAGGTGTTGGGAATTTGGGGGGCCATTTTAGAATTCTGTCTCCCACAGTCTACCCTCTGGACTACAAGATCCACGTCCTCTGCTTGAAAAATGCACTCACCCTTTCCCAAGTCTCCTGTTATAGCAACAGTTTAGCCTTCTGGGTATGATGTATGAAGTACCATTCCTAGGGCACAGTTCTTCTCCATATGATACTCCTATGACACTCTTCTCCTATGATACTAAAGAAACAAAATATTTGTTCCCAACATATTATTTTATTATTACTATTATTATATGTTTAGTGTACAAATGAGGAATAAGAGACCCAAGGAAATTTGAGTATCTCAGTATGCAGGAGCTAAAGCAGGCCTGCCAAACTCCAAGTTTATGTTCGTTCCACAGCTCAAGGTGCCCCTCTAGACACACACTTTTCTCACATCGTGTCTCATTTGTGATCATCATTCTTCTTCACCAACCCTCAAAAAGAGAATGCAAAGCCAATGGCTATGAAACAAAATGGAAATTGCTTCCTATTAGTGTTAATTTATTGTTCATTCTTTGAATGACTATAAGAAGAAATTTATATATATATATTTTTTCTTGAGATGGAGTTTTCGCTCTTGTTGCCCAGGCTGGAACACAATGGTGCCATCTCGGCTCACTGCAACCTCCACCTTCCAGGTTCCAGCGATTCTCCTACCTCAGTAGCGGGGATTACAGGCGCCCGCCACCACAACCTGCTAATTTTTGTATCTTTAGTAGAGATGGGGTTCTCCATGTTGGCCAGGCTGGTCTCTAACTCCTGACCTCAGGTGATCTGCCTGCCTCAGCTTCCCAAGGTGCTGGAGTTAGAGGCGTGAGCCACCGCGCCCTGCCTAGAAGAAATATTTTAAATGGTGTGATGGCTTGTTACTTTCAGTATTTTACAAAAAACTTATTTTTTAACCTATTCAATAATTCTTCATGTGCTCCTAGTGACTTTAATCATAATGCCACTCCAGGATTCTTCCTGAACTCAGCATTTGGTTAGTAAAATAAACTACTTGAATGAGATCTCTGATAATGCAATCAACCTGAAGGAACTTAGACTCCAGAGCATTTTGATTTATTGGTGCTAATTTAGACAGGACAATGATTATTAATAGAATTGTAATTTCTGGGTCCTTCAGCATTAGGGGTTTGTGCAAAAGGGCCATGGAAAACCCAATTTCTGGGTCTCGGTAATTTCACTGCATCTGATTGAAAATGAGACTTTAAAAGTTTGATTAAAATCATTAAGAACCTCCAATGGGAACAATGTTATACATTACAAAAAAGTCACCTTTTAAAAACTACCATTTTTTGAAGTATTATTTATAGAAGCTAATGCAGCATTCAGCATGTCTAAATAAAAATCTTTCTTCAAAATTCAGCACCTGTGATTATAGTCCATTTTCTATAACAACTTACACTCTACTAGTTTATACACCAGGTGTAAATTTCTTCCTTGCACTAAAGCAACAGACTTTTAGTTATAATTTAAAAACTAAGGACTGGTTTTGCACTGGTTGAACCCATGTGTTCTCCTACAGAACTTTATAATGAAATAGAAGACTCAATAAAATGCAATCTAATGAACAAAAGAAACCTTGATATCGATTTCTTTATCTATGTAGTGGGGAATACGATTGAAAATTTTCTGGTTAGTTCTATTCGGGTATGAGTTTAAGAATATTCCAAAAATGTGTGAGTGTGTGCATGTGAGTGTGTGAGTGTGTGTGTGTACCACAATGATACTGAGTACCTTGAATCTAATACATATTTATTTCTTTATCTTTTGGTTTGCAAACTCATATTTTTAGCTTTCTACAATACAATTATATTTAATTATCACAACTAACCTTCTTCTACAGCCATTTCATGAACCTCAGATTCCACAGTTTCTGTCATTCATTTTTCTCTTTTTAGAAAATGTGTAGGGGCAGTGACCTATTGAATAGGAAGCAATATAGGTATGGTGCTCTGGTAACTAACACTGGCAGTCACAGAATTATAATAATAAGACTGTTAAAATTCCTTTTCTTTAGAGCCAGGGCCTATATCCTGTTTTCTCACTGACAAACAAGGAAACTTTCCTCTCTGCAGGTCCATTAGATGGAACAAGAAAACAAGAAGTGACATTTCCAAGGGTGGTATCCTGGACCAGGGGATAAAGCCCTGTGGGGCAGGAACTATATCTCTTTAACCCAGTACAGAAAATATTTGGTGTACTTTGTAAACAAATAATTTAGATGATGAATGGGACTGGGCTGTTAGGAATTCGTGTCATTAGAAGATGAGGCCATGGTAGGGCAAGAGGTGAAGCTTGGCTCCCTTCGTTCTTCTTCTGGAAAAATACCAGCTCCCCGACTGGTAGCAAGGGTAATAGCCAGGTGTCTTCGCAGAATAAAAGTGAAATTTATGCTGATGATTTCTCTCTACTACCAGGATGAAAGTGATTGTTTTTGACGTTGTTAATACTAGTATTTTTATCCAGAGACGTTCCTATGGGACTATCACTGCCTTAGAACTTTTACACCTTATCCATAATAGAATTTGGTCAGTATGCGAGTTGAATCAAGAGATGGAAACTTTCTAGTTACTGAACCAGGGCAGATCATTCCTTAGACTTGTCGCTTCAACAGTTTTACCTGAAAATACCTGCAGATTGCTTTCCACCGCCTAGTTTGTTTCCTAATTAGCAGGATTCTCCTGCAGGCAAACACCTGCGCAATCTTACCAGCTGTTCAGGCAGGTGAGAGAAGCCTACCTGTTCTTTGCAGGAAGACCCTCAAACCACACTCGTTGTTGCTTCCACAACTTCCTATGTAGATTTGTTCTATATTGAAAGTAAAAAGTGAGATCAAACATTCTCATCTCTTTCTTCCTGGGAAGTCAAAAGTAACATGAATAAAATGCACTGCCAGATCATTTAAAATATTAATAAAAAATCAACCACAGATTTGAGGAAATTAGTGTGTTTTTCCCATTTGATAGCTCACCAGTAAGTTGTCTTCTAAAATGTTTTCTTCTTTTTTTTTTTTTTTTACCCTGGGAGTGTACCTCAGTGATGATAGCCATGTATAATTCATAAAGGAAAATAGATTTAAATAAGCCTGCTCAGTAGTTCAGTGTGTGAAAATTCAACAAGCTAGTTTCTTTTCACTGGGCCTGCAGTCACTTTTCCTCCTACAAGCTCCCTCATTCCACATTGTATTTACGTTTTGTATTCTGGATCATAATATAATTTGTTTCCAAATGTATATTTAAAGAAGACAACTCTGAGGGACACAAGAACAGCACCACAAATGAAAAGTAGGATTGTATTTTCATGTAAATCACATTTGATAAATATTTAAATTACTTTCTTTTGCAGAATAAAAGTGCATGAATACACTTTACATTTAAGCTACAAATTATGCTGGAGGAGTTTTACCTTGTGGAGTTATTGTTCACAGCAATGTATATTAAATTTTTTCTGTTCTTACATGATTCCTCGAGACATTTTACTGACTAAGATCTTGCAAAGGTGAGTGAGAATTCATCTAAATTTGATAAGAGTGTCATTGCACTCAACCACTAAACCATCTTTTATTCACACTCAAAATTTTAAAGTTTGATACAGAACGAATACGGAAGTCGCATTTTATTTGGGAGAATAAGCATTATATAGACTATAACTTGCAAAAATGCTATCTAATCTCACTAATTCTGATGCTGCTAATTTGGATTTAGTAATCACTCAAAGACAGTAAGTATACATTTAAAAAAAGATTATGGTCTGAAAGGAAGAAAACCAGATCTGAGAATTTTGAATCCAAAGAGCATGCAATAGTGGTAAACTAAAACTGCCATTTATTATGTGCTTATGATGTGCCAGGAATTGTAAAAACACGAGGATGTTATTTCTATTAATGTTCAAGTGTTGATGGCAGAAGTCATATTATCTGAGTTTTTCTGATAATGAAAGGACGGCTAAAGAGCTTAGGTGACTATGCCATGATCACACAGTTACAAGTATCAATTAATCAAAACCCAAATCTGACTAGAAATTGTGTGCTTTTCATTAGAAACAATTTTACTATTTTCTCAATTTATTTTCTAACAACTAAGTCCTCTACGGAAAAGGCCTTAGTGTCTGTAGCATTTTATTAATTGATGTAGATCGATCTTGAATTATCCTTTTCCTTTACTGAAGTTTGCATTTGCATATCTTGGTTGGCCACATAAAGTAACTCAAAAGTAATACAGTTGAAAAATGTGTAATTGTTCTAATCTTTACTTTTCTCTCTGTGTTTAATTAGTAAGTTCTTACTATATTGAAAGTGTACCCTTGAAAATAATTTAAGAAGCAGAATGCCATTACATAATTTTCACAGTTCATCACCTTGAAAAAATCCTGCACCAGTTACCTAACATTAGGTAATTCTGCATCAAATTAGAGAAAATAAACGAAAAAAGAGAATTTTATCTGAGCACATTTAACTATTACTTTCCTATCTCTAAGGCTTAGAGACCAATTTATACTTTAATAATAAATAAATATCTTTTAATTTGAATAGATCATTATGCAATAGAATGCATTATACAAAAACCTTAGGAATGATTGTTTTTTAATTACTTCTTTGTTTAAAAAAGTAAAGTTTTTAAAACTTCATCCCTTCCTATATATCTTTTATTGATTAAGATATTGAAGTTTGGACAGAATCATTCCATCAATAAGAAAACCATGATTTTCCAATTCATGTCATCCTTCTTTAATACCAGAAAGGCCTTTTATAAATTGAACAATTGTCACTTGTGGTATCTAATGATTCTGTTTCAAAAATATCAGTATGAAATTGTGTCCAGGTACCTGTGGAGACACTTGTTAAATAATGGTGCCCTTGCCTATGTTTTTAAATAATAAGTGGATTTGTTACATTTTCTATATGTATAATTTGTTATTGGATTTAATCTTGAAATACAAATATTCAACTGAAATTTCTCTCACCTTTAAAAAAATCTGTTCATCAGGTTGAGGAAGAAATTTATATCCCTTAATTGGATTCTACTTTAATTGTCTTCTTGTTGAAGCTGGTTGTTCTTGGGATTTTTGACTTGGTTCAATTATTAAATACCACATACTACTAGAGAATTGCCTTCAGGAGAGAAACATCTGCTCTATCATGGGTCTGTATTTCAGTACGCTTCTAGATCAACTTATTAACTTGCTTATAATCCAGTCTCTCAATCTGTAAATGATAGGTGTGTAATTCAACCTAATTCACAAGGCAAAGTGGAAATCTACAAGTTACCTTAAAAAAAAAAAAAGCTCTGGTTAAATGAATGGTGCTAGCATTTGGGGGAGGACTGAACTTTGGCCAGAGGAATAGCTTGCGTCTGCTGTATCATCTGATTAGCCCAGTATGCAGGCCAGGATCTCAGGGAGGTAAGCATGAGATGAAAATGAGCAAGTGGAAGTTTATTAGGAAGTGCTCTTGGGACTCATATCTGTAGGAGAAGGGAAGGAAGCAAAATTGTTCAGGGAAGGAGGTTGGATGTGATACAGTCACAAGGAAGACCTCAGACCCCAGATAGCTCCAGGGCTGGGTGGCCCTTCAAAGTGGTCACACGTTGAATCCAGGGACTTGTGTCTTTATACCCTTATCAATCTGTCATTGAATATGAAGGCAAGATGCATCCTTGAGCAAAGTAGCTCTCTTTAACTGAGTGCAATTACTAGACAGAGGATTGTCAGCCAATGGCAAGCCCAGCACTTGGGACACTTGGTTATTTATTCTTGACCAGGCAACTGGGCAGAAACACTCAGTATCAGTGACATCTAGGTTTGTCTGGATGAATGAGGAAAACCAACACTGGAGTACACACTGGTGCCCGTGTGGCCTTAACCTAATCAACATATGCTTTAGAACCCTATCTCTTCTAAAGCATATATTCTAATAAGGCATTAGAATCAGAGAAGCGGCCTTCAAAAATGACAACATAATGAAATACTTTGCTGAGACATAAGACTGATTATTGTTATTACATTTCAAGCATTGAGAAAATATTTTTTCTGAAAATAAACATATAATTATGAATATAACAAGTTCTAAACTTTCAAGGGAATTGTTGTTTTCCACTTTTGTGTAAAATCTTTGTGGTTTTTTCATGTCTAAGGAAGTTTCCAGATGAAAGTTTTTCACCGTGGATGGGCGTGGTGGCTTACGCCTGTAATCCCAGCACTTTGAGAGGCTGAGGTGGGCGAATCATCTGAGGTCGTGAGTTCAAGACCAGCCTGGCCAACCTGGTGAAATCCCATCTCTACTAAAAACACACAAAAAAATTAGCTGAGCATGGTGGCAGGAGCCTGTACTCCCAGCTACTCGGGAGGCTGAGGCAGGAGAATTTCTGCTGAAGTTCTTAAGGGCCGGGCTTCTTCTGTCTTACTCTACCTCTCTAGAATATCACTTTCTTTGCATAGTCCATACGGTTTATTACAAGGTGCACTTTGCAGTCAGCAAGATAAGGAAAAAAAGAAGTATTAATAAAAGCCACGTTACTTCCTTAAAGGGCAAGACTTGGGAGTTCCACATCCTGCCTGCACATCCTCTTGGCCAGCACTGAGTCACTTGGCCTCACCTGCCTGCCAGCGAGTCTGGGAAACGTGGTCTATAACTGGGTTGCCTTATGCCCTGAAAGTAGTAATATCTATTGTTACAGTCTATAGGAAAGGCTGAATGTATAATTTAGCTCTCTCTTCCATGTGCTGTACCGATTGGATTTCCAAAATCTGAAAATCTGAAATGCTCCAAAATCCAAAACATTTTGAGCATGGACGTGATACTCCAGAGAAATGCTCACACTGGAGCATTTTGGATTTCGGATTTTCAGATCTGAGAGCTCAACTGGTAAATATATTGCAGATATTCCAAAAATCCAAACATTTCAAAATCTGAAACTCTTCTGGTCCCAAGCATTTAGAATAAGAGGAACTGAACCTGTATTCATAATGAATACAACAAACAACCACAAATAATCCTGGCATTTAGAATGAGTGCACAGTGCAATTTGCTTTTGTAATGTGGAGGTACCACCATCAGAGATTCAGAACAAAATTAACTGACGGCATTTTTAAAAAATTAGGTGAGGGGAGTGTGGCAGTTACCAATCTATTGCCTCTTGGCTCCAAGGAAACCTGTATTGTCCTGCTTGTGGCTTCTCATCCCTTCTCTTTGGACAGTTGGCATGACATTAAGCTTCGTTGGCAGAAGGCACTGGTAGGAACCTAGCAGAGGAATGGGTTCTTCCTCCTGGGTCCAGCCTGTGCTCACTCTCAGCAGGCTCCTGCAGTGTGTGGCAGCTGGTGGTGCAGGACATTCCCTGACACCAAGAGGGAGGTTTCCCATTGTGCCATTTCCAGTAACAAATTCCAAGTGGGGCTTGTGTGGGCATCTCTCTATTAGTGACGTCCCTCTGACACTCAAGAGGGCAGTTTCTCAGTGATTACTGCTGGCATGGCACATCAGCAACTCCCCATCCCCAGGGCCACTGCCATGCCCTCTCCATTGAGGTCTGGATCTGAGCCCTGGAGGGGCAGGGTCCTTTTCCAGATTCTTTCTTACCTTGGGTGTGTTCTCTCAATGTTCGGAGTAGAATCTGCTAGTCCATGTTCTTTAGAATTACCTATACTTCTTGGTATCCCAAGCTATGATTCCAATCCTCTGTTATAGTTTTAAAAAATGTATTTTACACATTCTCTGTTGCATTTACTGTATAGAATCTGTTTCCTGATTGAAGCCTGTCTGATCCCATTAGGGAAGTCGGTCATATTAAGACAGCCATAAGGGTGCCACCATTTCCTATGTAAGATACAGGCACTTATGGCATCCTCCTCTGTCATTTTTGAGGTCTATTACTCATGTTAAAGCTCAGGTATCCTGAGGATTTTGCTCTAGTAAATGTCATACAAATCAAAGAATACAGAAATTAATTGCTTCTGTATTAAAACATTGCTTGTTTGAAAGCACTAAGAATTCATGGGAAGAGAATTAGCGTGGGTGTTTAAAAAATTAAATCACTGTTATGCTTTGATATTTTCCATTCTTTATCAACATCAGATTAAAAGCAAGCCTTTAGAGTTCCTCCAAAAATTGAGTTTCTTCTCCTACACTATACACTCTACGCTTTTAGGAAAGAATATTCACATTACATATAAGAAAAATGCCTCATTTTGATAGGAAATTACAGTTTCTGGATTAGTGACATATAGTTTTAGATAGTCTTATTAGCTGCCCTGCATCCCTAGCCCAGATGATGTCTTCAAAATCTGTAGCTCTAGAAATCAAGTTATATATGCAAAAAAATTTTGCCAACTGCCCTTTTAATTAGGGTGTTATACCAAAAATATTATGGTATTATTTTCCTTTTTCCAAACTAGCATCTGGCCTAAGAGAATGACAGCAGAGAGATAAATTTCTTGAACTCAGGTACATACAGTAGGGAAAGTATTTTCTTCTATTCATAGTTACCATTATTCTTATTTATTACCTGTTCACATTCAGTAAATTTAGCAGAATTATTATTTATAGATTGTAAAAGACTTTTTTAAATATAATTTTGACAAAAATGTATATATTTAAAACTAGAAGTAATCTACTTTGGCTTTAGCAGCAACTTTTGCTTTGCATGTTTTTGTCACTGTGAAACATTTTTTACTTTGATTCAATTTCATACATTTTTAAAACTACCATCTAAATGTGATTTTGGAAATCTTGTAAGTGTGTTGTAAAGGAGGAGGAGAGAATGTTTCACTTTTAATGAGGCCTGTTTTCATACTGTATTGCATCCGTTTATATTCTTATTTTTCCACATTTTGGATCAACTGCCCATTGAGGTTTTTAATGGTTTACTTTACTTTTTCTATTTAGATCAAATTCACAAGCATAAAACATTACATAAATTTAGGTAAATCTCCTAACTTCACCAAAACTGTATATAGATATTTGATGGCCAAATTCTGTGGACTTTGGCATTGGAGGGTAGCAGTATGTGGAGTCAATGGATGGGAATGGTAGCATCTTTATGACTTAATTTCCCATTATAAAGTCTTTCTTTTTAAACAGTTAAACATCATAACACATTGCCCAGGTGTTAGATTCGTATAAATGCACCATTGTATTCTGGATTTTTCTCCTACAGCCAATCTTAAACTATCTCTTCAAGCTCAATGTAAAATATAGACAGGTAAAGGGGAAGATCTTGGTATGGAATCCTAGGAAGCTGCTTCAAGTTGAAATACAAAGTGAGACTCATACAAGAGCTTTTCTACCAGTATTAAAAAGCCTAATATCTTTGGAGTATTATTAAGTTGACTGATTTTTGTACAGGACTCCACATTATCTTCATTTAATAACTTTCCAAGAAGTATTTGTAGAGGGAATAACAGTAGTCCAGATTTTAAGTGTGCAGTAGCCCCCCTTTATCCACGGGGGCTATGTTTCATGGACCCCAGTGGATGCCCAAAATAATGCCGAACCCTATATATACCATGTTTTTTCTGTACATACATACCTATGATAAAGTTTAATTTATGAATTAGGCACAGTAAGAGATTAACAACAATATCTAATAATAAAATAGAACAAATATAACCATATACTGTAATAAAAATTAGGTGAATAAAAGTTCTCTCTCTCAAAATATCTTGCTATACTACATTCACCCTTCTTTCTGTGATCTGTCAATCTGATAACCTAGAGGGCTCCCAAGTGACCAGCAAAGTACTATACTATCTCCTAGATGCAGATTTTCAGGATAACAAGCCTTACAACAGTTTTCAATGGGAAAGGTATGAAAATGGCTTATCTCCACGGTTAAAATTTAAGGCAACTGCACTGCAAAATTCCAAACTATAGTTGTCAGCACTGAGTACATGACAATAATTCCCAGCAAGGGATAATTGAGATCCACTGCCCTGCTCTCAACACGTCTTCCTATTATTTCTTACTTCCTGTTGTCACTTTGGGTCTCTTGCATGTCCAATGACAAAGCCATCACAAAACTCTCAAAAACTGATCCTATCATGACGGCAGTGTTTCACTTTATAAACTCAAGTACTCCAAACATTAATTGAGATCAGAACAGAAATATGAATGGTACGTGTGCATTTTAAAATAATATCAGTAATAAAATAATTAATTTATTAAATGAGCTAACCAGATTGCCACACAAAGACAGCCCAGTATGCAGGCTCAAGGCCTGAAGAGTGGAAGATAAACACATGTACTCCAAACAAGAAGAAAGTGGGCACTGGATAGCACTTCTAAGAATACTTAATTGTGTGCAGATTTTTTTGTTGTTGTGATTTGGATGAATTCCAACTTTTCTGAAAGAAAGCATTTGCTTACATATTAAGAAAATATATAGCAGAAAAACAGAAACATACAAAATACCAATTTTTTTCTTTTTAAAGAAAATATTTAAATTATTTTAATTGGTGAATATACATGAAAATGATCCATTCAGTTCATTCTGCTTAATAAAATTATTTCAAATAAAAAAGTCATTGTAAGTCAGGGTGTTACTACTTACATATCTTATACATATTGTCTTTATATGTTTCTTTTTTATGTTGAAGCTTGTTAGCAGTTTATGGTTTGTTAAAAATGGCTGATGCCACTAAGCCCAAAGTAAATGAACATTTATTTATGTGCCAAAGGCCCCCTATAGACTAGTTAGTGTGTATGCCAAGGAAACAAATTTCAGATAACTGGATTTTCATTTTAGCTTTGTGGGTTACCTTGAATGCGTTATATATTTGTATTAACATAAGAGAATATAAATAATGTCTTCCACATAACAAAATAATTCTATGTCTTAGGTGAAATAATTCCACTCATACTTGCCCCTGCCAAATAAAAAGTGCTGAGCACAATCTTTCATATAAGATCTCATTTCTCCTTTTAAACTTCTCCTATGAATGAAAACCAAATGGCAACGCAGCATTGGAAACCAATGCCTACAAAAAGTATACAGAGTTTGTAACATTAAAAAAAAAGCAGGAGTTAATGACACACAACAGGTAAATAAAGGGGGAGGGGACCCCTGAACTTATATCAGGTGTCCAGGATAACCCTCTTGAAGTCTATTAGAAACATGCGTTCATCAGTACAACTCTTTGAAGGGCTTGGAAGATGTGAGGTTTGAAGGAAAAATAAAATGCTATTTTTTAAAAAAATAAAAAGTGCTGAAAAAGTAGGGCTGTTTGAATTGGTTGACAATTCAAACCAAAAGGGTCTGGTTGAGACCTCCATTGCAATTTACCCAGATGGGAGAAATGTTTCTGATATATGTGGAATAAATACAGAAGTCAGCAACATAACAGAAAAACAATGTGCCCTTCAACATCAAACTGACAACAGAAAAAATCCCTCCATGTTCTTCTTTCTTAGTTCATGCGTTTATTAAACACACGCATGTGAACTGCACCATGTACTCTAAGTTGGAGAGCTTATGTTGGTATAATCACAACCTTGGTGTGAGTCCATATCAATACATCTTTGAGTTAATAGTAATGCTATTAAAATAAATGGGCTGAACCATTGCGATTTTTAATCACTGGAAATTCCCTGATCTTACAAAGAGTTGCTCGTTTGGAGTCCATTTTAAGTACTTTAAATCTTCATTCAAAAATATTAGTAAATTTTTATTTTGCCTAAACATGTGTTCATTCTACACATCCTACATCCAAACCTAGAGGAGAACTAGTAAAACTCAAACTTAAAAAATGAAAGATACTTTAACAACTACTTCTGCTTGCTTATTACATACATTGAATTGTTAAGATAGAAAAGAAAATAAACAAAGTCATTGTATTTTATTTTCTGTTTAAGACGCAGTGTCTAGTTTCCAAGCAAAACAAACGTGGTTTGGTTGAACATGCAATACCGGATGTCGCCACTGGATGGCAATGCCAGCTTTTTTCTCTAAAATGTGCCTGGTACCTTTGATGAGATTTAGCGCCACAACACCTGGGCCCTAAGTTTCTCAGGACCATCAAAGTGTAAATAGGCTGGGGTGAGTCTCCAGCACACATCTCGCATTCCTTTGAGATCTGTCGTCTTCTAGTGCACCCGATGCTAAGGCAGCCCATAAAGCTTCCTTATTTGCTATTACTCTTTGGGAACCTGATGTTCAATAGAATGCCAAGTTCATAAGGAGAAAAAAGGTTACAAAGAAAGTGAATAGGAGGTGAGATGGAAGTACAAATAGGGCACCAGATTCCTTTCTGCCGCTGAATGATGTTAAGCTTGCACAGGACCAACATCTCAAAAATATACTTGTTATGAATTCACTTTCTACCATAAAGCAAGAATAGCCTTCACTTTTTTCAGCGTTTTATAGTCTAAATCACTTTTTCTCACAATTCTGACATGTATAGACACTTCAAATAAATGTTTGTAGTTGAGACAATTAGCTGATGACAGTTTAGTTTTCCACAGTGAATTGGTTTTAAACTTACAGTAAGGAAAAAACCTTTGAAAACATTATTTTAGATATACTAAAGAAGATAAAGGTTTTTACAATGAATTTTGTGTGGTGTTAAAATAGGTAAATATCTAAATTTGTATTAATTCAAAGATTAATGATAATTATGAAGGTGTTAGCTTTTATCTGGAACAATGAATTACTTCTGTTCAGAGAAGGAAGGATTTAATGTCAAATAACTTTGCTCAGTTATATGGATGGGAAAGATGAGTGGGGTAAAATGATCATTTTCAAGGTAAAATAAAGAGGGAGAAAATTTGTGTAAGTATATGAAATAAATGAATATTGATAAATTGAATTGTCCCTAGTTCAGGAAACACATTTATCTATAACTCCTTATTACTATTTTAACATATAAGAACCTTGGCAAACAGCATGTCATGCTTTTCTAGTAAACAAAACTTAATAATTAACTTTTACAATTAGCTGACATCTATGGAAGTTACAGTTTGTACGAGACCTCTTATATATCTTTCATTTGCTTGTGAAAATAATGTTCACACCCCTCTGATGGAAGATGAAATGGTTAATACCACAGAATAGCAAAACAAAACATGAAACAGCAACAAAACTAGAATGAAAATTCTGAAGCATATTATAGTATGTCTAAACTTAGCTAGCACAGGAAAAAAAGTTTTTAAATACCAAATTTCAAATTAAGTTTTCTTATTCTTCACAACAGAAAACTCTAGCTGAATAAACACATATTATTCAATGAGTAGTAGGCATATAAAAGGAAAATTTTCTCTCTTTTAATATAAGGCACTTTTAATTTTGCATGCACAGATTTTGTCACTAGATCAAGAGATATTTTTGCATATACCTTACACGGATATATTTGGATTTGTACAAACAAACTAGGCAAGATAAAGCCAGGTTTTGAATATTTATTTTTTGTTTACTTCCCACAAGAAGTCCATACCCTTATGGGACTACAAACCAGTCAAGTATATTTGGGGTTTCCTGATTAAGAACCAGAAGGGGGCTGGACACGGTAGCTCATGCCTGTAATCCTAGCATTTTGGGAGGCCGAGGCAGGTGGGTTGCCTGAGGTCAGGAGTTCAAGACCAGCCTGGCCAACATGGCAAAACCCCGTCTCAGTTACTCAGGAGGCTGAGGCAGGAGAATCACTTGAACCCGGGGGGCAGAAGTTGCAGTTAGCCGAGATCGCACCACTTCACTCCAGCCTGGGTGAAAGAGCAAAACTCTGTTTCAAAAAACAACAACAAGAACCTGAAGGGACTGCTTCTGTCTTTCCATCGCGCTGGCATTCTTGCATAGAAGTGTGGCCTTATTCAGGAGCACTTGAAAA
The DNA here is from genome assembly GCF_006542625.1 of Nomascus leucogenys. Lineage (NCBI taxonomy): Eukaryota > Metazoa > Chordata > Mammalia > Primates > Hylobatidae > Nomascus > Nomascus leucogenys. The sequence goes on from NC_044389.1 coordinate 106,080,996, forward strand.
CAACCAAGGCAGATCTACTTTGTGCTCTTAAATGAGTAAAATAAGTAAATGAGTAAAATAAGTAATGAGTAAAATAAGTCAATGAGTAAAAATAAGATAAATGAGTAAAATAAGAGCAGATCTACTTTGTGCTCTTAGATAGATGAGTAAAAATACTAATTTTCAAAACTTGCTTCACTTTCATCACAAAGCCAGATATAAAGAGAGACAAACTATTTGGTGCATATTTTAATTTTCTATTTATTTGAAAACTAAAGTTGTATGGACTAAACTTCGTTTACATAAAGTAAGGTGAATTTGCAATACTGTCATATACACATGAAATACTATCATATGACATTTCATATATATGACATATATATGAAAGCATGTCTAATATATGAAATCAAACAGATAATTCAAGCTAAAATCACTCCCCTTGGGGATCAGCAATCTCCCTTTTAACTGTATATATTGATGTATGATTTTAACACTTTTCATTTTTAGAGTCCTAATTTTCAGCTTCAATTTTTCTAGGGAAAATTTAGTCAAAGGTTTATGATTTCAAAGGATTGAAGAAATACCCTAATCTGAAACCTTGGAAAATGGAAAATGAGATCCTAAATGTTTTTTCTCATTATCTGTTGACCTTATATCTGAGAAGTAACTTTTAAATTTTAAATTTCTTAGGTCACAAAAGGATATTTCAGATTTCAAGAAATCATTGCTTAAAATGCTTCTAAAACATCGATTGCTTATAATGCTTCTAAAACATTGATATTTGATCTTGATATTGAAAACAAGTATCAATGTTTTAGAAACATTATAAGCAATAATTTCTTTCTAAATTTTGACACTTGCTAAGAATGTAATGAGAGTGAACAGTACTTTGAATTTGTGTGTTTAGGCATGCACACATGCACACATACATGAGAAGACACATGACTTCTAGGTCTACATAACTCAGAGTACGGCTATATCTTGATGTTGCAATTTGGGAAATGATGCTATATGTTTATATATATATATACATATATACGTATATATGTATACATTTTGCATGGGATGGCGTTTTCCTGCGACTTATATGTTTGCCTATTAATGCATGACAATAAATGCCAGTTGCATTAAATATGTCATTTAAGGAATAGAATATTAAAAGTGTATCACTGGATATGGAGTTTGCGCTTGTTCACACACACCACCACCATCTTACAGAAGAAGACAGTGTAGAGAGAACCCCGTCTTCAAAGGTATTCAAGTTGAATGCAGATTGTAAGTTGCCCAATCTCTGTTGTTCTGTGCTTGGTTTGTATTGCAATGGCACTGGTTGTCAGTAAGGCAAGGTATTCACTTTAGAGAATGTTTGAGAAAAGTTCTTTCAGAGCAGCAGTGAAAGTAGCTCCACATTCCAGGAGGTTGCAGTTTTTATTTGCAGGGTGTTTATGTATTTAGGCATTACAAACATAAAAGTAAGTTCAAATTCTGATACAAGTAAATGGTAAAAGTCAGGCAAATTCTTAAAGTCTTTCATAGTCGGAAAGTTCTTGGACAAGTGGCTATCCATGTAGTGATTATATATTTTTAAGGCTATATTCTCCTTCCCCAGCCTTCCTGGTTCCCTAGGTACTGCCAAAGGATATTTTCAGTCCAATAAAATATACAGATTCCATAATTTGCCTCTGTTCCTACTTGGCCTTCTTCATACTCATTTCACTGGGTTAATATTTGTTCTCAGCCATTTCCTGATTCTCTGGGTTGAACCAGTCTTCTTGAAAGGTCACTTTCTCTGTGGGTCTCTAAACTACATATAAAAATGCTTTTGAACTAAGGCCTTTACAAGGTTTGCTGAGGTCTTTTCATGATTTAAGAACAGTCAGCAATACAGACGTGAGCACTGATGGTGAAGAGCTGCCAAATGGGAAAGTCCAGGTCTTTGGCTCTATTTTCTCCTAACACTTGTAAGCCAATACTCAGTGATACATTACAAAAATGCCAGGAAGCCCAGCAGGCATCTCAGGCAGTGGCATCAACTGCCAGAAGATTGGAAACAGAAGAGTTGCAAAGACGAATGTTGTACTATTCAAAGAAATTATGACATAAGGCTTTTTTTTTTCAATCTGAGTTCTTATGCATAAACCAAATAGAATGAGACTAAAATCCTAGCAACATAAAGCAAAAACAGGAATTCCATGAGGTCGTGCCACTACACTCCAGCCTGGGTGACAAAGCGAAACTCCGTTTCAAAAAAAACAAAACGAAACCCCAAAACAGGAATTCCAGATACCTAATAACTTGCAGACAAATGTATAGACTCTTTCTAAATAGAAATCACCCAATTTAATAACTTTAGATGAAGAATTTTATTTATTTATTTATTTATTTATTTATTTATCTATTTTTAAGATGGAGTCTTGCTTTGTTGCCCAGGCTGGAGTGCAGTGGTGTGATCTCGGCTCACTGCAATCTCCACCTCCCGGGTTCAAGCAATTCTCCTGCCTCAGCCTCCCTATAGCTGGGATTACAGGCACCTGCCACCACACCCGTCAATTTTTATATTTTTAGTAGAGACGGAGTTTCTCCATGTTAATCAGGCTGGTCTCGAACTCTACCTCACGTGATCCACCCGCCTCAGCCTCCCAAAGTGCTGGGATTACAGGCGTGAGTCACTGCGCCTGGCTAGATGAACAACTTTCAGATTCTATATTTTAAACATACAAGCAATATTTTTGTTTTCAGTGTAACGGGCATAGTACCTAATATGGAAGAGGAGCAAAGAAACACAGCCTCACAGAGTGGCAAAGAAATCTAGTTTAATAAAAAGTTCAGTGTAAGAAAAGCACAGAGCAAGTTGCTTGTGCACTATTTGTGTGGTATTTTCCTCCAATCCTTCTTTCTTATTATTTGCCTTAACACGCAATATTAAAGCGTCATGTATAACCACTTCCTAACTTTATATCTACAAGAATCTAATTTATTGTCATAGCTAAGTACTGCAGTATTAGAATTTATCTTACTGTACAGGATAACAAGCTTAAGATTACATCAATGTTTCTCCTGTATTGACATCATATAGGGCAGCCACCACGTCTTCAAAACTACTTAATTTTTAGTGAATGTATCCCCACACACATCTCTCCTAACACATTGATTTTACTATTAAGATAGATTGTTCTAGATTAGTCTTTTCCATAAGTAGAAATTTTGATAATGCTATCATGTCCTAGGTGACCAAGAATACTTGGTCTTGGGTGTATGAAAAAGCACCCAAGAACACCATATTGCCTATTTTCAAAGCTAAATCATAATAGCAGAGTTAGTATGAGGAATCCTCTTACCTTGTTTTGGTAATGGACTCTCTTCCTTTGACACGGTAACACTACAATTGTGAATACTGTATTGTACTTGAAAAAAGCTGCTTTGTATTATAGTTATTTCTATTCCACATTTCCATATCCTACCAGAAACCCCCTACTGAAAACTTCCTTGAAGTAATAATTTTGTTTTTTTTTAGCCTCCCATCTCTTAGTTTCTAGTATAACATCTTATTTAAATATATTCACGCATTCAACGATCATTCAGTGAGTGCTTACTGTAAGCTGTGTCTTCTGCTAAGCTAAGGGGATATAGCCAAGAACAAAACAGATGTAATCCTTTCCTTACATTACATATGATTAATACTGAGAAAGAAGCATGTAGTGACTTAAGCACTCAGAATCTGTCCTCAGGCCTGAGTTCTATTCCTGCTTCAACTCCTACAAGTTAGATTGTCATGCAACTTATTCCTCAGCTTTAGTTTATTCATCTGTAAAAAGATGGATAACTCTTACCCCAGAGATTTGATGCAAATGCCAAACTGGATTACTTAAGTACGTTTTTAAATACAGTGCTGGGATATATGGAGCTTATAATAAGTGGAAGCTATATATTATTTAATATTTGTTAGCATATTTTAAAAAATAATGCTATTGATAAACAGTTGTAACAACATGTTTAAGCAGAGATGACACATGGTCATTGATTAAAATATTTATGGCTTATAATTTGTCTTATTAATGAAAACTTTTCTGCATATCTACTTATTGATTATGGTAAGAGAAAATTTCCTAGGATTTTCTGAGAAACACTTCAATATTTAATTTTGTACTTTGTGAATTTTGCTATATTTATGCTTAAAAGTTCTGTTACTGCTCCACGATTAGAAACATCACCACTTGGCCGGGCGCGGTGGCTCACGCTTGTAATCCCAGCACTTTGGGAGGCCGAGGCGGGCGGATCACGAGGTCAGGAGATCGAGACCACGGTGAAACCCCGTCTCTACTAAAAAATACAAAAAAATTAGCCGGGCGTGGTGGCGGGCGCCTGTAGTCCCAGCTACTCGGAGAGGCTGAGGCAGGAGAATGGCGTGAACCCGGGAGGCGGAGTTTGCAGTGAGCCGAGATTGCGCCACTGCACTCCAGCCTGGGCAACAGAGCGAGACTCCGTCTCAAGAAAAAAAAAAGAAACATCACCACTTATTTTTTCATCTTTTTTACAAAAATATTTATTTGGTAAATTTTATTCCTTATGTTACCTTAAATTTACATTAAGTTACAGTGTAAGATAAGGATCCAATTTAAGAATTATTTTCCAAAAGGCCAATTAATCCAAAATTATTTGGCAATATAACATCTCTTTATGTAATGTTTGTAAGATATTCATGATCATATAGCAAATTTTATATCTACTAGACATTGGAATTGTATTGTTACTTATATTATGATATCCTTATGCTATTAGTATATAGACAAACAACTTATTTATTTCGATGTGAACATCTCTGCTTTTTGGTCTTTTTTGATTTTTAATTTTTTTTTTACTCTAAGAAAGTCCAAGTGACAGACCTTTCAAGGTAGCTCTTAGCATGTTAAACAAATATATTTTAAAACTATAACAGTAAATACCACAGTAATTTCAGATTCAAGCATCTCATTCATTAATTTTAAAATACTGAAACTTCGCTGAAGTTGCTAATCAGCTTAAGGAGATTTTGGGCTGAGACAATGGGGTTTTCTAGATATACAATCATGTCATCTGCAAACAGGGACAATTTGACTTCCTCTTTTCCTAATTGAATACCTTTTATTTCCTTCTCCTGCCTGATTGCTCTGGCCAGAACTTCCAGCACTATGTTGAACAGGAGCGGTGAGAGAGGGCATCCCTGTCTTGTGCCAGTTTTCAGAGGGAATGCTTCCAGTTTTTGCCCATTCAGTATGATATTGGCTGTGGGTTTGTCGTAGATAGCTCTTATTATTTTGAGATACGTCCCATCAATACCTAATTTATTGAGAGTTTTTAGCATGAAGGGTTGTTGAATTTTGTCAAAGGCCTTTTCTGCATCTATTGAGATAATCATGTGGTTTTTGTCTTTGGTTCTGTTTATATGTTGGATTACATTTACTGATTTGCGTATGTTGAACCACCCTTGCATCCCAGGGATGAAGCCCACTTGATCATGGTGGATAAGCTTTTTGATGTGCTGCTGGATTCGGTTTGCCAGTATTTTATTGAGGATTTTTGCATCAATGTTCATCAAGGATATTGGTCTGAAATTCTCTTTTTTGGTTATGTCTCTGCCAGGTTTTGGTATCAGGACGATGCTGGCTTCATAAAATGTGTTAGGGAGGATTCCCTCTTTTTCTATCGATTGGAATAGTTTCAGAAGGAATGGTACCAGTTCCTCCTTGTACCTCTGGTAGAATTCGGCTGTGAATCCATCAGGTCCTGGACTCTTTTTGGTTGGTAAGCTATTGATTATTGCCACAATTTCAGAGCCTGTTATTGGTCTATTCAGAGATTCAACTTCTTCCTGGTTTAGTCTTGGGAGGGTGTATTTGTTGAGGAATTTATCCATTTCTTCTAGATTTTCTCGTTTATTTGCATAGAGGTGTTTGTAGTATTCTGTGATGGTAGATTGTATTTCTGTGGGATCGGTGGTGATATCCCCTTTTTCGTTTTTTATTGCATCTATTTGATTCTTCTCTCTTTTCTTCTTTATTAGTCTTGCTAGCGGTCCATCAATTTTGTTGATCTTTTCAAAAAACCAGCTCCTGGATTCATTAATTTTTTGAAGGGTTTTTTGTGTCTCTATTTCCTTCAGTTCTGCTCTGATTTTAGTTATTTCTAGCCTTCTGCTAGCTTTTGAATGTGTTTGCTCTTGCTTTTCTAGTTCTTTTAATTGTGATGTTAGGGAGTCAATTTTGGATCTTTCCTGCTTTCTCTTGTGGGCATTTAGTGCTATAAATTTCCCTCTACACACTGCTTTGAATGTGTCCCAGAGATTCTGGTATGTTGTGTCTTTGTTCTCATTGGTTTCAAAGAACATCTTTATTTCTGCCTTCATTTCATTATGTACCCAATAGTCATTCAGGAGCAGGTTGTTCAGTTTCCATGTAGTAGAGCGGTTTTGAGTGAGTTTCTTAATCCTGAGTTCTAGTTTGATTGCACTGTGGTCTGAGAGACAGTTTGTTATAATTTCTGTTCTTTTACATTTGCTGAGGAGAGCTTTACTTCCAACTATGTGGTCAATTTTGGAATAGGTGTGGTGTGGTGCTGAAAAAAATGTATATTCTATCACAGACAAACAGAGAGCCAAATCATGAGTGAACTCCCATTCACAATTGCTTCAAAGAGAATAAAATACCTAGGAATCCAACTTACAAGGGATGTGAAGGACCTCTTCAAGGAGAACTACAAACCACTGCTCAATGAAATAAAAGAGGATACAAACAAATGGAAGAACATTCCATGCTCATGGGTTGGAAGAATCAATATCGTGAAAATGGCCATACTGCCCAAGGTAATTTATAGATTCAATGCCATCCCCATCAAGCTACCAATGACTTTCTTCACAGAATTGGAAAAAACTACTTTAAAGTTCATATGGAACCAAAAAAGAGCCCGCATCGCCAAGTCAATCCTAAGCCAAAAGAACAAAGCTGGAGGCATCACGCTACCTGACTTTAAACTATACTACAAGGCTACAGTAACCAAAACAGCATGGTACTGGTACCACAACAGAGACATAGATCAATGGAACAGAACAGAGCCCTCAGAAATGATGCCGCATAGCTACAACTATCTGATCTTTGACAAACCTGACAAAAATAAGAAATGGGGAAAGGATTCCCTATTTAATAAATGGTGCTGGGAAAACTGGCTAGCCATATGTAGAAAGCTGCAACTGGATCCCTTCCTTACACCTTATACAAAAATTAATTCAAGATGGATTAAAGACTTATATGTTAGACCTAAAACCATTAAAATCCTACAAGAAAACCTAGGCAATACCATTCAGGACATAGGCGTGGGCAAGGACTTCATGTCTAAAACACCAAAAGCAATGGCAACAAAAGCCAAAATCGACAAATGGGATCTCATTAAACTAAAGAGCTTCTGCACAGCAAAAGAAACTATCATCAGAATGAACAGGCAACCTACAGAATGGGAGAAAATTTTTGCAACCTACTCATCTGACAAAGGGCTAATATCCAGAATCTATAACGAACTCAAACAAATTTTCAAGAAAAAAACAAACAACCCCATCAAAAAGTGGGCAGAGGACATGAACAGACACTTCTCAAAAGAAGACATTTATGCAGCCAGAAAACACATGAAGAAATGCTCATCATCACTGGCCATCAGAGAAATGCAAATCAAAACCACAGTGAGATACCATCTCACACCAGTTAGAATGGCCATCATTAAAAAATCAGGAAACAACAGGTGCTGGAGAGGATGTGGAGAAATAGGAACACTTTTACACTGTTGGTGGGATTGTAAACTAGTTCAACCATTGTGGAAGTCAGTGTGGCGATTCCTCAGGGATCTCGAACTAGAAATACCATTTGACCCAGCCATCCCATTACTGGGTATATACCCAAAGGACTATAAATCATGCTGCTATAAAGACACATGCACACGTATGTTTATTGCGGCACTATTCACAATAGCAAAGAGTTGGAACCAACCCAAATGTCCAACAACGATAGACTGATTAGAAAATGTGGCACATATACCATGAATACTATAGCCATAAAAATGATGAGTTGTGTCTTTGTAGGACATGGATAAACTGGAAAACATATTCAGTAAACATCGCAAGACAAAAACAAACACCGCATTTCATCATAGTGGAATGAAAATGAAACATGAACAGGAAGGAAATCAACTCGGGACTGTTGGGGTAGGGGAGGGGGAGGACAGCATTAGAGATAACTAATGCTAAATGAGAGTTAATGGTGAGAAATAACATGACATGGATAATATGTAAAAACTGCAATTGCACATGTACTAAACCTAAAATAAAAAAAAAAAAAAAAAAAAAAAAAAAAAAATACTATCCATCTCTTAGCCTGATGGTGGACATCTTCTAAGTAAAAGTTTGAAAGCAAGTATCCATGGGCAGTTTATGTTCTAAATTCTGCACATCTGAGCAGGGAGGTCAGTGTTATACCAGCACATTAGCTTGTGCTTGGTGAAAATATCATTAGATGACATATTTTTCTCTCAAAACTTTATCTCGTTATCACATCATATTCTGGCACTCTGAGTTAAGTAGAATTGGAAACCAGTGTAAATTTTTTACCTTTTGTC